>NC_138517.1:24691717-27263453 GCF_000230855.2 Cajanus cajan
TTGCTCAATGAGAGAAACTTTCTATTACTTCTCTCTAGGAGAACTCTAGCTCATTGGGGGAGTGATACTCTTTGTGGGTCCCCTTGTTAACCGATGATAGGTTGTTGAGAGAGCAAAACTCTCTATGGGTCCCCTTGTTGGGAAAGCTCCAGCTTCTTAGGCGATCTCTCAACTTAAACCACCCATAGAAACTCAAGCTCACCCAAAAATGATAGTGTCATTTGTTAGGTCAAAAGACGATCTTAGATTCCTCATGTTATAAGTTTTATTAATAACAAACACATAATTTTTTCAAGAGAAAAGTTTTTAGATCATTTAATAAGACGAATAAGTATAAGACAAATGTACTAAGAGGTTCAATTATCTTGACATAAAAAGTCTAACAGATGAAACACTTCTGTAAGACATTTATTTTAAATTCATATCATTTAAGATGTTTGATAACTAAATCAACCTGTGTGTATTTGATTCCTTAGCAAATTGAAGTAAAATAGTTTCCTCAGTATCTATAATAACAAAAGAGAAGAATGACATTTTTTTGTAAAAAAAAATAAAAAAAAGACAAGTAGATACTTTGAATCATGGAAATCCTAAAAAAAATCTATTTTGAACTAACACACGCATGGCTCCACTTGTTTGATACCTAAAAGGTGATAAGTAGTTTCCTTGATCAAATAAGAGGTGATAATTTGGGGAAACCCATTTAATGCTAACAATTAATACACCAAAAAACACTTCTTTCCACAAGGAACAAAAATTGAAGACAAATAAAGCAAGCCTGTGAGAGAGGCTTAAGGATTTTCAATATCATCCTCATTGAAAACACCTATATAAGTAAGCTTGAAGATTCAGAGAGAAAGAGATCTTAGATGAAAGAAACACATATTGTAAAATGACATTGATTCTTTCTAGGTATAAGCTTTGTACTTAATAATGTTGTATCACGTCTTTAAAGTAAAATGAACAAAACAATTATCTTATCCAATTTTAACTTTATGTTATTGCATTGAGCTTGGAGAGGCTTTTTTGTAAAATAATATTTGTTTGTTTGAGTCTGGAGAAACTTGTTTGTAAAAGAATACTTGGTTGTTTGAAGCTTGGAAAGACTTTGTTTTAAAGAATACTTGGATAATTGCTTGAAGAGACAAGTCAAATAATACTTAGGTTGACCTAGAAGTGGCTTATTAAAGAATATTTAGGTTGATCCAGAAGTAACTTGTTAAAATACTTTTATCTTTGTAAAAGATAACTAAACTTGATTGAGTTTGATTAAGAACTGGACGTAGTTACAGTGGTTAAGATGGACCAATATAAAAATATTGTGTTCTTCTAACTTACTCTTTTTTCTACACTCCTACAGTTGCACTACTACTTCACTGTTTCAAAAAAGTGAGCTTTTGGTTTACATTATTCAACCCCGCTTCTAGTGTCTTTCTTTTCTCTACATCACTCGACATAGATTCAAGTTTTCTCATGAATACGCATTCTAGTTGAGCGACCAACTCTTTGTTGAGAAAAAATGGTTTTCTAGGTGTTTAGCCTTTAATTTCAAAAGGTCACTCGGTGAGCTACACCTATCTTCGAGCGAGAATGTGATGAACCACCTTGGTGCACACATTTTCCCAGATTTTTCTAGCCACCACAACCTGTAAGATCAACATGAAACTCTATAATACAACTTTAACCGACTTAACGAATTCAAAAACAAAATTAAAGACAACATTCATTCACGAATAATCATAAATTATTCAACTTTGGAGTTTTGGTTCTTCAAACCCAAAACCCCCAATCTCCAACTCAACTTCAATCATCAAAATCTTTAATTCAGTTGCCACTGATGGGATAAATGATAAAGATAACAACATATACAACTCCACTAGATCAAACAACGAGTTTCCTTTACCTCGCTTGTATGCTAAAAATGAGAAAGGAATGAAATACAGAACTCTCTAAGGTCAACATACTCTAGCAAATCAAGCTTCTCCAGCTCGAATCTCAACTTCTACAACTCAATCTCGACTTCAAGGATGGATAAGGAACTTAAAGGAGAAAATTGACATTTTGATTACAGAGATCCTCTCTCTAGACATTCTCTCTAAGTTTTTCAAAAATTACCTAATGAAAATCTTCTCTTTGAAAAACCCTTATATATCTTCCCCCTTCCTTGATCAACTTTGACCTTATCTTTGACAACTCTAATTAATTTAACCCTTAAGGATTCCTTAACACTTAGAGCTCTTACAAAACAACTATCAGCATAACATAATAACTCAAAACATCACCAAATATATCGTAAATCACCACAACATGCATAAAAAGCAAAATTACACTGCTTCTACGAAAAAGCCAGCAATGCGAATTTTATGCTTCCTCTATTATAATTGAAATAATTGAGAAAAAAGTAGTTAAGAAATAAATTTCTCCTATTGTTTGAAATATTCATGAAATAGATAAGAAAAAATAATTAAGCAATTCACTTAGTTATTCTAATAGCGGAAGATTTGGGTAGGTTGTATAAAATTTAAGGCTTAATTTAGTTTTTATTCCTTTTAAATTTGTGGTACATGTTCTTTTGGTTCTCTAAATTTAAAAATTGTGTTTCAAGTCTCTAAACTATCAAAAGTTATTATTTTGGTTTCTCAAATTTAAAATTGATCATTTTAGTCCTTATAATTTAAAATAAGGTTAAAATTGTTTTTTGATCCTTATGGTTTCACTAACATTACCTTTTAGTCTCTATAAATTAAAATATATCTTTTTAGTTCCTATACTTATCTTTTTTCAATCTTTTTTAGTCCCTACAGTTTAAGATAGATAATTTAAGTTCCTATACTTGTAGTTTTGTAATCATTTTAGTTTTTCTTGTTAATATTTTTGTAATGTTTCTTTTATGTTGATGTGACAAAGGTATTAATTCAACTTTGTGTGTTTGATGTAGAATTTATTTCATTAGAATTACCCTAAATTAGGCCCTCGATGCTCCGTGTCTCTTTTTTACCCTTACTTACGATGTTCATTGTTGAGAGACTCTTTGGTTTTACCTTTACCACAAAAAAGAGATGACATTGCAAAAAAAAAATATAATGATAAAAACTAAAAAGGATTAAGAAAAGTAAGTATAAGGACTAAAAAGTATATCTTAAACCATAAGACTAAAAAGGATTAATAAATATCAATATAGGGACTAAAAAAACCTATTTTAAACTATAGCAATTGAAAGGTAAAGTAAGTTAAACTATAAAGACTAAAAAAGTATTTTAAACTTAAATTAATATTATTTTAGTCCCTTAAGGCCACCAATAACATAACAGAGTAAAGAGACTAAAATAAGGATTTTTGAAATTTTGAAAACTAAAATTACAAGTTTTGAATTTAAGGGACCAAAATAATATATAGAGGGAATAAAATAATATTATTTTGAACACCATGGTAAGAAAATGGGGATTTCTCACCTTTTTGCTAAGGTCAAGAGTGAAATCAGAGCATAGCCACTGTAGAAGAAACATTGGATTGCCTCCTCTTCCATCAACATCTGCGAACCAAACCCTACCCAGCCAAAACCCCGATCACCATCATCCACCTCTTCATTTAAACCACCATCACCACCACCCAAGCCTAAATACCGACCACCTCACCATCATTCCCAAAACCTTCCAAATCTTTGACACCCCTTCAAATGATGAGACACCTCTACTCAAATGTAATACTCCACCATTGCCTGTTACTAACCTAACTTGTAAATCACAACCATCCAGACCATCTTCTACCACTACCACTACCACTCCCAAAACTCCAACTGCCCTACCTTAACCTCCTCAACCTACACATAAATCACCAACTCCACCTACCTACTCTACACCTCAACCTGACCCCCAATTAAAAAGGAAGAAGTATCTGGTATGAGGATTCAAGCCTTAGATAGAGGAAGATAGGCAATTGAAGAGGGCCAAGCTTATCTCTACTACTGAAGTTCAAAAACAAGCAATCATCAATGAAGCCTTTACCTCCCTATAGTAGGAACAAATGGAAACTGCTCTGAAGTTATCCCTATGCAAGCCATCCTCTCTAGAGGTTGGAGTACAAGTTTCATCTTCCCTCGCTTAGGAGGAGCCAAGTGCGTCTGTCACGACTGTAGACAAGGTGTAGGACTTGAAGGCACCCATAAAGGTTCTTTAGGAACCAGTTGCTCAAATAATGTTTGTAGACTTAGGAGAAGTCATTGTCTATAAACTTGTTCTTCCAAGGGGTTCTGTTAGACTTTCTTATTTAAACTGTTGAAGAGGAGCCCCCAAAGGCAGTTGTTGTTGCAGAATCGTCTAGAGTACAGACAAATTATCCCGACGGTCCAACCATTGAAGATTGGGTGTCAAATGAGGAGGAAGTTCCCTCTATAGCCAATGAAGTTGAAGTTAAAGCCTACAGTTAGATTTTACCATTGAGGGCAATAATTCATCTGACACCATTCCCCACTCTTGCGAAACCTATGCGTGACAATGATCTGGTGGTGTCAACTAAAGTGCTCTCGGCTACCCTCCTCATTTTTTATAGCTCCATGGTCCAACCCTCTTCCTCTGCACCTAAGGACTTCAGTTTGTCCATTCCACCCTCAAAGGTTGTTGACTCTGAATTAGACGATGTAGATTCTGGAATGAAGCATCTGCATGAGGAGGGCACCACAAACTTCGATGGAAGTTGGAGCCCCTCTCCCGATGACTTGGCTTTCACCACTCATATAATATATTTCAATACATTTGAGAGCTAAAATTTGGGAGATGCTCCCATACTGCACACTATTAAATGTCTACCATCTAAGGAGCGTGTCTATGTGGAGGTTGACTTATCTAACCCACCTTGGGTAGATGGTCAAACTCCCAACTTCTTGAAGAGGCAACATCTAGAGATTCAAACATTGAAAATGGATCGTGCTATTGTGGAACTCTCTTGTGGATCATCTCTGCATTTGCCTACCATGCTTGGCAAGCCTATAGGTCATTGATGATTCAACCATGGACCCAGGTTTTTATCGAAGCTATTCGTGCATATGTTTCATAAGTCATAGACTTCAAGGAATACAAAAACAAGAAAAATAGCTTAGACCAATAATGGTCATATCTAACTTATAACTAATGGATGTTTACACATTGTTATCATCATCTTCAACTTTATTTGAAGATGATTCGTCCTCGATAATCAATTACCCATTTACCTCATCCTTATCAATATCAAATTGGGAAGTTTAAAGACTGGGGGGAAAATTTAAATTGTTGAATAACTTTATTGAAACCATTTTCATGTTCCAAGACAACTTGGTGATAATCATCAATAAGTTCTTTACAAAATTAAACTGCTTCAATACATTGTAACTCATATGAAAAAACATTGGTCATTTTGACCTTGTCAAGTTCACTGTCAAAGCTATGATATTCTTCATGTTGGCCAAAATGACACCATGTCATCCATTCATCCTTTTTTAAACATGTTGTAATTTACCCTCAATAACCCCAACTTTCTTTGCAACCTCTTTCTTCATGGTTTCTTGAAAGGTAAAGAAATTTTGGTCAAACTCCACCCTTAAAGCATAGAATTTGTTGATCATATTGTTAATCTTGATAGAAAATGTTTCATCGGTTTTGGTGGTTGTGACCAACAACACAATTTTCTCTATTAATTTATGGCGAGTGAAAGTAACTCAATCATCAAATATTTCTATCAACCATTTTCAACTTCTATTTTTTTTTTCTTATCCATCATTTTTGTTGAACATGTTCTTCCAATTATTGTTGAATGTTGTAAAAACACTTGAACAGAGTCAAGGCGAACTACGGGACCAACCTTTTAAATTATTACTTTATCACATAAATCCAATTCTTTCTCTTTGAAAATGTTATTAGTAGTAAGTTGAGGGTTCCACGATGATTTGGCATTAGAGGACATGGAAATATGACCCAATCTCCCCAAAGGATGAGAAGTATCATACCTTCGAAAGACTTGTTTCATGGAAATTGCTAAAGTAGAATGCCCACCAACAACAATGATTCCTATGGTGACAAGGACAAAAACATTCAATCCAAACTTAACAAAATCAACTAGGAGATTTTCCTCACCCACATGACCATTTCTAACATCCTCTTCAATAATAGAGTCCTTATTGGACAAGTTGTTGAGTCCAATAGCAAAGTTACTTGGCTCCATAACCCCTTCAACATTGGTAGGTGAACTTTGATGTTTAACAACTTGTGAATCAAGGAACTCATGATTTGTTATAGCTATTATAGACTAAAGATCATTAGTCTCTTGAGTCACATTAACTTTGTAATAGTAGCAATATCTTCTACAAAAAGTCGCCCTTCAAGTCACTCATTGGGAACATCATTAATAACATTGTTGAATCACTATAAAAAAATTACTAGATTTTCTCCTTGGATTTGTAATACAGGAAACAACCTAGGTCGTTCTTCTCGAAGACACAAGTCAATATGATCCAAATTTATCACGTATTGTTGGAATGGGAACTTTTGAATAGCAAAATAGTAATCAAGAATTAAAATTGCAAATAGAAAAAATTAAATGGAAATTTCAATTGAAAAATGTATTGATTCAAAATTTCAACCCTTATGGTAAAATTTTCACGATTCAAAAAATAATTGAAATTCAATCAACTTTAAATCAATACGAAGGTAACTAGAATATTGATCTAAATCTATATCTATTGAATTTCATAAAAATGTGAAATGCAACCGCGAACTTACAAATTTCATGAAATTCAAGAATAGTGAACAGTTAGGCGATTTAGGTTATTTTAGATCTAGATTTAGATCCAAAAATAAAATTCAATCTCAGTTCTAGATCTAATTAAAATAGAATTCATAATCATGAAAAAAAAATTAAATCTAGAATGGAGAAAAAAAAATGAAGAGAATTTGTATGGTAAAAATAAACCAGGAACTCGAATTTTACCACAATTCATGTAATCTTGAATCGATTTAATGCACTAGTCACACATCTCCATCGAGTTTCTACAATTCCTTCATTAAAAAAATATAGAGAAAAAATCGAGAGAGAGAGAGAGAGAGAGAGAGAGAGAGAGAATTTAGAGAAACTTGTAGAGAAAAAAACTCTAAATTTTGGAAAATGAGAGAAATGTACATAACAAATCTCACAAAACCTATTAATAGACTAATATAGTGTGCCTAATCAAAATATTTACAAGACTCAACCCACTAATCAACTAATTAACAAGCTTATTAATACAATAAGTTCAAAAAGTAAACCTAAAATTAAGTGCATATGTGTAATATTGAGGCTCATATTTGAACCCTTAAACATCTGAATTGGGTGAAACTTCTAATAGAGAAGTTGTAGATTTTTGTCTTAGATTTCCAAGGGCACCAAGAACATCTCATTCTGAGTTTGGGAGCTCCAAATATGGCCTGTGCAAGACAACACAACAAAGTGGAAAAAAATCACGAAAATTAACTAGAATTTAGAATTGAAACCAAAATAGTCCACTAAAAGAAATATCAACCAATTCATCAATTTAAGACACTTAAAATGTCAAATAATTCTAATGTAATGTACTAAAATATGTATTACCTATGCACTATCAATCATCTTAGACTCTTACACCTCCACTCTCAGGTTGATCGCGAACGTCGATAGTAACTCTTCTCTTTTTCTAGCATGGAAGATTAGGAACATGATGAGATGAATTCTCATTATCAACTTCAAGTCCTTTCCTTTAAACCAATTTAGCATTTCTATCAGGTAAAGAATTAGGGGTCTAACTTGAACTTATTCTTCAAAATTTTCTAATTGAAATAATGAAGACCTCATCAAATGTTCATGACACTCACTCTCTAAATCTTTAGAAAGGTTACTTTAACCAAGAAGATGTAAAATCTCTTAACAATCCAATGGACAAGGTAATTTTTACAAAATATTTATGTTGACCTCCTCAACAGGAGAAAGGACAATATCATGAATACTTGTAAACCTTATTGAGTTTGATTGCTAATATAGGGGAAATTTAAGCTTCCCATCAACGTGAAAGATGTTGTCAACTTCAAGATGATTATCAAGGGGACTAACCTTAATAAATTCACTCTTGAAATTCTTATATGAGGGACAAATAAAGTAAAAAAGCCTTGAGAATGGATTTCATTTAATAAGGCCCAACCTATAGCTTTGCTTTACTTTAGATGGTAAAAGTGCATAAACTTATGTAAAGTAAGTTGGATATTCATAAGAGAATAAATTAAAGTATTTAAAAAACCCTAACTATATATTAGGATAAAGCTATGTGGGAGTAACATTAATATTAGTCAAGAATTCACATTCAAAAAGAGTGAAAGGTGTAACAGCCCAATTTTCACAGATTGTTTGAGGGCTCAAAGGCCCAATAAGGGTGATTTAGTAGCCCAGAAAGGGTCGTTCCCATATTGGAACGGGTCATTCCAAACTACTAAAATGAGAGTGATTTTGTAGCCCAGAATTGTCTACCAAAATACAAAAATTGTCTAAAAATTTTAGATGGGAACGAGGTGTTCCCAAATTGGAACGGGGCGTTTCAAATTACCAAAAATGCCTATAACCCTAATTGAGAACGAGTCGTTCCAGATATGGCTGTTGTGGGTTAAGTGCAACCCTAGAACGGACCGTTCTAGTTTAAGAACAGGCCATTCTGGATGAGAATTTTACACATGCCGTCAGAGTCCAGAACGAGTCATTCTAGATTTGAAACGGGTCATTCAGGCGACGCCTGAGGCCTATAAATAGAACCCTCTAACACTCCCAAAAGGCACACCTTTTAGTTCTGACTTCTTTTAGTTCTGACTTCTTTCTTCTACATTCTCTTATTTTTCTTCTACACTCTCTGAAGATCGAGGGGCACTCAAAGGAGGAGACCAAGGAGATCTTTGTTTTAGTTTCAGCTACTTTTTATCCAGGTACAGGGGAAAAGGGAATTATTTGTATGTAAAGTTACATGAGGGAATTGGGTAGAGGAAGAGTCCCTTAAGATTATAAGTAATTTTATAATTATTTTTGTTTGAGGAATTGTTGATCCCATTAGATTTTACATGTATTGAGGATTAGAAATATATATTTAATTTGTAAGAATGATGATTTGGGAGAAAGAACGAAATTATAAAAAAGTGTCTGTAAGCTAGGTTTTGGAAAAATTGAATTATTTCTGTTTGAAGAATTGATGATCCTATTAGATTCGGTATGTGTTGAAGATTAGAAATATATATTTAAGTTGTAAGAATAATGATCTGGGAAAGAGAACGAAATTGTAGAAAAGTGCCTGTAAGTTAGGTTTTGGAAAAATTTGGAGTTTTATTATTTGATTTAATGTTGTATTAAATTGGTGAATTAATTGGTTTTTATGTTAATTTATAAATATTATTGTTATATTATTGTTATAGATGTGTATTCATGGTGAATTGCTAGATGGGTATGTGAATCATTGTATTGTGTGGACTTATCTGTATGTAATATGGAATTTGAGTTATGAACTGAGATGTGTGGAATGTGAATAAAATGTGATTGCGGATCCTCATACTGATGACCAAGGGTGAGCAGGGCCCTTGGCTGGTAAAAGGGTAGCGTGACCTTGGCACAGTGTTATGTCAAGGGTGAGCATGGCCCTAGGCTACTAAAAGGGTAGCGTGACCTTGACATAGTTTTATGTCAGGGGTGAGCACGACCCTAGGCTGAAGGGTAGCCTGAACTTGACATACTAAGATTTGTGATGATTTTGATTGTGATGTGATTGTGGTTCCTCACACATATGACCAGGGATGAGACGACCCTGTGTAAGTGATGTTACAGGAATGGCGTGCCCCTGGCATAGTGTGGGATGAGTGAGGCAATTAATACGTATCACTTATGTCTAGAGTGGCACGACCTTGAGGTGGCGTGACCATTGACATAGTGTTAATTGCAAGATTTGTGTGATTGTGAAATTGTGATGTGAATATGATGCATGATTGATAGAATTAGAATGTATGGATATGCTTGTAAAGACTTCATTAATTGATGAGATTATGCTGTGTTTTTCCTTGTGTGCTTTACATATAGATGTTTTCTTTTCTCACCATGCAATTGTGGATGTTTTAGGTGAGGAAGATCCGGCTATGAGTGACATCTAGAATGCCAACGGTTGAATTGTGGGTATGCTCTGATATTGTGACATCGGGGCAGAGGATTTCTAGGACATGGATTTTTATATGGATTTGGAGTTTTAATTATTACTTTAAAAATAATTTGTAAACTCTTACGTTTTATTTTTCAATGTTCATTTTCAATCATTTTGGATATTGAAGAACATTTGTGAAGGTTTTTATGTGAACCCTTTTACCCGTGTTGAAAAATTTATTTCCTTAATTTAATTACATTATTATGCTATATGTGTTGGGGTAGTAAGGGTGTCACATTTAGTGGTATCAGAGCAGGTTGATCTAATTGGCCGTGATTTATGAGTCTACTATGCTTGTTTGGTAGATGAGTGATAGAATGAATTGATTGTGGAATTTATTGATATGCTAGTATGATGATTGATTATGTTTGTTGTTATTTAATTGTGTTTACTCTAACAATTTTTTGCATTATGATGAGGATAATGATGATGTTTCCCTTGTGTTGTTAGTGTTGTGCTTACTTGTGTATTGTTTTCTCAAAATTTGGTTGAAAGACATGATATAGCTTAGTTGATGTTATTCATGATTGCTTATTTGTTTTGATACTTCTTGCTTACGTAAGAAGTAGTGGTTGAGTGGTATTGCTCGTGTTGCGAGCATATGTGCCAGTAGTAGTGGACGAAGCCTTGTGCTAACCAACTATAACTATTAGAACCTTGGATATGGGTGAGACATGGATTTGTCGAGTGTATTAAGACTTTATGATTGGTAGAGTTTCTGAAATCTATAGTTGTAGCGATTGAATCCAAGGAGGTTGTATGTTGAGAATTGTAGTTTTGGTATTCTTAAGGAGAGATTGAAGTGTTGATGATTTCTGGAGTTAGTGCTTGTATGTTAACTTTTTATGATTTAGGTAGCATGTGAGTTTTATTTTCTAAGTCTTTTGTGATGAATGTGAGTTGTGTTGATTTAGAATTGTAGTGGAAAGCTTGAATATGAGTTCGAGGTGGCAAGGAGTGAGTTTGAAAGGATTGAGGTATTTTTTTGTGTAAAATTTATAATTTTTATATAATTTTAGCTTTCTATTCTAGGAAATAAATATCTTTATAAAAAAAATACCTTTTTATTTTTCCTTTTTTTGAAAATATTTTTCATATTTCAAAGTAAATAAAAATCTACGCATTTTCGCATCTTCTATTTGGATCTAGTATCTACCATATTCTTATTTTCTTTCTTTTTCATCAATTTAACCTCATTTGGGTTCAGGGCTCGTCTATTTGCAATTTTAGTTAGTATACTAAAATCTTTCAAGAAAAATAAATAAATTTAAGATACAAAAACTTTGAAAAAAAAAACATGATTTTTTTCACAACTTGAAAAACAAGTTTCACAAAACAGAAAGGAAAATATCATTGCAAGTATATTAATTTATTTTAAAAATCTACCTAAACATAACTTTAATCTCAAAATCATTCTATTTTGAGAATTACGACTAACAAATATTTATATAATTTTTTGAATAATTCTATTGCTAAGGTAACGTAATTTGAACTCTCTTTTTGCATGCCTGTGTCTCTATCAATGAATGGAAAGGGAGAAAATAGTGTAAACAAACATGAAAAAAAATCGACGTAATATAATAATAAAACAACACCCTTAACTAATTAGGTTGCGGTCCCACAGGCCACAACCATTTTATTATGAATATCATATCAAAAGTCTTTTTCACATAACTGAAGTACCACTGTAAGAACGTAGAATCAAACACACCATAATATGAAAGTCTTGAACAAAAAAAAAAAAAAAAAAGGCACACCAAAGATAGTATGATACAGCGTCATCGGTCTTTTATTCGTCACCCGTGAAGAACTTGTAATAGGAAGATGAGCCCAATGAAGCACCACTGAGCTTAAATTTCCTGATGAATATAATTAAATTAAGATGGTATTAGAATTATTTTAAATTTTCTTAAAAAAATCACCATTTTTAATCATTAAAAAAGGTTGACAATTAGAAGAGAGGGACAACAATTATCCCACAGGTGCGCTTCATATCTCCCTGTCCACCTATATCTTCAATTAGAAAAAGAAAATAAAAACTAATTTCATCATCATTCTCACAATTTTTTTTTAAAAAAATCAATAGAATAAATTTAAAAAAAAAAATAAAACAAAAAAAAAAAACTGATCACAAACTAAACTGAGGTGAAGCATTGTTGCAACAAGAAAAATCGATGTCACAATTTTACCATAGAAGGGGATGCAACAGTACGTAGCTAAAAACATAATTGTTGCAACTGTTTTGATAACAGCATATAGAAATCTCATAAGAAGGAAAAGGGAAAAGAAAATCACCTTGTGATGTCCTTCAGTACAGAAAGAGCCGCGGCCATGTTCCTGTGAATCAAACAAAATCCCCAAGTCAAGAACTGGATCTTAGTTTATCCGACAATTAACAGCAAAAAAAAGATGAAAAAGAATGGAAATAATAAAGAGAGAAGAGGGAAATTAAAGGTGCAGAGACCCTGTTGAGGTGCAAAGAGAGAGAGAGAGAGAAATAGGATGAATGATGGGTTTGTGGGTGAGAAGGTGACAAGGAGGAGATGCCAAGTTCATTTTTTCTTCTTCGGAGGGTCTGATGAGTAAGAAAGATCAGATTGAATGGTGAGCGTGGAGTTCTTCTTCACTGCCTTAGGCTTCACACCACTTTGTTTGGGTTTCTCTGTTGGTTTTCTGGGTTTTTTTCCTTTGCCTTTGGAGCTCGAATAGCCTAAAAGGTTTTGGAGCTCCATAGGCCAAGTCATTTGGGGAAGTGGTGGGCGTCCAACAAAACACCAAAGCAAGTAGTAATGGGTTTGGTTTTCGCAACGGTTGTGAGTTTATCTTTAAATAAGGAAATGAATCAATAGGGGCATTCGCACAAATACCACAACACTCATTTATTACATTATTAATTAAAAGAGAATCTTTCTTTCTTAAGATAAGGAAAAAAAGATAGAAAGAAAATTATTCAACGGAACACATAAAACCCTGCAAACAATGCAACCACATGGCTCCAGCACCAAGCGCTTCAAAGATGAAATTTCAGCACCACTTCACTATTCAAACTATCCTCTTTTTTTTTTTTTTTTTTTTTTAAAAACATTATAGAACTACAATATATATATGTTTATAAACTTTAACCGCGAAAGATGACCTGCATAGTCCTACAGTTATATTACAACCGCAGATGTACATTACGTGTGGAAACAGTGTTTGGATATTAAGCGAAATCAACGGTTTATGATGTAGGTTGCCTCAAGCTCAATTAAATAATCGCGAACACCTTTGTTCGAATATAAGACAAAGTTTGACCCTGCACAGTGTACCCAAATTAATTGTGCTTATTTTATAAAGATTTACTTTTATTCCAAATTTAAACTTCATTTACTTTGATATAAAATCTTTAGACTATCAATTTGTAAAAAACAATTATTATCACGAATGGCTCCAGACTTGTACTTCCTTAATAAGGAGTAGGATTTAAAAGAAATTTTAAATATTTTTAAAGCGAGAAAAAAGCTATTTTATGTTGAAGAAATAGTAATAACTTTACAGTTTACATAGTTAATTATTTTACTTTTGCTTTTTTTTTTTCTTTAAGCATATTTTAATATTTATAATTAAAAAGAATACACTTTTGAAATAGTACGAAAACTTGACAATCGATGTTTGATGAAGGTTCCATGCATGCAAACAGACGTGGACACGATATTCGACGCAAAGTTATTATCTACTGTAACGCACACCCATGATGTACTCTTAGTGCTTCTTTTTAATATAAAACAAAACCGTATATGTAGGTGTTGAAATTTACGTGTCTGCAATCAATGGGAACTTGAGGATCATACAAAATACTCTCTTTGTATTGAATGGATGAGATTAAAAGGTCACAAACTTGCATATTTGATGGGCAAGTTGTAGATTCAAGTGTTTTTTTTCTTGGCTTAATTGTGTTTTTATCCCTCAAGTATTGTAATTGTGCAATTTTGATCCTCAAGGATTTAATTGAATAATTTTAGTCCTTAAAAGATTATAATTGTGTAATTTTAGTCCTTTTCCATTAAAAATTTAATAATTTTAAAATTGTAATATATATATATATAATGTTTTAAAACTATATAATTTTTTGCTTATTTTAATTAACGTATATAATAATTTTTGTTAATATACTAAATGATATATATTTATTATTACTAAATAAATAAAATTTATATATTATTAGTATTTTAATATTACTTATAAATTAATATTAATAATATTTTTACTATATATATAGATAAACTAATAATTTGATAAATATAACTTAATATATATTAATATAATTTTACAAAAATTTAAATATATAAGATCAGATATATATTTCTAATTAATATACTTATATATTTGTAAAAATATATTAATATATAACAAGTTATATTTATCAAATTATTAGTTTATCTATAAATATACTAATAATATTATTGATATTAATTTATCAATAATATTATAAAAATAATAATATATAAATTTTATTTATTTAATAAAAATAAATACAAATCATTTGATACAATATCGAAAATTATAATATAAGTTAATTTGAATAGATAAATAATTATTTAATTTTAAAACATTATATATATATATATATATATATATATATATATATTAAAATTATTAAATTTTTAATGAGAAAGACTAAAATCGCATTATTATGATATTTGAGAGACTAAAATTATTCAATTAAAAATTAAAGAACCAAAATCGCACAATTGCAATACTTGAAGGATTAAAAAAATGCAATTAAGCCTTTTTTCTTTGTTTAAATTTTTAAATTATGATAGGATCCCCTCTTTTTTTTTGTTCGTCCTTGGAGTATCTATGTCCGATAGCAGTGACTAATCTCCTCGTTACGTTGGAGGCACCTCAAAGGGTGGGATATATGACCCCAAGATTTAACGCGGCTGCATACACAAAGCAGAATTCGAACTCCTGACCTTGCTTAAACGTGGATCAACCTCTACCGCTGAATCACACGCTTGGTGTTATAGAATCCCCTCTTAATTATAGTGTGCCTCTTTAGTTTTCTTTAAAAAATAAAAACTCTTAAAACTTTTTTAGTTTTCATTTTATTCTTTAAAGTTTTTAGTTTTCATTTTAGTTTTCTATGCTTCTTTTATTTCCTTTTCCTTTTGTATTGTAATTAATTGTATACTATAGTAGTTTTATGCTCAACACGCACATTCTATCGTCAAACACTCAAGTATTTCTAATAAAAATTCAAATTTTTTAATTTTAGTTTTTTAAATATTATTTAGATTTAAAAATGTTATTTTATTTTTAAGATGAATTTTATAATTAAAAATATTATATTTATAAGGATAATTTTCCCTTTAATCAAATGATAAAAATACACTTTTATCTCTTGTATCCTTTTACCCATTTTTTCTTATCAAGTCTAAAAATATAACGTACTGCCATACGTGTCCAGACAAGGTCAAGTTGTCCAGCGGCAGTTTGTTTATAATTAACATTTAATTTTTTCTTCAAGACAATTAACAATATACTTTATAGAAAATTTTAAAATATTATATTCATGAAAGTAAAAAAATATGTATCTCTTTTCATTACGTTAGTATTTGACGTGGAGAACCAAGCTTAGATTTATCAAATTAGTTTGTGCCATATAATATTCCATTAAATTAAAGAACTGCAACAAACGTTGAGTAAAATTCAAACATGCACCATTATACAGGTTATTTTTTTTATTTATTTAATTATTGTAAAAAATTTGGTTCTCACAGAAAAATTGATTCTCTGCCAAACTTTTCCATCAGTTGTGTCTTCAGTGGAGCCTCTTTCAAAGAATTATTTTTATTTTAAATTAAAACTCAAATAAGAATCACCCGTTCTACATGGTTTTAATTTTTATTTCATATTCATTTTTTTTAACTATTGTTTATCAAATAAATTATATAATTGTGTAAATTCGTTTTATGAAAGGCACAAAGAATTAATGTTGCATTTCATAAGAATTAATTTTGTAAAGGTCTTTTCCATGGTAAAAAAATTTACTTCTATAATAATATAAAAATATTTATATTAACGGTACATGCCTATTAATATTCTAGGATGGTACTATCTATTATATTCAATCTATTATATTATTTTGATTTTTGTGCAGACTTCTTTTTATTGATTGAAAATCACAAAATATGTCAAGTATTAGTCCTACATTTCATTTAAAGAATCTTTCTTGTGATATTATAATTTTTAAAGAATTTAATTTAATAAAAAAAGTGTGTTAAAATATGTGTGATAGAGAATATATGTTATTATTACTTATCGTTATTATACATTTGAATTCTTTGTATCTCTTATCTCATTTCTTTTCTTTCTTTGTACTTTATTTATCGCATTTATCTTTATTTTTTTTCTTTATTTTTTCTCTATCTTCCAACTTTTTATTTGGCTAGACTCTAATATGAAATATACGCTAACACTTTTATTATACAAAGGCACAATAAAGTCAAAGAGTATTTTATAATGTTTACACTTTGAGTATGTTTAGCAAAACATTGAAAGAGTTTATAAGTTACTTTGACTAGCATATAAGTTTATTTAATCAATATAAACTTGCTTGACATTAGTTTAGAAACCCATAACTTATTTTCATAAGTTACTTGGAAACTTTTAAAAATAAACTAACATGTGAACCTCTAGTTTTTTGTGTTTTTTATTTTATTTTTATTCTTATTAATTAATTTATTTGAAATATCTTGTTATCTGAAAAATAACTAAATATAATTTTTTATGTCATTTTATATTTATCACTCAATTGTGCTAAACACTTCTAATTCATGGTAGGAGTAATAAATTAGTTTAATTATTTTTTTAATAGCAATAATTAGTTTATTATTTTTCTTAATAAGAGTAATAATGTACGGTATAGGAGTTGTCATTTGTCCTTATAAAAGGATGCTTTTGTAACTTTCTACATACAATAAAATACGATTTTATTTTTCCCTTTTTCTATTATAGCATCAGAGCGACATTTTCCTGCATCTCTTCCGCACAAGATCTGAAACAGTTTTTTTTTTTTACTTGGTTTTTGGATCTTTGATTCTTTTTTTCTTCTTTTTTGAGTTTTGTTTTCTTCTTTCTTGGTCATAGAGAACACAATGTCTAGTGATGATGATGCATCAATTGATCAATCAGAAAATCCAAGCAGTCCATATTATTTGTTTTCTTGAGAAAATTCAAGATTGGTTCTTGTCACATTACATATGAATGGAAAAAGATTATCATACCTAGAGTCAGACCATGAAAAGAGCATTGTTTTCCAAGAACAAGTTGAAGTTCATCAAGGGATTCATACCAATTCAGAGCGAGAATGATGCGAATTTTTAGTTGGGAGAGCTGCAATGTTATGGTGAGTTCATGGATCACTAGAACGTTAAGTCCACAGATAGCACATATCACCATATACATAGATAATGCAAAGATCTCATGGGAAGATTTGAAAGAAAGGTTTTCTAAAGGGGATAATTTCATAATTTCAGACCTTCTTCAAGAGATTCATTCAATTAAACAAGGTGTGTAACATTGTTTTGTGAGTTGTATGTTTATTTCAAATTTCAATATTTAATTAATTTATGTTGATGTAATACTTTGGTAATTTAGAACTTTAAGGATTTAGAAATTCCTAAGAGTCAGTACTTATTGAAAGTTGTTTTGTCTTAAGGTCAAAGTTGTCCTAAAATGAGGGAAGGTATGAAGTTTTCTAAGAACTTGAAGTTCATAAGTTTATTTCTCAAAGTTTTAGAGAAATAAAGTTTGGGCCTAAAGAATATCTTACTTTATTTTCACTTTAGTAGAGTGATTAGATCTTTCTCCTGAGTTGCTTGTGTGGTAGGTGGGTTAAGATTCAAAGTTGAGGAACTGAATATCAATTAGAGAGTCACCCTATGAAAGCTCAAGATTCTCAAAGCAAGTGAGATATGGTTACCTAACGAGATATGGTCCCCCCAACATCCACAAAGAGGGTGGACCACTTAGTAGGCTCTTAACTGTCTAACAACAAGCTCTAGAAGAGTTTTGTCACTAGATGAGGAGCTCCAAAGAGCTCAACTTACCTAATGATTGCTCTATTTCATGACTTTTACACTAATTGTTTTTATATGATATGCTGAGGTGATAAAATGAGCTAGTATGAAGTTGTGTTGTATTATATTGTTATGATTGATGAAACATGTTGTGGAAAGTGGAAAATATAGTATATTAAGTTGTTTAAGTTGAATTGGAAATTATTATAAATGTTGTATGAGTTGTGTTAATAAGTTGAGATGTGTTGAGTTGAAATTTTTTGTGTTATGTGAGATGCATGTTATTGAATTATGTTGTGAACTTAGAACTAGACGACAAAGTGTTATTTTTGAAAGTTGAAATATCCCACTGTGTGGATATATGTTGTGATGCTTTACGAGCCTAATGTTGAAAAATCCTTATTAAGAAAGCTAGCTCTTTAAGTGGAGTGTTGTGTCTCCTCCAAGTCCTTAGTTGATACATATAGGACAAGGTCAAGCCATATTAGTTTAGAAGTGACCAAATTAAGTAAAGTATGAAGTCAAGAGGTAAAATCCTTAATTGATTAGTTTAGAAATGTTTGTAGTATTTGGAGGGTAGTCAACATGTTAATTTCATATAGGCTTAGTTGATGCATACTAATGTCATGGTAGGCCTACACTCAAGTTATTCTATCCTTGATAATGATACTAGGATTTTCTAGTCTAAGTGACGAAATCCAAGAAATCAATGTTGTGTTGAAAATGGATTTAATGTCCAATGTTGTGTTGTATGGCCTAAATATGAGAGGTTTGACCTTAAGATGATAGGTAGATCAAATGAACGGGTTTAAATTTGAAATCAAATTACATCATTTTAAAAACACCATAACCAATTTGGAAAAAATAAAAAATAATCTGCATTGTTAACATAAAATGAATTTTAGAAGCCAAATTGCATTAGTAATAAGGTTTGATGCACTAGTGCACCATTTTTTAGAGAATGAAATATAATTAAATAAAAATAATTTACTTATGTCTCTCATATCTCAAAGTTTAGTGATTTACAATATGGCATAAAATGTTTAAGTATTGCGGTTCATTGTGTTTTTGTTTTGCTTTTTTTTAATTGTCTTTAAACTATTAAAGTAAATTTTAGTTATCAAATGATGTTTCAAAATTTATTTTCATATGACAATTATAGTTCTTCAATGAGTTGATCTCTAGTAGTTTCTTCAATTACTATTACTCTTCATTATATATTTACTCTCTCTTGTATCTCTTATCTCAATTTTTTTTCCTTTCTTTTTACCTTACTTATCCCATATATCACTAGTTTCTTTCTTTACATTTTCTCAATCTCCCACCATTTCATTTAGCTAGACTCTGATGTGAAATATACACTAACATTTTCATTATATAAAGGCACAATTCAGTCAAAGAGTATTTTATAATGTTTACTCTTTAAGTGTGTTTAGCAAGACATTGAAAGAGTTTATAAGCTACTTTGACTAACATGTAAGTTTGCTTAATCAATATTATTAAGTCAAAAAATGATTCCCTAAACTTAAAGTTTTAATGTTAATAAATAAAATGTTTTTATATAGAAGAAATATCTAGAAAAACGTTTTTGAAACATAATTTGAAAGACTTGTCAAATAAAATATAAGACATGGATCATTTGTAAGTCATTATTAATTAGATGAAACATATAGTCTATCTTATATAAATTAAATATTTATCATTTAAAAAAATCTTGATCACTTGTGAACAAGGTAATTAACGTCAACTAATGTTTGAACTAATTAGAACAACAAAATACGAATTTAAATATATATTTTTTATTTTTGTAATTTTTCTTATTTTAGAAGACTACCTTATTTGAGTCTCAAAAAGAAGAGTTTTACAATCATTCCAAATAAGAATATAAAACTAAACTATTGTCTCGATCGTGTAAAAAATATATGTGACAGTTTATATTTTTGGTTAATATATTAAAAAATATTATAAATAATTAAAAAAGAAAAGTTTTAGAGTCTTTCCCCGACTTAAAAATAAACTTCAGAAAACTGAATTATTATATTATAAAATTCAGTTTTTAAAAATCTATCCAAATACACTTGTATTCTTAAAAAAATATTTTAAAATCACATTCTGAGAATTTTGTCAGCGTTAACGATAAAATAAAACTTCAATTTTTTTTTTGGTTGTAAGTGCAAATGGGAATGGCCGAAAACCACGAAGTGCTCGTGGGTCGTACCGTGGAGGGAAAAGTCAAAAGTGAGAATAGGGAAAAAGGCCTTAATAAATAAATAAAAATTCATGCAAGAAATTCCATATCATAACAGGGAAGTAAGCTTCCCAAACGATCAAAGAGTGGCTCACCTAATTCTCAATCCTTTTTATTAACAAAATCTCCCTCACTAGCTTACCCTTGTATCACTATAAAAAAAACACTCATTACTAACGGACTTTTTCTCATGGATAAATATTCATCTGAAAAATGACATTATCAACAGATTTTTCCGACAGATATGTGTCTGTCTGAAACATAAATGATTTTGACGGATATTATCCACGAATTTTTTCCGTATGAAATTTTAGATAGATATTACTCACGAATTTTTTTCGTGGGAAAATTATGATGTTTTAGACAGAGATTTCCCACAGATTATCTGTCTAAAATATTGTTAGTAGAAAACGTAAAAAATTTGCCTGTAACTTAAAAAAATTATGATAAATAAAATTAAATTAGATAATTACCCACAGATGTATCCATGGATAATTATTTTTATTAATAATTTATGTTAAAAGAATTAATTTGTACTATCTATATCGATGAGATGCATCTACTCTTTGGTAGCTTATTCCTTAAGAACTTCATAGTTAAGCGTGCTTGACATGGAGTAATTTAGGGATGAGTGACCTTTTGGAAAGTTTTCCAAAAAAATGTGCGAGTGACGAAAATGCACGTTGAAAAGTTTTGTGTTGATTTGTGGGGTTTGTGGGTCAATCTTTGATCCTAAAATCGGATAAATATCTCAAAAGGGGTTACCCATGGAGGTTCTAATCGGTGAAGGGTTTTGACCAACGAGGAGTTGCGTGAAGTGTCGTAGAGTGGAGTTGCTGAAAGGTTAGATATGAGAGATGTTGCACTAAATAAGGGTGTTATTTAATATAATTTCGAAATGATTTTTTGAACATATTATCAATAATACCCACGAATTTTATCTGTGGATAATTACCCAAGGATTTTATCCGTGGATAATTACCCACGAATAGAATCCGTGGGTAATTCTGTCGGAAAGTTATCCATGGATTATAATCCGTTGGAAAATGTTTCAGACGAGCAAATTACCGACGGATTATTGTCCGTCTGTAATTCGTCGAAAATAAAGTGTTACCCACAGATTTTTTGGATTATCCACGGATTTGGTCATCTGTAATTTCAAAATTTCTTGTAGTGTATGCATGTTTCCATGTGATGTGAATTGCGATGATCATACTATGTATGAGAGCATAGCAGGGATAAGTTATTGTGAGCTGTTGGAGACCACTTGGTGGTAAGAGCTGCAGTAGATTATCTTTTTTTTTTTATGTAGACTACCTTGGAGTAACAATTTGTCAACATTGTATATATTTATTTGGCTTGTTGAGCCTTTATGGTTGGATAGATGTATATATATTTATATATATTCTCTTGATATACTATTTGGTATATGTATTTATAGTAGTTTCAATTGTTGTTCCGTAATGTGACAGAAAAGGCACGACGTTACAATTAAGAAAAAGATTGAACACGAATTTAGAAAATCTACTTAGACACAAAGTTACAATTTCTACTCAAAAAGATCAAGAGAGCTTATACCAAATCTTATCATATTCTGGTATGAATAAATACTTTTCATTTCTTTTACATATTGTTTGTTTGATATAATTTTGATGAGAGATATAAAAAAAAAGTGTAAGAAAAAATAATTTTTATTTATTTTTTGAAACAGAAGAGAAATGAAAAAAATATTGAATCCATGATAAAAAAAATTCCCTTGATAGATAGAGATTTTATAGTAAACTTAAATATTTTGAAACTCATTTAAAAATAATATTCTTCCTTTTTTCTATTTTCTCTTAGATTTTTTAATTTAAAAACTTAAAAAATCTTTTTATTCTGTATTTTCTCTTCTTCTTCTTCTCTCTTTTTTTTTCTCTACTATATATTCCTCATCTCCCCAAACAAATTGTTAGTCTTTTTTCTTCTAACGTATCATACCATGTATCTTATATATATAAAGGTTAACTAAAGAAAAAATATGCATTTTCTTAAATAAAAATATTAATAATAATTTTAAAATTAAAATAAATAATTTAAAATGAAATATTTATAAATAAAATTATCACTCATACTGCCACCAATATGTTGTTCTCATTCATTTTGTCTTTATTTCTAAATTTGATGGCATGCTATTCTTTGGAATTTGACGTGTACGGTTATGATGGTACAACGACAAATCAAGAGCCGCTTTTCTTTTTGTTTGGGTAAACATAAAAGAGAAATGCTACTCATTCCGAAAAAAGAATCCGACATCGTTCGAAATTTTAAAATATTTGTTTTTTAATAAATTTATTATAAAATAATTATTTAATTTAAATTAATTTTTTAATCTATTCCGAATAGATTTCAGAATTTGTATAATTTTTCAACATAAAATATAGAGTAATCATACATCTTATGATATTTTAACCGAAAACTCTTTTAAGTTATTTGCGATTAACATGTAAAATTATTTTAACTATCTATATAAAAGTAAATTTTTTGTTTTTACGTGCATAATTTTTAAATAATAAAAAATAATATTAAAAATTAATTATTTTTATAAAATTAAAATTTGAATCAGAAATCTTAAAATTCAAGAATTAAACATAACATAAATTGATTTAATAAATATGAGTAATTATTAAACACTTTTAAATAAATATAAAAGTGAAGTGTTTTGATCCACTAATAAAATATAAATTTAATTAAAAAGAAAAAAAGTTTTTTAAATGATGAGAAGATCATTCGAAAAAAGCATAGGGAAGATCTAGCATTTTTCTAAAATAAATCATTGCACCTTTTCCGGAGAAAGAATCAGTTGCGGCTGTATACGTACATACATAGATAGAAGTTGACAAAAATAGCAACGTAATAGTGTGTTTAGACGAGGAATTTTAAAAATTCAAGGATTTTTAAATTCTTGGTATTTGAATTACTTTGATTTCAATTTTTATCATTCTTTAAATATTTTGTTTGGATGAGTCAATTTAAATTTCTTAAATTTTAAATTGTTAGGTTGAATATGATAATTTGATTCTATCATAGTAAAATTGATTTTAAAAATATATTTATATGTTGAGATTTTTAAATTAAATTTTATAAAAATAAATATTAATCCTTTTTTAAATATTTAATAATTTTAAAAATTAATATTAGATAATATTTAATAATTTTAAAAATTAATATAAGATAATATTTAATAATTTTAAAAATATTTTTGAATATCTAATAATTAAAAGAATGAAGAGATAAGATAAAATATATAGGTGAAATAAGAAAAATAAATATGAGGAATTTCAAATTCTCCCATTTTTGGGAGAATTTGAGATTCTACTATTTTAAGGAATTTCACAAATGTTTGGATTTCAAATTCTTTGTAAATTCTTCATCCAAACAAAGCATTTCACCTCAAAGAATTTGAAATTCTTCAAATAAATGAATTACCCTATATAAATTCTTCATCCAAACACACCATAAGAGAATTTGGAACTGAAATAATAATAGTAGTAGGTTTTAGTATAGGTCTCAACTTTTAATTATTCAATTGTATTTTTTTGGAATTGTCTCCATACTTTTAATTTGTGTAGGCAAATTTAATGCTTTGTCTTTTATTTCTTTTAGGGTAAATTTAGTGTTTTCCTTGCTATAATAACACTAGAAAAAAAAATAATAACACTAGAAATAAAAAAATAATTATGAGGCTTCTTCGTCCCACTTGATTAATAGTAAATGTCGTTTATGGGATTAACAAATAGACTAAATAGAAACAATTATTTGAGATTTATGTTGTTTTTCTCTCCCTATGGTAACCAAAATATGAGAATAATGAAAGTGTATTACCTTTTTTTGCCTATTTATCCGTGTAAAAGTTATATTTTTAATTAATTTTAGCTTTTTATTATAGGAAATAAATATCTTTATAAAAAATATTCTTTTAATTTTTCCTTTGTTTTTGAAAATATTTTTCATATTTCAAAGGAAATAAAAATCTACTCATTTTCGCATCTATTTGTATCTAGTAACTACCATATTCTTATTTTCTTTCTTTTTTCATCAATTTAACCTCAACTATTTGGATTCAGGGCTCTTCTATTTGCGGTTTTAGTTAGTATACTAAAATTTTTCAGGAAAAATAAATAAATTTAAGATACAAAAAATTTGAAAAAAATATGATTAAAGTTGTGTTGTTAAACAGTGTTGATGAGTTGCTATGTTGATAAATGGTGTTGTTAAAGTTGTGAGTTGACTATGTTGTTCAAGTTGAAAGTTGATTGAGATGATGAGTTGAAAATTGTGTTGATTATTATGTTGTGATGATGAGTTGTTGATCACTAGGACTAGAGGAGATGTTTTCGAGGTTGCTTATCCCATTGTGTGGATTGAGATAGTTGTGGTGCTCTGAGAGCCCAATTTTTTGAAAAACCCTCCTAGGGAAGTTGCCCCTTGGAGTGGATGACGTGTTGTTCTCCTCTAGGACTTAGTTGATCCTATGTGTGGGCAAGGTCAAGGCACACGTGTATGAAGCGACCACGGTATAGGGGCCAGGTCGAGCTATACCGATTACAAGCGACCAATTCGAGTAAAGTACGAAGTTGGGAGCTTAGTTCCTAATCGAGTATCGGAGGGTTGTAGTATTTGGAGGATAGTTAGTAGGTTAATCCCATAGGTGGCTTAGTTAAGCTGGCTAATGCCGTGGTAGGCCTAAACCCAACTGTCTTATCTTGACATAGTATTATACTTCCTTATTTAAGTGGCAAAGTTTGAGAAACTATTATCGTGTTGTGGATTTTTATCCAAATTTACTATTTACCTAGCAAGCCCAAAAAGGTTCTGTGTTGTCGGTTCGGTAGGACCTAGCCACTTAGACTACTCACCTAAGTTGTAAGAGATCTCTGAGTTGTAATGTGTGACGACACATAAGTTATTGATGAGTTAATTTTGTGTTGATGTAAGTTGTATATATGTTGTTGTGTGTAAAGTTGTGGTTGAGTTGTGTGTTGTTATGTGTTGTATGTTGAATCCATTGAGGATGATGAAAGTGTTGTTGTGTTGTAAGTTGCTTATATATATATATATAAAGTTTTTTCACTAGCTTACCCTTGTATCACTACAAAAAACACTCATTACCGACGGACTTTTTCCCATGGATAAATATTCGTCTGAAAAATGACATTATCAATAGATTTTTCAGACAGATATGTGTCCCTCTGAAACATAAATGATTTTGAAGGATATTACCCACGAATTTTTTTCGTCTGAAATTTTAGATAGATATTAGCCACGAATTTTTTTCATGGGAAAATTATGATGTTTTAGACAAAGATTTCCCACGGATTATCTGTCTAAAAGATTGTTCGTAGAAAATGCAAAAAGTTTGTCTGTAACTTAAAATTTTAATGATAAAAGATTAACAAATTAAATTCTTAAATACTTAACTAATTTTTTCATGCTAATTAATTTACCATACCAACTATTATATATATAAATTTATAATTAAATGCTAGTATAAAATAATAATTTATCATCAATATATTTTAATATTATATAGTTAATTTTATTAAATTGAGAAATATATAATTAGTGAAATGATATTGATGCATGATAGTCTAACATTGAAAGATAATTTCTTAACATTTATAATAATTTTACCAATTTTAAACTATATTATTTTTAATAAAACAAGACTGTTATTTAATACAATTTTAAAATAACTTTTTTAAAAAATATTATCAAAAATACCCATGGAATTACTGACATTATTACCGACATATTTATACGTCGGTAATTATTTTTTATTCATAATTTATTTTAAAAATAATAAAATTAATTCATAAGTAATTATGATAAATAAAAATTAAATTAGATAATTACCCACTAATATATTCGTGGGTAATTACAAATGGATTTATACGTTGGTAATTACTGACGGATAAATCCATGAGTAATTATTTTTTATTAAGAATTTATGTTAAAAATTATAAAATTAATTCATAAGTAGTTATGATAAATAAAATTAAATTAGATAATTACCCACGGATGTATCCATGCGTAATTATTTTTATTAATAATTTATGTTAAAGGAATTAATTTGTACTATCTATATCGATGAGATGCATCTACTCTTTGGTAGCTTATTCTTTAAGAACTTCACAGTTAAGCATGTTTGACATGGAGTAATTTAGGGATGGGTGACCTTCTGGGAAGTTTTCCAAAAAAATGTGCGAGTGACGACAATGCACGTTGAAAAATCTTGTGTTGATTTGTGGGGTTTGTGGGTCAATCTTTGATCCTAAAAACGGATAAATATCTCAAAAGGGGTTACCCATGGAGGGTTCTGATCGGTGAAGGGTTTTGACTAACGAGGAGCTGCGTGAAGTGTCGTAGAGTGGAGTTGTTGAAAGGTTAGATATGAGAGATGTTGCATTAAATAAGAGTGTTATTTAATAAAATTTCGAAATAATTTTTTAAACATATTATCAATAATACCTACGAATTTTATCCGTGGATAATTACCCATGAATAGAATCTGTGGGTAATTCTGTCGGAAAGTTACCCATGGATTATAATCCATCGGAAAATATTTCAGACGAGCAAATTATCGACGGATTATTGTCCATCTGTAATTCGTCGAAAATAATGTGTTACCCATGGATATTTTGGAATACCCACGAATTTGGTCATCTGTAATTTCAAAATTTCTTGTAGTGTATGTTTCCATGTGGTGTGGATTGCGATGATCATACTATGTATGAGAGCATAACAGGGATAAGTTATTGTGAGCTGTTGGATGCCACTTGGTGGTAGGACCTGTAGTAGATGATCTTTTTTTATGTAGGCGACCTTGGAGTAACAATTTGTCAACATTGTATTATTTATTTGGCTTGTTGTGTGAGACCCCGTGGCATTCTTCTCTCTTTTCTCCCTCTCATGACTCACCTTATACTTTCCCTTCTCCTTTCACTTTGAATTTTCACTCTCAAATCCCCTTCTCTTTATCTGAAGCCGTGAGCACCTAGGAGGTTCTTCTCCTCCTTCCTCTAGAGTGTAGCCGTGCGGAGCTAGCCGAGTGTGGATTTCTTTTCTTCTTCTTCTTCCTTTCTCTTCCCGGAGCTCGGAATCGTCTCACCAAGGTAAGGGAAGCTATTTTTCGCTTGGATTGGTTGGAAATGAGTTTAGAAACTCATTAGATGTTTGATGTTTGCTGATTCATGGGCTGTCTTGAAGAAAAATGTGTTTTTGGGTGTTTTCGGGGTTGGATAAAATTTGGGGATTTTCTGGTTGTGTTGGTTGCATGTGGGCAAAGTTGGGGTTTTTGGTTTCTTAATGGAAGGTTGAACATTGATGATTTTTCTTCTTGAGTTTTGGATGCATGCATGTGGTGATTTTTGATGTTTTTGGGTTGCATGTGGTTGGTAGTATTGCATTTGAGTTGTAGCATGGACTGTGGGTCCTTGGATTGTAGGTTCATGGTGGTTTTGAGTGAAAATGGAGGTGAAATCCATGAAGTTTTTGGAAGATCAGAAACTCACAGCTATAGCCGTGGAATCACAGCTATAGCCGTGGAAGAAAAATGCATTTGCAGAAACCCACAGCTATAGCCATGGATTCACAGTCATAGCTGTGAAAGGGGAAAAATGTGATGGCAGAGAGTTGCAGACATGGCTGTGATTTTGCAGCCATAGCTGTGGAGAAAAAAATTGAAGTGGCAGAAACTTGCAGCTATGGCCGTGGATTTGCAACCATAGCTGTGGAAGGGAAAATGAAATGGCATAGAGTTACAGCTAAAGCGCTGGATTGAGCGCTGCATAGGTGGGTCTTGATGACCGAATTTGGTCTCAAGGTCTTCATGAAAGTTGTAGCCTTGGATCTTAGCTTTCCAATGGCATTGGAATCACCCACAAAGGAGTTCTAAAACTCCTGATATGGCTGTTTTAGTGAAGAGATGTCAAGCTGCCAGCATTGGTTATAGCTGTTGCGGTTTTTAGAATTTTTCACAAGGTAGATGAAGGAATTAGGACTTGGTGTCTTCATGAGAGTTTTAGTAAATCTTCTTATCTTTCATATGAGATAAGGATGAGTATGGTAGGAGTAGTATAACTCATGATGCACTGTTTTCTGTGAAGGTTGCCATTTCACATTTAGTGATTTGGTTAAGTTGAGAGTTGTTTTAGGTGCTTAGGTTGATTGGTATTGTTTGGGTGAGTAATTTGACAAGATAGATGAGTTGTAAACAAGATGGTTGGGTCGTATTATGTGTTGAACATGTTGTACGTTGTGAAGTTGTTGATCATGCTGTTTTAAGCTGTTATTGATGATTTTCATGTTGAATTAAAATATTGTTGTACTATAGATTGTTAAGCTGAGTTGAAAATGAGGGATATGATGTGATGATTAGTAGATAATGTTGTTGATAATGTTGAGCTATAATTAGCTGTGTTGCAAGATGTTGAGATGTGTTGTATGTTGGTAAGTTGTGTTGTGTTGTAAGTTGATATGTTGAGCTGTACAATTGTGTTGAACTGTGTGTTGATATTGGATGATGTAGGCTGAAAGGCTGAGGTGTTGTAGGCCGAAAGGCTGAGGTGTTGTAGGCCGAAAGGCTGAGGTGTTGTAGGCCGAAAGGCTGAGGTGATGTAGGCTGAAAGGCTGAATTGTTGTAGGAGATCTCCGAGTTGATATGCGTGACGACGCATTGTATGTTTTTATGGCTGTTATGCTGTATGGCTGATGAGTTGTATGCTGATGATGTGAGATGTGTGCTATTATTGCTGGATGTTGTGGTATTTTAAGCTGATTTTGTTAAGTTGATGATTATGCTGTAAAATCGACGAAATGTATGTTGATGATGTGTTGATAGTCGTATTTGTTCTTATTACTTAAATCTTCCTTTATGTTGTTTCTTTTTATGCTAGCTTACCCTTTTGTTATTTCCATGTGGTTGGACTGCGATGATCATACCATGTATGGGATCAGAGCAGGGATAGGTGGTGACTAGTGGTGAGTCTGTAGCTGGCAGGCGGAACTGACTCCTTTTGATGTTTTGTTTGTTTCATCTGCTTGATATAGTGGTTTTGGATGTATTTTTGTATTGTACACCCTAAATCTAGTCGGATTGGGACATTGTATATATTTATATTCTAGATCCTATATTTATATACTCGTTCTATTCTGTCTAGTGTTTCCTGTGCGCTGTGGTTGTGAGTGTAGTGGCCAGCCGGGTCGTTACACTTTAGTGGTATCAGAGCAGGTCGAGTCTAGTGGACACTCTTTGGGGGTGGATCCTTTAGGCTTTTGTTGTGTTAACTCTGTGTTGTGCTGTCTTGTTGTGATGTTTTGTTGTGCTGTTGGTTGTTTGGTTTAGTTATTGTATACTGAAGATGCTATTACTTCTGTAGACAATGACTAGAACCAATGAGCAGATAGCCCGTGCCATGGAGATTATGGCTATGGCTATGCAGCGACAAAATGCTTATTTTGCTAGGATGGATGTTGATAGAGTTGCAGCTGGTGCAGCAAGGCCTGTGGGGTCACAGGAGAGCCGGGATCTAGCTGAGTTTCGAAAATTCCGCCCTCCACAGTTCAGGGGAGATACAGACCCAGAGATAGTTGACCACTGGATCTGTGAGCTGGAGAGGATCTTCACTGTGTTGGGATGTTCTCGGGGGGGCTGGCATATGTTGTCTACATGCTAGTTGGGGAGGCTGAGCATTGGTGGAGAGGTACTCACCATATGCTTACTGCTAGAGGAGGAGCTGTTGATTTTAGCTGGCCAAGCTGAATCATTGTTGAGGGGTGGAGTAAAGTGTTGTCTTCTGCTTGCTACTATGAGTGTTGAGACCGAAAGGGTCATTGCAGAAATTGTTGTAGTAAGGGATTTTGCTGAGGTGTTCCCGGATAAGGTGCCTGGGTTGCCTCCTATTAGGGAGATGGAGTTTAGCATTAGCTTGGTTCCAGGTGCGGGGCTAGTGTCGGTGGCTCCCTATAGGATGGCCCCAACTGAGCTGGTTGAGCTGAAAGGTCAGTTGGAGGACCTGTTGGAGAAGCAGTTGGTGCGGCCGAGTGTATCGCCGTGGGGTGCTCTCGTGTTGTTGGTGAAGAAGAAAGATGGAGGTAGTCGACTTTGTGTGGATTACCGGCAGTTGATCAAGTTGACCATTAAGAACAAATATCCACTTCCCCGAATAGATGACTTAATGGATTAGCTGAAGGGAGCATCGGTTTTCTCGAAGATTGACTTGAAGTCAGGTTATTACCAGATTAGGGTGAAGGAGGGTGACATACCGAAGACTACTTTCAGGACTAGGTATGGTCACTATGAATATGTTGTGAAGCCATTTGGTGTGACCAACACCCCGGCTGTGTTCATGGATTTCATGAACAGGATCTTCCGGCCTTTCTTGGATAAGTTGTGGTGGTGTTTATTGATGACATCATAATTTATTCAAGGACTCCAGAGGAGAACAGTGAGCACTTGAGGTTGGTGCTGTAGATTTTGAAGGTGAAGAAGTTGTACGCTAAGCTTTCAAAATGTGAGTTTTTGGCTGGATGAGGTGAAGTTCTTGGGACATGTGATCTCAGCTGAGGGGATTGCTGTTGATCCGACTAAGGTGGAGTCGGTATTGCAGTAGGAGCGTCCAAGAACTGTCACTGAGATTCAGAGCTTTGTGGGTTTGGCGGGGTACTATAGGAGGTTCATTGAGGGATTCTCCAAGATAGTGGCGTCTTTAACCCAGTTGACGAGAAAGGAGCAGCCGTTCATTTGGACAGATGCTTGTGAACGGAGTTTTGATGAGCCGAAGAGGAGGTTGACTACTGCTCCTGTGCTGGTGTTGCCGGATTCTGGTGAGCCTTTTGATGTGTATTGTGATGCTTCTTACCAGGGTCTGGGGTGCGTGCTGATGCAAAACAGGAAAGTAGTGGCATATGCTTCAAGGCAACTGAAGAATCATGAGAGGAATTATCCCACTCATGACTTGGAGTTAACAACTATGGTATTTGCCTTGAAGATATGGAAACATTATCTTTATGGTGCTCGGTTTAGCGTCTTCAGTGATCACAAGAGTCTGAAGTACTTGTTTGATCAGAAGAAGTTGAACATGAGGTAGAGGCGGTGGATGGAGTTTCTGAAGGATTATGACTTCCAGTTGATGTATCATCCTGGTAAGGCCAATGTTGTGGCGGATGCGCTGAGTAAGAAATCCATCCATATGTCTGGTATGATGGTGAAAGAGCTGTAGCTGGTGGATAAGTTCAGAGATTTGAATCTCTGTGTGGAGTTAGCTCAAGATCACATTAGATATGGGATGACTACCATAACTAGTGAGTTCTTGAGGCAGGTTGGATAGAAACAGTTGCAAGATGTCGAGCTGGTGAAGCTTCTTGGTTTGCTGGGAACTAAGAAGGCTATTGGTTTCGAGCTGGGAGGAGGTCCTACCGCTGCTGGAGTTTACTTACAATAATAGTTTTCATGCTAGTATTGGGATGGCGTCGTTTGAAGCCTTGTATGGCAGGAGATGTAGGACACCTCTGTGCTAGTATCGAGATGGTGAGTCAGTGGTTGTGGGACCGGAGCTAATCCTACAGACTACTGAGGAGGTGAAGCTGATTCAAGAGAGGATGAAGACTGCTCGGAGTAGGCAGAAATCATATGCTGATAAAAGGCGTAAGCCTTTGGAGTTGCAGAAGGGGAACATGTATATCATGTGTCCCTGCTGAGGAGGTATGTCCATGACCCTGGTCATGTGGTTGAACTAGATGATGTGCGAGTGAAGGAGAATCTGACATTTGAGAAGTTGCCAGTAGCTGTAGTTGAGCATAAGCTGAAGGAGCTGAGGGGCAAGTCTATTTCCTGGTGGAGGTGTTGTGGGATGCAGTTACTGGTGAGGCTACTTGGGAGGTGGAGCAGCAGTGCAAGGAGCGGTATCCGTTCCTTTTCCCAAATGAGTCTATTTTCGGGCACGAAAATTCCTGTTGTTGGGGAGGTTGTGAGACCCCGTGGCATTCTTCTCTCTTTTCTCCCTCTCATCACTCACCTTATACTTTCCCTTCTCCTTTCACTTTGAATTTTCACTCTCAAATCCCCTTCTCTTTAGCTGAAGCCGTGAGCACCTAGGAGGTTTTTCTCCTCCTTCCTCTAGAGTGAAGCCGTGCGGAGCTAGCTGAGTGTGGATTTCTTTTCTCCTTCTTCTTCCTTTCTCTTCCCGGAGCTCGGAATCGTCTCACCGAGGTAAGGGAAGCTAGTTTTCGCTTGGATTGGTTGGAAATGAGTTTAGAAACTCATTAGATGTTTGATGTTGGCTGATTCATGGGCTGTCTTGAAGAAAAATGTGTTTTTGGGTGTTTTCGGGGTTGGATAAAATTTGAGGATTTTCTGGTTGTGTTGGTTGCATGTGGGTAAAGTTGGGGTTTTTGGTTTCTTAATGGAAGGTTGAACATTGATGATTTTTCTTCTTGAGTTTTGGATGCATGCATGTGGTGATTTTTGATGTTTTTGGGTTGCATGTGGTTGGTAGTATTGCATTTGAGTTGTAGCATGGACTGTGGGTCCTTGGATTGTAGGTTCATGGTGGTTTTGAGTGAAAATGGAGGTGAAATCCATGGAGTTTTTGGAAGATCAGAAACTCACAGCTATAGCCGTGGAATCACACCTATAGCCGTGGAAGAAAAATGCATTTGCAGAAACCCACAACTATAGCCATGGATTCACAGCCATAGCTGTGGAAGGGGAAAAATGTGATGGCAGAGAGTTGCAGACATGACTGTGATTTTGCAGCCATAGCTGTGGAGAAAAAAATTGAAGTGGCAGAAACTTGCAGCTATGGCCGTGGATTTGCAGCCATAGCTGTGGAAGGGAAAATGAAATGGCAGAGTTACAGCTAAAGCGCTGGATTGAGCGCTGCATAGGTGGGTCTTGATGACCGAATTTGGTCTCAAGGTCTTCATGAAAGTTGTAGCCTTGGATCTTAGCTTTCCAATGACATTGGAATCACCCACAAAGGAGTTCTAAAACTCCCGATATGGCTGTTTTAGTGAAGAGATGTCAAGCTGCCAGCATTGGTTATAGCTGTTGCGGTTTTTAGAATTTTTCACAAGGTAGATGAAGGAATTAGGACTTGGTGTCTTCATGAGAGTTTTAGTAAATCTTCTTATCTTTCATATGAGATAAGGATGAGTATGGTAGGAGTAGTATAACTCATGATGCGCTGTTTTCTGTGAAGGTTGTCATTTCACATTTAGTGATTTGGTTAAGTTGAGAGTTGTTTTAGGTGCTTAGGTTGATTGGTGTTGTTTGGGTGAGTAATTTGACAAGATAGATGAGTTGTAAACAAGATGGTTGGGTCGTATTATGTGTTGAACATGTTGTACGTTGTGAAGTTGTTGATCATGCTGTTTTAAGCTGTTATTGATGATTTTCATGTTGAATTAAAATATTGTTGTACTATAGATTGTTAAGCTGAGTTGAAAATGATGGATATGATGTGATGATTAGTAGATAATGTTGTTGATAATGTTGAGCTATAATTAGCTGTGTTGCAAGATGTTGAGATGTGTTGTATGTTGGTAAGTTGTGTTGTGTTGTAAGTTGATATGTTGTGTTGAACTGTGTGTTGATATTGGATGATGTAGGCCGAAAGGCTGAGGTGTTGTAGGCCGAAAGGCTGAGGTGTTGTAGGCCGAAAGGCTGAGGTGATGTAGGCCGAAAGGCTGAATTGTTGTAGGAGATCTCTGAGTTGATATGCATGACGACGCATTGTATGTTTTTATTGCTGTTATGCTGTATGGCTGATGAGTTGTATGCTGATGATGTGAGATGTGTGCTATTATTGCTGGATGTTGTGGTATTTTAAGCTAATTTTGTTAAGCTGATGATTATGATGTAAAATCGACGAAATGTATGTTGATGATGTGTTGATAGTTGTATTTGTTCTTATTACTTAAATCTTCCTTTATAGTTGTATTTGTTCTTATTACTTAAACCCTTTTGTATAATTTTTCAACATAAAATAAAGAGTAATCATACATATTATGATATTTTAACCAAAAACTCTTTTAAATTATTTGCGATTAACATGTATAATTTTTTTAACTATCTATATAAAAGTAAATTTTTTGTTTTTACGTGCATAATTTTTAAATAATAAAAAATAATATTAAAAATTAATTATTTTTATAAAATTAAAATTTGAATCAGAAATCTTAAAATTCAAGAATTAAACATAACATAAATTGATTTAATAAATATGCGTAATTATTAAACACTTTTAAATAAATATAAAAGTGAAGTGTTTTGATCCACTAATAAAATATAAATTTAATTGAAAAGAAAAAAAGTTTTTTAAATGATGAGAAGATCATTCGAAAAAAGCATAGGGAAGATCTAGCATTTTTCTAAAATAAATCATTGCACCTTTTCCGGAGAAAGAATCAGTTGCGGCTGTATACGTACATAGATAGAAGTTGACAAAAATAGCAACGTAAGAGAATTTGGAACTGAAATAATAATAGTAGTAGGTTTTAGTATAGGTCTCAACTTTTAATTATTCAATTGTATTTTTTTGGAATTGTCTCCATACTTTTAATTTGTGTAGGCAAATTTAATGCTTTGTCTTTTATTTTTTTAGGGTAAATTTAGTGTTTTCCTTGCTATAATAACACTAGAGAAAAAAAAAATAACACTAGAAATAAAAAAATAATTATGAGGCTTCTTCGTCCCACTTGATTAATAGTAAATGTCGTTTTTGGTCTTTGGACCATCCCCGAATAAAAAAAAATAGTAATTATATATATTGGATTGTTTGGAATATTTAATTAACAAATAGGCTAAATGGAAACAATTATTTGAGATTTATGTTGTTTTTCTCTCCCCACGGTAACCAAAATATGAAAGAATAATGGAAGTGTATTACCTTTTTTGCCGTTTTATCCGTGTAAAAATTATATTTTTAATTAATTTTAGCTTTCTATTATAGGAAATAAATATTATATTTGTAAGGATAATTTAAAAATATTATTTAAATTAAAATAAATATTATTTTAATAATATTGTTTTTAAATATTATTTAGATTTAAAAATGTTATTTTATTTTTAAGATGAATTTTAGAATTAAAAATATTATATTTATAAGGATAATTTTAGAAAATAATGTAAATAAACATGAAAAAAATCCACGTAATATAATAATAAAACAAGACCCTTAACTAATTAGGGTGCCGGTCCCACAGGCCACAACCATTTTATTATGAATATCAAATCAAAAGTCGTTTTCACATAATATGAAAGTCTTGAACCAAAAAAAAAAAAAAAAAGCACACCAAAGATAGTATGATACAGCGTCATCGGTCTTTTATTCGTCACCCGTGAAGAACTTGCAATAGGAAGATGAGCCCAATGAAGCACCACTGAGCTTAAATTTCCTGATGAATATAATTAAATTAGGAATTCTCCAATAATCTAAAGTAAATATAGCATAATATTAAGAAATTGCAGTGTCACTCGTCCGATATATATCTACCAGAGATGAAATAAGCAATAAATGAACAAGTTTGCTTTCATCCTTCAAGGCTTCAACAACATGGCACACAATTCGAGTATTATATGAGGATGAGGTGATATATATGTGTGGGCTAGAGCTAAAAACATAATTGGCTTGAGGAGATGAAGAAATTATTTTTAATTAGATTTATATTATATACTTGGTATATTTTAAAATTATACAATGCTAACAGTATACGGATGCAGCACGCCAGCATCATTTACACAAGTTGACTTGACTTAAAGCATTATAATACTACAACTCCTCATTTACACAAGTATGTATGTATCAACAACATCATTTAGTTAAAAGCTCCAGTTTTCTGATCCAATTTGCAGAATAAAAGAAGAAATGGCATTAGCTATGGTGGGACAAGCACTTTGTTAGGAAAAATTACGCTGATCTTTCCCGTAACTTCAGATTTGAGAATGGAGCAAAAATAATTGTGGACTAATAGCACACACAAAATTGATAACGGAGTTCGGCCAACTCTGCCTACGTCTCCGGGCTGCTGCAGATATTTTACTGAAAAGGGAAATATAAACAGTGTTTACAAAACACTCACAATCTCTCAAAATACTCACAACCACTCACAACCCACGACCCAACTATACCCAGAAAAATTAAGAACTTCTCTCTCAATTTTTCTATACAAACGCTTTGCTAAGTATTTGCTTTCGTTGGATACAAAAATGAATGGAGGGGCTTGCTATTTATAAGGAACGATTGCAGTGTGAACGCTCCAAATTCGGTGCCTCCAATTTGGAATTCGGTGGTCTGCCTGCCAAATTTGATTTTGCATTCTGCCAAGCCTCCAATTTTGACTTTTCAAAGTTTGATTTCTGCCAAAATTGATTTCTGCTTTCAGCTGCCAATTTGGACTTTTCAACAATCTCCCACTTGAAGACTGATTTCAATCTGTCTTCACACTTTAATCAATGCAGCAGCCTTCCTTGGTCTGTTACTCTAGCAGGCCAACTGAAGTTGAGCACAACTTCAGTTTGTCAATGGTCACCACCTTTGTCAACATGTCTGCTGGGTTCCTGCTTCCTAAGATCTTCTTCAATGTTAACACCTCATCCTCTAGCAGAGATCTGATAAAGTGATAACGGATATCGATGTGTTTTGTCCTAGAATGAAATGCTGAATTCTTTGCCAGATGTATTGCACTCTGACTATCACTATGCAAAACACTCTTCTCTTGGATGAATCCCAGCTCTGTTAACAAACCCTGAAGCCATATCAATTCTTTACTGGCTTCTGTCACTGCTACGTACTCAGCTTCTGTAGTGGATAAAGCGACAATTTTCTGTACCTGCGACATCCAACTAACAGCTGTAGTACCAACAGTAAAAATGTAACCGGTGGTACTTCTTCGGTGATCGACTTCACCTCCATAGTCTGCATCTACATATCCTTGCACCTTTATTTTGCCTTTACCAAAGTGCAAACATCTTTCTGTGGTGCCTCGTAGATACCTCAAAATCCATTTAACTACTTCCCAATGAGCTTTTCCTGGATTCGACATAAACCTGCTAACAACTCCCACTGCATGGCCAATGTCTGGCCTTGTACAGACCATTGCGTACATCAAACTTCCAATGGCTGAAGCATATGGAACTTTAGCCATAAAGCATTTTTCTTCCTCTGTCTGAGGGGACTGATCCTTGGATAGGCGAAAATGACTAGCCAAAGGTGTACTAACTGGCTTGGCGTCGCCCATGTTAAATCTTTGCAAAACACGGTTGATGTACTCTGCTTGAGATAACTGCAAAATCCCTCTTTGCTTATCTCTCGTGATTTGCATTCCAAGAATCTTCTTTGCAGGACCTAAGTCCTTCATGTCAAATTCTCTTGACAATCGCTGCTTCAAGCTTCTTATCTCATCCATATCTAAACCAGCTACTAACATATCATCAACATAAAGTAGCAGAATGATATAACTGGACTTATATCTCTTGAAGTAGCAACAGTGGTCAGCATTGCACTTATGGAAGCCTTCTTTGTGCATGAAGCCATCAAACTTCTTGTACCACTGTCTTGGAGCTTGTTTCAGACCATACAAGCTCTTCTTCAACCTGCACACCATATTCTCTTTTCCTTTCTCTGAGAAGCCTTCTGGTTGGTGCATGTATATCTCCTCATCTAGATCTCCATGAAGAAATGCAGTCTTCACATCTAACTGCTCTAGGTAGAGCTCTTCACTAGCAACAATGCTCAACACTGTTCTGATTGTATTGAGCTTCACAACTGGAGAATAAATCTCTGTATAGTCAACTCCTTCCTTTTGCTGGAATCCTTTGACTACTAATCGAGCTTTGTATCTTTTGGAGCCATCATGCTCCTCTTTTACTCGATACACCCATTTGTTGTGAAGTGCTTTCTTATCTCTGGGTAACTCAACTAGTTCCCACGTCTGATTTGAGATCAAAGACTTCATTTCGTCCTTCATGGCATGCTCCCACTTGCTGGCATCTGTGGCCTGACATGCTTCATCATAATCTTCAGGCTCACCTCCATCAGTCAGCAACATATAGTTCATGTATCTCCTGTTAGGTACATGAGGCCGGGATGATCTCCTCACAGGAGCTGAAGTTGAAGACTCTGGTGTGTCAGATTGTTGTTCACAACTTTGTTCCGTTGATTCCTCTGGCTGAGGAGTTTCAACTATAGGACTTTCTGGGACATCATCCACCTCTGCATACACTGGCCTACTCTTTTCTGAGTTACTGGCATCAGTACTATGTCTGTCCTTGTACATCACTCTCTCATTGAAGATTACATCTCTGCTGCGAATCATCTTTTTGTTTTCATCATCCCATAGGCGATAGCCAAACTCATCTTCACCATAACCGATGAGAGTGCACTTCTTCGATTTGGGATCAAGCTTATTTCTGCCTTGATCACTGATGTGCACATATGCTACGCAACCGAAAACTTTAAGATGTGTGAGTTTTACCTCCTTTCCGCTCCATACCTCTTCTGGTATTCTATACTCCAATGGTACCGATGGACCTCGGTTGATCAAGTATGCTGCTGTGTTGACTGCTTCTGCCCAAAACTGTTTTGGTAAGCCTGACTGCATACGCAAGCTTCTGGCTCTCTCAGTCAACGTTCGGTTCATCCGCTCAGCTACACCATTGTGTTGCGGTGTACCAGGCACGGTTCTTTCCATTCTGATTCCGTGCTCATAGCAGAACTTCTTGAATCTGGTGTCTTCATATTCACCACCATTGTCGGTTCTGAGCTTTTTAATCTTCAATCCTGTCTCATTTTCAACCATGGCTTTCCATATCTTGAAAGCCTCAAATACATCTGACTTATGTTTTAGAAAGTATACCCATACTTTCCGAGAGTGATCATCAATAAAAGTCACGAAGTATTGCTTCCCACTAATAGATGAGACAGTCGTTGGACCCCACACATCGGAGTGAACAAGCTCGAGTTTCTCCTTCTTTGGGGTTCTTCCACTTGTCTGAAAGCTGACTCTTTTCTGCTTTCCAAGTATACAGTCTTCACACATGTCAATTTCCACTGACTGAAGACCTGGTAATTTTCCTTTAGAGTGCATGATCTTCATCCCTTTCTCACTCATATGGCCAAGTCTTTGGTGCCATAAATTGGGATTGTCATTTGCTGCAATTGCAATTAAATAACATGCTCCTGCTGTTTTGTAAAGAGTACCGCTCTTTTTACCACGAGCAATCGTTATTGCACCCTTGGAAATCTTCCAATCATCACCATGGAAGGTCGTTGTGTAGCCTTCACTGGCCAACTGGCCTACTGAGATTAAGTTCTTCGTTAGGTCGGGAATATGTCTGACATTCTTCAATTCCCATACAGACCCTTTTAGCTTAATCTTCACTACACCTTTTCCAACAATCTCACAAGATTGTTCATTACCAAGGTAGACTTTACCAAGGTTTCCGGGAACATAATTCTCGAAGAATTCTCTCTGCGAAGTAGCGTGGAAAGATGCTCCAGAGTCTAACACCCAAGACTCCTCCTTGCTCTCCAAAGAGCATATTAATGCATCATCTCTTCCTGAGGTAGAAGCAATATTTGCCTCTGCTTTCGCCTCCTGATTCTTCGGTGCATTCTTGCACTGATTTTTGTAGTGCCCGGTCTGCCCACAGTTCCAACACTTGATAGTTTTTGAGTTGTTAGAACTACGATGATTTCTGGATTTGGACCTGTTATCCCTTGATTTTCCACGTCCATTTCCTCTGGTTGGAGCCCTCCCTCTTGACTCTGTATGTAATACTGAAGAGGTTGAGGATTCACCCGACTCTCTCCGTCGGATCTCTTCACTGAGAACCAGATCACGAACATCATCTGATTTCAACTTATTGCTTCCCGATGAGCTACTCACAGCTGTGACAGTAGCATTCCAACTTTCTGGTAGAGAAGACAAAAGTATCAATGCTCGTACTTCATCGTCAAATTCAATTCCAACTGAACTCAACTGGGTTGTGACTGTACTGAGTTCATTTAAGTGTTGCGCTACTGATGCGCCTTCCGCCATCCGCAAGTTAAACAACCGCCTCATCAAGTGAACTTTGTTTGAGGCTGACGGCTTTTCATACATACTGGAAAGAGCCGTCATAAGACCCACTGTGGTCTTTTCCTTTGCAATGTTGAAAGCAACATTACGAGATAATGTCAAGCGGATAACTCCAAGGGCTTGTCTATCAAGAAGGAACCATTCATCATCCTTCATGCCCTCTGGTTTCTTTCCTTCGAGAGGTTGATGTAGCTTTTTCTGGTACAGATAATCTTCGATCTGCATCTTCCAAAAGCTAAAGTCCGCACCATCGAACTTTTCAATTTTCACCTTTCCTTCATCTGCCGCCATTGCTCCCACTCAAATCTGACTTCTCGGATCGCTTCTGCCAACAAATTGGTAACGCTGACCAATTTACACTATTCACTATTCACGTGAATAGTAAAATACTATTCATATGAATAGTACTCTCGCCAGAGTTTAGCAGAAACAACCAGCTCTGATACCAGTTGTTAGGAAAAATTACGCTGATCTTTCCCGTAACTTCAGATTTGAGAATGGAGCAAAAATAATTGTGGACTAATAGCACACACAAAATTGATAACGGAGTTCGGCCAACTCTGCCTACGTCTCCGGGCTGCTGCAGATATTTTACTGAAAAGGGAAATATAAACAGTGTTTACAAAACACTCACAATCTCTCAAAATACTCACAACCACTCACAACCCACGACCCAACTATACCCAGAAAAATTAAGAACTTCTCTCTCAATTTTTCTATACAAACGCTTTGCTAAGTATTTGCTTTCGTTGGATACAAAAATGAATGGAGGGGCTTGCTATTTATAAGGAACGATTGCAGTGTGAACGCTCCAAATTCGGTGCCTCCAATTTGGAATTCGGTGGTCTGCCTGCCAAATTTGATTTTGCATTCTGCCAAGCCTCCAATTTTGACTTTTCAAAGTTTGATTTCTGCCAAAATTGATTTCTGCTTTCAGCTGCCAATTTGGACTTTTCAACACACTTGTCTCTGCATTCTGTGGAGATCTTATTGGATAGGATGGCCTCCAGAGAGTTCAGACATTTCTTTTCCAGCACAAAGCTAAATGTTTCTGTGTTGGATGGATTGAAGATAAAATTGTTGGCACTTAACACTGTGCTCAATGATGCTGAGGAGAAGCAGATCACTGATCCTGTAGTGAAAGCATGGCTTGATGAGTTGAAAGATGCTGTCTATGATGCTGAAGATTTGTTGGATGAAATCAACACTGAGTCTTTGAGATGCAAGGTGGAGGGAGAATATAAAACATTTGCTGCCGAGGTTAGATCGTTTCTTTCATCTCCCTTTAACCAATTCCATAGGAGCATGAATCCAAAACTTGAAGAAATATCTACAAGACTAGAACATTTTGTGAAACAAAAAGATATTCTTGGTTTGCAAAGTGTTTCTAGGAGAGTTTCTTGTAGAACAGCTACAGATTCATTGGTTGAACCTATTGTTGTTGCAAGAGATGATGACAAAGATAAGCTACTGAATATGCTTCTATCTGATGACGATGAAAAGAAGAACAATAATATAGAAGTAATTACAATATTGGCCATGGGAGGAATGGGAAAAACAACCCTTGCTCAATCCCTTTATAATGATAGTGAAGTGCAGGAACGTTTTGATTTGAAAGTTTGGGCATGGGTGTCAGATGATTTTGATGTTTTTAGAGTGTCGAAAAAAATTGTTGAATCTCTCACATTGAAAGATAGTCATATTACTAATTTGGATGTTCTTCGTGTTGAATTAAGGAATAGCTTGAGAGAGAAGAAATTTTTGCTTGTGCTTGATGACCTTTGGAATGACAAGTATAATGATTGGCATCACCTAATAGCTCCTTTCAGCAGCGGGAAGAAAGGAAGTAAGATCATTGTCACAACCCGACAACAAAGAGTTGCACAGGTCACGCATACTTTTCCCATTTGTGAGTTGAAACCTCTTACAGATGATAATTATTGTTGGCACATACTAGCCAATCATGCATTTGGAAATGAAGGTTACGACAAATATCCTAGCCTAGAAGAAATTGGTAGGAAAATTGCAAGAAAATGCAATGGCCTACCACTAGCTGCTAAAACATTGGGAGGCCTTTTGCGATCAAATGTTGATCTTGGGGAATGGAAAAGAATTCTGAACAGCAGCTTATGGGCACATGATGTTTTACCTGCTCTACGCATAAGTTATCTACATATCTTCCAGCACATATGAAAAGATGTTTTGCTTACTGCTCAATTTTTCCAAGACGAACATTTTTTGGATGAGAAGGAATTGATTTTGTTATGGATGGCTGAAGGCTTTCTTCAACAGGTCTACAATGAGAAAGCAATGGAATCAGCAGGTGATGATTGCTTTAATGAATTCTTATCTAGATCCTTAATTGACAAAGAGAAAGCTGAAGTTGGAGAAAAGTTTCGAATGCATGACCTCATTTATGATTTAGCTAAACTAGTATCTGGAAAAAGTTCATGCTACTTTGAATCTGGTGGTCAGTTCCCGGGAAGTGTTAGCCATTTAACATTTCGTACAAGGGAGTTTGATGTATCTAGGAGATTTGAGGGCTTGTATGAGTTAAACTGTTTGCGGACCTTTCTACCACGACTGCTATATTCAAGTCAAAAATGTTACTTAAAACATTAATTAAATTATAAAACTATTATGTAAGTTTATAAATTCTAACCACAAAAGATAACCTCCATACAGAGACGGATCCATATTCATGATTTAAACCTCATTTATTTAAGTAATTACTTTTGTTTTCCTTTAGGCATATTTTAATATTTATAATTAAAACAACACATTTTTGTAATAATACGAAAACATGATAAGTGAGAATCGATGTTTGTGAAGGTTCTACCTACCATGCATGTGCAACAAAGGGACGTGACCACGATATTTAAAGCAAAGCTATTACCACCTGTGATGGTAACCTATGAAGATTCAAGTACTCCTACTTTATGACTTTAATTTTTAATTTAAAAATAAAACAAAACATCAATGGTAAGTGTTGAAATTTTATGTGTGGCACTGATTTGATGACGATGTTCATGTCGGCCCATGTCAACACAAACATCTCTAGTATCGTTATAATAATTCAAAATTTTAAAATTTAACTTTTTTAGATTATTTGGATTTAAAAATATTATTTATTTATAGAATGGATTTTAAAAATAAAAATATTATTTTTAATATTATTTTTAGTAGGCTCTTGACTGCCTAACAGTAAGCTTTAGAGGAGTTTTGCCGCCAAACAAGGAGCTCAAAAGAGCTTAGCCTACCCAATGATTGCTCTATTTTATGACTTTTGCACTTAATGTTTTATGTGATATATTGAGGTGATAAAATGAGCTATTATGAAGTTGTGTTGCATTATGTTGTTATGATTGATGTAACATGTTTTGGAAAGTGGAAAATATAGTATGTTAAGTTGTTTAAGTTGAATTGGAAATTATTATAAATGTTGTATGAGTTGTGTTAATAAGTTGAGAAGTTGTGTTGAGTTGAATTCGTTGTGTTATGTGAGATGCATGTTATTGAATTATGTTGTGAACTTAGAATTAAACAAGAAAGTGTTATTTTTGAAAGTTGAAATATCTCACTATGTGGATATATGTTGTGGTGTTTCGAGAGTCTAATGTTGAAAAATCCTTCTTGAGAAAGATAGTTCTTTAAGGGGAGTGTTGTGTATCTTCCAAGTCCTTAGTTGATACCATATAGGACAAGGTCAAGCCATATTAGTTTAGAGGTGAACATATTGAGTAAAGTATGAAGTTGAGAGGTAAAATTCTTGATTAATTGTTGGAAATGTTCGTAGTATTTGGAGGGTAGTTAATAGGTTAATTTCATAAAGGTTTAGTTGATGCATATTAATGTCATGATAGGTTCATACCCAAGTTGTTTTATCCTTGATAGTGGTACTGAGATTTTCTAGTCTAAGTGATGAAATTCAAGAAATCAATGTCGTGTTGAAAATGGATTTGATATCCAATGTTGCGTTGTATGGCCTAAATATGAGAGGTTTGACCTTAAGGTGATACGTAGGAGTGTGTAAAAAAAATCAAAATGAACCAGATTAAATTTAAAATCAAATTACATCATTTGATAAACACCATAACCAATTTGAAAAAAATATCAAACTACATTGTTAACATAAAATGAATTTTATAAACCAAACTATATTAGTAATAAGGTTTGATGCAAAGGTGCACCATTTTTTAGAGAATGAAATAAAACTAAATAAAAATAATTTACTTATGTCTCTCATATCCCATAGTAAGTGATTTACAATATGACATAAAATGTTTGAGTATTGCAGTTATTGTGTTTTTGTGTTGCTTTTTTATTTTTTTCTTTTTTTATTTGTCTTTAGACTATTAAAGTAACTTTTAGTTATCAAATGATGTTTCAAAATTTATTTTTTATATGACAATTATAGTTCTTTAATGCTTTTGACTTGACCTCTGGAAGTTTCTTCAATTACTATTACTCTTTGTTATATATTTACTTTCTATTGTATCTCTTATCTCTCTCTCTCTCTCTCTTTTTTTTTTCTTTTTACCTTACTTATCACATATATCATCAGTTTCTTTCTTTACTTTTTCACTATCTCCTACCATTTCACTTGGTTAGACTCTAATGTGAAATATACACTAACATTTTTGTTAAATAAAGGAACAATAAAGCTAAAGAGTATTTTATAATGTTTACACTTTAAGTGTGTTTAGCAAGACATTGAAGGAGTTTATAAGCTACTTTTGAATAACATGTAAGTTTGCTTAATCAATATTATTAAATCGAAAGATGATTCCCTAAACTCAAAATTTTAATGCTAATAAATAAAGTGTTTTTATATAGAAGAAATGTCTGAAAAAAAATGTTTTTAAAACATATCTTTGAAAGACTTATCAGATGAAGTGTAAGATGCAAATTACTTATAAGTCATTGTTAATTAAACAAAACATACAATCTATCTCATATATATTAAATATTTATCATTTTAAAAAAACTTGATCACTTATTAACAAGGTAATTAACGTCAACTAATGTTTTTGTTTATTTATTTATATTATTTAAATTATTATAATAAATAAATAAATAAAAATTCATGCAAGAAATTCCATATGATAACAGGGAAGTAAGCTTCTCAAACGATCAAAGAGTGGCTCACCTAATTCTCAATCCTTTTTATTAACAAAATCTCCTTCACTTGCGAAGCTGCCAATTGGCATTTGGCAAAGTAACCTTTTGGAGAATATACTTTTCTTCCAACTTTTCATTTCTTATTCAATCTTTTCAATTACAAATTGTCTCATTCTTTTAGGGGTTGGCTAAACTTTCATAACCAAATTATTATAAACAAACACAAAGTCAGTTATTTCATGGATTAGGAAACGAATTGGAAAACTCTTTAATTTCACGATATGATGATTTTCCAAGATATGATATTCAGTTGTTTGATATGCGACAAATTCTGTGTGGGCAATAAAAGAGAGGAAATGAGATTTTTGCACTTAGATGGATACCTATATTGATTTTTACATCATCAATTATTAAACAATTATATCACAAAAGCTATTATTAAATCAGGAGAACATTAGATCAGTTTTATTTACGAATTTTTTATTAATTTGTTCTTTTATCTCTCCATTACATCACACAAATTTAATCACACACGTCTCTTTATTTATTTTTATATGGTAAATATAATTTTTTTTCGCTTTTTAAAGCTTCGTGTAATAACAATAAGTAAAGGAAACAAATCTGATTGTCTTTGGCTTTATGGTCGCAAAGAAAAATGGAAACAATAAAAGAAATAGTAATAACAATGACCCTTCCCTTATTCTTCTCCTCCACTCCACCACATGGAATACTACTGGAATAGTAATCAATAACAAAAGGAAACTTGGAATGAGGAGAGAAGAAGAAAAAAATAAATCAAAATAGAAGAAGTTAAATTTTAATAATATTATTATAAATGGTGTATAAAAATAATATTATTATAAATAAAAGAAAAATGTTAATAATATATTTATTATTTAATTAAGAAAAATAAAATAGATATTTGACCTTTGATTAGTTCTTTTAACCAAGAGCCCTGAGTAGATTAGGAAGTTTATGTATGGGACCACTTTATACTTACATTTTTCAAGCACTTGCTCTAAATTAGAAAAAACGTACGAGGAGAACCTCAAGGCTAAAGAAGGAAGTCATATGGAGATTCCTCTTGTTGACATCAAACTTCTATTGAGGTAAAAAGGAATGAGTTTTCTCGCTCATGAGTGGTGGACAATTGTTAGGTACCGAGATTATTAATCTCCTAATTCCATTGCTTGCTTCTATGTTGTTCTAAAGGGAACTTTGAGAATCTCCTTGAATATTGTGTCATAGGAGATAATTTTGTATGAATTCTATTGTTGTTGTTTAGTATTATTTATGCTCTATATGATGCTTGATTGAGTGGTGTGACTGTTGAATTAAAATCCTATAAAAAGCCTTTAGGGTACTATGAGAACCCCAATTTTATAGAGTAGGATTGAAGATTCAATATGGAATTATTGATTGAGTAATTGGTTTGCTAAATAAGTAATCAATGGGACAAAGTAGTAGTATTAGACTTTTATTTGTGAATTGACTATTTTGAATGGATTAGAAATGAGAAAACTTGTGCAACTTTCGCAATTTGTGCAAATGACACGTTGCAATGAGCACCATGGTCCTTAAGAGAAAATGAAGTTCTCTATCTTGATAGTGTCAGATGCCAACGAAATCGCATTGGATGTGGGAGATCTAAAGAGAGTGGGTTGCCCTTTATAGAAGCCATTAGGCATGGTATTTTCCACACAGGGGGTGAGAGCTCCAAGAGCTTTTTGTGGCTATGACGTCAAACGTTGGTATAACCATGTTGGGATAGGGACTTCTAGAAAGCAAAGGTTTCTCTTAGTTAGGGTTGTTAAGTCAAAAGACAATCCCCAAAATTTAGAGTTTTAATGCTAACAAACAAAACATTTTTATATAGAAAAAATGTCTGTAAAACTGTCTTTGAAGCATATCTTTGAAAAGCTTATCAGATGAAGTGTAAGACGCAGATCATCTGTAAGAAGATTGTTAATCAGACGAAGAATACAGTCTATCTCAAATACATTAACTATTTATCATTTATTGAGACTAATGATTTAATTTATTTTGAATACTTCATTCCTTATCATATTGGATCAAAAGACCATCTCAAAACTCATAAATATGTTAAAGAGAAAAACCATGCTTTCCATCAAAACCAAATCCTTGAAATTAAGAGAAAAAGTTGACAAAGTCACTACTATAGCTACTCTATGTTGACATTGCTTTCAATGGCCTCGTTTGGTATGAAAATTTGATAAGTAGCCTCCTTGATCAGATAAGAGGTACTAATTGGTGAAATGCATTCAATGCTCATATTAAATGTGCCAAATGGTTACCTTCATTAGGGAATACGATGAAGATGGAAGAAGCAAACTTGTGAGCTCAACTCAAAATGTTGCAATGGTCATCTTCTCTAGGCTACTATATAAGAAGATTCAAAGTATAACATCTAAGTGAGACGAACACAACATTAGCCTTTATAACCATTGTTATAATGTTGAGCCTAAAAAATCTTGTTGATAAAAAAATACCTGAGTAGAGCCTCGAGAGGCTTTTTGTTAAAAGAATATTTGGGTTAAGCCTGAAAAGGCTTGTTGTTGAAAGAATACTTGGGTAATGGCTTGAAGAATCCAATCAAAGAGCACTTGTTGTAGGCCAGAAGTGGCTTGGGAAATGTAGACACCCAATTTCGTCCGGGGCATACAAACAAGAGAATGGACCTCTGGTATGAAGGGAAGAAGCTCCCGAAGCATGCAAACAACAAGATAGGACTTTAGAAGGCCCAAAAAACCCAAATAAGCTAATTTTAGAAGACTGGAATGGGCTTTTCCAAAAACCAGAATGGGCCGTTCCAAGTTTCTAAAAGGGCCAATAACCCTAATTTGGAACGGGCCGTTCCAAAATTGGAACGGGCCGTTCCAAACTCTTCAAAAGAGGGCTAAAACTTTTTATAACTGGAACGGGCCGTTCCTAAACTGGAACGGGCCGTTCCAAGTTATAAAAAGAGCCCAAAGATCTTGTCTGGAACGCCCGTTCGCGTTTACCAAAGGATGTGTTGATTTTATCTCTGGAACGGGCCGTTCCAGCTTCAGAACAGGCCGTTCCAGTTATAAAATTTACACAGAATGATCATATCCAGAACGGGCCGTCCCGATTTTGGAACGGGCCGTTCTGGACCCTTTCTAAAGTCTATAAATAGACAGCTTAGGCTTATTTCTTAGGACTCAAAAATTTCCTTAGAGCACGAAATTTCTCTCTTTTCTCTCTCCCCCTCTCTTTTGTATTTCTTGAGATTTTGTGAGGCATTGTAGTGTTAAAGGTTGCCACAAAGAACCTAAAATCTTCCTGTTTTGAAGATTCAATAACTCATTCAAGAGGTATTTCAGTTAATCTCTTTCTCCTTTTTTTATTTATTTCTTCTCTATACTAAATATTGTTATAATAAAAATAATCATGTAGACATTTTAGGGTCAATTGTATAATTTAAATTTCCAGCATATAAATAATTTACTTCATCATAGAGTACCAATTAAGGGCGTTGTAGGGGTGCTTAATACCTTTCCTACACGTAACCGACCCCCAAACCCAATTCTGGTTATCAAGCCATTATTGGATATTTTTAAAAACCTTTTTCTTTTTCCAATGTTTTGAGTAAAATATTGGTGGCGACTCCATGAACTCATTTTTGAAAATCATTAATTAAGGATTAGGCTGGTGTCCGGGCATTCCTTAATTGATGAGACCTTTAAAAGGATGTCTAAACCATTAGTCGCGAGATCGGAAAAATTCAGGTTGTGACAGATGGTGACTCCACTGGGAACGTTTAAAGAGGGTCAAGCCCATTTAATTGATGAAGTTAATAAAATAAAAATAATAATTTAAATATTTTTCCCCTTTGCTTTATTTTCTTTATTTGTTTGGCTTTAATATCTGTTTTGTTTGTTTAAATTCTGCACCTATTTGAATAAAACTGTACACAATCCTTTGCACACAACAGTTTCCCCTACACCCGGGGGCATGAGGGTAATAAACATAGAGAGTGGTTGACGTATGACCGGCCCAAGTTTGGCCTTGGAGCCTGCAAGCCTTGTCGGAAATCACACTCAAGGTGATAACCGGTTACTCTAGCCCAAAATACTGCGATAGACCTTAGAGTTTGCCAGGTGACGGCGACAGAGATACTTGATCCCTATGATGGGAGCACCTTGGGGGCCTTAAGACCAGTGAGATTAGAACTATCCTATACAATGCACTTTTCTTGCAGGGACCACAGAGCAAGGATTTAAACATGACTGTTCGCGGGTGTACATTTGTTTGAGCATATGTGTGTTGCATTTGTTTGTGTTTATTTATTTCAAATGGATAAGAATTACAAACAAATAAATATTAATAAAAAAAATATGATAAAAAGTTTAACTCCCTTCTGTATACCCTAACTCTAAAGCATCATATAAGGTAGTTTATTTTAAAAAAAAACAATATATATATATATATATATATAGCAAAAAAATCATGCATCACAACCCTTAGCCAAAAACATGATAAAATTTAGGCAGAAAATAAATATCATGCATTTCCTAGGATAGTACATTAGCATACATTCATTAGAAATGGAAGGCACATATAATAGTATGCAGAGAATGTTCTCTAAACAAAAATCAATGAGAATGATATCCGTTGAATTTCTCATATGTCTTTGCATCCTATTTTACGTTTCATATAGATAACGCGCCTTCCTTGTAAATAATAAATAAGGATAAAAAGGGAAATCTAATTTGTGCATGTTAGCCAGATAATGGAAATTACTGTAATCAAATGCGAACCTCACACATCAAATCAGGGAACACTTATCAGTAATTGGGGGCATCACACGCCCAAATCGACGATTCAAACAGCGAGACTTTCCCATGACAAAATGACAATTGTCGGGATAGGAGGAATGATCAAGAATGGACGAATCCTTGCTTCTAGGGAATTACAAGACAAAATCCAATTGAAGAGCAAAGACATTGCGCGATAAAAGCTCGCTAGGATGAAAACCCGTAAAGGACGTTCTAGGCAAAAATTAGGGTAAAAGAATCAAAATCCCGATAGGATATATCCTATGCAAAAGTTAGGGATATACATATATATGTAAAAAAGCAATGCATGCTCAAGTTGAAAATCAAAAGGCGGCTTGAGTATTCTCTTTAGAAAACAAGAATTCATAAAGGTTTCACTCTGAAGTCGAAACACCCACATTCAAGCAAGTGGGAATGCGTTCCTAACGTAGTTTAACCAATCGTCAACCATGCCTCTCTAGGGGGCAACCTCGGTTAATCTCTCTGTCTACGAATCACGAACTCGGGGCATGCCCGGGCCTTCGAGCTTTGCTAAAGGGGCACGTGTAAATTGGAAGTACTGTTTTAAATGCCATAACATTCTTTCATTTCTCTTCTCCCTTTAAATATTCACTCTAGGCCTCATCCATTAACCCTTAATAAAAAAAATGTATTTGTGACAAAGATGTTACTCAATAATAGCATGGAAAGGATAATAAAGGAACAATCAGGAGTCCAAACATGACTAGGGTTTAATAAAAATAAAGACATCCCATACCTCACGAGCGCTGCAAAAAATGAAGGCCCGACAGAAAACCCACTAAGGGGGCTACGCAAAAGTTAGGACAAGATCTGCTAGGCAACCCCACAAGCAAAATTGGGTAACCTTGGCAAAAGTAAGGATCAAAAGAAAAATGTCTGCTAGGAAACACATCCCAAGTGACCTAGGCAAAAGTTAGGACATTAAAGTGGCAACTTGAGTTGAAGATCAAAAGGTAGCTCAGGGGAATCATTCAATCAAAGCGCGACCCCAAGTCATCACTCCACTTTCCAAAAAGGCTAAAACACAATGATAGATTCCTTGCAGCAAATACGTTTTGTTTAATAACCCTAATCACCAAAGCCTACCTTGGCCAGCCATTCTTCTAAAAACACCCTTTTGGGAAAAACATCCATTCTAACAACCCTTCTGAAAAAATACAAACATCGCTTCTGTATTTTCTCTTGACCTTTATGGCATTAAAATGGTACCGAAAATATACAAGGAGAATGCACAGTGAATACTCATAGAGGAAAGATCAAGGTGTCCCCGAACAGAGTTGGGAGACGCTTGACTACACATCGACTAGATAATCAAGGAGCCACTGAAACCTTGAGTTCAAAAAAATCGTATCCCGACAACAATCACAAACGACACCAATAAAAAGGAATCGTCAACTTTAACCTTAATGCGCACAAGTTAATCTCCCGACATTAAAAAACAATTGCATGTTTAGGACTAAATACATGGGCATAAACTGCATCGCATGCATATGAGTTAGAGACATATGGAAGGGCGTTACACAAAAAAAATAAATAAAAGAATCATTCCTTTCTTGCATTTTCATTGCATCCATGCATCCATGTATGCTACTTGCTATGGGTCAGAAAGAGTCATCAGGACGAAGCACAAGCTAAATAGCCAACCATGAGCCAAGCAGTGGCAAACAACAACCTCAAGTGATTCTATGTGCCCACTAAGCAAAGACATATCAATAGTGGAATAGAATAAAATCGACCAAACAAGCAAGTCTGTAAGCATGAAGAGGCCATCGCGCCCTACTCCTCAATTGAATGAAGGATGATCCAAGAGACTGCCAAGACCAGGAATGTCTTCCTAACCAAAGCCAGGAGTGGCTTCCAAAATAATACTCATCAATAAAGATTCAGCAAATAACATCATCATGGAATAGATCCCTCCACCAATGATGACAATAAAAAAGCAAAAACAACATGAGAAAAAAGGCAAGCTTCATACATGTTGAAAAAGTCGAAGCATTTAAAAAAATAGCAGAAAAAGGCAAGCTTCAAATATGAAAAAAACCGAAGATAAGAAAACAAAATTTAGAAAAAAAACCTATTACCAGCAGACGGCCTTAGAGGCTATGAAAATACTACGGCCTGTAGAGGCTATGAAAATACTACGGCCTGTAGAGGCTATGAAAATACTACGGCCTATAAAGGCTATGAAAATACTACGGCCTGTAGAGGCTATGAAAATACTACGGCCTGGAGAGGCTATGAAAATACTACGAGCTGGAGAGGCTATGAAAATACTACGGCCTGGAGAGGCTATGAAAATACTAGGGCTTGGAGAGGCTATGAAAATACTAGGGCCTGGAGAGGCTATGAAAATACTAGGGCCTGGAGAGGCTATGAAAACACTAGGGCCTGAAGAGGTTATGAAAATACTAGGGCCTGGAGAGGCTATGAAAATACTAGGGCCTGGAGAGGCTATGAAAATACTAGGGCCTGAAGAGGTTATGAAAATACTAGGGCCTGAAGAGGCTACGAAAATATTACGGCCTATAGAGGCTACGAAAATATTACGGCCTATAGAGGCTATGAAAATACTACGACCTGGAGAGGCTATGAAAATACTAAGGCCTGGAGAGGCTATGAAAATACTACGGCCTGGAGAGGCTATGAAAATACTACGGCCTGGAGAGGCTATGAAAATACTAGGGCCTGGAGAGGCTATGAAAATACTAGGGCCTGGAGAGGCTATGAAAATACTAGGGCCTGGAGAAGCTATGAAAATACTAGGGCCTGAAGAGGCTATGAAAATACTAGAGCCTGAAGAGGCTATGAAAATACTACGGTCTGAAGAGGCTATGAAAATACTACGACCTGGAGATGCTATGAAAATACTCCCTCTTAAACAAGTTACAAATAAAGGGACACACCATCACAAGAAAAAACAATGGAGCATCTACTCGAAGACTAAAGATTAGGTGTATAGTTTGTCATCCTTGTTACCCCATATAGTATGCAACCCAACACTCAGCTGCTCTAAAAGGTAATGATACAAGCAAATACACTTATCCAAGGGAAGCAACGTAGAAGCATCACACAAAGAGACAAAGAGAAGACCCGAACGAAATGTCTACGTCTTTTCTTGTCTTTGGAAAAGCAACACATTACTATTGCAAAGGACAAGTAAACAGGGGCAGCTGTAGACACCCAATTTCATCCGGGGCATACAAACAAGGGAATGGACCTCTGTTATGAAGGGAAGGAGCTCCCGAAGCATGCAAACAACAAGATAGGACTTTAGAAGGCCCAAAAAACCCAAATAAGCTAATTTTAGAAGACTGGAATGGGCTGTTCCAAAAACTAGAACGGGCTGTTCCTAGTTTGGAACGGGCCGTTCCAAGTTTCTAAAAAGGCCAATAACCTTAATTTGGAACGGGCTGTTCCAAAATCGGTACAGGCCGTTCCAAAATTGGAACGGGCCATTCCAAGATTGGAACAGGTCGTTCCAAACTCTTCAAAAGAGGGCTAAAACTTTAACTAGAACGGACCGTCCCTAAACTGGAACGGGTCGTTCCAAGTTATAAAAAGAGCCCAAAGATCCTTGTCTGGAACGCCCGTTCGAGTTTACCAAATGATGTGTTGATTTTATCTCTAGAACGGGCCGTTCCAATTTCAGAACGGGCCGTTCCAGTTATAAAATTTACACAGAACGGGTCATTCCAATTTTGGAACGGGCCATTCTGGACCATTTCTAAAGTCTATAAATAGACAGTTTGGGCTCATTTCTCAAGAATCCAAAATTTCGTCCAGACTCCTTAGAGCACGAAATTTCTCTCTTTTCTCTCTCCCTCTCTCTTTTGTATTTCTTGAGATTTTGTGAGGCGTTGTAGTGTGAAAGGTTGCCACAAAGCACCTAAAATCTTCCTGTTTTGAAGATTTAATAAAGCTTATTCAAGAGGTATTTCAGTTAATCTCTTTCTCCTTTTTTTTATTTATTTCTTCTCTATACTAAATATTGTTATAATAAAAATAATCATGTAGAGATTTTAGGGTCAATTGTATAATTTAAATTTCCATCATGTAAATAATTATTAATAAAAAGGGATTTAATATTCATATTATTATCATTTATAATGCTGACTTCATCATAGGGTACCAATTAAGGGCGTTGTAGGGGTGCTTAATACCTTACCTACACGTAACCGACCCCCGAACCTAATTCTAGTTATCGAGGCCATTATTGGATATTTTTAAAAACCTTTTCCTTTTTCCAATGTTTTGAGTAAAATATTGGTGGCGACTCCATGAACTCATTTTTGAAAACCATTAATTAAGGATTAGTCTGGTGTCCGGGCATTCCTTAATTGATGAGACCTTTAAAAGGATGTCTAAACCATTAGTCGCGAGATCGGAAAAATCTGGGTTGTGACAGGAAAGAATACTTGGAACTTTAAGAAAGTTAGTGGATTTCAACCTAGTTGGATTAAGAATCGGATGTAGTCTCTGTGTTTGAGATGAACTAATATAATTTTTCACTATTCTTTCGATTACTCTTCCAACACTTTGTCTATTGTAGATACTACTTGACACTCTTGGGAAAAGTGCAAGTTTTTTTCATTCACTGTTCAATCCCTTCTTCTAGTGACTATCTTTTCTCCACAATTTGGTATCAGAGCTCATTCTTTGATGAGATTGAGCATCTAACCATGCTAAAGGAAAAAGGTCCATATGGGAAGTAGTGAAGGATAATATCTATGAAAAGAGCTTATCTTACAAGACCTCCAACCTTTAATGGAAAAGGTTACCTATAGTAGAATAACCAAATGAAAATGTTCATAAAGTCCACTCAGTACCCCCTATGGAAGGTAATAACACAATGTGACATTACTGTTACAAAGACTGAGACACAATACACTCATGAAGACTACAACATTTTACAAAACAACATGAATGCATGCTACCTCATTGCATGCTCATTGTCTTGAACTGATTACAATAAGTTTTGCAGTTACTCCACCACTAAGGAAATGTGGGATGCCATCAAAGTAACTCCTGAAAGAACCAAAGACTTGAGGCTAAGGATAACAACTACTCTTTAGAGGAACCATGAGTTGTTCTCCATGAAAAAGAACAAGACCATTGATGAAATGTTTAGACATTTCCAAACAATTCTCAATGGGTTAAAATCCATGGGAATTGAGTTTTCAAAAGATCAGAATAATCTAAAGATCTTGGATAGCCTACTCAAACTGGGAGCCTAAAGCCACAACTATCTCTAAAGCTTTTGACTTGAAGGCTTTAACCTTAGATGAATTCCTTGGTGCTTTGCGAGTTCATGAAGTTCACCTCAATAATATGGACCACAACAAGGCGAATGACACAATTGCTTTGAAAGGTGGTGAGCCCAACAAAAATAAAGAGTGTGGGAAAGCTCTTAAGGTTGAGTCTGAACCTGAAAGCTCAAATCAAAGTTTTGAGAACTCTACAAACGATGAGATTTCTTTCATGTCTATAAAGTTTAAGGATATGCTAAAAAAGAAGAGAAGGATGAAGACATTTTCTCGAAAGAATGAGAGATCCAATAAGCTTGGATTTTTAGATAACAAAGACATCGTCTGCTATGAGTACAAGAAGCCTAGTCATGTAAAGGTTGACTACCCCTCTCTCAAGAAACAGTGGTCTATCAAGAAAAAGATCAAGAGAAGCCTAATGGCCACATGGGAAGATCTTGACAACAGTATCAATGACTTAGATGATGAAAAGGTAAACATGTTTTTGATGACAGACACTAAGATGGATGAAGAGGTAAATTTTGAACCTAACTCTTGTTTGTCTAAATTTGATGAGGAAATGTCTTATGAGACTGTACTTGCCAACTCCCACATGATTTCTCTTGAGTATAAGAAGATTAAAGAAAAACTAAAGTTTATTGAAAAAGAAAATCTTGAGCTTAAGAAAAGTTTATTAAAGTCTAAAGTAGAACTCCAAAGCCTAAAAGACAAGATCGTCGGTTTAGTTCCTCCTGAAATCTTAGCATTGGAAGCTGAAAATATTCAACTCAAGAAGGACCTAACTAAATTTTGAAAGGGTCCTCTAAGATGAATGTGTCTTAAGACATAGAAGACTTCAATAAGACAAAAGTGGTCTTGGCTTTGATCTTGGTCCTAAGACATCTAAAACCAAGCCTAAGTCTACCTTTTGTTCCAGTGGACAAGGAGTAAAACCTCCAAGCAAACAAAAGGGGTAAACAAGGGTTGCTAGAACTAACAAGAAATGACCTAAGAAAATCTAGGTACCAAAGTCACAATTTTTTTTTTTGTTGTAGATATCCTTGGTGGGAAGAAGGAAGGATTCAAGTTGGTACTTGGACAATGGTTGCTCACGAAACATGACGAGAGAAAGGTCTATGTTCTCAAGCCTCCAACCCCATGAAGGATTTGCGTCTTTTGGAAGTGACAAAGGAAAAATAAAAGCTATAGGTAAGATAAACGAAGGATAAAAATGTTGTGACTTAAACGTTGGAACCTCTAGAAAATTAAAGGATTCAATCAAACGAAACTCCAAGATCTCAAAAGGATTAGAATTTTGTACATCATCATCCACAAGATCAAATATTGGGTGATAAGACTAAAGGTATAAAAACTCATGCTACTCTTAGGGATCTAGCTTCATATGCATGATATCTAAGATTGAGGAAAAAAGCATAGATAAAGCATTGGTAGACAATTAATGGATCATTGCTAATGAAGAAGAACTCCACTAGTTTGATAGGAACAATATCTCGACTCTCATCCCAAAGCCAGAATATCAGAATGTCATACGAACTCGATGAGTCTTCATAAATAAGCTAGATGAAGAAGGTAAAGTGGTAAAAAAAACAAAGCTAGATTAATAGCTCAAGGCTATAATCAGTAGAAAGGTATTGACTTCACTAAAACTTTTTCTCTTGTTGACAAACTTGAAGTTGTTCAAATTATGCTAGCTTTTGTAGCTCATAAAAACATAAAGCTTTTTTAAATGGTTGTAAAGAACACTTTTTTAATGGCTTTATTGAAGAGGAAGTTTATGTCAAACGACCTCCTAGATTTGAACATCCAAAGCTTAAGGAACATGTTTTCAAACTACAAAAAGCTCTTTATGGTCTAAAATAAGATCCTAGAGCTTGGTATGATAGACTAAGTAATTTCTTGCTTAACAATGGTTTTATGAGAGGCAAGGTTGAAAAAACTTTGTTTAGAAAAGATTTTGGTACAAATCTCATAGTAGTTCAAATATATGTTGATAACATCATTTTTCAGTACTATTAATGAATCTTTTTGTGATGATTTTCAAAGTTAATGCAGACTGAGTTTGAGATGAGCATGATGGGAGAATTAAATTTCTTTGTGGAACTTTAGATCAAGCAAGCATATGAAGGGATATACATTAATCAACAAAAAAATATCAATGAACTTCTAAAGAAGTTTAGAATGAATGTTTGCAAGCCAATGCCTATAGACACTAGTTTTTGTCCAGGCCATCTTTACTAAGGCTGAGAGACCTCTGGAATGAGAAGAATAGCCCTTGAGGGCTCAGTAAGACACAAAAATGGACCAAGATGAAGCCTTGGAGGCCCAAAAGACAACATTTCACAAAAAATCCTAATCTGGGGTGTGGAACGGCTATTCCCAAACCTGGAACGATCGTTTCCAATTGAAAAATGAACTAAACCTTATTTTGGGAACAAATGTTCCAAATAAATGTTTTATATGTTTCTCTAAGGTGTGGAAAGACCATTCTAGTCTTGGGAATGATTCTTCCCCTGCCCTGGGTGCCTATATAAGAGTGCCCTGGGTTGATTCTTCCATACACCTGATACTTGGCACACACACCTGTCAGATTTGACTTTCCCCCTCTCTTTGTAAATTTTTGAGTAATTGTGAAGCTTTTGTAGAATGAAAGGCTACCAAAATGCATCCCTATACACATTTGTGAGGATTTTTCTATAAAAGCTTGCTTTGGAGGTTTTTAATTCTCTCTCATTTCCCTTTTCCTCTATATTTGCTCGACTCATAACCCTATTTGCATGCGGTAAACCAATAAATCATGTAGATAATAAGTTTTTAAATTGATAGGGTTTAGGCTTTAGTTACAACCCTATTTGCATGTAGTTAACGATTTTTATGTAGGTCATGTTATGTAAATTAATGTAAATTATTATTTGATAAATAAAATAAAAGGGGTTGAGACTTAATTATAATTGTTGTTGTGCTAAATTTACCATAGGATACCAAACTAGGGCGTTGTAGGGTGTCAAATATCTTTCCCACGCGTAACCTACCCTCGAACCTGATTTTGGCTATGAAGACCATAATTAATTATTGAAAACCCTTTTCTTTTTATGATGTTTTGAGTAAAATATCAGTGGCGACTCCTTCAAGCCTTTTCAAAAACCATTGGTGAAGGATTAGTCTGATCTTAGGGTATTCCAAAGCCGATGATATTTTTAAAACGAAATCCAAACCATCTGTGGGCAAGACCGGAATTTTTCAGGTTTAGACAATGCCCACCCTCATGCATCTGTCTAGAACCTTGTCAAAAGATGAATAAGGTAAACCTATGGATCATACAATCTATAGAAGCATGATAGGGTCTTTACTCTATCTCACCGCAAGAAAATCTAATATAATATTCAGTGTTTGTCTATGCACAAGATTCTAGTTTGATCCCAAGGATTCTCATCTTAAGGCTGTTAAACACATTTTCAGATATTTTGCAGGTTCTACTAACCTTAATTTATTCTACAAGAAGAAACCTTATTTTAGGTTGGTAGGATTTCGTGATGTTGATTGTGCAAGAGATATAAGAGAAAGCAAAAGCACAAGCGGAGGATTTCAATTCTTAGGAAGTTGCCTAATCTTTTGGGCAAGCAAAAAGCAAAACTTCATTGGGCTATCTATAAATAAAGCAAAATACATCTCCGCACCTAGATGTTGTTCATAACTTCTCTAAATGAATATCAACTTTAAGACTACTCCAGTCTAGACTCCAACATCCCAATATCTTGTGACAATGGCAGTATCATTCATTTGTCTAAAAATCTTGTACAACATTATAAAGCAAATCACATTAAGATAAGATATTATTTCATCCGTGATTATATGCAAAAAGGAGTTTTTGATATAAAATTTATTAACACTGATCATCAATGGGTTGATATCTTTATAAAGGCTTTAGTTGAAGAACATTTTAGATTCATTAGAAATCATTTGCATCTAAAGTGTATGTCATACTGAACATGCATCATCTTACTATATATCATCTAACTCATGATCTTATGTTTACGTGTTGTTTCATTAATCTTGCCTATTATCAATACTAACCTATCGTCTAAGTCTTTGGTAGAGTTTTAGGTGCCTTTATGGAATCATGAGATGTGTTGGTTTTTGGGAAAATAATGCATGAAATAGTAGGAACCTAGAGACTCATCATTTTAGCAACAATTTTCCTCTTATGAACCTTATCACCATGCCAACCCATGACTCATCGTACCAAACTCGTTCTTAACTTTATTCTTTTCCCCTATCTTTAAAACTCTAATTATCTCATATATTCTTCTTACCAAACCTCTCCCATGAACTCAAACATAGATATCTCTTTCATTCATTATTTCTTACTCTCCACCATGTCTTTCCAACCACATTATTTGACTAGGTTGGCTGAGGACTTTAGCCTTCATCTACACAATTCCTATTGCCAAATTTATGATGACGACTCAAGTCTTCGATCAACCTAGTCTAATGAATCTATTGTCAAATCATTATTATCAGTTACCATTTACTCCATGTGTTTCTTCACCACCGTCCACTCCACTTTCCCCTCTTCTTCCTACGATGGCCACTGAAGTTGAACATGACTCATTGGTCTAAGCTCTAAACCATGCCCTTCACAAGCAAACATGTCAAGAATGACAATTCAACAAACTGCTTGTTCGTCTCAACATTCATTTGAGCTTTGATGAGGAAGACAAAGACTTGGAATGCCTTTTGTTGGTGCTAAAAGGGGGAGAGTGAAAATCTTTTTGTGTTTTTTATTTTTTCTATATTTTATTTAGTTAATAAAATTTTATTCTCTATAGTTTCAAACAACTATCATTGCGTTGATTGATTCTATTTTTCCTATAAACCACATGTTCTGAATAGATTACATTATATTTGCTCTATATTATACAAGCTTTATTAATCAGATCATGCATGTTTTCAACGGAGTCCCCTATGCATAGCATAAAACATCTAGAGTAGATTCATAGAATTTGATCATATATGCTTTGACTGCTAAAACAAAAATACATGCTTTGAATGGTAACACATGCTTTGATACATCTCAAAATTTTTCTTACTCTAATGCAAGCATGCTATGTTACAATGTTCCCATATGCTCTGATGTAGTTTAATATACTCTAATAAAATTCAATATATTATTCTCTGATACACTTTGATATGCTTAATAAATAGATAAAAACAAGTACTCCTTGCTATATCTATCTTATATGCTTTATTTTAGTTATGAAATATGAAGACCATTTCACATAGAATTTACATGCTTTGATTTAGTTCTCAAGTGTGAAATCTAGGTATTATAGGATACATATGTTATTGCGTCTGATATAACGACTTAGTTTGTCTCATATGCTTTTTTGAATGATGATAGATCCAAGTTTAATGTGAGATGAAATACGTTTTTAAAAAGAATATACTCACAAAAATCAAGTTGCTTGAGTGATCTTTCAGTGTCTTTGATATGTGTTTTACACCAATCTGGTAAGAACCTTTTTCAAATTACTTTTACGCCTTTTTAAGAAAAATGTATTAAAAAATATTGAAATAGTTTGTGCTCTCTTTTAAGGTTAAAAAGGACAAAATTTCTAAAAATACCTTTTGAAAGAAGACAGATCTACTGAACAAAGGGAAGATTTAAAAAATTCCTTCATTTTACTAAAGTAAAATGTTTTACAGTAACAAAGAAAAATGAATATTTCATAAATAAAAAGATGTGTGTATATTTTTTTTTTCAACTTTTTATTTTTAATAGCTTATACTACTGACATACGTTTTCTCTCTTTTTTTAAACTTCAATTTTTTTTTTCTTGCAAAAACACCCTTAATCACTCCAAACAAATTTTATTTGGATTAAACAATGACTCTACACCAAAAATTATCAAGAACGCCTCAAGAACTTTAGGGATGTTCTTCCCCAATTTTTCTTTTAGATTTGAACAAATACACCAATAATACCAAAAAATGGTATTTCAACACAACTGAACTACTAACACAAAAATATAGGAAGCAAATCTAAGAACAATTTAGATTTGACATGACATTTATAAAATAAAAGACTAAAAAATTAGCTCAAAATAAAAATAAATTAAAGGGAGACACTCACAAACTTGACATCAAGAGACACCAAATCAACACCAATGTAGTCACCAAATCTGGACATTAAACGAATTTAATTAGGTTGATTGGATTGCTAAATCAAAATGATCTGCTACCAATAACAAATAAGGTCCGCAATCATGAGATAGAAATTTTAGTGTTATAATTGGCTCTGAATACCAAATGATATGAACCCCATAGGATCATAATTACAACATCCCAAATCATGAATTTTTTTTTGACAATTTATAAGAAAATAAAGAAATTAAAAAGGGAAAATATGGATTGGGGCAAGAAATGGAAGAATAATGCCACAATCCCTGAAGATTGATAAGTTGAGGAAGATTTGTGACTTTGAATTAGGAAATTCAGGGATAAGAATCAAAAGTAGTTCCTTAGAATCTAGAGAGAGAAAATCCTCTCAATTGGAAAAATATTGAAATTCTAAATAATTCATTCTCTATTGAAATCTTTACAAAAGGTTCAAATTTATAAGTTTAGATACAAAAAAGTTCTTATTTATAAGTTTAGATGAACAACAAGACATAAATTCCCACTAAGATTCCACTTACTGTAGACACCCAATTTCATCCGGGGGCATACAAACAACAAGATAGGACATCAGAGGGGCCAAAAGCCCAAATCAACTGTTTCTAGTGGCCCGGAACGGGCCGTTCCCAAGTTTGGAACGGTCCATTCTTGAATTGGAACGGGCCATTCTGAGACTCCTAAAAGGCCTAAAAATAATAGGCTAGAACGGGCCATTCCAAAATTGGAACAGGCCATTCCAAAGTTGGAACGGGTCGTTCCAAGCTCCTAAAAAAGGGTTAAAAACCTTAACCGGAACCGGCCGTTCCTAAATTAGAATGGGTCATTCCGAGATATTAAAATGACCTAAAATCTCTTGTTTGGAACACCCGTTCCAATCTACCAAATTGTGTGTTAATCTTATCTCTAGAACGGGCCGTTCTAGTTTCAGAACGGGCCGTTCCAGTTATGAAATTGACACATAACGGCCAAATCCAGAATGGGCTGTTCTGATTTTGGAACGGGTCGTTCTGGACTCTTTCTGATGCCTATAAATAGACATCTTGGGCACAGTTCTCCGGACCCCAAAAATTTCGTCCAGCCCTCCTTAGAGCTCGAAATTTCTCTTCTTTTTTTTTCTCTCTCTCTCTCCTATCGTATTTCTTGAGTATTGTGAGGCAATTGTAGTGCGAAAGGTTGCCACAAAGCACCTAAAATCTCCCTATTTTGAAGATCCAATAGAGCTCAATCAAGAGGTATTTCAATTAATTTCTTACTCTCTTTTTTTATTTCTCATCTATAATAATTATTGTTATAATAGAAATAATCATGTAGACATTTTACGGTTAATTGTATAATTTAAATTTCAAGCATGTAAATAGTTATTAATAAAAGGGGATTTAATATTTATATTATTATTGTTTGTAATGCTAATTTCATCATAGGGTACCGATTAAGGGCGTTGTAGGGGTACTTAATACCTTCCCTATACGTAATCGACTCCCGAAATCAATTCTGGTTATCAAGGTCATTATTGGACTTTTAAAAATCTTTTCTTTTTCCAATGTTTTGAGTAAAATATTGGTGGCGACTCCATAAACCTATTTTCAAAACCATTAATTAAGGATTAGTCTGGTGTCCGGGCATTCCTTAATTAATGAGACTTTTAAAAGAATGTCTAAATCATATGTCGCAAGATCGGAAATTTTTGGGTTGCGACAGATGGCGACTCCACTGGGGACGTTTAAAGAGGGTCAAGCCCATTTAATTGATGAAGTTAATAAAATAAAAATAATAATTTAAATATTTTTCCCCTTTACTTTGTTTATTTTATTTATTTGGCTTTAATATCTGTTTGTCTGTTTAAATTCTGCATCTTTTTGATTAAAAATTGTACACAAACCTTTGCACACAACAGTTCCCCCTACACCTGGGGGCATGAGGGTATTAAACATAGGGAGTGGTTGACGTACGACCAGCCCAAGTTTGGCCTTGGAGCCCGCGAGCCTTGTCAGAAATCACACTCAATGTGATAACCGGTTATTTTAGCCCGAAATACTACGACAGACATTAGAGTTTGTCAAGTGACGGCGATAAAGATACTAGGTCCCTATAATGGGGCCACCTTGGGAGCCTTAAAGATCGGTGAGAATCGAACCGTCCTATACAATGCACTTTTCTTATAGGGACCACAGACCAAGGATTTGAACGTGATTGTCCGCGGGTATACGTTTATTTGAGCATATGTGTGTTACATTTGTCGTGTTCTCTCTTTATTCATTTCAAATAGAAAGGAATTACAGACAAACAAACAGATATCAATAAAAAAAACTAACGTTCTTTTCTATACCCTAACTCTAAAGCATCATATAAGGTAGTTTATTTAAAAAAAAATAAAAAAATATATATATATAGCAAAAATCATGCATCATAACCTTTAGTAAAAAAAACATAATAATAAAATTTAGGCAGAAAACAAACATCATGCATCTCCTAGGATAGTACATTAGCATGCATCCATTAGAGACGGAAGGCACATATAATAGTATGCAAAGATGTTCTCTAAACAAAAATCAATGAGAATGATATTCATTGAAATTCTCAAGTGTCTTCGCATCCTATTTTACGTTTCATATAGATAACATGCCTTCCTTGTAAATAATAAATAAGAATAAAAAGGGAAATCTAATTTGTGCGTGTTAGCCAGATAATGGAAATTACTGTAATCAAATGCGAACCCGACACATTAAATCGGGGAACACTTATTAGTAATTAGGGGCATCACATGCCCAAATCGACGATTCAAACAGCGAGACTCTCCCATGACGAAATGACAATTGTCGGGATAGAAGGAATGATCAAGAATAGACGAATCCTTGCTTTTAGGGAATTCACTACAACATTATCACCCTACAACAACGCCATTTCTGAAGGCAACAAAAAAACCGTTGTTTTAGTTATGAATATACAATGTTTTTTTATATTGTTGTGGTAGGCTTAAAAAGTCTTAAAATTTTAGACAACATTTTAGAATCGTTCTCTATATTAAATATGCAACGGTTTTGAATTTTTTATTTTTATATAGAACGGTTACAAATTGTTGCATTCTTAAATATTAAAAAAACATTCTATATCATAATGGGAATAGTTATAAACCGTTGTTTATAATAATAAATAAATTAAACTATAAAACCGTTCTATTTGAGAAAAAAAAATTTTTTTACTATATTATAATTTTTTTTGGTGCGAAACTTACATTTTCCCTCCTCTTTGCTAGCTTCTCTCGCACGCTGCCTCCTCTCCTCTCTTCATCACATTTACACTTTCATATCCTCTTGCCTGCATTGTTCCGTTAGGGTTTTTTAGCAAGAAAGTCACTGCTTCGCCTCCCGCAAGAAAGCCACCCCTCCCCAACCTAAGAAGCTCTTCATCAAACTCCACAAAGGTTCGATATTTTTTTTTTCTGATTCACACCTATACCCTTTTTCCCTCTCCTCAATTCTTCTCTACTTAATGTACGCCATTTATCTTGGGTTTTACCACTAGTTCCTCTTATTGATCTTTAATTTCTCTCCCAAATACTTCGCGTGAATTTCATTTTTTAAATATGTTTAGCTAGAGATTAGTTACTCATTTGGTGATAGCTGGTTAGTTTCAGTTTGGAAACGAAACCCATTGCTAAGCAAGAATCAGTTCTTATTGTAGGATTAAGATTTTTTTGGATAAAACTTTTCATTGGATACTTATAGGAGAAGATAATGAGAAGCTAAAATGAACAAAGCTTCTAGTGAAAGCTCAAATAAGCTTTTGCACTTTAGCTTAAGGAGAAGCTAGATAAGAGAGGTTTTGTAAATTTTCACAGCTTTTGTAGATTCTGTGTATGCTTTGTGTTTTCCCTGGCGTTGCTGAGTGTTGCTGTGGTTTTGGAGATTGAGCTCTATTGATAGAAATGGTGATAGTAAATTTGGTTTGAGCTATTGGATGTTGTATTCATTATTTTTTATTTTTTGATATGTTGTCCTTGTCATTTTGAGCCTGTTGGTTGTTGGTGTGATTGCATAAAGCGTCCTGAAAATAAAGATTGAAGTTTGGTTATGACTTACGATTATAGCTTACAGTTATGCTCTCATATGTTAGTCAATATGAAGAATATTTAATGTAATTAGCATAATTTTAAATTGCAGCCTGCAATCAGATTATAGTGACAACCTAAAGGTTTTTTAACTCATTACAATACACTACAATTATGACTACAGTCGCAATTTATATCCATGACTAGTTTTAGTTATAAAATAATTGTAATAGCTACCTTTTAGAATACAAGAGAAATCCTAAGTAGAATTTGTTGCCTTACGATAAGAACCCTGTTCCAATTTTTCAATAGATATATTCTGATGAAGAAAAAAAATAAGAATTAAAAACCAAATTGACTTATTTCATCATAGTAGCCAGTTGCAAGTTCATTCCAGGTCCTAGGACCTTTGTATTAAGGCTTATATGGATTGAGTGGGGGTGAACCATCACTTGAATCAACCTCTGGATCATGTTCCACACCACAACTTTGGCTTTCCTCATTGGATAAATCCTCAAGGGATGGCATGCCATCTAGAGACGGATCAAGAGAACCATGTGCAACACCTTTGCAGCCTCTGGATCATGTTCCACACCACAGCTTTGGCTTTCCTCATATGCAACACTTTATACACGTTGTTATAGGGTGAAAATGTTGTAGTGATACTATATGCGTGTGTTTTATTGGATTCATGAATATTAATTCTTAATCTGTGTCCAAGTTGCATGCAATAGCTAGGTCCTCCACTAATTAAATAAAGTGTACATTTAATTCGACTTTGACCACACAAACTTTTAGAGATTTATATGATTACTTGTAATCGGAATTTTGTGATATGTACATATAGTTTAGTCATCTCTTTAGTTAATAAATTCATTTTCATAATAAATTGGTTCTCTATCTCTCACTATATTTCTACCCCACGGCACTGATAAGTCACTAGCCAGTACTCGTATTTCCAGTCAAAGATTCAAAGTGAGGTCTTTTATTCCACGCAATGATGCTATTTGTTAGGAAGAAAAGTTGACCAAGCAAGAACCAGTGACTTGCCCAAACCATACATGAGTAATTAGAGTGAAGATTGAAGGACCCAATTTCGTGCAACAATTTTTCCTATAATCTAGCATGTTCTATTCCATAATATTAATGTTCATATGCATGGTCTTTATTCTTTAAATTATGTTAGTTTCTATTTATTTAACTAATATTAGTGCAGAAAAATAACTCGCTGCATATGTACAAAAGCTAAAAAGGCTTATCTGATGCCTTAGCCAAAATGTTCAACTCCTTCACCATGGGTTAGTACTATAATAAAGCCCTAGCTAGTAGCTACCCTCCTCCGTCATATATATTTCAACCACAATAATTTATGCATTAGCAATTAGTAATATGCAAGAGAATCATGTATACACATACAAAAAATACCAGCCTTAATATTTTTTCAGGATCTATTTTTCTATTTTATACCCATTTCTTTCTTTTTTATTATAATTTATCTCTCTCTTCTCTTTGATTTTCATTTGTTTCTTCTCCAACCACTTGCCCGAGAGTGTCGAAGCATCATTATTTTATATTTATGTACATGTACTAGCAGTATATAAAGAAGACATAAAAACAAAGTGACGTAAAATGAATACTTTTCATATTATATTATATATAAATTAACTTATAAATCCTTGATGCATGGAAATTGTTAATGATGCGTGTACGGGTTGGATTAATTAGCCTTCACAGCCACAGGTGCAGCAACACCTCGACCTGTGGAAGCATGAGCTGCTGCCTTTGATGCAGCAAAATCTGACACAGCCTTAGAATCAGCTACAAGCTGTGCAGGAACTTCATTTGCTACTACACCTGCTGCAGTGGAAGCATGAGCAGCAGCCTTGGATCCAACAAAATTTGACACATCCTTTCCAGCAAGTGGTGCAGGATTAGCTCCAAAGGGTGTAGGATCAGAGACATTGGCAGCTGCACCTGTGGATTGGTGGATCCCTTGGAAATCATGTGCTGCAGCTACAAGTGCTTCAAGCGGTGCAACATCAACTTCAAACGGTGCACGTGCATGAGAGCCAACACCAGCTGCACTAGTCTGCACTAGTTCAGTGGCTGCAACATTTGCAGCAACTTTATTTAAACACCTTATTTATATATATCACACATACCTGGTGCACTTTACGAAAATCTTAATAATTAAGCTAAATTTTTTCTACTAAAATAAATAGGGAATTAGATATCCACCACCCCATCTCAAAATTCTCTTTTCTCTTTATTTAAATATGATTGATTTATTTCACATATTTATTGAACCCCAATATATTGGTGCTTTAATATTCTAGAGCCTTTTGTTTCATCTTTAGCACATATGGGCACTTAATTTGTTTGAATGATAAAATTTTAGTGGACTTGACAAATGTGCATACCATTCTAGTGCTTTAATTGTTGTACGAGTAGTACTGGCTGTGTTTTGTGGTTTTCACAACAAGGTTATTCTTGCAATTAATTATAACGTAACTAGTGTGTGTAGTTGTGATATATAGTTGATAGTGACAGTCACTTCATTGAGAATGATTTGATTTTTGGCACTTAGTGTTATTTAAATTATTAAAATAAAGATGGAATGATCAACTAAAAAGTAGTTTCATTTCAGGTCGGTGACATTATTAGGAGATTCGAGAACAAAGGTTTTTGCTTCAAAGGTAATGTTTAATTAAATACTTATTAGTACTCTAAAATTCTTCCCTTAAATTGTATCTCTTTGTACTTATTATTATTTCCTATTGAGTGTAAGAGTATGAATTTTGTGTTTTCTGTTTACGATTTTCCTTAAATCTCTTATTTTTTAATTTTATTTTGGGTGCTTTAGTGTGTGAAAAGTGTAGCATATTTTTAATAATTAGATAATTTTTGTCTTCTTATTTGAAATTTATCTAGTACATTCAATGGATAAGGAATGGATGAAATTCCCAAGAGATAGCTCAGAGTACATTAATGGTGTTGAGTTTTTTCTAAATTATGCATACACAAAAGGGAAACCCCAAGGACAAGAGATATTGTGCCCATGTGCTAAATGTCACAATGCTTTGTGGAGGATAAGAGCAGTAGTCTTCAATCATTTAATAGGATTTGGGTTTGAAAAAGGATATAATACTTGGATTCTTCATGGTGAACATTTTATAAACCCTGACGATCTTGATGATGACATGGTTGATGAAGAAGATGAATTTGATGATATTGATGGACTGCTCTATGAAAGATTTAGAAATGTGGTGCATGAAGAACATAAAGTTAATGAAGGTCCTAATGAAGATGCCAAAAGGTTCTATAATCTCATGGAAGAAGCCAAGCAAGAGTTATATCCAGGTTGCAAAAACTTCACTAGATTGACATTCATCATTCGACTATATCTATTGAAGTGTCTGTATGGTTGGAGCAATGTATCACTCACCGCTCTCTTAGAGTTGTTAAAAGAAGCAATGCCTGAGTTGAACATTCCTAACACATTTAATAAAACTAAAGGAATGATAAAGGACTTAGGGCTCGAGTATAGAAAGATTGATGCTTGTCCTAAAGATTGCATGTTGTATTGGAGAAACCATGAAAATGACACTTTTTGTCATGTTTGTCATACTCCTCGGTGGATTCAAAATGAAGGAGTATGACAAAGTTTTGAGACATTTTCCCTTAATTCCTAGACTCCAAAGATTGTTCATGTGTTCAAAGACTGCTAGTTCATTAAGGTGGCATGAAGAAGATCGTTCAAAAGACGGGAAGTTGAGGCATCCTGCAGATGGAGAGGCATGGAAAGACTTTGATAAACGTCATCCTGACTTTGCTGCTGATTCACGTAACATAAGACTTGGACTAGCTAGTGATGGATTTAATCCCTTCAGAACTATGAGTACGAAGCATAGTACCTGGCCTGTGGTATTGATACCATATAACTATTCACCTTGGTGGTGCATGAAGGCTGAGTATTCTATCTTATCTTTATTGATTCCTGGACCACAATCACCGGGGAATAACATTGATGTGTACCTTGAACCATTGATTGAAGAGTTAAAGGTGTTATGGGATTTAGGAGTAGAAACATATGATGCATCAATAAATCAAACTTTCCAAATGCGAGCAGCTCTATTGTGGACTATTAGTGACTTTCCTGGGTATGCTATGTTAAGTGGGTGGAGTACAAAAGGGAAATTAGCATGTCCTTGTTGTAATTATGACACTAATTCAATGCTTTTGAAAAATAGTTTTAAGATGTGTTATATGGATCATCGTGTTTTTCTGCCTATAGATCATAAATATAGATCAAATGCAAGAGCTTTCAATGGGAAAACAAAATATAGGCCTCCACCAACATTGTTGAAAGGGGAAGACATCTTAGAGTTGTTAAAGAACTTCACCAATGTGTTTGGTAAGAATCAAAAACAGATTAAAGATCCATGGAAGAAAAATTCAATTTTTTTTGAGTTATCATATTGGGAGCACAATGCATTACGTCATAACCTTGATGTGATGCACATAGAGAAAAATGTATTTGATAATATAATTGGAACTTTGTTGGATATCAAAGGAAAGACAAAAGATCACGAGAATGCTCGTCTTGACTTACAACTAATGGGTATCAAAAAGAAACTCCACCCTAAAGAGACAAATCAAGGTAAACATCTAACATTTGCTAAAGCATGTTTTTCAATGAATGCAAGTGAGAAGACTATTTTTTGTGGTATCTTAAAGAATGCAAAGCTACCAGATGGTTGTGCTTCAAATATTTCAAGATGTGTTCATCTTAATGAAAGAAAAGTTGTTGGCTATAAGAGTCATGATGCACATTTCATGTTGCATTACTTGCTTCAAGTAGCTGTGATAAGTACATTGTCTAACCAAGTTGCCCACCCATTAATACGTCTTTGTTCCTTTTTTCGTTGTTTATGTTAGAAAGTTATTGATGAGACTGATTTGAATATCTTGCAATCAGAGATTATAGAAACACTTTTCCAATTTGAAACAATTTTTCCTCCTACTTTCTTTGATGTAATGGGTCATTCGCCTATACATCTAGTGAATGAGGTAAGATTGGGAGGACCTGTTCAATTTCGATGGATGTACTTTCCAGAAAGATATTTAGGTAAATTGAAGAGTTATGTTCGTAATAAAAATCACCCTGAAGGTTCTATTTCTGAGGGATACTTGGTTGAAGAATGTTTGACAATGTGCTCACAGTACTTGCATAATGGTGTGGAAACAAGACTAAATAGAGTGACAAGGAATAGTGATAGATGTGATTCTAATGAACTTGAAAGTCCAAGTTTCTTTTCAACCATTAGTCATCCAATTGGAGGAAAGGAAAAAGGTGAGCCAGTTTCTTTGGATTGCCAGTCAAGGAGTCAAATCCACCGTTACATCTTGTTCAATTGTGATGATGTCCAAGATTTCATTAGGTAAATAATTGTACTTGTAAGTTTTCATTACTTAAAGGAACTTTTTCTCATTATTTTACATGTGCAATTTTAATTGTAAGGAGCATGAAAGTGAGAATGAAAATCTTAGAAAAAGAAATAGATGGACTGAAGTTAAGAGTCAATGTAAAGATTTTGGTGAATGGTTTAAAAAGCGTGCTTTGTTGGAAGATGTTTCTGACCAACTTAAGGAGCTTTCTAGAGGACCAAATAAAGTTGCTTGATGCTTTTCTGGCTATGTCATTAATGGTTACAGATTTCATACAAAACAACGTGATGCTAGACGTAAAACACAAAATAGTGGTGTGACACTTGAGTCGGTAACCAAAATCTTTGCAAGTTCCAAAGATGAAAACCCAAGGATAGAGCCAGTAACTTACTATGGAAGAATTACTGAAATAATTGAGGTGGATTATTTTAGTAGCTTCAAGTTTGTGCTCTTTAGATGTGATTGGTTTGAAGTTAAAAAGGATAAGTATGGCCTTATTTATGTTTTCTTTAACAAGAGATGTTATATGGATGATCCTTTTGTATTAGCTTCTCAAGTTCATCAATGTTTCTACGTTCAAGATCCTTTTGATGCAAATAAAAACTATGTTATGAAGACTTTAACAAGGGATTTCTTTAATATGGAAGAACGATCAAATCCAAATATCCAGCAATCATATCAAAGTGAACCCTTAGATCATGCTGTAAATCTAGCTAAAAATGATGAAAATTGTGATGTTGAATTTATTAGATAGGCATCATTGTGGGATTGTAGTATGGTCAAACCAATCACTTTTCAAATTGCTTTATTTGTTTCACTCTTTACTGAATTTTCAGATACACCAATCACATAGAAAACATTCGTGGCTTGGGAACCCCTAGTTGTAACTTTAGCTTGATTGGCTAAAAGACCATTGACTGTATCACTCTTTTCCTTTTTGCTTTAAAAATGATAGGACTTCCATCCACATGCCTTATATAATATTTGTCTAAAAGAAAGCAACACATTTATGTTAGAGAAATTTAATGGTATAGTTAGTACCTTGAGTGAGAAATTTCAATAACAATTTGTAACCATAAACCAACTAATAAAAAAAAGTTGTACAAATATGCTTTTGGTTTTATACTTTAGTAATATGACATGTAATCAAATCTAACTAGGTATGATAATTATCATTCAAAACTATGTAGAGAATATGTAATAAAACATGTCTTTCTTGAATTGTTGGTCCAAACTTTTTCTACTACGCCATTGCATTTGAGGTCTCCAAGAACAAAAAGCACATATGAAAGCAAGCTTGATTTGTCTTTTGTAGTTAATTCAATGGTTGTATGTTTCACTGTTAAAGCTCTTGGACTTAAATACTACAACCAGCTCCCATGTATCTTGGTCCTATCAACATGCAACACTTGCTGAGATTAATGTCAGTAATGAATTAATCTAGTTTCTATAATATGTTTATATAAGTTCCACCATTTTTTTTTCTTTTCCATTATCATTGTGGTATTCCATATATATATATATATATATATATATATATATATATATATATATATATATATATATATATATATATATATATATATATATATATATATATGTATACAGTGACAGATCTAGAAATTTTAAGTAGTGGGAGCAATATTTAAATACATAAATTTGTCAAAATATAAAATAAAATTTCTATAAAGATAAATACATATCATAATTGTTCTCTATGAGTTTTCATAGTTTGAAAATATTGAATGATTTGCTCATTTTCAATACTATCAAAAACCTCTCTCTCTATATAAGTAACTAAACAATCATTTAACCATTCATCTCCCATATGATTGCGCATCCGATTCTTAATGATATTCATAGCAAAAAAAGCTCTTTCAACTGATGCAATTTCCACTGGTAGTATCAAGGCTAGCTCTAAAAGCAAATATACCAATGCATATACAACATGTTTTCTTGTCTCCACAAGTTTCATAGAAAGATCACCAATCCCTTCTAATTTTGAAAAAGCACTGTCAAAACATACATCTATGAAATAATTTTCAAGTTGATTATCTAATGCCAAAAGTTTAATTGGAGAAAATTCAGAAGAATAAAATTGAGCAAAACGAATCCACTTCTCCTTGTCAAATGCAAAAAATGAATCTCTTGGATTTAAACATGCTACACAAAGAAGCAACTCAATATTTGCTTCTGTGAAACGATTGTTTAACTCTTGAAGTTGTTGATCAATCACTTGAAAAAATAATTCAACTTGAAAATGATGTAGATTAGAAACTTTCTCAACCCTACGCCTTGACCTTCCTTGTGTTTGAAAAGTGTCATTCATATTTAGAACCACAATGTTATGGTTTTCACAAAATGATGAAACATTATTGAGCAAAGAAGACCAACCATCATCTCTCATTGCTTGTAACCTTTGTTTGGACACTGAAACTAATTTCATAGCATTTACAATATCTTGATCACTTCTTTGCAGTGCTTGAGATAACTCATGAGTAATCCCTAAAATATTTTTCATCAAGTGTAAGGTGAAAACAAATTCAAAAGTTTGAATAGAATTCAATAAAGCACATGCTTCACCTTTTTGTGCTAAACTCATGCCATCTTCCTCAACTATTTCAAGCACATCAATCGTGGAAGGGAACAAGGAAAGTAGACTAAGTAATGTATCATAATGTGAGCTCCATCTAGTATCTCCTGCCTTTTTTATTGTAGTTTCTTGATTCAAGCCACGCCCACTAGAGATTTCTCCTTTTTGCAGTGCTTCTTTCACCTTTGCAATTTGACTTTCTTGAAGAATATCTCGACGCTTACATGATGCTCCAACAACATTATAAATATTAGCAACCAAGTTAAAAAATAATGCATCTCCAACATGTTTTTTTTGCACTGTAACAAGAGCTAATTGAAGTTGATGGGCAAAACAATGAATATAAAATGCAGAACAATTCTCTTTTAATATCAAGCTTTTGAGACCATTAAATTCACCTTGCATATTACTTGCTCCATCTTATCCTTGTCCACGCAACCTTGATAAAATTAATCCATATTTTGAAAACAATGACTCCAAAGCTATTTTCAATGATAAAGCATTAGTATTAGAAACATGAACAAGGCCAAGAAAAAACTCTATAACTTGTCCCTTTTTATTAACTTAACGTAAAACCACAACCATTTACTCTTTCACTGAGATATCTCAAGATTCATCAATCAAAATAGCAAACAAATTATCTCCTAGATCATCAAGTATAACTTTAGTAGTTTCACTAGCAGCAAATCTAACAATATCTTTTTGTATTGTAGGAGCTATCAACTTAAGATTTCCACGAGTATTTTTTATCACTTTATGAATAACTTCATTGTGGTCAGCAAGAAACTCTAAAAGTTCAAGAAAATTTCCCTTATTACTTGATGACATTGACTCATCATTACCACGAAAAGCTAATCCTTGGCGTAATAAGAACCGAATGCAATCAACTATTGCAGTCAAATGAATTTGATATTCCTTTTTAGTTTGATCAGACTACTTACACATTGCAACTTCAATATGTTGCTTTTGTTTCATCAAAGATTGACAATTCCTCCATGCTTGATTATGAAAACTATTTGGACCTCCAACATGAACTTGAAATCTCTCACTTTTTTTCAATTTGTAAAACCTTCTGTTATGAATACATCACCACTACCTTTATGTTCCCCAACATGTGATCTCATAAGATAACAATATAAACAATAATCTGCATCCTCCTTTTGACTATATTCTAACCAACTTCCATATTTTAAATACCAATCCGGATTAAATTTACGAATGGTATCTCCAAATTGTCTTTGTGGAAAATTTATCTCTTTTGGTTGACAAGGACCCTTTTGCAAATAATATCTTCTAACTTCATCTCTATCACTTGGATGATAATCTGAAATTTTTGGCCTTAAACAAGGATCATCAACAAGCCTTTCCAAATCACATTCTAAAAATATTTTTTTGGCTGGTGGACCCAATTTGACTTCTTTTTCAACATGTATTTGAGGAGAAGATGGTTGCTCTGAAGATGATTTTCTTTTAAAATATCTTTCCATTGCTACAACTAAAAGCAATATAATTTTAATTAATGTAATGTTCATAATATACAATGTTTCTTCTAAACATAAAAATAGAATGAGTAAATCAAAATCAAAATACTAAATTTCTCATTGAAAATAAAAAAAATAATTCAAATAAAGAAATATAAAAATAATAACTTTAAATACACTAACCTCAAAGACCACTTTAAATGTATAGTTTAGCTATTCAAACAAGAAGGAGTATAGATGGAAGAAGAAGTTTATTTTTTTCTTCCAATTTTACTCTTCTACACTTTAAAATATGTTAGAGGTAGAAGAGAACCTCAAAATATAAAAAGAATTAGAAAAAATAAAAATAAAACAAAAAAAAAGATATAAAATATCTAAAAAGACGTTAATAACAACTTATGATTTTTTTTAAAACATAAAACACATATATTATTTAATTTATAATTTTTTTTATCTTGATTTACAATTTAAATGCATAACATTTTTTTAAAACATGTAATTTGTTGTTAATTATTATAACATATTAAAATATTTTTAAAAAAATTTCCTTTCTCATTTAAAGATAACTGCAACAAAACTTAAATTCAGTTTTAAATTTATAATTTTTTTAGTTTTTATTTTTATTTTTTTTGTTTTTAAATTTTAAATGAAGATAATATAATATTATATAATTATCAAAAAAAACTGAAAAGTTAGTGGGGACCACAAATTAGTGCATCCGTTCCTGCAACAAAACTTAAATTCAGTTTTAATTTTATAACTTTTTTAGTTTTTATTTAATTTTTTTTGTTTTTAAATTTTAAATAAAGATAATATAATATTTTATATATTATTAAAAAACAAAATTGAAAAGTTAGTGGGGGAAACTGCCCCCAAAAGCTCCAACGTGTGTCCGTCATTGTATGTATATATATATATATATATATATATATATAAGCGCACATTTTTCCTCTGTTTTTAATCTAATGTTTGACATTTTTCCTATGATTGGGCAGACTCAAATCAATGGATCCTTTACCAAACACAAAGCTTCACTAAGACTACAAACACACAAGGATGCATCACTGAATGCATTAGATTCTGAATTTCAACTATATGTGATTGTTGAAGACTAAAATACATTTTGACTTTTGATATGTAAAGATTGCAAACTACGTACTCAATTGTAAACGTCAAATATGAGCTAGTAAAATTGTATTGATGTATTATAAATTCATTAATAATAAAAAAGATCAAAGGTTATTTTATTGTTATAATTTTTATTTTGCATTAACAATAACATCAAATGAATTTCTCATTTGATCATATTAAGATTATCTAATAAAGTGAGAAATTTTATTTCTACGATACAAGGCCAAGAAAAATATCTAAATTGCAATAGTGTATTTGCAAAGTTTGAAAAATACATAAAACCAAAATTTTAAACTAGAATCATTGAAACATCTTGATGTTTATAAAAACTCTCTATGACGAAATTACTTCACAGATCATTTTGTCCTTCTTTGCCTGTACATATACATATACCTCATTTTACAAATGTAATTTAAAAAAATATTAAACTAACAAAAATAGAAGGCACTATAATTTATCACCTGTAACAACTCTGTCATGCTCATGTTACTACTTGAATCCATGAATGTATTGTTGGCAACATATGTGGAAAACTAAATAATACAGTTTTAATACCAATTACAAATTATCATATAGATTATGAATTAGCATGAAAAACAAAAAGTAAAATAAATTAGAGAATACCTGACTAAATTTAGATGAAGGTAATTCATTATCTAAGTTCTTCATGGAAGGTTCATCTTGTTGCATAGTTTTCTTCTTTTTTCTTCTTTCAAGAATACATTTTGGCCTAGTAGATGATCCTCAAAATCTTTCTTTGGTCTTTATTCCTTTCACATTATCATTATTCCCACTACACCAACCATTTTCAATATTTATAAGTGAACCATCACTAGTACTAACTTCCTTGTCTCTACACCTTCAAGACAAACATCTATATCATTCATGACCTTGCTCAAATAACTAATAGCTGTTAGAAAAGAATGGCACAATCCAAGAGGGGGGGGTGAATTGGATTCTATGACCCTTTTAAAATTTTAGAGTATTTAGGATCTTTATTTCACTTAAACTTTTCTAAGACTGAATTTTCAATGAAGTTTCCTTAAAGACTTGTTATGGAAAAATGAATTCTATATGCCTTCTTGATTATAAAATAATGAGGTTCAAATGTAATTTTTTAATTCAGTTTAAACCACCAATATTCACACACACATGCTAATCAAGAATCATCTTCTTTAATGTACAATCAAGATATTACTCAAAGTAAAAGATAAAGGTAGAAGAAGATAATAAAATGTCTAAATTATCCTGGTTCAGCCACTCCACATGTGACCTACATCCAGTCCTCAATCAGCACCTGATCAAGATTTGTTCCACTATCTCAATGAAGAATGTTTACAAGCACACCACACATGCATATACTTCAACACTAAAGATAACCACTTTCTTGACCCCAAGAAAGCACCTCTTGTAGAAACCCACTATAAGAATCCTTACCACTTGAGAAACCCTTCTCAAGATTTTACAAGTATTCACAAAGAATTAAGGAACGAATTCACCTAGAATTTAGAAGCAAATCTTAATCTTCCCCTTTCAAGAATGTGATGATGGTGATGATCCTTTCTCTAAGTTTTTCACAAACGTTTCTCTTCTTGGATTCACAAAGAAAACTCTCCAAGATTGTCACAAAGACTCCACAAAAATGCTTTTCTAAATTTGATTATCAATTCTAACTCTGTTCTGAAGTTTCAAAATGTTCAAACTATTTATAAAAGTTTCAAAACCAAATAATCGATTATTTTAAAGAATAATCGATTATTTTGCTCTTCAGGTTTTCTGGAAACCAACCAAGAACAATTTAATCGATTATTTTGCTGGATAATCGATTATTCCAGAGAGTCATTTCTGGGATAATCGATTATGTCACAAATAATCGATTATTACAGCAAGGCATCCCATTTTGTCTGTTGCTGGAATAATCGATTATATTTAATGATAATCGATTATTTTGAGTTAGTTTTCAAAACTTCGTTTTAAGTCTCAAAATAACTTTTTAGTCCCTTTAACTCATCATCATACACTCTCTAATCAGATTAGATATAGATTTTTCTTATGCACACAACACACACAACAAATAAACTCATTCAAAACAATTTATATATTAATCCCTATTACATAGCATTTTCTTTGACTTTGTTTTTGTCTTCCAAGTTGTTTGGTGTTTGTTGTTGTCCTCGACATACATTTTGTGATCATCAAAACTCTTTTAAGCTTCAGAGATAATCTTGATCTTCATCAAGTTCAGGCTCCTCTAAGCTCAACAATAGCTATATTATATGTTTCTTCAGTTATCGCTCCTTTTGTTGTTAACTAAACTTGCATCCTACATATGTCTTTATAGCTCATACCTATTCTTGCCTTAGGGTCCTCATGGATTATAGAATGGTTAGTTGGTATGCCATTTCCCATCTCTTTAAAACATACATAGTAGGAATTTTCATAACATTTCTTGAAAAAAGAACTTTGAGAGCATGTGAGCATAAAATCCCTACAAACTCATACCTCTTACAACTACACTTCACTAAACCAACAGAGAAGTCATAATGGATGGTATGTTGAAATAACTTCTTATATGAGGTAACTTTATATTCAATAACTTCCCCCATTTTGAGAGGAAATATACATACTACAATCATACCCACATGATACCTCGTGTTAGATCATCTTAAATATTGCAAGAGTATAAATTGTTGCTGCATGCCGTAGAATTTCCACATCCAATTACATAATTAAACTTCTTTGGGTTGCTTTAAAATCTGCCTTTGATTCCTCATATCGACGATCCTCTACCATTCTCTGAAAATGATGAAAAAATCTTAGTAAATAATTTTGATAACTCACATATTTTTTAATACATTATTCATACTTTCATTTCGTTGTGTGGTAGTCATGTCTACACAAAAGTTCTCTCGACTATAAACTAATGTCCATTTCTCCTTTAAAGCAAAATTTTGTTTAACCAACTATTGTCTTTAAGATCATATTTCTCAAGCATATTGTTCCAAGCTACTATAAACTCTTCTTCCTCTTCATATTCATAGATGCATTTATTAAAATCCTTACTGAAGTCTTGAAACTTCCCAAACACTATACTCAATTTCTTTAGTGCATTTTGATACAAGTGTCAAATACAAAGGCGGTGGCATGTTTCTGGCCATACCAAAGCTAATGCCTTTGCCATTGTTGCATCTTGGTCAGTAAGAGTAGTCTTTGGTTTCTTTTCTGACATAGCTTTAGCAAAAGTGTTGAACAACCAAATAAAACTTTTGGTCATTTTATCATATAATAATGTTGCTCCAAAAATAACGGTAAGCTTATGATGATTAACTCCAACAAGCATTGCAAATGGACGACCTTCTTTATTTTTTTTCTATAAGTAGTATCAAAACAAACAACGTCACCAAAATATGAATAATCAATCATCATCTTCACATCATCCAAAAAGATATTAGTAATTAAGTCATCCTCATTGACATGTATTGCATAAAAGAAATTAGAATCTTCTAATTGCATTTTTTGCAAGTACTTTAGCACACCACCTGTAACTCCTGACTTCATTTGCATTGTTCTCTTGGAACGTAAATAATTTCTATAGTCTTCGAGAATGAATCCAAGATTTTCACGACCACTAGCTCGCCTAGCCATTTACTCACAACTTGCTTTCGGAGTAATTCCATAATCATCAGCTAAATGCACCTTGGCTACTTGAGGAATTGTCATTTTCCTTTGAGATCTAAACAAATGACTCTTACTAGGAGTTGTAGTCTCATGTGCATGCTTGGCAATAAATGAAGTTACACGATACTTTCTTGTTAAACGACTATTAACTTTCATCTTTGCCAAACAACCAAATCTTGATTTTGGTCGAGCATTTTTTACATTATCTTCTCGCTTATCTTTCCCACGATATCCTTCACATGAACAACAAAATACTCTATTAACTATCTTCCCATATTTATCTTTATGCCCTTTGCTAATCCTCACACTGAAACCCACTCTATAAGCATAATCATTGTAAAAAATTATATGTTGCATCTTCAGTCTCAAACTCCATCCCAACTTTTGGTATAAATTTGACCAGGAATTGTATCTTGTATCATATCTATTTTTTTCTTTCAAATTCATCAACATTATCAATGGCCATTTTTTGATGTTCTTATTCAACCATAACACAATGCTTTGAACAAGTAACCAAGAATCAAATATGCATGAAATAAAGAATGAACTTATGTAACAATCCTACAAAATTAGAGTCAAACAAAATGAAACAAACACGATGTTCAAAGAGATCAAATAAATCTTAATTCAAGAAGAAAACCATAAATTATGTAATGTGAACCGGAGAAAAAGAATAGGAGTAGGAGAAACCGAAAGGTAATGAGAAACATGAGAATGAGTTATGTGAAACCCTGTCAATAGAGTCTTTAATGTATTTTTAGATTTGTTCGTCAGAGAGAGACAAAGCAACAAGAGTGATGAGTGGAGGCACAAGTGTTGTCAAAGAGCTTGAAAATGGGGGCTAGATGTTAGCTAGAGAGCAACAATTTGTATAACACCAGGCCAATGATGATGGAGGGCACACACAACAAGCAAGAAAGGTAGAGTATGATCAATAATAGAAAGGAACAACATTACATGAAAAAGGAATAAACAAAAAGAAGACTGAGAGAATCAAAATAAAAATAAAAAAAATCGTAATGGGACATGAAAATCGATTACATTTTTTTAAAATTAAAAGTAATAACGTGATAATCTATTTGAGATGACATTTTGTGATTGAGAGAACAGGGTTTGGGAACAACAATTGGAGGCAGAGAATTTTGATCCAGCATGTAGACGTGCACTAAATAATTTTGGGGGTGATTAAAAAAATTAACTAGGATAGTAAACAAAGAATAACAAATTTGGGTCCACGTTTTGGGCTTTAGTTTCAATTTATGGGCTTTGCTTAGTAGCTACTAGCTAAAGAAGTTGGCTGATGATAAACACACCTTCACTCTCGTATAAATACACCCCCTTTTTAAAAAAAAATATATAAAATTCCTAAATTTACACCTTCCTTCCCCGCACCCCACACTCCACACCCCTCTTCTTCCCAAAGTCTCTTTCCGCTCAATGTCATTAAGTAATATACTTTTACAGTCATTCTGAATAGAAAAAAAGGACTAGCCTCACCATAACCAGCATAAGAAAGGCTCTTTTACAATCATTAGCATTCTAGAAAGTACTTTTACAGTCATTAGCATTCCGGAAAGTACTTTCCGGAATAGTAAAATTATTGTTCATATAATTCCGGAAAGAAATTTCTGTAATAGTAACTTTAATATTATGGAAAGTACTTTCCGGAATTATGTAACAAAACATTTCCGGAAAATACTTTCCGGAATAAGAATTTAATATTATGGAAAGTATTTTCCGGAACATTTTTATATAATTCCGGAAAGAACTTTCCGTAACAGTAAGAAGAAGAAGAAGAGGAGTGCCAGAAAGAGAAAGAAGAGGGGTGTGCGAGGTGCGGGGAAAAAAAAGAAGAAGAGGAGTGCCACAAAGAGAAAGAAGAGGGGTGCGCAATGTCAGCAGGTGGTCTTGTAAGAGAAAGACTCTTACTTGTTCTATGGAAAGAAATACTAGTACAAAAATGAATTTTAAAATCGGAGTTTTAAAATCAGTTATAAAGTAGCCATTTTAAAAGTGACGCGATGGCCTATACTGCAACAGAACGGCCCTAGAACGGCCCGTACTGCAAGCAGCACGGCCTGTACTGCTTGCAGAACGGTCCGTACTGATTGCAGAACGGGCCGTACTGCTTGCAGAACGGGTCGTACTGCTTGCAGAACGGGCCATTCTTCTTGTAGAACGGCCCGTTCTGGTGTCGTTCCAGACTAAAGTTTACATGCTTATACAGGATAAGGGGGGTGCGGGGAAGGGAAGTGTAAATTTAGGAATTTCATTTTTTTTAAAGGGTAATTTAGACATTTTATATATTTTTTTTAAAAAAGGGGGTGTGTTGATACGAGAGTGGAGGTGTGTTTAACATCTGTCAAAGAAGTTTAACTGCTATAAATACGAGCAGCCCGCAAATGTGTGGTCATAGCATTTTTTACATTGTAGCATCTTCGCACATACATGATCCACTACTATATTTTCCATCAATAGAGCATTTAAGCTTTTAGAACATTCTATATTTTTTTCTAACACAATAACTTAAGTTGATTTCATAATTTACTTTTATGCGGCTTCCTCAATTAAGTGAAAATAATGAAAAAATATTTTTATTATTTAAGAGCCAATTTTTAAAAGTTTTTATATAAGGACACTTTTTACATGTAATATCCACATAATCTTGTTTTAAATGTAAAATTTGTAAGAACGGATTTTAAAATTTAAAATTTTCATTAAGAACCATTATTGAAGATGACTTATGGAAGGATAGTAAGCCTTTGTTTACCATATCATTTGTTTATTTCATCACCTATAACCCTTCCATTTTTAATAACAGAAACAGAAAGTGTCTATTATTCCAATATACTCAGAATGTTATTCAGATATTGTATGATTCAATCACTAAACTAACTCTATGTTATAAGTCCACTGAATTGTGCTGGGCTTTTTGTTGCTTGCTATCATATGGAAATTTTATTTCTTACAACTTATGGTTTTCATCGTGAATACCAAGAGATTTTTTTAATCATCATATAGATATAAAAAATTATTTTTAAAAATAGTGATTAATTTCTACTAAAGACTGTAAATAGATATAAGGTGAGTATTTCCGTTCTTAAAATAAATTATTTCGTATCTAACGTTAGGATTCAAATTTTAGACAATTTATTTAAGAGCACTACAAAAAAAATAACCTATGCCTACAGACACTTTTACCTATAGACCTAAATTAGTGCAGGTAAAACTAAAAAAAAAATTTACCTACAAATGTTTAATGTAGGTATAACTCAAAAATCTATACCTACTTTTATTTAGTGTAGGCAAAACTCAATACAACTTAAAGTTTTTCTACCAACAAATTGTCAATGTAGCTAAAAGTCTTCAAAGACTTATCACTACAAAAAATTAGTTAATTAGTGGCGATTTTTTTCTAGCAGTTTTAATAAACCGCCAAAAAATGTTGTAATTCTAGGGGTTATCTTGACCCCCACAAAATAATTAAAGTTTTGGCGGTTTTAAACCGCCACAATATGTAAGTATCTAATTATCTCTTTGTGTGACCACGTGGACAACTTAATTAAACTATATTTATTTTTTTATTAAAAGAATTAAGAGAGTAAAAATAAAAGAATTAAAGAACTTAAATTTAAAATTAAAAAAACCTAACTTAGAATGCTTTGCGGAAACTTTACCTGCGAAAATCTATCACGCTCAAACTTCTTATTCTTCCCCCTCAATATAATTGTTCGTGAAGCAATTTACGGTGAAACCATTTCGCAAAGTGTCCAATTTAGGGTTAGTAATTTCGCAAGAGCTTCTTTAAGCTTGCTCTTCTTTACGCTGTTCTTCGATCGGTTGGTTTAATTTAAGGCAAGTTTTCGATTCATATCCATTTTGATTCCCTATTTTTGATTTGTATAATATTTCATTATGATTTTTTTTTGTTCAGAGGTTTTAGGTGGAACAAATTTTTTGGAGATTACAAATTTGAGGTGAAGGAATACAAATGTTCATTATTTGTTTTTTAACGTTTTGATTTGAAATTATAGTGTTATTTGCCTTTTGAAATTAGAGTGTTATTTGTTTTTGATGTTTTGATTTGAAATTGGCTTGTTCATGATGTTTTTCATATCATTAATCTGTTGAATTAAATCTATGGTTGTTTTAAGAGAGGGAGAACCTCAATCGAAAAGAGTTGCTGATATGTTCAGATGCTTGGGTCACATTTTCTGGCTTATCTTGTCTAGTTTCTTTCTCAGTTTTAACATTTTCTGGCCTAGCAATATTAACAGGCTCGTTATATGTGACAGGCTTACCATTTTCTTAAAATATTGGGATTTTATGTTGTTCTGAAACTTCCAACATTTATATAAAACTGTTATTGCTTTATAAATGAAGAACATGAAAGCAATTTAATACTTTTTCCTTTCTCTTTTGGTTGTACCAATTATATTGAGACTAAAAGCAAAGCTTATTATAGGCTTGGGCAATCCTCACCTTATGAGCTAGCTTTTGTGGTTGAACTAAGTGTGGCCTTAATTGAAGATGGTCTTGGAGCCTATCTAAAGCCTATCATAGAGATGATATTGGGCCACCCTGGCTGGGTTTCCAAATGCAATCAATAAATAAAATTCATTCCTACAATCTTCGTACTCCAGATGTCCAATCTTTCGCATGAGGGGGTGTTGAGATTTCACATCGACTATAAATATGACTAAAGTAGATCTAATAAATGCTTAGGCAATCATCGCCTCATGTACTTAGCTTTTGGGGTTGAGTCAGTCCCATCCCAAATTCAAGATCTTTCACCTGTGCTGTTAGAACATTACGATTCTTACATGTCATTAATCTTGTTAGGTTAGAAATCTAATTAAGCTTTGCTAGTACTTGCAGTATTACACTTGATATCTAATTATTTGTATAAAGTGGGTGTGACATTGGTATTTGGGTTTATTATGTATTATATAAACCTTATATCAATATGGGTATTGGAGTCTCCATTCTCTCATTATTTACTTCCCCACTAAACCTTATAATCATGCTCAGTTCTTTATTTTTTTTTTTGTCTATTCTTTTGTACGGAGATGGATTTTTGTTGGTCATGCTAATAAGGTATTTTTAAAACTTTTTCCAGGCTTTGCATTTCTTGCTTGGATGCTGCATAGAACCTTATCCATTTACTTGGAGGGTCAACCTTTACTGTCAGTAATCAGTTAAACTTTATTTTTTGCAATATATTATTTTCTTACATTTTTATTGTCATTATAGGGAGTTGCATGTTTGTTCCCATACCACTTAAGGTTTGTTTGGCTATCTTATATGCTGATATGCAATTTCTGTATATTTTAGGCTGAACAACAAAGGTTAACGCTTTGTGCTGCTATGTTTCTCCCTCTTAGAGATACTACTTACAGAGAAAAGAAGGCTAAGAAGGTATATACTCATTACTTTCTATATATATTAGTACTATTTTTGATTTGGCATATTAAGCTGCTATTGCGTTGACTTGGAGCTCTGTCATTTGAATTGAGTAATTGATGCATCTAGCACAATGTCCGTATTATATTTCCAACTCTAGTTATTTTATGCCATTTGTCAAGTGAGAATTGAGCCAGTTATCAAAGGTTTTGATGAAGGGTTTATTTGTATGCAGTTTGTCCCAATCTCCCAACAGTTGGTAGATTTTCTAACCAAAGGACTGTTTTGGCCTCATTTTGAATGTCTTGTTAGCAAGTTGGGCAAATTGGGTATCTATGTTTTAACTTAAAAAAAAAAAAAAAAGAAAGGGGGGGGGGGGGATTCTAACTTAAAAGTTGTTGGGATATTGTACAATAAATTAATCCTAGACCCTCAGGATAGATTAGTTTTTTACTGATCTTGTCCTTATTTTTCTGTTTTAATTTTCCTGTGTTATTTATTTTTGAATTTGAATTGGTTAGAAAACCTCTAACCAACTCTGCCTATAAATCTCAATCTCTGTAAATGAATATGAAATAAATTCTTTTTTCCTCTTAACTAAAAATAAAACAAATTGTCTTGGTACCTGCATTGCAGTTTTCTGGCTCTTCTAATTAAAAAAATTTTTTAAATGATGATTGGGTTTGAACTTAGCCAAGTCAAGCCTTGATCTAAACTTCAGGTGTTTGAGCTTATAAACTTGAAGATTCTTGGTTCAATTCCTCCACTGCAGAGTGGGAACTAATATGTATGCTATGTGTGCTCAATGGGGCATGTGTTCATTGTACCTTGTGTCTTTTCATGTGATTATTATTTCAAGTGACATCATGGTTAAATAGCCTAATATGTGATTCTGAATTATAGATTCCTATTGTCAATCATATTATCCGGGAGTCTCTCAAGAGAAAAGCTAAAGATGCTGAAATGGTCAGTTTCCTATCCTCTTAGCCTTAGTAAAATCCAAAGGATGTATTAGAACTTTATGATGTGAATTATATTCAGTATTATTGTCTCTGGTTGATATTTTGTGTTGGTTAACATGTCTTGTATTGTTCCTCAAAATCTAGGTGCTTAACTTACACCAAACATCACATAAATTCTTGTCATTGATCCCTTGCCTTGTATCTAGTGATGACGTTCAAGTTGTTGATCATGATTGGATGAGAGACTTAGTTGATGTCCCTGTCTCTTCTAGAGTCCGGGTACAAACAGGTACAGTTTTCTTGCTTTGCTACCTTAGTATCACATGGCAGCATGCTGATTTTGGATTGTGTTAGAAATCTAATATAGAATCACTTATGCATCTTCACCTAACAACTTAAGCTTTTTGGAATTGTTGGTTCTTGACATCGTATTGTAGCTTCTACGACCAAATGGTCTAAAGTTCAATCCTTGCTTTAACCATTCTTTAAGAAAGTTTAATTTCATATAAGTAGTTAGACCTGTGCATTGTTCATGCTTCAAGTCTAAATGGGTCGTGTAAGGGGGCATGTTAGAAATATACTATGAAACTATTTGAGTCTCCACCTAATAGCTTAAGCTTTTGGGATGGTTACTTGGTGACAAATAGTCATTGTTGACCTTAATATGCAGTTATAGCATTTTCATGTTGACATATAGTTCTGCAGACTCCACTTTTTCATGATTCCATATGTTGCAGTTTTTATTTTACTATTGTCTTTGTAGTAGAAAGTAGCTACAACCCGTATTTCCTTGTATTCATTTTGCAGTCACATTTTTCTTATATTCAACTTTTGCTTTAGTCAAGCCACAGGTAACACTTTTTTACTGTATTATGAGGATAGCATGGACTTCTATAATGATGCATGATTCCTTATATCTAGTTATTCTTTGTCTGTGAATCTACCATGGTCATGGAAGCAATTGTTTTTGGCCTTCAATTACTTGTAAATTATGATAATAAGTAGCTTAATAGCTTATAATAGCACAATTTTGATTATGCAGGCAAAGAATTACAAGATATGCACGAGTGCTAACTGATGTTGGTGATGTCCCTATTTGAGAAATTTGAGTGTGTGATAGATGATCACAGATTAATGAATGTAATTGGTGAATATTATTGTAGAATCTCTCTCACACACAGATCAAATTCTGTTAAAGTTAATAATAATAAAACTGCAAGATTAACACAACATATCTAATATATCAATGCAATATGTTTTCCTTTTTTATTTCTAATTAGCAACTTTAGCATCATGAATTTGTCATTTTTTTAACATAGTCTGGATACTTATATCTCTATAAGAGATATTATATATATATATATATATATATATATATATATATATATATATATATTTATAGGTACAATAATAATAATAATAATAATAATAATAATAATAATAATAATAATAATAATAATAATAAAATAAAAAATACTTTTACCTATAGTCAGAGCATGTAAGAATAAGTTAATGACTTTTACCTACAGTCATAACATGTAAGTATAACTTAATGGTGTTTACCTATAGTAGGGAGTGTAAATATAAGTCAATGACTTTTACCCACGCATATTGCAAATTGTAGGTAGCTCTTATAGTGACAGTCAAATGTAGTTGTAGGTAAAATTATGTTTGTAGGTAAAACTTATAGTGATAGACTATTAGTTGTAGCTATATGCCCCCTCAAAGTTGACAACTTCAATGTCTGTAGGTCAAAGTCCATGATACCTTTACCTATGGAATTTAGATTTTTAGTGACATATTTTGTGTGTAGGCATAAGTCATTTTTCTTGTAGTGGAGATACAAGATACTTATATTAACTAGTATTAATATAAGAATATTAAGAAATCACACAATTATATATATATATATATATATATATATATATATATATATATATATATATATATATAAAAGAATCTAGCACATGATTTTTTAAGGATTTTTGCCACTATCATTATGCTTGGTACATACATCCTTGGAGAGTTTTGAAGAGATGCAATTAAGTGAAGAAGAATTGTGCGGTTTTTAGACTTCATCACTGCTATGCATAAGAGAACGATGCGAAGAGCAAAATTGGATCACACAAAACATGGTATTTGGCCAGCACTACGTATATAAAAAAAAAAAAAAAAAAAAAAAAAAAAAAAAAAACTCATAATAGAAATTATAGGGGATTAGAGGATGATAGTTATTTTTCATTTGCTATTATCATACAGTAATTGATCCCATTTTGAACGGACATAATGAGTTTCATATTTAGAATATCTTATTCATTTAGTTCAGTACTGTCCTTTTTCACAATGGGATTGGCATCATAAACCAATCCTCAGTCATTATGATTTGTTAAAGGAAAATATTTTTGTAAACATTGGGAACAATTTGATTTATAAAAGAGAAGAAGAAAATAAATAAATTTTATAACTAAAAAAGATTACTATATTATTATTTTTACATAGTATTATTTATATATTTTTAAAATTCAATATTAATTTTATATTTTTAAGATTTTATAAGTTAAAGGGATTAATAGAGAGCATTTTTCTCCCATTTCACACCATGATCCTAATTTAGAAAAGTGATGTATGTTTTGATAGGTGCCGTCTGCATACATAATTTTTGTTATCCGGTATAATTCTATTCATACTCAATTATTTATAACTTTTGTGCTAAATTTAACATGTGCTGGGGTCGTCGATTTGATCTAATAAATCTAATCCAAATTGAAAAATTGGGTTGAATAAAATTATCATATCAGGTCAAATTTAAAACTTGAAAATTTAATCAATTTTTAAAAATCAAACCTGTACCAGAAGGACCCTATCGGCCACGTGGTTCGGCCACGTGGACCGGCACGTCATGTCCTATCAGATATTGACGCAGCTCAAATATCATTTCGGCTCGGCCACGTGGTTCGGCCACGTGGACCGGCACGTCATGTATTATCAGATGACACTGCTTGAATACCACTTCGGCTCGACAGGGGACTAAGGACTGTGCTCTTCCCCTATCGGCTCGGCCAGAAGCCGAGAGAGGACGTTTCGGCCGTTTTGTCTCGGCCCGGCCAAAAGTCAACATTGAATAACTAGAATGACAATTATGATTAAGGTATAACCCGCCAGTTAGCACCGTATTACCTAATTTGGTAAGTGCCACAGAAGGCCCACCATGCTTAGGTCCATGTCAGGTATTATAAATAGGTCACACGTAACGAGGTATGTCACTGTTCATTTTATTACCCTAGAAAATTGTGCTTGTCCTGACTTGAGCGTCGGAGTGCCTTTTGCAGGTACCTCCCCCCTGAAGAATACACCTAAAGCTCCCGTTCGGCCCTCCTACACCCCAGAAGACTACGAGTGTGCCCTCAGACAGGTACAAAACTAAATCAATCTATCCAATTTAATTAGTATTTATTATTATTATTATTATTAATTTATTAGATTTATTTTGGACCGTCAAATTTTGACAAATAAAAAAAAAGGATAAAAGATCTAATAGACTTTTTTGCTTGAGACTAGTCCATTAATTTATTTAATACCATACCACAAAAATGAATTTCATTCATTTATTCCCTCATTATAACTTGTAAGTGTTTCACTTGTGAAAATTGAACATCATTTAAGTAGATTGTGTTATTGGACATATTTAAGTTTTAATTTAATGATTACAAGTTATATGATAACTTGTGCAATGATATTTGTTTTTCAAGTTTTTAACTTTTAATGTTTTAAATAATACTTTTATATTGTATAAGCTTGACAAACAAATTTATAATATTAATTATTTTATCATTTGATAATATAAGTTATGTAACATGATTTTATTTTATTTTTTTTTATTTTATAAATAAATTTAATGCATCAATCTAATCAAAATTAAATATGATTGAATTGAATTAGTTTGGATTAAAAAAATGAAATTGTCAAATCAATTCAATCTAACTAAAGTTGATAAAAAAAGAAGAAAGAATTCATGCATGGACCCACCTACTCTCTCCACCCTGTAATCATATATTAAACCTTGTTCAAATAGTAGAACCCAAAAGAAATGGTTTATTTAGTGGTGGATATTTCACACCAATATCATAGTTAAAAAAGGTATATAATGTTAAATATTCTTCTAAATTTGAAATTAAGCTGACAAATAAATCATAAACGAAAAAAACTTCTCATTTATATAATTATACTTAAATTATAATTTTGAGAATTCCAACTGAAATCCAAAGAAAAAAAATTATTAGAAGAACTTTCTCATTCACTAAAAATGGGCATGAATTTGAAATCAAAGTTATAAATTATTATTAATTTTTTTTAGTATTTCTTTGACTATTGTAATATATGTTTTCATCTATCTTCTCATAGCTTCTCACCATGGATAAAATATGTGTACTATTGATATATTTAACAAAAATAATTAAAAATGAAATTTAGAAAGTAAAACTTGAGAGTTTACAAATTTCTTTCAAAAGAGAAGGTATAACTCTAAATACATATAAAATTTTATCCTAGAATTCTCTGCCCCGATGTCACAATATCAGAGCACACCCACAACTCAACGGTTGACATTTTAGATGCCACCCAAAACTGGATCTTACTCTCCTAAAACATCCACAAATTGTACGGTGAGAAAAAAAAACATTTATATGAAAAGCACACAAGAAAAATCCACAAAATTGTCTCATCATAACTCATTACTTATTGAAGTATTTACAAGCATTTCTATCTATCCTAATTCTATCAATCACGCAACATCTTCACATCGCAATTCACAATTACACCAACTCATCACAATCCACACAAATCTTACAATTAACCATGTGCCAAGGTCACGCCTGTAGCATCTCTGGCTCGAGGTCATGTCACCCCCGACATAAGCATTAATTGTCTCACACATCCCACCCTATGCCAAGGTCACGCCTGCAGCATCTCTTGCCCAAGGTTGTGCCACCCCGACATAAGCATGAGAAATCACACATCCTACACTGTGTCAAGGTCACGCCTGCAACATCTCTTGCTCGAGGTCGTGTCACCCCCGACATAAGCATGAGGAATCACCCATCCCATACTATGCCAAGGTCACGCCTGTAGCATTTCTTGCCTAAGGTCGTGCCACCCCTGGTCACAAGTGTGAGGAACCACAATCACATTCTCATTCACATCTACTTTCACATCCACATCCACATCCACATCTTAATTCCACAATACATACACAATCCACACAAAAAGGTGGTTCACATACCCTTCAAGTAATTCACCATGAATCCTCACCTAGATCATCAATTTTATCAAATAATATAACAATAACATTCATAAATTAATATAATAATCAATAGAATTAGCAATTTAATATAATCTTAACATAATGGTAAAATCTCCAATTATTCCAAAACCTAACTCACAGATACTTTTCTACAGTTTCGTTCTCCCTCTCAGATCATCATTCCTACAAATTAATTATATATTTCTAATCCTCAACACATACGGAATCTAATGGGATCATCAATTTTTCAAACAGAAATAATTCAATTTTTCCAAAACCTAACTAACAGACACTTTTTTATAATTTCGTTCTCTTCCAAATCATCATTCTTACAAATTAAATATATATTCATAATTCTAAATATATACAGAATCACATAAGACCAATAATTCTTCAAACAAAAATAATTATAAAATTAATCATAATCCTACGAGCTTCCTCTTCTACCCAATTCCTTCATGTAACTTTGCATACAAATAATCCCCTTTTCCCCGTACCTGGATGAGCAAAAGACTAATGGTCTTGGTGTGATCTAAGATCGTTCCTGAGTACTCTTCCTTAGAGCTCTTTGTTTCTCCTCTTTTTTTTTCCTAACCCTTCTGAACGCAAATGAGGCAGATAGGGTTAACACTACCTGACTCCTTTCTTAAAATTAATCCATTGGGCTAGGTCAACCCAACCCATTTTCCTTCTCTTCTATCCCACTTCTCTTTTTCCTCAAAATAATTAAATAAAATAAATGCATATCTATAACATTATATAAAAGGGATACAAATCTTCATAACCACCATTTGGTTTCCATTTTTATTAGGACCTTTTTACCCTTAATAACCGTCATCTGAACACAAGTAATTATGTTATTTTGTCTCTATATTTTTGGAATCTTTTATCCCTCACCAACAACCTTAATTTTAAGTAACTGCACTCATTATTCCTACTCTTACAATTTCTTCTTTTTTGCTTCCTCTGTTCAACTTCACACTATTTCTTCTTTTTTGCTTCCTCTGTTCAACTTCACACTATTATCCATTTTAGGGTATATATTCTCTCTTACTTCCTCTGTTTTATTTTCCCCTTCATTTTTGGTTTCCTTTAATTTTGATTGTTGCAGATTCTAAAGTAACATTTCACAGTCGAGACATGACCAAATCAAGAAAAAGGTTGAAATGCGATAACGAGTGATTTTGTTTTGTTTTATTTTTCTGTCTTTGCACTTATCATTATTACATTTTGTTGTTTTGTTCGTTTTGGAAAATTGGTTGATGTTGAGTTTTTGTCATAGTTTGAATTTGTTATAGGTTTATTGGAATTTTTGAATGAACTTCTGGATCAAGAATATTCAGATCACATCTTTCCCCGCAATTTGCTTCATTTTAACCATCAAAATGATATTGCATTGCGGAGTACAAAGGCTGGTTTGAGACAAACAATGAAAATAGGTATGAAGTAATCATTATGTTTGTAACCGTTTCTTATTTCACTTCTTAAATCAACTACGAGTTCATAAATTAGAAACCTTCAAATGGCTACTTCTTCTTCTTATAATAATTTCTATTGTTTTTTTTTTCTGCGTCTCCCACTTTCTACCGTGAAGAATATCTGATTCTGAACATTTTTGAACATTTCTGAACCACTGAAGAATATCTGATTCTGTGGGAAAAGCTTCTCAGTCTTTCGAGGAGATAAACAACAACGGTGAGAATTTTTTTTTAATTTTGTTTTTCACGTTTGATGATTGCGCCTTCACGATTATGGGATTTTCAATTCCATGCTTCTTAAATTTCGGATTCAATTCTGTCTTTTCTGTTTTGATTAGGGCTATTTCATTTTCATTATTGTAGTTTTCAGATCCTTTACCGCGTGTTTGAATTCGCGTCAGGAAACCACGTCTTGATGAATTTGACATGAAAGTAACATATAATAGCTTCTCATTTTTACGTTTTGGACGTACGTTTTGGACGCACGACGTGAATCCAAACACGGGCTTAGTAGCAGTAAATTCAAACCCTATATAGAAAAATCTTCGTTTTCATGGTGCCATTTTTGTAAATTTGAAAAATAATAAGTATATTCATTGTGATAAGCTATGTACGAAGTTTTAGTAGGCCATGTTTGTGAATATTATGTAAAAATTTAAATTTAAATTTTAAATTTTAAAATTTAAATTTTAAAATTTAAATTTTAAAATTTAAAATTTAAAATTTAAAATTTAAAATTTAAAATTTAAAATTTAAAATTTAAAATTTAAAATTTAAAATTTAAAATTTAAAATTTAAAATTTAAAATTTAAAATTTAAAATTTAAAATTTAAAATTTAAAATTTAAAATTTAAAATTTAAAATTTAAAATTTAAAATTTAAAACTTAAACTTTAAACTTTAAAATTTAAAATCTAAAATTTAAAATTTAAAATTTAAACTTTAAACTGTAAACTTTAAAATTTAAAATTTAAAATTTAAAATATAGTTATTTTATACATGTTTTTAACTAAATATGTAAGTTTAGTATCAAACAAATTTAGTCAAAAATTTAAAATAATAAATTAAAGTTATTAATTATAAAATTTGATTTAATAAAAAAGCTCAAAATTAAGGTTCAAAATATTTCTACAATAAATTATTAAGTTTACCATGGAAACTATGTTAATTCCTCAACTTATGTTTTTAATATCACAACAACCGTTGCTTAAATTTAAAATTTAAAATTTATAATTTATAATTTAAAATTTAAAATTTAAACTTTAAACTTTACAATTCAAATTTAAAATTTAAAATTTTAACATTCAAAATTTAAAATTTAAAATTTAAAATTTCAGAATTCCAAATGCAAAATTCAAAAATTTAAAATTTAAAATTTAAAATTTAAAATTCAAAATTTAAAATTTAAAATTCAAAATTTAAAATTTGAAATTTGAAAATTATACACTAAACTTTAAAATTTAAAATATAAAATTTCAAATATAAAATATAAAATATAAAATTTAAACTTTAAACTTTAAAATTTAAAATTTAAAATTTAAACTGTAAACTTTAAAATTTAAAATTTAAAATTTAAAATTTAAATATAAATTTAAAATTTAAAATTTAAAATCTAAAATCTAAAATTTAGATTTTAAAATTCAAAATTTAAAATTTAAAATTTAAAATTTACAATTTAAAATTTAAAATTTAAAATTTAAAATTTCCGAATTCAAAATGAAAAATTCAAAAATTTAAAGTTTACAATTTAAAATTCAAAATTTAAAATTTGAAATTTGAAAATTATACACTAAACTTTAAAATTTAAAATGTAAAATTTCAAATATAAAATATAAAATTTAAAATTTAAACTTTAAACTTTAAAATTTAAAATTTAAAATTTAAACTGTAAACTTTAAAATTTAAAATTTAAAATTTAAAATTTAAAATCTAAAATTTAAAATTTAAATATAAATTTAAAATTTAAAATTTAAAATCTAAAATCTAAAATTTAGATTTTAAAATTCAAAATTTAAAATTTAAAATTTACAATTTAAAATTTAAAATTTAAAATTTCCGAATTCAAAATGAAAAATTCAAAAATTTAAAGTTTAAAATTTAAAATTGAAAATTTAAAATTTGAAATTTGAAAATTATACACTAAACTTTAAAATTTAAAATGTAAAATTTAAAATATAAAATATAAAATTTTAGATTTTAAATTTAAACTGTAAACTTTATAATTTTAAATTTTAAATTTTAAATTTTAAATTTATACTGTAAACTTTAAAATTTTATATTTAAAATCTACAATTTAAAATTTAAAATTTAAAATTTAAAATTTCCGAATTCAAAATGAAAAATTCAAAAATTTAAAGTTTACAATTTAAAATTCAAAATTTGAAATTTGAAATTTGAAAATTATACACTAAACTTTAAAATTTAAAATGTAAAATTTCAAATATAAAATATAAAATTTAAAATTTAAACTTTAAACTTTAAAATTTAAAATTTAAAATTTAAACTGTAAACTTTAAAATTTAAAATTTAAAATTTAAAATTTAAAAACTAAAATTTAAAATTTAAATATAAATTTAAAATTTAAAATTTAAAATCTAAAATCTAAAATTTAGATTTTAAAATTCAAAATTTAAAATTTAAAATTTACAATTTAAAATTTAAAATTTAAAATTTAAAATTTCCGAATTCAAAATGAAAAATTCAAAAATTTAAAGTTTAAAATTTAAAATTCAAAATTTAAAATTTGAAATTTGAAAATTATACACTAAACTTTAAAATTTAAAATGTAAAATTTAAAATATAAAATTTAAAATTTAAAATTTAAAATTTAAACTGTAAACTTTATAATTTTAAATTTTAAATTTTAAATTTTAAATTTTAAATTTAAACTGTAAACTTTAAAATTTTATATTTAAAATCTAAAATTTAAAATTCAAAATTCAAAATTGAAAATTTAAAATTGAAAATTGAAAATTTAAAATTTAAAATTTAAACTGTAAACTTTAAAATTTAAAATTTAAAATTTAAAATTTAAACTGTAATTTTAAAAATTTAAAATTTAAACTGTAAACTGTAAACTTTAAAATTATAAATTTAAAATTTAAAATTTAAAACTTATACACTAAACTTTAAAATTTAAAATTTAAAATTTATAATTTAACATTTAAAATTTAAAATTTAAAATTTAAAATTTAAAATTTAAAATTTAAAATTTAAAATTTAAAATTTAAAATTTAAAATTTAAAATTTAAAATTTAAAATTTAAAATTTAAAATTTAAAATTTAAAATTTAAAATTTAAAATTTAAAATTTAAAATTTAAAATTTAAAATTTAAAATTTAAAATTTAAACTTTAAAATTGAAAACTTAAAATTTTAAATTATAAATTACAATTTTTAAATTTTAACTTTTAAAATTTAAAATTTATATATTAAATTTTAGATTTTAAATTTTAAATTTAATACTTCAGCAATTAAGTTTTAAATTTAAAACTTAAAACTTAAAACTTAAAACTTCAAACTTAAAATTTAAAATTTAAAACTTAAAATTTAAAACTTAAAATTTAAAACTTAAAATTTAAAATTTAAAATTTAAAATTTAAAATTTAAAATTTAAAATTTAAAATTTAAAATTTAAAATTTAAAATTTAAACTTTAAAATTGAAAACTTAAAATTTTAAATTATAAATTTAAAGTTTAAAGTTTAAAATTTAAAACTTAATTGCTGAAGTATTAAATTTAAAATTTAAAATCTAAAATTTAATATATAAATTTTAAATTTTAAAAGTTAAAATTTAAAAATTGTAATTTATAATTTAAAATTTGAATTTATCATATTATATTGTGTAAAATTATTTATAAAATTAGATGTCAACAATGAATTATTCAACTTGAGCGTTATTTGTTAGAGATAAAATTCATATAGAGCCACGAAGTGCCTCGGCCCCGCTAGTATATTATAAAATATTTTTCCTCTATAATAGTAATATATTTTTGACCCAAAATATAATAATATAATTTCAATAACAAAATATCATATAAAATCAACCTTCTCTTAAAACATATAAATATTTATTTAAAAATGCTAATAAAAATACTTATTTAATACGTACAAAATAATTGTCCAAAATAATAATCATTTAAAACGTACAAAATAATATTCCTCTATAATTATTAAAATAATTATTACCAAATACCATCTAATAATAATAATAATAACCTTTTTGAAAACTGGGGTGTTACAATACTTTCCCCCTTTTAAGAAATTCGTCCTCAAATTTCTGAAATGAAGAGGTTCGACTATGACTCCTTCATTAAACTCAAGATTCTTCCTAAACTTCCTAGGCAAACCCACAACAAAGTCTAGACGCATTATCTCACCTCCAAACAGGGACATCTAAAGGCTACAAAAGTCCTAAAAGACTTATGATGTTCTGTCTTAGACTTATATCATACTAAACATGAGTACAGAAACTTCCTCTACTCCTCTCTTCACCTTAGGTCACCACGCTTCTGCTGCGCCACTCTGATACATGTTAGTAGCTCCTAAATGGATGCTAAGAGTACTCGTTTGTCCTTCCTCTAAGATCATCTCTTAATTCGAGATTACTAGGCACCCAAATTTTGTTCTTGCAAAACAACGTCGATTCCTACTCAGAAAAGGTTACCTATACTCCTATCAATCTTGTTCACTTGGTTCACTAAGAAAGGATCTGACTCTTGGGCTTTTTCTAATCTCATCCATTAATTCACTAATCACTTTCAACATAATCAATTCAAGGCTCCTAAGGATAATCTCACACACCAAGCATAAGTCTCTAAATTCTTCAATCAAATCCAACCCTTAAATCATCGGAAATGATATATCAGAGGTCATCATAATCAAGGCATATGCCACAATATTGGTTTTACTTCTAAGATCATCTCTAAAGATCAAGCACCTAAGCATAAGTTCACTAGGTATACATATCAGATCTCTAATTTCACCCCTCCATCTACACCCAAGTCAAACTCTTATCCATCATCTTATCCTATAGCCTCATATCTTGTCACCAAAATGAATCAACTAATTATGTTTCTCCAATTTCCTTCAACAATTCATTCGTTACTCAAGTCATACTTAGTCTCACACTACTAAGGGTAACCTTATAAGCCAAACTTAAATCTTTAATTGAGCCAAAAAGATTCATCTCTCTAATCGTAAGGGAGGATAGATGTAGAGGTTTCCTACTCAAAACATTGGTCACCATAATGGCTTTACTTAGATAACAACTAAGTTTGAAATATTAGTCATCCAGAAATTTACACTAACAACACAAGGGAAACATCAACATCATCATCATTATCCTCATCATAAAGCAAAACATTGTTAGAGTACACACAATTAAATAACAACAAACATAATCAATCATCATACTAGCATATCAATAAGTTCCACAATCAATTCATTTCATCATTCATCTACCAAACAATAATAGTAGACTCATAACTCACGGCCGATTGGATCGACCTGCTCTGATACTAGTAAATGTGACACCCTTACAACCCCAACACGTATATAAATAAATCTTGTAAATAACTAAAGAATAAAATATTCAACGTTGGTAAAAAGGTTCACATAAAACCTTCATAAATAACCAAAATAATTAAAAATGAAATTTAGAAAGTAAAACTTGAGAGTTTACAAATTGCTTTCAAAAGAGAAGGTATAACTCTAAATACATATAAAAATTTATCCTAGAATTCTCTGCCCCGATGCCACAATATCATAGCACACCCACAACTCAACGGTTGACATTCTAGATGCCATCCAAAACTGGATCTTCCTCACCTAAAACATCCACAAATTGTACAGTGAGAAAAAAAAATATTTATATGAAAAACACACAAGAAAAATCCACAATATCATCTCATCATAACTCATTACTTATTGAAGTATTTACAAGCATTTCTATCTATCCTAATTCTTTCAATCACGCAACATCTTCACATCGCATTTCACAATTACACCAATTCATCACAATCCACACAAATCTTACAATTAACCTTGTGCCAAGGTCACGCCTGTAGCATCTCTGGCTCGAGGTCATGCCACCCGCGACATAAGCATTAATTGCCTCACACATCCCACCATATGCCAAGGTCACGCCTGTAGCATCTCTTGCCCAAGGTTGTGCCACCCCCGACATAAGCATGAGAAATCACACATCCTACACTGTGTCAAGGTCACGCTTGCAACATCTCTTGCTCGAGGTCGTGCCACCCCCGACATAAGCATGAGGAATCACCCATCCTATACTATGCCAAGGTCACGCCTGTAGCATTTCTTGCTTAAGGTCGTGCCACCCCTGGTCACAAGTGTGAGGAACCAGGATCAGGCAACACCAACATAGGAGAAGTAGTTAACTATTTCTTCAATTCTTCAAAACTCTGATCATATGCATCTGTCTAAATGAAAGGTTGATCGTTTCTAGTCAACTGGGTTAGGGGCATTACTATTTTGGAGAATCCTTCAATGAACCTCGTGCAATAACCCGCTAAACCCACAAAACTCCTAATATCAGTGACAATTCTTGGACGTTCCCACTATAACACCGACTCCACTTTAACCAGATCAACTGTAATTCCTTTTGCTAAAATAACATGACCTAAGAACTTCACTTCTTCCAACCAGAATTCACATTTTGACAACTTTGCATACAATTGTTTCTCCTTCAAAATTTCCAATATCAACCTCAATTGTTCTCCATGTTCCTTCGAATTTTTGGAATAAATAAGGATTCCATCAATAAATACCACTAAAAATTTATTCAAAAATGGGTAAAAGATTATGTTCATGTAATCCATGAACACTGTTGGATCTTCATAGTGACCATACCTAGTCCTAAATGCAGTCTTAGGTATGTCACTCTCCTTCACCTTAATCTAGTGATAACCTAACCTTAAGTCAATCTTGGAGAACATGATGCTCCTTTAAGCTGATCCATCAAGTCATCTATCCTAGGAAATGGATATTTATTCTTGATAGTCAACATGTTCAATTGTCTGTAATCTACACACAATCGGCTACCCCCATATTTCTTTTTCACTAACAACACAGGAGCACCCCATGGAGACGCACTTGGTCTCACCATCTGCTTTTCCAACAACTCCTCTACTTGTCTTTTCAACTCAACCAACTCTGTTAGAGCCATCATATAAGGAGTAACCAACATTGGCCCTGCACTTGGAATCAAATTAATGCTAAATCAATCTCCCTAACAGGAGGTAATATAGGCACCTCACCCGAAAACACTTCTGGGAAATCCCTCACAACTTCAATCCCATTAATTACTTTCTTAGTTTTCACACTCATAACAGCAAATAGGATAAAGCACTTTGCTTCATCCCTCAACAAAACTCCAGCTTGGCTAGTTGACACCAATAACTCATCCTCCACCTGAGGAAATACAACTTCCTTTTGGCACAATCTATAAGAATGTGATTGATAGAGAACCAATCCATCCCTAAGATTATATCAATATCAAGTAAAGGCAAACAAATTACATTCACCTTATACTTTTTATCACCCATCTACAACGGACATCCAACACAACTCAATAGCAATCACAAAAACATAAGTGGGAGTAGAAACTAGCAGTTTCAACCCCAAATCACACACAGACAAACTTAACCTCTCAGCACAAGCATAGGAAATAAAAGAATGGGAGGCTCTTGAATCAAGTAAGATCATCACATCCTTATCGGTAGCTTTACCTTTCCGCTTCACCAGATCGGATGAAGTGGAAGCTTCAACTTCAGTCAAGGTACACCCTACCAACTGTAGTAGGCTTCTGGGGCCTAGTTACGATTAGGGCCTAGTTGCGATTGGGGCCTATCATAAGGCTTCTTTTGACCTCCACTTTTCTTGGACCCAGCTAGCCCCTCAAAAGTCATCACTGCTCGGTTACCACCTTTTAACCTCTTAACGACTTTAGCCTTCTCCACCAAGGTCGAAAACTCAGTGATGGCCATAGGCACCACCACCCTCTTCAATTCATGCTTCAAACCTTCAACAAACTTCCTGCACTTCCAGGCTTCAGAGATAGCCTGTGAATAAAAACTAGTCAAGTGCTTGAATCTCATCGCATAATCAGAAATTGTCAAGCTCCCCTAGTGTAATCTCATAAACTCTACCTCCTAGGCATGCCTCACACTCTCTGGAAAATACTTCTTAAGGAACACCCTCTTGAAGCATTCCCAATCAACAACCACTGATCTAGCAACCAACATCTATTGAGTGCCCCTCCACTAGTACTCAGCTTCCCCAACCAGCATATAAATGGCATAGACCAACTTCTTCTCATGAGAACATCCTAATATAGTGAATATTTTCTCCATCTCATAGATCCAGTAATTAGCTACCTCTAGGTCTGCATCTCCTTTAAACTACGGAGGGTGACACTTCCTAAACTCAACTAAATCACGACTCTCTTGAGACCCAACTGGTCTTTTTTCCTCAATTACAGCTCTCTATGCTTCCACCTGAGCAAAGTAGGTGTTCTGCTGTTGCATAGCCATGACCATCATCTCTATGAAACGGGTTATCTGCCCATTTCATCTAGGCATATTCTACATAAATCAACAACTCATTCAGCAACACTACATAACAACTACTCATCAACCATCAAATAACTAGTTAACACTACTCCACACAATTTCAATATTTTATCAACACAACATAAAGTACTACACAACAAAAACCTAATGGGATCACCCCCACAGAGTGTCCACTAAACTCGACCTACTTTAATACCATAAAAGTGTAACAACCCGTCATAGTCGTAACACTACTGAACAACACAACTGAACAACTAGAAATGTATACTAAAATGGTATAACATGAATCTAATACATATATATATATATATATATATATATATATATACACATACACACACACACACCACTATGCATAAAAGGTGGCCTAACATGTTACAATATAAACAATGGTCTACAAAATAAAATGTACCACTAAGGGTAGTCAACAAAATATAACTCTCCAGCTCTTGCCACCAAGTGGCCTCAAGCAACTATCTCCTAGCCTATTCCTGCTCTACTCTCATACATCATATAATCATCGCAGTCCATACCACATGAAAAGATGCAAGGGTAAGCTAGTTTAAATAAACAACGGATATATATGAAATATACAACACATGCAACTTAGCATCACTGTCATCATCTTCGTCAACTTGTTCAACATACAACACATAATACTTAAACAACATATGAATATAAAAGAAACCTACAACATATCACTATCAACAATAACAACTTATTCATCATGAAACACACAACACAGACAACACACAACTTTATAACAACTTCACAACATATCAACACATACAACTCATCAAGACATATGCGTCGTCATGCATTTCAACTTGGAGATCTCCTACAACACAAGGTGAGTAGTCTAAGTGGTTAGATCCTACCGAATCGACAACACAGAACCTTTTTGGGCTTGCTACGTAAACAACAAATTTGGATAAAAATTCACAACATGATAACGATTTCTCAGACTTTATCACTTAAACAAGGAAGTATAGTACTATGTCAGGATAGGACAGTTGGGTTTAGACCTACCACAGCATTAGCTAGCTCAACTAAGCCACATATTGGATTAGCTTACTGACTATCCTCCAAATACTACAATCCTCCGATACTCGGTTACGAACTAAGTTTCTAACTTTGTACTTTACTCGAATTGGCCATTTATAATTGGTATAGCTTGACTTGGCCCCTATAATGTGGTTGCTTCATACACGTGTGCCTTAACCTTAAGTCCTAGAGGAGAGCAACACATCATCCACTCCAAGGGACAACTCCCCAAGGAGGGTTTTTTAAAAAATTGGGCTCTTAGAGTACCACAACTATCTCAATCTGCAAAATGGGATGAGCAACTTCAAAAACATCTTCGCTAGTCTTAGTGATCAACAATTGATCATCACAACACAATCAAAACAATTTTTAACTCATCATCTCAATCAACTTTCAACTTGAATGACACAATCAACTCAAAACTTTAACACAATTTATCAACACAACAACTCGTCAACACTGTTTAACAACACATTTTAACAACACAACAGCTCATTCAACTCATATAACATTTCTACACAATTACATAACTAGGGTTCAACATGCAACTCTCAACTTACAACTATGTTTTCTCATCAAACCACAACATTCATCATTATTCAACATTTTATCATATATATCAATACACAACATTTTCGTCACATAATACATCTCCTATTACATAATTAAAACTCATAAATCGTGCCAAATTACTCAATATAACAACACAAATAAATTTAACACCCAAAACAACTATCAACTTAACCAAATCACTCATTGTGAAATGGTAACCTTCACATAAAATAGCTTATCGAGAGTTATACTACTCCTATCATGCTCATCCTTATCTCATATGAAAGATAAGGAGATTTAATACAACTCCTATGAAGACATAAAGTCCTAATTCCATCATCTACTTTGTTAAAATTTATAAAAACCTCAACATCTATAACCAATGCTGACAACTTGACCCATATTCACTAAAATAGCCATATCTAGAGTTCTAGACCTCCTTTTTGGGTGATTCTGGTGCCATTGGAAAGCTAACATCAACGGATATAACTTTTATGAAGACCTTAAGACCAAATTAGATCATCTACCCTCGGCTCTGTCGCGCTCAATTCAGAGTTCTAGCTTCAAATCTTTGCCAACTTCATTTTCTCCTAGGGCTATAGTGCCCAACTTGGAGCTGCAGCTCCAAGTCTCGGCCACCTTGTTTTCTTTCACAGTTGCAGTGCCGATTCAGCACTCTAGTGCGAAATGCAGAGCTTTCTGCTCTTCCATGGCTCCCACATGTTTTTCACCCAAAATCCATCAAAAAATTACAATCTAAGGAGACCCAACACATGCAATTGCAAGAAAGAAATCCTACCATCAACATGAAACTCAGAAAACATCACAAACCCCACATGCAACAAGAATCCTACCCAAACCATCACATTTTCTTCCTTCCACTTAACACCTCACTTTTAATTGAAATGCTACACAAGTTAATCCTCATTCATCCAACCCATCAAACAACACTACTTTCATGCTACAAACAGCAATCAATGATAAATTTCTAGCTTCCTTTACCTCAGAGGGAGAAGAATTTTGGTTCCGAGCTCACGGGGAAGAGAAAAAGAAGAAGAAGAGAAATGAAATTTTTTCATCCAAGAAAGGGAATGAGAATAGAGTAATGGAAGGAAGGGAAAAAATGAGTGAGAGAGAGAGAGAGGCTCGTGGGCGCGGGTCTTACAAATGTAAAATTTCCTTACAATCCAATGGACAAGGTAATTCTTGCAAGATATTTATGTTGACCTCCTCAATAGGAGACAGGACAATACCATGAGTACTTGTAAACCTTATTGAGTTTGATTGCCAATATAGGGGAAATTTAGGTTTCCCATCAACATGAAAGATGTTGTCAACTTCAAGATGATTATTAAGAGGACAAACCTTAAAAAACTCACTCTTGAAATTCTTATATGAGGGACAAAATAAAGTAAAAAGGCCTTGAGAATGAATTTCATTTAAGAAGGCCTAACCTATAGGTTTGCTATATTTCAACTAGTAAAAGTGCATAAACTTTTGCAAAGTAAGTTGGATATTCGTAAAAGAATAAATATTTGAAAGACCTTAAGAAAAACCTTAACTATACATTAGGATGAAGCTATGTGGGAGTAACATTAATCTTAGTTAAGACTTGAGAGTTGAACCAGACATGACCAATTAAAACCAGCAAATTTGGTCAAAATCCAAACCAGATCTAGTTATTATTATGTGAAAAAATTCAACATTCCTTATTTAAAAAAAAGTCTCACAAGCCAGACAACTTAAGCAAAAATAATGCTCAAGAAAAAATGAGAATATTTTAACTTTCTTTAGAATAAAAGCATCACTTTATAAGGCCCATACATGTGCTTTCCAATTTATAATGGGTGAACAAACATCTTCATGAAATATAATAAAAAAGCATGACAAATTATTTCTAATTTCTAATTTTTAATAAATCAACCATAAAAGACCAACATTAGGAACATTGGCCAAACTTCAAACAGGGAGATACTTCAAACTTTACTATTACAATGCCACAAGGCTGGATTAAGGAACCAACAGTAATTCAAAATAGTTTTCTTATAAATTTATCAAGCTTTGAATGCAATCTACCTGCTGCATACTGTGCTTTTGAACAATACGAACTCCTGAACAAAAAATGTGAGCATCACTTCCTGTTAAGGAAATCTTATTAATTTCGTCTTTTGTATATGGCGTGATCTGACAAAATAGAAGAACAGTAAGAAATTTAATAAAATCAATTAAAATAGTAAATGAACACATGTCTAACAATTTTAACTAGTTTGACAAGTCATAACTATGTCGATAAATGAGAAAAAAAACTTACAATTGGACCGTCATCCCGACCATTAGCACCAAGCAATTGGGAACCAGGTCTGTTAGTTGCACGAACGGGAACACCTATATAAGCATAATCAAACCAATGAGAACAAATTTCAAAGACAGTCACAAAACAATCATTGCAAACATATTTGGTGTTTTAATTTAAAATGACATGCTCCTAGTTGCATAACATACCATGGAAATTAAAACTAGACAGCCAACAAGAAACCTATTTCCAAATTAGCAAGGAACACATGACTTAAAAAATACCATTGACCTGCAGGTCTGCATACAGTGGCCACTGCATCCTGAATGGAATCTTGTCGTTCAAAAGCATACACCAAGCCTAAACACAATTTTTTCAATAAATAAGCAAACCAACACATCAAAGGATACGCATTAATCTACATCCACTGAAAATCCAAACAAACCTCAACATCAAATTTTGGTTTTGAAACCAAGTCTTTGTCTGCTCTAGTAAGTTGAAATGTTCTCTCAACACTCTGAACTGGGTTGGTTTTGAACAATTCAAATGAGAATATGGTTAAGCCATTCAAGCAGAAGCCACATTTGAAATTAGGTTCTAAACATTATTTACACATTACACATGATCATTAGATCGTGTTTTTGGATAGAAAATAAATACTAGCCTAGCTCCACCGAATAAAGATTACAATCCCTACAAATAGCATAAAATAACCATATACGTAAAAGAAATGCAATAAAAAATACCACCATCCAGTAAAGGAACTTTCACGCGTGCTTAAAATGCATCCAGAAAATCCCCAACGCACCCCACCAAAAAAAATAGCTAGTGTACTATCCGTACTGCGTAACCGAGCTCAGAGCTCGGTACCACAGCGCAAGCCAACCTCAGACACGCACCGCGCGACATCAGCTCGGTATTTAAGTGAATCATAACTGATTCCCGAGGATCTCGCCCCAGACGAGATCCCTTATCTGATCACATTATATCTCATCTCAGGCCCAAGGCCCAAGACAACCCTAATTCACACTAAGGTACGTGCATTACATATACGAGACTAGTATTCACACAAACACTAACTTTAGCATCGGAGTCTCTTTTGCAGGTACCACCCCCATCTTGGAGCACCAGCGTACCAGTGAAGGAGGCTCACCGATCTTACTTGGCAGATCAGCTCTACAGCAGATTTCCGGTAAGAACATTTGGCGCCCACCTTGGGGGCGATCAAGACAACTCTTATCGGCCACCTGTATGGTCTTCACCAGAAGCCATAGTAGACGCGCAACAGACAACGCAGAAAACTCAATCACAATGGACAGCGACGCTGCGACCTTGAGGAGGCTGATCGACTAGGTCGAACAGATGCGGCAATAGCACGACGCTGACCTGCGCAATATGCGTGCCCAGCACGAAACCGACCTAGCGGCGATGAGAGCCACCAATGAAGCGGACCTAGCGGCATTACGCGCCGAAAACGAGCGCATTCGCGCCCAACTCCCTCGACGCCCCTCCGATCACTCTCCTCACAAGAGCAATATCCACGAAGACGAGGCACACTCGGCCTCTCAATCCCGGACTGCGACTAAGGCACCGACTTCACGACCCGCCACGCATCGATCTCGTGCATCGACGCACAAGCCGGGTCCAGACGCCAGCAGAGCACCCACACGTGCCACAGAAGGCCACGAAACCTTCCGCCGACATCCTTTTGTGCACGGCATAATGGAGACCCCACTCCCCCGTGGATGGAAGCCTCTCCATCTCGACCGCTATGATGGCACGACGGACCCCGATGAGCACATTGACCTGTATACAACCCAGGTAAACCTCTACACTAACAGTGATGCTATCCTGTGTAGGGTTTTTCGACATCGCTCAAAGGAGCCGCACTCCACTGGTACACCCAGTTACCCGCCGAGTCCATCGACAGCTTCAGCACCTTAATCTGGCGGTTCACGACACAATACGCCACCAGCCGACCTCACCACACAACCTCCACTGCATTGGCCAACCTCAGGCAGAATGATGACGAACCTTTGCAGACCTTCATGGAGCGCTTCTCCACCATCTCGGTGAGGATCCGGAACTTAAACCCCGAGGTCGCCCTGCACTCCATGCTCATGACCCTCAAAGCTGGCCCCTTTGTCGATAGTCTCTACCGAGATCCGCCCCGCAACATGGACGAGCTTCGCGCCTGTGCGGCCGGATACATTCAGATGGAGGAGCACTCCGCCTTCCGCAACCAGGTTTGCGGGAAAGCTCCAGCAAAGTCGGAACAAGGGCATAAGGATAAAATCAAAGTAAACAACGACAGCCAATTCAAGAAGTCGACTAGGGCAAACAGAGGGGGGAGATACGACTTCTACACTCCCTTAAACGCACCTAGGGTACACATCCTGGAGGAAGCCAGCAACAACAACTTGCTCGCCCTTCCACCACCAGGTCACACTCCCAGCAACGCCGACAAGTCCAAGCACTGTCGGTACCACAGGAACCATGGTCACACCACAGAGGAATGTCACATACTCCGGGACCGCATCAAAGAGCTCATTCAAGCGGGTCACCTCGGCCAGTATGTCCAGCGACAGCAGGGTAACAGAGGCGGCTATGGCAGTCGGGGACATGGCAGAGGTCGCGGTTCAGGAGCTCGCACTGACCAACACCCGGGCTCCCAGCAAAAACTCTAGCGGCGTAGTACAAGCCGAGATAAGCCAAGAGACAGAGTCGGCTCCCTTAAGGGGAGTAATCAACACAATTGCAGGTGGTTTTGCTGGGGGCGGCGCCAGCAACTCGGCTTGAAGGAGACACCTGCGGAGCATCAACTGCGTCCACTCCACCACCTCGGCCCTCCACCAAAGCTCACCGCCGATCTCCTTCTCTGACGAAGACTACGCCGGCGTCATCCCTAACCAAGATGCCCCATGGTCGTCATTTTGGAGATAGCCAACTGGAAAGTGCAGAAAACACTCATTGACCAGGGAAGCTCGGCCGACGTCCTGTACTGGCCTACGTTCCTCAAGCTAGACGTCCCCCACTCTCTCATTCAACCTCACACGGAGCCCCTAGTCGGCTTCGCAGGAGAGCGAGTTCACACTCGGGGGTACGTAGACTTGCTGACAACTTTCGGAGCACCACCAAATACACGGCGGATCATGGTTCAATACCTCCTCGTGGAAGCCAACACTTCCTACAACATCATCATCGGAAGGCCCACCTTAAACCAACTCGGAGCGGTAGTTTCAACCCCACACCTCACCATGAAGTTCCCGGGCAAGGACGGTAAAATTATCTCCGTCAAAGCTAATCAGAAAACGGCTCAGCAATGCTATGCCGAGAGTCTGAAGGTCTCCTCGTCCAGCAAGCAAAACAAGGGGGATCCCCCCACCGTAGCTCCTTAAGTTTCATTTCTTTTCTTAGTATGAACAAAGTGTGCACTCTTTTCCCGTCCCAGTCTTTGACTGAGAGGGTTTTTAACGAGACACACAGGCATAATAAATAAAATTACTCATTTTGCTCAACCCATACTCTTATCTTTCCGCTTATATAAAGAACGAAAACGAACCTTAAACGCACAAATGCAAGTTCCGAGGTCGAATACGAACCCCAACACTCTCGTCAAAGGTCGAGTTCGAACCGTAATTAAATAATCCATCTAAAATATAAGGTCAAATTCGAACCTTGGTTTATTAAGGTCAAGTCTGAACCTTCACGAAAATATAAGGTCGAATTCGAACCTCGGTTTATTAAGGTCAAGTCTGAACCTTCACGAAAATCTAAGGTCGAGTTCGAACCTCGGTTTATTAAGGTCAAGTTTGAACCTTCACAAAAATCTAAGGTCGAGTTCGAACCTCGGTTTATTAAGGTCAAGTCTGAACCTTCACGAAAATCTAAGGCCGAGTTCGAACCTCGGTCTATTAAGGTCAAGTTTGAACCTTCACGAAAATCTAAGGTCGAGTTCGAACCTCGGTCTATTAAGGTCAAGTCTGAACCTTCACGAAAATCTAAGGTCGAGTTCGAACCTCGGTTTATTAAGGTCAAGTCTGAACCTTCATGAAAATCTAAGGCCGAGTTCGAACCTCGGTCTATTAAGGTCAAGTTTGAACCTTCACGAAAATCTAAGGTCGAGTTCGAACCTCGGTCTATTAAGGTCAAGTCTGAACCTTCACGAAAATCTAAGGTCGAGTTCGAACCTCGGTTTATTAAGGTCAAGTCTGAACCTTCACGAAAATCTAAGGCCGAGTTCGAACCTCGATCTATTAAGGTCAAGTCTGAACCTTCACGAAAATATAAGGTCGAATTCGAACCTCGGTTTATTAGGGTCAAGTCTGAACCTTCACGAAAATCTAAGGTCGAGTTCGAACTTCGGTCTATTAAGGTCAAGTGTGAACCTTCACGAAAATCTAAGGTCGAGTTCGAACCTCGATTTATTAAGGTCAAGTCTGAACCTTCACGAAAATCTAAGGCCGAGTTCGAACCTCGGTCTATTAAGGTCAAGTCTGAACCTTCACGAAAATATAAGGTCGAATTCGAACCTCGATTTATTAAGGTCAAGTCTAAACCTTCACGAAAATCTAAGGCCGAGTTCGAACCTCGGTCTATTAAGGTCAAGTCTGAACCTTCACGAAAATCTAAGGTCGAGTTCGAACCTCGGTCTATTAAGGTCAAGTCTGAACCTTCACGAAAATCTAAGGTCGAGTTCGAACCTCGGTTTATTAAGGTCAAGTCTGAACCTTCACGAAAATCTAAGGTCGAGTTCGAACCTCGGTCTATTAAGGTCAAGTCTGAACCTTCACGAAAATCTAAGGTCGAGTTCGAACCTCGGTTTATTAAGGTCAAGTTTGAACCTTCACAAAAATCTAAGGTCGAGTTTGAACCTCGGTCTATTAAGGTCAAGTCTGAACCTTCACGAAAATCTAAGGTCGAGTTCGAACCTCGGTTTATTAAGGTCAAGTCTGAACCTTCACGAAAATCTAAAGTCGTGTTCGAACCTCGGTCTATTAAGGTCAAGTCTGAACCTTCACGAAAATCTAAGGTCGAGTTCAAACCTCGGTTTATTAAGGTCAAGTTTGAACCTTCACAAAAATCTAAGGTCGAGTTCGAACCTCGGTTTATTAAGGTCAAGTCTGAACCTTCACGAAACTCTAATGTCGAGTTCGAACCTCGGTCTATTAAGGCCAAGCTTGAATCCCCATGGAGCTCTAAGGTCGAATTCGAACCTCACACTCCGAGGTCGAATACAAACCTCGGCACTCCCGTTAACGGCCAAGTTTGAACCATAATCAAATGTTTTCCCCCAAAATTGAGGTCAAGTACGAACCTCAAATACGCTAATTCCGAGGACGAGCCTGAACCTGGATATACTCGCCTAAGGTCAAATACGAACCTTAATTAAATCATATACCTCGAGATCCGAAGTTGGGTCAACCCTCCAGAATGCAAGTTGAGGTCGAGTCTGAATCTCAATGTTCTCGCCCAAAGTCGAGTTCGAATCCTAGTACCGTTCACTCTACTTCAACTTGGGGACGACTTCGAACCCCTGTACGCTCTTTCAAGATCGAACACAAACGTTGATGAAACACACACCACTCTAAACCCAAGAACGTGTTCGAACCTCGGTGAAATGTATGAATTCGAAGACAAATACGGACCACTTATCCGAGAAAGAATTCGAACCCCTACAACATCCTACTTAACATGCGAGTTTGCCTGGTGACGCAACTCACTATACTCCGGTTTGAGGTCGACTCAAAACCTCGGCGCTAACAAATCAAGGTCATCGAACCTTCACAGAAACACTCACCCAAACAGATGTCCGAGGTCGAGCCCGAACCTCCCCAAAACTACGAGGTCGAACACGAACCCTAACATCGAACCTTAATCAAATCGTCTCACTCTAAATTTAGGTCGAGTACGAACCCCAGCTCAATCGTTTCAAATGGGAGGTCAAACTCGAACCTCCACGAAAACCTAAGGTCGAGACCAAACCCCGTGCTATCAAGGTCAAACCTGCACCCTCATGAAAGTTTAAGAAAACGGATATCAGAATGCATACACAAATCGAGCACAAGCGCAACTCAATCGTTTCCCTCAAAGTTGAGGTCGGACTCGAACCCCGACACCCTCACCTAAAGACCGGATGCAAAACCTAATTAATCTAACGACGAGTGCGAACTCTCAATGGGTCACTCAAACTTAGGCCAAATCCAAAGCACACCAGGGGCATCAAACATACGTCTCAAAACACGAAAATGTCAAAAATCAGACGAAGTCGCAGATGAAGAAAAACACATATATACATTAGACGCAAAATTTCCAAGGTTCAATACATAAAGTCAGGAAAAGGAAACATAAAACAAAAAAAAAAGACAACAAAAACGGCCTATGCTGAGGCATTCCCACTCGAACTGTCATCGACATCATCCTCCCTGACCAACCTCCCAAAGTGGACGACCTTTTCCACATGCATGGAGGAGAAGTCGAACCCGTGAGCCAGGAGACGTGCCTGACGAGCAGCCTTCTGAAAGCCCCTCTTATGCTCTATCACAACGGAGTGCTCGACCTCCGCGAGCCTCTTCTCCGTGGCCGCTTTCCCTGCCGCGAGCTCCGCCTTCAAGGTGGCAATTTCATCTTCACGGCCACCAAGAATGACCTCGCCACGGAGGCGCTCCTCAGACGCCGCCGCCAACTCTCCCTTAAGAGAGGTCACAACGTCCTCCAGAGCCCGCACTTGGCCGCGAGAGGACGTCACCTCATCCTCCTAAGAGCGAACGCGACCCCGAGAGAAGGCGACGAGCTCTTGCAACTCCCCCACCTGGGAAGCATAAGCCTCGTTGGATCGTAAAGCGATCTCAAGAGACTTTTGCACCCTCTCAAGATCGCCCCGCGCAGACCGAAGCTCCACCTCCTACCGCTTCACCTCGCCAACAGCAACACTGAGAGCCTTGTTCTCCTCCCTCAGGATCTTATTTGCATCCTTCCAGGGTTGAAGTCGACCCCTCAGCTTGGCCAGCTCCTCTTGCTGCTTGGCCAGGTCCTCTTGCTGCTTGGCCCACCTCGGCTTCCAGTGGCCCAAGATGCCCGTAGCCCTCTGCAGCAGGACCTGAGCAACATCAAAACTATCCTCGGGGCTGACCTCCTCTATCAACCCCTGGTCCTCGGAGCTCAACGAACCTTGAGGGAAGAACTTCTCAGCGGTCACCCCCGAGCTCCACAGAGAGTGCATGTCGGCTGAGGCGCTCACATGGTCCAGCCGCACCTTCGGAAGGCCCTTCCCGAAGCGATGAGCCAAGTATCGACTCCGTGAAGCCCCCTGTGACGAGCCACACGGTGGCGCCAAAGCTGCAGCGGGGGACGAGGGAACCTCCGACCTCACTTGCAAAAACCAGCCCCATGTTAAAAAAGAAATAAGATGACAAACAGGAAACCACGAAGGCCTAAGAATACTACTTACCTCAGTAGCAGGGGCAACCTGCTCGGTGGCCGGAACTGCCACCTCGGCACACTGGGTAGCCCGCCCAACAACCTGCGTCGCCGCCTCGGCGGTATCTCCCGCCTGCGAAAGACAGCCCCAGTCAGAACACAGAAAAACACAATGAATGATATTAAGAAAGTAACAATAACAGGTTTCTCACCACCTCAGCAGACTGGGCGGCCTGCTCAGTGGCCGGAATCGCCACCTCGGCGGCCCGAACCACCTCCTCAAAGGCCACCCGAGGGGCCTCCTTAGGCGACGGACTCTCAGTAAGGTCCACCGCACTCGCATCAGCGGCCGTGGAGGTCACCTCCTCGACATCCGCAAGGGCAGAGGTCCCCCCGACCTCCCTTGCTCCCCTCTTCCTCTTTCGGCTGGCCCTTAGAGGGGGAACATCCTCCTCTTGAGGTTTGGGGACCTCGAGTTCTGTGACATTGTAGCGATGTTTGAGCTCGCGCCACAAATTCTTTCCCATGATACCTACAGGCAAGAAGCAAAATACATCAACAAAAGGAAATCACACGAGCCCTAGCAAACCACCAAAACACGAAATACTCACTCTCTAGGCCCCTCTCCCTGTAGGGCGAATTTGCAAGCGATAGAACGAGCTTGCAATCCAACGGACGAGGGAACGCAGCAAGGTTTTCAATGGCGGCCGCCTCCGAGGCCGTCACCTTCAGGTCACGCAAACCGTGAAACCTAGACGGTTTGGGACACCAGTAAAAAGGAAATTTCGGCAACCCACCGAAATGAAACACCTCATCTTCCAAAGGGTCGACACCCACAAGGGCGACCCGAAAAAAACTCCTGTTTGAAATTTTTATATGACTGGGAGTAGAGAGTAAATAGACCCCCATCCCTACTCCCACTCAAGGACAAAATACCGTAAGGAGGGGCGCCCATCTTCAGCTGATAAAAATGAAGAAAGACGCGAAGAGACACCTTAATCCCCAGCACTGTACACAGGACTTGAAAAGCCCTCAAAAAACCTCAATTATTGGGGTGCAACTAGCAAGGAGCCGAGTTGATGAAGTTCAAAAAATCGCACTCAAATTGGGTGAAGGGAAGGCATACACCTAAATCCCTAAAAAAGCTTTGGTACATATAGAAATGGGGAGGGTCAGTAGACTTCCCCATGTACACGCCCTCATCGGCCTGACAAGGCTCAAGCCGAATCATATGGGAGATAGAAGGGTCGTAAACCCTACACGACCTGGAGATCCTATTGACCTCAAGAAAGGTCTGAAAGACGCTTTGGACCCCCGCCATCTCACACTTGACCCAGTCATAACCAGGAATGCCTGGCTCCGGGCCCCGGGGCGGATCCCTCTTTTCGGCGGTGGCCTTTCCGGTAGCCACCGCCTTACCACGCGCCTTACCCCGAGAAGGCGTAGAAGAACCGGCACTACTCCCCCCAGCCATGAAAAAGAAAAGAAAGACTCGAAGAAAAACCGGGAAGAAGAGAAAAGAAGACAGTAAAAAGGAAGTACCTAGTACTCCTCTTCAGAAAATAACCCTAACAACGAAAGGGTTACCGGAAACGGTGACTGAAACGGAGACGGAGAACGGATGAAAACGAGAGAAGCGGCGTACACAAGAAGTTGAAGAAAGAGTAAAGTGAAGAAGGCAAAGAGGCGCGAGTGAGAGAAAAGAAAAAACTCTCCCCCAAATTCAAAACGGCCATGCCACGTGTCAACCTAAGGGCACGCCTAACAACACAATTAATTGCAAATTCATCATTACATAACCGTCATTTCCCATAACACGCCACTTGCACGTTTCCGGGAAATGAATAGTCACGACACATGGCACCACAACATGCAAACGTACGCGAAATGTCACCTCCCCCCAGCGAGCTTGGTCTTAACTCCTCGACCTACGGTCTTCGGAGCTCGGGGAGCTAGTGTACTATCCGTACTGCGTAACCGAGCTCAGAGCTCGGTACCACAGCGCAAGCCAACCTCGGACACGCACCGCGCGACATCAGCTCGGTATTTAAGTGAATCATAACTGATTCTTGAGGATCTCACCCCAGACGAAATCCCTTATCTGATCACATTATCTCTCATCTCAGGCCCAAGGCCCAATACAACCCTAATTCACACTAAGGTACGTGCATTACATATACGAGACTAGTATTCACACAAACACTAACTTTAGCATCGGAGTCTCTTTTGCAGGTACCACCCCCATCTTGGAGCACCAGCGTACCAGTGAAGGAGGCTCACCGATCTTACCTGGCAGATCAGCTCTACAGCAGATTTCCGGTAAGAACAGCTAGCATTCAGAACTGATACATTACAATTATCATAGTAAATAATAGCATACAGGTACATATTTATCCTTGTGTGTCCATTCCATCAGCAATCCCTATTTTCATATAACCCAAAATGATAGAAGGTAGAAAAAGCAAACACATACCATCGATAGAAGGCCAGGGCCAGTGTGTTTGGCGGTGAATTTTTCATCATCAAACTTGAGTCCATAGGTGGAAACACATCCATTAACATCACCCTGCCAAGGAAGAATTTATTAGTAAAGATTTCATATAAAACCAGGATTCAACTCTATTGTTGTCACTAGCAACATTTATACAAGTCATATAAATCTTGTGAATTAAAATAGAAGGCAGAATTGCTTTAAGAGTTAATTCATAAATAGATAAATCAATGCATATACATAAACATCACAAAGATTTCATTAATAAATGAATAACTTCCCTGAGAGTAAAATAGTTTCCACAAAATATTGGGTAAGAAACACAAATTTCATAACTAAGTTAACCATCATGCTATATGTGTCCAATAAGATCAAGCCATGCAAGAGAACCATAAAAGTGGGCTCATCTTATTTTATTTTCATAAATGTTGACACTCACCACTGCTCTCGCTCAGTATATGCCAAAAAGAAAAAATCAAAGATAAACCAGAACAGTACCTTTACAAAATCACCTGCCTGAATCATAAAATCCTTAATAACTATATGAAATTGACAACCCTTGTAACCAACAGGCAATCCTGCTTTCCTGCCAATAAAATTAGATCATATAAAGTATTAGTTGACTTAAACCTACCCAGCAATGAGGCATACAATATAGAACCATTTGGGAAATAAATCAGAGGGGGGTAAACTCAAAAAATAATTCAACACCACTGCCAATCCAAAAGATTGTTAAATCAGAAGATCTTACCAAGACTTGAAATTAGACAGGGAAAGAATTAATGCAAAATGTAATTTAACCCAAATAATCATAAGACCTGTAAAATCACAAGATTAAACAAGCTACAATTCAAAAATAACACCTTTATATTGAAATCATCAAGGTTGTGATTCCTAAGTCTATTCCCTATACTAAAGAATACACACAAGTGACAACTAGAAGGAACACATTATTATCACATACTTACAAGATAAAACAGTCTATTTTTATGAAAAAGCTCAAAAGCAATAATCAATTTGGTCAACACGTATTCACAATCCATGTAAACAACCTTGTTTGACAACTTACAACTACCACCACAGGTATGCTGACAACTTTGCTTTCTCCTTTAAACATGACCAGTTGAGTTGCAGCCAGAAAGATCAACATAAGACCAATGACCAAACAATAAACGCAAACGGATAGAAAGCTAATCAGTCGCCTTCAAAATGGCGATAGAACAAAATAAAGTCTAGCAAGCCACTTGCGCTTAATGTAACCAAAGACATAAGAGTGTGTTTGGATGGAGAATTTAAATGGAGTAATTCATTTGTTTGAAGAATTTCAAATTCTTTGAAGTGAAATACTTTGTTTGAATGGAGAATTTACAAAGAATTTGAAATCCAAGCATTTGTGAAATTCCTTGAAATAGTAGAATTTCAAATTCTCCCAAAATAGTAAGAATTTGAAATTCCTCATATTTTTTCCTTATTTCACTAATATATTTTATCTTATCTTTTCATATATTTTAATTATTAAATTTTCAAAAATTCTTTAAAAATTATTAAATATTATCTAATATTAATTTTTAAAATTATTAAATATTTAAAATTTAGCTAATATTTATTTTTATAAAATTTTATTTAAAAATCTAAACATATAAATATATTTTTAAAATGTAGAATCAAATTATCATAATATCCAATTTAACAATTTAAAATTTTAAAAAAATTGAATTGACTTATCCAAACAAAATCTTTTAAGAATAATAGAAATTGAAATCAAAGTAATTCAAATACCAAGAATTTCAAATTCCTTGAATTTGTAAAATTCCCCATCCAAACACACCATAAAGTTTTCTCTCATATAACATGCCACCCTCCTCAGACACATTCTGAAAACACACCCACAAAATCACAACATCATCAGTGATTAATCAAAATAATGCAGTTTACTTCACTTAAGCAGAGACCACCAAACTAAACAAAACCTAAGCAGCCTGAATCCAATACTCACTTCTAGATTTGAGAAATCCCTCTTGAATTGATACACGAAATCCAATTGGTCCCACTGCAATTGCAACACCAAAATGTTACAAACAAAAAATACACGGCACACGTAAATAAATTTTAAAAAAAAAACAAATTAATGGAACAAACCTCAGTTCCAACGAGAAATGTTTCCTTCCACAAATCTCCCTACACAACCCAAATTGACAAACATTGTCTTCCATCTGTGCAACCTCAAGAGCCCCAAGCTGCGCACACGTGGGTAGAACAGATATAACACTGATCTCATCAGGCTCAATACCCACCACTTGCATCCCACGAAAAATCTCCAAAGCATTAACATAACATCCTGCTCTAGCATACCCATTAATCATAGTCGTTCAAGACACAATTTTCCTACAAGGCATTTCATCAAACTCTTCCCTCGCACTCTTCATTTGTCCTAATCTCGCGTGCCCCGATATTAAACTATTCCAAGAAACCGCATCTAAGTGAATCATTTCCTCAAACACTTGGTACGCACCATTCATATCGCTACACTTTGTGTACATATCAATCAGAGCGTTATCCGTTATTGCATGCGACTTGGTGCCAAATTTGCACACGTGCGTGTGAACTTGTTGCCCGAGAAGAAGGCAAAGAAGACCCGCGCACGATTTTATCCAAACGGGAACGTGAACTTGTCTGGTAACATTGATTTTGTTGCATATGTGAGCATTTGGTTGAAAATACCAATTGCTAGGGAATGTTTCTGATTATAGGTGTAGGTTATGATGATTGCATTGTAAGAGAACACGATGGGGTTTCGTAGTTGTTGGAACAACAAGGTGGCGTAAACAACGTGACCCAAGTTGTCACAGAGATCCAACATTTTGGTAGCCCAAAAGTTGTGACAGTGAAGCTCAAACGTGTCCGTCAAGAATTTTGAAAGAAGTTTGAGAGAAAGAGAAGCGTGTGTGCATAAGAATAAGTTTATGATTTTTATTCTCTTAAAAGTAAGAAAAAAGATATTTTGATTAAGTTGACAACGTGTGGCATGTATTTAAAGATTGTGACGGTTTTAAACCACCAAAAATATATTATTTTTTAATGGTTTTAATGGTTAAAATAATTGTTAGAATTATAATATTTTGTAGCGATTTTATGAAATAACCAGAAAAAACCCTTGTTAATTACTTTTTTATATAGTGCTATAAACACTTAAATTTTTCAAAATGAAAAGTTGTAATTACGAGTACACTTTCATTTCCTCACTAATATTAATGCACCTTTAATTATTATTACTACATAATTATTTATTGACAAGTCACAAAAGATGCTAGCATGCAAGAATTATTACCTCTTGTAATCCTAAATAAGTTCTCTTGCTCCAACATAAACTTGAGACTTGGGAGTTTATGTACTCACATCACTAGGAAGCTTGTCCAATCCAACCTTAGGTGATCAGTTAATTTGACCTTAAAATGTTAGCATGACTAAAACTATGTAAACTCAAACTTGATAGCACTTTCAAAGTAGTAAACATTATAGTACATGAAAAAGTAACCATTGAAGGAGATATGGATAGTTATTGAAAACTAAGATATGTGTGTTAGTAAAATAAGGAAAACAAGATAATTATGTTAAATTGATCGTCGGAGTCCTTTTTGCAAATACACTTTCTACAACTATACAATCCTCAGGTTAAGATGATTAATGTAAGCCTCAACTCCGTTTTTCCTTTACTCTTCATTTCTTCTTCCTTGGTTGAAACAAAATACTTTTCTCCTCTCCTTCTTATTTTTTGAAGATTGAGCTGAGGGAGAGTTGGGCTTTTGGTGCTAGAGAACTTAAAGTTTGGGAAAACCCGAAGTCGTGTGTGGAAGCTTGTTCTCTTCCTTCCCCGAAGCTCGAATTCTTCTTCTCTGAGGTAAAGGAAGCTAGAAATGAGGAGTAGAAGTTTATAGTGTTGCATTGTTGAGCTGATTTCAAGTAGAAACATGTAGGATTATCAATCATGGTTGAGAAATCGAGTTGGAAGTTAAGTTTTGGGGAAAAGTTGAAAATGTGATGGGTTTGTGTTGTTTAAGGTTTGCATGTGGTGTTTTTGATTATTTATGAGTTGCATGTTGTGTTTTGTGCTGGAAATTTGTGATTTTGTGTGTTGGATCTTTTGCGTTGATGTTTTTATATGAATTGAGTGCACTTGCATTCTGGTTTTGATGAAAATGGTGAAGAACCCATGTATTTCTATCATCAAAGGATGAGCCCTTTTAAAGGGTTGAACCCTTTGGGGGCCACGTGCAAGGGGAGCATTCCCAGGAGGCAAAGGGCTGAGCTGTTGGGAACGACTAAGTGCTTGGTGAAATGGCTGATCCCTTTGAAAGGGCTGAGCCCTTTAGGGGCCGCATGCCAGGGGAGAATTCCTAGTGGCAAAGCGCTGAGCGCTTTTTTTATTTCAGAATTTGACTTTATGGTCTTTGTTATAGTTGTAGCCTTGACTTTATGGTCCTCTGATAAAATGTTGAAAAATGATTAATGTTGTAGTATGATGAGAAGACGTCCTCCCAAAGAAAAGGGGAATCACATCAGCATCATCAGCAGGCAGCCTGAAGAGGCCAGGCATAATAATACTCATCATTTACTCCTTTGCCCACCATCACAAGGGCACCACCTACTAGCAATCTTCGTCTTCATCAGACGTCTTCCCATAGAAAAAGGGCAATCGCATCATCAACATCAGCAAGCATCCTAGAGAGGCTAGGCATAATAATACTCAGCATTCAGCAGGCGGCCTGGAGAGGCTAGGCATAATAATACTCAACATTCAGCAGGCGGCCTGGAGAGGCAGGCATAATAATACTCAGCATCAGCAGGCGGCTTGGAGGGGCCAGGCATAATAATACTCAACATTAGCAGGCGGCCTGGAGAGGCTAGGCATAATAATACTCAGCATTCATTCAGCGGGCGGCCTGGAGAGGCTAGGCATAATAATACTCACCGTTCAGCAGGCAGCCTGGAGAGGCTAGGCATAATAATACTCAGCATCCGTTCAGCAGGCAGCCTGGAGAGGCCAGCCATAATAATACTCATCGTTCAGCAGGCAGCCTGGAGAGGCCAGCCATAATAATACTCCCTCTTAAACAAGCTACAAATAAAGGGACACATTATCACAAGAGAAACAATGGAGCTTCTACTCGAAGACTGAATATCAGGTGTACAGTTTGTCAACCTTATTACCCAATAGAGTATGCAATCAATGTTCAATTGCTCTAAAGGGTGAGGATACGAATAAATACACTTGTCCAAGGGAAGCAACGTAGAAGCATCAACACAGAGATGAGAAGACGACCCGGACGAATGTCTACGTCTTTACTTGCCTTTAGAAAAGCAACACAGTTATTCTAAAGGACAAGTAAAGAGGGGCAGCTGTAGACACCAATTTCGTCCGGGGGCAAACGATAAGCAAAATAGGACATCAGAGGACCCAAAAGCCAAAATCAACTTTTTTAGTGGCCCAGAACGGGCCGTTCCAAAATCGGAACGGGCCGTTCTCAAGTCCGGAACGGACCGTTCTCGAATCAGAACGGGCCGTTCCGAGGCTTCTCAAAGGCCTAAAAATTGTTGGTTGGAACGGGCTGTTCTAGACCAGAACGGGCCGTTCCAAACTAAAAAAATGGCCTAAAATCTCTAACCCAGAACGGGCCGTTCTGGTTCCCCGGAACGGGCCGTTCTGGTTCCCCAGAACGGGCCGTTCTGATTTCAGAACGGGCCGTTCCAGGGTGCAAAAATAGAACTTAACGTTCGGATCCGGAACGGGCCGTTCCGAATCCAGAACGGGCCGTTCCGGCCCACATCTGATGCCTATAAATAAGAAATCTCGGGCATAGTTCAAGGGACCTCCAAAATTTCGTCCAAAGCTCCATAGAGCTCGAAATTTCTCCCTTTTTTTTCTCTCTCTCTCTCTCCTATTGTACTTCTTGAGTTTTGTGAGACTTATTGTAGTGTGAAAGGTTGCCACAAAGCACCTATAACCCCCATAGTTGAAGATCCAATAAAGCTTGTTACGAGGTATTACTCATCAATCTCTTGTTTTATCTTTCTCTTCTTTTATTTTACATTGTTATAATAAAAATAATCATGCAGATATTTTAGAGTCAATTGTTTAATTTAAATTTCAAGCATGTAAATAATCATCAATAAAAGGGGATTTAATATTTATATTATTATTATTTATAATGTTAAACTTCGTCATAGGGTACCGATTAAGGGTGTTGTAGGGGTGCTTAATACCTTCCCTACACGTAACCGACCCCCGAACCCAATTCTGGTTATCGAGGCCATTATTGGACTTTTAAAAACCTTTTTTTTTTCAATGTTTTGAGTAAAATATTGGTGGCAACTCCATGAATCTATTTTCAAAACCATTAATTAAGGATTAGTCTGGTGTCTGGGCATTCCTTAATTGATGAGATCTTTAAAAGGATGTCTAAACCATAGGTCGCAAGATCAGAAATTTTCGGGTTGCGACAGATGGCGACTCCACTGGGGACGTTTAAAGAGGGTCAGGCCCATTTAATTGATGAAGTTAATAAAATAAAAAATAATAATTTAAATATTTTTCCCCTTGACCTTGTTTGTTTTCTTTGTTTGGCTTTGATATCTGTTTGTTTATTTAAATTCCACACCTATTTGAAATAAAATTATACACAAATCTTTGCACACAACAGTTCCCCCTACACCCGGGGGCATGAGGGTATTAACCATAGGGAGTGGTTGACATACGACCGGTCCAAGTTTGGCCTTAGAGCCTGCGAGCCTTGTCGGAAATCACGCTCAAGGTGATAACCGGTTACTCTAGCCTGAAATACTGTGACAGACCTTAGAGTTTGCCAGGTGACGGCGACAGAGATACTGGGTCCCTGTAATGGGGGCACCTTGGGGGCCTTAAAGACCAGTGAGATTAGAACCGTCCTATACAACACACTTTTCTTGACAGGGACCACAGACCAAGGATTTGAACACAATCGTTCGTGGGTGTACATTGATTGAGCATGTGTGTGTGCATTTGTTTGTACTATTTCTTCTAATAAGAGTGGATTGGAATTTTAAAATGAGCAAACAGATAATAATAAAATAATAAAAAAAATAATAAAAATTTTATACCCCTTCGTACATTCTTAGGTCAGCATTCCATTAACATCATATAGATAGTTTTCTTTTTGTAAAAAAAAATCAATAAAAGAAGTCTCTTATTTACCATGCATCATTCCCTTTTAGATAATAGAAACATGATAAAGATTAGGCAAAAAAAAAAGATGACATGCATTCTAGATTAGCTCATTAATTTCATTCATTTTATTTTATTAGCTAAGGAGGATTAGGTTGCAGTATGTATAGAAAGTTAAGAGAAGTGAATGCTCTAATATATGACAGTACCTGCGCTCTAAAGAAAAGCCCAAATCGATTTTAAAAAATACTATGGTGGGCACTTGCTTTGATATGTTTTTTTAAAGTAAGTCTTCTTAGAATCTAATATAGACTCTCGCTTAATACTGTCAAAATCTATTTGAGCATTCACATATAAATAAATCAATGAGACTGATATTTATTATTCTCAACTTTTTATACATTCTGCATTACATTCATTTAGAGCATATCCCTCCTTGAAAAAGAATAAATGAGAATAAAAAGGGAAATTAACCTATGTGCGTTAGTCGGAAGTAATGGAAGCAAACCGTGCATAAAGAGTTTAGGGTAAATCGTCAAGATACCCTAAGAGGACAAAGTCGTGTCGTGCAACCGTGAAATCTAGGCGGAATAGGGATGGACGAATCCACACTCCTAACAAGTTGTAAGAACCTGAGGATGACAAATCTCTCAAACACTGAGGCAAAACGATTAGAGCTTTCTCGAAAGGTGATTTCAACAAGAGAGAAGCATTGCTTGTTAAGAAGCTGCTAGAATGAAAACCCGCAAAGGGCGTTCTAGGCAAAAAAATAAAAAAAAATAAAAAAAAATAAAAAAGCAATGTCTGTTCAAGCTGAAAATTGAGAGACAACTTGAACGTTCTTCTCGAGATTTCATAGAAAGCTCTATCATCGCTTCTACCTCTTCCTACATCTCAGGAAAGATATGGGTTGAGAAAACCTTCATGAGAGAAGAAGCCAAAGGCCCTCCCTCTACACAAAATCTTCTGAAGCGCCACATCCAAGCAAGTGGAGGACTAGCTCTACAGTTAGATGACCTGGGCCTCTCTAAGGGGCAACCTCCTTCTTTTTCTTTGTGTACGAATCACGAACTTGGGGCATGCCCGGACCCTCAAGCTACATTAAATGGGCACGTGTAAATTGACTATTATATTTTAATGCCATACACTTTTCTACTTCATTTCTCTTCTTACTTTTATCTACTATAAGCCTCGTCATCAAACCTTAAATGAACAAGTACATTTGAAATAAGGACGTCATCAGAAACAATGGCTTAATACGCAATAAAAAAAACACATAAAGATCAATCGAATTGGGCATGGCTTGTGGATAAAAGTCCAAATGAAATCAGTGCAAGGGGCATCCCCCTTTAATGAAGGAATGAAAGATGATCACAAATGCTGCAAAGACAAAAGCCTGGCAGGAAACCCACTAAGGGGGCTGCGCAAAAATTAGGGCAAGGTCCGCTAGGAGACTCACAAACAAAAAGGGTAGCCTAGGCAAAAGTAAGGATCAAAAGAAAATGTCCGCTAGGGAACACATCTCAAGTAACCTAGGCAAAAGTTAGGACAAAGCAGCATCTCGAGCTGAAAACTGAAAGGCGGCTCGAGAAGATCATTTAATCAATATGCAATCCCAAGTCATCGCTTAACTCTGAAGGAAATAATAAGCTAACGCAGAAAATGATTTCCTCACTTTGAATGTGCGTGTTTATCAGCCTAAACCACTAGCCTACCTCGGCCAACCATTCTTCTATAAACCATTTTTGAAAAAAAATCCTTTCTACCAAAACTTTTACAAAAAAATATATATATATCCTCTTTCTCTCTTTCCTCTTGACCTATATGGCATTAAGATAAATTTGAGAGATACACGGAGTATGCACAGTGAACACTCACAAGGAGAAGATGGAGGTGTCCTAGAACAGAGTCTAGGTACACCTAATCTTAAGAGCTAACATATCATATTCGGTACAGGCAAGAGGGCAGAACTACACAAACCTCAGGTTCAAGAAGCAACACTGAATTCGACAGGGCTAAAGGCTAACAGTCCATGTCATTGATCAATGCGCATAAATTAATTTCTTGAAAGTAAAAATAAATTTGCATTTTAAGCATTAGCATAGAAGCATCACTGCATAACATGCATATGGCATAAGCGTGCACAAAAGGGTATAAGTTCATTTAAAAAAAAAAGAAATTTGAAAAAAAATCCAATCCACTTCTGCTTTGCATTTTCTTTTGCATTCTTGCATTCTTTGTGTGTGTCTATCCATCACTTGCTGGAGGAATCAAGAGGCCGAAGCATTCATAAAAGCTCAACAATCAAACAAGCAAGCCTATAAGCATGAAGAGGCCATCGCGCCCTACTCCTCAACCGAATGAAGGATGATCTAAGAGAATGCCAAGACCAGGAATGACTTCCTAACCAAAGCCAGGAGTGGCTTCCAAAATAACACTCATCAATAAAGATTCAACAAATAACATCATCATGTGATCCCTCCACCAATGATGACAACAAAAGATAAAAAAAAAAAATAGAAAAAGGCAAGCTTCATACATGTTGAAAAAAGCCGAAGCATTTATAAAAATAGCAGAAAAAGGCAAGCTTCAAACATGAAAGAGCCGAAGCTAAACAAAAATGAACTTCAAAAAAAATCTATCAAAAGCAGCGCCTGGAGAGGCATCACAATACTCACGTGGTAGGGGCAACACTGGAATCCCTGCCAGTCATCCACTTCTCTGCCCCCCAACACAGGGGCACAACAAACATCTCCTGCCCATCAACTTAGGGGCAGTCTTTCATTCCACAACAATCAATCATCAATGAATCAAAAGGACTCAGCATTACGCTTGGAGAGGCATCACAATACTCACATGGCAGGGGCAATACTAGAATTCCTGTCACCCATCATTTACTCTTTTGCCCACCATCACAAGGGCACCACCTACCGACAATCATCGTCTTCATCAGACGTCCTCCCAAAGAAAAGGGGAATCACATCAGCATCATCAGCAGGCAGCCTGGAGAGGCCAGGCATAATAATACTCATCATTTACTCCTTTGCCCACCATCACAAGGGCACCACCTACTAGCAATCTTCGTCTTCATCACACGTCTTCCCATAGAAAAAGGGCAATCACATCATCAACATCAGCAGGCATCCTGGAGAGGCTAGGCATAATAATACTTAGCATTCAGCAGGCGGCCTGGAGAGGCTAGGCATAATAATACTCAACATTCAGCAGGCGGCCTGGAGAGGCAGGCATAATAATACTCAGCATCAGCAGGCGGCTTGGAGAGGCCAGGAATAATAATACTCAACATTAGCAGGCGGCCTGGAGAGGCTAGGCATAATAATACTCAGCATTCATTCAACGGGCGGCCTGGAGAGGCTAGGCATAATAATACTCACCGTTCAGCAGGCAGCCTGGAGAGGCTAGGCATAATAATACTTAGCATCTGTTCAGCAGGCAGCCTGGAGAGGCCAGCCATAATAATACTCATCGTTCAGCAGGCAGCCTGGAGAGGCCAGCCATAATAATACTCCCTCTTAAACAAGCTACAAATAAAGGGACACATTATCACAAGAGAAACAATGGAGCTTCTACTCGAAGACTGAATATCAGGTGTACAGTTTGTCAACCTTATTACCCAATAGAGTACGCAATCAATGTTCAATTGCTCTAAAGGGTGAGGATACGAGCAAATACACTTGTCCAAGGGAAGCAACGTAGAAGCATCAACATAGAGACGAGAAGACGACCCGGACGAAATGTCTACGTCTTTACTTGCCTTTAGAAAAGCAACACAGTTATTCTAAAGGACAAGTAAAGAGGGGCAGCTGTAAACACCCAATTTCGTCCGGGGGCAAACGATAAGCAAAATAGGACATCAGAGGACCCAAAAGCCAAAATCAACTTTTTTAGTGGCCCAGAACGGGCCGTTCCAAAATTGGAACGGGCCATTCTCAAGTCCGAAACGGACCGTTCTCGAATCAGAACGGGCCGTTCCAAGGCTTCTCAAAGGCCTAAAAATTGTTGGTTGGAACGGGCTGTTCTAGACCAGAACGGGCCGTTCCAAACTAAAAAAATGGCCTAAAATCTCTAACCCAGAACGGGCCGTTCTGAACTCAGAATGGGCCGTTCTGGTTCCCCGGAACGGGCCGTTCTGATTTCAGAACGGGCCGTTCCAGGGTGCAAAAATAGAACTTAACATTCGAATCCGGAACGGGCCGTTCCGAATCCAGAACGGGTCGTTCCGGCCCACATCTGATGCCTATAAATAAGAAATCTCGGGCATAGTTCAAGGGACCTCCAAAATTTCGTCCAAAGCTCCATAGAGCTCGAAACTTCTCCCTTTTTTTCTCTCTCTCTACCTCCTATTGTACTTCTTGAGTTTTGTGAGGCTTATTGTAGTGTGAAAGGTTGCCACAAAGCACCTATAACCCCCATAGTTGAAGATCCAATAAAGCTTGTTACGAGGTATTACTCATCAATCTCTTGTTTTATCTTTCTCTTCTTTTATTTTACATTGTTATAATAAAAATAATCATGTAGATATTTTAGAGTCAATTGTTTAATTTAAATTTCAAGCATGTAAATAATCATCAATAAAAGGGGATTTAATATTTATATTATTATTATTTATAATGTTAAACTTCGTCATAGGGTACTGATTAAGGGTGTTGTAGGGGTGCTTAATACCTTCCTTACACATAACCGACCCCCGAACCCAATTCTGGTTATCGAGGCCATTATTGGACTTTTAAAAACCTTTTCTTTTTCCAATGTTTTGAGTAAAATATTGGTGGCGACTCCATGAATCTATTTTCAAAACCATTAATTAAGGATTAGTCTGGTGTCTGGGCATTCCTTAATTGATGAGATCTTTAAAAGGATGTCTAAACCATAGGTCGCAAGATCAGAAATTTTCGGGTTGCGACATTGCTATGTTGATAAATGGTGTTGTTGAAGTTGTGAGTTGACTATGTTGTTCAAGTTGAAAGTTGATTGAGATGATGAGTTGAAAATTGTGTTGATTATTATGCTGTGATGATGAGTTGTTGATCACTAGGACTAGAGGAGATGTTTTCGAGGTTGCTTATCCCATTGTGTGGATTGACATAGTTGTGGTGCTCTGAGAGCCCAATTTGTTGAAAAACCCTCCTAGGAAAGTTGCCCCTTGGAGTGGATGACGTGTTGTTCTCCTCTAGGACTTAGTTGATCCTATGTGTGGGCAAGGTCAAGGCACACGTGTATGAAGCGACCACTGTATAGGGGCCAGGTCGAGCTATACCGATTACAAGTGACCAATTCGAGTAAAGTACGAAGTTGGGAGCTTAGTTCCTAATCGAGTATCGGAGGGTTGTAGTATTTGGAGGATAGTTAGTAGGTTAATCCCATAGGTGGCTTAGTTAAGCTGGCTAATGCCGTGGTAGGCCTAAACCCAACTGTCTTATCTTGACATAGTATTATACTTCCTTATTTAAGTGGCAAAGTTTGAGAAACTATTATCGTGTTGTGGATTTTTATCCAAATTTACTATTTACCTAGCAAGCCCAAAAAGGTTCTGTATTGTCGGTTCGGTAGGACCTAGCCACTTAGACTACTCACCTAAGTTGTAAAAGATCTTTGAGTTGTAATGTGTGACGACACATAAGTTGTTGATGAGTTAATTTTGTGTTGATGTAAGTTGTATATATGTTGTTGTGTTTAAAGTTGTGGTTGAGTTGTGTGTTGTTATGTGTTGTATGTTGAATCCATTGAGGATGATGAAAGTGTTGTTGTGTTGTAAGTTGCTTATATATATATATATATATATATATATATATATATATATATATATATATATATATATATATATATATAAAGTTTTTTCACTAGCTTACCCTTGTATCACTACAAAAAACACTCATTACCGACGGACTTTTTCCCATGGATAAATATTCTTCTGAAAAATGACATTATCAACAGATTTTTCCGACATATATGTGTCCCTCTGAAACATAAATGATTTTGAAGGATATTACCCACGAATTTTTTTCGTCTGAAATTTTAGATAGATATTAGCCACGAATTTTTTTCATGGGAAATTATGATGTTTTAGACAGAGATTTCCCACGGATTATCTGTCTAAAAGATTGTTCGTAGAAAATGCAAAAAGTTTGTCTGTAAATTAAAATTTTAATGATAAAAGATTAACAAATTAAATTCTTAAATACTTAACTAATTTTTTCATGCTAATTAATTTACCATACCAACTATTATATATATAAATTTATAATTAAATGCTAGTATAAAATAATAATTTATCATCAATATATTTTAATATTATATAGTTAATTTTATTAAATTGAGAAATATATAATTAGTGAAATGATATTGATGCATGATAGTCTAACATTGAAAGATAATTTCTTAACATTTATAATAATTTTACCAATTTTAAACTATATTGTTTTTAATAAAAACAAGACTGTTATTTAATACAATATTAAAATAACTTTTTTAAAAAATATTATCAAAAATACCCATGGAATTACCGACATTATTACCGACATATTTATACGTCGGTAATTATTTTTTATTCATAATTTATTTTAAAAATAATAAAATTAATTCATAAGTAATTTTGATAAACAAAAATTAAATTAGATAATTACCCACTAATATATTCGTGGGTAATTACAAATGGATTTATACGTGGGTAATTACTGACGGATAAATCCATGAGTAATTATTTTTTATTAAGAATTTATGTTAAAAATTATAAAATTAATTCATAAGTAGTTATGATAAATAAAATTAAATTAGATAATTACCCACGGATGTATCCATGGGTAATTATTTTTATTAATAATTTATGTTAAAGGAATTAATTTGTACTATCTATATCGATGAGATGCATCTACTCTTTTGTAGCTTATTCTTTAAGAACTTCACAGTTAAGCATGTTTGACATGGAGTAATTTAGGGATGGGTGACCTTCTAGGAAGTTTTCCAAAAAAATGTGCGAGTGATGACAATGCACGTTGAAAAGTCTTGTGTTGATTTGTGGGGTTTGTGGGTCAATCTTTGATCCTAAAAATGGATAAATATCTCAAAAGGGGTTACCCATGGAGGGTTCTGATCGGTGAAGGGTTTTGACTAACGAGGAGCTGCGTGAAGTGTCGTAGAGTGGAGTTGTTGAAAGGTTAGATATGAGAGATGTTGAATTAAATAAGAGTGTTATTTAATATAATTTCGAAATGATTTTTTAAACATATTATCAATAATACCTACGAATTTTATCCGTGGATAATTACCCATGAATATAATCTGTGGGTAATTCTGTCGGAAAGTTACCCAAGGATTATAATCCGTCGGAAAATGTTTCAGACGAGCAAATTATCGACAGATTATTGTCCATCTGTAATTCGTCGAAAATAATGTGTTACCCATGGATATTTTGGATTACCCACGAATTTGGTCATCTGTAATTTCAAAATTTCTTGTAGTGTATGTTTCCATGTGGTGTGGATTGCAATGATCATATTATGTATTAGAGCATAGCAGGGATAAGTTATTGTGAGCTGTTGGAAGCCACTTGGTGGTAGGAGCTGCAGTAGATGATCTTTTTTTATGTAGGCGACCTTGGAGTAACAATTTGTCAACATTGTATTATTTATTTGGCTTGTTGTGTGAGACCCCGTGGCATTCTTCTCTCTTTTATCCCTCTCATCACTCACCTTATACTTTCCCTTCTCCTTTCACTTTGAATTTTCACTCTCAAATCCCCTTCTCTTTAGCTGAAGTCGTGAGCACCTAGGAGGTTCTTCTCCTCCTTCCTCTAGAGTGAAGTCGTGCGGAGCTAGCTGAGTGTGGATTTCTTTTCTCCTTCTTCTTCCTTTCTCTTCCCGGAGCTCGGAATCGTCTCACCGAGGTAAGGGAAGCTAGTTTTCGCTTGGATTGGTTGGAAATGAGTTTAGAAACTCATTAGATGTTTGATGTTGGCTGATTCATGGGCTGTCTTGAAGAAAAATGTGTTTTTGAGTGTTTTCGGGGTTGGATAAAATTTGGGGATTTTCTGGTTGTGTTGGTTGCATGTGGGTAAAGTTGGGGTTTTTGGTTTCTTAATGGAAGGTTGAACATTGATGATTTTTCTTCTTGAGTTTTGGATGCATGCATGTGGTGATTTTTGATGTTTTTGGGTTGCATGTGGTTGGTAGTATTGCATTTGAGTTGTAGCATGGACTGTGGGTCCTTGGATTGTAGGTTCATGGTGGTTTTGAGTGAAAATGGAGGTGAAATCCATGGAGTTTTTGGAAGATCAGAAACTCACAGCTATAGTCGTGGAATCACAGTTATAGCCATGGAAGAAAAATGCATTTGCAGAAACCCACAACTATAGCCATGGATTCACAGCCATAGCTGTGGAAGGGGAAAAACATGATGGCAGAGACTTGCAGCCATGGCTGTGATTTTTCAGCCATAGCTGTGGAGAAAAAAATTAAAGTGGCAGAAACTTGCAGCTATGGCCGTGGATTTGCAGCCATAGCTGTGGAAGGGAAAATGAAATGGCAGAGAGTTACAGCTAAAGCGCTGGATTGAGCGCTGCAGAGGTGGGTCTTGATGACCGAATTTGGTCTCAAGGTCTTCATGAACGTTGTAGCCTTGGATCTTAGCTTTCCAATGGCGTTGGAATCACCCAAAAAGGAGTTCTAGAACTCCCGATATGGCTGTTTTAGTGAAGAGATGTCAAGCTGCCAGCATTGGTTATAGCTGTTGCGGTTTTTAGAATGTTTCACAAGGTAGATGAAGGAATTAGGACTTGGTGTCTTCATGAGAGTTTTAGGAAATCTTCTTATCTTTCATATGAGATAAGGATGAGTATGGTAGGAGTAGTATAACTCATGATGCGCTGTTTTCTGTGAAGGTTGCCATTTCACATTTAGTGATTTGGTTAAGTTGAGAGTTGTTTTAGGTGCTTAGGTTGATTGGTGTTGTTTGGGTGAGTAATTTGATAAGATAGATGAGTTGTAAACAAGATGGTTGGGTCGTATTATGTGTTGAACATGTTGTACGTTGTGAAGTTGTTGATCATGCTGTTTTAAGTTGTTATTGATGATTTTCATGTTGAATTAAAATATTGTTGTACTATAGATTGTTAAGCTGAGTTGAAAATGATGGATATGATGTGATGATTAGTAGATAATGTTGTTGATAATGTTGAGCTATAATTAGCTGTGTTGGAATATGTTGAGATGTGTTGTATGTTGGTAAGTTGTGTTGTGTTGTAAGTTGATATGTTGAGCTGTACAATTGTGTTGAACTGTGTGTTGATATTGGATGATGTAGGCCGAAAGGCTGAGGTGTTGTAGGCCGAAAGGTTGAGGTGTTGTAGGCCGAAAGGCTGAGGTGATGTAGGCCGAAAGGCTGATTTGTTGTAAGAGATCTCCGAGTTGATATGCGTGACAACGCATTGTATGTTTTTATGGCTGTTATGCTGTATGGCTGATGAGTTTTATGCTGATGATGTGAGATGTGTGCTATTATTGCTGGATGTTGTGGTATTTTAAGCTGATTTTGTTAAGCTGATGATTATGCTGTAAAATCGACGAAATGTATGTTGATGATGTGTTGATAGTTGTATTTGTTCATATTACTTAAATCTTCCTTTATGTTGTTTCTTTTTATGCTAGCTTACCCTTTTGTTGTTTCCATGTGGTTGGAGTGCGATGATCATACTATGTATGGGAGCAGAGCAGGGATAGGTGGTGACTAGTGGTGAGTCTGTAGCTGGCAGGCGGAGCTGACTCCTTTTGATGTTTTGTTTGTTTCAGCCGCTTGATATAGTGGTTTTGGATGTATTTTTGTATTGTACACCCTAACTCTAGTCGGATTGGGACATTGTATATATTTATATTCTAGATCCTATATTTATATACTCGTTCTATTCTGTCTAGTGTTTCCTATGCGCTGTGGTTGTGAGTGTAGTGGCCAGCCGGGTCGTTACACTTTAGTGGTATCAGAGCAGGTCGAGTCTAGTGGACACTCTTTGGGGGTGGATCCTTTAGGCTTTTGTTGTGTTAACTCTGTGTTGTGATGTCTTGTTGTGATGTTTTGTTGTGCTGTTGGTTGTTTGGTTTAGTTATTGTATACTGAAGATGCTGTTACTTTTGTAGATAATGACTAGAACCAATGAGCAGTTAGCCCGTGCCATGGAGATTATGGCTATGGCTATGCAGCGACAAAATGCTTATTTTGCTAGGATGGATGTTGATAGAGTTGCAGCTGGTGCAGCAAGGACTGTGGGGTCACAAGAGAGCCGGGATCTAGCTGAGTTTCGAAAATTCCGCCCTCCACAGTTCAGGGGAAATACAGATCCAGAGATAGTTGACCACTGGATCTGTAAGCTGGAGAGGATCTTCACTGTGTTGGGATGTTCTCAGGGGGGCTGGCATATGTTGTCTACATGCTGGTTGGGGAGGCTGAGCATTGGTGGAGAGGTACTCACCATATGCTTACTGCTAGAGGAGGAGCTGTTGATTTCAGCTGGCCAAGCTGAATCATTGTTGAGGGGTGGAGTAGAGTGTTGTCTTCTGCTTGCTACTATGAGTGTTGAGACCGAAAGGGTCATTGCAGAAATTGTTGTAGTAAGGGATTTTGCTGAGGTGTTCCCGGATGAGGTGCCTGGGTTGGCTCCTATTAGGGAGATGGAGTTTAGCATTAACTTGGTTCTAGGTGTGGGGCCAGTGTCGGTGGCTCCCTATAGGATGGCCCCAGCTGAGCTGGTTGAGCTGAAAGGTCAGTTGGAGGACCTGTTGGAGAAGCAGTTGGTGCGGCCGAGTGTATCGCCGTGGGGTGCTCCCGTGTTGTTGGTGAAGAAGAAAGATGGAGGTAGTCGACTTTGTGTGGATTACCGGCAGTTGAACAAGTTGACCATTAAGAACAAATATCCACTTCCCTAGATAGATGACTTAATGGATTAGCTGAAGGGAGCATCGGTTTTCTCGAAGATTGACTTGAAGTCAGGTTATTACCAGATTAGGGTGAAGGAGGGTGACATATCGAAGACTACTTTCAGGACTAGGTATGGTCACTATGAATATGTTGTGAAGCCATTTGGTGTGACCAACACCCCGGCTGTGTTCATGGATTTCATGAACAGGATCTTCTGGCCTTTCTTGGATAAGTTGTGGTGGTGTTTATTGATGACATCATAATTTATTCAAGGACCCCGGAGGAGAACGGTGAGCACTTGAGGTTGGTGCTGTAGATTTTGAAGGTGAAGAAGTTGTACGCTAAGCTTTCAAAATGTGAGTTTTTGGCTGGATGAGGTGAAGTTCTTGGGACATGTGATCTCAGTTGAGGGGATTGCTGTTGATCCGACTAAGGTGGAGTCGGTATTGCAGTAGGAGCGTCCAAGAACTGTCACTGAGATTCAGAGCTTTGTGGGTTTGGCGGGGTACTATAGGAGGTTCATTGAGGGATTCTCCAAGATAGTGGCGCCTTTAACCCAGTTGACGAGAAAGGAGCAGCCGTTCATTTGGACAGATGCCTGTGAACGGAGTTTTGATGAGCTGAAGAGGAGGTTGACTACTGCTCCTGTGCTGGTGTTGCCGGATTCTGGTGAGCCTTTTGATGTGTATTGTGATGCTTCTCACCAGGGTCTGGGGTGCGTGTTGATGCAAAACAGGAAAGTAGTGGCATATGCTTCAAGGCAACTGAAGAATCATGAGAGGAATTATCCCACTCATGACTTGGAGTTAACAGCTATGGTATTTGCCTTGAAGATATGGAAACATTATCTTTATGGTGCTTGGTTCAGCGTCTTCAGTGATCACAAGAGTCTGAAGTACTTGTTTGATCAGAAGAAGCTGAACATGAGGTAGAGGCGGTGGATGGAGTTTCTGAAGGATTATGACTTCCAGTTGATGTATCATCCTGGTAAGGCCAATGTTGTGGCGGATGCGCTGAGTAAGAAATCCATCCACATGTCTGGTATGATGGTGAAAAAGCTGTAGCTGGTGGATAAGTTCAGAGATTTGAATCTCTGTGTGGAGTTAGCTCAGGATCACATTAGATATGGGATGATTACCATAACTAGTGAGTTCTTGAGGCAGGTTGGATAGAAACAGTTGCAAGATGTCGAGCTAGTGAAGCTTCTTGGTTTGCTGGGAACTAAGAAGGCTATTGGTTTCGAGCTGGGAGGAGGTCCTACCGCTGGTGGAGTTTACTTACAATAATAGTTTTCATGCTAGTATTGGGATGGCGCCGTTTGAAGCCTTGTATGGCAGGAGATGTAGGACACCTTTGTGCTAGTATCGAGATGGTGAGTCAGTGGTTGTGGTACCGGAGCTAATCCTACAGACTACTGAGGAGGTGAAGCTGATTCAAGAGAGGATGAAGACTGCTTGGAGTAGGCAAAAATCATATGCTGATAAAAGGCGTAAGCCTTTGGAGTTGCGGAAGGGGAACATGTATATCATGTGTCCCTGCTGAGGAGGTATGTCCATGACCCTGGTCATGTGGTTGAACTAGATGATGTGCGGGTGAAGGAGAATCTGACATCTGAGAAGTTGCCAGTAGCTGTAGTTGAGAATAAGCTGAAGGAGCTGAGGGGCAAGTCTATTGCCTGGTGGAGGTGTTGTGGGATGCAGTTACTAGTGAGGCTACTTGGGAGGTGGAGCAGCAGTGCAGGGAGCGGTATCCGTTCCTTTTCCCAAATGAGTCTATTTTCGGGCACGAAAATTCCTGTTGTTGGGGAGGTTGTGAGACCCCGTGGCATTCTTCTCTCTTTTCTCCCTCTCATCACTCACCTTATACTTTTCCTTCTCCTTTCACTTTGAATTTTCACTCTCAAATCCCCTTCTCTTTAGCTGAAGTCGTGAGCACCTAGGAGGTTTTTCTCCTCCTTCCTCTAGAGTGAAGCCGTGCGGAGCTAACCGAGTGTGGATTTCTTTTCTCCTTCTTCTTCCTTTCTCTTCCCGGAGCTCGGAATCGTCTCACCGAGGTAAGGGAAGCTAGTTTTCGCTTGGATTGGTTGGAAATGAGTTTAGAAACTCATTAGATGTTTGATGTTGGCTGATTCATGGGCTGTCTTGAAGAAAAATGTGTTTTTGGGTGTTTTCGGGGTTGGATAAAATTTGGGGATTTTCTTGTTGTGTTGGTTGCATGTGGGTAAAGTTGGGGTTTTTGGTTTCTTAATGGAAGGTTGAACATTGATGATTTTTCTTCTTGAGTTTTGGATGCATGCATGTGGTGATTTTTGATGTTTTTGGGTTGCATGTGGTTGGTAGTATTGCATTTGAGTTGTAGCATGGACTGTGGGTCCTTGGATTGTAGGTTCATGGTGGTTTTGAGTGAAAATGGAGGTGAAATCCATGGAGTTTTTGGAAGATCAGAAACTCACAGCTATAGCCGTGGAATCACAGCTATAGCCGTGGAATAAAAATGCATTTGCAGAAACCCACAGCTATAGCCATGGATTCACAGCCATAGCTGTGGAACGGGAAAAACGTGATGGCAGAGACTTGCAGACATGGCTGTAATTTTGCAGCCATAGCTGTGGAGAAAAAAATTGAAGTGGCAGAAACTTGCAGCTATGGCCGTGGATTTGCAGCCATAGCTGTGGAAGGGAAAATGAAATGGCAGAGAGTTACAGCTAAGGCGCTGGATTGAGCGCTGCAGAGGTGGGTCTTGATGACCGAATTTGGTCTCAAGGTCTTCATGAAAGTTGTAGCCTTGGATCTTAGCTTTCCAATGGCATTGGAATCACCCACAAAGGAGTTCTATAACTCCCGATATGGCTGTTTTAGTGAAGAGATGTCAAGCTGCCAGCATTGGTTATAGTTGTTGCGGTTTTTAGAATTTTTCACAAGGTAGATGAAGGAATTAGGACTTGGTGTCTTCATGAGAGTTTTAGGAAATCTTCTTATCTTTCATATGAGATAAGGATGAGTATGGTAGGAGTAGTATAACTCATGATGCGCTGTTTTCTGTGAAGGTTGCCATTTCACATTTAGTGATTTGGTTAAGTTGAGAGTTGTTTTAGGTGCTTAGGTTGATTGGTGTTGTTTGGGTGAGTAATTTGACAAGATAGATGAGTTGTAAACAAGATGGTTGGGTCGTATTATGTGTTGAACATGTTGTACGTTGTGAAGTTGTTGATCATGCTGTTTTAAGCTGTTATTGATGATTTTCATGTTGAATTAAAATATTGTTGTACTATAGATTGTTATGCTGAGTTGAAAATGATGGATATGATGTGATGATTAGTAGATAATGTTGTTGATAATGTTGAGCTATAATTAGCTGTCTTGCAAGATGTTGAGATGTGTTGTATGTTGGTAAGTTGTGTTGTGTTGTAAGTTGATATGTTGAGCTGTACAATTGTGTTGAACTGTGTGTTGATATTGGATGATGTAGGCCGAAAGGCTGAGGTGTTGTAGGCCGAAAGGCTGAGGTGTTGTAGGCCGAAAGGCTGAGGTGATGTAGGTCGAAAGGCTGAATTATTGTAGGAGATCTCTAAGTTGATATGCGTGACGACGCATTGTATGTTTTTATTGCTGTTATGCTGTATGGCTGATGAGTTGTATGTTGATGATGTGAGATGTGTGCTATTATTGCTGGATGTTGTGGTATTTTAAGTTAATTTTGTTAAGCTGATGATTATGCTGTAAAATCGACGAAATGTATGTTGATGATGTGTTGATAGTTGTATTTGTTCATATTACTTAAATCTTCCTTTATGTTGTTCCTTTTTATGCTAGCTTACCCTTTTGTTGTTTCCATGTGGTTGGACTGCGATGATCATACTATGTATGGGAGCAGAGTAGGGATAGGTGGTGACTAGTGATGAGTCTGTAGCTGGCAAGCGGAGCTGACTCCTTTTGATGTTTTGTTTGTTTCAGCCGCTTGATATAGTGGTTTTGGATGTATTTTTGTATTGTACACCCTAACTCTAGTCGGATTCGGACATTGTATATATTTATATTCTAGATCTTATATTTATATACTCGTTCTATTTTGTCTAGTGTTTCCGGTGCGCTGTGGTTGTGAGTGTAGTGGCCAGCCGGGTCGTTACATGTTGAGCCTTTATGGTTGGATATAGATGTATATATATTTATATATATTCTCTTGATATACTATTTGGTATATGTATTTATAGTAATTTCAATTGTTGTTCCGTAATGTGACGGACAAGGCAGGACGTTACAATTAAGAAAAAGATTGGACACGAATTTAGAAAATCTACTTAGACACAAAGTTAGAATTTCTACTCAAAAAGATCAAGAGGTCTTATACCAAATCTTATCATATTCTAGTATGAACAAGTACTTTTCATTTCTTTTACATATTGTTTGTTTGATATAATTTTGATGAGAGATATAAAAAAAAAGTGTAAGAAAAAATAATTTTTATTTATTTTTTGAAAAAGAAGAGAAATGAAAAAAAAATATTGAATCCATGATAAAAAAAAATTCCCTTGATAGATAGAGATTTTATAGTAAACTTAAATATTTTGAAACTCATTTAAAAATAATATTCTTCCTTTTTTCTATTTTCTCTTGGATTTTTTAATTTAAAAACTTAAAAAAATCTTTTTATTCTGTATTTTCTCTTCTTCTTCTTCTCTCTCTCTTTTTTTTTCTTCTTTTTCTACTATATATTCCTCATCTCCCCAAACAAATTGTTAGCCTTTTTTCTTGTAACGTATCATACCATGTATCTTATATATATAAAGGTTAACTAAAGAAAAAATATGCATTTACTTAAATAAGAATATTAATAATAATTTTAAAATTAAAATAAATAATTTAAATGAAATATTTATAAATAAAATTATCACTCATACTGCCACCAATATCTTGTTCTCATTCATTGTCTTTATTTCTAAACTAGAGGGGTAGAGGCACTTCGTGCCTCTAATAGTTATTTATTAATAAAATATTAGAAAATTGTGTATAATTTTTTAAAAAAATTTTAAGATTTTTTTTTACATCTGGGGGTATAATGGTCCATTAAAAAATGGAGACCAAAAAGCAGTTACATCTCCTATATCCCCTTTATAATAGTTATAGATTTGATGGCATGCTATCCTTTGGAATTTGACGTGTACGGTTATGATGGTACAACGACAAATCAAGAGCCGCTTTTCTTTTTGTTTGGGTAAACATAAAAGAGAAATGCTACTCATTCCGAAAAAAGAATCCGACATCGTCTGAAATTTTAAAATATTTGTTTTTTAATAAATTTATTATAAAATAATTATTTAATTTAAATTAATTTTTAATCTATTCTGAATAGATTTCAGAATTTGTATAATTTTTCAACATAAAATAAAAAGTAATCATACATATTATGATATTTTAACCAAAAACTCTTTTAAATTATTTGCGATTAACATGTATAATTTTTTTAACTATCTATATAAAAGTAAATTTTTTGTTTTTACGTGCATAATTTTTAAATAATAAAAAATAATATTAAAAATTAATTATTTTTATAAAATTAAAATTTGAATCAGAAATCTTAAAATTCAAGAATTAAACATAACATAAATTGATTTAATAAATATGAGTAATTATTAAACACTTTTAAATAAATATAAAAGTGAAGTGTTTTGATCCACTAATAAAATATAAATTTAATTGAAAAGAAAAAAAGTTTTTTAAATGATGAGAAGATCATTCGAAAAAAGCATAGGGAAGATCTAGCATTTTTCTAAAATAAATCATTGCACCTTTTCCGGAGAAAGAATCAGTTGCGGCTGTATACGTACATAGATAGAAGTTGACAAAAATAGCAACGTAAGAGAATTTGGAACTGAAATAATAATAGTAGTAGGTTTTAGTATAGGTCTCAACTTTTAATTATTCAATTGTATTTTTTTGGAATTGTCTCCATACTTTTAATTTGTGTAGGCAAATTTAATGCTTTGTCTTTTATTTCTTTTAGGGTAAATTTAGTGTTTTCCTTGCTATAATAACACTAGAAAAAAAAAATAATAACACTAGAAATAAAAAAATAATTATGAGGCTTCTTCGTCCCACTTGGTTAATAGTAAATGTCGTTTATGGGATTAACAAATAGACTAAATAGAAACAATTATTTGAGATTTATGTTGTTTTTCTCTCCCTATGGTAACCAAAATATGAGAGAATAATGAAAGTGTATTACCTTTTTTTGCCTATTTATCCGTGTAAAAGTTATATTTTTAATTAATTTTAGCTTTTTATTATAGGAAATAAATATCTTTATAAAAAATATTCTTTTAATTTTTCCTTTGTTTTTGAAAATATTTTTCATATTTCAAAGGAAATAAAAATCTACTCATTTTCGCATCTATTTGTATCTAGTAACTACCATATTCTTATTTTCTTTCTTTTTCATCAATTTAACCTCAACTATTTGGATTCAGGGCTCTTCTATTTGCAGTTTTAGTTAGTATACTAAAATTTTTCAAGAAAAATAAATAAATTTAAGATACAAAAAATTTGAAAAAAATATGATTTTTTTTACAACTAGAAAAACAAATTTCACAAAACAAAAAGGAAAATATCATTGCAAGTATATTTATTTTAAAAGTCTATCTAAACATAACTTTAATCTCAAAATCATTCTATTTTGAGAATTACGACTAACAAATATTTATATAATTTTTTGAATAATTCTATTGCTAAGGTAACGTAATTTGAACTCACTTTTTGCATGCCTGTGTCTCTATCAATGAATGGAAAGGGAGAAAATAGTGTAAATAAACATGAAAAAAAATCGACGTAATATAATAATAAAACAACACCCTTAACTAATTAGGTTGCGGTCCCACAGGCCACAACCATTTTATTATGAATATCATATCAAAAGTCTTTTTCACATAACTGAAGTACCACTGTAAGAACGTAGAATCAAACACACCATAATATGAAAGTCTTGAACAAAAAAAAAAAAAAAAAGGCACACCAAAGATAGTATGATACAGCGTCATCGGTCTTTTATTCGTCACCCGTGAAGAACTTGTAATAGGAAGATGAGCCCAATGAAGCACCACTGAGCTTAAATTTCCTGATGAATATAATTAAATTAGGAATTGTCCAATAATCTAAAGTAAATATAACATAATATTAAGAAATTGCAGTGTCACTCGTCCGATATATATCTACCAGAGATGAAATAAGCAATAAATGAACAAGTTTGCATTCATCCTTCAAGGCTTCAACAACATGGCACACAATTCGAGTATTATATGAGGTGATATATATGTGTGGGGCAGAGCTAAAAACATAATTGGCTTGAGGAGATGAAGAAATTATTTTTAATTAGATTTAAAGGAAATTGAGGTGAAGAATTGCGACAAGAAGAATAATGAACGTCACAGAAGGGGATGCAACACAAGACCAAATATTTTGACAAGGCCTAATAAAACAAAGTGAGGAGAAACAAAGTCGTTGAATTGAATGTGTTTGGGACGGGTTCTAGCGTTAGGTCGTTTGTTATCGAAGTTCGAGGACGGTGAAAGGGGTCGCACGCTACGTGACGCATGTCGGCTGTGCTGGGCTTGTATGCGGCCCCAACCAGTGGGTATTTTTCCTTTTTCATCGGAGATTTTGGGAAAAAAACCAGTCTCAACTAGAGAATAAGTAATAAAAAATAGTATATAAATGAAAAATAACTCTAATTTTATAAATTAATTTTATAAGATTAAATAGGTTTAAATTTATTATTTTAAAATAATATTAGAATTATTTTAAATTTTAAAAAAAAATCACTTATCTTAATTATTAAGAAACTCATCCACTATTTATACATGTGAAAAAATCAAGTCTTACAAGGTTACTCATCATTTATCCCGGTATCAAGACTATAACAAAATAAAATTAAAAAAAAAAAAAAAAAAAAAAAAAAAAAAAAAAAACAGGTGCAAAGAGAGAAGGCGGAAAGGTGCAGAGAGCAGGGTTGAGGGAATGGCACGGTGCAAAGAGAGAGAGAGAGAGAAATGGGAGGGATGGGATGAATGATGGGTTTGTCCCTCTCTTCTACAACTATTATCCCACAGATGAGCCTCGTACCTCCCAGTCCACCTATATCTTCAATTAAAAAAAAAAAACTATTTACAAACTAAACTGAGGAACGAATCTATAGTTTGCAATTGTATCCCCTGTTTTGATAGGCGCATAATATAGGAAGGAAAAGACAGGATTTTCCTTTCAAGTTTCAACTAGGGTCGAATAACAGCAAACAGAAATCTCATAAGAAGGAAAAGGGAAAAGAAAATCACCTTGTGATGTTCTTCAGTACAGAAAGAGCCGCGGCCATGTTCCTGTGAATCAAACAAAATCCCCAAGTCAAGAACTGGATCTTAGTTTATCCGACAATTAACAGCAAAAAAAAGATGAAAAAGAATGGAAATAATAAAGAGAGAAGAGGGAAATTAAAGGTGCAGAGACCCTGTTGAGGTGCAAAGAGAGAGAGAGAGAGAAATAGGATGAATGATGGGTTTGTGGGTGAGAAGGTGAGAAGGAGGAGATGGCAAGTTCATTTTTTCTTCTTCGGAGGGTCTGATGAGTAAGAAAGATCAGATTGAATGGTGAGCGTGGAGTTCTTCTTCACTGGCTTAGGCTTATCACCACTTTGTTTGGATTTCTCTGTTGCTTTTCTGGGGGTCGAATAGCTTAAACTTGCTTGAAGGTCGTTAGGCCCAGTCATTTGGAGAAAGAGGGGGAAGTGGTGGGACTCCAAGAAAACACCAGAGCAAGTAGGTTGGGTTTGGTTCCGTAAAGGTTATGTGATTTTTGCCTCCTCAATCTTTAAATAAGCATTTAGGCATCACATCCGGCTATTACATTCATCAACCCTCATTTATTACATAACGTCTTATTAATTAAAAAAAGGATTTTCAATTCAAAGTTGAAATTCACCACCACTTCACCATCCAAAGTATCCTTTATTAAAACATTAATTAAATTATAAAACTATTATGTAAGTTTATAAATTGATCTAACCACAAAAGATGACCTCCAAACAGAGACGGATCCATATTCATGAGTGGGGCAATCGCTATCGTTAAAACTTTTCTCTCATTATTATATAGTATAGATTATATTATATTACATTTTAATTATCTTTAATATATTTAATTTATTAGTATTTTATTCACACCTTATTCTGTTAAGTAATTCTTCTCACCGATAAAATTGCCTTTAATTTTTTTATTAATATATTATGCTATAGTTTTTGGATTAAAAAATATATTTATTATATATTGATGTTATAATTTAATTTATTCAAATATCTTGTTTTTCAATTCTTTTATTTTGAACCCTTCTATCTTGTATGGTAGGTACAATATGTGTTGATAGGAAGTAACTTATTTCTAAAACAATAGGTATTATCCCTATAAAACATTATATATATACAGACAAATATATATATATATTTAAAATGAATGTAAAAAATTAGAAGAGATAAAAAAATTACTACTAATTTTATTCATTAAATTTTTTTATTATTTTGTTTCTCTAATATGAAATAAATCGCACAATCATAAATTTATACTTCAATATAATCTAAAATAAAGACATGAAAAAGGAAAATTGTCACTTTATTCACGAGATAATTATAATTTTAAAAAATGGATACTTTATATACTTTTATCACAAAAATATGTATTTAATAAAAAATATTATATTTTTTTCTGTATAAATACCATAAAATATTTTATTACAACCGTAGATATGCATTACGTGTGGAAACAGTGCTTAGATATTTAACGAAATCAACGGTTTATGATGTAGGTTGGCTCAAGCTCCATTAAATAAACGCGAACACCTACTTGTTGAAATATAAGCCAAAGTGACAATGGTATAGAAGGCAAAGAAGAAAATATAGACAGAAAACGACAAAATAAAGTTTGACCCTGCACAATGTACCCAAATTAATTGTGCTTATTTTTTAAAGAATTATTTTATTCCAAATTTTAAACCTCATTTATTTAAGTAATTACTTTTGTTTTCCTTTAGGCATATTTTAATATTTATAATTAAAACAACACATTTTTGTAATAATACGAAACCATGATAAGTGAGAATCGATGTTTGTGAAGGTTCTACCTACCATGCATGCAAAGGGACGTGACCACGATATTTAAAGCAAAGCTATTACCACATGTGATGGTAACCTATGAAGATTCAAGTACTCCTACTTTATGACTTTAATTTTTAATTTAAAAATAAAACAAAACATCATTGTCAAGTGTTGAAATTTTATGTGTGGCACTGATTTGATGACGATGTTCATGTCGATTAATGTCAACACAAACATCTCTATTATCGTTATAATAATTCAAAATTGCGTAATTACAATTTTTTAAAGACTAAAATTATCTAATTAAGATATTAGAATTTAAAATTGTACAATTATAATATTTAAAGAATAAAAATATAATTAAACTAATATTTTTTATTAATTTTATTAAAAAATATAATAATTTTAAAAAATATATTTTTTATAGTAAAATTTTTTAAATTATTTATTTTTATAAAATATAATTATCTTATAAATAGAGTAATAATTTTTTTTTCTCTTTCTATTTGAAGAAATATTTAAATATTACTTTATAATTTTTTATAATTTATTTAAAATTAGAAGAATAAAATGATAAAAATACATTTTTCTCTTTTGTATTCTTTTACCCATTTTTTTCGAGTTATTTTTCACTCGAATCTTATGAAGTCCAAAAGTATCATGTACTGCCACGCGTGTCCAGACAAGGCCAAGTAGTTGTCCAGTGACGGTTTGTTTAATTAACATATACTTTTTTCTTTAAGACAATTAACAATATATTTTATAGAAAATTTTTAAATATTATATTCATAAAAATAAAAATAAAAAACTATATCTCTTTTCATTGCGTTAGCATTTGCCATGTGTCAAATAATATCACATTAAATTTACGAACCGTAACAAACGTTGAGTAAAATTCAAAACATGCGGCATTATCCAGGTTTTTTTTATTTAATCATTGTAAAAAATTTGGTTCTCACAGAAAAATTGTTTCAACGCCAAACTTTTCCATCAACTGTCTTCAGTGGAGCCTCTTTCAAAGAATAGATTTTATTTTAAAAACTTAAATTTGTACATGATTTTAATTTTAATTTTATATTTATTTTTTTAAAACCTATGGTTTATCAAATAAATTATATAATTGTGTAAATACTTTTTATGAAAGGCACCAAGAATTAATGTTGCATTTCATAAGGATTATTATATTTAGAATTAATTTTGTAAAGGTCGTTTATATAGTACAAATACTTATTTATTGTAAAAAAAAAATTAACTTCTATAATAATATAAAATATTTATATTGACAGTCCATGCCTATTAATATTTTAGGCAAGTACTATCTATTTTATTTAATTTAATATACTCTTTTGAGTTTTCACACTTTTTTTATTGGTTGAAAATCATAAAATATGGTAAGTATTAGTTCTACACTCTATTTAAAGAATCTTTCTTGCGATATTATAACTTTTAAAGAATTTTATTTAATAAAAAAAGTGTGTTAAGATAGGTGTATTTACTTTCTCCTGTATCTCCTATCTCTCTCTCTCACACACACACACTCTTTCTCTCCCTCTCTCTTTTCTCTTTTTACCTTACTTATCGTATTTATATTTATTTTCTTTCTTTACTTTTTCTCTATCTTTCACCTTTTCACTTGGATAGTGTGACACCCTTATTACCCCAACACATATCTTATAATAATGTAAATAAAACTAATGAATAAATTTTTCAACGTTGGTAAAAAGTGTTCACATAAAAACTTCATAATTGTTCTTCAATATCCAAAATAATTGAAAATAAAACATGGAAAATAAAACTTAAGAGTTTACAAATTGTTTTCAAAATAATAAATACAACTCCAAATCCATATAAAAATCCATGTCCTAGAAATCCTTTGCCCCGATGTCATAATATCAGAGCATACCCACAATTCAATTGTTGGCATTCTAGATGTCACTCATAGTTGGATCTTCCTCACCTAAAACATCCACAATTTGTACGGTGAGAAAAGAAAACATCTATATATAAAGCACACAAGGAAAATCCATAACATAATTTCATCATAACTCATTACTTAATGAAATATTCACAAGCATTTCTATATATCATAATTTTATTAATCATGCATCATCTTCACATCACAATTCACAATCACACCAATCCATCACAAATCTTGTAATTAACACTATGTCAACGTCACGCCACCCCTGTAGCATCTCTTGTCCAAGCTCGTGCCATCCTAGCATAAGTGATACGTGTTCATTGTCTCACACATCCCACACTATTCCAAGGTCACGCCATCCCTATAGCATCACTTACCCAAGGGTCGTGCCATCCCTAGTCATAAGTGTGAGGAACCACAATCACATTTTATTCATAATCAACACAAATCTTACAATTAACACTATGACAAGGTCACGCCTGGAGCATCTCTTGCCCACGGTCGTGCCATCTTGACATAAGTGATACGTGTTAATTGCCTCACACATCCCACACTATGTCAAGGTCACGTCATTCTTGTAGCATCACTTACCCAAGGGTCGTGCCATCCTTTGTCATAAGTGTGAGGAACCACAATCACGTCACATTCACATTCAATACAACATCTCATTTCATGTCAACATACTCACATCATAATTAATTGAACAATTAAGTCATATATAATATACCATTTGCCACATCATGTTATCAATTCAATACTAAAACGGTAGATATAATGTATACATTTGTGCCAAGACATCACACCACATTCCATAACTCAATTCCATATCACATACACAAAATAGATAAGTCCACACTATAACGACCCGGCTGGCCATCACACACAGCTCACACACAGACGCAACACTACATAGAAAAGAGCAAGTATATATATAAACAATTAGAATATATACACAAGGTCCAATCTGGGGCTAAGAATCAAAGAAAATAAAATACATCCAACAATACTACACTAGGTAGCTAAAACAACAAAACATCCAAAGAATAACTCCATCTGCCAGTTGCAGACCTGCTTCTTCACACCAACCTAACCCTGCTCTGCTCGCATACAACGTATGATCATCGCAGTCCAAACCACATGGAAACAACAAAGGATAAGCTAGTGAAAAGAATCAACATACATATATGTAAATACACGAATGGTAAACAACTACAACTATCAGCACATAGTCGGCATACGACTCATCACATATACAGCATAAACAACAATAATCACACAATGCGTCATCATGCATATCAGCTAGAATTGGTCGCTTGTAATCGGTATAGCTAGACCTGGCCCCTATACCGTGGTCGCTTTGTACATGTGTGCCTCGACCTTGTCCACACACGGGACCACTAAGAACTTAGAGGAGAACAACATAGTGACCACTCCAAGGATCAGTTTCCCAAGGAGGGTTTTCAACAAATTGGGCTCTAAGAGCACCACAGCTACCTCAATCCACACAATGGGATGAGGAATTTCAAAATAATCTTCTCCTCTAGTCTTAGTGATCAACAGCTCAGCCTTACGAAGTACAAAAGCTCAGCCTTATGGCCTACAACAGCTCAGCCTTACGACCTACAACAGCTTAGCCTTACGGCCTACAACAGCTCAGTCTTACGGCCTACAATAGTTTATATCAGCATGTAGCACAGCACGAAAAATCAACATACAACAATAATAGCATACAACACAACTCAACATTTTACAGCACAGCAATATTATAATTCAACATTATCATCTAACAACATAGTAATATGCATCATTTACAGCTCAGCTCAGCATAAAACAACATCTATCAGCATTGATCAACATATATCAACATATAACAGCATATGAATCAACATCTCATTTGCGCCCGGCGCACTCATGGTCGCGCCCAGCGTGGCTAAACCAGAGAGCATCACGGCTCAAACGCGTCCAGTGCAATTCCTATTGCGCCCAGCGTACTAGGAGGCAGAGACCTCAAAAGGTCTCACACGCCCGGCGTGCCAAACCCGCACTCAGCGTAGGGTATACAGAGACCTCCCCAAGGTCTCATGCCTGGCGCAATACCAATTACGCCCGATGCCACCTCTGGCAGAGACTCCCAAGGAGTCTCCACGCTCTGCGAGACAAAGTCATGGCCGGCGCAGTATCAGAAATCCCAAAAACATGTTACATACTGATATCGCGCCCGGCGTGGGCCATCTAGAGGCTTACACCCTCAAGCTCTCCCGACGCATACACCCTTGCGCCGGGCGGGCTTTCCCAATGGAGCCCTCTGGTGGTCACGCGCCCAATGCGAAGAATTGCGCCCGGCGTGATACTCAACAACAACTCACCAAGTTCAAAAATCTTGCCCAAAACCTGTAAAAATCAACATTTCCAGCACATGCAAACCAGCCAAATTGCCACATTTTCAGCAAACAGCTCAAAAATACCATCTTTTTACACATGCATCCACAAATCGTTTAAAAACCCAAATTTTCATCAAAACCCCGAAAAACCCCAAAAATGAATTTTCATCACAACATCTCATCAATCATTAGAAAATCAGCCACATAATGAGTTTATGAACTCATTTCCAACCCAAACATCCAAAGACCTAGCTTCCCTTACCTCGGTGAGAAGAAATCCGAGCTCTGGGAAGAAGACAAGCTAGAACGGGAGAAGACGGATGAAGAACGGAGAAGAAAAGCAAGCTTGAGGCTCAGCTCATGCAACACAAGCACCTACAGCCACCAAGATTAGCGGGAAATCAACAAGGTTTCAGAGAATAAGGGGGAGAGAAGAGAGTAGAGAGTGAGTGAGAGTTGAGAGGGAGTTGGGGAAAGAAAAGGAAAAATGAAGGTCTCACACACACAAAATAGTGGTTCACATACCTCTCAAGCAGTTCACCATGAATCCACCTCTAGATCATCAATTTTTACCATATAATGTAACAATAACATTTATAAATTAATATAACACTCAATTGAATCACCAATTTAATAGAATCTTAACTCAATTAGTAAAACTCCCAATTTTTCCAAAACCTAACTCATAGAAACTTTTTTACAATTTCGTTCTCTCTCCCAGATCATCATTTTTACAAATTAATTGCATATTCCTAATCCTCAATACATGCAAAATCTAATGGAATCATCAATTCCTCAAACAAAACTAATTATAAAATTACCCATAATCCTACGGGCTTCCTCCTCTACCCAATTTCCTCATGTAACTTTGCATATAAATAATTCCCTTTTCTCTCGTACCTCGATAAGTAGTAGCTAAAACTAGAGCAGCATCTGGTTGGTCTCCTCCTCTAGGTTCCCCTCGGTCTTTAGAGAGTGTAGAAGGAAAAGAAGTCAGAAGTGAAAAGTGTGTTAGTGCCAGAGCGTGCTATTTATAGGCATTAGGAGTGGTCGAAACGGCCCCGTTCTGGACTCATTCGTCATGTGTAAAATTCACATCCAGAACGACTCGTTCTTAAACCAAAAAGACCCGTTCTGGGGTTGCATTTTAACCCATAACAACCATGTTTGGAACGACCCGTTCTTAAATCAGAACGTCATGTTCCTAACTAGGGTTACAAGCCTTTTTGGTGATGTGGAAAACCCCGTTCTAGTTGGGAATGACCCGTTTCCAACTAGGGTTTATAAGCCTTTTTAGTAGTTTGGAACAATCTATTTCAGTTTGGAAATAGCCTGTTCTTGGCTACTAAATTACCCTTATTGGGCTTTGAGCTTTCATATAATTTCTGAAAATTGGGGTGTACATGTTACAGCTAGACTCTAATGTGAAATATGCATTAACATTTTCATTATATAAAGACGCAATAAAGCCAAAAAATATTTTATAATATTTACACTTTGAGTATTTTTAACAAAATATTGAAGGAGTTTATAAACTACTTTGACTAGCATGTAAGTTTACTTAATCAATATAAACTTGTTTCACATTAGTTTAGTAACTTATGACTTATTATATTCATAAGTTACTTGAAGTAGCTTTTAAAAATAAACTAACTTATTGTAGACCCCTAAAATTGTCCGGGTCGGAAATAAGACTCAAAGACTCTCGAAGACCGAAGGAAAGTCAGCCGGAAGGACTCCTAGAAGACCCTAGGATGATTCTTTGTAGGTCTAGAAGTCTTAGAGTAGCTTAGAATAAGGGTGTGTGAGGATTGGAGCTCAATACACCCTCCTAGAGGTTCAGTACGGCCGTACTGAGCCATTTGAACTACAATACGACCGTAGTGAAATCAATACGGCCGTACTGAAGTTTTTGAACTTCAGTACGGCCGTACCAAATTCAATACGGTCGTACTGTAGTTCAAAAACTCAGTACGGGCCGTAGTGAAATCAATACGGCCGTACTGAAGTTTTTGAACTTCAGTACGGCCGTACCAAATTCAATACGGCCATACTGTAGTTCAAAAACCCAGTACGGTCCGTATTGACCTCCCAGGCCGTATTGCGCTTCAATCCTATAAATAGGACGTCATTGGCACGTCCTCCCACACTTTTTACACACTTCTGGACCCTCATGCTGAGTATTCTTGGGGTTTTGAGCTATTCTCTGCCCTAGAAGTCTCTCCGAGAGCCAATCCGACGAAGTTCTTGAGTCATGAGCCATTAGCTTGAGACTCGAACAAGTCGAAGGGAAATCTCTTTGATTTCCATAGTAAAAATTATCTTTAGGGAAAGGAGCGAGCGGACGTGTAGTGGGAAGGAGCGCCAAAAAGCCTCCTAAACTTTTTTTTGAATATATAAAAGCCCGCTTCGAAGGTTTCTTTCCAAATCCCTTCTTTTACCGCTTTTATTGCTTTTTGATTGTTGCATTGCATGTTTAGAGCTTTCATCATGTAAATATTTTACTCATAATCGTTTCTAATAAATGGGGGTAATTTAGTAACTTTACGCTATTATTTATGAAATAATCTGTCATAGGGAACCCGAAAGGGGCGTTGTGGGGTGCTAACACCTTCCTCACACGTAACCGACTCCCTTACCCAACTCTGGTTGTAATGGCCGAAGTTGATTTGTGAAAATCAATTGCCTTATATCTTTTTCCAATGTTTTGAGTAAAACATTGGTGGCGACTCCAAGAACCCCTTCTTTTTACGAAAACCACTAATCCATGGAGGGTCCCGCTTGGGATTAACATGGATTGGTGAGAGTCATTTAAACAAAATTGTTAGCTCGATGAGGTCTCAGTTTGAGAATAAGTCGTTCTAACAATCCACCATTTTTCAAAACTTAAAAAGAGTCCAACCATCGTCGCGAATGCCAGTGTCCGTTTCGGCGGGTGGCGACACTTATGAACTTCTATTTTTTTGTGTTTTTTATTTTATTTTTATTCTTGTTAATTTATTTGAAATATCTTGTTACCTAAAAAATAACTAAATATATTTTTTTTGTCATTTTATATTTATTACTCAATTGTACTAAACACTTCTAATTCATGTTAGGAGTAATAAAATAGTTTTTTTGTTTTTTTATTTTTGGTAATAGCAATAATTAGTTTTATTATTTTTCTTAATAGGAGTAATAATGTAGATAAAGGAGTTGTCATTTATCCCTATAAAAGGATATTTTTGTAACTTTCTACATCCAATAAAATACAATTTTATTTTCCCTTTTTTCTATTATGGCATTAAAGCAAGATTTTCTCGCTTCTCTTCCACACAAACTTTAAAACAGTTCTTTTTCTTCTTGATTTTTGGATCTATGCTTTTGGATATATGTTTTCTTCTTTCTTGATCAATCACAAAATCCCAGCAGTCCATATTATCTGCATCCTTCAGAAAATCCAAGATTGGTTCTTGTAACATTACATATGAATGGAAAAAATTATCATACCTAGAGTTAGACCATGAAAAGAGCCTTGTTTTCCAAGAACAAGTTGAAGTTCGTCAAGGGATCCATACCAATTCTGAGTGAGAATGATGCGAATTTTGACACCTGGGAGAGATGCAATGTTATTGTGAGTTCATGGATCACTAGAACGTTAAGTCCACAGATGGCACATATAATCATATACATAGATAATGCAAAGATCTCATGGGAAGATTTGAAAGAAATATTTTCTAATTAAAGGGATAATTTCATAATTGCATACCTTCTTGAAGAGATTCATTCAATTAAACAAGGTGTGTAACATTGTGTTGTGAGTTGTATGTTTATTTCAAATTTTAATATTTAATTAATTTATGTTGATGTGATGTTTTGGTATTTTATAACTCTAAGGATTTAGAAATTCTCAAGAATCAGTACATATTGAAAGTTGTTTTGTCTTAAGGTCAAAGTTGACCTAAAACGAGGGAAGGTATAAGGTTTTTTAAAAACTTGAAGTTCATAAGTTTGTTTCTCAAAGTTTTAGAGTGATAGACTGTAGACCTAAATAAAATCTTTCATTCTTTTAACTTCTGTCGCCACCGGCCCGAAACGGGCTTTCGGCATTCGCGAAGGATGGTTGGACTCTTTTATTTGTTTAAAAATATGGATTGCTAGAATGACTTATTCTCAAACTGAGACCTCGTCAAACGAGCAATTTTATTAAAAGGCTCACCAATCCATGTTAATCCCAAGCGGGACCCTCCATGGATTAGCGGTTTTCATAAAAGGAAGGGTTCGTGGAGTCGCCACCAATGTTTTACTCAAAACATTGGAAAAAGAAGTTTAAGGCAATCGATTCAAAAATCAACTTCGGCCATGACAACCAGAGTCGGGTAAGGGAGTCGGTTACGCGTGGGGAAGGTGTTAGCACCCCACAGCGCCCCTTTCGGGTTCCCTATGACAGATTATTTAAAAAATAATAGTGCAAAATTACTAAATTACCCCTATTTATTCTAAGCAATTATAAATTAACTATCTACATGATGACAGTTTAAATATACACACAGAAAGCGGTAAAAGGAAGGTCTTAAGAAGAAACCTTTGAAGCGTGCTTTTATATTCAAGTAAAACTGGGAAGCTTTTTGGCGTTCCCACGCTCTACAAGCCCGCTCGCTCCCTCCTAGAAAATTTTAACTATGGAAATCCGGAGGATTTCCCTTCGACTCAGTTCGAGACTCAAGCAAAAAGCTCAGAACTCGAGAACTTTGTCGGATCAACTCTCCGAGTGATTTCTAGGCAGAGCACTGCTCAAAAAAACCCAGAATACTCAAGAAGAGGGTTAAAACTCAGTGTAAAAGTGTCAAATGACGTCAAATTGACGTCATATTTATAGGAATGAGGCGCAGTACGCCCCCTGGGGTCAATACGGGCGTATTGAAGTTTTTGAACTTCAATACGGCCGTATTGAATTCAGTACGGCCGTATTGAAGTTCAAAGACTTCAATACGGGCGTACTGAGTTCGCCGCGGCCGTATTGCAGTTCAAAATACTCAATACGGCCGTAGTGAACCTCTGGGAGGCCGTATTGAGCTTCATTCCTCCCACTTTTCTTATTTTTGCTATCCTAAGACCTCTAGACCTACAGAGAACCCTCCTAGGGCCTTCCAGGAGTCCTTCTGGCTGATCTTCCTTCAGTCTTTGAGAGCCTTCTAGCTTTATTTCCGACCCGGACAATTTTAGGGGTCTACAGCTGCCCCCCCTTTACTTAGTCGGACGACCTTTTGGTGTACCGGCTGACAAGTAAAGGAGTTGACCCAATTGTCCGGGTGATGTGCCGACCTTCTGACTTGTAATGTCTTCCGGTGGAAAATTGTTGAGTAGCCTCTCCAGGTTGAGTATTAGTCGTCGCCTCTCCAGGCTCATGCATACCTCGGTGCTCTCGACAACTGGGTAGCTGAGTACCGCCTCTCCAGGCTTGTGCATACCTCGGTGCTCTCGACAACTGGGTAGCTGAGTATTGCCTCTCCAGGCTTGTGCATACCTCGGTTCTCTCGACAACTGGGTAGCTGAGTATTGCCTCTCCAGGCTTGTGCATACCTCGGTGCTCTCGACAACTGGGTAGCTGAGTACTGCCTCTCCAGGCTTGTGCATACCTCGGTGCTCTCGACAACTGGGTAGCTGAGTATTGCCTCTCCAGGCTTGTGCATACCTCGGTGCTCTCGACAACTGGGTAGCTGAGTATTGCCTCTCCAGGCTTTGCATACCTCGGTGCTCTCGACAACTGGGTAGCTGAGTACTGCCTCTCCAGGCTTGTGCATACCTCGGTGCTCTCGACAACTGGGTAGCTGAGTATTGCCTCTCCAGGCTTTGCATACCTCGGTGCTCTCGACAACTGGGTAGCTAAGTATTGCCTCTTAGGCTTTGAGATGATTTTGTCTCCACAGTCCACGATGCTGCTTCGACGGTTTGATTTTGATTTTGGTGCCACTGAGGGCTGGATAACGCAGGGATCCGTCTAGGGGATGTGCAGTCATTCATAGGTTTTTGTGCCCCAACTTGCATTGCTTAGTTGGTACCCATGGGGAATTTCTGTTTCCTTGGGGTGTAGACACAGATGCTCTTCTTGAATTGAGCGATGCCTTATGTTTGGCTGACGTCCTTTGACGTTGGTGGAGTATCCCGGTTATCCTTATTCGGGTATCTCTTTTGGGTTTTCTGATTTTTGTCGCCTCTGTGTAGGCTATTATCCGCTGGGGATTTTGTCATTGATTTTGATTAGCCTCTTCTGTTAGGCAGATCATCTTGACGCTTGATGTTTGGCCAAGAGCCGGATTCCACTTGGGGAATGATTATTGATCTTTTGATTTTTTTTTTTTCTTTTTTGAAGGAGTGCCTCTTGTATAGGCGACTGGGGATTTGAAGTTCTTATGTATCCCAGAGTATTATTTAGAAAGCCTCTTCAGGCTTAGCTTCACTCTTTGTTTGAGTTGGAAAGCTACCTTCCACTGAGGAAGTTTAAGTGATCTTGGTTTGATAGCTTTCACTGGGGAATTTGGCCCGTGAGTGGAAGCTGAGATATCTCTGGGGAGTATTATTTCTGCGAGCCTCTCCAGGCTCATTTATTCTGAGAGAGTATTATTTCGGCGAGCCTCTCCAGGCTCAATTATTCTAAGAGGGAGTATTGTTTCGGCGAGCCTCTCCAGGCTCAGTTATTCTGCATGAGTATTGTTTTTTGTTCAGCCCGAGAATGCGAGCTGAGACGTCTTTTGGAGAGTATTTGACGAGAGGTTGTCGAAGCCTCTATCAAACACAAATGTAAAATGAGTTTAAACTTGTAGCACAGTAGTGCCCCAAAGTCGTCTCTCGAGGATCAAAGGAAATTCTTTTTATTATATTAGCAGTATTAACAAAATTTTGGAAAAAAAGGGGGGGGTTTGGAGTTTGATATAATTTTTAGAACAAAAAGTTGAATAATAAACTTAGATGATAAAAACTTCAACTTGTGGATTTTCGTTCTTTGGATTTATCCTTGGTTCAAAATCTCAATCTCAAATAATAATTAAATTCTTGCATTTAAGTTCAATTAGTTAAGCACCAACAAAACTTAAATAGATTCTTTCCAAAGTTCAAGCGAACATTATTTGAGTCCATTAGGTTAGGATCAAGCGTCCAATTTTAATCCCTATTTGGTCTCTAAGTCCAAGAATCCAACAAGCCATCCATTGGAGAACTTAATTAATCAATTCTTGCTTGTCCCAAAGTTAACCAATCAAGCGTCAATTAATTTAGGAGATTCTTCAAATGTTTAAGCAAACATGATTCGAGTTAACAAGGTTAGAATTATTCATTCACATTTAATCCCTAGTTAAACTCTAAGTCCTTGAATCGGCAAACAATTAATGAGTCAATCAATTAAGTCCATGAATATTCCTTTGTCTTTCTCAAAATTAATGTAAACAAGCGTCACATAATTCTTGGTCTTGCATTCCTTCTTAAGTCCAATGTAAGTAAGCATCACATAGGTCTTAGTTCAAGGAGTTAATGAGAACGTCTTATGTAATGAATTTAAGTGATCAATTCAAATTCAATTATATAAGCATAAACAAGATAGAAAGATAAAGATAAATTCAATTATTAAGAGTTGAGGATACACAAAATTTTCTTCAAACCTCAAAATCCATTAGAACTTATTACCACAAGCTGAATTAGAAACTTAGCTATCCATAAAATTAAAAGACATTATAACATTAAATAACAAGAAAGACTAAGAAGAAATTGAGAAGAAGAAGAAGAAAGGGAGGTAGAAGAACACCCAAGAGTAACTTATTTGAAGGTGTTTTGGGACATCTTGCAATGGAGAAATGAAGGCCTATTTATAGCCTTCATACAACACATAAAAACTGTAAAATAATGGGAAAAAGTGTAGACAAAACGAAATGGGATGAGTTGTGTAGGTGGTGGGATGATTTGGTGTTGTTGGTGGGATGAGTTGGATTCCATATTCTTTTCCGCACCGATTATTGACCACCGAATTTGGCCTTCTAGATGATCGAAGTTGCCAACGGCGCCTTCTGCAAAGTTTTAGGTCTTTGTCTCAGCTTTCCAGGGCCACCAAGTTTGCTCCATTTGGATCACCACAGCCCAAGTTATGGCCTGAAAACCGAGACATGTTCATCAGCCCAAAAACAGCAAAATTTAGAATAATAATTCCCAACTATCCAATTAGGCCCAACAACACACATATCTATCTAAATCCTATAATTAGCCATGACTGGAATGTAAAATAGCTAAATTAAAGGAAAAGATACATATCAAATCATGATTTATCAAATACCCCCACACTTAGCTTTTTGCACTCCTGGGCAAAATCAAGAAAGCAAAGCAAAGAACAATTCCAAAGATATCAAAGAAAATGATGAAACAGGAAGAGACAGAGACAACAATACACACAAGAAAACAAACAGATTTACACAATCCTTAATGAATCCTGGGAAAAGAAAAGGAGTAGACAACATCTAACACACAAAGAGTCAGAGAAACCAGATACTTATGGAAATCATCCAAGCATTTCAAAACATGGCAAGATAATTAATCAGCTCAAGAGGTGAATCAAAAGTAACAGAACCTCACAAGATGCACTGTATCACTGTATCTCTCAAGTGTCTAGGCAACTGTATACTCTCAAAGCACTCATGAAAAAAAAAACAAGCAACAGATAGACTTGGCAACCCTCTAAAATCAATGCCCAATAAACATGCACAAAAGGATCATAAGGTCTTTTCAGGGTTGTAATGTGGTCAAGGACAAGGTGGGATAAAATTTAGGATAAGTAGCTATAAACCAGAGGAACTATAGGAGCAATGGGGAATAAGTATGAAATAAGCATAAGAGCAAACCCAAAAATTGCTAATACACCTCCAACACCAATTATTTTCCTTTTCCTCAAAACAACTAAATTTTTTTTTTTTTTTGTGTTTTGTTTTGTTTTTTTTTTTTTTTGTTTTTTTTTTCACACATCATGAAACACTAAGACATATACAACAGGAAGAATTAACTAGCCAAAATTTAATAACCAATGATACATCCCTTACTTATTCAAGAATTTATTCCCAAAACTATTCCAAAGCTCCAAAATTCCCTAAGGTTAAGGTGATCTTGGTTTTTCACTTAAGGCTTGTAATGATTTTCAAATAAAGAAGGGTAAATAGGCTTAGCAGGGGTTATCAAAGGAGTTAATTCAAGGTAGGCTTATTTGGCTAGAGGCTTATAGGAACAAAAATGCCTTAATCATATCCAAACATGCATGTGAATCAAGAAGTATCAAATAGAGTCAAGACAAGGCAACTGTGCAAGCAATCAAGAGGCATATCACACAAGAAAGAATAGAGAATGGCTTAATTCCTCACACAGGGTATATCTGTCACCTTCAATTCAACCTCTCAAACCTCATAATCAACTTTACAAGCAGAGAAAGACAGGGATTTCAATCCATGTAACATCAAGTAACTCATATCTTAGAGTGAAGCAAGTGCCTAAAAACTATCAAAACCCAGAAATCAAAGAGAAACATGCAAAATTTTACATAACAACCAAACATAAAACCCAAAATAACAAAAACATCTAACGAATAATCCCCCCCACACTTAAATCTCACATTGTCCTCAATGTTATGCAATGTAAATTACGACAAGTGAAATAAAAGGAGAGGATAAAGAAACTCCCTCATTTATGGAGGTTGGAATGGATCATGCAAGCTGAGTTCCTCAACAGTTTGCTCTTGGTATCCTTCACTTGTATGAAAAATTTTTAGTCTGTGGCCATTGACCTTAAATTTATTTTGTGATAATTCACTCTTGATCTCTACTGCTCCATGAGGGAACACATCAGTAACTACAAAAGGTCCTATCCATCTGGAACGAAGCTTTCCGGGCATGAGCTTGAGGCGAGAATTGTAAAGAAGAACTTTTTGTCCAACAGAGAATTCCTTTCTTGATATCATTTTGTCATGGATAATTTTGGTCTTCTCTTTGTACATTTTTGAGTTCTCATAAGCCTCTAAGCGAATCTCTTCAAGTTCTTGTAATTGCAACTTTCTTTCCATGCCAGCTTTGTCATAAGCTAAGTTGCATTGTTTTACTGCCCAATATGACTTATGCTCAATTTCCACTGGAAGGTGACATGCTTTACCAAAGACCAATCGAAAAGGTGACATCCCAATTGGTGTTTTGTATGCAGTTCTATAAGCCCACAGAGCATCTTCAAGTCTCTTGCTCCAATCCTTTCTGTTTGGTTGGACTGTTTTCTCCAAAATTTGTTTTATCTCTCGATTTGACACCTCAGCTTGTCCATTTGATTGAGGATGATACGGTGTAGCAGTTTTATGTACAACACCATATTTTCTCAAGAGGCTTTCCAAATTGCGGTTGCAAAAATGCGTCCCTTGATCACTGATGATGGCTCTTGGAATGCCAAATCTGCAGAAAATGTTAGACCTAACAAAATCCACAACAACTTTTGAATCATCAGTTCGAGTGGCTTTAGCTTCCACCCACTTGGATACATAATCAACAGCAAGTAAAATGTAAACAAAACCAAAGGATGTGGGAAATGGACCCATGAAGTCTATACCCCAAACATCAAAAATTTCACAAAATAACATAGGTTGTTGGGGCATCTCATTCCTTCGAGTTATATTACCAGTCCTTTGACATTGTTCACAAGTTTTACAAAATTGATATGCATCATGGAAAATAGTAGGCCAATAAAATCCTGATTCCAAAATTTTCCTAGCTGTTCGTTGGGGACCAAAATGACCACCACATGCATGATTATGACAAAAGCTAAGAATAGAGTGAATTTCATGATCAGGTATGCATCTCCTAATTATTTGGTCACTACCATATTTCCAAAGATAAGGATCATCCCATACAAAATATTTTGCATCACTCTTTAATTTAGCAATGTAAGATTTAGATGCTTTTTTAGGCAGAACATTAGCAACAAGAAAGTTTACCAAATCGGCGAACCATGGAATGATTGTCTGAACTTTCAACAATTGCTCATCAGGAAAAGTATCATGTATGGGTATCGGATCAAGTGGTTGTTCAATTCTGCTCAAGTGATCAGCAACCAAGTTTTCAGCTCCACTTTTATCTCTTATTTCCAAATCAAATTCTTGGAGTAAAAGCATCCACCGTAGTAACCTAGGTTTTGCATCTGGTTTTTTTAGTAGGAACTTCAAAGCAGCATGATCAGAGAACACTATCACCTTGGAACCTAGCAAATAAGATCGAAATTTGTCTAATGCAAAAACAATAGCCAAAAGTTCCTTTTCTGTGGTAGTGTAATTGGCTTGTGCAGCATCCAAAGTTCTAGAAGCATAATATATGACATGAGGTGCCTTGCCCATTCTTTGGGCCAAAACTGCTCCCAGAGCATAGTTGGATGCATCACACATCAGTTCAAAAGGGAGTGTCCAGTATGGTGGTTGTATTATAGGCGTGTTTGTCAAAGCTTTCTTCAGTGTATGGAATGCCTCCTTGCACTTTTGGTCAAAATTGAATTCAACATCCTTTTGTAGCAAGCGAGACAGTGGCAATGCTATCTTGCTGAAGTCTTTGATAAAGCGCCTATAAAATCCTGCATGACCAAGAAAGGAACGCACTTCCCGCACGCATGCGGGGTAAGATAAACTAGAAATAACTTCTACTTTAGCAGGATCTACCTCAATACCTCTTTCAGAAATGACATGACCTAGAACTATGCCTTGTTTTACCATGAAATGACATTTTTCAAAATTCAAGACAAGATTAGAGTCAATGCATTTGTGTAGCACCTTGGATAAATTATCTAGACATGTTTTAAAACAAGACCCATAGACAGTGAAATCATCCATAAAAACTTCCATACAATCTTCTAGAAATTCAGAGAAAATACTTACCATACATCTCTGAAAAGTACCAGGAGCATTGCATAGGCCGAATGGCATCCTTCTGTATGCAAAAGTTCCAAAAGGACAAGTGAATGTGGTCTTATGTTGGTCTTCAGGTGCTATGTGGATTTGGAAGTATCCTGAGTATCCATCCAAGAAGCAGTAATGGGATTTCCCAGCCAATCGTTCAAGCATTTGATCAATGAATGGCAACGGAAAGTGATCTTTTCTTGTGGCTTGGTTCAATTTTCTATAGTCAATGCAAACTCTCCAACTATTTTGCACTCTCGTTGGAATTAGTTCATTGTCTTTGTTTGCTACTACAGTCACTCCAGATTTTTTTGGAACAACTTGAACAGGACTTACCCATTTGCTATCAGAGATAGGATATATGATACCTGCTTGGAGCAACTTAGATATCTCTTTCTTTACTACTTCCAAAATTTGAGGATTAAGTCTCCTTTGAGGTTGCCTTACTGGTTTAGCATCTTCTTCAAGGAGAATCCGATGCATACAGGTAGAAGGACTGATTCCAGGGAGATCTGCAAGTGTCCACCCTATTGCCTTTTTGTTGTCCTTCAAAACTTGTAACAACATCCTTTCTTGTTCAGCATCTAAGTCTTTTGCAACAATGACCGGAAGTTTACAACCTTCTTCAAGGTAAGCATACTTCAAATGATCAGGAAGAGGTTTTAGCTCTAATGCTGGTGGTTGCACAATGGAGGGCAACATTCTGTTTGTTGTTATCAATTCTGCAGCTAAAATTTCTGCATATTTTTCTTTTTTATATTCCTCAGCAAAATTGTTAGTGCTTAAAAATTCTTCTATTTCAGTACAAGCAGCACATTCTGATTTATTGTTTATGCATGAATGACAATTTATGGTATCATCAAGATCATGTATGTCAGGAAATTCAATGCATAAATGGTCATGTGCATAACAATCAACCAAGTCATCCAACAAATCAATGTGAAATACAGAGTGTTCTTCCCTAGGGTGTTTCATGGCATCTAGAATGTTGAACTTGACTATATTATCACCAAACTCTAAGGAAAGAGTTCCAGCATGCACATCTATTTTTGTTTTTGCAGTTTTAAGAAAAGGTCTACCTAAAATGATTGGTACCTTAGTTGTAGTTTCACCCTCCATCTCTAGGATATAAAAGTCAGCAGGAAAAATTAGTTCTCCTACTCTAACTAAGACATCTTCAATTAATCCTGAAGGGTAAGTACTACTTCTATTTGCAAGTTGAATCACCACACCAGTTGGAATTAAAGGACCAAGCCCCAAAGATTTAAAGATAGACATAGGCATGACATTGATAGATGCACCTAAGTCTAACATGGCATTTTCAAATATGCAATTACCTATTGTACAAGGGATAGTGAACGTACCTGGATCCTTGCATTTCTGAGGCACTGGTTGAATGATAGCAGAAACATTCTCTCCCAGACTTATTTTTTCATTCCCTTTCAGCCTTCTTTTATGGGTGCACATTTCCTTCAAGAATTTGGCATATCTAGGGATTTGTTTGATTGCATCTAGCAGAGGAATGTTTACTTCTACCTTTCTGAAAGTCTCAAGCAATTCTTTATCTTTTTCAGCTTCAGCTTTCCTAGTTTGTAAAACTCTTTGTGGAAAGGGTAGTTGAATGCTTGGCTCTTCATCCTTTGACTGGAAAGATTGCTTCTCCTTGTTTTCAGATTTCTCAGATGCAGTGGCAGGTTTCACATCATTTTTAACTTCCACAGTCTTTCCAGATCTAAGTGTGATGGCACTAACATTTCCTGTAGGATTAGGAATAGTTTGAGAAGGCAACTTACTTGATCCTTGTGCTTGAAGTTGGCTTATGGAAGATGCCATTTGTCCTACTTGCTTTTCCAAGTTTTGAATGCTAGCATCAGTTCTTTGTTGGAATTGCAAGTTTTGCATAGCCATTTGTTTTACAAGGTCCTCCAAGGAAGGGTTATTTTGTTGTTGTTGTGGTTGTTGCATTGACTGCCTTGGAGCTTGTTGGAAAGGTTGCCTATTTGGAAATGGTTGTTGTTGTGATGTGTTGTTGTTGCTCCATCTGAAACCAGGATGATCATTGTATCTGGGATTGAAGTTATTTCTGGCTTGGTCATTTCTTGGTTGTGAGGAATTTGGGAAGTTATTTACAGCAGCTACTTCTTCGGGATTATCTTCTTGTAGCTGAGGGCATGCATCAGTTGGATGAGAGGGACAAGCACAAATGCCACAGAGTTTAGCAGGCGCTTGTTTCATCATGGCCAATCCTCGCACCAAAGAGGTCAATTCATCTAATCTATTCTCTAGTCTTTGATGTTCAGTACTAGATAATTGTACCTCATTTACTGACCTTGAACTAGTTCCTCTTGTTGCACCAAATTGTTGTGTGTTGGCTGCCATATTTGCAATCAAGTCTTTGGCAGCAGCAGGAGTTTTATCCATTAGAGCACCACCACTAGCAGCATCGATCATGCTTCTATCCATTGGTAAGAGACCTTCATAGAAGTATTGAATTAGAAGTTGCTCACTGATTTGATGTTGTGGACAGCTTGCACACAGCCTCTTGAATCTCTCCCAATAGTCATGCAGTGTTTCATCATTCATTTGCTTGATGCCACATATGTTCTTTCTTATGGCTGCAGTTCTAGAAGCAGGAAAGTATTTTTCTAGAAACAGCCTCTTCATTTCATCCCATGTGACTCTTTTAGGAGGGAGATAATACAACCACTCCTTGGCTGCATCAACTAGTGAAAACTGGAATGCTTTCAACTTTATGCTTTCTTCATTGCTACCAGCAGGTTTCATGGTTGAACATACAACATGAAACTCTTTCAAGTGCTTGTGGGGATCTTCACCTGAAAGTCCATGAAATTTGGGTAACAAATGAACTAAACTTGATTTTAGTTCACAGTCATCCTCGTTAGCAGAAAATTGAATGCATAAAGGTGGATTTGAAACATCGGGTGCAGCCAATTGTTTTAGTGTTCTATTATCAGCCATGTTATTGTTTTGATTACTCAAAGTGTTTCTAAAAAGTCTTCTTCTAGTTATCCTTAGTGTTCTTTCAATTTCAGGATCCAAATCAAGTAAAGGACTAGTAGAAGATCTTGTCATACACTACACAAAAATACAAAGAGAAAATGAAAATAAAATAAAATGAAAGATATCTAATATAACAAAATGACACCTTTAATCCCCGGCAACGGCGCCAATTTGACGAGAGGTTGTCGAAGCCTCTATCAAACACAAATGTAAAATGAGTTTAAACTTGTAGCACAGTAGTGCCCCAAAGTCGTCTCTCGAGGATCAAAGGAAATTCTTTTTATTATATTAGCAGTATTAACAAAATTTTGGAAAAAAAGGGGGGGTTTGGAGTTTGATATAATTTTTAGAACAAAAAGTTGAATAATAAACTTAGATGATAAAAACTTCAACTTGTGGATTTTCGTTCTTTGGATTTATCCTTGGTTCAAAATCTCAATCTCAAATAATAATTAAATTCTTGCATTTAAGTTCAATTAGTTAAGCACCAACAAAACTTAAATAGATTCTTTCCAAAGTTCAAGCGAACATTATTTGAGTCCATTAGGTTAGGATCAAGCGTCCAATTTTAATCCCTATTTGGTCTCTAAGTCCAAGAATCCAACAAGCCATCCATTGGAGAACTTAATTAATCAATTCTTGCTTGTCCCAAAGTTAACCAATCAAGCGTCAATTAATTTAGGAGATTCTTCAAATGTTTAAGCAAACATGATTCGAGTTAACAAGGTTAGAATTATTCATTCACATTTAATCCCTAGTTAAACTCTAAGTCCTTGAATCGGCAAACAATTAATGAGTCAATCAATTAAGTCCATGAATATTCCTTTGTCTTTCTCAAAATTAATGTAAACAAGCGTCACATAATTCTTGGTCTTGCATTCCTTCTTAAGTCCAATGTAAGTAAGCATCACATAGGTCTTAGTTCAAGGAGTTAATGAGAACGTCTTATGTAATGAATTTAAGTGATCAATTCAAATTCAATTATATAAGCATAAACAAGATAGAAAGATAAAGATAAATTCAATTATTAAGAGTTGAGGATACACAAAATTTTCTTCAAACCTCAAAATCCATTAGAACTTATTACCACAAGCTGAATTAGAAACTTAGCTATCCATAAAATTAAAAGACATTATAACATTAAATAACAAGAAAGACTAAGAAGAAATTGAGAAGAAGAAGAAGAAAGGGAGGTAGAAGAACACCCAAGAGTAACTTATTTGAAGGTGTTTTGGGACATCTTGCAATGGAGAAATGAAGGCCTATTTATAGCCTTCATACAACACATAAAAACTGTAAAATAATGGGAAAAAGTGTAGACAAAACGAAATGGGATGAGTTGTGTAGGTGGTGGGATGATTTGGTGTTGTTGGTGGGATGAGTTGGATTCCATATTCTTTTCCGCACCGATTATTGACCACCGAATTTGGCCTTCTAGATGATCGAAGTTGCCAACGGCGCCTTCTGCAAAGTTTTAGGTCTTTGTCTCAGCTTTCCAGGGCCACCAAGTTTGCTCCATTTGGATCACCACAGCCCAAGTTATGGCCTGAAAACCGAGACATGTTCATCAGCCCAAAAACAGCAAAATTTAGAATAATAATTCCCAACTATCCAATTAGGCCCAACAACACACATATCTATCTAAATCCTATAATTAGCCATGACTGGAATGTAAAATAGCTAAATTAAAGGAAAAGATACATATCAAATCATGATTTATCAGTATTATTTCGGCAAGCCTCTCCAGGCTTAATTATTTTGTGGGAGTATTTTTTCAGCAAGCCTCTCCAGGCTCAATTATTTTGTGGGAGTATTATTTCGGCAAGCCTCTCCAGGCTCAGTTATTCTGTGGGAGTATTGTTTCGGCAAGCCTCTCCAGGCTCAGTTATTCTGCATGAGTATTGTTTCGGCAAGCCTCTCCAGGCTCAATTATTCTGAGAGAGTATTATTTCGGCAAGCCTCTCCAGGCTTAGTTATTCTGAGAGAGTATTATTTCGGCGAGCCTCTCCAGGCTCAGTTATTCTGAGAGAGTATTATTTCGGCGAGCCTCTCCAGGCTCAGTTATTCTGAGAGAGTATTATTTCGGCAAGCCTCTCCAGGCTCAATTATTCTGTACGTTTTATTGATTTTCTGAATTTCTGCATTTTATTTGCTGCTGTCATACACAAGCAATTTTTCTATTTTTTCTATTTTATGTGACTGCCTCATGATGAGGTCTTTGAATATTTCTTTGTGGCCAATACGGCCATATCTATTTCAGTACGCCCGTACTGAGTTGAAAATTTGTTCATAACCCTGTTTTTAGTACGGGTGTACTGAACATGATACGGGCGCATTGTTTTTTCTGAAGTTTATATTTTTTTGTTTTTTTTCAATAAACAGAGAATAAGTGATCTTCCATTACACCTATCATCTGTATGCATGTATGCAGTATGATGCACCTAATTCTATTTGATTTACTTTTCAAAAGAATTAACCGATGCGTTTCTCTGTTTGGATTTTTGCCACTCCTCTAGACGGGCTGTGTGCTGCCGATTTCTGTAACCGAGGAATGATGCATGTTATATTGAGATTTGGTGTCATCAACCAAATGATTTTCCTTTCCTTTAGAAGATGTGTCAACCCTCCTATTGACTACTATATCTCCATGTTTCCACTAGATTATTCAAAAATCGTTTGGGACAAGAGAGAAAAGAAGGAAAGGATATTTTTTTCGAAAGTTTGTGTTTTAGAGGGGATTATTTATTTTTTGAAAAATGGATTTTTGTAAGAATGGCTGGCCAAGGTAGGCTTATGTGTTTAGGCTTGTTTGATTAAACACTTATGAAGTTAAGCACGTCTTGGTTATTAACATTTGTGATTTGACAACTTGGATAGCTTTTCTTGAGCCCCTTTGTTGAATTCAGTTGGTGGTACCATCATGGATTTATTCTGTTTTTCGATTGCCCTAACTTTTGCCTAAAACACCCATTTGTGGAGTTTTAGCGGGCTTTTGTTTTTGTTCATTATTTTGCAACCCTAATTTTTGCCTAGGTCACCCTTTTGTGGGATTCCTAGCGGGTCTTTTGCTCTTATTTTTGCGCAGTCCCCTTTTTGGGTTTCCTGCCGAGCTTCTTTTATTTTAAAGGATTTCTTTTTATCCATGATGGCACTTGTCGAGGCCAAGGGAAGGTGCTCCAAGTTGTCACACACACTTCCACATAAAAATGATGTGGGTTTATTGATTATTAAGACGATTTTAACCTCACTTATGTTCATTCAAACAGGGTTAAATAATGTGGTTTAGAATTTTATTGCAAGCAAGAAAAGAAGCAATAAGAAATAATGAAGAATGATTTTATTATAATCATAGTGGAAACATGTGCCCTATCGAGGCTCGGGGGTCGGGCTGTCCCCGAGGAGTAATCTCTAATAGTCATCAGGTCTATACATCCCTATCGGAAGGAGAAAAACACTTGACGACAACGACCGGCCTTAACGCTTGTGAACCGGCTTTCCTAAAGATCTGGCTTAAAGAACGTCGAGAAGGATCTTGGTTTCTCTTCGTCCTTTGATCTTTATAAGGGTTGTATCCTAACCCTTGTTTCCCCGGATTATCCTTGATAATGGGTAGCTCCGGGATTCCTTGGGAGTTCTTGCCTAATCCTTGTCCTGGCAAGTTTCCGTTCTTAGTGAGCATATGGGCTACCTTCTTCATTTCTCGGGGAAACGTCTCAACATTGGCAATTTCCAATGCTTGGAAGGCGGTTTCCAAAGCTTCCTCTGCTGCATCCACATAAGGTATGGTGGATGGCTTGCTGATGAGTATGTCATCTTCAGCTTGTACGGTCACCAGTTTGTCACCCACTATGAACTTGACTTTCTGGTGGAGCGTAGAAGGAACAGCTTTTGCATCATGAATCCAAGGTCGGCCGAGGAGACAGCTATATGCAGGAGTAATGTCCATCACTTGGAATTCGACATTAAAGATAGTGGGTCCAATTTGGATTGGAAGATTGATCTCTCCCACCACTTCTCTTTTAGAACCGTCGAAAGCTCGAACGATCATGTTGCTCGGGCGCATTTGGACTCCCTTGATTGCCACTTGATCAAGCGTTCTTTTGGGCATCACATTCAAGGAAGATCCGTTGTCTACCAAGACTTTTGCGATGTGATACTCCTTGCACTTTACAGAGATGTGCAAGGGCTTGTTGTGATTTGATCCCTCGGCGGGGATCTCTTCATCGGTGAAAGTGAGGTGATCATTAGCCGTGATGTGACTAACAATCCCCTCAAACTTGTCTTGGGAGATGGTATGCGACACATATGCCTCGTTCAAGACTTTCAACAGAGCTTGTCGATGCGGTTCGGAGCTTAGGATCAACGACAACAGCGTAATCTTTGTTGGCGTCTTGTGAAGTTGATCCACGATGGAGTACTCGCTCTCTCGGATAAACTTTAACAGCTCGTCTGTCTCCTCCTCGGATTCTTTTTCCTCGGTTTTCTTTTCTTCTTTTTCTTTTTTTTCTTGGGGGCTTTATCATGAAGATCTTCGGGAGTGTAGATCCTGCCACTCCTAGTCATGCCCCCAAGTCCAGCGATGTTGGAAATATCGCTGTCGGCAGAAGAATGGATGTCGTATATCCATGGCACAGCCTTATTTGATTCGTAGGGAAAAGGCCCTGGAGCGATGATCCTTAACGGCATTGGACCTTCCCCTTTGTTTGTCTTGATTACCAACAACGGAGTTGACGTATGCTCGCTTGGCACGGTTGTTGGCTTACACTTGATAACGAACGGCGTGCGATCCATTCTTTGAACATACGCATCGATTAATTCTTTCTTTTTATTAATGTTTATTGATGAATTACTAGGAGGGATGTATGAAATGCAAATCTAGATCCCTCCATGATCTTTGATAAGAATGCATGATATGAGATGATGACGTTGAATATGCATGCATTGTGTTTATTCAACTAAGCATTATCATGTTTTTAGGATGTCCCTAAGATGATGCATGATATTGCTTGGTTTGGATAAATAACCCTTTTTTCTTTTTTGGGTATTTTTATTTATTATATTTTTTTGTATTTTTGGGTGAAAAGGGAAACTACCTATATGAATGTGATGAAGGTAGATGTTAACACCGTATAATGGAAGATTCTTATTCCTATTTATTCTTATTTTTAAAAGAATAGGAATGTTGTATGTTTAAAGAAATGCAATGTATACTCAAACAATTTCACATAAACAATGCACAAACAATTCACTCATCCACGAACAGTCACGAGCGAATCACGAGGTAGGGGTATCCTGCAGAAAAGTGCATATTCAAGGTGGATCTAACTGTTCTCACCGGTCTGAGGCCCCCAAGGTGCCCCCATTATAGGGACCCAATTCCTCTCATCGTAGGTCGATGGAAAGCTCCAACGCACCGTCGGACTCAAGTTCATGGTTATCACCTTGAGTGATGCTTTCCGACAACGGTCTACGGGCACCTATAGACCCATTCGACAACCGGCCGTACTAACATCCACTCCCTATGGTTAATCACTCATGCCCCCGGGTATAGAGGGAACTGTTGTGTGCAAAGGTTTGTGTACAGTTTGTATTTCAAACAATTGCGGAATTTAAACATACAACAGTTATTTAAAGCCATATAATAAATCATGTTATCATACAAGCAAGGGGTAACGAAGTAATTTTTAACTATTATTTGTTAAAAACAATCTGTCACTAAATGGGACTGACTCTCGAAGCTTCCCCAGCGGAGTCGCCATCTGTCGCCACCGGCCCGAAACGGGCTTTCGGCATTCGCGAAGGATGGTTGGACTCTTTTATTTGTTTAAAAATATGGATTGGTAGAATGACTTATTCTCAAACTGAGACCTCGTCAAACGAGCAATTTTATTAAAAGGCTCACCAATCCATGTTAATCCCAAGCGGGACCCTCCATGGATTAGCGGTTTTCATAAAAGGAAGGGTTCGTGGAGTCGCCACCAATGTTTTACTCAAAACATTGGAAAAAGAAGTTTAAGGCAATCGATTCAAAAATCGACTTCGGCCATGACAACCAGAGTCGGGTAAGGGAGTCGGTTACGCGTGGGGAAGGTGTTAGCACCCCACAGCGCCCCTTTCGGGTTCCCTATGACAGATTATTTAAAAAATAATAGTGCAAAATTACTAAATTACCCCTATTTATTCTAAGCAATTATAAATTAACTATCTACATGATGACAGTTTAAATATACACACAGAAAGCGGTAAAAGGAAGGTCTTAAGAAGAAACCTTTGAAGCGTGCTTTTATATTCAAGTAAAACTGGGAAGCTTTTTGGCGTTCCCACGCTCTACAAGCCCGCTCGCTCCCTCCTAGAAAATTTTAACTATGGAAATCCGGAGGATTTCCCTTCGACTCAGTTCGAGACTCAAGCAAAAAGCTCAGAACTCGAGAACTTTGTCGGATCAACTCTCCGAGTGATTTCTAGGCAGAGCACTGCTCAAAAAAACCCAGAATACTCAAGAAGAGGGTTAAAACTCAGTGTAAAAGTGTCAAATGACGTCAAATTGACGTCATATTTATAGGAATGAGGCGCAGTACGCCCCCTGGGGTCAATACGGGCGTATTGAAGTTTTTGAACTTCAATACGGCCGTATTGAATTCAGTACGGCCGTATTGAAGTTCAAAGACTTCAATACGGGCGTACTGAGTTCGCCGCGGCCGTATTGCAGTTCAAAATACTCAATACGGCCGTAGTGAACCTCTGGGAGGCCGTATTGAGCTTCATTCCTCCCACTTTTCTTATTTTTGCTATCCTAAGACCTCTAGACCTACAGAGAACCCTCCTAGGGCCTTCCAGGAGTCCTTCTGGCTGATCTTCCTTCAGTCTTTGAGAGCCTTCTAGCTTTATTTCCGACCCGGACAATTTTAGGGGTCTACAACTTCAGTAGAGTGATCAAATTCTTCCCCTGAGTTGCTTTTGTGGTAGGTGGGTTGAGATTGAAAGTTGAGGAGTTGAATATCAATTGGATAGTCACTCTATGAAAGCTCAAGATTCTTAAAGTCAACAAGATATGGTTTCCCAACGAGATATGGTCCCCAACGTCCACAAAGAGGGTGGACCACTTAGTAGGCTCTTGACTACCTAACAACAAACTCTAGAGGAGTTTTGCCGCCAAACAAGGAGCTCGAAAGAGCTTAGCCTACCCAATGATTGCTCTATTTCATGAATTTTGCACTTAATGTTTTATGTGATATATTGAGGTGATAAAATGAGATATTATGAAGTTGTGTTGCATTATGTTGTTATGATTGATGAAACATGTTTTGGAAAGTGGAAAATATAGTATGTTAAGTTGTTTAAGTTGAATTGGAAATTATTATAAATGTTGTATGAGTTGTTTTAATAAGTTGAGAAGTTGTGTTGAGTTGAAATTTGTTGTGTTATGTGAGATGCATGTTATTGAATTATGTTGTGAACTTAGAACTAGACAAGAAAGTATTATTTTTGAAAGTTGAAATATCTCACTATGTGTATATATGTTGTGGTGTTTCGAGAGTCAAATGTTGAAAAATCCTTCTTGAGAAAGCTAGTTCTTTAAGGGTAGTGTTGTGTATCTTCCAAGTCCTTAGTTGATACCATATAGGACAAGTGATATGAACCCAGAGGAATGGATTCGTTTTACGGATCTATCTAGGTTGGAAAGCTCATAATTAAGAAATTAAAAGAAAAAAAATATGGATTGAGATAAGAAATGGAGGAACAATGCCACAATCCCTAAAGATTGATAAGTTGAGGAAGATTCGCCACTTTGAATTAGGAAATTCAAGGATAAGAATCAAAAGTAGTTCCTAAGAACCTAGAGAGAGAAAATCCTCTCAATTGGAAAAATATCCAAATTATGAATATTTCATTTTTTTCTTCAAACTTTTACAAATGGTTCCTATTTATAAGCTTAGATGGGCAAGATGACATAAATTCCCACTAACACTTAATATCTACTAGAATTGACTCCTCACTAGCCCACTAACTAAGCAATAAATTTCCATTAATTCCCACTAGCATTTATTTCCCTTTAGCAACCTAAAAGGCAAGGAAGCCCATCAGATTTATTTAATAAAATAAAATAAAACGAAAATTACATTAAAGGCATCATACCCATCAGATTCACATCATACCCTCCTTCTTTGAGAAGATTCGTCCCAAATCTTAAGGCTTTATTTATTTCCTAATTTATTTAATTTACTAACTACTACAGAAACGCAAATGCTTCCTCTTGGTTCGAAGACATCTCGCTTGTATCCATCTTTAGCTTCACTTGTTGGTAAGTTATTAATCATCCATGAAACAAATAAAACCTCTTTGAACTCATAACCGCGAACATACTCAATGAATAAGAATTGAATCCCGTTCAAGTGGTAACTTTGGAAAACAGCAACTTCAAACAACAAATCAACTCTAATTTCCAAGTGCAGGGTCTCTTGAATTTTATTCTGAAACATGGGCTGGATGTATAAAGGTGCATTAGGAATGGTGTTGACATGCTTCTTGAAACAAGAAAACTTGTCCTCTTGTTCCTGTAAATTTGACACATCAAAAGAAGAAAATGTAACGTTAGAGTTGTCATCTTCCTCTTTATGTTTCTCACCTTCTACTCTCATCTTCTCTTCTCTTTCTTTTTCTATCTTTATTTTCAAATTCAGTTGATCCTCATGTACAGCATCGGATGATAGACATATCAACTTAATCCTTTGTCCACCATGCACAAAAGAAATAGAAGGTCATTCAGGATTTATAATTTTATTGTACATCCATGGCCTCCCTAATAACATATGGCATGTCTCCATGGGGGCAATATCACAAAGAACTTCATCTTCATATTTTCCAATAGAGAATTTAATCATTGCTTGTCCATTTGTAGTGGGAAGACATAATTTCTCAACTGCCCTGCTGCTCACGATATTTTTGAAATTGAATTCATCTACTGCGACCAAGAACAGAGAGTCATCAACCAAACATCTTGTATAGTAAATTTCTATTTCCATTCCAAACCTAGAGCCGAAGCTTTGATACCAAATGATATGAACCCAGAGGAATGGATTCGTTTTACGGATCTATATCTAGGTTGGAAAACTCATAATTAAGAAATTAAAAGAAAAAAAAATTATGGATTGAGATAAGAAATGGAGGAACAACGCCACAATCCCTAAAGATTGATAAGTTGAGGAAGATTCGCCACTTTGAATTAGGAAATTCAAGGATAAGAATCAAAAGTAGTTCCTAAGAACCTAGAGAGAGAAAATCCTCTCAATTGGAAAAATATCCAAATTATGAATATTTCATTTTTTTCTTTTTCAAACTTTTACAAATGGTTCCTATTTATAAGCTTAGATGGACAAGATGACATAAATTCCCACTAACACTTAATATCTACTAGAATTGACTCCTCACTAGCCCACTAACTAAGCAATAAATTTCCATTAATTCCCACTAGCATTTATTTCCCCTTAGCAACCTAAAAGGCAAGGAAACCCATCAGATTTATTTAATAAAATAAAATAAAATGAAAATTACATTAAAGGCATTATACCCGTCAGATTCACATCAACAAGGTCAAGCTATATTAGTTTAGAGGTGAACAAATTGAGTAAAGTATGAAGTTGAGAGGTAAAATTCTTGATTAATTGTTGGAAATGTTTGTAGTATTTGGAGGGTAGTTAATAGGTTAATTTCATAAAGGTTTAGTTGATGCATATTAATGTCATGATAGGTTCATATCCAAGTTGTTTTATCCTTGATAGTGGTACTGAGATTTTCAAGTCTAAGTGACGAAATTCAAGAAATCAATGTCTTGTTGAAAATGGATTTAATGTCCAATGTTGTGCTGTATGGCCTAAATATGAGAGGTTTGACCTTAAGGTGATACGTAGGAGTGTGTAAAAAAAATCAAATGAACTAGATTAAATTTAAAATCAAATTACATCATTTGATAAACACCATAACCAATTTGGAAAAAAATATCAACATTGTTAACATAAAATGAATTTTATAAACCAAACTGTATTAGTAATAAGGTTTGATGCAAAGGTGCACCATTTTTTAAAGAATGAAATAAAACTAAATAAAAATAATTTACTTATGTGTCTCATATCCCATAGTAAGTGATTTACAATATGACATAAAATGTTTGAGTATTGCAGTTATTGTGTTTTTGTGTTGCTTTGTTTTTTTAATTGTCTTTAGACTATTAAAGTAACTTTTAGTTATCAAATGATGTTTCTAAATTTATTTTTTATATGACAATTATAGTTCTTTAATGCTTTTGACTTGACCTCTAGAAGTTTCTTCAATTACTATTACTCTTTGTTATATATTTACTTTCTATTGTATCTCTTATCTCTTTTTTTTTATTCTTTCTTTTTACCTTACTTATCGCATATATCATCAGTTTCTTTCTTTACTTTTTCTCTATCTCCTACCATTTCACTTGGTTAGACTCTAATGTGAAATATACACTAACATTTTTGTTAAATAAAGGCACAATAAAGCCAAAGAGTATTTTATAATGTTTACACTTTAAGTATGTCTAGCAAGACATTGAAGAAGTTTATAAGCTACTTTGACTAACATGTAAGTTTGCTTAATCAATATTATTAAATCGAAAGATGATTCTCTAAACTCAAAATTTTAATGCTAATAAATAAAGTGTTTTTATATAGAAGAAATGTCTGAAAAAAAAAACGTGTTTAAAACATATATTTGAAAGACTTATCAGATGAAGTGTAAGACGCAAATTGCTTGTAAGCCATTGTTAATTAAACAAAACATACAATCTATCTCATATACATTAAATATTTATCATTTTAAAAAAACTTGATCACTTATTAACAAGGTAATTAACGTCAACTAATGTTTGAACTAATTAGAATGACAAAATGCAAATTTAAAATTTTTTTTTGTTAATATAAAACTAAGCTTTTGTCTTGTGTAAAAAATATATGTGACATAGTTTACATTTTTTGTTAATATATTAAAAAATGTTATAAATAAATTAAAGAAAGAAAAGGTTTTAGAGTCTTTCCACGACTTAAAAATAAATTTCAGAAAACTTAATTATTATATTATAAAATTGTTTTTTGAAATCTATCTAAATAAACTTGTATTCTTTATCATAAATAAATAAATAAAAAAACTTGTATTCTTAAAATATATATATATATATATATATATATATTTTTTTTTTTAAATCACATTCTGAGAATTTTGTCAGCGTTAACGATAAAATAAAACTTCAATTTTCTTTTTGGTTGTATGTGCAAATGGGAATGTTCAAAAACCACGAAGTGCTCGTGGGTTGTACTGTGGAGGGAAAAGTCAAAAGTGAGAATAGGGGAAAAAGCCATAAATAAATAAATAAATTGTTATTATTATTATAATAAATAAATAAATAAAAATTCATGCAAGAAATTCCATATGATAACAGGGAAGTAAGCTTCCAAAACGATCAAAGTATTCTCAATCCTTTACTTTAACAAAATCTCCTTCATTTGAGAAGCTACCAATTCGCGCCAAAGTAAACTTTTAGGGTGTGTTTGGATGAAGAATTTTACAAATTTAAAGAATTTTAAATTCTTGGTATTTGAATTACTTTGATTTCAATTTCTATCATTCTTAAAATATTTTGTTTGGATGAGTCAATTCAAATTTCTTAAATTTTAAATTGTTAGGTTGAATATGATAATTTGATTCCATCATAGTAAAACTAATTTTAAAAATATATTTATATGTTGAGATTTTTAAATTAAATTTTATAAAAATAAATATTAATTCATTTTTAAATATTTAATAATTTTAAAAATTAATATTAGATAATATTTAATAATTTTAAAAATTAATATAAGATAATATTTAATAATTTTAAAAATATTTTTGAATATCCAATAATTAAAAGAATAAAGAGATAAGATAAAATATATAGGTGAAATAAGAAAAATAAATATGAGGAATTTCAAATTCTCCCATTTTTGGGAGAATTTGAAATTTTACTATTTTAAGGAATTTCACAAATGCTTGGATTTCAAATTCTTTGTAAATTCCTCATCCAAACAAAGCATTTTACCTCAAGGAATTTGAAATTCTTCAAATAAATGAATTACCCTATCAAAATTCCTCATCCAAACACACCATTAGAGAACATAATTTTCTTCCAACTTTTCATTTCTTATTCAATCTTTTCAATTACAAATTGTCGCATTCTTTTAGGGGTTGTCTAAACTTTCATAACCAAATTATTATAAACAAACACAAAGTCATAGTTATTTCATGGATTAGGAAATGAATTGGAAAACTCTTTAATTAGTCCTCATTTTACAGCTTCCAAGATATGATGTTCAATTGTTTGATATGCGACAAATTCTGTGTGGGCAATAAAAGAGAGGAAATGAGATTTTTGCACTAACATAGATGGATACCTATATTAATTTTTACATCATCAATTATTAAACAATTATATCACAAAAGCTATCATTAAATCAGGAGAACGTTAGATCAGTTTTATTTACGAATTTTATATTAATTTGTTCTTTTATCTCTCCATTACATCACACAAATTTAATCACACACGTCTCTTTATTTATTTTTATATGGTAAATATAAAATTTTATCGCTTTTAATTAAAAGCTTCGTGTAATAACAATAAGTAAAGGAAACAAATCTGATTGTCTTTGGCTTGATGGTCGCAAAGAAAAATGGAAAAAATAAAAGAAATAGTAATAACAATGACCCTTCCCTTATTCTTCTCCTCCACTCCACCACATGGAATACTACTGGAATAGTAATCAATAACAAAAGGAAACTTGGACTGACGAGAGAAAAAGAAAAAAATAAATCAAAATAGAAGAAGTTAAATTTTAATAATATTATTATAAATGGTGTATAAAAATAATATTATTATAGATAAAAGAAAAATGTTAATAATAATTATAATGTAGGTTTTTATATTGGATTATGTTTATTATTTAATTAAGAAAAATAAAATAGATATTTGACATTAGATTAGTTCTTTTAACCAAGAGCCCCGAGTAGATTAGGAAGTTTATGTATGGGATCACTTTATACTTACGTTTTTCAAGCACTTGCTCTAAACTAAAAAAACGCACAAGGAAAACCTCAAGGCTAAAGAAGGAAGTCACCTGGAGATTCCTTGCTGACATCGAACTTCTATCGAGGTAAAGAGGAATACGTTTTCTTACTCATGAGTGGTGGACAATTGTTAGGTATCGAGATTAATCTCCTAATTTTGTTGCTTGCTTCTATGTTGTTCTAAAGGGAACCTTGAGAACCTCCGTGAATATTGTGTCATAGGAGATAATTATTTGTATGAATTCTATTGTTGAAAGTTGAAAGTTGAAGGTTGTCATTTCACAATAAGTGATTTGGTTAAGTTGAAAGTTATTTTGGGTGCTTAGATTGATTTATGTTGTTTATGCGTGTAAGTTGGCATAATAGATAAGTTGTAATATGTAGTATGAGCTGTATTATGAGATGAAAATGTTGTGTGTTATTATTAATGATAAAATGTTTAATAATGATGATTGTTGTAATATGATGAAAAAACATAGTTGTGAGTTGTATGTTGAACCCTAGTTGTGTAGATGTGTAGAAATGTTATCTAAGTTGTTGAGATGACTATGATGTTTAAGTTGTGAGTTGAATGAGATGATGAGATGATAATTGTTGTTGTGTTGTGATGATGAGTTGTTGATCATTAGGACTAGGGGGATATTTTTGAAGTTGCTCATCTTATTGTGCAGATTGAGATAGTTGTGGTGTTCTAAGAGCCCAATTTATTGAAAAAACCTCCGTGGAAAGTTGTCCCTTGGAGTGGATGAGGTGTTCTTCTTCTCTAGGACTTAGTTGGTCCTGTGTGTGGGCAAGGTCGAGGCACACGTGTATAAAGCGACCATGGTATAGGGGGCAGGTCAAGCTATATCGATTACGAGCGATCAATTTGAGTAAAGTATGAAGTTGTGAACTTAGGTTTTTGTGTTTTTATTTTATTTTTATTCTTATTAATTTATTTGAAATATCTTGTTATCTGAAAAATAAGTAAATATATTTTTTTATGTCATTTTATATTTATCACTCAATTGTGCTAAACACTTCTAATTCATGGTAGAAGTAATAAATTAGTTTAATTATTTTTGTTAATAGCAATAATTAGTTTATTATATTTCTTAATAAGAGTAATAATGTACGGTATAGGAGTTGTCATTTATCCCTATAAAAGGATGCTTTTGTAACTTTCTACATACAATAAAATACGATTTTATTTTCCCCTTTTTCTATTATAGCATCAGAGCGACATTTTCCCGCTTCTCTTCTGCACAAGATCTGAAACAATTTTTTTTTTTACTTGGTTTTTGGATCTTTGATTCTTTTTTTTTTTTTGAGTTTTGTTTTCTTCTTTCTTGGTCATAGAGAACACAAAGTCTAGTGATGATGATGCATCAATTGATCAATCAGAAAATCCTAGCAGTCCATATTATTTGTTTCCTTGAGAAAATTCAAGATTGGTTCTTGTCACATTACATATGAATGGAAAAATATTATCATACCTAGAGTTAGACCATGAAAAGAGCATTGTTTTCCAAGAACAAGTTGAAGTTCATCAAGGGATTCATACCAATTCAGAGCAAGAATAATGCGAATTTTCAGTTGGGAGAGTTGCAATGTTATGGTGAGTTCATGGATCACTAGAACGTTAAGTCCACAGATAGCACATATCACCATATACATAGATAATGCAAAGATATTATGGGAAGATTTGAAAGAAAGGTTTTCTAAAGGGGATAATTTCATAATTTCATACCTTCTTCAAGAGATTCATTCAATTAAACAAGGTGTGTAACATTGTGTTGTGAGTTGTATGTTTATTTCAAATTTCAATATTTAATAAATTTATGTTGATGTAATATTTTGGTATTTTAGAACTCTAAGGATTTAGAAATTCTTAAGAGTCAGTACTTATTGAAAGTTATTTTGTCTTAAGGTCAAAGTTGACCTAAAATGAGGGAAGGTATAAAGTTTTCTGAGAACTTGAAGTTCATAAGTTTATTTCTCAGAGTTTTAGAGAAATAGACTTTGGACCTAAAGAAAATCTTTCTTTCTTTTAACTTTAGTAGAGTGATCAGATCTTTCTCCTGAGTTTAGAAGGTCAAGCCATATTAGTTTAGAAGTGACCAAATTAAGTAAAATATAAAGTCAAGAGGTAAAATCCTTAATTGATTATTAGAAATGTCTGTAGTATTTGGAGAGTAGTCAACATCTTAATTTCATATAGGCTTAGTTGATGCATACTAATGTCATGGTAGGCTTACACCCAAGTTGTTCTATCCTTGATAATGATACTAGGATTTTCTAGTCTAAGTGACGAAATCCAAGAAATCAATGTTGTGTTGAAAATGGATTTAATGTCCAATGTTGTGTTGTATGGCCTAAATATGAGAGGTTTGACCATAAGGTGATAGGTAGATCAAATAAACTGGTTTAAATTTGAAATCGAATTTCATCATTTAAAAAACACCATAACCAATTTGGAAAAAATGAAAAATAAATCTGCATTGTTAACATAAAATGAATTTTAGAAGCCAAATTGCATTAGTAATAAGGTTTGATGCACTAGTGCACCATTTTTTAGAGAATGAAATATAATTAAATAAAAATAATTTACTTATGTCTCTCGTATCTCAATGTTTAGTGATTTACATTATGGCATAAAATGTTTAAGTATTGCGGTTCATTGTATTTTTGTTTTGCTTTTTTTTAATTGTCTTTAAACTATTAAAGTAAATTTTAGTTATCAAATGATGTTTCAAAATTTATTTTCATACGACAATTATTATTCTTCAATGCTTTTAAGTTGACCTCTAGAAGTTTCTTCAATTACTATTACTTTTCGTTATATATTTACTTTCTCTTGTATCTCTTATCTCAATTTTTTTTTCTTTCTTTTTACCTTACTTATCCCATATATCATTAGCTTCTTTCTTTACCTTTTCTCTATCTCCCACCATTTCATTTGGCTAGACTCAGGTGTGAAATATACACTAACATTTTCATTATATAAAGGCACAATTCAGTCAAAGAGTATTTTATAATGTTTACTCTTTAAGTGTGTTTAATTAGCAAGACATTGAAAGAGTTTATAAGCTACTTTGACTAACATGTAAGTTTGCTTAATCAATATTATTAAGTCAAAAAATGATTCCCTAAACTTAAAGTTTTAATGTTAATAAATAAAGTGTTTTTATATAGAAGAAATATCTAGAAAAAAGTTTTTGAAACATAATTTGAAAGACTTATCAAATAAAATATAAGACATAGATTATTTGTAAGTCATTATTAATCAGATGAAACATATAGTCTATCTTATATATATTAAATATTTATCATTTAAAAAAATCTTGATTACTTGTGAACAAGGTAATTAACGTCAACTAATGTTTGAACTAATTAGAACGACAAAATACGAATTTAAATATTTTTTTTTTGTTTTTGTAATTTTTCTTATTTTAGAAGACTAACTTATTTGAGTCTCACAAAGAAGAGTTTTAAATCATTCCAAATAAGAATATAAAACTAAACTATTGTCTCGTGTAAAAAATATATGTGACAGTTTATATTTTTGGTTAATGTATTAAAAAATATTATAAAAAATTAAAAAAGAAAAGTTTTAGAGTCTTTCCCCAACTTAAAAATAAACTTCAGAAAACTGAATTATTATATTATAAAATTCAGTTTTTAAAAATCTATCCAAATACACTTGTATTCTTAAAAAAAATATATTTTAAAATCACATTCTGAGAATTTTGTCAATGTTAACGATAAAATAAAACTTCAATTTTCTTTTTGGTTGTATGTGCAAATGGGAATGTCCAAAAACCACGAAGTGCTCGTGGGTCGTACTGTGGAGGGAAAAGTCAAAAGTGAGAATAGGGGAAAAGGCCATAAATAAATAAATAAATTATTATTATTATTATTATAATAAATAAAATTTATTATATGGTAAATATTAAATTTTATCGCTTTTAAAAGCTTCGTGTAATATAACAATAAGTAAAGGAAACAAATCTGATTGTCTTTGGCTTGATGGTCGCAAAGAAAAATGGAAACAATAAAAGAAATAGTAATAACAATGACCCTTCCCTTATTCTTCTCCTCCACTCCACCACATGGAATACTACTGGAATAGTAATCAATAACAAAAGGAAACTTGGAATGAGGAGAGAAAAAGAAAAAAATAAATCAAAATAAAAAAAGTTAAATTTTAATAATATTATTATAAATGGTGTATAAAAATAATATTATTATAAATAAAAGAAAAATGTTAATAATATGTTTATTATTTAATTAAGAAAAATAAAATAGATATTTGACCTAAGATTAGTTCTTTTAACCAAGAGCCCTGAGTAGATTAGGAAGTTTATGTATGGGATCACTTTATACTTACGTTTTTCAAGCACTTGCTCTAAATTAGAAAAAACGCACAAAGAGAACATCAAGGCTAAAGAAGGAAGTCATATGAAGATTCCTTGTTGACATCAAACTTCTATTGAGATAAAAAGGAATGAGTTTTCTCGCTCATGAGTGGTGGACAATTGTTAGGTACCAAGATTAATCTCCTAATTCCATTGCTTGCTTCTATGTTGTTCTAAAGGGAACTTTGAGAATCTCCTTGGATATTGTGTCATAGGAGATAATTTTGTATGAATTCTATTGTTTTTGTTTAATATTATTTATGCTCTATATGATGCTTGATTCAGTGGTGTGAATGTTGAATTAAAATCCTATAAAAAGCCTTTAGGTTACTATGAGAACCCCAATTTTATAGAGTAGGATTGAAGATTCAATATGGAATTATTGATTGAGTAATTGGTTTGCTAAATAAGTAATCAATGGGACAAAGTAGTAGTATTAGACTTTTATTTGTGAATTGACTATTTTGAATGTATTAGAAATGAGAAAACTTGTGCAACTTTTGCAATTTGTGCAAATGACAAGTTGTAATGAGCACCATGGTCCTTAAGAGAAAATGAAGTCCTCTATCTTGACAGTGTTAGATGCCAACAAAATCGCATTGGATGTAGGAGATCTAAAGAGAGTGGGTTGCCCTTTATAGAAGCCATTAGGCATGGTGGTTTCCACACTGGGTGTGAGAGCTCCAAGAGCTTTTTGTGGCTATGACGTCAAACGTTGGTATAACCATGTTGGGATAGGGACTTCTAGAAACCAAAGGTTGCTCTTAGTGAGGGTTGTTAATTAAGTCAAAAGACAATCCCCTAAATTTAGAGTTTTAATGCTAACAAACAAAACATTTTTATATAGAAAAAATGTCTTTAAAAATGTCTTTGAAGCATATCTTTGAAAAACTTATCAGATGAAGTGTAAGACGCAGATCATCTGTATTAGACGAAGAATACAGTCTATCTCAAATACATTAACTATTTATCATTTATTAAGACTAATGATATAATTTGTTTTGAATACTTCATTCCTTAACATATCGAATCAAAAGACCATCTCAAAATTCATAAATATGTTAAAGAGAGAAACCATGCTTTCCATCAAAACCAAATCCTTGAAATTAAGAGAAAAAGTTGATAAAGTCACTACTATAGCTACTCTATGTTGACATTGCTTTCAAAGGCCTCGTTTGGTATGGAAATTTGATAAGTAGCCTCCTTGATTAGATAAGAGGTACTAATTGATGAAATGCATTCAATGCTCATATTAAATGTGCCAAATGGTTACCTTCAGTAGGGAATATGATGAAGATGGAAGAAGCAAACTTGTGAGCTCAACTCAAAATGTTGTAACAGTCATCTTCTCTAGGCTACTATATAAGAAGATTCAAAGTATAACATCTAAGTGAGACGAACACAACATTAGCCTTTATAACCAGTTATAAGGTTGAGCCTAAAAAAGCTTGTTGATAAAAAAAATACCTGAGTAGAGCCTCGAGAGGTTTTTTGTTAAAAGAATATTTGGGTTAAGCCTGGAAAGGCTTGTTGTTGAAAGAATACTTGGGTAATGGCTTGAAGGATCCAATCAAAGAGCACTTGTTGTAGGCCAGAAGTGGCTTGGGAAAGAATACTTGGAACTTTAAGAAAGTTAGTGGATTTCAACCTAGTTGGATTGAGAATTGGATGTAGTCTCTGTGTTTGAGATGAACCAATATAATTTTTCACTATTCTTTCGATTACTCTTCCAACACTTTGTCTATTATAGATACTACTTGAACCTCTTGGGAAAAGTGCAAGTTTTTTGCATTCACTGTTCAATCCCCTCTTCTAGTGACTATCTTTTCTCCACAATTTGGTATCAGAGCTCAGTCTTTGATGAGATAGAGCATCTAACCATGCTAAAGGAAAAAGATCCATATGGGACGTAGTGAAGGCTAATATCTACCAAAAGGAGCTTATCTGATGGAGGACCATCCAAGGAGGATGTATACATGAAGGCCATTGGACCTTTGACTAGGTCCATGCTTAGGAAGCTAGAGGAGGCTTCTACAGAGGAGGTGCTTCTTAGACCTTTGCTCCTCATGAGCATTGATTATGATTCCTCTTAGTAGTCTCTTGAGTTTCCATTGTACATACTTGTATAGTTGATTTCTTGTACTTTGTATATAGTAGATACTTGTATAAGTATATTTTTGCCTTTGTATTTGAGAGGCACTTTATTTCCTTTACTAGTTATTGTATATTGTTTCTAGGGTAGGTTACTTGGACACTTTGACTCCATTTAACCTAACCTAGAAATACACTCTTTCTTAGTTTTCTAGTAGTAGGAATAGGAGTGGCATTAGCAAGCTAGAGAGTGTCACTAGCAAGCTAGAGAGTGTTACTAGCAATTGGGCCAAGAGGTGGGCCTAGGCAAAATTTTACATATTGGACTCATTTTACTCCTAATTTTTCACATATTTGATTTAGCTAGGTTCCATTCACATTGGATGAACCTAACTAAACCAAATTATCATTTTCAAAACCGGTTGGAGTAAATTAAGTCCAAAAGGCCGCCCACCTTAGTTTGTATTCACATTGGCCGGATTGCTTGGCTACTCTCAAGCTTAGAAGCTTGAAGCACAAGCTTCTCCTTAGCTTGATTACCAAGCAAGCTAAGTGAGTAGCTTGCTCTCCAAGCCTCTAGACCATGGGTGATTAGCTAGACCTTACCATGGTTCCTAGTGAACCATGGTTAAGACTAGCTTACTCTCCAAGCTTCCTACTCCTATATACTTGTTTTCCTTTCATTGTAAGACACTTTTGGAGATATTGATAATTATTTTCTGAAGAATTGTTCAGATTTCTCTCTTCTAAAAGTCCCTAAACCTCTTTGATATTCATCCAATTCTCTTATCCCTTCACTAGAAGAGTGTGGTGAGAATTGAAGAGACTTATCTCTTCATCAAGGAGTGACGTCTCTTGGGAGAGTTCTCCACCAAACCGTGGTGGTTCTAAGGTCTCCTTCTCCATTGGAGACCTTAGGAAAGCTTAGGAAGAATCAAGGAGCCAAAGATTCAGGGAGGAACTTGAAGAGGATTCACATCAATCCGGATTCTCCAACAAGTTTTCCATCATTTGGTATCAAGAGCTAGGTCTCCTTGGTAAATTCGTTCTTGAGCTTTTGTCTTCCATTCTTGTTCGTCAAAAAACATATAAAAATGAGTCTATACTGTTCCTCCATGTATTTCCTTTTATTGTCTTGTGTTTGTGTGCCTTGAGTTGTTCTTGTGTCACATCTATAAATCTATAGAACACACTCACTTTGTCTTGCTTGTTTTTGGTTCATATTCTAAATTCTTGTGAATCAATCTTTGTGTGTGCCTTAGGTATTCTTTGTATGTCTTTTTAAATGTTTAAGGATTGCTTTTATCTTCCATTGGACTCCTATTAATTTCGGACTAAAAAGAAATTCCCAAAAAGAAACAAGAATACAAGCATTTTACATTTCTTAATCTACTAGTTTTGTCTTAGAGTCATGTGTAGCTGTTTTGCTTGTCATTAAATCCTTGTTGTGCCTTTTTATTTTTGAATCTATATGAATTGATCTCTGTTCTTGTATGGTTTCATTGCTGGCTGAACATTAATAAATCTTAGAGTTCTCATAAAATGATTCCAATGCATGTTATTAGACCTAACATGTTCTAGAGTCAATTTTTGTGAACTTCAATTGCTATTTGTTTCCTAGAAATTTGTGACCAGCAATTCCTTGTGTGTCTTGTGCTTGTTTTGAAAAACGAAAACAGAGTTAGAAGTGTATTAAAAACGAAAATCAAAGTGTACAAAAGATGAGAACAAGCTAGTACCAAAACTAGTAACAATTTGTGTTGAAAATTTTGACTAGTACACCTACACTTCTACTCTTCTTACTTCTCTTTTCTCCACCACTTGGAAACCTCTTTATTAATTGTGTGGCCTCTTTTTTTAAGTGCTAATTCTCTGTATTAAAAGAAAATAAAGAGACAAAAATACAAGAAAAAGAAGAAAACAAAAGAGAAAAACAGAAAAAGAAAGGTGAAAACAAAACATCACTAGTAGCACTTGGCCTTGAATTTTTGTGTGATTTTTCTTGAGGTTTGCTTGCTGTCCAGTGGTTGGAAAAATAATTTTAAAAACTTAAAAAAATTGCACAAATTTTGTTTTAGTTTTTGTAATCCATTCTAGTGCCATTCCTAGGACTAATCTTTTGTGTGCTAGCTTTTGAAATTAGCCTTTTATTGTTGCTTTGTGTCTTCTTGGCTCTCTTTATTTTGTCACATTAATTCCTATAAGAGTGTAGCCTATTCTAATTGTGATTTTCAGTTTTAATTTCTTGGCCTCTACTCTCTCTTGATTGATTGTTAATCCTTGGTGAGATATAATTCTTTTTCAAGCCATTACACTTGGAAGGAAGGGCTAATTGAGACATATTGGGTTAATCTCAAAGGGGTCAACACTTGAAGGAGATCGAGGTAAAAATTACTTGAGTGAAACACCTTGGAAAGGCTCACTTGTTTGTTCATTTTGCAGCCAAGACATTTTTCTTATTTTAGGTTGAAGATTGGAGACGGATTTTGGAAGGGAATTAGAGACGGATTTGGAAGGTTGTGACGGATTTGTGGAGTTCCTCATTTTCAAACATTTTGGTCACTAAACTTGTTGCAAAAGCTGTTCCAAATTCAACCCTCAAGACCTTTGAAGAGACTCTCCAATTTCTTTTGATTTGTATTAATTTCTTGTTGTAATTCCTTAACCCTACCCTTGGGTTAATTTTTAACTTTCTTTTGTTGAAAACAAACTTACATTTAGGAGTGGTTGTTTGGGAAAACTTTTGATTAAGTCCCACCACTTCCTAAATAGTTTTTAAATAAAGATTCCTAGATACGTTTAGTACTTGTGGAAGGGTACCCAAAGGCTTCAAGTGTCATTTGGGCTTCCACTAGGATACGCCTAGTTTACTTGCTTTCATAATACGTTTAGGACTTGTGAAAGTGTCCCAAAAGGCTTCAAGTGCCACTTGGACTTCCACCCTAGGACAATTCGACTAGTGTATGCTTTACTTGCTTTCCTTTACTTGTTTTAATTTCTAAGCTCGTTTAGAAGGCTTCCTTTGCCTAATAGGGGTTTCGTGCACACATACACAACTACTTTACTTGCTTGTGTGAAAAATTTTTTTGTAAGAAAGGTATAAGGGGGTTTAGTAATTTCCACTTGAAAAGGCTTGGTTATTAAGTGGCTCCTTGTAGATCACCTCCCTTGATAGTGTAACTTGTATACTTAGACCTCCAAGTACTTAGTATTGCACCAAAAAGAGAAAATCTTTTGTGAAACTCTTTATCACTCAATTTTCAAAATTCTTTAAGATTTGTGAAAACCTTTCTCTTGCAAAAATGAGTGATCATTCTCATGAAAGTAGTGTGCATGGTCATCATACTCCTAGGAGTCATAAAAGCACTAAAGATGAGCTTAGATAACTTAGGGATTATATTAGGAAAAAAGAGATAGAAAATGAAAAAAACAATGAGGCTATAAGAGAGTTGTTAAGTAAGCTTGTGGTGGGGGGTGAAACTAACAAACCCCATGCCAATGAGGGTCATGGGCCTTCTAGGCCCAAAAGACATGATGGTGAAGGGCCTTCTAGGTCCCATAGACATAGACATGAAGAAGAACCATCTAGGTCCAATAGTCACCATTCATACACTCACTCATCCTCAAGTGAAGGGTTTTATAGTAGTCACCATGATGATGGCTACTATCAAAGACCCCCTAGGCAACATAGGCCTAGGCATGAAACAACCTCTTCTAGAGAATCTAAGTTTGACCTTCCTCCCTTCTATGGAAAAGACAATGTTGATGATTATCTAGATTGGGAGATGAAGGTTGAACAACTCTTCACTTGCCACAATGTGAGTGAAGAGAGAAAGGTTCCCATGGCTACCCTAAGCTTTCAAGGGTATGCCATGTATTGGTGGACTTCCCTTGAAAGGGAAAGAAGAACTCATCACGAGCCTCCAATTCAATATTGGAATGAGCTTAGAAGTGCCTTAAGGAGAAGGCACATTCCTCCATATTTTGAGAGGGAGTTGATGGACAAGCACCAAAGACTCCAACAAAGAAACCTTAGTGTTGAGGAATATAGGCAACAAATTGAGTTGCTTAAGATGAGGGCTGGAATTAGGGAAGAGGAGAGAACCACCATAGCTAGGTTTCAAAGTGGCCTAAACCTAGAGATTAGGGATAAAGTTGAACTATTACCCTATAGAGACCTAAATGAACTAGTTCAACTTTGTGTGAGAGTAGAACAACAACTTAGGAGAAAGCCTACCCTTAGGAAGGAATCTACCTCATACCCTAGAAAGGACTTCAAGAAGGAGGGTCAACCCTCCTATTCAAAAGAAAGGCCACCAAAAGAAAAATAAAAAGAAAAACCTTCCCATGATACTAGGACTAGTTCTATTAAGTGTTTTAAATGCTTAGGGAGGGGACACATAGCTTCCCAATGCCCCACAAAAAAGTCCATGATCATTAGGGGCAATGAAATCCTAAGTGAAGAGAGCACTTCATCTTCTTCATCCTCCTCAAATGAAGAAGACGAAATTCTTAGTTCTAGTGAGGAAGCACCATGTAAGGGTGATCTATTAATTGCCCAAAGGTTATTAACCAACCAATTAAAAGAACAAGATCAATCACAAAGAGAGAACCTTTTTCATTCTAGATACAAAATTTTCAAGAAAATGTGTTCTCTCATTGTTGATAGTGGATCTTGTAACAATTTTGTAAGTCAAAGGTTGGTTGATAAGCTTCACTTAACTACTATAGCCCATCCTAAATCTTATAAACTTCAATGGCTTAATGAGGATGGACCTATAGAAGTTAAGGATCAAGTAAATGTGCCTTTCTCCATTGGAAAATACAAAGATGAAGTTTTATGTGATATCATTCCAATGGATGCAAGCCACATTCTACTTGGGAGGCCATGGAAACATGATAGAAAAGCCATTCATGATGGTGTTAGCAACAAAATCCTCCTAGTCCATCTAGGCAAGAAACACACTTTGACTCCTCTTACACCTTCCCAAGTGTTGGATGATCAAATATTCATGAAAAAGAAATTTGAGGAAGAAAAAAAAAAGGAAAAGTTAGAAAAAAAAAACCTCTTAAGTCTTGAAAGGGAGGGAGAGAAGGTTATAGAGTTGGAAGGAAGTGTCCCTTCCGAGGAAGTTGTTCCTAGAAGTCAATTTTCAATAAATCATTCAATAAAACAATGTCTTCTAGTTAAACAACCTCTTTTCCTTCTCTATGTCAAAGAGACACTTGCTGCCACAAACTTTGAACTTGAGTATCTACCTAAGGGGATCCAAAATATTTTAAAAGAATTTGATGACCTATTTCCCAAAGAAGTTCCAAGTGGACTACCTCCTTTAAGGGGAACTTGGTGCCCGGGGCAAGCATACCCAATAGGCCTGCCTATAGGACCAATCCCCAAGAAACTAAGGCAATAGAGACCCAAGTTGAAAGTTTAATGAAGAAGGGTTGGGTTCAAAAGAGCCTAAGCCCTTGTGATGTGCACGTTCTTTTAGTTCCAAAGAATGATGGAACTTAGAGAATATGCACAGATTGTAGAGCTATTAATAATATTACTATTAAGTATAGGCATCCAATCCTTAGACTAAATGATATGCTAGATGAGTTGCATGGAGCACTCATATTTTCTAAAATTGATCTTAAAAGTGGTTATCACCAAATAAGGATTAAAGAAGGAGATGAATGGAAAACCGCTTTTAAGACCAAGTTTGGATTATATGAGTGGTTAGTCATGCCTTTTGGCTTGACCAATGCTCCTAGCACATTTATGAGACTAATGAACCATGTCTTAAGGGATTGCATAGGTAGGTTTGTAGTTGTTTATTTTGATGACATCCTTATCTATAGTAAAAGCCTTAAAGACCATTTAGGACACCTTAGAAATGTCTTGCTCATTCTTAGGGAAAACCATCTATATGCTAACTTAGAGAAGTGTACATTTTGCCAAGAGAATGTGAACTTCTTAGGTTTTATAGTTGGCAAAGAAGGGGTTAAGGTTGACCCCGAAAAAGTTAAGGCCATTCAAGAGTGGCCTACCCCTAAGAGTGTGGGAGACATTAGGAGCTTCCATGGCTTAACAAGCTTCTATAGGAGGTTTGTTAAAGATTTCTCCACCATAGCATCTCCTCTTAATGAGTTGGTCAAGAAGGATGTGCCTTTTATGTGGCGGGAGAAACAAGAAAAGGCTTTTCATAACTTAAAGGACCAACTTACACATGCACCCATTTTAGCTCTTCCAAATTTTTCCCAAACTTTTGAGCTAGAATGTGATGCAAGTGGGATAGGTATAGGTGCGTTTTTACTTCAAGATGACCACCCCATTGCATATTTTAGTGAAAAATGTAGTGGACCCACCTTGAATTATCCAACCTATGATAAAGAGCTTTATGCTCTCATAAGAGCCCTCAAAACTTGGGAACATTACGTAGTGACTAAAGATTTTATCATACATACCGATCATGAGTCACTAAAGTATTTGAGAGGGCAAGGTAAGTTAAATAAAAGGCATGCTAAGTGGGTGGAATATTTAGAGCAATTTCCATATGTTATTAAATACAAGAAAGGGAAAAGTAATGTGGTGGCCGATGCACTTTCTAGAAGATACACATTACTTACTACTTTGAGTTCCCAAATTCTTGGATTTGATAACATTAGGGAATTGTATGAAAAGGATCTAGATTTTCAATCCACTTATGAACAATGTCTCAAAAAGGCCTTTGATGGATTCTACATTGATGATGGGTATTTGTTTAAAATGGGAAAAGTTTGCATACCCAAAGGATCCATTCGAAAGCTTTTAATTAAAGAGAGTCATGAAGGAGGTATGATGGGCCATTTTGGAGTTGATAAAACTCTAAGTTTTATAAAGGAAAGATTTTATTGGCTACACATGAGAGTAGATGTCCAAAGGTATTGTTCAAAATGCATAGCTTGTTTACAAGCTAAATCCAAAATTATGCCTCATGGACTCTACACACCTTTACCTATAGCTAGCACTCCTTGGGTTGACCTTAGCATGGATTTTATACTTGGTTTTCCAAGAACCCAAAGGGGTCATGATTCTATTTTTGTGGTAGTGGACCGATTTTCAGAGATGGCTCACTTTATTCCATGCCACAAAATAGATGATGCTAGCCATATCTCAAGACTTTTCTTTAAAGAAGTTGTAAGATTACATGGAATCCCTAAAACAATAGTTTCAGATAGGGATGTTAAGTTCCTTAGTCACTTTTGGAAAACACTTTTGGAAAGACTAGGAACTCAACTTCTATTTTCTACTACTTGTCACCCACAAACTGATGGGCAAACCGAAGTAGTAAATAAATCCTTATCTACACTATTGAGGGTCATTTTAAAGAACAACAAAAAGTTTTGGGATGAACATCTTCCTCACATTGAATTTGCATATAATAGGGTCACTACAAGAAAAAAGATTATTATCTACGGAATATTATCTACGGAATTTTTTCCGTAGATAATGCTTAGTTATCTACGGAAAATTATCTACGGAATTTTTTCCGTAGATAATTTTTAGTTATCTACGGAATATTACCTACGGAATTATTTCCGTAGGTAATATTTAGTTATCTACGGAAATTTCCGTAGATAACTTATCTACGGATTTTTCCGTAGATAATTTATCTACGAAAATTTCCGTAGAAAACTTCACCCATAAATAAAATTCGTAGGTAAAACATTTTATTTGAAATCAATTAACATATTTTATTATCGTTTCATTTTAATTTATTGTAAAATAATTAAAATATTTAATTTAGCATCATTAAAAAAATAATCATTATAAGATTTATTTTTTTAAAAAATTTTATTATTTATTATAATACTTTTAGTCACCGTATCGACCAAAAAATATATTTTTGATTAAAATATATTTTAAAATTTAGTTAATTCATTATAGTATTTTAAATAAATATTTTTAAAATTGTTATTAGATAAGTTATCTACGGAAAAATCCGTAGGTAAGTTATCTACGGAAATTTCCGTAGATAAGTTATCTACGGAAATTTCCGTAGATAACTTATCTACGGAAAAATCCGTAGATAAGTTATCTACGGAAAAATCCGTAGATAACTTATCTACGGATTTTTCCGTAGCTAACTTATCTACGGATTTTTCCGTAGATAATTTAGTAAATAAATTTCGTAGATATAATATTTTATTTGAAATATCAATTAACATATTTTATTATCGTTTCATTTTAATTTATTGTAAAATAATTAAAATATTTACTTTAGCATCATTAAAAAAATAATCATTATAAGATTTAATTTTTTTTTAAATTTAATTATTTATTATAATACTTTTAGTCACCGTATTGACCAAAAAATATATTTTTGATTAAAATATATTTTAAAATTTAGTTAATTCATTATAGTATTTTAAAATAAATATTTTTAAATTGTTATTAGATAAGTTATCTACGGAAATTTCCGTAGATAACTTATCTATGGAAAAATCCGTAGATAACTTATCTACGAATTTTTCCGTAGATAACTTATCTACGGATTTTTCCGTAGGTAATTTAGTAAATAAATTTCGTAGATATAATATTTTATTTGAAATATCAATTAACATATTTTATTATCGTTTCATTTTAATTTATTGTAAAATAATTAAAATATTTACTTTAGCATCATTAAAAAAATAATCATTATAAGATTTAATTTTTTTTTCAATTTAATTATTTATTATAATACTTTTAGTCACCGTATCGACCAAAAAATATATTTTTCATTAAAATATATTTTAAAATTTAGTTAATTCATTATAGTATTTTAAAATAAATATTTTTAATATTGTTATTAGATAAGTTATCTACGGAAAAATCCGTAGGTAACTTATCTACGGAAATTTCCTTAGATAAGTTATCTACGGAAATCTCCGTAGATAAGTTATCTACGGAAATTTCAGTAGATAATTTATCTACGGAAAAATCCGTAGATAACTTATCTACGGATTTTTCCGTAGATAATTTAGTAAATAAATTTCGTAGATATAATATTTTATTTGAAATATCAATTAACATATTTTATTATCGTTTCATTTTAATTTATTGTAAAATAATTAAAATATTTAATTTAGCATCATTAAAAAAATAATCATTATAAGATTTAATTTTTTTTTAAATTTAATTATTTATTATAATACTTTTAGTCATCGTATCGACCAAAAAATATATTTTTCATTAAAATATATTTTAAAATTTAGTTAATTCATTATAATATTTTAAAATAAATATTTTTAAAATTGTTATTAGATAAGTTATCTACGAAAAAATCCGTAGGTAACTTATCTACGGATTTTTCCGTAGATAAGTTATCTATGGAAATTTCCGTAGATAACTTATTTACGGAAATTTTCGTAGATAACTTATCTACGGATTTTTCCGTAGATAATTTAGTAAATAAATTTCGTAAGTAAAACATTTTATTTAAAATATCAATTAACATATTTTATTATCATTTCATTTTAATTTATTGTAAAATAATTAAAATATTTAATTTAGCATCATTAAAAAAATAATCATTATATGATTTAATTTTTTTAAAATTTAATTATTTATTATAATACTTTTAGTCACCGTATAGACCAAAAAATATATTTTTGATTAAAATATATTTTAAAATTTAGTTAATTCATTATAATATTTTAAAATAAATATTTTTAAAATTGTTATTAGATAATTATCTATGGAAACATCTGTAGGTAACTTATCTACGGATTTTTTTTCGTAGATAAGTTATCTACGGATTTTTTCCGTAGATAAGAAAATTTCCGTAGATAAATTATCTATGGAAATTTTCGTAGATAACTTATCTACAGAAATTTCCATAGATAACTTTACTCGTAGATAAATTCCGTAGGTAATACATTTTATTTGAAACATGAATTAACATATTTTATTATCTTTTTATTTTAGTTTATTGTAAAATAATTCGAATATTTAATTTAGCATCATTAAAAAAATAATCATTATAATATTTAATTTTTTAATTTAATTATTTATTATAATACTTTTAGTCACTCTATTGACCAAAAAATATATTTTAGATTAAAATATATTTTAAAATATATTTTAGATTAAAATATATTTTTAAAATTAGTTTTGATTAAAATATATTTTAAAATTTTAGTTAATTCATTATAATATTTTAAAATAAATATTATTAAAATTGTCATTAGATAAGTTATTTACAGAAATTTCTGTAGATAAGTTATCAATTGAAATTTCCATAGATAATTTATCTATGGATTTTTCTATAGATAAATTATCTACGAAAATATCCGTAGGTAACTTATCTACGGATTATTCCGTAGATAAGTTATCTACGGAAATTTCCGTAGATAAGTTATCTATGGAAATTTCCGTAGATAACTTCACCCGTAAATAAATTTCTTAGGTTACATATTTGAAACATCAATTAACATAATTTATTATCTTTTCATTTTAATTTATTGTAAAATAATTAGAATATTTAATTTAGCATCATTAAAAAAATAATCATTATAAGATTTAATTTTTTTAATTTCATTAATTATCATAATACTTTTAGTTATCGTATTGACCAAAAAATATATTTTAGATTAAAATATATTTTAAAATTATTTATGATTAAAATATATTTTAAAATTTTCTTTAATTCATTATAATATTTTAAAATAAATATTATTAAAAATTGTCATCTTAAATTTTTTATTTTTATAAATTAATTGATGATAAAAAAAATAACATACTAATATATGGTTTTAAATTTGATATGAAAATATTAGGATATAATTAGATAAGATTTTAAATTCGTATTTTATTAATGATTGAAAATTTAAGATTATAATTTTAAAATATATAAATTATTATTTAAACTTTTAAATTTATAATCATTAATTTAAATTGTTTCATAATATTAATTTTAAATTGAAATAAGTAGATTGTTAATTATACAAGTATGTATATTTATAAGTAAATATTAATTAAATATAATATAATTATTATTATTTTTGGTAATATAATTATTATATATATTTTTATATTTTTATAGCGGTCAGAACATACCAAAATGAGAGGGATCCAAAAATAGTATAAGTATGAGATTGTACTTAAATGAATTAATTTGTACTACTTATACTGATAACATGCATTAGCTCTTCTGTAGCCTATCTCATAAGAACTCCACAGTTAAGCGTGCTTGACCTGGAGTAGTATAGGGATGGGTGACCTTCTGGGAAGTTTCCCAGAAAATGTGCAATAAGAACAAAACATGTTGAAAAGTGAAGTGTAATGAAATAGCATCCTTGAGAGGCCAAATATGAGAGTTATTACATTAATAAATTTATTAAAATTAAATAAAAATTTCCTGAAATGAGTTATCTACGGAAAATTCCGTAGATAACATTATCTACGGAAAAATCCGTAGATAATGTTCCGTAGATAACGTTATCTACGGAAAATTCCGTAGATAACGTTATCTACGACCATTTTATCTACGGATTTTTTTCCGTAGATAATCCGTAGATAATTGACATTTATCTACGGAATTTTATGTTTATCTACGGATTTTTCCGTAGATAATCTTGATTTTTCTTGTAGTGGGTAGTTCACAAGACTACCAATCTTTCTCCTTTTGAGGTTGTTTATGGCTTTAACCCTCTCACTCCTTTTGATATACTTCCATTGCCTAGTACTTCTTCTTATTTGCATAAAGAAGGAGTGTCTAAGGCTGATTTTATAAAAAAACTTCATGAGATGGTTAAAGACCAAATTGAAAAACAAACTAAAAAATATATTGAATACAACAACAAAGGGAGAAAGAAACTTATTTTTGAAGAGGGAGACTTATTTTGGCTTCATTTACGAAAAGAAAGATTTCCTACTCAAAGGAAGTCCAAACTAAGTCCAACAGGAGATGGTCCATTCAAAGTCCTTCAAATGATGATAATGCTTATAGGATAGATTTACCTTCTGATTATGGTGTTAGTAATACATTTAATGTTTGTGATGTTATGCCTTTTTCAGGTGATGCTAACACTGATAATGAGATAGTAGATCTGAGGACAGATCCTTCTCAAGAAGGAGGGTATGTCGGAGGACCATCCAAGGAGGATGTATACATGAAGGCCATTGGACCTTTGACTAGGTCCATGGTTAGGAAGCTAGAGGAGGCTTTTACAGAGGAGGTGCTTCTTAGACCTTTGCTCCTCATGAGCATTGATTATGATTCCTCTTTGTAGTCTCCTGAGTTTCCATTGTACATACTTGTATAGTTGATTTCTTGTACTTTGTATATAGTAGATACTTGTATAGGTATATTTTTTCCTTTGTATTTGAGAAGCACTTTATTTCCTTTACTAGCTATTGTATATTGTTTCTAGGGTAGGTTACTTGGACACTTTGACTCCATTTAACCTAACCTAGAAATACACTCTTTCTTAGTTTTCTAGTAGTAGGAATGGGAGTGGCATTAGCAAGCTAGAGAGTGTCACTAGCAAGCTAGAGAGTGTTACTAGCAATTGGGCCAAGAGGTGGGCCTAGGCAAAATTTTACATATTGGACTCATTTTACTCCTAATTTTTCATAGATTTGATTTAGCTAGGTTCCATTCACATTGGATGAACCTAACTAAACCAAATTATCATTTTCAAAACCAGTTGGAGTAAATTAAGTCCAAAAGGCCGCCCACCTTAGTTTGTGTTCACATTGGCCGGATTGCTTGGCTATTCTCAAGCTTAGAAGCTTGAAGCAAAAGCTTCTCCTTAGCTTGCTTACCAAGCAAGCTAAGTGAGTAGCTTGCTCTCCAAGCCTCTAGACCATGGGTGATTAGCTAGACCTTACCATGGTTCCTAGTGAACCATGGTTAAGACTAGCTTACTCTCCAAGCTTCCTACTCCTATATACTTGTTTTCCTTTCATTGTAAGACACTTTTGGAGATATTGAGAATTATTTTCTGAAGAATTGTTCAGATTTCTCTCTTCTAAAAGTCCCTAAACCTCTTTGATATTCATCCAATTCTCTTATCCCTTCACTAGAAGAGTGTGGTGAGAATTGAAGAGACTTATCTCTTCATCAAGGAGTGGCGTCTCTTGGGAGAGTTCTCCACCAAACCGTGGTGGTTCTAAGGTCTCCTCCTCCATTGGAGACCTTAGTAAAGCTTAGGAAGAATCAAGGAGCCAAAGATCTAGGGAGGAACTTGAAGAGGATTCACATCAATCCGAATTCTCCAACAAGTTTTCCATCATTATCTTACAAGACCTCCAACCTTTAATTGAAAAGGTTACCTATAGTAGAAGAACCAAATGAAAATGTTCATAAAGTCCACTCAGTACCCCCTATGGAAGATAATAACACAAGGTGACATTACTGTTACAAAGACTGAGACACAATACACTTATGAAGACTACAACATTTACAAAACAACATGAATGCATGCTACCTCATTGCATGCTCATTTTCTTGAACTGATTACAATAAGTTTTGCAGTTACTCCACCACTAAGGAAATGTGGGATGCCATCAAAGTAACTCCTGAAAGCACCAAAGACTTTAGGCTAAGGATAACAACTACTCTTTAGAGGAACCATGAGTTGTTCTCCGTGAAAAAGAACAAGACCATTGACGAAATGTTTAGACATTTCCAAACAATTCTCAATGGGTTAAAATTCGTGGGAATTGAGTTTTCAAAAGATCAGAATAATCTAAAGATCTTGGATAGCCTACTCAAAATGGGAGCCTAAAGCCACAACTATCTCTAAAGCTTGTGACTTGAAGGCTTTAACCTTAGATGAATTCCTTGGTGCTTTGCGAGTTCATGAAGTTCACCTCAACAATAGGGACCGAAACATGGCGAATGATACAATTGCTTTGAAAGGTGGTGAGCCCAACAAAAATAAAGAGTGTGGGAAAGCTCTTAAGGTTGAGTCTGAATCTGAAAGCTCAAATCAAAGTTTTGAGAACTCTACAAACGATGATATTTCTTTCATGTCTATAAAGTTTAAGGATATGCTAAAAAAGAAGAGAAGGATGAAGACCTTTTTCTCGAAAGAATGAGAGATCCAATAAGCTTGGATTTTTAGATAACAAAGACATCGTCTGCTATGAGTACAAAAAGCCTAGTCATGTAAAGGTTGACTACCCCTCTCTCAAGAATTAGTGGTCTATCAAGAAAAAGATCAAGAGAAGCCTAATGGCCACATGGGAAGATCTTGACAATAGTAGCAATGACTCAGATGATGAAAAGGCAAACATGTTTTTGATGATAGACACTAAGACAGATAAGAGGTAAATTTTGAACCTAACTCTTGTTTGTCTAACTTTGATGAGGAAATGTCTTATGAGACTCTACTTGCCAACTCCCACATGATTCTTGAGTATAATAAGATTAAAGAAAAACTAAAGTTCATTGAGAAAGAAAATCTTGAGCTTAAGAAAAGTCTATTAAAGTCTAAAGTAGAACTCCAAAGCCTAAAAGACAAGATCGTTGGTTTAGTTCCTCCTGAAATCTTAGCATTGGAAGCTGAAAATATTCAACTCAAGAAGGAACTAACTAAATTTGTGAAAGGGTCACTACAAGAAAAATGCTAAATAGCGACCGAAATTAGCGACCGAAATTTTTCGGTCGCTATTTTGCGACCGAATTAGCGACGGATTTGGGTGGTAGCGAGAAAATCGGTCGCTAAATCGGTCACTATTTAATTGTGTTTTATGAAAGCATGACCTGCGACGGAATTAGCGACCGATTTTGAATAAATATAAAAAAAAATTGCGACCGATTTTATTTCGGTTGCTAATCCTAAAGTTTTGAATATTTTAGCGACCGAATTAAAATCGGTAGCTAAAACTTTTTTTTTTTATTTTATCATTCAAATGTCAATTGATGTGGCAATTTTTATTAAAATGTCAAAGCTAGGATTCGAACTATGGACATGGAGATTATGGGCCACACATGGTACCGCTGTGCCACTTTAATTTCTTTGTAAAATATTAAAAGTAATATATATACATAATATAATATCTTTTCTAAACTTTGAAAAATCCTCAACATTATATTAGATATCTTTTAATTTAATATTAAATATCTTTTAATTATAAAATATAATAAATCAAATCTAAAATCTGTAATAATTTATTTGATACAAATATTTAATATGAAATTATTTATTATAAATTTAGTTATGATTTTTATAATCTTTTAATTTAATACTGGATTTCTTTTGATTATAATATTTTAATATATTTTATTTGAAATATCAATTAAAATATTTTATTACCTTTTCATTTTAATTTATTGTAAAAGAATAAGAATATTTAATTTAGCAGTAATAAAAAATAACTATTATAAGATTTAATTTGTTTAATTTTATTATTTATTATAATATTTTTAGTCGCTATATTGATAAAAAATATTTTTAATTAAAATATATTTTAAAATTTTAATTAATTTATTTCATTCACTCTCTTTATTAAAAAGTGATAAAATATAATTTATATTCAATTAATTTAATAAAATAAAAACTTAAAAATATGTATTTAAAATCTATAACAATTTCTTAAATACAAATATTTAAAATTTTAAAATAAATGTTTATTTATTTATTTATTTTAAATAAATTAAGCACAAATTAAATGTTGTGATTTTTTTTAGAGTATTCATCCTTAAAGTTGCAAGCTCAGTTACTTGCTGTAGAGAAGGAGAAACATAAATATTGAATAATTCATCTTTTGAGAACCATGAAGGATCTCAGATCAAAGTTAGAGCAAGTGAGTATAGCTGATTTGTTTTTAAATTTTTATTGAAATAAATGATCAAAATATATTGCCTCTTTTAATGTGTTGCTTCAAGTCAAAATTAGTCAATCTGATTACAAAATTATTATAAAATTTAATTAATTTTAATATATAATAAATTTAATATCAAATTATTTATTATGATTTGAGTTATAATTATTATAATCTTTTGAATTAATATTAGATATCTTTTGATTATAAAACATAATAAATAAAATTTAAAATCTGTAATAATTTCTTTAATACAAATATTTAATATCAGAATATTTATTATAATTTTAGTTATGATTTTTATACTCTTTTGATTTAATACTAGATTTCTTTTAATTATAATATTTTAATGTATTTAATACTTTTGATTTCTTTTGATTTGAATTATAATTTTTGTAATATTTTGATTTATTATAATTAATTAATTTCCATTTTCTTATTTTTTAGGTTAGTAGTAAGTAGTTTTGCCAGGAGAAAAGCAAAAAAGAAGGGGGAAAGAGTGAGTGAGTGAGCTAGTGGCCGCTCACAATTTGGCATCAAATTTGAAAACCACCCCACACACACACTTTAACCCTCCAGCGCGCCCTCTCATCAAACTCCAATTTCATTTCTCTCTCTCTTCTAATCCCAATCACAACGATTCTATTCCTTTTCCCTCCAATTCTAGGGTTTTTCTCACCGCTAGGGTTCCCAATTCTCTGGTCCCCCTCCCCAATCCATGGCCACCGAAATCCTAGAAGACTCCAAGCCTCCGCTCCATGAAGCCAAATCGCCACCGACCTCCAAGATTCCGGAGAAGGATGCTTCCGCGGAGGCCGCTAAATCCGAGGACAATCAAACGCCCTGTTCCGCCGTCGCCCTGTTCCGCCGTCGCCCCCATCAAGCGCCGCTCCCCCTCTTCCTCCGCCCAGCCCAGCGCCAAGAAGCTTTTCTGCGACCAAGAGGACCTCTCCCTCCACGGCTTCTCCGCCGTCCACGTCCCCCTCAACCTCCACTCCCTCCTCACCAAGGGCCGTTCCTCCCCCGTCCTCCGCCGCTGCGTCTCCGACCCCTGCTGCCCGCCCAGACCCTCTGCCCTCCCGCCCACCTTCCGGAGGAGCGTGTCCGACCTCTCTCCCTTGCCTCTACCTTGTATCAACTGCGAAGAAAATATTGCACCCGACTCCCTGGTATGGACAGTTCTTGAAAAAGTTTTGATCTTTCTTGGATTTGGAATCGTGGGTTTTGTTTCTTTTTTGATGGGTGTGTGTGTGCAGAGGCTGAGAAGGATGAAAGATCGTTTGAAGGAGATGAAGCAGTTTTGGGATGAGGTTATGGAAGATAATGACCAAGAAGATGGAGGAGGAGAAGACTGTCAAGTGCATGAACATGACAAACTCCTGCCTAAGGTATTCTTGATTTTCGACTATGATTCTTTTGTCTTTTTAATCACCAACAAGATATATAATAATGAATCAAGAAAAAACATTTTATCACAGACATTGAATTCTGGTAGATCTGACCTGAAAACATGAAGATAATGTTTTCATGTAATTAGTATTTGGAGGCCTGCTTTGCATTCAATGCTGCCTGATTTAATAGCTGAAGCTAGTCTTAATTGTACCATAAACTGAGTAATTTCCCCAATGAGGCCTTAAAATTTGTTATTGATTTACTTGTTACTTCTTGCTTCTTCCTCAGTTCTTACATTTTTTTATTTTTAATTTGGTTGGCCTTTGTCTTGTAACTTGTGAATTTTATATTTGATTTGATGTGTGGAAAAAAGTTTCTTCTGTTATTAAATTCACCCCATTTGTGTCATATTTGTTAGGTGGATCATGATTTTGATGTATCTTTTAGCATGCAATCTTGGTTTGGTATCGTATACCCATAAAATATTATCTTTGCAGATTTTGAAATTGATTGTTCACCTATCTTTATCTATTTTTTTTATGTCAGTGGTACCCAATCAAGTTAAATTTAAAGGGTCTTTGGTAAATTTTACTTCATAAGTGTTTGCAAGAGTGTGTTGCTAGCATTTTTCTATGGATGAATCTTAATGGTTTCTTTTCAAATGTTGTTTCATAAAAACAGGAGTGTCTGAGGCTGTAATGGACCTACTATTGAAAAATCATGAATTTATCATTCTTGGCAGGACAAACAGAGAACCAAGGTAAAGGAGAGGATTGACAAATTTGTCAAAGAAAAGTTGTTGGACTTCTGTGATGTTCTTAATATTCAAATAAACAAGACCAATGTGAAGAAGGCAAGTCTTGTCATAATAATATATACTGATTTCATTTGAGAAGAGAGTTTAGTACTTTTTGAAATTAAATAATTAAATGGATATGGTTTCAGGAGGAGCTGTCGGCAAAGCTTTTGGAATTTTTGGAGTCCCCCCATGCTATAACTAATATTCTACTTGCTGATAAAGAGCAGGTTTATTCTTTATAGATTATTTTAATCAGTTAGACACTTTTGCATGTTTTAAGTTGTAACACAAGTAATTTGCATCGTTGTATATCATTTCATTGATTGAATGTTAAAATTGATAGTACCTCTCTGCTTTCTAACAAATTGTCCATTCTTTATTTTTTTTTAGTTTGAGATTGTTTTCTAACAAAATATATCCATTACAAACACATGAGAAAATCACTAGTCATTAAATGCTTCTTGGAATCTAATCCATATTCTTATCCTTATATTTAATGAGGTTGTGAAGAGGAGAAAGACAACAACGACGATGAGGAAGAAGTGGAACAGGAGGAGGACGAAGCGGAAGAGAAAGAGAAAGGGAAAGAGAAAGGGAGTATGCATGGATTTTTTTTTTTGTTGGCAGTTTAGATTTTATCATTAGACTTGTGTTGTTTGTTGAAAGTATTTGAAAACCGTATTGTAGTTTTTTGTTCTGTTATGACTCATGATACTTGATCCTACTACTATACTTTTTTTCCATCACCTAAATTTCCTTATAATCTCTCCTCTCCACTCTCTATCCTGTTAGTCTTCCTCATCATAGAAAAATTTCCTTTGTTTATTCTTTTAAGTCTATAGTCTTCCATTTGTAATATGGAGTCTAGCAGTTTAAGTTTTTAAAGACCATCTTTTTGAATTGTAACGTTAGTAAATAATAAATACATACTCATTTAATATGAGGCGTTATAAATATATTGTTAATTTCATATTCGTTAACAGGTATAAATTTATAATTTAAAAAAGAATTTAAAAATACTGGTATATTTTAGTGACTGAATTAGCGACCGAAATTATTTGTAGCTAATTCAAGTTATTAGCGACTGAAATAGTGACCAAAATAATTGGTTTTCAAATTTTTAGCGACCGAAATAGCGACCGATTTTATCCGAATCTATTTTAGATTTTTAGCGACTGAAATAGCGACCGATTTTATTCGTATCTATTTCAATTTTTTTAGCGACCGAAATAGTGACCGATTTTATCCGTACCTATTTTAGTTTTTTAGCGACCGATTTAGCGACTGATTTATAAAATGTTTTTATTAAATAAATATAAAAATTAGCGACGGAAATTGCTACCAAAAAATTCGGTCGCAAAATTTGTCTCAGAAGTTAGGAGACCAGAATTTTAGCGACGGATTTTTATTGGCTAGCGACTGATTTTTCGGTCGCTAAATTTCGACAGAAAAAATTTTGGTCGTTATTTCAAATAGCGACCAGGGTTTTAGCGACGGATTTTTTCGGTCGCTATTTCGGTCGCTGAATGAAATAGCGACTGAATTTACCTAAATAGCGACCGATTTTGGTGGTCGCTAAAACTTGATTTTTTTGTAGTGGGTCCTCTAAGATGAATGTGTTGTTAAGACATAAAAGACTTCAATAAGACAAAAGTGGTTTTGGCTTTGATCTTGGTCTTAAGACATCTAAAACCAAGCCTAAGTCTACCTTTTGTTCCGGTGGAAAAGGAGTAAAACCTCCAAGCAAACAAAAGGGGTAAACGAGAGTTGCTAGAACTAACAAGAAACGACCTAAGAAAATCTAGGTACCAAAGTCACAATTTTTTTTATTGTTGTAGATATCCTTGGTGGGAAGAATGAAGGATTCAAGTTGGTACTTGGACAGTGGTTTCTCACGACACATGACAAGAGAAAGGTCTATGTTCTCAAGTAGGGATGGCAAATATACCCGTACCCGTGGGTAATACCCGAACCCGTCCCGACTTTGACGGGGAATACCCGGTTTGACCGGGTACGGGTACGGGTACGGGTAAAACCCGATATATTGAATCGGGTACGGGTACGGGTACGGGTATGTACTTACCCGCCCCGTACCCGTACCCGTACCCGTCCCCGTTCTCATTTTTAATTTAATATTCACTTTTAATTTAATTATATTAAAAAAAATTAATATTTTTTTATGTATGATTATTTATTATAATGTGAGATAAAAAAATAACCTAATTATAATTATAATATAATAAAAAAAATAATTTAAAAATATTATTTTTTTAAAAAAAATAAAAAATAAAAAAATTGACGGGTACGGGTATACCCGATACCCGACGGGGATGGGGATGGGGATAAAAATCCATACCCGACGGGTATGGGGACGGGGATGGGGATGAGTTTTACTTGCGGGGACGGGGACGGGTATCATGAAACCCGTTCCCGCCCCGCCCCGTTGCCATCCCTATTCTCAAGCCTCCAACCCCATGAAAGATTTGTGCCTTTTGGAAGTGACAAAGGAAAAATAAAAGTTATAGGTAAGATAAACGAAGGAGAAAAATGTTGTGACTTAAACGTTGGAACCTCTAGAAAATTAAAGGATTCAATCAAACGAAACTCCAAGATCTCAAAAGGATTAGAATTTTGTACATCATCATCCACAAGATCAAATATTGGGTGATAAGACTAAAGGTATAAAAACTCATGCTACTCTTAGGGATCTAGCTTCATATGCATGATATCTAAGATTGAGGCAAAAAGCATAGATAAAGCATTGGTAGACAATTAATGGATCATTGCCAATGAAGAAGAACTCCACTAGTTTGATAGGAACAATCTTTCGACTCTCATCCCAAAGCCAGAATATCAGAATGTAATACAAACTCGATGAGTCTTCATAAATAAGCTAGATGAAAAAGGTAAATTGGTAAAAAAACAAAGCTATATTAATAGCTCAAGGCTATAATCAGTAGAAAGGTATTGACTTCACTAAAACTTTTTCTCTTGTTGACAAACTTGAAGTTATTCAAATTATGCTAGCTTTTGTAGCTGTAAAAACATGTTTTCAAAATACAAAAAGCTCTTTATGGTCTAAAATAAGATCCTAGAGCTTGGTATGATAGACTAAGTAATTTCTTGCTTAACAATGGTTTTATGAGAGGCAAGGTTGAAAAACTTTGTTTAGAAAAGATTTTGGTACAAATCTCATAGTAGTTCAAATATATGTTGATAACATCATTTTTCAGTACTACTAATGAATCTTTTTGTGAGGATTTTCAAAGTTAATGCAGACTGAGTTTGGGATGAGCATGATGGGAGAATTAAAGTTCTTTGTGGAACTTTAGATCAAGCAAGCATACGAAGGGATATACATTAATCAACAAAAAAATATCAATGAACTTCTAAAGAAGTTTAGAATGAATGTTTGCAAGCCCATGCCTATAGACACCATTTTTTGTCCAGGCCATCTTTACTAAGGCTGAGAGACCTCTGGAATGAGAAGAATAGCCTTTGAGGGCTTAGTAAGACACAAAAATGGACCAAGATGAAGCCTTGGAGGCCCAAAAGACAACATTTCACGAAAAATCCTAATCTGGGGCATGGAACGACTATTCCCAAACCTGGAACGATCGTTTCCAATTGAAAAATGAACTAAACCTTATTTTGGGAATGACTATTCCAAATAAATGTTTTACGTGTTTCTCCAAGGTGTGGAAAGACCATTCTAGTCTTGGGAATGATTCTTCCCCTGCCCTGGGTGCCTATATAAGAGTGCCTGGGGTTGATTCTTCCATACACCTGATACTTGGCACACACACCTGTCAGATTTGACTTTCCCCCTCTCTTTGTAAATTTTTGAGTAATTGTGAAGCTTTTGTAGAATGAAAGGCTACCAAAATGCATCCCTATACACATTTGTGAGGATTTTTCTATAAAAGCTTGCTTTGGAGGTTTTTAATTCTCTCTCATTTCCCTTTTCCTCTATATTTGCTTGACTCCTAACCCTATTCGCATGCGGTAAACCAATAAATCATGTAGATAATAAGTTTTTTAAATGGATAGGGTTTAGGCTTTAGTTACAACCCTATTTGCATGTAGTTAACGATTGTTATGTAGGTCATGTTATGTAAATTATTGTAAATTATTATTTGATAAATAAAATAAAAGGGGTTGAGACTTAATTATAATTGTTATTGTGCTAAATTTACCATAGGATACCAAACTAGGGCGTTGTAGGGTGTCAAATATCTTTCCCACGCGTAACCTACCCTCGAACCTGATTTTGGCTATGAAGACCATAATTAATTTTTGAAAACCCTTTTCTTTTTATGATGTTTTGAGTAAAATATTAGTGGCGACTCCTTCAAGCCTTTTCAAAAACCATTGGTGAAGGATTAGTCTGATCTTAGGGTATTCGAAAGCCGATGAGATTTTTAAAATGAAGTCCAAACCATCTGTGGGTAAGACCGGAATTTTACGGGTTTAGACAATGCCCACCCTCATGCATCTGTCTAGAACCTTGTCAAAAGATGAATAAGGTAAACCTGTGGATCATACAATCTATAGAAGCATGATAGGGTCTTTACTCTATCTCACCGCAAGAAAATCTAATATCATATTCAGTGTTTGTCTATGCACAAGATTCTAGTTTGATCCTAAGGATTCTCATCTTAAGGCTGTTAAACACATTTTCAGATATTTTGCAGGTTCTACTAACCTTAGTTTATTCTACAAGAAGAAACCTTATTTCAGGTTGGTAGGATTCTGTGATGTTGACTATGCAAGAGATATAAGAGAAAGAAAAAGCACAAGCGGACGATGTCAATTCTTAGGAAGTTGCCTAATCTTTTGGGCAAGCAAAAAGCAAAACTTCATTGGGATATCTATAAATAAAGCAAAATACATCTCCGCAGTTGGATGTTGTTCATAACTTCTCTAAATGAATATCAACTTGAAGACTACTCCAGTCTAGACTCCAACATCCCAATATCTTGTGACAATACCAATATCATTCATTTGTCTAAAAATCCTGTACAACATTCTAAAGCAAATCACATTAAGATAAGATATTATTTCATTCGTGATTATATGCAAAAAGGAGTTTTTGATATAAAATTTATTAACACTGATCATCAATGGGTTGATATCCTTATAAAGGCTTTAGTTGAAGAACATTTTAGATTCATTAGAAATCATTTGCATCTAAAGTGTATGTCATACTGAACATGCATCATCTTACTATATATCATCTAACTCATATCATCTTATGTTTACGTGTTGTTTCATTAATCTGGCCTATTATCTATACTAACCTATCGTCTAAGTCTTTGGTAGAGTTTTAGGTGCCTTTATGGTATCATGAGATGTGTTGGTTTTTGGGAAAATAATGCATGAAATAGTAGGAACCCAGAGACTCATCATTTTAGCAACAATTTTCCTCTCATGAACCTTATCACCATGCCAACCCATGACTCATCGTACCAAACTCGTGCTTAACTTTATTCTTTTCCCCTATCTTTAAAACTCTAATTACCATGTCTTTCCAACCACATTATTTGACTATGTTGGCTGAGGACTTTAGCCTTCATCTACACAATTCCTAATACCAACTTTATGATGACGAATCAAGTCTTCGATCAACCCAGTCTAATGAATCTATTGTCAAATCATTATTATCAGTTACCATTTACTCCATGTGCTTCTTCACCACCATCCACTCCACTTTCCCCTCTTCTTCCTTTGATGGCCACTGAAGTTGAACATGACTCATTGGTCTAAGCTCTACACCATACCCTTCACAAGCAAACACGTTAAGAATGACAATTCAACAAACTGCTTGTTCGTCTCAACATTCATTTGAGCTTTGATGAGGAAGACAAAGACTTGGAATGACTTTTGTTGGTGCTAAAAGGGGGAAAGTGAAAAGTTTTTTGTGTTTTTTATTTTTTCTATGTTTTATTTAGTTAATAAAATTTTATTCTCTGTAGTTTCAAACAACTATCATTGCATTGATTGATTCTATTTTTCCTATAAACCACATGTTCTGAATAGATTACATTATATTTGGTCTATATTATACAAGCTTTATTAATCAGATCATGCATGTTTTCAACGGAGTCCCCTATGCATAGCATAAAACATCTAGAGTAGATTCATATAATTTGATCATATATGCTTTGACTACTAAAACAAAAATACATGTTTTGACTGCTAAAACAAAAATACATGCTTTGAATGGTAACACATGCTTTGATACATCTCAAAATTTTTCCTACTCTGATGCAAGCATGCTATGTTACAATGTTCCCATATGCTCTGATATAGTTTAATATACTCTAATAAAATTCAATATATTATTCTCTGATACACTTTGATATGCTTAATAAATAGATAAAAAAACAAGTACTCCTTGCTATATCTATCTTATATGCTTTATTTTAGCTATGAAATATGAAGACCATTTCACATAGAATTTACATGCTTTGATTTAGTTCTCAAGTGTGAAAACTAGGTATTATAGGATACATATGTTATTGCGTCTGATATAATGACTTAGTTTGTATCATATGCTTTTTTGAATGATGATAGATCCAAGTTTAATGTGAGATGAAATATGTTTTTAAAAATAATATACCCACAAAAATCAAGTTGCTTGAATGATCTTTTAATGTCTTTGATATGTGTTTTACAACAATCTGGTAAGAACCTTTTCAAATTACTTCTACGCCTTTTTAAGAAAAATGTATTAAAAAATATTGAAATAGTTTGTGCTCTCTTTTAAGATTAAAAAGGACAAAATTTCTAAAAATACCTTTTGAAAGAAGACAGATCAACTGAACAAAGGGAAGATTTAAAAAATTCCTTCATTTTACTAAAGTAAAATGATTTACAAGAACAAATAAAAATGAACATTTCATAAATACAAAAATGTGTGTATATTTTTTTTTTCAACTTTTTATTTTTAATAGCTTATACTACTGACATACTTTTTCTCTCTTTTTTTTAAACTTCAATTTTTTTTCTTGCAAAAACACCCTTAATCACTCCAAACCAATTTTATTTGGATTAAACAATGACTCTACACCAAAAATTATCAAGAACGCCTCAAGAACTTTAGGGATGTTTGTTAAGTCTCAATTTTACTTCTTTTTGGTCAAGACTTAATAAGCAATTCCACTCATTCTTTGGACCATTGCAATACAATTTTTCTCTTTTGATTCATTTTGTGTGCAGATTTAGCTAACCCTTAATTTAGCTAACAATACCCTAATACACCTCATTTTTTGTGCAGGTATTGAGCTAGAGAATTGAGGATTGAAAATCCTTTGGATTGGAAATTTAAGGAGCTAAGGAGCAGAGCAGAGTGGCTGCGCCGGGTGCAAGATGACCTGAGCCGGGCGTGATCGAGACAGAGAGTGACTCAAAGTCTCTGGAAGACATTGCGCTGGGCGTAAAAGGAAATGCGTTGGGCGTGTTTTGAGGCAGAGTGTGATGATCTTCAATGGAAGCCCCTGCTCCGGGCGCAAATACTTATGCACCGGGCGCGAAACCCTAATCTGACTCCCCAAGTTCGTATTTGAAGCCATTTTCGAGGGTTTTCTCCTCGTTCACGCAGGGGCACCTCCAGGAGCTGCGGAAGGGGTTCCCAGGGCTTGGGATCGTTCGTGTGTGAATCTTTCCTTCGGTTCTTCATTTCTTCCTTCATCTCTATTTTTCATTTGCCCTCATTGTTTGGAGTGGTTTCACCCATTTTTTGTGGGGTTAGATGTAACCAACGAACTCTAGTGTAATCCTTACATTTTTAATGATATATATACATGTTGTTTCATTCTTTGTTGTGTACGTTTCTATGTTTAATGCTTGCTTTGGATTGATCACCCTTTGCATGATTTAAGGTTCCATTGAGTATTGGGAAATACCATTGAAACTAGTTCCGAAACATATGCCTAGTGGAGATTGTATCTAGGGATAGAGCTTGACCCATTAGTAGTCTTAAACCCTAATCTGTAATGCAGGTGTAGGTATTGGGTACTCAAGGGATTGATATTCAATATCCTCACCTAGGCTCTTTCTCTAAGGGATTAGGTTTGAGTAAACTTATGGGTTGACTAAGCAATGCATGTAACAAGTGATTAAGGATTCATTAGTTTAACGTTTGGTGAAATCTGACCCCACAATCTCACAAAAACCACAATACCATTTCTAACCTTTTCCACTCACAACAAATATTTTTTATAGCTTTCATTCCAGTAGTCATGCTCTTTAATTCACATACATGATAAACTACAATTTGGAATTATTCTTTAGTCATGAATAGTCAATAAATGCTTATTTTACCTTCTAATCCCTGTGGATACGATATTTTTACTACTTGAACGGCCAATATACTTGCCGTGTTTGAGACCGTTGATAGAATTAAACTAATTTACAATTATAACAAAAGTGGTTTTAACGGAATTCTCAACAAGTTTTTGGTGCCGTTGCCAGGGATTAGCAAGGCAATTTAGTATTTATAGCTATTTGTGACTTGTTCCTTTACTTTTATTGCTAATTTTTATTTCGCAAATGAATTCTTTGGGCTGACTTGTGCACTCTAGTCTTTTGTTTTCTCTTGTATGCAAGGTACTATTCGAACTAGAGGTACAAATTCTTCTGAGCCACTGTTGAACGATCCTGAGATTGAACGCACGGCAAGGAGGAATAATAGAAACAGGAGAAGAAGGAGGACTAGAGCAAATCCAGTTGGCCAACCAACCACTCAGATTCCTGAAGTTCTTGTCTCTAACATTCCTGAGTTCACTATGGAAGGTGAAGGTGGTGCTCACAATGACAATCACAACCGGAGGTGCACTATAGGTGATGCTTTCACCTACACTAGCCCGAGGGAATTATCGAGCATTGTGAGGCCTACCATGAATGACAGACTAGCAGAGATGAAGCATGCACTCCTACAGCTTATCAGCTCTCATCAATTTTCTGGCTTGGATCATGAAGACCCACATACTCATCTCTATACTTTCTATGAGTTGTGTGGTTCAGTTGGAGTTTCTGGGGCTGATGAAGAGGCACTGTTCATGAGGTTGTTTCCATTTTCTCTGAATGGGAAGGCTATGGCTTGGCTTCATTCTTAGCCAAACCAAAGCCTGACTACTTGGAGGGATGTGGAGACTAAATTCTTAGCCAGGTTCTTTCCCCCGTCCAAGAACATTGAGGCCAGAACTGCTATTGCTACCTTTGCTCAAGGTGCGGATGAGCCATTATGTGAAGCGTGGGAGAGGTACAAATCACTGTTGAGGAGGTGCCCCAATCATGGTTTTGAGGTGGAGCATCAAGTTCAGACTTTCTGTAATGGGTTACAACCTCAAACCAAGATGATATTGGATGCTTCTTTTGGAGGGTCAGTCATGTTCAGAACTGCTGAAGAGGCTATCACCATCATTGAGTCCATGGCTTCCACAGACTTTAGGAGCCAGCATGGTAGAAGCTCTTCACACAAGAGGGGAGTTTTGGAGATGAGTACTCAAGATGTAGTGTTAGCTCAAAACAAGATACTTTCCCAACAGATTGAAGCCTTGAATCAACAGATGGCCAAGCTTCCTCAACAACTTCAAGCTATGCAATCTAATGCTCCTCCTGTGCAACAAGTTATGTCATGTGATTTTTGTGGAGGTGACCACCCTAATGGTTATTGTGCCGGATCATCTAGTTCCCAAGGTGAAGTAGTGAATATATGGGGAATCAAAGGCGGCAAAATTTCTCTCAACACCCCTATCCGCAAAATTCAAATCAGGGGTGGAGAAATAACTATGGTGGAAACAAGCCGGACATGAATGCTTTATCAAGTAGCAGGCCTCCACATCAACACCAACACCCACCTTTGTATGAGAGAACCACCTTGGAAGACACATTGCAACAATTCATGCAATTGTCTATGTCCAACCAAATGAACACTGATGCTTCAATTAAAAATCTGGAGATACAGGTGGGGCAAATAGCAAAGCAGCTAGCAGAGCAACAAAATGGTTCTTTCTCAGCCAACACCGAGCAAAACCCTAAGGGGCACTAAAATGTAGTATGCACGAGAAGTGATAGGGAATTTATGGTGAAGGAGAGTGAGAAGAATAATAAGAGAGCCAAGACTATAAAGAAGGAGTGAAGGAATTGAGTCGGTTGAAGGAAATAAAATGAAAATTGAAAATGAAAAAAAGAGTGACAAAAGGGAGAAATTGATAAAGAGAAAGAAGGAGAAAGTAGAGATAAAAAGAAGGCACTCATGGAGGATGGAAGACTCTGCTGTATCCTTTCTTTCAAAGACCTTTGAGGTCTCTTCTTGTCAGGCTCGGGACATTAAACAAGCGCTTCCTGGGAGGCAACCCTGAGATCTGAACTGTGTTTTTATATGCCTTTCAGTTACTTGTGTTTTAGCTTTTATTGTGATTGTGTTATAATTATATGCTATACTTGTATATGGGACTTGTTTTGTGATTGTTTATGTTCTGTGATATGTATGTTGTATCATATTATATTTGTTTTGTGTTAGGTATTAATTATGTGAATCTTGCTTGAGTGGGTTAATATAGATTAGAATATGTTAGGAGTGTGAGGAGTGGAAAAATCTAGGTGGAAGCTTCACAGGGTTAACCACGCCGGGCGCGACTTAGCCACGCCCAGCGCAGCTAGAGTAAATGGGCCTCTACCAAGACCCATGCCGGGCACAATTTTTATTGCGCTCGGCCCAGCCTTCATTAGAGCCCCTGGAACAACCAAGCCCGACGCATTTATTGGGGGTGCCGGGCGCATTAACTACTGGAAGGTCTGAGCCTTAAATACACCGGGCGCGTATCTGCCAAGCCTGGCGCATTGAATGTTTGTACGCTGTAACCCTAATTGCACCCGGCGCCACACCAGAATAGGGTAACCTTTGGGCTTCTACTGATATGGCGCCTGGCGTGGAAAATGGCACGCCCAACGCGCCCCTTCAGAGGCCTTAACCCCTCAACTTCTTCTCCCACGTTCCCACTCTCTCAACTTCCCACTCTCTCACTCTTCACTCTCAACCCCTCAACTTCACACTCTGAACTCTCTCAACTCACACTCCCACTTTCCCATTCAGTCTCTCAACTCCATCTTCCCACAGTCTCTCTCCCACGTGAACTCTCACTCTTATCTCCATTCATCTTCTTCATCAAGGGTCCATCAGGGCATACATCTGCTGAGTCTTCTTCCTCCACACACTCCACCCTCAAGTAGGTTCTTTTATTTGGTTTTTCTTTCTTTTCCTCGTTTTGTTTTGTTCATGGCCATTTTGGGTCTCCTTGAGGGTTCCAGCTGACCCACATTGGGGTGCAGTCACACCAGGCGCAGTGCCCTCGGCTGAAGCTTCGAAACGGCCCGTTCAAATTCCAGAACGGCCCGTTTTGAACTTTGGAACGGACTGTTCCATTTCCAGAACGGCCCGTTTCGAACTTTGGAACGGACTGTTCCAATTCCAGAACGGCCCGTTTTGAATTTAAGAACGGCCTGTTCTGATCTTGGAACAGCCCATTCTGGGCCATTTTCAAAAAACGTTTACTTGCGCCCGGCGCAATTCATTTTTTACGTTCGGCGCAGTTGGTTCTAGAGGGTCCTCTCTACTCTTTGCGCCCGGCGCAATTATGTTTTGCGCCCGACGCATTTGCTTCCAGAGAAAGTTATATGCTCTTTGCGCCCGGCGTACAAGTTTCAAGCCCGACCCAAACACCTCTGAACCCTTGTTGTTGTTGTTTTTAGTTTCTTTTTAGGTTTCAGTTTCAGTCTAAGGCTAGTTTCCTTTTGAGTAACCTGAACTGGTCATCATTGTATGTATTATGCTCATGTCTGTCTGCCTAGAATTCTTGTTTTATTTTTTGCAGATGGCCTCCTCTAGCAAGCGCCCCCATGCTGGCCAATCGGGTCAACCTCCACGCAAGCCGCGTAAGCCCTATTCCAACCTCTTCCTCACCGAGCGGAATGAGACTCATTTTGAGTCTATCAGCAGCAAGAAATTTATTCTGGAGAGGCGGGTGGAGTTAGAAGAAAATGAGGCCCCGGAGTTCCAGCATGAATTACACAGGCGCCGGTGGGACAAGCTTGGATCCTACCCACTCCCGGCCAACATAGCAGTGGTTAAGGAGTTTTACGCCAAACATAGCAGTGGTTAAGGAGTTTTACGCCAATGACCTAAGACTAGAGGAGGGCATTGCGCCATTTACCAGCTATGTTAGGGATGTGCATGTCCCCTATGATGTCAGGACGATTAATCAGTTTTTGGGGACTACGCTAAGGGCTGATGAGGAGTATGAGTATGGCAACTACACAATTGACACGATGGATCCTGCAGTAGTAGAGGCTGCTATCTGCATGCCTGGACGTGGGTTCCACAGGAATCGATCTCAGCAGCGTCTCCACGTGAAGCGCCGGGATCTCCTTCCAGTGGTCAGGATTTGGTCTGCCTTGGTGCATGCCAACATCCTCCCGTGCTCACATGTCTCCGACCTGCACTGGACTCGGTCCATGCTCATGTACTGCATCATGACACATAGGACCGTGGACCTGGGCGGCATCACTTGTATGGAGATCTCTGGCTGCGCCAACTCTACACCTGGCTCCGCCCTTGGACATCCTTCGCTCATCACGCAGTTATGCCAGCTGGCTGGTGTGGATGTCCATTTGCCTCCGTTTGAGGGTCTTGGTAGGGCCATTGATAGCAGATACATCTCTGCCTATTTCCAGGACCGCGCCCCACTGGCCGTTGCTGCTCCGGAGCCTATCCATGCTGCTGGACGTCTAGAGGACGTGCCCATGGACGATGCTGCTCCTCCAGGCCCTCCACTCACTATCCATCAGCGTTTTGACGCACTGGAGGGCCGCCTGGAGACCTTTATGCAGAGGCACGACGGCCAGATGGAGTCTCTCCACCGAGGGCAGATGTTCATATTGGATGCCTTCAGGAGTTTCTCCCTGCACTCCGCTCCCGGCTACCAGTTTCCTTCCACCGCTGACTATCATGCCTATACTGGTTGGCCTGGGGACCAGGCTCCTTTCTTTGGGGGAGGTGGAGCTGCTTTTGATGCTGATGCTGCTGAGGAGGATGGAGCACCTGTTGAGGATGATGACCAGCTGCCTTAGCCTACTTTTATTGTTTTTTTTTTTTGTTGCAGTTTAATTTTCTGTCTTTTAATTGTAGTTATTTAACTATTTTTTTCCCAAAACGCTATTATTATATTTAGTTCTTTTTGGTGATTACTCTGTTAGTTCTTTTTGTGAATATTCTGCTTTAGCACGGTTTTTAATCTTGTTGATACTTGCTTTGCTTGTGGTCGATTCTGGATTATGGTTTGCTTAAGGTTTGTGGTGCGTGTACCTTAGACATTTTCAAGTCACGTTAGATCTTTAGTTCAGGACTAGTTGCATACGGGTTTCAATGTTGATCATAGAACTGAGCTGAGTTTGATAGTTTGTGGATGGATAGCCAGGTGAGGTTTGAGCCTAAATACTGATGAGTGAACTACGCTTAAGTTGCATGATAGACTTTGCTTGAGTTTCCCTGGTGGTTTGCTTATGTTGTGCACTTATATGATCAAGGCATTCATATTTCTTTATTTTGTTAACCATCTAAGCCAAAAAAAGCCATCTTCACTTTTCACTTGACCCATACCTTCCTAAGCTTAAACTCCACACTTTTCACTTGTCCCAAACCATGAAAAATTAACCATAACCTTTGGCTTTGGTTAAGAGAGCAAATTTTTTACATCAAACAAGTTTGGGGGAGTTGAAAGAATGGGGAATTTTGGGAAGAAGATAGTATGTGGTCAGCCATTACAAAATCATTCAAAAAACAAAAAACAAAAAAAAAACAAAACAAAAATATTAAGATGCAAAAGTGTAAATATGCATCTCATAAAGGCTAATGGCTTGGATCAAGTTATGGGCATGTGCTAAATTGTTGTATTGGGGTATGGAGAGGGATATCATTGTAGAAATTTTAATTGCTCTCTTAAGCCATAGCAACTTGAATCCTTGAAAAACCATGAGATACCATGAGATTGCTACTGCTTAACCCAGATTTGCCCTAATAAAGACCTTGTGATAAGTGCTTGCATTTGTTTTATCACTGGTTTCATTTGGAAACGAAGAACAAAGTTGAATCATGTGGCGTGAGTAGTAGACTAGAGAGAAACACTCACCCTGATACACTAGTATGCGTAGAGAGAAACACTTTCCTAGTGAGCATGCATACACAGATAGTCATTACTCTTCTCAGCTCTTTGATCTATTTTGAAACCTTTGTTTGCACCTTGTCATGTTCTATTGCAATAATTGTGACTGGAGATCCATCTTAGGTTCATGCTTGCGAAAAGAAAATACAAGCGAACTGGGATGTAAAATTTGACACACTTGCATTGCTTGTTATCTGCTAGATTAATTACCTGTTGCTTGAGGGCAAGCAAGGTTCTAAGTTTGGGGGAGTTGTTAAGTCTCAATTTTACTTCTTTTTGGTCAAGACTTAATAAGCAATTCCACTCATTCTTTGAACCATTGCAATACAATTGTTCTCTTTTGATTCATTTTGTGTGCAGATTTAGCTAACCCTTAATTTAGCTAACAATACCCTAATACACCTCATTTTTTGTGCAGGTATTGAGCTAGAGAATTGAGGATTGAAGATCCTTTGGATTGGAAATTTAAGGAGCTAAGGAGCAGAGCAGAGTGGCTGTGCCGGGCGCAAGATGACCCGCGCCGGGCGTGATCGAGACAGAGAGTGACTCAAAGTCTCTGGAAAAGGAAATGCGCCGGCCGTGTTTTGAGGCAGAGTGTGCTGATCTTCACTGGAAGGCCCTGCGTCGGGCGCAAATACTTATGCGCCGGGCGCGAAACCCTAATTTGACTCCCCAAGTTCGTATTTGAAGCCATTTTCGAGGGTTTTCTCCTCATTCACGCAGGGGCGCCTCCAGGAGCTGCGGAAGGGATTCCCAGGGCTTGGGATCGTTCATGTGTGAATCTTTCCTTCGGTTCTTCATTTCTTCCTTCATCTCTATTTTGTATTTGCCCTCATTGTTTTGAGTGGTTTCACCCATTTTTTGTGGGGTTAGATGTAACCAACGAACTCTAGTGTAATCCTTACGTTTTTAATGATATATATATACATGTTGTTTCATTCTTTGTTGTGTACGTTTCTATGCTTAATGCTTGCTTTGGATTGATCACCCTTTGCATGATTTAAGGTTCCATTGAGTATTGGGAAATACCATTGAAACTAGTTCCGAAACATATGCCTACTGGAGATTGTATCTAGGGATAGAACTTGACCCATTAGTAGTCTTAAACCCTAATCTGTAATGCGGGTGTAGGTATTAGGTACTCAAGGGATTGATATTCAATATCCGCACCTAGGCTCTTTCTCTAAGGGATTAGGTTTGAGTAAACTTATGGGTTGACTAAGCAATGCATGTAACAAGTGATTAAGGATTCATTAGTTTAACGTTTGGTGAAATCTGACCCCACAATCTCACAAAAATCATAATACCATTTCTAACCTTTTCCACTCACAACAAATATTTTTTATAGCTTTCATTCCAGTAGTCATGCTCTTTAATTCACATACATGACAAACTACAATTTGGAATTATTCTTTAGTCATGAATAGTCAATAAATGCTTATTTTACCTTCTAATCCCTGTGGATACGATATTTTTACTACTTGAACGGCCGGTATACTTGCCGTGTTTGAGACCGTTGATAGAATTAAACTAATTTACAATTATAACAAAAGTGGTTTTAACGAAATTCTCAACAATGTTCTTCCCCAATTTTTCTTTTAGATTTGAACAAATACACCAATAATACCAAAAAATGGTATTTCAATACAACTTACCTACTAACACAAAAATATAGGAATCAAATCTAAGAACAATTTAGATTTGACATGACATTTATAAAATAGAAGACTAAAAAATTATCTCAAAATAAAAATAAATTAAAGTGAGACACTCACAAACTTGACATCAAGAGACACCAAATCAACACCAATGTAGTCACCAAATCTGGACATTAAACGAATCTAATTAGGTTGATTGGACTGCTAAATCAAAATGATCTGCCACCAATAACAAATAAGGTCCGCAATCATGAGATAGAAATTTTAGTACTATAATTGGCTCTGAATACCAAATGATATGAACCCCATAGGATCATAATTACAACATCCCAAATCATGAATGTTTTTTGACAATTTATAAGAAAATAAAGAAATTAAAAAGGGAAAATATGGATTGGGGCAAGAAATGGAAGAACAATGTCACAATCCCTAAAGATTGATAATTTGAGGAATATTTGTGACTTTAAATTAGGAAATTCAGGAATAAGAATCAAAAGTAGTTCCTAAGAATCTAGAGAGAGAAAATCCTCTCAATTGGAAAAATACTAAAATTCTAAATAATTCATTCTCTGCTGAAATCTTTACAAAAGGTTCAAATTTATAATTTTAGATACAAAAAAGTTCTTATTTATAAATTTAGATGAACAACAAGACATAAATTCCCACTAAGATACCACTTACAAATAAACTCCCACTAATTTTCACTAACACTTAAATTTCACTAAAATTAACTTCCCACTATCTCATTAACTATCATTATGATATAGGAAGCCTAAAATCATTAATTAACTGACCTAAGTAATAATAAAATACATCTAAATTATATGAATATAAAGAAAATAAAAAATTACATTAATAATTAACAAAATGGGCTTAAACAACTATTTAGCCCAAAAACTAATTAAACTTCAGTCCATTACTGCTTCTTTTTGATCATGTGCATTTGAACTTATCATGTTATGTTCAAATTGGACTCAAATCTTCATTAAGATTTAGAAAATAATACTAGACGATATCTTTGTGAGCCTTATCATGCAAATCAATCCATCTTTTTTATTCCTCAAATTCTTCCGAATGTAGCCTTTGATAGATTCCATCATGAATTTCTTAAAGGAGGGAATAATGACCCTAAACTCTAAACCCTAAACAGAATCAGTTATTTTTTGTAGTAATATATATTTATATGATTTTATTAATTTTTAAAATAAATGATTTAAATATATAATTAAAAAAAATGTAAATATAATAATATAATAATGATAATAAATGAAATAATAAAAATATATATAAAATATGCTAAAATTTATAAGTTTAGTTTTTTATTTAATTTAATATAAATTAATTAAAAAATTATCTTTATTTTATTTTGAAGTTAGATGAAAACACATAGAAGGGCGGGGGGTTGAATATGTGTGTGTGTGAACAAAGGAATTTTAAAAATATTTTTGCAAAGAAGCTATTTTTCGTCCAATGAAAATATTATTTTGATTGCTTAGAAAAACTGTGCAGAGTTATCTTAACAAAGGATTTTATGAATGAAGGTTCATCGTCTGTATAGGGAAAATGTTTCTTAAACGAAAAATGTTCCTTAAGATAATGAATTAAACAAGTGTGTTTTTCGTCTGAAGATAGTTGTAATGAACAATAAACATTGGACGAAGTTTTCACTATGCTATATTGACAAAACAAAAGTGCGTCTGAAACGTAAATAAATAATACAAATGTTTTTATACTTGTTCGCTCAGACTGAGCTACTTCTAATCTCCATCAATTGAAGGGTTCCACTAGATACCCAATGAAGTACAAGTATTATCACCACTTCTAGTTTGCCGAGTATTATCGACCACTTCTAGCCCACCAACTTCACTCGTTAGCGCTAGTATTCTTTGATAAACCTCTTCAGGCTCATAGTGAGTATTCTCGACCACTCCTGGTCCCGAGTATTCTCAACCACTGGTTGGCTACTAGCACTAGTATTCTTTGTTTAGTCTCTTCAGGTTCTCAGTGAGTATTCTCGACCACTCTTGGTCCCAAGTATTCTCAACCACTCCTGGTTGGCTAACTTCACTCGTTAGCGCTAGTATTCTTTGTTTAGCCTCTTCAGGCTCTTAGTGAGTATTCTCGACCACTCTTGGTCCCAAGTATTCTCAACCACTCCTGGTTGGCTACTAACACTAGTATTCTTTGTTCAGCCTCTTCAGGCTCTCAATGAGGATTGTCGACCATTCCTGGCCTGTTAACTTCACTCATTAGTGCTAGTATTCTTTGTTTAGCCACTTCTGGCTCGTAATGAGTATTCTTTGACAAGCCTCTCCAGACTTTTACAAGTATCATTTACCTAGCCTCTTCAGGCTTTACAAATGATAGATAAATGATTTGGTTTGAGTGTTTGGTTTACTCTCACAAAGAGGATACAAATATTTTCTACACTCACTAAGGTTTGTGTTCCTAAGTTACACTTAGAAATCCTTAGTCTACAGAGATAAACACAAAACTTGTACATTTGACTGTATACATTCTGTCTCTGGTTTCATTGCTTCATGGGCTGGATATCACTCTTTGCCAACCTTTCAAGGTTTGAAGTTGTGACATATATATAGTCTTATAAAATTTTCCCGTTGCAAATGTTCGTTGAAGCAGGATGTAGTCGTTCATTACTAGTTTGATCTTCTCATTTAATGCGCAAGATCTTGCATTAAATGTTGCTTCCTGTTTATAGACATTGCGTGAAGTCTTCTACGTTTGTTAGTTGTTGTGTCTAACTTTAACTAAGACCTAGGAACTTTTTATCCTTTTCCAGTCATCGTAGCTGTAGAGCGTTGTCCTTATCTGAAAAAGTAATGTACTTTTTCTGACACATGCATGCTTTTACTTTTGACGTGTTTTTCTTCTTCTTTGTCTTTTTCTTTAATCACGTGATCATGTTGAGAGCTTTTATATGATCGTAGACGATGCCTGATTTGTCCTTTCATACTTGATTCTTCAAATACTTGCATGGCAGTCTTTGTCTGCATCTGATGGTCTATGTGCATCTCAAGTATTGATCTTCGTCTGAGCATTAGTCATTAATGCTTTGACTTTCTTTGGTCTGGTCAATATTGTAGATGGACAGACTTTGTTTCCGTCTGGAATACTTTTTAGTTTCTACTGTCCTTCGTCTGATATTTTGTTGACTTTCTTCTACTCCTTGACCAGCCTTCGTCAGATATTTGATTTATCATCATCTGGCGCACATGTTGTATTCCATCTATCATTTGTTGAAGCTTAATTTCCTGTATCATTTGTTTCGTCTATCATTTGGCTTTGTATCGTCTGATCCTTGAAGCTTTGCTTTGCCTTGACCCATCTTCCTCTGATACTTGAAGCTTTTGTCTTTCGTCTGTATCGTCTGAAGCTTGATCGTTTTTCTTCTTATGCTAGGCTTGGCTTCGTCTAATGCTTGTATGGACTTCATTCGGTGCTTAACCCACTTTTGTCTTGTTCTTGATTTGGCCTTATTTGACATTTGTTTTGGCCTTTCGTCGCCCTTCTTTTATCTTGGTTCTGGTGTAGGAAGTGGCACATGCACATGCTTTATTCTTCAACCACTAGTGCAAAAATTGGATTTAAAATCAGAGTTTTAAGATCGGTTACAAGGTAACCGATCTTAAAAGTGATGCAGTGGCAATTTTGTAAATAATATGAACACTTTTAAGATCGGTTATTTTATGACCGATCTTAAAAGGTATGTCAGACACGACTTTTAAGATCGATTACAAAAGAACCAATCTTAAAAGTTGTATCAGACATAACTTTTAAGATCGGTCATAAAATAACCAATCTTAAGAGTACTTTTAAGATCGGTTATTTTATGATAGATTTTAAAAGTTAAAAATAACCGATTTTAAAAGTCTTTTTTCTACTAGTGAACTTGCCTGTACTTATGTTTTTGTAAAACACTAATACACTTGTTAGAAATAACAACATGTATTATATTTGTCTCATTCAAAACCTTACTGAGAATTACTTCGTCTAACTTAACATATTTTTTATCTAATTTCATTCTACTAAATAAATATAAATTTTACTCTATTTAACTTTATTTTCTATAAATCAATTCTGATATATTTTCTCCCGTTTCATCTATTTCTCTCTCTTTCAAACAAAGCGTATGGTACACTCCCCGTAACTAGAAAATGTCAAGGTGATGAAAGTGACATATCCACTTCAATTTTTAATGCAAGAAAGTCTCACCGTAATGTCAAATTTTCAATTTTTAATACGACGCAAACTCAAGTCAGATGGCTTTATCACAAAATTTGAACACTGCAAAGCTGATGTCTTAATTTATATGCTACGATCACACAAAAAGCTTCTCTCCGAGTTGAGAACGAAAGCATATTTTTATTAAAAGGAAACGACCACCCTTCAATTTTACCATTGAATAAAAAATGAAGTTTGTAAGGCACAAAACATATGTGGTAGCATTTGTGTTTATAATTTAGTTACTTCTTCCTCCTTGTATGAGAATAAATTATGTAACATAACATACGTTTAGACCTTGATGTGATACATTTTGAATAATGTTCTTTTTACACCAATAATTTAAATAATGTTAATATAGATGTTTTTACATGTATACTTATTCATAATAATATGATTTTTAATTTATTTAATATTATCAAAATAGTAACATAATATTAAGTTAAAAATATTTTTTAATTACAATTTTATTTTTCTTTTAACATCTTAAACTATCTAAAGGGTATTTATATCATTTTTAAATATATATTTTTATTTCATCTCCATTTCTTTCCAATAACAATTTTATCTTTTTTTTTTCTATCTTTTTTTTAATTTTCCTACCAAACAACTAAAAAATCATCTTATTTTTTTATTTCCTTCTACTTTCCTTTAACCATAGTGTAAATATTACAATTCATTAGCTGTATGGTATTTATTCATAAAAAACAGAAGATAGTATTTTTCACCTTTAATTTTATTATTTTACATTAAAATATATTATCTTCCACATTATAAAAAATATATTTATTCATAAAAAACAGAGGAGAATATATGATTTTTATATATAGATCTTTTATATTTTATTTTATTCATTGGCCCCAAATCACTTATATATTTTTAACAGTAAATTATTCACTATTATTTATTTTTTATTTTAAATATTAATACTTAAAAAATGGAATAATAATTAATAAAATTTATTAAATTGATTGATTGAATTCAATGACATGATGCTTCTTTGTTCATCATTTTTCAGTTAACCAAACCATGCCTTATTCGTCCCATTGGACTAATTGACCATTTCTAGCAGCTAATTAGTCAAACTCAAATCATGTCAAGATTTGCATATTATGAAAATCACTTAATTATTATTATTTATACAACCGGTCACACCCTTTTAATTCAGTGAGTCCACCATGAAAATGCCATATTCAATTCTATTGACCACCCTTGAGATGTGGCTCTTATTATCAAAAGTTGAGAAATGAAAATGCCTTTTGAAAGATCTGTTCAATAATTAAAAATGGGTATATAAAAATATAATTTTAAACGCATATTAAAATATCGGTTAATTAGATTAAACTTTACTGATTTTCTAATATTTTTTAAAATTATCTGTCATAAATATTTAAAAATTTGATACAACGACGAAGAGATTATGTATTAAAAAATAATGCTTTAAAAATATTGTTAAATGGGATAAATTAATTAAAATTTGTCTACAAAGAATGAGCATGATCTACACTTTTTTTTCTCTAGAACAACAAAGAAATATCATAAATGCTCGGAAATTACAAAAATTAATAGATTCATTTTTTTTAATAGTTGATTGTTTCTGAGTACCTCTATTAAAAAATTAATTATTTCTAAGTACTTTTATTAAAAATATTATTGGAGTTGAAGTTGTAACATTCTAAATATTTAAAATTATTGAAAGGATATTTTGACTAATTAAAAGAATTTATAAGATATTTTAAAGATTTTTAATATTTATGAGTATTTTAATTAAATCATAAATATTTATAAAAATTATTTTGTATAATATTTATTATAAAAATATATATTTTTGTGATATTTTTAAACAATAAGTATTTGAAAAAATGTGTTTTTATTATAATTTTTGTCATTTATATATTTTATTTTAATTATAATTATATCAGGAGAAATATATATTATATATACATATATTTATTTTATATATTATATTTATTAATTATTAATTATTATATTTTCTTATAATTATTGGGTTAGTTTTAATAATTGTTTTAGTTATTTTATATGTATATGGATATATTATAAGGTTTTATAATTAAATTATGTATTTATTTTATTAAGGAAAGTGTTTGTAACTAGGGTTAAAATATTTTAATTATTAGATTAGTGAGAAGTTAAGTTTTTAAAAAGGTTATATCAATTTTTTATTTACTTCTCTTTTTATTCTTACGCACACTCTGAAGAACGGGAAGGACAATAAAAGTTCATGAGAGATCATCATCCACCTCCTTCATCAAGTATTCATCGAGACAAGGGGAAGTGAGTAATCTTGCTCTAAGACATGGGATAATTGTTGGATAGTGAGGTTACCCCCAACCTCTTGTTTGTTGCATGTGTTGTATGAGAGGAATTCTAATTCATATCTGTTTATGATTTGTTGTCTCCCATAAGATTCTTCTATTATTGTATTGTCATTAATTGTATATATTCATGGTTAATTTCGTGTATTGACGTTTGTTTGATGTATGCGTGGTATGAAGGGATTTTCCCAAATGTTTTCTGTTCTTGAATTTTAGTCTTTCTTATGATTCTTTCATGCTTATAATTGTTGTAATTAACATTACCTATGGTTTAATTCATGTATTTATGTTTGTTGATATGAATTGAGTTGCCTGTGGATACTTATGGAAACTAATTGTATGAGAAGATATTATGAGTACGCAATTATGTGAAATTGAGATTGAATTTGTGTAATTGATAGTATAATAGACTTATATTAGGCTTTAATCTATGTTTTGACCAATTGGATTTGGGGAAGAAAGTTTGGATGTGAGTTGTGCCTAATTCTAAAAATTCTTATATGAATATACCTTAGTATTTATGTGATTTCTCTATATGTAATTAATGAAATTGAGTTTCAATTGTTAGGTTAGAAAGTATACATTTGGGGGCTACAGTTTAGACAAAGGAATTACATATAAAAAAATTTAAGAAACAAGTGAATTATGTTAGTCACAAGATAAGTCTCACATTCTATGCACGAGATATAACATCTAACACTTATAAGCATTGCAAGAGCCTTTATATGGCCGATTTAGGTTTCATGTTATTCATAAGAGTTGTAGGCTTAGATGTTAGCTTTTCTAATGACACTAAAATCACCCATAAAGGAGGTCTAGAATTCAAGTTATGATCAAATTAGTGAGAAAAGGTTAAACTGTCATGTTTAGGCTAAAATGATACAGATTTATAATTTTTTTAAAATAGTAGATGGGAGAATTAACTCTTAATGTCAACCTAAAAATTGTAAATAATTTTCTTAGCTTTTTAATAAAATTAATATCAACTTGATAACGCGCGCGCGCACACACACACACACACACATATATATATATATAAGGTGTCCAGACCACATAATGTCTTAGAAGATTAAATTTTGAAAATGTAGTTATGAATGGTGATAACGAATAACTTTGCCTTTTAAGTGTTTGATCATATGAATGGTTTCAGATACTTGTATTGATCGAATCATGCTTAGGAAGGCAAGAGGTGATACCTTGAAGGACCCAAGAGGAATGGGCTAGACATGAAGATTTGGGCTAGTCAAAGCCTACTAAGCCCGGTGGGCTTGGAAGGACCAAGTTGCTCCTCACATGGGCCCCACCTTGAGATACCCATTTCCTTCTATTTTTTAAATATTATATAATTATAAATTTCATATATTTTGGTCTTGTATTTTGGACCAAATAAATTAGCATTTTTGGGCCATAGGCTTATTGGGCCTATTTTTGGGCTTTATGAGCCTTTGGGCTTTTGGTACCCAATATTGGGCTCATTTTGTTTCTTTTATTATTTCCTTTGGTTGGTCATTGTATTTAGGCCATTAGAATAGGAATATTGAAGGAATACTAAAATAGGCCAAGAAGCTAAAATCTAGCTTTCATTTAGTAGTCATTTGAGATGCATTTGGATCACATGTTTCTTGCGAAGCATGGCTGAACTTGTGCACCTCCAAATACACTTTAAATGTCTCCTAAATGACATTTAGATGCATGGCAGCCCTAGTTTCACGGAATTGCACATGGTGGCCATGGATTTGAATTCAAATTTTCATTTGAAATTTGAATTCTTGGCGCCAAATGTGACTTGTGAAGTTGGTGCCACCTAACTTGCTTCTGGTTCTATAAATACATGTTCCTTCACTCTTTGTAAACACTATTGAACACTTTGAGAAATCTAAATGCTATTTTTATCCATTTCTCTCTCAAAAGTCCCTTGGAACCTTGCTTAGCCTTAGGAATTCCTAGAACTTCTAGGTGGATCCGTGAGCAATCCTTTGCTCTCCTAGGCTAGAGTGCTTCCTTCCTTGGTTTGGATCCTTCCAAATCTGAATCCATCTTCATCTTATCCTCCAGAATTGAAATCAAGGACGAAGATCTTGTGAGGAGCAAGGCTAGGGAGAATCATCCATTCATCTTTCTTACCTAGTTCCATCATTTTTGGTATCTAGAGCATTGTTGAAGTCCTTGAGGTTAGGTGTTTTTTTTCACCGATAGAATTCTGGAAAATTGTGTTCTCAATTGTCATTTGAAGTTTCCTTGATTGGATCTAAATTTTGGAAAACTTTGTTAAGTCAGACAAAGAAGTTCCCAGAAAAGTTTTGAATATGACAAATATAATATATATTGTTATTACTAAACCGTGTGGTAGTGTTTCAGATATGTATAAGAGCAAGGTTCAGCAAAACAAGGATCCGACAAGACAATTCAAAAAATAGAAGAATCATGGCTTGCGAATCAGTCAATAATGAACACCAAACAAACTTCAGACAAAACTCAAGGGTCAATCATACATATTTAAACCAACAAAGCAATCATCAGTCGTTGGATAGTTCAAGACAAAGAAGCATTTCAGACAGAATAAAAATTATTCATCCTCAAGACTAATCAGACGAAATGAAAAAGTCAAAGTCTAAATCTTAGACGGAGACTTAATTTCCCATATGCAAAAGAAGCACGATGAAAAACGTTTAGGATCCACTAGTCACAACCAAGAAGATCATACATCATCTTCAGTTATAAGAAAAATGCACGGAGTTATCAAAGATACGAAAAGAAGGGAGAAAAATGCAAGAGTGCGAATCCACAAGTCAAAACTGCGTGTGTCAGGGCAAGTACACCTACTTTTCAGAAAAAGCAACGCCTTCACAACTATAATGATGGAAAAGGACAAACATACCTAGGGTATGATTGAAGTCAGAAATAAAAGGAGACAAATCATGCAAAAAGACTTCACGAGAGACAAACTAAGCAAGCAAATAATTTAGTGCAAAATCAAATGCATTAAATGAAGAAGATTTGTGTAGCCATGAACGAACGTTTATCTGCACCAACGGAAAGCTTCGCCTCAACGGACACATTCAAATTCAAATAACGAGCAGATCCAACACAAGGCTATAAATATCAAAACCTGGAAAGATATAAAAAAAGAGAAGAGAAATCAATAAGCAATAAGCCAAAACAAGCGTCAAATACGAACTTACCTCTCTTCTTGTGAAAAAGTTGAATATCTGGGTAAACCTAAGATAGCTTATTTTAGGGAGTGTAGAATTCATTTTATCCTCTTTGTGAGAGTTACATACACACTCTAAACACATTCCTGTAAAACTAAGGATGGAAACCTTAGTGAGTGTTGAAACCATTTCATCCTCTCTGTGAGAGTTACAAACACACTCAAAACAATTATCGTCTATAAAAGCCTGAAGAGGCTAGCAAAAGAATACTTGGGTAACTAGAAGTGGTTTAAGAATACTAGCGTCAACAAGTGAGGTTGACGAACTAGAAGTGGTTAAGAATACTTGTAATCCGTTGTCATTAGTGGAATCCTTTAGTTGAAGGATACTAGACGTAGCTTAGAATGAGTGAACCAGTATAAAAACTCTTTGCACTATTATTTAACTTAGAAACGTAGTTTCACTCATATTGACTCATCACTTTGAAAAACTTTGTCTACTACTATCTATCTTCTAAATAATATTTAGACAAACTCATATTTATTTGGCTGAGAAACTCATTTTCGAACAGATGGTAGAACTTCAGATGCATAGTTTCTTTTAATCAACCTTGCACTTTCCTTACGCAGCTGAAACATTATTTTCTAATGGAAAGTAGAACCTTTGCGAAAACATTTTTAAAATCCTTCATACACACACATTCAACCCCCCCGTCTGTGTGTTTTTCACTAAACTTCAAACTTTTTTATAGATCCAAATAGTGTGATTGCACTTTTGTTTCAATCCGCAATCATACTAGTGTCTAGGAATCAACTTGTGCAAATTTTTGGTTTGTTTGAGTCTTCTTCTATTTTGCTTTAATTGATTCGCTCATTTGAGTATAATTGCATGTGTTTTTGAATTTTTGAATCTTTGAAGTTGTCTAGAGTCATATGTGTAACATAGTGGGTTATTTTAGAAGGCCCAAAAGCCCAATATGGGTAATTTAGTAGCCCAGAACGGGTCATTCCCAAACTGGAACGAGCCGTTCCAAACTACTAAATTGACCTGAAAATCGTAGTTGAGAACGGGCCATTCTAGAGGGAGAACGGGCCATTCCAAATCCCAAAATGGGGCATTCTGGAAGGAGTTCGGGCTGTTCTGGTTGGAGAACGTGCCGTTCTGGATGAGTCCTAGAACGGGCCGTTCTGATTTCAGAACGGGCCATTCTGATTTCAGAACGGGCCGTTCTGCATGTGATTTTTGTACGTGAGGGGGGGTGTAGAACGGGCCGTTCTGGATTCGGAACAGGACGTTCTAGCCACTCTTGAACTTCTATAAATAGGGGTTGGGTGGTTGAGGAGAAAATGAGATTTTTAGAGAGAAGTTTTAGAGAGAAGGATTATGGGTCTGTGAGCTCCTTTCTCTCCCAAATTTCTCTGTATGATTCCTTTTCTCCTTTAAATCACTAATGCCTTCTGTCTTTTCTTAAAATTTAGATTAGGAAGCCTCATTTGGGAGGATTGAAGTTCTGGGTTAAGCTTCGGAAGGGAATTCTACTTTTTCTCAGTTATTGGCTATTTTGAGCCAATTTTCAGGTGAGGGAAGCTAAAACGTTTGTTGTTTAAGTTGCATGTGAGTTTAGAAACTCAATTGATGCATGAAAGTTGAGGATCCATGGCTGGATCGGAGAATTCGCTCATTTTTCAGGTTTTGGGAAAAATGGGGTTTTTGGTGAATTTAATGTATCAGACGGGTGCATGATTGATTTTGAGTTTGTTTTGTGTTGTATGGAGCCTATGCATTGTGTTTTTGTGTTTGCATATGGTTGAATTTGTTAGTTTGGATGAGAGTTTTGAACTCTCTGACTAGGATTAGGCTTGGCGCAGGTTGGGCGCGCCAGGCGTGGAAGAGCTTAGGGCTCTTGGGTTGGATGTTGGGCCAGGCGTGATTTGGTTGCGTCAGGCGTGGAGACTCTTAGGAGTCTCTGTCTCAAGGACACCGAGCGTGAGTTAAACGCGCCGGGTGTGGATGAGTTTTAGGACTCTCAGGTTGGGATTAGGCTGGGCGAGCTCAGGCTACGCCGGGCGTGAATATGTTTATGAATGAAATGATGCTAATGCATGTTAAGTTGAAGTTTTGGATCATGTATGTATGATATATGATGTATGGTGAGGTGTGATTCATATGTATGCATAGTGATGATATATATGAATGTTTAAATATGATATGATGTATGATGCATTATTGCATGTGATGTCTTATGAAATGTGTATGATTGTTGATCATGATGGTGGGTAGACCATGTATGATGTTGATGCATAATTGCATGTGATGCCTTATGGCATGAGTCTAGCCTAGGACTTGAGGAGAGGAAAAATATTTTTGAACTAGAAGAGCTCACATAGAGTCTCTTGAGAGTGGTGCTTGGATAGGCCACTGATATATGAGAGTGGTGCTTAGGTAGGCCACTGGATTTGGGAGAGTGGTGCTCAGGTAGGCCACTAGGTTGGGTGAGTCTCCTCTAAGTCCTTGTCGCAACCCGAAAATTTCCGATCTTGCGACCTATGGTTTAGACATCCTTTTAAAGATCTCATCAATTGAGGAATGCCCGGACACCAGACTAATCCTTAATTGATGGTTTTGAAAATAGGTTTTATGAAGTCGCCACCAATGTTTTACTCAAAACATTGGAAAAAGAAAAGATTTTTAAAAGGTCCAATAATGGCCTTGATAACCAGAATTGGGTTCGGGGGTCGGTTACGTGTAAGAAAGGTATTAAGCACCCTTACAGCGCCCTAAATCGGTACCCTATGATGAAGTTAACATGATAAAAAATAATAAATTAAATATTAAATCCCCTTTGTTAATAACTATTCACATGCTTGAAATTTAAATTATACGAATGACCCTAAAATATCTACATGATTGTTTTTATTATAATAATTTTTATCAAAAATAAGAAGCAAAGATAAAAAATAAAGGAGAGAGAAGAAGATTGACTGAAATACCTCGTATCAAGCTTTGTTAATGGTGATTCTAGGTGCTTTGTGGCAACCTTTCACACTACAATACCTCACAATATCTCAAGAAATATAAGAGAAAGAAAAAGAAAGAGAAAAGAGAGAATTTCGAGCTCTGGACGAAATTTGGAGTCCCTCATAAATGTGCCCAAGCTCTCTATTTATAGGCTTCAGACAGGGTCCAGAACGGCCCGTTCCAAAATCGGAACGGCCCGTTCTGGACATGGTCATTGTGTTTAAAATTCGTATACTGGAACGGCCCGTTCTGAAATCGAAACGGCTCGTTCCAGTAGTGAGAATAACACCAATTTTTTTAGACCGGAACGACCTTGGAATGGCCCGTTCCAGATTTAGGAACGGCCCGTTCCGGTTTAGGAACGGCCAGTTCCATTTTAAGAACAGCCCGTTCCAGCCCCATTCCAGTTAAGCTTTTATCCCTTTTTTGAGGGGTTTGGAACGGCCTGTTCCAATCTTGGAACGGCCCCTTCTAACCTTGGAACAGCCCGTTCTAATTTCAGAACAGCCCGTTCCAAATTAGGGTTTTTGGCTTTTGGGAGCCTCGAAACGGCCCGTTCTGGACCTCAGAACGACCCGTTCCGATTTTGGAACGGCCCGTTCCGGGCCAATAAATATACTTAATTTGTGCTTTAGGGCCCTTTGAAGTCCTGTCTTCTTGTTGGCATGCTTCGGGAGCTCCTTCCCTTCGTAACAGAGGTCCATGTCCTTGTTTGTATGCCCCCAGATGAAATTGGGTGTCTACAGCTGCCCCTCTTTACTTGTCCTTTGGAATAGTAATGTGTTGCTTTTCCAAAGGCAAGGAAAGACGTAGAAATTTCGTCCGGGTCTTCTCTTCGTCTCTTTGGTGCTTCTACATTGTTTCCCTTGTGATAATGTGGTCCTTTATTTGTTGCTTGTTGAAGAGGGAGTGTATTATGAGCTCAGCCTCTCTAGGCTGGACTGATATTTAGGGCTTCAGCCGGCCCATTGATGGAAGCTCGACGACAATCCCAATTTTGACTTCGAGGAACTCGGCGGTACCCTCGTTGTCGTTCACTGATTTGAGAGGCTCGACGACGGCTCTCAACCAAGTTGTGCTGATTTTTAAGGCTTCAATGGACCTATGGTGGGAGCTCGACAGCAGTCCCGATTTTGACTTCGAGGAACTCGGCGGTACCCTTGTTGTCGTAGTATTTTCGTAGCCTCTGCAGGCCGTAGTATTTTCATAGCCTCTACAGGCCGTAGTATTTTCGTAGCCTCTCCAGGCCGTGGTATTTTCGTAGCCTCTCCAGGTCGTGGTATTTTCGTAGCCTCTACAGGCCGTAGTATTTTCATAGCCTCTACAGGCCGTAGTATTTTCATAGCCTCTATAGGCCATAGTATTTTCATAGCCTCCCCAGGCCGTCTGCTGGTGGTGATGATGTGATTGCCCCTTGACGAGGACTGTTGGTAAGTGGTGCCCTTGCGTTGGTGGGCAAAGAAGTAGATGGTTGACAGAAATTCTGGTGTTACCCCTGCCATGTGAGTATTGTGATGCCTCTCCAGGCGTTTGTTTGTGGTAGGTTTTTTTGAATTTCATTTCTGTTTAGCTTCGGCTCTTTCATGTTTGAAGCTTGCCTTTTTTCTCATGTCTTTATTTTACTCTTTTGTTAGGATGCAGGAAAATAAAAATGTTGGATGCTTAGTCATGTAAGATTTTTTTATTTTTTTATTTTTGAATAATCCCCCTTGGATAGAGAAAATTTTCTAAGTATGTGAAATGTTTTTGGATGCATGCAATGCATGTTGGTTTTAACTCTTTTTTTTTTTATTTTAGAAGGTGGCTTCCCTTTTCTCCTTCTCACGAATAAATTACTTTGCTTGATGCACGACATTTAGTTGTGTTGGCTGTCTGATGTATTGAACCGTCTTGGGGCTCTTTCTTTTCTTCTTTCTTTTTTGCTTAGAAACCCTAATTTTTGCCTAGGATGTATCCTAGCGGGTATTTTTGCTCTTTTCATTTGCCCTAATTTTTGCCCTTTACGAGTTTTCATCCTAGCGGGTCATCTTCATTTTTTTATACTTGTTTAAATTTCGACAACCATCAACAATATACATCATTAGGATTGGACGAGATAGAAAGGAAAGGAAAAGGTGATTTAGAATGAATGGTTAATGGCGGTAGGATGGTTTAGGGTAAATGAGTAGTGGAGGTAGGATGATTTAAAACATTTCCTTGGATAATTATTATAATCATTCTCCTAATTATCTTGAACTACATATCTAAGTCTCAGGCAGAGTCTTCGCAGAACTTGGTCCCTTGTAGAAGTGTTCAAGTCGCCTTTTTAGCTTTAAACTATGAGAATCATCACTTGCTATTTTTATCCTTTTTTAGATTCCTAATTTTTGCCTAGGATGTGTCCTAGCGGAATTTTTGTTTTTTGCCTAAGATGCCCTTTGCGGGTTTTCATCCTAGTAGTATTTTGCAAGTGATATTATTTTTTTGGAATAACACTTCTTTGACAAAATCACCTGTCATCCGCGTTTGGGAGGACCAACGTCTGTGCTGATTAACACTGCCCCCCATTGCCGTATACCAAGGAGAACGATGTTGCCCCAAGGAGAAAGATGTTGCCCCAACCTACGAGTGTTGAGAGAGTTCTTTCATGAGCCGAGATTTGTGCTTCCTTTGTCAGCCAAATTGAATGAAAGTCATTTTTGCAAGACTCTTCTTGTGCAATGAGAATCTTGTGTAAGACTCTTCTGATCATTTTCTTATTTTTTGTGTGTTTCGAAGAGGTGATCTTCCTATCTACCTTAAACTCAGATAATGCGTTATAGATGTTCGAAGCTTTGATTAATTTTATTATCTTCGGTCATGTTTGTTTTTTTTTTGTGATTGATTCTAGAATTTAATATGTGGGAAGAGGGGGAAAAGAATAAACACAAGAGATTTATAAAAATGACGCATATTATTGATGAATGTAAAAACTTATACAAACCCTTATTTTGTTTGAACTCATGACCTTGAGTGAATGACATGAGTTGAATTTAAAGCAATTTTTTTTTTGAAAAAGAAAGAAAGCCCCCTACTCTAGTAATTTCTCAATTTTATACTCCAAAGTCATTCCTCGTCATGCTTGTGCAGTGGGTGCTTGTCGATGCTAGGTGTGTCGGTGTCAAATTTCAACCATCCAGCGTCTATAAGTCCTTGAACACGGAATTGTAGGGTCTTGCACCGTTCCACTGAGTGCCCCGGAGTGTTAGAGTGATAGTCACACCTTTCCTCAGGTTTGTACCACGGCGGGTAATGATGGAATATCAATAAGGCCACGAAGCCCAAGGGGTGACATTTTGAAGGAGGCAAGAGGAATGGGTTAGACTTGAAAACCCATGAAGAGGAATAAGCCTACTTTTTGGGCCTTAACTATGTTTACTTCCAAATTTTACCTTAGGGGTATTTTAGGTATAGAATTTATTTTCTTTGTATTTCCAATTTTACCCTTGTATTTTGGGGTATTTTAGTCATAGGATTTATTTTCTTTGTATTTCCCATTTTTGCCCTTGTATTATGGGGTAATTTAGATGCTTAGGACTTTAATTGGACTAGGGTTCATCCATTAGGAGGTGACGTATTTTTGGTGACCATTGGACCTATTTTTGGTGATAGAAAGGCTTAGGCCCAAGTGGAGGGCAAAGGTTGCATGGTCTTATCATGCACCTAGATATAGCCAATCTAAACCCAAAGATTCCATCCTTGGCCACCAAGTTGCATCTAGGGTTCATTTGCATTTCATTTGGAATGCATTTGCCTACTCCAAATGCAACCCTAGATGCCTCCCCTCCTATAAATACCCTAGGCTATGCATCATGTAAATACTTTGGATTATAGTGATATTGAGTGTGCATTCTTGCCTCATTGTCATTCTCCTTAGTCTTAGGAACTCCACGGCCCCTCCCTTCTCCTCCTCCCTAAACCACCGTGAGTGAGTGAGCTTGGCCTTCCTTGGTTGGCCTTCACCACCCTAGTGAAGTGAGCTAGCCAAAAGGAGCATCACCTCCACCAAACACCTTCCCTTCACCTTGTGCGCCACCTTCAACCACCCTAAACACCAACCTTTCCATAGTTCTAGGTTGCCTTTGGCTAACCTCCTCCCATCTCCACCATAAAAGCAAAACCCTACTTAGGTCTCATCCTACACTTGGATGATACTACCTTGAGCAAACCATCTTCACCATCATCTATTTGTGCTTCCGCCAACATCACCACCATTTTTGGAGTCTCCTTGTTGAACCAAGATCAAGGGCGTGTATGGAACTAAGCCACCTTCCATCAAGTGGTATCAAAGCCATGGTTCTTCAAGGGTAAATGTTTTCCTTCCTTATTTTCCTTTGAGTCTTCTTTGTTCTCTATTTTTGGTATTCGGTCATTTCTCTTCTTCTCCTCTCTTGACCGAATATTTTTTGTGTGGTTCATACTTGTTTTCCTTGAACCTTCCATGTTTTAGGTTCCATTGTTAGGTTGTCATATTTCTATGCTAGGTTGAGTATTACATGATCATGCATTTTTCTTTTTGAATCTACCTATTGTTTTGTCAATTTACTTCCTATATTTTGTTTTACACATTTTCCATGTATGTGCCAAACACCTTGCATGAAAACATGAAAAATACCATGATGCATACATCTTAAAGTGGGCGTGTCATATAGAATTCCTATCTAGGTCATTCATGCATGCTAATAGATTCTAGCATGTTCTATGTTGCCATGATTTTCCATGTGTGAACCTCCTTGCACATGCTAGAAAAACCGCCCATCTTTACCCTTGCATTTTCACTTGTTTAAGTTTATCTTTTGTTTGCCAAGAACCCTAAAAGAATCTAAGAGGTGCTGGACTTTTTGTGCTAAACAACTTGACCTAAATAGTACAAAACAAAATCCACTCAAAATATTCCCTAAGGACCTCTAAATTCACGCCACTTGTCTTGCTCCTATGCTACATATTTTTGACCTAATTTTGTGCCACCACAAGTGCAAAACCTAAGCAACTATTTGGGCTGAAAACTTAAAAAAAAAAAAAAAAAAATTGGACCCAAGGACATTTTAAAAGCCAATTGCCGTGACCAAAAGAACAAGAACAAAAAAAATCTTGGACAAAAAAAAATACCTTGGACAAAAAGGACTTGTTGCTTGACTTGTGGACTTGGACCAAATTACCTTAGCATTGGAGTTGGAACTTGACCATTTTGGACTTATTTTGGGACTTATACCTTGGCTGGACCGAAATTACTAAAGGACTTAATCAAGTGAAACTTAAACACAAACCATTCTAGTGCCATTCTAGGTTTAATTCTTTTGAGTGCTAGCTTCTATTGATTGAGTCTTAATTTTTTTTTTTTTTGCTTGTCTTTCCTTTGATCTCTTTTGTTTTGTCTCATCTTAATCAATCTGAGTTTAGCCCTTCATAATTAGCCTTTTCAGTTTTTATTTCTTTGGAACTCTTGCTCTTGGTTGTTCTCATTGACTTGTAGGTGAAGCACCTAACTAGCAAAGTAGCAATCCTTTGGTGGATTGAGTGGAGGAGTGAACCAAAACCCAACCTAGCCTTTGGAAGGGTTTTCACTAAACCAAAAGGAGAGTAAACACTTTGGAGAGGTGCTAACACGTTTGCTATTTGTGAATGAGCCAAAGAGAAGGAGTTTTGAAGACTTAAATTTCTTGCTTTCATTTTTTTACTTTGTTTTTCTTGCTTTCGGCCTCTTTGTTTTAGGCCATTCCTCTTTCCCATTTGGTTTGTAATTTTTGGCCATTTTAAACCTCTACAACTTGGTTTTTAGTTCGTGTAGAGAAGGTGATTTGAGAACCTTCACTAGGACCTCGACTAGTGTCTGTTTTAAATTGCTTTCCATTGCATGCTTTATAGCTTTACTAGTATAATTGTTTAAGTTTTTATCCTTTGTTTCCAAAAACGTTTAGAAGGCTTAATTTTTGCCTACTAGGGGTGCGTGCACACACACACTTGGTAGTGTCAAAATTGTTTTGTAAGAAAAGTGGTAAGGGCTTAGTGATTCCTACTTAAGAGGGCTTGGTTATTAAGTGATTCTTTGTAGTCCACCTCCCCTTGAAGGTTCAATTTGTGCATTTAAGCCTTTCCTACTTATCTTGCACCTTTAAAAACTTTTTGTGAAAATCTTTTTATCACTCAATCTTTGTGAAAACCTTTTTAGCTCTTTGTGAAAATTTTGTGAAAACCTTTTTGATCAAAGATGCGTGAGCATTCTAGTGTTCATAGTCATAATTCGCGTAGTTCTAGATCTAATTCTAGGGATGAACTTAGGCAAATAAAAGAGTACCTAAAAAGAAGTATAAAAAGAGAGGAAGAAGCAAGAAGAAAAGAAAAAGAGTTAGAAAAGAATAGTGAAGAAATAAAAGGGTTGCTTATTACCTTAGTTGAGAGGAAAGAAAATAGTGAATCCAAACATAGGGTTAACTCAACTAGGTATCAAAATCAAGAAAAGGAACTTAGAAAGAAAGAAAAGGTAAAGAAAAGTGTAGAAATAGTTAAAGAATGGTTAGAAAAAGAAACACAACCAACACCCTTAGAGAAGAGTAAGGAGGATAATATTTCCTCCAAAGGCCTTATGCTTGAAGAAAGTCATTTTCCCATTGAAAATGATTTAACAAAGACTTTCTTCATTCATCAAAACCTTAACTCTTTTTCTTATGATGCCACTAATCATGAAGTAGAGAATCAAAAACAAACTCTTTTTAAAGCAAACAAATCTCAACTTCAAGATTTGGTGAAGAAGAAGTGGACTTCACTTAATCTCACTTCTTGTGCTACTTCCTTGGTGGTGCCCAAGGAAAATAGCATTCCTTTGTGTAGGATTTTTCCTACCTTGGTTGTGTCAATAATGCACCCAACTTCAAAATTGAATAATTTGTTGGATACATCTCATGGTGTCTTATCTTCTAATTTTGATCTTGAAGGAAGTTCAAACTTATTTACACTTAACTTGGCTACTTCCCTACAAGACAAATTTAGATTATATGATTTTTCTAAACACATCTTAACACCTTTTTCTCTTACATATCCAACAAATAATGCAATAAAAAGTTGTCTAGGAAATTTTTTAGTGGTACTTTCTTTGTTTCCTAGCACATCTCTAGGACATTACCTTGTACACTTTAGGCAAGATATTTTAGTTTTTAGGACTCATATGTTAGTGTGCCATAGTTTTAGTCTTTTTACCTTTTTAGGTTTTAGTTATACACCTAGACTTCACTATGGGAAGGATCCTATCCTTAACATTAGTGCGTCTAGTCCTTTTAGTTTAGACAAGAATTTTAGGAGAATGTGTTATAGTTTTAGTGTTTCTACCTTTTTAGGTCTCATTTATCCATTTAGACTTTACAGTCGAGAGGATCTTATCCTTACTATTGGGGAGTCTAATCCTTTTCATTTAGACCATCTTTTTCGTAGGATACATTTTCCATTACTATCATATACTTTTACATCTAACGCTTATTTTTATGTTTTTGTTAATCAAAAAGCCCATCATGACGAACCTCTTGATTTGAGGTCAAATCCTTTTCAAGAGGGAGGGAATGATGGAATATCAATAAGGCCACGAAGCCCAAGGGGTGACATTTTGAAGGAGGCAAGAGGAATGGGTTAGACTTGAAAACCCATGAAGAGGAATAAGCCTACTTTTTGGGCCTTAACTATGTTTACTTCCAAATTTTACCTTAGGGGTATTTTAGGTATAGAATTTATTTTCTTTGTATTTCCAATTTTACCCTTGTATTTTGGGGTATTTTAGTCATAGGATTTATTTTCTTTGTATTTCCCATTTTTGCCCTTGTATTATGGGGTAATTTAGATGCTTAGGACTTTAATTGGACTAGGGTGCATCCATTAGGAGGTGACGTATTTTTGGTGACCATTGGACCTATTTTTGGTGATAGAAAGGCTTAGGCCCAAGTGGAGGGCAAAGGTTGCATGGTCTTATCATGCACCTAGATATAGCCAATCTAAACCCAAAGATTCCATCCTTGGCCACCAAGTTGCATCTAGGGTTCATTTGCATTTCATTTGGAATGCATTTGCCTACTCCAAATGCAACCCTAGATGCCTCCCCTCCTATAAATACCCTAGGCTATGCATCATGTAAATACTTTGGATTATAGTGATATTGAGTGTGCATTCTTGCCTCATTGTCATTCTCCTTAGTCTTAGGAACTCCACGGCCCCTCCCTTCTCCTCCTCCCTAAACCACCGTGAGTGAGTGAGCTTGGCCTTCCTTGGTTGGCCTTCACCACCCTAGTGAAGTGAGCTAGCCAAAAGGAGCATCACCTCCACCAAACACCTTCCCTTCACCTTGTGCGCCACCTTCAACCACCCTAAACACCAACCTTTCCATAGTTCTAGGTTGCCTTTGGCTAACCTCCTCCCATCTCCACCATAAAAGCAAAACCCTACTTAGGTCTCATCCTACACTTGGATGATACTACCTTGAGCAAACCATCTTCACCATCATCTATTTGTGCTTCCGCCAACATCACCACCATTTTTGGAGTCTCCTTGTTGAACCAAGATCAAGGGCGTGTATGGAACTAAGCCACCTTCCATCAGGTAAGGAGGGTTCATCTTCTTTATTGGAGGAAGTCGGACTAACATCGAAGCCTCTAGGAGTTGAGGTAGTAGCTTTGTGTATGTGATGGAGATTTTGTCTACTACTTTGTCGTCTCTAGGCTTTGACTGTGGTGTGGCTTGACTTTTTGGAGTAGAGATGACAGCGTGGATCCCTTCTTCCCTCTTCTTTTCATAGACTTTCCTGGGGTCATAACTTGTCGGAGCCTTCCCTATCTTCCCGCTTTTTAAGCCTTGCTCAACCCTTTTACCTATGGTGACTATGTCGGCAAAAAGGGTTGACGTGTTCCCTATCATCTTGTCATAATAGGGTCCACTTAGAGAGTCAATGAACATTGTCACCATCTCTTTGTCAGATAATGAAGGCTATATTTGCGCAACCAATTCTCTCCATCTTTGTGCATAGGTTTTGAAGGACTCATCGCCCCTCTTGCTTAAGCTTTGTAAATCAGACCTATCAGGAATTAGGTCAATGTTATACTTGTATCGACGGAGAAAAACATCGGCTAGCTGTTTCCATGTCTGGATCTTTCCTCCATCCAGCTGCATGTACCAGTTAAGAGAAACATCTGAAAGGCTTTCCTGAAAATAGTGTATCAGGAGCTTTTCATTGCCCACGGAGGCTGCCATCTTCCTACAGTACATTGTCAGATGTCCTTTTGGACAACTAGCCCCGGTGTACTTCTGGAAGTCAGGGATTTTGAATTTGGCAGGGAATTGGATGTCTTGCACTAGGCACATATCCGCAGCCTCTTGAATGTTAAAATTGTGGCCTTCCACAACTCTCAGTCTTTCTTCCAAGGTGTTCAGATGATCTTTGGAAGTGTTACCAACATTGCTAGTACTATTGTCGTGCTGCAATTTGTTCATGGCCTCAAGCATTCTAGCCATTTGTTCCTTGAGCTGTCCGAGCTCCTCATTGAGGACACGATTTCTTTCCTCTAGGTCTTCCATAGATTTTTTCTTTTAAGCTCGTGTGAGTACGAAATGTTGAAGAGCCACCTTTAAGGGACAAGATAATTTCTTATCAAGCTTATTTAAATGATAATGCATGAAGGGAGTTTCTATCAAAGACTTAATGACTCATCCTTGTCGAGGGGTGAGTTATCGGTGTTCCTCTTCATAATATTTTATGATGTGACAGAGGTCACACTGATTTCTCGTCTTTGATACAAATCCCTTTGTGATCCTAAATATATGATATGCATGTTCCTTTTTTTATTATTTATTATATTTTTTTATTTTGTAGAAAATGCATGATGCCCCTCTCTTTTTTTTTAAAAAAAAAGAAGGAATGTATGCTTCTTACAAATCTTATTTCCACACTAGGTTTTCTCTCACATGATAATGCATTTTTAATTTTGTGTTTTTCTTTACCTTAGGGGAATTATTAAAAAAATAAATGAATGATTTGAATAGACAAAATGCAACAACCATATGCTCATACAATCCACAAACAATCGCGTATACATCCATGGTCTGTGGTCCCTGTTAAGAAAAGTGCATTGTATAAGGTGGTTCTAATTATCCTCACTTTGGTCTTAAGGCCCCCAAGGAGCCCCCATTATAGGGACCCAGTATCTCTGTCGCCGTCACCTGGCAAACTCTAAGGTCTGTCGCAGTATTTCGGGCTAGAGTAACTGGTTATCACCTTGAGTGTTATTTCCGACAAGGCTCGCAGGCTCGAAGGCCAAACTTGGGCCGGTCGTACGTCAACCACTCCCTATGTTTAATACCCTCATGCCCCCGGGTGTAAGGGGACTGTTGTGTGCTATGGTTTGTGTGCAATTTGTTAATTCAAACATGTGCAGAATTTAAACAAGCATATAGATAATAAAATCAAACAAATAAAACAAACAAAGTAAATGGCAAAAATATTTAAATTATTATTTTTATTTTACTAACTTCATTAATTAAATGGGCCTGACCCTCTTTAAACGTCCCTAGTGGAGTCGCCATCTGTCGCAACCTGAAAATTTCCGATCTTGCGACCTATGGTTTAGACATCTTTTTAAAGATCTCATCAATTGAGGAATGCCCGGACACCAGACTAATCCTTAATTGATGGTTTTGAAAATAGGTTTTATGGAGTCGCCACCAATGTTTTACTCAAAACATTGGAAAAAGAAAAGATTTTTAAAAGGTCCAATAATGGCCTTGATAACCAGAATTGGGTTCGGGGGTCGATTACGTGTAAGGAAGGTATTAAGCACCCTTACAGCGCCCAAAATTGGTACCCTATGTTGAAGTTAACATGATAAAAAATAATAAATTAAATATTAGATCCCCTTTGTTAATAACTATTCACATGCTTGAAATTTAAATTATACGAATGACCCGAAAATATCTACATGATTGTTTTTATTATAATAATGCTTATCAAAAATAAGAAACAAAGATAAAAAATAAAAGAGAGAGAAGAAGATTTACTGAAATACCTCGTATCAAGCTTTGTTAATGGTGATTCTAGGTGCTTTGTGGCAACCTTTCACACTACAATACCTCACAATATCTCAAGAAATACAAGAGAAATAAAAAGAAAGAAAAAAGAGAGAAAAAAAGAGAAATTTCGAGCTCTGGACGAAATTTGGAGTCCCTCAGAAATGTGCCCAAGCTCTCTATTTACAGGCTTCAGACAGGGTCCAGAACGGCCCGTTCCAAAATCGGAACGGCCTGTTCTGGACATGGCCGTTGTGTTTAAAATTCGTATACTAGAATGACCCGTTCTGAAATCAGAACGGCCCGTTCCAGTAGTGAGAATAACACCTAATTTTTTAGACCGGAACGGCCCGTTCCAGATTTAGGAACGACCCGTTCCATTTTAGGAACGGTCCGTTCCAGCCCCGTTCCAGTTAAGCTTTTAGCCCTTTTTTGAGGGGTTTGGAACGGCCTGTTCCAATCTTGGAACGGCCCGTTCCAATTTCAAAACAGCCCATTCTAAATTAGGGTTTTTGGCCTTTTGGGAGCCTCGGAATGACCTGTTCTGGACCTCGGAACCGCCCGTTTTGATTTTGGAACGGCCCGTTCCGGGCCAATAAAAATATTTAATTTGTGCTTTAGGGCCCTCTGAAGTCCTGTCTTCTTGTTGGCATGCTTCGGGAGCTCCTTCCCTCCGTAATAGAGGTCCATGTCCTTGTTTGTATGCCCCCAGACGAAATTGGGTGTCTACAGTCCTTAGCTAGTGTTGGAGCGGGGTATAAGGTCGAGGGTTATTCCCTTAACCAAGTACTCGGGAAAGTGAGTGGATCCTTGCAGATAGTCGGTGGGCGAACTTCACAATTGACTTGGTTATGCATGCCAAGGTCGTGGTAAGCACGTACCCAACTATGCTATACCTGACGGTGGATCTGGACTTCCAATTTTGTAAGTGACATCATCCGAGTAAACCCGAGTGAGGATTATATCCTGTTTAGATGTGACCAAACGGGCTCATTAGGCGTGAAAACGATTAGGGTGGTTTCGGTAGGATGGAATATCACTTATACAGCTCTATTGTTAGGGAAATCTCCTAGGTGTATGCATGACAACGCATTAGATAATTGATATGCATTGATATCTGTCATGAGATGCATTTATTGCATGATTATTAATATGATGAAGTGTGGTGTTTGACTTCATGATTGGTGGATTGTATTTTATGCATGAGTAGTATTGGATAGAGTGTATGGTATGACTCTATGAACATGATTGATAATTGAATGATGTGTAGTATAGATTTTATTCTATACTTGTATGATTGGTTTTGAACTCTAGCTTCTGTTTCCATGTGGATGGACTGCGATGATCATACCTTGTATGGGAGCAGGTCAGGGCTAGCTTGGAGTTGAGGTGACCGCTGGGAGACGGGGAGTTTGATCCTCGTGTTAGAGTTACCATTTTGGGTAACGGTTTTGTCTGTGCTTGACCGACACTGGGGAATATTATTTTTGGGATGACTGTACATATATGGCATTCTATTTTGTATTTAAGAAACTTGGTTATTTTTATTCTTATCTATACTTGTATGTATGAGTTATCCAACTTAATATTTCTCTTAGTTCACTAGTAGTAGTGCGATTCTACTAAGTGTAGAGACCATGGCGGGTCGTTACAATATGTAGTCCTTAATTGTCAAGAAAATTCAAGATATGCTTAGTTGATCTTATGTTGAAATTGTTTGTGTGAATTTCTAAGTTTGGCCGAGACTTGTCATTGTGTAGTGCTTTGGTGCTTTTCTTTTTACATTCTTGAGTTCATATCCATTATTAGATCATTAATGGATTCTTAGAGATAGGTTTCCATTATGTCTTTGTAAGTTTTCAATTCCAAATTTGTTTCTAAAAAAAATTCTTATAAAAATTTCAAGTGCAATTCAAATTTGATTCAATTTGTGGTTCAACTGATAGTGCATGACATATAAACTTTAGTTCTGGAAAATCTGACTCAAAAACAGGGCAAAAACAGAGTTGAAAGTGCCAAAACATGTTTGAAGTGAATTGAAAAACAAAGAGTCAAAATAGGTTACACAAAAGAAGGCTTGTAGTAGATCTTTGATCTTGACAAATTGTTTATCAAATCCGGATCAATTACTTGTAATTAATGGCTGGAAATAAAATTGATAAAAGAAAAGGAAAAAGAAAAAGAAAAAAGACATTTCTGTGGGATTAGGCTAAACTAGGCTACTAGGCTACTATCAGATATTAATATTCAAGATAGCTTTTATCTATGTAAGTTAACTAGTTTCAAGAATAAGACTTTATTAGATAGACATCATTGTGGGATTGTAGTATGGTCAAACCAATCACTTTTCAAATTGCTTTATTTGTTTCACTCTTTACTGGATTTTCAGATACACCAGTCACATAGAAAACATTCATGGCTTGGGAACCCCTAGTTGTAACTTTAGCTTGATTGGCTAAAAAACCATTGACTTAATCACTCTTTTCCTTTTTGCTTTAAAAATGACAAGACTTCCATCCACTTGCCTTATATAATATTTGTGTAAAAGAAGGCAAAAAATTTATATTAGAGAAATTTAATGGTATAGTTAGTACCTTGAGTGAGGAATTTCAATAGCAATTTGTAACCATAAACCAACTAATAAAAAGAAGTTTTACAAATATGCTTTTGGTTTTATACTTTAGTAATATGACATGTAATCAAATCTAACTAGGTATGATAATTATCATTCAAAACTATGTAGAGAAGATGTAAAAAAACATGTCTTTCTTGAATTGTTGGTCCAAAATTTTTCTACTACCCCATTGCATTTGAGGTCTCCAAGAACAAAAAACACATATGAAAGCAAGCCTGATTTGTCTTTTGTAGTTAATTCACTACTACAATATGCATATTCTACATCGATTCTCTAAAGTCATCTACATCGGTTCTAAAACCGATGTAGAATAGAGCGATGTAGAAAATGTATACATTTTTACATCGGTTCTGAAAAACCGATGTAAATTTAAGCATAAATCTACATCAATTTTCTTGAGAATTGATGTAGATTGCATTTAAAAAAAATCATGCTTATTTTTGGATTATTTCTGATTATCTGTAATGAATATATATAGCTTTAGAAATTTCATATTTCATATTTAATCCCCAAGGAGCTAGTTAGGAGCAGTAACCAAACTGAAGAAAGAATATGAAATAAATACAATAATATTTCAGAGATTGAGTTAAACTAAACTTAGATTCTTAAAATAAAAAAAGTAAGGCCAGGGAGTGCTTTATTTTCTTAAATGGACTAGTTCATCTAATTAGATTCAGATTCAGTTCAAAAAAAAGAAAACATACAAATTGCAAACTATAATGGAAACTACAAACTATAATGAAAATTAAAAATTAGTAGATAACATAATGTACACATGTCTCTCTTCTTTTGCTGTCAAGGTTTGAATACAAAAAATATAAATAAAATAACAGCTCACATTGGTGTAATTGAAGGAATAATTAACCAAGAGAAACAAAAAGATATAATAAAAGAATAAACACTAATAGAAAAATAATGAATGTTAGGAAAATAAATATATTAGATTACCAATAATTTCTATTAAATTTTTTTTGTTAATGATAAAGCTTTGTAGAAGAGACAACAATTCAATTAAAGAAAAAAATACCGAAAATTGGAGGTGTGCAAAAGTATCATACCTGTATTCTATATTCAAGAACTTCATTAAAAAAAAACATGCTTTTCAAACCCAAAGGAAATCTGTGACTCAATAAACAGCAACAAATGCAACCAAAAAAATAAATAAATAGATGGGAGGGGAGGGTGAATCGCCAATTTAACTTTTGAATCATCAATGATTCAATATGTATATTACATGATTCATAACTTTCGACTCCGGATGTCCAGGAATTACCATTTGTTGTTCCTGCAAATTTAAAATCAAAACAAAAAACTAGATATTATGACAGCAAACTTTAATAACTAACCGGATAGATTCATATCAATCATGAATTTTACCACACTACAAAGATCTTTGTAGTTCCCACAGAGTGCTTAGAGATAAGATTGATTAACTTACACAAGCCTTACTAATAAAGTTGCAATGAAGCTGAAGCTAGAAATAATATATCTTTTAGGTAGTGTTTGGCTTTTAACATTTTTGGGCTTCTTTTCAACAAAAGGTAGAAGCTCCTCTAACAGGCTTATATTAAAGCTCTACTTTTTCAACTTTTTATTTAAAAAGAAAAAAGGAAAACAACTTTATTGTTAAGAACATTTCTAAAGTTGTGTATGACTGGACTTTAAAGTTTGGCCAAATACTATTTATTAAACAAAATATTACTTCTAAAGTTAAATTTAGACTAAATCCTAGTTATTCTGCTTCATGTGTTGTAAGTAGAAATTTCCAACATCAATTTAAGTGGGAAACAAGACTCGCAACATTTCACAGCTTATCAAACAATGTGAACTTTTATTATGAACACATAATAAAAGTTAGATTCTTGTCATATTATTGAAGTACTAAAGTTAGAAAATAAAATAATAAATTCACAAAAAAGTGCATGTTAGTTACCTTCAGCTACTTTGCAACATCTCTAGCAGATGAACCAGAGACTTCAATCCAAGTTTTAGAGAACAAGGCACAGGTAGACAACATAAACACAAGGTAGAATAATGCATGGAAAGGATTGGCTGCCATATCAGCTAAGCTGCAAAAACAAAAGTGCCAAAAATAAGCCAGAGTAATACTTACTTTGACCAACAGTTAATACTTACTTTGCAAAAACAAAAGTATAGATTAATATATAGCAGATCAGCCACCAACGACAGGACAAAAAATAAGCCAGAGTTAATACTTACTTTGACCAACAGTTAGTTGGAGAACCATCAAGTCCATGGCTACTAGTAGATCCACCCCAACCCTCACTTCCAATGACCTGACAAAGGGTCAAAAATTCAATCAAGACACCATGTAAACAGAACCAACCAAAAGAGAAAAAATTGAGCAAAGTTAGAACCTGAAAGATCTGAAGAAGAGTTCCAGGAATACCCAATCAACTTCACCAGATTAGGATGCTAAGCTACCCTAGAAAATTCACCTCCGTCTGCACCACCAAAACACACAAAAAAAAATTAACCAGACAAACTAAAACAAAAAAAGATGCAAAACGCAAAACGCAAGACGCGAAACGCACGAGCCACTCGCGATGTCCCTGCAGTCCCTCCTTATTCAACACTTTGACCGCTACAGGTAGTGATTTGAGTCCCACTCTCACGTTCTCATCAATGTAGCCTTTGTAAATGGTCCCGAACCCTCCCTCGCCGAGGATGTAGTCGCCGCGGAAGCTGTTCGTTATGGTCTCCAACTAGTACAGCGTGAACGCGATCACGTGCGTGTAGAGTAGCGTGTTGCTGCCACTGTTACCGCGCAGCGTTGAACACGACTCGCTCAGATCCGAAGTGCACTCGCTCAGATTGTGCCTATGACTGTGACCCTGCCTCTTCTCGCTGCCGGCGTTCTAACTCCTCGCACTCGCGCCCAACGACGTCGCATGGTGAAGACGAAGGAGGAAGAGAGTCTATCGAGCGCGGTAGAGAGCACTTGAGCGCGAGACGTGGCGACAGCGAAGACGAAGACGAAGGAGGAAGAGAGCGAAGAGGCCTTGGCCCCGAGTATTTAACCTAGCGTGTTCACGGGACACATATGAGGGGTTCACTTCTACATCGGTGATAAGCAAAACGATATAGAATAACTTCCTGATTCCACTTCTACATCGGTCAATCTTAAAATCGACGTAGAATTGCTCATATTTATATCGTTTCTCTTCCTAACCGATGTAAATATGCATTTTCTATTTATTTACAAGTTTGTCATCGCGTTTATGATTTACATCAATTCTACTAAAATCGATGTAAATATAGCGATGTTAAACAGTGTTTTTGTAGTAGTGATTCAATAGTTGTATGTTTCACTGTTGAAGCTCTTGGACTTAAATACTACAACTAGCTCCCATGTATGTTGGTCCTATCAACATGCAACACTTGCTGAGATTAATGTCAATAATGAATTAATCTAGTTTCTATAATATGTTTATATAAGTTCCACTATTTTTTTTCTTTTCCATTATCATTGTGGTATTCCATATATATATATATATATATATATATATACGCGCGAACGCACATTTTTCCTCTGTTTTTAATCTAATATTTGACATTTTTCCTATGATGCAAGCTCAAATCAATGGATCCTCTACCAAACACAAAGCTTCACCAAGACTACAAACACACAAGGATGCATCAGTGAATGCATTAGATTATGAATTTCAACTATATGTGATTGTTGAAGACTAAAATACATTTTGACTTTTGATATGTAAAGATTGCAAACTACGTACTCAATTGTAAACATCAAATATGAGCTAGTAAAATTATATTGATGTATTATAAATTCATTAATAATAAAAAAGATCAAAGGTTATTTTATTATTATAATTTTTATTTTGCATTAACAATAACATCAAATGAATTTCTCGTTTGATATCATAATAAGATTATCTAATAAAGTGAGCAATTTTATATCTACGATACAAGGCCAAGAAAAATATCTAAATTGCAATAGTGTATTTGCAAAGTTTGAAAAATACATAAAACCAAAATTTTAAACTAGAATCATTGAAACATCTTGATGTTTATAAAAACTCTCTATGACCAAATTACTTCATAGATCATTTTGTCCTTCTTTTCCTTGAGAATTTGTAACATCATTTATTCCATGTTCAATGCTAGATAGTTGTGTCTGTACATATACATATACCTCATTTTACAAATGTAATTTAAAAAAATATTAAACTAACAAAAATAGAAGGCACTATAATTTATCACCTGTAACAACTCTGTTGCATAGTTTTCTTCTTTTTTCTTCTTTCAAGAATACCTTTTGGCCTAGTAGATGATCCTCAAAATCATTCTTTGGTCTTTATTCCTTTCACATTATCCTTATTCCCACTACACCAACCATTTTCAATATTTATAAGTGAACCATCATTAGTACTAACTTCCTTGTCTCTACCTTCAAGACAGACATCTATATCATTCATGACCTTGGTCAAATAACTAATAACTATATTATATGTTTCTTAAGTTATCGCTCCTTTTGTTTCTAACTAAACTTGCATCCTACATATGTCTTTATAGCACATACCTATTCTTGCCTTAGGGTCCTCATGGATTATAGAATGGTTAGTTGGTATGCCCACTAGTACACAATACACATTTTACATCGGTCATTTTAGGGATTTTTATGTCAGAAAAACGTTCGACGTAGAAGCGGGAGACGTAAATTTACGTCGGGGCGCGAAAACCGACGTAAATTTACGTCGGACATGAGAACGTCCGACGTAAAAAAGTCATAAAAATTTAAAAAAAGAAAAAAATAAAAACGAATGCAAGCAGAACGGCCCGTTCTGCTTGGAGAACGGGTCGTTCTGCTTGATAGACCCAGCTCCAAATCCGGACGTGGTCACTTCCTTCTCCAGCTTCAAAAACTGGAAATGCAGGACAAAGTTGAACGAGAAAAACTAGAAATGCTACCTCATAGAAAAACAAGAGTGAGATCCCCTAACCTCGAAAACTTCGTGGTTCCAAGCTGAACAAGAAGCACGGGGGAAGAAATCTAAGTTGTTGAAGAGGAAGAAGGAGAAGCTTGAAATGAATCCCTGAAAAGAACTCTAAAGGAGAAGAGGAAGGCCCTACCACTTCAGCCTTTGCGCACGGGAGGTGAATTTTTGAAATCTATAGCTACTGCGCGCACATGCACCTTCTTTTAATGAGCAGCAGTGGGTTATTTACATCAACCCTTATTGGGTCCGACGTAAATTTTAATATCTACGTCGGACACAATGTGTAGCCGATGTAGATGTTAAAATTTACGTCAGACCCAGTTAGGACCGACGTAAATAATCTACCAAAATTACGGTATATGCCACCGCGTTTTTATAACATTGGTAGTGCCGTTTTTCGACGTTATTTAGGTGACGTAAAAGCCTCTTTTTGCACTAGTGGCCATTTCCCATTTTTGCATGTTTTGTCCATCTCTTTAAAACATACATAGTAGGAATTTTCATAACATTTCTTGAAAAGAGAACTTTGAGAGCACGTGAGCATAAAATCCCTACAAACTCATACCTGTTTCAACTACACTTCACTGAACCAACAGAGAAGTCATAATGGACGATATGTTGAAATAAATTCTTATATGAGGTAACTTTATATTCAATAACTTCCCCCATTTTGAGAGGAAATATACATACTACAATCATACCCACATGATACCTCGTGTTAGATCATCTTAAATATTACAGGAGTATAAATTGTTGTCGCATGCCGTAGAATTTCCACGTCAAATTACATAATTAAACTTCTTTGGGTTGCTTTAAAATCTGCCTTTGATTCCTCATATCGACGATCCTCTACCATTCTCTGAAAATGATGAAAAAATCTTAGTAAATCATGTTGATAACTCACATATTTTTTAATACATTATTCATACTCTCATTTCGTTGTGTGATAGTCATGTCTACACAAAAGTTCTCTCGACTATAAACTAATGTCCATTTCTCCTTTAAAGCAAAAGTTTGTTTCAACCAACTATTTTCTTTAAGATCATATTTCTCAAGCATATTGTTCAAAGCTACTATAAACTCTTCTTCCTCTTCATATTCATAGATGCATTTATTAAAATCCTTACTGAAGTCTTGAAACTTCCCAAACACTATACTCAATTTCTTTAGTGCATTTTGATACAAATGCCAAATACAAAGGCGGTGGCATGTTTCTGGCCATACCAAAGCTAATGCCTTTGCCATTGTTGCATCTTGGTCAGTAAGAATAGTCTTTGGTTTCTTTTCTGACATATCTTTAAAAAAAGTGTTGAACAACCAAATAAAACTTTCAGGCATTTTATCATATAATAATGTTGCTCCAAAAATAACGGTAAGCTTATGATGATTAACTCCAACAAACATGGCAAATGGACGACCTTCTTTATTTTTTTCTATAAGTAGTATCAAAACAAACAACATCACCAAAATATGAATAATCAATCATCATCTTCACATTAGCCCAAAAGATATTAGTAATTAAGTCATCCTCATCGACTTGTATTGCATAAAAGAAATTAGAATCTTCTAATTGCATTTTTTGCAAGTACTCTAGCACACCACCTGTATCTCCTGACTTCATTTGCATTGTTCTCTTGGAACGTAAATAATTTCTATAGTCTTCAAGAATGAATCCAAGATTTTCACGACCACTAGCTCGCCTAGCCATTAACTCACAACTTGCTTTTGGAGTAATTCCAGAATCATCAGCTAAATGCACCTCGACTACTTAAGGAATTGTCATTTTCCTTTTAGATCTAAGCAAATGACTCTTACTAGGATTTGTAGTCTCATGTGCATGCTTGGAAATAATTTAAGTTACACGATACTTTCTCGTTAAAAGACTATTAACTTTCATCTTTGCCAAACAACCAAATCTTGATTTTGGTCGAGGATTTTTTACATTATCTTCTCGCTTATCTTTCCCACGAAATCTTTCACATGAACAACAAAATACTCTATTAACTATCTTCCCATATTTATCTTTATGCCCTTTGCTAATCCTCACACTGATACCCACTCTATAAGCATAATCATTGTAAAAATTATATGTTGCATCTTCAGTCTCAAACTTCATCCCAACTTTTGGTATAAATTTGACCAAGAATTGTATCTTGTATCATATCAATTTTTTTCCTTCAATTTCATCAACAATATCAATGCCCATTTCTTGATGTTCTTCTTCAACCATAACATAATGCTTTGAACAGGTGACCAAGAATCAAATATGCATGAAATAAAGAATGAACTTGTGTAACAATCCTACAGAATTAGAGTCAAACAAAATGAAACAAACACGATGTTCAAAGGGATCAAATAAATCTTAGTTCAAGAAGAAAACCATAAATTATGTAATGTGAACCGGAGAAAAAGAATGGAGTAGGAGAAATCGAAAGGTAATGAGAAACATGAGAATGAGTTATGTGAAACCCTGTCAATAGAGTCTTTAACGTATTTTTAGATTTGTTCGTCAGAGGGAGACAAAGCAACAAGAGTGATGAGTGGAGACACAAGTGCTGTCAAAGAGCTTGAAAATGGGGGCTAGATGTTAGCCAGAGAGCAACAATTGTGATAGCACCGCCAATGATGATGGAGGGCACACACAACAAGCAAGAAAGGTAGAGAATAATCAATAATAGAAAGGAACAACCTTACGTGAAAAAGGAATAAACAAAAAGAAGAATGAGAGAATCAAAATAAAATAAAAAATTGTAATGAGACATGAAAATTGGTTACATTTTTTTAAAATCAAAATTAAAATTAAAAGTCATAACGTGATAATCTATTTAAGATGGCATTTTGTGATTGAGAGGATAGGGTTTGGAGACAGCAGTTGGAGAAATCCAGCATGTAGACGTGCACTAAATAATTTTGGGGGTGATTAAAAAAATTGGACTAGGATAGTAAACGAAGAATAACAAATTTGGGTCGATGTTTTGGGCTTTAGTTTCAATTTATGGGCTTTGCTTAGTAGCTACTAGCTAAAGAAGTTGGCAGATGATAAACACACCTCCACTCTCATATAAACACACCTCCTTTTAAAAAAAAAATATATAAAATATCTAAATTACCCTTAAAAATTCTTAAACTTACACCTCCCTTCCCCGTACCCCGTTTCCTGCACCCCCTTCCCCGCACCTCCACACCCCACACCCCCGTCCACTTTTGTTTATGACGAGGAGGTTGCTCTCAGTGCACACCGTAGTGAAAGGAGAAATGGAGTAGGGAAAAGAGCCAGCAACCACCATTGTTTTGCGTGAAAAAGTTTACAAGGATTTGGCATCCAAGGTAGCCTTTGAAGGGTCAATATCCCAAAATATCCTCATCATTTTCTCTGGAACTCCCTTGGTACCCTTTGTCCCATTCCTTTAAAACTGAAGCAAAACCATGGCTGGCTGACTCAACTCTTACATATATCTCCATCCAGTGTCTCTTTCTATTTGTTGGATTGTGGTAGAATAGTACAAACATACCTATCTTGTTCATTAATCATTAGAAACTGACAAACTTAATTGGAAAAATTGCTGGTTAATTTTCGTTGATTTTACTTGTCTAGAAGTATGTATTGTCTAGAGGTGTGTATTGTATTTTTGGTAGCCATATCAGTACACTCTTGAATCATGATTTCAAAAGTTGGGATAAAGCTACAAAGATTCCAAAGTGATAAGCATCATAAGCTGTCCTTTTACATTTTGTGAGAAGAAATATGTCCATATTTCAAACAATTTGCCAGTTCCGTTTACTGATTTAGATGTAATTGAAGCAGTGCATGGAAGACATTTTCGATCACAAGTGGAAGGGGGTGTGGGGTGTGGGGGTGCGGGGAAGGGGGGTGGGGGTGTGAGGGTGGGGGAACGGGGGTGCGGGAATAGGGGTACGGGAAAGGGAGGTGTAAATTTAAGAATTTTTTTTTAAGGGTAATTTAGACATTTTATATATATTTTTTAAAAAAGGGGGTGTGTTTATACGAGAGTGGAGGTGTGTTTATCATCTGCCAAAGAAGTTTAACTGCTATAAATACGTGCAGCCCGCAAATGTGTGGTCATAGCATTTTTTACATTGTAGCATGTTCGCACATACATGATCCACTACTATATTTTCCATCAATAGAGCATTTAAGATTTTAGAACATTCTATATTTTTTTCTAACACAATAACTTAAGTTGATTTCATAATTTACTTTTATGCGGCTTCCACAATTAAGTGAAAATAATGAAAAATATTTTTTATTATTTAAGACCCAATTTTTGAAAGTTTTTATATAAGGACACTTTTTACATGTAATATCCACATAATCCTATTTTAAATGTAAAATTGTAAGAACGGATTTTTAAATTTAAAATTTTCATTAAGAACCATTATTGAAGATGACTTAAGGAAGGATAGTAAGCCTTTGTTTAGCATATCATTTGTTTATTTCATCACCTATATCCCTTCCATTTTTAATAACAGAAACAGAAAGTGTCTATTATTCCAATATACTCACAGAATTTTATCAGATATTGTATGATTCAATCACTAAAATATCTCTATAAGTCCACTGAATTGTGCTGGACTTTTTGTTGCTTGCTATCATATGGAAATTTTATTTCTTACAACTTATGGTTTTCATCGTGAATACCAAGAGATTTTTTTTAATCATCATATAGATATAAAAAATTATTTTTAGAAATAGTGATTAATTTCTACTAAAGACTGTAAGTAGATATAAGGTGAGCATTTCCCTTCTTAACATAAATTATTTCGTATCTAATGTTAGGATTCAAATTTTAGACAATTTATTTAAGAAATACAAGATACTATCACTTATATTAACTAGTATTAATATAAGAATATTAAGAGATCACATAATTTTATATATATATATATATATATATATAGATATATATATATAAAATAGCATCTAGCACATGATTTTTTAAGGATTTTTGCCACTATCATTGTGCTTGGTACATACATCCTTGGAGAGTTTTGAAGAGATGCAATTAAGTGAAAAAGAATTGTGCGGTTTTAGACTTCATCACTGCTATGCATAAGAGAACGAAGTGCGAAGAGCAAAATTGGATCACACAAAACATGGTATTTGGCCAGCACTGCGTATATAAAATAAAAAATTTAAAAAAAAAAAAACTCATAATAGAAATTATAGGGGATTAGAGGATGATAGTTAATTTTCATTTGCTATTATTATACAGTAATTGATCCCATTTTGAACGGACATAATGGAGTTTCCTATTTAGAATATCTTATTCATTTAGTTCAGTACTGTCCTTTTTCACAATGGGATTGGCATCATAAACCAATCCTCAGTCATTATGATTTGTTAAAGGAAAATATTTTTGTAAACATTGGGAACAATTTGATTTATAAAAGAGAAGAAGAAAATAAAGAAATTTTATGAAAAATTATGCTAACTAAAAAAGGTTACTATGTTATTATTTTTACAGAATTATTTATATATTTTTAAAATTCAATATTAATTTTATATTTTTAAGATTTTATAAATTAATGGGATTAATAGAGAGCATTTTCCTCCCATTTCATACCATGATCCTAATTTAGAAAAGTGATGTATTTTTGGTACGTGCTGCATACATAATTTTTGTTATCCGGTATAATTCTATTGTTACTGAATTATTTATAACTTTTATACTAAATTTAAAATGTGTTGGGTCCTCGATTTGATCCAATAAATTTAATCCAAATTGAAAAAATAAATCTAATTTAAATTGAAAAATTGGATTGAATGAAATTATCATATCGATTCAAATTTAAAAATTGAAAATTTAACCGGTTTGATTTAGATATTAGATTTTGATTTCTAAGAATCAAGCTAAATCAATCCATTCAACTAGATTAATATTTTATTATTATTAATTTATTAAATTTATTTTGGATGTCAAATTTGGACAAATAAAAAAAGAGGGATAAATGATCTATTAGACCTATTTTATTTTTGTTTGAGACTAGTCCATTAGTTTATTTGATACTATGAACTCATTCATTCATTCACTCATCGTAACTTTTAAGTGTTTCACATTTGTGAAAATTGAACATTACTTAAGTAGATTAAGTAGATTGTGTTATTGGACATATTTAATTTTTAATTTAATGATTACAAGTTAAATGATAACTCATGCAATGATGTTTGTTTTTTAAAGTTTTTGACTTTTAACGTTTTAAGTTGTAACGACCCTCCATGATCTCTATATTTAGTGGAATCGCACTACTACTAACGAACTAAGAGAATATAGAAACTGAACAACTCATACATACAGGTGTATAAATATAAATATATATAATAACTATATTTCTATGTACAAAATATAGCACCATATATGTAGAGTCATCCCAAAATCATAACCTCCTAGTGTCGGTCAAGCACACATAATAGTTACCCAAGAAGGTAACTCTGACACTAGGACAAACTCCTCATCACGCAGCGGTCACCTCAACTCCAAGCTAGCCTTGACTTGCTCCCATACCAAGTATGATTATTGCAGTCCATTAACATGGAAACATAAGGGTAAGCTAGAGTTCAAAAAATAATTATACAAGTACAGAATAAAATCTATACTACACATGCATCCAAATCAAGTCCCAAAGCAACTTCCATCTCAATCAATCATCCATTCATCAAACATGAAGTCAAATACCATACACTTCATCATCATAACAATCATGCAATACATGTAACTCATGACAAATATCGGTGCATATCAATCATCCAATGCATCGTCATGCATACACTTAGGAGATCTCCCTAATAGCAGAGTAGTGTAATAAGTGACATTCCAATCTTACAGAAACCACCCCAACTATTTTCACGCCAAATGCGCATACTCAGTCATAGCTAAACAAGATATAAATTCTCCCTCGGATTTACTCGGATGATATCACTTACACAATTGGAAGTCCAGTTCCACCGTCAGGTATAGTACAGCTGAGTACAAGCTTACCACGACCTTGGCATGCATTACCAAGTCACTTGTGGAGTTCGCCCACCGACTATCCACAAGGAACCACGCACCTTCCCCAGTACTTGGTTAAGGGAATTACCCTCGACCTCATACTCCGCTCCAACACTAGCTAAATACTTAGAGGAGATTCACCTAAACCAATGGCCTACTTGAGCACCACTCTCACCCAAAACCAGTGGCCTACCTAAGCACCACTCTCATATATTAGTGGTCTATCCAAGCACCACTCTCAAGAGACTCTACGTGAGCTCTTCTAGTTCGAAAACATTTTCTCTCTCCTCAAGTCCTAGGCTAGACTCATGCCATAAGGCATCACATGCAATAATACATCACACATCATACATGGTCTACCCATCATCATGATCAATAATCATACTCATGCCATAAGGCATCATATGTAATAATGCATCATACATCATACATGGTTTACCCACCATCATGATCAATAATCATACTCATGCCATAAGACATCACATGCAATAATGCATCATACATCATACATGGTCTACCCACTATCATGATCAATAATCATACTCATATGAACATATACTCATGCCATATCATATTTAAACATTCATACATATCATCACTATTCATACGTATGAATCATTCACCACCATACATCATATATCATACATATATGAACCAACTATACATTATAGTATCAAGCAACTTTTTAATCCACATGCAATGGAAGAAATGACATCCATGCACCAACAACAGTTCAATTCAAGTCCTAAAAACAACATGTACCCATCTGATTCATCAAGACCGACCAAAACCCTATTTTAGCTCAAAAACCCCGAAAATGAAAAATACCCAATAAGCAAATCAATCTCCTATTCATGCATCAATTGAGTTTCTAAACTCACATGCAACCAATTCATGAGAATCCTAGCTTCCCTCACCTGAAGATTGGCTCAGAATAGCTAAGAACAGAGAAGAAGCAAAATTTCCTTCCGAAGCTTAATCCGGGAACTTCAATCTTCCAAAAGCAAGCTTGCTAGTCTGAAAATTTAAAAGGAGACAGAAGACATTAGTGATCTAGAGGAGAAGAAGAATCATACAAAGAAATTTGGGAGAGAAAGGAGCTCACAGACCCAGAGTCCTTCTCTTTAAAACTTCTCTCTAAAACCTCTCTCTAAGTTTCCTTTTTTTTTTCTCCTCAATTGCATGCATGTGACCTATTTATAGAAGTCTGAAGTGGGTAGAATGGTCCGTTTCGAATCTGGAACGGCCCATTCTGCACTCCTTCATCATGTGTAAAACTCACATCTATAACATCCGTTCTTAGACCAGAACGACCCGTTCTAGTTTGGAAATGCCCCATTCCAATCTACTAATTACGTTATATAAGTAATACTTTATATTTTATAAGACTAACAAACATATTTATAATATTAATTATTTTATCGTTTGATGATATAAATTACATTACATGATTTTATTTTTATTTTTATTTTATGAATAAATCCAACGAACCAATCTAATCAAAACTAAATATGATTGAATCAAATTAGTTTGGATTAAAGACTTAAAAAATGAAAATATCAAATCAATTCAAAAGTTGATAAAAAAAAATCATGCATGGACCAAATTATTCTCTGCACCTTGTAATCATATATGGAACCTTGTTCAAATAGTAGAATCCAAAAGAAAATGATTTATTTCACGGTAGATATTTCACACTAATATATAATTAGAAAAAAATATATATAATGTTAAGTATTCTTCTACATTTAAAATTAAGCCGACAAATAAATTATAAACGAAGAAAACTTGTCTTTTATAGAATTATTCTTAAATTATGATTTTGAGAATTCCAGCTGAAATCCAAAGAAATAAAAAATTGTTAGAAAAACTCTCTCATCCACTAAAAATAAGCATGGATTTGAAATCAAAAGTTACAAATTATTAATAATTTTTTAAATATTTCTTTGACTATTATAATATATGTTTACATCTATCTTCTCATATCTTCTCACCATAAAATGTGTACTATCAATATATTTAATACAATGCTAAAACTACTCATATATAACAATAACCATATGACAATTAAACACATCTTATAATAAAAGTATAATTTTAATTTTGTTTTAACGATATAAAAAGTATAATTTGACACATTCCTTCATGTAGACCCAAGCAATTTGAAAACAAAATAATGTGAGTCCTATGAATAAAAAATCCCATAGCCTTCATTTAAATATCCTGATATAGGAAAGAAATTCTAAAAACGTAAGCTTTGAAGACTTGATTTTAAAGCAGAAGAAAACAAAAGCAAATTTAACAGAAAAATAACTAATTCAACATATCTCAATCTAATCAGAACACATCCATGAGGAACCCAAAAATAATCGAAGGTCATTAACCATAAATGAAAAATAAAACTGCACTTTGGATTTACCTCCTCTCAACAGAATTGATATGCCTAGAAAGCTCAAAGCTAGACATAAACTCATACAAAAACTTGTCACATGTTACAAACAAAAATGTCGTTCTAAAATTCCTGTGCACTGTGGGGAAATATCTTTGAAATATACAACTCTATGTCCTTTTTTTCTCTCTCACTATTCAAGCCAAAAAAAAAAGGAAGAAAAACTTGTTTATGTACATTGAAGGAAATAAGGTAACATATTTAAAGTAATTTTACCAAGCACTTTTGCATCTGAATAATACACTTATGTAAATCAATAAAGGTTTTTCATTTATTTTTTTTTATGTGTATCTAAACAAGCTTATATCTATACTAATTTATATAAAAAAAAATATTTCTTTTCATCGCCGTTTTCATCTTCACAATTTATGACAATTATATCCTGAATTATTAAAAAAATAATTTTAGTAACTACCATTATCTAACTATGTAAAATCGCTTACACTATTATATTTTTTTTATTTATTTTCATTTTAAAAATATTTAGAGATGATAATTTATACTTTTCATAAAGGGGATACATGAATATGTGTATAACCGTTTTTGGTCTCCACATTTTAAGGGATTATTATATCCCTTGAATATAATTTTTTTTCTTATATCTTCTCCACATTTTAAGAGATTATTATATTCCTTGAATGTAAGTGTGTGTGTGTCTCCACATTATAAGGGATTATTATATCCCTTGAATGTAATTTTTTTTTCTTATATCTTCTCCACATTTGTGTGTGTGTGTGTCTCCACATTATAAAGGATTATTATATCCCTTGAATGTAATTTTTTTTTCTTATATTTTCTCCACATTTGTGTGTGTGTGTTCGTGTGTGTGTGCGTATGTGCGTGTGTGTGCATGCGTGCGTGCGTGTGTGTGCGCGCGCGTGTGTGTGTGTGCGTGCGTGCGTGCATGTGTGTGTGTGCGTGTGTGTGTGTCTGTGTGCGTGTGTGTCTGTCTATGTGTGTGTCTGTGTGTGTGTGTGTCTTTGTGTTTGTGTGTGTCTGTGTGTGTGTGTGTGTTGTGTATGTGTCTATGTGTGTCTGTGTGTGTGTGTGTAACTATTAGATGAACGAAGTATCTCGCCCCTCTTGAATTTAATAACGTGGATTGATATGGGTCCACATGGATATACCCTTGCGTCAAAACACTTAGAGTGTGTTAGTGCTTAACAAATCACAATACACTATTACAATGTCATTATTGTTGCCTTGTGCTACTAAGTCATGTGCATGTTTGATAATCATGAGTGCTCTAAAAATTTTGCTAAGACATCACACAATTGGCTCCACTTAACACTCATATAGGTGATATCATTAAGTATATGCTATAAATCATACACCACCCATAAAACCTTTTTGAGTAGTCAAGTTTTCTATTAATCATATAAAGCTTAACTATATATAAAGATTATCTTCTCATTAATACAATATTTAGCACTTTCTCACATCATAAGAAGATATTGAAAAGTTAAGATTGATTAAAACTAATTTTAGTGCTAAAGGAACTAACAAGTGTTCTTCCTATTGAACCTTTTCACGAGATCTCCAATCATAAAAGTTGGGTTATCATCGTTGTATTTTCCAAGTGACATAATAAAATCATTCACCTTGATTTTTTTAAATAATACTCTGTTTCATAAATAAGATCTTCTCTAGGGGGTTTAAAGCCAAAGGATCAATCGAATCCATAATTAGTTTTACATAATCAATAAATTTTTATTTATTAAGCAACTCTTTACCACAATTTCTCAATCCTAAAGAAATATTTTTTTTAGATTTTTCAACCACTAAGTCCTCATAATCATCCGTCTCCATAGCAACAAAACACTGACTCAATAATTATATTTAGTTGATATCCAAGTTATTGCCCTTATAACCAGTGCAATGGCACCACTACTAATGAGTTGTCTCATTTGATCAAATACCTAATTAATCATTATTGTATTTTCCAATACAATGAAAAATCAATCATAATGAATATCATATGTTATTGTATCTCTCAAGTATTTTCTATTATGCAAACTTTTCTAATATGTCGAACTGGTACTATAACCAAATATAAATATTGAAAAACTTTAACAATTCACAAGGTCTCCATCAACTCATGTCACCAAAGGCAGTTGCTTTCAAAAACAAACTTAGAGAACTCATCTCAAAGAGCAAGTGTTCCATAACAAAATTGAGAGAAACAGAGAACCAATATTTGGGAAACATAAAGCAAATATGCCTATCAATAACATGTTTAGACCATGGGTACAAGTTATTTTTCCATCCTTGACTACTCACGCTTAATGGGGGATGTCCACGCTTAACAAAGGAACTCAAACTTCACACATAACATCTAGGGGTTCTAGTGTTTAACAAGTACTTTATCTCGCTTAGCATTAAACCAAATAGACTCCCCCACTTCAAGGAGTGTTTATGCTTGGTAAGTTTCACCACCTTTAGCATGAATCATCATATAAAACCTAGAAATGCATGTGTACCATGCATCCAAAGTACTCTTAGCATGTGAATGTACAATTGTTGCATCTAAAATATGTTTAAAGACAAACATATCTTACAATAGTAGTAATAATGAACAAAGTTCAGATATTGAATCCAAAGGACAAGGCTCAAGCAATTACCAATTAATTATGGCTTCCAATAGTTTGAAAAAATGGAATTTGATTTGAGAGAATATTAGTTTAAAAATTAAAACAAAAGATTAAAAATTTGTTATTGAAATTCATAGGTAAAATCCCTAAAGTTGTGACTTATTGTTCTTAATCTCTTCTCAAGATAAAGTTCATAAATTATAAAATAATATCACCAATTGTACTTTAGAAATTGTTGACAATCCTATGGTTCAAGGAAGCCAGTTTTCTTTATCTTAAGAAAAATCTAAATAGATTATAAGAGTTTTATTCTAAAATTAAGCAAAGCTTTTGTGTGCATGCAGATGCAAAATTAATTCAATTAAAAATTTAGAAAATAACTTGATTATGACAATTTCTAGAATTCAATTATTTTAGGTTTTTGTTAATTAAAAGAGTTTGATTATGTACTTTTAATTAACTAAGTTATGAAATACAATATTAAAATAATATAATAATTAACATAAATAATTCATGAATTCATCATTAGAAGTTCACTAGGAACAATTACATCACAATCCTAGATTATAAAGACTAGCCACACATGTTGCTAGAACCTATTAAACAGAGGAAAATAATTAGCCATGATAGGAAGAATCCTTCTCCGAAGGTTTGACCTTTAGCCTCTTACAAAGTCTCGATATAGCAAATACAAAAGAGAAAAAGAAAATATAAGAGGAAATAGACCTGAAAATTGGATAATTACAATATGATCTAGACATCCCTATTTATAGTTAGAAAATTGAGGTGGAGTTTTAAGATGGTCATGCATCTTAGAAAGCATGGTCATGTGCTTAATAACTTGGGTGGGCTTCATCAAACAAGGAGTAAAGGCGGGCTTATGAGTGACTAAGGTGTGCTTTGTTGTCCAAGAGTGTTCTAATGGAAGCATGACCATACTTCGTATCATGAGTGTACATCTGGGTGTGATTCTCTTGAAGCACAACCATGCATAAGTTAAGCACATTTGTGCAATAAAAGAGGTGTTGTCAAATATTTAACATTAAATTAAGGCAAAACAACATTAAATATTAGGTTCTTACATAGTAATTTGACAGTATAACAATTTATAAGTCACCCATTGCAATCTTGTAACCCCAATAAAACAAGGGTTGTGAAAATTTAAGGATGACTTTTTAGACAATATGAGGATTTTTAGGGAGCAAAATGTGAGATTTTCTTTGGTTACAAATGCAAAAAGAATTAAAGGGGTGTTTAGAAAGGGAACTTTTTAGTTTCTCATGAATTGTAAGTTGGAAATGTTAAAGTCCTATGTATAGTATCATAAATTTAAAAATTATTCATAGAAATCTAACCATCTTAGGAATAGTTTTTTAATTGCATTATAGACATATTAAACCTATTCATTACATTTCTAGAAAATATGATTCCTAAGAAATATAATTCTCAAGAAACATGATTCTTAGGAACGAAAAAGGATTTCATATACTCCTTCCATCCCAAAATAAGTGTCGTATTAGAAGAAAATTTCATCCTAAAATAAGTTTCATGTTAACTTTTCAATGTAGTATTAATTATTTCTTTTTCATTTATACTCCTAATAATATTATGTAAAATTACTATTATATTTTATCTATTTGTTAATTTTTTATATGTGTAAAATAACTTAAGACGACACTTATTATAAAACAAAAAGTATCAAACATCCTTTAAGGGAATGATGGTTCTCTCTCTTCTTAAATGTCAACGTGTGAAAGTGATAGGTGTCCCACCTCCAAATTCAATAAGAGTTGAGAAAGAAAAAAACACAAAAGTCATAGGATATCACTTACCAATGTAACGTAGTAGGTTGTTTCAGAAGGCCCAAAAGCCCAATATGGGTGATTTAGTAGCTCAGAACGGACCGTTCAAAACTACTAAATTGACTTGTAAATTGTAGTTGAGAACGGGCCGTTCTGGATGGAGTACGCGCTGTTCTGGATGGAGTACAGGGCGTTCTGGATAGAGAACATGTCATTCTGGATGAGTCCCAGAACGGGCCATTCTGATTTCAGAACGGGCCGTTCTGCATGTGATTTTTGCACATGATGAAGGGGTGCAGAACAGGCCGTTCCAGTTTCAAAACAGGCTGTTCTTGTGACACCCTCTACCCCCAACATATATATATATATAATAATAATAATAAAAATAAATATCTTATTGGATAAAAAAATATTTAAAAATTGAAATGACAATTCCAATAATCATGGGAGTAGAGAATTCACATTCATGTACTTAATCCAAATAGTAAATAAAATTACAAAGAATAAAAATTGAATTTTCCAAAATATATACTTTAATGAAGCATAAAAAACATCATATTCTAATTCTATCTATGTCCTGATGTCACATGTCCTATCAGAGCAAAATCCCACATAGAAGCCTAAGCTCCATCGTCCATATCCTCAGTCTCATGCTGCTGATGGTCTCCTGTATATCAAACAAGAGAAACAACACAAAAGAAGGGAGTGAGAAACATCTCACTCTGGCTCACGGTGTAGGAACGCACACCGGATAGCCAAACACAGACAATATAGTTACCTCATAGGTCAATCAACAACAATAGCTTATCCAATCATCCAAGTCATACAAATAGTAATTTACCATCATTTAATAATAAGAATGCACATTCATGGACACAGACTACATATTATCATGCATGTGGCGCCAATAAAACATCACATGGCATATTGCCGCTAGCAATACACGAAGAGTAGTCTAGGAGTACATGCCGGGTCACACCCTCTGCGCACTCTCACTAGAAGGATATACTACCAGAGTCTCATCGGGATAGCTAAGCCGCGCAAGATACATCCCATGCACACAATGGGCGAGACTGGGACTTCCAAACCGAGCTATTCCCAAGGACTAATCCCCAAAGCTTTTACACTAGGGGGCCTTCTCTGGTGGTGTATTCCATATCGTACCCTTAAAACATTTATGCAAATGATGCATGTCAAACAAGTCTCTATGCATTAACAAATCACATTATTATCATCACATTTCATCCTCATATTCCATCATCATATTCACATTATCACATTATCACATTATCACATTATATTCACAATTCTCACAAAGCACTTTAATCCATATTAAAACTCATCTATTTGTGAAATTAAACACATATTTACACTCTGCAAACATTAAGGAACACAACAAAGCAATTAGAAGGCAAAACAGAAAATATTCATATTTTGCCCGTTTTCTCATAGGGTTTCCAGTAGGAACCCACAGAGCACTCTAATTCATATAAAAACATATTCATTTTCAAAATTAACTACATACTCATGTATCACATCCAACGAGAAGCACAACAAAGCAATCAGAAGGCAAAACAGAAAACATTCATATTTTGCCCATTTGCAAAACCAAACACATATTCACACATCTCTTTTAATAGGGAATATAACAGAACAGATAGAAGGCAAAACAGAAATATTCCTATTTTGCCTGCTGCTCATAGGGTTCTCTCAAGAACCCATAGTGCGTTCCAATTTATGCAATAAACATTTAAAATAAGACAATTCACGTATATAATAATTATCACAATTAAATTTACTCATACAAGCACCAATGCACTCCCTTAGGGTTTCCCGTAGGAACCCATAGGAGCACCAAATTCCACAATCATAGCCTAAACAAAGTTTCTATTCATACACGCATATTAATTAAGTAATTGGAACATACAAGAAAAATATAACATGCAACAAACACAGGATTGGGGGCCAATCCCACTACCTAGCATACAATCCCACACCCAGAGCGAGGTTTCTCACTCCCCCCTTACCTTGATAAATAGGGTTGAAACTGAAGCAGGATCTCCTCCTCCGGGTTCCCCTTGGTCTCCAGAAAGTGTAGAAGAAAAAGGTCAAAAGTGAAAAAATGCATTTTTCTGGAGTGCCGGAACGCATTTATAGAACATGTACAAAAGTCTCTCCCAGAACGGCCCGTTCCAAAACCAGAACAGTCCGTTCTAAGTCAATACTTTTTCTTTAAAACTACATTTGGAACGGCCCGTTCCCAAAGTGGAACGACCCGTTCTGGGTTGAAATTTTACCCATGCATGCTCGAGTTGGAACGGCCTATTCTCAAAGTGGAACGGCCCGTTCCGGGGCTATGAAAATCCAGAATTACTAATTAATAAATAAATAAATAACATATATATATATATATATACCAAATTAAAATAAAATATCAATACAATTTAAAACATGATTTTCTTCAAATAATAATTATAACAAAATATCATAATTAATAATATTATACAAAATAATTTTCATAAATGATTATTATTAAAAACCTTTAAAAATTCAATCAAACCCATTTAATTAATCAAAATAATTATAAGGAAATAATCTTCATAAATACAAAAATAAATAATAATTATTCGTAGTATTAGTAGAAAAATTCGAGGTGTTACAGTTCTGGTCACTCCGGAACTTCTATAAATAAGGGTTGTGTGGTTGAGGAGAAAGTGAAGTTTTTAGAAAGCAGTTTTAGAGAGAAGGACTCTGGGTCTGTGAGCTCTTTTCTCTCCCAAAATTCTCTGTATGATTCCTTTTCTCCTCTAGATCACTAATGCCTTCTGTCTTTCCTTGAACTTCAAATTAGGAAGCTTGCTTTGGGAGGATTGAAGTTCCGGGTTGAGCTTCAGAAGGGAATTCTACTTCTTCTCAGTTATTGGCTATTTTGAGCCAATCTTCCGGTGAGGGAAGCTAGAATATTTTTTTTAGGTTGCATGTGATTTTAGAAACTCAATTGATGCATGAATGTTGAGAATCCATAGATGGATTGAAGAAAATCTCATTTTTGGGGTTTTGAGAAAAAAGAGGATTTTGATGATTTTGATGCATAGGTTGGATGCATAGGTTGGATGCATGTGGCTGTATTTGTTGGTTTGGATGAGAGTTTTTGAACTCTCTGACTCGGATTAGGTCGGGCGCAGGTTGAGCGTGCTGGGCATGGAAGAGCTTAAGGCTCTCGGGTTGGATGTTAGGTCGGGCGTGATTTGGTTGCGCCAGGCGTGAGTGGGTTTGATGTTTTTGGATTGAAATTGATGCTTATGTATGTTTAAAGTTGAAGTTTTAGATCATGTATGTATGATATATGATGTATGGTAAGGGGTGATTCGTATGTATGCTTTGTGATGATACGTATGAATGTTTAAACATGATATGACATGTGTATATGTTCATATGAGTATGTTTATTGATCATGATGGTGGGTAGACCATGTATGATGTATAATGCATTATTGCATGTGATGTCTTATGACATGTGTATGATTGTTGATCATGATGTTGGGCAGACCATGTATGATGTATGATGCATAATTGCATGTGATGCCTTATGGCATGAGTCTAGCCTAGGACTTGAGGAGAGGAAAAATATTTTTGAACTGGAAGAGCTCACATAGAGTCTCTTGAGAATGATGCTTGGATAGGCCACTACGAACTCCACAATTGACTTGGTTATACATGCCAAGGTCGTGGTAAGCCCGTACCCAGCCGTGCTATACCTGACGGTGGATCTGGACTTCCAATTGTGTAAGTGACATCATCCGAGTAAACCCGAGTGAGGATTATATCCTGTTTAGCTATGACCGAGCGGGCGCATTGGGCGTGAAAACGGTTGGGGTGGTTTCGGTAGGATGGAATGTCACTTGTACAACTCTGTTGTTAGGGAGATCTCCTAGATGTATGCGTGACGACGCATTAGATGATTGATATTCATTGATATCTGTCATGAGATGCATTTATTGCATGATTATTAATATGATGAAGTGTGGTGTTTGACTTCATGATTGGTGGATTGTATTTTATGCATGAGTAGTATTGGATAGAGTGTATGGTTGACTCTATGAATATGATTGATAGTTGGATAATTGTGTAGTATAGATTATTGTTCTATACTTGTATGATTGATTTTTGAACTCTAGCTTACCCTTCTATTTCCATGTGGATGGACTGCAATGATCATACCTTGTATGGGAGCAGGTTAGGGCTAGCTTGGAGTTGGGGTGACCGCTGCGAGACGGGGAGTTTGATCCTCGTGTTAGAGTTATCATTTTGGGTAACAGTTTTGTTTGTGCTTGACCGGCACTAGAGTCATATTATTTTTGGGATGACTGTATATATATGGTGTTCTATTTTATAACCAGAAACTTAGTTATTTTCAATTCTTATTTATACCTGTATGTATGAGTTATCCAACTTAATATTTCTCTTAGTTCACTAGCAGTAGTGCGATTCCACTAAGTGTAGAGACCATGGCGGGTCGTTACAGTTTTATGGTATCAGAGCCGGTCGAGTCTTTTGGGATACTCTGTGAGGAGTGATCTTTCTAGGTTTCTGTTGTCTCATATCTCTGATATGTGTTAGTGTTGGTGAGTTGTGGTGGTAGTAAAAGAATGTTTGAATTCTTTTAGTTTGGTGAGGCCTCAGTTTGATCAAATTGCTAGGGTTATGGAGATGATGGTCGTGGTGATGTAGCAGCAAAGTGCTCACTTTGCTCAAATGGAGGCAGGTAGAGCTGCGGTTGAGGCAACTAGACCGGTGGTCTCTCAGGATGGGAGAGATTTAGTAGAGTTCAGGAGATGTTAGCCTCCTCAGTTCAAGGGGGATTCAGATCCTGATGTAGCAAATTAGTGGTTGTGTGAGATGGAGAAGATTTTTAGTGTTTTGGGATCTTCTAAGGAGAGGTAGTTGGCCTATGCAGTATGTATACTGACGGGCGAGGCTGAGTACTGGTGGAGAGTTACCAAACAGATGTTAGAGAGTAGGGGTGTACCTGTTGATTGGGATTTTGCTTCAGGAGGGTCTTTTTGGAGAAGTATTTCCCAGATAGCGTTAGATACGCTAAAGAGGTAGAGTTCATGAGCCTGCAGCAGGGGAGCATGTTTATTTCAGAGTATGCTATGAGGTTTGAGCATCTGGCTCATTTCTACTCTCAGGCCATATCTGAGGCTTGGAGATGTAGAAAGTTTGCAGAAGGGGTTGAGGCATGTGTTGAAGGGGCTCATAGTCCCTATGTCTTGGTTGAGAAGGCAAAGATAGTTGAGAGACAAGAGGGTGGTGGTGGCGGTAAGGCTGCTAGAGTACAAGATGGGTCATTAGGATCCAAGAGGGGAGGTCAGTAGAGAGGACCCTATGACAGGCCTGTTCACTCTTAGATGGGTGCTGCTAATAGGGGACCTCGTCCTGCTACTCCTTAGGGTGGAGCACAGTCAGTGCAGTGTTACAGATGTGGAGAAGCCCACATGGTTAGAGATTGTTCCCATTCGGGGAATGTTTTTTTTTTCCAGATGTGGCAGGCCAGGTCACATTTTCAGAGATTGTCATATGGTACCGACTCCATCTAGGAGTGCCCCGAGGCTAGTCAGGCCTACGGTTGCGGGGAGAGTGTTTGCTTTATCAGGTGTAGAGTCTTCCACTTCATCAAATTTGGTGAAGAGGAAGGGGAAGGCAGTAGGTGAAGATGTTTTGTTCCTGTCTGATTCTGGTGCCACACATTCATTTATTTCTGTTGATTATGTGAGGAGATTGGGTTGTCGGTGTCTGCATTGCACGTTGATTTGTATGTATCTACTCTGGCCTCAATTTCTGTGGTGACATCGGAGATGTGTGTGAGATGCCCGACAGAGGTGTTTGGTAGGAGGTTCCGAGTGAACCTGATTGTGTTGCCCATGGTGGATATCGACATAATCTTAGGGATGGATTGGTTATCTGCTCATCACATCCTTATAGATTGTGCTCGAAAAGAGTTAGTATTTTCTCAGTTGGAGGATGAGTTGTTGGTATCAGCGGGTCAGGCTGAGCAGTTGATGAGGGATGGAGCTGAGTGCTTCATGTTGTTTGCCGCTTTGAGTGTTGAGATAGAGAGGGTCATCATTGGAATTGAAATTGTCAGTGAGTTTCCTGAGGTTTCCCAGATGATGTGCTGGGATTGCCACCTATGTGTGATATTGAGTTTAGCATTGATCTGGTACCAGGTGCAGGATCAGTGTCAGTGGCTCCTTATAGGATGGCTCCAGCTGAGTTGGTAGAGCTGAAGAGACAGATTGAGAATTTGTTGGAGAAACAGATGGTGAGGTCTAGTATTTCTCCTTAGGGTGCCCCGGTACTGTTAGTGAAGAAGAAGGACGGTGGGGCCTGTTTGTGTGTTGATTATCGACAATTGAATAAGTATCCACTTCCGAGGATTGATGATTTGATGGATCAGCTGAGGGGAGCTTCAGTGTTTTCGAAGATTGATTTGAGATCTGGATACCATCATATCAGGGTAAGGAAAGTGACATATCGAAGACTTCTTTCAGGACTAGGTATGGTCACTGTGAGTACGTAGTGATGCGTTTCGGTGTCACTAATGCTCTGACAGTGTTCACGGATTACATGAACAGGATTTTCAAGTCATTCTTGGACAGGTTTGCGGTGGTCTTCATTGATGATATATTGGTGTACTCTAGATCTTTGGAAGATCACCGTGAGCATCTGAGGTTGGTTTTAGAGGTTCTTGGGGAGAGGCAGTTGTATGCCAAGCTGTCCAAGTGTGAGTTTTGGTTGTCCGAGGTGATATTTTTGAGGCATGTGATATCGACAGAGGGGATTGTAGTGGATCCACCCAAAGTGGAGGCTATGATTCAGTGGAAGCGTCCGAGGACTACTATGGAGATTAGGAGTTTTGTTGGGTTAGCAGGTTACTATTGGAGATTTATAGAGGGTTTCTCTCGAATAGTAATGCCTTTGACTTAACTGACTCGGAAGGATCAGCCTTTTGTTTGGATGGACGCTTGTGAGTAGAGTTTTCAGGAATTGAAGGGGTGATTGACTACTTCTCCGATTTTGGTGTTACCTGACACTGGTGAGTATTTTGAAGTGTTCTGTGATGCTTCTCACTAGGGGTTGGGCGGTATGTTGATGCAGGGAGGGAGAGTAGTGACATATGTTTCAAGGCAACTTAAGACCCATGAGAGGAACTATCTCACTCATGATTTGGAGCTTGTAGCTGTGGTGTTTGCCTTGAAGTCGTGGAGGCACTATCTGTATGGTGCGAGATTCAGTGATCACAAGAGTTTGAAGTACCTGTTTGATCAGAAAGAGTTGAATGAGGCAGAGGAGGTGGATGGAATTCCTAAAAGACTTTGATTTCCAGTTGATATATCATCCTGGGAAGGCGAGTATGGTAGCAGATGCATTGAGTAGGAAATCTATTCACATGTCGGTTATTATGATTAGAGAGTAGGAGCTAATTGAACAATACAGAGATTTGAGACTAGAGATGGAGGTTGTTCAAGATCACATTAGTTGTGGTGTGATCACCATAACTAATGAGTTCTTGAGATAGGTGAGAACTAAGCAATTACAAGATCCAGAGTTGTTGACGATTTTGGGATTGCTTGGTACCAAGAGGGCAGCTGGTTTTGAGCTTGGTACTGATGGAATTCTGAGATTCAGAGGTCAGATTTGTTACCTCAGGATTCAGAGTTGAAGAAAGCTGTTCTAGAAGAGGGACACATGAGTCATCTTAGCATACATCCCGGTATGACTAAGATGTATCAAGACATCAAGAAAAGTTTCTGGTGGTCTGGTATGAAGAGAGAGATAGTAGAGTTTGTGGCAACTTGTCTGACTTGTCAGAAAGCGAAGATTGAGCATCAAAGGCTTGAAGGGATTTTGTAGTTGATGGAGATTCCTGAGTGGAAGTGGGATAGTGTCACTATAGACTTTGTGGTTGGGTTGCCTAGGACAGCTAGGAATAGTGACTATCTGGGTAATTGTTGATAGGTTGACAAAGTGTGCGCACTTTCTTCCTGTCAACAAGAAGTGGTCTTTTGAGAGACTTCACAGTTGTATATTAGAGAGATAATACAGTTGCATGGACTACCTTCCAGTATTATTTCTGACAGGGATCCAAGGTTTACTTCTAGGTTTTGGCAGACTCTGCATCAGGCGTTGGGGACGAGATTGAGGTTGAGCTCTGCTTACCATCCACAGATAGATGGTCAGTCAGAGAGAACAGTTTAGTCACTAGAGGATCTCCTGAGAGCTTGTGTATTGGATCGTCTGGGTAGCTGGGAGGAGGTGTTACCATTAGTGGAGTTTACCTACAATAACAGTTATCATGCGAGTATTGGCATGGAGCCTTTTGAGGCTTTGTATGGCAGGAGCTGTAGGACTCCATTATGTTGGTATCAGGAGGGTGAGTCAGTGGTGGTTGGTCTAGAGTTAGTTCTTCAGACTACTAAGATGGTGAGACAAATTTAGGAGAGGTTGAGGGCTACCCAGAGTCGACAAAAGTCCTATGCTGATAGGAGGAGGAGACCTTTAGAGTTTGAGGAGGGAGAGCACGTTTTTCTCAAGGTGACACCCACTACTGGTGTGGGAAGTGCAGTAAGGGCTAAGAAGCTCACTCCAAGGTTCATTGGTCCTTACCAGATCCTTCGTCGTGTAGGTCCGGTAGCTTATCAGTTGGCGTTACCTCCGGTTCTGTCCAACCTGCATGATGTGTTTCATGTTTCACAGTTGAGGAAGTACATCAAAGACCCGAGTCACGTGGTAGAGATGGATCAGGTTCAAGTTAGAGAGAACTTGACCTATGAGAAAAGACCGGTAACTATGGTTGATCACAAGTTGAAGGAGCTTCGTGGTAAGTCCATCAGCTTGGTGAAGATTCTTTGGGACGCAGCTACTGGTGAGGCAACCTGGGAAGTAGAGAGTTAGTTCAAAGAATAGTATCCATTCCTCTTTTCAGGTAAGCCTATTTTCGGGGACGAAAATTCTTATTTGTTGCGGGGTATTGTAATGTAGTAAGTTGTTTCAGAAGGCCCAAAAGCCCAATATGGGTGATTTAGTAGCCCAGAACGGCCCGTTCCCAAACTGGAACGGGCCGTTCCAAACTACTAAATTGACTTGTACATTGTAGTTGAGAACGGGCCGTTCTGGATGAAGTACGGGCCGTTCTGGATGGAGTACAGAGCGTTCTGGATAGAGAACGGGCCGTTCTGGATGAGTCCTAGAACGGGCCGTTCTGATTTTAGAACGGGCCATTCTGATTTTAGAACGGGCCATCCTGCATGTGATTTTTGCACATGATGAAGGGGTGCAGAACGGGCCGTTCTGGTTTCAGAACAGGCCGTTCTGGCCACTCCGGAACTTCTATAAATAGTGGTTGTGTGGTTGAGGAGAAAGTGAAGTTTTTAGAGAGAAGTTTAAGAGAGAAGGACTCTGGGTCTGTGAGCTCTTTTCTCTCCCAAATTTCTCTGTATGATTCCTTTTCTCCTCTAGATCACTAATGCCTTCTGTCTTTTCTTGAAATTCAAATTAGGAAGCTTGCTTTGGGAGGATTGAAGTTCCGGGTTGAGCTTCGGAAGGAAATTCTACTTCTTCTTAGTTATTGGCTATTTTGAGCCAATCTTCAGGTGAGGGAAGCTAGAATGTTTTTTGTTAGGTTGCATGTGATTTTAGAAACTCAATTGATGCATGAATGTCAAGAATCCATAGATGGATTGAAGAAAATCTCATTTTTGGGGTTTTGAAAAAAAGGAGGATTTTGATAATTTTGATGCATAGGTTGGATGCATGTGGCTGTATTTGTTGGTTTGGATGAGAGTTTTTGAACCCTCTGACTGGGATTAGGCCAGGCACAGGTTGAGCGTGCTGGGCGTGGAAGAGCTTAAAGCTCTCGGGTTGGATGTTAGGTCGGGCGTGATTTGGTTGCGTCGGGCGTGAGTGGGTTTGATGTTTTTGGATTGAAATTGATGCTTATGTATGTTTAAAGTTGAAGTTTTAGATCATGTATGTATGATATATGATGTATGGTAAGGGGTGATTCGTATGTATGCTTTGTGATGATACGTATGAATGTTTAAACATGATATGACATGTGTATATGTTCATATGAGTATATTTATTGATCATGATGGTGGGTAGACCATGTATGATGTATGATGCATTATTGCATGTGATGTCTTATGACATGTGTATGATTGTTGATCATGATGGTGGGCAGACCATGTATGATGTATGATGTATAATTGCATGTGATGCCTTATGGCATGAGTCTAGCCTAGGACTTGAGGAGAGGAAAAATATTTTTGAACTGGAAGAGCTCACATAGAGTCTCTTGAGAGTGGTGCTTGGATAGGCCACTGATATATAAGTGGTGCTCAGGTAGGCCACTGGATTTGGAATGGTGCTTAGGTAGGCCACTGGGTTGGGTGAGTCTCCTCTAAGTCCTTAGCTAGTGTTGGAGCGGGGTATGAGGTCGAGGGTTATTCCCTTAACCAAGTACTCGGGAAGGTGTGTGGATCCTTACGGATAGTCGGTGGGCGAACTCCACAATTGACTTGGTTATGCATGCCAAGGTCGTGGTAAGCCTGTACCCAGCCGTGCTATACCTGACGGTGGATCTGGACTTCCAATTGTGTAAGTGACATCATCTGAGTAAACCCGAGTGAGGATTATATCCTGTTTAGCTGTGACCAAACGGGCGCATTGGGCGTGAAAACGGTTGGGGTTGTTTCGGTAGGATGGAATGTCACTTATACAGCTCTGTTGTTAGGGAGATCTCCTAGGTGTATGCGTGATGACGCATTAGATGATTGATATGCATTGATATCTGTCATGAGATGCATTTATTGCATGATTATTAATATGATGAAGTGTGGTGTTTGACTTCATGATTGGTGGATTGTATTTTATGCATGAGTAGTATTGGATAGAGTATATGGTGTGACTCTATGAATATGATTGATAGTTGGATGATTGTGTAGTATAGATTATTGTTCTATACTTGTATGATTGATTTTTGAACTCTAGCTTACCCTTCTGTTTCCATGTGGATGGACTGCGATGATCATACCTTGTATGGGAGCCGGTCAAGGCTAGCTTGGAGTTGGGATGACCGCTGCGAGACGGGGAGTTTGATCCTCGTGTTAGAGTTACCATTTTGGGTAAAGGTTTCGTCTGTGCTTGACCGGCACTAGAGTCATATTACTTTTGGGATGACTGTATATATATGGTGTTCTATTTTATAACCAGAAACTTAGTTATTTTCAATTCTTATTTATACCTGTATGTATGAGTTATCCAACTTAATATTTCTCTTAGTTCACTAGCAGTAGTGCGATCTGCTAAGTGTAGAGACCATGGCGGGTCGTTACAACCACTAGGGATACAAAAACAAAATGTACTATTGATACCTACAAATAAAATCCACTATGGATTAAAAATGAATAATTAAATAGGTACTCATTTGTTAATAGGATGGGAACATATAATAAGGTACATGTACATGTGGATACCTACACTTTCAAACTACTAAACCCTAAAGGTTACTTGAAAGAATGTTACTTATTAATAATAAGAAAGAAATAATGATAACCTCATCAAATGTTTATGGCACTCACTCTCCAAAACTTCATAAAGGTTACTTGGAACAGGAAAATGTAAAATCTCCTTATAATCCAATGGACAAGGTAATTGTTGCAAGATATTTATGTTGACCTCTTCGATAGGAGAAAGGACAATACCATGAGTACTCATAAATATTATTGAGTTTGATTGCCAATATAGGTGAAATTTAGGTTTCCAATCAACATGAAAGATGTTGTCAACTTCAAGATGATTATCAAGGGGAAAAATCTTAAAAAATTCACTTTTGAAATTCTTATATGAGGGAAAAACTAAAGTAAAAAAGGCCTTGGGAATGGATTTCATTTAATAAGGCCCAACCTATAGGTTCGCCATATTTCAGTTGATAAAAGTGAATAAAATTATGCAAAGTAAATTGGAACTATGTATTAGGATGAAGTTGTATAGGAGTAACATTAATCTTAGTTAAGAATTCACTTTCAAAAGGCGTGAAGGGGATGGATAAACCAAGATCGATAAAAAAGCACTAATACATAAATGTATAAAATAAATATTAAAGGAACTAGCTAGAAAAACTTACATATTCGAGGAACAAAGTTCGTCAATGATAAGATCAAAAAATGCCAAGGCAACAACAACGTGAAACTTTTTGCAATAACTTCCTCTGCCACTATACAATCCTTAGGATATGGAGATTAAGAAGAAGATTGGACACGAAGGTATAACTTTTACTCAAAGAAATCAAGAGGTCTCATACCAAATCTTATCATATTCAAGTAAGAACAAATACTTTTCATGTCTTTTTTGCATTGTTTGTGTGATATAATTTTGATGAGATATAAAAAAAAAGTGTAAGAAAAAAATAATTTTTTAATATTTTGAAAAAGAAGAGAAATGAAAAAAAATAGTAAATCCGTGATGAAAAAATCCCTTAATAGATAAAGAGAATTTGTAATAAACTTAAATATTTTAAAACTCATTAAAAAAAATATACTCTTCTATTTTCTATTGAATTTTTTTAATTTAAACTCCTTAAAAATCTATTTATTCTTTATTTTCTCTTCTTTTTATCTATGTTTTTGTTATATATTGCTCGTCTTCTCAAACAAATCATTAGTCTTTTTTCTTCTAACGTATCATACCATGTATCTTATATATATAAAGGTTAACCAAAGCAAAAATATGCATTTGCTTAAATAAGAATAATTAATAACAATTTTACAATTAAAATAAATAATTTAAAATAAAATATTGTAAATAAAATTATCACTCATACCGTGAAATTTTCACAAGAATAATATTTATAAAAAAAAATACCCAAATGGACCCTATGTTTGCTATGCAGCTCAAAATTCGATCCTTGGGGAGCCGAATTCTGAGCTGCCTTTCCTCCATCTCTGACAAGTAACCTTGTCAGAATTCGGTGGTCTATGGGAGGCTGAATTCCGAGTAGGGATTTTTAAATTTTTTTAAATGTTAACTTTTGTAAAATTATAATATATATATATATATAATTTAAAAAATAAAATATGTATATAAATAAAAAATAATAATAAATAATATTATGCTTATATATTTATTTAAATTTGTAAATTTTTGTTAATAATTTATAATATTTATTGAAATATGTAAATTTTTGTTAATAATTTATAATATTTATTTAAATATGTAAATTTTTGTTAATAATATATAATATTAATATGATAAATTAATTATGAACACAAATTTACATATTAAATAAAATAAGTTAATTAATAGTAAATATTAATGTATTATTAATAATAAAATTATTTAATAAAAAAAAAGGTAATTACGAACATTAATTTGGAAATGATACATTAAAGAAAATAAGTTGTAGGCAACATTAATCAATGATGGCTATGAATAATGTTTGGACATGTTTTCCTTGTGTGATCAATGGTGTGACAATAGGAACAATGTTTTACACGACTTTGTTATTCTCTAATGTCCTTGTCTATTCTTATTTTACTTGACTTGAGTCGACCTTTAGAAATTCTCTTGAATTATGGATTTTAGCACAAAGTTTGGCCATTGTAAGTTGGTTAATAGTCTTCATGATTAAGTTCTTCAAATTTTCCTTAATATAACTTAGAGACTTGTTGTAAGGTATAGATAGTAGATATGTAGATGTTAAACTTGTGGTGTGCGTGTAAGCATGAAGCAATTACATGCAAGCATGGGATGTGAGCTTTTTGAAACTTGTCACGGTCACACCACATCTCATCTAACCTTACTATAAATCTCTCTACTGGTCGAACTTGTCCCTGATGTTGTGTCTCTTCCACTAAAAATCTTGTGATTGTTTTGTCAAAGGTGATCACTCTATTAGTGTTTGCCTTTGATTGTATATCTTGAACTATTTTTTATGCAACTTCTGAGTAGACATGTCTAACATTAATCATGACATCTACCTCCCTACCTCTCTCAACAAAGAGTTTGTTGCAACGGATGTATGTTACCATGACCATGGAGCAAATTGGGAGGTTTCTTGTTTTCTTTAGGATTGAATTAATTAACTCCACTAGGTTTGTTGTCATGTGTCCCCAACATCGTCTGTTGTCCCATGCAAGCGTCCATTTTTCCCTTGAGATGTTATTCAATCATTGTGCTGCTTTTGGATTATTATTTTTTACCATGTTGTAATAGTAAAAGAATTTGGGCTCAATCATCCCATATGCTGAAAAAAAAAAAGTTTATAAATTAAATTAATATAACTAGCTAACGAAGTGTAGAAAGTAATAATAACTGAAGAAAGTAATAAAATTACCCATATTGACAACATCTTTCTTGAGTGCAGCGTTTTTGAATCATCATATGAAGTTTTGTGCAATATCTCTAATGTAATAAACATGGACATAATTGTTTTCTGTCCAACCACTTCCATTTCTGGAGTATGCACTTCTAATAGCCTCGTGACAATCTGAAATGAGGCACAACCCTTATTGTGGTGTTACATACCTCCGTAAGTTTCATAAAAAAAAGAACCATGCATCAGTGGTTTCACCTTCAACCACAGCAATGGCAATGAGAATTATGTTGTTTCGACTGTCTTGTGCAACTACCACCAAATCTCTCTTTGTACTTTCCATACAAAAATGTTCCATCCACTTGAACAATTAACTAGTAGCGAGAAAAACCATCAATGCATGGCTTGAACATCCAAAATAGCCTCTTGAAGAAAGCATTGCCTTCATCAACATGTCACCTTGGTACTCTGGTTGTGTACTCAACTTCCAAATGAAGTCAAGAATATACAGTTGCATTGCTTGCAACAAACTAGCTATCTTATGATATGACTCCTCCTAATTGCCAAAATATTTTCAATCGCCAGTTGTTTCACTAGCCATCCCTTTCTATAGCTGATAATTTAACCCATTTGTTGACTTTATGTGGGCTATGATAATTGCGATAGGTGTGGAAGGATCAACCTCAATAATTTCACAAATGGTTTGGGAAATCATTGGTGATCCAAACTTATTATGATCCTATGAAATTAGTGGAAAAATAACGTGTGCACTAGTACAAAAGAGATAATTTACGTCGATTATTTTAAGCTTTTTAAGTCAGAAAAAATTCTGACGTTAAAGCGGGAGATGTAAATTTACGTCGGTGTAAAATCAGTTGTAAATTTACGTTGGACATTGCTAAGATCCAACGTAAAAAAGTTGTAAACCAAGAAAAAACATAACCAGTGCAATCAGAACGGCCTGTACTGCAAGCAGAACGGGTCGTTCTGCTTGCAGTACAGGCCGTTCTACTTGCAGAACAGGCCGTTCTACTTGCAGAACAGGCCGTTCCAGCTGCAAAATCAAAATTTTCTACGCGAAACAAACTTACAAACTTAAGAATCAGGCGAGTTACATACCTTACCTGTAGATGCTCCATATCCTGAATAATCATAGTTGAAAGCATAGAACGAAATTGAAAGAAACTAATAAATAAACATAAAACTAAATATATAAAAAAGCAAGAAATTTTGGTGTTGGTGTGTTACTTCTCACGAAATCGAAACCGAAGAAGGAAAGTGAAGAGTGGCAGAAAACAAATTTGACCTAAGCAGTTGAGCTTTTTCTTTCTCTCACACCGTTTCACATGTCTCTTGTTTTCAAATACTGACACGCGCGGGAAGATTAATAGACTTTTTTACGTCTGACATAAAGGGGTCCGACGTAAAATATAAAATCTACGTCGGACATAAGATACGTCAGTTTTTGGTATGTCCGACGACAAAGACGTGACATAAAAGACTGATTTTCCACTAGTGGTGGGACCTTTCGAGCTTCACTATTTCCTAATATTGCTCTCTGGTGTGCAATATTGCTCAACATCGCCAGTCACACTCGCCATAAACACATTCCACGACAAGCCTAGCTTGGCTTGACAACTTCACCTTGTACGTGTAGTGATTGCCAATATGATATCTGATGATGAATTCTTGCACTTATTCTTTTATGATGAAGCGCTGGCTAACAAATAGTGTTTCAGGCGGATAAACTGTCGTTTCTCGATCTAGAACATGACTAAACTACAAATAATGTTCATTTATGTGAGTTGGCAAGTATAAAAAATGTTGAGGTGGGTTGTATGGTATGTATGGTTCGGATAGTGGAATGTTTGCAACTAGCTCAGCGTCTTGTTCATCATCCTACTTTTATGCAAGGATTTCATATTTATCCTCACTAAAAAAAATCAAAAACTTCAGTTGGGAAACCTACAACTACATGTTCTTCAATGTGAGGTTCATGGATTCGCTAGGATTCTAGTTGACTAAGGTTTATAAATGGACCAGTTAAAAGTTGGGTGTAAGACAGCATGTCATAATCAAAATTCATATCATGTGTTGGATTATGTAGGTTTATGGTTTCGTGGGTAGGGTAAGGTGAAGGTGAAGGTGAAAGTTATGGTGGTTAGGCTTCATTAGATGATGATGTACAAGTATCGAAGGTAACATATAGTTCTATAACTGATTGAAGTTCATTTGAATCGTGAATGTTGAAGATTGCCTCAACCTCCTCATCATCGTTCAACTCAACACATCAGTAATTGCTCACCCCTGCCCTAAGTCTAATTGGGTAGTGAAAATGTATGGTTTCCACCCTTTCATTTTCATGTCATCGAAGTTTTGTGTGGATTATTTTGTTCATCCTTTGTAGAGTTACTTCTTTCCTTAATTGAACCAATTTAGCTAGTGGTGAGGTGAAGGTGACACCTTCATTAGGATAATTGTTAATGGCACCATCAAATTGAATAATGACATATATTGAAGACATGTTTTGAAAATAATTAAGAAAGGTTGAAAGAGATTTTGAGAGTGAAGAAAAGGAACAAGTATAGAATGAGATTGCAAGTGTTTCTAAGTGAAGAAAAGGAAAAATGTTATGCCTATTTATAATGGTTTAGGGTTTGTTTGAAATTAAAACAAATTTGAAATCCGAGTCTTGGATTCCTTTCTTTATAATTATGGGGTCCACGTTCTGAGAGTGAAGGTGACCTCTTCGTCATGCCTTCTGACGTGCACACTATGCGAGCAAGCATTGATTCTATGTGGCGCCCATGCCCTATGAGTGAATGTGACCTCTCAATCATGTCTTCTAACATGCATGTTATGCGAGCATGCATTAATTCCATGTAGGGCCTATGCTTTGCATCTGAATGAGACCTTTTAGTCACGCCTTCTGATGTGCATGTTATGCGAGCAAGCATTAATTCTGTGTAAGGCCCACGCTTTGTATCTGAATGTGACCTCTTAGTCACGCCTTCTAATGTGCACGTTATGCAAGCAAGCATTGAATCCATGTGCCCACGCTTTGCATCTAAATGTAACCTCTCAATCATGCCTTCTCTTCTCCCAAGAGAGCATTGGATTCCTTCTCATGTGCAAGTGTTTCTCTAGGTGTGGGCTCAGTCATCCCTTCTCATTCACACATCCACCTTCTATAAATAACCATGCTCATTTTCTTTCAAACCTTGCATTCTCACTTGCATACTTCTTTGTTTTGTTTCTCACTTATAACCAACCAAAAATGTTGTTGTGGAAGCAAAACGAACACAAGTGTGCCTTCATTTGTGGAACGGTAAGTTTTACACAATATCGTTATTCAATATCTATACATAATGTACCTAATTTGTTAATCATTGTAGGAGATTGAAAATATTATTTCCTCTTACTGGCATTCAATGCCAGAACCCCACCCTCTAATTATTCCTATACTAGAGGAAATTGGTTTTTATAAGGTTGCAAGCCTAAGGCATCTTAAGGTGGATCACCCATTGGTAACAACTTTGGTCGAAAGGTGGAGACCTAAGACTCACACATCCCATTTTCCAACAGGGGAGTGCACCATAACCCTAGAGGATGTTGCATTTCAACTTGAGCTAAGAGTTGATGGATTACCAGTCATTGGCCCAATAATGTTTGACTAGGAAGAAGTGTGTTCCACATATCTCGACATCGTGCCAATCAAAGAAGAGTCACTAATTAGCTTTATGATCAAGCTAAAGTGGCTGAGAGACAATATGTTGGAATTACTATAAGAACCATTTGAAGAAAAACTTCACGCCCATTGTAGGGCATATACATTAGGTTTAATTGGAGGTGCTTTGATGCTTGACAAAATAGGCAATAAAGTACATCTTATATATTTATCTTTGTTAACTAATCTTAGAAGAACAAGACGATATAGCTAGAGATTTGCTTGTTTAGCTATGTTATATAGGGAAATGTGTAGAGCCATAAATGTTATGAGCAAAATAATGGGTGGTTGTGCACCACTGTTACAGTCCTGGGCATGGCATCGCATGCCATATACTACACCAATTTACAGAGTACCACCAACATACCCTTTGGTGTGCAAATGGAGCGGGGGTAGAGTACTCAACTTTCGAAATGGACCTCACAATGATGTTGTAGGGTGCATATCAATGTTTGATCACATTCAAGCTGATCAGGTAAATCTTCATAATATTTTAATTGTTTCTTACTTTCTTTCGTTTTACATATTATCATAAGTAACAAAGTTTAATTTACTTGTAGTTTTTATGGACTGCATATCAAGGCTTGCAAACATCAATATCTATGCAAACATATAGAGATGCCCAATTGTGGACTTCATGTACCCCCATCATTTGTTTTGCAATTGTTGAATGACACCAATCAGATAGAGTGAAATTACAGTTTGGTCTCTTCCATCCACCCAATAATTTGAATGACCTACACAAAATTGACATGAGGGGAAGATAGGATGAAAATTGGGTTACAAGACATGCTCAATGGATCATAGACGTGAGCATACATTAATAGGTCATCCAATGCATGACCCATTGTTTCTCACACGAGAATACATTGAATGGTACTTGGTCAATTCCATCTATTTTCCATCTGTGCCACGACTACTACAAGATCCAAGGACCTACCAACAGCGAAGGACTACCACCACATTTGAAACCGGTGCGACTTTCATGTCGTCATATGAAGAGACTCACCAACATGTTTCAATTTCTCCACACAATATGATGTCAAAAGCAAACATAATTGATAAAAGACATTTGTTTGCAACAACTTCAAAGGATTTCTTTACAAACTTATTTAGAGTTGATTTTACGACTTCATCTCCAACATACGTCTTACATGCAATCTCTTTACCAACCGAATTTTGCTAATGAACTTGGTAGTTCCTTAGTTGCATTCTAACATCCGGTCCTTGATGATGATCAAAATCCTCCAAAGCAACAATTACTACGACGAAACCCAAGATGTAACAGACGTCGCCCTCGTTGTGGAACTGAGGATCATTACGAAGATTAAACATTATGTAATTCACTTTATCTTCATGTAATATTATTATGAATTTTTTAATGCACTCTGTCTTTATCAATGTAATAATTAAGTTATTTTATTTAAACAATAACTAAGTTATTTTATTCAAATAATAATTAAGTTATTTTATTTAAATAATAATTATCATATTAATATTAAAGATTATTAACACACATTTAAATAAATATATAAACATAATATTATTTATTATTTTATATACAAATTTAATTTCATTGTAATAATAATTTTTTATTTTTAATATTTTTTAACGTTAAATTCTTATTGTAAGTAAAAACAAAATTTTTAGAAAAAAAATATAAAATCCCTGCTTAGAATTCGACTCTTCGATGAACGAATTTTGGTAAGATTACTCATCGGAGATGGAGGAAAGGCAGTTCAGAATTCGGCTCCTTAGAGATTGATTTCTGAGCTACTCAATAAATAGGTCTAGTTCTATAAATAAATAGAATTTATTTGGGTAATTTTTTTTAAAAAGTGTTATTTTCGTAAAAATTTCCTCATACTGCCACCAATTTTTTTCCTCATTTATCATGTCTTTATTCCTTAATTTTATGGCATGCTATTCATTGGAATTTGGCGTGTATGGGGATGACGGTACAACGACAAATCAAGAGCTACTTTTCTTTTTGTCCGGGTAACATAAAACAAAGAGTAATAATATATCTTCTGAAATTGCGAACTTCCAAATTATTTGTGATTAACATGTATAATTTTTAAAACTATTTATTTAGAGGTAATTTCTATTTTTACATACACAATTTTTAAATTACTTTATTTAAAAAATTTTAATAATAAAAAATGATATTAAAATTAAAATCTGAAATCTTAAAATTCAAAAGCTAAACACAACATAAATTAATTCAAAAAAATATGAATAATTATTAAACATCTATAAATAATATAAAAGTGAAGTTTTACCCACTAATAGAATATAAATTTAATTAAAAAGAAAGAAGTTTTTTAAATGATGAGAAGATCATTTAAAAAGAAATAAGTTTTTTAAATGATGAGAAGATCATTCGAAATAAGCATTCGGAAGATTAGCATTTTTCTAAAATAAATCATTGCACCTTTTCCGTAGAAAGATCGGTTGCGGCTGTATACGTAAGATAGAATGTGACAAAAATAGCAACATAAGAGAATTTGGAGCTGAAATAATAATAATAGTAGTAGGTTTTAGTATAGGTCTCAACTTTTAATTATTCAATTGTATTTTTTTGGAATTGTCTCCATACTTTTAATTTGTGTAGGCAAATTTAATGCTTTTTCTTTTATTTCTTTTAGGGTAAATTTGGTGTTTTCCTTGCTATAATAACACTAGAAATTAAAAACTAATTATGAGGCTTCTTCGTCCCACTTGGTTTATAGTAAATGTCGTTTTTGGGTCTTTGGGCCATCCCCGAATCAAAAAGAGAAAAACCAAAAGATAGTTATTATATATATTCGATTGTTTGGAATATTTAATTAACAAATAGAGTAAATGGAAACAATTATTTGAGATTTATGTTGTTTTTCTCTCCCCACGGTACCCAAAATATGAGAGAATGGAAGTGTATTACCTTTTTTGCCGTTTTATCCGTTTAAAAATTATATTTTTAATTAATTTTAGCTTTCTATTATAGGAAATAAATATCTTTATAAAAAATATTCTTTTAATTTTTCCTTTGTTTTTGAAAATATTTTTCATATTTCAAAGGAAATAAAAATCTACTCATTTTCCCATCTATTTGTATCTAACTACCATATTCTTATTTTTTTTCTTTTTCATCAATTTAACCTCAACTATTTGGATTCAGGGCTCTTCTATTTGCAGTTTTAGTTAGTATACTAAAATTTTTTCAAGAAAAATAAATAAATTTAAGGTAAAAAACTTTGAAAAACAATATGATTTTTTTCACAACTTGAAAAACAAATTTCACAAAACAAAAAGGAAAATATCATTGCAAGTATATTTATTTTAAAAGTCTATCTAAACATAACTTTAATCTCAAAACCATTCTATTTTGAGAATTACGACTAACAAATATTTATATATTTTTGTTGAATAATTCTATTGCTAAGGTAACGTAATTTGAACTCTCTTTTTTGCATGCCTGTGTCTCTATCAATCAATGGAAAGGGAGAAATTAGTGTAAATAAACATGAAAAAAAATCCACGTAATATAATAATAACACAACACAGAGAAACCCCTTAACTAATTAGGGTGGGTCACACAAGGAAACATCGAAATATAAAGTTTCTGAAATATCAAATCAAGTCTTGGTCCCACATAACTGAAATCCCACTCAAGAACGTACAATCAAACACACCATATATAATATGAAAGTCTTGAACAAAAAAACAAAAAGGCAAACCAAATCTGAAAGATAGTATGATGCACCGCCGTGAAGAACTTGAAATATATAGGAACATGAGCCCAATGAAGGACCACTGAGCTTAAATTTCCTGAATATATAATTAAATTAGGCATGCCACGTTAGAAATTCTCCAATAATCATACCAAAAACTTACCCAACTTGAGAGCAATTCACAGTAGGAAATGAACATATACTAGTTCAAAAAAAATTATATGGGTACGTACTAAGCTAAAGGATAATCTAAAGTGAATATAACATAATATTAAGAATAATTCAAAAGTCTCCTAATACTCATCATCTTATTTAATATTTTATTTGTAAGGCAATAGAACAATTTTTTTTTATCGATTAAACTTACGATAACAACAATAAAATTTGAGTTTAAGATTATGGGTAAACTATTACATGTAGTCGATATAGAGCCTTTGGAAGAAAACGTAAATGAACAAGATGCACGTTGATTAAGCATTGACAAACAAAAAGTCAATGAGCTAATTGAATAAAAAATGGTGGATCGTTAATGTTCAAAAGTTGGTCCGAATTATTGAAGAATTAATGCGATTGAGAATGAGCCGAGAGTCATTGGAAAAAGACAAAAGTGAGAGATGTTGGATAGAAAAAAAGTGATAGATGTCACGTTGAGTTGAGGGAAGAGAAAAGTAATGAATTATGAAGAAATAGCAGTCTCACTCATCCAATATCTACCAGAGACTAAATAACCTATAAATAAAAAAGTTTGCTTTCACCAGTTTACACATGGTTGAAGCCTTCAAGCAATATTTGAGTTATATAGTATAATGTTCAGGGCTACAAAATTAATTAATTGGCTTGAGGAGATCAAGAAATTATTTTTAATTAGATTTTAAAAAAATTAGGGGAGCTCCCCTTCACTCCAATGCGTGAATCTACATACTAAATTGAGGTGAATCATTGTTGCAACAAGAAAAATCGATGTCACAATTTTACCGTATATAGAAGGGGATGCAACAGTAGAAATTTTGACAAGGCGTGGTTAAACAAGTTAGGGGAATGAAATGATTGCTCGAGTTTAAGAAAAGAAAAAGGGACGGAATCTTGAGTTTGCAATTGTGTCCCTGATTTGATAGGCGTATAGTATAGGATTAGGAAGGAAAGGACACGATTTTCCTTTCAACTACGTGCGAATAACAGCAAACAGAAATCTCGTAAGAAGGAAAAGGAAAAAGAAAAAGAAAATCACCTTATGATGTTCTTCATTTCTTTTTCGTTGGAGGGTCTGATGAGTAGGAAAGGTCAGATTGAATGGTGAACGTATAGTTCTTCTTCACTGCCTTAGGCTTATCACCACTTTGTTTGGGTTTCTCTGTTGGTTTTTTGGGGGTTGAATAACTTAAACTTGCTTGAAGGTCGTTAGGCCCAGCCATTTGGAGAAAGAGGGGAATTAAATGGTGGGAGTCCAAGAAAACACCAGAGCAATTAGGGTTGGGTAAAATTCAAAACATGCCGCATTATCCAGGTTTTTTTATTTAATTATTGTAAAAAATTTGGTTCTCACAGAAAAATTGTTTCAACGCCAAACTTTTCCATCAACTGTCTTCAGTGGAGCCTCTTTCAAAGAATACATTTTATTTTAAAAACTTAAATTTGTACATGATTTTAATTTTAATTTTATATTTATTTTTTTAAAACCTATGGTTTATCAAATAAATTATATAATTGTGTAAATACTTTTTATGAAAGGCACCAAGAATTAATGTTGCATTTCATAAGGATTATTATATTTAGAATTAATTTTGTAAAGGTCTTTTATATAGTACAAATACTTATTTATTGTAAAAAAAAAAAATTAACTTCTATAATAATATAAAATATTTATATTGACAGTCCATGCCTATTAATATTTTAGGCAAGTACTATCTATTTTATTTAATTTAGTATACTCTTTTGAGTTTTCACACTTTTTTTTTATTGGTTGAAAATCATAAAATATGGTAAGTACTAGTCCTACACTCTATTTAAAGAATCTTTTTTGCAATATTATAATTTTTAAAGAATTTTATTTAATAAAAAAGTGTGTTACGATAGGTGTATTTACTTTCTCCTGTATCTCCTATCTCTCTCTCACACACACTCTCTCTCCCTCACTCTTTTTTCTTTTTACCTTACTTATTGTATTTATATTTATTTTCTTTCTTTACTTTTTCTCTATCTTCCACCTTTTCATTTGGCTAGTGTGACACCCTTACTACCCCAACACATATTTTATAATAATATAAATAAAACTAATGAATAAATTTTTCAACGTTGATAAAAATTGTTCACATAAAAACTTTATAACTGTTCTTCAATATCTAAAATAATTGAAAATAAAACTTGGAAAATAAAACTTAAGAGTTTACAAATTGTTTTCAAAATAATAAATACAATTCCAAATCCATATAAAAATTCATGTCCTAGAAATCCTCTGCCCTGATGTCACAATATCAGAACATACCCACAATTTAACTATTGACATTCTAGATGCCACTCATAGCTGAATCTTCTTCACCTAAAACATCCACAATTTGTACGATGAGAAAAGAAAACATCTATATTTAAAGCACACAAGGAAAATCCATAACATAATTTCATCATAACTCATTACTTAATGAAATATTCACAAGCATTTCTATATATCATAATTTTATCAATCATGCATCATCTTCACATCAGAATTCACAATCACACCAATCCATCACAAATCTTGCAATTAACATTATGTCAAGGTCACGCCACCCCTGTAGCATCTCTTGTCCAAGGTCGTGCCATCCTGACATAAGTGATACGTGCTAATTGCCTCACACATCCCACATTATGCCAAGGTCACCCCATCCCTGTAGCATCACTTATCCAAGGGTCGTGCCATCCCTGGTTATAAGTATGATGAACCACAATCACATTTTATTCATAATCAACACAAATCTTACAATTAACACTATGTCAAGGTCACGCCTATAATATCTCTTGCCCAAGGTCATGTCATCCTGACATAAGTGATACGTGTTAATTGCCTCACACATCCCACACTATGCCAAGGTCACGCCATTCCTGTAGCATCACTTTTCCAAGGGTCATGACATCCTTGGTCATAAGTGTGAGAAACCACAATCACATCATATTCACATTCAATACAACATCTCATTTCATTTTCCCCTGTACCCCGATAAGTAGTAGTTGAAACTATAGCAGGATCTGGTTGGTCTCCTCCTTTAGGTTCCCCTCGGTTTTCAGAGAGTGTAGAAGGAAAAAAAGTCAAAAGTGAAAAGTGTGTTAGTGTCAGAGCGTGCTATTTATAGGCATCAGGAGTGGCCGGAACAGCCCCGTTCTGGACTCATTCGTCATGTGTAAAATTTACATCCAGAACGGCCCGTTCTTAAACCAGAACGACCTGTTATGGGGTTGCATTTTAACCCATAACAACCATGTTTGGAACGACCAGTTCTTAAATCAAAACTGCCCGTTCCCAACTAGGGTTACAAGTCTTTTTGGTGATGTGGAAAGCCCCGTTCCAGTTGGGAATGACTCGTTCCCAACTAGGGTTTATAAGCCCTTTTAGTAATTTGGAACAACCCATTCCAGTTTGGAAACGACCCGTTCTGGGCTACTAAATCATCCTTATTGGGCTTTGGGCTTTCATTTAATTTCTTAAAATTGGGGTGTTACAACTAGACTCTAATGTGAAATATGCATTAACATTTTCATTATATAAAGACACAATAAAGCCAAAAAAAAATATTTTATAATGTTTACACTTTGAGTATGTTTAACAAAATATTGAAGGAGTTTATACTTTGACTAGCATGTAAGTTTACTTAATCAATATAAACTTGTTTCACATTAGTTTAGTAACTTATGACTTATTATATTCATAAGTTACTGGAAGTAGCTTTTAAAAATAAACTAACTTATGAACTTCTATTTTTTTGTATTTTTTATTTTATTTTTATTCTTATTAATTTATTTGAAATATCTTGTTACCTAAAAAATAATTAAATATATTTTTAATGTCATTTTATATTTATTACTCAATTGTACTAAACACTTCTAATTCATGTTAGCAGTAATAAAATAGTTTTATTTATTTATTTATTTTTGGTAATAGCAATAATTAGTTTTATTATTTTTCTTAATAGGAGTAATAATGCATGGTAAAGGAGTTGTCATTTATCCCTATAAAAGGATATTTTTGTAACTTTCTACATATAATAAAATACAATTTTATTTTCCCTTTTCTCTATTATGGCATTAAAGCAAGATTTTCACGCTTCTCTTCCACACAAACTTTAAAACAGTTCTTTTTCTTCTTGGTTTTTGGATCTATGTTTTCTTCTTTCTTGATCAATCACAAAATCCCAGCAGTCCATATTATTTGCATCCTTCAGAAAATCCAAGATTGGTTCTTGTAACATTACATATGAATGGAAAAAATTATCATACCTAGAGTCAGACCATGAAAAGAGCCTTGTTTTCCAAGAACAAGTTGTAGTTCGTCAAGGGATCCATACCAATTCCGAGTGAGAATGATCCGAATTTTGACACCTGGGAGAGATGCAATGTTATGGTGAGTTCATGGATCACTAGAACATTAAGTCCACAGATGGCACATATAATCATATACATAGATAATGCAAAGATCTCATGGGAAGACTTTAAAGAAATATTTTCTAATTAAAGGGATAATTTCATAATTGCATACCTTCTTGAAGAGATTCATTCAATTAAACAAGGTGTGTAACATTGTGTTGTGAGTTGTATGTTTATTTCAAATTTTGATATTTAATTAATTTATGTTGATGTGATGTTTTGGTATTTTAGAACTCTAAGGATTTAGAAATTCTCAAGAATCAGTACTTATTGAAAGTTGTTTTGTCTTGAGGTCAAAGTTGACCTAAAACGAGGGAAGGTATAAGGTTTTTTAAAAACTTGAAGTTCATAAGTTTATTTCTCGAAGTTTTAGAGTGATAGACTTTGGACCTAAATAAAATCTCTTTCTTTTAACTTCAGTAGAGTGATTAGATTCTTCCCCTAAGTTGCTTATGTGGTAGGTGGGTTGAGATTCAAAGTTGAGGAGTTGAATATCAATTGGATAGTCACTCTATGAAAGCTCAAGATTCTTAAAGTCAACAAGATATGGTTTCCCAACGAGATATGGTCCCCAACATCCACAAAGAGGGTGGACCACTTAGTAGGCTCTTGACTGCCTAACAACAAGCTCTAGAGGAGTTTTGCCGCCAAACAAGGAGCTCAAAAGAGCTTAGCCTACCCAATGATTGCTCTATTTCATGACTTTTGCACTTAATGTTTTATGTGATATATTGAGGTGATAAAATGAGCTATTATGAAGTTGTGTTGCATTATGTTGTTATGATTGATGAAACATGTTTTGGAAAGTGGAAAATATAGTATGTTAAGTTGTTTAAGTTGAATTGGAAATTATTATAAATGTTGTATGAGTTGTGTTAATAAGTTGAGAAGTTGTGTTGAGTTGAAATTCGTTGTGTTATGTGAGATGCATGTTATTGAATTATGTTGTGAACTTAGAACTAAACAAGAAAGTGTTATTTTTGAAAGTTGAAATATCTCACTATGTGGATATATGTTGTGGTGTTTCGAGAGTCCAATATTGAAAAATCCTTCTTGAGAAAGATAGTTCTTTAAGGGGAGTGTTGTGTATCTTCCAAGTCCTTAGTTGATACCATATAGGACAAGGTCAAACCATATTATTTTAGAGGTGAACATATTGAGTAAAGTATGAAGTTGAGAGGTAAAATTCTTGATTAATTGTTGGAAATGTTCGTAGTATTTGGAGGGTAGTTAATAGGTTAATTTCATAAAGGTTTAGTTGATGCATATTAATGTCATGATAGGTTCATACCCAAGTTGTTTTATCCTTGATAGTGGTACTGAGCTTTTCTAGTCTAAGTGACAAAATTCAAGAAATCAATGTCGTGTTGAAAATGGATTTAATATCCAATGTTGTGCTGTATGGCCTAAATATGAGAGGTTTGACCTTAAGGTGATACGTAGGAGTGTGTAAAAAAAATCAAATGAACCAGATTAAATTTAAAATCAAATTACATCATTTGATAAACACCATAACCAATTTGGAAAAAATATCAAACTACATTGTTACCATAAATGAATTTTATAAACCAAACTGTATTAGTAATAAGGTTTGATGCAAAGGTGCACCATTTTTTAGAGAATGAAATAAAACTAAATAAAAATAATTTACTTATGTCTCTCGTATCCCATAGTAAGTGATTTACAATATGACATAAAATGTTTGAGTATTGCAGTTATTGTGTTTTTGTGTTGCTTTTTTTATGTCTTTAGACTATTAAAGTAACTTTTAGTTATCAAATGATGTTTCAAAATTTATTTTTTATGTGACAATTATAGTTCTTTAATGCTTTTGACTTGACCTCTAGAAGTTTCTTCAATTACTATTACTCTTTGTTATATATTTACTTTCTATTGTATCTCTTATCTCTTTTCTTTTTCTTTTCTTTCTTTTTATCTTATCGCATATATCATCAGTTTCTTTCTTTACTTTTTCTCTATCTCCTACCATTTCACTTGGTTAGACTCTAATGTGAAATATACACTAACATTTTTGTTAAATAAAGGAACAATAAAGTCAAAGAGTATTTTATAATGTTTACACTTTAAGTGTGTTTAGCAATGAAGGAGTTTATAAGCTACTTTGAATAACATGTAAGTTTGCTTAATCAATATTATTAAATCGAAAGATGATTCCCTAAACTCAAAATTTTAATGCTAATAAATAAAGTATTTTTATATAGAAGAAATGTCTGAAAAAAAAATGTTTTTAAAATATATCTTTGAAAGACTTATCAGATAAAGTGTAAGATGCAAATTACTTGTAAGTCATTGTTAATTAAATAAAACATACAATCTATCTCATATATATTAAATATTTATCATTTTTAAAAAAACTTGATCACTTATTAACAAGGTAATTAACGTCAACTAATGTTTGAACTAATTAGAATGAAAAAAAATGCAAATTTAAATATTTTTTTTTGTTAATATAAAAACTAAGCTTTTGTGTCGTGTAAAAAATATATATGACATAGTTTACATTTTTTGTTAATATATTAAAAAATATTATAAATAAATTAAAGAAAGAAAAGGTTTTAGAGTCTTTCCACGACTTAAAAATAAATTTCAGAAAACTTAATTATTATATTATAAAATTAAGTTTTTTAAAATCTATCCAAATAAACTTGTATTCTTAAAAAAAAATAAAAAAAATTAAAATCACATTCTGAGAATTTTGTCAGCGTTAACGATAAAATAAAACTTCCATTTTCTTTTTGGTTGTATCTGCAAATGGGAATGTCCAAAAACCACGAAGTGCTCGTGGGTCGTACTGTGGAGGGAAAAGTCAAAAGTGAGAATAGGGGAAAAGGCCATAAATAAATAAATATATTATTATTATTATTATTATTATTATAATAAATAAATAAATAAAAATTCATGCAAGAAATTCCATATCATAACAGGGAAGTAAGCTTCCCAAACGATCAAAGAGTGGCTCACCTAATTCTCAATCCTTTTTATTAACAAAATCTCCTTCACTTGCGAAGCTGCCAATTGACATTTGGCAAAGTAACCTTTTGGAGAATATACTTTTCTTTCAACTTTTCATTTCTTATTCAATCTTTTCAATTACAAATTGTCGCATTCTTTTACGGGTTGGCTAAACTTTCATAATCAAATTATTATAAACAAACACAAAGTCAGTTATTTCATGGATTAGGAAATGAATTGGAAAACTCTTTAATTAGTCCTCAATTTGACAGCTTTCACGGTATGATGATTTTCCAAGATATGATATTCAATTGTTTGATATACGACAAATTCTGTGTGGGCAATAAAAGAAAGGAAATGAGATTTTTGCACTAACATAGATGGATACCTATATTAATTTTTACATCATCAATTATTAAACAATTATATCACAAAAGCTATTATTAAATCAGGAGAACATTAGATCAGTTTTATTTACGAAATTTATATTAATTTGTTCTTTTATCTCTCCATTACATCACACAAATTTAATCACACACGTCTCTTTATATAATTTTATATGGTAAATATAAAATTTTATCGCTTTTTAAAGCTTTGTGTAATAACAATAAGTAAAGGAAACAAATCTGATTGTCTTTGGCTTTATGGTCGCAAAGAAAAATGGAAACAATAAAAGAAATAGTAATAATAACAATGACCCTTCCCTTATTCTTCTCCTCCACTCCACCACAATGAATACTACTGGAATAGTAATCAATAACAAAAGGAAACTTGGAATGAGGAGAGAAAAAGAAAAAAATAAATTAAAATAGAAGAAGTTAAATTTTAATAATATTATTATAAATGGTGTATAAAAATAATATTATTATAGATAAAAGAAAAATGTTAATAATAATTATAATGTAGGTTTTTATATTGGATTATGTTTATTATTTAATTAAGAAAAATAAAATAGATATTTGACATTAGATTAGTTATTTTAACCAAGAGCCCCGAGTAGATTAGGAAGTTTATGTATGGGATCACTTTATACTTATGTTTTTCAAGCACTTGCTCTAAACTAAAAAAACGTACAAGGAAAACCTCAAGGCTAAAGAAGGAAGTCACCTGGAGATTCCTTGCTGACATCGAACTTCTATCGAGGTAAAGAAGAATAAGTTTTCTTACTCATGAGTGGTGGACAATTGTTAGGTATCGAGATTAATCTCCTAATTCCATTGCTTGCTTCTATGTTGTTCTAAAGGGAACCTTGAGAACCTCCTTGAATATCGTGTCATAGTAGATAATTATTTGTATGAATTCTATTGTTGAAAGTTGAAAGTTGAAGGTTTCCATTTCACAATAAGTGATTTGGTTAAGTTGAAAGTTGTTTTGTGTGCTTAGATTGATTTATGTTGTTTATGTGTGTAAGTTGGCATAATAGATAAGTTGTAAATATGTAGTATGAGTTATATTATGAGATGAAAATGTTGTGTGTTATTATTAATGATAAAATGTTGAATAATGATGATTGTCGTAGTATGATGAAAAAACATAGTTGTGAGTTGTATGTTGAACCCTAGTTGTGTAGATGTGTAGAAATGGTATCTAAGTTGTTGAGATGACTATGATGTTTAAGTTGTGAGTTGAATGAGATAATGAGATGATAACTATTGTTGTGTTGTGATGATGAGTTGTTGATTATTAGGACTAGGGGGATGTTTTCGAAGTTGCTCATCTTATTGTGCGGGTTGAGATAGTTGTGGTGCTCTAAGAGCCCAATTTGTTGAAAAACCCTCCTTGAGAAGTTGTCCCTTGGAGTGGATGAGGTGTTCTTCTCCTCTAGGACTTAGTTGGTCCCGTGTGTGGGCAAGGTCGAGGCACACGTGTATAAAGCGACCATGGTATAGGGGTCAGGTCGAGCTATACCGATTACGAGCGGTCAATTCAAGTAAAGTATGAAGTTGTGAACTTAGTTCCTAATCGAGTATTGAAGGGTTGTAGTATTTGTAGGATAGTCAGTAGGCTAATCCCACAGGTGTCTTAGTTAAGCTAACTAATGTTGTGGTAGGCTTAAACCCAACTATCCTATCCTGACATAGTACTATATTTCCTTGTTTAAGTGGCAAAGTATGAGAAATCGTTATCGTGTTATGAATTTTTATCCAAATTTGTTGTTTACCTAGCAAGCCCAAAAGGGTTCTATGTTGTCAGTTTGGTAGGACCTAGCCACTTAGACTGCTCACTCTATGTTGTAGGAGATCTCCGAGTTGAAATGCGTGACAACGCATATGTGTTGATAAGTTGATATTGTGATGATAATGAGTTGTATGTGTTGATGTGTTGTAAAAGTTGTGTTGAGATGTGTGTGTTGTTTATGTGTGGTGTGTTGTATGTTTAACTAATTGATGATGATAATGATGTTAAGTTGCCAATGTTGTAAGTTGTTTTCCTATATATGTGTTGTTCATTTTCACTAGCTTACCCTTGCATGTTTCCATGTGATTTGGACTATAATGATCATACGATGTATGGGAGCAAGGCAAGGATAGACTGGTGTTAGCTGATGGAGGTCACTTGATGGCAGGAGTTGGAGAGTTATATTTTGTTGACTACTCCTAGTGGTAGAGTTTATTTTGTAAACTGCTGTATATATTATGGCATGTTAGGCCACCTTTGGTGCATAGTAATTTTCAACAAATCATATTCACTATGTACATGCAATAATTTTCAACAAGTCAAACAAAAAAAAAATAGAGTCAAGAAAAGAATATGATACCAAATGGGAGGCTTAAACTTGTTATCGCGTCGAATCTTCAAAGATGAGGATATATTAGGTGCTTTTTGGCTACCTTTCACACTACACAAATGCCTCACAGATCTCAAGAAATACAAAGAGAGAAGAAGAGAGAGAAATTTCGAGCTATAAGGAGTTCTCAATGAAAAAAAAAATTCCCTTTTTTCGCCGTCCCGAGAACAATGCCTGAGTCTATTATTTATAGATATCAGACCTGACCAGAATGGCTTGTTCTGGATTCGGAACAACCTATTCTAGATCATCCACTAATGAGCTAAATATGAAACTGGAACAGCCCGTTCTAAAATCGGAACGACCCGTTCTAAAATCGAAACGGCCCGTTCCAGATTAAAATTTTAGGTCTTTTTTGTAACCTGAAACGACCCGTTTTAAAGGCAGAACGACCCGTTCTCAATTAGGGTTTGATGGAGGACCATCCTTGGTACTTCATGTGAGACCCATTAGATGGTTCTTGGCTAGGAGAATGGAGAGATACCATGTATGGATCCATCTCCTAGGCCCAATTTGAGTAGTATAGAATTTTATTACTTTATTCCAATTTTACCCTTGTACTTTGGGGTATTTTAGTCATAGAATTTATTTTACTTGTATTTCCAATTTTACCCTTGTATTTTGGGGTATCTTAGTCATAGGATTTATTTTCTTTTGTATTTCCCATTTTTCCCTTGTATTATGTGGTGTTTTAGATGATTAGGGTTTTAATTTTGGGCTAGGGTTTAACATTAGGAGGTGACACATTTTTTGGTGTTCTTGGACCTATTTTTGGTGTTAGAAAGGCTTAGGCCCAAGTGGAGGGAAAAGGTTGCATGGTCTTATCATGCACCTAGATATAGCCAATCTAAACCTAAAGATTCCATCCTTGGCCACCAAGTTGCATCTAGGGTTAATTTGTATTTCATTTGGAGTGCATTTGCCTTGTGAATTTCAACCATGCATGCTCCAAATGCAACCCTAGATGCCTCCCACTCCTATAAATACCCAATGCACCACACCTTGTAAATACTTTGGATTATATGATATTGAGTGAGCATTTTTGCCTCAACATCTCTTCCTTAGTCACTAGGTTACCTTTGGCTAACCTTCTCCTATCTCCACCATTGGAGAGTGAGAAACCTAGAGTGGCCTCCACTTACCTTTGGAGTGAGCCAACCTTTGAGCACCCAAAACACTTCCGCCACCCTTCATCATTTCACCTCTACTTTCACGTCCAAAACAACCCCACCTTAAACACCCCCAATCTTTTCCCTTTGGTGAACCTAGATCAAGGGCAAGGTGACCCTCTTCAAGAAGCCATTGTCAACCATGGAAGGGAGGTCTCCATCAAGTGGTATTAGAGCCAAGGTTCATCAAGGGTAACCTCTAGCTTTGTGTCTTCCATTCGGTCTTTGTCTTTCTTTGTGTGTGGCCGAATGCTTTGTGGTTCATATTTTGTATCTTGTGAACCCTCCTTGAACATCTTTAGGTTTCCTTGATTAGGTGATATCCATGTGTTCCATTTTTAGGTTGAATCTCATATTAACATGATAAACATGCTTATTTATTTTTGAATCTTTTAAGTTTTGTCAAGTCTTGTTTCCTATATTTTGTCAACAAAAAAACTCCATGTATGTATGCCAAACACTTTGCATGAATAAAAAAAATACCATGATGCATAACATAAGTGGGCGTGACGTATAGAAGCTTTCTAGGAGTTATTCATGCATGCTATCTAGTCCTAGCATGTTCCTTGTATTTTTTTGAGTTTCCATGTGTAAAATGCTTCCTTGCACATGCATTTAAATTGCTGCCCACTTTTCCCTTGCATTTCCACTTGTGATGGTCTATATTTGATGATTGATAACCCTAAAAGAATCTAAGAGGTGTGCTGAAAAATTGTGCAAAACAACTTGTACTAGATAGTACAAATCCATTTCCACTAAAAAGATACCCTAAACACCTCTAAGAAACCGCCACTTGTCCTCCTCTCCTTGTCCTAAATTTTGACCTAAATCTTCTCCACCCACAAGTGCAAAACCTAAACAACAAATGGGCTGAACATTAAAGAAAAGAAATTGAACCCAAGGAATATAAAAAAAAAAAAAAAAAGTGACGTGAAAATAGAAACAAAAAAAAAGGATAAAAAAAAAATTTTGGACCAAAAAGGACTTGTTGCTAGACTTATGGACTTGGACCATTACCTTTGCTTTTGGAGTTGGACTTGTGACATTTTGAACCTATTTTGAGACCTTAAAAGTGGCTGGACCGAATCTCATAAAAGACTTAAATCAAGTGGGCTAAAACACTAATCCATTCTAGTGCCATTCTAGGAATACTCTTTTGTGTGCTTCCTTTTTAATTGTGTCTTAATTTTTAGTTTTTCTTTTCTTTGGCCTCTTTTGTTTTGTCTCAATCTACTCTCTCTGAGTTTAGCCTTTCCTAATTGTGCATTTTCAGTTTTTATTTCTTGGACTCTTGCTCTTTGGGTTGGTTTCATTTTGAATGTAGGTGAAGAACCTATCTAGCAAACTAGAAAACCTTTGGTGGATTTGAGTGGAGGAGTGAACCGAATCCAAACCTAGTCTTTGGAGGGATTTACACCACACAAAAGGAGTGTTAAAAACTTGGAGAGGACTAACAAAGTTTGCTCATTGTGAAGGAACCCAAGTGGAGGAGTTGAAAACCTAAAAATTTTGTCTTTTCAATTTTTTCTTGATTCCTTTTGGGCCACTTGTATTTGGGCCTTCTTTCTTTATTTTGGTTTGTAATTGGTCATTTTTAAACCTCTTCATTTTAGTTTAGTTTCGTGTAGCTGAAGGTGATTTGAAAACCTTCACCTAGGACCTCGACTAGTATATGTTTTAAGTGCTTTCCTTTTGCATGTTTTAAAGACTTTGGTAGTATAATTGTTTAGGGTTTTATCTTTGTCTCCAATTCCGTTAGAAGGCTTGCTTTTGCCTACTAGGGGGAATGTGAACACACACACTTTATTGTTGTGCCAAATTGTTTTTTGAGAAAAGTGGAAAAGGCTTAGTGATTATTACTTGATAAGGCTTGGTTATTAAGTGATTCCTAGTAGTCCAACTCCCTTTGATAGTTCACTTTGTACACTTAGGCCTTTTCCTACCTATCTTGCACCTTGAAAAACATTTGTGAAAACCTTTTTATCACTCACTCTTTATGAAAACCCTTTTCCAAACCTTTTTAAAAACAACTTTGTGAAAACCTTTTTGGATCAAAGATGAGTGATCATTCTAGTGTCTATGGTCATAATTCATGTAGTACTAGGTCTAGTGTTAGGGATGAACTTAGGAAACTAAAAGAGTACCTAAGAAAAATGGAAGAGGAAAATATAAAAAAAAGAGGAAGAGTTGAGAAGAAAAGAAAAATAATTTGAAAACAATAATGAGGAGATAAAAAGGTTGCTTGCTAGGCTAGTTGTGGGAGGAGAGGCTAGTGGTTCAAAACCAAAAGTCACTTCTCCTAAATCCTCAAAAGGAAAGGGACATATGATACATTCAAGTGTTCATGAGGAGGAAGGGCATCATACCCAACCTCCAAGTGATATCTTCTATAGTAGTCATCACAATGATGATTACTATCAAAGACCCCCAAGGTAACATAGACATAGGGAGTCTTCCAATAGGGAACCCAACATCACTCTTCCCCCATTTCATGGCAAAGATAATGTTGAAAATTATTTAGATTGGGAAATGAAAGTGGAACAATTTTTCTCTTGCCATGAAGTGAGTGAAGAAAGAAAGGTTTATTTGGCAACCCTTAGCTTCCAAGGGCATGCCATGTATTGGTGGACCTCCTTAAAAAAAGATAGAAGAATAAACCATGAGCCTCCAATCCAATATTGGAATGAGCTCTGTAGTGCCTTAAGAAGGAGGCATATTCCTCCATACTATGACTGAGAGCTTATGGATAAGCTTCAAAGATTGAAACAAGGGTCCTCTAGTATGGAAGAATATAGGCAATTTATGGAGTTGCTAATGATGAGGGCTGGGATTAGGGAGGAAGAGAGGACCACAATCTCTAGATTTCAAAGTGGTCTAAACCTTGAGATAAGAGACAAAGTTGAACTTTTGCCATATAGAGATTTGAATGAACTTGTTCAACTTTGCTCAAGAGTGGAGCATCAACTTACAAGAAAACCTTTTCGAAAAGACTCCACTCCCTCTTATTCCAAGAGTTTTAAGAAGGAGGGCCACTCTTCCCTACCTTATCCCAAAGAAGAAAAAGAAGAAGAAAAAGAAAAAGAAAAAGAAAAAGAAAAATCATCTTTTAAAGCACCTTCCAAAGAGTCTAAGTCAAGTGAAATCAAGTGTTTCAAGTGTCTTGGAAGAGGACATATTGCTTCCCAATGTCCTACAAAGAAAACTATGGTTTTAAAAGCCCAAGACAACTATAGTAGCCTTGATGAAGCTACTTCTTCTTCCTCTAGTAGTGAAGAAGAAGCCATAGATTCCGAGGAAGAAATCTTACCTTGTGAAGGAGACCTATTGTTGGTTAGAAGGCTCCTTAACAATCAATCTAGTGAAATTGACCAATCACAAAGAGAGAACTTGTTTCAAACAAAATGCAAGGTCTTAGAAAGTACTTGTTCTCTTATTGTCGATAGTGGGTCTATTTCTAATTGTTGTAGTACTAGATCTGTTGATAAGCTAGCCTTAACTACAAAACCTCATCCTAAACCTTACAAAATGCAATGGATCAATGAGGAAAGAGGTGTTGTAGTTAACCAACAAGCAAGCATACCAACCTCTATTGGAAAATATAAAGAAGAAGTTTTGTGTGACATAGTGCCATTAGAGGTTAGTCATGTCTTTCTTGGGAGGCCATGGCAATTTGACAAGCAAACAATCCATGATGGCCTCACCAATAAAATAAGTTTCCAACACTTAGGAAAGAAATTTGTGTGGTGTCCTCTATCACCTTCTCAAGTGAATGAGGACCAACTCAAATTAAAAGCTAAGAAAGATGAGGAGGAGAAAAGCAAAAACAAAAACAAAAAGAAAAGAAAAAAAGAATTTTTCCTTTGAAGAAAAAGGGCTAGGTTCAAGAGAACCTTAACCTTTGTGCCATCCTCATTCTTTTGGTACCAAAAAAAGATGGCAATAGAGGATGTGCACCAATTTAGAAAGCCATCAATAAAGTCTAGGCACCCAATCCCTAAGATAAACGATTTGATGAATGAATTACATAGGGTCACCATGGTTGCCTTTTGGCTTCCTCAATGACCCTAACACTTTCATTCAACAAATTGTGTACTTAAGGATTGCATAACTAAGTTTTAGTATTATACTTCCCTAATTGTGGTTTCACATCTTTTTGAAGGATCAATGAAATGGAAGAGCTTAAAAATTTGAGGTCAAATCCTTCTCAAAAAGGAGGGGATGATGGAGGACCATCCTTGGTACTTCATGTGAGACCCATCACATGGTTCATGGCTAAGAGAATGGAGAGATACCATGTATGGATCCATCTCCTAGGCCCAATTTGAGTAGTATAGAGTTTTATTGCTTTATTCCAATTTTACCCTTGTACTTTGGGGTATTTTAGTCATAGAATTTATTTTACTTGTATTTCCAATTTTACCCTTGTATTTTGGGGTATCTTAGTCATAGGATTTATTTTCTTTTGTATTTCCCATTTTGCCCTTGTATTATGAGGTGCTCTAGATGATTAGGATTTTAATTTTGGGCTAGGGTTTAACATTAGGAGGTGACGCATTTTTTGGTGTTCTTAGACCTATTTTTGGTGTTAGAAAGGCTTAGGCCCAAGTGGAGGGCAAAGGTTGCATGGTTTTATCATGCACCTAGATGTAGCCTAACTAAACCCAAAGATTCCATCCTTGGCCACCAAGTTGCATCTAGGGTTAATTTGGGTTTCATTTGGTGTGCATTTGCCTTGTGAATTTCGGCCATGCATGCTCCAAATGCAACCCTAGATGCCTCTCACTCCTATAAATACCCAATGCACCACACCTTGTAAATATTTTGGATTATATGATATTGAGTGAGCATTTTTGCCTCAACATCTCTTCCTTAGTCACTAGGTTACCTTTGGCTAACCTTCTCCTATCTCCACCATTGGAGAGTGAGAAACCTAGAGTGGCCTCCACCTACCTTTGGAGTGAGCCAACCTTTGAGCACCCAAAACACTTCCGCCACCCTTCACCATTTCACCTCTACTTTCACGTCCAAAACAACCCCACCTTAAACACCCCCAATCTTTTCCCTTTGGTGAACCTAGATCAAGGGCAAGGTGACCCTCTTCAAGAAGCCATTGTCAACCATGGAAGGGAGGTCTCCATCAGGGTTTTAGGTCTTTTTAGTGACCAGGAATGGCCCGTTCCAATTTAGAAACAACCCATTTTGACTTTAGAACGACCCGTTCCGATTTTGGAGCAGCTCGTTCTAGGCTCCTAAAACTGACTCGTTTGGGCTTCAAGCTTCTTCATTGCTTTTGTGGGTTCGGATAAAATTGGTTATTCACAGTTTCCCCTTTTTATTTATTTCTTATTAAATAATCTAAATAAGGTAATTTAGATCATTTGTGATAAGGAATGAATAAAGATGTGAATTAATTTTATCCATCTACCTAAAACATAGCTCTTGATGTTGATGTTGGTACTAGAAAGATTCAATGCTTTTGCTTGAATAGTAAAATGCTAGAATGTTGTGTTGGGGTGGTCAAATGCTTGTGCTAGATCGACCGAATGCTTGTGCTTGACCGGCTGAATTCTTACGCTGGAATGGTCGAATGCTTGTGCTAGATCGACCGAATGGTAATTTTGAATGCTTGTACTGGAGTGGTTGAATGCTTGTGTTGGATCGACCGAATGCTAATGTTGAATGCTTGTACTAGAGTAGTTGAATGTTTGTGCTGGATCGACCGAATGCTAATGTTGAATGCTTATGCGGGAGTGGTCAAATGCTTGTGCTAGATTGACCGAATGCTAATGTTGAATGCTTGTGCTTGATGGACTGAATGCTTATGTTGGAGTGGTCAAATGCTTGTGCTGGATCGACCAAATGCTTGTGCTTGATTGGTTGAATGCTTAGGCTGGAGTGGTTGAATGCTTGTTTGGAGCGACCGAATGCTTGTGCTTGATCGGTTGAATGCTTAGGCTGGAGTGGTCGAATGCTTGTGGTGGAAACTTATGCTGGAGTGGTCGAATGTTGGTGCTGGATCGACCGAATGCTTGTGCTTGATGGACTGAATGCTAATGCTGGAGTGGTCGAATGCTTGTGCTGGATCGACCGAATGCTGATGCTAAATGCTTGTGTTGAAGTAGTTGAATGCTTGTGCTGGATTGACCAAATGCTGGTGCCAATTCAATCAAATGATAGTGTTGGATTGATTGAATGCTTATGCTAGATCAACAGAATAATGGTGCAAGATCGATCTAATGTTGATATTGGATAAACCAAATGCTTGTACTGAGTTAGTCGATGGGTCGCGCCAAGTAGATACTAGGCTTATACAAAAGAAAAATGTAACTTGTGCCAGGTAAGTACTGGACTTAAATAAAAAGTCATATGTGAAGCAGATGCTTAGCCTAAAAATTCTACTTCATAAGTTTTAGGGAGCAAGAGATGCAAATGAAATGTGATGCAATGGTGATATAATGTAAAGTGTTATGAGACACAACTTTCAAGACTCAAAATTTTGTTTCTTTTCCTTTCCCTTTTTGCTTTTGCTCTTTTTTTTGGTCAGAAATTCCTCATCGTGACACACAGCCAAGGATCATGGATGAGTGAGGCTTTTAGACACTTTTGACTCGAAAGATAGTTGGTTATTCCTTTGGGTTACCCTTAAGCTGTTTCAAACATTTATGAGTTGAAACAACATTATCTTGTTGGTTGCGCTTTATCAAGAAATTATCAAGCATACTGTGGCTTTTAAAACTCATAAAAATAATTTGTAATGTCTTGAATTTTCCTTTTTTAGATGTAACATGCATTTCCTTTCAATATATTATCATAAAATGCAAAGAGAATTGGCAACAATGGGAATAGGATAGTCTTATTCAAGAAAGTAAAAATGTGTTTACAAAGAAAGTCATTGTATGACAAGAATAAAAAATATATACAACGATAGCAATAGGAGGTAGCTATTATATGAGGGACACTTTTCAGCTGAACAATGCGAGTACTACACTTCAACAATCTTGACTGCTTGCCAATAAGTCTGAAAGGACAATTCAATGTATCTTTGCCCTAGTTTGTTTTGCTCTGCCATGTTTGGCCCCAATTGTTACCTTAGAAATTGGCATGATGCTTATTTGCTAGATTTCTTTTTCGAGTTTTCAACCTAGCATGTCGCTCTGAATTTTCTTAGATCGCCTTTTCAAGTTTTCAATCTAACCAGCTCTTGTTTTAGTGTTTTTTTTTGTACCCTAATTTTTGCATAGATTTCTCTTTCAAGTTTTCAACCTAGCGGGTCGCTCTAACTTTTGCCTAGATCGCCCTTTCAGGTTTTCAATCTAGCGAGCGTTTTTATTTTTATTTTTATACTTTTTTTTAGGCATAATATTTTTTTACTGCATCAGAATTTACAGGATGTAAGAGATCTTTACCATCCATATTTGTGAAGATCAAGGCTCCCCCAGAGAAAACCTTTTTAACTACAAGAGGTCCTTCATAATTTAGTGCCCATTTACCAAGACGATCTTTCTGAACTTGTAGAATTTTCTTAAGCACTAAGTCTCCTTCTCGAAACTCTCTTGGGTGTACTTTCTTTTCAAACACCTTCTTCAATCTTTTTTTGGTATAATTGGCCATGACCAATTGCGTTCAACCTTTTCTCCTCAATGAGATTTAGTTGATCTAAACGGGTTTGGACCCATTCTGCTTCTTCTAATTTGGCTTCCATCAATACTTTTAAAGATGGAATTTCAACCTCAATTGGGAGGACTGCTTCCATTTCATAAACTATGGAAAATGGGGTTACCCTAGTTGAGGTTCGAACTGAGGTATGATATCCATGTAAAGCAAATGGAAGCATCTCATGCCAATCTTTTTATGTCACCACCATTTTCTGAATGATCTTCTTGATGTTCTTATTTGCTGCTTCAACTGCCCCATTCATCTTTGGGTGGTATGGGGAAGAGTTATGGTGTTGAACTTTGAAGTCAACACATTACTCTATCATCATCTTGTTGTTCAAGTTGGTTCCATTATCAGTAATGATTCTAATTGGCATACCGTAACGACAAATTAATTCCCTTTAGATGAACTTTACAACCACATTTCGAGTAGGGATGGCAAATATACCCGTACCCGCGGGTAATACCCGAACCCGTCCCGATTTTGACGGGGAATACCCGGTTTGACCGGGTATGGGTACGGGTACGGGTAAAACCCGATATATTAAATCGGGTACGGGTACGAGTATGTACTTACCCGCCCCGTACCCGTACCCGTACCCGTCCCTGTTCTCATTTTTAATTTAATATTCACTTTCAATTTAATTATATTAAAAATTTTTAATATTTTTTTATGTGTGATTATTTATTATAATATGAGATAAAGAAATAACCTAATTATAATTATAATATAATAAAAAAAATAATTAAAAAATATCATTTTTTTTTACAAAAAATAAAAAATAAAAATATTGACGGGTACGGGTATACCCGATACCCGACGGGGACGGGGATGAGGATGAAAATCTATACCCGACGGGTATGGGGACGGGGATGGGGATGAGTTTAACTTGCGGGGACGAGGACGGGTATCATAAAACCCGTACCCGCCCCGCCCCATTGCCATCCCTAATTTCGAGTCACATGGGCATATGAAGCGACTTCAACCCATTTGGTGAAATAGTCAATAGCAACCAGAATGAAGCGATGTCCATTTGACGCTTTTGGCTCAATAGGGCCAATAACATCTTGCCCACATCGAAAATGGCCAAGGTGATGATAAAACATTAAAGGAAGTTGGCAGAGCATTGATGTATCAGCATATGTCTGGCACTTATGACATTTCTTCACATATTTAAAGCAATCATTCTCCATGGTTAACCAATAATAACCAGCCCTTAATATTTTCCTTGCCATGGCATGCTCATTAGTATGAATGCCAAAAGAGCCTTCATGAACTTCTTTAACAATCTGTTGTGCTTCAACCGCATCTACACATCTAAGAAAAACCACATCATGATTTCTCTTATACAACACCTCCCCATTTAGAAAGAAACTCATGGATAATCTTCTCAAAGTTCTCTTGTCATTCTCTGAAGCATTTGGTGGATATTCTCTACTTTTGATATACTCTTTAATATCATAGTACTAAGGATTTCCATCTGGCTCTTCTTCCACTCACTGACAATATGCAGGTTGGTCACGACATTGAATCTTTATAAGTGGCATATCTTCATCATTACTCAACATGAACACAGATGAAAAGGTGGCTAGTGCATCTACTAATTGGTTATCCTCTCGAGGGATGTGATTAAAAGTGATTTTCTCAAATTGCCTTATCAATTCCTTAATGTAAGCTTGGTAAGGGATTAGTTTTGTGTCTCGAGTTTCCCACTCCCCTTTTAACTGATGAATGACCAAGGCTGAATCACCGTATACCTAAAGTATTTTGGCTTTTTCTTCTATAGCTGCTTGTATCCCCAGAGTACATGCTTCATATTCTGCTATATTATTGGTGCTATAAAAACACAACCTAGCCGTGATTGGAGTATACTATTTTTCTAGAGAGATAAGTATAGCTCCAATTCCATGCTCCAACATGTTGGAAGCACCGTTGAACAACATGATCTATTTATCTTCTTGTGGTGACCTTTCTTCATTAAATAGTGCCATTATGTTTTCATCTGGGAATTCACACTGCATTGATTGATAGTCGTCTATAGGCTGATGTGCGAGATAATTTTCTAAAGCACTTCCTTTAATTGCCTTTTGAGTCATGTAAGTAATGTCATATTCTGATAAAAGAACTTGCCATCGAGTAATCCTTCCTGTGAGAGCGGGTTTTTCAAAGATGTACTTGATTGGGTCCATTTTAGACACCAACCATGTTGTATGACTAAGCATATATTGTCTTAGACGGTGAGTTGCCCATGCCAAGGCACATCAAGTTCGCTCCAACAATGAATATCGGATCTCATAATTAGTGAATTTCTTACTCAAATAATAGACAACTTGCTCTCTTATTCCAGAATCATCATGTTGGCCTAAGACGCAACCCATAGACCCATCAAGCATTGTTAGATACATAATGAGAGGCCTTCCAGAGACTGGTGGAACTAAAATCGGGCAATTTGTAGATATTGTAGATATTGTTTATTCTTTCAAAGGCTGCTTGGCAATCATCATTTCACTCCATTGGTTTATTTTTGCGTAACAATTTGAAGATGGGCTCACATGTAGCTGTTAGTTGGGATATGAATCGGGCAATATAGTTTAATCTTCCAAAGAAACCTCAAACTTTTTTTTCTGTACTGGGCGCTGGCATCTCAAGGATTGCTCGAACCTTGTCGGGATCCACTTCTATCCCTTTTTGACTGACTATAAACCCTAGCAATTTACCAGATTTCACACCAAAAGTACACTTAGATGGGTTTAGCCTCAATTTAAACTTTCTTAATCGCTCAAACAATTTCTTCATATGGATCACATGATCTTCTTCTTTTCTTATTTTATAATCATGTTATCCACGTAAACCTCAATCTCATTGTGTATCATGTCATGAAACAAAGTCACCATTTCCCTCTGATATATTGCCCCGGTGTTCTTTAACCCGAATGGCATGACCTTATAGCAAAAGGTTCCCCACGGTGTGATGAATGTCATTTTCTCCCTGTCCTCCTCAGCCATCTTGATTTGGTTATATCCTAAGTAGCCATCCATGAAAGAAAAGAATGAATGTTGTGCTGTGTTATCTACTAACACATCAATATGAGGTAGTGGAAAATCATCCTTTGGGCTGGCTTTATTTAAATCTCGGTAATCCACACACATTCCGAACTTTCCCATCTTTCTTAGGAATCGGTACTATATTAGCAACCCATCGTGGATATTTGGAAATCGCTAGAAATCCTGCGTCAAATTTCTTTTTGACCTCTTCTTTAATCTTCAAAGATAATTCTGGTTTCATTCGTCTCAACTTTCGTTTGACGGGAGGACATTCTGGCTTCAACGGTAGCTTGTGTTCCACTATGCTAGTATCAAGCCCTAGCATATCTTGATACGACCAAGCGAAGACATCCTTGTAATCATGTAAAAGCCTTATCAACTTATTACGTTCAGTTTCCTTCATGAGTGTGCCAATCTTGACTACTTTCTTTTCCTCTTCGTCACCCAAATTGATTGTCTCGGTTAGCTCTTCATGTGGTTGAATCTCTTTGACCTCTTGTTCCACTAATCTTAATAACTTAGGGGAAAGCTCTAAATCATCCTCTATTTCATCACAAGTTTGATTAACGGGTAGGGATGACAACGGGACGGGTCGGGTACGGGTTTAATGATACACGTCCCCGTCCCCGCATTAAACTCATCCCCGTCCCCGTCCCCATACCCGTCGGGTATGGATTTTCATCCCCATCCCCGTCCCCGTCGGGTATCGGGTATACCCGTACCTGTACCTGTACCCGTCAATTTTTTTATTTTTTATTTTTTGTAAAAAAATGATATTTTTAAATTATTTTTTTATTATATTATAATTATAATTAGGTTATTTTTTTTATCTCATATTATAATAAATAATTACACATAAAAAAATATTAATATTTTTTAATATAATTAAATTAAAAGTGACTATTAAATTAAAAATAAGAACTGGTACGGGTACGAGTACGGATACGGGGCGGGTAAGTACATACCCGTACCCGATTTAATATATCGGGTTTTACCCGTACCCGTACCCGTACCCGGTCAAATCGGGTATTCCTCGTTAAAGTCGGGACGAGTTCGAGTATTACCTGCGGGTACGAGTATATTTATCATCCCTATTAACGGGACAATCAAAATTATTTGATGCAAGACTAGCATTGTCACTTTCAAGCGCATGTTTCTCAAATCTGCATTGTTTAAAGTTAGGATAAGATTGACAAAGAGATTAAGGAGAAAGGAAGAGGCAAGAGGTGAAATGCATTTTATGTAATATTAAAAGGAAATGCATGCGCCCTTATTCAAAGAAATAAATCTTAAAGCCTTGGGCAGAGCAATAAGATTAGCATTACAAGAAAATTACTTTGAATCTGAATTAAAAACCATAGGCACCTCAACAATCTCCCAATTATTAAGCTCCGTGTTCGGCGGGCAAGCACGCACCAGATTAACATGTTCATCTTCATGAAAGTCTTGCTCAACAATAGCTACTGAGTTTGGAAACTCGAACCCAACACTCCAAAAGATTTCTCGCAGATCACAGATAGAGACGTTGTGTTCCTCTATCTCATCCATGGTCTTGGCCTGAGAGTGTGTCCTATAACGATGCCGATGAAACACTTGTTTTTTTTATTTATTATTTTTTTAGTACAAAATGAGCTTATGAATATAAAAGAAAAGGAAAAAGAAACAATTGTTTGGAAAAAAATAATTTTGTATTCAATTTGAAGAGCAATTCCCCATATCTCAACACTAGAGGCAAAAACCCCTTAGGTCATACAACTATTGATACTTATTTCAAGGGAGCATTCACTCCTCAATGGATAAGGTCATTTTACTAGCAATGCAATAGTACGACCCACATTTTCAAACAAGGATCAATCATCTCAATATCAAAATGCGATTAACAATCATTCAAGGGAGAATTCTCTCCTCAATAAATGATGTCTAAAGCAACTTATATATCAAGTCAAATGTGCTATTATTTTGGCAGATCTTACCTATCCTTTGGAGATCATTTTTTTTAGCACATTTATCCTGATATTCTTGCTTAACCCTAATGCATTGCTAGTACGATTTTGAATCTTCTCCATATTGAATACTATCAATTTTTCAAATGTTAAAAAAAATGAGACAAAGACTTAATTAAGTGAAAAAAAAGAAGCAACCTAACATGTTTCTAATTTGTATGCATGACTTTTCATTTTTATCTTTTATTTATTTATTTATAAATTTTATTTTGGGCAAGAAAAACAACCTAATTACAAAAATGATATTGGATAAATGTATGATGCATGAGTGTATTAACATGTTTTTTTTGTTAGTATTAACATATATACAAAGAGCGATAGAGAGTAGTGCAATGTGACCTATTACGGTAAACCTAGGGTAGGAAAATTCTAAGGTTAACACCCTACTTTGGAAGGTCATTTAGTCCACTTATTAGTGCATGGTTTTGTGGGTGGATCTAAAAACTCCTCAAGATTTATTGGTCCCCAGGTTGCCTTTATCATATAAATAAGGACCTAGCGCATTAATCAATCACAAGTAGGGAACATACCCTCTCAATATGATTAACCCATGCTACTAGTAACAACCTGAGCAGTAACTCGACAATGACCAAGTGAGCATCATGCCCCTCAATAACAGTCATCAAGCCACCTTCTCTTCTTAGGCTCGCACAGGCTCGAGTATAGAGTCCAAAGTGTGTGAGGTACAAGTGTTAGTGGGTGTGTGGGGTAACAAACAGACATGCAAATAAAATAAATAAAACTCTAATTTAAGCTTAAATCCAAACAAAACATGAATAGAAAAAAAAACAACAAAATCAATAAATAAATAAAATAAAATAAAAAGGAAAAATTAATATTTATAAAGTCATAATTTTTCACAATTAATTTAATAAGGCCTGACTCTCAAATATCCCTAGTGGAGTCGCCATCTGTCGTAACCGAGATCACGACAGGATGACACAAACTTTATTTTTTAATGGAGCCGCCACCAGTATTTTATTTTAAGGGAAAAACATTGGAAAACCCTTTTAAAAAAATAATCTTTAAAGTCAAAATTGGGTTCAGAAGTCAATTACGTGTAGGGAAGGTATTAGCACCCTACGACGCCTGTAAAAACACAGTACCTTTAATTAATTGCGCAAAATTACGTAAATTTATAAATATTTAATTTTCCCTAAAATATATAAATACAATAATAAACCTCTTTTATTTATTTCTTTTTTTTAAAAAAAGGAACTTGCATAAGAATTTAAGTTAGCAAATGGCTAATCATTAAACCCTTAAAATCAAGTAATGTTGAAGATAAAAATGTTATTCAATCGACATTGTTATTTTTTGTATATTAAATACTTTCTAAACAATGACTTTGAAGACAACAAATCATATTCACTATGTACATGCAATAATTTTCAACAAGTCAAACAAAACAAAAAAATAGAGTCAAGAAAAGAATATGATACCAAATGGGAGGCTTGAACTTGTTATCGCGTTGAATCTTCAAAGATGAGGATCTATTAGGTGCTTTTTGGCTACCTTTCACACTACATAAATGACTCACAGATCTCAAGAAATACAAAGAGAGAAGAAGAAAGAAAAATTTCGAGCTATAAGGAGTTCTCGATGAAATTTTTTTTTTTCCTTTTTTCGCCAGTTTTCGCCGGTTTTTTCCATAGTGCTCGAGTTCACTATTTATAGATGTCAGACCTGACCATGATGGCCCATTCTAGATTCAAAATGACCTGTTTTGGATCATCCACTAATAAGCTAAATATGAAACTAGAACAGTCCGTTCTAAAATTGGAACGACCTGTTCCAAATTAGAATTTAAGGTCTTTTTTTGTAACCTGAAACGGCCCGTTCTAAAGGTATAATGGCCCTTTATTAATTAGGATTTTAGGTCTTTTCAGTGACCTAGAGCGACCCATTCCAATTTAGGAACAACTCGTTCCGACCTTGGAACGGCCCGTTCCGACTTTAGAACGACCCGTTTCGATTTTGGAGCAGCCCGTTCTAGGCTCCTAAAACTGACTCGTTTGTGCTTCAAGCTTCTTCATTGCTTTTGTGGGTCCAGATAAAATTGGTTATTCACATCAGCCATGTTGGGTCGTTACAAAAATGATTTGCCACCAATAAGTGTGACACCCTCTACCTCAACATACATATATAATAATTATAAAAATATATTCTTGGAGTAAATAAAATCATTTGAATTAAAACAATGGTTCCACTAACATAAGAGTAGAAAATCCACATTCGTAAACGTAAATCATGGTCAATTGCGAAATTTACAAGAAAATGAAACATGGGTTTTTCCAAAACAAAATAATAATAATGAAATCCTAAACTAAGCCTAGCTATGCCCCGATATCAGATATCCTATCAAAGCACGCCCAACTGAAGCCTAAGCCTCATCACCAACATCATCATGATGATGATCACTTACAACAAAATGTAAATACATACAAAGAGCAACAAGGGAGTGAGAAACATCTCACTCAAGTTCAGGTGCAGAAATAAATGTTAGACAACACACAACAATCCTAAAACAAGTCACAAGCACAAATCACATATAAACAATACACATACACAATCAGTATCACATGCACATTTATTTATCATGCAATGATGTCATGAACTCGACTCATAAATACATACATGTGGCGCCAGTCACATATAACATATCACTAGTGTGCTACCTAAACAACACACCTAAGGTAGTCTAGGAGTACATGTAGGGAGCTACTTATACACTCCTAACTAGAAGGATGTACTACTAGGGTTTGGTCAGGATAACGAAGCTTTGCAAGTTACGTCTCGTGCTCACAAACAGGGCAGAATCGAGAGCTCCAAATCGCGCTATCCCTAGGACTCCCCCAAGCTGCTATGTGATACCCATAACTTCTCCTCCCTTTCTCATTTTCCTTTTCTTTCTCATTCCCTCTCATTTCTTCCTGAAGTTCTTTCATTGCGGTCTTCTTCTCAAGGCTGAAGTGGTGGAGCTTAGGCTGTGAAGAAGGATTTTCTTCCTCCATTCTTTTCTTCTTCTTTGTTCTTCCCTTCTTCTTCCTCGTGGAGCTGGGGTTGAGGTAAGGGAAGCTAGAACTCGAATTTGTTATACATTTTGGGTTGCATGTAGTTGGATCTTCATCTAGGATGTCATTTGGGGGTTGATTAATCGAGCTGGGTTGGTTGCATGTTGTTGGGTTGTGGTTTTCTTGAAGGTGTTGGGTAAAAATGGGTGATCTCTTGAAATCCTTATGCATGCATGTTGTGATTCTTTATTTTTTTGGGTTGCATGTGGTTGGTAGTGTGATATTTGAGTTGTAGCATGGATTGGGTCTCCTTGGATTGCATATTCATGGAGGATTTGAGTGAAAACGAAGGTCAAATCCATGGAGTTTTAGAAGTTCAGAAACCCACAACTATAGATGTGGATTCATAGCTATAGCTGTGGAGGAAAATGCACTTGTAGAAACCCACAACTATAGTCGTGGATTCATAGCTATAGCCGTAGAGTAAAAATGAACTTGCAAAAACCCACAGCTATAGTTGTGGATTCACAGCCATAACCATGGGAGGGGAAAAATGTGAGGACAGAGACTTGCATCCATGGATGTGGTTTTGCAGCCATAGCTGTGGAAAAAATTAGAATGGCAGAAACTTGCAGCCATGGCCGTGGAAAGGAAATGGACTGGCAGAGAGTTAGAGCTAAAGCGCTGGATTGATCACTGCAACGATGGATCTAGATGACCGAATTTGGTCTTAAAGTCTTCATAAAAGTTGTAGCCTTGGATGTTATCTTTCCAATGGCACCAGAATCACCCAGAAATAAGTTTTAGAACTCCAGATATTGTTGTTTTAGTGAATAGGGGTCAAGTTGTCAGTATTAGTTATAGCTGATGCGGTTTTTATAAGTTTTGACAAAGTAGATGATGGAATTAGGACTTTATGTCTTCATAAGAGTTGTAGGAAATCTTCTGATCTTTTATATGAGATGAGGATGAGAATGATAGGAGTAGTATAACTCCTGATACACTATTTTATGTGAAGATTACCATTTCACAAGGAGTGATTTGGTTAAGTTGAAAGTTGTTTGGGTGCTTAGGTTAATTCATGTTGTATATGTTGTGTAAGTTGGCATGATAGATGAGTGCTAAACATGATGGGTCAGTTTCATTATGTGTTGAATATGTTGTATGTTGTGAAGTTGTTTACAAGTTGTGTGTTGATCTATTATATGTTGAACAAATGATATTATTGAAGCATGTTGGAATTAAGTTGTTAAAATTGTTTTATGTTATGTATTGACTAATTATATTTTGTGAAGTACATGATGATAACGTTGTGATTTGTGAGAAGCATGATGTGAAGTGTGTAGATGTGTTGAGATTTATATAGAAGTTATTAGTAGACTGTGTTGCTAAGTTGTTAGAGGAGAGTTGTATGTTGCTATAAAGTTGTATGTTGTGTCATGTGTTAAAAAGATATTACTTTATGATGATTGAGTTGTAAATTCTGAGTTGAGTTGATAAGTTGTTGAGTTGATTGTGTTGTTTAAATTTGAAATGAGTGGATAATTAAGCTGATGAGATGATAACGATGTTGTTAAACACTGTTGAGAAGTTATTGTGCGATTGAATTGTATTGTTAATGTTGACTTGACTACGTTATTTAAGTTGAAAGTTGATTGAGAAGATGAGTTGAAAAGTTGTGTGTTGTTTAAGTTGTTGAGCTGAGCTATGTTGTTGAGTTGTAAGTTGATTCAGTTGTGATGATAAGTTGTTGATCACTAGAACTAGGGGAGATGTTTTCGAAGTTACTTATCCCATTTTGTAGATTGAGATAGTTGTGGTGCTCTGAGAGCCCAATTTGTTGAAAAACCCTCCTTGGAAAGTTTTCCCTTAGAGTGGACGTTGTGTTGTTCTCCTCTAGGACTTAGTTGGTCCCGTGTGTGGGCAAGGTCGAGGCACACGTGTTCAAAGCGACCACAGTATAGGGGTCAGGTCGAGCTATACCGATTACAAGTGACCAATTCGAGTAAAGTACGAAGTCAGGAACTTAATTCCTAACCAAGTATCGAAGGATGTAGTATTTGGAGGATAATCAGTAGGCTAATTCCATAGGTGGCTTAGTTGAGCTAGCTAATGTCGTGGTAGGCCTAAACCCAACTATTTTATCCTAACATAGTACTATACTTCCTTGTTTAAGTGGCAAAGTATGAGAAATCGTGAAGTTGTGGATTGATATCCAAATTTTTTGTTTACCTAGCAAGCCCAAAAAGGTTCTGTGTTGTCGGTTCGGTGGGGCCTAGCCACTTAGACTGTTCACCATGTTGTAGGAGATCTCCGAGTTGAAATGCGTGACGACACATAAGTTGTTGATGAGTTGATTTTTTGTTGATCTGAGTTGTATATATGTTGTTGTGTTGTTAAGCTGTGATTGTTTTGTATGTTGACCTTGTTGAGGGTGATGATAGTGTTGTTATGTTGTAAGTTGCTTATTTGTATACAAGTTGATGATGATGCTAGCATCGCTAGATTACATGTGTTATAAGTTGTTTTTAAACATGTGTTGTTGAGAGGTGTGTAATACATGTGTTGGTTGTTGTTATGATGAATATGGTAACTATTCCAATGATTTTTATGGTAGTTGTGTTGAAGTGTTGATACAGTGGTGATATGTTGAATTCAAGTTGAAATGATGTTAAAATGTATAGTATATGTGTTGTTGTCTTCTATGTTGGATGTGAAGATGATTATATAGTTGGTGTGTTGCATATTTAATTATTATGAATTGTTTATTGTCTCTAGATTACCCTTACATGTTTCCATGTGGTTTGGACTGCGATGATCATACAATGTATGGGAGCAGGGCAGGGATAGGCTAGGAGATAGCTGCTAGAGGCCACAGGAGGTGCCCGGAGTTGGATTTTTTGTAGGCTACCTTATAGTAGCATATTTTGTTGTATATAGCTGGTTGTTGTTGGTTGCTTGATTAGCAACTTGTGTTGTTAATATTTTATTATACTATTTTAGTATATATATTCTAATAGTGTGTAGTGTCGTTCTGTAGTGTGACTACCATGTGTGACACCCTCTACCCCAACATACATATATAGTAATTATAAAAAAAAATTCATCATTAAAAACCAAATTTCCAACTACGTAAGGGTAAAGAGCTCACATTCATAAATTTAATCCAAATAATATGCAGGTAAAATTACAAAGAAATAAAACTGAGTTTTCCAAAATAATTTAATAAGAATATCTTAAACTAATCCTATCTATGCCCCGATGTCACATGTCCTATCAAAGCAAAACCCAACATAGAAGCCTAAGCTTCATCACCAACATCCTCAGCCTCACGCTGATGATTACCTGTATAAAAGTCAAAGAAAAATAACACGAGAAAAGGGAGTGAGAAAAATCTCACTCTGGCTCATAATATAGAAATATACGTCGGATAGCCATACATAAACAAAACAGGTATAACGTAGATAAATTAATAATAACATCAGATCTCACTCATCCAAGACATAAACCATCACTTTATCATATAACATTAAAAATGCACATGCATGGACACGAACTACATAATATCATGCATGTGGCGCCAGTAAAACATCACATGGCATATTGTCTCTAGCAATACACAAAGACTAGTCTAGGAGTACATGTCGGGTCACACCTTCTGCGCACTCTCACTAGAAGGACATATTATCAGGGTCCTGTCGGGATAGCTAAGCCGTGCAAGATACATCACATGCACACAATGGATGAGATTGGGACTTCCAAACCAAGTTATCCCCAAGGACTAATCCCTAGAGCTTTTACACTAGGGGGCCTTCCCTGGCGGTGTATTCCATATCGTACCCTTAAAAATATTTATGCAAATGATGCATGTCAATCAAGACTCTATGCATTCTTATATAACATTGTCATATCTCATTATCATATCACATCATCATGTCTCATTATCACTTTTCACATCATCTCATCATATTCACATAGTCTCTATAGAGCACTCAAAATCATATCAAAACTTGTCTATTTTCAAAAATAAACACATATTTATACATCTCATTCAACAAGGAATACATCAGAACAATCAGAAAGCAAAACAGAAAACATTCATATTTTTCCTATTTCTCATAGGGTTCCCACAGGAACCCACAGAGCACTCTAATTCATACAATAACCATTTAAAATAATACAATTAACTCATATAATTACCTCTTCAAACCATCTCCTCTTACAATCACCAATGCATTCCCTTAGGGTTTCCCATAGGAACCCATAGAGATCTTAGATCATACAATTAATTAAATATAAGAAAAAAATAGGCAAAACAAATATAATTGGGGAAAACCCCTCATACATGAGCATACAAAAAAAATAGAACAAATACAAGATTGGGGGCCAATCCCACTACCCAACAGATATTCCTACACCTAGAGCGAGGTTTCTCACTCCCCCTTTACCTCAATAAGCAGGAGCTGAAACTAAAACCGGATCTTGTTGGTCTCCTCCTCTGGGTTCCCCTTGGTCTTCAGAGAGTGTAGAAGAAAAGAGGTCAGAAGTGAAAAATGTGTTTTTGGAGTGCCAGAACGTTTTATTTATAGGCATCAGATGTGGCTAGAACGGCCCATTTCAAACCCAGAACGGCCCGTTCTGGACTCATGCGTCATACGTAAATTTCACATCTAGAACGATCTGTTCCAAAACTAGAACAGTCCGTTCTGAAATTACATATTACCTACAACAACCATGTTTGGAGCAGCCCATTCTAAAATCGCGTATTACTCATAAAATCATGTGTTGGAACGACCCGTTCTAGTCTATGGTTTAAAGGCCATTTTAGTAGTTTAGAACGACCCGTTCTGGGCTACTAAAAAAATCAAAATATTATCAAAAATGATTTTCATAAATATTTATTATTAAAATTCTCATAAATATTAAAAACCTTTAAAACATTCTATAAAACCCATTAAAATATCTATAAGAAAATAACCTCCATAAATATAAAAATAAACAATAATTAACTATTATACTAGTAGAAAATTTGGGATGTTACAATTCTCCCTCCTTTTTAAAATTTCGTCCCCGAAATTTACCTATAACAATAATGGGTAGACTCTTTGCATCTTGCTTTCTAATTCTCATGCAGCACTTTCCTAAATATTTCCCATCAAAAACTATACTAGTAGAAAATCTTGTGTAACCTTACTACCTCACTGAAGTACATCCCTATCAATCTCTCGAAAGAATATCTAATATCAACAAGGGTAAGGTGAGCCACCTTGGTGAGTCTATCCACTAACCAAATAAGATCAAATTTCTTAAGCATATCAAGCAAAACTACAACTAAGTCCATAGATATAAAATCTCACTTCCAAACTAGGACATCTAAAGGCTATAAAAATCTTAAAGACTTCTAGTGTTCCACCTTAGACTTCTGGCACACTACACATGAGTACACAAATTCCTCTACTCCTCTCTTCATCTTAGGCCACCACGCTTCCGCTGCGCCACTCTAACACATCTTAGTAGCTCTTAAATGAATGCTAAGAGTACTCTTATGTCCTCCCTCTAAGATCATCTTCCTAAATTCAAGATTACTAGGCACATAGATCCTATCATTGAACCCAAAACACCATTAACTTCCACTCGTAAAGGGTTATCTATACCCCTACCAATCCTCTCCACTTGGTTCACTAAGAAAGGATCTAACTCCTAGGCTTCTCTAATATCATCCATTAATTCACTAGTCACTTTCAACATACTCAATTCAATGCTCCTAAGGGTGAGCTCACACATCATGCTTAAGTTTCTAACTCTTCAATCAAATCCAACCCTTAAATCATCAAAGATGATAGGTGAATGAACATCCTACTCAAAGCATTTTCCATATCATTAGTTTTACTTCTATGATCCTTTCTAAAGATCAAACACCTAAGCATAAGTTCACTAGGTACACATACTCAGTCTCAAAGTCTTACCACTTCATCTATACCCAAGGCAAACTTCTCTTCATTACCTTGTCCTATAACCTCATATCTTGTCACTAAAATGAACCAACTAATTGTGCTCCTCCGATTTTCCTTTGACAACCCACTAGTTACTCAAGTCATACTTAGTCTCAGACTACTAAGGGTAACCTCATAAGTCACACTTAAATCCCTAATTTGAACTAAAAGATCCATCTCTCTAATCATAAGGAAAGACAAATGTAAAGGTTTCCTACTCAAAGCATCGGTCACCACATTGGCTTTACCTAGATAACAACTAAGATTAAAATCCTAGTCCTTAATAAATTTCAACTATCTCCTTTGGTCAATATATATTTAAGGCTCTAACGATCACTAAATACCTCAAGTTTAGAATCATATATGTAGTGTCTTCAAATTTTAGTGTAAATATCATAACTGCTAACTCAGGGTCATAGATAAGGTAATTCCTCTCATAAATTTTCAATTGCCTAGAAACATAAGCTACTACCTTTTCTTCTTGCATCAACACTCCATCCAAACCTATCTTAGAAGCATCACTATATATCACAAAAGACTTACTAGAATCTAGTAGTATTAACACTAGTCAATCTTTCCTTAAGAGTTTGGAAACTACTCACACTTACTATCCCACATAAAGGCAACTCTCTCTTCTTGGTCAATCTAGTCAAAAGTAATGCTATCTAGTCAAAAAGTTCTTATTTATAAGTTTAGATGAGCAACAAGACATAAATTCTCACTAAGACTCCACTTACAAATAAATTCCCACTAATTTTCACTAACACTTAATTTTCACTAGAATTAACTCCTCGCTACCTCACTAACTATCATTATGATATAGAAAGCCTAAAAGCATTAAAAATTGACCTAAGTTATATAAAAATAGATCTAAATTATTTGAATATAAAGAAATACAAAAAATTACATTAATAATTAAAAAAATAGGCTTAAACAACTATTTAGCCTAAAAACTAATTAAATTCTAGTCCATCAATACTTCTTTTTGATCATGTGCATTGGAACTTATCATGTTATCTTCAAATTGGACTCAAGTCTTCATCAAGATTTAGAAAATAATAATAGACGATATCTTTGTGGGTCTTATCATGCAAATCAATCCATCTTCTTTATTCATCAAATTCTTTTTATTACAGCTTTTGATATATTCCATCATGAATTTCTTATAAGGAGGGAATGATAACCCTAAACCCTAAACACAATCAGTTATTTTATGTAATAATATATACTTATATGATTTTATTAATTTTTAAAATAAATGATTTAAATATAAAAATAAAAATGTAAATATAATAATAATAATAAATGAAATAATAAAAAAATATATAAAATATGCTAAAATTTATAAGTTTAGTTTTTTATTTAACTTAATATAAATTAATTAAAAAAATAATCTTCCTTTTATTTTTTTTTATCTAATTTGATTCTACTAAACAAATATAAATTTTACTTTATTTAACTATATTTTCTATAAATCAATTATGATATATTTTCTCCCATGTCATCTATTTCTCTCTCTTCCAAACAAAGCGTATGGTATACTCCCCACATCGAGAAAATGTGAAGCTGGTGTACTTCGAAAGTAACTTTGAATGAGAGAAAGCCTCACGGTGACGGTGGTCATATAGAATCTCAAACTAAAGTCAAAGAGTGCATATCACAAACACAAAGTCAGCATGGCAAATCTCATGTCTTAATTTATACGCTAACTAGTCAAACTCAAATCATGTCAAGATTTGCATATTCTGAAAATCACTTTTTATTATTAACATTTGTACAACTATTCAATTCTATTGACCACCTTGAGGCGTGACTCTTATTATGAAAAGTTGAAAAATGAAAATGCCCTTTGAAAGATCTGTTCTATAATTAAAAATAGGTAAATAAAAAATGATTTTAAACGTATATTAAAAATTCGGTTAATTATGTTAAATTTTACTAATTTTCAAATATTTGTTAAAATTATCTTTGTCATAAATATTTAAAAATTTGATACAACTAAAAAATTATGTATTAAAAAAATAATATTTTAAAAATATTATTAAATAAGATAAATTAATTGAAATTTGTCTACAAAGAATCAACATGAGCTACACTTTTTTTTTTTCTAGAACAACAAAGAAATAACATTAATGCGTGTAAATTATAAAATCTAATTGATTAATTTTTTAATAATTGATTATTTCTAAGTACTTCTATTAAAAATATTATCTGAGTTGAAGCGGAAACATTCTAAAAAATTTTGAAATTATTAAAAGGATATTTTAATTAATTAAAAGGTTTTATATAATTATGAGTATTTTAATTAAATAATAAATATTTACAAAAATTATTTTATATAATATCTATAGAAAAATATGTATTTTTGTGATATTTTTTAATAATAGGTATTTGAAGAAAAAAAATGTGTTTTATTATTATTTTTATCATTTATATATTTTATTGTAATTATAATTATGTCGAGATAAATATATATTATATATATACATATATTTATTTCATATATTATATTTATTAATTATTATATTTTATTATAATTATTTGGGTTAGTTTTTATAATTGTTTTAAATTTTTTTATATGTATGTGGATATATTATAAGATTTTATAATTAAATAAATTATTTATTTTATTAAGGGAAGTGTTTGTAATTCAAGTTAAAATATTTTAATTATTAGGTTAGTAAGGAGTTAAGTTTTTAAAATAAAGGTTACGTTGAGATAAGGGGAAGTGAGTAATCTTACTCTAAGACGTAGGATAATTGTTGGATAGTGAAGTTACTCCCAACCTCTTGTTTGTTGTATGCGTTGTATGAGAGGACTCCAATTCGTACCTTTTTATGATTTGTTGCATAGTTTTAAAAATCGGACCGGTCATCGAATCAGTTAAGGTACTGGGTCAGTGGGTTAAAGGTTCAACCGGTGGGTCACTAGTTGAACCACATGACTCAAATTTTATTTATTTTTATTAAAAAAATATTCATATTAAATATATTTTATACTTATAAATTTTAATAAATTCATAACTTATTTTAAATTTCAAATTTTCTATTTATTTAAAATTATTTTATTTATATTTTGTAAAAAAATACATAAAAAAATTACATGTTAAATTGTATATTAATACAAATTAAAAATATAAATAATATGTACATATATAATATGCTTGCAATTGATATCACAAAATAATATATGTAATATCTACTTAGATATTATATTATTAAATATATAATTTAAAATTAATAATATACTATAAAAGTTATTTAAGTTGTATATATTACAAACAAATACATTAGAACAAGTAGTCATTATTATATTTAGTAAGATTCTTTGCTCTTCCATTAAGAGATTCAATTTTCATTATTATTTTTGTGGTTTATGGTCCCTTAAATTTTTTTTAAAAAAAAAATCAAGAAAAAAAGTGGTACGGTTGAACCAGTTTGACCCACCGGTTTACCGGTTGAACCAGAAAATTGACTGGTTCAATCCGGTTTGAACCGGGTCGACTGCATAACTGATCCAACTTAAGATTCGGACCGGCTGGACTACCGGTTCCCGGTCCGACCGGCCGGTTCGATCCGGGCTTTAAATCACTGATTTGTTGTCTCCCATAAGATTACTAGGCACATAGATCCTATCATTGAACCCAAAACACCATTAACTTCCACTCGTAAAGGGTTATCTATACCCCTACCAATCCTCTCCACTTGGTTCACTAAGAAAGGATCTAACTCCTAGGCTTCTCTAATATCATCCATTAATTCACTAGTCACTTTCAACATACTCAATTCAATGCTCCTAAGGGTGAGCTCACACATCATGCTTAAGTTTCTAACTCTTCAATCAAATCCAACCCTTAAATCATCAAAGATGATAGGTGAATGAACATCCTACTCAAAGCATTTTCCATATCATTAGTTTTACTTCTATGATCCTTTCTAAAGATCAAACACCTAAGCATAAGTTCACTAGGTACACATACTCAGTCTCAAAGTCTTACCACTTCATCTATACCCAAGGCAAACTTCTCTTCATTACCTTGTCCTATAACCTCATATCTTGTCACTAAAATGAACCAACTAATTGTGCTCCTCCGATTTTCCTTTGACAACCCACTAGTTACTCAAGTCATACTTAGTCTCAGACTACTAAGGGTAACCTCATAAGTCACACTTAAATCCCTAATTTGAACTAAAAGATCCATCTCTCTAATCATAAGGAAAGACAAATGTATATTAAAAGTTGAAAAATGAAAATGCCCTTTGAATGATCTATTCTATAATTAAAAATAGGTAAATTAAAAAAAATGATTTTAAACGTATATTAAAAATTCGGTTAATTATATTAAATTTTACTAATTTTCTAATATTTGTTAAAATTATCTTTGTCATAAATATTTAAAAATTTGATACAACTAAAAGATTATGTATTAAAAAAATAATGTTTTAAAAATATTATTAAATAAGATAAATTAATTGAAATTTGTCTACAAAGAATCAACATGAGCTACACTCTTTTTCTAGAACAACAAAGAAATACCATTAATGCGTGTAAATTATAAAATCTAATTGATTGATTTTTTTAATAATTGATTATTTCTAAGTACTTCTATTAAAAATATCATTAGAGTTGAAGTTAATCTTTTTTTAATAATTATGAGTACTTTAATTAAATAATAAATATTTACAAAAATTATTTTATATAATATCTATTAGAAAAATATGTATTTTTGTGATATTTTTTAATAATAGGTATTTGAAAAAAATGTGTTTTATTATAGTTTTTATCATTTATATATTTTATTTTAATTATAATTATGTCGAGATAAATATATATTATATATATACATATATTTATTTCATATATTATATTTATTAATTATTATATTTTATTATAATTATTTGGGTTAGTTTTTATAATTGTTTTAAATTTTTTATATGTATGTGGATATATTATAAAATAATTTATTTATTTTATTAAGGAAAGTGTTTGTAACTCGAGTTAAAATATTTTAATTATTATTAGGTTAGTGAGGAGTTAAGTTTTTAAAATAAAGGTTACATTGAGATAAAAGGAAGTGAGTAATCTTACATAAGACGTGAGATAATTATTGGATAGTGAAGTTATCCCCAACCTCTTGTTTGTTGTATCCGTTGTATGAGAGGAACTCCAATTCATATCTGTTTATTATTTGTTGTTTAGATTCATCTATTATTATTGTATTGTCATTAATTGTATATATTCATGGTTAATTTCGTGTATTGACATCTATTTGATATATGTGTGGTATGAAGGGATTTTTCCAAATGTTTTTCGTTCTTAAATTTTAGTATTTCTTATGATTCTATTATTCTTGTAATTGTTGTAATTATGATTATCTATGGTTAATTTTATGTATTGATGTTATGAGTACGCAATTATTGAGGTTAGTAGAAATACAGACAGAAAGGGGGTTGAATGTGTGTTCAGATTTGAAGGAAAATTTTAGAGTTATTTCACAAGAGTAATTTTGGCAAATTTAAGTAGAATCTTCGTCTAGTGATTTTTGTTTTAACAAAACTAATTTTCAACGTAGAAGATTAAGTAAACTGGTTTTCAGTCTGGAAAATGTTATCGTCTGGTAAAATAGTTTTAACAAGGTCAAATAAGTTTTCGTCCAAAGCTTTGTTGGAAAATGAAGTAGATCAGGTGCAAAGTATGTAATGCTGAAAAGTAAAAAGAATGCACAGACAGTTATACTGGTTCACTCAATCTGAGCTACATCCAGTTTCCTTTCGTAGAAGGGTTCCACTAATCACAAAGGATTACAAGTATTCTCAACCACTTCTGACTCGTCAACTAGACGCTAGTATTGTTAACCACTTCTAGTTCTACAAGTACTCTCGACCACTCCTGGGCTGTCAGCTTCACTCACCAACGCTAGTATTCTCAACCACTTCTAGTTCACAAGTATTCTTTCTACCAGCCTCTTCAGGCTTTACAACAGTTGTGGGTTTTGAGTGTGTGTATTACTCTCATAGAGAGGATTGGATAATTTCTACACTCACTAAGGTGCGTAACCTTAGTTTTTCTGAGATAGGTGTCTGAGTGTTTGGTTACTCTCGTAGAGAGGATGAACTATTGACAACACTCACTAAGATAAGCTATCTTAGTTTTTACACAGATATACAAGAATTTCTTTGAGAAGAAAAAAATTGGTTTATGCTCTTGATTTTCCTTTTTGTATTGCACATTTTTCTCTACTTATTATTGGCCTCGATACTTATACACTTTTTGATAAATCTGCCCGTTGCTTTTAATTTGAATTTTTACATTAGAGTGTAGGCTTGTGTCGTAGCAGATGGACGCTTCGTTCATGTTTATGCAGATCTTCTCATTTAATGCATTTGATCTTACATTAAATGCTTGATTGTATTTGTGGAGCTTCTCTGTGTAGTTGATTTCTTCGATATCTGACTCCAATCATGATCTAGGTATATTTGTACTTTTCTCATCAATTTAGCTATTGCGGTGCTATCCTTTTCTGAAAAGTAGGTGTCCTTTCTCTGATGCACTCGACTTTGACTTGTGAATGCATGCTTGCCCAATTTTTTATTCACGATGATGTTCTCTTGTGTTTCTTGTATAATTCCTTTCAATGAGATTAGCGGACTTTAGACGTGCTTCAGCATTCTCGACATCGTCTAGTTATAAGATACTACGTCTGATCTTGACGACCCTTTTCGTCTGAGTGTAGAAGTGATAACTTCATCTTTTATATTGGTTCTTTCTAATGGTCACTTCATGTTGATGCCTTGGCCATTCATGTCGATGTATTGGCCAATTTGCGTCTGATGCCTCAGGCTTCTGTTGATAGACTTTGTATTGGATTTGAGCCTGAATCAACCTTAGCCTTGATGCTGGCCCTTTTTATCGTCTGACATTTTGTCTAGCCAGATTATGCTTGAACATATTCCACTATTTGAACTTTTCGTTATCCGACTGAAACACTAATGCACATGTTAGTAATAACAATATGTATTATATTTGTCATATTCAAAACCTTGGTGGGAATTGTGAATGCGCTTCGTCTGACTTAACAATTATGTGAAATTGATGTTGAATTTATGTAATTGAGATTGAATTTGTGTAATTGATAGAATAATAGACTAATATTAGGCTTTAATTTATGTTTTGATCAATTGGATCTAGAGAAGAGAGTTTATATGTGAGTTGTGCCTAGTTCTAAAAATTCTGGTATGAATATACCATAGTATTTATGTGATTCCTCTGTATGTAATTAATGAAATTGAGTTCTGATTGTTAGGTTAGAAAGCATACATTTGGGGGCTACAATTTAGACGCAAAAATTATATAGAAATTTTTAGAAACGAGTAAGTTATGTTAGTCACAAGATGAGACTCACATTTTGTGTGTAAGACATAACATTTGGTACTTATAAGCATCACAAAAGCTTTTATATGGTTAAATTAGGTTTCGTGTTATTCATAAGAGTTGTAGGTTTAGATGTTAGCTTTTTAATAACACTAGAGTCACCCAAAAAAAAGGTCTAGAATTCAAGTTATGATCAAATTAATGAACAAATGTTAAACTGTCATGTTTAGGCTAAAATGTTGCAAATTTATAATTTTTAAAAATAGTAGATGGGAGAATTAACTTTTAATGTCAATATAGAAATTGTAGATAATTTTCTTAGCTTTCTAATAAGAGTGCTTCTAGCATGAAGTACTTTATTATATGCCTCATCCATATACCACTAAATTGACCTATTATTTCCGGTTAAAACTGGAAGAAAAAAAAAATAAAAATCACCTCCTCCGGTTGCCACGCCGCCACGGTCCCCGCCACCTAACTATGACAACACCAGCCCCCAGAAACTCCACTTGGTCGCTGTTGCCACTGGTTCACCTTTGTCGTTGACAAGGTCATCACTGCCACCAGCGTTGCGCAAGGACATGGGCGGTGAGGACGTCGACGCACACAAGCTACGGTAGAGGACGGTGGCACGGTTCTTGGAGGATTTCAGATCTGTGAGTCTTGAGGAAAAAGAAGCGATCATCGCCGCCACCAGCATCAGCCCCATCCACCCCTCCTAAATCGCCGCCACCAACGTCGTGTAAGGCCATGGGCAACGAGGACGTCGACGCGTGTGAGCTGCGGTGGAGGACGGTGGCGCGGTTCTTAGAGGATCTCGAATCTACAAGCCTTGAGGAGAGAGAAGCGATCATCACTGCCACCAACACCAGCCCCATCCACCCCTCCTACATCGTTGCCGCCAGCGTCGCGCAAGACCATGGGCGGTGAGGACGTCAACGCGCGCGAGTTGCGGCGGAGGACGGTGGAGCAGTTCTTGGAGGATCTCGGATCTGTGAGCCTTGAGGAGAGAGAAGCAATCATCGCCGCCACTAGCACCAGCCCCATCCACCCTCCTACATCGCCGCCTTCGTGCAAGGCCATGGGTGACGAGAACGCAGACGCGCGCGAGCTGTAGCGGAGGACGGTGGCGTGGTTCTCACCATCACGGTCTGGAAGAAAACCAAACCTTCCGGTTGCCAGTCACAAATCTCAGCCATTCAATTTTTAAATAATATATCCAATGGTGAAAATTAGTGCTTCATCCATGTACCACATTTTCTAGTACTTCATGTTATAATTTTCCTTCTAATAAAATTAATATCAACTTGATAGCACACACACACACACACATAAGGTGTTTAGACCATATAACTTTGCCCTTTAAGTGTTTGATCTTATGAATGGTTTGAGATACCTATATTAATGTTTAGGAAACATAAATCATGAGAGAGAACAATTGTGAATAATTTATAAGGTAAGTTAATTGTTAATGACTTAAGGTGTTTGATGTAGCGATGCCTAAGGAATCAATTTGAGGTATCAATAACGTTGTTAGGGTAGTTAAGTTATTAATGTAAATGCTTAATTTGATGAGGATCTCTTAGTGACTATGGCTAAGGTTTTCATATGTTTCATAACGATCCTTGTTGTGCTAATTGATGGATATGATTTAGTATGATGAGTGAATATGACATTGTGATGTTATGATGAATGAATGCTACAAATGGAATGATATTGGCTTATTAAGGTTATTTTAGAGTGTTTTATTGATTGAAATGATAAGTGTGACTTTTGGTATGGAACTTGTTCTTTTACTCGAGTTGAAATGGATTAGTTTGAGTGATCCTAATGTTTGATGAGGGTGAAATAAACATGGATGTTCTTGATACATTGATTGAATGAGATACTTGACACATGTATTGCAAATCATGTGTACGAAAAATGATGTATATGGCAAATCATGTATATGACAAATCATATGTATGGTAAATCAAATGTATAACAAATCATTGGGTATGTGTAGTGATTCATGATATTATTGAGTTTGTGTAACATGCATCATATGCACACAAATCGATAAATTGACAAATCGTTATATATGCATTGTGCATATCTTATGATTGGTATCACATGCATGCAAGTAGAGAGTTTGTGTCTATTACATCACATACTCGCATGTGACTGTATTGTATCTTGAGATTAATGATTAATATATTGTGAATCAGTTATTGTGTTTGATAGTGACATTTTTTTTATAATTTGTAATAACATTTTTTTTATTCTTTTTGTGAAAAAATAAAAATAGTTTCTAAAAACTTTATTAAACACTCAGTCACTCCAATTTGACCTTGTTTTTGTGTGGAAGTATGTAACTTTGTGTGGTATGTTAAGTATATGTTGCATGTTGTGAATAATTATAAAAGAAAAAAATTATAATTTGATTAGCGAGAAAAATTAAATGTAACTTTGTGTGGTATGTTAAGTATATGTTTCATGTTGTGTGATATATATATCTTCTTTTGTGTTGTTATGTTGTTTTACTTAGTTTTGAAACTCCAAGGATTAAGGATTCTTAATAGTTTAGAGTTGTTGTGTTGAGGTCAAAGTTGCCTAAAAATGGAGGAAGGTATATAAGGTCTTCAGAGAACTTGAACTTCATAAGTTTATTTTTCTTAGTTTTAAAGAGATAAAATTTGGGGCTAAGGAAAACCTTTTCTTCTTCTAATTCACTAGGAACATCTAGGTTTTTACTCTGAGCAGAGTTTGTGTAGCTACAATAGAGATTCAAGTTGAGGAGCTCAAAATCATAGATAGAAGTTGCATACATGAGTGTTGTTATTCTTTGCTCTTCGTCATTCTTCCCTTTTTCCTTAATTTCTAAAGTAATTGAGGTAAAGGAAGTTTGTAACTCTTCACTTTCTTGAAATGTTGTGAGAGGTTGAGTCAATTTTCTTGTTGGTGGCATTTGTGTTTAATATGAGAAGTTGATGAGTTGTGGTTCTAAGTTGAGTATTTTGGATTTGAAGAAAGATTGATGATATTATATTATGAGATGCTTGCATAAAGTGTTTTTTTATTGGTTTTTAAGTTGTATGAAGTGAGTTTATGATGAATTTTATGTTTCATGTTGAGATCATGTTGTATGATAGTTGATTTTGAAATGAGAAAGTGGGTTTTCATAGTGGAAAACTCTATTATCGCCTAGCGAGATGATACATTGCCTAAAACTCATTCATAGTTGAAGAACATGCTACCCAAAATTGTAATCTCGTTCATCGACAAAAGTGGCGTCCAATGATAGAATGGTTATGTGGGTAGGCTCGCCCAACGAGACATAGCGTTCCTAGTGAGAGGACTCATATTAGGTTCTACTCGCTTAGTGTGCTATGGTTTCCTAGCGAGAGATCCCACAAAGAATTTTGTTTGCTTAGTGAGCCCTGGTTGCCTCCTGAAATAAAGTGTTGCTTTTAGAAACTTGTCTCCTTTAGGTCCTTAATTGATACATATGGGGTTAGGTCAAGCCATATTGTTTATGTTGTAACCTATAGAGTAAGGTAAGGAGTCGGGGATAAAATCCTTAATCGAGTGCTAGAAGGGTGTGTGATATTGAGAGAATAGTTAATAGACTAATTTCACATAAGACTTTGTTAATGCATATCAATGTCGTAGCAGACTCATACCTAAGTTTTATTATACCTAATGATGGTATTAAACATTTTTTAGTTTAAGTGACTATCCGAGTAACCATTTTTGCGTTGATATTGGCTGGTATCCAAACTAATTTTGTAAGTCTTTAGAGAATAAATATCTTTTTTTTGTGTTGTTAGTTTGATAGAGTCAAGGCACTTAAACTACTCACTTGTGTTATAAGAGATTTTTTAGTTGAAAATGTGTGACCATACATAAAGTTATTATGTTGTAAAGTTGATGCATTGTAGATATTGTTGAATGTTGGGTTGTAAAGTCATTAATCATATATGATGTGACACCCTCTACCCCGCATATCCTACTTCAATAAATTTAAATAATATAACTTTAATAATCAAACATGATTACAGAGTATCACATTTTTAACAAACATAATCAGCGGAAATTACAAAGAAATAAATCTCAAAGTTTTCAAAGTAATTTAAAATAACCTTAACAACCTAATTTAATCTTATCTATACCCCGATGTCACATGTCCTATCAGAGCATAGCCCATAAAGAAGCCTAAGCTTCACCACCAACATCCTCAGCCTCATGCTGATAATCACCTGTATAACGGTTAAAGGAAAAAAAAACAACACAAAGAAAAAGGGAGTGAGAAAACATCTCACTCGGCTCACAGTGTAGGAATATATACTAGATAGCCAAACACAAACAATACATACGTAAAATAACAATATCTCATATTTGCACATATATCATGCATTGGTTTTCTTGACTAGACTCACAAATGCATGCATGTGGCGCCATACGGAAGATTCTCATATCATCGTGGGTGACCCTAAGGTACACCTGGTTATCATATCGTGGGTGACCCAAAGGTACACCTAGTTATCATATCGTGGGTGACCCAAAGGTACACCTAGTTATCATATCGTGAGTGACCCAAAGGTACACCTTGTTAGTCGTGGGTATGCGGCCTCAGCGGCACACCTGGAGTATTGTATGCATATGATGCATGTCAAACAAGACTCTATGCATTCTCATATTACTTTATCACTTTCCATGGTCATTTCATATCTCATTAACATATTATCACATTTCATATCTCATGTCTCAATCATATTTCATATTATCTCATGGTCATTTCACATCATCATATTTCATCATCACATCATATCACATTATCATCATATCATATCATCACATTCACATTATCACATCATATTCACAACTTTCACAATCATAGTCTCAACATAGTTTCTATTCATACACGTATATTAACCAAACAATTAGAACATACAAACAATATGACATATAACAAACACAGGATTGGGAGCCAATCCCACTACCCAGCATACAATCCCACACCCAGAGCGAGGTTTCTCACTCCCCCCCTTACCTGGATGACAAGCGCTGAAACTAAAGAAGAGCTTCCTCCTCTAGGCTCCTTCTACTAGGATAGAACCACCTCCTATGGATTCCTCTAGGTCTTCAAAGAGAAGAAGAGGAGAAGAAGAGAGTATAAGAGAAGAGAGAATGAGAATTGAGGGATGGTTTGCAATGGAGAAGTGAAGGGCTATTTATAGCCTTCAAGACACATTAAAAAAAATGGAAAATAATGAAAAAATCTTAGACAAAACTAAGTGGAATGAATTAGTGAGATGAATTATTAAAGTTGGTGGGATGAATTAATGGAGTTGGTGCCATGTTCTTTTCCTCATCGACTTTAGCTACTGATTTGGACCTTATAGATAGCCGAATCTGAAAATATTTCCTTCATGAAAGTTGTAGGATTTTCTCTTATCTTTCCATAGCCACCAAGTTTGTATCATTTGAACAACCACCGACCAAGTTATACCCCACAAACCGAGGCTTGCCAATCAGTCCAGCGAGAAACAATTGTATCAATCAAATTCCAATTTTGACCTCCTAAACGACCGATTTTGCAAATGACTATTTCTGTAAAAGTTGTGCGTTTTTCTCTTAGATTTCCATTGACACCAATTTTGCATCATTTGGACCATCACAGCCCAAGTTATGCCCTAAACACCGAGGTTTGCCAGTCAGCCCAGCGAAAACGATTTTATTGAAAAGAAAGTTTACAACTATCTAATTAAGCCCAACAATATACATATATTTCTAAAGCCTATAATTAAGCATAAATGGAGTATGAATTAGCTACATTTGGAATAAAAGATAACTACCAAATATCATAATAATAATAGTAACCATTTTGGAAAACTGGGGTGTTACAATTCTCCCCTCCTTTAAGAAATTTCGTCCTCGAAATTTACCTGAAAATAGGAATGGATAAACTTCACGCATCTTGCTTTCTAATTCCCAGGTAGCATTTTCTTCAAAATTTCCTCCCCAAACGACCTTAACCAAAGGAATTTCCTTTCCTCTTAGTTGTTTCACCCTCGTATCATCAATTCTTAAAGGAACTGTTTCATAGGTGAGATTATCTTTCAATTGAACGTTGTCAGACTCAATGATATGGGAAGAATCATGGACATATTTTCTGAGTTGGGAAACATGAAAGACATTATGAAGATTTGAAAGAGATGGGGGTAAGGCAATTTGATAGGCTACTTCACCAATCCTTTTAAGGATTTGATAAGGACCAATGAAACGTGGAGTAAGCTTACGAGATTTTAGTGCTCTGCCTACTCCTGTCCAAGGAGTAACTTTAAGGAATACATGATCACCTTCATTAAACTCAAGGTCCTTTCTCCTCTTATCACTGTAACTCTTCTGCCTACTCTGAGCTGCTCTCATTCTCTCCTGGATCATCTTAACTTGTTCAGTAGTTTGTTGAACTATCTCAGGTCCTAAGATAACATTCTCTCCAGGTTCTACCCAACACAAGGGTGTTCTACATCTCCTACCATATAGAGCTTCATAGGGTGCCATCCCAATACTGGAATGGTAGCTATTGTTGTAGGTAAATTCTATCAAAGGTAGGAAACTATCCCAACTACCCCCATGTTCTAAGATGCAAGCTCTCAACAAGTCTTCCAAAGATTGAATAGTTCTTTCGGTTTGGCCATCTGTTTGGGGATGGTAGGCTGAACTCAATCTAAGCTTAGTGCCTAGAGCCTCATGTAAACTGTCCCAAAATCTAGAAGTAAACCTAGGATCTCTGTCAGAAACTATACTAGTAGGAACCCCATGCAATCTCACAATCTCACTTATGTACAACTTGGTTAGTCTCTCCAAAGAGTATCTAATGTTAATGGGAATAAAATGGGCAGACTTAGTCAATCTATCTACAATGACCCATATAGCATCTAGGTTTTTCGTAGTTTTAGGTAATCCAACTATGAAATCCATAGAGATGCTATCCCATTTCCATACAGGCACATCCAAAGGTTGCATCAAACCTGAAGGTTTTTGGTGTTCTACCTTAGCTTTTTGACATACTAGGCAGGCATACACAAATTCCTCCACTTCCTTCTTCATCTTAGGCCACCAAAACATCTTCTTAAGGTCTTGGTACATCTTAGTGGCTCCAGGATGAATACTAAGGCTACTCCTATGTCCTTCTTCAAGAATTGTTCTCTTAAGTTCAGGCACACCAGGAATACACAACCTATCCCTAAATCTCAATACTCCATCTATTCCAATTCTAAATTCACTTTCCACACCTTGATTCAACTTCTCAGCTTGACTCAATAAGAAAGGATCTACCTTCTGACCTTTTCTAATTTCATCTATCAAGTTATTAGTCACCTTCAAGGTTCCCAACCTAATACTCTTAGGAGTTAGCTCACACCCTAAACTCATATCCCTAAATTCCTCAATCATGTGCAATTCCCTCATCATTAAAGAAGAAATTCTCAAGGATTTCCTACTCAAAGCGTCAGCTACCACATTAGCTTTGCCGGGGTGATAGTTCAACTGAAAGTCATAGTCCTTAAGAAACTCTAACCATCTTCTCTGTCTCATATTTAATTCTTTTTGGTCAAACAAGTACTTAAGGCTTTTATGATCACTAAACACCTCAAATCTAGAGCCAAACAAGTAGTGCCTCCACAACTTAAGTACAAAAACTATAGCAGCTAACTCAAGGTCATGAGTAGGATAGTTCTGTTCATGGGTTTTAAGTTGTCTAGATGCATAGGCTACTACCCTTCTTTCCTGCATAAGTACTCCACCTAAACCTGATTTGGAAGCATCACAAAATACCTCAAAAGTCTTGCTAGGGTCAGGTAATACTAACACAGGGGCACTAGTTAGTCTTTTCTTAAGTTCTTGAAAACTCTCTTCACACTTAGAGTCCCACACAAAAGGTTGGTTTTTCCTAGTCAATTTGGTCAAAGGTAAAGCTAATTTAGAAAAACCCTCTATAAATCTCCTATAATACCCAGCTAGTCCTAGAAAACTCCTAATCTCAAAAACTGACTTAGGTGTTTTCCATTCAAGAACCGCCTCTACCTTAGAAGGATCTACAGCTATCCCATCCTTGGATATCACATGTCCTAAAAAATTTACACTCTCCAACCAAAATTCACATTTTGCCAATTTAGCATACAACTGTTTCTCCTTAAGGGTTTGAAGAACGATCCTAAGGTGCTCAGCATGCTCCTCCCTATTCTTAGAATATACTAGAATATCATCTATGAAGACCACTACAAACCTATCCAAGTAAGGGTGAAAGATCCTATTCATGTAGTCCATGAAAACACTAGGTGCATTAGTCACACCAAAAGGCATCACTAAATACTCATAGTGCCCATAGCGGGTCCTAAAAGCAGTCTTTGGGATATCCTCGGATTTCACTCGGATTTGGTGATAACCTGATCTCAAATCTATCTTACTAAACACACAAGCCCCAACTAGCTGGTCCATAAGGTCATCTATTCTAGGCAATGGATACTTATTCTTAATGGTTACCTTATTCAATTGTCTATAATCTATGCACAATCTCATGCTCCCATCTTTCTTCTTGACCAATAGAACAGGCGCTCCCCAAGGTGAAACACTAGGCCTAATGAATTGTTTCTCTTGTAGTTCCTCTATCTGTTTCTTAAGCTCAACTAACTCTTTAGGAGACATCCTATATGGTGCTATAGATATGGGTGCGGTACCTGGCACTAAGTCTATACTGAACTCAATCTCTCTCTCAGGTGGTAAACTAGACACATCCTTAGGAAATACTTCTGGAAATTCTCTCACTAAGGGAATCTCATCTAGCTTACTCTCAGTCTCAACTATTAATGAAGATAAGATCATGTATACCCTTTCATTTTCCTTTAAACAAGTTTTAATGTTAGAAGCACTAAGAAATTCCGTACTCTTACATTCACCAAATGAAATGGATTTATCAAAGCAATTTAAAAGAACATGGTGAGAAGATAGCCAATCCATACCAAGGATTACATCTAATTGACTAAGCGGCAGACAGATTAAGTCAACTAGAAACTGTTTATCAGAAATTGTCAAAGGGCATTTTAAACACACTAGGGATGTAGTTACTGAACCATTAGTAGGGGTTTCAACAACTAAATCAAAATTTAACAAAGACACAGGCAATTTCAGTTTTTGGACACAAGAGATGGAAATAAAGGAATGAGTTGCACCAGAATCAAATAGTACAACAAAAGGAGTCTCAGCTATGAAACAAGTACCTTGTATCAAATTTTCTGACTGAGCAGCTTCAACACCACTAAGAGCAAATACTCTTCCTACAGTCTTTGGTCGTTCGGTTTGCGATCCTGATCCAACGACACGTGTTCTTGGTGGTTCAGGACATTGAGTGCTAATATGTCCTTTACCACTACAGTTGAAACAGGTAATCTCCTTGTCACGACATTCTGACTTGTTATGACCAACACGTCCACACTTCCCACACCTCCCTGAAAAAGTAGATCCTCCAACACTTCCAATAGTATTCACAGTGGGTTCTTTAGTAAAGGGTTTACTTCTATTAGTAGTAGACATACTCCCTTGAAATCTTGTAGAAGTGGAATAAGGCTTACTCCTACCAGAAGTACTAGGATTCACTGTACGAGTAGGACCTCCAGCTCCTTTATAGAAAGCAGCACGAGCACGGTTGTCACGATCATAAATGCTGCACTTATTGACCAGAATGGGAAAATGATATATCTCCTGATAGTTAATTGCTGTTTTCACTTCAGGACGCAGACCATTTACAAACTTTATGCATTTGGCCCTTTCACCATTCTCACCATGGTAGTGTGTACAGTAGCGGACCAAAGCATCAAATTTGGCAACATAAGCTTCCACAGTATCATTTCCTTGTTTGAGTTCAAGGAATTCCATTTCCTTCCTACTTCTCACATCATCGGGAAAATATTTCTCAAGAAATACTCTTTTAAAGTTCTCCCAATTCAAGTGCACGCCTCCATCAATTATCCTCCGAAGTGCTCCTTCCCACCAAAAGTAAGCATCAGCTGTCAGCATGAAGGTGGCTAGCTTCACTCTCTCTGTAAGGGGACAATCCATAACATTAAAGATTTTCTCGATCTCTGATAACCAATTCATGGCGGCATCTGGGTCATAACCTCCTTTGAAAGTGGGTGGATTATTCCTCTGAAATTGCTCCAACCAGTTAGGAGCAACTCCATTCATATTATTGTTGTTCATAGCTTGGGCTAATGCTTGGAGAGCATCAGCAATCGCACGATCATTTCTACCAGCCATATTCTAAAGAAATAATACAATTAATAGACATAGGCAAGCATCATACTAACATAATAGATCTCACAATCAATTCATTTATCAAATAAACATGTTAAAAACATAACTCACGGCCGATAGAATCGACCAGGCTCTGATACCACTAAATGTGACACCCTCTACCCCGCATATCCTACTTCAATAAATTTAAATAATATAACTTTAATAATCAAACATGATTACAGAGTATCACATTTTTAACAAACATAATCAGCGGAAATTACAAAGAAATAAATCTCAAAGTTTTCAAAGTAATTTAAAATAACCTTAACAACCTAATTTAATCTTATCTATACCCCGATGTCACATGTCCTATCAGAGCATAGCCCATAAAGAAGCCTAAGCTTCACCACCAACATCCTCAGCCTCATGCTGATAATCACCTGTATAACGGTTAAAGGAAAAAAAAACAACACAAAGAAAAAGGGAGTGAGAAAACATCTCACTCGGCTCACAGTGTAGGAATATATACTAGATAGCCAAACACAAACAATACATACGTAAAATAACAATATCTCATATTTGCACATATATCATGCATTGGTTTTCTTGACTAGACTCACAAATGCATGCATGTGGCGCCATACGGAAGATTCTCATATCATCGTGGGTGACCCTAAGGTACACCTGGTTATCATATCGTGGGTGACCCAAAGGTACACCTAGTTATCATATCGTGGGTGACCCAAAGGTACACCTAGTTATCATATCGTGAGTGACCCAAAGGTACACCTTGTTAGTCGTGGGTATGCGGCCTCAGCGGCACACCTGGAGTATTGTATGCATATGATGCATGTCAAACAAGACTCTATGCATTCTCATATTACTTTATCACTTTCCATGGTCATTTCATATCTCATTAACATATTATCACATTTCATATCTCATGTCTCAATCATATTTCATATTATCTCATGGTCATTTCACATCATCATATTTCATCATCACATCATATCACATTATCATCATATCATATCATCACATTCACATTATCACATCATATTCACAACTTTCACAATCATAGTCTCAACATAGTTTCTATTCATACACGTATATTAACCAAACAATTAGAACATACAAACAATATGACATATAACAAACACAGGATTGGGAGCCAATCCCACTACCCAGCATACAATCCCACACCCAGAGCGAGGTTTCTCACTCCCCCCCTTACCTGGATGACAAGCGCTGAAACTAAAGAAGAGCTTCCTCCTCTAGGCTCCTTCTACTAGGATAGAACCACCTCCTATGGATTCCTCTAGGTCTTCAAAGAGAAGAAGAGGAGAAGAAGAGAGTATAAGAGAAGAGAGAATGAGAATTGAGGGATGGTTTGCAATGGAGAAGTGAAGGGCTATTTATAGCCTTCAAGACACATTAAAAAAAATGGAAAATAATGAAAAAATCTTAGACAAAACTAAGTGGAATGAATTAGTGAGATGAATTATTAAAGTTGGTGGGATGAATTAATGGAGTTGGTGCCATGTTCTTTTCCTCATCGACTTTAGCTACTGATTTGGACCTTATAGATAGCCGAATCTGAAAATATTTCCTTCATGAAAGTTGTAGGATTTTCTCTTATCTTTCCATAGCCACCAAGTTTGTATCATTTGAACAACCACCGACCAAGTTATACCCCACAAACCGAGGCTTGCCAATCAGTCCAGCGAGAAACAATTGTATCAATCAAATTCCAATTTTGACCTCCTAAACGACCGATTTTGCAAATGACTATTTCTGTAAAAGTTGTGCGTTTTTCTCTTAGATTTCCATTGACACCAATTTTGCATCATTTGGACCATCACAGCCCAAGTTATGCCCTAAACATCGAGGTTTGCCAGTCAGCCCAGCGAAAACGATTTTATTGAAAAGAAAGTTTACAACTATCTAATTAAGCCCAACAATATACATATATTTCTAAAGCCTATAATTAAGCATAAATGGAGTATGAATTAGCTACATTTGGAATAAAAGATAACTACCAAATATCATAATAATAATAGTAACCATTTTGGAAAACTGGGGTGTTACATATGAGTTGTGAAGTTAATCAAATAAGTTGAATTATCTGTGACGTTTTTAAGTTGAGCTGTGATTATTGTTGAGTAGTTGATGTTGATGATGTTATATAGTGAGATTATTGCTTCCTATATTATATGTTGAATCTTTACATAAGTTTTTACCCTTATTTTTTCATGTATTTCACTATAATGATCATATTTGTTATGAGAGTAAGTCAAGATTAGGTTGGAGGGCAAGTACGATGGTCTCCATATAGGAGATGACATTATTTTGGTAGAACCTATTATGAAACAGCTGTCAAATGCTTGATCGACAACTTAGCACTTATATTACTTTCTAGTATTGAATTTGTAAGGTTTTGTTGTAACCCAAATAAGGGACTTTATGATTTCTAGTTGTTATAAGCAAAGATTGTTTTAAATTTTTTGTTCTTTTATATATATATATATATATATATATATATATATATATATATATATATATATATATATATTATTGCATGGATATACTACATGTATGAGAATCTTAAATTAGATGTTTATGTTTTCAACTACTAAATTATTGTGTTATAGTAAATATAGTAATTTATTGGGTCATTACATTAAAAATAAAATAATTTTTTTTTGCAAAAATTACAAAATAGAATATTCTTAAGTTGAAAAAATAAGAGAAATTATTATAATTTCATTTAAAAATAGATTAACTCGTTTTTTTTTTAACTTTCTTTTATTCAAAAATTAAAATTTTATTTTTTAGAATTTTTTCTTCTTTCTAGTTTTCTCATCATATATATATATATAATAGTGTTTTCATAATTAATATTGATTCCTATAAATATTTAATGAAATTTTTTATTTCCAGTGAAATAAAAGTTTGAAGTTTTGATTTATTAAATATTAGAAAGAAGAAGAAAAAAAAAAGAAATTTTCAATAGCGTAAGTAAATTTATTACTGGGTAAAAATATGTTTTTACTCCAATGCCAGTAACATTAAAAAGACTAGGTGATACAATTTCAATATTTATGGTGTAGCATGTAGACGTGCACTAAATGATTTTGCGGGTGACTAAAAAAATTAACTAGGATAGTAATGAAGAATTACAAATTTGGGCCGAGGTTTGGGCTTTAGTTTCAATTTATGGGCTTTTCTTGGTAGATACTACCTAAAGAAGTTTAGGCTGATGATATATACATCTCCATTATTTTATACATATATTTCTTTTTTTTTTAAAAAAAATATTAAATTCCTAAATTATCTTTAATATTATTTGAAAAAAATTATTTCGGAAAATATTTTTCGGAAGTGTGTTTGTACATAATTCCGGAAAGTACTTTCCGGAATACTAAAATTGCCATTCAGGAAATAACTTTCCGTCAGAATAATTCTGGAAAGTACTTTTCGTAACACTAAAATTACTATTGCGGAAAGTTCTTTCTGGAATTATTGTAACAAATACATACACTGTTAATATTCCGGAAAAAAGTTTCCAAAATTATATAATAAACTCACTTTAAAAAAGTTGTTTCTCCTTCCTTATAGATGTAAAAAATATTAATTTTCTACTCATTCTCCATCGTTCTCTACATTCAATTCAAGGTAAAAATTAATATGTTAAATTACATTTTATATCTATAAGTATTTTTTGCAACTTAATTATTTAATATTACTTGTGCATAATAAAAATAAATAAATAACTAATTTTTTTGGCATTATTTGGTTCGACGGTGGACGACAAACAGTCGATGACGAAGGGTGGATAAAGGTATACTGTAATTTAAATTTGTCCATACTTTCGTTAAATTTATTCATACTTTCGAAAAAGAAACTCGGAAGATTTTAGTGTTACCAAAATTACTTTTTGGAATTAGAAAATTTTTATTCCGGAAACAAATTTTTTAAAGTGAGCTTCTTACATAATTTTGGAAACTTTTTGCCGAAATATTAATTGTGTGTGTATTTGTTACAATAATTCCGGAAAGAACTTTCCCAATAGTAATTTTAGTGTTACGGAAAGTACTTTCCAAAATTATTTCGACGGAAAGTTATTTCCGGAATAGTAATTTTAGTATTCCAGAAAGTACTTTCTAAAATTATGTACAAACACACCTCCGAAAAACATTTTTCAAAATAATTTTTTTTTGTTCCAAATAATATTAAAGATAATTTAAAATTTTAATATTTAAAAAAAAATGGTGTATGTATACAAAAATGGAGGTGTATATATCATTAGTCATAAGTTTAACTGCTATAAATACGTGCAGCTCGCAAATGTGTGGTCATAACATTTTTTACATTGTAGCATGTTTGCACATACATGATCCAATACTATATTTTCCATCAATAGAGCATTTCATGCTGGATAAACTAATTTTCTTTCTTGATCAGCTTTTCATGAGTTTCACAACAATAACCATTAAGATTTTAGAACATTATATATTTTTATGATTATCCGTTAATTTAAATTAATAAAATGAAGTATTAAATGGTTTTCAATTTTTTTTTTAAATTTGCACATTTGATCCGTGCATTGTAAACTTTAAATTCAACAGTTAGATTGTTGTGATTTAATATAAAGCATGAATTATTGAATGAAATAAGTTTAGGAAGACTTATTCTTAGAATAAACAGATCTCTCTTGAAATAATTTTACTAAACACTTCTACATCTGAATAATACATTTATGTAAATCAATAGAGGTTGTTTTTTTTTTTTTTTTATTCAAGAAACTAGCTCCACATTATAAACTCGGCTTCCAACATCAAGAGCATTTAGTTCTATAGAAGATCCAAAAACTTAATGACAAAAATCCATTGACTTATATCACAAACGGAAAGCCCCACCTAAACGTTAGGAAAAAACTTCACTAATATATCATAATAAAATTACATAAACTCGATATTATATTTTAACATAAAATCTTAAAACATTATGTTTATAGACTTTTGTTATTTATATATTGTTCAATGTATCTATATTTATATGATGTGAGACTTTTCATCTACAATTGTTAATTAACAACTTGTAAAATTAATATTTTGGGTTTGTTTAGCGTAGGGATGACAAATATACCCGTACCCGCGAGTAATACCCGAACCCGTCCCGACTTTGACGGGAAATATCTGGTTTGACCAGGTACGGGTACGAGTACGGGTAAAACCTGATATATTAAATCAGGTACGGATACGGGTATGTACTTACCCGCCCCGTACCCGTACCTGTACCCGTACTCGTCCCCGTTCTCATTTTTAATTTAATACTCACTTTTAATTTAATTATATTAAAAAATTTTAATATTTTTTTATGTGTGATTATTTATTAAAATATGAGATAAAGAAATAACCTAATTATAATTATAATATAATAAAAAAAATAATTTAAAATTTTTTTTTTTACAAAAAAAAAAATTGACAGGCACGGGTACGGGTACGGGTATATCCGATACCCGACAGGGACGAGGATGAGGATGAAAATCTATACCCGACGGGTATGGGGACGGGGACGGGGATGAGTTTAACTTGCGGGAACGGGGACGGGTATCATGAAAGTCGTACCCGACCTGCCTCGTTGTCATCCCTAGTTTAGTGTGGTGAAATTAGGGAAAGGTGAAAAGAAAAAAGTGAAAGTGACAGATCGTTTGGTGAAATCTATCATGAACATTCATGGCAAATGGTTCAAGAATAAGTATATTATTATAGTTGGACATAGCAAATAATGTAGATTATACCAGATACTGGAATATTATATGTACCTGTCTAAGGGCACACTCGTAATCTTCTGGTAACTGAAGGGCCGAACGAGAGCTTGGGGTAGATGCTTTAGAGGGGGGACATACTTACAAAAGGCACTCTGACGCTCAAGTCAGGACAAGCACGATTCTCGAGAGTAATAAATGAATAGTGACATACCTCGTTTTGTGTGACTTATTTATACTACCTATCATGGGCCTTGAGTGTGGTGGGCCTCTTCTGACATTTACCAAATTAGGTAATACGGTGCTAATCGGCTGATTATGCCTTAATTGTGCGTTTTCCCTTGTTAATCATGATCATCGTCCTAATTACCTTGGCTCCGTGGAGCCTTGGCTGAGCCGACAAGAATAGGTCGAGAAAACCTCTTCGTTCTCTACCTTTGGCCGAGCCGATAGGAAAAGCTGGAGACAACCTCTTCGTTCTCGGCCTCTGGCCGAGCCGATAGGAAAAGAGTTGGGTTGTCCCTAGTTTTAGGCACTCTACCGAGCCGATGTCGTTTCAGAACTGCATCAATATCTGATAGGACATGACGTGTCGGTCCACGTGGCTGATAGGATCCTTGTGCCGATATTCGATAGGACATCACGTGTCGATCCGCGTGGCCGATAGGACTCTTCCAGTAGACAAGCCCCCCATCCTTGAGGAGTGAAACGACGCAAAGGATATGATGGAGTTCCTCCTTCCATGGTTGATGATAGTGGTGAAAAAGGAGACTCCTCTTGATCTAGGTTCACCAAAGGGTAGACAAAAGGTGACTTTGAGGGGAAAAGAATGATAGGCGTGAAATGGGGATAGGGTGGCGGAAGTGTTTAGGTGAGGTGTTTGGTGCTCACAAGGTTGGATCACTCCAAAGGAAGATGGAGGCCACTCTAGGGTTCTCACTCTCCAATGGTGGAGATAGGAGAAGGTTAGCCAAAGGTAACCTAGTGACTAAGGAGAGGATTTGAGGCACAAAAAGGCTCACTCAAATTCATATATTCCAAAGTATTTACAAGTGGTGGGGTGTTGGGTATTTATAGGAGGGGAGGCATCTAGGGTTTCATTTGGGACATGCATGGCCGAAATTCATAAGGCAAAATGCACTCCAAATGAAATGCCAAATGAACCCTAGATGCAACTTGGTGACCAAGGATGGAATCTATGGGTCTAGATTGGCTACAACTAGGTGCATGATAGGACCATGCAACCTTTGCCCTCCACTTGGGCCTAAGCCTTTCTATCACCAAAAATAGATCCAATGCTCAACAAAAAAATAGGCGTCACCCCTCTAATGTAATACCCTAGCCTAAATTAAAAACCTAATCATCTAGAGCACCCCATAATACAAGGGTAAAATTGGAAATACAAGTAAAATAATTCCTATGACTAAAATATCCCAAAATACAAGGGTAAAATTGGAATAAAGCAATAAAATCTATACTACTCAATTTAGGCCTAGGAGATGGATCCATACATGGTATCTCTCCAATCTCCTAGCCATGATCCATGTGATGGGTCTCACATGAAGTACCAAGGATGGTCCTCCATCAGGATCGACGTGACGGTTCAATTGTGGCAGTTAGGTTGAAATGTGGAGTTGTGACCGTTGGGTATTAATTATGTGAACGTGAAGGGTTACAACCGTTGGGCCTATAACCGTTGGGCACTAATGATGGGAGATGTGAAGGGTTGTCACTTGTGGGTCGTTGGATCAGTTTAATCCAATGGTTCATAGGGGTGTAGCAGTTGGTATTCATCCCAGGAAAACACTATAAATAGGCGTGGTGGGGACCAACCTTATGTATTTACGTATTCAGTTGCTCTGAGCCGACACGAAGATCAAGCTTGATCACTAGCTACCGACCGAGACCGACTTAACTTCGAGGTACGTTTCCATGGCCGACTTTGAAGGGGGTATGGATGATAGGGTTTCACAGGTTGGCTCCTATAGGGATACCGGGACTAGATCTTCCAATACAGGCTCGCGTGAGTCTTCAGATCAGCCTGAGGTTTTTGCTTCAGCATCGAACAAATTAGTTAGTGTTGAAATCATTGAGGAGTTTGAACGGATGGGAAGTGGGGAAGAAGCCTCTTCGCTTGTAATGTCTGAAGGCCGACCGAGTACCCGCAAAGTCGGCTCGGCCTCTCGCCGTTTCGGCCCCATACAAGTCCCCGACTATAGATGGGTGCACGGAGAAGTGGGTAGCGTGTTTTCGTGTTACACCGACAAGAGTTTAATTGCGCTACTATTTGATGTCGAGAACTTTGTTACACTTCCGGAGAATGAGGTGCCGTCAGGTTTCTTCTTTCAGCCATGCCGAAATGACGGGTCCCCGAATTCTGGTTTTGTCTTTTTGGGCTGGGAGAAGTGCAAATACCACTACTTTTTTGTATATGACTATCTATTTCGGGATTTGGGGGTGACTCTCCCGTTCGAGAAGTTTTTTGTGGGCATGCTCCGGCTGCTGAATATAGCGCCGACGCAACTTCATCCAAATAGTGGGCCGTGATGCAGGGGTTTCGACAATTATGTATAGCACTTCGCATCGAGCCGACGCCCAACCTTTTCTTATATTACTACGCCTCTTGGCCAACGAGGAAGGCGAAATGGCTTTCCTTATTTCGGGGGGCCAACTGTTTGCTTCAGCCGTTTACTACATCCTATAAGAGATTTAAAGAAGGATTTTTCAAGATTATGATCCGGCACAGGCAACAAATATTTTTTTGATGCCGATGGGAGAGCTTTGTTCCCTTTGTATTAGACTCGGACGCCGAGGAAGTATGACGTGGTGTCCAAGTCCAAGATGTCTTCAGAGGAGCGAGTCGACTTGAACATCTTGGAGAAAGTGCCTCGGCCCTTGCCGTGCCGATAACTCGTTCTGCTGATGAAATCATCATAGCCGCTTGACGATTTAATTGGTATAGCATCTGTCTTATGTTTAAATTCATGCATTGCCATTGATTTTGACTAATGTTGTGCAGGTATCATGACGAGCTGCAGAAGTGACGACTTGGACATCCGCAATTTGATTCGGGGCCATGCTGCCACCCCCGTGCCAACTGGGCAGGGAGAGTATCGAGGTCCGGTTCATGCAACGGCCCAGCCGGTTACACAGCCGAAGGGGAAAGGTCCCCAAGAAAAGACTCGGTCGAAGGTGACGAAGAGGAAGGCCGACGAGGCGAGGGCCGAGGTCGAGTCTCATCGATTGAAGTAATAGAGGTTGCTCGTTCTCGCGTCTCCTCAGGGATTAGTGAGTCTGAGCTTCCTGGCCTCTAATGTTAGTGCTCAAGACTATCTGAGCCAAGACCTGACCTTGGAGGAGGGGCAGGCGATTCTTGGCCGAATGAGCTCCTCTCATAAGTGGACCTTCTTCTACGAATTCCAAGTTCGCGCGTTAGCTCTGGCTTAGAGCATTGTGATGGAGCCGAGCGAGAAGGCCGCAGAGCTGCACTGAAAGCTTTCTAACTCGGAGAGGGCCATCCAGGAAGCTTTAGTTGCTTTGTCTGAGGCGCAGACAAACAACAAGAAGTATGAGGCCAAGATGGATCGCCGGGGCCGTTTGAACGATGACCTAACGTTGAAGGTGCAACAGCTTGAGAATTCTCTGAAGGCCGAGGCCGAACGGGCGACCAACCTGGCTGGCGAGCTAGAGGCCGAGAAGAAGGCTTACAGCTCGTACCGAGAGAGGGCAAGAAGCAAAGTTCTCTCTCAAGACGAGGCAGGCTTTACACAAGCGGCACGCCAGGCCCGGTGATTTGGAAGCTTCCCTTTAGACTTCCAATTTGACATGTCCATGGACTTCTATCGGGGGGAATATGTCAACTTGACTCAAATTCCTCTGAATGAACAACTTGATGTCGAAGCACCCGTTCTTCACCAGGCCGGACCGATTGGTGGAGAGGAAACGGTGGTCGAGGAAGAAGCTGCCGAGGAGGAAATGCCGGCCCAAGGGGAGCCTGAGGCCTAGTCTTAGGGTATTGCTTTTATTTCTTTTTGCTAGACTTGTAAGTAGCGGCCGACAGAGTCATTTTTAATGAAACTTCTTGTAATTCCGGGCCGATAGAGCCCTTTTGTAATGGAATCTCTTTTTGTTCTTGTCAAATACTTGTTAAGTAACGTATCCAAATAGGACAGGTAACATGAATGTGATTAAGGAATTAAACCACGCTGTTGGCCGAGAGACATCTCGGGCGAGAAAACGTGAAAATTCGAAAGCGTACGAGTTTGTGGAGGATTTTGTTCGTAGGTTATTTTTATTCGAACTAGCACGATTTCACGTTTCAATTTATGCGGTTCGTGACATGGCAGAATCGAAGACTTTCAGTGAAAAAATAAATCGTACAAACAACAAATAAAGTTAATTGATTAGGGTGTTATTTCAGCACCTCAGAAGATCTATGCTCTTTGTTCGAGCACGTCAGAAGATCTATGCTAATTATACAATCAAATTCATGCATGTAAGAATTAATGTGAATCGAACAGATGACATGTATATTGACTGCAGAAATCATATCCTTCATTAAATGGTAATAGAATTACAATTCGTAAGGATAACGAAACATGTTCAGAATGACTACACTACACTAGACTAGATTATGCTATGCTATGTTATGCTACGCTACTCCTAAAAAAGGAAAAAGAAAGGTGGTCGAGAAATCGTACCCAAAGTTGTCTCGTATGCACATTATGCCTTATGCGCAGGCTGCGGAGTGCGTGTGAGGTATTGTGGGAATTAGATTTCTAACCTTTTGCTACGAGCATGGCTTGTTTAATTTATAGACAAAGATTTGGGAAAGGTAACTGTTTCTGACGTGCCCCGGAAGTGCATAACCGTTCTAAACTTCCACATCGTGGCTTATTCCCGGGCACGTCTTTGGATAAATCTTGGAACTACTCATTATCTTCCCCAAATCGTTCTGCAGCCTTTGACACTTATCCCATGTTACTTCGACCGCTCTTAAATTGTGTCTCCTTTAAGTTCTTCATTCTGAGAGGTTACGAAGTGTATTCGTGTATGTCCGGATTCTTGGGATTTCGAGTAACCCACGAAAACTATACTTGAATGTTTCCTGATTTTGCTTGTACTTTGAGAGGTTGCGAGGCTGTGAGCCTGTCCCCTGAGCAGCATCCTTCCTGGTTCCATGATTTCGAGAGCTTCACAAAAAGTGTCTTCGTGTATCTCCTGATTCTCCTCAGTCTTCGTATGCTCTCTTCAGAAACTTCTTTTGCCATTCTCCAATCAATTAAGATTTCGAGCGCCCCTGTATTTCGAGTATCTTCGAATTCATTTTCTAGTACTAACAAATGCCCCTGGAAAACATTTGTTTCGAAGTAACTGAGAACGAATGTTTTCCATGACAAGACCTTATAGCCACGTGCTTCTCGCGAGAATTAAATGCTCATGACATTATTAATTCCAAATTTCTCCTTTTCGTATCTGCTACAGTAAATTTGGCGGCATTGATTCCGCTTCTCTGGGATACGTTGACGCAATTTCAAATTTTGTCCGTTAGCGAATATTTCCAGTTACCCAAAAATTTGAATTCCCCCTTTTTTGAATTTCACAGCGGGCTTTTACTGCGCTTTGGCCCATTTTTCTTTTTCATATAACCTTTCACTTCGCCCATTTGAGTATGTTTTACTACTCTTTAGTACTCACTCATTCTTTACTTTCGAATTCTTCGTCTTCGTTTTTTTTTACGACAACTTCTGTTGTGTTTGCGTCTACGGCTACACCCGTGACTTCGACGGTTTCCCGTACTCCCTCCATTCCTTTGCTGACGGAGAATGCAACTATTTCCACCCTGAGTGAAGGGGCTAACCCATTCGTTCCTATTCTTGGCATGGAGGAAGCCAGTCTCCAAATCTGCCAATCACAGGTACTTCTTCCTTTTTCGCTTTCTAACGAATCAATGCATGCTTTTCTAGGCCCCTTTTCGAATCCGAGCAAGAAGAAGACTCATAATGATTTGCTTCCGAAAGATGATTCTACTCTTCCTTTCATTTACTCTCCAACCATTGACCTTTCTCTTTTTTCAGACACCGCGAAGATGTTTCGGGCTTTTCCTCCTCCTAAGGACAAACACATTCAATGGTTGGAACGTGTTGAGGCCTCGAAGCAATCTATTTGGAAGGAAGCTGGGATATTCGATTTTGTTCAATTATCGAAGTACGATTTGAACGTCTTCGATCTCAAGATGTTGTTATCTTCTGTTTTCTTTTGGAACAGGGAAACTCATGCTTTCGAATTTCCTTGCAGTTTTGTCTGCCCAACTCTCTTGGACATCGCTGCCATTACAGGGTTGAAATCTTTAGGAGACCGTTATCTTCCTGACGTTCTCGAATAAGAAATTCTTATGACCGAAACCTTGATCGTCTGGGACAAAAAGACGTATTTTGCCTTCGTCAGTGCACATCATGGCGAAGAAGGTACTCCTGTTACTGACTCTGAGCATATTGCCTTCTTGCTCTATTGGTTATTTGCTTGTGTCTTTTGTACCCCTTCTCTGCAAGTTCCCAAGTACTACTACACACTTGCCCAGGCTTTGCATCTGAAGAAAAAGATTTGCTTGAGCAAATTGTTACTTGCCTCTTTTTTTAACTGTCTCGACGAAGCCTCGAAAAGTTTGTTTCGAGAAACTGGCCCTCGAAACCTCACAGGGCCGCTTTGGCTTTTGCAGATATGGCTTAATGCCATTTTCGAGAAGAAATTGAAGCTTCTTCCTCTTCAGGCCTCTGTTCGATATTCTCTCGAAGGTGCTCGCTTGACTGCTTTGACTCCCAAGAAAAAATCTGTTGATGGTTTTGCCCGTTATGTCCAGGAAATTCTTGAATTCGAGGAGTTCTCGAGTGATCTGGCTCCTTTCATCCGTTCTGATTTGGCAGGGCCTTCCTGGTTAATTGGTAACAATCAGGTAGGGCAGATTTCCCTAGAAATGGTCGAGGTCTGGATGGGATTTCTATCTTGGGATCTCATCTTTACTAGCATGAAACAAAGGGATGTTAGAGTTTATCCCTATCAACCTCAAATCTTTGCCCGTCAATTCGGGCTTTGTCAGATTAGACCAACAACTCTTTTTCCCAAGGATAGAATTGATTCTGATGTTTGTGTAGAAGATGTTGATTATGAGGGTTTTCTGAAGTTCATCTTGACGCCTTCTACTCAATTGAACCTTACCCCTTGTTCTTTCCTTCTTGCATTTTTGGTGTCCAAGTGCTACCTTCGATGGTGGTGTGATTATTACATCGACAAGATGTTTTCCTTTGAGGACTTTTCTCGGAGACTTACGAATTCTCCCTTTTCTCTGCAAGGCCCGAAGATTTCAAGTATTTATGATAATCGCAACATTATTTCTCAGTTCGAACAATATTACAGAGTTTGTTACCGCCCCGAAAATATGTTTCAAACTATTTTTGATGCTACTTTATCCCTGACTAGAATGGTACAACGGAACATTCATCGAAATAAAGTCAATGATCCTCAGGGTCGAACTATTTTTGCAAAGTTTTGTCCTAAGGATATACCTCCTCTTCCCAATGCCCTTTTCGGCCTTGCGAAACGTCTTGATCCTCCTTGGGTGAGAACCCTTGATCCCTCGTATGAGGATAAAAAGAACATTCCTGTTAGTGATCGAGTGATGAGTACGAGATGTTCTGTGTATGATTTTCCCAGGGATAAACAATGGCCTTTGTGCTGGGTTGACAATACTGTTGTCTATCCTGGTAATTGAGCTTTGCCTCTTTTTCTTTTATGCTAGCTTCGAATTTCACATCCCTACTCATTTTTCACCTTCCTCATGTTTAGCCGCTGTTGCCCAAAAAGTTCCTCAGCATCAAGAGGACACTCAACACCGGGAGACAGTTTCAGAAGATGACGAAGATGATACTTCGTTGAAGCCTCAAAAACGAAAAACTCTTTCTGACCGACTTCGATCTCGGTCGAAGGTAAGAATAACAACGTATGTCCCTTTTTCAGAATTATACTAAATTTTTGGCCGCTCACGTAGTTGCATTTTGTTTTTTGTAGGATGTTGAAGTTCCTAAGAAAAAACTTCGTTCAGATTCTCAAAGTGGGCAATCTGTAAGTTACCTTTCTGAGCGCACTCGAAATTGTCACTCGAATGCCATGCTAATCTTTTTGCCTGTTAACCTTTTTCAGGTTTCCACCACTCGGAGATCTTCCCGAGAAAAAGGGAAACAATAAGCTATTTCGACTAGGTCTGTCCCTAGATCGAAAGTTCCCACTGAGAAGCTTATGAAGGATGTAATGAAATCCCCTGTCCAGGTAATGTGCCAATTTTCTGGACCTTCTTTACTCTTCTCTTGATTTTATCCTCTGTAATACTTTCCCCTTTTTTCCAGAAAAAGGCGGATTCAGAGGCATCCGAGTCTTCCTCTGAGAGCCCTCAAAGTGCCCCCACTTCTCCTACTGCTGCTCCATCTTCTCGAGATGTTATCGAAATTCGTGAATCGGCCTCTCCTCCTAAACGTCCTGAGGTATGTTCTATTGACTTTCGATTTCTCACTTTTCTGACCTCCCTCGAACTAAAGCATTGTTACACTACTTTTTCATAACAGGTGGTTTCATCCAATGTTCTTACGGCCACTGTTCCTGTCACCGTGTCAACTATTGAACCTCCCCCTCCTGGTTCTGTGCAAGATGATGCACCTTCCTTTCATTTCGACGCAGGGGTGTCCTCTGGACAAGGTAGGTAATTAGTTCTCAGACATCATGGTATTCCACCAAAGAATATTTTCTCACCCAAATATCCTTTTCGTGCAGGTCTAGAGGTAACTTCTGAGGACAAACAAACTCCTCCTTCCGGTCAACCTGCGAGTTCGACTGATGCTGTCCCTTCCGACACTTTGCTAGCTTCTATTCCTCTAGATGACATAGACCTCATAAGCTTCTTTGATGATGAAGCTGCTCAGGATGACATTTTTGAGGTCTTGGAGAATTGGACTAGTGGGACTTCGGCTTCAGGGAAGACCCAAGAAACTGTTGCGAGCTTTCAACCACTATTATCCGCCTTCCGTTCGAAGGCCTATGTGGATCATCTCGACCAAGCTCTCATGGACCCTCAATTCAAACTAGAGATTGAGCGGATGGTTGATGATCTAAATGCATATCCTGATCTTCCCCCGGAGGTAACCACAGAGCTAAACGAATATGCTCATACTTTTGTTGCAGCCTTCGAATTGCACACGAAGTGGTCTACTTCGAGTCAGGAGATAGCCCAAATTGAGGCTGATTCTGAAGACGATCGAACCAAATTGGAAAAGCTCAAGACAGAATTGCTTTCGATCAAAGACTCCACTTCTCAGATAGTTCCAGAATTAATGAATCTTAAGCAATCTGAGGAAGAGACAGAGCGTACCCTTGCTGTCCTGCAGCGAGAGCTTGATTCGATCAAGTCTAAACATGCTACTTTGAAGCTCCAAATCCAAGAGATCATGTTGAAGCAAAAGGGTTTACGGGATAAAGGGAAAGGCATATCTCTCTAACTTTCAAAGTCATTGGATCAAAAGAGAAGATTGGAGATATTGTGTGCTTCGCGGAAGCAAAGTCTCGACCAAGCCTACCAGGCATATGAAGCACTCAAATCCAGATTCTGCAAGTGATCAAGAACCTGAGAGATTCCTATTTATAATTTAGTATTTATCCGCTTGTACCTTTATTGCTTATCTCTTTGAACACTCGTCTCAATACATGCTACTTTCATGAAATTTTTTCAAGTATTTTCCATTGATTACTTTACTTGTATTTCTCGAATTCATCTCTTTGATCAAGTATGCATTGTTCGAGTAGATTCTTTGATGATGAATGGTCCTTCCCAATTATAGGTTCATTTACCCCGATCTCGAGATTTTTGTTCCATCGGGAGGATGACTTTTAGGACTAAGTCTCCACTCAAAATTTGTTTGCTCCTGACCTTTTTGTTGTAAATTCGAGCTACTTTCTCTTTCTGGTGAATGACATTTTGCATGGCTATCATTCTCTCGTCATCCAATCGAATTAGTTCATCATACATTAGATTCCAATAATCCTCGACTGGTAACTCATTTTGCCTTTACACGTGAACCGATTGCAAATTGATATTAATAGGAAAAATTGCTTCGTAACCATAAACCAACTTGTATGGTGTAGTTTTAGTGACATTCCTAGGTGAATTTCTGTAAGCCCATAGTATTTGCAGTAACGTTTCATGCCAATTTCGAGGTTTCCCCGAAATTTTCTTTTTAATCAAAGCTATGATCACTTTGTTAGCAGCCTCGACTTGGCCATTAGCTTGCGCATAGTAAGGTGTTGAAGTAATCAGTTTGATTCCTCTCGACTGAGCATACTGCACCACTTTTCGATCTGTGAATATCGTTTCTTGATTTGTAGTTATTGTCTGGGGTATTCCAAATCTAAATATAATATGGTCTTCAATAAAATTTATCACCTCTTTTTGATCAACCTCTTTTACAGGAACTGCTTCCACCCATTTCGTAAAATAATCGATGGCCACGATTATGTACTTATGGTTTTTTGCTAACGGAGGATGGATCTAGCCAATTACGTCAATTGCCCAACCTCGAAAGGGCCAAGGTTTAATAATCGCATGCAACTCAGTTGCTGGTACTCGATGTATTGGGCCATGTTTTTGGCACTCCTCGCAACCTTTTGCGAATTCGATACAATCTTTGAACATACTTGGCCAAAAGTATCCTTTTCTGGACAAAGTCCATTTCATTTTCTCCCCTGCTTGATGAGCACCACAAATACCTTCATGTACCTCTGCCATGGCTATGTAGCTCTCATGATTTCCGAGGCACTTAAACAGAATCCCATCGAAGCCTCTCTTGAATAGTTCATCATTCAATATCACATAATTGAGAGCTCGATATTTAACTTTTCTTTCAGCTTGCGAATTGGGATTTTGCAGATACTCGATTAGTTCTTTCCTCTAGTCCTAAATGGTTGAAATGTCAATGATGAGGCATTCGTGCTCGTCACTCAACTCATTCCTTACCCAAACAAGAGATTCGAGACATTCCCTGCTTATCTTGTACTCGGATGCAATCTGAGCTAATTCATTCGCAATTTCATTCTCGTTATGAGAAATATGTTCTAATTGGACCTCATCGAATGAATTTAACAAAGCTGTAGCTCGAGAGTTACATTCGAGTAACTTTTCATTCATGCATTTATATTCTCGAGTTAACTGTTTAATCACGAGTTGCGAGTCACCTCGAATGATTATGTTCCTTGCCCCCAAGTCTGATGGAATAACACTAAGGCCAAGAAGTCCAAGAGGTGATGTATTGAAGGAAGCAAAAGGAATGGGTTAGTGTTGAAAAACCATAGGAGGAGTGAGGCCACTTTTGGACCTTAGCTCCTAAGTTCTTATTAGCATAGCATTTATTTTTATTCCTATTTTTCCCTTATCTTTGATTCCAAATTTACCCTCGTACTTTGGGGTATTTTAGTCATAGAATTTATTTTTATTTCCAATTCTACCCTTGTATTTTGGGGTGTTTAGGACTTAGAATTTATTTTCCCTTGTATTTCCCATTTTACCCTTGTATTATGGGGTGCTCTAGATGATTAGGGTTTTTAATTTTGGGCTAGGGTGTTAATTAGAGGGTGACGCATGTTTTTGGTGTTATTGGGTCTATTTTTGGTGTTAGAAAGGCTTAGGCCCAAGTGGAGGGCAAAGGTTGCATGGTTTTATCATGCACTTAGATATAGCCAATCTAAACCCAAATAAGATTCCATCCTTGGCCACCAAGTTGCATCTAGGGTTCATTTGCATTTCATTTGGAGTGCATTTGCCTACTCCAAATGCAACCCTAGATGCCTCCCCTCCTATAAATACCCAATGCACCACACCTTGTAAATACTTTGGATTATATGAATTTGAGAGAGCATTTCTTTGCCTCAAATCCTATCCTTAGTCCCTAGGTTAGTTCGGCTAGCCCCCTTCATTATCCACCCTTGGAGAGTGAAACCCTAGAGTGGCCTCCACCTACACTTGGAGTGAGCCATCCTTGAGCAACCCTACACCATACCCTAAAACACTTCCGCAACCCTACTCCTTTTTCACGCCTATCTTCCCTTTCCCACCATAAACCTCTTTTTGTCCAACCTTTGGTGAGCCTAGATCAAGGGCAAGGTGTCTCCCTTCAAATTACAATCATCAACCATGGAAGGAGGGACTCCATCAAAGTCTTTAAGTAATTTTAGCTCAGTAATCAATGCTTCGTATTCAGTTTCATTATTTGAGCATTCGAATTTTGTTCTCAATGAGAATTTGGTGGGGATCCCACCTAGGGAAAGAATCAGTAATCTGATTCCTGGTCCTAACTCGTGTTTCGATCCATCGAAAAATAGTTCCCATGATTTTGTGGTTAAATAATTAACTTGTTCAGTTAAATTCGAGTGATCCACGAGAAAATCAACGATTACTTGTCCTTTTGTGGCTTTGAGGGGAACAAACGTTAACGAATACTCGGTCAATGTAAGAGCCCATTTCCCAACTTGAGAGTGCACGATAGGTTTAGATAACATATATTTAATCACATTATTTCGACAGAACACGAATACATCATAAGGTTTAATATAATGCTTCAGCTTTGTACAAGCATAATACAAACTCAGACATAACTTCTCCAAAGGAGTGTATCTGATTTCTGCCTCGACTAACATCCTACTGATGTAATAAATGGATTTTTCGATGCCATTTTCGTCATCTTGCGACAGCATGCCCGCAATAGTCGAATCATTGGCCGAGACATACAATTTTAGCTTTCCTCCTTCAGAGGGTGGCACCATCACTGGAAGGTTGATCAAATAATTCTTGATCTCCTCGAATGCCTTTTGATGATTTTCGTCCCATCGAAATTCTTCCTCTTTTTTCAATCGTAACAAAGGGGAAAACACCTTAGTCTTTCCTGATAGATTCGAAATAAATCTTCGAAGGAAATTTATCTTACCTAACAAAGACTGTAACTCCTTCTTATTCGAAGGAGGCATAGTTTCCATGATGGCTCGAGTCTTGTTCTTATCTACTTCAATGCCTTTCTGGTGTATGACGAACCCTAGGAAATCCCCCGCTGAAACACCGAAAACACATTTCAATGGATTCATTTTCAGCCCATGTTTCCTCATTATCTCGAAAGACAATTTCAGGTGTTGTATGTAATCTACTTTTCGTTTTGATCCGATAACTATGTCATCAATATAAACCTGCATGAATTTTTCGATCAAGTAATGAAAAATTAAGTTCATTGCTCTTTGATATGTTGCACCAGCATTTTTCAAGCCAAAAGGCATTACTACCCATTTGTAAGTTCCCAAGGCATCTGGGCACCTAAAGGCAGTTTTCGACACATCATTTTTAGCAATATAAATCTGGTTGTACCCAGAATATCCACTAATAAACTTAAAATTTCATTACCTGCAACGACATCAATCATTGTTTCCGCAATAGGCATGGGATATGCATCCTTAGGCGTGGCTGCATTCAAATATCGAAAATCGATACATACCCTCATTTTTCCATTCTTTTTTATAACAGGCACAATGTTTGATACCCAATCGGCGTACCTCGAAGTACGAATGAACTTGGCCTTCAGTAGCCTTTCGATCTCTTCTTTGATTTTTTCGATCACCTGCGGAGCAAACATTCATGGGTTTTGTTTTACTGGTTTCTTCCCCAAAATCATAGGCAACCTATGTTCTACTAAATTTTGATCCAAACCAGGCATTTCTTCATAATCCCAAGCGAAGCAATCTTTATATTCGTGCAAGACTTGCACGATTTGTTCTTTAACGCTTTTCTCAGCTAGTTTGCTAACATAGGTGATTCTCTTCTTTTCGATTGTACCCAGATTGACTTCCTCTAGAGGATCCTGAGATTCCACTTTAAGCCCATCATTTTCAATATTTTCGAACCCTAGAGGAGCATCGTCAAAGACACATTCAAGTATTTCTTCGATTCCTTGCGAATCCCTATTCTGCTCATCCTCGAGTCTTACTCTGAGAGACTCTTTCTCAGCTGTTTCGATTACCTCTTTTTGGTTTTCCTCTTTTTTGTCGACCTTCGTAGCTGTTATAATTTCGACCTTCATCGAATGTGTGCCCCATTGGGCTATTTCGACTTCACTACTTTCCTCGGCCCCCTTGGCTGTTCTCTCGGCCATGTAGGCCGAAATTCGAGCTAAGAAGCTCGAACAAGGATCTTGTCTCATCATTCTCGCACTTGAGCCGATTCAATTTCGGCTCTGTGGATAACAAATCCTCTTCGAACATCCCAACAGAAAGTCTTCTTAACACCCTCTTCAGCCTCCAAGACATATGGGTCTTTGGCATCGAAAGGCTTAGTTTTCGCGAATGCAGTAATTTGTTGATCCGCGAAATACATTCCCATCTTATACTCTTTCTGATTCGCATCCAACACTTCCAATTGTTCGTCATCATTCCAGAAAAATATTTTCTGGTGCACTGTCGAAGGTACTGCTCCCATTCCGTGGATCCATTCTCTTCCTAACAGCACATTAAAGTTAGTTTTCGAGGGAATGACAATAAACATGGTGGTCCTTCTCACACTACCAATTTGCACATTTAGCAATATCATCCCTTCTGGTTGAGAAGATTTTCTAGCGTAATCAGAAATAAGGATATTGTGAGGTTTCAGATCTGCCAAAGTCTTCCCAAAACGTTTCAGCGTCGTCTGTGGGAGTATATTTATAGCAGCACCTCCATCCACTAGGACTTTGTTGATTTCAACTCCTTCGATCATAAGGGTCAACAATAAAGGTTTCAGATGATCCTTCATTTCTGTGGTAGGTGAATCGAACATTGCTGAATTAAACTTTGGAATGACTCGAGATATTTGATTTACCCATACTATTTTCGACTCATAGTTGGGGTCACCGAAAAAATCTTTGCGGTGTATTTCTTCCTGTTCATTCACAGATTCCATTGCTTCAGCATATTCGGAAGGTAAGATCGATACCACTCTGCAAATATCTTCGAGGGAGTCCTCGAAACCACTTTCGAAACAATCCGTAATCAAATCCTCCTCATCCTCTGCAAATTTATTTGATGCCTCTCCTTCGTAAGGTACAGGAATAAAAAATTGATTACCTTTGTGTCCCTCGAAAGTTGCCTTTCTCATTCTCTGTTGCCTCCTCCACTGAGTCTTGGTAAGGCCATTAAAAGGATATTTGATTCCTCTTCCATAACGTCCCTGCATGTCCGACATAAATCTGGGTCCTCCAGAAAATGGGTTTTTCGAGTAGTTCACAATTTGCTTTCCTCGACCCACTCCAACATTAGGCCTTTGCGGAGTAGTCCACTTTCCAATAGGAACATGCGCATTTGGCAGGTATGTATTACCAACCCGAGAGGAGTTATACATCTCCATCTTTCCGATGGGAGCCATAGGAGCATTCCCTTGTGGCATATGAACTTGACGCATTACTATGCCAATGTTCACTTTCGACTTTCCTCGAGTCTTCTCAGCTTTATAACTTTTCATAATTTCAGACTCCTTGAAAGCCTTAGCTGCTGATCTTTCAAACACAGCACTACATCTCGGACAAAGCATAACTTCTCGATCATCATCTTTCTTCCTCGCAAGGAAATCGAGCAAACTGTCCCCCTCTTTCAGATAAACAGGTTCTTGCTCTTTCGCCAACTCGTCTAAGAGCTCTTCTAGTTTTTCATCCGTAATAGGTTCGACAACTTCCTCTTCATTCACAACCAGGTCAACCATATCAATTTCAAGCACATTGATCCCCATAGGGAGAGGTTCCGCATATCCTACTTGTGCAGCGAATGGATCAATATCGATTTTCATTTCCTTCTCCTTGAAAGCCAAGCGACCATCAATAATCGCTTTCTCGATCATGTCCCTGAAACGTACACAATTGTTAGTCCAATGACCATACATGTTGTGATACTTACAAAAAATTTTCCCTTTTCTTTGTTCAAAAGGAGGAATTTTATGATTTTCTGGAAGTATAATTTGCTTATCTTTCAGTAAAATATCGAATATTCTATCAGCTTTCGTTATATCGAAACTATATTTTCTATTCGATCTGGCCTCTATATTATTTTCCCCAGGTTTTAATAATTGGCATTGATAGGTTGGCCCGGGTTGCAATTCGGCTAAGTTCACTTCCATTTCTTCATTTAGACATTCGAAATTATCATCGTTAACGTCCAGATTGTCTAAATATGCCACTTTTTCTTTTCGAACAAACTTGTCAAATTTTCTCAACCTTTCTTTCTCTGCTCAAATTTGTTCAATTCGTCTCACTTTCTCTGCTAGTTCAGCCATATCTCTCAATTGTTCATTCACAAGTTTCTTTTGAATCGAAAAATCCAACCTAGTGGCTGGAATTTTTACCAACTCATGCTTAGGAATATTCGTGTAACATTGAGACTTTAGTTGCCTAAATCTATTCAAATATTCGTCCAATGTCTCATGATGTTGCCTCTTTATATTCATCAAATCAACTATGCTCACCTTGGTTTCCTCTCGAAAAACGTTTTCGTGGAAACTCCTTTCCAATTGTGCCTAAGTAATAATCGAATTAGGTGGCAAAGTCGTAAACCACGTAAAAGCATGTTTGGTTAGTGAACTTGGAAAATATTTCATTTTCAGATATTCATTACCCACTAGGTCTCCACACTCGACTAAATATCTTGCTATGTGTTCTACGGTGGATTCACCTAACTCTCCTGCAAATTTCGAGAATTTTGGGACTTTCATCCCCCTGGGTAGCTCAGATTGGGTAATATAGTCAGGAAAGGCAGATACAAAGTAAGGGTGCTCATTTCGCCCCGTTTCAAATCCGTGCCTATTCAGTACCCTCTCGACTATATGATCTAAATTCTCCTCGACATTTCTCAAAGGTCCCCCTTAATTGAGATGGATACGATTTCTAACCTCTCGAAGATTCGTCTCATTGATGGTTGGATTTTCGAGGCCGTTCAGATTTACACTCGTATCTCTCGAGAGCCAATTATCATTGATTTTATCTCCTATTTTGCTCATCAGCTCGTATAGTGGTGTGAGTATGTTGTGCATTTGTGTAGACAACAAATTTACCATATCGTGGCCACTATGATCCATTTTTTGTCAAAGGGCTATAATGGCTTCATTGGTTATACCCTTGGGTATATAATTAATTTGTTGAACCAACGACCCTTCTTGGCTTGTGCCAACATGCTGGTGAGGATCGTGCATGATAAATCCCATCCCATTTGGGGCTGCATTATACCCATATGATGATATTTGCATTTGAGGATTGTGCCCAGAATATGGTATTGGCATTTCTACGCTCATGGGTTGGGTACTTCTCCAATTCAGAGGCATCCCCCATGGGTATTCGCGGGTAGTGTTCACCATTTCCTGTGACGCATTCAGAAATCCTGAGGAGTTCGAAATATTTACAGGAGGTGGAGACATTGCCCCCTGGTCTCATTTGGCACATTTTCTTGATTTGTATTCCAATTTTCTCCATTACCCTATTCTTCATTAAGCGCATCTCTTCTGCTGGATGTAGACATAGTTCTCCCACTTCTAACTCTCATAAAAATAGAAGCACACACAAAACTAGTTCAATTAGTTCAATTAATCTCACCAAACGAGTCCCATTGGGCGTGCCAATTTGTTTGGGAGGATTTCGTTCGTAGGTTCTTTTTATTCGAACTAGCACGATTTCACATTTCAATTTATGCGTGTTCGTGATATGGCAGAATCGAAGACTTTCAGTGAAAAAATAAATCGTGTCTTTCCCCTGAGCAGCATCCTTCCTGGTTCCATGATTAAGAGAGCTTCACGAAAAGTGTCTTCGTGTATCTCCTGATTCTCCTCAAGCTTCGTATGCTCTCTTCAGAAACTTCTTTTGCCATTCTCCAATCAATTAAGATTTCGAGCGCCCCTATATTTCGAGTATCTCTGAATTCATTTTTTGGTACTAACAGTACGTGACATCCTTGGCTGAGAGGGATTCTCGGAAGGGAAGAGTTGAAATTTTTGTAAGTCACATCCTTGGCCGGGAGACATCTCGGGAGGGAAGACTTGAAATTTTTCGCGAGCCACATCATTGGCCGAGAGACATCTCGGGAGGGAAGGCTTGTAAAATAGCATAAGTCACGTCCTTGGCTGAGAGGAATCTTAGGAGGGAAGACTTGAAATTTTTGAGTCACATCCTTGGCCGAGAAACATCTCGGGAGGGAAGACTTGAAATTTTTCTAAGTCACATCCGTGGCCGAGAGACGTCTCGGGAGGGAAGACTTGAAATTTTTGTGTCACATCCTTGGCCGAGAGACATCTCGGGAAGGAAGACTTGAAAGTTTTGTAAGTCACATCCTTGGCAGAGAGACATCTCGAGAGGGAAGACTTGAAATTTCTCACGAGCCACATCCTTGGCCGAGAGACATCTCGGGAGGGAAGGCTTGTAAAATAACGTAAGTCACGTCCTTGGCCGAGAGGAATCTCGGGACGGAAGACTTGAAATTTTTGTAAGTCACATCCTTGGCCGAGAGACATCTCAAGAGGGAAGACTTAAAAATTAAAGATTTTTTGGACAATTGTAGATAATGGAATTTGTATTCATTGACGAGTTGATGCCTCGTTAAAAACCTTGCCGACCAAAAACCCCTTTTCACATTTTTATAAGAGGAAAAAAGGTCGGTCAAGGAAAAGAGTGCATCGTGATACATGTACATGGTGTAAACAAGACAAAAATTTGGATCTAGCTACAATATGTCTTCAAATGGGTAGCATTCCACGTTCTCAGGATGACCTTGCCGGACAGTTCCTCGAGCTTGTAAGCTCCATTGTTGAGAGCGTGTCGTACCCGAAATGGGCCGTCCCAGTTGGTCGATAACTTCCCTTCGATTGGGTTGCGTCTTGCCGATCCGGTTGCCCTCCAAACGAGATCACCTTCATGGAATGTTCTCGGCTTTAAATTGGAATTAAAGTGTCGACTCATTCGTTGTCTGCACGCCTCGGCCACAATCTGTGCCTTCTCTCTCACTTCATCCAAGACATCGAGCTAAGCACGGAGGCCATTATCATTACATTCTTCATGAAAGTGAGTCCTCCGGAATGACGGTTCACCAACCTCTACCGGTATCATCGTGTCGGAGCCGTATATGTCGCAACCCGAAAATTTCCGATCTCGCGACTAATGGTTTAGACATCCTTTTGAAAGTCTCATCAATTAAGGAATGCCCGGACACCAGACTAATCCTTAATTAATAGTTTTGAAAAATGAGTTCATGGAGTCGCCACCAATGTTTTACTCAAAACATTGGAAAAAGAAAAGGTTTTTAAAAGTCCAATAATGGCCTTGATAACCAGAATTGGGTTCGGGGGTCGGTTACGTGTAGGGAAGGTATTAAGCACCCCTACAGCGCCCTAAATTGGTACCCTATGATGAAATTAACGTAATAAGAAATAATAAATTAAATATTAGATCCCCTTTTATTAATAATTATTTACATGCTTAAAAATTAAATTATACAATTAATCCTAAAATAACTACATGATTATTTTTGTTTAAACAATATTTATTATAGAGAAAAAATAAATAAAAAAAGAGAGAAAGAGATTAACTGAAATACCTCTTGAACGAGCTCTATTAATCTTCAAAGATGGAGATTTGGGTGCTTTTTGGCAACCCTTCACACTACAATGCCTCACAAAAATCTCAAGAAATACAAAAAGAGGGGGGAAGAGAGAAAAAGAGAGAAATTTCGAGCTATAGGAAGTTTGGACGAAATTTTGGAGTCCGGAGAAATGAGCCCTAGCTGTCTATTTATAGACTTCAGAAGGGGTCCAGAACGGCCCGTTCCAAAATCGGAACGACCGTTCTGGATATGGCCATTGTGTGTTAATTTGGACCCTGGAATGGCCCGTTCTGAAACCAGAACGGCCCGTTCTGGGGAACTAGAACGACCTGTTCTGGTTTCAGAACGGCCCGTTCTAGGTACCAAAATTAAGCCCCCTTTATTGGTCTGGAACGGCCCGTTCCAGATTTAGGAACGGCCCGTTCGAGCCCCGTTCCAGTTAGGCTTTTAGCCCTTTTTTGAGGGGTTTGGAACGGCCTGTTCCAATCTTGGAACGGCCCGTTCCAATCTTGGAATGGCCCGTTCTAATTTCAGAATAGCCCGTTCCAAATTAGGGTTTTAGGCCTTTTGGGAGCCTCGGAACGACCCGTTCTGGACCTTGGAACGGCCCGTTCCGGGCCAATAAAAATATTAAATTTGTGCTTTTGGGCCCTCTGAAGTCTTGTCTTCTTGTTGGCATGCTTCGGGAGCTGCTTCCCTTCGTAACAGAGGTCCATGTCCTTGTTTGTATGCCCTCGAACGAAATTGGGTGTCTACAGCTGCCCCTCTTTACTTGTCCTTTGGAATAGTAATGTGTTGCTTTTCCAAAGGCAAGAAAAGATGTAGACATTTCGTCTGGGTCTTCTCTTCGTCTCTTTGGTGCTTCTGCATTGTTTCCCTTGTGATAATGTGTTCCTTTATTTGTTGCTTGTTGAAGAGGGAGTATATTATGAGCTCAGCCTCTCCAGGCTGGACTGATATTTAGGGCTTCAGCCGGCCCATTGATGGAAGCTCGACGGCAATCCCGATTTTGACTTCGAGGAACTCGGCAGTACCCTCGTTGTCGTTCACTGATTTGAGAGGCTCGACGGCGGCTCTCAACCAGGTTGTGCTGATTTCTAAGGCTTCAACGGACCTATGGTGGGAGCTCGATGGCGGTCCCGATTTTGACTTCGAGGAACTCGGAGGTACCCTCGTTGTCATTCATTGATTTGAGAGGCTCGACGGCGGCTCTCAACCAAATTGTGCTGATTTTTAAGGCTTCAACGGACCTATGGTGGGAGCTCGGCGGCATCCTAGTTTCGACTCCAAGGAACTCGGCGGTACCCTCGTTGTCATTCATTGATTTGAGCGGCTCGATGGCGGCTCTCGATCAAGCTTGGCTGATTTTAAGGCTTCAACCGACCTACGGCGGGAGCTCGGCGGCATCCCAGTTTCGACTCCAAGGAACTCGACGGTACCCTCGTTGTCATTCATTGATTTGAGCGGCTCAATGGCGGCTCTCGATCAAGCTTGGCTAATTTTAAGGCTTCAACCGACCTACGGTGGGAGCTCGGCGGCATCCCAGTTTCGACTCCAAGGAACTCGGCGGTACCCTCGTTGTCATTCGTTGATTTGATCGGCTTGATGGCGGCTCTCGATTTGGGTGGTTGTTGATATCATTTGAAGGAGGACCTTTGAAATCCTGGGTGGATACTTGATGGTGATTCCTTTTCGATTTGAGGTACTCGACGGTACCCTCGTTGTTGACTTGTGATGGAAAATGCCCCAAGGAGGATGGGCAAGATGTACTTAATATGCCCCTTTGTTAATGGGCAATAGATGGGTGATAGGGATTTTGGTGTTTCCCCTGCCATGTGGGTATTGTGATGCCTCTCCAGGCGTATGCTTGTGATAGAGTTTTTTCTAAATTTCATTTTTGTTTAGCTTCGGCTCTTGTATGTTTGAAGCTTGCCTTTTTCTGTTATTTTTCTAAATGCTTCAGCTTTTTCAACATTTACGAAGCTTGCCTTTTTCTGTTTTATCTTGTGTTGTCATCATTGGAGGAGGGATTCCATCCCATGATGTTATTTGCTGAATCTTTATTGATGAGTATTATTTTGGAAGCCACTCCTGGCTTTGTTAGGAAAACATTCCTGGTCTTGGCATTCTCTTATCATCCTTCATTCAGTTGAGGAGTAGGGCGCGATGGCCTCTTCATGCTTATGGGCTTGCTTATTCGGTCGACTTCAGTTCTATCCCGTCTTGTTGTTGATGTGTCTTTTTGGTGGCTATATGAAATCACTTTTATGGAATGCCCTTGTTGGGGCTATGCTTTTTGACATGATCTCAGATCTTAAGGCACTGTATAGTTGTTGATCTTTTTTTTTTACGAGTGCTTCGGCCTCTTGATTCCTCCAGCAAGTGATGGATAGACACACACAAAGAATGCAAGAATGCAAAAGAAAATGCGAAGCAGGAATGGATTGGATTTTTCAAAAAAAAAATTTTGAACTTATACCCTTTTGTGCACACTTGTGCCATATGCATGTTATGCAATGATGCTTCTATGCTAATGCTTAAAATGCAAATTTATTTTTACTTTCAAGAAATTAATCTATGCGTATCGATCAATGACATGGATTGCAAGCCTTTAGCCTTGCCGAATTCAGTGTTGCTTGAACCTGAGGTTTGTGTAGTTTGGTCATCTCGCTTATACCAAAAATGATATGTTAGCCCTTAGATCAGGTGTACCTAGACTTTGTTCTAGGACACCTCCATCTTTTCCTTGTGAGTATTCACTGTGCATACTCCGTGTATCTCTCAAATTTATCTTAATACCATATAGGTCAAGAGGAAAGAGAGGAAGAGAATATGTATACATATATTTTTTGCAGAATTTTGTTAGAAAGGATTTTTTTCAAAAATGTTTTTGAAGAATGGCTGGTCGAGGTAGGTCAGTGGTTTAGGCTGATGAACAAGCACATTCAAAGTGAGGAAATCATTTTCCACGTTGGCTTATTATTTCCTTCAAAGTTAAGCGATGACTTGGGATTGTATATTGATTACATGATCTTCTCGAGCTGTCTTTCGATTTTCAGCTCGGGATGCTGCTTTGTCCTAACTTTTGCCTATGTTACTTGAGATGTGTTCCCTAGCGGACATTTTCTTTTGATCCTCACTTTTTCCTAGGCTACCCTTTTTGTTTGTGGGTCTCCTAGCGGACCTTGCTTTAATCTCTGTGTTGCCCTCTCAATGAGTTTCTTGTGGGGCTTTTGTCTTTGCAACATTTGTGATCATCTTTCATTCCTTTAATAAAGGGGGGGTGCCCCTTGCATTGATTTCGCTTGGAATTTTATCCACAAGTCATGCCAAATTTGATTGATCTTTATGTGTTCCTTATTGCGTATTAAGCCATTATTTATAATGACGTCCTTTTTTCAAATGTACTTGTTCATTTAAGGTTTGTTAATGAGGCTTAGAGTAGATAAGAGGGAGAAGAGAAATGAAGTAGAAAAATGTATGGCATTAAAAAAGAATTTTCAATCTACACGTGCCCATTTAATGTAGCTCGAGGGCCCAGGCATACCCCGAGTTCGTGATTCGTACACAAAGAAAAAGAAGGAGGTTGCCCCTTAGAGAGACCTAGGTCATCTAACTGTAGAGCTAGTCCTCCACTTGCTTGGAGGTGGCGCTTCAGAAGATCTCGTGTAGAGGGAGGGCCTTTGGCTTCTTCTCTCATGAAAGTGTTCTCAACTCATATCTTTCCTGAGATGTAGGAATGAGTAGAAGCGATGATAGAGTTTTCTATGGAGTCTTGTTTCTCAAGAGGAACATTCAAGCTCTCTCTTAATTTTCAGCTCGAACAAACATTGCCCTCTTTTTTTTTGTTATTTTTTTTGCCTAGAACGCCCTTTGCAGGTTTTCATTCTAGCAGCTTTTTAACAAGCAATGCTTCTCTCTTGTTGAAATCACCTTTCAAGAAAGCTCTATTCACTTTGCCTTAGTGTTTGAGGGATTCGCCTTCCTCAAGTTCTCTTTACTAGCTTGCAACTTGTTAGGAGTGTGGATCCATCCATTCCTAATCATCTTTCCATTCCACTTGGATTTCACGGATGCATGACACAACTTTATCTTCTTAGGGCAAGAGTTGGCGTCTTAATGATTGTGGAGTTCTTGCCCCTCAACTCTATATGCATGGCTTGCTTCCATTACTTCCGATTAACGCACATAGGTTAATTTCCCTTTTTATTCTCATTTATTCTTTTACAAGGAGGGATATGTTCTAAATGAATGTAATGCAGAATGTAGAGAAAGTTGAGGATAATAAATATCAGTCTCATTGATTTGTTTATTTGTGAATGCTCAAATAGATTTCGACAGTATTAAGTGAGAATCTATATTAGATTCTAAGAAGACTTACTTCAACAAACATACCAAAGCAAGGGCTCAACCATAGTATTTTTTTAAAAATTGCTTTGGGTTTTTCTTTATGGCACAGATACTGTCGTATATTAGAGCATTCACTTTCCTTAACTTTCTATACATACGACAACCTAATCCTCCTTAGCTAATAAAATAAAATGAATGAAATTAATGAGCTAATCTAGAATGCATTGTCGCCACCCGCCGAAACGGACATTGGCATTCGCGACGATGGTCGGACTCTTTTTAAAGTTTTGAAAGATGATGGATTGTTAAAACAACTTATTCTCAAACTGAGACCTCATCGAGCTAACAATTTTGTTTAAATGACTCTCACCAATCCATGTTAAAACCAAGCGGGACCCTCCATGGATTAGTGGTTTTCGCAAAAAGAAGGGGTTCTTGGAGTCGCCACCAATGTTTTACTCAAAACATTGGAAAAAGATATAAGGCAATTGATTTTCACAAATCAACTTTGGCCATTACAACCAGAGTCGGGTAAGGGAGTCGGTTACGTGCGAGGAAGGTGTTAGCACCCCACAACGCCCCTTTCGGGTTCCCTATGACGGATTATTTCATAAATAATAGTGTAAAGTTACTAAATTACCCCTATTTATTAGAAACGATTATGAGTAAAATATTTACATGATGAAAACTCTAAACATGCAATGCAACAATCAAAAAGCAATAAATAAAAGCGGTAAAAGAAGGGATTTGGAAAGAAACCTTTGAAGCGGGCTTTTATATATTCAAAACGAAGTTTAGGAGGCTTTTTGGCGCTCCTTCCCACTACACGTACGCTCGCTCCTTTCCCTAAAGATAATTTTTACTATGGAAATCAAAGAGATTTCCCTTCGACTTGTTCGAGTCTCAAGCTAATGGCTCATGACTCAAGAACTTCGTCGGATTGGCACTCGGAGAGACTTCTAGGGCAGAGAATAGCTCAAAAACCCAACAATACTCAGCACGAGGGTCTAGAAGTGTGGAAAAAGTGTGGAATGACGTGCAAATGACGTCCTATTTATAGGATTGAGGCGCAATACGGCCTGGGAGGTCAATACGGCCCGTACTGGGTTTTTGAACTACAGTACGGCCGTATTGAATTTGGTACGACCGTACTGAAGTTCAAAAACTTCAGTACGGCCGTACTGAGTTCACTACGGCCGTATTGCAGTTCAAATGGCTCAGTATGGTCGTACTGAACCTCTGGGAGGGTGTATTGAGCTCCAATCCTCGCACACCCTTATTCTAAGCTACTCTAAGACTTCTAGACCTACAAAGAATCATCCTAGGGTCTTCCAGGAGTCCTTCCGGCTGACTTTCCTTCGGTCTTCGAGAGTTTTTGAGTCTTATTTCCGACCCCGACAATTTTAGGGGTCTACAGCTGCCCCCCCTTTACTTAGTCGAACGGCTTTTTCAGTGTACCGGTTGACAAGTAAAGGAGTTGACCCAATTGTCCGAGGAGTAGGCCATCCTTCCGACTTGTAGTGTCTTCAGGTGGGAAAATTGTTGAGTAGCCTCTCCAGGGTGAGTATTAGTCGTCGCCTCTCCAGGCTCGTGCGTACCTCGGTGTTTCTGACAACCTCGGTAGCGTGAGTTTGCCCTCTCCAGGGTTTGCATGCCTCCGTGTTTCTGACGACATTGGCAGCTGCATACCTCCGTGTTTCTGACGACGTCGGTAGCTGAGTATTAGTCATCGCCTCTCCAGGCTCGTGCATACCTCGGTGTTTCTGACAACCTCGGTAGCGTGAGTTTGCCCTCTCCAGGGTCTGCATGCCTCCGTGTATCTGACGACGTTGGCAGCTGCATACCTCCGTGTTTCTGACAACGTCGGTAGCTGAGTATTAGTCGTCGCTTCTCCAGGCTCGTGCATACCTCGGTGTTTCTGACAACCTTGGTAGCGTGAGTTTGCCCTCTCCAGGGTCTGCATGCCTCCGTGTTTCTGACGACGTTGGCAGCTGCATACCTCCGTGTTTCTGACAACGTCGGTAGCTGAGTATTAGTCGTCGCCTCTCCAGGCTCGTGCATACCTTGGTGTTTCTAACAACCTCGGTAGCTGCATACCTCCGTGTTTCTGACGACGGGGTAGCTGAGTATTAGTCGTCGCCTCTCCAGGCTCATGCATACCTCGGTGTTTCTGACAACCTCGGTAGCTGCATACCTCCGTGTTTCTGACGACAGGGTAGCTGAGTATTGGTCGTCGCCTCTCCAGGCTCGTGCATACCTCGGTGTTTCTGACAACCTCGGTAGCTGCATACCTCCGTGTTTCTGACGACGGGGTAGCTGAGTATTAGTCGTCGCCTCTCCAGGCTCGTGCATACCTCGGTGTTTCTGACAACCTCGGTAGCTGCATACCTCCGTGTTTCTGACGATGGGGTAGCTGAGTATTAGTCGTCGCCTCTCCAGGCTCGTGCATACCTCGGTGTTTCTGACAACCTTGGTAGCTGCATACCTCTGTGTTTCTAACGACGGGGTAGCTGAGTATTAGTCGTCGCCTCTCCAGGCTTGTGCATACCTCGGTGTTTCTGACGACCTCGGTAGCGTGAGTTTGCCCTCTCCAGGGTCTGCGGTTTGCCCTCCCCAGGGTTGCATACCTCCGTGCTTCTAGTCACTTTGGTAGCGTGAGTTTGCCCTCTCCAGGGATTTGTGATGATTTTGTCTCCACAGTCCACGATGTTGCTTCGACGGTTGTTTTTGATTTTGGTGCCGCTGAGGGCTGGATAGCGCAGGGATCCGTCTAGGGGATGTGCAGTTACTCATAGGTTCTTGTGTCCCAACTTTCCATTGCGTAGTTGGTGCCCACTGGGGAAATTCTGATTCCTTGGGGATGTAGACACAAAGATGCTCTTTCTGAGGTGAGCGATGTCTTATGATTGGCTGACGTCCTTTCGACGTTGGTGGAGTATCCCGGTTATCCTTATTCGGGTGACTCTTTTGATTTTCTGGTTTTGTTGCCTCTGCGTAGGCTGTTATCCGCTAGGGGATTCTGTTGTGATGATTTTGTCTCCACAGTCCACGATGCTGCTTCGACGGTTGTTTTTGATTTTGGTGCCGCTGAGGGCTGGATAACGCAGGGATCCGTCTAGGGGATGTGCAGTTACTCATAGGTTCTTGTGTCCCAACTTTCCATTGCGTAGTTGGTGCCCACTGGGGAAATTTTGATTCCTTGGGGATGCAGACACAAAGATGCTCTTTCTGAGGTGAGCGATGCCTTATGATTGGCTGACGTCCTTTCGACGTTGGTGGAGTTCCCGGTTATCCTTATTCGGGTGACTCTTTTGATTTTCTGGTTTTGTTGCCTCTGCGTAGGCTGTTATCCGCTGGGGGATTCTGTTGTATTGATCTTGATTGGCCTCTTCTGTTAGGCGAATTATCTTGACGTCCGGTTTTTTGGTTGAATACCGAATTCCGCTTGGGGAATGGGTATTGATCTTTTTGGATTTTCCTTTTTTGGAGGAGTGCCTCTGAGTAGGCGAATAGGGATTGAGGATCTTGTGTATCCCAGAGTATTATTTAGAAAGCCTCTTTAGGCTTAGCTTCACTCGTTGCTCGAGTTGGAAAGCTATCTTCCACTGAGGAAGTCTGAGTCCTTTGACTCGGATATTTTGTTTGGATGATCATGCTTCCATTGGGGAATCTTGCTGATCTTGCTCTGATATCTTTCACTGGGAATTCGGCCCAAGAGTGCAAGCTGAGATGTCTCTGGGGAGTATTATTTCGGCAAGCCTCTCCAGGCTCAGTTATTCTGTACGATTTGTTGGATTTTCTGAATTTTTGCCTTTTTTGTCGATTTTTCGGCTTTTTCTGTTGGCCGCTGTCATACACAAGAAATTTTTCCTATTTTCTATTTTATGCGACTGCCTCATGATAAGGTCTTTGAATGTGCAACTAATGTGTGTGTGATGCACAAAATGCAAGTTTAATCATTTTGTTAATGTTTTTAGAAAAATGAATGGCTCTCCCTATCCTCCTCTTTTTGGAGGAATTTCTGTCGTTGACGTGAGGGAAGATTTCTGTGAGCCTCTTACGCAGGAGATTACGGATTTTATAGGAACCCCTCCAATTTTCCAATTTTCTTTATTGACCGATTATTAAAGGAATTTTGTACAATTTTTAAGAAACACCAATTTAGAGGCATAATCACATGGTCAAGAGAAGAGAAATGAATAGATATTTTATTGATATTCACAAATGTTTTTACAGAAAGATATACAAAAGGAATTTCTGAAGAATGGCTGGCCAGGGAAGGCTATATACATTGGGCTTAACAATTATATCTGTAATTGTTGCTCTTACGTTCCCCTAATTGCTTCGGGTGAGATGCCTGAGTCAGGAGTGTAGATACTGCAAGACGCTTGCTTCTAGAAGATAATCACTTGAACCGCCTTTCAGTTTTCGATTCGAGTGATCGTTGCTTGCTTTGTTTTTGTGTCTTATTCTTTTGCCCCTAATTTTTGCCTAGGACGTATCCTAGCGGGGATAAATTCGCCTTTGTTTTTCCTAGTACCCTTGTACTGGCGGGCTTTTTATTTTGCCCTAACTTTTGCCTAGGACGCCCTTTTCGGGTTTTCATCCTAGCGGGCCTATGCAAGCAACGTCTTCAAGCATAGTACTTCTTTACCACGTCAGCGTTGACTGGGTATCGAAGTTCTTCTCCATCCATGTCCGTGAGGATCAATGCTCCTCTTGAGAAGGCTCGCTTCACCACGTATGGTCCTTCGTAATTCGGGGCCCACTTTCCGATTTTGTCCTTTTGAGCTGGTAGCAACTTCTTCATTACCAGCTCTCCCTCGTGGTAGACTCGAGGGTGGACTTTCTTGTCAAAAGCCTTTTTGATCTTCCTCTGATAGGCTTGACCATGGCATATGGCATTCAGCCGTTTCTCTTCGATAAGATTCAACTGGTCGTATCGGCTTTGAACCCATTCTGCCTCGGAAAGTTTTGCTTCCATGATTACCCTTAGAGAAGGTATCTCGACTTCGACAGGTAGAACTGCCTCCATCCCATAGACGAGGGAGAATGGAGTAGCTCCTGTAGATGTGCGTACTGAAGTCCTATAACCATGAAGAGCGAAGGGTAACATCTCATGCCAGTCTTTAAATGAGACAACCATCTTTTGCACTATTTTCTTAATGTTTTTATTGGCTGCCTCGACTGCCCCATTCATCTTTGGCCGATATGGGGAAGAGTTGTGGTGTTGGATCTTGAATTCTCGGCACAGTTCTTCCACCATTTTGTTATTCAAATTAGATCCATTATCAGTGATGATTTTATCGGGAATACCGTATCTGCATATAATGTTCTTCTTGATGAAGGATGTTACCACCTTTCGGGTCACATGAGCATACGATGCCGCTTCTACCCATTTGGTGAAGTAGTCAATGGCCACAAGGATGAATCTATGTCCATTGGATGCTTTTGGCTCGATGGGTCCAATAACATCCATGCCCCACATTGCGAATGGCCAAGGTGAAGCCAATACATTGAGTGGAGTCGGTGGGACATGAATGTTGTCGGCGTATGCTTGACACTTATGACATTTTCGCACGTACTGGTAACAATCCCTTTCCATGGTCGAACAATAGTCCCGCCCTGAGGATCTTTTTAGCCATTGCAGGCCCGGGGATATGGGTACCGAAAACCCCCTCATGTACTTCTTTGATCATATTTTGAGCTTCGACTTGGTCTATACATCTCAACAAGACCGAGTCATAATTTTTCTTGTAGAGGGTTTCACCGACTAGCAGAAATCCCCTGGCCCTTCTTCGGATATGCTTCTTGTCATTATCGCTGGCCGCATCAGGATATTCCTCTTTTGTTAAATATTGCTTGATGTCATGGAACCATGGACGATCATCGGCAACTTTATCTATCAGAAGGCAGAACGCTTGCTTATCGTGCCGCCGGATACTGATGATGGGCATTTCATGCTCACTATCCAAGGCGAACATCGACGAGAGCGTAGCAAGAGCATCGGCAAACTGATTCTCCTCCCTTGGAATGTATTCAAAGACGACACTTTGGAAGAGATGTGTCAAATCTTTGATGTGCTCAACATATGGTATCAGTTTAGGATTTCGGACTTCCCAATCACCTCGTAGTTGGTAGATGACTAGGGCCGAATCACCAAACACTTTGAGCTTTAAGATACCATTGTTGATGGCTGCTTGGATTCCCAACGCGCAAGCCTCATATTCAGCCATGTTGTTTGTACAATCGAAGTTGAGTCTTGCCGTTATGGGAATGTATTTTCCTTGTGGAGAGATTAGCACTGTGCCAATCCCTCGTCCAAGCATGTTGGAGGCTCCATCAAAATACATGGTCCACGCATCATCTTTAGGCTCTTCATGTTGTAGATTCATTATATCCTCATCGGGGAAATTATCCTAAAGGGATTGGTAGTCGTTGGTCGGCCTGTGTGCTAGGTAATCAGCTAGGGTACTGCCCTTGATGGCCTTTTGTGTGACATGTATGATGTCAAATTCTGATAACTGTACTTGCCATCGGGCAATCTTCCCAGTGATTATTGGTTTGTCGAACACGTACTTAATTGGATCCATTTTGGAAACCAACCAAGTAGTATGCCTAATCATATACTGCCTGAGCCGTTGTGTTGCCCATGCTAATGCACAGCACGTCTTTTCTAACAGCGTGTAGCGGGTTTCATAGTCGAGAAATTTCTTGCTCAGGTAGTAGATGGCTCGTTCTTTCTTTCCCGTTTCATCTTGTTGTCCTAGCACAGCTCCCATGGACTCATCAAGCACAGTTAAGTAGAGGATTAATGGTCTTCCCTCGACAGGCGGCACCAATACTGGTGGATTGGCCAAGCACTGTTTAATCTTATCAAAAGCTTGTTGACAATCCTCATCCCAAGATTCGGAATGATTCTTGCGCAACAGCCTGAATATTGGTTTGCACGTGTTAGTCAACTATGCGATGAACCTTGCGACATAGTTCACCCTGCCGAGGAATCCTCTAATCTCTTTCTCGGTTTTAGGAGGAGGCATTTCCATTATTGCCTTCACTTTATCGGGGTCCACCTCTATGCCTTTTTTACTGACGATGAACCCGAGAAGCTTACCCGACCGAACTCCGAAAGTACACTTAGCCGGATTTAGCTTAAGCTGATACTTGCGAAGCCGGTTGAATAATTTTCTCAAATATTGGATATGGTCCATTTCGTCCTTCGACTTTGTGATCATGTCATCCACATATACTTCGATTTCTTTGTGGATCATGTCGTGGAATAACATCACCATCGCTCGTTGGTAGGTGGCACCCGCATTTTTGAGTCCAAAAGGCATCACCCTGTAGCAGAAAGTGCCCCAGGGTGTAATGAAGGAAGTTTTCTCACGGTCTTCCTCATTCATCTTGATTTGGTTGTACCCAGAGTACCCATCCATAAAGGAATAGAGTGTGTTCGTGGCTGTATGGTCCACCAGTGTATCGATGTGAGGTAAGGGAAAATCGTCCTTTGGACTGGCACGATTCAGATCCCTGTAGACAACACAAACTCTAACCTTTCCATTCTTTTTAATGACTGGCACGATGTTAGCCAGCCATTCGGGATACTGAGATACAACCAAGAATCCCGCATCTAATTGCTTTTCTACCTCCTCCTTGATCTTTAAAGACCACTCGGGCTTGATTCGTCGGAGCTTTTGTTTGACGGGTCGAAACCCTTCTTTCAACGGTAACTTGTGCTCGACGATGTTAGAGTCCAAACCGGGCATATCATGATACGACCATGCAAATACGTCCTTATATTCCCTTAACAATTGGATCAATTGCGCCCTTATTTCATCACTGATATGGGTCCCAATGTTGACCTCTTTTATCTCTTGGCCTTGCCCCAAATTCACGGTCTCCAATTTCTCTTGGTACGGTTGGAGTAGACGAGCTTCTTGATCTAGCAGTCTTTGCAGATCCGGAGAGATGGTCTCCTCATCACTGTCCAACTCAACCCATTCATCCTCAACTTTCGGATCCCGGTCGGAGCGAACGATCACAGACATAATTGTTTTATCGGTTCTGTTTTTGGTTTAGAATTATTAATGTTAATGAGAGAAAGAGAGAAAAGAATAAATGAGAGAATGATGTGTGAAAAATGCCTCTTTATTGATATGTATGAAAAACTGTACAAAAAAAACCCTTATTTACATGAAAAAGATCTCATGATCTCGGGTACTGATCATGAGTCCCAGAAAGAAAAGAAAAATGTGGAGGGGCCCTATCGTGGCTTGCTCTTCTCTCTACTCCTGCTTCGGCAGAGGATTCTTGATCACGTCGGGCGCTGTCGAATCAAAAGTGATCCACCCGGCATCAATAAGGTCTTGGACCTTGTATTTGAGAGCTCTACAGTTCTCCGTTGAATGCCCCGGTGCCCCCGAATGGTATAGACATTTGTCTTGCGGATTGTACCAATTGGGGTAAGGTGGATCAATTTTCCTTGGTGGAATGTAAGCTAGAAGATGAGCTTGCACTAGCTTCGGTAGGAGGTCGCTATATGTGGTCGGAAGTTTATCAAACTTCTTCACAGGGTTGTACTGCGACTTTCCCGACTTCGAAGCGGAGGAAGATGAAGAAATAGTTATGGCGTTGACTCCTCCCTCCTTCTTCTTCCCAAAGGTCTTCTTAGCTTCAAATGATTGGGAAGGCTTAGCTAGCTTCCCACTTTTCAGCCCTTGTTCCACTCTTTCTCCAATGGTGATGATGTCCGAGAAGAGCGTTGTCGTGTTCCCTATCATCTTGTCATAATAGGGACCGGTCAACGAGTTTATAAACAGGGACACCGTCTCCTTATCCGACAGTGGGGGCTCTATTTGTGCCGCCAACTCCCTCCATCGTTGGGCGTACGCCTTAAAGGATTCATCATTTTTCTTACTCAAGGCTTGAAGATCGGACCTATCGGGTGTTAGGTCGATGTTATACTTGTAGCGCTTGAGAAATGCGTCGGCCAACTGCTTCCATGTAAGCACCTGATTCCCATCCAGCTGCATATACTAGTTGAGTGCGGTGTCAGCCAAGCTCTCTTGGAATCAATGGATTAAGATCTTTTCATTAGTGGCATATGCAGCCATCTTTCGGCAATACATGGTGAGATGACTTTTGGGGCAAGTTGATCCCACATATTTTGGGAGATCGGGCACTTTAAATTTGGGAGGGAATTGGATGTCCCTCACTAAGCACATGCCGACGGCATCTTTGATATCAAAATCATGCCCCTCCATAGCCCTCAACCGGTCCTCGAGAGCGTGGAATTGCTCCTTTGAAATCTCGGGCTCTCTAATTGTAATCCCCGCCCCAAGGGGTACAACTTGCGAAGGCTCATACTCTTGCTCCTCCTCATGATGGGACTCATGGTCACTGTGTTGAGTCTCGTGCATATTTTGATGACGCATGAGTTCCATCATTTGCGCCATTTGCTCCTTGAGTTGTGAGGACAGAGAGATGACCAGCCACTTTCTAAAATGAATGCTTAATCTAATTAGTTTATTTATGGAATGAATACACTCTTGACATGAGCTTGATAACCTTCCATCTTTAAGGCGCTGCCTTTTTAAGACGGAGGTTTACCACCCTCCTTGACTTATGATCTCTCCCCAACGGAGAATCTCAATAGTCATGGGTCTCTTTCACTCATGTCAAGGGGTATTGGTGAGCCTAAAATGAATGGTTATGAGGATGCATGATGTCTTATTGGTAATGATGCACATGCTCCTCACTTTTATTATATTTTCACACATGGTCTTTCCTCTCATGTCATGACATTTTTCATGCATGGGGTTATTCTTAGACCTTATTACGAGGTTTATTAATGCACAAACAATGTCACATAGACCTATACATAAACAATTCACTCATCCACGAACAGTCACGAGCGAATCACGAGGTAGGGGTATCCTGCAGAAAAGTGCATATTCAAGGAGGTTCTAACTGTTCTCACCGGTCCAAGGCCCCCAAGGTGCCCCCATTATATGGAAAGCTCCAACGCACTGTCGGACTCGAGTTCATGGTTCTCACCTTGAGTGATGTTTTCCGACAACGGTCTACGGGCACCTATAGACCCATTCGACAATCGGCCGTACTAACATCCACTCCCTATGGCTTTCCACTCATGCCCCCGGGTATAGAGGGAACTGTTGTGTGCAAAGGTTCGTGTGCAGTTTGTATTTCAAACAATTGCGAAAATTTAAACATTCAACAGTTATTAAAGCCAATTAGGAAAAATATATTATCATACAAGCGAGGGGTAATGAAGTAATTTTAAACTATCATTTTAGAAATAATCCATCACTAAATGGGACTAACTCTCGAGGCTTCCCCAGCGGAGTCGCCATCTGTCGCCACCCTCCGAAACGGACATTGGCATTCGCGACGATGGTCGGACTCTTTTTAAAGTTTTGAAAGATGATGGATTGTTAAAACGACTTATTCTCAAACTGAGACCTCATCGAGCTAACAATTTTGTTTAAATGACTCTCACCAATCCATGTTAATCCCAAGCGGGACCCTCCATGGATTAGTGGTTTTCGCAAAAAGAAGGGGTTCTTGGAGTCGCCACCAATGTTTTACTCAAAACATTGGAAAAAGATATAAGGCAATTGATTTTCACAAATCAACTTTGGCCATTACAACCAGAGTCGGGTAAGGGAGTCGGTTACGTGCGAGGAAGGTGTTAACACCCCACAACGCCCCTTTCGGGTTCCCTATGACGGATTATTTCATAAATAATAGTGTAAAGTTACTAAATTACCCCTATTTATTAGAAACGATTATGAGTAAAATATTTACATGATGAAAACTCTAAACATGCAATGGAACAATCAAAAAGCAATAAATAAAAGTGGTAAAAGAAGGGATTTGGAAAGAAACCTTCGAAGCGGGCTTTTATATATTCAAAACGAAGTTTATAAGGCTTTTTGGCGCTCCTTCCCACTACACGTCCGCTCGCTCCTTTCCCTAAAGATAATTTTTACTATGGAAATCAAAGAGATTTCCCTTCGACTTGTTCGAGTCTCAAGCTAATGGCTCATGACTCAAGAACTTCGTCGGATTGGCTCTCGGAGAGACTTCTAGGGCAGAGAATAGCTCAAAAACCCAAGAATACTCAGCACGAGGGTCCAGAAGTGTGGAAAAAGTGTGGAATGACGTGCAAATGACGTCCTATTTATAGGATTGAGGCGCAATACGGCCTGGGAGGTCAATACGGCCCGTACTGGGTTTTTGAACTACAGTACGGCCGTATTGAATTTGGTACGGCCGTACTGAAGTTCAAAAACTTCAGTACGGCCGTACTGAGTTCACTACGGCCGTATTGCAGTTCAAATGGCTCAGTACGGCCGTACTGAACCTCTGGGAGGGTGTATTGAGCTCCAATCCTCGCACACCCTTATTCTAAGCTACTCTAAGACTTCTAGACCTACAAAGAATCATCCTAGGGTCTTCCAGGAGTCCTTCTGGCTGACTTTCCTTCGGTCTTCGAGAGTCTTTGAGTCTTATTTCCGACGCGGACAATTTTAGGGGTCTACATGCATGTAATTTTTTTGCTTAATCTTTATCATGTTTTTATTATCTAAAGGGGAATGATGCATGGTAAAGATGAGATTTCTTTTATTAATTTTTTTTTACAAAAAAAGAAACTATCTATATGATCTTAATGGAATACTGACCTAAGAATGTACAAAGGGGTATAAAATTTTATTATTATATTTTTTTATTATTATTATCTTTATTGTTTGCTTATTATAAAATTCCAATCCATCTTATTAGAATAAAATAATACAAACAAATGCACACACATATGCTCAATCAACGTACACCCACGAACGATCATGATCAAATCCTTGGTCTGTGGTCCCTATCAAGAAAATTGTGTTGTATGGGACGGTTCTAATCTCACTGGTCTTTAAGGCTCCCAAGGTGCCCCCATTATAGGGACCCAGTATCTCTATCGCCGTCACCTGACAAACTCTAAGGTCTGTCGCAGTATTTCGGGCTAGAGTAACCGGTTATCACCTTGAGTGTGATTTCTGACAAGGCTTGCAGGCTCCAAGGCCAAACTTGGGCCGGTCGTACGTCAACCACTCCCTATGTTTAATACCCTCATGCCCCCGAGTGTAGGGGGAACTGTTGTGTGCAAAGGTTTGTGTACAATTTTATTTCAAACAAGTGCGCAATTTAAATAAGCAAACAAACAGATATTAAAACCAAACAAATAAAACAAATAAAGTAAAGGGGAAAAATGTTTAAATTATTATTTTTATTTTATTAACTTCATCAATTAAATGGGCCTGACTCTCTTTAAACTTCCCCAGTGGAGTCGCCATCTGTCGCAACTCGAAAATTTTCGATCTCGCGACTAATGGTTTAGACGTCCTTTTAAAAGATCTCATCAATTAAGGAATGTCCGGACACCAGACTAATCCTTAATTAATGGTTTTGAAAAATGAGTTCATGGAGTCGCCACCAATGTTTTACTCAAAACATTGGAAAAAGAAAAGGTTTTTAAAAGTCCAATAATGGCCTTGATAACCAGAATTGGGTTCGGGGGTCGGTTACGTGTAGGGAAGGTATTAAGCACCCCTACAGCGCCCTAAATCGGTACCCTATGATGAAGTTAACGTGATAAGAAATAATAAATTAAATATTAGATCCCTTTTTATTAATAATTATTTACATGCTTAAAAATTAAATTATACAATTAATCCTAAAATAACTACATGATTATTTTTGTTTAAACAATATTTATTATAGAGAAGAAATAAATAAAAAAAAAGAAAGAGATTAACTGAAATACCTCTTGAACAAGCTATATTAATCTTCAAAGATGGAGATTTGGGTGCTTTTTGGCAACCCTTCACACTACAATGCCTCACAAAAATCTCAAGAAATACAAAAAAAGGGGGGAAGAGAGAAAAAGAGAGAAATTTCGAGCTATAGGAAGTTTGGACGAAATTTTGGAGTCCGGAGAAATGAGTGTCGCCACCGGCCCGAAACGGGCTTTCGGCATTCGCGAAGGATGGTTGGACTCGTTATTCGTTTTAAAAATGTGGATTGCTAGAATGACTTATTCTCAAACTGAGACCTCGTCAAACGAGCAATTTTATTAAAAGGCTCACCAATCCATATTAATCCCAAGCGGGACCCTCCATGGATTAGTGGTTTTCGCAAAAGGAGGGTTCGTGGAGTCGCCACCAATGTTTTACTCAAAACATTGGAAAAAGGGATAAGGCAATTGATTTAAAAATCAACTTTGGCCACTACAACCAGAGTTGGGTAAGGGAGTCGGTTACGCGTGGGGAAGGTGTTAGCACCCCACGGCGCCCCTTTCGGGTTCCCTATGACAGATTATTTTTAAAAGAACAGTATAAAATTACTAAATTACCCCTATTTATTCTAAGCAATTATAAATTGACTATCTACATGATGACAGTTTAAATATGCACACAGAAAGCAGTAAAAGGAAGGATTGAAGGGAAACCTCTTGAAGCGTGCTTTTATATATTGCAAAGAACTGGGAAGCGTTTTGGCGTTCCCTCGCTCTACAAGCCCGCTCCTCGCTCTCCTAGAACAAAATTTTAACTAAGGGAATCAAAAAGATTTCCCCTCGACTAGGTTCGATCCTCAAGCAAAATGGCTCGGGGCTCAAGAACTTCGTCGGATCAACTCTCCGAGTGGTTTCTAGGGCAGAACACTGCTCAAAAACCCCAGAATACTCAAGGAGAGGGTTGAAACTATCTGAAAAAGTGTGGAATGACGTCCAATTGACGTCATATTTATAGGGAATAGGCGCAATACGGCCTACAGGGGCAATACGGCCGTATTGAAATTTTTGAACTTCAATACGGTCGTATTGAAGTTCAATACGGTCGTATTGAAATTCAGAAATTTCAATGCGACCGTATTGAGTTCGCTGCGGGTGTATTGAAGTGTCAATACGGTCGTATTGACTTAAGTACGGCCGTATTGAAGTTTCAGAAACTTCAATACGCCGTACTGAGTTCACTACGGCCGTATTGAAGCTTCAATACGGCCGTATTAAGTTCAGTACGGCCGTATTGGGCTTCATTCCCTCCACTTCCGTATTTTTGAGCTATCCTAAGACCTCTAGACCTACAGAGAACCCTCCTAGGGCCTTCCAGGAGTCCTTCTGGCTGATCTTCCTTCAGTCTTCGAGAGTCTTCAAGCTTTATTTCCGACCCGGACAATTTTAGGGGTCTACAATGAGCCCTAGCTGTCTATTTATAGACTTCAGAAGGGGTCCAGAATGGCCCGTTCCAAAATTGGAACGGCCGTTCTGGATATGGCCGTTGTGTGTTAATTTGGACCCTGGAACGGCCCGTTCTGAAACTAGAATGGCCCGTTCTGGGGAACTAGAACGGCCTGTTCTGGTTTCAGAACGGCCCATTCTGGGTACCAAAATTAAGCCCCCTTTATTGGTCTAGAACAGCCTTGGAACGGCCCGTCCCAGATTTAGGAACGGGCCTGTTCCAGCCCCGTTCCAGTTAGGCTTTTAGCCCTTTTTTGAGGGGTTTGGAACGGCCTGTTCCAATCTTGGAACGGCCCGTTCCAATCTTGGAACGACCCGTTCCAATTTCAGAACAGCCCGTTCCAAATTAGGGTTTTAAGCCTTTTGGGAGCCTCGGAATGGCCCGTTCTGGACCTTGGAACGGCCCGTTCCAGGCCAATAAAAATATTAAATTTGTGCTTTTGGGCCCCCTGAAGTCCTATCTTCTTGTTGGCATGCTTCGGGAGCTCCTTCCCTTCGTAACAAAGGTCCATGTCCTTGTTTGTATGCCCCCGAACGAAATTGGGTGTCTACAATGCCAATCAAAAGGGGGTCTCTTTTGTGCTTGATTGGGGCGTGCATCTATACGCCCATAGGACTTCAGGGAGCTCTTCGGCCTAGGTTCCTTTGGCCGTGCTGAGTCGTTTCTTCAACTCGGTGAGGACAACTTTGTTAGTTGCTTCGGTCTGACCGTTGGACTGCGGGTGTTCTATAGACGTGAACAGGTGCTGAATGCCGAGGTTCTCAAGGAAGGTGTTGAACTTTTTATCCGTGAGTTGAAGCCCATTGTCGGAGATAATTGCATATGGAATGCTGAACCGAGTGATGATGTTTTTCCATACGAACTTCTGAACATCAACGGCAGTGATAGTGGCAAGCGGCTCGGCCTCTATCCACTTAGTAAAATAGTCCACAGCTATTATTAGGAATTTGCATTGTCCCTTGGCAAGAGGGAATGGGCCGAGTATATCGATCCCCCATAAGGCAAAAAGCCAAGGAGAACTGATAGTGTGGAGTTTCGCAGCTCAGGCGTGTATAAGATGGCCGTGTTGTTGACATTGTATGCACTTCTTCACGTACTTGGGACAATCTATTTTCAAGGTCGGCCAATAATAACCGGCTCTTAAGACTTTTGTTGCCAACATTCTACCCCCGGAATGGGAGCCACAGATCCCTTCATGAATTTCTCGCATGATGTATTCGGCTTGTTGTGGGTCGATGCATTTTAGCAAAGGGGTGGAGAAGCCTCTCCTGTAAAGCTCTCCTGAGATAACCGAGTACCGCGCTGCTTGTGTGCGTAGCTTCTTGGCTTCACTCGGCTTGAGCAGTTCTGTTCCACTGACAATGAAATTCATGAGTTCGGTCATCCATGACTTCGGGACTTCGTCTATCGGTATGCATGCCTGTGTGACACTTGGGGTGGACAACTCCAAGTGTATGGTTGATCGGAGCTGTCCCGGCTTGCGACTACTTGCTAGCCATACCAACTGGTCGGCTCTCTCATTATTCCCGTGCAGCGTGTGTTTGACTTGGATTTTCGTGAACTGATTGCTCATTCCCCAGAAAAGATGATAATATTTGAGCAGATTGGGGTCTTTGACTTGAAAGTTGTTGATCACTTGTTTTGTCACAACCTTTGAATCGGTCCAGCATATGATCTTTCTGACGCCCATCTCGGCTGCCAATCTCATTCTAGCTAACAAAGCTTCGTATTCGGCTTGGTTGTTGGATGCCTTGAAGCCGAAATGCAAAGATTGTTCCAGGGTAATACCAGACGGGCTCTCTAAGATGATACCGACACCGCTGCCTTGGCAGTTGGAGGATCCATCCACGCGCATGGTCCAGGTGCCGTCTTCAAATTGCCCAGGTGGGGATAGTTCATTCAGGAAATTGGCCAAGCATTGTGATTTAATGGTACCTCGAGGTTCGAAACGAATATCGAACTCAGACAATTCGATTGACCATGCCATCATTCGGCCGGCCAATTCAGGCTTTCTTAGCACTTTGGCAATTGGGCAATCAGTTTGGACAACCACTGTGTGGCTCTGTAAATATTGTCGAAGGCGCTGAGCCGCGTATATGAGTCCCAAGGCTACCTTTTCTAAGAGTTGGTATCGGTGTTCGGTGTCTTGCAGCACCCGGATAATGAAGTATATGGGTCGTTGCTTGCCGTCTTCTTCCTGTACCATGACGACACTGATGGCTTCACCGGAAACCGCCAAGTACAGAATTACTTCTCGGCCGGGGATCAGCTTGGCCAACACGAGCGGGGTGCCGAGTCTTTGCTTGAATAGTTGGAAAGAGACTTCACATTCATCTGTCCATTGAAACCGATTCGCTTTTTTCAGGAGGGCTACTATCGGCTTGGAGGTTTCGGTCATACATGGTAGGAATCGCGACAAAGATGTCAATCAGCCTGCCAATTTTTGTACCTCTTTTAGGTTTGTTGGGCTTCTCATGTCTATGATGGCTTGGCACTTGTCTAGGTTTGCTTCAATACCTCGGCTTGATAACATGAAACCAAGGAATTTGTAGCCCGCGACGCTGAATACACAATTGTCTGGATTAAGGCACATATGATGTTTTCGCAGTGCTTGGAAGACATCGGCCAAGTCGGTTTCATGGGAAGGAAGATCAGCCGACTTGACAACCATGTCATCTACATATACCTCCATGTTTTTGCCTATTTGTCTATGGAAGATCTTATCCATGAGTCTCTAATAGGTAGCTCCATCATTTTTTAATCCGAACGGCATCACTTGGTAACAATAGTTGGCTAACTCGGTGACGAATACCGTCTTGTCCTCGTCTTAGGGGTGCATTCGGATTTGGTTATATCCGGAATATGCATCGAGGAATGACAGGAAATTGTGGCCGGTCGCACCGTCGACGAGTCGGTCGATGTTTGGCAAAGGATAAGCGTCTTTCGGGCATGCCTTGTTCAAGTCAGTGTAGTCTGTGCACATCCGCCACTTGCCGTTCGACTTCTTGACCATCACCACATTGGCCAGTCATGTAGTGTCATGGACTTCTCGGATAAACCCCGCATCTAGAAGCTTAGAGACCTCGTCCTCTATTGTTTTCTTTCTCTCTTCCCCCGTTTTCCTCTTTCGTTGGGCCATTGGTTTATCCTCTCGGCAAACCGAGAGCTTGTGACACAAGAAGTCTCGATCAATTCCTGGCATGTCTGCCGGCTGCCAAGCGAAGAGGTCTTTGTTTTTTCTGACTACTCGTTGTATCTGGCACCTAGCTTGTTTAGATAAATTAGATCCCAGGTATGTTACATGGGAATCTGTCGGCCCAATGATGAACGGTTGCTTATCTTTGGTCGGCTCGACCCTTTCGTCGTGCTCCATGCGAGGGTCAAGATCCACGACTGTGTGGCTAATTTCTTGGGCTATCGTATGTACGCGCTTCACTCCGCGCGGCTCGATCGCTTCAAGACGTGGTAACCAAAGACTGGCGAAATAACATTCCCTGACCGCTTTCTGATTGGCATGGATAGTGATGATTCGGCCTAACTCCGCTGGAAATTTCATTGCTAAGTGTGGAGTTGACACAGTTGCACCGTTCAGGGATGGCCTTCAAAGGAGAATGTTGTACGATGTGTTGGCGTGTACGACCACGTATTTGACGGGGATGTCTCGGGTTTCGGCCCCATCAAAACAGAATCGTGTGGATAACTTGATATACCCCTTGGTTTGGACACGCTCACCAGAGAACCCGACTAGGGGCTCATTGTATGGAATCAATTCGGCCTCCGGGATGTCGAGTTGTTTGAACGTGTTCCAATAGAGGATGTCGGCTGAGCTTCCTTGATCAACAAATGTCTTCAGAATAATGCAATTATGGATTTTGACGTTGATAACCATGGGATCATCTTGATCCGGATCAATGCCTTTAAAGTCAGCTTCAGTAAACATGATGGCTAGTAACCTTTGTTGAGCGTGTTCAACTGCGTGTACTATTCAGAAGGCTCGTAGGTGTCTTTTTTGGGCTGAGGAGGCGGAGCCTACGCTTGCGAATCCACCGGCAATGGTATTAATGACCCTTCGGGACTGGGTTGTCGGCTCCTCCTCCTTTCGGCCCCTTGATCGGCTTCGTTCCCTGTAGGGACGCCTATCGGACTTTTCTCTGTCAGGCTGATTCCGCCGATGTGGACGATCGTCGTATCGGGGAGATTGAGGCCGATCGACAAAGCGTTGGAGCTACCCTTGTTTGATCAAGTCCTCAATTTTGTCTTTTAAGGCTGTGCACTCCTCGGTTGAGTGGCCCCGGTTTCGGTGATACTTGCAGGATTTGGTTGTGTCGGTGCATGGGGGAGTCGAGGCTCGCTTCGGCACTGCCAGGACTTCCGACGCAAGTGCCTGATCCAGAACGGCCGATCGGCTAGTATTCAACGGAGTGTAATGGGAGTATCTCGGCCCGCGAGCAGGTTTTTCTCGGGGGACGAGATCCTTGGGGCGACTTCGGTAAAAGTTCTCGGCCGGCTTCTCTACCTTGATCGCTACCTCCGCTCTTGCCTGGTTGCGAAATTCAGCAAGTTCTTTCATCTGCATGTTTTTATCGGTGCGACGTTACAGGTCGTCCATGTCAGACGGGGTTTCTTGCAGATGTTATTAGCGAACGGTCCCAGCTTCAGGGCTATGGTCAGATGGTGAAGAGCCACGACTGGGTTTTGTAACGACCCTCCATGGTCTCTACACTTAGTGGAATCACACTACTACTAGTGAACTAAGAAAATATTAAGTTGGATAACTCATACATACGGGTATAGATAAGAATAAAAATAACTAAATTTCTTAAATACAAAATAAAATGCCATATATGTACAGTCATCCCAAAAATAATATTCCCTAGTGTGGGTCAAGCACAGACAAAACCGTTACCTGAAATGGTAACCCTAACACGAGGATCAAACTTCCCGTCTCGCAGTGGTCACCTCAACTCCAAGCTACCCCTTACCTGTTCCCATACAAAGTATGATCATCGCAGTTCCACCATATGGAAATAGAAGGGTAAGCTAGAATTCACAAATCATTCATGCAAGTATAGAACAATAATCTATACTACACAATCATCCAACCATCAATCATATTCATAGAGTCACACCATACACTCTGTAAAATACTACTCGTACATAAAATACAATTCACCAATCATGAAGTCAAACACCACACTTCATCATATTAATAATCATGCAATAAATGCATCTCATGACAGATATCAATGCATATCAATCATCTAATGCGTCGTCAAGCATACACCAAGGAGATCTCCGTAACAATAGAGTTGTATAAGTGACATTACATCCTACCGAAACCACCCCAACCGTTTTCACGCCCAATGCCCCGCTCGGTCACAGCTAAACAGGATATATAATCCTCACTCGGGTTTACTCGGATGATGTCACTTACACAATTAGAAGTCCAGATCCACCTTCAGGTATAGCACAGCTGGGTACGGGCTTACCACGACCTTGGCATGCATTAACCAAGTCAATTGTGGAGTTCGCCCACCGACTATCTGCAAGGATCCATGCACCTTTCCGAGTACTTGGTTAAGGGAATAACCTTCGACCTCATACCCCGCTCTAACACTAGCTAAGGACTTAGAGGAGACTCACCCAACCTAGTGGCCTATCTAAGCATTACTCTCCCAAATCCAGTGGCCTCCCTGAGCACCACTCTCATATATCAGTGGCCTATCCAAGCACCACTCTCAAGAGACTCTATGTGAGCTCTTCTAGTTCGAAAATATTTTTCCTCTCCTCAAGTCCTAGGCTAGACTCATGCCATAAGGCATCACATGCAATCATGCATCATACATCATTATGGTCTGCCCACCATCATGATCAACAATCATACACATGTCATAAGACATCACATGCAATAATGCATCATACATCATAAATGGTCTACCCACCATCATGATCAATAAACATACTCATATGAACATATACACATGTCATATCATATTCAAACATTCATACGTATCATCACAAAGCATACATATGAATCACACTGCACCATACATCATATATCACACATATATGATCTAACATTTCAACTTTAAACATGCATAAGCATCAATTTAAAATAATTATTTATAAACATATTCACGCTCAGCGCAGTCAGCTCACCTGGCCTAACACCAACCCAAGAGCTCTAAGCTCTTCCATGCCTGACGTGCTTAACCTGCGCTCGGCCTAATCCCAATCAGAGAGTTTCAAAACTCTCATCCAAACCAACACATCCAGCCACATGCAAACACAAAACACAATGCATAGGCTTCATACAACTCAAAATAAACTTAAATCTCACATGCATCCAACCTATGCATCAAAATCATCAAAATCTTCCTTTTCCTTAAAACCCCAAAAAAAATGAGATTTTCTTCAATCCATCTATGGATTCTCAACATTCATGCATCAATTGAGTTTCTAAACTCACATGCAACCTAAACAACAAACATTCTAGCTTCCCTTATCTGAAGATTGGCTCAAAATAGCCAATAACTGAGAAGAAGTAGAATTCCTTTCCGAAACTCAACCCGGAACTTCAATCCTCCCAAAGCAAGCTTCCTAGTTTGAATTTCAAAAAAAGCCAGAAGGCATTAGTGATCTAGAGGAGAAAAGGAATCATACAGAGAAATTTGGGAGAGAAAGGAGCTCACAGACCCAGAGACCTTCTCTCTAAAACTTCTCTCTAAAAACTCATATTCTCCTCAAGTCCTTAACCCCTCTTTATAGACATTCCGGAGTGGCCAGAACGGCCTGTACCAAATTCGGAATGGCCCGTTATACACTCCCCCAATACGCACAAAAATCACATGTAGAACGGCCCGTTCTGAAATCAGAACAGCCCATTTTGGGACTCATCTGGAACGGCCCGTTCTCCTTCATTTTTTTAAGGCCAATTCAGTAGTTTGGAATGGCCCGTTCTGGCTACTGAATCATTTTTTTTTTACGATACAATACCTTCCAACAAATAGGAATTTTCGTCCTCGAAAATAGGCTAACCTGAAACGAGGAATGGATGTTGTTCCTTGAACTGACTCTCTACTTCCCAGGTTGCCTCACCAGTAGTTGCATCCCAAAGAATCTTAACCAAGCTAATGGACTTGCCACGAAGCTCCTTCAACTTGTGATCAACCACAGCTATCGGTCTCTTATCATAGGTCATGTTTTCTCTAACTTGCACCTCATCCAACTCTACAACATGACTCGGGTCTCTGATGTAGTTCCTCAACTGTGAAACGTGAAACACATGCTCTCCTTCTTCAAATTCTAGAGGTCTCCTCCTCCTATCAGCATAGGACTTTCATCAACTCTGGGTAGCCCTCAACCTTTCCTGAATCTATCTCACCATCTCAGTAGTCTAAAGATTTAACTCTAGACCAACCACTACTGACTCACCCTCCTGATACCAACATAATGGAGTCCTACACCTCCTACCATACAAAGCCTCAAAAGGCGCCATGCCAATACTCAAATGATAACTGTTATTATAAGTGAACTCTACCAATGGTAACACCTTCTCCCAGCTACCCAGATGATCCAACACACAAGCTCTCAAGAGATCCTCTAGTGACTGAATTGTCCTCTCTTACTGACCATCTATCTATGGATGATAAATAGAACTTAACCTCAACCTCGTCCCCAAAGCCTGATGTAGAGTCTGCCAACCTGGAAGTAAACCTTGGATCTCTATCAGAAATAATACTGGAAGGCACTCTATGCAACCGTACTATCTCTCTGATATAAAATTGTGCAAGCCTCTCCAAGGACCACCTCTTGTTGACAGGAAGAAAGTGTGCACACTTTGTCAACATATCAACAATCACCCAGATAGAGTCACTGTTCCTAGCTGTCCTAGGCAACCCAACCACAAAGTCCTTAGTGACACTATCACACTTCCACTCGGGAATCTCCATCAGCACTAAGCTCAAAACCAGCTGCCCTCTTAGTACCAAGAAATCCCAAAATTCTCAACAACTCTGGATCCTGTAATTGCTTAGTTCCCACCTGTCTCAAGAACTCATTAGTTATGGTGATCATACCACAACTAATGTGATCTTGAACAACCTCCACCTCTAGTCTCAAATCTCTGAACTATTCAATCAGTTCCAACTCCCTAATCATCATAGTCGACATATGAATGGATTTCCTAATCAATACATCTGCTACCACACTCGCCTTCCCAGGATGATACATCAACTGGAAATCAAAGTCCTTTAGGAATTCCATCCACCTTCTCTGCTTCATATTCAACTCCTTCTGATCAAACAGGTACTTTAAACTCTTGTGATCACTAAATACACTGAATCTCGCACCATACAGATAGTGCCTCCACGACTTCAAGGAAAACACCACAGCTGTAAGCTCCAAATCATGAGTAGGATAATTCCTCTCATGAGTCTTAAGTTGCCTCGAAGCATACACTACTATTCTCCCTTCCTGCATCAACACACATCCCAACCCCTGGTGAAAAGCATCACAGAACACATCAAAATACTCACTAGTGTCAGGTAACACCAAAATTGGAAAAATAGTCAATCACCCCTTCAATTCCTGAAAACTCTGCTCACAAGCGTCCATCCAAAAAAAAAGTTGATCCTTCCGAGTCAGTTAAGTCAAAGGCATTACTATTCAAGAGAAACCTTCTATGAATCTATAATAGTAACCCGTTAACCCAACAAAACTCATAATCTCTGTAACAGTCCTCAAACGCTCCCATTGAATCACAGCCTCTACCTTGGCTAGATCCACTACAATCCCCTATGTCGATATCACATGCCCCAAATCTCACCTCAGACAATCAAAACTCACACTTGGACAGCTTGACATACAACTACCTCTCCCTTAGCACCTCTAAAACCAACCTCAGATGCTCACGATGATCCTCCAAAGATCTCGAATACACCAATATATCATCAATGAAGATGATGAGTCAATACTTTCCCCTATTTTCTTACCTTTCTGTACTTATTTTAATCTCTGATTTGTGCTTAATTGTTTATATTCTGCACTATTTTCTATTTGGGCTTTAATTGGACCGGTAATTCATATTTTAGCTAATTTGAATTTTTTGCATCTAATTATGCCAAATTTCATTTTCAGGGCAGTTTAATAATTAATTGGGCTTGGAATTAATTTAGGACCTCAAGTGGAGCTGCCACGTCATTTTCCACCTCAACATCATTTTCCACCTCAGCATCATTTTCCACCTCAGCATTTATTTTCAGCTTTTATTCTATTTTATGGTAGTTGGGTCAGACTTGTATTATTGGGGGCCCATTAGTTATTCTAGGTTAGACTTAACCTAGGGATTGCTGCCATGCAAGAGGGAAATTAGACTTGGTGTAATTTGAAAGGTTAAAATTTCTGAGAAGCAAAACTTCTCTGGAATAATCGATTATCTTAAAATATAATCGATTATTTTAAGTAAACCCATGATAATAATCGATTATTTGGGTAATAATCGATTATCTGGAACATGAAGAATTCCAAGAGCCTTTGAAATAATCGATTATTTGGGCAATAATCGATTATCTGGTATGGAGAATCTCAAGAGTCTGTGGAATAATCGATTATCTTGGGAAATAGTCGATTATTTGGGAAGAGGAATTTGAAAGGCCTCTGTAATAATCGATTATCTTGAAAATAATCAATTATTTGGGGAAATTTAGGAGAAACTACTCTCTGTAATAATCGATTATCTTAAAAATAATCGATTATTCACATCAGATTTAGTTTTTAAGGGTTTTTGTTGATGCAAATAATCGATTATTTGCATAAATAATCGATTATCTGGGCGGTTTTTGAAATTTCTAAAACGTTTGAACGGTTATAAACGCGCCAAATTCCTAAAACCTCCCATTACTCTTAAAACCTCTCCCACTCAGAAGCTATTAGGGCAAAACCTCTCAAAACCTCTCTTTCTCTCATTTTCTCACATTCTCTCAAACCCACAAACCCTAACTCTCTCAACTCTCTCATTTTCGTCTTCTTCTTCAATACCCACTCATGGCATCTTCATCAAAGAGACCCAAGAAGCTTGAAGTGAGGAGGAGCAAACGCCCTCTACCCTCTGGGCCTCTGATTTCAAAATGGTTCCCTAATGAGAAGACTCAAGAATACTACTTTGAGTGGTATGCTGGGCGAAGAATCATTCCTCTGAAGACTCTGAAGCTAGAATGGTTCAAGAATGAAGGTTTCAGTTTCCCAACCCTACTAGAGCATCAAGAACTGGGAAAGTTTTTGGAAATGGAGGGACCCTATTACCCTGAGCTGATCAGGTTATTTCTCTGCTTTGCTACAAGCAATGAGGGTATCATGCAATCAGTGGTGAAGGGAAAAATGATTAAGCTGGATGGGCCAACTTTGAAGGCTGCTGCGGGGCTGAGCGGCAAAGGACGAGAGAAACCCCAACCCTTCAATTTTGGGGATTTTGAAGAACTGACAACCTTCCGGGACTGTCAAAGGAATCTGGTAAATACCAACTATGACAAATTTCTGGCGGGAGGTATGAAAAAGAACTCCCGTTTAATTTCTTTTATTATTGCTTGGATGTTGAAACCTCGTCTGCACAATCATGCCCAAATGTCTAGGGATGACATTTTATTGTTGCATGTCATTAAAAAGAAAATAAAGATTGATTGGGTATCAGTCGTTAATGATTGTATGTGGAAGGCAAGATGGAAAGAAGATGGACCTATTCTGTATGCTCTGCTGTTGTCCAAAATTTTTGAAAATGCAGGTGTGGACTTGACAGGGGAAAGAAAAATAATTTTACATGCGTCGAACAAGATTGAAAAATCTTCCTTGCATCACATGAGGATGCTTAAACAAGAAGATAAATGGGTGTTTAAAGGAGATGTACCCCCAACCCCTGAGCTGGCAACCGATGAAGACGGTGTTCCGTCACATGATGAGGATCAGCCACCACAGGTGGAAGCTGAACCTGGAAGAGAGCCAGAAGCTGAGCCAAAACCATTTTAACCCTTTGAGCAAATCATGATAAATAAACTTGATGCGGTGATGGAAATGTCTCGAAGGCATGAATCTTTATTTTCTGGTATTCTTGACAGGTTTGATGATCTTGATCATGAGGTGAAGCTGCTCAAGACTCACCTTGGCATACCTGAAGATGAAGAATGATTTCTGTTCTGTTCTGATTAGTTTTAATTAGGATTTTAAATTCTATTTTTGAACTTTAATTTCAATTGGGTTGTAATAGTTTAAATTTCGGAACAGTTTTAATGCTTTCTGGTATTGAACAATTTAAATTTCTGGTGGAATTTGAAGTTGATTTTGCTGATTTTGCGGTTTGAATTGGGTACCAGATTTTGTTTTGGTTGGCTGGTGCGTTGATGCTCTGGTTTTAAGCATATTTGATGTTTTGTTTTTTTTTTTATATGTCTTGTGTGTTTATGAGCAACTCAAGTCATGGTTGATTGCTGATTATAATGCTATGTTTTGAGTATGGATAATTGTTGATATATTGTTGATGTTTTTGGATTGTAAAATTCTTAGTTATGATTTGTAACTTTTACTTCTTGGCTGATCAAATACTTGTTAATCAAATAATTTGGGCTGAGATGTTATACTTGTTTTGGTGTGATTCTGAATACTTAAGGAATGTGCATATGGCTTATATTGTGAAACATAGCTTGGTTTGTTTTTGATAATGCCAAAGGGGGAGAAAGGTTGTTGTGTGTATATGGTTGTTGTTTTTGCATATATTGTGCTTGTGTGTGTATGATTTTGCAGGTTTTGTATGTTGAAAGTGAAAGCACAATGGTTGAAGCCTAGCTTGGTTTGACATGTTTTGAGTCATGGTTTGTCATCATCAAAAAGGGGGAGATTGTTGAGCTTAGAGGAGCCTGAACTTGATGAGGTCAAGATTATCTCTGAAGCTTAAATGAGTTTTGATGATCACAAAATGTGTCTCAAGGACAACAACAAACAACAACAGACTTAGAAGACAAAAACAAAGTCAAAGAAAGTGTTATGTAATAGGAATTAGTATATAAAAAATTGTCTTGAATGATTTTATTTGTTGTGTGTGCTATGTGCATAAGCTAAATCTATATCTAAACTAAGTAGAGAGTGTATGATGATGAATTAAAGGGACTAAAAAGTTATTTTGAGACTTAAAAAGAAGTTTTGAAAACTAACTCAAAATAATCGATTATCGTTAAATATAATCGATTATTCCAGTAACAGGAAAAATGGGATGCCTTGCTGCAATAATCGATTATTTGCAAAATAATCGATTATCCCAGAAATGACTCTCTGGAATAATCGATTATCCAGCAAAATAATCAATTATATTGTTCTTGGTTGGTTTCTAGAAAACCTGAAGAACAAAATAATCGATTATTTTAAAGAATAATCGATTATCTGGTTCTGAAACTTTTATAAATAGTTTGAACATTTTGAAACTTAAGAACAGAGTTAGAACTGAGAATCAAATTTGAAAAAGCGTTTTTGTGAAGTCTTTGTGACAATCTTGGAGAGTTTTCTTTGTGAATCCAAGAAAAAAAACATGTGAAAAACTTTGAGAAAGGATCATCATCATCATCACATTCTTGAAAGGGGAAGATTAAGATTTGCTTCTGAATTTCAGGTGAATTCGTTCCTTTATTCTGTGTGAATACTTGTAAAATCTTGAGAAGGGTTTCTCAAGTGGTAAGGATTCTTGTAGTGGGTTTCTACAAGGGGTTGTTTTCTTGGGGTCAAGAAAGTGGTTATCTTGAGTGTTTAAGTATATGCATGTGTGGTGTGTTTGTAAACCTTCTTCATTGAGATAGTGGAACAAATCTTGATTAGGTGTTGATTGAGGACTGGATGTAGGTCACATGTGGAGTGGCTGAACCAAGATAAAAGACTTGTGCAATCTTCTTCTACCTTTATCTTTTACTTTGAATAATATCTTGATTGTACATTAAAGAAGATGATTCTTGATTAGCATGTGTGTGAATATTGGTGTTTTAAACTGAATTAAAGCACTACATTTGAACCTCATTATTTTTGGAATCAAGAAAGCATATAGAACTCATTCTTGGATTGTGCCATTCTTTTCTAACAACATCCTCATCTGCTGCTTTCCCCTTCCTCTTCACCAAATCTGATGAAGTGGAAGTCTCTACACTTGACAATGCCAACACTCTCCCCACAGCTGTAGGCCTGGGTGGCCTCAGGCACTCCTAGATGAAGTCGGCAGTATCTGACAATCTCTAGAGATGTGGCCTGGCCTACCACATCTGAAGCAAACATTCCCCGGATGGGAACAATCTCTTACCACATATGCTCCTCCACATCTGTAGCATCGCATCGACTGTGCTCCACTCTGAGGAGTAGCAGGATGAGGTCCCCTACTAACAGCTTCTCTCTGGGACTGTGCAGGTCTATCATAGGGCCCTCTCTGCTGGCCTCTCCTCCTGAACTCTAGCAACCTTACCGCTGCTACCACTACCCTCCAATCTCTCAACAGTCTTTGCCTTCTCAACCAAGGCAGGAAACTCCACTATGGACATAAAGACTATGACTCTCTTCAGCTCATGCCTCAACCCCTCTGCAACTTCTTACATCTCCAAGCCTTAGATACGGCCTAAGAGTAGAAACGAGCCAGATGCTCAAACCTCGTAGCATAATTTGGAACAGACATGCTCCCTTGCTGCAGTCTCATGAACTCAGCCTCCTTAGCATATCTAACGCTGTCCGAGAAATACTTCTCTAATAAAACTTTCTTGAAGCAATCCCAATCTACAACCACACCTCTGCTCTCTATCATCTGCCTGGTGGCTCTCCACTAGTACACAATCTCGCCCGCCAGCATGTATACTGCATAGGCCAACTTCCTATCCTCAGAAAATCCCAAAACACTGAAGATCTTCTCATCTCACACAACCACAAATCTGTCACATCGGAATCTGAATCCCCCCTTGAACTGAGGAGGCTAACATCTCCTGAACTCTGCTAAACCTCTCCCATCTTGAGAGACCACCGGTGCTGCCTCAACCGCAGCTCTACCCACCTCCATCTGAGCAAAGTGAGCACTTTGCTGTTGCATCACCATGGCCATCATCTCCATAGCCCTAGTGATCTGATCAAACTGAGGCCTCAACATACTAAAAGAATTCAAACATTCTTTTACTAACACTTCACCACTACAACTCACCAACATTAACACATATCAAAGATTTGATACAACAAAAACCTAGAAGGATCACTCCCCACAGAGTATCCCAAAAGACTCGACCGGCTCTGATACCATAAAAGTGTAACGACCCGCCATGGTCTCTACACTTAGTGGAATCGCACTACTACTAGTGAACTAAGAAAATATTAAGTTGGATAACTCATACATACGGGTATAGATAAGAATAAAAATAACTAAATTTCTTAAATACAAAATAAAATGCCATATATGTACAGTTATCCCAAAAATAATTATTCCCTAGTGCCGGTCAAGTACAGACAAAACTGTTACCTAAAATGGTAACCCTAACACGAGGATCAAACTCCCCGTCTCGCAGCGGTCACCTCAACTCCAAGCTAGCCCTGACTTGCTCTCATACCAAGTATGATCATCGCAGTTCCACCACATGGAAATAGAAGGGTAAGCTAGAATTCACAAATCAGTCATACAAGTATAGAACAATAATCTATACTACACAATCATCCAACCATCAATCATATTCATAGAGTCACACCATACACTCTGTCCAATACTACTCATGCATAAAATACAATTCACCAATCATGAAGTCAAACACCACACTTCATCATATTAATAATCATGCAATAAATGCATCTCATGACAGATATCAATGCATATCAATCATCTAATGCGTCGTCACGCATACACCTAGGAGATCTCCGTAACAATAGAGTTGTATAAGTGACATTACATCCTACCGAAACCACCCCAACCATTTTCACGCCCAATGCCCCGCTCGGTCACAGCTAAACAGGATATATAATCCTCACTCGAGTTTACTCGAATGATGTCACTTACACAACTGGAAGTCCAGATCCACCGTCAGGTATAGCACAGTTGGGTACGGGCTTACCACGACCTTGGCATGCATTAACCAAGCCAATTGTGGAGTTTACCCACCGACTATCAGCAAGGATCCACACACCTTCCCGAGTACTTGGTTAAGGGAATAACCCTCGACCTCATACCCTGCTCTAACAATAGCTAAGGACTTAGAGGAGACTCACCCAACCCAGTGGCCTATCTGAGCACCACTCTCCCAAATCCAGTGGCCTCCCTAAGCACCACTCTCATATATTAGTGGCCTATCCAAGCACCACTCTCAAGAGACTCTATGTGAGCTCTTCTAGTTCGAAAATATTTTTCCTCTCCTCAAGTCCTAGGCTAGACTCATGCCATAAGGCATCACATGCAATCATGCATCATACATCATAATGGTCTGCCCACCATCATGATCAATAATCATACACATGTCATAAGACATCACATGCAATAATGCATCATACATCATAAATGGTCTACCCACCATCATGATCAATAAACATACTCATATGAACATATACACATGTCATATCATATTCAAACATTCATATGTATCATCACAAAGCATACATATGAATCACACTGCACCATACATCATATATCACACATATATGATCTAACATTTCAACTTTAAACATGCATAAACATCAATTTAACATAATTATTTATAAACATATTCACGCTCAGTGCAGTCAGCTCGCGCCTGGCCTAACACCAACCCAAGAGCTCTAAGCTCTTCCATGCCTAACGCGCTCAACCTGCGCTCGGCCTAATCCCAGTCAAAGAGTTTCAAAATTCTCATCCAAACCAACACATCCAGCCACATGCAAACACAAAACACAATGCATAGGCTTCATACAACTCAAAATAAACTTAAATCTCACATGCATCCAACCTATGCATCAAAATCATCAAAATCTTCCTTTTTCTCAAAACCCCAAAAAAATGAGATTTTCTTCAATCCATCTATGGATTCTCAACATTCATGCATCAATTGAGTTTCTAAACTTACATGCAACCTAAACAACAAACATTCTAGCTTCCCTTTCCTGAAGATTGGCTCAAAATAGCCAATAATTGAGAAGAAGTAGAATTCCCTTTCGAAACTCAACCCGGAACTTCAATCCTCCCAAAGCAAGCTTCCTAGTCTGAATTTCAAGAAAAGCCAGAAGGCATTAGTGATCTAGAGGAGAAAAGGAATCATACAGAGAAATTTGGGAGAGAAAGGAGCTCACAAACCCAGAGACCTTCTCTCTAAAACTTCTCTCTAAAAACTCACATTCTCCTCAAGTCCTCAACCCCTATTTATAGACATTCCGGAGTGGCCAGAATGGCCGGTACCAAATTTGGAACGGCCCGTTCTGCACTCCCCCAACACGCACAAAAATCACATGCAGAACAGCCCGTTCTGAAATCAGAACGGCCCATTCTGGGACTCATCCGGAATGGCCCGCTCTCCCTCTGGAACGGCCCGTTCTCCTTCATTTATTTAAGGCCAATTCAGTAGTTTGGAACGGCCCGTTCTGGCTACTGAATCATTTTTTTTTACGTTACAATTTAGGTCTCGGATCTCTAATGCCGCCTTGTTGAATCGGCTCATGAAGGTCCGAAGAGATTCCTTCTTCTCTTGCCTTATGCTCACCAACGCTAGGGAGGTCAGCTGGTGAGGTCGACTGGTAGCGAACTGGATGGTGAATTGGGAAGCCAATGTGTTTAAAGAGTTGATTGAGTTGGCCGAGAGTCGTGTGAACCAGCTTAATACTCGTCCCTTCAGGGATGTTGGTAATATCCTGCATAGGGCAGTGTCATCAGTCGTGCTGAGAGTGACTTGGGTGAGAAAAATGTCCATGTGCTCGTCGGGATCGGTCGTCCCGTCGTACTTGTCTAATTGGAGGGACTTCCAATGGTCGAGGAGTGAAGATTGCATGATATTTGAGGCGAAGGGGTGTCGGTGTGCTCCGGTCGGCGTGGTGTGCATCGGTCGGCCAGGTGTTTGGACGGCCGAGGCATGATTTCTCGGGGCAGCGGCGGAGGTGTGAGGGAGAGAGGTGTGATGTCCGAGCGAGTGAAACGATCCCTGGGTGTTCGTTCGGGTCAACTCAGAGGGTTTCCATGTGGGGTCTTGGTTCTTCAGGGCAGCATTCTCTTCCCTTAAGGTGACCATTTCCCGCGCGTCTTTTTCTCGCTGTTGTTTCATGGCGGCCATTTCTCCCTTCAACTGTCGTACCATCACGGTCAGGTTCGTCTCATCAACCACCTCGACGTGGTGTCGGATCGGTTCTCCTCATCGGATCGGTGGTCTTCACTGTTTGTCCTTCTCGTCTTCGCCATCGTACTAAGTTTGTCTTCAAAGCTTTCAGTTCGGCCCCACGGTGGGTGCCAAAATGTACTTGTCTGAGGGCACACTCGTAATCTTCTGGTAACTGAAGGGCCGAACGAGAGCTTCAGGTAGATGCTTCAGAGGGGGGAGGTACCTGTAAAAGGCACTCTGACGCTCAAGTCAGGACAAGCATGATTCTCGAGAGTAATAAATGAACAGTGACATACCTCGTTTCGTGTGACTTATTTATACTACCTGTCATGAGTCCTGAGTGTGGTGGGCCCATTCTGACATTTACCAAATTAGGTAATATGGTGCTAATCGGCTGATTATGTCTTAATTGCGCGTTTTCCCTTGTTAATCATGATCATCGTCCTAATTACCCTGGCTCCATCGAGCCTTGGCTGAGCCGACAGGAAAAGTTCGAGACAACCTCTTTGTTCTCTACCTTTGGCCGAGCCGATAGGAAAAGGTGGAGACAACCTCTTTGTTCTCGACCTCTGGCCGAGCTGATAGGAAAAAAGTCCCTAGTTTTCGGCACTCTGCCGAGCTGATGTCGTGTCAGAACTGCGTCAATATCTGATAGGACATGATGTGTCAGTCCAGGTGGCCGATAAGATCCTTGTGCCAATGTTTGATAGGACATCACGTGTCGATCCACGTGGCCGATAGGACTCTTCCGGTATATTATATATATTAAAAATTAAATGTTCATTTTTATCTTTGATTAAAAAGTGAACTGTCAAACTTGTACTTGGAGATTTAGTGGAGAAGAAATAAAATAAAAATAAATAAATAAATAAAAGTCAATTTTTGGTTACTTGTTGCTTTCAAAGATGTCATTGTCCTATCTAAAGGGACAAGAGAATACATGATGATTTTTGTCAAAGAGATTGTAGAATAAGAGTTTTTTTTTTCTTTTTGAAAAGAGACTGTACAAATATCGTAGAATAAGATTCCAAAGTTCTCGATACACTTATGAATGGATCCAAAACGGTTCGTGATGTCGTTTGGGTCTATCCGGTTTCAAAGCGACACCACTCTAGATTTTGATAGTTTTGATCTGGATATCTCTAGAGTACTGATTATTATGCTTTAAATTTTGTATTATTTAAATTTTGTTAAAGTAATTAATGAAATTTATTTTGTTTTGCTTATGATCTTGTGATATGGTTTGAGCACTACAAGAAAAATGTAAATTTTATATTTGTAGTATTAAAAATTTTATATATCTTTTAAAGATATAAATATATATTATAATTATTTATTATAAGTTTTTTATATCTACGATTAGTATTAAAGATGAAAATAAATTAGGTCATACTATATTTTATTATAATTTACTTGGTTTGAACCTAACTTTCTTTAAAAATATATATTTTAAGTATGACTTATTTATCTATCATAGACAATTTTTAAATGTTTGGGTAGAACTACAATATTCATAAAGACTTATTTTATAATAATTTAACACTATTAAAAATATAAAAATAAATATGTTAAATTTATAAAAATAAAGTTTAATTTATTTATGATATAAATATGTTTTTAATATCTAATATATATTTTTAGATGATAATTTATTTTAAAATATATCTTATAATAACAATTCTAAATTGAACATAAATCTTATGATTTTTCTTATTTTGATTTTTTTAATCAATGTATACAATTTTACTATTTTGATTTTTTCAATCAACGTATACAATAAATAAAAAACACAAAAGATAAACATACATGCTACAAATTTTATTTTATCAAAAAATTATTTGTTTTAATATATTACATTATATATGTGAATATTAAGACATATATATATATATATATACATATATATATTATAATAAAACTTTTTTAAAAAATTAATCCATTATTAAGAAAAAAAATTTATCACATGAGAATTAATTTCCTTCAAAACTTTGACAGATATCAAATAAACAAACATTTTTTCTGAATCTATATATTTATTTTATTAGAATATAATTTTTATTTTTTAAAATATATTATGTTTTTAGATAAAAAATTATGTATATGTCAAATAGTAGTGAGGGCAAGTGCCTCACTATTCCAAACGTGCATCTGTCCCTGTATATATATGTATGTATGTATATATATATATATATATATATATATATATATATATATATATAATATATATAGGGGGTTATAATTATACCGGTGTAACTTTTACTAAGTATTATGTCGCTCTATAACTTTATATTAAATGTGAATTTTGTAAATCCAACCGTTAAATTGAAAGTTCATATCACTTTATACGTGTATATCACATTTTGTTAAAATTGAACAACAACTGGAAGATAATCCAAGTGTTCATATTTTAGTGTATTTTGAAATGAATATATTACATCAATTTTGTTTTATAAAAATGAAGTATCAAATCATCTTGGATTAATATAAAGTTATTGAGCGGTGTAATATTTTGTAAAAGTCACATTTAATATATATATATATATATATATATATATATATATATATATATATGTATACACACACACACACACACACACACATATATATATATATATATATATGAGGGGGGTTATAATTACAATGGTATAAATTTTACTAAGTGTTACACCGCTCAATAACTTTATATTAAATGCGAATTTTGTAAATTCAACCGTTAAATTAAAAAAATTTTACTCTTAAATCATATATACAAAATGTTATATTAATCGAAGATGATTTCTTATAAAACAAATTAAATCTGTCGAAAAATTTATATTTTCGATGAGAAAATTTTTGTAGGAAAAGCTATATTATTGATAGAATATTTCAAACAAATTTATATTTGTCAAAAATGTAAGAACTGGTTTTAAATTTGATATGAAAATATTATTATATAATTAGATAAGATTTTAAGTTAGTATTTTATTAATGGTTGATAATTAAAAAATAAAACATGGATAAATACATTTTTTGAATTTTATATGTTTGATTTAAGATAACTTACAAAATAACTCTTGGTAAAGTTATTCTGCTCAATAACTCATGGTGTGTGTTGAATTTCATCGATCCAATTAATTGTTAAATTAAAAGTTATTAAATTTTACTAATAATTAATATAAAAAAATTAATTAGTTTTGGAATAAATTATTTGCTAATTAACAATATAATTGAAACATTAATTATTTTAAATTATTTAACTAAAATCTTATTGACAATTTACTATATGATCTTAATATTTTTGTATAACTAATATTTGGTTTTAAATTTGATATGAAAATATTATATATAATTAGATAAGATTTTAAGTTAGTATTTTATTAATAGTTGATAATTAGAAGAAAAAAAATAAGGATAAATACATTTTTTTAATTTTATATATGTTTGATTTAAGGTAAATAAATATATTAAATTAATTAATAATTTATTTAAAATATTAAAATTTAATTTATAAGTATGTAATAAATAAATATTTATAATTTTATAAATTATATTATCATTATAAATTATAAAATTAAATAATTTAAATTATAATTTTAAATAAAAATAAGTAGATGTTAATTATAAAAGTAAGTACATATAAATAAAGAATAGTTAAATATATTATTATTATTATTATTATTAGTATTCATAATATAAAATTATTATAGTACAAATATGAGATTTTATATTTGAGGATGACTTAAATGAATTAATTTCTACAAGTTATACTGACAACATACATAGACATTTCTGTAGCTTACTCATCAGAACTTCACAGTTAAACGTGCTTGACCTGGAGTAGTACTGGGATGGGTAACCTTCTGGGAAGTTTCCCAGAAATTGTACAAGTAAGGATAAAACACGCTAAACAGTGAAATATTGTGAAATAGAACCTTGAGAGGTCAAATATGAGAGTTGTTACATTAATAAATTTATTAAAATTAAAAAAAATTATAATTTCCGACGGATTTTTCCGTCGGCAGGAATTTCTGACAGATTTTTCCGTCAAAAATTTCCGACGGATATTTTCGACGGATATTTCCGTCGGAAATTTCCATTGGAAAAATTATTTCCGACGGATTTTTTTTTCTGACGCCACTTTTTCTGACGGATTGAAATCTGTTGGAAATCCGTCGAAAAAAGAAAAATCCGTCGAAAAAAACATTTTTCTTGTTGTGGAGTGTGACTAACAGAAGGCTCAATTTTCTTCCATCAACATCATGACGTAGATTTGTAAGGATGACACACCATTTTGATGTTGTTTTACGTTGGTCCAGTGGTAATACTATCGTTTATGGTTGTGGAGATGTTGGTGAACTGTGCCTACATTGTTTAGATAAATATGAGAGAGAATATACAATTAAAATGCTTCTAAGATGAAGCAGTAAACTTACTGTGGCTCATCGGTGAGGTGGTAAATTTATAACTTTTTATGATATGAATTATTTTTAAATTATATTTTATATCAAATGTAACTAAATGCAATTATAGAAGTAACCTTTTGCATGGAAAATTAGAAAATTCAGAGATTGATTGTTTCATCATGTTTAGGGTATGCCTTCTTTGGTGTTATAGTAGATTAATGAAGCTTTAGTGGAGATCGATCCCTAATGGTCAGGACAAGAAGCGGTTATTATAAATAAATAAAAATAAAAATAAAAAAATTGTGTTGTAATGACACATCTTATAATGATGTAATATTTATTATTAAAAGTTACTTTTAATTATAATCATATTTTCATAAGTGTTAAAAAATGTAAGTATAAATTATTGTGACACATAATATATATCGTTCAATCTCATTCAAAATCAATATTAAAACTGTGTAAATATATATTAAATAAATTTATACATATATATATTGTATTTATATAATGATATTTTTTATATGTTACAATAAATACATTTCTTGTAGTGAGTGCTTCTAGTGACAATAGAACTAGATTGAGCGTTTGAATGAGGAGCACATAGACAAAGCAGTTGGTGTTGTTAATGAGTTGGGGAAGGTTGCCTCGGACAATGATGTTGAATATGAGATTAGTGGTATGATGATAGAAGTTGGTAGGGGAGCTAATGATTTCGAAGAAGGGGAAGGGAGTGGCAAGGTCGATGGAGAGGTGAGATTTGTATAGGTTAAATTATATTATTGATCCCTTTATTTTTATTGATCAACAATTTTGTTCCTTTTATTTCAAAATAAAGACATTGAGTTCCTCTATTTTTAAGAATCCAAAAACTTGGTCTTACGATTAATATGATGTTCATTGATTATTAAATTTTGGTGTTATTTGATGATTGTTCACCACTCAAGTGAATTTCTATATAGGGATGCAAATTAAAAATAACATAAAAGATCTTCCTCCTTTATATCTTCTTTTACAAGTGATTAATATTTATATTATTAATAAAATTCTTATTTACATGTGTTTTTTTTAAGTACAAATAAACGTCAATCAATTAAGTATAAATAAACGTTAAAATTTAATAATTAGTAGATGTTAATATAATGAAAGAACTAAAATTTTGTATTTTTAAAACTAGAAGGCTAAATATCCTAATTTTAAAACAAGGATCAAAATTATAGATCCATAAAAATAGAAAGATTTAAAATGTAATTTAGTCAATGATTTTCTATAGGTGCACCAATTTAACTTTATACTTTAATTTTGACATTTAATCATACACCACCTAGCCAAAAAGAATATGAGACACAAGCTAAGGTGATATATCTTTATAACTGGACATGCTCCACGAATTTTAATACTAAACACACATTATTAAGGGACACCTTACACACTACATCATAACAATCTCATTTTCACTTAGTCACCAATCACCATGCTAGAAACTACTCTCCACTGTGTGCCACCATGAGGGAATATTCTTGGCAATGGCGCCATTTTACTATATTTTTTTTCTTCTTTTCTTTCTTCTTCTCCTCCTCTTTGGGTCTGGTTTTTGTTACCCAGATTTGATGCAATGGAGACATATGAGTGGGACTTCCTATAGTAGTAGAGGCACTTGAGTTTAGACAATGAAGCTAAAAAACATTATATTTTTTCTTCCTTCAGATTTAGATTCATGTCTCCACCCAATCTTGATTTTGTTTGTTTTCAATCTCTTGGTAGCCTTACTCTATTTTGTGATGGTAATGGGTACAATCACAGTGGTGACAATAACAAATATGGTCGTCAACTAAGTTGATGAACAATACAGTTAGATAAAGTGAATAGAAAAATAATGATTTGGTGTATATAGTCTACGTTAATAATATGCACCTCCTTTCAATCTAACCGATGATAATTATTGAGCATGGTGGACTTAATATTTAAGTTGATCACCCTAGAATTCATCTATTAAAAAAGGTTTAAATATGTTTTTTATCTATAGATTTAAGATAATTAAATTTGTTTTTGGTCATTCATATTTAAAATTATTATTTTTTAGTCCTTGTAATTTCAAAAAATTTTATTTTAATTTTTTAAATCACTAATAACATATTTGAAGGTGATTAATTAAAAAATTATACAATATTTAATTAATTTAATGTCATATCAACATGATTAAAAACATATTTTTTTAAAAAAAATCTTTTAAACTTGTGCATAAGTGGATTATTTTCTACATGGTAAACATAGGAAGCATCTAGCAAGTATGAGCGATTTATGTAAATATGAAGAATATTTTAGAAGAGTTAATCATTTATACATTAATAATTAATTAAATTTTTTAATTGTGTCATATCACTATTAAAAATAAATATATTTATAATAACATGGTACAATTAAAATATATAATTGATTGTCAGTGTAAAATTACTAGTGTATAGATGATTAATTTATTTTAGAATGAAGCAAGTACCCCTTCTTTGAACATCCTCTCAATCGATTTGTGTAGAATGTAGAGGAAATAGGAGATAGAGATGGAGATGAGAAGCAGTGAAGAGATAGAAATAGGGAGAGACATAACCCCAACACTCACTCCTCTCTCTTTCTCACTCCACAATTCCCATCTTCACACTCACTGCTCTGCTTGTTTCTCTCCCAATCCCAATCCCTATTCCCTCTTCTTCTGCTCCCCTCCCTGCTCCGCCGCACTCTCCTCCTCCTCCTCCGCCGACCGCCACCTCCCTCCCTCCGCCCACACCGCCGAACTCCGCGCCGCCCTCCGCCTCCTCCTCCGCCCCTCCCCCTCCGCCCTCCTCTCCAACCGCCGCATCCTCACAGCTCACCAAGACGACGACGTTTCCCAGAATATCAGGGTCGGCGCCAGCGCCGTTGCCCATGCCATAGCGGAGCAGCGCGGCGTCCCCTACGACGACGCCGTTTTGGAGGAGGCCACGGTCGCGCTCTGCGTCGTGCTAACGAACGCCGTGGAGGTGCAGGATAGCGAGGGGCGCGCCCTGGGAATCGCTGTCTTCGACCACACCTTCTCTTGGATCAACCACAGTTGTTCCCCCAATGCTTGCTACCGTTTCATCCTCTCTTCTCATTCTTCTTCGCAATGTGAGGGAGCTGCACTGCGCATTTCTCCGCATCAAGTACTCTTTTTTACTTCTAATTCGTTATCAGATTTTTCTGCTTCTCTGTTGTTGAGACGAGAATCGTGTTCTGCAGATGGGCAGTGGAGTTCGTGTTAGCACTAGTGAATTTGTAAAAGGTGGTGGCGGTGGTTGTTGTTAATTCATTGAATAATATAATTCTGTTTGGATATACTTTTGTAGAAGCACTTCTATGGCATAGAAAAAAAAGTAGGAAAATCTAAATAAGTTTTTTTATAAGTTAAAACTAGTTAGTTTATAAATAAGATTTTGGAGAAAGCTTATACCTAAGTTAAAAATAAGATTTTGAAGATGTTAAAGTAGAATGTTATTACAGATTAACTTATGAATAAGGTAATTATATTTTGTGAAAAAGCTTATTTCATTTTCCTTCCAATTTCTCTTATCTAGAAGTGCTTATAGAAAAGTTTACCCAAACAGATTCTATGGCTAATAAGCTTAGTTTCTGACAATTAGAAAATTAATTAGGTTAATTTTAATGCAGGCGAGTTGGGTTATGGTCCAAGATTGGTTGTGAGAAGTATCAAGAAAATTAAAAAGGGAGAAGAGGTTACTGTGGCTTATACTGATCTCTTACAGCCCAAGGTATGATTATGCTTCAAGTTATTATTAGCAGTACCATTGGTGTTCTTGGTACTGTTATTCAATCATAATTAGAGTTTCATTTTGATAATATATGTACTGTAGGGTTTAATTAAATGTTGATGTGCATTATTATGATAAGACTTCAATTTTAATTGGAGAATAACACCAACGGTCCTAATAGGTCTATGATACTTTGTGTAAGTTTTGTCCTTATTAATATGCATTCAAGTTGGCCTTCGTGTTGTCAAGTTAAAGGCTTTGATGAGCATTCCTATTATTTAGTTTAGTAATATTAGCTTTAACTACCATTTGGTGGATGGTAATGGGTATCAGAATATGATGCACTTGTGAACTATGAACATTCAAATTGAAAAGAGGATGCATGTTTGTGTTGGACTTGGAAACTCCTGTCACTCACGATTGAAGCATCAAATCTTTAAGGATTATTGGAATACTTAATTTTGTGGTATCACAGTTTAAATGTCCATGTCATTGATTCAGTTGGTTGTAGCAGTGACCAAAAAATGAAGATCCATGTTATTTATACTTCAGAAATCAGAAGCTAATACACATGATTAGGCAGGAGATTGCTAATTATTAATTCTATGGTTGTGCAGTCGCAACATTTCTGGATGAATTACTATGTCTTAGTTCATAAGCATGTAGCTTATCTCATCTGTTGACATAAATAAAATCTTATGATATCTTCATGCCTAGTTCTGAGAAACATTGCATATCTTGTATGTTCTTTTGTTGTATAATAGCACCCTGGAAAAAATGTTTCTCGAAAAGCAATAATTGCCTTTAAATATAAAATCTATTCCCTATTGGGTTGGCATATATCAACTACTTTTTGACTTCTTTTCTCATATATGCGTTCATTGTTTAATTTATTATATAATTGCATGACAATAGGAATTTAGGAAGTTGACACTTAAAAGCTAAGTTATCTGGTAAAGCATAAACGTAAATATAGTCCTCATTAATTAGTTAAAATTGTACTTTACCTTTTTCTTTGAGACGTTTTATAGTCTTTCTGTTTTGATTTTTGTTCTTGTCCTCCTTTTTCTTGACTCTTTATTTAGTTTTTTCACTTTCTTTATGGATCAGTTACTTCTTGTTCTTTTGATCTCAATTTGTGTTTTTCTTTTAAAGGCAATGAGACAGTCGGAGCTATGGTCAAAGTATAGATTTATTTGTTGCTGCAAACGATGTAGTGCCCTGCCCTTTTCATACGTAGATCATGCATTGCAAGTAAGTCTTTGAAATTTGTTACTCTATTATACTTAGGTCAGCCTTTCCCTAACATTTTGTGGAAGTCACCCAACCAAGGGTTTTATTTGCCTTTGATGTGCTCATAATAATATGCAATTATCTCATAAATATTCCTATTGTGAACTGGGAAGTGGATCAACATCCTAATATTATTGTTAGAATGCCTCACATCTTGGTCAATTTATTATTCAGGAAATTTCTGCTTTCAGTTGTGATTCATCTAGTTCATGTGATGATTACAAGTTCCTCAAAGAGACGGCTGATAGAAGATTGACCGAGTGCATTGATGATGTCATATCAGAGTATCTTTCTGTTGGTGATCCTGAGTCTTGTTGTGAGAAGCTTGAGAAGATACTCACACAAGGTCTAAATGATCAGTTAGAAGGCATTGAAGGAAAAGCAGATGCTAAATTCATGCTGCATCCCCTACATCACCTCTCTCTAGAAGCCTATACAACACTGGCTTCAGCATATAGAGTTTGTGCTAATGATTTATTGTCTGTTGATTCTGAAATAGATATAAACCGGTTAAAAGCTTTTGACTTGAGCAGGACAAGTGCTGCATATTCTTTGTTACTTGCAGGTGCAACTCATCATCTCTTCAATTCTGAATCCTCACTGATTGCATCTGTTGCAAATTTTTGGACAGGAGCTGGCGAATCTTTGTTATCCCTTAGCAGAAGTTCTGGAGGGAGTGTGTGCGTTAATATTGGTCGGGTTGTTCCAAACCTCGCTTCTGTGACGAAATTCAAATGGTCGCAGTGTTCATTAATAGATAGGTTTAGAGCCTGTATATCAAGTGGTCAAATTAAAAGTGCAGATTTTGAGAATGTATCAAATGAGTTTCTTCATTGTGTCTCAGATATGACACAGAAAGTTTGGGGTTTCCTTATCTCTGATTGCCATTTTCTGAGATCATGTAAAGATCCTATTGATTTCAGCTGGCTAATGTCTACCAAAAGTTTCAGTGCAGTGGATATTGAGACTTGTGTTAACAAAACTGACATGTGTTACACCCATGGATATGAAAATAACATCTGTATTTTTGGAGAAGAAACTTACACTGATCATGCAGTAGCATGTATTTTCCGGCTTGGCTTACACTGCTTAGCATATGGAGGATTATTAGCTAGTATTTGTTATGGCCCCCATTCCCATTTGGTTTGTCATGTTCAAAATGTTCTAGATCATGAAATGAATTTTGTATATCATGAAGAATCTTGAAAGATCTTGTACAACACCTTGTGAAAAATCTGAGTGTTAACATGAATTTCGAATATTTTTTTATTTATTTATTGGGAGGGGTTTGTTTTGGTTTCCCAGAAGCTTGAGGCAATGATAAAGTATTGGGAATGCATGGGAGAAGAGATTAGATCTAATGCTCATTTACTGCATCATAGAGTAGGATGGACGAGACAACTTTATATTTTTATTTTAGCATTGTATAACACCATTGAAAGCCGTGACCAAAAGAACTTTGTGATGAAGGAGATTCGTAATTAAGTGAACTATTAGAGAATACTTCTACGTTTTTTCTATTGGATCTTTTTAATTCCAAATTGTCTCATAACTGCTAATTCTCTTGTGTGCTGGCTAAAATTCCAAAATCAAATAACTAATACCACACCTCCATCATGGTAATGCTACTGCTACTGTTAACACATACAACCGTTATTTCCTGGATTAGCATTGAAATGAGATGGAATATAAAAATCACTCTTAGTAGTCACAATTTGACATTCCCAGTACAATGACTTTCCAATGTTTTCAATTGTTTGATATGCAACGTCAATATGAAATGTACTTAAACTTGATCAAAACACATTTTCTTGTTTAAAATACTTAAAAGATTAATTTTTCTCAAACATTTTTTGATCCATAGGAATCCAACTTAGGGGGTGTATTGGATTAGGATTTTAAAGAACTTTTTTAGTTAAAAAAAATCCTACGGATTTGCAGAATTTTCATGACTTTTAAGACTTTAAAGAATTCTACAAGACTTTAAATCAGGATTTTAATAGATTCTGCAACACTTTTAAATTAGGATTTTAATGAATTTTACAGGGACTTTGTGAATTTTGTAGAATTTTTGTGAATTTTTGACATATGAAAAGATTTCAAAAAAAAAATTCATACATTCAAATTTAAAAAGAGTCAAAGACAAAAATAAAAAAAAACAAAAAAAAATAATGTCTAGATAAATAATAATAATAATAATATTTCTCTATAATATCATATTCTCTTAAATAACATTCATCCACATATTCATAGCTATGCTAGTCCTCCAAGCATTAGTGTCTTCTCGCTCTTGCTCTTGAGTTTGAATAATAAGCTCAAAAGTATGATCTTCATTAACCGGTAATGTTGAAGATGAAGGATCAAATACCTTGGTCATTATAAAAAACATGTAAAAATGAAAATATAGAAATATAAGATAATTTTTTATAAAAAAAAATCAGTATATTTGATACTGAGAAAATATTTAGATATATAAATTTTTTTATATAAACGGAAGTATTTAGATACAAAGAATATATATATATTAGTATTTTAGTTATATATTATATGATAATTTTTTAACAATATTTATAAATATAAATTATTTTAACAAATATTTTAACAATATTTTCTTTTTTAAAAAAATAAATTAATGGAGGCATAAACTCTAAATCCTAAAAAATTAGATACTGCAATGTTTTATGTTAATTTTCTTTTTTAAAATATAAAAAATCCTAATTTCACAATATAAAAATTAAAAAAATAATAGTAAAAAAAATAAAATAATTGAGTCATAAAAGGAGGAGAGATAAGAGTAACAAGCTCAAGGGAAAGAGAGAGATCGTAGTTTTATGCTGAGAGGGTTTTTCCTCCAACTAAGATTCATTTTCATCTCATTCTACTCATAGAAACCCTAACTCAAAATTTATCTTATATATATATATATATATATATATATATATATTGTAGAGATCATGATATCAATTTCATCTTTCACCTTTCCCTTTTCTTGATGTGCGTTATAAAAAAAAGTTACCAAGTTACCATTTAAAAGTTGAAATTTCAAGCATTTTTTGTATTATATAAAAGAAAAAATTAAATTAAATAGAATAAAATAGAGCTAGTCAATTAAAGAGAACAAAAAGAAAAATAGAACAAGTCAATGACACTTTCATTTACATATCGGAGTTTCACAAAATAGGAGAATAGAATGGGAACAATACTACAATATTATATATGAGCAATGAACAGTAGTATAATATTATTAGTAGAGAAAAAAAATGGAGAAGACAAAAGCATAGAAAAAAAAGATAAAAAATTCACTTGAAAATTCTTGAAGCACTTGAAAAGTCACTTCAAATAATCCTCCAAAATTTGATGGGTTTGGATGAGATTGTTTTATGAATTTGGTATTTATAGATAGTACTAGAAAGTCCTTCAAAATCCTTCTAACATAACAATCCTTTAAAATCCTTATATTTTTTAATACTAATAGATTGATTTTAAGTTGTAAAAAATCTCAAATGAATACTAATAGATTTTAATGGACTCTTTAAAAAATCTTGAAAATCCAGATTGAATACCACTGAATTGTTTTTAAGTGACATAAAATCCTGATTGAATACCAACATACTTTTTTACTCAAAAAGAGTTTTTTAAAATCCAATGAAATCCTAAACCAATACATCGCTTTAGTATTAAAAAGGTTTACAACAATTCACACACCTTATTCAACCAAATGACCTAAGCCCCAAATTTTTCTCAAGCATAATGTATGATAAAATTGTATAATTTTATAACAGAAGTGTAGGAAACTGTTTTTGACTTAATCATTATTTTCAAATGTGATTTGTGATAACACAATTGCATTAAAACTTCACAGAGAGTTTTCAAACCCCAAAAACAAAAGATTAACATTATTTTATATGAGAAGAAAGTACAATGTATAATAATAAAATTATATAATTATAATATGATATTTCTCTGCTATTCATTTCGTAACAAATCCCGAGTATTTTATGGAAATGAAACTAAGAACTAAACCTGGGCCTAAATTAATAATACTAATACTCAGAATAATGATATATACACTTTTTTTGATATATACACTTTTTTTTTTTATAAGTACACCTCTTTTATTTTTTTTTTAAATCTTAAAATATTTATAATTTTTTTTATCTTAAAAATTTTTAATTTTACATTTCTTACTTTTAATTTACTATTTTTTATTTTCATACACCTCATTCTTTCTCTTTTTCAATTTTCACATGCAATATCTTGTCTTTCTCTAATTTTTCACCTATTTTAGTCGGTAGTTTAGTTCTCTCAATTTTTATATTACTCTCTTATTTTCTCACCTTTTTCACTTTTTTCACATGCACCCAAATCATAGAACTGGTTGGCGACAACATTATAGATATGTGTAGCTTCCTCGATAGTTTTTATTAAACTAGACACACATTTTTTCTTCCAGCACTTCCTTTCCTTTCATCCTCCAAAAACCTTAATATTAAGTTTAGTGTTATGAAAAATATATTTTCATTATTCTAGAGTACTATGCGGATAGTGAAATCAATGAGAAAATTGAAAGAGAAAAGGAAAAATAATAGTGTAAAACTAAAATAATTAAAATTACTTACCAAAATAGGTGGGGTGAAGAAAACTTAAAAGGGTACATATGAAATAAGGAAAAGAGGTATGTAAAAAAAAGTGTTAAATTAAATATAAAATTAAAAAATTAAAAATAATAAAAATTAAAAATATTTTAAAATTTTAATTAATTTTTTTAAAAAAAGGAGATGTACTTATAAAAAAAAAAAAAAAAAAAAAAAGTTGTATATATCATGATCCATCTGCAAATTTAGGTGGCCTTTAAATGTTGCGTTTCGGCCTTGTTAATAATCCACGCAACTGAAGTGGGCTATTAGACCCACTATCAGGTCCACTAACCAAAACATAAATGATACCTCTCATTTTTCTTCTTCTTTTGGTATACACTTTTTTTGAAGTACAATTTATTTTTAATAATTGTATTTTTAAATATTAGAATTTACTTTGGAATTTGTAATATAATTTTAATATTTTATTTTTAATGTTAATTTTACATTTCAATTCATTAATTTTGATTTATTGTACAACAATTTATTTCTTTAATGTATCACAAGCAGTAATTTTTTCTCCAAAGACAAAGATAATATATTAAAAGTAAAATTTAAGTGTTCAATTAAATGATACGTTTTTATCTACCAAAAAATGTATATATATTTTTTAAATACATACAGTGTTAAAAGTAAATTAGTATATTAAATGTCAGAACAATATTAAAATAATTAAATTTATTGTTCATTATATATTAAAATTAAAAAATATATATATAATTACTTTTTTTTATATAAAATAATAAATATATTACTTAATTAATTTATGTTTATAAAAATAATTTAATTATCTTAATTTAATAATTCTTTGTTATCTTAATTAACATTATTTTTTAGTCATTTAAGCACTAAATCAACTAGATACTACAAAAATATGTGTAATTTGTAGAAGATATTTTAATATTCTTTGGTGATTAAAAATCGTTACAAATTATATTTTTAATGTTATTAATAACCGTTAGACCCATACTTGTAAAAAATTGTTTGTGATAGATATTTTCTAAGCATTGGTCCCATGGGTTAGAAAATTCAATCATTTTGTGATAGTTTTAAATTTCTAATAAATGTACCCTTGTACAACTTATTTCACATTTTTTTTGACAGTTTTAAACCACTAAAAAATAGTTTTTTCACTACTAGAATTTCTCATATTACATGCGAATTTTCCTGCGAATTTTTCATAAAAAATTTGCAGGAAACGTTGTTCCTGCAAATTTTTCTGCGAAATTTTATTTGCAGGTAATACCTTCGTGGATAATATATTTTTGCGAATTTTAAAATTCGCAGGAAATTTTCTTGCGAAAAAAAATTGCAAGAAAGTTTCCTGCAAAAAAAAATTTGCAGGAAATTTTCCTGCAAAAAAAATTCGCAGGAAAATTCGCAAGAAACTTTCCTGCGAATTTTTTCGCAAGAAATTCTGCAGGAATATTTTTTTAAAAAAAATTAAAAAAAATTATTATAAATTCTATATTTTAAGAATTCATAATCTTTTATTTTCATGCCTCATACATAATCTTTTAATTTCTAAGATTGTAGATTACAAGCCTAACACTCAACTATACAATTCAACTTGTAAGGTAAGTGTTATTCCCACTTATATACTCTTTAATTGTTTTATTTTCAATCGATGTGGGACTTGAAGATTTTTTAAAATATACAACTTATTAATTTAAATATTTTTTTTTTATTTTTCCTGTGAATTAAAATTTGCAAAAAAATTCGCAGGAAAAGTTACCTGCAAAATTTTTCTACCATTTAGTAAACATTACTTGCAAATTTATTTTTGCAAGAAAATCTGCAAGAAACAAAATAAAATTCTTACAATATTTTCTGCAAATTTTTACCATGAAATTTTTTTCCATGATTATTAAAATTGTAGCAAAATTTGTAAGAAATATCTGTAAATTATTTTTTGTAGGAAAATTCGCAAAAAATTTCTGCGAATATTTTTTTGCAGGAAAATTCGTAAAAAAGTTTCTGCAATTTTTTTTTTGCATAAAAATTCGCAAATATTTCTACGAATATTTTTTTGCAAGAAAATTTGCAAAAAAATAACACTTTTCTAGTAGTGTTTTTTTAACTTATCTCATATTTTTTGACAATTTTAAACTGAAAAAAAAATGCACTTCATTTTACACTAATTATAGTTTAAAATTGTCGCATTTTTATTATTTTAAAGATATATTTGCTATTATTTTTTAAAATGTATTCTTATTATAAATTGATAAATAATAATATTTTTTATTTTATATATTTATCAAATTATTATTTAAAATACCACTAGTTATATTAATCATTTGAAATTAATAGTGACCATATTATATTGTTATTTAATCCAAGTAATTCTTAAGTAATAATTTTACTTATCTAATTCCAAGATCACTTATTTTAGTAAATTTTACCTATAATTTTGATAATATTTATGTGTTTTCTAAGCTTCTTGTTCAAATATAATTACTAAAGATACATTGAATTAACAACTTTCAACATTATAAAAAAAAATCGAGACAATATCTAGCCATAGGTATAGAATGACACATATTTCTCATTATTAAGACATTAACATCCATCAACTCTAAAACATCTCCAACATATTAAGCAACTCAAAAAATCAAATTCATGATCAATGCTCAAAAGCAAAATATTTAAATTGTTCCAAATTTAATCTTGCTTCAAATGTAAAAACATAGGTTCAAATTCATGAGTTCATAATGTCTAACAAAAAAAATAATAATGTCAAACTCCATGAAGATTACTATCTAATGAAGATCCTCCTTGTCATATTGGCACTTTATCCAATAAAAAACAAATTGTTTAATGTTAGCCTTGTTAATAAAATATGCATAAAATATTAAATTTTAGTTAAGTATTAATATAATTTAATTTAGCACAAAAACATAAAATATTTACCACTATATTAATACCACTACAACAACAACAACAACAACAACTACTACTACTACCAAACATAGCCTCAAACTCAATAGAAATATGTTCTTCCTCCATTTGTATGTAAGCAAGGATGACATTTTATAATGTCTTGACATTTTCTTGAGAAATTCTCAATTGACACTTTAAACAAATTACTTCCTTTTTGTTTGCTTTGATTATGAGTAATCAATTCCTTAGTATTTGCCTAAAAGACATCAACTAACCATAAGACCAACAAAATGTTCAAACAACCAAGCAAAAGAGCATAAAATATTTATTGAGTAGGTAGATATTAATTTGGTTATATATTAGAGACTTCAAGTTAATCCTAACAAAAACCATTTCTCAATTTTATTTTAGATGTATTTCGAATGATCTCTATCTAGGATAAGACGGTAATACAATTCGAGACTTCAAGTTTAGAAACCATACACAATTCTTTGACTAACCCATCCTCCATATTCATCATCAAGTGTTTGTGGTAGGTTCAATGATGTATCCAAGATAGAGTAAATGGAAATTCTAAATCATAAATTAGAAAAAGAAATAAAGAAACAAACACTATAAATTCTTGGGATATAAACAAGGTTTAACATCGATAAAATAACAAATAAAATAAAAACTTATAAAGTATACACATACTTTAATGATTGAGAGACCTTATAAAATATCCCCTAAAAAAATCATAAAATAACTCCAAAAGTGGTATCAAAGTCGTATGTTGGATTTGTTAACAACCAATAAGTTATAACTAAAAAAGTGATAAGTGATAAGTGATAATGTGATATATAAAGACAATGTGATATATAAAGATAGATTCTGCTACATGAAAGCTTAGGTCCCTTGTTTGAGGAGAGGATTGTTAGGATACAAACAAGGTCCCACATTGATAAAAATAAGAAAAGAAATAATAACTTAAAAAGCACACACATGCTTCAATGATCAAGAGACCTTTTAGATGATAACTAAAAGCAAAATCGTGAAGGTTTAGATCCAAAGTGGACAATATCTCATCATTGTAAAATATCTCCTTAGACAAAGTACCATAAAATAACCCCAACATAAATAACAATAATCCATCCAAAAATACACTCCTCGAGTAAAAAGAAATGCACCTAGTTTTTAAAATTAATAAAGAAAGAATGTCTAACATCATGCTTCCCTTTCTTGCCTTTTAGATTCCTTTTTCTTTGATGATTTAGCTTCATAATACCTTCTACAAGTAGCTTCATTGTGATTTGTGACTCTCATCAAGTTAATTTCAAAAAAGACAACTAAATTTCAAAGTTAATTTTTTCGATTCTACCGAGGTTTAAAATGAAATTTTTGCTCAGCTCATCAAGTTTATGATCTTTTTTTTTTCCTACAAACTGTAGCATCCACTTTTGTATACAAATAGTGAATGCTTGAAGTTATCACCCAATTTCATATTTATATCTTGATAACCAATAAATCCAACCACCAACAATTGACCTAAGAACCTGGGGGCACAACCATCACTAAACTCATATTGCATAAAGAACTAACAACAACAACAAAACATATAAAAAAAATTAACCTCAATTTGCAAACTTAAAGCACGAAAGGACCAAAAGCAGGAACCTCATACTAGATTATGTTAGCTGCCATAAACAAATTGAATCTTTACAAAATAGGGATTTTCTTGTTGGTTAATGACCTTTCCCTATTTTTAGAGGACCTTAATGTTGGTTGTATACTTGTCTTCTTTTATAAACTTCTACCGACTTATTCTCCTTGATTTTCACAATTGATATTTTCCTCCAATAATTTCTCAAAGGTGATTTTTCCCTCTAAGTATCTCCCATAGGTGATCTTTCCATCTGTGAATATCTTAAATGCTTGTCAGCCTCTAACTTATTCACTTTGTTAATAAAGATCTAGAATGAATCTAACTTTCATGCATACAAATAATCTAGAATTAAAGGGGTGATTAGGGTGTTTGGAAGAACTTAACATAGGTTAAATATCAATCATATAAAAAAGTGAAGAATCAAAAAACATATTACTAAAGCTCATTCAAACATAATTGCATGAATAACACTATTAAAAAATGTAAATATATATACACATGCATGGGAAAAATGGGGAGAAAAATAGATTAACAAGGAAAAAGGAAAATAATTTTTAACAAATAATAACTAGCATGAACATAGAAGATTATGTGGAGATTACATATGAGAAAATTTATATAGATTTTTGATAATGAGTTTAAATTCAAACAATCTTGAACTTGTTTTAATCATGCCACCTAAAACCTTAAAACTTGGTAAATCCTAAGCTTAGTTGCCCCAGATGTTCCAAATTCCAACTAGAATACATGCATGCAACCATACATAAATAGTCAGTTTCATAATGAATCAACTCTGTTATAGCTCAAAGATAAACAAGAGTAGAAAAACTAGAATTTTTAGGTTTCATATAAGCAAATCATCTAAATAACAAGTGATGAGAGTTATATTTAAGGCCATGATTTTGCTTAGCAATTTCTCTTAACATCCTTTTTATACATCAGTGTAATTTTCATTTTTAATTGTTGAACTGCTCTATTACAACAATATTTGATATCTCATGACCACTTACATATTCATTACATTTTAGAAATGAAATATGATAAAGGTTTAATGATCATAACACTTTAAATTAGAAATTATATTAATATATTCTAAGGACATTACAGTAATTTAAGAAATCTAGAACATATCAACAAGTTCACCCTTCACCTTGGTATTTTCTATAACCCAAATGAAGCAAATCAATAGTCTACCTCTCATTTGTAAAGGAGCAAACCCTTTGGATCAAACATGTGATAAAAATCAAACTGCAATTGAGTGCTTCGAGCTAGTGAAAGACTTCTCTTCTATAGTAGGCAATGAATCAATTCCTCTAACTTGAATCAAATCCTCTGTGTGAAATATTTTTAAATTAGGAGAGAATTCTTTTGAGCAACAAATACAAATGAATAAAATCAATTCTAAATTTGAAGCCTTAAGCTTTGTAGCATGTAAAATGTCTAAAAACTAATGCATGTATAAAAAAAACAATTGAATAGAAAATTCTTGATTAAATAGCACAAAGTTAAAGTGAAAATGTAAGCATTGATCAAATTGAAAAAAAATTGAGCTATCGGAGATAGAAAAGGTTACATGAAACCCTACTTTCATAAAAAAAGAAGATAGGTGGAATCCAAACCAACATAATAGAAACTCACAAGTTATGTGTGTGTGTGAGAGAGAGAGATTGTGAAAATGGAACTAAAATTTGGAAGAAAAAAGAGAGAGGTAAAAAAGAAGATAAAAACCCAAAAAAAAAATACTTCTATGAAGGAAATGAAAGACTTCAACCCAAAATTGTAGCACAATTCTTGATTCAATCTTTCTCTTAATTGTGCGTAGACAAGTCACAATATATATATTTTTTTATTTCAATAAATTAAATTAATCACGTTAAAATTTAAATAATAACAAGAAATTTATATGCTAAAAAAATGAAACTTAATTTTAACATCAATCAATTGATATTAAAATTAATTAAGTTTATTTCTTAAAAAAATTAAAGTGTTAAATATGATTAAATATATGTAAAAAAATTAAATTGAATTAAAATATATTAAAAGCATAAAAAAGGTATATTAAATTTTATTGATAATTTTTACTATTTTGATAAAAAAATAATTATTATTATGATAGAAGAGTACACTTAATTTATTTTTTTAGATTTATCATATTTATCTTCAGATATCTAAAATAAGTATATTCGTAAAAGAGGAAAAGTAAAGAATAGAAAGATAAAACAAAAATTGTTATAATTCAAATGGCTAAAAACTTAGCCGAATTGTGGCGGATACATGTTGTTCTAGAAATGTAACATTTTCTGGCAATTTACTATAACCACCACAAATAAACCACTAAAAAGGACTTGATTTTTTTTGTAGTGAGTGTTAGTGATAAGGACTAAAATATAAGGTTAAGAAAATGTTAAGGGTCTAAAACTGACAATTTTTATTTGTAAGGACTAAAATAAAATAAAGCAATATTTATAAGAGATTAAACATATTTAAACAAAAAAAATTGTGTGGTAGTGAGTGTTATAAGGAAAATTGTAGCATGAGGTATTGAAATAAATAGTTCACAATGAATCAATAAAAATAATGTTATCTCAATCTTCTATTAGTTTATCATAACTTAGTGATGTTAACTTTGAGCACATCAAAGAAGTTAGGGCAACGATGGAGTAAAAAATGAAAGATCAAATGTTATTTGACATTAGGCAAGGGTTGACATCTCTTGTGTTCATGCAACATACTAATGTATAGTCATGTGCATGAGGTTTACTTGTGTGTGTCAGCATAAAGGAGAGTTGTGTTGGTTCTGAGGCATTGGGCGAGGATGATATCAATGTTATCCATGTGTAATGTGTGATGATCCTTTAGAGCAATTAGTGGCCATTGGTTAAGTTTACATATTGAGCTCAACCATCTACACTTAGATGATTAAGGATGATAATATAAGGGTGATGATTGTAGATGTTTGAGATTTTGATACTTAAATCCTTATTCCCATTGAGGAGGTTCAAATAGTGGGATAGGTCATAGATAACTTTATTCTATCACTAATATGACTTATAGAGGCTATTACAATGAAGGTATTCTCAACAATATTTTTTACTTATGTCTTTTAGTATTTATAATTAAATTGGCTTAATAATGTTTACTGATATTATTTAATTTTTGTTAACTATTTATGATGATACCATAAAGAATAAACAAGTTCAAGTTAGATGATCCGAACCTAGTTTACTTCATCTTTAGCATTTAGGTGTGTAGTGACAATGACTATCAACAGGAACCCTCTATAGATATATATAGTTGGAACCCAAAGTCACAGGTAGGACCACTAGTATCCAATTTTACCTATGTTAGAAGGATGATTTTTGACGTCTCTACGTGTACTAAGTTGCTTTGCATATCAATAGTACAATTATGGTTGATGTTAGTGTATTTTTATTTTTTGTAAATTACTTAAGTTATTAGCTATCAAAACTATTTGCTCTAACATTTTTATTTCAATATTTAAGATATCTTTATCTCCTTTGCATTGAGAAAGGAAACAAACATATATATGGATTCATTGACTTTCTTGTCATTCAAAGTGTTGGGAATAAATAAATTGATATTCAAATGTACCTTGTGAATAAGCTACGTGATGGTGGAAAACAAATTTACTTGGCACCTTACTTGAATGCACAAATACAACTTTACAAATTATTTGACATTTTGAGTTACTTGTCATTAACATCGCTCCAAAGTGTAGGGATATTAGCAAATACTAGTTATTGTTCTTAAGCAAAATATTTTGGTCCTCTCATGTTTGTTGCTAAAGCAAGCATCCACCTTGACCATTAAGAACATACTTGATTCATAATTTTTTATTTCACATACATTTCTTTTGTGATATACTTGTTTATGAAAGTTATTAAATATTTTACATTTTTTTTGGTTTATCTATAGATGATGGATTATTTTGTATTTTGTAAAAATATATCTTCAATAGAAGTGTGATATAATTTTATTCATAGGCTCTTTAGAGCAAAACTATAATAAACTCAAATATTGGCAACACATGTCCTATTCTAAATTATAAGAGAAAATTCTAAAATAATCAAAATAAATTAAATCTAAATATTTGAAATGTAAATAATATAATACACACACATATATAGCAAAACTAAAATGTTCTTTTTAAACTAAAGATATTTATTCATATTTCCAACACTCGTTGATTTAATGTCTTTCTTGCTACCCAATTTGAGTTTGAACTTCGAAATCTAAATTTTATCATTTTGGTGTTATTTTTAATCTTATTTTGCTTATGATTCTTATCACAATCTTTATTGAGTGGGGTCACCTTAGCATTGGATTTGAACTTCTACTTTGAAATGTGATTCTTCATCATCTCTAATTTAGCTTCTTCAAAATACATGTATCTTTGTGCTCTTTATTTGTATCTTCATGTATTATTAGCTCCTCCATCATTAAATCTAAAGCAAAACTTTTGCCTTTCATCTAAATATTGATAACTTCTTTGATTTTTATATATTTAATTAAACAATTTTTTATCTTCAAATAACACATTATAACCTTTCTCCAATAATTGAGCATCACTTAAAAGATTTTAATTAATTTCATGAGCATATAACACATCGAATATTAATTTTAAACCTTAATGACTTTCAATTATAACTTTTCCCTTACCTTTTACCATAATATGTACCCCACTCCCCCTTGTGACTTTTAAAATATTAATTTTGTTGATCTTTTTGAAGATCTCTTGTCATAGGTCATACAATTTGTACTATCTCTATAAATAAGCCAATTTTTGGATTGTTAGTGGTAAAACATGTAATAGTTTGGGCCTATGAGATCCAATAGTAGGAAAAATAAGTGGTTAAAAGATTATATTGGATGGTCTAAAATGTTATTGTATTTATCTTTTTATTTTTTATTTTATTTTAATTTCCTTAATTAGGATAATGACACTTGTAAGGGTCATCCTTATTAACTATTAGATTATAAATTTGTATTTAATAGTCTTTGAAGGCATTAATGAAAAATATTATATTATCTTTATCTTCTTTATGGGGAACAAATCTTAAAATAATTAAAAATATAAATATAAATATTTGAAACATAAACAATCTATTTATAAAAATTAAATTATTCATTTTCAAATAAAGATACTTTGGGCAGATTTCCAAAAATAAACACATATCAAAAGTTGCAATGATATCAAGTACATCTACGAGAATGTCTTTATATGTGGGGTCAAATGTAAGTGCATTGTCAAACTCACATTAAATCATTTATATAAAATAGGTTCTCGTTGTATTAAATTTGAATATTTATTTATAGTGCCCAAGATAACCTAATATCCACGAGTGTAAATATTACGTAATGAAGCATATGCCCACAATTGTCTCCGTGAATATTGTTGACTCACGAAGGGAGATAATATATTTATACTCATTACTTATTTTAATTAAGATGTGTGTTAATTGATAGAGTAAAATTTTATACACAAATTTTAATTTGTAGTTATTCAACAATCTGGGTGTATTCTCTAAGCAACAATTGGATGAAATTTGCACACATTAGACTTCACATTTGTTGAGTGTTTGTTTATCATAATGTTAATATGACTTTCTTAGCACATTGATTTTAATTTATTTATATTAGTTTAAGGCATTTAAGTTTATGGACATTTACACTTCTTTATAGTATAATTTTGGATAATTATAATTCTATATATAACACAATAATTAACCATGATTATATAATATTTATGATTGTTAGTGATTAGCCTTACAAACTACCTAGGAATGTCTTTATTTTACAGCGAAGGATAACAAAAAAATAAACAAAATATTTTAAAGAAAAACAACTTTACATTTCAACACTAACCATATTTGACATAGAAAATTAGACTTTATATGTTAGTTATGTTCAAAATTGACCTTTTCATGTCAGTTATGCACATAATTGGTCTTTCTATGTTGAGTGTGTAAAGAAAAAACAAAACTATTTTTATGTCAGTCTTTTAGGTAACATATTGTAACGACCCAATAGGTCACCACATTTACTACTGAAAATTGACATCAAAGCAGAAGCTAAAATATGTATACAGTAAAATTTATGGAATATACATAACATATATAAATTTAGTACATACACTATATATATTAGAGTCTAAAATACTACAAAATATCTTTTAGACGATTGGTCTTGTTGGGATGCAAGCAATTAAAGTCCCACATCGTTCAAACAAGAGAATGGACATGAGTTTATATACACACAGATGTCTCCATTGGTTGAGAGGCTTTTTAGGTGATGTCCAAAAACAAAACCGTGAGGGCTTGGGCCCAAAGCGGACAATATCTCACCAATGTGGAGACGTGTGTATATGTGTGGTAACCCCCCCTATGCACAACAAGTGGTATTAGAGTGGTCTGAGGTGACCGGCTTGACGAGTATGATGGCTGGCAGGTGGATCCAAGTTTGGGATCCCTTGTATCGAAAGTCTTCCTAACGGTGGGTCCATGTGGAAGAGAGGCTTCCCAGTAACATGGAGGGTTAGGAGGCGTGTCCCGCTATCATGAGGGAGGTCATGATGGAGCGACGGTGCAAGCACTCTAAGCATGAGTGAGCTCTGTGGGACCACCATCGGATAATACTCGTAGTTTCCGCTGCAGGGGAAGGGGTAAACCGTGGTCCTTTGTTTGAGGGGAGGATTATTGGATGCAAGCAAAGTCCCACATCGTTCAAACAAGAGGATGGACATGAGTTTATATACACACACTTGTCTCCATTAGTCGAGAGGCCTTTTAGGTGATGTCCAAAAGAAAAATCGTGAGGGCTTGGGCCCAAAGCGAACAATATCTCACCAATGTGGAGACGTGTGTATATGTGTGGTAACCCCCCTGTGCACAACAGGTCCAAAACATGACTCCACTAGAAAAGTCATACAAAATAAGTTACCTTTGATGTGACTTGCCACAATCACTCTAACTAATCACCTAATCCTACCCTGCTTGCATACCAAGTATGATCATCACAATCCCAACCACAAGGAAAAGAAGGATAAACTTACGAAAGAAATATCATACAACAATACTATAAAGGCAACCAAAAGTGTATATCATCAATAGCTCAACTCATAACTTAATAGACTATTCAACTTTTATCAACTTTATTATAATAAACATCTCACAATACAAATATTAACAACTAATGCACCATCACGCATGTCAACTAAGGTGATCTTCTACAATAGAGGCGAGCAGTTTAAGTGGCTTGAGCCAACCGAACCACAATGTTAGACCTATCTTAGCTAGGTCATGTATAGGACAATGTTAGGCCTCAAAGAGAACTAAGTATAGAAAACTTAGTTTGATTTCTTAGGTTTTTCCACTTAAATCAGGAGTTATGGTATTATGTCAAGGTAAAATAGTTTGAGTTTAGGCCTATCGCCACATTAGCTTGCAATACTAAGCCACTTATGGGATTAGCCCACTAACTATCCTACAAATACCACAACCCTCCAATACTAAGTTAGAGACCAAGTTTTTCACTTTGTACTTTACTCGGTTAGTCATTCAATTAAGTATGGTTCAACTACCTTCATATCAAACCACATAGATCCTAGAGGGAAGATTAACTTTAAAACAACATAATTTACCTCTAACATCTATGTATCTTAATTAAGACATGTATCTCACCCACTTGTCTACAACTTCACAACTTAGCAGTTATACAACATACAACTTATAGCTTAACATCATCAATCAATCTATCAACTTACAATATAGGTATCCATCATTACATATCATCATACATACATCATGGTCATCAATATCCATCAATAAATCATCATGTAACAACAAGAATACAACAAGGATATCGGGCCCTAACACTACTCAAATGGCGTACAGTGCCATCAGGACAAAGAGCTCCATGTCTCACCCACGCCCGACGTCGCACCACTCATGCCCAATGTGATGGCAACTCCTAGCAGATTTTGATCTAGTTCACCTACTAGAGTTGCTCCAAGTCTCTTGACCTTTCTTTGAGCTCCTCCTTTGTCAAGATTGATCGAAGAACACCTTGGGAAGGTGTTGAACCTTTGGAGTTGGAAACAATCAATCCAAGGACTCAAGTGATTGGTCACAAAGGTGGATGAACCTAGAGTAGGATTTTTTGGAATTCCTAAAGTTCTACGCTTTAAGTGACCCTAAGTTGGGAGAGAATTCGCAAGAATGTAGAATGTTTGTATATACAACTCAAAGTGATTACAAAGAGTGCAGGGAAGCTTAGTTTATAGGTAAGGAGGGCTAGAAATTAGTGCCACCCACCAAGTTTCACCATTGACACAAAAAATTTGAAATTCAAATGGAATTTGAAATCCAAATTCTTTGGCAGCCACATGCTAGCCTACGTGCAAATCCAATTTCATTTAGGTTGCATTTAAACTTAATTTTAAGATTATTTAGGGCAGATCAAGTGCAGCCCACCTTAGGCTAGTACATGTGCACCAAATGCATCTCAAATTAAACTTAAATGTGACCTAATTTAGCCATCTTTCCCTAATTAAACTTTTCCTCTAAAACTTACTCTAATAGCCTAAATACAATAGCTCAACTATCTTAAACATTAGGAAATAATAAAAGAAACAAAATGAGTCCAATATTGGGTACCAAAATGCCTAAGGCCCATTAAGCCTAAAAACAAGCCCAATGAGCCTAAAGCCCCAAAACCCTAATCTATGTGGCCCAAAATACAAGGCCGAAAGATACAAAACCTATACTAACATAATACATACTATATGATGAATAATCATGATCTCAAAGTGTGGCCCATGTGAAGAGCAATTTGGGCCCACCAAACCTACTAAGCTCAAAACTAACCAAATCCTCTTGTAGCCTCTTAGCCATTGTTAGAAAAGAATGGCTCAATCCAAGAGGGGGGGTGAATTGGATTCTATGACACTTTAAAACTTTTCAGAGTTCTTAGGATCTTTATTTCAATTCAAACTTTTCTAATATGAATTCTCAAAGAAGTTCCTTAAAAGACTTGCTAATGGGAATGAGTCCTATATGCTTTCTTGATTAATCTTTGATAAAGTTCAAAGTTAAGAACAATTAATATGCAACACTTTGATTCAGTTTAAAGCAATGTTGTGCATACAAACATATTAATCAAGATTATTCCCTTTAACACACAACCAAGATATTACTCAAAGTAAAAGATAAGGGTAAGAGAAGAATGCACAAGTCTTTTATCCTGGTTCAGCCACTCCACATGTGACCTACATCCAGTCCTCAATCATAACCTGATCAAGATTTGTTCCACTATCTCAATGAAGAAGTTTTACAAGCATACCACACATGCATATACTCCTACATTCAAGATAACCACTTTCTTGACCCCAAGAAAGCACCTCTTGTAGAAACCCACTACAAGAATTCCTTACCACTTGAGACACCAACTCAAGATTTACAATTATTCACAAAGAATTAAAGGAACGAATTCACCTGGAAGCTGAACAAATCAGACTGTGAATTCAGAAGCAAATCTCAATCTTTCTCTTCCAAGAATGATGTGATGATGATGATCTTTTTCAAAGCATTTCAAAAATGTTTTACTTCTTGGTTTCACAAAGAAAACACTCCAAGAAGGTCACAAAGACTTCACAATAACGTTTTTCTCTTTTTGATTGTTAACTCATTCTCTGTTCTAAAGTTTCAAGGTGTGAAAACTATTTACAACATTTTCAGAACCAGATAATCGATTATTTTAAAGGATAATCGATTATTTTGTTTTTCATGATTTATGGAAATCAACCAAGAACAGATTAATCGATTATTTTGCAGGATAATCGATTATTCCAAATAGTGCTTCCTGGGATAATCAATTATTTCTCAAATAATTGATTATTACAGCAAGACATCCTTTTTACCTGTTGTTAGAATAATCGATTATATTTAATGATAATCGATTATTTTGAGTCTGATAGATCATGGGCCAAGGGCCCAATCACTAGAGCTATGGCTAGAAGAATTCAAGAAGAGTTGGACCTCTTGAAGACTAGTGAGCTTTTCAAGCCCAAGGTATTCTTCACTTGGACTACTCAATCATAAAGAGAAGGCCTAGTTCTACTTGTGTATATTGTATAGTTTATACTTAGTCTCTTGTATAAGTTATTTTTGCCTTTGTATTTGTGAGGCACTTTATTTGCTTTTTCTAGTGTTTGTATATTGATTTTAAGGTAGGCTATTTGGAGAGTTTAACTCCATTTAACCTCCCTAGTTGATGTATTCATTTTGTATTTTTTTCAGTAGGGAAAAAAGGGTGACATTTAGCAAAGCTAGGGAGTGTGCTTAGAAATTGGGCCTGAGTTGGGCCTAGGCAAAATTTTGCATATTGGACTCATTTTTCTCCTAATTTTTCATAGATTTGATTTAGCTAGGTCTCATCATCATTTGATGAACCTAACTAAACCAAATCAATAATTTTTGAAACAAATCAAAGGAGAAAATGAAGCCAAGGCCGCCTAGCTCCTTCACTCCTCCTTGGCCGAAATTTCCATGCTACACTCTTGAGTTTTGAAGCTTCTCCTCCAAGTTTCTAAACCTTGGTAGGGTTGGCTGACCTTACCATGGTTCTTAAGTGAACCATGGTTAAGGTTAGCTTCTCCTACAAGTTTTAGAAACCATGGATGGTTAGCTACGCCTTACCATGGTTCCTAGTGAACCATGGTTAAGGTTAGCTTCTCCTAGAAGCTACCTCTCCCTATATATTTGTAAATACCTCTCATGTAATCACTTTTGAACAAATTGAGAAATAAACTTCAGATTTCTCTCTCAAGAGTCCCTCTCAAAACCGAAGAGAAACCTTCTCTCTAAGGTTTCACCAAAGGTTCTTCAACTTTAACCTTGGTTCCTCAAGCTTCTACACAAAGCTAGGAGTAACCGAATCACTTTAAGGCTTCTCCTCCATTGAAGACTTCTTCGTGGAGTTTCAAGCTTCTTCTAAGGTCTACCTCAAGAGTTCACGGTCCTAAGCATGGAGAACTTGAAGGAACATCATTCTCCTCCAAGTAGTTCTGTTCTTACCGGAGATCGGTGGTAGGGACGATCTGTTGGGTAAGATCGGTGAGACTCCTTCACTAGTACGCTTGATGCTCCAAGATGGGGGTGGCACCTGCCAAAGAGACTTCGATGCTAAAGTTAGGGTTTGTATGAGTATGAATCTCGTATAAATAATGCACGTACCTTAGTGTAAATTAGGATTACGTTGGGCCTTGGGCCCGAGATTAGTTGTGATCTGATTAGGTAGGGGATCTCGTCTTGACCGAGATTTCCTGAGATCGGTTATGATCTATTTTAAGTGCCGAGCTGATGTCACGCAGCGCGTGCCCGAGGTTAGCTCGTGCTGTGATATCGAGCTCGGAGCTCGGCTTTACAGTACAGATAGTACACTAGCCCCCCGAGCTCCGAAGACCGTAGGTCGAGGAATTAAGACCGAGCTCATTGGGGGTAAGTGACCTTTCGTGTGTGCTAGCCTGTCAAGGTGCTATGTGTCGTAACTGTCACTTCTTGAAAGTGTGCAGGCGGCGCGAGAGAGGGTGACGGTTATGTAATTATGACTGGTGCTCGTCATGATGGGGGTCATTAAATGTGCGGCCAGTCGTGCCCCCTTGGCTGACACGTGTTGTGGCCGTTTGGATTTTGGAAAAACCCTTTTTCTCTCATTCGCACCTCTTCCCCTTTCACTTTACTCATTTTTGCTCTTTCACCTTTTCGCACATGCCTTCTTTCTTGCTTCTGTTTATTTTTCATCTTTGCCTTTCTGCTTCCTTCGCCGTTCCCGGCAACTGGGTTTTGCTCCCTCCTTATCGCTCTTTCTTTTATCGAAAGGGGTACCAGGTACTTCGATTTCCTCTTTCTCTCTTTCTTCTCCACCTTTTCTCCTTCGAGTCTTTCTTGTTTTCTCTATGGCTGGAGGGAGTGGTGCTGGATCCTCCGCGCCTGTCATGGGCAAGGCGCGCGGCAAGGTGGCGGCTGCTGGGGCGGCCGCTACTGAAAAGAAGGATCCACCCAAGGACCATGTTCCGGGCATCCCTGGCTACGACTGGGTCAGGCGTGAGATGGGGGGACCCAAAGTGTGTTTAGGTCTTTCCTCGAGGTCAATGCAGTTTGGAGAACGCATAAAATTTGTGACCCTTCTATTTCCCAGATGATCCGGCTCGAACCTTGTCGGGCCGATGAGGGCGTGTACATGGGGAAGTCTACTGACCCTCCCCACTTCTATGTTTACCAATGTTTTTTCAGGGATTTAGGTGTCTGTCTTCCCTTCACACAATTCAAGTGTGATTTTTTGAATTTTGTCAACTCGGCTCCTTGCTAGTTGCACCCCAACAGTTGGGTTTTTTTGAGGGCTTTTCAAGTCCTGTGTTCGACCTTAGGAATAGAGGTGTCTCTTATTGTCTTCCTTCATTTCTACCAACTGAAGATAGGTGTTCCGCCTTATGGCGTTCTTTCTCTGAGTGGGAGTAGGGATGGGGGTTTATTCACTCTTTACTCCCAGTCATACAAAAATTATAAACAAGAGTTCTTCTGAGTTGCCCTTGTTGACGTCGACCCCTTGGAGGATGGGGCGTTCTACTTTGGCGGGTTGCCGAAGTTCCCTTTCTATTGGTTCCCCAAACCGTCTAGGTTTCACGGGGTGGGTCAGTTGAAATTGACGGCTTCGGATACGGCCGCCATTGATAACCTTACTGCGCTTCCTCGCCCGCTGGATTGCAAGCTCGTCCTGTCGCTTGCGAATTTGGCGTACAAGGAGAGGGGCCTAGAGAGTGAGTATTTCGTCCTCTTAAGATCATGAGGGTTTGTGAAAACTCCTTTTTCTGATGTGCTTCATTTTTTGTGCTTGTAGGCATAATGGGCAGGAGTAAGTGGCGCGAGCTGAAGCATCGTTACAACGTTGCTGAGCTTGAGGTTCCTAAGCCCCAGGAGGAGGGAATTTCCCCCCTGAAGGTCAACTAGAAAAGAAAGAGGGGCGAGAAAGAGGTCAGGGGGCCTTCTGCCCCTCGTGACATGGAGGAGGTGACTTCCAAGGCTGCTGATGCCGACACAGTCGACCTCAGTGGGAGTCCTCCGCTTGAGGGGGCTCCTCAAATGGCTGTTATGGGGATTGCTGAGCAGGTTGCTCCTTCCACCGAGGTAAGTGTTTCATTTTCTTTAGCTTTCCTTATGTATTGATTTTGTCCAGTTTATTGAGGCGATGTCGCTCTTTGCAGGTAGGGATAGCTATCGAGGTGGGGCCCCAGGTTGCTGAGCAAGTCGCCCGGGCCGCCGTGGTGAGTACTGCTCTTTTCAATTTTCTTTTTACCTTGTGTGTTGTTTTTTTGTCTTTTGACATGAGGCCATTTTTTGCAGGCAGGGAACGTTACTGAAGTCCTAGTGCCCCCGAGGTCGGAGGTGCCCGACGAGGACCCTCCTATTATCGAGCAGGGGGTGCCTGCTTCTACTGCTGCTTGATGTTGTGTATTTTACTCGTATTTTAGCACTTTAATTCACAAGAATTCATAGCATAATCATGCATATCTTTCATGTTTTTAATAAATTTTTATATCATTTTCCTATTTTATGCTTTTCTTGGTATGTGTTGTGTTTTCTCTGAGCAGGATCAAGATTTAAGAATTAAAGAGGAAATGCTGAGCTACAAGGAAAATCACGGCCGTGATTCTAAATCACGCCCGTGATTCACCAGAGAAAATCACGGCCGTGACTCCCAATCACACCCGTGAACGCCACTGACCCTTCATAGATGTGCTCCAGAGAAGATCACGGTCGTGATTCTCAGTCACGGCCGTGATTCACTTCGCGTCCCAGCTTTTTAAGTTTTATGTTTTATTTTTATTTTTGTAATTTTTATCTTGGTAGTTTTACCTTTTTACCCTTTTAGGTTATAAATTAGATGAGGTTAGCCTAGAACAGCACTTTTGTTTTCGGAGACAGTTTTATTTAGTTTTTGACACTTGGAGAAGGTTGGGCGCCTGTGCCATCGACTCTAAGGTTTGCTTTTCTTTTATTCTTCTTTTCTTGGAGAACTACTATGAACTCCTGTGAGTAGTTTCCCTTTTTCTGGGATCAGGGCTTAGCCTCTGAGAACCTCTTTATTAATGCATTATTCAGTTTCTTAATTTTATTCCAATTCTTGATTTGTTCTTTTATATTTTATATATGAACTTTAACATTATAGTTTTCATAATAACATTAATTAAGGATGAACTGAGAGGAGAACTTGATTATAATTATGATAAACAATTAATCTTAATTTTCATAATCATAGATAATTAGGGATGAACTGAGAGGAGAACCTAATTATCGGAACCTAAAGGAATAGACTTGAGTGTTAAATCACGAGAGTAGATTTAAGCTTTCGAGGAGCAATAGATTAACAAAGATCTTAACGGGTTTAATTGAACGTAATTACCACGAGAGTAGGGATTAATTTTAATTAAACACGTCCTCGTAGCCTGAGAAGGTGCAAGGATTAAATTAGGTTAAGACTACCTTCAAGATGGAATAGAATTAATTAATGAAAATAATAATTCAATAATGTTGGAACTCTTTGTGCGAACCCTAAATTCCCGGAAATCTCCTTATCTTATCTTAAAGTTTTATCTTATTCATTAATTGCATTACTATCTCTTTTACCATGAAATCTGATCTTATCATATCAAAACAGAAATTCCATCTGTTTTAAAATTCAAATTAAAATACTAGTAATTCTAGGTCAAACACGTAGTCCCTGTGATTCGATATTTATTACTTGACGACAACCGTACACTTGCGGTTTTTCATACATCACTGCTGAAGCTCGTGGCGGGGAACCGAACTCTGAGATCCCAGTGATGGCGCCTGTCATGTCTGCTCCTTCATCTGGTCTGTCCCAGGGGGCTTTCCAAAGCCGATACATTGCTCACCGCTTTGGGAAGGACCGCTTCGACGTGAGGTTGGACCATGTGAGTGCCTCGACGGACATGGATTCGTTGTGGAGCATGGGGGTGATCGCGGAGAAGTTTTTCCCCCAGGGTTCGCTGAGCTCAGGCGACCAGGGGTTGATAGACGATGTCGGGCCTGTGGAGAGCTTTGACGCCGCCTAGGTCTTCCTGTAGAGGACCATGGCGATTGTGGACCACTGGAAACTTAAGTGGTCCAAACAGCAGGAGGATCTGGATAGGCTAAGGGGCCGAATTCGACCCTTGAGGGAGGAGAACAAGGTCCTGAAGGGGGAGAACAAGGTTCTGGCTGCCGCTCTTGGTGAGGCAAAAATGTAGGGGGCCAAGCTTCGGGTGACGAAGGGAGATCTCGCCAGGGTTTAGAAATCATTGGAGATTGCCCTGCGTTCCAACGAGAATTATGCTTCCCGGGTGAGTGAGCTGCAGGAGCTTGCTGCCTCATCCCGAGGTCGGGTGCGCTATCTGGAAGACGAGGTGACGTCTTCCCGGGGTCATGTGCGCTCTTTGGAGGACGAGGTGGCGACTCTGAAGGGTGAATTGGTGGCGGCGGCTGAGAAGCGTCTCTGCGACGAGGTTCTTCTCGGTGGAAAAGAGAGGAGGTTGTCTCTTTGAGAGTGGACCTCGCGAAACTGGAGGCGGAGAGGGCGGCCTTGAAGAACAAGCTTGAGGAAACCGAACGATCTCTTGTTGTTGAGGATAAGAGGGGTTTCCTCAAGGCAGCCTGCCAGGCCAGGCTCCTCACACCAGGGTTTGATTTCTCCGCCATGCATGTGGAGAAAGTCGTCCACTTCGGGAAGCTTGTAAAGGAAGATGACGTTTAGGACTGTTCTAGCGAGAATGCCTATGCGTAGGCCGTTTTTGTAATAGCCTATTTTAACTCTTTCTGCTTTGCTTTTCTTTTTCTTAAATTCATGCATTGAACTCGTGAAATTGTTGTATATATATTGTTTCTTCAAGATTTCGATGGTTTTCTCTGCTTTTGGACTTGTGTGTTTCGTGCTTTTGCGGGGTTCAAACTTGGCCTGATGTGAATGTTTGCGTGTTTTGAGACACACGTTCAATGTCTGTTGTGTATTTCTATGCTTTGTGGCATTTGTCTGTGAGTTGATCATGTCGAGGTTCGTACTCGACCTCGATATTTCATTAAGTAACTTTCGTGAAGGTTCATACTCGACCTTGAGTTGATCATGCCGAGGTTCGTACTCGACCTCGGATTGATCATGCCGAGGTTCGTACTCGACCTTGAGTTGATCACGCTGAGGTTCGTACTCGACCTCGATATTTCATTAAGTAACTTTCGTGAAGGTTCGTACTCGATCTTGAGTTGATCATGCTGAGGTTCGTACTCGACCTCGAGTTGATCATGTCGTGGTTTGTACTCGACCTAGAGTTGATCATGTCGAGGTTCGTACTCGACCTCTATATTTCATTAAGTAACTTTCGTGAAGGTTCGTACTCGACCTGGAGTTGATCATGCTGAGGTTCATACTCGACCTTGAGTTGATCATGCCGAGGTTCGTACTCGACCTCTATATTTCATTAAGTAACTTTTGTGAAGGTTCGTACTCGACCTTGAGTTGATCATGCTGAGGTTCGTACTCGACTTCGGGTTGATCATGCCGAGGTTCGTACTCGACCTTGAGTTGATCATGTGAGGTTCGTACTCGACCTTGAGTTGATCATGCCGAGGTTTGTACTCGACCTCGATATTTCATTAAGTAACTTTCGTGAAGGTTCGTACTCGACCTTGAGTTGATCATGCTGAGGTTCGTACTCGACCTTGAGTTGATCATGCTGAGGTTCGTACTCGACCTCGGGTTGATCATGCCGAGGTTCGTACTCGACCTTGAGTTGATCATGTCGGGGTTCGTACTCGACCTCGATATTTCATTAAGTAACGTTCGTGAAGGTTCATACTCGACCTTGAGTTGATCATGTCGAGGTTCGTACTCGACCTCGGTATTTCATTAAGTAACTTTCGTGAAGGTTCGTACTCGACCTTGAGTTGATCATGCCAAGGTTCGTACTCGACCTTGGTATTTCATTAAGTAACTTTCGTGAAGGTTCGTACTCGACCTTGAGTTGATCATGTCGAGGTTCATACTTGACCTTGATATTTCATTAAGTAACTTTCGTGAACGTTCGTACTCGACCTTGAGTTGATCATGCCGAGGTTCGTACTCGACCTCGGTATTTCATTAAGTAACTTTTGTGAAGGTTCGTACTCGACCTTGAGTTGATCATGCCGAGGTTCGTACTCGACCTCGGTATTTCATTAAGTAACTTTTGTGAAGGTTTGTACTCGACCTTGGTTTAGCATAGAACATAGAATGATGCGGGACTAAGAAAATATGAGTGGAAAAGAATGAGTTATTTTATTGACTGTGTAAATGTGTCTCGTTAAAAACCCTCTCAGCCAAAGCCCATTTTTTCTAATTTTGGGATAAAAGACTGAGGCTGGAAAAGAGTGCACCACTTATTCATACAAAATTATATGAAATAGAACTTGAGATGCGCAGCGTTCCGAGTTCACGGTATTGGTTTTTCGCCATGTTCTTGTAGTCGGAGAGTGCAGGCTTCTTGGGCTTTGTCTCTGAGCTCGCTGGCAGGGCTCTGTCTTTAATTATGGGGATCGGTCCTCGGGCTGAGGTTAGTGGCCTTCACGTGGGTGATGTGAGCCACGGTGGGGGGATCCTTCTTGCTTTGCTCGTTGGATGAGGAGATCTTCAGACTATCGGTGTACCACTACCGGGCCGTCTTCTGATTTGCTTTGACGGAGATGATTTTACCGTCACTTCCTGGGAACTTCATGGTGAGGTGTGGAGTAGACACCACTGCTCCGAGCTGATTCAACGTCAGCCTCCCAATGATGATGTTATAGGAGGTGTTGGCCTCCACAAGAAGGTATCGAACCATGATTCTCCTTGTATCCAGGGAGGTTCCGAAGGTGGTCAGTAGGTCCACGTATCCCTGGGTGTGCACTCTCTCTCCTACAAAACCGACTAGGGGTTCTGTGTGAGGTTGGATTAGAGAATGAGGGACGTCTAACCTGAGGAACGTTGGCCAATACAGGACGTCAGCCGAACTCCCTTGGTCTATAAGTGTCTTCTGAACCTCCCAGTTGGCTACTTCTACGACGATGACCATGGGGTCATCTTGGTTTGGGCTGACGCCAGCGTAGTCCTCGTCGGAGAAGGAGATCGGCGGTGAGCTCTGGTGCGATGTCGAGGTAGCGGAGTGGACGCTGTTGATGTTGCGCAGATGTCTCTTCCGGGCCAAGCTGCTAGTGCCTCCCCCTGCGAAACCACCTGCTATTGTATTGATTACTCCCCTTAGGGAAGCTGACCCTGTTTCCTGGCTTATCTCTACTTGCACTGTTCCGCCGGCATTTTGCTAAGGGCCAGAGGGTTGACCCGTGCGAGCTCCCGAACCATGACCTCTGCCTCGTCCTCGTCCACCATAGCCTCCTCGGTGACCCTGTTGTCGCTGGACATATTGGCCGAGGTGGCCTGCTTGAATGAGCTCTTCAATACGGTCTCGGAGTGTGCGGCACTCCTTAGTGGTGTGATCGTGATTCCTGTGGTACCGATAGTGCTTGGATTTATCGGTACTGTTGGGGGCGTGACCTGGTGGTGGCAAGGTGAGCAGGTTGTTGTTACTGGCCTCCTCTAGGATATGCACTCGGGGCATGTTCAGGGGAGTATAGAAGTCGTATCTCCCCTCTCTGTTTGCCTTAGCCGACTTCTTGAATTGGTTGTCATTGGTGACCTTCATTTTGTCTTTGTGGCCACTGTCAGGTTTTACTTGTGACTTTTCGCGAACCTGGTCACGGAAAGCGGAAAGCTCCTCCATCTGGATGTAGCCCGCAGCACGAGCGCGGAGCTCGTCCATGTCGCAAGGAGACTCACGACATAGGCTGTCGATGAATGGTCCGGGCTTGAGTGCCATGAGCATGGCATGCAGGGCGACCTCAGGGTTCAGATTTCTGATCTTAATCGAGGTAGCGGCAAATCGCTCCATGAACGCCGGGAGTGGCTCGTTGTCGTTCTGTCTGAGATTGGCCAGGGCGGCAGAAGTGATATGGTGAGGTCGGCTCGTCGCATACTGTGCTGTGAACCTTCTGACTAGGGTGCCAAAGCTGTCAATGGACTCGGCAGGCAGTTGGGTGTACCAGTTGAGCGCGGCCCCCTTGAGTGAGGTAGGAAAGACCCTACACAAAATAGCGTCATTGTTAGTGTAGAGGTTTACTTGTGTCGTATACAAGTCGATATGCTCATCTGGGTCTGTTGTGCCATCATAGCGGTCGAGGTGGAGAGGTTTCCACCCGTGAGGGAGTGGTGTCTCCATGATGCCATCCACAAAAGGGTGGTGGCGGAAGGTTGCCTGATCCCCTGCGTCATGAGTAGGGGCCTTGTTGACTTCATGGGCCGGCTTGTGCGTCGGTGCATGAGACTGATGCGTGGCAAGTCGTTGAGTCGGTGCCCTAGTCGCAGTCCAGGGTTGAGAGACTGAATGCTCCTCTTCCTCATGGTGGTTGCTGGTATAAGGAGGATGATCGGAGTGACGCCGAGGGAGTTGAGCGCGAATACGCTCATTCTCGGCGCGTAGCGCCGCCAGGTCGGCTTCATTAGCGGTACGCATTGCTGCTAGGTTAGTGTCATGCTTGGCACGCATGCTTTGTAGATCGGCGGCGTGTTGTTGTCGCATTTGTTCAACCTGGTCGATCAGTCTCCTCAATGCTGCTTCGTTATCCATGGTAGATGGATTATCTGCGTCATCTATTACGCGTCTACTATGGTTTCTGGTGCAAACCATAAGCGTGGCCGATGAGAGCTGTCTTGATCAGCCACACGGTGGGCGCCAAATGTTCTTACCGGAGATCGGTGGTAGGGACGATCTGCTGGGTAAGATCGGTGAGCCTCCTTCACTGGTACGCTTGATGCTCCAAGATGGGGGTGGTACCTCCCAAAGAGACTCCGATGCTAAAGTTAGGGTTTGTATGAGTATGAATCTCGTATAAGTAATGCACGTACCTTAGTGTAAATTAGGGTTGCGTTGGGCCTTGGGCCCGAGATTAGCTGTGATTTGATTAGGTAGGGGATCTCGTCTGAACCGAGATTTCCTGAGATCGGTTATGATCTATTTTAAGTAACGAGCTGACGTCATGTAGCGCATGCCCGAGGTCAGCTCGTGCTGTGGTACCGAGCTCGGAGCTCGGCTTCGCAGTACGGATAGTACAAGTTCCATCAGAGTCAATTTTCAAAAACTCTGTTTTATATCTCAAAATAACTTTTCAAGTATCTAACTCATCATCATACTCACTCTTTAGTCAAATTAGATTAAGATTGACTCATGCATAACGCACACACATGAAAAATAAGCTAAACAAAACAATACAACTTATGAGCTATCCCTATTACACATAATAATAGTCATATTTTCTTCTTGACTTTGTTTTTGACTTGTTGATGTCCTTGGTCAGCTTTGATTCTTAGAATCCACATTTTGTTATCATCAAAACTTTCATTCTCCAAGTTTGAGTTGATTCACCACTCTATGAATCTCAACAGCCATGACTCTAGTGGTTGGACCCTTGATCCATGCTCCTCCATCACTCGTGCCCGACGTCGTACCACTCGTGCCCAATGTGATTAAGGCAAAGAGTTCTCCACTCTTTTGCACCTAACGTGGTAAAACCCACGCCCGACCTTAATTAGGCAAAGGGCCTCTACCTAACTCTCACCTAACACCACACCTTCAATGTTCAATGAGAACCTAGGTAGAGACGAGTCTCTCTCCTCACGTATGGTACCTTTCAAATCAAACTCGATGTTAGTCCAACCCAAGGCTACTCCATCTTCTCAAGATTGGTGCTGCCAATCATGCACCCGACATAGGGGAAAAAGAGGACCATCTAATTGAGCTGTGTCCAACGTAGTGAAGGCACGCCCAACGCGACATTAGTTCTACACTTATGTAGAGTTGTTTTCCTTCCAAAGTCTTTAAAGAATAGACAATCCACCAACAAGCATTGCAATACACAACATTTATAAAACCTATACATCACATTTCCATCATCAAAATCAACATGCAACAAGGGATCAAGGATTGACCACATTTAAAATGCCACCATTTTCAAAGACCTCAAACACACAACTTAGCAACCCATGAATCCAACAACTCAACTTGAAAGCTAGAGAATTTCAAAATGCAACCATCAATATGCATACTACAAAGAATCGACACAAGCTTCCCCTACTTCTTAAGAGAACAAAATCAACTAAGAGGATTTTAGTATATTTTTTAATTTAGTATATTTTTAAAATTTTGGATTATTTTGACTTATTTTTGCATACTCTAAATCTCTCTTAGAATATTTTTCAATACATTTTAAATATTCTATACGCAATTTACACTATTATGCTTTGCATTGTTATACATCTATATTGGTAGTTTTGAACAATCTATATGTACGTCTAAAACTATACATGTTTTACATATAATTGACACAATAACATACTTTCACAACTTCTTGAATATACACCTGGACATGTGACAAAATCTCATATCAATATGCATGTTTTTAGGGGGTGTTTCCCTACATGACTTATCTATATTGAATGCAAGATTTAGGAATATATCTATAAATGCAAGTATGTATGTCTGTATGCAAATAACTATACGTAATCTCTTAAGTCTATATATCATGCTAAGTTCATTTAGTTATAAATTTCAAATACTTAGTCCCTACAACAAATTGCTTAAGTCTATTTATGTTTGTATGCGAATAACTATACGTAGTCTCTTAAGTCTATATATCATGCTAAGTTCATCTAGTTATAAATTTCAAATACTTACTCCTTACAACAAACTGCTTATGTTTAAAAAGCTACGCCTTAGGTACTAAGGCTTACTACGTTTGAAAAAGCAAACAACTTGTACTTAACATAGAATATTTATAAGTTAAAGAAAATATTTTTTTCCTTAAAAAAACATGCGAAAAATTGTCTTCATCTAACCGATACCAAAAGGTTCTTACAAGATAGTAAAATAAGTTTTATTCAAAAAATGTGTTTGTCACCATCTAAAAAGGGGTGATTGTTAAGTCAAAAGATAATCTTAGATCTCTCATGTTTTATAAGTTTTAATGATAATAAGTTGTTGTTTCAGACTTTGTAAGATGAAGTAACGTTTGTAAGACGAAGTAAATTAGATAAAACACAAAACTTTTCTTAGTGATCACTATTTATTATGACTGATGCTTTCAAATTTTCAAATGAATGCTCTGTACCTTAACAAATTGAAATCAGTTGTCTTGAAACTCACATTATATTAAAAGTGTATAAAAACATGAAGAGTATAAAAAGAAAGGATAAAGATCCCATATTTCACAAAAAAGGTGCTAAAAAAGGGTTACATCCTCACCTGCATGCTGACTTTGCTTCCTGTTGTTCCCGTTTTGCTACTATATTCTAATAAGTAGCTTATCAAAGACAAATAGTATGTTTAGGTGAAAGGCATTAATTTAAGCATTTAATGCACCAATGAATACTTCATTTCTCTAGATCAGACGAAGGAGTAAAGCAAAGTAGTTTTATGAATCAAACTCAAGAAATTGCAGCGACCATCTCTTTCAAAACTACTATATAAGAAGCTCTATAACTCAAGAGAAGATAACAAACAAAATAAAGAATACAAGTATAAATATAGAAGAATTCAAAGATAAAATATTCAATCCTCCTTCTAGTGTCTATCTTTCCTCCATAAGCATGTTAAGGTCACATTACACGAAAATTTCATACTACATAACCATATCATAATTCATGTTTTCATTTGTATTGGCATATGTGACCATTGATGGGTTTGGTTATGATAAGTGTAAGAAGACTGTTTTGATCCTACGTTGGTATGATTTGATGGATTGAATTAATAGATACATTTGGTAATTATATAATTATTATGTTACACATATAGTCTAAGTGGGAGGTTGTTGGATCCTTAATTCAACATTGACCTTATATGTGAATAATATTATATATTAAGGATTATCACTTAAACGTTATGTCAAATTAAAGTAATATAATGTATAAACATTTTGGCTAGTTATGTATCTAATAGGGTATGAGGTCTTTAATATGTAGTAACTAAAGAGTAATTCAATTTTGTGGTGAGTTGAAATAAAAATACCAAAAGAAAACCCTATGTTATCTATAAATAAATTAGGTTCACATATCACAATACATTTTTCTTTTCTTTTCTGACATTCTATTATCAAAAGAAGACAAAGAGATAGAGAGTATGTGCTGATTTAAAATGTCAAATTGTACTATTTACTTATCATCATAAATTTATATACACTTTCGTTATATTTTTTAACGATTAATATGATAGGTTCATAAATAATTAATTATTATTTTTTTGGTTTTAACAAAAGAATGTAATGAATGATTATGATTTTTGATAAAGATAAAGTCTTATATAGAAAAACCGGAGAGGATCCTCACACGAAAATCACCCTTAATTACAGCAAATCACTTCTTGTTGACAGCAAATCACACGGCACAATTTTATTTCAACACTTCCCATATTTGTTTTAGTTAATTATTCTTCACATTCAATTAAAACGAGTGCGACTATTATAGCCACTTGTTAAACACAGTCAAAAGTTTCCCATACATAGTACTCCAGCCAGGCCCCATCGCGGAAGATATTCTTTTTCATGTCGCCATATCCTTGTGTTATAAGGGAAAGTAAATTAAATAATCTATTAATAATTTTTTTTTTAATTTTTATTCCAAGCATATACTCCAAAGTCAAAAGATTAGTGGATACTTACTTAGGGATCCATATTTTGAAATCTTCAATAAAATCATTTATTATGGCCTACCAAGAAAGGTGAACCCAACCAACCAGTCACACATTATGGTTAACATGATGATGATCATATCAATTTATAAATAGATCACCTAAGCTTCACAACTCTCCCATCACACCTTAAAAATCTAATTCCTTTTACCTGAATTGATCGATCATGGCTGAGGAGAAGCACCACCACCACCACTTCCACCACCACAAGGAAGAGGGTATACCTGGTGAAGTTGACTATAAGAAGGAGGAGAAACATCACAAGCATCTTGAGCACCTTGGTGAGCTTGGTGCTGCTGCTGCTGGTGCTTATGCCTTGGTAATTATATATCATCTTCAATATACTATTTTCCTCATCATCCATCGTTTATCCTAATTGAAAATAGATTTATATCTTATTTTTGTGAGATGATTCCCTCCTTTTACATACTTTATCTTTAAAATTAAGGTTCACCAAAATAAATAAATGATGTGCAAACACTTCATTGACCAAGGAAAATATACCTCCCACATAAGTGATGAGACTGAACAACTGTAAATCGCTCAATTTTAAGGATCAAATACAGTTTTTTTTTTTTTTTTTTCCTTCAGTGAAGTTTAGTTTTGATTTTTTTTTATTTTTGTAATTTTTATCATTAATTTTTATCTTGGACATCTAACACTTAAACCTGTTTACGTCCACCAATAATTTCAATTTGTCTCTTTCTTTTTAAGACGTCACTTTGGTAGTTGTGGTGCTTGAATAATTGTGATTAACAGATCTAAAAATCGTATAGCTACACAGTATTAATTAGTTCACTCTACTACCTACTTACCATAACTATACGTGTTGTGATTAATTTGTGTATCTTTCTTGAATGAAAACTGATGGGGCATAAAGATATATTTTATGACAAAGAAAAGTAAAATTGATTTCCTTTTGCTGAAATTAATTGTTAATTTGGTGATAGCATGAGAAGCACGAGGCAAAGAAAGATCCAGAACATGCTCACAAGCACAAGGTAGAAGAGGAAATTGCTGCAGCAGCTGCAGTTGGTGCTGGTGGTTTTGTGTTCCATGAACACCATGAGAAAAAAGAAGCTAAGAAGGAAGATGAAGAAGCTCATGGAAAGAAGCACCACCACCATCTCTATTGATCCAACATCATAAATATAACAATATTCAAGCTCAGAAGTATCACCATGATGCGTGTCTATCTTTATATCTTCCTTTTCCAGCGTGTTACAAAATAAAATTGATCGAGCTTGAATAGTATTGGTGTACTCTATATAATGTGTGTTATGTTATATTAATAATAATATTGTAAAGTGATTTGAGATAATTTTATTTTGATCATTTTATGCAAGGCATGGACTCACGGTCAATTAAGTTTTGTCTTTCATCAAAATGATAAAATTCGTACCATTTAAATAATGGAGTAAGGGACTTGATTGAAATTAAAATCCGTGTCATGTTGCGATCTTTTTTAAACATACCACAAATTAAGGTAATTGTGTCAATCTAATGTGAGATGAATAAAATTCCGCTAATTTAGCTTGAAAATTAATTAGTTGATCACAAATAAAATGATCTCCTAAATCAAATGATTATTAAAGAAATAAAGGGACAATGTTATCTTACTATGGGTTCCTATGCTGTTAAAGAAATCGATCATTTAGACTTACAAATTACAATTCAACTAAACTTGAAGAGAAGTTGGACTAAGGAATAAAATACATGTAAAGCATATGTTTACGTATATATATTTGAAAGACAGTAAACAAGAATAATGAATATTGAGAACAGGATTTGTTTTGGGTATCTGTCTTTCTACGATTTGTAGTGTAATTGATATTTATGTGTCTATATATACGTAATTTCCCCACTAAATTTATCCACCATATAGTCATATAGAGGCTTGAAATAATTGTCATGTCAGTTAATTTGTGATTCCAAATCTAATTGACGATTAATTAGATAAGAAAAATGTTTATTAATTTCAACTCTTATCCTTATTCCCGAAACGTAAGGGCCAATTATGTAATAGTTCCTTCTGTTTTCTTAGTCAAAGACCTCTCTTTTTTCAATTGTTGAGTACTTGAGTCTCTTGCCATGAAACAAGTAACAATGCTCTACTTGATTAGAAACTAATTTCGCCTGATTTAAAAGGTTTTGTTACTTTTTTATAAATATCGAATACAAATTAAATTTTTCATTAAGTAAATTGTCTCTACAATATATATAGGTTTATATGGTGCCTAATCTCTACATAATCCATTGAGTTAATTGTTGAGTCATTTTAAATACAAACAGTTATTACCTAAGTTAAAACTATCATTTTACATCACAAGTACTCCCCTTCAACTTCAACTATCTAAGTGCATGGCTACCACTACCACTATCAAGTTCTTTGATTAAATGCATCCATATTTCTGCTTAAATTTCCTATTGATCTATGACTTCAACTATGACTTGCCTCTAATTTTCTCTTTCAACTTATACCTGCTTTAACTGACAACAAAGACGGACTATTATATCTAATTATTAAGTCCAATTCCCTCTTCATACAAACCATTTTTTGAGTCAAAATGAATGACTCTAATACGTAAAGGGAGTCGCCAAAAGTTAATAAAAATTTCGATACGTGCATTAGCAAACTAGATTTTCAAGCATTCTATATGTATATTTAAATTTAGATAAAATAATAAGTTTTTTGAGATTATTTTTCGAAGTTTTCCACATGTATATTTCTATGTGAGAAAAAGAAAATAAAATAATAACTTTTTTGACGTACAAAATATATAAATTAATAGTTAAAATTATGAGATTATTTGAAAAGAGATTCATAATTTGATATATTCCTTTATTTATCTTCAGCATAATTGTTAGATGGCAAAGATCGAATTTTACATCACCAAAATACAAGATATATATGAAAGAGACAAAAGAAAAACGTTTTGGATAAATTTGTCCTAAATCATTTCTAGAAAATAAAAAGGAAATATAATAAATTTCTTTAAAAAACTAAAATTAAGTTATAAATTAAGTTTTCTCATATTATTAATTTCTCCAAAATATGTTTTTTAATATATATATATATATATTAAAATTTATTTTTAATAATTAATATGGGCTATATATATTATTTGTAGCATTTATATTAGTTATTTATATTTAATTAACCTCAATAAAAGTGATCTAATTCTAGTGAGTTGTCAATGAGAAAAATTAATATGAACATAAATAAGTGAAAACTAGATTTGGCCCTTTAAAGATTAATGAAAATCTTAATAGGTTTAAAATTAAAAAGATGATCATGGTTGCCAAATAAAAAAACACGTTTCTTTCTTCTATGTCAAGTCCCATAAAAGGAATCTGGTAATTTGGCTGAAGAAGATCATTACATCAAAAGACTATTCCATTACAACATTCGATTAACCTCAATAGATATAAGTATATGTTATTAACATTAATTCTATAATCCGACACAATAGTCCTTAATATTGATTAATGAAAAAAAGTTTATTTGGCTAAAGAAGTTTATCTCCAACATATATAATATAAAATTATTTTTTAACTTAATTTTAAAAAGTATTTCATTTTTTATTCTCAGAAATATTTATTGATAAACCGCAAGTCTTCTCAACTAGTCAACCTGCGTGGTTCGTCCGGTAGCTGTCAGTTTTATATGGAATGTTCGTTGAATTGCTTTAAAGTTTAAAGGCTAAATTGCAGTCTTGTATCTCTAATTTTTTTATTCTTCTATTTTAAAGGAGAGATATTCAGTTTCCTATTTTTAAAAATATAAAATTTTAATTTTATCGTCAATTTAATGTTTATTAATTATTAAATTTTGATATTATTTAATGATTTGTCACTATTTAAGTATATTTAGTAACATGATTTATATAATAAAAATTAAAAAATAATATATAAAAAATTCTCATTTGCATATATTTTTAAGTAATTGATATTTATTTTATTAATAAAAATCTGATTTATATATTTTTTAATTTTTATTTCTAAATTTCATGTTATTAAATATTACATCATTTATTAAAATCTAAAAATTAGTAAATATCAATTTAATGGAGACTAAAATTTTATATTTTAAAATTTTTAAAAATTAAATATTTTATTTTGAAATAGAAAAAATAAAATTATAAATTAAGAAGAATAAAATAATTAAAAATGTAATTTAACAAATTTAAATTAGACACTGGTTAAGAAAATTGAGTTCAGCACTTGAGATTGAGTACTTTAGGATTTTGTTTGTCCAAATCAAGATAATTCTACTGGAAGTTTTTATTTTATTTTATTTTCATTGATAGAAATTACTATGACTACAAACTCAGTTGAAATACTGGTAAGTTACCGAGATATACACAGTTTTAAGTTCAACAATTATTATTGATTTAACGTTACAGGGGAACTCGTGTTAAACTCATCGATTAAATTGGTAAAAAGTTAGACTAATATACATAATGTTTAAAGTTTAACTCTTGATGTGATAATTGTAATTTCTATTAATATAAAAAATTTATTTCGATAATAAGAAAAATATAATAAAAATAAATATAAGATGTTGAAGAAAGATATAAATTATTAAGATAAGTTTAGTGGTAGAAGTTAAGATATGATATATCTAGAATTTTATTAGGTTCGAAATTTCTAATACTGTCATTGTAATTCTTATAATAAAAAAATATCAAAGAAGGATATATTTGTTGATCTTCATTATAATTTAATAAAAGAAAATGATAAGAATTAATGTGGAAAAATTTACTTGACTTTTAATGTAATGACCCATTATGGTCTCTACATTTAATAGAATCGTACTACTACTAGTGAACTAAGAAAAATATTAATATTGGACAACTCATACATACAGACATATATATATAAGAATAAAATAAGTAAGTTCTATGTACCAAAAATATAACATCATATATATACAGTCATCCAAAATAACATCACCCTAGTGTCGGTCAAGCACAACCAACAACTACCTAAGAAGGTAGCTCTGACACTGGGACAAAACTCCTCAACACGCAGCAGTCACCTCAACTTCAAGCTAGTCCTAACTTACTCCCATACCGAGTATGATCATCGCAGTCCTACCACATGGAAACAGAAGGGTAAGCTAGAGTTCAAAAATCAATCATACAAGTACAGAATAAAATCTATACTACACATGCATCCAAATCAAGTCCCAAAGGAACTTCCATCTCCAACAATCATTCATTCATCAAACATGAAGTCAAACACCATACACTTCATCATCATAACAATAATGCAATACATGCAACTCATAACAGATATCAATGCATATCGATCATCCAATGTGTCGTCACGCATACACCTAGGAGATCTCCCTAACAACAGAGTAGTATAAGTGACATCCCATTCTACCGAAACCACCCCAACCATTTTCACACCCAATGCGCCCGCTCGGTCACAGCTAAACAGGATATAATCCTCACTCGGATTTACTCAGATGATGTCACTCACACAATTGGAAGTCTGGATCCATCGTCAGGTAGAGCACAGCTGGGTACATGCTTACCACGACCTTGGCATGCATTACCAAGTCAATTGTAGAGTTTGCCCACCGACTATCCGCAAGGATCCACGTACCTTTCCGAGTACTTGGTTAAGGGAATAACCCTCGACCTCATACCCCGCTCCAACACTAGCTAAGACTTAGAGGAGACTCACCCAAATCAGTGGCCTACTTGAGCACCACTCTCACCCAAAACCAGTGGCCTATCTAAGCACCACTCTCATAATTAGTCGCATATCCAAGCACCACTCTCAAGAGACTCTATGTGAGCTCTTCCAGTTTGAAAATATTTCCCTCTCCTCAAGTCCTAAGCTAGACACATGCCATAAGGCATCACATGCAATTATGCATCATACATCATACATGGTCTACCCACCATCATGATCAACAATCATACACATGCCATAAGGCATCACATGCAATAATATATCATACATCATACATGGTCTACCCACCATCATGATCAACAATTATACACATATGAACATATACTCATGTCATATCATATTTAAACATTCATATATATCATTACCAAGCATACATATGAATCACACCTCACCATACATCATATATCATACATATATGATCTAAAACTTCAACTTTAAACATGCATAAGCATCAATTTCAATCCAAAAACATCAAACTCACTCACGTCCGGCGCAGCCAAATCACGCCCGGCCTAACATCTAACCTGAGATCCCTAAGCTCTTCTACGCCCAACGCGCTCAACCTGCGCCCGACCTAATCCTAGTCAGAGAGTTCAAAAACTTTCATCCAAACCAACAAATCCAGCCACATGCAAACACAAAAACACAATGCATACGCTCCATACAACATAAAAACAAACTCAATCAACCTGCACCCATCTGATGCATCAAATTCACCAAAAACCCCATTTTTCCCAAAACCCGAAAAAATGAGCGAATTTCTCGATCCAGCCAAGGATCCTCGACTTTCATGCATCAATTGAGTCACTAAACTTACAAGCAACTAAACGACAAACATTCTAGCATCCCTCACCTAAAGATTGGCTCAGAATAGCCAAGAACTGAAAAGTAGAATTCCCCTCCGAAGCTCAACCCGGAACTTCAATCCACCCAAAGCAAACTTTCTAATCTGAATTTCAAGATGAGACAGAAGAAATTAGTGATCTAGAGGAGAAAAAGAATCATATAGAGAAATTTGGGAGAAAAAGGAGCTTATAGACCCAGAGTCCTTCTCTCTAAAACTTCTCTCTAAAAACTTCACTTTTTCCTCAACCACACAACCTCTATTTATAGAAGTTCAGGAGTGGCCAGAACGACCTGTTTCGAATCTGGAACGGCCCGTTATGCACCCCTTCATCACGTACAAAAATCACATGCAGAACGGCCTGTTCTGAAACCCGAATAGCCCGTTCTGGGATTCATCCAGAACGGCCCGTTCTCCATCCAGAACAGCCAGTTCTCCATCCAAAACGGCCCGTTCTCAACTACGATTTACAGGTCAATTTAGTAGTTTAGAACGGCCCGTTCCATTTTGGGAATGACCTATTCTGGACTACTAAATCACCCATATTGGGCTTTTGGGCCGTCTAAAATACTTACTACGTTACACTTAAGACTTTTTTATATACATTAGAAGTTGTCTAGAGGATTTCTTAAAATTATTTAATGCTTAAAATAATTATGATGTGTCAAGTATGTAATTGAAATGTGATGGATATAATATGGTGTGATTTGATGTTGTTCATGTACTTTATCATCAAGGTACCTCTATGGAATGCAATGCTGATGTTGTATTGGTATGTTGCTATTAATGTAATCATATGTGGTGTTGGAAGGATGTTTTATGAATATGCTAGGTGATTTTAGTAATTATATAAAACATTGAGTTATTAGACAAAATAAGTTTATAGTTTATATAATCTTACTCTTAAAATAAATAGATTCCTCTTTATTATATAGTGTATACATCCAAGTGTTGTGAATATATTAATCTTATGTATTTAGTTATTTTTTCGCTGCTTATAATTGATTTTGTTAAATGAGGGACCTTGATGATTTGTTACTGGCATTGTCTTTATTGGAGAGAAAGTTCCAAGAGTATTCTATCAAAGCGTTAAATTGATTAATCTTTCTCACTTATATATTACTCGATATGTCTAATTATATCATATAATCTTATTCACAATTAAACTCCAACAGTTTTTAGTTTTATGATTAAGTAAAACAAAAATTCCAAGAAGTGGTAAAAATGATTATGTAATTTTACACGATGTAAAATGTAAAATTATTAAAATGAACTATAAAATCCATATAGAATAGTCAATATTTTGTTTAGTATAAAAATGATTTTTATTTTTAAGAGTATTAGAGTAGTGATTTGGTTAAAAAAAAATTGGAATGGATATTTGGTGATAAGTTATTATTTTTTGATTCATATGTTAATAACTACAAATCTTCTAAAAAAAATATTAATATCTATAAATAAAATAACATATCAATTATTAAATACTTCAAATTAATATGTAAGTATTTTATTTTATTTTTGTTAAATGCAGATTACCTTCTTTCTTTAAATCGATAGCAATTATCAAATTAAGAAAGCAGTGGATAAATTATTATTTATTATTAAGTAATAGTATTTTAAGAGTATGTTGTTATTATTTTTTATTAAGAGTATTTTTATGCAATAATAATTTAATTTCTATATTTCTCATTATATATTTTATTTTTCAACTGTACGTAATTTCCATTTCACATTAATTAACTTCACTTGTAACTACATGAAGAGTTATATATGCTTTCATGAAGAGTATATAGACATTGTTACTAGAAATCTGAAGCACTTTTTGTAAAATACAAAATAATTGCATTATCTTAAAAACTAACATGTTAGATGAGTCATGTGTTAGAGAATGGAGCATCATCATAGACTCAAAAAATACACAAAAGACAGGATGAAATGATACTTTGCCGACATATATGATTGGTTGCGTATGATATTTGTAAATTATTGCGAAATCAATAGTACCATATATATGCTGCAATGGTAGATAAAGTTGTGGTTCAAAGGGAATTACCAGGTGGGTAAAATTGATATTTATTAAAAAGAAAAATTGAAAGCAACCTAAAGTACTATTAATCTTTATTAGTAACAATATATATATATATATATATATATATATATATATATATATATATATATTTGGAAGTAGGGATAGAAACATAAAAACAATGCATACGCTCCATACAACATAAAAACAAACTCAATCAACATGCACCCATATGATGCATCAAATTCACCAAAAACCCCATTTTTCCCAAAACTCCAAAAAATGAGCGAATTTCTCGATCCAACCATGGATACTCGACTTTCATGCATGAATTGAGTCACTAATCTCACATGCAACTAAACGACAAACATTCTAGCTTCCCTCACCTGAAGATTGACTCAAAATAGCCAAGAACTGAAAAGTAGAATTCCCCTCCGAAGCTCAACCCGGAACTTCAATCCACCCAAAGCAAGCTTTCTAATCTGAATTTCAAGATGAGACAGAAGACATTAGTGATCTAGAGGAGAAAAAGAATCATACAGAGAAATTTGGGAGAAAAAGGAGCTCATAGACCCATAGTCCTTCTCTCTAAAACTTCTCTCTAAAAACTTCACTTTCTCCTCAACCACACAACCTCTATTTATAGAAGTTCAAGAGTGGCCAGAATGGCCTGTTTCGAATCTGGAACGACTCGTTCTGCACCCCTTCATCACGTACAAAAATCACATGCAGAACGACCTGTTCTGAAACCAAAATAGCCCGTTCTGGGATTCATCCAGAACGACCCATTCTCCATCCAGAACGACCTGTTCTCCATCCTAAACGGCTCATTCTCAACTACGATTTACAAGTCAATTTAGTAGTTTGGAACGGCCCGTACCAATTTGGGAACGACCCATTCTGGACTACTAAATCACCCATATTGGGCTTTTGGGCCTTCTGAAATACTTACTACGTTACACTTAAGACTTTTTTTATATACATTAGAAGTTGTCTAGAGAATTTCTTAAAATTATTTAATGCTTAAAATAATTATGATGTGACAAGTATGTAATTGAAATGTGATGGATATAATATGATGTGATTTGATGTTGTTCATGTACTTTATGATCAAGGTGCCTCTATGGAATGCAATGCTGATGTTGTATTGGTATGTTGCTATTAATGTAATCATATGTGGTGTTGGAAGGATGTTTTATGAATATGCTAGGTGATTTTAGTAATTATGTAAAATATTGAGTTATTAGGCGAAATAAGTTTATAGTTTATATAAACTTACTCTTAAAATAAATATATTCCTCTTTATTATATAGTGTATACATCCAAGTGTTGTGAATATATTAATCCTATGTATTTAATTATTTTTTCGCTACTTATAATTGATTTTATTAAATGAGGGGACCTTGATGATTTGTTACTAACATTGTCTTTATTGGAGAGAAAGTTCCATTCTATCAAAGCATTAAATTGATTAATCTTTCTCATTTATATATTATTCGATATGTTTAATTATATCTTATAATCTTATTCACAATTAAACTCCAACAGTTTTTAGTTTTATAATTAAGTAAAACAAAAATTCCAAGAAGTGGTAAGAATGATTATGTAATTTTACACTATGTAATAAAATGTAAAATTATTAAAATGAACTATAAAATCCATATAGAATAGTCAATATTTTGTTTAGTATAAAAATGATTTTTATGTTTAAGAGTATTAGAGTAGTGATTTCGTTAAAAAAAAAATTGGAATGAATATTTGGTGATAAGTTATTATTTTTTTATTCATATGTTAATAACTATAAATATTCTAAAAAAATATTAATATCTATAAATAAAATAACATATCAATTATTAAATACTTCAAATTAATATGTAAGTATTTTATTTTATTTTTGTTAAATGCAGATTACCTTCTTTCTTTAAATCGATAGCAATTATCAAATTAAGAAAGCAGTGGATAAATTATTATTTATTATTAAGTAATAGTATTTTAAGAGTATGTTGTTATTATTTTTTATTAAGAGTATTTTTATGCAATAATAATTTAATTTCTATATTTCTCATTATATATTTTATTTTTCAACTGTACGTAATTTCCATTTCACATTAATTAACTTCACTTGTAACTATAATGAATTGAAGAGTTATATCTGCTTTCATGAAGAGTATATAGACATTGTTACTAGAAATCTGAAGCACTTTTCGTAAAATACAAAATAATTGCATTATGTTAAAAACTAACATGTTAGATGATTCATGTGTTAGAGAATGGAGCATCATCATAGACTCAAAAAATACAAAAAATACAGGATGAAATGATACTTTGCCGACATATATGATTGGTTGCGTATGATATTTGTAAATTATTGCGAAATCAATAGTACCATATATATGCTGCAAGTGGTGGATAAAGTTGTGGTTCAAAGGGAATTACCAGGTGGGAAAATTTGATATTTATTAAAAAGAAAAATTGAAAGCAACCTAAAGTACTATTAATCTTTATTAGCAACAAAATATATATATATATATATATATTTGGAAGTAGGGATAGAAGAGAAAGATAAATACGATAAATAATTTAATAAAATTTAAAAATAAAATAAAAATAAATTAGAAGAAAAAATGTGAATATATCAAGTATTTTCCTCTTAAAACGAATGCAAATAGTCTAAATTATGAGTCAAATTTAATATAAACTAAAAATATTTTGAAAGTTTTCTTAAGAAAAAAAAAGGACTTTTTACATCATGCCATGGCCATGCCTTTGCATATTAGAAAAAGTATTTAGATCAGTAATAGTGCTTGTTATGGTTAAATAATAATAATAATAATAATAATAAGTTGAGAGAGTTTTATTTATATAAAATTGTATGGTATAAAAATTTTACTTTCGATATTTAACTACGATTCTAAATGTCAATACTCTAAAACGAAATCTTAAAAGTCGTATAGGATATATTTATATCATATAATATTATCAAAAGATTTATTAGTTTGGACAACAACTTGGATCCATAAGAATTGATTGTAAGTTAATTATGACTAAGGCAGTGATTTATAGTTTTCCTCAAAAGCAAAAGAAAAAAAAAGTCTATTAAAATGATATTTAACTATTACATGGAAGAATCATATTTGTTTACATATTACTCAACCAAATTTCAAGGAAAGGAATACCTACTGAATGGGAAAAAGAAAGGAGCTAGGCAACTTCTGCTAAAAGAGAGGAATTGGTGAAATGAAAATTAATGCCAAACTTTGATAAGTGGAAGCCATTCTTCATGGAAACACATAAATACTTTATATAGACAATAGTCATAAGGGGGTTAAATTAGTACTTCTTAGAACAAGATTATGGGTAAATTTATTTTGAAAAAAAAAAATCTATGAAAAACGTTTTTCTTAATAAAATAAGTTTTTTTTTTTAAGAAAAATTATGTGTTTATCGAAACTCTTTTTTAAAATAAGATTTTTTTAAGATGCAACTCCTATCTTATTCTTAGAAAATTATTTCTTTAAAGAACTTATTTATATATACTTATTTCTAAGATTAAATAAACAGATGTTATATATTCCTTAGGGTAAGTTAAGAGTTTGTCCAAATCCTCTCAGCATATCAGTTTTATCATGGGAATAAAAGCAATTATATTTTGACAAATTAAGAAGAATATTTGGCAGTCAAATTTAAATTGCTTCATCCAAATAACAATCTAGTTATAGCTAGCTTGTGGCCTATGCCAGAGTTAAAATGATGATAAGGAAAATAAAGATTAATTAAGCAAAATAATTAATGAGTCCAGCAAAACAAGATGCGCTGATAGTAAAAATTTATGCTGCTGTTTCTCGGAAAAATTGAATCAGGAACAGGAAAATAATTTTTTTCCTGTTCCATCCATTTACCTTATCCAAAATTGTACTAGAATTAGTACTTACAATAGCCTAAAAAACTTAACCATGATATTTATACCACTAAATTTCTGGTTTTGCACATAGGAAAATCAGGAGGAATGTGGAATATTAATTATTTTATGAAACAAAAGGTAAAATTCATTCTTTAACATACATTCCTTTTACAATCTTTTGAGCATAAACATTACAAATATTATAATCATCATAAGATATCGAACCACAACGTTCTTAGATTTTTATAGGACAAGGGACAACAATAGTAAGTGACACAAATAGTTGTGTAATTTCATTTCAAGTGGCCCCACCCCATCAAACTTTGGCGCGTCTGTGCAAGACAATAATCATGAAGCACACATGATAAGCTTTCACTTCATTCAACAAAGTTTTGGCTTTAATCAATGGAGTTTTAAAACTTGGATAATTATTATAGGCTTTCAATATCTATTAAAGGAACTTCTAGCTTCCCGCCAAAGAAAAGAACAACACAAACCGTATAAGAACACTCAACTTTGGAACCCACAAGAGCTAGCTACATGTGAAAGAAAAGAATAAATGCTTTTCCCATTTGTTGAAGCTTCACATCTATAGAAGCCTCAAACAACATGCTTCTGTTCAGTTGCCCATTTAAAAATTTAGCATATTATTTTAACCTCTTGCACATCTTTTTTAATTCTTGTTCTGCTAAGAAAATATTGTACTAGCATCCTAGATGGACGTGGAATTGGGACTCAAAATCACTAAAACTAAAGATGACATTGCTTCCATCTCCGAGTATCGATTAGCAAAGGACAAATCAGGACCAATCTTTCAGTCTAGAGAAACAAACAATGTGTTCATCCTCACTGCCCATCTTAAAGGTTAGTTTTCTTGTCACATTTCTAAATAACTGATTTTGTTTTAGAAACTATAAGCATACTATATCAGATGCAATCACTTAAACTTACGAACATTGATTACGTTGAATAACACAAGAAGAGCTTTGTCGCTTATATGTGATTTTATATATATATATATATATAACTGGTTTACTTGTCTTTATTTATTTTTTGTCTTTTATCATTTATGTAATACATCATGGTAAGTTTTCACGCAAACACAGGTTATAAGAGGAATAACATTAACATAAAGATTAGTGAAGATGGTAGTAAGATATCAATTAGTGGAGAGAGGCCAATTCAGAATATTTTGATGATGGGGTGGTTAATGCACAGGAAAGAGGTTGATGTTGTAGGGTTCAATAAGGTTTTCAAAATTCCTGATGGGGTGAAATTGGATGACATCAAAGCAAAGTATGATGAGGAGGACAGGATATTGAATATTTCCATGCCAAAATTGGTTAAAGGAATTTGTGGGGCTAGGATTGAAGAGGTTAAGGAAGAAGAATCTCATAGAGGGGGATCAAAACTAGAGAAAAGAGAAGTTGAACAAACTCCTAGCAGTGTTGGAGAGACAAGTCAAAAAGGATCTAAAGAACCTGAAGTTCAACCAATGGAGGATAGGAAAAGTCTCATAGAGGAGAAGGAGGGAGAAGTATCTGACAAGATGCTTGATGATGCCAATAGGAAAATAATTAAAGACACAATACAAAAAGAAGTAGAAAATTCCAAGTTGGGAACTAAAGGAGGAAATAGAGAAAGTTTTGGGGAGAATGTTGGAAAGGAAGAGTGTGAAGTAAGGAAGATATCAGAACTAGAGAAAAATGTTCTTGGCGACACATCACAAAAAATTGGAGATACAAGGCAAAAGGAAATTGAAAATTCAAAGTTAAGGATTGAGGATGGAGGGGTAAAAGGAATGAGAGAAGAGGTTGGAAAAATAGAATACGAAGTAGTGAAAACATCAGAAACTATGAAAAAGGTAGGTGTAACTATCCCACAAAATAAAGATACAAATCAAGATGGAGTGTTTGAGTATCAAGAAATGGAGGACAATGAAGGTTTTGTAAAGGAGAAAAAAGGGATGAGTGAAAATAAGTTTGATGAGGTCAATACAAACATAATTGGAGAGGTGATCCAAAAAGAAATAGGAAAACCTAATTTAGAAATTGAGGATAAAGATGGAGAAAGTATGAAAGGAAATATAAGGAAAGTAGGATATAAAGGAGCAAAGACATCAGAAATAAAGCAAAACATAGGTGCAAATGTCACACAAAATATTGGAGATATGAGCCAAGGATTATCTAAAGAGCCTATTGTTGAACAAAGAGATGAGGCTAAAAGGACTATTGGGAAGATGGAGAGACAGGATTCTAAAGAGATGCTTGTTAAGGCTAATGTGTGTACCGAGGAAGAGACACTTAGAGACTCAAAACAAAAACAATTCAGAGAACCTAAGTTTGAAGTCAGTGATAGACTTAAAGAAGGTAGTATGGAACTAACAGAAATAATTAAGGCATCAAAACTTGACCAGAATGAAAATGATCAAATTCTGAGCAACATTGGTGGTATAAGTCAAGAAAAATATAAGAAGTCTACAATTCAAAAAAAGAAGAAAACTGGAAGCATAGAAGAGAATGTGGATGGAGGGAAATCTGAGAGGATTCTTGTTGAAGCCAGTAAGGACAACCAAAAACTCATGTCTGGAGATTGCATCCAAATGGATATGAAAAAGCCTAAGATTGAAACTAAGGATGTAGATCAAGAATGTGTAGGGGAGAAATTTGGTAAAAAAGAATTTGATTCAATGACAACGATAAAAGAAGGGTTTCCTGAGTTGTTACCAAAAGCTACAATTGAGGAAAGCAAAGGGTTGAGTGCTTCAAAAATGCAAGAAACTAAAGATATCAAAAACACAATGACCAAAAGAAAACCAAAAAATAATGAAAATTTTGTTGATAAAGATGATTGGGAAGAATCCAAAAGGATGGATAAGGAAGCAAAAAATGATATAACAATAAAAGAAAGACAAGAAAGTGAATATGTTAAAGAAGCAATGACTAAAAAAGAAAGAAAACAGATTCAATATTTTGTTGATGATGGTGAAAGAGAAGTACGCAAAAAGATGCATGTGGAAGCAATGAAAGACTTCAAAAAGGAGACAATAGAAGAAAATGAAGATTTCAAAGAATCTATGATTGAAAGTGAAGGTGAAGGTTCCAAAAGAATACATATAAAAGCAAAGAATGACTTTGCAAAAAATACAATGCAAGAAACTGAAGATGTCACAAAAGTAATGGTTAAGAGAAAATACAAAGAGATTGAAAATCTTGAGAATAAGGGTGAAGTTGAAGAATTGAAAAAGATGCATATGGAAGCAAAGGACACAGAAAAGGAGACAATGCAAGAAAGTAAAGAAGTCAAAGAAGCAATTGTCAAAAACAAAGGCAAAGAGATTGAACATTTTGTGAAAAAAGGTGAAGACGAGGAACTCATGAGCAAGCAAATGGAAGCTAAAAATGAATTAAAAAAAGTGATAATGCAAGAAAATGAACAAGTCAAAGAAGCATTGGTCAAAAGAAAAGGCAAAGAAAATAAATATTTATTAGATAAGGGTGAAGGAGAAGAATCCAAAAGAATGCATATAGAAGCAAAGAAGAACTTATCAAAAGAGATGAAGCAAAAAAGTGAAAATGTTAAAGAATCAATGGTCAAGAGAGAAGATAAAGAGATTGAATATTTTGTGGATACAAATAAAGGTGGAGAATCCAAAACAATGCATATGGAAGAAAAAAATTACTTAACAAAGGAGACAATGAAAGAAATTGAAGATGTTAAAGAAGCAATGGTCAAAAAGGAAGATAAAGAGATTAACTATTTGATGGAAAAGGGTGAAGGTGAAGAACCCAACATGATGCATATAGAAGCAAAAAAGGACTTTAAAATAAAGCCAATGCAAGAATTCAAAAAGGTGCATGTGGAAGCAAACAAGGACTTGGTAGAAGAGAAAATGCAAGAAAATGAAGATGTTAAAGAAGTGATGGTCAAGAGAAAAGGTAAGGAGACTAAATATTTTGTAGATACAAATAAAGGTGGAGAACCCAAAATGATGCACATAGGAGAAAAAAAAGACATAACAAAGAAGGCAATGGAAGAAAGTGAAGACGTTAAAGAAGCAATGGTCAAAAAAGATGATAAAGAGATTGACTATTTTTTGGAAAAGAGTGAAGGTCGAGAACCCAATATGATGCATATAGAAGCAAAAAAAGACTTAAAAATAAAGTTAATGCAAGAAAGTCATGCCAAAAATGCAATGATTGAAAGAAAAGACAAAGAGACCAATTGTCTTTTGGATGAGGATAAAGGTGAAAATTCTAAAAGGATGCACATGAAAACAAAGAAAGATTTGACAATAGAGAAGATGAGAGAAACTAAAGATGTCAAAGAAATAAAGGTCAAAAGAAAGGACAGAGAGATTAAAGATTTTGTAGAGAAAAATGAATGTGAAGAGCTTAGAAAGATGCTTATGGAAGAAAATAAGCAATTAACAAAAGACACAATACAAGAAAGTGGCGATGTCAAAGAAGCAATGGTCAAAAAAACAGGTGAAGAGATTGAATATTTTTTGGATAAGGATAAAGGGAAAGAATCCAATGAAATGTTGGAGGTGAAGAAAGACTTAACAACAAAATCAATGCAAGAAAGTGAAGGTGTCAAAGAAACAATGGTCAAACTAAAGGGAGTAGAGATTGAATATTCTTTGGATGAAGATGGTGAAGAACCCAAAAGGATACATAAGAAAGAAAAAGACTTAACAATAGAAAAAATGCAAGAAAATGAAGATGTCAAAGAAGTAATTGTGAAAAGAAAAAATGAAGTGACTGAAAATCTTTTGGATAAAGATGAAGATGAAAGACATAAAAGGATACTTAAAAACACTAAGGAAGAATTAATAAAAGAGGAACTGCAAAAACGTGAAGACTTCAAAGGTGCAGTGGTAAAACAGAAAGGCAAGGAGATTGAGTATTTTATGGAAAAGGGTGAAGGTGAAGAATCCAAAGGGATGCATATGGAAACAAATAAGGACTTAGAGAAAGTGATGATGCAAGAAAGTGAGCATGGCAAAGAAGTAATGATCAAAAGAAAAAACAAAGTGACTGAATATTTTGTGGATATGAGTAAAGATGAAGATCCCAAAAGAATGCATATGGAAGCAAATAGGGACTTAACAAAAGATACAATGCAAGAAAATGAAGATGTCAAAGAAGCAATACTCAAAAGTGAAGGTAAAAAGATTGAATATTTTCTTAATGATGATGGTGAAGTTGAAGAACCCAACAGAATGAAAATGAAAGTGAAGAAGGACTTAACAACAGAGACAATAGATAAAAATGATGTCAAAGAAGTAATGGTTAAAAGAAAAGAAAAAGACATTGACTATTTTTTAGATGAGGATAAAGGTGAAGAATATAAAATGGTTGATAGGAAAGCAAATAAGGACTCGATAACAGAGACAATGCAAGAAATTGAAGATATCAATGAAGTAATGGTCAAAAAGAGAAACAAAGAAATTGAAAATTTTGCATATAATGGTGATGATAAAGAATATAGAATGAGTATTGAAGCAATGAACTTAACAAACGAGACAATGCAAGAAAGTAAAGATGTCAAAGAAACAATGGTCAAAAAGAAAGACAATGAAATTGATTATTTTGTGGATAAAGGGGAAGGTGAAGAGATCAAAAGGACGCATAGAAAAGTAAAGAAAGACATAAGAAAAGATTCAATGCAAAAGGAAATTGAAAAGATTAAGATTGGAATTAAAGATAATGATCAAGAAAATGCACTGAAAAAAATTGATGAAGAAAAATTTGAAGCACCAATTAAAGTGTTACCTAAGTTGGTTATAGGGCAAGATGAAAGTAGTGGTCTTAAGGTTGCAGATATGGAAGAGCAAAGATGGATAACCAAAGAAGACATGGTTAAAACTGAAAGATTAAAGGAAAACATGCTAGGAGAAAAGTCTAAAAATATTGAAGAAGTGGACAATGTTATTGAAAAAAATATAGCAACTAGAATCTTACAAGAGGAAACTAAGGAGTCTAGCATTGAAAGAAAGTTCAAAGATGGACCATATATACCAGAAAATATGGTCAAATTAGTATTTGAAGTGTTAGGGACTTTCCAGGCAAAGCTTCCCAAGCAGGTGATGGAAGCAATTGCCCAAAATAAGAATGATGCAAATGAATATGTTATTGTGAAGTTGAAAGGAGAAGGATCAATAAAGATGCATGTTGAACCAAATGAGACTTTTGATGAGGAAGCATCTATGGACAAAATGGGGAAAGAAATTAGAAAGCCAAAACTTAGGTCAAGTGATCAAATAAGTGGAAAAGAGAATGTTAATGTTGGAGTATTTGATGAAAGTAAAATTGAAGGGCCTAAGGATAAAATTGTTAATAAAGATCAACATGAGCAAAGAGGTGTTGCAAATAGAATTGGAAAAGTAGACAATATAGAAAAGTACATGCTCCAAAAAGAAAATGTAACAAATGTTAGTCCTATTGCTCAAAAAATGGAAACAAAAAAAGACTTGAAAGCAACTCTTGAAAGAGAGAAATACATGATAGCTCAAAAGGTTAAAGATGAAAAGTTTGGGATACATGAAAAAAATATAAGAGATGATGTTGAAAAGTTTGATAAGGAGGGATATCAAATAAAGGTTGCAGATTGGATGTTAAAAGGAGAATATGTAGAAGAAGTTGTTCCTGAGAAAGAAAGAGATAAACAAAATGTTGCAAAGAGTGAAGAAGTTAAAGAGACTTTTAGACAACCACTCAAAAAAGATATGGCAAAAACAACTCAAGCAACAGAAGATAAGTCTAAAATGAAGGAAATAACTCAAGAATTTGAAAAACCTAGTGGTTTCAAACAAGTTGTAGAAAGAATGCATGAAAGTCACAAAGAAAAACATCAAAAAGACCCAAAAGAAGTCATTCCTAAAATAGAGGTGAAAGCTCCAACAATAACCACAAAGAAAGAAGTCCAGAAATCAAAGAAGGATGAGATGTCACATGTGCCTAAGGTAATTCAAAGAAAAGAGAGGGAAAAGGATGTTCATGCACCAGAAGCAACCATTTCTAAAAAAGAAGAGCTTGCACAAGCTACAACCATGCATTCAATAACAAAAGGTGACATTGACAAGCCACAAGTAACCCAACTTTTATCTTCATCTAGAGAAATGTGGAGCAAAGAACCACGTAAATTACATAAGCATGGTATGAAAGAATATGACTTAAAGGATGAGAGTTTAGTGCAAATGCAAGGGGGAAGAGAATCTATTCATTCAATAAAAGGTAGTGCAACATCAGAAGCAATTGCAAATGGAGTGGTGGAGCCATCCAAATTCTTTAGCTCATTTTCTACTCAACCATTTAAAGATGAAGAAAAGGACAAGATAAATACTAGTAGAGACCAAGATTCTCAAGATGTAGAAAATGATTCAAAAATAGATGGTCAAGAATCAACCAAAAGTAAAACAAACCAAGAAGTTGAGAAAAAAGAAACAATTCAACCAGAGCTCCCTGAAGATCAACAATTCATACATAAAGATCAAGAAGAAGAAAGACATGGAACACATGAAATTGAAGAAGAAGATGCCTTTGAGAAAGGAGATGGAGTAAATCAAGAAGAGTCTCAAGCGTTAATGGAGCAAAAAGAATGTGAAGAGGAAGCTACTAGAGGAAAGAAGAATAACCAAAAAAGGTCAAAGAAATTGTTTGTTTCAATGATCATAGCAGGATCAACCCTTCTTGGTTCTGGAATATTTCTCTTTATTCGGCATAGAAGAGCTAGAAAAGGGTAACTTTTTGTTCATTAAATTTTCTTTCCATATTTTTTCTATGAAGAAAAATTTATGTAGTGCACTTATTTTTGCTAACAATGCTAAGTGATACTTAAAGTGAGTTGAAGTTCACATTACTTATTAATTTTGAACTCATAGAAATTCAATGGAGAAGTGCATGCAATGACTTGTTTGTTCTATACATAGCAACATCTTTGTTCTTTTGGTAAGCAAACTTGTATGCATTGGTGTGTGACTTGGATCTTACCTTGTTTGATGCTACAAAAAAAGAAAAATATATTGGCATGAATAACCAACCTTACACCACTAATATTGGTTCTTATTATAGCCCTAAAATGATCGGTAAAATTACCAATTAATTTATTTTTAAATTTAAATTCTTTTATTCATATTATAACACTTATCATTTTAAAAATCTTGGAAATGGTTTTTTTTTTTATCAAAAATGTTATTTCCTTGTAAGAGGGAAGAGGATGTGTTATGAATTTTCTTTGTTAGTTGTTTTGCTAAAAGCAGTTGCTCATGCTATAATGAAAGGTTTGTATCCTATAACTATTTTGTTTCATGACCTCATTGTGTTTACAATAAGTATCTCATTTGCTTTTGGAAACTCTTAAAAACCATTTCTAGTGAATCAGATGTGACTTTTGATAATAACTATATTTCTTCGCTTTGTATGATCTAATTGAGCTTTATGTTGTCTATGTCGTGTGATAATAATTATGCTTTTCTTGTATAAAACAAAAATGTTAAGTGAATTGGGCACCTGGTGTTTTTATAGATTAAAGCATCATATTGCCTTGAAACATGTATTCTTATTTTATGTGTTGTAAATCTATAGTTAGAGTTGATGATCTTAACATTTTTTTTGTTTCTACATTTATCCTGTAGGTATTAAATGTAATGATATTATAGTGATGTAAAAACAAGTGCACTTGATAATCTTTTCATCTTTTAAATCTTTGTTACTCATTTAAGGTAATAAAAATATGAATAATTAGATGATGCATTTGGATCAATATATTGTCATAAGTTATTAATCTTTTTTATATGTGTGTATCAATTTAAAAAGCAAGCAATGGTGATGAATTACTGGTTTGAATAATATTTTATCTATATGATACTTCTATACTTAACCACAATACATTATTTTTAGATGTATGTGAATAAACTAATTGAATTATTTTGTGAATTTTTTATTAATTTGCTATAGTTGAAATTAGTTCACTCTTAACATTGGAGAAGTTTTTATCAATTGTTTTTAACTATGCTAGTGATAGTTGGGCTCTTCTATTATTTCCATGAGTATCCTTCTTGTCTTCCTTAAAATTTTTTTTCTTTTTCTTTTCTTTTCTTTTGAAAGAAATTGTATTGTTGAAAATTTATTGTTCTATTTTGTTCATTCTACATTTTGTTTTGTGTTAAAGACATGTTTTGACCTCTTTTAAGAAAAGGAAATAAAAAGGTAAAATGAATTCAACTTTTTTACATTTAACTTTTATAGATGTTATTTCATCTAAATTTTTTATAAAGTAAAGTGTATAAATTGATTTTAGCTTATGAGAGAAGTTAAATTCATTTTACCTTCTTAATTTTTTTTCCTATAAATTCTTATTAAAATAATTTATGAAAACATACCCTAATTAGAAAAATGGAAGGTCATTAATTGTTATGTATTCCATTAAACTTGAAAACATAACAATTACATCAAATTTCAATATTGGTCCTTTATATATGTCATTGTCCTTTGAATGTAGGATTTTGATATGATTCAAGCTATCAATAGAAGCATGACCAAGTGAGAATATTGTGTCTACTTCAACATATGTGCATTAGCTAAGTTGATAAGGTACCATGACTAAAATTTAAATAATTGATGTTGAGATGTTACCATTTAATCACACAAATATAGGATATACAAAGACTATCTCAAGTCAAAAATCCAAATCATTTTGTGGGTACACATATTGTTATATAAGAATACGAAATTGTAACTATAGTATATTTCTGTACATGGCTCATATTTTATATATTTGTTATGTAGATGCTAGAGCAACATGGAATAGAACAAAGGGGATGCAATACATTGAGCATATGGACAACACTTGCTCCTAATCTTGGCCCGCTTGTCTATGGGTTGTCGCTAAATGGATTAGGAGGCAAGAGAAGTAGTCCCACATGGTATGATACAAGGGTGATATTGTAATTATGTACCTTATTATATATGATCTAGCCCTATTTTCTAATGAATAATATAGACAACAATTATACTCCTGAGGATGAAGACACACTTATCGAACCTCATTAAACCATATTGTTTGTGTGTGTGTGTGTGCATGCATTTTATTCTACTAATTTAAAATTTAGTTGATATTACATTATATACACACATAAGTAGAGTTAGACAACTTGATCAAGGGTACCAAAGTTACAAAAGTTAAAATTTGGATGACAACCACAAAAATAAAATATATCTAAAAAAAAGGTATATGTCAATTTTCATACAACATATTTAAAGTTAATTATATGTTCAAAAACTTTACTTATATTAATTATTGATCTATATAAAAAAAATTGTTGCATGTTATGAAAAATGTCATAATGCTTTTATCATTTATAAAAAAAATCCATTATCATTGTATTGAGATTAAAGAAAATAAACAAAAACAAAATTAAAAAAAATATTATTACAATCCTTCTTTGAATTAAAGAAATAAAGTATCAAATAGTTTTCAATTTTTTTTTTAACTTACAAACTCAATCTATACATTAAGAAGTTTTAAAATTTAATGTATATCATGAGTTTTTGAGTGAAGTGAATGAATCTCTCCTCTTATATATATGTGTATGAGGGGGGGTTCACTATTAAATTACTTTTGAAAAATCAAATAAATAGAAGAATAAATGAAAATACATAAAATTATTTAAGATATTTCTGTCTATAATTTTTTTTATAATTTTTTGTTCAAATCAAATTTCCAAGGTTAGAAATTCTTACCCAAATTCTTTCTTTAATCTCACACTAATAAATCCCATTATATCAAGGGACTCAAATTATTTACCACTTGATTCCTTAGTATGATGACACTCAATTAATAGAATCAAAATTTTTAATTCCTTAATAATTAATTAAAATTTGAGTAAATTTAATATTATAGGTTTCTAAATAACTCAATCAACAATGCTCTCATCCTTGAGGTACATTTATCAATTTGTTATTCTATATAACATATCATATAATTTTAATCTCTCAATTGTCGAAATTCAAAAAATTTCGATCTTACCCATAGATGATTTAGACTTCATTTTGAAAATCTCATCGGCTTTGGAATGTCCTAAGACCGGACTAATTATCTACATGATTGTTGGTTTACCGCATGCGAATAGGGTTGTGAGTAAAGCAAATAAAGAGGAAAAGGAAAAAAGAGAGAATTAAAAACCTCCAAAGCAAGCTTTTATAGAAAAATCTTCAAGAATGTGTATAGGGGCACATTTTGGCAGCCTTTCGCTTTACAAAAGCCTCATAATCACTCTGAAATTTACTGAGAGAGAAGGGGAGTCAAATCTGACAGGTATTTGTGACAAGTGTGAGGTGTGTGGAAGAATAAGTCCTAGGCATGCTTATATAGGCGCTCAGGGAAAGGGAACGGTCGTTTCCAACACTGGAATGGTCGTTTCGCACCTCAGAGAAACACTAGATTAGTTAATTGGGAACGATCATTCCCAATTAGGGTTTATTTGCAAATTTTCAATTGGAAACAGCCATTTTGTGACACCTTCTACCCCACATACATAATTATACAATGAATAGAAATTAAAATCTTTCATAAATAAAACCAGAATCTCAATTATCATAAGTAGAGGGTTCACATTTGTAATTCATAAACAATAAATCCAAAATGGAAATTACAAAAGAAGGAAACTGAGATTTTCAAAACAGTTCAATGAAAATAGCATCCTAAATTAGTCCTAACTAAGCTCCGATGTCACATATCTTATTAGAGCATGCCCACTGAAGCCTAAGCCTCGTCATCAACATCCTCAAGCTGGTGATCATCTACAACATAAGGTCAACATACATAGAACAACTAGGGGAGTGAGAAACGTCTAACTCGGATTCAGGTGTAGAAATACAAGTTAGATAGTAACACACATAACAGTCATAACAAGCTCAATCCATACACAAATAATATCACATACACACACACTCATCATGTAATGATACCAAGGACTCAACTCATAAATGCATGCATGTGGTGCCATACAAAATTTGCACAGATATCATCACTTGCATGCTGATACAACAATACCTAGTGCACATATATCACTAGTGGCCTATAGCACACCTAGAATTTCACATGGATACACTGGTATATGGCCTCAATGACACACCTGGAATAGCTCATTACACTAGCATGTGGACTAAGTAGCACACATGGAGTCAGATATACATATGATGTTGTCACACATTTACTATTCATTGACTCAACATTTCATTTATCACATATTCTCATATCTCATATCACGTTATCTCATACTATCATGTCACAGGTCACACATTCACTTTTCACATTTTTACATCATATTTCCATAGTCTCATACAAGGAACTTCTCATAGCCATATACATCAAAATAGCACATAAACCATACTAGGAAATTATCCAACATCATACACATTCAATTCGCAATTCATAACATACGAAGCATAAAGGTCATAGACCCAACTTCATGATTTCACGCATTTTTTTTACAACCAGCCAGTTAATATAATATTTCAATCGATCAAACACTCCAAGTATTACCCAAAACACGAATCCATCATCAATTTTACATATAATGCCTCAAAATTAATCCAAAGATCATACCCCTAATTTCACTTCATAGGGTTTCCTTCAAGAACCCACAGAACACTCTAATTCATATTAAAACTAGTATATTTTTGAAATTAATCACATATTCACATTTAACAACCATTAAGGAACACAACAGAAAACTCAAACACGAAAATAAAAAACATTGAAAAAATCTCTATTTCTAAGAGCATGCATCAGGCAAGGGATTGGGGTCAATCTCGCTACCAAATTTATCCATTATTAAAATTGAACACATGTCCACACTCAGAATCACACAAGGAACACAACAAAATAATCAGAAAGTAAAATAGAAAACTTTCTTAAAGTGTCTGTTTCTATAGGCATACATCATGTAAGGGATTTGGGGTCAATCCGACTACCCTAGATATATCTCCACACCCTAAAGTGATATTTCTCACCCCCTTTTACCTTGATGAGTAGAGGACGAAGCACGAGCAGAATCTAGTTGGTCTTCTTCTTTGAGGTCTCCTTGTTCTTCAGAGAGTAAGAGAGAAAAAAAATGAGAGTCAAGAGATGGTTTATGTAAAAATGAATTAACTCCCTCATAACTTCTCCTAACCCCTCTTTCTTAATTAATAAATTAAAAAATAATAATAATATGCAATTTAATAAATATCCAGGATGTCATTCCTTCCCTCTTATAAAACAATTAATATAATTAAAATACAACTTTCACTTTTAATACATAATAGAAGCATCATAAGATAAAATACATTTCATAAAATTACTTTCATAATACTAATTAAAATTATAAATCCTGAAATCATGTCTCGTCATAAAAATATAACTTATATAACAAATTAAATAGTATCCAAAACTCTAAATAAATACATTAAAAATCAAAATAATTTTAAAAATATAATTTACGAAATCAAGGGTGTTACACATTCCACGCCCCGATTTAGGATTTCTTGTGAAATGGTGTTTTCTAGGCCTTTTGGGGCTTTGTTTCGGTCTGTTTCCGTCCCTTTCTAAGCCCTCAAGGGCCATTCTTCTCCTTCCAAAGGTTTTTCGTCCTCAATAGGGGTAACCTAGATGAGATTTGGTGTATACACCAATCAAAATGAGGCAAAATTTGTAGAAATAAACATAAGAGACAAAAATTTCATGCAGAGATGAATTAAGAGACCAATTTAGAATTTAGGTAGTTCATCATCCTACCTCTAACCAAAAAGAAAAATAGAATAAGAAAGAAAAACACATGATAAAAGGAAGAAAAAGTTTGAATTCATCCTTCCTATTTTATTTCTTTACCTACCAAAAATAGAGGATAAAAAAGGATTTTAGTGCTTATGCCAAAAAATATTTTGCTACTTTAAAGGAAGAGGAGTTCATTTTAGAATATAAGTTAAAATAATAACTATTTTTAATTTTTAAAAAAAATTAACAATTGTAAGTGAAATTTATTTTCTAAAGTCTAAATTGCACTTCCTCAACAACATGTCATTGGTTCGAGTAGAATTAAACAATTTTTTAAAATAATGTCTCCAATTCGATTCTTATGGATAAAAAAATGTGATCGAAATGATAAATCCTATTAAAGGGGGTCAATTGCAGCATTATGAATTTTGTTAATAATTATTGATTTTATTAATTTAATTTTGTTGCAATTAACTGTTTGATTGTTGTGAAACTCTAAGGATTTAGGAATGTTTATGAGTTTTTATTATTTAGGAGTTTTTTTAGTAGAAGTTAATTTGACTACTTATAGGAAAGTATATAAGATTTTCTTTAAGACTTAACTTTAGAAATCTAGAGAGAAACTCTATAGCCAAAATTTCTCCCTTTTTCTTCCAAATGCTCTAAAGTGTTGTAGGATCCCTTCCTTAAGAGATTTTGTTGTTGGTTGGTGATTTGAAACTTCAAAGTCGAGAATCAAAGGGTCATAGTTGACCTGCAGAGCTAGCTCGAGAGACTCCATTTTCTTCTTGTTCCTTTATTTTAGGCGATCGGAGGTAAAGGAAACTTATAATTTGAATTCTTGATGAATTTTATGAGTTATGTGCGACCTGATTTGCATTAATTGTGGCTAAGATGTCGTTGTTGAATGGTAAGAATCTTAGGTTAAGTTTCTTATGGGTTTTGGTGATAATGAGAAGAAATTGGTGTAGGTGAATCATTGTTGGTTTCATATTGGAAGTTATGTTGTATGAGTTGATTGTGTTGTATGGTTACATTTTTTGGCACTGCATATTACTTTGAACTGATTTTCAGGTAAAGAGACCACCAAACGTGATTCTACCAAGTGCATAAATCACCATTGTGTCAAGCGTAGGTTTCACTATGTCATGCATGTTTAACACAAGGGTTTTTTGTCTCATTCACATTGGGTGCAAATGGATTGGAGCCGAGCACGAACGAGCCAGAGGCTCTCTACCTCAATGATGCCAAGTGCGGGGAGAATGACATCAGGCATGGCTTTTTGAATGAAAATGTGTTTAACATATTGAATTCCTCACGTGATTTATGCTATTATGAGATTCTAGTCCATTTTGCGTTGATCTAGAATGTTGTATGATGATGTTGAGTTGTTTAAGTTGCAAACTAATTATGAATAGAAGTTGAACTATTATAGAGTTGTAGGAAGTGTAGTGTTGAAGTAATCGTGTTGTGAATGCTTGAGGCATGTAATTAAACTGTGTTGATTGACATAGGAGTAGAGGAGAGATGTTATTTTGAAAAAGATGAATATCCCATTGTGAAGATATAGTGTTGTGGTACTTTGCAAGTCCAATTGCTAAAAACCCTTCTTAAGTATAGTTGACTTTTGGAGTGCAATATTGAGTTGTCTTTAAGTCCTTAGTTGATACAATATGAGGTTAGATCAAGTCATATTGATTATAAAGCGACCACAAGTAAAATCATATAGAGGCAAGGTCAAGTCATACGAATATGAAGTGACCAATCAAGTAAGGTATAAGGTTAAGAGGTAAAATTTCTAACGAAGTATTAGAAAAAACACAATATTTGGAGGGTCGTCAAGAGACTAATTCCATATAGACTTAATTGTGCATGTTAAGAACGTGATAGACTCACACCTAATGATGGAGAACCATCCTTGGTACTTCACTTCATGTGAGACCCATCACATGGTTCATGGCTATGGCCAATTTGATTAGTATAGGATTATTTTATTTTCCAATTTTACCCTTGTATTTTGGGGTATTTTAGTCATAGGATTTATTTTCTTTGTATTTCCCATTTTACCCTTGTATTATGGGGTGCTTTAGATGATTAGGGTTTTAATTTTGGGCTAGGGTGTTTTAGTGAGGAGGTGACGCATTTTTGGTGAGTCTTGGACATATTTTTGGTGTTAGAAAGGCTTAGGCCCAAGTGGAGGGCAAAGGTTGCATGGACTTATCATGCACCTAGTTGTAGCCAATCTAACCCCTTAGATTCCATCCTTGGCCACCAAGTAGCATCTAGGGTTCATTTGGCATTGCATTTGGAGTGCATTTGCCTTGTGAATTTCGGCCATGCATTGCTCCAAATGCAACCCTAGATGCCTCCCCTCCTATAAATACCCAACACCCCACCACTTGTAAATACTTTGGATTATATAGATTTTGAGTGAACATTCTTATGCCTCAACGTCTCATCCTTAGTCCCTAGGGTAAGTTTCGGCTATCCCCCTCCTATCTCCACCCTTGGAGAGTAGGAAACCTAGAGTGGCCTCCACCTACCTTGGAGTGAGCCAACTTTGAGCACCCAAACACCACCACCCTAAGTGCTTCCGCCCAAACACCATCATTTTCACGCCAACTTCCTTTTCTTCACCATACACCTTCCTTTTGTCTACCTTGTTGAACCTAGATCAAGGGCCAAGGCTTTCTCCCTTCAATCCCTACGTCATTCGTGGAAGGAGGAATCCATCAAGTGGTATCAAGAGCCAAGGTTCTTCAAGGGTAACATCTAGTCTTTTCTTGTCTCCTTGAGTCTTTTTTTTTTTTTGCTTTCGGTCATTCCTTCTTCTTGTTCTTCTTTGTGTGGCCGAATAGCTTTTGGTTCATGTTCTTGTCCTTGTGAACCTTCCTTTAACATTTTAGGATTCCATTATTAGGTGTTGCCATGTTTTTCTAAATTTTAGGTTGAGTCTCACATGAAAATACCATGAATATGCTTTTCATTTTTGAATCCACCTAAAAGTTTTGTCTTTGTATGTTTCCTATATTTTGTCCACATAAATTCTATGTATGTGCCAAACACTTTGCATGAAACACATCAACAAAATATGCCATCTTGCATTACATAGTGGGCGTGACATATATGAACCATCTAGGAGTCATTCATGCATGTTATTTAGTCCTAGCATGTTCTAAGTGATTTTGTGATTTCCATGTGTAAACATTTCCTTGCACATGCATAACCGCCCACTCTCCCTTGCATTCTCACTTGATTTGGTTGTCTTTCTATGCCAAAAGAAACCCTAAAAGAATCTAAGAGGTGTGCTGAAATTTGGTGCATAACAACTTGTGCTAAAAAGAACAAAACCAATTCCACTCAAAAATATTCCCTAAGGACCTCTAAATTCACGCCACTTGTCCTACTCTTTCTCTTCTAAAATTTGACCTAAATTTACCACCCACAAGTGCAAAACCTAAGCAACATTGGACTAGACATTGAAAAAAAATTGGACCCAAGGACTATTAAACAAAAGTTGACATGAAAAATAGAACAAAAAAAAAAGGGGTATCAAAAAAAAAGTTTGGACCAAAAAGGACTTGTTGCTAGACTTGTGGACTTGGACCATTACCTTTGCTTTGGAGTTGGACTTGTGACCTTTTTGACCTTATTTTGGGACTTTAATTTTGGCTGGACCGAAACATATAAAGGACTTAATCAAGTGGACTAAACACTAACCTAATTCTAGTGCCTTTCTAGGATTACTCTTTGTGTGCTTCCTTTCTTTGATTGAGTCTTAATTTTTTTGCTTGTCTTTCTTGGCCTCTTTTGTTTTGTCTCCATAAATTCTCTCTGAGTTTAGCCTTTCCTAATTGTGCTTTTCAGTTTTATTTCTTGGACTCTTGCTTTGGGTTGGTTTCATTTTGATTGTAGGTGAAAAACCACTCTAGTCAATTTTCACACCTTTGGTGGATTTGAGTGGAGGGGTGAACCGAATCCAAGCCTAGCCTTTGGAGGGATTTATACCACATCAAAAGGAGTGAACAAACACTTGGAGAGGTCTAACAAGTTTGCTCATTGTGAAGGAACCCAAGTGGAGGAGTTTGAAGACTTAAATTCTTGTTTTGCATAATTTTTGCTTGAAATTTTCTATTTTCGGCCTCTTTGTTTTTGGCCTTGGTTTCATTCTTTTGGTTTGTAATTTGGCCATTTCTAAACCTCTTCAACTTGGTTTTAGTTCGTGTAGTTGAAGGTGATTTGAAAACCTTCACCTAGGACCTCGACTAGAACATGTTTTAAGTGCTTTCCTTTTGCATGTTTTATAGTTTTTGGTAGTATAATTGCTTAGGCTTTTATCTTTGTCTCCAAATCCGTTTAGAAGGCTTGCTTTTGGCCTATTAGGGGTAACTTGCACACACACACTTTATTGTTGTGCCAACTTGTTTTTGTGAGAAAAGTAGCAAAAGGCTTTGTGATTTTTACTTGATAGGGTTTGGTTATTAAGTGATTCATTGTAGTCCACCTCCCCTTGAAAGTTCATTTTGTACACTTAGGCCTTTTTCTTACCTATCTTGCACCTTGAAAACCTTTTTGTGAAAACTCTTTTATCACTCACTCTTTGTGAAAACCTTTTCAAACCTTTTTGAAAACAATTTGTGAAAAACCTTTTCTTGATCAAAGATGAGTGATCATTCTAGTGTCCATGGTCATAACTCTTGTAGTACTAGGTCTAGTGTTAGGGATGAACTTAGGCAACTCAAAGAGTACCTAAGAAAAAAGGAAGAGGAAAATATAAAAAGAGAGGAAGAGTTGAGAAGAAAAGAAAAAGAGTTTGAAAAAAATAATGAAGAAATAAAAAGATTGCTTGAAAGACTAGTTGTGGGAGGAGAGGCTAGTGGTTCAAAACCAAGAGTCACTTCTCCTCAACCCTCAAGAGGAAAGGGGCATATGCATGCAAGTGTTCATGAGGAGGAAGGGCATCATACCCAACCTCCAAGTGATATCTTCTTTAGTAGTCATCACAATGATGATTACTATCAAAGACCCCCAAGGTATCATAGAAATAGGGAGTCTTCCAATAGGGAACCCAACATCACTCTTCCCCCATTTCATGGCAAAGATAATGTTGAAAATTATCTAGATTGGGAAATGAAAGTGGAACAACTTTTCTCTTGCCATGGAGTGAGTGAAGATAGGAAGGTTTCTTTAGCAACCCTTAGCTTCCAAGGGCATGCTATGTATTGGTGGACCTCCTTAGAAAAAGAAAGGAGAATAAACCATGAGCCTCCAATTCAATATTGGAATGAGCTCCGTAGTGCCTTGAGAAGGAGGCATATTCCTCCATACTATGACCGAGAGCTTATGGATAAGCTTCAAAGATTGAAACAAGGGTCATCTAGTGTGGAAGAATATCGGCAATCTATGGAGTTGCTAATGATGAGGGCTGGGATTAGGGAGGAAGAGAGGACCACAATCTCTAGATTTCAAAGTGGTCTTAATCTTGAGATAAGAGACAAAGTTGAACTTCTACCTTATAGGGATTTGAATGAACTTGTTCAACTTTGTTCAAGAGTGGAGCATCAACTTACAAGAAAACCTTTTCGAAAAGACTCCATTCCCTCTTATTCCAAAAGTTTTAAGAAGGAGGGCCACTCTTCCCTACCTTATCCCAAGGAAGAAAAAGAAAAAGAAAAAGAAAAACCATCTTTTAAGGCATCTTCCAAAGACACTAAAACAAGTGACATCAAGTGTTTCAAGTGTCTTGGCCGTGGGCACATTGCTTCACAATGTCCCACCAAAAAAACCATGCTTTTAAAGGGCCAAGATCATTATAGTAGCCTTGATGAAGCTACTTCCTCATCTTCAAGTGATGAAGAAGAAGTTTTAGCATCCGAGGAAGAAATCTTACCTTGTGAAGGAGACCTATTGTTGGTTAGAAGGCTCCTTAACAATCAATCTAGTGAAATTGACCAATCACAACGAGAGAACTTGTTTCAAACAAAATGCAAGGTCTTAGAAAGTACTTGTTCTCTCATTGTCGATAGTGGGTCTACTTCTAATTGTTGTAGTACTAGATTGGTTGATAAGCTAGCCTTAACTACAAAACCTCATCCTAAACCTTACAAAATGTAATGGATCAATGAGGAAAGAGGTGTTGTAGTTAACCAACAAGTAAGCATACCAATCTCTATTGGCAACTATAAAGAAGATGTTTTGTGTGACATAATGCCATTAGAGGTTAGTCATGTCTTGCTTGGGAGGCCATGGCAATTTGACAAGCACATAATCCATGATGGCCTCACCAATAAAATAAGTTTCCAACACTTAGGTAAGAAGTTTGTGTGGTGTCCTCTATCACCCTCTCAAGTGAATGAGGACCAACTCAAACTAAAGCCTAAGAAAGATGATGAAGAGAAAAGCAAAAACAAAAACAAAAGAAAAGAAAAGAAAAAAATAATTTTTCCTTTGAAGACAAAGGGCTAGGTTCAAAAGAACATTAACCCTTGTGCCATCCTCCTTCTTTTGGTGCCAAAGAAAGATGGCAATGGAGGATGAGCACCTTTTTAAAAAAGCCATCATTGCATAAAAGGCACCCAATCCTTAAGATAGATGATTTGGTGAATGAATTGCATGGGGCCAATAATTTAAATGGTGATACCTCTTTGGCTCTCTCCTTTCCCTAGCACTTTCATTCAACAAATTGTGTACTTAAGGATTGCATCGCTAAAGTTTTAGTATTTTTTTACTTCCCTAATTGTGGTTTCACATTTTTTTTTGAAGGATCAATGGAATGGAAGAGCTTAAAGATTTGAGGTCAAATCCTTCTCAAGATGAAGGAGGGTATGATGGAGAACCATCCTTGGTACTTCACTTCATGTGAGACCCATCACATGGTTCATGGCTATGGCCAATTTGATTAGTATAGGATTATTTTATTTTCCAATTTTACCCTTGTATTTTGGGGTATTTTAGTCATAGGATTTATTTTCTTTGTATTTCCCATTTTACTCTTGTATTATGGGGTGCTTTAGATGATTAGGGTTTTAATTTTGGGCTAGGGTGTTTTAGTGAGGAGGTGACGCATTTTTGGTGAGTCTTGGACATATTTTTGGTGTTAGATAGGCTTAGGCCCAAGTGGAGGGCAAAGGTTGCATGGACTTATCATGCACCTAGTTGTAGCCAATCTAACCCCTTAGATTCCATCCTTGGCCACCAAGTAGCATCTAGGGTTCATTTGGCATTGCATTTGGAGTGCATTTGCCTTGTGAATTTCGGCCATGCATTGCTCCAAATGCAACCCTAGATGCCTCCCTTCCTATAAATACCCAACACCCCACCACTTGTAAATACTTTGGAATATATAAATTTTGAGTGAGCATTCTTATGCCTCAACGTCTCATCCTTAGTCCCTAGGGTAAGTTTCGGCTATCCCCCTCCTATCTCCACCCTTGGAGAGTAGGAAACCTAGAGTGGCCTCCACCTACCTTGGAGTGAGCCAACTTTGAGCACCCAAACACCACCACCCTAAGTGCTTCCACCCAAACACCATCATTTTCACGCCAACTTCCTTTTCTTCACCATACACCTTCCTTTTGTCTACCTTGTTGAACCTAGATCAAGGGCCAAGGCTTTCTCCCTTCAATCCCTACGTCATTCATGGAAGGAGGAATCCATCACCTAAGTTCTCCAATTCTCGACAAGAATCAAAACTTTTCTAGTTTAAATAACGAAATCCTAGAAAATCATGTTGTGATGTGGATTTATATCCAGAAATTATACTTTCTCACTTTATAAGAGCTAAATCCTACAAAAAGGCCAAATTTTTATTTATTAATTTTACTTAAAATCCTAATAAACACTTATAGAAAATAAAACAAAACTGAAAACAAAATCTTAAATAACAATTTTATTAATTATTCAAATAATAAATTACGTTAATTTTGTAAATACTTTTTTGTTTCTATTAAAAAAGTATTTACACACTCAAAACTTAAAATGATATTAACATTTATGTGTATATATATATATATAAAGAAGAGGGATCCTTTTATTCTAGGAATAAGTCTACCTAAACTTATTCCGTTTAATAACTCATGTTTAACATCAAATTTCAACGGTCCGGCTATTCAATTTAAAATTCTTAATGCATAGATTAAATCTGCAAACTTTTAGAAAATTTGAAAATCATTTGATACTTCGTTTCATTAATTCGAATCAATGTATAAAATAATTTTATGATTATCTGTCAATAACTTTTAAAGTATTATATCACTCAATAACTTTACATTAAATGTGAATTTTATAAATCTAACCGTTAGATTGAAAATTCATATCATTTATATATTTATATTAAATTTTTTAATATTGAACAATAACTTAAAAATAAACAAAATATTCATATTTTAATATATTTTAAAATAAATATATTACGTCAAATTTATTATAAAAAATAAAATATTAAATTATTTTAAATTAATATAAAATTATATATATATATATATATATAATCTAAAAATAAAAAAATTTAATTTAATAATTAAATTAACAAAATTTATATTTAATATAAAATTATTAAGTAATATAATACTTAAATATAAACATATTTAAGTAAAAGTTTTAGCATTAGAAGGTACGCGTAGTAGGAATCACCTGACGACGGCTCAGACCTTGAGAGATAAAAATTAGATTGTTAGCACGGATGTGTCTTGATGTCAGTAATCGTACCGCTGTGTCAATATTTTTATTATATATTGCTGCAGAAAAGTGTAAACAGTGAATAGACCCATATATTATATAATATAAAGAATTACTATATTATTATTTAATCAAAATTTATTATGTAAAATAAATTTATTGAATATTATGATATGTATATATATATATATATATATATATTGAAATTTATTTTATTAATAATTTCAAATTAACTGGCAGTAAAAATTTACAATGGTGAATACAAATTAAACTACATTTGACAGAAGAATTGTGATTTTACCTGAGAAGACAAATCCCGATGGGGGGAACAAACAGATAATATTGACTTGTCATAAAGAAGTCACAGCTTGACCAGATCCAAGAAATAATGTCATGAAGCAAAGAAATTCAATTCTAGATGATACTTGACTAAGTCAATGTCAAACCCCTTTATTACCTTTGACTGGAAACTCAATCTCTTAACAGATTCATAGAACTCAGTCTCGTGACAGATTCATCAATAGCACTACGCAGTTGCGGTCACATCTAAATATAAAATTGCGAATCATCATCATCATCAATGCATAATGTTTAAATTTATAGGCCCAAAAGCAACAGCAAAATCTTTAGTAGAATATATTTTCTCAACCCAAATTGTGGTGCACTTGTTTACTTTATTGCTAATGCTAATGCAACTCAGAATTAAGTTTAAACATGAAAAACTCAAAAAAGAAATAAAACAACATAATAACTCCATCGGCAATTAATTATGGTTAAGATTAAACAAAATCCCTTTAACAAGTTATAGCACTCTACTCTTACCAAATACATTTGCAAGCATGGTTCCAAATTACAGATAAAATCATATTATACAGTTGTAATGTTCCATTTCTAACAGTTTCCACCTGCATCATCACAATTGCAGAGTGATTAATAATAACAATAACTCTCTGTCCATATTAGATCATTTACAATCGGACTGCTTCACGCCCCAGCCGTTAAATTTTTTTTGTTTGGGACCAAAACTTTCAATAAATCAGTCATTCAATCATGAAATATTCGACATATTTAATCATTCAAACATTTTCAACCTCCCAAAATCACTTATATTTAATTTTTTTTATGAACTTAAATGCCATCTTCCACTTAAAAGTTAAAACTAGATGCCTCCTCCATCTTTTACACCATTTTCGATGCCTTTGCCACAATCAGCTCCCTCTATTTCACATTGATTTGTAGTGTTCACTTCCATTTTATATGTTTGGTTGTTGGTTATTGAAATCTAAAAACGGATCCAGATTCGCTGCAGTCAGTGATTTCATGCATTCACAGAGTTAGCAAATCAGAATTATTAGATAATGATTGGACAACTCACATTTTATCTTGGTAAATTAGACTTATAACACATTCAAAATCTGATCATCCAATCTTCATCCATCAGTTCTAATTCCTTAACTACAAAAATAAGTGAAATGGTTGTCCAAACAAATTTGAATCTTCTGAAACAAGTGGATAGATAGACATGTCATAACAATGAATTTAAGGGAAAAGGAAAGAGTAAGTGACAGGAAAGTGGCCAAAGGGGCCATAACAAAGGCCTTTACCAAAACTGCACAGTTAGCCAGTTAATGTTTGAGTTAATCTGGTGGTAAGGAGGGTTAACTTGTGATAACTGATGAGCTCAAGTCAAAGTATATTCAATTTTAGGGAACAAACTCTCCACATCCTCATTTTTCACTTATAATACTCCAATTCAAGACATTGCTTGACTAGAATCAAACTTTGTCTTATGGATAGAATCATAGCTTTTATGTAAAAAAAATGCACGGGTTATATAATTACAATAATAGGATTTGCTTCTCTTTTATGTAAACAAGTAAGGATTAGACAAAAAATAACAGCAAGAACATGTTTGCCAGTATAGGTAGGAGCTACATAAGCAAAAAGTATTGAATTACACATACTCACGATCAGAATCAGCTATAATGAGGATGCAGCAAAATACTGAGAAAACTGATTATACAATAAGCCACATCACAACACAAAGAGAGAAGAAAAAAAAAAAAAAAGCATAGACCACAAAGGTCTACACTTCCAATATCCTAAACTCTACATTTTTATGTGGTTCATAGATACAAGAATCCTCCCCCTTTACATACCACACAATTATCATGATCCTCAATTCAAATCACCATATCCTACAATCACTCCTTGGTTATCCTCCCGGTCATCTTTTTAGTCATTCACAAATTTCACTTATCTATGAAAACAAAATCAGGCTATGCCCTCAAATGAAAATGTTAAGCATCAACAAACAAACAATGGTTTTTCCTTTTTACCCTCTACCATGAGTGTCAAGCCCCTCAGTTCTGTCGCGCACAATCCGGCGAAACACCTCCCTCACTTGGCGTTCAAGAGGGTCCAAGCCATCCTTCAAGGCTCCACAAACCCTTGAAACATCTTGCACTATCTGCCTCACCTCCTCCCCCTTCTCCTCACTCAAAGGAAACTGCACAGAATCAGCCAAATCATTGATCACCCTAGCACACTTCTCAATCTGCTGAATCTCCCTCAGCAGCCCACAAGAGTTCTTCCTCTCCCTCTTCTTCGACTCCTCCAAGATCCGCTCGTGCAGCGCCGCCACCGGAGCCGCCCACGGGAGCTGCCTTGGCACAGAGAAATGGAGCCCAAGCCCACGGTCCTGGCAGGGAATGGCAGCCACAAGGGCCCACACCACAAACACCAGAATAGAACTCATTGTATAAATAGGCAAAGCAAGGCCATTGGTGGCCACAAGATCATTGGCCTTAGGAGGGGACAAGTTGTTCCCTATGGCTTGGAGCTGCTTAGCAGCAGACCAATTCCTTGACACACTCCAAGAAAGTGACCTAAAATGACCCAAGGAATTGTGGTGGTGATCCCTTGAAGCATTGTTGTTTCTACTACCAAATGACCTGTTCCTATGTGCTATGGAACCGTTTGAGTTGGAGTCCTTATCATCAAGCATTCCAATGGCCAAATCAATAAGCGCCTTCTTGGCGCGGCGAAATTGACCCTCACCAATGCTCCTCTTGTAATCCAATGCGCATAGAACAATATCCAACAGCTTCTGCCACTGCCTAATCTGTTCAACCCCATCACGAACCGCATTGCACACATCAAGAGCCTTCACACTTCTCTCGAAAAACTCACCCACCATGCGATCCAACTGAGGGTTCTTCGAAACATGACCCCTGTGGTTGTGGAGAATCGCCTTGAACTCCTCTTGGCAACAGAGGAACGAATCCAGAAGCTTCCTCACCCACGAAAGAGAGAGCAATTCGCCACTTTCAACTGAAGCTAGCTCCAGGAACCGCTCCGTCACATGCTTCTGAAACACATCAAGCTCTTGATCCATGCTTGAACCCTCCATGGAGTGAACCTGAACGCCACGAAGATTCAGAACAGAACCCTGAAATTCCGCGGTGGTGCGCATTCTCACACAGTGACACACACAAGATCACAGACCCAGTTGCTAAAAACCAAAATTGAATGGAAAAGTTTGAGGCTTTGTCTCCAATTCGGGAGCTTGTGTCACAGACGCATCGCCAGTGCGTGGAATTCAGCTTCCCAGGAACGAAAATTTTAGCTTCAAAGGGGAAAGTGCAGAAGTCGAAATCAGGGAAACCCAGAAACGAAATCCGAATTGGGTTGGGACCCAAGAAGGAACCGAATTGCTGATTGGGGATGTGAGAAAAAGTGAGAAACTTGGGAGAGGAATGAGACAAGGGAGTGAAGGAAGATGAGAGGAAATGGGAATGAGATGAGGGTTGGGAGTTGAAGAGAAGAGAGGGGTTATATATTGGGGATAATTGGACTGGACCGCGTTCTGTGGCTGTTGGAAAATAGAGGAAAATATTTAAAATAAATTAAAATTAAATAACTGTGCTAAAACTTAAAAATTATTTCCATAATGAGAAGTGAAAAATCAGGTAATTTTGATACATAGTGGTTAGTGAAAAATAAGGTTGTGTGAATAGCAAGTTTCGAAACGCGGTTCACACGTTTGAGACACGGTGGCGAGGGCAAGAAAAGAAACTACGTATTGATTGGTTCAATTCAACATCCTCCAAAGTGTGCTACCACCCGCCAAATCCAATTTAGTGTTTCATCATTTATTTTTTAAGACCAAGAGCATGAGTTTATTAAAGTAGTTTTTTTCTATTAAATATTACATCACTATTATTTTAAGTGTAATTTAGGACTGAGATATAAAATTATAAATATTTTATCTTTATTAAAATTATATTGTGCTTTTTTATATTTTATTGATTATTTTCTCTCTTTAATTTTATGATGGGGATAATAAAGAAATGATTCTTTTCTCTAAAATATAACACTTACAAAAGTTAGTAATTATTGTATGAATTTCATTATGATATTTCTTTTTTACTTTTTACTTTTATAAAGTAATTTTCTTTTAATATAGTGTAACTTCACAAAAATTATCAAATAAATCATACAAATTATCTTATATCTTTATATTTTATTAATACTTATTTTTATTTTTATTTTAACTTATAATTATTTTTATTTTTGAGAAATTTTACAATTAAAAATTAATTTTTAAATGTCGATCGAAATAATTTTACACTCTCAATTAACTTTAAAAAAACATTTTAAATAATAATTTATTACACATGACCATTTATGGCAATATAAAAATTATATTGTCAGTATATTTTAATTAAAATTATAAATTTATTTTAACTATTTTTCATAAATTTTATTATGTTTCAACTTATATAACCTTGCACTTTTAATTTAATTTGTAAAGTTACATTTATATTATATGCCAGTGTGATGCATTTGAATATATACCAAGATATAGGATAAGGAGACTAATACATAACAAATATTCAATTTATTAAATAATTTTTTGTTATGCATAGTATTTAGTTAACAATGAATAGCATAAAATAATATTAAATTTATTTCAAATTTTTTTAATATTAATTATTCTAATAAATAATTATGATTTTCATAATAATGATGAAAATAATAATAATTAAAATATTAAAAGTGTCGATAATAATAATAAAATGAGTATGATGGGATGGATGGCAAAAGGGACTTGTAGATGGCAAAAATGGTCATAGACAGCAACAATTATAATACTATATAGTAATGGTGAGGTTTAGGATAATATTGATAAAATAATGATATAAGAAATATTTTTATACTTGAGATAAAATATTGTTTCATAATTTATTAAATAATAAAAGATGATATTTTTATTTTGTTGTTTTTTATCCTTTTATCTTGTGCCGTTATTTTTTATTAAATCAAATAGAGAATAATCATATTTATTTTATTTAATATTTTATTTTTAATAAATCAAAGGGACCTACTCACTCCATGCGATATTACCTTTTAAGACGGTGACTTTTTTATTTTATCTTGTTATCTTGAAATACTTTTTTGTACGGATCCACTTTGCTCACAAGATTTTGTTGCTCATAAAAGAGTAAGGGGGTGTATTGGTTTAGGATTTCGTAGGATTTTAAAAGACTTTTTTTGAGTAAAAAAGTCCATTGGTATTCAATCAGGATTTTATGTCACTTAAAAACAATCCAGTGGTATTCAATCTGGATTTTTAGGATTTTTTAAAGAGTCCATTAAAATCCACTGGTATTCATTTGAGAATTTTTACAACTTAAAAACAATCCATTGGTATTCAAAAATTTAAGGATTTTAAAGGATTGTTGTGTGAGAGGGATTTTGAAAGACTTTCTAGTGTTATCTATAAATACCAGATTCATAAACAATCCCATCCAAACCCATCGGATTTTGAAGGATTGTTTGAAATGATTTTTCAAGTGTTTTAAGAATTTTCAAGTGAGTTTTTCATCTTTTTTTTCTATGCTCTTGTCTTCTCCATTTTTTCTCTACTAATAATACTACACTATTGTTCATTGCTCATATATAATACTATTCTCATACCATTCTCCTATTTTGTGAAACTCTAATATGTAAATGATAGTGTCATTGACTTGTTTTATTTTTCTGTTCGTTCTCTTTAATTGACTTACTTTATTTTATTCTATGTAGTTGAATTTGTTCCTTTATATAACACAAAAAAATACTTGAAATTTTAACTTTTAAGTGGTAATTTTTTTTATGACACACGTTAAGAAAAGAAAAAGGTGAAAGATGAAATTGATATCATAATCTCAACAATATATATATATATATATATATATATATATATATATATATAAAAGATGAATTTGTTAGGGTTTTTGTGAGTAGAATGAGATAAAAATGGATCTTAGTAGGGGGAAGAACCCTCTTAGCATAAAAATTGCGAATTCTCTCTTTCCCTTGAATTTGTTACTCTTATCCCTCCTCCTTTTATGACTCAACAATTATTTTATTTTTTTTACTATGAATTTTTCTTTTTTATTTTTATATTATGAAATTAAGATTTTTTATATTTTAAAAAAAGAAAATTAACATAAGACATTGCAATATCTAATTTTTTAGGGTTTAGGATTTATGTCTTCATTAACTTATTTTTTAAAAAAGAAAATATTGTTAAAATATTTGTTAGAATAATTTATATTTATAAATATCGTTAAAAATTATCATATATATATATATATATATATATATATATATATATATATATATTCTCTATATCTAAATACTTCTGTTTATATAAAAAAAAATTATATATCTAAATATTTTTTCAGTATCGAATATACTAATTTTTTTATATAAAAAATTATCTTATGTTTCTATATTTTCGTTTTTACATTTTTTTTATAATAACTGAGGTATTTGATCCATTTGGATAGCAAAAATATATTCGATCTTGTATGATGGTGTGCTTCTAAAAATAATAATATAATTTTATTGATTTTGTCTATTATCCGTAATTATTTATATAACTATTTTTTAACATATATTGTTTTAGTAATTCAAATGGGAGATTCACAAGAAAATAATAAAGAAAAATGAAAAGAGAAAGAAAACTATGAAGCTTGGATTAAGGATGATTCCGATGAATTGTTACAATTGATAGTGGATGCTATAAAAAGAGGATAGAATATTATAGAGAATTATTATTATTATTTATCTAGACATTATTTTTTTTATTTATTATTTTTATCTTTGACTCTTTTTAAATTTGAATGTATAATTTTTTTAAAATCTTATCAAATGTCAAAACTCCACAAAATCCCACAGAATCCATTAAAATCCTAATTTAAAAGTCTTGCAGAATCCATTAAAATCATGATTTTAAGTCTTGTAGAATCTTGCAAAATCTTAAAAGTCATGAAAATCCTGCAAAGTCTTTTAAAATCCGCAGGATTTTTTTTAACTAAAAAAGTCCTTTAAAATCCTAATCCAATACACCCCCCTAAGACTGTAAAATTAACACAGTATCATCCCATTGCCTACGTGGATTTTCTTAAAAAGTTGGTAACACGTGGTGCCCTAGGAACGTGGGCAAGAAAATGAGGGGAGAAAGAATTAATAAGTGATAGGAAGTAATATAATGGATCAGGCATGTTAACAGGGAACGAATTCTCTCCATTTCTTTTTTAATTATTTTTTTTCTATTTTTATAATTTTGAGTTTCTATTTTTTTCCATTTTTATAATTTTGAGTGTATAAATGATATTGAATATTTTTTATAATTAATATTTAATATCCTTTATGCATTTAAAACTACATAAATAAATAAATAAATAATAGAAAAGATCTTACTTATAAAAATTTTCTCAATCTCGTAAATTTAGTGATTAGTTACCTTGAACTAAGGAGGTTAGTTATCTCGAACTAAGGAGTATTGTAATTATGAAATTCATTCAAGTCTTGACTTTCTTGAGACTCAACTAGTTTTATTGTCTCAATTACAACTTTGTGTGTGTATTCGTTTGAGCAAAATACGTATTTTGTTGTTGGATAGTCATGACAATCATCTACATGGCACGAAGTATCTATTCATTAGATCTAAACATCTTTTACAAAGATTAACAAATCCAATAAGTACCAAACATTCAACACCATCAAATACAACACAATATTCGCAACTAAACAATTGCACAACAAAAGTACAATAGATCCACCTCCACAGAGTGTCCTTAATACACTTGATCGACTCTAATGCCACAAAGTGTAACGATCTAATATGTCACTATACTTATTATTGAACAGCTATCATGCCACGGAAGACTAAATAACACGCATCATAAGATATAGTTTATCATACAATCAGTAACTAGTATCATATACATACATGTAATATGCAAAATATAGTACTAAGAGTAAAATAACTCTAAACATCGTAGCCATCAACAAAAATCTAGCCACCTCTAAAGTGGCTATCCTCCAACTACACAAGCTATCCCACTAATTTGGTTTTACTCTCATATAAAGTATGATTATTGCAACCCACAACAAAAACATAGGATAATCTTGTGAAAAGAATTCAACATAATAATAGCTTATAAACACATTATCATAGCAAAATATAACAACTTACAACAGAACAACATTATCGACACTACAACTTAACATCTCACAATATATTCAACATATCAACATATACATCACACTCCGTCGTCACGTATATCAACTACGAAAATCTCCTATAATATAAGATGAACAGTTTAAGTAATTAGACCTTATCGAACAACAACACTGGTATAAAACCATAAAACAATAGTTGACACTAAGGTCATAAAACAATAGCATGCACAAGGATAGAAACAACAACTAGCATGAGCTAAATTGATTTCTCAGATTTCAACACTTAAATTAAGAAGTATGATACTCAATTTTCAAAAACAACTTTACTTCCCTCTAGTTTTTTGTATCACATTTCAGACATGTATCTAACTCATATTTGTAGCTTATCAACTTAGCAACTTTATCAACATTCAACATACAACTTATCGACTTGAACAACTCAAACATCACATATATTTACAACATGAACAACTTTAAGAGAGCAACATCAAAATAGCTTAAGCAAATTAAAATAATTCACAATTTTACAACATGTTCAACTTACTAAATATTAACACATATCATCTTGTAACATCACTTATACAACTTATTCATCATCAATCAATTGTTAAAAAAACTTAAAGACAAAACTTTTCATCATACGACTCACGCTTGACACCACTCATCGGGTACCTGGCACTATTGAGGCAGAGAGCTCCCTATCTTTCCCACACCTAGAGTCACACCACTCACATTTGACATGATTGAGACAAAAAGTGTCCCGCACTCCTATACCAACCAAGTAGAGAGCTTTCTTCTTAACTCACACCTAGTGACACACATTCTAGCGTCCGATGTGAACCCAGGCAAAGATGAGTCTCTTTTCTCGTGCCTAGCACCATTCAACCCATGTTCAATGTGATTCCAACCTAAGACGAGTTTCTCTCATCACATCCGACGCCATCGATCCTACACCTGACATGAGTAAGACAAAGACCACTCTTTGGAGTCTCGCCTGGCACCATTAAGACATACTCGATGCGATATCAGGTTTTGCACTTGTGCAAAACCTGATTTCTCCCAATCTCTTGAAAATTAGCAAATCCCAAAACACATGCAATGCAATAAACTACATATATACATCATGTACACCACCATTCCATCATAAAAAAGAACATGCAATAAGAATCAATCTAGAATCAACTCAATTTCTCATATCCCACTTTAAAAGCATTAAAATCCTTCAAACATCATCAGCTTAATCACTTAATTTTTCTAATTGCCAACAATCAACTCGATTCAACATCATAATCACACAAGAATCTAAGATCACAACTTTCCTTATCTCTCGGAGAATCAATCTGCAAGAGGAGAAGAAGAAGCAACTTCGCACTACTCCGACTTGAATCTTCCACTTCCACAAGCTCGGATTTCAACCCACAACTAGAACTTCAACTATAAGAGGTAAGAGAAGGAAGGTTTTTTTAGAATGATTTGGGAAAAAGAAGAGGATTTTGGGTTCTTTGACTTTTCTCTAGAGTTCTTGAAAGATATGAATTATAAGTCTCTTTTTGAAAAAATTTCCTTCTAATACATTTCTCGAGCCAACTTTACTCATCTCTAGTTCAACCTCTTAGAGATCAACTTGCTCTCAAGGTATCCTCGCCTCAAAGCTCTCAATGGTGTTTACAAAATCAAATAACATGATTATGAAATGATAGCATTATATATTTAATATTAAATAAAATTTGAATAACTTTATATCTCAAAAAACTAAATTTAAGCAATAATAATAGTTACAAATATTTTTTATTATTATTTGAAAAATGGCTTTTAAAAATAATACAACTTTTTTATATACTTTAATGTTTTTATTGGAGCGTGAATTATTTTTAAAATTCTATATATAATATCGATGTGAAGTTTTTCTTTTTTTACACATAAACCTAATAAAATTTGATATTTAATTATAAGCTATTTGTTAATATGAGGTTGTGATTTAAGTGAATTATTATTTTTATTATATATATGTATATAATAAATATATCAACAAATATATTTATTATATATATATATATGGACAATTGATTAGCAACAAAATTTAATGAAGATGAGTGTAAATATAGGCACTACAAACTCAACCAACACTATATCATATATATAAATTTCTTATAATATTAAAGTTCTTCATTGTAAAAATAAAAGTTCTTCACCTCCCTACTCCTCACCTTGACACCTCCACCATTATTTCTCTTTCTCTTTCTTCTACTCATTCACTCAATAATGATACTTCTCCCTTTGCTCTTTGTCGTCCAACTTGTTCTTGTCAATCACCCTCATACCTTCATGATTTTCACGTCACCTTTGCCTCAACTGCACCTATATCTTCACCAAGTATTCATTATCCTCTCGAGTCTTATATTTCATATAGTTGTTTATCTTCTTTTTATCATCTTATATTGTCTATCTCCACCACCATCAAACCATCTTCTTATGTTGAAGCTTCCAAGAGTGATTGTTGGCTTTAAGGTTGTGAGAGATTATATCATTGCACTTGAAGCGAATAATACCTAGACCACCACTTTCTTACCTGCAAACAAGTCTATTATTGGGTGTAGATGGATCTACAAGATCAAACACAATGTTAATGGATCTGTTGAAAGATACAAGGCGCGCCTCATTACTAAAGGATACACACAACTTGAGGGTCTTGATTTCCTTGACACATTTTCCCTAGTGGCCAAGCTCACTACTGTGTGTCTTCTTTTCTCTTTGGCGGCCATTTATAATTGGCATCTCAAACAGTTGGATGTTAATAATGTGTTTCTGCATGGGGAACTTAACGAAGAAGTTTACATGCAACTCCCTCCTGATTGTATGTGCTCAAGCAAACCAGCCGCTAGTGATATGCCTGTCTCTCCACTTTCCTTGTATCCCATGGATATCATCATTCTTCTACATATCATTCTTTGTTTTTAAAGTTCACAAATGCAATTTTCACTGTTCTTCTAGTGTACATGGATGACATCGTTCTTGTTAGTAATGACATATTTGAAATCCATGACATCACTACTCTTCTTGATCAAGCTTTCAAAATCAAAGACCTTGGAGACTTGACGTATTTTCTTGGTTTGGAGGTCGCTACAAACAAAACTAGTATTCATTTGTCTCAACGCAAATATACGCTAGATATTCTCTCTGACACTGGCATGCTAGCTTCCACTCCTATGGATTATTCCGTTCATTTATCTGCTACTAGTGGAGAATCCTTAGCAGATCCATCACCTTATAGGAGACTCATTGGGCGCTTGATTTATCTCACAAACACTTGTCATGACATCACTCATGTTGTCCAACATCTCAACCAATTTGTTGCCAAACCCACTTCAGCTCATCATCAAGTTGTGTTTCGTGTCGTTCGTAACTTGAAACACGCCCCTGGATATGGCATCTTCCTTACTGTTGATAGTCTTCTTCAGTTGAAAGCCTTTAGTGACTCTGACTAGGGTGATTGTGTGGACTCTCGTTGCTCTATTACAAGTTTTTCAGTTTACCTTGCCCATTCCCTCATCTTGTGGAGATCAAAGAAGCAACCAATTGTCTTTCGCAACTCTTCTGAGGCAGAATATCGCACTCTCGCTTCTACCTCGTGTGAACTTAAATGGCTCATTTATCTTTTGGAAGACCTTCGCATCCCTTTCACATGGCTTGCTCTCCTCTTCTGTGACAACCAATTTGCCTTACAAATAGCCTCCAATCAAGTGTTCCATGAACGCACGAAACATATTGAACTAGACTGCCATTACATTCGTGAAAGAGTTAGCAATGATTTGATCAAATTTCTACTAGTATCTTCCTCTCTTCAGTTAGCTAACATCTTCATCAAGGCATTGTCTCCTTCCATTTTCCAAGATTTTCATTCCAAGTTGAGAATGACAAACATCTATTCCCAACTTAAGGGGGCTCTTAACCATATTCTATTTTTTTTTTTTTGCCTTTATGCAAAATACTTTCTATTATTTTCTATCGTGTAGCTTTTTGTTATTTTCTTTTTTAATCCTCTCTCTCTTGTCTCTTTTATTGTATATATTCCATTATGATTTAATAATAGTTGTAAAGCTATTATTGATCATTTTATGTTGTTCGTCACTCTCTCTTAAAGTTTTTATCTCCTTTCTTTTATGATTAGCTTTATTAAAAAAAAACTAGAAAAATAAAGTTGATTCTACCATAACCAAGTAAAAATAATAATTTGGTCCTATAACATACCCAAATTGCTTCAAATCGAATACCCAAACTATCGGATTTGATTCATATTCTTGCAAATTGGAGTTTTTGAACTTGAAGGCAATTTGGGAGTGTAATGGGGCATTTGTGTTGAGAAGTTGGGGAACTTGAAAAGTTGGGTGCATGGCTCACCACGTGGACCAAACGTTAAATGTCACTTTCTCATCAATCTAATGTACCACTCCGTCCACGTTGCCGTGTGTCACGACGACTTCGTCTACGTTGCCTTCACTTTCTACAACGCGTGTCATGTTATTATTCCTTCAACACCAACTAATCCCTCCTAATAAATATTCTTATATTCAATTCAAATATTAAGATCATACAATAAAAACTTATTTCACTCGTTAAGCTCTTTATTGTGTCTTCTAGTCCTTCTATAAAATTCTTAAATATCAATTAAATGCAGGTAAAGAAAATAATACTTTTGTTTTTTTTGTCTTTTTTCAATATCAAGTATTTTCAGGTAAATAACTAGATGAGTAACAAGAAGGTAAATAACTAAAGATTAACTTTAAGTTGGCATAATAATTAATAAAACTTTTTTAGAATATGTATTTGTCATTCGAAACTCTAATATGATGGATACTTTTTTTTTTAAGTCATAGTTTGCTTTTACCATGACTAATAGGTAGCAAAATAATAATATGAGAAGAGTGAATAAGAGAGAGAAAATAGTTACCATAAATAAATTTATAATAAAGATTTTATATTGGAGTTAATTCAATAATAAATATATAAAGCACATTTTATGAATATTAAAAACTAAATGAATGGAAATTAAAAAATTTAATTTAATTAATTAATATTAATACTACCTTCATCTTTATTTTTATCCATATCTTCATAATTGAGAGATAATATGATTTATAGTTGAAATTTCTGTTAAAATTAGCAAAGCAGATACTCGAATATGATTCTGCTTTGGAAACCTCCTTTAGTTTTAAAGAATATTCTTGAAATGGTTATACAAAAAAATATTTTAAAAAAATAAATATAATTGTATATAATGTGTTATTAGTTATCAATGTGATTTAAATATGAAAACGGTTTGGGCGTACTTCACTAGTTGACCAATTTCTGTATGGGTTTATATTGTTTTGAATACAAATAGTACACATATAAAAAAGAGTAAATAATATTTTAATCTTTTTTGGGTAAATAAAATTTTGCTATCCGATTTGTTATTGTAAGACCCGTGGCACAACCTTTCCCCTATTTTCTCTTTCCTTCTTCCTTCACTTGCATTTTCTCTTGGGCCCCTAAAACTTTGATTCTCTTCTCTTAGGCTGAGGTGTTGAGTACCAAAGGGATCCATCTCTTTCAACTCAAGGATGTACAGAGCTAGCTGAGGGCGCACAATCCATTCTTCTCTTGTCCATTTCTCTTCGTCTTCTCCTTCACTTCCTGGAAGATTCAAATCTTCTCCTCCGAGGTAAGGGAAGCTAGATTCTTGCTGATTGTGTTGGAAGTGAGTTTAGAAACTCAAAAGCTGTTTGTTTCTTGGAGAATGAGGGCCGGATTTGAGTGTTGCTTGTTTTCGGGGTTTTGGGTGAAATGGTGAAAATTTGGGATTTTGAGTGTTGATGGTTGCATGTTGAAAAAGGGATGATTTTCGAGTTGTTTGATGAAAATGTGGTTCATTGGATGGATTGCATGTGTGTATGCTGGTTTAGTTTGCAGGTTTTAGGTGGAATTTTTGAAGTTTGAGGGTTATTGTTCGTCATTGCGTCGGGCGTAGTTCTTGGCACCGGGCGTGTAACCATCAGAGAGTTCCATTGGTCAAGCACGTCAGGCGCAAGATTGTGTGTGTCGGGCAAGCTTGGGAATGGAGGTCCCTGGATGGCTCATGCCGGGCGTGGTTGGACCGCGCTGGACATGATAACAGATAGGGACTCACGATTTTGGGGTACTGGCATGGCACCGGGCGTGATTCAATCTCGCCAGGCGTCGAGACTCCATGGGAGTCTCTGCCAGGGGTGGCGCTGGGCACAATTGGTATTGTGCCGGGCGTGAGACCTTGCAGAGGTCTCTGCCTTACTTGCGCCGAGCGCAAGTTGGGTACGTCGTGCTTATGAGACTCTTGAGAGTCTTTGCCTCCTATTTCGTCGGGCGCAATTGGAATTGCGCCAGGTGCGTGAGAGCTTTGGAGCTCTCTGGTTGGTCCAGGCTGGGCGCAAATCTTATTGCGCCGGGTGCGGATGTGTTCTTTCAAAAATATGCTAATTTATGTTGATTAATGTTGTATTGATGTAACGCTAAGTTGTGTTGTATGATGCTTTTGCTGATTAATGTTGTTGAGCCGAGTTGGGTTGTATGTTGTCTAAGTTGTTAATGCTGTTATATTGTGTTGTGCTGAATGTTGAATATGAGTTGTTGTAGGCCGTAAGGCTGAGCTATTGATCAATAAGACTATTGGAGATCTCCTAATTGAAATGCGTGACGACGCATAAGCTGTTTGGTGTTGATTTTGTTGAATGATATGAGTTGTATGTGTGCAGTGTGTTGTGAAGCTGAGATGTAGATGTATGTTGTTATGAGTTATAGGTTGAATTTGTTGAAATTGATGATGTGCCGTTAAATTGTAGATGTTTATACTTTCTATATATGCTGATTCTTTCACTAGCTTACCCTTGTTTGTTTCCATGTGGATTGGACTGCTATGATCATACTATGTATGGGAGCAAAGCAGGGATAGGCTAGAGTATAGTAGCAGGTTTGTAACTGTCAGATGGAGCTGATGTTTTGTTGTAATGGCTACTTAGTGTAGCTATTTTGGTTGATATATTTTGTATATTGACTTGTGAAGCCCCAAGCTAGACCTATGTGTAAATATATATTTTCTATATATATGCATACTTTATTCTGTGTGGTGTTGTTGTTGTGCGACGGTTAAGCAGGTCGTTACACTTTTTGGTATCAGAGTAGTTCGAGTCTAGTGGACACTTTGTGGGGGTGGTTCCTTTAGGATTTTGTTGTGCTGAGCTCTGTGTTGTGTTGAATGTTGTGCTGATTTTTGTTGAATGGTTTAGTTGTTGTATACTGAAGGTGTTATTACTTTTGTAGACGATGACTAGTACCAATGAGCAGATAGCCCATGCCATGAAGATGATGGCTATGGCTATGCAACAGCAGAATGCCTACTTTGCTAGGATGGATGTTGATAGAGCTGCAGGTGGTGCAGCAAGACCAGTTGGGTCACAGGAGAGCCGGGATCTAGCTGAATTTTGCAAGTGCCATCCTTCATAGTTTAAGGGTGATGCAGACCCAGAGGTAGCTGACCACTGTATCTGTGAGTTGGAGAAGATTTTTACAGTGCTGGGCTATTCTCAGGAGAGAAGGTTGGCTTATGCCGTTTATATGCTGGTGGGGGAAGCTGAACATTGGTGGAGAGGCACCCACCATATGTTGGTTGCTCGAGGTGTGGCTGTTGACTGGGAGTGCTTCAAGAGGGTGTTTCTTGAGAAGTACTTTCCTAAGAGTGCGAGGCATGCCAAGGAGGCAGAGTTCATGAGGTTGAACTAGGGTGGGATGACGGTGTTTGACTATGCAATGAGATTCGAGCACCTGGCTCGTTTCTATTTGCAAGCTATTTCTGAAGCCTAGAAGTGCAGGAAATTTGCTGAGGGATTGAAGCAAGAGTTGAAGAGGGTGGTGGTGCCTATGGCCATCACTGAGTTTCTGGCCATGGTTGAGAAGGCTAAAGTTGTTGAACGGTTGGAAGGTGGCAACCGAGCAGTAAGGAGTGTTGAGGGACCGGCTGGGTCCAAGAAGGGTGAAGGTCAGAGGAAACCTTATGATAGGCACCAACCACAACAAGGAGGTCCTGTCACAAGGCAACCTATTGATGCAGCTAGAGGTGGGAGACAGGGTGGAGGTGCCACTCTCAGATGTTATAAGTGTGTTGGACCCCACTTCGTTCGGGATTGCCCTCATATTGAGAGTCGGTGCTTCAGGTGTGGCCAGATGGGTCCCGATTCAACTAACTGTCCTACCAAGAATAGACCGAATAGGGGTGCTCCGAGAGGTGATAGACCTACTACAGCTGGGAGGGTGTTCGCCTTGATCGGGACTAAAACTTCCACTTCATCCAACCTAGTGAAGGGGAAGAGCAAAGCTACTGGTAAGGATGTGATGATTCTTTTTGATTCTGGAGCCTCCCATTCTTTTATTTCCTATGCATGTGCTAAAATGTTGGGTGTGCCGATATGTGATTTGGGGTTGAGACTGCTAGTGTCGACGCCTGCTTCTACTTCTATGGTTGCTTCTAAGCTGTGTGTGGTTTGTCATTTAGAGGTGAATGAGAAGAGGGATAAGGTAAACTTGATTTGTTTGCCTTTGGTAGATATTGACATAATCTTAGCGATGGATTGGTTGTCTTCCAATCGCATCCTTATAGATTGTGCCAATAGGAGGTTGATCTTTCCTCAGGTGAAGGATGAGCTATTGGTTTCACTTGGCCAAGCTGAAATATTGATGAGAGATGGAGCAGAGTGTTGTATTCTGCTTGTTTCCATGAGTGTGGAGACCGAGAGGGTTATTGCTGAGATAAGAGTGGTGAAGGATTTTGCTGAGGTGTTTCCGGATGAGGTGCCTGGGTTACCTCCTACTAGGGAGATGGAGTTCAGCATTGACTTGGTTCCTGGTGCGGGGCCAATGTCGGTTGCTCCCTATAGGATGGCCCAGCATAATTGGTTGAGATGAAAGGTTAGGTTGAAGAGTTGCTGGAGAAGCAGTTGGTGAGGCTGAGTATATCTCCGTGGGGTGCTCCCGTGTTGTTGGTGAAGAAGAAAGATGTAGGTAGTCGACTGTGTGTTGATTACCGGCAGCTGAAAAAATTGACCATTAAGAACAAATATCCACTTCCTCGAATAGATGACTTAATGGATCAATTGAAGGGAGCATCGGTGTTTTCAAAGATTGACTTGAGGTCAAGATATCACCAGATTAGGGTGAAGGAGGGTGACATACCTAAGACTGATTTCAGGACTAGGTATGGTCACTATGAGTATGTTGTAATGTCGTTTGGCGTGACCAACGCCCTAGCAGTGTTCATGGATTACATGAACAGAATCTTCTGGCCCTTCTTGGATAAATTTGTGGTGGTGTTCATTGATGACATCCTTATTTATTCAAGAACCCTGGAAGAACATGGAGAGCACTTGAGGTTGGTGTTGGAGATTTTGAAGGAGAAGCAGTTTTACGCCAAGCTGTCAAAGTGTGAGTTCTGATTGGAAGAGGTGAAGTTCTTGGGCCATGTTATTTCAGCTGAGGGGATTGCAGTTGATCCGGCTAAGGTGGAGTCGGTGTTGCAGTGGGAGCGTCCAAGAACTGTCACGGATATTCAGAGTTTTGTGGGTTTAGCAGGTTACTATAGGAGGTTCTTTGAGGGATTCTCCAAGATAGTAGTGCGTCAAACCTAGTTGACGAGAAAGGATCAACCTTTCATTTGGACAGATGCTTGTGAGCGGAGTTTTGATGAGTTGAAGAAGAGGTTGACTACTTCTCCTGTGTTGGTGTTGCCCGATTCTGGTGAGCCTTTTGATGTGTACTGCGATGCTTCTCACCAGGGATTGGGGTGTGTGTTAATGCAGAACAGAAGAGTGGTGGCATATGCTTCAAGGCAACTGAAGAACCATGAGAGAAATTATTCTACTCATGACTTGGAGTTGGCAGTGGTTATTTTTGCCTTGAAGATATGGAGGCATTATTTGTATGGTGCTCGGTTTAGCGTCTCAATGATCACAAGAGTCTAATATACTTGTTTGATTAGAAGGAGTTGAACATGAGGTAGAGACGGTCGATGAAATTTTTGAAGGATTATGATTTTCAGCTGATTTATCACCCTAGGAAAGCCAATGTAGTGGCGGATGGGCTAAGTAGAAAATCCATCCACATGTCGGGGTTGATGGTGAAGGAGCTGGAGCTGGTGGAGGAATTCAAGGGTTTGAATCTTTGTGTGGAGTTAGCTCATGATCACATTAGTTGTGGAATGACTACCATAACTAGTAAGTTCTTGAGGCAAGTTGAGTTGAAGCAGTTGCAGGATGCAGAGTTTGTGAAGATTCTTGGTTTGTTGGGCTATGATAAGGCAGTTGATTTTGAGCTGGGCAGAGACGAAATTTTGAGGTTTAAGGGCAGAATTTGCCTACCTCATGATTTTGAGCTAAAGAAAGCAGTTTTCGAGGAAGGCCACAAGAGTAGACTTAGCATACATCCTGGTATGACTAAGATGTACCAAGACCTCAAGAAGACTTTCTAGTGGTCTGGTATGAAGAGAGACATAGCTGAATATGTGGCGGTCTGTCTGACTTGTCAGAAGGCAAAGGTGGAGCATCAGAAGCTAGGTGGTTTGTTGCAGCTGATAGAGATTCCCGAGTGGAAGTGAGATAGCATCACTACGAATTTCATTGTGGGATTACCTAGGTCAGTTAGGAATAGTGATGCTATTTGGGTGATTGTTGATAGGTTGACCAAGTGTGCATATTTCTTGCCTATCAATATCAGGTGGTCCTTGGAGAAGCTGACACAGTTGTATGTGAGGGAAATAGTACGGTTGCACGGGGTGCCTTCTAGTATTATTTCAGACAGAAATCCAAGGTTCACTTCTAGATTTTGGCAGAGTCTACATCAAGCCTTGGGCACGAAGTTGAGGTTTAGTTCTGCTTATCATCCACAAATGGATGGTCAGTCAGAGAGGACAATTCAGTCCTTGGAGGATCTGCTGAGAGCTTGTGTGTTAGACCACTTGGGAAGCTGGGAGGAAATCCTACCACTGATGGAATTTACGTACAATAATAGCTTTCATGCTAGTATTGGGATGACGCCGTTTGAAGCCCTGTATGGTAGGAGGTGTAGGACTCCTCTGTGTTGATATCAAGATGGTGGGTCAATGGTTCTGGGGCCGGAGCTGATCCTACAGACTATTGAGAAGGTGAAGCTGATTCTGGAGAGAATGAAAACTGCTCAGAGTAGGCAGAAATCATATGTTGATAAAAGGCGAAAGCCTTTGGAGTTTGTTGAAGGGGAAAATGTTTTTCTGAAGGTGACCCCAACCTGTGGTGTGGGAAGAGCGCTGAAGGCTAAGAAGTTGACACCTAGGTTTGTCGGTCCCTATCAGATAATCCATCATGTGGGTCCGGTCGCTTATCGGTTGGCCTTGCCACCATTTCTCTCAAACCTACACGATGTGTTTCATGTATCCCAGCTGAGGAAGTATGTTCGTGACCCCAGTCATGTGGTTGAGTTGGATGAAGTTCGGGTGAAGGAGAACCTGACTTATGAGAAGTCGCCTGTAGCTGTGGTTGATTTCAAGTTGAAGAAGTTGAGAGGCAAGTCTATTAGCTTGGTGAAAGTTTTGTGGGATGTAGCTACTGGTGAGGCTACTTGAGAAGTTGAGCAACAGTGTAGAGAGCAGTATCCTTCCCTATTCCCAAGTAAGTCTATTTTCGGGACGAAAATTCTTGTTGTTGGGGAGGTTGTAAGACCCGTAGCACAGCCTTTGCCCTATTTTCTCACTTTCCTTCTTCCTTCACTTGCATTTTCTCTTGGGCCCCTAAAACTCTGATTCTCTTCTCTTAGGCTTAGGTGTTGAGCACCAAAGGGATCCATCTCTTTCAACTCAAGGACGTACGGAGCTAGCTGAGGGCGCCCATTCCATTCTTCTGTTGTCCATTTCTCTTCGTCTTCTCCTTCACTTCCCGAAAGTTTGGAATCTTCTCCTCCGAGGTAAGGGAAGCTAGATTCTTGCTGATTGTGTTGGAAGTGAGTTTTGAAACTCAAAAGTTTTTGTTTCTTGGAGAATGAGGGCCGGATTAGAGTTTTGCTTGGTTTCAGGGTTTTGGGTGAAATGGTGAAAATTTGGGATTTTGAGTGTTGATGGTTGCATGTTGAAAAAGGGATAATTTTTGAGTTGTTTGATGAAAATGTGGCTCATTGGATGGATTGCATGTATGTCTGCTAGTTTAATTTGCAGGTTTTAAGTGGAATTTTCGAAGTTTGAGGGTTGTTGTTCGTCATTGCGTCGGGCGTAGTTCTTAGCGCCGAGTGTGTAACCATTAGAGAGTTCCATTGGTCAAGCACGCTAGGTGCAAGGTTGTGTGCACCAGGCGAGCTTGGGAATGGAGGTCCCTGGATGGCTCACGCCGGGCGTGGTTAGACCGCGCTGGGTGTGATAATAGACAAGGACTCACGATTTTGGGATACTGGCATGGCGCTGGGCGTGATTCAATCTCGTCGGGCGTCGAGACTCCATGGGAGTCTCTGCCAGGGTGGCGCCGGGCGCAATTAGTATTGCACCGGGCATGAGACCTTAGGGAGGTCTCTGCCTTACTTGCACCAAGTGCGGGTTGGGTACGCCGGGCTTATGAGACTCCTGAGAGTCTCTGCCTCCTATTCTGCCGGGCGCAATTGAAATTGCGTCGGGAGCGTGAAAGCTTTGGAGCTCTCTAGTTGGTCCAGGTCGGGCGCAAATCTTATTGCACCGGGGGCGGATGTGTTCTTTCATAAATATGTTGATTAATGTTGTATTGATGTAATGCTGAGTTGTGCTGTATGATGCTTTTGTAGATTAATATTGTTAAGCCAAGCTGGATTGTATGCTGTCTAAGTTGTTAATGCTGTTATGTTGTGTTGTGCTGAATGTTGAATATGAGCTGTCGTAGGCCGTAAGACTCAGCTATTGTAGGCCGTAAGGCTGAGCTATTGTAGGCCATAAGACTGAGCTGTTGTAGGCATAAGGCTAAGCTGTTGATCACTAAAACTATAGGAGATCTCCTAGTTGAAATGTGTGACGACACATAAGCTGTTTGGTGTTGATTTTGTTGAATGATATGAGCTGTATGTGTGTAGTGTGTTGTGAAGCTGAGATGTGATGTATGTTGTTATGTGTTGTAGGTTGACTTTGCTGAAATTGATGATGTGCCGTTAAATTGTAGTTGTTTGTAGTTTCTAAATATGTTGATTCTTTAACTAGCTTACCCTTGTCTGTTTCCATGTGGATTGGACTGCTATGATCATACTATGTATGGGAGCAGAGTAGGGATAGGCTGGAGTATAGTAGCAAGTCTGTAGCTGTCAGATGGAGCTGATGTTTTGTTGTTATGGCTACTTAGTGTAGCTATTTTGGTCGATATATTTTGTATATTGACTTGTTGAGCCCCAGGCTAGACCTATGTGTATATATATTTTTTCTATTTATATGCATACTCTATTTTGTGTGGTGTTGTTGTTGTTGTACGACAGCTAGGCGGGTCGTTACAGTTATGAAAAAATTATGTTTTACATAAAAATATAATTATACAAAATATAATTGAGATTAAGAAAAATCTTTATTATTAAAAAAAGAATAAGATTACAAAGAATTCTCGATGAATTTTTATTTTTCACGATGCTCTTTAAAGATTAAATCTCCTTTTTGTTTGAATTAATTATTACAATCATTTACACTTATTTATATCATAATACAAGCAAAGTCTTCTATTATGAATGATTCATATCAACTAAATCATTAAATCAATGAATGAATTATAACTATTTACTAAATATGGAAATCTTCACCTTGGCTTGAATTCATTATATTTATATGGCTTTCATTATTCAAATGTGTTGCTCCATCCACTTCTAATGTCAAGCGACATTTGTAACTCCAACTAAGTTCAAAGAATGTTTGAACTTTATTAGTGGAAGAGCTTTTGTCATCACATTATTAAAAGTAGTAATCTTCTCTACTAGCACATCACCTCGTGTTGTGACATTACAAATGAAATACATTAATATACTTTGTTCTCTCATGATACATTTGGTTCCTTGTTAAGTGAATTGCGTTTTGACTATCACAAAACGTCGTAATGTCCTTCTAACTTACACCAAGATCACCAACAAGACCTTTAAGTCATAAGGCTTCCTTCACTGCTTTTGTAGTTGTCATATACTCTACCTCTATAGTTGACAAGGTAATAGTGGACTGACTGTAAAGGACCTCCTACAATCAAGATCGCCAACATAATCTAAATCATAAAATCCAATAGTATGATTATCATTTGTTCCTCTTCCAAACACTAGACCTATATATGTCCATCGAATCCTTCAAGTATTTGAGAATCCACTTCATAGCTTGCCAATAAGACTTCTCTAGACTAGCCATATAACAACTAACAACACTCATTGCATGTCCAATATCTTGTTTAGTACAAATCGTGACATATATTAGACTTCCAATTGTATTAAAGTAAGACACATGAGACATAAACTCCTCTTTCTTTCTTTTTTGTTGTGACATTTTTGCAGATAACTTAAAATGAGCTATCAAAAGTTTATTAACTATATTTGCATTTAGCATTCCAAACCTCTCTAAAACTTTCTCAATATAGCCCTTTTGAGATAAACATAATCTTCCAGCTTTCCAATCTTGTATGATCTTCATACCAAGAATGGTCCTTGCTAAACCCAAATTCTTCATCTCGCATTCACCACTTAATTGTGTCTTCACCTTGTTAATCTTATTTGGATGCTTACATGCAATTAGCATGTCATCAATATAAAGAACCAAGTAAATATAAGAGTAGTCAAGCAATTTCTTATGATAAACACAACTATCATACTCATTTCTTGCATACCCAATATCAATATATAAAAAAATTAGTCAAATCATTTATACCATTGTCTGAGTGACTACTTCGACCCATATAATGACTTCTTCAACAAACACACATGGTTTTCTTTAGTTGGTATGACAAGCCTTTCTGATTCTTTCATATAAATCCTACCTTTTAAATCACCATGGAGAAAAGATTGTCTTCACATCTAGCTACTTTAACTCCAAGTCATGTAGAGACACCAAAGCAAGAAGCATTCAAATAGAGTTATGCTTCACAAAATGGGAAAAAACTTCATTAAACTCAATACCTTCTATTTATGTAAATCCTTTTACAACAAGCTATGCTTTGAACCCTATTCCGTCTTTCTTCTTGAATATCCACTTGTAACCCACAATCTTTTAATCAGCTAGTTTATTAACAAGCTCCCAAGTTTGATTCTTGTGGAGGGATTCAAGCTCTTCTTTCATGGCACCAATCCATTATGACTTTTCATCACAATTAATTTCCTTTATGGAATGAACTAGGTTCCTACTTATTGATGTTTTCTTCCATAATAAGTGCAAAAAAGACTAAATTCTCATACCTTTGAGGTGGTCATTTTGTCTTCTTGGCCTATGTATAGCCAATATATACTTAAATTGTGTTATTGTGACTTCATCTTATGTCTCATCTAGTTTTTGTCTGAGAGCCTCAGTTTCAAGCTCCACCTCTTTGCTAGCATAATCAAATTCAACTATATCATCGTTGTCCTCTTGTGATATTGGGTTAAGCATGATTGTCTCATTAATAGTCACATCTCTCTACTAATCATGATTTGATTCTTTAGGGTCCCACAACCTGTACCCACACCATCTTAATAACCTAAAAATATACATTTCTTTACTCTTGGTTCCAACTTCCCTTCATTAACATGACCATAAGTTGGACACCCAAATAGACGTAAAATTGAATAATTTGTTATAAAGGCTAACTAGATTTCTTTTGGAATCTTGCACTTAATAGTTTTTGAAAGAGACTTGTTCATCAAATAGCATGCAGTATTAACTACTTTTGTCCAAAATTGTTTTGGCAAACATGTTATTAAGAGCATGCAATGAGCTCTCTCAAGCAATGACCTATTCATTCTTTTTAGCACGCCATTTTGTTGTAGTGTGTGGCTCATAGTTCTATGGTGAACTATTCCTTTATTTGCACATAACTCATTGAAGTCTCTATTGCAAAATTTCAACCATATATGTCATCAGTCGTTTGACTTTCTTTTTCATCTACTTCTCCATATATTAGAGATTTTCACTACTTGAACTTAATGAATATATCACTCTTTTGTTTCAAGATATAAATCCAAACATTTTGTGAATAATCATCAATGAAAGTTAACATGTACTTTGCTCCACCGTGAGAAGGAATACTTGATGAACCCTATAGGTCTAAATGGATATAATTAAGAGTCTCTCACGTTCTATGACTTTTGGTGCTAAATTTTACTCTATAAACACAATGCTCACAAAAATCAAGTTCCCAATTCTTTGTCCATCAAGCAAGTCTCTCTTGCTAAGCTTGTCCCCAGGGCCTAACCTCATATGCCATAAATGATTTTGCTCAAGATCTGAAATAGAAGAAACTGCAGCTACACCTACTACTATGCTGCCTTGCTAGATATATAGTCCATTTTTTAACTTTTCTTTCATAACTATCAAAGCACCTTTGGAAACTGTTAAGACTATTTCTTTAACTCAATATGAACAATCAAGAGAGTCTAAAATGCTTAAAGAAATTAAATTCTTTCTGAGTTCAAGCACATACCTCGTGTTTATTAATGTTCACACAATACCATCATTCCCATTAAAATTTTGCCAATACCTCGTGAACAATAACATCAATTATCATAACTTGCATCGCACCTTTACTAACTATACTACAAGAACCATCATTCCCATTAAAATTTTGCCAATGTCAATCTCTTTGTGCATGACAAACCAATCTCTATTAGGCATCATGTGAAAGGTACATATCAAATCTAGAATCTAGTCATCATCATTTATATTAGATAAGACAAAGAGAACATTTTCACCATTTATTTTGAGGCCATAGTTGCTCCACTATACTTTGGAGTACTTGTTCTATCTTTCTTGAGCTATGGACAATTTCTCTTCTAATGCCTTCTCTCTAACAATTATGACATTTATTATTGTTCTTATTTTTTGTTGCGTGATTTTGACCACCTCTTTTGAAAACTCTTCTTCATTTCCAATGTTCTTCTTCTAACCATTAGACCTTCACCTAAGCTAATCCTACTATATGAATCAATAATAAGCCTTTTCAATTTTCAAGATTGTAAGACTATTTTAACTTCTTCATTGATAGCGAACTTTTATCGAAAATTATCATGTCTACAAAATTTTCATAAGCTCTTGACAAAGCACTTAGGAGAAGAAAAACTTGGTTCTTGTCATCAATCGTAGCATAAATATTTTTTAAATTAAACAAAACTTGGTTGAAATATCAATGTGTTTATGAATAGACTCACTTTCATGGATGATATCTAATTGTTTCTTTAAGCAAATATGACTTTGGAGAGATTTTGTTATATACCAACTTTTAAGCTCGCTTGTCAGCAGTCGATTTCTCCCAAAACTTCCTCACCTTACGATAATAATATTACATTATGGGCCTTTTTCATTATTATATCTTTTTGTGCATATGCAATATCAACTGACAACTTTACTTTTCCTTCTAATGCCAACTCGCATTCTTGTTGTGTGAGAAGAGCAAGTATCTTCACTGCCACTGATTAAAGATATATTTATTAATTTATTATAATAAAAAAAATATTTGATGTAAAAATATAATTATACAAAAAAATAGTTGATATTAAGAACAACTTCTATTATTAAGAAAAGAATAAAATTATAAAAAAATAATTATCAATAAATTCATTATTAAATCCTCTTATTTACACTCTTCTATTTAAATTAATTGTTACAATTATTTATTTTAAAATATAAATATCATAAGCCTTCCATTATAAATGATTAATATCAACCAAATCATTAAATTAATTAAATTAATAAATAGATTATAACTATTTGTTAAATATAGAAATCATATTTAACGCATATGTAATATAAAAAATGTTGATATTTTAGAGATTCATAAACTACTTTATGCGTTCTTTTCCCGGTGTATAAAAAAAACTATTTTATGTCGTTATCTTACTTTTGTTTTGACGTGACGATGATGGTATTAAATTTTTTTTTTTAAAAAAGTGTATTAAACCAAGACGTTTCTTTTTTATTTTTGAATTCTATCTAGACCTCTTTTAGACAATGTCAAGCATTCTTTTCTAATTCATATATATGTTCAGTATTTTATAATTCTAAGTTAGTGCAAAATAAAATACCCTCTAGGCCTCTATAACTGGTTTTGATCTAGATCTTTCACAATCAAAAGTGATCCACAAACCTATTCCTCAATTAAGCTATTTCTCCTTTTCCAATGCGCAAATGTTAAGGCCATAATTATGAATTATCATATCTTAAAAAATGTATTATATGGTGTTGAAAAAAATCATGTATAAATAATCATCTACTTATTTTTTACATAAAATAATCATATGATCATTTATTCATATCAATTCTTAACCAATTTACCTTTTGGCATACGCTCGTGTTAAACCATCTATTTAGGTTTAAGTTTAATATCATTTAATTTTGAATTATATTTCTAAACTAAAAAATTATAATTAAGTTTTCATTTTTTCATAATTTTTGTAATTTAATTCCTGAAATTATAAATTCATTTATAATTGATAGATTTTAAAAAAATATTCTCTATATTCTTATACTTGAACAAGAATATTAAATTATTATTTTATATTAGATTTTAATATCTTTTGGTTTAAATCCTTTATAATCTCCTTAATTATAATTAGTAAATATAATGATATAAAGAATATTTTATAAAATTTCACATATTATAAATGAACTTTTAATTTTAAGGACGAAAAAAAATAACAATTTATTTAATTTAAAGATTTAATTAAAAATTTATAAAAATTTGGGTCAAATAATATATTAAATCCTAAGTTTATATAATTCTTGCTTTAAAAAAACAAATAAAATCTTAAATTTATTTAATTACTGCTCTAAAAAACAAATAAATAAATTTATATAATTCTCCAAAGAGACTCTAACTTTGTACAGCTTCATACAAGTTAACTTTATGATAATGATTAGCATCTTATCTTCGTATTCATTTAATGCTGCAGAAAGTGAAAAGATAACTAAAATAGACTATAGATATAATTAATGGACAGAATATAGCCCCCACAATTATTAGATGGAGAAATAAATTTTTCAGAAACAAATTCTAGAAGAGAATCTACACCTAAATTATTCAGAAAAGACTTTTTTGTTTTATTCTTCTTTGCTTAATATGAAAATCAACATTAAGATCATTAAACAATTACATTACATATGTGATGGATTGCTCTTTCCTCAGTTAGTCAGTTATGAAAATGATAAAATGGGTTCTTATTGATTGTTGTTTTTTTTCTTAATCTATTGCCGATTCGATCACTCTTGGGCAATGTGATTTAATTTCACTATGAAGGAGAATATAATAAACTTAGTAGCAATAGCACTTGTTTTAATTTCTTAAAGTAACAAGATAATAGTTAAAAAACATAGCATACAAATAAATAAATAAATAAATATATATATATATATATATATATATATATATATAGTATTGTAGTAACCTTATTTTGATTAAAAACAAAAGTTATTTCAATAACTCACGTAATAAAAATCAAGATTAAAATTCAACACCGATTATTAAAATAAAATTATAATTTTAATTCAAGAAACGATAAAAAAAAAAAAAAAATCTTAAATGTTGCATTTTTAAGAAATGAAATTTCCATTTCATCAATAATGAGTGAGAAAAAGAGGTATGTAGGGAATAAATAATATATACACTAATAGTATAATTTATATTATTTTAATCCTAAAATATCATGTATGTAATTTGTTAATTTTCATACTAATTAAAATAGTTTATTCATAACTAACAATCAATGTAGAAGTTTTTATATTTTTGTATTCACGAGTAATTCTCATATTATTTAAGTTGGAATAACTCTTTATTAATCGATCTATTTGATAGTACTAATAATACACATTAATGTAAATATGTTATAAATAACTAATTAGAAGTTACTAATTTTTAAATACTACCCTTTCCTTTCCACAATAACTATAATTTTAATATTTGAAAAATATTTTTAAGAAAATTATGTTTTTATTTTTCAAATAATATTAATTCTTTTTAATTTATCCTTTCATAAACTATTCACTTACCATACTTAAATGTAATTTATTAAAAAAAATAAATTATTTTAATAAAATCACATAAAAAGTAATATATTTATAATTATCTTTTAATCTATATATAAAAATCTTAAACAACGATGATGGGTGTAGTAAATGAGTGATTAGGTACATACGTTCTGAAGGGCACATGACAAATTGTATTCACTGGCTTACGGCTGGCAAGCCCCACCAAAACACCAAATTGTTGATAAGAAATTAATCCCATCTTTCTAGAACACAAAATCTCATAACCCCAAAACTTAAAATCGATCTTTAATTACATAGAAAATTGCAAATGTGGTTGGAACCCGAGTATTTGACTTTATAGACTAATGTATCCACGTGTTCTCTTTTACTATTTTTTATGGTTTAAAGAAAGAAAAAAGAATAAAAAAGAAAGAGTTTGACACCCCCAAGAATTTGTTCCATTCAACATCTACATGGAAACTTGAGTTGCTTCATAACAAAGCTTGATTAATTATTGGCATGCGCATGACATTAGATGATGATGATACACCATCAAACGTTATCCTTCAAATTAAGCACAAAAGAAGATTTGATATGACTAACCATCAAACGTTTTGGTATGAAAATTTTAAATCAATTATTTGATGGTACGTTGTTAATCATGCGATACTGCCATCTTAATCCACACACGTAGCTCAGAGGAAGACCTCAAATTTTTTATGTGCATTCTTAAACAAAATATTTCCTTGTTTCTGTTTTGGTTTAGGATTCGTTTGTTTGCATGCTTTTCAAGAAAGAATTGTTTTTGTTCAAAAATTATGTCCAAACAAAATTACAATGATTAGATACGTTCCTTTAATAAACAATTTCTATAAAAAAAATTGAGAGTTAAAAAGGGTAATTTTTTTATAAAAAAAAACTATTAAATGTCTTTTACGCTTTGTTTGAAATGGTAAAAAAGAATAATAGATAAAGCTTTTATTTTAATTTTCTTAATTATATTACTTTTATCCCTCTCTTTCCTTTCTTTTATTATCCTAAGGGAAATGTTATATTCTCTGAAAAATCTTTTGAATCAGACAATAATTTACATGTGTCAATCATTTTAGATAAAATATTTTGAAATTTTAAAATTTTGAAAGATTTTTCGGATGTTAAATTTGGGAGGATGAATCATTTCTCTTATCGGAATTATAAAATGTCTCTATGTCCGTACGTGAGTTTTCAAGAAGTGAAAAATCTCTTCTAGAAGAGTATTTATTTATTAAAAATATTAAAAGAATATAGATTCTTCTCGTCTTTCTAAAGCATGTTTGGGAAATGAATATGTAACATATTACGTATGCGTCTCTGCCTATGACACGATCATATTTACTAAGGAAAAAAGAATCATATCCATGTTGAATCTTTTATTCAATTTATATTAAATTTTCAATAAATTGAGCAATAATTGTTTATGGAATTGGACTTGTTCCCCATGTGTGGAGGAGGTCAAACTTTTACTTGGCTCAGTCCAATTGCATCGCACAAAATAAGTTCTCTTTGAAAAGACAATGTTGTCCTCATCACATGCAAATGGTGAAAAACCAAAGTAGTCACTGTCTTATCTTATTAGGGTTATGACAGGACCATATCATTCAATTGCTGAGACTCAATTTTGTAATAAATTTCTCAAATGCATGTCTAAAATATTGAATTAATTCATTTATACAAATAAATCTTGACAATTCGAAGCTCTGTTTATTTATCTTAATTTAGTATTTGACCGGGACAAAGCGTAAAATTAAATGCTAAGATAAAAGGATAAGTTATACTTTTAAGTTTCTTTATATTATTTAATTCATGATTTTTATTTTTAATTTTACAAAATTTATGATTTTGATTTAACTATCTTTTATTAATAAGAATTATAATAATGATAATAAGATTTAAACTTATAACTCTGTATACTAAAAGTGTAAAATTGATAATGAACCAAAATTTAAAACTAATATCTAATGGTATTTATATTAAGTTATATTTTTAGTTTCATTTCTTACTTATAAATGTGCTAAAAGAAGATGAGAATCAAATAATTTTTTTTTAAAAAGGATCAAAATTGTAATTTAATCTAAATATTATTAAATATTAATTATTATGTTATATATTTAATTTTAAGTTATAATGTTATAATTTTAACAATTAACAAATGAACATTTAACGATCAAATATAAATTGTAGATTTTATAAGATTGGAAACTTAATTATAAAATTAAAAACTAAAAAAAATTACAAAATTGAAGACTAAAATTGTAAAACTAAAAACTAGAAAACTAAAATTACAGAAAAGAAAATATTGTATGAAGATCAGAACTCCAGTTTAATCGACATAATAATATCATCTTAAGATAAGGCGTAGAAATAAAATTAATAAAACTAACATAAATAATAATAAACTTTCCTATAATCATTGTTTCTTTTGCTTTTGTATTATGACAAAAACTGACGACATAGGATCTCAATCCGATGTTTTGTGATAATTTTTATTTTCATTTTGTGGTTAAGAGTCCCATGTGTGAATTACCAACAAAAATATTAACTAAATGGTGAGTTCCATGATAGATGTACAAGCACCTAAATATGGAAAATGGAGGGAAGAACATAACCCGCAAACAGCATCACCAGAGCACCTAAATATGGAAAATGGAGGGAAAGAACATAAACCCCAAACAGCATCACCACACTCAAATCCAAGAGTTAAAGTCGGTGGTAATTCAAATGCTATCTTCATAACTTTGATTTAATGCACTTGCTATGCCATAATATAAAAGTGGGGGCGGTGCATGGATAAGGTGATATTTGATTAGTCTATAGTGTAAAGAGGTTTTAATAGGTAGTTGGTTAGGTGCTTTCCCAAAAGAAGGTCTATATAATAATAAGACCCTTCTCTTGCTTGTCCCCTACACAGAACAACCAATACCTAGTCTATCCCTATAGTTCCCCAACAAGAGAGCATGGCTCAATTTTATCATCCTTATGGCAACAAGCTCCTTGACCAAGACCTTTGAGAGATTCATAGCTTTGAAACACTCAACATGGGACCACGCTAGCATTGGTCATTGACTTCAATTTGCACTTCAGGGTCTTCAATTTCTTAGCTTAGCATGAGTATAATAATGATCATGAAGAGAAAACAAAATATTAGAAATGTAGTTTGTAATTGGTAGTTGGCCTATATAAAATTTTTGATAATCATATTATAAATACACTTTTTATCATATCATATAATCTTTTTTTTTTTTATAGAAATCTTGCATCAATTAAAAGAATGACTATAATAATATATATAAATAAAGAATAATCATCATTTTATCACTTCGCTTAATAATGTTGTATTAAACCCATAATCCACTTTTTCTGAGATAATATTGGTACCTATTCTTACAAATTTTCACTCTTTAGCATAAGAGTTGTGTATTGGTAAAATATAATTGTGAGTGAACCATTATATAGGCCAACAACTTATTGCAAATTACATCTCAGATAAAAAATAACAAAGAACAGTAAAAAGCAAGCCTAAAAAATGGAATCTCAATCTCACCGACCATGGCAACTCCAAAATAATTTAAGCTTTCTTTTCCAAATAATCAAAGCATGGAAGAAGAGAAAGCTATATTTAGAGAGAGAGAGAGAATCTACATGATACGCGGTAACAGTATCAACATCATGATATAAAGGTATTACATGATACTGAAAGTTTAACAAGGTACAAAACATAAAGGGAAAGCCAGGAAAAAAAGTTTAGAATCTTGGGCACTAAAAGTACTATCTGCTCATTGAATGATCATATGAGCATGTTCAAATGCTAGATAACACAATAATTTCCTTCTTTATAAACCATACAATTAGCCTTGATATTTCAATAATTAATTGTCAAAATGGGAACTTAAAATGAACATCATAAAATTGACAGTGCACAAAAATAATGCATTCCGTAATCTTAAGTCACATTCTGTGGTTGGAAATGCATTTTGACATGTTCTGCATATCAAGCTTAATCACACTAAATTCACCATTTTTCTTTTCCCCTTCAAACGTGAAACTCAACCATGGTTACATACATACATTGAAGTAACAAAATTTTCTACATAGATGGGAAAACTACTGGACAGACACCACTTCATCAACTTTACTCGCAACATCAGCTATAAATATGCTGCCTGAATCACACCATCCAGCCAAAACATCTTTGCCAGAGCACTGCGATGTAAGTAGAACCAATATCTCACATATAAGTAAAAGCCATTAACTGATTAAAAATAAAACAGAGAGAAAGCTCCAGAAGAAGAGAATCTAGCCTACATTTTTATGTGCTTCGTAGAACCGCAAGGTGAAACTCAACTTAGATGAGAAGGATAAGTTAAAAACAGCCACCATGTACTTGGTCATCGATCATCATACATGCTTACAAGATTACATCCATTGCTAATTTTCGCTTCCCTCTTTCAATTTAACCCACATTTCCACTTCTTTAACACACTTCAATTATATAACAATTCTCCCAAGGTTAAATGGTTATATTTTGACAAAGAAGGGTGCTTCTGCAAGATTCAAGCTAAGTTCTCTAATGTCAGCAGTGACGGATCTATGTGTAGGAGAGTGGGGGCACTTGTCCCCACTACCATTTTACACACTTTTTTTTTTATAAAAAATAATATATTTTTAAAAATAAATATTATATTCTAATAAAATAAATATATATATATATAACTTATTATATGTATTAAATATAAATTTAAAAGAGTTGTTCATTTATTTGATATTTATCAAACTTTTGAAAGAGATTAGTTCTCATATGTGACAAAGAATACTCCTTAATAACGAATTAATTTTTAAAAAAGATTAATTTTTTATAAAATAAAATTTATAGCATATATGTTTACCTTTTGTATTTTCTATTTATGCATGTATTGATTAAAAAAATCAAAATAGGAAATATTGGAAGATTTATATTCTATTTAGAATTTTTATTATAAAATATGTTTTGAAATAAATTATCATCCAAAAAATTATATTAGATATAAAAATATGTTTATATCATAAATAAATTAAACTTGATTTTTATACAATTTAACATATTTATTTTTATGTTTTTATTAGTATTAAATTATTATAAAGTATATTTATAGGATTGTAATTCTAACCAAACATTTAAAAAATATCTATGATAGATAAATAAGTCGTATTTAAGACATGTATTTAAAGAAAACTTAGGTTCAATCCTACTAAATTATAATAACATAGTCTGACCTAATTGATTTTCATCCTTAATCGTAATCGTAAATATAAAAGTTTGTAAAAAATAATTATAATAACATAGTCTGACCTAATTTATTTTCATCCTTATTTGTGAAGAGTGAAATCTTACTAACTATGTACGCACATCTTAAGATGTTCCAAGATATTGTGCTGAGCCTAAGTTTGACCCCATGTAAAAGCATGTAAACTGATATATTACCATCAATGACCAACTCTCCAAGAGCTTAAGCCATTAGGTGCAGACACGAGCTCTTTAAAACACCCACTCATGCATGCAAGAGCCATTTGTTTCAAGTGTTGACAATGCATGGGCTCACTCTACTTTGAGTTGAAATTTAACTTTTTCTTAAAGAATTGAATTAGTAAGGACTTGAACTCTGAATACTTAGTTGCATTGGATTTGATGATATCATGTCAAATCAAATCAAAACACAACCAAGTATTCAGGAATCATGAGTTGTTCATTGACACGATATGAAAACCATGTGACAAAGCATTCAGGATTATGATCCTTACTAATTCCATTCTTCTAAGAAAAAGTAACTTTGTTACCAGGTCAAAGAACAATTCTCCTTAACAGACACAAGAATTGGTTTTATAGTTCTAAGTATTAGTATGAGTTGATTTCTAATCTAAAAATAACTACATGTCGATAGTGATGGCCGTACACAACTAAAACATGATGCTAGAAGTTCAAAAATATAAACAACACTAAGCTTTAGAAATATACCCGTTTTGATGGATGAGAAGTAATTGCACAATTTAAGTTACAAAAAGCAGAAAGTGTAAATTTCATTCAAATGGAAAAGCAGATACCAAAATGTTAAAATATTATGTGACAGCAGATGGGAAAGCAACATTTAGATTTCACTATTTCAGTTGGACTATATACCACAGTGAAGTCAAGTGATAAATCATAAACAGGCTGTATACAAACCTTACTAAAGCCGAGCCAATTTGAGTCTCCTCTAAATGAAAATACTTTTTTGTTCTCTTTCCATTGTCCACAAAAGACCTGCATTGGTTACAACAAATGGAAGAGCATTACGAGATCTGCATGGGCATGAAGTAAAAAAGTAATCAAAAAAGGGTTTTTGTTAAGGAATAAAAATATCATTCATTGCACATCTTAATTACGCAAATAAAGCATTAAATTTTTTTTCCCTTTAATTGTAAGGTATTAGATGCTTGTACTTTTCATTTCATTATTATTTTTTATTCCTTAACATGTTCCCTAAGGGGCAGACATTAACAAAACCCGTTCAGAATACGCTCACTATAGTGAGTTATAGAAATTCAGCTTAAAGAGCTGCTATATCATTTCTGCAGCAAGTGGACTAAAACATTTGATACACCAAATGTTAACACTTCAATTTTTGCATGGAAGAGCCATGTCTGAAACCCCTACTAACACATCTAAAGCCCTGTGATAAAATCCATACCAAACAAGTAGTAGACTGTAGTACAGAAAAATAGAGTTCACCAACCATTTGCTTTCCTGTTAAAATCATTAATCATAGAAAGCCCTATCCCAAGCCCTAATCCACAAGATCATGGTTATCAATCTTGAGTGATAACTCGTAAACTCGTACGAGATTACGAGATTAGTTGGTCATACCTGTATAACTCGTTAGTAGTCTCGTTTTTGAGTAATCTCGAATAATCTCACAAGTTTACTTCGATATTGCGAGATTACGGACTTCACTCACAAAACCCCCCAAAACGCACATTTCACTTAGGATTTTCCCAAAACAAAGTATTTTTCCTGCTCTATGTCTCGTGTGACTCTCATTCTCCCTCTCTGTTGTGCGTTCTCCCTATTTGTGCTATATCCCCATGGCATGAGTTCATACAGAAGGCATTGCCCTGACATGTATGTACTTATTAGTTGACCTCAATGGCATAAAAGTATAAAACCAAATAGTTCCCACTTTCTCCACCCATCCTTCATTTTCTTATGCCTTGTTATCTTGATTACCGATAGTAGTTATACATTGGTTAAAAAATGAGAAAAAATACCTCATAATCAACCCCTTGAATATAGATATAGTCCGGATCAATTGCTGAGAAACTCAGCCCTGTTATCTGCAGTATTGATGAAATCAATTACAGTAATCTATGGAAGCAAAGTTACACACACGACACAACATGTCTTATATCACAAAGTGGCATCAGCCTATATGAATCACATGATGCCATTCGGTTTGGTTAAATATCAAATTCTTAGGAATATTATCCACGATGAGATTCCTTTAAATAATTTCCTCCAACGTAGCATGAAAAAATAAATTGAAATTGCTTTTCCAAATAACATTGGAAATCAACTTAAGCACCATGGGAGTGAGGATAAAGTTAAAGCACTAGATAAAAATCTAGATATCTTTTATAGTCAAAAGGTCCACTATTGAAACAATTTGCAACAACTAGCCTCACCTTCATGCTATACCAATATTCCCATTCCCCTAGTAATTCATTAATGATCTACAAGATGAACTTTGATCCTTTCTTCTAAAATACATGAGGGCACAGTATTGACTTCAATGAGCATGAATCTGCATTGACTGGAAAACTATCTTCCATACCTCCCAATTGCAGCCCAGAGAAAGGGTATTTATAGAAGCTTAGACTGATTAAATAAAATATTAGTGTCTGTTTGTTTTTGAGAAAGTATTTTTTTGTTTTCATTTCCTATTTTTACATTTTTTACAAATAAGAACAAAATTTTAACCTTTGTTTTACTTTGTTTCTCGTTTTCAAATACCTGTATAGGAAACAGTGAAAACAAGATTTTTTTTGTCCTGTTCATATACAAATTTGTATAAGTAATAAATAAGAAGGAAACAAAGAAGCATTTTTTGTAATTATTTGGAAAAAAATGGAAAATGAAAGTATGAAAACATTTTGACAAACCCAATCGACCCTTAATGATCCATTTCCTTTCCTAGTAGATTGTAGAAAATATAGATCTCAAATGATGTGAATAACAAGACATTGATTAACTAGCAATCGGCATTGGATAACATCATCTATTTTTATTAATCTTAACTTGAAATTGACTACCCAATGACATAGGACAACTTTAATACACATTATTGAATTAAAGAAAAGTGAAGCATAATTTGGTGTAAAACCATGAGTTTCAACTACACACAGGAAACTGAATATACAGCAATAAGAAAACAAATACATTTATCCTAATCAAACTAATTGCATGATTTAGTTGACTTCTGTGCATATGAATGGTAGAAACCGAGAGTCATGGACAGTTATTTTTTAAAAAATAATTGTCCCTCACTCTCAGTTCCTATTAGCATCCTACGAAGCTAGACTTAAATGGGGAAATAATACATGTTGCCAATACACATAAAGAATGAATGAATTCAAAGGTGCATCAATCCATACATTATCTGACTTTAACTTGTAATATCCACAATTAAGATGATAATTTGTCTAGGAAAAAAAAATACCCAAATTAGAGAATCAGATTAGTTTAGTGCATGTATTTACTCACACACACAAAAAAAAACAAAAAAACTTGCAAAATCACGGCTATAACTTTACAATTTCTTTAAGAAACATTCTCTGAAAGTAGTAAACAAAATTGTTGAGAGATCAGGGCAAAGTACATTATTAAAACTGACCTCAAATTTTGAACAGTGCACCAATCTAGACAATGCCGACCATCTACATCAAAATGTATTTATGGGCTAAGATTAATTAGGGCAACATAAAAGTAAATTAAAAAAGGGAACTGTTGTCATGGCTACTACACAATATTCACACGGTTTAATGTTACTGACAAAGACTATAGTGACAAGCCAATTTTCTATTTGTTTTGTCCTGAAATCAAAACAGAAGCTAACCTGCGAGGATCATAAATAGTCACAGTACGATCAACTCCACCCACAGCAACATTGCCATTGGAAGAACTGCAAACAGCATAAAAGATATCACCAGGGATGCCACAAATCCGATGTACACAACCACCATTTTCTTTCATTCTCAAGTCCCATAATGTCAGCTGCAATTGTATAAACAGGTGATGCTCTAAAATATATACAAATATGAAGCATAAGGCAGCAGTCATTATAAAACATGAAGCACAAACATTGATGCAGATATGAATTATGAACACAGAGATACACTAAAAAAGAGTGGTCCACCTAGTGTGGCCTAGGGAGGATAGATACATGCAGCCTTAACCCCACAAAGAGATTGTATACAAGATTGGAACTCGTGACCTCCAAGTCACAAAGAAACAACCTTAGTATTGCATCAAGATCCACTTTCAAACAAGTGTTTGTGTACGTGTGTTGGTGCGTGTGTAAGTGCATAAAATGAAAAGGTTGACTGAAATGATATCAGTACTACAGCACCCATTCTTTATGTTCTCCTTTCACAATTGAAAATTGCTTAAAAGTTTTAAACAGATCCAGTCTCTTTTTTTTTCAAATTTTACATGGTCAAGTACATGCTATGTCCCTGTGTCAACATATGTTGTCGTGTGTCATGTCAAACATGTGTCTAATGCATGAAAATAACACCAAAATGGGGTGTCAGTGCCTTATATTTGCAACAAATGAAAACATTGAAGAAACCATTTGATAGGAACAGTAACCGTCCCTAACTCTCAGTTCCTATAACCACTGGTCAACAAATTTACCTGGCTTCCTTCCGTAATAGCTAAGGTAGAACTTTGATTTCCATTAACTACATTTTGCAGGAAGTTTATTGAAGTAGGGTACCAAAGCCTGAAAGAGTACAAATTAACTAAGAAATGCTCAAAAGGAAATGTGAACTAATAAAAACTTTTGTCAGACAGCATCCCTTTTGCTTTTGGGGCATAGTTGTCAAAATCAAGACTGCCATCTTGAAATAGATTGCTATTCTGTTTGAGAAAACTCTATGTTATCACCAAATCTGGAAGTTAAGAAAGTCCAAAGAGGAATTTGAAGACATTATTTTTGTTGCAGGCATGGTGCATTCGGCTCATATGTTCAACTAGAGGGAGAGTGCAGAAAATAGTGGTAGTGATAGTGATAGTGTAGTATTGGAAAAACTGAGTCATAGGAAATAGTTCAACTTTTTATTATTGTTCTCAATGTAAAATGCATTTATTATTTTAAGCATACACATAGCAAGGATGCTGAGTACACCAACTCAAGCAATTCACAGAAACCTTTCCTAAAACTTTTCCTGGTCTCTTATCAAGTCTGTATCAAATGTTTTAGAAGTGCATGTCATCAATTTTGCATTAACCACATGGAAGGAATTTGAATAGGAATGAACAAAGGATAAGTAAATATAGGAAGATACTTATTTTACTTCCACATAATTAAACCTGAAAAAAGAAAATAAAAACCACTTACGGCCGTAATGTGCGAATGTGAATGTCTTGGTCATAGATATCAATGGTTTTGCAGAAACTACGGGCTACTGCTGTCTGATTAAAGGAACAACTCAACACAATTAGTAAAACCATATATAGGTATGAAGTAGTCACAGATCAAAACAAAGAGAGAAGCAAACAATTTCTTTCTATTTTTAAGTTGAAAACACCAACCAACATACTATAGTACTGTTTTTTGGGCAAGCTTGCTAAATTGAAGTTCTGGTCACTGCCACAGCTTTCACTCCTGTGCTATTGATTTTCTTATGACAATAGGACCAAATATTTTAAACTATGCTTGTTTATTTATCAACAGTGTATTATCAAGATATTTAAATCAAAGTAAAGCAAAAATTATTCTAGATGTCTATGCAGCTTACTAACTATAACACTTCCAGTTTTTTTATTTTTATTTTTCTTTTTGGAGATAAAAAAAGTACTTCAAGGTATTTTCTGTAAAAACATTCTGTAGACGGAATGGAACCACCACTAATGGTACTAAAGTGCATACCATAGACCATTGATTTGGACAAAAGCATAGTCCTGACCAACTTCCTTCCCCAATACCATTATCATGAGGCAATGCAGAATATGTTAGCTTGTCAACATCTGTAGATTAGCAGAAATGCATCCAACTAAATTAAGCCAGTGACTCAGTGATAACATTTAAAAGCTGAATTTAATATCTCAGAGAAGGAAAATGTAAACAGCCAAAATTAATTTCACAAAATAGGTAGTGCTACAAATATGAGATATGATCACTTGGTGAGTTGGGAGGTGTGCTGTTGTTCTAAGGAGGGAGGTTTGGATCTTGGCAGGTTGACTTGATTTCTAAGAACATTGTTTTCAGTGCAGCAAAATTATTGCTATTAATGCAAAATGAGGTTCGTGTATTAAACTCTTGAAAACAAAGAAAGTGAGGGAGTGATAAAATTATCAAAGTTTAAATAAGTTTATAAGCGGAACTAATTGAATGCATAGCCCATGACTTTGGAACAAATCAAGCACTCATCACAGTTGTATTGCATGATTTACAGAAGGAGGTGTAAAAATTCATATCCAAATCAACAGATGTCTATTTACCCATATAGTTATTTGGTACGATTTCATGTAGCATGTACTGTAGTCTACTAAGGAAAATTGAAAATTACAAATCACCATTATCAAACATCAAATATTATTTGTCTAATGGAGAAACATTTTGATAGAAATGGAACAGATTTGTGAATAAAAAAGTTTGAATCTTTATTGATGAAGCCTAGTTCCCAATACCCCAAAGTCGGCATGGTACGGTACCAAGAACTGAAACTATACAAAGAGCGGTAAATTCCCTAGATATTCTAGAGATTTAGGACTACCAATTGATCAAGAACCTCCTCCTCTTAACCCCTCTTCCTAATTACAAGCAACATGCCTTATTTCTGTAATTATCCCAGACTCCCAGCCCCAACTAACTCAGTAATATAACTAACAAATGGTTAACTAACTAACCTATTATAACTGACCAATAATGTGGATACCTAACACATTTCCCTATTTCTGAATAGACACCACAGAAATACAGCTATGAGAAAAACTCAAGGGAAACAGAAAATTATTCATAAATTGAGGATGAAGATATATTTTCCCAGATAAACATCATAATTAAATGCCAGTATGTTTACTCTTAAGAATAAAATTCATGTTAAATTTAAGCCTCAACACAAGGAAAGTCAGAACAATTAGTTAAAAAGAAAAAAAGTACCTTCACCAGATGCATCTAGTTTAGAGACAATGAGATGACCATATGAATCCACACTTCCCAACATTACATAGCCACAGCCTGAAAGGCATAGCAGGTTAAAAAAATATAGAATTGCTATATCCATACTAATTTTGATGGCAAGACAAAATATTAAAGGAACACTCATGATGCAAAATCACATACTCTCCTCATCAGCAAGAGCAATACTCTGAATTTCCGAACGATGGGGGCATCGGTTGAGTAATGAAGAGGCAATAACCTACAAGAGACCATAATATGAAAACTTACAAAAATAATAAATAACTGGAAAAGGAAGGAAACAGAAAAACTAAACAAAGTAGCACGCTGTGAAATTCAGACATATCACATTGTAAAAATCAAACAACTACATTTTCTTTACAAGTCACAAGTCCATATATATACCTCAGTGTGTTCAGGTATCAAGAGGCTATCTTTTCCTTCACTGACCGAGGATTCTCCCAAAGCAATCTAGAGAGTAAATATAAATTCTAGTTAAGTAAAACAATGGCCACAAATACAATTCAAGATAAACCAACAAACTGATATGTAGCGTTTTATATCAGCAGAACCAATTATACAAGTTGTTTACTTCATTAAAGTCATGTTTAGATAAACTTCTCCACAAACACATATTGGAGAAGGAGATAAAAAGGTGAAACGAATTGAACTTCTCCCAGAAGCTAAAATCAACTAATGCACCTCAACTTCTTAAAAAATATTAGAATGACAAAGCTTTGGGAGAAGCTCAATTCATTTTAGCTTTATGTCCTTCTCCTCAGTGGCATTAATTGCAATGGGTTCAAATATATAAAATTAAGTAGGACAAAATATAAAAATTTAACCTATTTATTTACAATAAGTAAAAGATTAGTTTTAGTTGTTAAGAAAAATACATAAAATTAAAAGGTAAAATATTAAAAAAAGAATCATATTTACAAGTAATTTTTTAAAATCGAGGCGGCCTTAAGTGAAAATGTTTATGAACTAAGTTCGGTCTAGATAAACTTCTCAATAAGTATTTTTTAGGAGAGAAAAAAAAAATCTCCATAAGTTAAAATCAGTTTATGCATAACTAATTTGTAGAAACTCTATCCGATTAACTTCTCCAAAATCCTATTTTTAATTCTTGCACAAGCTAATTTTAAGTTATGAAGAGCTTATTTCAATTTTTCTTCCTATTTTTCTCACCTAAAAGTATTTCCCCGCTAAACAGCAAGAACTTGACAAAAACAAAAGATAGCAGAGCCAAAGTAGAAGAAATGAAGAAGGATGTAAGTATGTATGTGTACATGGAGGTTATAAATGTGGGGTCCAGAGGCTATGTAGACAAAACAAGAGCTTGGGTCCTCGCTAACCTGAGACGTTAACAAAAGAAAAGTGTTAGAGCAATTGAGAAGAAGAAGAAGAAAAAACAGAGAGAAGGAGAAGAAGAGAGTAATGTTATGGATAGATAGATACACGGAGAGCGAGACGAGTGCACTGAAGGCTTCCAGGAGATGGGTCCTCGATGAGAGACGAAGGAACCACTGCTTTCTTCAAACACTTCGCCTCCAACATTTCTCTCTCTGCTTTCCACAAAAAACCTTAACCTTGGTTTCGATTCCATCTCCATAACACGTGTGTGAGTAATGACTAGAGCTGTTAAACATGTCGGCCCACTTGGCCCAAACTTGAAAAGGGTATCTCATTCTGTCCAACTTTTATGATATAATTGAATATTAATTTTTTTTTTTTTTTTAGGTTCGTTCCTGGAGTATTCACTACTAACGCAGCTGCATACACAAGGCTGGATTCGAACCCCTGACCTTGCTTAAACGTGGATCAACCCCTACCGTTGGACCACACGTTTGGGGTTTAATTGAATATTAATTTAAAATCACCTTCATAATATATATATTTGATTTATATATATTTTTAATTTTAAATTTAGGATAAATTTATTTTTAATTTCTCGGATTTAAAATTATTATTTTTAGTTTTTATAATTTTAAAAAAATTATTATAATTTTTTATATTTAAATTTTGTTAAAAATTTTATCAAATATTATTACATAAAATCTACTTAATAGTATTCATGTTAGTAAAAATCTCACATTAAATTTAGTTGATATTGCATAATCGTCTTAATTTGTTATTTTCATATGTTATTAATGACATGAGAGATGAAAATAAGATTTTTAAAAATTACATAAACTAAAAATAATTTTAAATTTAAAGAATTAAAAATATATTTAAGTCTATATTTTTTAATAAAATAAAATAAGAATTTTTTAATAAAATCTTTTCTCTCAATTTTAGTTGAATAAATTCAACTGGTTCTCTAATATACCATATATTAATTATTTTATTTTTTAATATATCCTAAACTCTAGTAGTAGTATCGATAACTAGTACTCTCTAACTACCATTACTCTTTTGGACCTACAAGAGTTTCTATTACTATTATTACTACTATTTACTCCCTTTATTTTTTATTGTTTGATGTTTAAGATTTATGTACAAAAATTAAGAAAATAATTAATATTTTAATTTTTTAAAATTTATTTATTATTTATTTTCTTATTATATCTTTTAGGTGGTTGAAAAAGAAATAAACGTTAAAAATGAATAAACACATTCTTCAATATCAAAGATAAAAAAAAAATAATAAGGCATTAATCTAAGAAAAAATAACAATAAGAAAAGAGAAAAAAAAATAATATTAAATAACTATAAATAAAAGACAAAGAAAATAATAAACAATAGTGGTTCAACTAATCCTACTTGAACCCAGGCACCATAGTGCCAAGAAATTTAAACAAGATATATTTTAACTCAAAAAACGACACGATCAAGTATTACTGCTTTAAATTTTATTTACGAGCAAACTTCCTATTTATGAAAGCCTTTGGGGACCAACATGACCTTCAAGATCAATGCTGCATGAATAAAAAATAATTTAAGTGTTACCACGGGGTAGAGAAAATTAATCTGTCGTACGATAAATAACTACAGGTTATGCTACTTCTTTGACTAGAAAATGAAAGAAAAATTTAAGCTGTAGATAGATTAATCACATGCAGTTAATTTGAAAGGAACTTCATTCAATTGAACTATCTATTTTGGTTGGGAAGTTAGTGAGGCAAACCTTTGCCGTATTAAGTGTGAGAGACAGGGGTTGTGAATGTGAAAGGATCAAAAGGACATGCCAATTTTCTACTTTCCTCATTTGCACCAAAATAGAGTAAACAAAGAGACAAAATAAAAATAGAACAAACGAAGGTTCAATGTAAAACTACCGTCCAAGATCATTCACACTTCTCTTCAAAATCAGCCAACCTAATACCAAAGGACACCTTCTATTTCACATACATAATATAATAATTAAAAAAAATGTTATACTTAAATAACTTCAAATCAAAATAAAGAGTATTATATTCAAAATTCAAATAAATTAAATTAGTGCTTAACTATTATAAATTTAAAATAAAGTATACTTTGAGGAAAGTAAATTAAAATTCTTAAAATAGAAAACATGAAACATAATTCAATATTTTTTGTATCATAGGTATTTGGGCTCTCCCTTTAATCAATTAGATTTCTCTAAAAAAAGGAAGTCTTTTGCAATCATATATAAACTTCTATGAAGAAAATTAAATAGAAGAGTGAGAACATATCTTACTCCGGCTACCCGTGTACAATAAGGCCGGATAGTCACAAACAAACATTATATATAAAATCAATAATTAAAATCCTCATCAATCCATACAATAATTTTAACTTAGTTTATATCTCATTTTATCATGATATCAATCAAAATACAGTTTAAACACAAGCAAAATGTTATCATCGTAAATAGACTAGACTCTCCTAATTTATATGCATGTGATGCCAGTAAAAATATTTTTTCTGCCCGAAGGCTATGTAGTTTAGGAGTACATACTAGGTAAAGTCATCACAACACTTTCACTAGAAAGATATACTAACAAGATATCGTCAAGATAGCTGAGTGGCACAAAATACATCTCATGCACTAATGGGCGAGTCTGGGGCTTCCCAAACCAAACTATCCCCAAGGACTAATCCCCAAGCTTTTACACAATGAGATTTTTTCTAACCGTGTTTTTCACATCATACCCATTACAAAACACAAATGCACATAATGCAGGACATTCAAAACTCAATGCATTACAACACAAATTCACTTACCACATCATTCATAACACATTACATTTTATCACTTATCACTTTATAACTTCACAATTCATCACATATCACTTTCATTTATCGTTATCACTTATATACATAAACCACTCGCATATACATGTACATAGAAAGTAGATTTAAATAAAGAATCACGCCCAGTGAAACACACCTTACACCTAGTGCATGCGAGGCTATGAGCCTTTGGAAGGAAATCACGCTTGACATGATCCTCCCCGCACGCTCAGCGAGATGCATCCAAAGGATTTTTGGAGCTCTCGCACCCACCGTGACTACATTCATGCTTGGTGTCATTAACGCTGCAAGCATTTCAAACCTTCACGCCCAACAAGACCAATCTCACGCCTGATGTGGTTGAGATCACGAGCATTCTGGTTTATCCATGCCCCATGAGACTAAGTTGCCACTCGACGTGGTATCAATAAAACTTAATCTACATAATTCACAATTTTTTTCAAATATGTAACTTCTACATTTTCTACAATTTAATATATTAAAGGGGTTTTCGTAGTCTAATTAATTCACATTTTAGTCATGCAATTTACAATTATTATGAATTAACTCCAACCTAAGGGTTTATATACATCCTTAGGGTTCCATGGAAAACCCACAAACACTCAAATTCGTGATTACATGCAATTATTATAACCAACACATTAATACACATATCTACCATATACATCACTACAAAGAAATTGCCGTATAGTGATACACATTCTATAGTGACACAATAAGTGTCACTAAAAACTACTTTTACCTATACAATAAATATAATATATGTTGGTATATTGTTAAAAAGTGTAGGTATAAGCTATAGTGACACATAAAATATGTTGTTAAATCTCATTCAAAATCAACACTAAAATTGTGTGTAGTTATATGCCAAATAGATATATACCTACATATATTATACTTATAGTGACATTTTTTGTATGTTACTATATGTAACATTTATTGTAGTGACAGAACATTCAATTTCATGTAGGTTCATAAAAAAGGATCGAGTTTAATCCTCCTCCAAGACAGCTACATACATCTTAGGATTGGGAATTATCTCGCTACCCAACAGCGACCCTACATCATAGAATAAGATTCTCACTCCCCCACTTACCTTGATTGGCACTAGCTTTAAGATTTTTCTCTCCGAGTTCCTCTTCGGTTGCATCTGATTCGCTTCCCTCTTCAAATCACAATGTATGGTTAGAGTTAGATTGCATGTGAGGCAAACCCAACATTACTAATGTATTTGAATAAAACTCTAACTCCCACCTACACGCTAGCCCGTCAATATAAAGTCCAACTAATTAATCTCACATATTTAAATTTAAAAAGATAATAAACAAATATTATCTTATCAAATCATTCATAATATTTTAAATTTTGGTACAGTTATATCATGTCATTAATTTTTATCTGTGTCATCATTTACATTTTAATATTAAAATTATTATATTTTCAATCCAGTCCTTAAATAATTATATTAATTTTTACTTTTAATTTTATGGAGGAGATTCAAACTAAAGAAATTATATCCATGGCTTTAAGAAATTCTAAGGAAAACATACAATGAGGTTAAACTTGGAGCAAATTCCCAAGGCATGATCAAGAACCATGTTGGTGGCGCTCACTAGTATAGAATATACATTCTACGTCGGTTATTTTAGGGGTTTTACGTCAGAAAAACCTCCGACGTGGAACAACCGACGTAAATTTACGTCGGACATAACAAGTCCGACGTAAAAAGTTGTAAAAAAATTAAAAAAAAAAAAACTGCAAGCAGAACGGGCCGTTCTGATTGCAGAACGGGTCGTTCTGGTTGGAGAACGACTCGTTGTCTAAGAAGAACGGCCCGTTCTGCAACCCGTACTTGGCTTTTCTTCTGGCTTTTCCTCCTTATTTTCTTCTACTGGTTTTTCCTTTGGCTTCTCTTCTCTGTTCTCCTCAGGCCTAGCTTCCAGTGACGGATCCAAAAATTTTAGATAGGGGGGGCAATAATTATTTATATATTTATAATATTAAAGTTTTTACATATAATTTTTAAAAATATAAATATATATCATAATTATTTTTCACAAACTTTTATATCTATGCTTACGATTAAGGATGAAAATAAGTTAAGTCAGATTATATTATATTATAATTTAGTAAGTTTGATCCTAACTTTTTTTTAAAATACATGTCATAAGTATGACTTATTTATCTATCATAAACATTTTTTAAATATTTGTTTAGAACTACAAACCTAAAAATATACTTTATAATAATTTAATACTAATAAAAACATAAAAATAAATATGTTAAATTGTATAAAAATCAAGTTTAATTTATTTATAATATAGACATGTTTTTAATATCTAATATAATATTTTAGATAATTATTTATTTCAAACATATTTTATAATAAAATTTTTAAATAGAATATAAATTTTCCAATCTTTTCCATTTTGATTTTTTTAATTAACGTATAGAATCTTACAATTTTTACTATTTTGATTTTTTAATCAATGTATACATTAATAAAAAGCACAAAAGTTAAATATATATATATTACAAATTTTATTTTTATCAAAAATTAAATTTTTTTAAAAAATTAATTCGTTATTAAAGGGTATTTTTTATTGCATAAGAGAACTAATCTCCTTCAAAAATTTGATAAATATCAAATAAATGAACAAATCTTTTAAATTTATATTTTATAATATGATAATTTAAATATGTCTTTAATTAAAATATAATTTTTATCTTTAAAAATATATTTTTTTTTTATAAAAAAAATATGTGTGTGTAAAATGGTAGTGGGGGCATGTGCCCCCATTCTCTTCTTCGTGGATCCGTGCTTGTTGGCTTCAGCCACTGGTTGTTCCTACTCAAAATATAAAAAGAAACACACATAATAAGTACAAGAACTAATTAACGTAGACCAAGTTATAACACTATCAGTAAGAAAAAAAGTTTCACTAGGAAATCACAATGTCAACAGAAAGGTTATATCACCTGTTTTGCTTCCTCACCCATTTGCCGTATGAATGGAGACTGAAATGTCAGAAAAATTATAAGGAAGGAAGGAGTAGGAGGCGGAGGGATTTCTCGTGTGTGGCCTCCATTACACTACGCGGGAGAATGAAGTTTTTGAAATCTCCAAATCTCCAGCTAGTGTCCTTCTTTTAAGGGGCGGTCATGTGGATTATTTACGTCGGTCCTAGTAGGGTCTGACGTAAATAATTTAACAAAAATTACGAAACATGCCACCACATTTTTATTATGTCAGGTATTTATATGTCTGACATAAAATAAGTGACGTGGTATACTAATTTTCCACTAGTGGCTGGTAATGCGCTCGATGGCGGGAGTGAAGGCAACACCTAGTAAAATCACATAACAGAACAATGTTTAAGTTGTAGAAAACTACGTCTTTTGATTAAAAAAAAAACTGCATGCTCCAAGTCCTTTGATCTAAACCTAAAAATACCCTTTGATCGAAAAATTGCATATAACACCCTTTGACAAAAAATCTAAACCTTCAATAAATTCAACAATTTTAAACCAATAATTTGTTTTATTTTAAAATATAATAAACAAGGAGTTAAACATAAATAATATAAAAATTTACATAAAAAATTAAAATGCTTATGTGAATTCATTCAATGACGTGCATTTATTTTATTGGTACACACTAAAAAAGATATCAAAATTCCTCAATCTTTAATAGTACATGAACAAATTCCAAAAAAATATAATGATTATATAAATATTGCAAAAAAATTAGAAGGAGAATATGAAATTAAATCAAAAAAAAAATTATGATGGAGTAAAAAACTAAAAAGAGAGAGAGAGAGAGGTTCAAATCGGAGAATGTGAGCGAGAAAAAAATTGGAAAACAAAATATGATGAAGGATGGGATTACCAAATTGGATATAAAATCAAAAGTGTGTTTGAAATAGCTCGAATCATTTGAAGCATAGTTGAAACCAAAAATCCGAGTGAAAAGAAGCACCGTGAAAGCTGTCAAATTGAGGACTAATTAAAGAACTTTCCAATTCATTTCCTAATCGGTGAAATAACTATGACTTTGTGTTTGTTTATAATAATTTGGTTATGAAAGTTTAGCCAACCCCTAAAAGAATGCGACAATTTGTAATTGAAAAGATTGAATAAGAAATGAAAAGTTGGAAGAAAATTATGTTCTCTAAAAGTTTACTTTGTCGAATTAGTAGCTTCTCAAATGAAGGAGATTTTGTTAAAGTAAAGGATTGAGAATTTGGTGAGCCACTCTTTGATCGTTTGAGAAGCTTACTTCCCTGTTATCATATGGAATTTCTTGCATCAATTTTTATTTATTTATTATAATAATAATAATTATTATTATAATTATTCATTATTATTTATTTATTTATTTATTTATTTTTATTATGGCCTTTTTCCCTTTAATTCCAGAATCCAAAGTGGTCCACACAAAGAGATAAAGAAAGCTTCACATCTCACATTCCACATTCCCGTGACTTCCGTCTTATTTACGTCTCTATAAGGAAAACATGCAGTTTATTACACTCTTGAAGCACAATGTAAATATTGTGATTCAAGCAGTTTTTTTTTTTCAGTTTTAATTTTAACTAAAATCAATCGCACTATATCTATAATAGTTTAATTAGGTTTACAAACTAAACTTAAAAAAACACAGTTTGGTTCACACTATTTAAAAATAATTCAGTTTATTTAAGTCCAATTTAGTTTAATTTTTTTTTTAAAAAGTTAGAGTTAATAACAGTTTTGTGAGCACTCCATTGTTGTCAAAGATAATATGGAGAATGTAAAAATATATCTCATTATTTTATTTGTGGGTAACGAAAGGATAGAGGGGCAAGTTGCACCTCAGGACACGAGAGAGAGGAAAAGGAAAGAGAAACATTTGATTTATTCCCGATGAGAACTCCATCTGATCTAGAGAAGAAAAGAAAAAGGTCTTGGATCTTAAATCTTGTTCTGGTACGTAGTATAGCATATATGAAACTCCTAAAAATTAAATAAAGTAGATGATCATGATAAGAATGTTCCAATAGTTATAACAATAACTTTTACTACTTCCCAGAATAATTTATGGTTTTCAGTTTCCACATGAGAATATCTATATGAAATTCTATCACATATTGTGAAAGATTGAAGAAAGCTAGAGAGAGGAGAGGAAAAAACAAAACATAATACATGCATAGATTGATAGATATATAAGTAGGAGATGAGTGGAGTGGAGGAGAAAAAATATTGCATTATTACCTTAGGATTCACTTCTTTTGGTGTGGTTTTAGAATAGGAAAGAAGAAAATAATAAATTAAAATTTGAGGTATAAAATTAAAAAATTAAATAATAAAAAGATGAAAGATATTTTAGATTTTTTTTAAAAAAAATAAAGAATGTGTATTTATAAAAAAAAGAGGTGTATATATTAAAAGTCAAATATTTATTTTGATAAAAAAAATTTACTAGTATAACTTTTTTTTTTCAGTTCTAGCTGAATTCATTCAATTGGTTCTTAAATATATATATATATATATATATATATATATATATATATAAATTATATCAATTACTTTATTTTTTAATTATTATATATATGGTAAATATTATATATAACTCATCTTTTTAATAGATATGTTTCATTTTTTTATTATTTCAAAAAAAATATTTTCTTTATTCATCCTTTCTTGTATTCATTTTCTTATGCTATTCTATCATTTTAGAATCACTTTTTTTTTTATATAATTTGTTTTCTCAACAGCAATCTTGATATTGGTGAATTAACTTATTTGTTTTTAAAACTTTATTTTTACATTTTTAGTTTCAATATTTGTTTAAACTTTAATTTTTATCCCATCTTTAATATTTATAATAAAAAAAAATTATTACCGTTCTAGAATTATTCTTTGGGATTCCACCGGAACCCAAATCAATATGAATAACAGGCTCAATTTATTACGACTTTCATTTTTAATATAATTTTTTGCAAAACATCTGATTATATATTAGTTATTAATATATAAATTTTTAATATAATTTTTTGCAATTATGTAATATAAATTTATTATTGTTAGTAATGGAGTTTGAGGTAGTATATAAAATTCTATATTTGAAACTTACTGAATTTTGAATTTGAATTAGCAGTTACATAATAACAGTAATTAATTTGTAATTGAAAGACATGATAAAATTATTAATTTTAATTAAAACTCATGACTATTAATTATGGTAATGTTATAATTTAAATTTACAGTTATATATTAGTAATTAGTTTGCAATAGTTTTGATTTGAACGTCCGTTGTAGAAAAATTACAAATATTATATTATTAACATAAAATAACGAAAAAAGAACACTTTCAAAATAAAATTAAAAATCCAACTTTTTATATGAAATTTGAATTGGTGAATAAGGTGTTGCACATAAATTTGGAAATAAGATAATTTTTTTATAAGTGCAGTAATAATATAACTCATACACTTCAAACAAATATGTGATTTGTGGAGGTTATTTTAGCAGTTTCTAGCAGTTAAAAACCGCTACAAATGGTATTACCAACATCATTAATAATAATCAGATTTACAGTTGTTAAAATCAGTCTGCGGCATATATTTTGTAAAAGCTGGTTTTGGGTGTCAAAAAAGTCAATCATTTTATAGCGGTTTAAACTGCCACAAAATACATTTTAATGTTACTTGTTTTACAGTTTCTAACAGTTTAAAATCACCACAAAATTCATCTAATCTTTATGGAGATTGGGTTATGGAGGTAGAATACTTGTTGAGAAGACTTGATTGAGTAAACAAACAGAATCATTGTAGTGTTTTTATTTAACATTAAGAAGTGGTTTAGAATACTTGGTATTTATTTTGTTTTGGTAGAAGATAATGGTCTAACTCATCTCATGAAAAAAGAAAAAACAAAGTAAGATGCATGAAAACAATTGTAGAAAACTATCACATGTTTGGATTGGATGAATGGTGTATCACCATTTTCTTCTGAACCTTCGATCCTAATGAGAATGCAATCGTTTATGAATTATGATAGTACTATGGGCGGTGGTATAGTATTAGCCTTTTGAAAGCTGAAAAATGCAAATTTCTTACCCCACCATGTGCATTGCTACATATTTTTAAAAAAATATATTTATCACGAATATATTAGCTTACCTTTTTAGATATTAACATAGCATTCTCAATGGTCCCCCATGTAAACTTGGGTGAAAAGCGATGTTGGAAAAGTGTTTACTCAGAAACACTGCAGTTATATATGCACTATATATTATTAAGAAGAGACTAGATCAAGAACAAAACTTTATGATAATGAAAATTTGGAACAAAAATTTAGCTAGACTAGTCTAATTATTTTATCTAATATGAAACATTTGGAAATTTGGATTCCTCAACCATTGCTTTTGTTGTATTCGAATTCAATGTGCAGACAATCTTAAGTTCCATCTGTACAAGGTAAAATATTATGCAATATAATTAAGAAATAAAAGTAGCCAATAACAGTTGTGAGGTAAAGCACAAGGCAATAAGCCAATAACCATTTAAAAATGGGTAATAAAAAGGAAATGATTGAGAGGTTGATGAAATAACTTCAATTTATTATTGCTTGAGTCATTGTTACTTTTAATTAACAGAAAGTTGTGGACGTGAATTACTACCACAGTTTGTACAATGGCAATGGATATGTGCTAGACGGCATTGAAATTCAATTACATCATGATTCTAAAACAAGCACATGTTTGCCTTTTAAAATCAACATTTTGGGCCTCACGGAATCAATCCGTCTAAGATCCAAAAATATATTTTGGGCCTTTTATAAATATATATAACATATTTATAATTTAAATATTTAATGATGTTAATAGAAATAACATCCAAAAATTAGAAATAACCTTAAATTTTAACTTTATAATTTTTATAAAGTTCTTGTGGCATCGTACAATGTCAGTCTTATAAAAGATAATATTGTATTTCTTTTTATTTTTTATTATCGTAAAAAACACAATGCGATAAATAAAAATTGTATGTTCATAATTTTTATTTTTTAAAGAGAATAATACGTCAAAAGTAGAAGAAAACCAAGTTAAAAAATAAAACATAAAATTGTGTAGATAAACTCATTGATCGCATGAAACCAAGAACACAAGTTAAAAGTAAAATTAAAATTCTAGAACATTAAAGTGGTGAACCCAAAGTGGTGAAAAAAATTAAAATTAAAATTAAAATTGAAAATTAATAATGTAACATTTTAACATTTTGTGATTGGAGGGACAAGTTGCACCTTAAGAAGCGAGAGAGAGAAAAGAGAAACATTTCATTAATTCATCTAGAGAAGAAAATTAAAAAAGCTTCCATCTTGGAACTTGAATCTTGGATCTTGGATCTTGTTCTGGTACGTAGCATAGCATATATGAAACCCATGAAGTAGGACTCCTGAAAATTAAATAAAGTAGATGATCATGATGTTAAGTATGTTCCAATAGTTATAACAATAACTTTTATTACCTCCCAGAATAATTTATGATTTCCAGTTTCCACATAAGAATATCTATATGAAATTCTATCACATATTGTGGAAGATTAAAGAAAGCTAGAGAGAGGGGAGGAAGATTAACAAAACATAATATATATATATATATATATATATATATATATATATATATATATATATATATATATAAATGGATAGATATATAAGTAGGAGATGAGTGGAGTAGAAGAGAAAAGAGATTGCATTATTACCTGAGGAGTTACTTCTTTTGGGGTGGTTTGGATTTCTTGTACCCAATGCTTGTTCCAATGTGAGAGGGGTGACTAGATTGCATGATGTTTTTGCCTTTGTTGTTATCCTTCTGAAGAGGTTCCTTGAGTTTCTCTTCTTCATCGTTGGATTTGCTGTACCCAATGCTTTGTCTAATGAGAGAGGGTTCACTACTCATTTTGGTTTCTTCCAACTCCAATAATTACGGTGACAATTGGTTTTCAAAAAGAGAAATTCTAATTCCGAGTATGAGCAAAGTCTTGTAACCTGTGGTATATATAGATAGAAAGGTGTTTAAACTCTGCCTTAACATTAGATTATTTTAATTAATTGAGACAACTCTTATTAAATTATTTTAATCAATAAAGACAAAAGTGACCAATCAACATTTTGGGCCCAAGCAATCAACCGGTCTAAGATCCTATCTTTCCATTCCAAGTTAAACAAAATGATAGAATGGTACTCCAAACTCCAAAGTCACCAATAGGATGGTAGTCCAAGATGAATATATTAGATGATGAAATAAAATAAAATATTAGAAAAGTTAACAACACATCATTAATTCACATCTAATTAAATATCAAAACCCCTTCAATTTTTAGTGGTTCTGCAGCTAATTAACTCCCAATCATGAGTAAATTATATTTCCAAAGAATTAAATTGAAATGTGCTTAGTGCTGTAACCAAATTCTTCTTGTGTTAATATTATCACTAAACATATTTAATTTTTCTACCATATAATGAACACATGTATTCATCTCATACTTTATGTATAAAAGAATGTGTAAAATTTTAAAATATAGACAAATTTAAATTGTAGTCATTGGAACGGAGAAGAATAATAATCCTAACACTTATACTGCTAGGAGTAGCCCACGTAAAGTAATAATAACTTTTGTGCTTGATTTTGTCGGCTGGGACAAGAAAAAGAAGAGAAGAGGGAAGAAAAGGACACATTTTTTAGATTTATGATCAGAGAATATATTATTAACATTTCTTATATTAATAATTTAGAAGAACATTCACTCTAAAAAAAAATGGCAGAGAGAGAAATATTTTTATTTCTAAAAAAAAAATAATAAATAATATCTTACATTAATATCCTTTGTGTATATTTATTAAAACAAAAGAGTTGAATGATATTTAATCCAAAAGTTTGAATACTGAAATAATGTATTATGATATAATTTATTAATATCAATTTAAAAATAAATTAAATCGAATCATTGAAACTTAAATTAATACTTTATTCAATTTTTGAATAATATATTTTAAAATATAAATTATTAAATATTTAAATTTGATCAATATTTATTTTTATAAAGCAAACAATTTTAAATTTTAAATAAACTCTCATATTTTAAATAAAAACTATGCTAGACGATTAGACTTTTAAGAGATTCTAGTTTTTAAAGGTTCTTTTATCTTCTTATTTGATTTAATTTTTATTATCATAATTATAAATAAAAAAATTAAATTTATACATCTATAAATATATATTTATACAAATTTTAGGTATATATACTTATATATATATATATATATATATATATATATATATATATATATATTAAACACAAACGATTATCTTATATGATAATTTAAATTTAAATATTTTAAAAATAAATAAAAATATTATTGTATTATAATATAATTTATTTATGATAAATCTAAAATATAATTTATATTTTATAAATATTTACTTATACAAATTTAAATATTATTTATATATTTAAATATAATATTTATTTATATATAATTTATTATAAATTATAATTACAATTATACATATATTCTAATTATATATAATAAACTAGTGTATCATGCACAGGGAGAATATTTTAAAAAAAAAATAATGTTATATGAAATTGATTTTTTTTTATTTAAACGTTAAATTAAAAAATGATGATAAATTGTAAAAATAATGTGTAAATATTTTGAATTTAAAAACAAAGATAAAATTGAAACAACGAATAGATAAAATGATTTTGGTTGAACGCTTTGGTAGAAAATAAAATTTAATATTCTACGTTGATAATTTAAGAAACAAATTAATACCTTTAAAGGATTTAACTAAAAAATTAGCTAAAAGATAGGTTCCATACTTCACATTGATGAATAAAAAAAAAAAAAAAATCATTGATAATATTGTTTTAAATAAATTTAATAAATTGTTATGATTAAAATAATAGCACCACTTCAAAGTAATGATTTACGAAATATATTACAAACTAGATTTACAAATCGGTTAATATTCATGTTGATAAAAGACGGAGCATAACACACGTAAACAGTAATTTTCAAAATTAAAAACATACAATTCTTATATATAAAAAAAGGAAAAATAAATATAAAATTTAAAAGAATAAATTAAAAAATATATTTATATTATTATTTAAATTTAAATATCTAAAAAAAATGACATTAATCTCCAATTGAGTTCAATTCAGTTAAAAAATGAAAAAAATTGAAAAATTATTTTATTTAGAATGAATAAATAAAATTTTATTTATTATTTATTAAGATAATTCAAAATATTTAACAATAAGATTAATGAAAAAAATAATAATTTGGTTTGAATTGATTGTTTTTTAAAGTAAAACATAAGTTGGAAAAAAATATTTACAATATTAATGATGATAGAAATAATTATGGTATAGTTTTTACAAAAGGATATTAATTAAATTTATAATATTAATTAATAATATAAAAGTTTGAAGGATCACGTCTTATATTATGAGAATTAAGATGATAAACCGATAGAACAACAAAAATTATTAAAATGATAAACTCAAATTAAATCAATTATATTAAAATGAGACAAAAACAAAGTCATTGTAAATTTTCAAATATTTTATGATAAACAACATTCAATGTACAATTTGCACTTAAATTTTCATGATTAAGAAGCAAAATTCGAAGCCCTTCTTTACTATTCATACTTGAAAGTGCAACATACAACTAACCATGTGTAGATACTAACTTTGGTAAATAAATTCCCACATTGACATTGAGATTTATTTATTGTCATAGCAAAAGAAATTATCAAAGGGAATTGCCTCTTCTTGAATTTAATAGGCAATGTTTGATTACTTGGAACCAATGTTATTCTTGGAATAAGAATCATATGACCAGTTTTAGTTCTAGTCATAACCAAACATTCAATAACATGTTTTCCCAATCTCGTAAGTATGTTTTTTCTTCGTTATCTACCCAGGTCATCATATGTTTGTTCACCTGTGAAACAATCTCCAATGTAGGAGCTAAAATAACCCTTTCACTAAAGTATGAATTGTTGCTTAGGTTATCAACAATGTTGGGGTAAACAAAATTAATCAAATCATCAAAAGTCGAATCTGAATCTGGAATCAGAGTATCATTAGGTATTTCTAACTTTGCCTCAACTTCTGTTGAATCTCCTTCAAGACCATCACCAACTCTTAATAGTCACTCGCTAAACAGTTTAATTGAAGACTTGTCAGCATCAGATGAGTTGTTATTAAGTCTCATGTTTTTAGCAAGTCTTAGCACTTTGTAGTATGAACAAAGATAAGAAGCATTTATTGTTGAATACACAATATCTTGCCTTGAGCCTCTTGGGATTACAGGAAAAATTTGCCTGAAATCACCTCCCAGAACAACTACTTTCCCAGCAAAAAGAAGGTCACGATTGAAAGACCTTGAAAAATGAAGAATATCTTTTAAGCATTTGTATAAAGCTTCAAAACATAATTTACTTACCATAGGAGCCTTGTCTCATATTATCAATTTAGCTTTTTCCAAGAGTTTAGCATGAGGACTTCCTTGTTTTATACAACAACATGAGTCTTCTGTGATATTCAAAGGTATTTTAAACCTTGAATGAGCTATTTTTCCATTTGAAAGCAACAAAGAAGCAATCCTACTGGATGAAACATTAAGACATATCTGACCTTTACAGCGTAGAGCAACTGACAAAGTGTTCCACACAAAAGTCTTACCAGCGCCTCTATAACCATAAAGGAAGAAAAATCCACCTTTCTATATAGCAATTGCTTCCATTATCTTATCATAAGCAAACTTCTACTCATTTGTTATGGAAGAAAGATATTGATTCAAAAATTGAGATAAATAAGAGCGATCAAAATTCAACTCTTCTGCAATAAGTCCTGACTAGAAATTCGACAAAGCATCAATTGAGGGAATAGGCATTGATGGATAATCCTTCAAACTTTTTCCATTGCACTAAAGGATTTCTTCTATTTCTGATAGGCAGAGGTCCTTCAAACCTGAATCTGTTAACCTTAATTATGTGAAATCAAAAGAAACAACAATAAGAATTAACATCTTAATAAAAAAATTAATCTAAACAATTTCAGTATAGAACTTAAAATGAAACCAGGACATTCAAGAATTCTTCTTTGTTTGTGAACAATATCATCAGGCAATTCCTTCTGACAATTATCCCAAACAAACTCAGGACTGGACATATTGTTAGAAAAACAACCTCCTAATGTATTGACCATAAGCCCAGGAATTTGCTTCACGAATTGCATCAATAAATTCTGTCATCTTGCAACAAACCAAGTGCGTAACATGCATCCTTAAAGGTTCCACATATTACTCCATTAACTGTTCTAATTTGTTGAAAATTATGGCTACCCTTTTGAATATTTAGAAGTAGGTGAAGGTAAAATAGTCTTCACCATTTCCAACCGGAACATGAGAAACTCTTCCAATAACAAAACTTTGTTTCCTAGGCTACCAATATCCGTCCTTCGCATTCCACACAAATTTTGTAGGGAACTCTGCATATGTTAGATTTCTACCATCAGGATTTATCTGGTTTGCTTCCATCCAACCTAAGAACATTGATTTCTTATAATATGCTCTATCCAATACATTATCTACCTCATCAAAACACTTATACACAACTGGTTGATGATCCTTAGGATGAAAATGAAGTTTGGTAACAGATGGTTCTCTCAACTAAATATCAAAACCGAACAACCTCTTTGTTGCTTCACATGCAAAAATATACCTACAGTCATAGTATGATCTAATTTCATCTACAATATTATCTTTAAATAAGGATGCAATTACCCTATCATTTCCTTTATGTACATACTTGAAAAGGTATTTGATTGAGCTTGTTTGGCATGTACACTCAACATTGATATGGCATTCAAATTTCAGAAGAATTGTAGAATTGTAAGGAACAATGAAACTGTTGTCAACTTCTGCATTCTTTCTTTTAACAGTTCTGCCAATATCTCTTCTTCTATACTTGGGAAATCCTTCATCATCAATAATTGTTCTGTTTCTCAATGGTTTAGGATGATGCTTAGAGAATTTTCCATTTCTCATACATGGGGACTTCTTGTTGAACAGACCACATGGACCATGAAGCATGTATTTTTGCATTGCTAAAAAAAGCTTAGAATTCATGAGTTGATCAGGTATCTCTATGAAAATATACTTGTCAGTATCCTTTGGACTCTTAGGTCTGGCATTTGGATGCATAAAGAGCAAGATGTGAGCATGAGGCAACTCACGCTTTCGAAACTCAACTGTACAAACATCTGAAAATGATAAAATAGACTTAATTATTAAAATAAACAAATTTTAAAAAATTAAATAAAAAACAGCAAGTCATTGGATAATCAAAAAAAAAGTTGTAGTTAAAGAACTAAAAATTCTCACATGAGATAACCTTGCCAAAAACATTACCTCTTTTCAAATCTTTTATTAATTGGTCAAGCTTAATCTTGTAAACTCGACACAGAATATCTGGACGATCCTCTGCCTTTAATTCGCATTTGTTAACAAATCTCTTTATTTCAACCCACTCTGGGTTGCAAGTCATTGTGATGAAATAACTTGGATACCTAAAATACTTGCATATGGCAAATGCATCCTTGCAATTATTTAACATATATTTAGGCCCTCCTGTAAATGAACCTGGAAGAATTATACGTTGTCTAGTTGCAACAGTGTTAGTCTCACCGCGTACTAAACACTCATGCAACCCCTTGTAAAGCTCTACCCTTAGCTTTGGTTGATTGAAATGAATAAATCTCAACCTTTCTGATTCAACCATAGTGTATGCATCAACTAAGAATTGTTGAAATAATCTTTTTGACATTAGAATAATAGGAGATTCAGAACATCTGTCTTGAATTCTATATGCAAAAAATTCACGGAGTGTTACCTTAGTCTTTTTTTTTTTTTTTCACCGCCCATGTTTCTGTTGTCAGAAATTAAGATTCCAGGCCTAAAGTCATCCTCCCTATAAGGAAATAATAAAGAATACTACAAACTATGATAGTTTGGATTTAAAACATCAATCCTTTGAAGAAACCTAGATTTAGTCTCTAGAATGATATCTCTTTCAACAACATTGTGGTCAATATCCCCAACAACTAATGCAGCAACTTCTGAAGCCATAGGGAGATTGTATGTTCTACCATCAGTGTTTCTTTTATGAATCAATTTCATCTTTAATTGAGAAAGTTCGTCTTCTTTAAAACGACCCCTTGCATATCGAAAACTTTTTGCAAGGATATTGTGTTCATCAAGCATATTTTTTAAAGAAGCAATTATCATAATGTCAACATCAGACACATTTTTTGCACACCTGCAACACAAACCCCAACAACTAATTTATGAAATTATAAAATCGATCACCATATTAAGAAAAAGTATTCATCTTATACCTGATTGCTTGAATTCTATTATCAATCACATTGTTAGTATCATACACATAAAGCTGAGCAAACCTTGGCTTCTGGTTATCAAAAGGCAACAGACCACCAATTGAATGATAATTTTAACCACCGAGAAGGAAAATTGGGGGAGCCGTTCCATTATTTATATGATGATCTATCATTCCAGACATTGAAGTAAAGGTGAACATTGAGTAAAAAGCTCTGATATTCTTTAAAAGTGTTGACTTGTCAAATTATTTTTGCTATGTAGATCAATTAGAACATTAGGAGGCATTTGTAATTAAGGAAGTTTGATTTTTCCATCCATACAACAAAGACTAAATTTCAAAATTCTTGAATGTCTACTCCTGGATAAAGATTCTTCAATTCACATGAAAGAATCACACTTCGAACATTTAAAAATTGGATCACCAATGTCCCAAGTTTCTGTAATTTAAATAAACAATTAAATTATAACTTTAATCAATCAACATATATTTTTTAAGTAAATTTCATACCAACTCTTCTTTCATATTACCTTGTGCATTGGATTTAGTATTACCACTTCTACTGATTAAAACATCATTTGCTACATAAAAAAAATATTATAATCAAAAAATTTAATTTGAAAAACTATTAGACCAGTAAAAGTAATTAATATTTAAAAACACAAAGAATTAAAATAAAAATTTTTATCTTCATCATCATAATCTTGGAACAAGTCTTCATTATCAATGACATTTTGCAAATTTGAATCATCAAAACTGCTGATAACTGAAAAGGATATCAAACCTTAAACAACCAATCTTTTAAAAAGAAAATGATTAATAAAAGGCAAATAATATACCAAAAATATGAAATAAAATATTATAATTTGATACCTTCATAATCTTGAAATGGATCGATTACATTTAGTCCACCTAAGTCCTCAAACTGAGGTGTCAAGGTCTCATTATCAAATGTATCAGAAAGATTTTTAGATATTGACTCAATAAATCTTGAATTTTAAATGACATGTTTTCCATTGTTGATAACATGACTTCTGCAAAGAAAATTTATTAATATTATTGATAAAATGTGTAGAGAAATTTATCGGCATGAAAGAAAATAAAAAAGATAAATTTTGTCATACCTACTTGATGAGGACCTATTGGTATTTGAAGGCCTTGGAGATTGACAATGATTAATATGTCCATTAGGTTCTTGTGGAACACAATTGATGTTAATTTTAGCCCTTAGAAAAGATGAACCTATTAGCAATTCACCAATTTTTCAATAATCATTAAATTGTTTTACAAAACACCATGGATATATAAATTTATTACCTTCATTATTTCTATTTTCTTTTCCAAATGGAAGAAAATTCTCTTACATGACAGAGGATATGTAAATGTATTTGCTAAATAAAAAAAGAAATTAAAAAATAAGATTAACATATCAAACGTAATAGTACAAAACAAAAATAACTTTTATATGTTTACTGAATGGAGTAACACCTTTATGTTTATCATGAAAAGGTTCTAATCGAAAGTTCTGATTATTGTTTGATATTACACCAAGAAACCTCTGAAATGTTCCTATATGAGAAAAACAAAGAATGAAAAACAAATAAATATTAATTGAATCAGAAATAATAGTACCTGGATTTGAACTCTGAGAACATGAAGAATGTTTATCCCTCTTCCTTTTATTGTTCAAAATTTTCCATTATTCTAAACCGCACATTTTTCTTCTCATTGACTACTTTGTTATCCATTAAAAAAAGAAAAACAACCTAACAGAACAAAGATTTAGATAGAAAAAAGAAAACCAATATATAAGGTTTTAACATAAACAACACTAATCAAGAAACTTAATGGGCACACTAAAATTGATTTTGTAGTCAGTGATTAAGAGTGTGGGAAAAGTCTTTCAACTCTTTAACTCCACGCCCATAAGTGTGAGCCAATATCCTGTCATATCTCAATACATACAAACACTAAAAATTGCATCTAATTATTAGAAGCACAGATAAATAAGACAAAACTCCTAACCTTTCATATACCATGATTTAAATTAAATGCTAATGGGAATTTAATTGAACTGAATTGAAGATTAATGTCAATTTTTTTCATTTCATTTTTTAATGTCCTATTTTTAAAAGTGAGATAATTAAATTTAAATAAGAATATAAAATATATTTTTCATTTAATTTTTTAATTAATTATAAAATATACTTTAAAAAACAACCAATCTAAACCAAATTATGTTTATTTCTTTAATCTTATTGTTAAATATTCAAAACTATAGTTTTGAATTATCTTAATAAATAATAAATAGTATTTTATTTATTCATTCTAAATAAAATATATTTTTTTAATTTTTTTCATTTTTAAACTGAATTGAACTAAATTGAAGATTAATGTCAATTTTTTTAAAAGTGAGATATTTAAATAACAATATAAAATATATTTTTTAATTAATTATAAAATATACTTAAAAAAAATAATTCAAACCAAATTATGCTTATTTCATTAATATTATTATTAAATATTCAAAACTATAGTTTTAAATTATCTTAATAAATAATAAAAAAAACATTTTATTTATCCATTCTAAATAAAATATATTTTTCAATTTTTTTCATTTTTAAACTGAATTGAAGATTAATGTCAATTTTTTTTAAAAGTGAGATATGTTACACCCTATTTTTTTATAGAAAATAATATTATTATTAATATTATATTCTTTCTTATATTTTGGGGTTATTGTAGGGCCCGCTAGTCCACCCGTTCCTCCACCATAGTATGATATTGTCCGCTTTGGGCCCAAGCCCGCACGGTTTTGTTTTTGGGCTCCTTCCCAAAAGGCCTCATACTATGTGGAATGGTGGACACTTATAAACTAGCCAATGTTCCTTCATTTTACCGATGTGGGACTTGGGATGAATCCCAACAAACCTCCCCTCAGACCAAGGACCACATGTCTCGTGATCTCCTCCCCTCAAGCGATAATCCGTCACCATGTCACCATCTTGTACCGCCGTTAACTCTACGGGACACGCCGCCTGAACACCACAATATCAGGAAGACTTTCGACACAAGGCACCAAGTTCGAATCTCCATCGCGAGGCACAACACTGAGGGTCTTCCCGCATCAAACCCAGACGAACCGTTGGCTCTGATACCACTTGTAGGGCCCGCTAGTCCACCCGTTCCTCCACCATAGTATGATATTGTCCGCTTTGGGCCCAAGCCCGCACGGTTTTGTTTTTGGGCTCCTTCCCAAAAGGCCTCATACTATGTGGAATGGTGGACACTTATAAACTAGCCAATGTTCCTTCATTTTACCGATGTGGGACTTGGGATGAATCCCAACAGTTATAAATATTTAATTATTATTATTAAAGGAAAAATATTTTTGTATTATTATTTATATTTATTTTGTTAAATTATTTTGAGAAAAATGAGAAGTGGGTCGAGAAGGGGTAATGAGTTGGTTGACCCGGCCTGAGGAAATGTAAAGAAGGGATTAGGAGATTAACTCTCATTAGTCTCATTTGGCATTTTATGAAGGAGAGAAAAAAAAAACAAGAGTTCTAAGAAAGTGTGCCTAGAAAGAGATTAGGAGCAACTTCCACTACATCAAGAGTATTTTGATTAACCCAACCAGGTACGGGGAAAAAGAGATTTTTATATGCGAAGTCACATGAGGGAATGGGTAGCGGGAATGTTCCCTAAGATTTTTGGTGATTTTATATTCGTTTGTGTTTGGATACCTAATGATTATGATCATTTCTATGTGAACTTGTGAGTGTATTTCTGGTATTAGATGTTAAAATTGATGTTCTGAGAGAGATTGAGTTTTTGAAATGTGCTTGTGAGTTAGGGTTCATGAGGGATTGGGATTTTGATAATTGGTAAGTTGTTTTGTAAAATTGATTATTCAATCGGGTTTCATATTGACTTATTGGGATGTGCTCTGTAAGTTAAGATTTTTGTAGATTGATGAACACCCTTAATTATATGAATTTATGAGTAATTAAGAAATTTTACTTATGGATGTACCTTAGTATTTTTGTAATATCTTTCTATGTGATTAACTAAATTAATTTTCGTTTGTTGGGTTAAAAAGCAGACACTTGGGGTTATAATTTAGACTCTAAAATCGTGTAAAAATGTTAAGAATTGATTGAGTTATGCGAGTTATAAGTTCAGTATTCTAGTGTACGAAAGATTAAGTTTAATGTTGTCAGCCATGCGAGGTGACCTTAACGATAATTTTAGGCTTCGTGTTCTTCACAAAAGTTGTAGCTTTGGTTGTTAGATTTTTAATGGCTTTGGAATCACTCAAAAAGGATAACTAGAACTCTAGATATGACTGTTTTAGTGAACAAGGGTCAAGTTGTCAAGGTGAATTATATTTGTTTTGGATTTTGAAATTTTTAGCAAAGTGGATGATTTTTTTAGAATTTCATGTCTTCATAAGAGTTGTATATTATTCTCTTATATTTCTTTTGAGATAGGTTTGAGCTTACTTGGATGAGTATAACTATTTGTGTGTTATTTTCTTTAACAGTTATCGAAGGGAGATGCATATTGTTTTGATGTTCTAAAGTGTTATCATGTGGATTGAAAAGTAGTTTAAAGTTGTATAATATTATGTTGTAGAGTTAGTTCATATATGTATAATGATGTGATGTGAATTCATGGTGAATTGCGTGAAGGGTATGTGAACCATCGTTTTGTGTGAATTTATCTATATTGTGCATGTGATGTGGAATTAAAATGTGAAATATGATGTGATGATTGGGCACAATCGTATGTGTGACACTAGGCCGTAAGGGTGTGCACGTGATACAGTGCTATTTTTATGTTGTTGGGGGCATGATCGTATGCATGATATGGTACTAGATGTGTTATGCGTCAAGTACAGTCTGTCATAACCCGAAAAATTCCAATGTTACGACTAATGATTTGGACTACAGTTTTGAAAGATTTCATTAATTAAGGAATGTCTAGAGACCAGTATAATCCCTAATTAATGATTTTTAAAATAGATTCATGGAGTCTCCACCAATATTTTACTCAAAACATTGGGAAAAGAAAAGGTTTTTGAAAATTCAATTTTGGCCTTAATAACCAAAATTGGATTCGGGGTCGATTACGTATAGGGAAGGTATTAATCACCTTACAATGCCCTAAATCGGTACCCTATGATGAAGTTAGCATAATAGTGAATAATAGTTCAAATATCAGATCCCCTTTATTGATGGTTATTTATATACATGAAATCTAAATTACACGAATTATCCTAAGATGTCTACATGGTTATTCCTTTTATTTGGACAATACTTATCAAAATGAGGAAGTAAAGGGAGTAGAAAAGTATTGACTGAAATACCTCTTGACCGAGCTTTATTAAATCTTCAAGTATGGAAACTTTTAGGTTCTTTTTGGCTACCATTCACACTACAAACTACCTCACAAAATCTCAAGAAATACAAAAGGAAGGAGAGAGAGAATATTTGAGCTCTGGGTGACTTTCTCAGATAATTTTCCAGCCCCCTGAACAGTGCCTAACACGGCTATTTTATAAACATCAAAATTGACCAGAACGGCCTGTTCCAGTTTCGGCATGAGCCATTCTGGGTCATTTTGTTACGAGTAAAATTTGAATCTGGAATGACCCATTCTAGAATCAGAACGCCTGTTCTGGATTTGAATTTTACTTATAACAACCTATATTGGAACGACCCGTTTTGAATTGGGAACGACTTGTTCCAAACTATGGTTTATAGGCTTTTTTAGTAGCTTGAAACTGTCCGTTCTAGATTGGAAACAACTCGTTCCAAACTAGGGTTTATAGGCTTTTTTAGTAGCTTGGAACGGTCCGTTCTAGATTGAAAACGACTTGTTCCAGGCTATTAAATCAACCTTGTTGGGCTTTTGGACCTTCTGACGTCATATTGAGTTATTTATGGGCTTCCGAGAGCTCCTTTCCTTCATGCTCGAAGTCCATTTCTTTGTTTGTGGGATCCAAACGAAATTAGGTGTCTACACAGTCGTATGCGTGATATTGGTGCCGCTAGTGGATGCATTAACATAGTCGGGTGCGTGACACGATATTGGAACTGTGATGCATCAGGACATGTACGTGATCTGGTGTTAGATGTGTGACACGATGTATATGTGCAATTTGTTATATGTTCATATGTGAATTGTGATGAGATGATGAAATATGTGGACTGTGATGAGATGATGAAATATGTGTTTATGGATTATATTGCTTTGACATTGTTTTGTGGAATTTTGTGATGTACTTTCTATATAAATATTTTTTTCTCATCGTACGTTTGTGGTTGTTTTTAAGCGAGGAAGATGTGGACGTGGATGGTATTCAAGGTGCCAATAGTTGAGTCATGAGATTGCTCTAATAGTGATATCAAGGTAAAAGATTTTAGATTATTCATTTTATTGTATTTGGATTTTATATTTCTTTGCTAGTTAAATTTATGAACTTATATTTTATAGACATTTGTTTTTAACTTATTTGGATATTGGAAGTATTTTAATTGTGAATCATTTACCCAAGTTAGGGAACAATTTTTTTTATATTTTTATATTATATGTGTTAGGATAAAATGAGTATCACAAGATATTTAAATAACAATATAAAATATATTTTTTTAATTTAATTTTCTAGTTAATTATAAAATATACTTTAAAAAACAATCAATTCAAACCAAATTATGCTTATTTCATTAATTTTATTGTTACACATAATGGATTTTTGTAAAACTATAGTTTTAAGTTATCTTAATAAATAGTATTTTATTTATCCATTCTAAATAAAATATATTTCTTTCAAAAAAATTTCATTTTTAAACTAAATTGAAGATTAATGTCAATTTTTTTCATTTCATTTTTTAATGTCCTATTTTTAAAAGAGATATTTAAATAACAATATAAAAATATATTTTTTAATATAATTTTTTAATTAATTATAAAATATATTTTAAAAAATAATCAATTCAAATAACAAAAAACAATGCTCCACTTAACATAGATAACAGAATCCATCAGAGGATGACACCTATCCTGAAAAATATTAGAAATTTTATTTCTAATAATTATTGTGGGCTACATATATTATTTGTAGTATTTATATTTGTTATTTACATTTAGTTGGGGTCAATAAAAGTGATCTAATTTTAATGAGCATTTAGACTGCCAACAAGAAAAAAAACTGATATGAGCCCAAGTAAGTAGAAACCAGATTTGGCCCGTTAGAGATTAATGGAAACCCTAATAGGTTTAAAATCGTAAAGATGGTCATGGTCCCCAATATGCCAAATCAGAAACATACGTCTCTCTGTCTCCCCATCAGAAGAGTAACATCAAGTCCCATCAAGGAATCTAATGATTTGGCTGAGGAAAATCATTGTACCAAAAGATTATTCCGTTGTACCCTTTTGATCAACGTCAATGGATACAGGTACGTGTTATTAACATTAATTCTGTAATATGAGACAATGGTTCTTAATATTGATTAATGAATAATTTCTATTTGACTTAAGAAATTTATAAAAAAAAATCTTTTTTTTATATATTGATTGATTGATTGATATATTTTAAAATATTAGTTAAAGAAAAAAGTCCAAAGGATCTTTAATATATACAAACGTCTAATAATATTAATAATGAAGGTTGAAATAAGAGTTGGAATACTTTGCCACATCTTTCACATGGTAAGTTGGCAACGTAGGTGTCGGGGTATAGAGTTTAGGGTTTAGGGAGAGAGGAAGTTGTGATATGAAAGGTGGCGTTGTTTCGTTGATTAGACCACTATTAAATAAATGATGCATCATGCATGTACTATTATGTTTCAATCGGTATTCAATTTTCACGGGCCAATGGTTTGGAATCATGTATCAAATTTTACTGTAATATCCTTTGTGTATATTTATTAAAACAAAACAATTAAATGATATTTGATCCAAAAGTTTGAATACTGAAATAATGTATTACGGCTAAAATTAAGATAATAAAAAAATATATTAATAATGTTCTTATTTAATTATCACTACTATTTAGTATTTAATTAATATCGATTTAAAAATAACTTAAATCGAATCACCGAAACTTAAATTAATACTCTATTCAGTTTTTATTTATTTATATATTTTAAAATATAAATGATCAAATATTTAAATTTTGATCAATATTTATTTTTATAAATTAAAAATTTTAAATTTTAAATCAACTCTCATATATTAAATAATAATTATGTTAGACCATTAGAATTTTAAGCAACTTTTTTGTCTATTTATCTAATTTAATTTTTATTTATTATAATTATTTAAAATTTTAAAATAAATTATGAATAGATAAAAATAGTGTTATACTACAATATAATTTATTAATTTATTTATCATAAATAAAAAATATAATTTATACATTTATAAATATCTATTTGTGTAACAACCTAGAATTTTTTTTATGTAACTACTAATAATTAATTAAGAAGATAATGATGATTTTATTTTATTTATGATTAAGAATTTTTTTATATTTTTTAATAGATTTAATCATTAAAAGGAGAACTAGAAATAATTAAAGATAAAGGGTTTAGAGAAATAGGATTTATATATTAGAAGAGAGGCGAAGAAGGGGTTATTTGTTTTTCATCTTCATGTCTTTGACACTCATGTGCTCTAAAGAGAGCGCATCTGGGGAGCAAGGGGAAGGAATCATCGGAAAGGAGGAAGATGCTTAAGGCTCATACATTGCATCACTTAAGGTAAGGGGGAGTGAGAACACTCATCTTTGGGAATTGAGCATATGCATGAAAGGTAGAGAGATTGAGCCCAATCCCATAAGTGTTATGTTTAATGAAATTTTATGTACGTTTGATGTGGTTTATCGAATAGATTCCTAATATAAATTTTATTTGATAATTTGATGCTTCTAAAGTAATGAATTGAGTGCTCTGTAAAAAGGGTTAGATTCCTAAGGGAAAAGAATTGATGAATTTTAGGGGTAAGAGTCGTAGACGTTTAATTCAATAAATTTTCATTGAATGGTGAATTTTCTAGACTAAAACGAGTTCTGATTATTTAGATTTTTGTATGATCGTTTATTGTGATGTTTGTTTGAGTTTATTGTTTTTATGATGGTGTGTTTGGGTGTTATCGCACGCAGCGCTAGGCTCGAGTACTTGGAGTTGGGTGTGCCTTCATGCGTATGAAGGCATTACCCATATGTGCTGACACCGGGTGGGGAAATGTTCATACTAGGCACGAGAGGTCTAGGGTGCTCTCTGTCTCAACTTAAAGTCGAGCGTGGCTTTGTGAAACTGGGTATGAAAAGATCTGGGTGTTGTTTGTCTCAGCTTAAAGCCAAGCATGGCTTTGTAAAGTCGAGCATGAAAAGGTCTATATGCTCTCTATCTTGGCTTAAAGCTGGGAGTGGCTTTGTGATGCCGGGCATGAAAAGATTTGGGTGCTCTTTGTCTCGCCTTAAAGTTGGGCGTGACTTGGTTAAGCCGGGTATGAGAAGACTAGGGTGCTTTTTGTCTCAGTTTAGAATCGACGTGGGTGTCCAAGCCCGACGTAGATTGTCAAAAGGATCTTTTATAATGTTTTAAAAGATGTTATTATGATGTTAATGGTTGATTATATGATGATGAATATTTATATATACTATTATTATCTGGATGAGAGATAATTGATGTGGATAAACATAAATGTTGATGAACAGTGAATGATATGATATAACTATATAGAAGCATTTGCATGGTTATGACATGCATCATACTTGCATGATTATGTGGTTCTAGTAGAAATTTGTTGTTGTTCTGATGAGAACACTTATGTGTTGGTAGCCTAAGGTTAACTTGGAACTTAGATACCAACTATATATTCTTGATTATGATGGGTGAGTATTTCATGCATTTAGATGTAGGTGCACACTGCATTGCATTACTGCGTATGTGTTTATGAATGAAATTAGTGGTGTTACAAGCAAAGTTAATGTATTAATTATTGTTATCATGAAGAGATGGGATGTCGTGAATTGTGACTCATTTCCTATAGAGTGAGATTACTTCTTGTTTGTTTGTCAATATATTTTTTAGATGAAAATCCTCGGTATTTGGAGTAGGGAGAAATTGTAAAAACTTTGATATCAATGTAAAATCGAGGCATATGAGTAATTAAGAATTATATTCTCTCTTTGATTTTAGTTAAGTTATGTTCTCTCTTTAATTTTAGTTAATTACATACAAGCTATAATTTGACATTAAATACTCAGTGTATTTATTCTTTAGATAAACTGTTATTTTATTTATAACTTTAAATGAGGATGAACTGATATTTTATGAGCTTTATATATATTTAATTGGAAGACACTAGCTCATTAAACACACAGGGCACCATGAGCACTAGGATTTGTGAGCGGAATGAAACAAGGAAGAGGATCCTAACACGCGGAGCACCAAGAAAGTAAAAACATTTAATTATTTTATTTATTAATAATTTATTTGTATAAATAAATAACTTAAAACATATAAGTCATCTTTTAATTTATGAATAATAAATTATATTATGATATATAATTATTTTATTTATTAATAATTTATTTTAAATTAATAACTTATTTTAAAATATTAATATTTAATTTATCAATAATTATAATAAATAATAATTAAATTAAATATGTTAAAAGATTTCTTACAACCCTCACAAAGAAAAATTAACCTCTATATTAAACATGATCATTTATCTTACAATAATGTTTTTAGGAATTTATAAGAAAAGTTCTTAGAATTTTTTTTAACTTCTTATTCAATCTAATTTTTATTTTTCATAATTATTTATAAATTAAATTTAAATGTTTTTAAAATAAGTTATAAATAAATAAAATTAATATTAGATAGAAATATACATTATTTATCATAAATTTAAAATATAATTTATATGTTACTATAAAAAAATATAATTTATATGTTACTATAAAAAAAATACATTTTAAATATTTAAAAATATCTACTTGTACAAATTTTAAATATAATTTATATATTCAAACATAATATTTATTATATATATAATTATATATTTTAATTATTTATAATTTAATTATATAATAAGCATTTATTCTATATACTAGTTTATACAATTTACAAACCAAATTTTGTAGGCAATAGGAATTATATTAATCTATTAAAACTATAAAAAAAAATACAATTTTTATCAGAACATATTTAAAAAATAATAAGAATTTAAATCAAAATAATTCAAAAATAAAAATCTTCAAGTTCATTAAATTTCAAATCTATTCATAAACACAGCTTTAAATATTCTAACCAAACATTTCCAAAATACTAATTTATAAGAAGTTTCTTTTGATAAAGTAGAAAGTAAAGATAAATAATCATTAAAAAAATTAGAGTTGTTTCAAGACAATTGCCTAACCCGATCGTTGGTTCCCAGTTCCCAGAAAAATTGCATAGCCCCTCAGATTTTATACATAGCTGGTAGCTAATACAAATAGAATCATCTGCAGCTATTGACACTGGTTTCATTTACAGCCTCCTTGCACCACCAAAATAAATAAATAAATAAATAAACGACCAGATATGATCAAACAGACACACCCACACATAGAGAGAGAAAGAGAGGAGAGTGAAGGGCAATGGTGCAGGTCCGTTGTAAACAAAACCAGTTAGCAATTCAATAGTCTATTTATCCATCATTGGGAAGTAAGAAAACATTTACGGTAATTTTCCTATTTATAGTTCCGAGCAAAAATTGTTTGGTTCTCGACTATCGATTTTGATATTTGCATAATCTCCCAATTAAAACTAGAAAGAAGCAAATCCAGTTGTTAACAAAATCATGAAACCGCTCATTAGTATACTTGTACTTCTGTACATTATTGGGCTGGATTGCAGACAATTAGTCCAACTATAATTATCAGAGCTTATTCCGATGTGTTTTTCCCGTCATGATTCTCAGAAATCTATTTAAAGTTCTAAACAAAGTTTAATATATAAAAGATATCCGCGATAAAATGGAGACCAAATGAATCCGTGGGCATCACATCACACGATGGGCTTAACATTTTGGCTTTTTGACCCAGTTAAATTAAAAAAAAATAAAAATACACAAAATAAATTAAAAAAATAACAATTTACCAGAATACTACGTAGGGAGCCACGTGGATGAGAAAATGCATGGGGAGTAGACGTTTTTTTCTGTTTTTTAGAAAAGGCCTCCCCCTAGAAGCCTTATGTGGCTGATGTGACAGCTGAGCCACGTGGAAAAGAAAGAACATGGAGGAGACATTTTTTAGAAAGAGCCTCCCCAAGGCACTATCTTTTGCAAATGTTACACGTGCCACGCTTGTGAAGAAAGAGCATGGAGGGAGGCTTCTTCTGTTGCAGCAAAGTTTGTAAAACCTCTCCCAAGTACTATCTGTTGACGTCCTGATACATTGTAATGCGCATCTCCCTCAGCGCTTTGAAATTCAGACACTCCCTCCTAATATAGTTAAATGTAGAACGTGTTATTGAATTTCACAAAATTCATTTATTTTGGTGTAGTTTAGATGCTATCATATTTTATTTGGTAGTCCAGGATAGTGCAAGTGAATAATATATTTTATTTATTTTAATTTTAATTTTTATAATATATTGTATGGTGATTCGTTAGTATATGTTAGTGGTTGTCTGAGTTTCATTAAAATAAATTGATGATGGCATAACCACATCTACATGAACATACAATTCAATCATATTCATTTTATATTCTCTCAAAGCTATCAAACATACACTCAAGATCAACATTGTATGTTGGAGATAATTTTGATTAGTATTAAGATGTAATTTTGCATGAATTTTATTCTTTAAATAATTCATGCAAAGTTACATCTTAATACTAATCAAATTATCTCCAACATACAATGTAGATCTTGAGTGTATGTTTGATAGCTTTGAGAGACAATATAAAATGAATATGATTGAATTATATGTTCATCTAGATGTGATTGTGCCATCTTCAATTCATTTTAATGAAACTCGAGTAACCACTAACATATACTAACGAATCACCATACAATATATTATAAAAATTAAAATTTAAAATTAAAATAAATAAAATATATTATTCACTTGCACTATCCTAGACCACCAAATAAAATATGATAGTACCTGCACTACATCGGAAAAAGTGAATTTTGTGAAACCCAATAACACATTCTACATTTAACTATTAGGAGGGAGTATGAATTTCATAACGCCCGGGGAGAGGCGCATTACAAACTTGGCTGCAACAGAAGAAGCCTCTCCCATGCTCTTTCTTCACAAACATGGCCCTGCAATAGAAGAAGCCTTCCCCATGCTCTTTTTTCACAAACGTGCCACATGTAACATTTGCAAAAGATGGCGCCTTGAAGGAGGCTCTTTCTGAAAAACACTTACCACCTACTCTTTCTTTTCCACGTGGGTCAACTATCACATCAGGCGCCTGGGAGAGGCTTTTCTAAAAAACGTCCACCCCATGCATTTTCTCATCCACGTGACTCCCTACGTGGCAAAAACTACCTATTCCGATAAAAAAAAATTTAATTTATTTTGTGTATTTTTATTTTTTTTAATTTAACTGGGTCAAAAAGCCTAACATTTTAGCGAAAAAAAAGTGGGCATTATATTTCTAAAGATCTCCACAAAAGCTGGCAAATATAAGCAATTATCTTTAAAATAAAAACAACTAAGTATCAATCGTAAAGATCTTATAAGCATCTTACATATAGTCAATCATCAAAAAAATTCTTGTGGATAGAGATATGTTAAGCAATTTGAAAACTGGCGTCGTGAAGGTGACAAAAGAACATTGAGACATTGCCCTTAAAATACAGCAGAAAACCTACAAAAAGTTACGTAATCAAAGGGTAAGAAACCCAAATATGCTTTCTTTAAAACCTTTTTAAGACAGCTGCTAGACTCAACATAAAAGAAAATGAATCCAAAGTACTCATCTCGTAGCTTAATACAATTTCATAAACAACTTTTAACCTTGGTTCAATTCAAAACCTTCTTGCACCTTTTCAAAAACACAATCCAATTACAAAAGATAACAGTAAACAAATCAACATTTAGAAAAATAAGCAAAGAATAAATTACAGAAATTAAAATCAACACAAACAAAGAGGCACAAAGATTAAAAGATGGAAGGCAAAAAGGAATTCGAAGCCCTCAGATCTCACAGCTTAATAGAAAATCATCTACAACTTTTGTCACTGTTTTCAATCACAACCTTCATGCACCTTCAAGATCAGAGTGAATTGGTAGCATCGCTCAACACAACACACACAGAGGAAGATTATGTGGATGAGGCTGAGGAAGAGGGAGATGGGAGAGGGGGAGAGAGAGAGATGCAGATCGGGATATGAAAGAAACCAGGTAGCAGCTCAGCAATCTATTTGCGCATCAATGGGCAAGATAACAAGCAATATGCTTCAATTATCACTACTGAACTTTATTTTCGGAGTAAAACATTTTCAATTATGAATTAAATTTTGAAAAGAAAAAACAAAGGAGAAATGCGTATAACAGGCCCTCAAATTAAAAATTAAAAATAAATTTGATACAAGTAATAGAATAAAAGAAAAATGCAAGTTTCTCAAAACATCATGGCAAACAAAGGGCCTAACATTCAGACGTTAGCATTCAACCGTAGATGATGTCATTAATCACAAAGAATAATGATATTGATGACAATGCAATATGCAATGACAAAATAAAAACAGAAAGTCCAGAACAATCTGAAAACAAGTCTCATACAGTAATGAAAGAAAAAAAAAACACAGAAAAGTAATAAAGAAAACCATAAATTGGAAAAACAGAAGGATGTGGATAAAAAAACGGAACAAGAAGCGGCATTAGAATTTGATCTTGCTTGGTATGAGATGGGAGCATATAGCCATATACAGTGGAAAGTGCAAACTAAGGAACTTACCGACTGGACGTCCTCTGGTGGCATGCACTTTTTTTAAAGTTGGGTCCAGCCAAGTAGTGCTTTTGTGTTTAATAAAACTCCCAAGTAGACTTAAAGTATTAATACCGCAAATGAAAACTTTAATTTCTGTGAAATTATATAATTAGTTACCTTTGTTTGTGGAGTAAAGCTTGCATTTTGCAAAAGCTAAAGTTGATGCCAGACAGATGACCTTTGTAATTCCAAAGGATGAAATCCTTAACTGTGAATACAATAGTTCAGGAGATTTACGGCAAACACACCTAAACAGATCAAAGCAGCAGTCATGGGGAAAGGATTACAATGGTCTTTGCCCAACTATAAGCAAATTTTAATTTCACAATAAAACTCTATAAGCCAGCTGTTATAAGCAAAATAATCGACAAAGATCAATCCAAAACCAAATGCCCTCAGATCTCATAGCTTCAAAAATCATGTACAGCTTTAAAAACGGGATCCATTCACAACCTTCTTGCACCTAGGAGAGAGAGAGAGAGAGAATAGAAGAGAGAAAAAGAGAAAGAAAGAAAGACAGAAAAGGTGGTGATGATGAAGAAGAAGAAGAAGAAAAAGAAATGCAAATCAGGTTATAAAGAAAACCATTAAGCCGCTCAAAAGTCTATTTGTACATCATTGGGCACGATTTCAGGCATACAGCTCTAAATATTATCAGAAATGTTTATGTAAAGATGAAAATTTTCCTTCAAGTCATGAATCTAAGAAATACGGGTAAATAAGATCTCCTCAATAAAAATTAAAATAAAAAATGAATCCCACAAAACACACCATGGGCTTAATTACTATTGCAGCACAAAACTGGTGTTCATAACACCAGAAGCAAAATATATAATATCTCTTAACATACACAACAACGACGAAAAGACAGACAGAGAGAAGCAAAAGAACAGGCCGTACAAGTAAATAAAAGAAATTGGGGGAAATTAGAGATTCTTGTATCAATATCAAATAATACCACATTAGGGTTTGAAGGGGGCGGATCGAGGGATCCACATACAATGAAAACAAACGAAATTAACAATCAATTCATCTTTGTATCTCTTGTGGGTGTCAGACAAAGCTTTCTAGGCTTTGCATTTCCTTCAAAAGCGCATTTAAAACTGCTCGGAGCCCAGTGCGTGTCATCATCCACTAAACAAGAAAACCAATAAACAAATCAATTACAAAAAAAAATGTTTCGAAGACAAAATTAAAAGCCCTCAGATCTCATAGCTTAATACAAAATCATCAACAGCTTTTGTCATGGTTTCCATTCACAACCTTCACACACATTCCATACGGCCCGTAGCTGTCATTCATCCACAAACACACACACACACACACACACAAACACACGCACCCATACACATAAAGGAAAAGAAAGGAGATAGAGAGAGAGAGAGAGATGCAGATCAGGTTATGAACGAAACCATGAAGCCGCTCAACAATATATTTTCACATCATTGGGCAATCTAACGAACAATTTGCACCAGTTATCACTGTTGAACTTTATTTTAAGAGTAAAAGAAAAATCAACTATATTTCTAGGTTATAATTTTGCAGTCGAAAAAATATTACAAAAAAGGCAAATGCAATTTGCTCAGAACATCACACCACACATAGGGCTCAACATTTAGATATCAAAAAGAACAAATGACGCGAAATAGACCACGGAATAATGAAGATATCGCCGATGATGCAAATAAAATAAAATAAAATAAGTAGTTACAAAACAAGTAGAAAACAAGTTTTAACACAGAAAAAGTAAGAAATAAACAGATCAGCGTAAAAAGGGGAGGAACCGCGTGAATTTTGAAACAGAAGGGAAATTAGGGTTAGGGATGCAAATGGCACGATAGGAACAAGAAATGGAATTAGGGTTTGAGGTGGTGTGGAAGTGCGGTTAGACTTGGCGTATATAAAGGAAACTACTACGAATTTACCGGATCAGTGCTCGCGTGGGCTTTTTATCTTTGGGCCCATCAAGTAATTCTTGTGACCACCTCTCTATATTGGTATTTTTAATTCTCGAGTGTGAGATATTTTTAGCGAAATCAAGGTATTTCATGTTTTTATATATTTTTTATTTTAAAATTTAAATAACTTATTTATGAAATGAATTTATTTGTTGACATATATTGGTATTCATAATTTAATTTGATTATTATTTATTGATGAAGTACATATTAATTATATTATAATATTGTAAAGTAAAAATTATCAAACTAAGTATTATGCATACATCATTTGAATTTAAATTAAAAAGTGTAACTTTAAAAAATCAAAACAAAAAAAAAATTTCTTTCATGAGAGTGATTATTCATTAACATTAAATTTTATTAGAGATTTGAGTTGATAAACTTATAGCAATTTCATGTTGTTTAACATTGATTTTATTGTTATCTATAAAAAATATGATATCTTGCTAAAATAGTACATATATAATAATAAATAATTAAGTGGGTTGTTAGTGGATTGGGTTAATGGAATGATAAGTGGGTTAGGTGAGCAACCCGACCGACCACGGGCTCAACCTGGGTGGGTTGGGTCACATTTTTTGACTCATCATAAAGTTTTTCATTTTTTTGGCTCGACCTAACCCGTTTTCAAGGTGAGCCGGGGTTGACTCACAGGCTGAAGTCCACTTTGACAGTTCCAATAATTGTTCGTATTCTATATTCAATATTGAATATATTAACTATATTTTATTTTTTATTAAATGTTATTTTAGTATTTTAAGAGATGACTATAATTACATATAATGTTCAAATATTATAACATTGAAAGATAGTTATTTCAATTTTTTATTACTATCAATCTATTATCACATACATTAATATATATATATATATATATATATATATATATATTAAATGAATAAAAAAAATATTTATACTTAAAAAATGCGTTAATTTTGCATAGTATAGAGTGCAAAATACACCGATTTAATATATTAAAGTTTATTTTTTTTATCTATTTTGATGATTGATAAAGATTAAAATATGTACAATGTTAATTAATATATTCAAGATAGTGTTGGATAAAGTGGCACTAAACTTACTCTCATTAAGAAAAAAACTCAAGTTTAAATTTTATAGATAGTAAAAACTTATTTAAGATGAGAGGCCAACTAAAGATGAACAATAATGAATAAAATTAAAATCATTGGTAAAAAAATAAAAATTCTTTCATGAAAGTGATTATTCATTAACATTAAATTTCATTAGAGGTTTGAGTTGATAAATTTATAGTAAATTCATGTTGTTTAACATTGATTTTATCTTTATATATAAAAAAATGATATATTGTTAAAATAATATATATAATAATAAATAGTGTGAATAATCAATTTTATCCAGATTCACAAAAACAATGAAATACATATCTACTATGAAGAGGAGGAGCTCCCAAAGTATGGAGGCAACACCATATGACAACAAGAAAGTTTGAAGCAAAAAAAAATTTGTTAAGTAGCCCAGAACGAGCCGTTCCAAATTTAGAACAGACCGTTCCAAGTTACAAAAAAGAACAACAACCCTAATTGAGAATGGGTCGTTCCAAAATGAGAACTAGTCGTTCCAAGTCAATGAAAAGACTCAAAATCCTATCTGGAACAGCTCGTTCCGAATTTAGAACGGACAGTTTCAATTTTAGAACGGGCCCTTCCAAGTACTAAATTAACACAAAACGGCCATATCCAAAACGAGTCGTTCCAATTTTGGAACGGACCGTTCTGGCAACTTCTAACGTCTATAAATAGACGACTCGGGCACAGTTTTCAGGGGAAAATTTCGTCCAAGATTCCTTAAAGCTCGAAATTTCTCTTTCTCTCTCCTCTGTATTTCTTAAGATTTTGTGAGGAACATTGTAGTGTGTTAGGTCGCCAAAAAATGCCTAATAGATCATCATATTTGAAGATTCAGCAAGTTAAAGTCTCTCATTTGGTATCATTTCTTTTTCTTTCTTTATTTGTTTATTTATTTATTTTTTATTTTTTATTTAATAATTGCATGTACATAGTGAATATAATTTGTTGTCTTTAAAATTATTGTTTAAAAAGTATTTAATATATGACAAATAATAATGGTAATTGAATAACATTTTATCTTTAACATTATTTGGTTCTATGAGTTTAATGACTAGTCATTTGCTAGCTTAAACTCTCCTGTACAAAATTTCTTTTTAAAGAATAAAGATGTTACAACCAATAACGTTAATTAAGTAGCACTTCTATTTTTAACGTTATTGGAGGGACTTATTGATTAGTCATTTGTTAACTTGAATCCTTATGCAAAATCTATTTCTTTAGATAAAAATATTCATGTATACTTATTTTTATGGTTAATGATATTAATTGAGTAGTACTTCTACCCTTTAATATCATGTAAATCATAAAAGTTAATAGAATAATTATTCATTGTCCTAAGCTTTAAGAATAATTTAGTATCAACAAATAAAAATCAATAACATTGATTGGATAACAATTCTATCTTTCATATTATTGATTAGCCATTTGCTAACCCAAATCCCTATAATTTTCTAATAAAAATACAAAAAAAAAAGGCATCTCACATTTAAAATATATATATATATACATTTCTGAGAAGTAAATTAAATATTTATAAATTTATATAATTTTGCACAATTAATTAAAGGCACTATTTTTACAGGTATTGTAGGGTACTAATACCTTCCCTACACGTAATCGACTCTCGAACCCAACTTTAATTTTAAAGATTATCTTTTAAAGGGATTTCCAATGTTTTTCCCTTAAAATAAAATATTGGTGGCAGCTCCATTGAAAAGAAATGTTACCATCCCGTCGTGATCCCGGTTACGATAGATGGAGACTCCACTAGGGATGTTTGAGAGTCGGGCCTTATTAAATTAATTGCGCAAAATTATGACTTTATAAATATTAATTTTTTTTCCTTTCCTTTTATTTTATTTTTTGTTTTATTTATTTGTTTTGTTATTTTTGTTTGCTACGCATGTGTTGTTTGGATTTAAGCTTAAATTAGAGTTTTATTTATTTTATTTGCATCTTTGTTTGTTATCCCACACACTCACTAACACTTGTACCTCACACACTTTGGGCTCTATACCCGAGCCTGTGCGAGCATAAGAAGAGACGATGGCTTGATGACTGCTATTGAGGGGCTTGATGCTCACTTGACCGTTGTTGAGTCACTACTCAGATTGTTACTAGTAGCATGAGTTAATCATATTGAGAGGGTATGTTCCCTACTTGTGATTGATTCATGCGCTAGGTCCTTATTTATATGATAAGGGCAACCTGGGGACCAATAAATCTTGAGGAGTTTTTAGATCCATCCACAAACTCATGCACAAATAGGTGGACTTAATGACCTTCCAAAGTAGGGTGTTAACCTTAGAAATTTCCTACCCTAGGTTTACCGTAATAGGTCACATTGCACTACTCTCTATCCCTCTTTTATATGTTCATACTAACAAAAAAAAAACATGTTAATACATTCATGCATCATACATTTATATCCAATATCACTTTTGTAATTAGGTTACTTTTCTTTTCGAAAATAAAATATATTAATAAAAAAATAAAAGATAAAAATGATGGAAGGCCATGCATACATGCATATTAGGGGCATATTAGGTTGCATGTTTTTTTTCATTTAACTAAGTCTTTGTCTCATTAACACTTTAAAACAATTGATAGTATTCAATATGGGGGAGATTCAAAATCATACTAGCAATGCATCAGGGTTAAGCAAGAGTATGTAACTTGTTTTAGACATCATTTATTGAGGAGAGAATTCTCCCTTGAGTGATTGTTAATCACATTTTGATCTTGAGATGATTGATCCTTGTTTGAAAATGTGGTTTGTACTGCTGCCTTGCTAGTAAGATGACCTTATCCATTGAGGAGTGAATGCTCCCTTGAAATAAGTGTCAACCATTGTATGACCTAAGGGATTTTTGCCTCTAGCGTTGAGATGTGGGGAGTCGCTCTTCAATTTGAATACAAAATCAATTTTTCCAAAATTTGTTTCTTCTTCCTTTTCTTTTATACTCATAAAATCCACTTTGTATTCAGAAAGTAATAAAGCAAAAAAAAACAAATTTTTTCCTCGGTATCGTTATAGAACACGCTCTCAGGCTAAGATCATGGATGAGATGGAGGAACGCAACGAAGAACTGAGAAATGATATCAATCAATTGAAGGAACAAATGGCCCAAATTCTAGAGATGTTGCAGTCTATAAAAGTGAAAAATGTTGAAGGGACCCCTCCAATAGCTAGAGGAGAATCGTCAACTTCTCCTGCGTATCCACCTGGCTCTACCCCAGCCCCAGCACAACCATTAACTCTATATCTTAACAAATCCGGTTAACAAGTTGATCCTCCAGAGGTCCAATGGCCATATGCTCAACTACACACCTCCAATAATCATGGATCCTCCGGATAAGCACCAACCATTGGTGAATCGGCCGCCTACACAAATGCAACCTACCCAACTTGAGGTTTCATCCATGAACGTTGCCTCTTACAAACATCAATTTCCCTACCAACCCCGAAATTCTAACCAAGGGAATCCTCACCAAACTTCTGGGGAATATCAACCAACCTTTGGAATTGAGCACGTTCAGTCTAGTGAGAAGTTACAAATGCTAGAGAGGCTAAAGGTTGTGGAAGGAGGTAGCTATGATGTCGGTGAAGCTGTCGATCTTTGTTTGGTTCTAGATATACAGTTTCCCCCGAAATTCAAAGTGCCTGAATTTGATAAATATAAAGGAACAAGTTGTCCAAAGAATCACATAACCATGTATTGTAGAAAGATGGCAGCATATGCTCGCAATGATAAGTTGCTTATTCATTGTTTTCAGGATTCTTTAACTGTGGCAGCTTTGAATTGGTATATGCATCTTGAACGGGCCTATATCGCTCCTGGAAGGATTTAGCTTATGCTTTCCTTAAACAATATAAATATAATATTGACATGGTTCCAGATAGATTTCAACTACACAACTTGTCTAAAAAAGATGGTGAAACATTTAAGGAATATACTCAGAGGTGGAGAGAAGTGGCAGCACAAGTGGAACCTCCTTTGTCTGATAGAGAAACGGTAGCCCTATTTATTGATACCTTACGAGCACCATTCTATGATAAGATGATTGGAAACATTTCATCAAATTTCTCTAATATAGTTATCATTGGGGAAAAATTGAGAATGGCATAAGGAGTGGGAAGATTTTGGTTGACCCTGTTGGAATAGCTAGTTCAAGGAAATTTCCAAGTGGTGCAGGAAAGAAAAAGGAAGGAGATATAAAAACAGTGACATTCAACTCTCCTGGGATACCTAACAACAAGTCTCCTTATTTCTATACCCTTCACATGGCCTACCCAAATATTACCGTCATCTCACCATATCCTCAACAACCTGTCCATCAAGCTCTACAAGCTTCACCCGCAACACCTACCATACGACCACCTCAATCTACCCAACCATGGAACCAAAATCCTAGTCATTTTGAATGTTGACAGACCAAAGCTTATCACAATACAAGTACCAAAAGTTTTTCCCTACAAGGATAATAAAGCAGTGCCATGTAGATATGGTGCAAAAGTTTGCATTAATGCCTTTGAAGAGGGATTAGAAGCCATTGACATCACAAATGTTGTTGGGGTTGGTGGAATGACTCGAAGTGGTCGAATTTACACTCTTGAAGAGTTGAAAATCAAACAAGCTAGAGAGATAGAGAAGAGTCATGAGAAAGGAAAGAAAGTGGTGGATGAAAGGATAATCAAAGAGCAAGAAGAGGAGAAGAAGGAAGTCTCCGACGAAGAGGCACATGAGTTTCTAAAACTCATATGACAAAGTGAGTACATGGTGATTGATCAGTTGAACCAAATCCCTGCCAGAATATCACTTTTGTCACTAATGATGAATTCTGAGCCCCATAGACGAATATTGTTGAAGATATTGAATGAAGCGCATGTCGTTCATGACATTTCTGAGGAGAAATTCAAAGGTATTGTTGGAAATATCACTGCCAATAACTACCTTACCTTTACCGATGATGAGATACCAGAGGAAGGAGTATGGCACAATAAAGCTTTGCATATATCAGTAAAATGCACGAACCATATCTTGGCGAGAGTTTTGGTTGACAATGGTTCTTCATTGAATATGATGCCAAAAGCAACATTGGCAAAACTTCCTTATGATGGATCATACATTAAGCCAAGCACTATGATAGTGAGAGCTTTTGATGGGTCTCGTAGAGAAGTGATTAGCGAGATAAGCTTACCTATCCAAATTGGTCCTGTTACTTTTGAGGTAGTATTTAATGTGATGGACATTGTGCTAGCTTACAGTTGCCTTTTGAGAAGACCTTGGATTCATTGTGCAAGGGTTGTACCCTCCACACTTCACCAAAAGCTGAAATTTATTGTGGATGACAAGTTAGTCATTGTATTGGCTAAAGAAGACCTATTGGTTAGTAAACCTTAATCCACTCCTTATATTGAAGTTGCTGAAGAAGCTTTGGACACTTCATTTCAAGGGCTCGAAATTGCAAATGTAAGTTATGGAAAGAACATCGTGAAGCCACAACCATCTGGTGCCTCCATGATGGTAGCTAAAACCATGTTAGGGAATGGATATCAACATGGTTGCGGACTGGGAAGAGATGCACAAGGACCAAGCCAATTGCCTGAATTGATAGATAATAAAGACCGATTTGGTTTGGGCTGCAAACCCTCAAAGGCTGATAAATGGCAGGTTGTTTATGAGAAAAGAGAAATGAGGCTAGCCAGGCTGTAAAATAGGGAGGCAAAAATTGATGGGGTCCCTATCTGTGATCTACAAGAAAGTTTTTAAAGTGTTGGGTTCGAGTTTCCAAACTCAATAGTTGTTGTTGAGCAAGACTTTCACGAGGACGAACAGGCTAGTCTGGTTCGCGCTTGTCCACCGAACATGGAGCTTAATAATTGGGAGATTGCCGAGCTGCCTGTGGTTTTTAATTCAAATTTAAAGTAATTTTCTTGCAATGCTAATCTTATTGCTCTACCCAAGGCTTTAAGATTTATTTCATTGAATAAGGGCTCATGTATTTCCTTTTAATATTAAATAAAATGCATTCATTCTTCTTTCATCTCTTGCCTCTTCCTTTCTCCTTAATCTCTTTATCAATCTTATCCTAACTTTAAATAATGCAGATTTGAGAAAAATGCGCTTGAAAGTGACAATGTTAGTGTTGCATCAAATAATTTTGATTGTCTCGTTAATCAAACTTGTGAGGAAATAGAGGATGATTTAGAGCCTTCCCCTGAGTTATTAAGATTAGTGGAACAAGAGGTCAAAGAGATTCAACCACATGAAGAGCTAACTGAGACAATTAATTTGGGCGACGAAGATGAAAAGAAAAAAGTCAAGATTGGCACGCTCATGAAAGAAGCTGAACGTAATAAGTTGATAAGGCTTTTACATGATTACAAAGATGTCTTTGCTTGGTCGTATCAGGATATGCCAGGGCTTGATACGAGCATAGTGGAACACAAGCTATCGTTGAAGCCAGAATGTCCTCCCGTCAACAAAAGTTGAGACGAATGAAACCAGAATTATCTTTGAAGATTAAAGAAGAGGTCAAAAAGCAATTTGACACAGGATTTCTAGCTGTTGCCAAATATCCACAATGGGTTGCCAATATAGTACTAGTTCCTAAGAAAGATGGGAAAGTTCGTATGTGTGTGGACTATCGAGATTTAAATAGAGTCAGTCCGAAGGATGATTTTCCACTACCTCACATTGATGTGTTAGTAGATAACACAACACAACATTCATTCTTTTCTTTCATGGATGGATACTCAGGATATAACCAAATCAAGATGGCTGAGGAGGATAGGGAGAAAATGACATTTATCACACCGTGGGGCACCTTTTGCTACAGGGTTATGCCATTTGGGCTAAAAAATGCTGGGGCAACATATCAGAGGGCAATGGTGACCTTGTTTCATGACATGATACACAATGAGATTGAGGTTTACGTGGATGACATGATTACAAAATCAAGAAAAGAAGAAGATCATCATATGAAGAAATTGTTTGAGCGATTAAGAAAGTCTAAGTTGAGGCTAAACCCATCCAAGTGTACTTTTGGTGTGAAATCTGGTAAATTGCTGGGTTTTATAGTCAATCAAAAAGGGATAGAAGTGGATCCCGACAAGGTTTGAGCAATCTTGGAGATGCCATCACCCAACATAGAAAAAGAAGTTCGAGGTTTCTTGGGAAGATTGAACTATATTGCCCGATTCATATCCCAACTGATAGCTACATGTGAGCCCATCTTCAAGTTGTTACGCAAAAATCAACCAATGGAATGGAATAATGATTGTCAAGCAGCCTTTGACAAAATAAAACAATATCTACAGAGGCCACCGATTTTAGTGCCACCAGTCTCTGGAAGGCCTCTCATTATGTATCTAACAGTGCTTGATGGGTCTATGGGTTGCGTCTTAGGCGAACATGATGATTCTGGAAGAAGAGAGCAAGATGTCTATTATTTGAGTAAGAAATTCACTGATTATGAGATCCGATATTCATTGTTGGAGCGAACTTGTTGTGCCTTGGCATGGGTAGCTCATCGTCTAAGACAATATATGCTTAGTCATACAACATGGCTGGTGTCTAAAATAGACCCAATCAAGTACATCTTTGAAAAACCTGTTCTCACAGGAAGGATTTCTCGATGGCAAGTTCTCTTATCAGAATATGACATCACTTACATGGCTTAGAAGGCAATTAAAGGAAGTGCTTTGGTAGATTATCTCGCACATCAGCCTATAGACGACTATCAATCAATGCAGTGTGAATTCCCAGATGAAAACATAATGGCACTATTTAATGGGGAAAGGTCACCACAAGAAGATAAATGGATCATGTTGTTCGACGGTGCCTCCAACATGTTGGGGCATGGAATTGGAGCTATATTCATCTCTCCAGAAAAATAATATACTCATATCGCGGCTAGGTTGTGTTTTTATTGCACCAATAATATAGCAGAATATGAAGCATGTACTCTGGGGATACAAGCAACTATAGAAGCAAAAGCAAAAATACTTTAGGTATACGGTGATTCAACCTTGGTCATTCATCAGTTAAAAGAGGAGTGGGAAACTCGAGACACAAAATTAATTCCTTACCAAGCTTACATTAAGGAATTGATAAGGCAATTTGAGAAAATCACTTTTAATCACATCCCTCGAGATGATAACCAATTAGTAGATGCACTAGCCACCTTGTCATCTATGTTCAAGTTGAGTAATGACGAAGATATGCCACTTATAAAGATTCAATGTCGTGACCAGCCAACATATTGTCAATCAGTGGAAGAAGAGCCAGATGGAAATCCTTCGTACTATGATATTGAGGAGTATATCAAAAGTAGACAATATCCACCAAATGCTTCACAAGAGAACTTTGAGAAGACTAGCCATGAGTTTCTTTCTAAATGGAGAGGTGTTATATAAGAGAAATCATGATATGGTTTTGCTTAGATGTGTAGATGCGGTTGAAGCTCAACAGATTATCAAAGAAGTTCATGAAAGCTCTTTTGGCACTCATACCAACGGGCATGCCATGGCAAGGAAAATCTTAAGGGCTGGTTATTATTAGTTAACCATGGAGAATGATTGCTTCAAATACGTGAAGAAATGTCATAAGTGCCAGACATATGTTGATAACATCAATGCTCTGCCAACTTCCCTTAATGTTTTATCATCACCTTGGCCATTTTTGATGTGGGGAATGGATGTTATTGGCCCTATTGAGCCGAAAACGTCAAATGGACGTTTCTTCATTTTGGTTGCTATTGACTATTTCACCAAATGGGTTGAAGCTGCTTCATATGCCCATGTGACTCTAAATGTGGTTGTAAAGTTCATCAAAAGGGAATTAATTTGTCGTTACGGTGTGCCAAGCAGAATCATTACTGATAATGGAACCAACTTGAACAACAGGATGATGACAGAGTTATGTGTTGACTTCAAAATTTAGCACCATAACTCTTCCCCATACCATCCAAAGATGAACGGGGCAGTTGAAGCAACAAACAAGAACTTCAAGAAGATCATTCAGAAAATGGTGGTGACATACAAAGATTGTCATGAGATGCTTCCCTTTGCCTTACATGGATATCGTACCTTAGTTCGAACCTCAACTGGGGCAACCCCATTTTCCTTAGTTTATGGAATGGAAGCAGTCCTTCCAATCGTGGTTGAAATTCCATCTTTAAGAGTATTGATGGAAGCCAAATTAGAAGAAGAAGAATGGGTCCAAACCCGTTTGGATCAACTAAATCTTATTGAGGAGAAAAGGTTGAATGCAATTTGTCATGGACAATTATACCAAAAAAGATTGAAGAAGGTATTTGAAAAGAAAGTACACCCTAAAGAGTTTCAAGAAGGAGACTTAGTGCTTAAGAAAATTCTACAAGTTCAAAAAGATCGTCTTGGTAAATGGGCACCAAATTATGCCTAAAAAATATATATGAAAATAAAAATAAAAATAAAAATAAAAATAAAAAAGCTCGTTAGATTGAAAATCCTAAAGGGCGATCTAGGCAAAAGTTAGAGCGACCCGCTAGGTTGAAAACTCGAAAGAGCAATCTAGGCAAAAATTAGGGTCAACAACAAAAAAAAAAGAAGGAGGCTCGGTAGATTGAAAAACTGAAAGGGCGATCTAGGAAAAAATTAGAGCGACTCGCTAGATTGAAAACTCAAAAGAGCAATCTAGGCAAAAATTAGGGTCCCAAAAAAAAAATTCAACAATCTAACAGATAAGTATCATGCCAATTTTTGAGGTATGAATTGGGGCAAGCCATGGTAGAGCTGAAAAACTGGGGCAAAATACATTGAATTATCCTCTCAAGTTTATTGGCGAGAAATCAAGGTTATTGAAGTGTAGTACTAGCATTGTTTATCTGGAAAGTGTCACTCACATAACAACTACCTCTCATTGCTACCGTTGTATATATTTTTCATTCTTGTCATACGATGACTTCCTTTGTATACACATTTTTTGCTTTCTTAAATAAGATTATCCTACCTCTTTGTTGTCAATTTTTGCATTTTATGATAATACACTGAAAGGAAATGCATGTTACATCTAAAAAAGAAAATTCAAGGCATTACAAATTATTTTTATGAGTTTTAAAAGCCATAGTATGCTTGATAATTTCTAGATAAAGCGCAACCAACAAAATAACGTTGTTTCAACTCATAAGTGCTTACAACAACTTAAGGGTAACCCAAGGGAATAACCAACTGTCATTCAAGTCAAAGAGCGTTCAAAGGCCTCACTCATCCATGATATTTGGTTGTGTGTCACGATGAGGAATTTCTGACCTTAAAAAAAAGGAAAAGCAAAAAAGAAAGGAAAAGAAACAAAAGTTTAAGTCTTGAAAGTTGCGTCTCATAACATTTTAGATCACATCACCATTGCATCACATTTCATTTGCATCTCTTACTTCCTAGAACCTATTATTAGGTTTTCTTAAGTCTTTAAAACCAGTAGCATAGTCTTTAGACTAAGTACTTGCTTAGCACATGACTTTTTGTTTAAGTTTAGTACTTACCTAGCACAAGTTGCATTTTTCTTTTGTATAAGCCCAGTATCTACTTGACACAAGTTACATTTTTCTTTTGTATAAGCCCAGTATCTACCTGGCATAAATATTCGATCGATACAGCACAAGCATTTGATCACTCCAGCATTAGCATTTAGTCCATCAACATTCAATCAATCCAGCACCAGCATTTGATTGAATTGGCACCAACATTCAGTCGATACAGCACAAGCATTCGACCACTCCAGCATTAGCATTCAGTCCATCAACATTCAATCAATCCAATGTTAGAAAAGAATGGCTCAATCTAAGAGGGGGGCGAATTGGATTCTATGACACTTTAAAAATTTTTAGAGTTCTTAGGATCTTTATTTCAATTCAAACTTTTCTAATATGAATTCTCAAAGAAGTTCCTTGAAAGACTTGCTAATGGGAATGAGTCCTATATGCTTTCTTGATTAATCTTTGATAAAGTTCAAAGTTAAGAACACTTAGTATGCAACACTTTGATTCAGTTTAAAGCAATGTTGTGCATACACACATATTAATCAAGATTATTCCCTTTAACACACAACCAAGATATTACTCAAAGTAAAAGATAAGGGTAAGAGAAGAATGCACAAGTCTTTTATCCTGGTTCAGCCACTCCACATGTGACCTACATCCAGTCCTCAATCATAACCTAATCAAGATTTGTTCCACTATCTCAGTGAAGAAGTTTTACAAGCATACCACACATGCATATACTCCTACATTCAAGATAACCACTTTCTTGACCCCAAGAAAGCACCTCTTGTAGAACCCACTACAAGAATTCCTTACCACTTGAGACACCTACTCAAGATTTATAATTATTCACAAAGAATTAAAGGAACGAATTCACCTGGAAGCTGAACAAATCAGACTGTGAATTCAGAAGAAAATCTCAATCTTTCTCTTCCAAGAATGTGATGATGATGATGATCTTTTTCAAAGCATTTCAAAAACGTTTTACTTCTTGGTTTCACAAAGAAAACACTCCAAGAAGGTCACAAAGACTTCACAATAATGTTTTTCCCTTTTTGATTGTTAACTCATTCTCTCTGTTCTGAAGTTTCAAAGTGTGAAAACTATTTATAACATTTTCAGAACCAGATAATCGATTATTTTAAAGGATAATCGATTATTTTGTTCTTCATGATTTCTAGAAATCACCCAAGAACATAATATCGATTATTTTGCAGGATAATCGATTATTCCAGGGAGTGCTTCCTGGGATAATCGATTATTTCACAAATAATCGATTATTATAGCAAGGCTTCCTTTTCACCTGTTGCTGGAATAATCGATTATATTTAATGATAATCGATTATTTTGAGTCAATTTTCAAAAAATTAGTTTTCTATCTCAAAATAACTTTCCAAGTATTTAAATCATCATCATACTCACTCTCAGTCAAATTATATTAAGATTAACTCGTGCACAAAGCACACACATGCAAAATAAGCTAAACAAATCAATACAACTTATGAGCTATCCCTATTACACATCATAATAGCCATATTTTTCTTCTTGACTTTGTTTTTGACTTGTTGATGTCCTTGGTCAGCTTTGATTCTCAGAATCCACATTTTGTTATCATCAAAACTTTCATTTTCCAATTTTGAGTTGATTCACCACTCCATGAATCTTAACATCTAGCACCAGCATTTGATTGAATTGGCACCAACATTCAATCAATAAGCACAAGAATTCGACCACTCCATCACAACCATTTAGCATTAATATTCGGTTGATCAAGCACAAGCATTCAACCACTTCAGCATAAGCATTCGGTCGATCCAGCACAAGCATTCGACCACTCCATCAAACATTGGCATTCGGTTGATCAAGCACAAGCATTCAACCCCTCCAGCACAAGCATTCAACATTAACATTCGGTTGATCCAGCAATAGCACTTGGTGATCCCAACACAACATTCTAGCATTGGACTGGTCAAGCAAAAGCATTGAATCTTTCAAGAACTTACTCCATCAACAATAGGAGCTATGTCTTGGGTAGCTGGATAAAATTAATTCACATCTGTATTTATTTCTTATCACAAATGATCTAAATTACCTTATTTAGATTATTTAATAAAAAATAAATAAAGAGGAGAAACTGTGAATAATCCATTTTATCCGGACTCACAAAAATAATGAAATGCACATCTACTATGAAGAGGAGGAGCTCCCAAAGTATGGAGGCAACACCATATGACAACAAGAAAGTTTGAAGCCAAAAAAAATTGTTAAGTAGCCCAGAACGGGTCGTTCCAAATTCAGAATGGACCGTTCCAAAATGGAAACGGGCTGTTCCAAGTCAATGAAAAGACCCAAAATCCTAATTTGGAACAGGTCGTTCCGAATTTAGAACGGGCAGTTTCAATTTTAGAATGGGCCGTTTTGAATTTAGAACGGGCCGTTCCAGGTACTAAATTAAAACAAAACGGCCATATCCAAAATGGGTCGTTTCGATTTTGGAACGGGATGTTCTGGCAACTTCTAACGTCTATAAATAGACGACTCGGGCATAATTTTCAAGGGGAAAATTTCGTCTAAGACTCCTTAGAGCTCAAAATTTCTCTTTCTCTCTCCTCTGTATTTCTTGAGATTTTATGAGGAACATTGTAGTGTGTTAGGTTGCCAAAAAGCGCCTAATAGATCATCATATTTGAAGATTCAACAAGTTAAAGTCTCTCATTTGGTATCATTTCTTTTTCTTTCTTTCTTTATTTATTTATTTAATTTTTATTTTTTATTTAATAATTGTATGTACATAGTGAATATGATTTGTTGTCTTTAAAATTATTGTTTAAAAAGTATTTAATATAAGACAAATAATAATGTTAATTGAATAACAATTTATCTTTAACACTATTTGATTCTAGGAGTTTAATGACTAGTCATTTGCTAGCTTAAACTCTCCTGTACAAAATTTCTTTTTAAAGAATAAAGATGTTGCAACCAATAACGTTAATTAAGTAGCACTTCTATTTTTAACGTTATTGGAGAGACTTATTGATTAACCATTTGCTAACTTGAATCCTTGTGCAAAATCTATTTCTTTAGATAAAAATATTAATGTATACTTATTTTTATGGTTAATGATATTAATTGAGTAGCATTTCTACCATTTAATATCATGTAAATCATAAAAGTTAATAGAATAATTATTCATTGTCCTAAGCTTTAAGCATAATTTAGTATCAACAAATAATAATCAATAACATTGATTGAATAGAAATTCTATCTTTCATGGAAGGGTTTATTGATTAGCCATTTGCTAACCCAAATCCCTATAATTTTCTAATAAAAATACAAAATAATGGCATCTCACATTTAAAATATATATATATATATATATATATATATATATATATATATATATATATATACACATTTCTGAGGAGTAAATTAAATATTTATAAATTTATATAATTTTGTGCAATTAATTAAAGATACTGTTTTTACAGGCGTTGTAGGATGCTAATACCTTCCCTACACGTAATCGACTCCCGAACCCAACTTTAATTTTAAAGATTATCTTTTAAAGGATTTTTCAATGTTTTTCCCTTAAATAAAATATTGGTGGTGGCTCCATTGAAAAGAAATGTTAATGTCATCCCGTCGTGATCCCGGTTATGACAAATAGTTAAGTGGGTTGTTAGTAGGTTGGGTTGATGGGGTGGTAAGTGGGTTAGGTGGGCAGCCCGACCAACCACGGGCTCAATCCAGGTGGGTTGGGTCACATTTTTTGACCCATCATAAAATTTTTCATTTTTTTTGGTCAACCTGACCCATTTTCAAGGTGAGCCGGGTTGACCCACGGGCTAAAGACCACTCTAACAGCTCCAATAATTGTTCATATTCTATATTCAATGTCGAATATATTAACTATATTTTAAATTTTTATTAAATGTTATTTTAGTATTTTAAGAGATGACTATAATTACATATAATGTTCAAATATTATAATATTGAAAGATAGTTATTTCAATTTTTTATTACTATCAATCTATTATCACATACATTAATATATATATATATATATATATATATATATATATATTAAATGAATAAAAAAATATTTATACTTAAAAAAATGCGTTAATTTTGCATAGTATAGAGTGCAAAATGCACCGATTTAATATATTTAAGTTTATTTTTTTATTTATTTTTATGATTGATAAAGATTAAAATATGTACAAGATAATAAAAAACAAGAACAAAAACAATTTTTATTAATCAAGTATTTAAAACAAGAAAATAAAATAAAATAATGATATATGCACGAGTATTTATAGTTGAGTTGATTAGATATTTTCTTCTGAATGATTACAATCAAATTATGCAAAGTTTTCTTATTTGATCATGAAATAAACTTGAATAAAAAATATATATTTGTGTATTCAAGAAAAAATATATTTAATGTTAAAATTATAAAAAAAAAATATTATGATTACAAGTATATTATTATAATTACATATTTTTTTAATTAAAATTGCCTAAGAAACATTTGTAACACATTTTTTAAAAGATGAGGTACCAATTCAAGAATTAATTACTTCCATTACATAAAAAATATTTGACTATCTGATCGTGAAAATAGTATAATATTACATATTAATGAGCATACTGCTTAAGGTTATATTGTGGTAGGTAATTTCTTTTAACAAAAAAAAATCAAACACCAAAATGAAATAACTAATATATTTGGCAATTGGTTAGAATCTGGGTTTGTTTTATTCTCCAACACAGTGCCCGGAAAGAAAATCATTTTCGGCCATTACATTTTAACCTAAAGTTTGTAAATAAGATTAATTTTGACACATTTAAATTACATTTAGTGGGCCCAAATGTTAACCACTGCAGCCCATTACAATGTTAACCACCGCAGCCCATCACCTTCATTTCCTTTTACCATTACATTTAGTGGGCCAAATGTTAACAACAGCAGCCCATTACAATGTTAACCACCGCAGCCCATCACCTTCATTTCTTTCTCCACACACCATAACCCTATCACCCAACCACAGAACCTAACACAAGTAATACATTTTTATTATATATTTTTTAAAAATATTTTTTATTTCTTTTTTATTTTTTTTACTTTGCAAACTCTTTTTCATCTACTAAAGGGGTCTTATGCCTCTAATAATTACACACAAACCAAGAATATATAAGAAAAAAAAATTATATCCAAGAGGTATAATGATTCACTAAAAAGTGAGGATCAAAATAATGATTATCAAAATATATCTTCTTTATAATAGGTATAGACAAAAATATATAAAAATATATATTTTTTTGTATCTACGAAATATAATGATTTACTAAAAAGTAGAGATCAAAAGGATGATTATCAAAATCTATCCCTTTATATAAGTATAGATTAATTAATAGTATAATGGAAAGAAGTTTCATAATAACTTCTTTTTCTCCAAAAACCCACTAATTCCTTCCAAAACCATTTTACATAAATATTATTATAAAAATAAAATAAATTAATAAATATTACATTTTGTACATATAAAACTTTTTTCCAATAAATACTTTCTAAATATTTATTCTCTTCAATAACTCCTTCCTCAATGTTTTTATATATATGTACACAAATATATCAAAATAAAAAAATTAGATAAAAATAATTTAATAATTATTGAAATATATCAAATTATTATAATAAAATAAATAAAATCATTTTAAAATCACATTTTATCGATTATTAAATTAGTCTCATTTTAAAGACATATTAAAAAATTTAAATTTGGATACAAATATATTAAAACTATATTGTAGTATTAAATTACTACTAAAAATAATTATTAAAATTTTTTAATTTGAATACAAATATATAAAAATTGTATTTTAATATTAAATTGCTACTAAAAATAATTGTAAAAATATAATAAAAGATTAATTTTATTAATTATTACAGTTTAAATTAATTGTAAATAAAAATAAATCACATAATTTGATTAAAATCAATTATTGTATTAAATTTCATGTAAAATATTTATACTGATTTTTAATATTTGATGAAATTTTTTATTGAAAATTGTGCTATGAATATTTTTTAAATCCAAATAATTTAATTAACGGAAATATATATTATAGAGATTTACTTTTTTGATAAAAATATTTACAAAATTAGAGGCATGACTTAAAAAAGAAAAAAAATGGATATTACATCAATTTTATTTTTTTAATAAAAAATACTAAAAATTTAAAGGCACATACTAATATGCAATTCTTATTATGATACATATTTTCGTTTTATTGTGATATCAATAAATAGATATTGTTAATAATACATGAAAACAATACGAATTTTTATTATAATAAATTGAATTATGATATTGTTATTAAATGAATATATTTTACTTTTGAAATAAATTAATTAAATAAATTTTTTAAAATACATATCATAATTTAAATATAATTTTATTAAGTCATATAATATAAAAAACAACACAATGTTCTTATTAATTAAGAAAAATATTATTTTAAAATTTTTTAACTTTATCATACAACTATTAAATGATAAAAAAATAGATATAATATTACAAAAGTTACCAAAATATTTCGAACATCGCACAAGTAATAAATCTAATTGTCTTTAATATTTAAATACTCATATCCTTTTACATATACTGTGACACCCTTACTACCCCAACACATATATTGTAATAATGAAAACTTACAAATAAATTTTTCAATTTTGGTAAAAGGGTTCATATGAGAATCTTCAAAATTATTCTTCAATAACCACAATAATAAAAATGAAACGCAAGAGTTTACAAATTATTTTCAAAAATAATAATTATAATTCCAAATCCATATAAAAATCTATGTCCTAAAAATCCTCTGTCCCGATGTCACAATATCAGAGCATACCCACAATTTCACTGTTGGCATTCTAGATGCCACTCGAAGCCGGATCTTCCTTACCTAAAACATCCACAAATCGTACGGTGAGAAAAGAAAACATTTATATATATAGCATATGAGAAAACACAACATATTAACTTAATATTCATAAATATTTCAACATAACGTAATTCAATCAACCATGCATCGTCATCACGTCATAATTCTTAATCACACCAATTTGCATTTCACACTATCCTAAGGTCACGCTACCCATTTAACAATTCAAGGCCGTGCTCACCCCTGATATAACATTGTGCCAAGGTCACGATTCCTTTGTAGCATATCTAGCCCAAGGTCGTGCTCACCCCCGACATGTTATTCAAGGTCACGATACCCACATAACAATCTAAGGCCGTGCTCACCCTTGATATAACACTGTGCCAAGGTCACGTTACTCCTAACCTAGGGCCGTGCTCACCCCTGACATGTTAACCAAGGTCACGATACCCACGTAAAAATCTCGGGCCATACTCACCCCTGGTCATAGGTGTGAAGAACCACAATCACATCTCATTCACATTCCACACAACATCTCATAGTTCAATTTCATACACGCATCAGATAAGTCCAAAATAATGGGTTTCATACTTTCAAGCCATTCATATCTAAGTCATCAATTTTATCAATTAACATAATAATAACATTCATAAATTAATATAATAATCAATAAAATTATCAATTTAATATAATTTTAACATAAACAGTAAAACCCCCAATTATTCCAAAACCTAACTCACAGACACTTTTCTACAGTTTCGTTCTCCCTCTCAGATCATCATTCTTACAAATTAAATATGTATTTCTAATCCTCAACACATACAGAAACTAATGGGATCATCAATTTCTCAAACAAAAATATTCCAATTTTTCCAAAACCTAGCCTACAGACACTTTTCTATAATTTCGATCTCTCTCCCAGAGCATCATTTTTACAAATAAATCATATATTCATAATCCTAAATTCATACAGAATCAAATAAGATCAATAATTCTCCAAGCAGAAATAATTATAAAATTTCTCATAATCCTAAGGGTTCTTCCTCTACCTAATTCCCTCATGTAACTCTACATATAAATAATCCCCCTTTCCCCCGTACCTGGATATGTAGGAGCTGAACCTACACAAGATTTGGTTGGTCTCCATCGTTGGGTTCCCCTCAGTCTAAAGCAGAAAGTAGAGAGAAAAGAAGAGAGAGCAGAAGAAAAGAAATCAGAAAATGAGAGGTGTGCTTTTTCAGAGTGGCAGAGAGCTCAATTTATAGGCCTTGGGCTTCGTTGGAACGGCCCGTTCCAAATTCGGAACAGCCCGTTCTGGACCATAAAAACATGAGTAAAAATCACACCCAGAACGGCCCGTTCTCAAACCAGAACGGCCCGTTCTGGTGTACATTTATTACACACAACTGCCATAGCCCGTTCCCACTTAAAGTTTAAAGCAATTTTTAATAGTCCGGAACGGCCCGTTCTAACTTGAGAACGGCCCGTTCTGGGCTATTAACTCACATACAATTTGGTAGTTTGGAACGGCCCGTTCCAATTCTGGAACAGCCCGTTCCAAGCTACTAAATCACACACATTTTGGTAGTTTGGAACGACCCGTTCCAAATTTCGAAACAGCCCATTCCAAGCTACTAAATCACCCCTAAACCTTTATAAAATTACCAAAATACCCTTAATTAAAATAAATAAATAAAATAAAATAAAAACTGGGATGTTACATACACATCCTTCTTGTTCATTTGTTTTTAATATTTAATTTTTTTTTCCAAACATTCAAACGTTGAAAATTAAGGATTAATTTAGTAAATAAATAATTGACTCAAGATATATACTTTTCATTTATTAGTGTTCTAAGAAATACTTTTTGAAAGTATGTAAAAAAAATACGTATCTAAAAAGTCATTTTCATGATTATAAAAATATCCTTTCAGAAAGTTTTTTTGTAAAACACACATTAGGACATTTGGTACATCAAAATTTGTTACTTTCTTAGAAATCTAACATTGAAAATGTTAATTTACCACATTTGATTTGTTATTTAAAAAATAAAATTCCCAAAAAATAATATTTTTTGGGAATGATTTTTGCACAAACTTCTCACGACATTATGATCAAGAAAAGGTTAGAAACTAACTTTTATGAGATAAGAACACTTTTAATACAATAAAAATGTCATTCCTTTATTTTCCATGATTCTTATACATTAAAAAATTTTGAAAAAAAATTGTCGTTTATCAAATACCCCTAAAATTAATGTTACGAAAACTAGATGTATGAGAATCTTAAAATTTTATATTTTAGAAGGACAAATATAATTCTAAAATTTTATTCCATTTTGAAGTTCTGGAAAATAGAAAAATGTGTGCATATGAAGGAAAAGTATCACGAGCTTTCTTGTGTATTTAATGCAACCCAATGTAAGAAAAGTAAGTACAATAGATAAAATATTTGTTTATTTTATACATTATACCAAGCTAATCAACTCGGTCTTTTTTATTTTTATTTTTTAATTATGATATTAATACAAAGTATTTACTTTTGAATGTAATGTTTAATCTTTGTCACAAATTATGAGCACACACAATATGAATATCTCCCTCTTAACATAATGTATACTCTCATTCTTATTTATGACATAGGTCTTCCCAAATTGAACAAAAAAAAGTTAACATTTTAATTCAAACTTAAAATTTAGTATTCAACTCCTATGGTATAACAAATTTGATCTATTTTATCGACTCTAAGTTAAACCTATTGACTTTTAAATTAATTAAATTTTATATAAATATTTAGGTCAATTTATTTAAACTTCAAAAATTGATTATAAAAAATAATTTTCAAAAAATAATTTTTAAAAATTTAGATAAGAGTTACTTCTTAAATAAATTGAAATTTTATTATTTTAAATTAAATAATTTAAACAAACACAAAAACTATAAAATTTTATTTTATTATTAAAAAAACTTTCTTTGATTTTATTTAAACAAACAATCCCATAATGGATTTATTTACAATTCATAAAAAAAAAATATTAAAATGATATAGTTAATTTGTTATCTATTTAATTCATCATTCACATTTTTATGGATAGATATCCATAAAAATAATTTTAAAAAATATTATAATTAAAATACTCTTGGTTATGCAAAAAATATTAAAATAATTTCTCAATACACTTTATTTAATCATTTTTAAAATATAATTATTTGCTGTAGTTACTTTTAAAGATAATTTAAAAGAAATAGCAATCTTTTATATTTTGAACTATTTTAAGCATATCATTTTCTTTATAATAAAACAAGAATTTGTTAATTTACATATCAACCTCTCATTAGCTCAATCTAGTGCCCAATTCCTCAACTCTTTCTAAGCTTTCTAACTATGACAACAAAAATGAAATAACTTTCTAATTTTTCTTTAACGCTTATTATATCAATTTTCAAACTTTTTGATCTCATTAAAAAATAAAATTATATTAAGTAGCATAAAATCTATTATGTAATAATGTCTTATCAAAAATATTTTTCGTTTTTCTCTCCTTGTTCTCCTTCTCTTATTCTGAATTTTTCTACAAGGTTCTTTATCAATACTTTTTTTTTTTTCCACTTATCATCTTCATTTTTTTGGATTCTCTCTATTTTTCTCAATTGCCATGCCATCTACTCAAACATGGACAAGCTCTAATTTTTACTTCTCTATTCTCTTTTTTCATCTTTTTGCCTTTCCTATTATTATCCCTCTCTTCTCCCTCACCAATTGGATGATATTCCTTATAATAAGAAAAAGATTTACTAGATTATGTGCCAACCTCTCATAAGCTCAATTTCTCGTCCAATTTCTCAACTCTTTCTAATTATGATGAAAAAAAATCTTTTTAACTTATTTTGCACATTCAATATCAACTTTCTAACTCTCTTGATGATGAAAACAATCATACATAATATATGAGACAAACTCGTCCTCATCATAATCCTTTGCAAAACAGAAAATCGCCACCTTATAGGACTGGTGGTCATCTTCGACATTGATATTTTTTAATTATTTTTTGTTTTACACTTTTAAATGTAATTTATGCTTGAATAATTTAGAAATAAAAATAAAAGTCACTAAAAATTAATGACCCCCTAAAATAATATTTAAAGAGTTAGTAAAAAAATACAATGTATTTAAAATCATTTTATATATTTTTTTAGAACTAATTCAACACTTGAAAAAAATACTATTATATTCACTAAAATAAAATAAAATGAGTATGAATAATTATTTTAACAAAAAAAATATATACATTAATAAAATTACACAAAAATTAACTTTTATAATAATTTTAAAAAATTTATTTAAATAAAAAATAAATATTTTAAAAAATATATTATATATATTTAAATAATTCAATTAATATAATAATATATTTTAATTTAATTTATATTCTCATATTTTAAAAAATATATTTATTATATTAAAAATATTTTATAAATTAAAAATTACATTGAGAAGTCGGGTCCTCAACTCCCGACTTCTCAATGGTTTACAAAAGAGGGACATTTTGCCATTCTTTTTGAATGAGGGACACTTCCTTTTAATAAAAAATAGAACAGGGGCAACGAAAAAAAAAAAAAAACAAAAGTTCAAGCGGTACGATCCACATAACCCTAGAATTAGACATGGCAACAGAACGAACGAGAGCGAATTTTTACATTCCCCACCATCACAAATTTAAAACGGCCCCTGCCTCCAAAACACGCTGGGTAAAAATCTAGAGACCCATCTCACTCTCGACAACATTCGGGTTTTCTCACTCCACTCCCACTCCTTTTTTTTCTTTCTCTTTTAAAAAAAATAAATATGAACAAATTTTTAAAAATAAAATAAAAATAAAAAATACAAATTATTACATATAAATATTTCAAATTTTAATTTATATATATATAAATATTTTTTAATTATATTATTAAGCAGGACAAAGACGGATATTAACATCTTAATCCTCGTTCCCAATCTTATCAATCGAGAAAAACACAAATTCAAACCCGATAAACACGAGAATAGGTTAAATTATCATGCCTACCCACCCAGATTGAAAGGAGCGATCTCGTGGATTTCTTTAAACACAAACCAAATTTGATTGATAATACCTGATTCTGCTGTGTATCATATATGTTTCTATTATGTATTAAAAAATAAAGAGATTCAAAACCATAATTTCGAAAACTGAAAAAAAATACTTTTTCATAAGCTAAACATCATAATTCCCAAGTAACGTAGGATAATGGTGTGAAGTTGAAAATAGTCTTTTCTGAAATGTTAACGGATCGCTTCTTTTCTTGTCAAGAAACTCTTTTCTAAAACAATTTTTACAAAACAGATTATTCATTTAAATAAGCTAGTATATGATACAGAATTATTCCAAAACTCATGGCTTTATCGTTGCTTGCATCAATCACCTCACTACAAAGGCAGGAAAATACAAACCAAATACGAAGATCAATGTATATAGTTCTTTTTCCACATAGATGACATTTGCGCACAAAAGCAATACTAGGGAGAACCGAAAAGATACCCTGAACATACCCTCCTTTGGGGCTTTGCCAAAGGATGATTTGTTGGGACAGTAAGATGTCACCATCTGCAGTACAAATGTGCCACTTAATCCAGCATTATCTAGTAGCAACAGATCAAGTAAAATGGTAGTAGCATTGCCATGCACCCGTTAACAGACTGGCAAATGCCCTAAGTCACACACCAGTGGAATAGCAAGCAGCCAGTCACATAGCTGATGTACCAGTGAGGAACAAATGAATGAAGAGAGATATTAACACATTCTCTAATATTCTCTTTTCAAGAAACCACTATTTGTTGAAATTTATTCGGGTTCTAAAGTGAACCACAAATATACTTAACAAGACCCACATGAATTTAACCTAATAGAAACAATTGTCAAAAATAAGTGTTAAGATATGTGTACATAACATTTCTCAAAATGGAAACTATGACAACCATTTGCATGGATGCTAGTAGTACTATAATGAGATGAAAAATCAGAGTAAAAAACCCACATTCAATTATTTGCAAGTAATTGGAAGTAAATTGCAGAGCCCTCAGATCTTATGGCTAAAAAGAAATCAAATCATCTGCAGCTATTGACACTGGTTTCATTTACAGCCTTCCTGCACCATCTATATATATATATATATATACATACATATCCATACACACACACAAAGGGTGGGAGAGAGAGAGAGAGAGAGAGAGAGAGAGAGAAAGAGAGAGAGGCAATGGTACAGTTCCAGTTATAAACAACCAGGTAGCCACTCAATAGCCTATTTATTCATCATTGGGCAACAACAGATAGCAACTACGACAATTTACTGAAACTTTTCCTATTTAAAGTTCTCTGAGCAAAAAAAACCGTTTTAGTTCTAGATAATTTGAAGTTTTAGAACACTAAAATAAAACATTGAATTCCTGATGAAAAATGCATCAAACGTTATATTAGCTGTTACTAAACATTCATAAGTACATATGCTTCTTTTATAAAAATAGAAAAAGCAAAGTTGAGAACACTATATATCTTCGCGGGCCGAGCATTATTGTCAAAAAGAAAGAAAAATTCATGTATCCAACAAAAATTTCTCGTGAACAGTATTACACACTTTGGATGAGCAATATCATCATAAAAAGCACTAGCCCAGTGAAAGTATTCATTCATCAACAATATAAACAATCAGCATTGGCGATAATTAACAGAAACTTTTTAAAGAAAAAGAATACAGTAATTTAAAAACAACAGAAAACAAAGAATCCACAAAGATAGAAGATAGAAGCTACGGTTAACAGCCTCACAACTGTAACAGTCAATTTCATTCTCTTTACAACGAAGGTAAACAAAATGTAAAACTGTGAACTCTAACGAAACAACTGATCGAGTGAGATTACAAACAAAACGAAAATAAGATGTTGGAAAAAATTAAATAGTCAAATTATAAAGAGAAGGAGCCAATACTCAACCATCATTAAAATCAGCAGATTTACCATTATCATGAAATATTGTACACGTAAGTGAGGGATGCTACCTGCACTCAAACAAAAAGGCTGACATCCAGTGACTTGGAGGGAGTTTTGATTCTCAAGGACCTATTGAATCAACATCAATACTTGAAATGCAAGAGACTTGATTATTATTAATATTAAACTATTATCATAAGTCCACATACAAAATAGTATTTGCCCTTATAACTTGGAGGGAGTTATCTTGGTGCACGAGAAGTGAAGCTTGCATTATGCAAAACAAGTTAGTGTCACGGATAGAATAGAAAAATCTAGCTACAGAACGGGGATAAATTGGACAGATGAGCATTATAATTTCCGAACAATGTAAATATGTAGTCCTTAACTGTGAATACAACAGTTCAAGATATTTAATTCCAGATTTTCCAACTACAAAGTCAAACAAGCAGTAGAAGCTAATAATACATCATCAGATCCAATGCACACCTTAACAAATTAAAGCAGCAATCATTGGAATAAGATCACAATAATGGAATTGGGAGGGAGCTCTTTCCCAACTATAAGAAAAAATTTATTTCACTGAAACAATTGCCAGCTGTTAAAATCAAAATAAACGAGGATGAGTCCAAAGCCCTCAGATCTCATAGCTTAATACAAAATCATCTACAACTTTTTATCGATGGTACCATTCACAACCTTCTTGCACCTTTCTCATAAACAACACAAACACCACAATTAAATGAGCACACCCACACAGACTGGGAAAGGAAGAGAAAAGAGTGGGGGAGAGAGAGAGAGAGAGAGGAGAAAAAGATGCAGAACAGGTTATGATCCAAACGATGAAGCTGTTCAATACTCTATGTGTACATCATTGGGCAGGATTGCAGAAAAATCGCCCAAACTTTCATTATCAAAGCTTATTTTGATGAAATTTTCTTCTTCCAATCATGATTGTGAGAAATCAATTAAAAGTAGTAAAAAAGGGTTAATACATAAAGGGGTTCCTCAATAAACAAATGAATGTGAAAGCATCGCATCACACAAAAAGGGCTTAATATTTCAGCACACAACAGATGTTAAAATAAACCACACAAAAGACTGAGTAAGATGTTAATGAATAAGACAGAGGTCATAAGAATTTCCATGAGTTCCACTTCCACATATCAATCAGAAAACAATTCGATAAACAGCACATGAAAAATAGAACAAAGAAAAACTAAACAGAAAACCAAAATGATTAAAAAAACAGCGCCAGTGGATAGAAGTGAGAAAATTAGACCTTTTTAATCATCAGCTAAGAATAATACATCATTAGGATTTAAAGCGAAAGGAACTAGATGCAATAGGAACCAATGAATTTACCAATCAATCAATTACTCTTTTTCATCTTGTGGGTAGTCAGACACAGTTTCTAGGCTACGCATTTCCATCAAAAGTGCAGTTTAAACTGATCAGAGCCCACCCAGTGCATGTATCATCATTCACTAAACATGATAAACAATTCGCAAAGCCAACAGTAAACAAATCAACATAGCAAAATCATGAATTTAAAGACAACTAAATACAAAGCCCTCAGATCTCATAGCTTCGTACAAAATCATGTACAGCTTTTATCACGATTCGTTCACAACCTTCTCGCACCTTATAGATGAGAGCGCATATAGCTAGCATTGCACAAACACACACACACACACACACACACACAATGAATAAGAGATAGATAGATCAACAGAGAGAGAGAGAGTGAGAGAGAGAGAGAGAGGGATGCAAGATCAGGTTATGAACGAAACAGTGAAGCCGCTCAACAATTTGATTGTACATCATTGGGCAACAAAACGAGCAATTTGCTCCAATTAATACTTTTGAACTTGATTTTCAGAGTAAATTCAGAGAGAAAAACGCAAATAAACTGAAGAATAGTGAATATATTGACGACGATCCAATAAGTAAAGAATAAAAAATACAGAAGTTACACAACAATCAAAGAAACAAGTATCAACACGAAGAAGAAGGAAGAAGAAACTGTTAATGTGAAAACAAAAGGAGAAATAGGGTTAGGGATTCGAACAGAAACCTAGAGGAATAGCAATAGGGATTTTATATGACTCGGTGAAATGTGAATGTATGTAGTAGAAACTAATGAATTTGCCTATTGGGCCCTCTCATTTGCTAGAATGGGCTTTTTATATTTGGGCCGGTCAAGTAATTTTTCGCTTTTATTTCCCAATCATACACCATCTTCCAAAAATATTAAAAGTTTTAAAACCGTTTAAATATAACTTTAATCCATGTAAAATTAGTTAGCTTTAATTTTAGTTTCTGTAAAAAAAAAATTGTTTCTCATTCTTCTAAAGTTTAAACTACTTTCTTAGTTTATATTTTTTATGTGGTCATTTTTAACTACTTTTTATTTATTATAATTCAACAATCATCTATTACAAACTTTTTTTTTTTTACCTCAAATCACTTAGAAATCAAGAAAGGAAAGGAAGAATAGAGAAGAAACTCGAACTCTCTACATGGCAACTCAACTTTAGATTCTCGATTTCCAAGTTTTGAATCTAATAATCTGTCACAAAGATTAGCTATGGAGAAGGATTTGAGTATGCTACGAGGTCAAAAGAAGAGGAAGTTCTCTTTGACTCTAGAGTTTTTCTCTAACTTTCCTAATATGTGAATTCATGAAGTTTACTTCTTAAAAAAAATCTTAAACACATTTCCTAAATTTGTTCATCTTGACTCTAACTAAAACAACCTAACTCTTAATGATTAAACACATTTCCTAAATTTGTTCATCTTGACTCTAACTAAAACAACCTAACTCTTAATGATTTCTTAACCCTTAGAGTTCTATAACAACAATAAATATAACATATTCACATTAAAATACAATGAAGCATAGAATTAATTAATAAGATATATAAATCATATAGTGTTACAATTCTTTCCAACAACAATAATTTTTGTCCTCGAAAATTGACTTACTTGAGAAGAGACATGAATATTGATCTATAATCCTATTTTTCAACTCCCATGTAGTCTCACGCATCCCAAATCACCTTGACAAGACTAATGGACTTTTCCCTCAACTCCTTCACCTTATGACTCACCACTATAGTTGGGTATTACTCATAGGTCAAATTCTCTTTAACTTGTACAATATTAGACTCCATCACATGACATAACTCATAAACATACTTTCTCAATAGAGAGACATGAAACATATCATGCAACTTATATAAGAATGATGGCAAAATAAACTTATATGTCACCAGACCTACATGGTGAAGTATTTGATAATGCCTAATGAATTTTGGTGTCAATTTTATGGACTTTATCGCCCTTCCCACTATAGTAGTGGGTGTCACCTAAGAAACACATGTTCTCTTCCCTCAACTCTAAAGGCTTCCTCCTCCTATTTGCATAAGATTTTTGCCTACTTAGGGTAGTCTTCACCCTTTTTTGAATTTGATAGAAGAGCATGGACCAAGGATCCAACCACTAGAGCTATGGCTAGGAAATAACAAGAAGACTTGACTGCTTTAGAGCTTGGTGGGCCTAGGGTACTCTTCACATGGGCTTTACAATGACCACCCTTTTATTGTCTTTATTGTGTAGTGTAGGAATAGGACATTTTGGTCTTGTATTTTGGACCATTTAGATTAGTGTTTTAGGCCATAGGCTTAGTGAGCCTATTTTTGGGCTTTATGGGCCTTGGGTATTTTGGTACCCAATATTGGGTTCATTTTGCTTCTTTTATTATTTCTTATTGTTTGTATTTGATTGGTTATTGTATTTAGGCTATTAAAATATGAAATTAGAAAGAATACTTAATAGGCAAGTTTAGCTAAAATTATATTTCATTTAGAAGTCATTTAAGTTGAATTTGGGTCACATGTTTTTAGCCAAGGGTGGCTGAACATGTGCATGCCCAAATTCAATTTAAACACACTTTAAATGTAATCTAAATACATGAGAGCTTCTAGACTCACGGCCAGCACATGGGAGCCAAAAAATTTGAATTCAAATTCTTGGTGTCAAAGGTGATGCTTGAGTTTGGCGCCAATTTGCTTAGTTTGCACGCTTATTTTAGCTGTTTTCCTTCACATTTGTATTCACTTTGAATCATTTGAGAAATGAGACCATTTGCTTTAGCAAATTTTTCTCTTTTCAAAGTCTCTTCATGCCTAGTCTAGTTTCCTTGAGAGCTTTTAGGTTTAGGTACCATTGTGAGCAATCCGTTGCTTCTTTCACTTTGGTGCTTCCTTCTTCACCTAATTTCCACAATCTTCGCCTTCATTTTTTTGAGTTTAAAGTCCAGAATTGGCTCAAGGAAAGGATCCCAGGGCCGGAGCAAAGTCAAGGGAAGATCATCAATCTTCTTCACCTAGCTTTGCCATCAGAATCATCTTCACCTTTTTAATAGTTTGCAGAACTAACTTTGGTCTCACTATAATTGAGTTACCCTCCTTATACCAACATAGAGGGGTTCTACATCTTCTCCAATACAAGGCCTCAAAAGGTTCCATACAAATACTAGCATGAAAATTGTTATAAGTGAACTTCACCAAAGGCAATACATCCTCCCAACTACTAAGATGATCCAACACACAAATTTTCAACAAGTCCTCCAAAGATTGAATAACCCTCTTAGATTTTCCATCAATCTTTAAGTGATAAGCAAGATTCAATTTCAACCTTGTCCTTAGGGCTTGGTGCAAACTCTACCAAAACTTGAGAGTGAACCTTGGATCTCTTTTTAAGATAATATTGGAATACACTCCATGCAAACATACTATCTCTCTGATGTACAATCCAGTTAGATTTTCCAAAGACCACTTAATGTTGATAGGAAGAAAATGAACACATTTTGACAACCTATCAATTATCACCCATATAACATAGAAGCAACTAGGGTTATGATGGGAAGAAGAAAATATATTAAAAAAATAGGAAGTTGCTACCAATGTTTATTTTAAAGAAAAACATTGGAAAACCCATAAAATAGAAAAATGGTCTACAAAAATAGATATTAGATTCGGGGGTTAGTTATGTGTAGCGAAACTATTAACACCTTACAATACCTGTCATAAAGACAATTACCTATAATTAACTAAACAAACTATTTATACTTTCAAAACATTTATCTCACTCTAAATTAATCAAAATTAATTATAACAATCAAATGTATTTTATTTAACAAGTGTTTATTTTATTTTAATGAATATTGAAATTATTTATTATTATTATTGTTGTTGTTAAGAAAAAATGAGAGATAATCTTATTATTTTTATTTTTTGATTTAACAAGAATGATTTCTTGGTTCTATGAATCTCCATATATAATGGAGAGCCAAATTCACTTAATTCTTTGGTAGAAAACATTTGTGTGTTAATTTTTAAATTTTTTATTTGTTTTCATACAAATAATTTTTATATTTTTAAGATCTAAGAATTTATGAACTATCCTAATTCATGCATTTTAAATTTTAAAATTGATAGAGGTGTACACTAAAGTGTGTCTATTTGAATATTTTAATTATTATTTATTATTATAGATGGATTATAAAAATTAATCAAAAGAAGAAATTTGAGTATACCAAATTGTCACAACTTTTATTCTCAAAATTTGAGAAAGTTAAAAAATGTCACATCTATTTAATTCTATTTTTTCTTCTATAAGTTCATTTATTTAATTATTATAAAAGATATTATTACGAATTTACAATAAAAAAGAAAATTAAATGTTGAATAAAACATTTCTAAAAATAAAAATTAAATAAATAATATATTTATTAAAAATATAAGATAAAAGACACTAACTTCAAGACGACAATTTGTTATGGCATTTCACATTTTTTTAGAGTGTCTTCATCTACATGACAATCCATGGTTCTCCAATAGAAGACTAAAACAAAAGAGAGAAAAAAAATTATAAGTTTAATGTTCTCCATTAAGCCCTTAAAAAGTTTACTACGAGTTCAATGTTTCCACTGATTCCAATTTTAGAAATCCAATTGATGGAAATTTTTGTGTCTGTGTAAAGGTTTGAGGTCACCTCCCTATATAAGGGAAGAAGGAGAAGCATGATATTATTGTGGACAATGTGTGACTTTGATTGAGAAGAAAACAAAGTAGGATTTGAGTTTTTTTTAACAAACCACTTACTTTGGGATTGATTTTCATCAAGACAGAGATGAATTTTAGTTGACAACAATTGTAGATCTTTTGTCAGGCTAAATGTTTATTTCATATAACTAAAATTTATAATAAATCATATACAAATAAAAATTATATTTGAATATATAAAGTATATTCAAAATTTATATAAATAATATTTTAAACATATAAATTATATGTTAAATTTAAGATATACATAATTTATATTGTGGTACAAAATCATTTTAAATTATTGATAATTTATTTAAAAATATTAAAATTTAATTTATAAATAAATATAATAAATAAAAAATTAAATTAAATAAAAAATGTTAAAATTTTTAAAAATGCTTTTATCCGAAAATAATTCCTAAAAATATTCTTACATAATATTGGTTAACAATTTTTTTTTGTACACAGAAATTTGTTGACATTTAGTATGTAAGAGTGAATACTTACTGTTCCAAATACATACTGTTCCAATGTCATTGCATCATTGAGTGTACTTGATAAAAACATCTTTGAAGAATTGTAAACCTTTTGTGCATTCTTTAAAAAGATAAGAAATAATACATTTTGATGATTTAATTTGCATCTCAACTAAAAACATTATAATATTTTTGAGCCAAACATTATAGAGTACTTTCTGACATGTCTTTCATCAAGTACACTCAATCATATGAGTTTGGCTATAAAGCATCTTAACAAGACTACAATAAATATGCGAAAAATAGCAAGAGTATAACAAGTAATTAGTAAGGAAAAACAAAAACAATAAGAAAAAACAAAAATAATAGAATGAAAGAGAAAAGGACACTTCCTTACCAAGATTTTTCTGCATAAATGTTGTAGGCGATTTAATATACATTTAAAATCTTAAATAGAAAAAGAAGAGAAAAAAAAAAAAGCAATGTGACACCACTAGAACAAACTCATCATGCATTGGGCAATCACTTTATAAGCTTGCAAAAGATTCTGTGGTTTAATCTAGTCTTGTTTTATTTACTTTATGGAACTAATTATTTTACCAGACAATAATAACAGGTTAACAACTAGTATAGTACCGAGAAAGGGTGTAATATTTAAACAAAAAATAATTGATCCATGTTTCCCACTATTACACGCCAACTAGTGTAGTACTTTAAAGTTTCAGCTAATTGAAGTGGAAAGCACGTGTCCAAGCACTGTGCTGATCTATCATAAGTTCATAACAAATGTTTGCTAATGTATTTTTTTTTTTTTTTTTTTTTATATACAAAGGGAAGGAGATAAGCATGAAAGATATATGAATCCTTACGCAATATATATATATATATATATATATATATATATATATATATATATATATATAAGGGGTTATAATTATACCAGTGTAATTTTTACCAAGTATTACACTACTTAATAACTTTATATTAAATATGAATTTTGTAAATTCAACCGTTGAATTGAAAATTCATATCACTTTATATGTGTATATCAAATTTTGTTAAAATTGAACAACAACTTGAAGGTAATCAAAGTATTCATATTTTAGTGTATTTTGAAATGAATATATTACGTCAATTTTGTTTTATAAGAATGAAGTATCAAATCATCTTGGATTAATATAAAATTTTGTATATATGATTTAAGAGATATGAACTTTCAATATAACAGTTGGATTTACAAAATTTACATTTAATATAAAATTATTGAGCGGTGTAATACTTAATAAAAGTTACATCGGTATAATTATAAACTTCCTATATATATATATATATATATATATATATATATATATATATATATATATATATATATATAAAGAGGGATCCTTTTACTCTAGGAGTAAGTCTACCTAGACTTACTCCGTTCAATAATTCATGCTTTACATCAAATTTCAGTGATTCAACCGTTTAATTTAAAATTCTTAATACATAGATCAAATATGCAAATTTTTAAAAAAATTGAAAATCATTTGATACTTCATTTCATTAATTCAAATAGATGGATAATCATAAAATCATTTTATACATTGATTCAAATTAATGAAACGAAGTATCAAATGATTTTAATTTTTTTTTAAAAATTTGCAGATTTGATCTATGCATTAAGAATTTTAAATTGAACGGTTGAATCATTGAAATTTAATGTAAAACATGAGTTATTGTTACTCCTAGAGTAAAATGATCCCTCCTCTATATATATATATATATATATATATATATGAGAAATGTATTTATTTTAGAAATAAATTTATTTAAATTTATTTTGTTTAATAATTTATATTATATCTTTAAAATTAAAGTTCTTAATACATAGATTAAATCTGTAAATTTTTTAGAAATTTATAAACTTGATCTATGCATTAAGAACTTTAATTTCAATAATTGTATTATTAAAATTTGATGTACAACATGAGTTATTAAATAAAATAAATTTAGCTAAACTTACTCTTAGAGTAAATAGATTTCTCCTTACATATACTCACATGAATTTTTTACTATTATAATATTTTTTTTAAAAAAAATCCCTAAATAAAATCTTCCCCTATTTATTTACACAAATATAATTATTTTCTGTAGCCGTTCGGAGTTCAATTTTTTGGAAACCAAATTTCGAACGGTATATATTTTTTTGTTTTTTTGACGTAAAAAATATTTTATTAATTATATAAATTTATACATAAAATAATTTATAATTATAAAATTTAATATATTAATAATTTATAATATTAATAATTTATATTTTTATAAAGTAATAAAATTATTAATTTATAATTTTAATAAGTTATAATTTTAATAACAAATGATTTTATAAATTTATAATTTTAATAAGTTATACTTTTAATAAATTATAATTTTAATAATTTGTAACATTAATAATTTATAATTTTAATAAGTTATAAATGAAAAATAAAATTATTATGTTTATAAAATTTATATTTTTATATAAATCTTTATAAGTTAGAAGATGAAAAATAATATTGTTATAAGTTAAATAAAAATAAAAATAATGATGTGTTTATATAACTTATTTTTTTAATAGAATTGATAAAACTTAATAAGTTAGTTAATATTAAATATATTTGTTAATATTAAAATTTAAACAATGGCATTTAATTATCAAACTTAAAACTAATTATAACAAAAATAAATGGTGGCGGGAACTAAATGTATGACCAATATTTGAACATGTCTTCTTGGTGTAACCAAGGGTGTGACAATAGGAACAATTTTTTACACAATTATGTTGTTCTCTAATGTTTATCTCTGTTCTAATCTTTTTGGATTTGGGCCGATTCTTGGAAGTTATTTTGAGTTTCGAATTTGGCCACAAAGTTGGGCCGGTGTAAGTAGGCCAATAATCTTCGTGTCAGAACTCTCTAAACTATCCTTCGTATACATTTGAAACTTGTTGTAAGATATATATAGGAGATATGTAGCTTTCAAAGTCGTGGGGTGCATGTAAGCATGAAGGAAGTACATGTGAGCAAGGGATATGAACTTTTTGGAACTTACCACAATCACACCACATCTCATTTAGTCTTACTGTAAATCTCTCAGCAGGTTGAACTTCTCTCAGATGTTGCGTTTCTTCCACTAAAAATCTAGTGCTTGATATGTCAAAGGTGATGATTCTATGAGTGTTTGTCTTTGACTGTGCATCTTGAATGGTTTTATTTACAATCTCCGAGTAGACATGTCCAACATTAATCATTGCATCCATCTCCCTACCTCCCTCAACGAAGAACTTGTTGTAATGGGTGTCTGTCGTCATTACCATGGAATAAATTGACAGGTTTCTTGTTTTCTTCAAGACTAAATTAATAAACTCTGCTAGGTTTCTTGTCATGTGTCCCAGCGTCGTCCATTGTCCTATGCCAGCGTCCATTTTTCCCTTGGGATGTTGTGCAACCATTTTCTTACTTCAGCATTATTATCTCTTACTATGTTGTAATAGTAAAATAATCTAGGTTCAGCCATCCCATATGCTACTAAAAATTATTAATTGAATTATGAAAACTAAGTAAGAAAGTTAAAAAATATTAATGATAATATAAAGTACAGGAAAAATTAAAATTACCCATGTTGACGATATCCTTTTTCAATGCTGCATTTTTTAATCATCTCATGAAGCTCCGTGCAATGTGTCTAATGCAATAAACATGGATAGAATTGTTTTCTGTCCAACCACTTCCATTTCTGGAGTATGCACTTCTAATAGCCTCGTGACGATCCAAAATGAGGCACAACCCGTCTTGCGATATTACATACCGCTTTAAGTGTTTGAGAAAAAAGAACCATGCATCACTTGTTTCACCTTCAACAACAGTAAACACAATGGAAATTATGTTGTTGCGTCCGTCTTGAGATGAGAGGAAGACAGGATGAAAATTGAATCACAACAATTTGGATGATCTCCATGCAATTGACATGAGAGGAAGACAAGATGAAAAATGGATCACAAGACATGCACAATGGATAGATGTATGGAACAACAGACATGAGTTGACATTAATGGGTCATCCAATGCAAGGTCCATTGTGTCACACATGAGAATACATGGAATGGTATATTGTCAATTCCATCCATTTCCTATTTGTGTCACCACTACTACAAGATCCAAGGAGGAGCTATCAACAGCTACGGACCACCACATCATTTGATACCGATACGTCTTCCACAAATCATATCACGAGACTGCATCATTTCCTCCACCAAATATCACACTTGAAGCAAACATAATTGATAGAAGGCATTTGTTTGCAACTACTTTGGAGGACTTTTTTACATACTTATTTGGAGTTGATTTTACACTTTCATCTTTAGCACAAAGTTATACGTGCAGTATTTTTATTAACCGGATTTTGTAAATGAACTTGGTAGTTCCTCAAATGTTTTCCAACAAAGGCCTTTCAAAATGACCCAAATTCTTCACAACTTGATCCTGGATCCTGGATTCCAAGAGCAAGGACCACAACGAAGAAATCTATCACGTAACAAATGTCGCTCTCGTTGTGGAACTGGCCACCATTACGGAGATAGTTAATTATTGTATATAAAACATTGTAAAGTTTCCTTACAAGTTATAATTTATTCAATTCAAAATTTTCAAATAAAGTATCCACCTCATTCATTAGCATAGTTCATTTCCGGAACATGTCTATATATACCGTAGCATAGTTCACTAAGACATCAACTTAGATTTAATTAAATAAATACCTAAGCATAATATTATCACATATTTAAATAAATATGTAAACATAATATTACATATAAATTTACTAAAATTATCACTTATTTTAAATTATAACCTTTTCAAATTATAACTTATTTTTATTCAAATTCTAACTTATTAAATTTTTAAATTATTCAATTTATAACTTATTAAAATTCTAACCTCTTCAATTATACCTTATTTTATATAATTTTTTTATAATAATAATATTTTATTTTAAAATTATATAATAAATAAAATATAAATTTTATTTTTTATATAGTAAAAAAACAAGACCCATTTTTAAATTTATAAATTATTAAAATTATAACTTATTAAAATTATAACTTATTAAAATTATAACTTATTAAAATTGTAACTTATTAAAATTATAATTTATTAAAATTATAAATTATGAAATATATAATTTATTAAAATTATAAATTATGAAATATATAAATTATTAAAATTATAATTTATTAAAATTATAAATTATTAAATTTATTACTTTATAAAAGTATAAATTATTATTATTATAAATTATTAATTTATTAAATTTCATAATTATAAACTAATTATATATAAATTTATATAATTAATAAAATAATTTTTACATTAAAAAAAATAATATATAGTTCAAAATTCGATTTCTCAAAAACCAAATTCCAAACTGCTACAAAAAACAGTTCTATTCATGTAAATAAATATGAGGTTTCATTTAGGAATTTTTTTAAAAAAAATATTATAATAATAAAAAATTCACACACACACACACACACACACACATATATATATATATATATATATATATATATATATATATATATATGAGGAGGGTTCAAACGACACCGGTATAACTTTTACTAAATGTTACACCGCTCAATAACTTTATATTAATTGTAAATTTTGTAAATCCAACTGTTAGATTGAAAACTCATATCACTTTATATGTGTATATTAAATTTTGTTAAAATTGATTAATAACTCGAAGGTAATCAAAGTGTTCATATTTTAGTATATTTTGAAATGAATATATTACGTCAATTTTGTTTTATAAGAATGAAGTATCAATTCATCTTAGATTAATATAAAATTATATATATATGATCTAAGAGTAAAGAACTTTCAATCTAACGGTTGGATTTACAAAATTCACAATTAATATAAAGTTATTGAGCGGTGTAACTCTTAGTAAAAGTTATACTAATGTCGTTTGAACCCTCATCATATATATATATATATGTGTGTGTGTGTGTGTGTGAATTTTTTATGAACACTTTGATTACCTTCGAATTATTATTCAATTTTAACAAAATTTGATATACACATATAAAGTGATATGAATTTTCAATCTAACGGTTGAATTTACAAAATTCACAATTAATATAAAGTTATTGAGCGGTATAACACTTAATAAAAGTTACATCGGTGTCGTTTAAACCCTCCTCTATATATATATATATACATCATATTTTTATTATATTTATATTTTTTATTTTATTTTATCTTTACGTGTAGATTTACATATAGATGTCCATAAAGTGTTTTTGAAAATAGATATAATATGCTAATATAACTAAAAGAAATAAAAATAAATTGAACATTGTCAAAATGCAATATAAAAATATTGCTTATGCAGAAGAATTTACAAACATATAAAGGGAGAATAAAAAGTATATTTCTTTTAATCTAGAGGTAATGTTTTTTTTGCTAGAAAAAAATAAAAATTTAAACGTGAGATCAAAATAAATAGTATTTAAGTTTGTGCACATGTTAAATGTTCATTAATTATAATTAAAATTTATAATAAATTATATATACTGTAACGACCTGGTTGGCCACTACACTCACCACCGTAACATACCGGAAACACTAGACAGAATAGAACACGTATATAAATATAGAGTCTAGAATATAAATATATACATATGTCCCGAGTCCGACTAGAGTTAGGGCATGCAATACAAGAATTTCATCAAAAGTCACTATGCCAAGTGACCAAAACAAAAAAAGCGCTCATAGAAGTCAACTCCATCTACCAGCTGTCGACTCATCACTATCCACCACCTATCCCTACTCTACTCTCGTACATAGTACGATCATAGCAGTCCAACCACATGGAAACACAAAGGGTAAGCTAGCATAAAAAGGAACAACATATATAAAGGTTTAGGAAATAAAAAAAACTACAATTATCAACACTTCATCAACATACATTCCGCTGGTTTTCAACATTATCATCAATAAGCATGCAATGCGTCGTTACGCATATCAACTCGGAGATCTCCTACAACAACTCAGCCTTTCGGCCTACATCAACTCAGTCTTGCGACCTACAACAACTCAGCCTTGCGGCCTACATCAACTCACATCAACATTCCAACACAACACAACTTATACAACTCAACATATCAACTTGCAACTCAACACAACTGTACATCTATACAACTCAACACAACTGTACATCTATACAACTCAACACATCAGCTTCACAGCTCAACATATCATCTACAACACAACACCACTTCTCAACACATTCACCAGATACAATTCAATATTAACAACAACATTATCTACTAGACATCATTTCATAACCTTCCATTTCAATTCAACTCAACATAAAACATCATACACAACAATCTTATCTCCGCGCCCGACGCATACGTGGTTGCGCCCAGCGCAGCGCAACTAGAGAGCACTAGGGGGTCAGCGCGCCCAGCACAGGTGTGCCCGCGCTCGGCGGAACTCAGCCAGAGAACCCAAGGCTTTCTCGCGCTTGGCGCAATGGTTATTGCGCCCAGCGCTGGCCAGGAAGAGACTCAAAGGAGTCTCACGCGCCCGGCGTACCTCACCCAGCGCTCAGCGCGGGTAAGGCAGAGACCACCCCTTGGTCCCGCGCCCAGCACAATTCGGGATTACGCCCAGCGCCCACAAGGCAGAGATTCCCAAGGAGTCTCACACCCAGCGCGACAAGGGCCGCGCTCAGCGCAACCTCAAGAACCCAAAAATAAGTTACAACGAGTATCGCGCCCAGCGCGGTCCACGTCACGCCCAGCGCGGGCCAACCAGAGACCCACATTCTCAAGCGCGCCTGGCGCACTCATCATTGCGCCCGGCGAGCTTGGCCAAATGGGGTCTCCTGATGACCACGCACCCAGCGCGATGAACAGCGCTCAGCGCGAAGCTCAGCAGCAACCCTCCATTTTTTAAAAATTCTTCAAACATCTGCAAAATAACCAGAAACTTCACATGCAATCGGTTCAAATTTCTACATTTTCATCCAAGAATCTAAAAATACTACCTTTTTCAACTTGCAACAACAAATCAAGGATTTCCCCAAATTTTCTCAAAACTCCGAAACCCCCAAAAACAAGTTCTCATTCAACACAGCCACAAATTCAACCATCAATAAGCATCTAATGAGTTTCTAGAACTCATCCACAACCAAAACAACAACAAAAGAAAGAAAATCACTAGCTTCCCTTACCTCGGGTGAAGGTTTCGAGCTTCGGGAAGAAAAGAATGAAGGAGAAGAGAAGCTTGGAAGTGAATGGAGAGGAAATCAGCTTGAGGAAATCAGTTCACACCCCTTATGCACCTTCAGCTGCCAAGAATCGCCACAAGCAAAAGAGAGAAAAGGAGAAGTGAGAGTTTGGAGAGAAAAGAGTTGTGTGAGGAAGAGTGAGTGAGGCTGAAAAATGAGTAAGGGTGAAAATGGAAGATGAAAAAAAAAAATAGGGTCATATACAAATAAATATTATATTTAAATATAAAATTATATTTTGAAATTATTTAAATAAATATTTTAAACATATAAATTATATTTAATATTTATAATAAATGATTATTGATAATTTATTTTTAAAAATATCAATATATAAATAAATATAATAATAATATTGAAATTAATCCCTATATATTAAATACAAATCTTTATCTTATACGAATATTTTTAAGAATGTTTCTTTGATGAGAGAATTTTTAGATTTTTTTTAAAATCCTTATCTAATTTGATTTTTATTTATCATAATTATATATAAATTAAATTTTAACATTTTAAGAATAAATTATCAAAAAATAAAATAATATTATGCTACAATATAATTATTGTCAACAAAATATATAATTTATGTTTAAAATATTTATTTATATAAAATTTAAATATAATTTATATATTCAAATATAGTTTTCATGTATAATTTATTATAATTTTAGTTATATATAATAAATATTTAACATGTGTATTGCACATACTAAAATACTAGTATATAATAAGTTAAGAAAATTTTTAAAAACTGTTTCATTAAGGAAAAATGCTCTCACAAAAAATAATTATTCACGTTTAATATATAGAAGTTTACTTTTAAATAAATATGATAAATAAAAGTTAAAAAAATAAGAAATCAACAGAAATCATTAAAATCCTCTCATAAAAAAATAAAAACAGTATCATACAAAACAATCATTTGTGTTTCATATATAAATTTGATTTAATTTATAAAAAAATATAATAAATCAAAATTGAAAAAGAAAAAAAATTCAAAAATATCTAAAAATTTCTCATAAAAAAATATTTTAAAATATTCTTATGTAAAACAGTCCTTCATATTTAATATATGTGTCGATTATAAACTCTATTTTATGAGATTGGTGTAGGGATGACAAAAATACCTGTACTTGCGGATATTTATGGGTAAAATTTGCTACGGATAATAAATGGATAAACTAATTGGGTACCTGCGAATAATGGAGACAGATAACTTTTTACCCATTTATAAGCGGGGCGGGGGCGGGTATGATGATATTCATACCTGTGGGTACCCGTTTAATAATATTTCTTAAATATCCTAATTATCCTTGTACCACATAACCCTAAAACTACACTCTCTCATCTTATTTTCTTTCTATAGCCGCACAACCCACACATTAGTCATCCCAGTAAGATTTATGTATTTTAAGTTGTCTACTTTTGTTTGGAATTATGAGATTGAATTATTGTAGCTTTTTGATTTGAGACTTTCACTTGTGAGATTGATGTATTTTAAGTTATTAATTATCTTGCATTTTTATTATTATTTCAACAAAATTAATGTTAAATAAAAGTTCAAAATTAACATTGAATTTTTATTTTTAATATTTCAATGACATTAAATATAAACTTAAAATTATTTCTAATATAATCTTTTTAATTTCTTAAAAATTTATAAATATCCATGAATATCCGTGGGTATTCAAGAAATTCATCGATACCCGCTTAATGGATACTCACACGAATATAGGGTGGATATGGGGCCAATTTTCATCTTGCAGGACGGGGATGAGTTTACTATTACCTGCTCCTATGGGGTCCCATTACCATTCCTAGATGGACGATCAAAAGATATTAATATATATATATATGAGATAACAATAACACAATAATTTTAGAAAAATGATATACCTCAAATTTCTTTTATTAAACTGAGACGAAGATAGAGGGGAAAAAAGTAAATAAAGAAAGAATGATAAATATAATATATATGATATAAAATATAAAGAGAGATAGAGAAAAATATATAAAACAAAGGGAATTATAAAAGAGTTAAATGAATGTTTATAAATATCCATATTTACGAAAATTATCCGGGAATACGAGATTATGTGAAACTCAATCCTTATTTTTAAGTGAACGTGAGGCTTAATTTTTATTTTTTCAATACAATAGTGAGTATCATTTTTAATTTACACCAAAATGTAAATGAATTAACAAATTTATAATCGTTTTTGTCTCTACAATTTTTTTAAAATAATTGTATTTTTTAATTTTTTAAATAATAAAAAATAATATAAAAAATTAATCATCCATGTAACTACTTAAATAAGTTAATTAAGTTTAATTACTTAAAGTCTTAATCATCTTTATTACTTGATTTCAATTTTTATTTTATTTAAATTTTTTTAAATAAAACATAAAAAGATGAAGTATTTTGATTCGACAAATAAATTTATAACCATTTTAATGTTATGAGTTTTATCTTAATTCAACTTTTCAAACCTGAATATATAGATAATAAGTAAACTCATACTCATTGATAATACTCAAATTCGTCTCGATTTTAATAGGGATACTCAATTTGATCAGATACATAAATGGTACGAAAAATGGATGAGTATATCTTTATTGGTTTCGTACCATATTTGTAATGACTCGCCATGACCATCACACTACGAAACAACACTACACACTATTGGAATATATATACTAAAATAGAATAATAAAATAATTACAACACAAGTTGCTAATCAAGCAACCAACAATAACTAGCTATATACAATAAAATATGCTACTATAAGGTAGCCTACAAAAAAATCCAATTCCAGGCACCTCCTGTGGCCTCTAACAGCTATCTCCCAGCCTATCCTTGTCCTACTCCCATACATCGTATGATCATCGCAGTCCAAACCACATGGAAACATGCAAGGGTAAGCTAGAGACAATAAACATTTCATAATAATTAAATATGCAACACACCAACTATATAATCATCTTCACATCCAACATAGAAGACAACAACACATATATTATACATCTTAACATCATTTCAACTTGATTCAACATATCACCACTGTATTAACACTTCAACGCAACTACTGTATAAACCATTGGAATAGTTACCATATTCATCATAACAACAACCAACACATGTATTACACATCTCTCAACAACACATGTTTAAAAGCAACTTACAACATAGGTAATCTAGTAACGCTAGCATCATCATCAACTTGTATTCAAATAAGCAACTTACAACATAACAACACTATCATCATCCTCAACAGGGTCAACAAACAACACAATCACAGCTTAACAACACAACAACATGTATACAACTCATATCAGCAACAAATCAACTCATCAACAACTTATGCGTTGTCACGCATTTCAACTCGGAGATCTCCTATAACATGGGTGAGAAGTCTAAGTCGTTAGGTCCTACCGAACCGACAACACAAAACCTTTTTTGGGCTTGCTAGGTAAACAACAAATTTGGATATCAATCCACAACTTAACGGTTTCTCAAACTTTGCTACTTAAACAAGGAAGTATAGTACTATGTCAGGATATAACAACTGGGTTTAGGCCTACCACGACATTAGCTAGCTCAACTAAGCCACCTATGGAATTAGCCTACCGACTATCCTCCAAATACTACACCCTCCGATACTTGGTTAGGAACTAAGTTCCCGACTTCGTACTTTACTCGAATTGGCCGCTTGTAATCGATATAGCTCGACGTGGCCCCTATACCGTGGTCACTTTGTACACGTGTGCCTCGACCTTGTCCACACACGGGACCAACTAAGTCCTAGAGGAGAACAACACAACATCCACTCCAAGAGACAAGTTCCCAAGGAGGGTTTTCAACAAATTGGGCTCTCAGAGCACCACAACTATCTCAATCCGCATAATAGGATGAGTAACTTCGAAAATATCTCCCCTAGTCCTAGTGATCAATAACTTATCATCACAACTGAATCAGCTTACAACTCAACAACACAGCTCAACTCAACAACTTAAACAACACACAACTTTTCAACTCATCTTCTCAATCAACTTTCAACTTAAACAACGTAGTCAACTCAACATTAACAACACAATTCAATCGCACAACAACTTCTCAATAGTGTTTAACAACATCGTTATCATCTCATCAACTCAATTATCCACTCATTTCAACTTTAAACAACATAGTCAACTCAACAGCTTATCAGCTCAACTCAGAATTTACTACTCAATCATCTTAAAATAATATCTTTTCAACACATGGCACAACATATAACTTTATAGTAACATACAACTCTCCTCTAACAACTTAGCAACTTTAACAACGTATCACATATTCAACACATTTCTATTTAGCACAACAACTCATTTAGCACCTATACACAACTACACAACTTCACAACTCAACTACAACATACATCTCATTTACATCCCATCTTCATCACAAAAATATCACCAACAACATCATTAATCAATATTTAATCATATATTATCAAAACACAACATTTTCATCACATAACACAACTCATACTACATGTTCACAACCCATCTATCATGCCAACTTACCCACCCTAAACAACACCAATCAACCTAAGCACCTAAAACAACTTTCAACTTAACCAAATCACTTCTTTTGAAATGACATCCTTCACATAAAGCAGTGTATCAGGAGTTATACTACTCCTACCATTCTCATCCTTATCTCATATGAAAGATAAGAAGATTTCATACAACTCTCATGAAGACACCAAGTCCTATTTCCTTCATCTACCTTGTTAAAAATTCTAAAAACCGCAATAACTATAACCAATGCTGGCAGCTTGACCCCTCTTCACTAAAATAGCCATATATGGAGTTCTAGACCTCTTCTTTGGGTGATTCCAGTGCCATTAGAAATCTAACATGCAAGGCTACAACTTTCATGAAGACTCTAAGACCAAATTCGGTCATATAGCCCCAGATCTGCAGCGCTCAATCCAGTGCTTTAGCTCTAACTCTTTGCCAATCCATTTCCTTTCCACGGCCATGGTTGTGAATCCACGGCCATGGCTGCAAGTTTCTGCCATTCTAATTGTTTTTCCACAGCTATGGCTGCAAAACCACAGTCATAGCTGCAAGTCTCTACCCTCTCGTTTTTCCCCTCCCACGGTTATAGTTGTGAATCCACAGCTATAGCTGTGGGTTTCTGCAAGTTTATTTTTACTCCACGGCTATAACTGTGAATCCACGGGTATAGTTGTGGGTTTCTACAAGTGCATTTTCCTCCACGGCTATAGCTGTGAATCCACAACTATAGCTGTGAATCCACAACTATAGCTGTGGGTTTCTAAACTTCTAAAACTTCATGGATTTCACTTCCGTTTTCACTCAAATCCTCCATGAATATGCAATCCAAGGAGACCCCATCCATGCTACAACTCAAATGCAACACTATCAACCACATGTAACCTAAAAACATCAAGAATCACAACATGCATGCACCAAGATTCAAGATCACCCAATTTTTACCCAACACGTTCAAGAACACCACAGCCCAACAACATTCAACCCACCCCGCTTAATTTATCGGCTCCCAAATCACATCCTAGATGAAGATCCAGCCACATGCAACCCAAAATGTACAACAAATTTGAGTTCTAGCTTCCCTTACCTCAATCCCAGCTCCACAAGGAAGAAGAGAAGAACGAAGAAGAAGAAGAGAATGGAGAGGAAGAAAAGGATGGAGGAAAAAAATCTTTCTTCACAACCTAAGCTCCACCACTTCAGCCTTGAGAAGAAGACCACAATGAAAAAGCTTTAAGAAGAAATGAAAAGAAAATGAGAGAGGGAGGAGAAGTTATGGGTCTCACAATATTCATACTTATTTTAAATTTTAAAAATTTAGTTTATTTTTAAAAATTACTTAATATTTATGTAATTCTTACTCTATTTTAAATTTATGTAAAATAAAATTTAATTAATATAATTATATATATATATATATATATATATATATATATATATATATATATTACTCTATATTAAAATTTTTATTTTTTTTCAAAAATTTAAGTAAGTATAAGAAAAATATAAATATATCTAATAATTAAAAAAGACAGAAATGAAAATACAAATTTCATATTTGCGTATAAATAAAAAAAAAATATAAGGTACTAGAATCGGAACATTAATGGAAACTTGTACCCACTATCTCTCATTACCATCCATACTTGAGTACGTGACATCTAATCCTTCACTTATTTATTATATTTTAGTGTTATCTCTAATCTAAGCAAGTTTTTAATTTTTTTTAATAAATTGTATACACAGAACACTTTTCACATATAAATGTGAAAATAATTCACAGAAATTAACAATCATACTCAATAAAATATGCAGATATTTCACACTAATAAATATTAATATAATTATTAATTTATAAATAAAGAATGGTTAGATAACGAAAGTGACGCCACAAGAATATAAATTAACTTTTGATTGTAAATTTTAAAATAGCACATATACTACAAACCAAAAATAATTAATAAAAACAAATAAATAAAAATGGCACTATTTTTATGTGAAGTAAGAGGATTCACATTTCACAATAATGGCCAGGAGGAGAAAGAGAGATGAATAAGGGAAGAAATTAATGGGTGCTTATGCTTTTTCTCCTAACTTCACTCCTCTAAGGCTCTAGCTAGCTAGCTGTAACTCCACTACCATATGTAGACTTGTGACAACTCTTCATCTTTTTCTGACATCAAGAGGACCTTCATCTTCTTCAATATGCCAGACACCAAAATCTTGTGCACCACCAAGAACCACCACAACCACCACCACCACCAACACCAACAACAGGGTCTTTCTCCATGACTCATGGTTGGAACTTGGAAGCAGTGCTCACTTCTCGTAACTCTGTCAGGGATTCAACCCCATACCTTCATGTTCATCTATATCTGCAACCCCAATATGTTTCACAACATATAATATATCAAGTTGTAAGTATACATAATTAGATCACACTGCTTGTAAGGTGTAGTCAAGTTATATATATATAATTAACTTCTTAATGTCTTAAATTATGCTCCTTTTGTAGCTTATTTTGTTTAATCTTCAAAAGGGTTAATATCTCTAACTAGTTAATTAATTCAAAAAATAATTTGGAAATAATTTAGTGTTTATTAAAAAAAAAATTGTTTTGTTATATTTGACTGGGTCCATTTGACCTCCTCTCATCACCTTATCTTTAAGTTTAGCTTAGTAGGTTGAAGTAGATTTTGGAAAACAGTATTAAATATAATTTTTCATTGTAAATATTTATATTTAAAAAGCTTTTTTTTATTGTGTTAGTCTCAATCACACCTTTCTTTTTCTCCTTTTTTCTCTATTATGAGTTCCTGTATATATATGTATTAAAAGAAATCCAGCTAGTTTTGTTGTTTCCACGAAATTTTGGATAACCTTTTAAAATTTTAAACCCCAAGAGACTTGCACACTCAGTGTGAATAAATCTTTTATCTTTAAAGACAACATAAAACCATACGTCTCATACTAATTTTAATTCATGAATCAGCCTACTTGTATACAAATTGGATTGGTGGTTCATGATTGTAAACAAAACAACCCTTTGTTGCATGTTCTTTTTGAATTATCACTGATTTTGGACAATTCTGCAATTTTTTTTTTCATCTATGCAGAAAGGAGAACTTCGACATTTTAGAAACTTTTCCATGTATGATTTCTGACTTGAAGCCTGTTAACTAACATCTAAGCTAAGATGGTTAGAAATATAGTATATGGTAGTGAATTTTGTTGCCCAAATCCTTTTGACATGGAACCAATCCTTCGAATTATGTTATGTCTAAGATTCTGAATAGTTGAGTTTGTCTTTTACCTGGCCATGTGCTCTTGGTGAACCTGTTACTGTTTGTATGGATTAGGCATATATGTTGGGAAAATCTCGACAACTTTATGGTCTCGTGACCGAAAGCAATCCCAAATTCCCAACCATTAAATATCTGTCAAGTAATTATGACCCCTTGGTCCCAATTCCACACACTCCACACAAATAAACTTTGACAAATTCTTTGTATGGTAACTTTTACTGCTGTTTTCTTATTCAGACTCTTCCACAGGGCTCCCACCATTTTGTGTTTATTGATTTGTCTTCAAATTTTTACAACCTGCTAGGTAACAAGTTTTTAATAGTATTATTTTTGGCTCATTTTAAAGTTTTTGTACATAAATTAGGAAACAACAATAAATGAGAAGACTAATCAAGAAAATAAAAATTAATATTATGTTAAAAAGTGAGAACATATCTAGTACGGTTGATGATACAGCTAATTCAATGAATAATTGATTAAAGTTGTTGATGTAACTAGACATTATTAATGTAGCCATTATATTTATGAAGGTTAATAGACATAATCATAATGTACAATTGTTCAAGTATAATAGGCACTTTTCAAGATAAAATGTGGTAAAACAATTATAATGGGAACTTTTCAATGTATTATAACAGCATGCTCATGAACAAGGTTTTAGAAAGCCAATGTATATGAGGTGTCAGATAAAATGCTTCAATGGCAAGTCTTTCACTTTAAAAAAAAAAATATATATTCAACAAAAGCAGTTTAGAACACTCATTAATGATCAGATAAAATATCTTTAAAAGGCCACCATTTTTTTTAAAAAAAAATTGTGTCTTATAATAAAAACATTGTAAATTAATTGTTACAAAAGAATATTTTTTACGATATCTTTAAATTCAATTATTAAGCCTATTGTATCCCGTGTGATGTACGGGTACAGTATGCTATATTGTGAAATACAAGTTAACGAAAGTAAATATAAAATTTTATAATTATTTTAAATTTATTGTATTTCTTGATTTTTTATATATAAAAAAAACTTTGGAAGCTAACGGAATAATATAGTTCTTACTCAAATTTATTCTTATCACGGAGTTATTTTCTGGTTACAAAATAACAGGGCAACAAGGGTAGAGGGAGAAGTTTGAGGTTACCCATAGCAGAAGGTTAATTTGCTCATAAATTTTTGCCGAAGTAACAAATAATATATGAAAAATAAATTTTGATGAAATATCAAGGATTATAACTCGGTTAGTTAAGAATAAACCCGGTTAGTTAAAGATGGTGTATGAGTATAGTATTATAAACCTTATAGTAAAAAGATCAATTATTAGAGATTAAAAAAAAAAGACTAATAGTATAACAAAAATTGTACAATAACATTATGTTTATCTCTCTTCATCATTAATAAATAATTGTATTTATAATAAATAAAGTGATAGAAAGAAATATACACAAAATCAATATATTGTATAAGTTATTATACAAGTTTTATTTGCACATATAACATTACTAAAAATAAATGAAAGAAAAAGGTTATGAACTAACTGTATAAACCGATTTTTGATTGGTTTATAGTCCAAAAACTTTTATACTAATTGTTCGTGAACAATAAATTAATAGAGTTATTAGAACAGAAAAAATAAATACTCCTTCCACTCTACAATAACTGCAGTTTTGGTATTTGAAAAATGTTTTGATTAGATTAGTTGTAGCATCTATTTAGTATATTAGTAAAAGGTAGAGTTCTAACATGTCTTCATTGTAAAGTAGTAGATATATAAAAAACTAAAAGTTGAGATTCAATGTGGATGACTTGCATTTATAGAATTCTTTCCAAATAAAATATGAGATTCAATCTGCAATACTGATGTCAAAGAAATCAATGCCTTATTAATCCTTTATAAAAAAACAAAAAAAAAACATGTAGAATAAACAAAGGAAAAAATTGCATGAGAATTTCCATGAAAATTTACGAAGAGTTGAACACACTTAATGAAGATAATATATTTCTAACTTATTAAACGAACATTAAACAAAGTGTTAAGATGCCATAATTTAGACACCGTTTTTTTTAAGCCAATTTCATCCCCTTTATTTTGCAATATGGAAAAAGGCATTTAATGCCTCTCAATATTTTTTAAAAATAAAATAAAATAAAAAGAAATATCCTGGATTTGATGGTTATTAAGAGAAATGATGATATTATTAAAAAAATATTTTTTTTTCAATAATTAAGGATATAATGATCCAAAATTTGTAGAGATCAAAGAAGAAATATTCTCATTATATATATATATATAATATTATCATTTTTTTGGCATTATTTACTATAAAATAACTATTTTGGTTTTTCTCCTACCCTTTTTACCCTAGTCTTTGTGACTAATATTTGTTGGAGTTTCATGGGTAAATTTTCATGAGCGGAACAACTCTTTTCCCACAAATCACACACTACCAAAAGTCATATTATGAGTTTAGAATTTTACCTTTGGAGTGTGTTTTAAGAATTTTCAATGAATAACTTTTGTTTGCATGGAAAACCATCTATTTTTAATCACTAAACACCAAAAAATATGGTGTCTCTACTTAGTCCACAAGAGCAATACTGGAGCAGAGTTTGGTGCTAATTACAAAGAGGATAAAATAGTGTTGTGAGATAGTGTACAAAACTTTAATTTTTACCTAATTGACAAAGTTAGGTTAATGCATCATTTTATAAACTATTGTTTAATCTAATTTATTTCATTATAATGAGAAAAATCAACTATTTAATTTTAACCTTTTGCAACCAAAATTAATATAAAGTAATTTATCATTTATCCATATGCTTTTGATTAAACATAAAACATAAGAGTGTCATTCTCAACTTTAATCACATGTCTTTAGATATTTAAACAGACATTCAAATATGAACAAGTTCAATATCTCAAATTGATTCATTCTCATTTGACAATGCATGTTTCACATAAAATAACATAAGTTTGAAAATCGAATCAAACTAGTCAATTGGAGCAATTCAACTGGAAACTAGTCCTAAACCGATTCGATTGGCCTAAAGAACCATTCTATATCGAAACAATAGGAAATATGTGGAAATCAATCCAGAACTGATAAAATCAATAAATAAAAAACTAGTCAAATTGATTTGAACTAGTCTAGTTAAAATTTATTTTTTAAAATGTAATTTAAAATATTTTTAATAATTTTTTTTATAATAAAAATAGCTTATTTTGAATGCTTGTTTCATAAATATAATTTAACCATTTATATTAATTTACAAATTTTAATATCTTTATTTTTAATAGTTTATATAATATTAAGTTAAAATTTATTTTTTAAAAATTAATTTATTTTTTTAATAAAATCATATTTAATAAAAATTTATAAATTAGAATAACTTATTTTTAATACTTGTTTCATAAATATAATTTAACCATTTATATTAATTTTTAATTTTTAATATCTTTATTTTTAATATTTTATATAATATTAATTTATACTTTTTTATTCTAAATGTAAACATGTTATTATTAATAGACATTGTTATATTTTATTAAAATTTAAATATTATTATATATATATTTAAAATTTTACATATACATTAAATGTTAATAATTTATAATAATATTTTATTTTTAATTTTTAAAGTTATAAAATCATAAAATTATATTTATTTAATATTAATTTTGTAATAATAATAATAATAATAATAATAATAATAATAATAATTATTATTATTATTATTACTATTTTATTAATACTAATTTAATCACGATTGAACCATTAAATCTGAAATTAAAACTAGTGCTTAAAATAATTGCTCTGATTTTTAAAATATTATAAAATAGTAGGAGTCTCTCCCATAGTTGAAAGTTGGAAGAAAAGCCAAAATAAAACTTGAGATTTATAAAAGAACAAATTTGAAGAGTTTGGTTTTAAATTTAGACCCTCAAAATAAACATACATCCATGTAGGTTTAAAGATTCTTATCATTACCTTTTGAAATATCGAAGGAGTTACCTTAAGGCCAAAATAATATAATACCTTCCATTGATATTATGCATTAAGAATTGTAGAAGACAGTTTTATGTCTATCAATTAAATTGACGTCCAATTGCCAAAATTCAGATTTGACATCAAACTTAAAAAAAAAAAATATTTCTTTAAAGAAAAGAGACAAAGATGAACCTTAAAAATATATATTTTTTAATCGTTTTTCGAAAAAATAGATCCCAATTATTCTTAAAAATAACTGTGGCTGTGCAAATATTGTAATTTGATGTTTACCATATCATCTAGTTTTAATACGTTCATGTTAATATTTTTTTTTGTGAAAAGAAGATAGCATTTATAACATTATCCAAAATCTAAATTTTGTACATCAAGAAAAATAATCTAAAATCTAAATAATTTAAATATATAGCATAGTTTGGGAATAATTCAAGTTACCTTTTCCATAGGACCATACATAAATTAAAATTTAATCATTTCACGGAAAAGGAAAATACAAGCAAATTATATATGAATTTACATTAAAACTTTGAATCTAATTTATCAATAAATTATAACAATATATATTTTTTTTATAGTCTTTTCTTCTCATAAAAGGGTCAAAAGTGGATGACATTGATATATATAAGAGACGAAAACTGATTAAATAGGGATTAGTCAATATTTTAAAGTAAACTTTAACATCAACCAACGTAGTAGAAACTAACAAGTTCAACGAATATTAATGGGCTAGGCCTAAATAAGCTAACAAAATAAAAAACGAGTTTGACTTTAAAAATGCTAAGTTACACACATTTTCTCCAACTCATCCATTTTTATTCCAAAACCTAGCCTATTCAAATTGACATTGGTCTTGTACCTGTCTGATGGGCACACTAAGTTTTCTAGTAGTCTGAAGGCCGAACGAGACTCCCGACCCAGTAATCCGATACGCTGAAGAGGGGGTTGGTACCTGCAAAAGGCACTCCGACGCTCAAGTCAGGACAAGCTCGAATCTCTAGGATAATTAATGAACAGTGACGTTACCTTTTGTCCTGAGCTATTTATACTGTCATTTATGGGCCCCGAACCCCATGGGCCTCGCAGCATACTTACCGTATTAGGTAATACACCCTAATCAACTAATTAACCCCTAATTACTTGATTAAAGGTAACAAGTGACGATAGGCCAATCCAGGTGGCCGATTGGCATTCGGATGCCTGGTTCTGCCATTCAGTGGCCGACAGGGTGGTGGCCGACCCCCCTACCTGTACAGGTCTGAAGTTGGTTCTTTAGCCCGATTTTTCAACTCCTTTTCTAGGTTCAATCTACATCGATGTGTATAATAAAAGTTCTACATAAATTAGTTGAATTATATCATATTACTTGGTAGTAAATTCAATAGGGATCTTAGAAAGATCGAAGTTAACCATTCAATTGATGTTCAATGCATTATTTATAGTCTACAATAGGTCCAAAATAATTTCGTATGAATTTCTTGAGTTAATTTGTTTTGTTAATCACCATTTTTTATTTCTTTAACTTTTAGTCCTTCGGAATGTGGAAACCATAAAACTGTTCATAACAAATATTATTGAAAAACAATTTGGGTTGTTTTGTTATACTCTAAACAACACAACCAAATGTTGAATTTAAACTCTTACAAAATGTGAGAGTTTCATATTAGATTGTTATCCACTTGTAAGTTGTGTCAACCCATGTTGACATATTTTGGATGAATCTAACACCTTACCAAAGGTCCCAAGCTGGTGCTAAAGGACACAAAGCTTGATGAAGTAATTTGTGTTAGGTAGACCTCTTTGCCTATTACAAAATAATACTTGTAGATCAAAAGGGAGTCATCACATGAGAAACGAGATTTTTAATGTTTGCTATTAATATCCATTAGTTTCTTGCAGTGACTCCTTGTTAAATGAGGTGGCCAAGGCACCCTAAAGAAGGGGGAAAAAGTTGCATTATATACAATTGTTTGAAGGACCTCATATATTAACAGAAAGTTATCCTTAAAACAGAGAATGTAGCAAAATATTCTCAATAGTCTATACAATATACAATTGTATTGGAAAAGAATGTCGTTACTGTAACGACTCGTCATGGCCGTCACACTACGAACAACATTACACACTACTAAAATATATATACTAAAATAACATAATAAAATATTTACAACACAAGTTGCTAATCGAACAACCAACGACAACTAATTATATACAACAAAATATGCTACTATAAGGTAGCCTACAAAAAAATATCTCTCTCCAGGAACTTCCTATGGCCTCTAGTAACTATCTCCCAACCTATCTGTAACACCCAACTTTTATTTTATTATTATTATTATTATTATTATTATTATATTATTAAAGGTATTTTCGTAAATTTATTAAAGTTATAGGGGTAATTTGGTAACTTGGAACGGGCTGTTCCAAAAATGGAACGGGCCGTTCCAAGCATTAAAAATGTGTTGATTTTGTTGTTTCAGAACGGCCTTGGAACGGGCCGTTCCGGAAGGAGAACGGGCCGTTCTGTTGAGATTGAGAACGGGCCGTTCTGGTTTCAGAACGGGCCGTTCTGCTTTTTTTGGGAACGGGCCATTTCGATTTTGGAACGGGCCGTTCCAGTTGAGAAATTTGCCCACGTTTGAAGGATCCGGAACGGGCCGTTCCGAAACCAGTACGGGCCGTTCCGGGTGCGTCAGTTTGCCTATAAATAGGAGGCAGGGGGTGAAAATTTTATACAGAGTAAGAAAGTGAAATTTTAGAGAGAGAAAGAGGAGAGAGAGAGAGAGAGAGAAAGAAAGAAAGAGAGGGAAAGAACGAGGGAATCTAGAAGAGGAGGCTCTGCCCAAGTTTCAACTCCGCTTATCCAGGTAAGGGGGGGAGTGAGAACCTCGCTCAAGGGTGTGGGGATAATTGTTGGATAGTTGTTTGTCGGATTGGCCCCCAATCCTTTGCCGTTGTTATGTTTAATTTTCTATTTACTCTACTTTGTTTTTGTTGAAGGTGTCGTTGTTCTGTCCGATTTTCTATTTATTCTACTTTGTTCTTTGTTGAAGGTGTTGTTGTTCTGTCCGATTTTTTATTTATTCTACTTTGTTCTTTGTTGAAGGTGCCGTTGTTCTGTCCGATTTTCTATTTATTTTACTTTGTTCTTTGTTGAAAGTAATAAATGAATATGAAATTAATGTTAATAATAAATGAGGTTTAATATGAACAAGAATGCTCTCTGGATCTCTGTGAATTCCTGTGCGGACCTTATGAGGAGTATTTATGACATGATCATGTGAAATATGGACAAATGACATGAGACCTAAGCATGGACTATTGAGACAAATATGATTATGAGACTATAACAAATGAGGACATGATGTACTAAATGAAATTATGTAACAAGTTAAATGTTGAGTCAATGAAATAATGAATGTATGACATGCATCATATGCATATATTATTCCAGGTGTGTCGCTGAGGCCGCATACCAGTGATGTAACTTGCTAACAAGGTGTACCTTAGAGTCACCAGTGATGTAACCAGGTGTACCTTAGGGTCACCAGTGATGTAACTTGCTAACAAAGTGTACCTTAGGGTTACCAGTGATGTAACCAGGTGTATCTTTGGGTCACCAGTGATGTAACCAGGTGTGCCTTAGGGTCACCAGTGATGATATGTGAAACTTCCTTATGGCGCCACATGCATGCATTTATAAGTCAAAATCATGACATCATTGCATGATAAATGAATATATATGTGATATTGATGGTGTATGTGTATATTTGTTGTGTGTGTGGATGCTATCTAGCCTTTATTTCTGCACCTGAAACTGAGTGAGATGTTTCTCACTCCCTTGTTGCTTTTGTATGTGTTTAAATTATGTTGCAGGCGATCAGCTTAGTTTAATATGTTATTATTTTAAAACCTTTAATTTTCTCTTCTTTTGTAATTTTGAACGTTTTTTAGAAAAGATCAAAATGTACATCTTTGTTATACTATTTTATTATATGATTTTAAAGTTATAAATTAATTCCTAACTAGAATGCACTGTCACTTTTGCTGGAATTAATCTATATTTTCTTTGATTTCTGAATTTTGATACTTACATGATGACTTCCTATGTTTTGATGAGTTATGAATGTGAATCTTCTACCTTTTGAGACAATTGTTTATCTATGAAAGATTTTATTCACTTAAAAAGAAAAAAAATTGTTTACCTTTACTGTGTATTTATGTTGGGGTAGAGGGTGTCACACTATCCCTGCCCTGCTCCCATACCAACGTACGATCATCGCAGTCCAAACCACATGGAAACACACAAGGGTAAGCTAGAGATAATAAACACAGCTCATAAATATCAAATAAGAAGCACAACTATATAATCATCTTCACATCCGACACAAAAGATAAACAACACATATATTACGCATCTTTTAACAACACATGTTTAAAAAAACTTACAACATAACAACACTATCATCATCCTCAACAGGATCAACACACAACACAATCACAGCTTAACAACATAACAACATATATACAACTTTTATCAACAATAAATCAACTCATCAACAACTTATGCGTCGTCACGCATTTCAACTCGGAGATCTCCAACAACTGAGGTTGAACAGTCTAGGTGGCATAAACTCTACCGAATCCAGCATTTGACCTATCTCAACCAGGTCAAGTATAGAACAGCGTTAGGAACTCCGAAGAGAACCAGGTATAGACAACAATAGTTGATTGCTTAGGTGTGCCACTTAGACTCGGAGGTCCAGTACTACTGTCAGGACAGAAGGGTTTGGGTATGAGCCTACCACGACCTTGGCTAGCCTCACCAATCCACATGTGGAGTTAGCCCACCCACTGTCCTCCAAGTACCACGCACCCTCCAGTACCTAGTCAAAGACTACATCTCTAGCTAGATACCTTACTCAAATTGGTCATTCAACCATGACATGGATCGACTATTTCCATGTCGCCCACACAGTACTAAGGGATTCAACTTTAAAACAACTTTCAACTTTAAAACAACTTTTAACTTATCACCTTAGTACTATGTATCTCAACATAGGACATATATCTTAACCATATGTCCCCAACTTTCCAACTTTACAACAATAGACACCATAACAACTTTACAACAATAAACATCTGGCCGCTTGTAATCGGTAAAGCTCGGCCTGACCCCTATACCGTGGTCGCTTTGTACACGTGTGCCTTGACCTTGCCCACACACGGGATCAACTAAGTCCTAGAGGAGAACAACACAACGTCCACTCCAAGGGACAACTTCCCAAGGAGGGTTTTTCAACAAATTGGGCTCTCAGAGCACCACAACTATCTCAATCCACACAATGGGATGAGCAACTTCAAAAACATCTCCCCTAGTCCTAGTGATCACAACTCATCATCACAACTTAATCAACTTAACAACTTAAACAACATACAACTTTTCAACTCATCATCTAAATCAACATTCAACTTGAACAACATAGTTTATCAGCACAACAACTCATCACAAATTGTTTAACAACACATTTTAACAACACAACATCTCATTTCAACTTTAAACACAATCAACTCAACAGCTTATTAGCTCAACTCATAATTTACAAAATCATCATAAAATAATATATTTTCAACACATGGCACAACATACAACTTTATAGCAACATACAACTCTATACTCAACATGCATCTCCATGTAATTATACAACTTCTTATTCAATTATACAACTATGCAACTCTTTTCTAACAACTTAACAATATTATCATCATGCACTTCACAACATATACATATCCACACATAATATATAGCAACTTTATCAACTTAATTTCAACTAGCTTCAACAATATCATAAATCAACACAACTTGTAAACAACTTCACAACTTAACCACAACATGCATCTCCAACAATATCATTAATAAATATTTAATCATATATTAGCAACACATAATATTCTCATCACATAACATAACTCATACTAATCAACCTAAGTACCCAAAGGAGTTCCCAACTCACATACAACCAACAACTTTACAGTCTAGCTTCCTTTACCTGAAGATTGGCTCAAAATAGCCAAGAAGCGGAATTTCCTTTCCGAAGCTTAACCCGAAACTTCAATCCACCTAAAGCAAGCTTCCTAGTCCAGAGTCCTTCTCTCTAAAACTTCTCTCTAAAAACCTCCTCTTCTCCTCAACCACCCAACTCTATTTATAGAAGTTTAGGAGTGGCCAGAACAGCTTGTTCCGAATCCGGAACGGCCCATTCTGCACCCTTTCGTCATGTGTAAAAATCACATGCAGAACGGCCCGTTCTGAAATCAGAACGACTCGTTCTCCACCCAGAACGGCCCGTTTTGGGGTTTGGAATGGTCCGTTCTCCCTCCAGAACGGCCCGTTCTCAACCACGATTTACAGGTCAATTTAATAGCTTGGAACGGCCTGTTCCGGATTGGGAACGGCCCGTTCTAGGCTACTAAATCACCTATATTGGGCTTTCTAAAACAACTTGCTACGTTACAGTTACCTTTTTTCCATTCCTTTTTCTTTCCTTATTGCTAGGTCTAAAATTTGTTCATTCTCACTGATATTTTAATATTTTTGTTATTATTTTAGTTTTTGTAATACACATAAATATTTATTATATATAATTAAAATTTATAATAAAAATTTAAATATATTTTTAATCTTTTATATTTAAGGCAAATTTATTTTTTGTCTTTCAAATTTAAAAATTAATCTTTTAGTTCTAGTAATTTCAAAAATCTTGTTTTGGTTCTTTTACTTAATTAAATTTTGTTAATTTTTTTTTAAATACAGTGACATAAAATTTATCTATCGTTGTCCCTGTTCATGAAAACATCACATTAAACTCAATTGTTGGTACATAATTGTCTCTTATCACTTTTAGATATATTATTAGTGACCTTAAGAGACTAAAATAATATTTTTGAAAATTACAGGGATTAAAAAAAATTTTAAATTTGAGAGATTAAAAATAGATTTACCATAAATTTGAAGAACTAAAAATGTATTTATGTCTATAATAAATTATATATAAATAGATATTTTTAAAGATATAAATTATATTTTAGATTTATGATAAATAATTTATATTATAACAAAAATATTGATAAATAAAAGTTGAATTAAATAAAAAGTTAAAAGAATTCTTACAAATTTTCTAGTAGAAGAAAAATCCTTAAAAATATTCCACAATAACGGTTCAAGTTTAATATATAGAAGTTAATTTTTAAAACTATAAATATTGCTTATGATTGAAAATTCTCGTGACAAAACCCTCCTCCAAAAAAGAATGATAAGTTTCATACAAATAACTTGGGTCAGTATTAGTCTTGTAAAAAATTAATTATTAATGAATTTTCCATCATAAAACATTATCAATTCAATAAATTTCATATAATAAAAGAATTTGGTCAAAAAACATTGTCAATTCAATAAATTTTATATAATGAAAGAATTTGGTCAATAGAGTAGAGCATATTAGAGAATGAATTGCTAATCTTTAATTAGGGGATGTTTAATGGTCCATCTTTTCTTATATCCATTGATTAACTAGGTTAGCCATCTAAGGCCGAACAATCTATAAAGGATCTATTTAGATTATGTTAGTTTCTGGATTCTAACTCTAGAGAGACATTTAGGACAATTCAATGTAACTAGATTAATAATTTTTTGTAATCTATAAAATATAATTCAACTCAAAATCCACTAAAACCATCATCCATTTTACTCCCTCCCTATTTTATTTGCTGCCAACCTTATTTTCATGGAGCAACTCCTCGAATATTAATTTGAATTATCAAATAACAACTGCATGTTACGTTTCAATGACAAAATTATATTCACAAGTTAAAATAATAAAAAAGATTAAATTATATTTTTATCCCTCTATAATATTAAATATGTAATTTCAAACCCTCTATTTTTAAATCCACAATTTTAATCCCTCGATAGATATTCATCCATTGATTATTAAAACTATAACATTCATTGGCATAACACTCTAGATAATGCAATAATTAATACTTAATAAATCTTATAAATTACACTTCTACTTCTCATTTATATCCTATTTGCCATTTTTTTTAGAAAAAAAAATGAGAACTAAAATTAAAATTTAACCAACATTATAATTTTAATATTTGACAAATAAACATTCACCGAAAAGACTAGAATTAAGAATTTTATAAAATTGAGAAAATTACGAATTTAAAAAGAGATTAAAATTGTGAATTTAATACTATAAAGGGACCAAAATTGTAATTTATTCTAAAAAAATACTAACACAATCTAACATTTTCCTTCTGACAATCACAAATTTTAATAAATCTTACCATTAAGTCATAAGAGACTCGATAAATACAATGTACGACTCATAAAATTTATAATTCCAATTTTAACCAATATAGAGAAGATCGCTAATTGTCCTCAAATAATAAAGTACCAAAACATAACAATGTGTTTTAAGGTTCAGAAGAGCCTACCATTGGAAGAAGCTTATTACAACTGTTTGACAGATAATCTGTTGCAGACTAACATAAGAGGAGGAAAAACATGCACGAAGAATTACATTGAGCACAGGTTGTTTGTTCGGTTCTTTACAGTTAAACCATGTGGGGTACCATGACTCCATGCATCTTCACCACCCAGTAAATACATAAATTGAGATAGAATAGTCCTATTGTCTTTTGTACCATACCTCATTGTCACTATTCACAAGCCAGTTTTGTGTCAAAGCTAGTCAAGCAAATGGCAAAGGCCTGAAATGCAGATAGGGGATATCTATAGTCCATAGTAAATATATCCTTGCCGACCTTACCAAACTGAAGAATGATCTTGTCATGATCGGACTGCGCCGGCTGGGATGATGGCACAGGAGCACCGGCTCCAGCTGCAGGCTGCGTTGAAGCAATCAGCTGGAAATTCTTGACAGAGGCAACAGTCACTCTCCCCCTAAAGTTGAGGCACCAACACTGCAGCTGCTCATGCCATCTTGGAGCTTTGTTCTTGAGAACCAAGGGCCTGTCCTTTCCCTGCTCCTCTTCGCTGCCGGCCATGACTATGTCTGAGAACCTAGAGCTGCTGAACTCAGTTGAGTTGTCGATTGACCTAGCAAAGGATATGCTTCGGAAGGAATCTTCAAGGGAGCGGGGAAGGAGCTCTGGCTTGCCTGGAACAGTGCCGCCAGGCTCGAGGGATGATATGGGGATTGAGTGCATGGTGCAGTTCATCCTGCGCGGGCCCCTAGTACCGAGGACATTCAGCTCATAGGTGATCTGGGCAATATTGTAGCTGCCACTAGGGACCTTTGGAGAAACCTTTTTTGAATTAAACCTACGGCTTCGGCCAGGAGGAGACAGCTGAGAGTTGTTATAGGGAGGCTGTGTATCATAAATTATGAACTTGGTGCCAAGAAAATTTGACCTGAAATGAGGGGAAATTGGCAAAGTATGAGTTCATATTGCCAAAAAAATACAGAAACAGTGATCATAAATGCAATCAAGAGGCCTTAGAAAACAATAAATGTATACTTGACATACCAACATTGTTAAAGTTAGATGCTGCTACTTAGTTCTAGTAATTCGTAAACAAAATACCATCTTAGACTTATTGTTGGAGCTGCATACAAGTTTTGAGATCATAGAGGAGATGCAAACATGGCACAATTGGATAAATTAAAATAAATACCAAGCAGTCATTGAAGAGCTATGGACATGCAAAGACATCAATAGATTTTCAATACCAGTGTTAAATGATCTATGGAAAGCACTAAATCCAATCACCATCAAGACCAACGACCATATTGAAAGTTGATCCACAAGAATTAACTCTTCAGAAAAATATGTTAAACCATTTAGTTCTTTTTCACGTCATTGAAAACTATCATTAAAAAAAAAGACCATATTGAAAGTAAATTCAACAAGAATAAACTTTTTAGAAAAATGATAAACCATTTAGTTATTTTTCATGTCATTTAAAATTATTATTAGTCAAAAACTGTGATTGATCACACAATGCATGCTGTGAGCAACTATAATCCCAAAAGAATATACCTCAGTTTTCCAATGTAAGTGCTACTAGATCTAGATATGTTATCCGCATCCATTGATATAATATACTCAGTGCATGTTGTTCTTCTCGTCCGTTTTGCAGAAAGAAGAAACTTTCCATTTTCAACTAGCAATGCTGCACGAAGAGCTATGAATTCAGAACATGTCCCAGAGACACAATGACAACAAAGTCCAAAACTTGATACACAGAACATGGATTCAGCACAAAGTCTTAATTTAGTTAAAAAGGATGATAAAACAGCTTGTAAACAGGAAAGGAAGTAACAAGTGGATTCATCTCCGATTCCCATAGTTTCTAAATTTTAATAAATGAACAGAACAAATACAGACGTAAGCCATAGAAGGAAATTGGCCATTTAAAGTGTAGACAACAATCACTAGGTAGCTCAATTGAACAAGCAAGATTGAGTTTTGATGATATAGAACACACAAATACCACTATGACAAATACCACCATGATCTAGTTTGTGGTTGCACAAAATCATATATTTCAGTAGATTTACATTTATCAACATTTATAAAGTTTTCATGCATATCTTAAATGCAACAGCTTTATACTAATTCATAATTTGAAAAAGGGATTTGGTGAGGTCACATATCTCAAATGAGAATAAAGTTTTTCCATAATACTATTGAGCTCTCCATTTTTCCACAAGGACAAGAAGGTCATATGCTATTAAGCATTATTATAAATCAAGGTAACACAAAACTTCCACACCGAATGTTAAATCCAATTAGGTTATTATGGAAATAAGTAAGTCAGATCATACATTATACACCGTCAGCCGATGAATTACAAAATATGTAAATTCAAATCAATCACAAAACAGGCAACCAGTTAAACTCATATGAGTGTCAAAAGCACAAAAATAACTGAGCTTACCAGGACTAAGACAAAGGAATAGATGGTAAGTCAGATTAGATTTGTCTCTCTTGATGAAACACTGGATGGTTCCATCCCTTGAACCAGGCTGCAAAACAAGAGTCAATAAAAATAAATAAAGAAAAATATGGTCATACACTCTTATACAAAATTCACATCTCTCACTCAAGCATGAACCAATTCTTCAAAATATATCTCGAAGACCAGTTACAAGATAGCAAAAGTCTCACCTGCTTCAGGGAGACTGGGAAAGTAATCTTCCCACAGGACTCGAGACTGGTAACAATTTCTTTGCACATTTCTCTCCAGGACTTGCACACAGCGGCACACGCAACCACATTCTTACGAGCCGGCCATGTACTCTCACTTTCTTCCAATCTTCTAATAACATCATGAAGAAGCTCAGGCGGAAGGCCAGCCCACCGGCTGTTTTGTATTACCGGCGGACGTTCCTGCGCCTCATGGACCGAACTATTTGACCTGCCCCAGTGATGGCTAGGAAGCCTTACCTCAAAACTCCGCCTTGATAGGCTTCCAAATCCATCCCTTACATCACGAACAATACTGCGGAAGGACATCTGCTACTACAAAACACTAACAGCCCGAGAATTTATTGTGATTAACACCACTTATGGAATAATATTTCACACCACTAATCCACCCTAGTTAGAAGATACCACAACTCACAAGTATCTGCAAAACAACAAAACTTTAATTTAAATCCAGCTTCAATGCTTAGTTATCAAGAAACAAAAAGTAACGGAACATGTATAGGGAAAAGCACAAAGAGGAAAAAGGAAGGAAAAAGAAAAAAAAAAAAAAAAAAAAGAAGAGAGATTCTAATAAAAGAAAGCCTCACATGAACCTAAAGCGGCCTAAGATTTCAGACTTTGGTCAGAATCATAATTTAAAACATTATCTCCAACAGTTGAACACCCTAAAGTTAAATATCTAACTTCAAACTCTAATTAGAATCTTACAAAAAAAAAATATATACTTGATTCAACCAACCAAACTTTCAACCACACAGGGAGAAAAATAAAGGTCAAAAGTGGAAACTAGAGCATCAAAGATGGTAGTCCACACAACAAACCTCAAACACCGAACTTCAGTTAGAAATAGGGCTTTCTGCCCACCCTAATAACATGAGATCCCTATAATAATAATATAAAAACACAATTAAAAAATTTAATTCATATGTAGTACCAAAAATTGAGATATTAGAAAAAGAAAAAAAAAAAAAAAACTCACAGAAAGGCTTAACAAAATTAAACCCAAGTGAAAATTCGACAAAAATAACTCAGACTAAAAGGATAAAAATGGAAACTTTCAGAAGCTAAATTGAGAACCCAGAAGAGGAAATTTGATAGATTGTTAATTAGACCCAAAATAATTCTGAGTCAAACCTCCTCCAATCACAGTGAAGACCAAGAAATGAAAACCAAAAGACAAAAAAGCAAACAACAAGGACTACAACAGAAAAAAAAACACCAATTGCAAAAAGATTAGAACTTTAGCACTCACAAGAAAAGAAAGATGGAGATCAAAGAAGGACAAACTCACCAACAAGAACAAAGAAGAAGAAGCAATGCTTTCTTTTTCTCCGTTTTCTTTTCCTTTTCCGCGTCTCTGACACACCACCTATGACTCCGAAAGACACGCACTCACTGCATTTATTAAATCCTACCAAGTACCAAGAAAGAAACTACTACCACTATAAATAATTATTATTATTACGGGTAGGAAAAAAATAGTCTCTGTCTCTATTAAAAAAATACTCAAAAATGAAACTTAAGATAAAATAAAAAAATATATAGTTAAAAATATTATTTATATTTCATATATATAATATTCAATTTCCAACAATTATTTATATCTTATATAATAGTTAATTTATATTTTTTGTGAATTAATTAATTTAAACTAAAATATTTCAAATTAAAATGTATTTTCTTAATTTGATAAGATATATTTATTATAAATTCTTTAAAAATATATTTTTTAATTAGTTAGAAAAAAGATAAATATAATTAAGAGAAAAAATATTATACAACATACATGATTAAAAATATATGATTATTAATTAGAAAAGAAAATTAATATAAAATTAAATTAAAACAATATAAATAAGATATATCAATTAAATTAATTATTTTTTTAATTTAGATAAATTAAATACTTAAATTTTATATATAAAATGCGGGATGTTAATTTATAAGAATAAAATAGTCTTAAAAATATATATATATTAAAGATATACTTTCTTATTAAATTATAGAATTAATTGTTAAAGTTATCGTAACCAAGAAAAAGTTGCTTTATTAATATTTAATGATTCAATAGAAATTCTAAAACAAATGAAAGATTTAAATTTTTTTATTATTTTATTTACTTTACTTTTTTCTTTATAAATTAAAAATATTTTATACTTACTTTTTTTAAAATTTTTTTATTATTTATAATTTAAGATCATTTTTTTAGTTCATATATTTGATTTTTTAAATTTTTTTAGTTTCGTTGTTAATTTTTTTTATAACATTATCTCTTTTATGTTTACATGACAAGGATATTAATTTTAAATTTATGTATCTTAATTTATTTTGTTGGATTTATTTTAAATTAAGTCTTTTAACACTTTGTGTCTCTTCTATATTCTCGCTTGAGATGTTCATCATTAAGATACTCTTTTTTAACTTTTACAAAATTAAAATTTTTTAATACATCAACACAAAATATATAATGTTACAAAAAAAATAACGATTGAGACTAAAAGAATTAAATTTTTTTTATAAATATAGAGACCAAAAAGATATATATTAAATTATCAGGACTAAAAAATTGAAAAAAAATATGTATATAGACTAAAAGTTATATTTTAAATTATAGAGACTAAAAAGTAAAATAAGTGAAATTATAAGATTATAAAAGTATAGTTAAAATACTTTTTTTGTCTACATTTTTATTTATTTTTCCTTTTAGTGTTTATAATTTAAAATAAACTTTTTTAATCTTTATACTTACCTTTTTTCAATCCTTTACAGTTTCTATAATTTAAGGTAAATATTTTTAGTTCCTACACTTGTAGTTTTTAATCGTTTTAGTCCCTATTATTTAAGATAAATACTTTCAGTTCCTATATTTATAATTTTTAATCCTTTTAATCCCGATCATTATTTTTTTTTTATAATGTTGTTTATTTTGTGTTAAAGTGGTAGAGATCTTCAATTTGTGAGAGTTAAAAAAAAGTGTCTCAAAAGTAAATATTGCTCATGAGGGTACAAAAAAAGTATGGAGCCTCAAGTGACTTAATTTATAGTAACTTTAACAACATAAATTTGACATTAAATACATAATATTGAATTAATATCTTCATCACATTAACATGAAATAGATAATGTTACAAAAACAAAAATTAACGATAGAGACTAAAAAGATTAAAAATTGTAAATATAAAAACTAAAAAAAAAATCTATTTTAAACTATACAGACTAAAAAAATTTAAAATGATAAATATAAGGATTAAAAATGTTCACTTTAAACTATATGAATTAAAAAGTAAAATAAGTAAAATAATGGAAACTATAAAGACATTTTCACCATAAATTATTATAACCAAAATGAAGTAAGCTTAATTAAATTAAGTAATGACTTAAATATGTTTTTAATTTCTCAAATATAAGGTAAATTTAGTTTTGTTCTTCAAATTTAAAATTATTATTTTTAATCTTTGTAAATTTTAAAAATTTTATTTTAATCTCTCAAGTCATCAATTACATATTTAAAAGTAACTGATTGAGTTATGTAACATTCACTAAGTTTAATGTAATATTTTCACTGATAAAAATATCTATAAGTAGATTTTATATCATAGTATTTAACAAATCTTATAACAATATTTGAATATAAAAATTAAAACATGCTTTATTTGAAATAATCAAACTTAAAAGATCAAATTTAAATTTAAGGAATTAAAATAAATTTACTTTAAATTTTAAATTTTAAAAATTAAAAATATATTTAATATTTAATTAATTAGAGTTAGCACCTACTTGGAGCAGGGGTGTTTCCTGTGGTTCGAGAGATTACCGTTTCACCCTCTACAGTTGACTTCTAATTAGAGGTATTCGACACCGAAGTCCAAATTACGTTACCTGTATAACGGTGAGTTAATGGAAGTGAAGGGGATACAACGCGGAGTGATGCAGGGAAGTTACGATACGCACGCGACTTAAAAAAAAAAAAAATACACTCTCCGTCTCCCACTCCCAATCTCCCATCCTACTCATTAATCATGATTTCGAATAATAAATCAGTTGTAAAATAATTATTATGTTAATATTTTAATATGATATTATTATTTCCTTTTCTATTTATGATACTCATAATACTTTTATAAAAAGTTATTATTTTTTAAAAGATGATTATTATTTTTATTATTATTTTTAAATTAATTATAAAATTAATTTTGTAAAATTGTTATTCTCTTTTATTTATTTATTATTAATTTTTTATATATGCGTAGAATGACAAGTATTATGAAAATAATTGAGTATTAAATACAAAAGTGTGTATGAAAAAGTTATAAGTTTATTGAAAACTTAGAAGTTAAATGAAGAGCTGAAAATCTTGAAACTAACAAACTAACTAATTGAATAGAAAGTATTTGGTAAAATTAACAAATAAGTTAATTGATTAATGTAAAATGACATATTATTTTGGTACACAGGATTGTCTTTAGAAAATTGTAGTTGTTGCCTATAATCGATGAATGTATCATGATTTCTTTGACGCCTTGAATATATATATATATATCAAGGACTCTTGCTCTTTCTAATTAATTCCTTGGAAAGAAGATCTTTAATCTCCTTTTGGCAATGGTTGACAAGTTCATGACTCATCTGGATAGGCCGAGTTTTGGTTGGGATTTGTCTATCGGTAAAATGCTTTTCGTAAGGAAGACTAACCATATGTCTTTTCCTATCCCAGAAGGCATTAGGAAGATCAGAGCATATGTTATTCTGAAAACGATCATGAAGACTCATAATCTTTTGTTTGATTTGAGGTTGGGAAAGCTGGTTTTCGATGTGTTTGAAGGATATTTCTTCTTTAAGAAAATTGATCTGATTGAGTTTTTGGTCGATTTGATTGAGACTCCGATGGAGAGGTTTGTTGAGGAATTTAAAAGTAATTGTTTTCCCTAAGTGTTGGGTAGAGATACCCTCACTAGAAATGTTAATAGGGAAAATAGATTTGATGAATGGTGTTCCTAAGATTACTTCATTCTTAAGATTTTTTACTAGGAGAAATGGACCATATAAGGTTATTTATAAGTTGAGGTCAATGAACCATTTTTACCCAGAAAAACTCTTTTTTTTTTCTAGTTCGTGGCGTTGTTGATGACTTAGTGAAAAGTCTCTCTGGGTGTGTTCGAAAAGAAGCAGCAGTTGCATGAGACTTTTATATCCTAGATAACTGAAACTTTTTCTGATAGCGTGGTTCAGCATGACCATGACAATCATAGTGAGGATCATGATTCCGACCATAATTCTACTGATGAGGACGCCCTCTTCAATGCCTTGATTAATCAGTGTAGCATCCAAAAATTCTATATTGATGTTCCATTCTTATCGAAGACTTTGTCTTAAACACAATTGCTCTATTTGATACTGGAGCTGATTCCAACTGTATTTTGGAAGGAATTATTCCGACCAAATACTTTCATAAAACCTCTGAGAAGCTTAGGACTGCCCGTGGTTCACGGCTTGAGATCCAGTATAAGCTTCCTTCGGCAATCATCAAGAATGACAACCTCCAGGTTGAAACTTCATTTCTCCTAGTAAAAAATCTTAAGAATGAAGTAATCTTAGGAACACCATTCATCAAATCTATTTTCCCTATTAACATTTCTAGTGAGGGTATATCTACCCAACACTTAGGAAAAATAATTACTTTTAAATTCCTCAGCAAACCTCTCCATCGGAGTCTCAATCAAATCGACCAAAAACTCAATCAGATCAATTTTCTTAAAGAAGAAATATCCTTCAAACACATCGAAAACCAGCTTTCCCAACCTCAAATCAAACAAAAGATTATGATTCTTCATGATCATTTTCAGAATAACATATGCTCTGATCTTCCTAATGCCTTCTAGGATAGGAAAAGACATATGGTTAGTCTTCCTTACGAAAAGGATTTTACCGATAAACAAATCCCGACCAAAGCTCGGCCTATCCAGATGAGTCATGAACTTGTCAACCATTGCCAGAAGGAGATTAAAGATCTTCTTTCCAAGGGATTAATTAGAAAGAGCAAGAGTCCTTGGTCTTGCGCAGCCTTTTATGTTAGTCCTTAGAACAGGGAAGAGCGAATTGATGGCAAAAGTTTCCTAAATCTTTGCGATTCTGTGCCTTTTCTTTGGCTAATTGTTTCTGGATTTTGTCATCCTGACAGATTTTGAGGGCTTACAAATCCCAGGTTTTCACAAAACTTTATGATGCAGAAATGTAATGCAAGAAAGAACAAAAATTTAATATAAAATAGTTGTATTGATTGAATAAGAAATACAAAGGCAAGAGAGAAGGAATATATATATATATATATATATATATATATATATATATATGTATATTGGAGATATGTTTTGAATGAGAATCTCTTACTTGTTGTGATTTTGTAAATCTTAGTATATACTTTTGCCCTTAATAATCCATAAATCATGATATTTATGATTATTATCATGTATGGTCTTGTAATTTGTAGTGCCTTACTCTACATAATGTCAAGAAATAGATTATTAATTGACCACTTACTAAGGCGGGTTGGTTGGCTTAGAGGTAATCAACTTGGGGATATCAATCTATAGGTGGTCAGCCTAGAGAGTGTTGAGAAAATAATTCAAATTTTTAAATTTAAATATTTAAGATATTTCTTGAGTTTTAAAATATATTTTAGTTATTTTAAGATATTGTTTAGAGTTAAAATATATTATATTTATTTTAGGAATTTGTTTTCTCTTTTAAAGTTGGGGTGTTAAGTTAATAAATAGAAGCTTTTAAAATGAGAATAATTACTTGACCTGTAAGGGGTCATCGCCCTAAATGAGAGAGAGAGTTATTAGAAGGGGGATTTACCAAGTTGTAGTAGAAAACTTGTGAATCAAAGTTTACCAAGTTTTACTTGAAACTTTTGAAGGAGGATTTACCAAATTTCGTCATAAAATTTGTGTTGAGAGTTTCCAAGTCTCATTTGTCATAAAACTTGTGAGAGCAATTTCCAAGTTTCAAGTCGTAAAACTTGAAGGGAAGGTTTTCATAAACAAATGTAATACATTTTGAGATAGTGAACATTCTTATGGACATAGGCTTGAGTTGTCGAACCACCTCAATAAATTTTATGTGATTTTTCTATTTCTTTATGGTACTACCTTGTTTATGTTCTCTCATCCTTATGCGTAAAACAAAAAGATTTTTTTTCCAATAAGGAGCTCTACCACTGCGTGGTCAGACTAAAAATGGTCATTGGCCTACGAAGGTAAACCTTAAAGGTGATCGACATAGAGGTGATCAATCTTGGGATGATCGATCGGTATGAGACGTAGACAACAAATTTGGAGTCAACCTCACAAATGATAGAGCGAAAACCTATATCCCAAGAATTGGACAAACCATGAAAGATATCCATGAGCTTGGCATGAAGAACAATGAAATAGTCACAAGATCTAAAGTAATTCGTTAGCCAATAACCCTGCTCATTAGGAATAATGCCACCAAAACCTAACACTCCATGATTACCAAGGAAACTATCATCTAAGTTGAGCTTAAGTAAGAGAGTGGGGGGAACAAACCAACAAGCATAAAAAATATCATTAGTTTCAAGTGAAAATATTTGTAGTCTACAAAAAAAAATCATAATGAGAAACAATAATAAAGTTAAGCAGACTTTATATAATGAGAATAAATTATTTGTAATGACATTATCATTAAATGAGATCATAGTTTTTCACCATATTTTATTAATACAATATATCTTGATTATGAATCAGGGGTTTAAAAAATTGGCCATGAATTCTTAAAACAATCTCAATTTTTTTTTCATTTAAGAGGATCTCTTCCTCCAAACTATTAAATATAAAACACGCTATGGTTCACATATCTCAAAGGTTAAAAGCGTGAAAAATTGAATGACGTTACCAATAAGTAGTTATTGCATTAGTTTCTATATATAGATCATGATACATGTAATAAAGAAGGCAAGTAATAACATAGAAGTACATTCTTTTCCTTTCATTATTTTTCTCCATTTCCTATTAATGACGAAGGAAAAGCATTTTTCTAGCTTAAAGGAGAAATTTTGCCTCATTGATTCCAAGATTACAACAAAATTGTTTTAATTTTTTTACAATAGATTACAACAATTATTAAAAACATGAAAACAAGATTTATGTAGATTGACACCTTAGTTCAATAGTTGCTCGCAACAATAGATTTCTTGAACAAGAAAACCACATGAATAATGGTTTTTATGGTGATTTGGGAGTGCCATAATTGAAGGAAAACAAAATCACCTTAAAGTTTAATCCACATAGAGAACACTTTGGTCAATAATACCTATAATTTGATCGAAGTCACTAGGCTCATTTCAAATGGATCACAATCCAATTTCAGTCACAACATTGGCTTTGTTTGTAGGAATTGAATAAATCTTATTCCATCACACCCTAGTCAATACCAAATTTAAAATGATTCAAGTGAAGGTCACCTAAAATGATCATGTTGAGGAGGTCAATTCACCTCACGATCTCTTTGTTGGCTTTACTCCATCTTGACCTATATCCCCCATATTATATCTGCCATGTAAATCCATAGACGAGAAATAATTCACTACAATTTATCTTAGGGATGAGCTCATACATAAGCTTTAGGTGCATATTGATGAGTTTAGGCAACCTCCAAAAACATTTTTCCAGCTATGCATGATTTGGAACAATGTATCTAATTGTTAGAGCATACATTGGCCAAAATCAAGCACCACATTAACTACATCGACCATGCTACAAGGAATCTCAATACATCATTATAACCCACAATTAACAAACATTGTACCCCTATTAGTTAATATATAATAAGTAATTTTTGAAACAAATTTTTTTATATAAAACAACATAATTTCCTTAAATAAAATGCCTCAAAGGTAGAAGACTCACATTTGTGTCACTTTCATAAAACAAAGTTAAATAAATGATTCTATAAGGTTTTCATAAATGAAACATCGTATGATAATATAAGCTAAAAAGAAAAGGAAAATAAGTTGGCACTCTAAAGCTATATAAGTATTGAAATCCAAAACAAAATGCCTCTAAAGAGAAATAACATAATAAACTAAAAGAATAAATCATAACACAACATAAGTTCTATCAAAAAAATGGAAAGCTGAACTCCACTAGCCTTGATGTCACATCCTATTAGAGCACAACTCAAGAAACTATCACAAAGCCTGAGCCTCATCATCAATACTAACCTTTTGATGATCTACACTTGCAAATGGTGTTCAACCCACAAAAATAAGAAAACACAACACAAAGGGGATGAGATACATCTCACTCATGCTCCCGATTGTGTGAAATAAGGTTGGGCAACCGCAAGCAAAACATAAATATACTACATAGTCTTGCATAAATATCATTCAAAATAGGCATAAGATAATTAGGATTAATAATAGAAACAAGTATACTTATCAACACACTCATAAAGTAACTATCAAATGTGAGATTCAATGACTAAAGATAGTTCTACATGCATGTGATGTGGCACCATTTAAAAACACATGTTGCTCGAAGGCTTATAAAGTGATCTTGAAGTACATGCTAATGGAAAACACCTAGCTAGAAGTGCCTGACGCCCAACACTTTCACTAAAGGTAAGGCATACCAAGGTGTGTCAATATAGCGGTGTAGTAAATTTCACTCAATGGATACAACGTGCGAGACTATAGCTTCCAAATCTTGTTGTCCTCAAGGTCATGCATCCCTAAGATCACAAGGGGTCGATCGACCTTCCCTGACAATGTATTTCACACCAATACTTAGTCACAATCTCACTTTTATGCACATGATGCATGTCACACAATAAGGCTTAATACAAGTGATAGTGTTGTCGAATCACTATAAAAAAAATACTAGATTTTTTCCTTAGATTTGTAATAAAGGAAACAACCTAGGTCATTCTTCTAGAAGACACAATTCGATTAAATCCGAATTTATCATGAAATTGTTAGGAAGGGGCTCTTTGGACAACGAAACAATAATTGAATATTAAGAACATAAATAGAAAATCAATAAAAAAAATTTCAATCGAAAATTGTATCAATTTAAGATTTCAATCCTTGTAGTGAAATTATCATGGTTCAACATGTAATCCAAATTCAATCAATCTCAAATCAACACAAACATAATTAAAATATAGATATACATTTAGGTTTATTGAATTTTATAAAAACATGAAATGCAATCACGATTTCACAATTTTTGTGAAATTCAAGAACAATGAACATTTGATTTAGGTGATTTAAGTTATTTTAGATCTAGATCTAGGTCCAAATATAAACTTCAACCTCATTTTTTGAACTATTTGAAATGAAATCCATAATCATGATAACAAAAAATATATCAAAAAAAGATAAGAAGGCAAACAAATTTGTACAATAAAATTAAATTGGGAACTCAAATTTTATCGTAATTCATGAAATGTTAAATCGATTGAACAAAATGGCCACACATCTCCATTGAGTTGTTGCATTCAATTCGTATAGAGTAATTAAGAGAGAAAATTTGCATGTAAGAGAAATAATTTAGAGAAATTTACAAAGGAAACAACTCTAAAATTTGAAAAATGATTAAAATTATGCATAATAAGTCTCATAACACCTATTAATAGACCAATATAATGGGCCTAACCATAATATTTACAAAACCTGACTCATTGATTAACTAAATAACAAGGTTAAACTTCTTATACAATAAGTTCCTAAAGCAAACCCAAAATAAAGTGCAAAGGCATAAACTTGTAGCACATTTTAGGACTCTAAGACGTTTGAATTGGGTGAAACTACTAAAAAAGGAGTTGTAGAGCTCTCTCTTACCTTTCCAGTAACACCAAGAATGCATGATTCTGAGTTTAGGAGCTCAAGATATGGCTTGTGCAAGTCAACATGTCAAAGTGGACAAAAATGATGAAAATTAACTAGAATTTAGAATTGAAAACAAAATAGCTAACTAAAACAAATCTCAACTAATTCATCAATTTAAGACACATGTAAATGTCAAATAAGCCCATGATTTGTGATTATGAATTGTATTTTTAGATCTAGATTTGAATTAGATTAGGATTTGATTAATTCAATCTAAATGTGTAACGACCCGACAGGTCACCACACTCATAACCGTAACACACCGGAAACACTAGACAGAATAGAACAAGATATAGGGAAATTTTTAGGTAATAGCAGCAATTACAACCATCAACAATTCATCCATAAACATCCTGTCAGTTATTACCACACAGTTTATCAATACACACAAAATGCGTCGTCACGCATATCACCTCGGAGATCTCCTACAACACCTCAGCCTTTCGGCCTACAACACCTCAGCCTTTCGGCCTACAACACCTCAGCCTTTCGGCCTACAACATCCAATATCAACACACAGTACAACACAACTATACAGCTCAACATATCATCTTACAACAATGTACAAGTGATACAACTCAACATAATAACTTACAACAATATACAACTGGTACCACTCAACATATCAATAACATTATCTACTAATCATCACATCATATCCATCATTTTCAACTCAGCTCAACAATCTATAGTACAACAATATTTTAATTCAACATGAAAATCATCAATAACAGCTTAAAACAGCATGATCAACAACTTCACAACGTACAACATGTTCAACACATAATATGACCCAACCATCTTGTTTACAACTCATCTATCTTGACAAATTACTCACCCAAACAACACCAATCAACCTAAGCACCTAAAACAACTCTCAACTTAACCAAATCACTAAATGTGAAATGGCAACCTTCACATAAAACAGAACATCATGAGTTATACTACTCCTACCATACTCATCCTTATCTCATATGAAAGATAAGAAGATTTCCTACAACTCTCATGAAGACACCAAGTCCTAATTCCTTCATCTACCTTGTGAAAAATTCTAAAAACCGCAACAGCTATAACCAATGCTGGCAGCTTGACCTCTCTTCACTAAAACAGCCATATCGGGAGTTCTAGAACTACTTTTTGGGTGATTCCAACGCCATTGGAAAGCTAAGACCCAAGGATACAACTTTCATGCAGACCTTGAGACCAAATTCGGTCATCAAGATCCACCGCTGCAGCGCTCAATCCAGCGCTTTAGCTGTAACTCTCTGCCATTTCATTTTCCCTTCCACAGCCATGGCTGCAAATCCACGGCCATAGCTGCAAGTTTCTGCCACTTCAATTTTTTTCTCCACAGCTATGGTTGCAAAACCACAGCCATGGCTGCAAGTCTCTGCCATCGCGTTTTTCCCTTTTCACAGCTATGGCTGTGAATCCATGGCTATAGCTGTAGGTTTCTGCAAGTGCATTTTTCTTCCACGGCTATAGCTGTGATTCCACGGCTATAGCTGTGAGTTTCTGATCTTCCAAAAACTCCATGGATTTCACCTCTATTTTCACTCAAAACCTCCATGAACATACAATCCAAGGACCTACATTCCATGCTACAACTCAAATGCAATACTACCAACCACATGCAACCCAAAAACATCAAAAATCACCACATGCATGCATCCAAAACTCAAGAAAAAAAATCATCAATGTTCAACCTTCCATCAAGAAACCAAAAACCCCAACTTTACCCACATGCAACCAACACAACCAGAAAATCCCCAAATTTTATCCAACCCCGAAAACACCCAAAAACACATTTTCCTTCAAGACAGCCCATGAATCAGCCAACATCAAATATCTCATGAGTTTCTAAACTCATTTCCAACCAATCCAAGCGAAAACTAGCTTCCCTTACCTCTAATTGAAGATCGCAGCTTCCAGGAAGAGGAGAAGAGAAGAAGGAAGAAAATGCTTGAAAGGGGGAAGAAGATGAAAGGAGCTCCGCACGGGTTAACAAGAATCCCAGCCTTCAATCAGCGTCTTCAACCACCAAAACCACAGTTCAAGAATGAGAAGGGAAGAGTTTTAAGAGTAATAGCAAAAAAAGAGTGAGAGTTGAGAGTTCGGGGAAAGGAAAAGGAAAAAGGAAATCGGGTCTCACAACAATCTAAATGAGGCTTAGGTAATTAATTAATTGCCTAAACCAATACACTTACCGTTCCTGAATTTCTAGAAATTAGGAAATATGATATTTCTAATTATATTTTTGTGAGATTTTTAGATCTAGATTTAAATTTACATTCAATTTAAATTTGTGCTTATAAGAAGATGCTTGAATTCTTCTTTTATGTTAAATTGTTAAAATTTTACTATATTTACTATAAGGATTGATGTGTTGAATTAATATTTTTTCGGTTGAAATTTCTTAATTTTTACCATTGCATTCTTAAATTTTTGTGGTTTTGTTTCGTTTCATTAAAATTTGCTATCTAACATTGCATAATAATTAGGGATGGCAAAACGGGCCAGCCTGACCCGTTTTGGCCCGACCTGCCATTAGCCCGCCAAAAACAGGCCGGGCTGGCTCGGCCCGCCAATGTAAAACGGGTTGGGGATGCTGGCCCGCCCCGTCTAAGGACGGGCTGGCGGGTTGGCGAGCTAGCCCGCATACAAATTTTTTTTTTAAAAAATGGAAAAAAATATTTTATGTTCAAATAAATTTTTTTTGCTACAAATAAATAAATATAACCATATGAAATTAAAAATGCATACATATTGTACATAATATATGTTCAACAAAAACAAATTACAAACTTAGAACAAAATCAAATAGAAATTAGTCCACTTACACCAAAATCAAAACCAAATTATAAACTTACAAATTACTTATAAATTAAATTTTTTGATAGTCCACAAAACAAGTTCAAATACAATTAATTAACTTTAAATTTTTATTTTAAGAATATTAGAAGCTCTCTTGGAAGTTGTCTCTACTATTTTTCTTAATCATCTTCATCCTCATCTTCTATATCAAAATAAAATAAACATAAAAATAATTAAATTAAAAAAAAAAATGCATGCCGACCCGCTATTTGGCCTGGCGAGTTGGCGAGCTTGGCGGGTTGAAATGATGGGCCCGGCCCGCGGGCCACGACCCACTTTGCCATCCTAATAATAATTTCTTATGAGAAGAATGATTTAAGTTGATTCTTATATTGTATATTTAAGAAAATCTAATTATTTTTTTATAGTAATTGAGCAACACTATATCATATACAAAGAGTTTTGAGTTTGAATTACGTTGCTATCATTATAATTCATATAAATAAAAAAAAATTAATTTCAGTAAAATATATTCTATTAACTTTGATGGTAAATATATTGATTAGTATATTAGGTATCACTAGATGCAATATCTAGAGAGACACGAGCTAGATTTTGTATTGTTGTATATCACTAGATGCAATATACAATTAATATATTGTATGTCACTACATGCAACATTTCTTGTAGTGCATTCACCATCTCTATATATTTATTTTAAATATAAAAATAAAATAAAAATAAAAATAATATAAATTAAATAGGTGGTTTATAATGGGAGAGTAAGTGATTTTGGATAGTTATCAAGGTAAAAACATATTAAAAAAATCAACACGAAAAAATATATTACTTTTATATATCACTAACAAAATGATACACTTCGTATTTTTCTGTTGTTTTAAAAATATAAAATAATAAAAAAGATGATGAAATGAGGGTGCAAGAAAAATGTATATATTAATTGAGGGTAAAAAAAATATGATATCAAAACTATTTGTTATATATAGATGGTAAATTATAGATATATAGTTAATTATGCTTCCATATTGACTTTTGGAAAAGGTTCTAATTATTGTCATATGCGATGATAGTTAGGTCAGTTGGGATATGTTGCGTATATTCCTTATCAATAGGGTTCACCAGAATTTAGCCATTTTTAAATGCAAATGTTTTAGTCAACATAGCTACCTTGCATTCTATCTAATTTAAGGCATTACTATTGGTGATTATAACTATAAACAAGAAGGTAGATTTTTATTAACCCTTATAAGATACTAATGTAGGTGTTATCTTTTTATTATTGTCTAAAAAATAAAAACAGTGCTAATTAAAGATAAAAATCAACTATGTATATATATTATTAACTATTTTTTTTAAAGCATTTATACTAGTGGGAAAATAGGTGTAATATTTTTAATAAAAATATTTGAATAAAATTTTAATTTCATTGATAAAATGTCATCCTTTCATATTTAAGATATTTATACTAGTAATGAAAAAATACTTTGTTCTTTTGTGAAAAAAAATATTTTTAAAATAAGTTGGTAGTTATTATTTTTTAACTAGTAGTTATTATTTTGTATATATATTCATTTCCTATTTTATCTTTAGATATATTGGTGAAAAAAATAGAATATAAATAAAGCGGTATAATTGTCTTTTAAAAAGTGAATACTAAAAAAAAATATTATGGTCATATATTGTTATAGATTAGTGAAAAAAAGACATTTCTTCCCTCTTAATTTTTTTAAATTAAAAATAAATGAAAAAAAGGATAACTGAGTAGTTAATTATGAGTGGTTATTAGAGAGCGGGAGGTTAAAATGTAAAAGATTATTATTTTTTTAAAATTTTTATTGATTATTAAATTTAAATGTTTTGTTTTTTAGATTTTAGGAACAAGTTTTAAGGAATAATGAAACAAACATCGACTTGAAGCAAAGTTAACTACACAGATTATGATAATATTATTCTTTATAGACCTTGGGCCTAAGCATGATAACGGGGTGGGATGAGGTGGGGTGAGTTTTACGTTTCTCGCCCTTGTTCTCGCAGATTTAAATCATCCCCGTCCCTGATACCCGCTGGGGGTAAAATTTAGGTATCTATCTCTGTTTCTGGTGAGGTTTGGGTTTGCCCGCCTCGCCCCTGCTCCCACTTTTTTTTTATAATAAATATGAACAAATTTTTAAAAAATAAAAGAAAAAAAAATAATACAAATTTTTATATATAAATATTTCTAATTTTGATTTATTATATATAAAAATAATTTTTTAATTATATTATTAAGCGGAGTGGGAGCGGGTACGGGAGCGGGGCGGGGCGGGGCGGGTATTAACATTCCTGTTCCCGCCCCCACCCCCGATTTTTTTTTTTTTTTTATCAATCGGGAAAAACCCGAACCCGAACCCGATAAACACGAGTTTTCCCCGTCCAAATCAAGATAGGATTGAACGAGTATCCACGGAGGCGAGTTAGATTGCCATGCCTACTTGAACCTTATATACGGGAAATCCAAACCATATTAGGTTCATATAATTACAAATAATATCAATATGTTGAGTAATCACTTTTTTTTTTCAATATTAATTTATCTAAGAAAACTGCAATATCCTTCGAAAGAATAAAAAAAACATCGTTCAATTGGTAAAAGTTTAACATTTTTTTTAATAATTATATCATAAAATAATTATTTTATTTAATATTTTATAATTTAAATATAATTCGGAATACATTTCGACATGTTATTTTGGACGAATTAACCTTTTCTTTTATGTAAATCAAAATGATAACCTAGCATTGGGGTCACCCTAATCTGCTTAATTATTATTGATGTATCTGATTTATATGTCTAGGTAGCATGGAAGAATGAACAAGGTGGAAGGGACACAAGAAAGCATCTTCTTCCCCATCCAAGTTTGTAGAGTGAAAACAGATGAATTCAAAGCAAAATACATATATGATCTAACAGAACACACATTTGTTTTAAGTTACACACGTGAATTAAATACTGCCTTTTAAATTTTGCTATGTAACAATACGTAAATTTTCTCCTTATAAACTACATTCAACTCTTATATAAATAAAAATATTATATCGTTACTTTTTTTGACAGGGATATCATATTGTTACTGAAAATGGATAAAAATGTTACTGAAAATGTATATATTAATTAAGGTCTTGTACACCTCAATGTAGTTAAAAAAAGATTTAAGTGATGTAAGTGACATATTTAATAATTTTATGTAATGTATACTCAAAAGTTAATTCTATACCAGATAAAAACTAAATTTACACTAAATTTAAAGGATTTGAAATTTTTTAGTCTGAATAATTAATTCGTATTCTTTTTCTAGTAGTTGGCCTAACGTATATATGTATATATATTTTTTTCTTCTGATATGCGAACGTCATCAAATATAACATTACCATGTCAAAATAACAAATGTCACCCCATTAACGACCAAGGTTATATTATACATCTATATCCAACCCCACGTGTTGTTATCATATTGTTCCTCAAAATATTATATTACATGAAAGTTTTGTCTAGGATGTGCTTAGGTAAATAGATTATTACAATATCCATGGATGAAGACATATTACTTAACAGAAGATTGACGTGGAACAAGAGTAGTGACTCCCCAAATTTTATTTTGTACAAGCAAGCTTAATCTTCAATAACGACGAGTAGAACATGATGCCGGCGCACATAATAAGCTTTTGGAGAAAATAAACATAGAGTAAAAATACTACATCACACTTAAAATAAAACAAATATTATCAAAGATCGATATATTTGTTAGTATAAATAATTTGATATTTATTTATTTTTAATTAAAGTTTGGTCTCTGTTTTAAGTATAAAATCGTAATTTGAGGTACTATTGTACTTTTAAAAAGTAGACTTAATGAAAATGAGTGATAAATGAAGTTAGGCCTAGGCAAAAATTTTTGGCCGATCCGAAACTGACCAGACCGATGGTCAGATTAGGTGAAGCGGATTGATTTTCAGGTATTTCAGATTTTTTCGAATGCAACTTTTGGGTCCAAACGGGTTTGAACGGTCGGATTTGGTGTTGGAATTTTCTCATCCGATTTATGTAAGTTCTATGATTTTCCAATACACCAATTATAGAAAATTAAAAGATCTTTGAAATTCATGATACTCACATAATAATAAGAAAGTGTGTACCTTTCTCCATAGTAGAAAATTCCTTTGATCCTTAGAGTACTTTGATCTTCTTGAGAAGAGAACCAAGATTTCACTCCCTTTGACTTTTCTTTCTACTCTCTCTATCTTTCGTGATGACTAGGATTTAAGAGAATACTTTCTGTCAGGAGTGTAGACCTTGTCTCACATAAGTGGATATTTATAACCCCTAAAGATTGTTATTTCTAGCAAATAACAATTATTCTCATAAATGCTCCATTAAACCCATTTCTGGTTTAGTCTTTAATTATTTAATTATTTATTTATTAGTCCTTTATATATCACATATTTCCCACAAGAGACATAATTATCTTACATTCTCCTACTTGACTCATGTGACATTTCTCACAACGGACAAATAAATAAATTAATTAAATTAACATAATGCGCATTAAAAAGGTTAAATCATTTTATACATTGGGTTCATCATAATTTCATATTTAAAAATATGAACTAATTTGAGTCATGACAGTTGTACATCAGTTTAATCGACATAGTCCCTTCCATGTACTACAAACAAGTCTTCTTCTTAATATGATCATTAATAAGGAGCACATACTTGGTCCAACTTTATATCTTTATTCAAGATAACACCTGTTTACATTACTCTAACAGAAATATGCATAAAACCATAGAAAACAGGTACTCAGAAACATATCATTGATGAACTCAAAATGTCAATCACTTAATATAAAATAAACATGATACTCAACAATCATTAGTAACAATAATGCCCATATTTTTAACATGCTCAATAAATGTTTTGGGCGGTAATCCCTTAGTTAAAGGATCAGCTATCATAAGATTTGTGCTAATATGTTCTATTGACACTCTTTGTTTCTGAACTTCCTCCTTCACGGCAAAGTACTTTAATTCCATATGCTTAGCACCCTTAGAGTACTTGTCGTTCTTAGAAAAAAATACTACTGCAGAATTATCAAAATACATTTTCAGCAGCTTAGCAATACTGTCGACAATTCCAAGCCCTGAAATAAAGTTCCGCAACCAATTTAGCCTGAATTGTAGCCTCAAAACATGCTACAAATTCAGCTTCCATAGTCGATGAAGCAACAACTGTTTGTTTTGCACTTTTCCATGATATTGCTCCTCTAGCTAAAATAAATACATAGCCAAGAAAGGATTTTCTTGAATCCACACATCCAGCAAAATCAGAGTCTGAATATCCAATCACCTCAAGGTGATTAGACCTCCTATATGTAAGCATGTGACACGTTGTTCCCTGTAAGTATCTCAGAACTTTCTTTGCAGCTTTCCAATGTTTCATTCCCGGATTACTTTGATATCTTCCTAACATTCTAGCTGCAAAGCTTATATCTGGTCGAGTACAGATCTGAGTATAGATGATACTCCCAACAAATGATGCATACGAAATTACTTCCATTTGTTTTCGTTCCAAGTCATTTTTAGGACATTGAGTGAGACTAAACTTATCTCCTTTCTGAATTGGAACGGGCGATGCTGAGCACTTTTCCATCCTGAATCTCTCTAGCACTTTATTGATATATGCTTTCTGAGACAAGCCTAACAGTCCTTGTGATCTATCTCAGAATATTTCTATTCCTATCACATAGCTTGCCTCGCCCATATCTTTCATTTTAAAGTTAGTAGAGAGAAACTTCTTAGTCTCATGAAGAAGACCAAGATCATTAGTTGCAAGCAAGATGTCATTAACATACAGAATTAAAAATATAACTTTACTCCCACTGACCTTCAAATATATGCATCGATCAACAATGTTTTCTTTAAATCCAAAGGAAACAATGGTATCATTAAACTTTAAATACCATTGGCGAGAAGCTTGCTTAAGTCCATATATTGATTTCTTTAATTTGCACAGCATGTGTTCCTTTCCTTCAACTGAGAACCCCATTGGTTGGTCCAAATAAATATTCTCCTCCAAATTTCCATTTAGAAAGGCGATTTTCACATCCATTTGATGTAGCTCCTAGTCATAATGGGATACTAATGCCATGATAATTCTAAAGGAATCCTTTCGTGAGACGGGTGAAAAATCATATTTGTAATCAATGCCTTTTTTTTAGTAAAACCCTTAGCAACAAGTCTAGCCTTGTACCTTTCAAGGTTGCCATCAAAGTCACGTTTAGTCTTAAAGATCCACTTACAACCAACTCTCTTGCAACCTTCTAGCAATTCTACAAGGTCCCAAACATCATTTTGTTCCATGGATTTTAATTCATCTTTCATGGCATTTAACCACTTTTCAGAATTATCACAACTTACAGCTTGTGAAAACGAAACTGGATCATTCTCATTAATACTTGAGTCAGTTTCTAACTCATGTAGATATACTATATAGTCATTTGAAATAGCTGATCTTTTTTCTCTTTGTGACCTTCTTAATGCTATTTCTTGTGGTTTTTCTACAATAGGTTCATTATGAATCATGGGATAATTATTGTGTTACTCTTCTTCATTATTGTTTGACACAATAGTTAGAGGAACACTTACTTTATTGCCAGAGGCATAAGTCAAAGGAACTTGCATTCTAACTTCTTTGACTTCCACTTTCTGTGGAATTGTACTCCCACTAACTTCACCATTTTTAATGAACCTTGCATTTCCAATTTCAACAATTCTCATATTATGATTAGGACAATAAAACATATATCCCTTTGATTTTTCTGGATAACCAATGAAATATCCATTGATTGTTCTTGCATCCAATTTCTTTTCTTGTGGATTATAAATCCTTATTTCTGTCTAACAACCCCAAACATGTAGGTGCCTTAAACTAGGTGTCCTACCAGTCCACAATTCAAAAGGTGTCTTTGAAACTACCTTACTAGGAACCCTGTTTAACAAATACATGGCAGTTTTCAAAGCATACATCCACAAATATATGGGTAAAGTTGAATTACTTAACATACTCCTAACCATATCCATTAATGTTCTATTACGTCTTTCTGATACACCATTTTGTTGTGGTGTACCTGACATTGTATATTGAGCACAAATGCCACATTTCTGAAGAAGTTTAGCAAATGGACCTGGGTGTTGCCCAGTTTCATTATATCTTCCATAATATTCACCACCTCTATCAGATCTTACAACTTTCACTTTTTTGTCTAATTTCCTTTCAACTTCATTCAAGTAAATTTCTAAGGCATCGACTGCTTGAGATTTCTCATGCAATAGATAGACATAACCATAACGTGAATAGTCATCTATAAATGTAATGAAGTATTTTTCCTTTCCGAAAGAATTGACATCAAAAGGACCACATATGTCGGTATGCACAATTTCAAGAAGCTGAGTGCTTCTTGTAGCTCCTTTCTTTGTATGTTTTGTTTGTTTTCCTTTAATACAATCCACACAAATATTTAGATCCGTAAAATCTAGATTTGGAAGAATTTCATTTTTTATTAATCTTTCCATTCTTTCTCTAGAAATGTGACCTAAACGTCTATGCCACAAGAAAGCATAACGTTCATTTACTAAACTACGTTTAGTACCAATGTTATGATGCAGAGTTAAGAGGGTTTCATCATACAAACCATCTAAATTCAATTTATATAAACCATCACGAAGAATACCAGTACCAATGAGATGATTATGCTTAAATAAACTGAAACATCCATTACCAAAAGTAAAAGAGTATCCAATAGCATCAAGTTTAGATAATGAAACTAAATTTATAGATAAACTAGGTACATAAAGAGTTTCCAATAAATCTAAATGATGTCCAGTGTTAAGTTTAAACAATAAGTCTTGACTGCTTCCACTAGAACTTTCACTCTATTCCCCATGAAGACAAACTTCTCATTTGGGCTTATGGTTTGGATTGTAGTGAATCCCTGCATCGTATTAGAAACATGAGTCATACATCCAGAATCAATCCACCATGTATTATGGGGAACTTCAGTTAAATTTGACTCAAAACATACATAAGCATTAAACTTACCTTTCTTTTCGAACCAAGCCTTACGTTTTGGGCAATCCTTCTAAAAGTGTCCAGATTTCCCACAGAAATGGCAATTATTACCCTTTGATGCTTTTTTCTGGATTGGCACAGATGCCTCATTAATCTTTAATGGCTTTTTTTTCCCTTATCATGTTTCTTAACAAACTTCTTCCCAGCTCCTTGATTCCCTTGGTGGCTTACATAATGAATTGAGTGACTTCCTTGATTCTTAAGTCTCGTTTCCTTCTGAACCAACATACTATGCAATTCATGCACATTCCATTTGTCTTTCATGGTATTATAGCTCATTTGAAACGGCTCATACTCAGTTGGTAATGAGTTAAGAATAAAGTATACAAGAAAGTTATCATTCACAGCCATTCCCAAGGACTTAAGTCTTGCTGCAATATTTGTCATCTCAATGACCTGCTCATGCATAGTACGTGAACCATCAAACTTTATGGTGGTCAGTGTACTCATTAGTGTCCTAGCAAAAGACTTATCAGTTGTTTGAGAGCGCTCTCCCACAAAACCCATAAATTCTTTAGCACTTTCAGTTTTGGGTAGAGCTGTCTTAATATTGTCAGCAACAGTCATTCTCATGAACATTAGGCAGAGTCTGTTAGACTTTTCCCAAGCTTTATAATAGACTTTCTCTTCATTACTACTAGAGTCAGTAATAGTAGCAGGCTTCTCTTCCAATATAACAAGGTCTAGATCCAATACATCGAGGTGAAATTGGACTTTCTCATTCCAGTCAGAGAAATTAAGCCCATTAAAAATTGGAATAGACGCTACAAGAGAATGTAGTAAATTGGGAATAGATACTGCATAATAAAAATTTTTACACGAGTGTTTTGAGACATAAAATACATGCTACACATATAATATATTCAAATATCAATTAATAGTATATTGATGCTCTCCTTTGGGTGATACATCAATATACAACGTACAAACATAATGATGCTAATAAATTTAATCATTATTTTGCAACTAAACATGCACCAATTAGAATTATCTAATACCTTTGGATATATAAATAATCTAATAGCACACATAATTCACACACAATTATATTCATTAATTATGAGAACAACTAATCAACCTTTGGGCGATACATAAATGTCTTATAATAATAAATTTTAATATACCCATAAACAAACAAATTATTTTATTTAGCATCCGTTATTCTATGGGTAATTGAATTAAATCATCATTAATGTGGAATTAAATAAATATAAAATTTGGTCACTTTGGTGACTAACAAATTCATCGTACACTTAATTCCAAAATTTGATTTAAAAAAAAATAAATTCTTTCCAATTAGAAATACAAATTTAGGTATTTCAGAAAAAAAAAGAAGGAAACTTTCAAGAAAATAATTCTTACGTGATTACTACTAGGATTTCGATAATGTGGAGTTTAATATATTGATCATAATTTAAAAATTAAGAATTACATTCATGATCCAAACAAACAACATGCAGCGAAAAATTAAACATAATATTGCAACAATGACCTCGATAGAATTATTGCACTTCCGGTGGTACTCAAAGGATCAAACATAACATTTATATAATATTCGTTTATTTATCAATCCTTTTTCTTTTCACTTTTCATAATATTTTCCCACTTCAAGTGAAGAAAATATTCTTTTATTTTCATTATTGTACAATTATCTCACTTCGGGTGAGAAAATATCTTTTTATTTTCATTGTTGCACAATTATCTCACTTCTGGTGAGAAAAATATTCTTTTATTTTTCATTGTTGTACAATTATCTCACTTCGGGTGAGAAAAAAAATTGCTTGAAATTTCTTAATTTGACAATGTCTTCTGGATCATTGCAAAATCGTTATATATGTATATATATAACATTCATGGAGAATTATACAATTTTACAACACATATCATTCACGGAGAATCATTCAATTTCAAATCCTTGCTCTGATACCACATGTAAGTTCTATGATTTTCTAATACATCAATTATAGAAAATTAAAGGATCTTTGAAATTCATAATACTCACATAATAATAAGAAAGTGTGTACCTTTCTCCATAGTAGAAAACTCCTTTGATCCTTAGAGTGTTTTGATCTTCTTGAGAAGAGAACCAAAATTTCACTCCCTTTGACTTTTCTTTCTACTTTCTCTATCTTTCGTGATGGCTAGGGTTTGAGAGAATACTTTCTGTCAAGGATGTGGACCTTGTCTCACATAAGTGGATATTTATAACCCCTAAAGATTGTTATTTCCATCAAATAACAATTATTCTCATAAATGCTCCATTAAACCCATTTATGATTTAGTCTTTAATTATTTAATTATTTAATTCTTTATTTATTAGTCCCTTTATATATCACATATTTCCCACATGAGACATAATTATCTTACAATTTACCCAAATTCGACCATTTATCTTCTTCGTCTTCTGTAATATTCTCAAATTTTTACTGTTCTTAAAATAGTAATCTAAATTTTTAGTTATTATATATATATATATATATATATATATATATATATATATGTATCTAATAGAGAACAAGTAAAATATTTTATATAATTACAATATATTAATTTTTTTTTACAAAATTTTCAGTAAAATAAAATAGAATTATATAATATTTATTAACAATTTTATTATTATTATTATTATTAAAAAAATTTAAGACTATTAAATTTAGTTAATATATTTAAAATGAATAGGAAAATACTAGTAGGTTATTTTTATTTATATTTAGTAAACTAAATATATATATATATATATATATATATATATATATATATATATATATATATATGTGTGTGTGTGTGTGTGTGTGTGTGTGTGTGTGTGTGTGTGTGTGTATAATATCCAATTATATTATAAATATTTATAATATCTTATTATAATTAGATAACAAAACAAGTTATTATAAGGTAATAGACAAATAAAATGGAATGGTTCAATGGTTTGTGTAGTTATGCTTAGAGACTATAAGGTGTAGGTCACAGGTTCAACTCATGTTGGGTCTTTATATATACCTAATTTAATAATGAAACAAGTTTTTTTCAAAATATATACACGAGCAGTATATATGTACAGTCCTGGGAACTTTATCTCTTTAAAATTTTATCTACTACTATGTTATTTTCTATGTGTATTTATCTAGTGAGGTGTCCCTAGCCTCATTTATTTGCTTAACCTATGATTATTTTTATCCATAATAATTATTAAGATGTTCATATTTTATATTGTTTAATTATTTCATAATGATTATCATTGTCATTTACTTGATTGATGCTCTTTAATATATTTCATTTACGTAAATATTATTTATCAAAAGCTTAAATAATGATAAATACTCAAATTTATTTAGCGTGATTGTTTTTATGATTAACTATAATATAATTTTGTTAAAATATTTTTGACTCATTTTGTTGTTATTTCTTCAAGTATTTAAAGATAAATATTATTCTATGGCCATAGAAGATAAAATTTGAATTATTTGTAGCTGGAGATTTGACCTTGAGGATTTAAATGAGTAAGGAGTTAAGATTAAAAATATTTTTGCTGGTTGATATTATAATGCTCATTTATCCTAACTAGTCACTGCAAGTGTAATTCAAATTTTTATATGTATATTTTCTAGTATTGACTATTGCTACGCATGTTAAGTGATTATAAATATTTCTTTGAAAATTGTTCTCACTCCTTATATTTCTTGTTTAAAATTTGCATTAATATAAAAAAAGACAAATATATATATATATATATATATATATATAGATGGATGCGCCCAACATTCCAGGACCTTTTCCCTGAGTGATATCTGTAGTATTTTCTGGAACTACATGGAGTGTAGATGCGGTAGCAAACGCAGTCACATTTAATGGAGTGGCGGTGTCGACTTTTACCTTCTCTCCAAACCAAGAAGTCCCTACAGTGATCGACGGCCCAATAATAGTCACTTTCTTTTTACCGCCCGCTAACCATGTGAATCCAATTGTAAATTTGTTTCAACCACCCATGTAAATATTATAATAGAAGTAGAAAAAGAAACTATGGTATGTAAATAGGCACGTATTGTAAATATTTTTAATAATATGTAATATATATGTAAAAGTAAGTAACTACGCACGTAGTGGTAAATATTTTTAGTATGTTATTATCTATAATATTATTACTATACATGTGTTTTCTATCTATAAATATTATATATATATATATATATATATATATATATATATACGAATATTATTGAGATTAATATTAATACGAATAGGCGTTACATCTTCACCGTTTATCTTCTTCGTCTTTACCTTTTATCTTCTTCGTCTTCTTTCTTCTTCTTATTCACTTCGTAAACATCCTTTTCTCTTCAATCTTTCCTTGCCATGGCCACTGCCGCCAAGAAGCTCCTTGTTCACTGCTTTGGTTGACAAAGGTGGTGATGCGGAGATCTGAAGCTGGCGATTTCCCCCCAACGAAGTAGTGATGGAGACCGGTGAAGGGTGATGATGGAGGGCGACACGAGACGTTGGATGAAGCTTCTCAAACCGATGAACCGATCCGATAAACCCGTAACCCGTACGGATTGAACCTGCCAAAACCCGAGTTCTTCGTCGGTTGGAGATGGTCCATGATTTTTCTTAATTTTCAAATGATTTTAAGAATTTTGGTCCGAAACCGATTGTGGCCGACTGATGCTCAGGCCTGAATGAAGTGTGTAACGATTCGATAAATCTTTAGGATTTATCGCTAAACTGAAGTCATAAATATTTTTTTGATGGTATTATAACATAAATCCATATATATATATATATATATATATATATTGCTACATGTATATTAAAGAATAATTTGCATGATAATTCTAGTTAAATAGAATTATATTTTTCATTTATAAATCTAACCTGAAACCATAATCTTAGTTGTGTATCAAACAACAACTACAAAACAACTACATCAAAGTAGTTCTGAAATAATTTGCCATTCTTTCGCATGGCTCCCAAGATCGACGAGCTCAACCTCTATCCTATTTCTGTCTTACTCTTTTAACAATTATGATTATTGCAGTTTAACCACGAGAAAAATTTAAGGATAGGCTTAAAATTTTAAAAATAACATAGTATAGAACTATTAAACTACTAATTATACATCAACTTCAACATATCACATACACTTGAAATAGGATATTAAAATATCTTATGATTCTTGTAGGTTTCTCATAAGATATTTTATAAGTTTATTCAAATACTTTAATAAGCACTTATAAAATAAGATAATTATAAATAAATTTATGAAAGATATGAATGAAAAAATTAAATTCATTAATTTCATCTTTGTCAAATTTTATTGAATTTAAATTTTAGTAGAAACATTTTAAGAAAGTTATTAGTTATATTTACATTGAAATAATATATAAAAATTAATAAATATTAAATATTAAAAAGCAATTAAGAATTAAATTATACATATTATTAATTAAATATATAATTTCAAATGTATTATTTCATCATTATAATAAATTTATTATTTTTGTTAAAATAATTAATTTATATTTTAGTAAGTGAAAAACAAAATATGAGAGTAATATATATATATATATATATATAGGTGAATTCTCTGACGGACCACTTTCACAAGTGGTCCATGGGTGCATCATCAATTTTCACCTTTAGATGTATCTAAACTAGTACACCATAATACACCTTACCACACTGGATCTAAATTTTTGATTTTTTTACTATTTTTTTTTTTAAATTACCAAAAAAAAAAAACACGTGGCAACAGACGCAGCTGCTACTGACACTCGGAACGGGCCGTTCTGAAATCAGAACGGCCCGTTCCAAATGAACAAATAACACATAAATATTGGACCAAAACGGGCCGTTCCAGATGACAAAAAAACACATGACGAATGGAACGGAACGGCCCGTTCCAATATCAGAACGGCCCGTTCCGAATTCAAAAATGACACATCAATAATTAAATCAGAACGGGCCGTTCTGAAAATGGAACGACCCGTTCTAACTACAAATTTGTCACACGAATTTTTTAAAGCAAAATAATATATTTTTTTCCATTCTACTAAATTACATCTACACCCTAAACCCTAAACCCACAAAATCTTATACTAAGGTCCATAATACAAGACAAAACAATATAAACTCTTGTACTACCAAATATATAAGAAAAGTGGTCATCCACTAAGGCTCATAATACAAGACCAAACATTATAAACTCCTATACTACCAAATATATGAGAAAGGTGGTCATCAATGTAAAGTCCAAGTAAAGAGAACCTTAGGCCCACCAAACCCATTGGGCTTACTAAGCTCAGAAGTAAACAAAAGTCCAAAGGCCCACAAAGCCCAAAACTAGGTCCAATAAGCTTAAAACCCAAAAAGTCTTATACTAAGGCCCATAATACAAGACAAAACATTATAAACTCCAATACTACCAAATATATGAGAAAGGTGGTCATCCATGTAAAGACCAAGTAAAGAGAACCTTAGGCCCACCAAACTCATTGGGCTCACTAAGCTCAGAAGCAGTCAAAAGCTCAAAGGCCCATGAAGCCCAAAACTAGGCCCAATAAGCTTAAAACCCAAAAAGTCTAATACTAAGGCTCATAATACAAGACCAAACATTATAAACTCCTATACTACCAAATATATGAGAAAGGTGGTCATCCATGTAAAGCCCAAGTAAAGAGAACCTTAGGCCCACCAAACTCATTGGGCTCACTAAGCTCAAAAGTAAACAAAAGCCCAAAGGCCCATAAAGCCCAAAACTAGGCCCAATAAGCTTAAAATCCAAAAAGTCTAATACTAAGGCTCATAATACAAGACCAAACATTATAAACTCCTATACTACCAAATATATGAGAAAGGTGGTCATCTATGTAAAGCCCAAGTAAAGAGAACCTTAGGCCCATCAAACCCATTGGGCTCATTAAGCTCAAAAGCAATCAAAAGTCCAAAGGCCCATGAAGCCCAAAACTAGGCCCAATAAGCTTAAAATCCAAAAAGTCTTATACTAAGGCCCATAATACAAGACCAAACAATATAAACTCCTATACTACCAAATATATGAGAAAGGTGGTCATCTATGTAAAGCCCAAGTAAAGAGAACCTTAGGCCCACCAAACCCATTGGGCTCACTAAGCTCAAAAGCAATCAAAAGTCCAAAGGCCCATGAAGCCCAAAACTAGGCCCAATAAGCATAAAACCCAAAAAGTCTTATACTAAGGCCCATAATACAAGACCAAACAATATAAACTCCTATACTGCCAAATATATGAGAAAGGTGGTCATCTATGTAAAGCCCAAGTAAAGAGAACTTTAGGCCCACCAAACCCATTGGGCTCACTAAGCTCAAAAGCAATCAAAAGTCCAAAGGCCCATGAAGCCCAAAACTAGGCCCAATAAGCATAAAACCCAAAAAATCTTATACTAAGGCCCATAATACAAGACCAAAACAAAAGTCCAAAGGTCCATGAAGTACAAAACTAGGTTAGTGAGCCCAATGGGTTTGGTGGGCCAAAGGTTCTCTTTACTTGGGCTTTACATAGATGACCACCTTTCTCATATATTTGGCAGTATAGGAGTTTATATTGTTTGGTCTTGTATTATGGGCCTTAGTATAAGACTTTTTGGGTTTTATGCTTATTGGGCCTAGTTTTGGGCTTCATGGGCCTTTGGACTTTTGATTGCTTTTGAGCTTAGTGAGCCCAATGGGTTTGGTGGGCCTAAGGTTCTCTTTACTTGGGCTTTACATAGATGACCACCTTTCTCATATATTTGGTAGTATAGGAGTTTATATTGTTTGGTCTTGTATTATGGGCCTTAGTATAAGACTTTTTGGATTTTAAGCTTATTGGGCCTAGTTTTGGGCTTCATGGGCCTTTGGACTTTTGATTGCTTTTGAGCTTAGTGAGCCCAATGGGTTTGGTGGGCCTAAGGTTCTCTTTACTTGGGCTTTACATAGATGACCACCTTTCTCATATATTTGGTAGTATAGGAGTTTATATTGTTTGGTCTTGTATTATGGGCCTTAGTATAAGACTTTTTGGGTTTTAAGCTTATTGGGCCTAGTTTTGGGCTTCATGGGCCTTTGGACTTTTAATTGCTTTTGAGCTTAGTGAGCCCAATGGGTTTGATGGGCCTAAAGTTCTCTTTACTTGGATTTTACATAGATGACCACATTTCTCATATATTTGGTAGTATAGGAGTTTATATTGTTTGGTCTTGTATAGTATATGACTTTTTGGGTTTTAAGCTTATTGGACCTAGTTTTGGGCTTCATGGGCCTTTGAGCTTTTGACTGCTTCTGAGCTTAGTGAGCCCAATGAGTTTGGTGGGCCTAAGGTTCTCTTTACTTGGTCTTTAGTATAGGAGTTTATATTGTTTGGTCTTGTATTATGGACCTAAGTATAAGACTTTTTAGGTTTTAAGCTTGTTGGGCCTAGCTTTGGGCTTCATGGGCCTTTAGACTTTTGATTGCTTTTGAGCTTAGTGAGCCTAATGGGTTTGATGGACATAAGGTTCTCTTTACTTGGACTTTACATAGATGACCACCTTTCTCATATATTTGGTAATATAAGAGTTTATATTGTTTGGTCTTGTATTATGGGCCTTAGTATAAGACTTTTTGGGTTTTAAGTTTATTAGACCTAGTTTTGGCCTTTATTCATAAGATGTTTGATGTCATTGAGGAAGGGGCTTCATATCTCACTCAATTGAAAAACTATACTTAAATTTTAAATGTGATTTAGTAGAATGAAAAAAAAAAAAACAAATATGTAGCCAGAACGGGTCGTTCCGAATTCAGAACGGCCCGTTCTGGTTTAAGTAATCATATGTTATTTTTAAATCTGGAACGGGCCGTTCTGAAATCAGAACGGCCCGTTCTGGTGTAGTTTATCACGTGTTTTTTTTTCTTCTAGAACGGCCCGTTCTGTTGCATTATTCCTGTGCTATTTTTTCATCTAGAACGGGCCGTTCTGGTTTCAGAACGGTCCGTTCTGAAAGTGACAGCTGCTGCATCCTCGTAATACGTGTTTTTTTTAGGTAATTTAAAAAAAAAATATTTCAATAAAAAATTCAGAAATTTTATCCAGTGTGGGAAGGTGTACAATATATTTTCTCACTAAATCACAATCTCAACCATTCATTCTTTTTAATATTATATCTATGGTGATTTTAGATGCACCACCCATGGACCACTTGTCTCTCTGGACTATCAGAGACATCACCATATATATATATATAAAGTATGGAAGTATTCTGTCTACGTATACAATTGAAGATGATTACTTTGTAAAAAACCGTTTTTAAGAATTTCTTTTTAACAAAAATGATTTTGGGAGCTTTTATTTAATATATAATAAAAAAGTTTCTACGAAGTTTTTTTAACTTCATACTTATTTTAATTTTCATTTATCATATTTTCTTCTAAATTAACATTTAATATTTTAAAACAAATTATTATTTATTAATAATAAAAAATAGTTTATATCATAATGTTTTTGGATATAACGTTACTATCTACTACACATATTACGTGTCTCGTAAATGTTTAGTTCTCGTCGTTTTTGTTTTGCCTTTTTAACCTTCAAATCAAAGTATTGACTATTTAACCAAAAGTGTAAATAAATTGGGCCGGACCGGCAACATAGACTTGCATTCTTGAACCTAAGCATGCTTTTATAAGTTAGGGGAAAAAAAATTCAACTTGGTCAAAGTAGATTCGTGATATTTTAATAAAAAAATCAATAAAATTAAGTTGCTAATAATTTGTAAACAATAAATTTTAAAATTGAATTTGGGTTTAGTTAATATTTATAGAGTTAATCACATATACATTGTTAGTGTAAAATTTTTTTTACACTTACAATCAATTATATCTCTTAATTGTGCCATGTCACTGTTAAAAGTAAATAAGTTTATGTGTTTATAGTGACATGACACAATTAAGAGATATAATTGGTTGCCAGTATAAAAAAACTTTACACTAGCAGTGTATAAGTGATTAACTCATATTTATAAACAGAAAAATATGAAGTTAGTTTATTATGATTTGTTTATGTAAATAAAAGCAAATATACCAAATTATGTAAAAAAAAAAAAACTATTTGCATCGACCTTTGAAACCACCAAAGATTAGGTACGCAGGGGTGTTTGTTCAACGGGATACATTTGGAGTGAATTTATAAACCCTAAACCCTACACCCTAAACACTATTATCAGTATTGTCGTTATTGTTATTCTTTATAAATAATAATATTTTAATATATATTATTTTATTTTGATATTTATAATTAATATATATTATGAAAGAGTATTTAATTATTCTAATCATAAAGTATTAAAATATTTTTATTCAGTATTTGTTAAGGGAAAAGGATAAAAGAGTCTTATTGTTGTTATTATATGTTAATTAATTTACTTGTAAGATAGGTTAGAGTTAGTTTTGCCTCTAACTCTTCCTATAAATACATTGTTCTGTAATCTTTCAGTAATGAAATAATTTTCATTGAATCAATGATATTCACATTCTCATCTTCTCCCTCTAAGTCAAACATGGTATCAAGAGCCTCTAGTAGTTAACAATTGTCTTCCGCTATGGCTTTTTCGTTCAATCCACAAACCTTTAATAGACCCATATCTACAAAACTTGACGATGAAAATTTTCTCATATGGCAACATCAAGTTCAGGCTACAATTTGTGGATTCAATCTTGGGAAGTATCTTCTTGAAAACTCTAGTTCCGGAAAAGTTCAAGACCAAAGAAGATGAAGCAAAAAACAAGATCACGATGAATATTTGTAGTATGACCAACAAGATCAACCATTAGTGGCATGGCTATTGGCATCGATGACAACTCCAATCTTGACTAAAATGGTTGGGCTAGTGAGTAATCATTAGATATAGAAGCGTTTGGAAACTTATTTTGCATCACAGACACAAGCAAAGATCAAGAAACTAAAGATGCAATTACGTATGTCAAAGAAAAATAGCACAGTAATAGAATATCTTCTTTTAGTTAAAAAGACCGTAGATTCATTGCAACTATTGGTTCACCAATTTCTGAGGAGGATCATATTGAGGCCATTCTTGATGGACTTCCGAAAGAATTTGATTCTTTTATTACATCTATTACATCCCGTTTGGATCCTTACTCAGTTGATGATATTGATGCATTGCTATTAGCATAAGAAGAAAGGTTTGACAAACACCGAAAGACAGAACATAATTTTGTTCAAGCAAATACTGGAATAGTAAATTCTCAGATGGGAAATAATGGAAGAGGAAGAGGAGAACAACAATATGCCCGTGGTGCTAACTATGGTCATAGAGGAAAAAACAATAATAGAGGTGGCTTCAATAACTATAGAAGAGGAAGAAATACATCAGGAAGAGGCTTTGACAGAAATAATTGATTTCAATCTAATCAAAATAATTGGAATAATCCTAAACTACATTGTCAAATATGTGGAAAATTTGGGCATATGGCTATTGATTGCTGGCAGAGGTTTAATCAAGACTTTCATCAACCTCCACAAGCTAATAACTCATAGTTTCATTCTAGTGCATCGGTCTATTATGATAAAGGAGACATTGCCATTCCATCAACTGTTCAAGATCCTTTGTGGTATCTTGGTAGTGGGGCCTCACATCATATGACCAATGATGAAGCTAATATGTCAGCTAAACCCTCATATCAAGGCTCAAACAATGTCAAAATTGGTAATGGTGCAGGTTTGAAAATTCAAAATATTGGTTATTCCAAACTGTATATGCCAAACACTTCTAGATGTTTTATGTTAAATCAGTTACTTCATGTACCTTCTATCACTAAAAACCTATTGAGTGTATTCAAATTTGCTAGGGACAATCATGTATATTTTGAATTTTTCCCTGACTTTTGCAATGTCAAAACTCAGGATACCAACCAGATCATTTTGCAAGGTAGGCTTCAGCAAGGCCTATATGTTTTTCCAAACTTAAAGACCATTCATTCCTATTTTTCTTATCAAGCTATCACAAATTTTACTCCTACTCAATCCTTTAGCAATCTTCAGTTGTAGCATGCAAGACTTGGCCATCCCTCCTCCAAAATTGTCAAAACCATTTTAGATAAATGTCAAATCTCTTGTAATACAAGTACCAATCTTAACTCTTGTTTAGGGAAAGTACATCAATTACCTTTTATACAATCTACAATTGTATATTCTAAGCCTTTAAAGCTTGTGTTCACTAACATTTGGGGACCTTCTCCTATTGCTTCCACCCATGGAAGTAGATACTATATTGTATTTCTTGATGCATTTTCTAAATACAGTTGGGTCTATCTTTTACAATAAAAGTCTCAAGCTTTATCTGCATTTTTACAATTTAAATCCCTTGCTGAAAAACAACTTGGCACTAAGCTCAAAGCCCTTCAATCTGATAATGCAAAAGATTTCCTTAAATTTTCTCCTTACTTAACACAAAATGAAATTATTCATAAACTATCTTGCCCACATACACACCAACAAAATGGAAGCCCCGAACGCAAACATAGGCATATTAATGAGACGGGTCTCACTCTTTTAGCTCAAGCTTCACTTCCTTTAAGCTTTTCGGGAGAAGCCTTTCTTACTGCTACATCTCTTATTAATATGTTGCCTACACCAAACCTTGATAATGTTAGCCCTCATGAAATGTTGTTTCACAAAACACCAGATTACAAGTTTCTCAAAATATTTGGTTGTGCTTGTTATCCCTTGCTAAGGCCTTATAATCCCCATAAATTTGATTTCAAATCTTAGTTGTATCTCTTTCTAGGATACAGTCTTAATCACAAGTGCTACATTTGCCTCTCTCCAAGTGGAAAGAGGTATATTTCTAGAAATGTTAAATTTTTTGAAACAGTTTTTCCCTGTCAAACACAACCTAAATCCCTTTATTCCTTCAATTAGCTCAACCAATTTTGTTCATAGTAATGCCGAATCAAGTCATCTTACTGTTTTGACATCATCATCTCAAAATGATCATCTTCCTAATTCTAATCATGCATTTATTACTAGTTTAGATGCTACTGATGCTTTATCTATGAATGATACTAATCCTACTACTGTAGCAACTATTCCAAAAATTGAACCAGGTGTCACATCAAGTGGTCCACAAAATGCTCATCCCATGATCATTAGGTCTAAGGCAGAAATTTTTAAGCCTAAAACCTATGCGATAACACTCATGAAGTCACCCTATGATCATACAATTAAGCCAAACACAGTGAAGGAAGCTTTGGCAAGACCTGAATGGCTAAAGGCTATGAAGAATGAGTATCAAACTCTTATGCAACCAAACTTGGTCTCTGGTAGATTTTCCTATCAGATACAAACCTATAGGATGCAAGTGGATTTTTAAATCCAAACACAACTCAGACAGAAGCTTTCAAAGACACAAAGCCAGACTGGTGGCTAAAGACTACAATAAAAAACCAAGTTTGGATTTATTAGAGACATTCAACCAAGTAGTAAAGCCAACAACAGTTAAAGTAGTTTTGTCCCTAGCTGTCACCAATCAATGGCCTATACATCAGGTAGATATTAATAATGCCTTTCTTTATGTAGACCTTCAAGGATCAGTTCATATGTCTCAACCACCTAGATTTAACACTCAACACAAGGATAAGGTTTGCAAGCTTAACAAGGCAATATATGGTCTAAAACAGGCACCTAGGTCCTGGTATTATAAGCTCAACAACACACTTATTAAGATGGGTTTTCATTCAACTAAGAGTGATACCTCACTGTTTGTGAGGTTTTCCAAAACCACAACACTTATGATACTTATCTATGTAGATGATATCATTATTACTAGAAGCTCAAAAGAAGAAATAAGGTTTGTAATTTCATTCCTTCATGACAAGTTTTCCCTAAAGGATCTTGGTTCACTACACTACTTCCTAGGTGTTGAAGTAACTAACACAAAGGAAGGTAATCTCCTTTTGAATTAAAAAAAATATCTTAGAGAAATTATTTATGAGGCCAGCATGAACGATTCAATGCCACAACCTACCCCTATGCTTGCTAATTTGAAGTTGACAGAAAATGAGACAACATCAGTGCCAGATCCATCCTACTACAATCTATAGTTGGAGCACTTCAATACCTCACCATTACTCGACTTGATATTTCTTTTGTAGTCAATAAGGTATGCCAATATATGCACTGCCCATAAGAACATCATTGGAAGGCAGTAAAAAGAATTTTGAGGTATCTACAGGGAACCATCCATCATGGTCTTCTCATTCAAAAGAATAAGCAACTAAACTGATTGTCTTTTGTGACTCGGATTGGGGGAATGATAAAGATGATAGAAAATCAACAAGTGGTTACTATGTGTATCTAGGCTCCAATCTTATTTCTTGGTCATCAAGGAAACAAAAGTCAGTCTCAAGAAGTACAATAGAAGCTGAATACCGCAACATAGCTGATGTTACAGCAAATATTATATGGATACAACCATTGTTAAGTGAATTAGTGTTTCCAAAGTCTCTACCTAGAACTTATTGTGACAATTTAAGTGTAGTACTCATTACTGCCAATCCTGTGTTGCACTCAAAAACTAAACACTTTTAGCTGGACTTGCACTTTGTGAGAGATAAAGTCAAACAGAATGAAGTAAGAGTTATTCATCTTCTTATGGAATATCAAGTTGCAGATACATTTACAAAACCTCTAGCTAAACAACAATTTCATCATTTTCGAAAAAAACTCATGGTTACCACATTGGACACCATGAGTTTGAGGGGGGATGTTAAGGGAAAAGGATAAAAGAGTCTCATTGTTGTTATTATTTGTTAGTTAGTTTACCTGTAAGATAGGTTAGAGTTAGTTTTGCCTCTAACTCTTCCTATAAATACATTATTCTGTAATCCTTCAGTAATGAAATCATTTTTACTGAATCAATGATATTCACATTCTCATCTTCTCCCTCTAAGTCAAACAACATTAAAGAAAATATAATAAAAATATATAATGAAAATTTTCATTTATTATGAAATATTAATAATTTTAAAAATATTAATAGATATAAAATAGAAGTATTAAGAATAATATCACTTTCACAATATTTTTTATCAAAGTTACAATAAGAAAAATATAATTATAACAAGATAAAGTAAATAATATATAAAATCAAAATAAAAGAAAATTAATATTAAAATATATAATGAAAAATTACTAGAAAAATATACTATTATTATAAATATATATTATTAGAATGGAGGTTGAATAATATGTATCAAAAACTCACACACCTTTTATAATGAAGTAGTAATGCTAGTCAAATGAAATATGAAGAACAATTAGATGAAATGCTGAGTATTTTTATACTGATTTGTCTCAACCATCGAGACTATGTCAAATTCTCAATCCAACTAGATTAAGTTTCACTATCTTTAAACAAAGATACAAGTATTCTTTCAATAATCAACTTCTAACTCAGCTCTAAGTATTCTTTAACTTACCTTTTTTAAGCAACTACCAAAATATTCTTTTAACAAAAAGTCTCTTTGTAATAGCCTAAATGCATCGAAATGAGAGGCATCCAGAGATTGTTTAAGTATGAGATTGTGCAATTGAGGATAACTTAAAGAAATTAATTTGTACTACCTATACCAAAAAGATGTATCAACTTTTTGGTAGCTCATTACTTAAGAACTCCACAATTATGTGTTCTTGACTTGGAGCAATTTAAGGATGGGTGACCTTCTAGAAATTTTTCTAGAAAGTGCAAGTGAGGACAAAACACGCTGAAAAGTCTTTTGTTGGTTTGTGGGTCAATCGTTGACCCTAAAAGTAGAAGGATATTTTAGAAAGAGGCTACCTATGGAGGGTTTTGACTGGTGAAGGATTCTAACCAACGAGGAGTTATGTGAAGCGTCATCGTGAACTGTCGTATAGTGAAGGCATTGAGACGTCAACTTTGAGGGGTGTTACGTTCTTCAGGCTTCACAATCAAGTATTCTTTTCAACCAAGCATCTCCAGGCTTAATAATCAAGTATTATTTTACAAACAAGCCTCTTTAGACTCAACCTTATAACAATGGTTATAAAGGTTACAAAAATATTATGTTCATCTCACGTAGACGTTATACAACTAGTATAAAGTAATAAGCTTTTACAAGAAAAATAAGTATGATTTACAGAGAGAGTGTTTCTTTGTATGTCTTTTTGAGCAAGTCTTTTTTGTATATTGTGCGCCATTTCTTTATTGAGCTTTGAATTTTCTTATATAGTAACTTGGATAACATGATTGTTGCAATACTTTGAATCCAACTCACAAGTTTACTTTGTCTGTCTTCATTGTCTTTTCTTGTGATAGTAGGTAACCATTTGATTCATTTAATGCAAACATTGAATGCATTTCATCAAATGATACCTTTTATCTGATCAAGGAGGCTACTTATCAACTTTCCATACTGAAGGGAGTTTGCAGTAGTAATGTCAGCTCAATATAGCAACAATAGTGACTTTATCTACTTTTCTCTGTGATTTTAGGGATCTTTGTCCTTGGTTTTGACAAAAAACATGATCTTGTTCTCTTTAACAGATTTGTAAACTTCTAGTTTGATTTATTAAGGAATAAAATATTTGAAATAAATTTTGTTGTCAGTCTCAATGAATAATGAATATTTGACGAACATGAGATAGACTATATGCTTTGTCTAATTTACATTATCTTATAGATGATCTGTGTCTTACACTTTGTCTAATAAACATTTTTAAAGATATTTTCTCTTATAAAAATATTTTATTTGTTAGCATTAAAACTATAAAACTTGAAGTGTCCTAGATCATCTTTTGACTTTACAATCTCCTCTCTTTTGGTGGTGGCAAATATGTTTTTGTATTTTTGAAATGTACATTTTTTTTGTCTTAGAAAATATTTTTACTTGGTAAGTCGAAAATATTTTTATCTTCTTGAAATACTTTCATCTTTTAAAAGGTATTTTCTTCTTAAAAAAAGTGTTTTGACCTTTTAACCTTAAAAGACTTTTTCAATATTTTTCTAAGACATCTTTTTCTTAAAAGTGCACAAGCAATTTGGTAACGATTTTATCAGAGTGGTGTAAGGCACACATTTGAGACACTATAAGATCATTCAAGTGAATTGATTTTTGAGTACACTTTTTAAAGACATGTATTTTTTTGGCATACTCTTAGTTATATCATCATTTGATGTAACATTTGAGACAAACTAGGCGATCATAATAGGATAACTAGAATTATGATCAATTTTAATTTTTAGAGCATGTTAGACTAACCATGCATACAAATCTAGTTCTAATTTTGGCCTTTTATATCTAAATCAGAGCATATGGAAGAATTTTATATATGACATCGCATGTTTATTTTATCTCTTTTTTATCATGCATATCAAAGGATATCGGAGCAAATTTTTCTACCTTAGGCATCAAAGCATATATTAGGTGCTATATGCAATGCATATGGGACTCCCCTAAAACATGCATGATCTGCCAACCATGCATGAATCATGACATTGAAGCAAAGATGCATAATATATTCAATATAAAAATTTGTTCAAAGTAAATAATTGTAAATCTACACTAAAACTATAAAATTGTTCAAAATTTTAAGGGATTTAATCAAATCATTAAAAAAATTAAAAATTAATAGAGTATAAAATAAAATTTAAAAAAATAGACAAAAACTTTAATCACTCTCCCCGTTTTGGAACTAGCCCTTTTGGAACTAGCAAAAGCTAGCCTAATGCATTCTCCTTGTTAGAGCTTAGATCGATATTGAGGCGAGATAGTAGCTTGTTGAATTTTCTTTCAGTGCATGCTTGCCTCCTTAGAGTGTAATGCAAGGCTCAGTAGAGGCCAATAATCAATTTTTGGCAGCCCTCTTTACTAGTAAGTGGAGGGAAAGGTGAAGTTGTTGGTAATGAAAAAGAAAGTAAAATAGAGGAGCCCAATTGAGGTAACAACTTGAACTTTCTTTTGCACAAAAAGATTATATTCCTAGGTAAAAATATATGAAGAGTGATCTCATATGGGGAATAATAACGATACAGTCTTTGTCTGATAGAGAGAGTGTTGAAATTGGTAGGTTCAACCCTAAAAGGGAGAGAATATACAACAAAGCATTGAATCTTGGCTGGTGGGAGATGGTTTGGCTTGATACCTACAAGAGGGATGTCTTGTGAGGTATGGTGGTATGCATAGCGTTCATGACATATGTCAAGCTCGTTTTGAGGCAGTGTATCTCCTTACCTACGCAGACGGAACCAATGAGGAGTTATGTAAAGTGTCACCATATGAAGTGTCATCGTGTTAAGTATCATAAAGTGGAGCTGAGACATTAAATCTGAGAGATGTTAGATAAAATATTAGTAACTTGTCTAAAATACTGCATCCTCATAATTAGAAATAAAATTAGCTTCAACTTCTCTATAGTGAAAATAGTCTTTGAATGTGCACAATTTTCATCATGACTATGAAAGACTTCACAATGTATGATTCTCTTTATACTCTCAAACAAATTATTTTTTTTACGTAATTGACCCTTTACAAACTTTAATATACATACATGGTCTCCTTCAAAAATTATGTACCAAAGTGGTCTTCTTTATTTTGCCTTTGTGAATTTGGGATTACAAAACCCAAATTCATAATGGAATATTAATTTTATTTAGTTTGAAATTATATTTTTTAAAAATTAAATTCTAAACTGATATTTTTCAAAAATTTCAAATTTTAATTATATTATAATTTTTGTGATTTAAAATAAAAAAGATATCTTATTTTTAAATATTTATTTATTTTAGTATTTAAATGATAAAATATAAAGTATTTTTTAATTTTAAAAAATATTTAATTTCTTTTGTGTTTCAATTTTAAATCAAATGACTTTTAATTTTAGTTTACATAACACAAAATCTATATTTTTAGTTTATATTAATTATGTAGCTTATAGTATATATTTTTTTTTTAAAATATTAGTATAATTTATACAAGAAGACATTATGAATAAATTAAAGATAAATAATTCTTTTAAAAGTATGTTTTATTTTATATAATTAGTTTTGAGTCGCATAAATTTGGTGAAGGAACTAATTGATATTTTGAATTAACAAAAATTCAAATTTATATTTTTTAAATATATATTTTGGCATTTTGATGACATTTGTTATTATATATATTTATTGTCATAATTTATTTCAATATTTTAACTAATGTTAACTTGTATACTTATGATGAAGGAATTAATTAATGATGATATAATTTGTCAACATAATAAACCATACATTATAACAAAATATTAATATTTTTTTTTATAATTTAATTACTTTATTACTTTTGATAATAAAACAATGTGTAAATGCAACAATGAATATGAACATTATTAGAGTGGATTAGAGCTTCCTAGACGATGAGGACATTTATTTTTCAAATGTCTTGCGATTTGATAAAGGGAACAACATTTGAGTTGTTCCCTTTCTCTTAAGTTCATCTTAGTGGGTATACAACTTAATTTTGGACAACCTTTCAAACTTCCTCACATGTCTAGATTGTGGCACATTTGTTGTTTGTGATAGATTGGCCAATAATTTGGGTGATGCATTTGGCCAAATGATCATTTGTATGCGTTGGAGACATATATAGTCCAACGTGTACATTAGATGTATGTGTCTTGTGTAATCAATTACTATGTGCTTAAATGAAGTAATTCTATGTGAACATAACATGTGTAGTTTCTGAAAATTTCCATAATCGCATAATTTTTGATCCAATCTCATAGTGAATTTTCTAGTTTCCCTTCAACATTCTCGTGCATTTGCCATTTCCTCCACCAAAAATTATGTATTGCATTTGTTAAACTGTTGAATGTAGTGAGAGTTTGCCTTTTCTTGTTCTTTTTCAATGAATTGTGATATAGTTTTTGTGTAAACTCTACTAGATGCCAACATTGCTTCCACTTGCTTCCTCCTCTTGACAAAATATTCATTACACTTTTTGTATGTAGAGTTGATTAATGCAGAAACCGGTAGATTTCTTGATTTTTTCAGCATGGAATTTATGGATTCAAAAAAATTTGTAGTAATGTGTCCCCATTGTTGTCCACTATCACATGCAAGTGTCCATTATTTCTTAGGAATTTGATCAACCTAGTTACTACCCTATTTATTTACTGCCTTTAGAATGTTGTAGTGGTTGTTAAACTTGAGCTCTATCATGGCATACCCTGAAGAAAGATAAGTTGGACTTTGTTAAAACTTTGAACAATGTGGAATATACCTAAAGAAAAAGTAAATGGTAGTTACATAGTTGTGGTACTAACCCATACGAAAAACTTTTTTTTTGTATTGCATTCTTAAAATGTCTCACAAAATTTGTGCAATGTGCAATCTTGCGACGTGATGTGCCTTTTTAGGTTCTTGGAGAAGAAGTACCAAGCATTTGTCGTCTCCCCTTCAATAAGAGTAAAGGCTATTGAGAAGATGTGATTGTCCCCATCTTGTGCAACTGCCACTAACAAAGTCCCTCTATACCTTTCATACAAAAAGGTTTTGTCAACTTGAACTATGGACTTGCATTATCTAAAACCATCAATGCATGCTTTGAAAGTCCAAAATAGATGATGAAATTTAACTTTGTTTAGGATGAGCTGTCCAACCTCATCATGCATTGGTAGTGTTTGTAGTTCAAAAATTATTTCAAGAACAAATAATTTGAAGGCTTCAATTAGTCTAGGAATATTTTTGTATGAATCTTCCCAATTCCCATACAACTTTTTGATAGCCATTTGTTTTGGCAACCATGATTTTCTGTATGTGGTGGTGTAGCCATGATCCTTCCTTATTTTTGCAATGAAGGTCGACACTGACAACGATGCATCTTGCTTAAGTAGTGCATTTATGCTATTAGCAATAACCTTTGCCTTTAACTTATTGTGATCTTGTGATATTGTTGTTGATACAAAAGTTTGGGGTCCTTCAAGGGTTTTGATCTCTCATTCACCTTTAGTCTATTTCCCCACTGATGCCCTAAATCTCCACTTGCATCCTTCATTTGGACAATCAAGAACCTATCACGTAGTGTTGGACTTAAGGACCCTGTAAGTCACATGCTGCTTTATGTAGTACAGGTTAACCGAATATTCAACTTCATGTTTATTCTTGAAGATTTTGCCAAGAAAGTGTGAGTCTGCATCATATTGAACATCTTCTTTGTGGTCCAAGATGTATGTGAACTTAAGATCTTCACAAATGTAGTCAAGGTTGACATCACACAAATGATGTAGTGGATTGTAGGTTTTTTTTCATTCACATGCAATATATGAGTCTCATTGTTGTTATTTTCTTCAATGGGGTCATTCCCTAGAATTTTGTCTTCATGGTTGTTAAGTGGACCAAGATCTTCATCGGGCACCCCTACCTCTACATAATGGGGTTGAGATCGCTCTATTGTTAGAACATGGTTTGTGACTGGGCTATTTCCCAATCCATAGCATGATGGAAAATCATTTAGATCAAAGGAAAGGGATAGAAATGGAATTTGATTTTGAGAAACTGTAGTTAAAAGTTATGTATAGGAGGCTATCTCTGAAGCATACTAGAGGTTTTCTTCAATGGGAGTGTAGTTCAAAATATTTCAGGGTTGGTAGGCTTTAGAATGGTCATAAGAAGGGTTAGAATGGTGATAAAAAAGGTCGTTTCCTTGAGTTATAGTAGGATATGAAGAATATTTGGGTTTATAATATGATGGATCATTTATGGGTGAATGTGATGGCTGGGGAATGAGACTAATAAGAGCAACATCTTTTAAATTGACAAGCAACTCAACCCCATTGAGGTAGTCATGTAGGTTCAAGACATTGATCATAATTTCAACATTTGAATCTTCATGGAGATCAATAAATGTGTAGTGAAGTACCCTAGATCCAATAGTTAAAAGGTATCGATAAGTAATATTGGATACTTGTTGATGTGATTGTAATATGAGTTTTTTTGTGGAATTTTTTTCAACAAACTTAGTCTCATGCCTTTAATAAGAATAAAGACACGTTTAATGCTTTTAAATGTTGTCCCATCACTAGTCTCGACAATGCGATCATTATAGTAGACTATAACAATTATTGTTTGGGTCTCGGTAGACATGGTTTTGTTTGGGTGAGAGAAAAATGTTTTTTTTCCAGCTTATAAGGGAAAGCAAAGAAAACTTATGGTTTGTTTAATGAATGAAAAAAATTAATGAAATGGACTATTTATAAAGGCTTAATAGTGATCACGTTTAAATCGGTGCAATCTAATCCATCAATAATGTTGGTGCAATCTTGATTGTTACCTTTTTTCCACAAAAGACGTAACTCTGTAAGATTCTTAAAGCATAAACAATGATTGTGTGTGAGCTGCGGATTTTGCCAGTGCAATCCTTACTATTACTTTTCTATCGCAAAAGATGAAACTCTATAAGATTCCTGATGCATGAACAATGATCGTGTTTGAATCAGTGCGCTCAAATTCATTGATTTTGTTGGTGCAATCTTGACAGCTACTTTTCTATTACAAAAGATGAAACTCTATAACATTACTTGCACATGAATAGTGATCACGTTTGAATTGGTATGATCTGATCCGTTGATTTTGTTGGTGTAATCCTAATCATTACTTTTTCGGTCGTAAAAAAGACAAATCTCTTTAAGATTCCTAATGCATTAATAATGGTCGCATTTGGATCGATGTGATTTGATTCATTGATTTTGTTGATGCAATCCTGACCGTTACTTTTTATGTTGTAAAAGATGAAACTTTATAAGATTCTTGACTCATGAACAACGGTCACGTTTGATCGGTGCGATCTAATCTGTTGATTTTGTCAGTGTAATCTTGATCGTTACCTTTTCTATCACAAAATATGAAACTTTGTAAGATTTTTGACGCGTGAACAATGATTGTGTTTAAACTAGTGTGATTTGATTTATTGATTTTGTTGGTGCAATTCTAACTATTACTTTTTCTATCATGAAAGATGAAACTCTGTAAGATTCCTAGCATGTGAATAGTGAGCATGTTTGAATCGGTGCGATTTGATCCATTGATTTTGTTGATGCAATCTTGATCATTACTTTTCCTGTCGTAAAAGATGAAAATCTATAAGATTCTTTACTCATGAACAATAGTCACATTTGAATTGGTGCGGTCTAATTCGTTGATTTTGTTGGTACAATCCTAATCATTACTTTTCTATCACAAAAGGTGGAACTCTATAAGATTCCTGACGCGTGAACAATGATCGTATTTGAATCGATGCGATCATATCCATTGGTTTTGTTAGTGTAGTCCTAATCATTAATTTTTTTTTGTTGCAAAAGATGAAATTGTATAAGATTCCTAACACATGAACAACGATCATGTTTGAATTGGTGTAATCTAATGTGTTGATTTTGTTGGTGCAATCCTAACCGTTAATTTTTCTATCACAAAAGATGAAACTCTATAAGATTTATGGCATGTGAACAACAATCACATTTAAATCAGTGTGATATGATCTATTGATTTTGTTGATACAATCCCAACCATTACTTTTTCTATCGCAAAAGATGAAACTCTGTAAGATTCTTGACGCGTGAACAGTGATTACATTTGAATTGGTGTGATTTAATCCATTGATTTTGTTAATGTAATTTTGATCGTTACTTTTTGTGTCGCAAAAGATAAAACTCTATAAGATTCTTGGCACATGAATAGTGACCGCGTTTGAATTAGTGCGATCTGGTCCATTGATTTTGTTAATGCAATCCTAATCATTACTTTTTCTGTCATAAAAGATGAAACTTTGTAAGGTTCCTGACTCGTGAATAGTGGTCACATTTGAATCGATGCGATATGTTCTGTTGAATTTGTTGGTGCAATCCTAACTGTTACTTTTCTATAGCAAAAAATGAAACTCTATAAGATTCTTGACACATGAATAATGATTGCATTTAAATTGGTGCTATCTAATCCGTTGATTTGTTAATGCAATCTTGATCACTACCTTTTTTGTTGTAAAAGATGAAACTCTGTAAGATTTCTAACTTGTGAACAATGGTCACATTTGAATTGGTGCAATCTCATCCATTGATGTTTTTGGTGCAATCCTAATTATTACTTTTTTGTCGTAAGAGACAAAATTATGCAAGATTCCTTACACGTGAATAGCGATCGTATTTGAATAGGTGTGATCTAATATGTTGATTTTGTCAATGCAATCCAGATCATTACTTTTTCGTAGCAAAAGACGAAACTCTATAAAATTCCTAATGTGTGAGCAGTGATCGTGTTTGAATTGATGCGATCTGATTTGTTGATTTTATCAGTGCAATCCTAATCATTACTTTTTTTGTTGCAAAAGATGAAACTTTGTAAGATTCTTGATGCATGAATAGTGATTGTGTTTGAATTGATGCGATTTGATTCAGTGATTTTATCGATGCAATCCTAACTGTTACTTTTTCTATATGCAATGAACGGTTCATATTTGACCTAGAAAATGAACAACATGGATGAACTAAAGTTTTTCTATAAATGTCATAGGAAATGAATATTTTTTACAGCCATTACATTTAGACACTTGTTATTTTCAAACTCCAACATTTTAAATTATCAATATTTATGTTAAGTTAACATTGTTATCATGAACAATACAACTTTTCTATGGATGTAACATCAACATAGATCGACACACATATCAAATGCAATAAATATTAGTTGGTTTTAATGTTGTTCTTATCACTTTTCTAATACTTACTTTCATTTATTTCCATTAACATGGTCACAAACAGCCGTTGATCGAATCATATTGTCATTTAATGCCTGCTCCTCATCCGTTAATAAAACCATTGTTAGAACGAGTGAGGTTTGGTGAAGCTACAAAGATGAGGCATTTCAAAATTGACAACCATTTGATAACTGCTCTTGTAGAAAGATAAAGGCTTGAAAAACACACATTCCATCTTTGGATGGGAGAATGCACAATGACCCTTCAAGATGTTGCGTTGCAACTAAGTCTTCGTATTGACGAAAAACCAATAACTGGAGAACCATATTTGGATTGGGAAGATATATGCCATACATACCTTGTTGTTTTCCTTCCAAAGGGGGAAACACTAATTATGAATGCATTAAAACTAAAGTGGTTGCACAAAAATATGAGCCCTTTCCCAACAGAACCAATAGGAGAACATCTACATGCCCATTGTATAGAATACATTTTAAGGCTTATTAGAGGTGTTTTGATGCTTGATAAGATAGGCAATTATGTTCACTTAATGTATCTACCATTATTAATTGACCTTGAACATACCCGACGATAGAGTTGGGGTTCAACATGTTTGGCTACACTTTATAGGGAGATGTGTATAGCTGTTCAACTAGAATCAAAAACTATAAATGGGTGTGCTTCATTGTTGTAATCCTGGGCATGGTATCACATGCCTTTTATTGCACGATCAGTCAATCGATAGCCAACATATCCATTTGTTATTAGGTAAGCAACATTTTCATCCATTTAAAACATACATAATTAAAGATATATTAACACAAAAAGTATTTTTCTAGATGGAGTGACAAAGGGCTACATTATAATGATACTCCTCGAGCTGATGTTATTGGGTATAGATCAAGAATTGATAGCATGAATCCTGATTAGGTTGAAAGTCTATTTTAGTATATACCGTAATTATTATTTCAATTCATGCTTTACCAACAACGTTAATGACTAATTTTTTCCTAGTAGTTTCTTTGGATGCCTTACACCAATTATAATGCGGTTATCCCACAAATTGCGTTTAAAGGGTCAAGTATATGGACTTCATGCATTGTAATAATATACTTCTCCACTATCGAATGACATCAAACAAATCGGGTCATAATTCAATTTGGACTATGTTAACCTGTACCAAGTCCCCTTAATAATCTTGATAAATTGCAAAAAATTGACATGCGTGGTCGCACAGGTGAAAATTGGGCTGAAAAACATAGCAAATGACTTTTCATTTGGAATGAAAGATAAAATAACATTTTAGTTGGTCAACCTTTATAAGGTCCTCTACTGTATACTCACAAGTAGATGGAATGATATTGTGTCAATTCAATTGTATTCCTATCAATCGAACAATTCTTGCAAGATCCACAAGTATCTACCAAAAAACAACTTGGGCAAATTTCACTTGCAACAAATAGCATGCCAACAGAGGAATGTGGACGATGTAGGAGTGAGGTTAAACAAACCATTTCCCTTGTGTTCGAAGTTGTTGATAATGAGTGTATACAACCACATAGACATTTTTTTGCATTTACTCCACCGCAAGAATAACCATATCATTTTTTCAATCCTTGACACTCTATAACATCCAATTTAGAATATTTCATTGAAAACATTTTTGGTACTTCCCTTGCAACACCTCAGTTAGCACACTCATACGTTTAGAATTTGTATTCAACCACCAATCCATCATTTTAACTAGTAGAGAATGATAATTCATCCACGTTATATGTTTAAAATTTTAATCTACCAAGTTTTGATTTACATATTGATAGCTAAGGCCACCAGACTGAGCAAAATTGATGGTTTCACCGACAAAAAAGAGAGATTACACCAACATCATCAACCGAGATGTAACTTAGCACGAATTAGGAGGCCATTCTGGTGTGGAATTGGACATCATTATAGTGACTAAACATGCATGATAAATCATGTCACTGCAATGTTAATATTAATAATACAAACTTATTGCTAAAAAGTAACCTTGTGAAAAGTTACAATCATGTGATTTTAGCCAATTATAATAACATTTTCTTGGTTGATTCAACCAAGTATGATCATTTCAATGTATTCATTGAAATGAATACTATCAAGATCAACCAATGTCTCATTTTAAAAAAGTCAAAACTATATCAAATTATATGCTAAAAAAAACACCCATGTAAAGCTAAAACAATGTGATTTTGGTTAATTTCTTTTCCTAGTTTTAATAAATTATAATAACATTTTCTTGACCAATTCAACTAATTTTAATCATTCCATTGTATAAAAAATATTGATAGTATAATACTTACATCTCTGAAAAATAGTGTGTAATTTATATTAATTGTTTCGGTATGAAGGATGGTCATCAAACAATCTAGTGACTATCCAAGTGCAAAACACTCCAAAATGTGTAATCTGCCTCCACTATGTGGGGAAACATCTATATATTAGGGTTTTTTTTCCTAACACCAAAATATCTTATTTTTATTTCTCAATCCCCCAAATGGTGTTGTATCATTAATGCTCTTAGTGGATCATGAATTAGTCATTATTATTGTTATCGTAATTGTTAAGCGATTTTTGGAATCCATATCTTATTGATAGAGTACCTTGATTTTTGCTTGAGTGATCGAGTCAGATGAAATATTTCTTATTCTAATACGAGTATATCTTAACTCGGCGCTTAATGTAACGACCCGGCTGGTCACTACACACAGCACAACACCACAACACCACACAGAAAAGAGCAAGTATATATATACAAACAACTAAAATATATACACAAGGTCCAATTTGGGGCTAAGAATTAGAGTATACAAAATACACCCAGCAATGCTGCACTAAAAAGCTAAAATAGCAAAATCATCAAAAAGAATAAGCTCCATCTGCCAGCTACAGACCTGCCTCAACTCACCAACCTAACCCTGCTCTACTCCTATACATAGTATGATCATTGCAGTCCAAACCACATGGAAACAACAAAGGGTAAGCTAGCGAAAAGAATCAGCATATAAAGCATATATAGAAAATATGAACAACTACAACTATCAGCACATATATTTTTCACATCATACAACATAAACAACGATAAACACACAATGCGTCGTCACGCATATCAACTCGGAGATCTCCTACAACAACTCAGGCTTACGGTCTACAACAGCTTAGCCTTACGACCTACAACAGCTTATCCTGACGGCCTACAATAGCTCAGCCTTACGGCTTACAACAACTCAGCCTTACGGTCTACAACAGCTCAACCTTACGGCCTACAACAGCTCAGCCTTACGGCCTACAACAGTTTATATCAACATGCATCACATCACAGCAATTCAGCATATATCAGCATATAGCACAGCTCAACAATATACAGCCCAGCTCAAACAACTTACAGCACAACAATATTATAAATCAGATCAACATTGAACAATAACAGCTTACAGCACAACAATATTATCATTAAGCTTAACACCATACATCAAAAGCATCTCAGCTCAGCAAATGTCAACATTAATCAGCATTTCTCAACATATATCAGCATATAAATGAACTTCACATCCGCGCCCGGCGCACTCCTGGTTGCGCCAGGCGTGGCCCAACCAGAGAGTACCAGGGCTCAAACGCGCTTGGCACAATTCCAATTGCGCCCGGTGTGCTAGAAGGCAGAGACTCCAAAGAGCCTCACGCGCCCAGTGTGCCAATCCCACGCTCATCGCAGGGAAGGCAGAGACCTCCCCAAGGTCTCACGCCCGGTGCAATACCCATTACGCCCGGCGCCACCTATGGCAGAGACTCCCAAAGAGTCTCCACGCCCGGCGAGACGTGGTCACGCCCGGCGCAGCACCAACAAATCCCAAAACATATTACATACTGATATCGCACCCAGCTTGGTCCAACCACGCCCAGCGTGGGCCATCCAGAGGCTCACACTCTCAAGCTCGCTCGGCAGTTACACCTTTGCGCCCGACGGGCTTGCCCAATGGAGCCCTCTAGTGGTCTCGCGCCCGATGCGAAGAACTGCACCCGGCGTGATATTCAGCAGCAACTCACCAAGTTTGAAAATCTTGCCCAAAACCTGCAAAAATCAACAACCCAAGCACATGCAAACCAGCCAAAATGTCCCATTTTCATCAAAGAACTCAAAAATACCATCTTTTCAACATGCAACCACCATTCATCAAAAACCCAAATTTTCATCAAAATCCCGAAAATTCCATTTTTCATCAAACTCAGCCAAAATCATCAAACATCAACAACTAATGAGCTTTTGGAACTCATTTACAGCCAAAAACAGCAAAAACCTAGCTTCTGTTACCTCAGTATGAAGAAATCTGAGCTCCGGGAAGAAGAAAAGCTTGAACGGGGAAGAAGCTTGAGCAAACGAAGGAGGAGAAGAAGAGAGAAAGTTCCGAACACTCAACAAGTACCACCCGACTCTAGCTCAGCACCTATATCACCACAAGGAATCAACAATTGATGGAAGAGGAGAGTGAGGAATGAGAGTGAGTGAGAGTTTAGAGAGAAAGAGAGTTGGGGAGAAAGGAAATCCGCACGGGGGTCTCACAACCACCCTGTCGCCACCGGCCCAAACGGGCCTCGGCGGTCGCGAAGACGGTCGAGCTCGCTTTTATTTTAGTTTTGAAAATGTATTGGATTATTAGAACGACTTGTTCTCAAACTGAGACCTTGTCGATCCTATCCAATTTATTTATTAAAACGTCTCACCAATCCATATTAATCCCAAGCGGGACCCTCCATGGATTAGTGGTTTTCGTAAAAGGAGGGTTCGTGGAGTCGCCACCAATGTTTTACTCAAAACATTGGAAAAAGGGATAAGGCAATTGATTTTATAAATCAACTTTGGCCATTACAACCAGAGTTGGGTAAGGGAGTCGGTTACGCGTGGGGAAGGTGTTAGCACCCCACAGCGCCCCTTTCGGGTTCCCTATGACAGATTATTTTCTAAAATAACAACGTAAAATTACTAAATTACCCCTATTTATTATAAGCGATTATAAATTAACTATCTACATGATGACAGTTTAAATATGCACACAGAAAGCAGTAAAAGGAAGGATTTAAGAAGAAACCTCTTGAAGCGTGCTTTTATATATTGAGTAAAACTGGGAAGCTTTTTGGCGTTCCCTCGCTCTACAAGCTCGCTTGCTCCTTCCTAAAACTTTTAACTATGGAAATCCGGAGGATTTCCCTTCGACTAGGTTCGATCCTCAAGCAAAATGGCTCGGGGCTCAAGAACTTTGTCGGATCAACTCTCCGAGTGATTTCTAGGGCAGAACACTGCTCAAAAACCCCAGAATACTCAAGGAGAGGGTTGAAACTATCTCCAAAAGTGTGGAATGACGTCCAATTGACGTCATATTTATAGGGAATAGGCGCAATACGGCCTACAGAAGCAATACGGCCGTATTGAAATTTTTGAACTTCAATACGGTCGTATTGAGTTCAATACGGCCGTATTGAAATTCAGAAATTTCAATGCGCCCGTATTGGTTTCAGTACGGCCGTATTGAAGTTTCAAAAACTTCAATACGCCGTATTGAGTTCACTGCGGCCGTATTGAAGCTTCAATACGGCCGTATTAAGTTCAGTACGGCCGTATTGGGCTTCATTCCCTCCACTTCCTTATTTTGAGCTATTCTAAGACCTCTAGACCTACAGAGAACCCTCCTAGGGCCTTCCAGGAGTCCTTCTAGCTGATCTTCCTTCAGTCTTCGAGAGTCTTCAAGCTTTATTTCCGACCCGGACAATTTTAGGGGTCTACAGCTGCCCCCCCTTTACTTAGTCGGACGGCCTTTTGGTGTATCGGCTGACAAGTAAAGGAGTTGACCCAATTGTCCGGGTGATGCGCCGACCTTCTGACTTGTAGCGTCTTCCGGTGGAAAATTGTCGAGTAGCCTCTCCAGGTTTTGCTTTGCTTGCTGCCCAAGCTGGAAGCTGTGAGTACCGCCTCTCCAGGCTTAGCTTCACTCTTTGTTCGAGCCGGAAGCTAAGTACCCTTGTGACAACGGTAGCAGTGTGAGTTTCGCCTCTCCAGGCTTAGTCTTGCTCTTTGTTCGAGCCGGAAACTAAGCACCTTTGTGACGACGGTGAGCAGTGTGAGTTTCGCCTCTCCAGGCTTAGTCTCGCTCTTTGTTCGAGCCGGAAACTAAGCACCTTTGTGACGACGGTGAGCAGTGTGAGTTTCGCCTCTCCAGGCTTTGCTTTGCTTGCTGCCCAAGCTGGAAGCTGTGAGTACCGCCTCTCCAGGCTTAGCTTCACTCTTTGCTCGAGCCGGAAGCTAAGTACCCTTGTGACGACGGTAAGCAGTGAGTGCCTCCTTTCCAGAGATAGCTTCGCTCATTGCTCGAGCCGGAAGCTGCATACCTCCGTGTTTGTGACGACGGGGTAGCGTGAATATCTCCTTTCCAGGGATTTGTGATGATTTTGTCTCCACAGTCCACGATGCTGCTTCGACGGTTGTTTTTTGATTTTTGTGCCACTGAGGGCTGGATAACGCAGGGATCCGTCTAGGGGATGTGCAGTCATTCATAGGTTCTTGTGTCTCAACTTTCCATTGCGTAGTTGGTGCCCACTGGGGAATTTCTGATTCCTTTGGGGTGCAGACACAAAGATGCTCCTTCTGATGTGAGCGGTGCCTTATGATTGGCTGACGTCCTTTCGGCGTTGGTGGAGTATCCCGGTTATCCTTGTTCGGGTGTCTCTTTTGGTTTTCTGATTTTGCTGCCTCTGTGTAGGCTGTTATCCACTGGGGGATTTTGTCGTTGATTTTGATTAGCCTCTTCTGTTAGGCATATTACCTTGATGTTCAATGATTGGCTGAGAGCCAGATTCCACTTGGGGAATGATTATTGATCTTTTTATGATTTTTCCTTTTGAAGGAGTGCCTCTTATGTAGGCGACTGGGGAATGGGGTTCAGTGTTCGGCTGAGTGCTGGATTCCGCTTGGGGAATATTTATTGATATTTTTTGATTTTTTCTCCTTTTGCAGGGATGCCTCTGAGTAGGCGATTGGGGAATGAGGGATCTTATGTATCCCAGAGTATTATTTAGGAAGCCTCTGCAGGCTTAGCCTCACTCAGCGCTTTGAGTCGGAGAGCTATCTTCCACTGAGGAAGTGTTAAGTCCTTTGACTTGTATATACTGTTTGGATGATCGCACTTCCATTGGGGATTGCGTCGGTTTTGCTTTGATAGCTCTTGCTGGGGATTTTGAATCCAAGAGCATGAGTTGAGGTTCCCTCTGGGGAGTATTATTTCTGCGAGCCTCTCCAGGCTCAATTATTCTGAGAGTATTTTTTCGGCAAGCCTCTCCAGGCTCAGTTATTCTGTACAAATTGTTTGTTGGATTTTCTGTATCCTTGCATTTTTGCTTGCTGCTGTCATACACAAGCAATTTTCTATTTTTCTATTTTATGCGGTTGCCTCATGATAAGGTCTTTGAATGTGCGACTAATGTGTGTGTGATGCACAAATACAATTTTTTATTTTTGTTCATTTATTTAGAAAAGTGAGTGGCTCTCCCTATCCTCTTCTTCTTGGAGGACTTTCTGTCATTGACGCGAGGGAGTATTTTTGTGAGCCTTTATGCAGGAGATTATGGATTTTACAGGAACCCCTCCAATTTTCTTTTATTGACCGATTATTAATGGAATTTCGTACAATTTTTATGAAAAACCAATTCAGAGGCATAATCACATGGTCAAGAAAGAAAAGAAACAAATGGATATTTTTATTGATATTCACAAGTGTTTTTACAGAAAGGTTTACAAAGGGAAATTTCTGAAGAATGGCTGGCCAGGGTAGGCTATATACATTGGGCTTAACAATTATATCTGTAATTGCTGCCCTTCCCGTTCCCTAGTTGCTTCGGGTGAGATGCCTGAGCCAGGAGTGTAGATGCTGCAAGACGCTTGCTTCTAGAAGATTATCACTTGAACCGCCTTTCGGTTTTCGATTCAAGTGATCGTTGCTTGCTTTACTTTTTGCATCTTATTCTTTTGCCCCTAATTTTTGCCTAGGACATGTCCTAGCGGGGATAATTTTGCCTTTGTTTTGCCTAGTACCCTTGTACTGGCGGGCTTTTTGTTTTGCCCTAACTTTTGCCTAGGATGCCCTTTTTGGGTTTTCATCCTAACGGGCTGATGCAAGCAACGTCTTCAAGCATAATACTTCTTTACCACGTCAGCGTTGACTGGGTATCGAAGTTCTTCTCCGTCCATGTCTGTGAGAATCAATGCTCCTCCGGAGAAGGCTCGCTTCACCACGTATGGTCCTTCGTAATTTGGGGCCCACTTTCCGATCTTGTCCTTTTGAGCTGGTAGCAATTTCTTCATCACCAGCTCTCCCTCATGGTAAATTCGAGGATGGACTTTCTTGTCAAAAGCCTTTTTGATCTTCCTTTGGTAGGCTTGACCATGGCATATGGCGTTCAGTCGTTTTTCTTCGATAAGGTTCAATTGGTCGTGTCGACTTTGAACCCATTCTGCCTCGGAAAGTTTTGCTTCCATGATTACTCTCAGAGACGGTATCTCGACTTCAACCGGCAGAACTGCCTCCATTCCATAAACAAGGGAGAATGGAGTAGCTCCCGTGGATGTACGTACTGAAGTCCTATAACCATGGAGAGCGAAGGGTAGCATCTCATGCCAGTCTTTGAATGAGACAACCATCTTTTGTACTATCTTCTTGATATTCTTATTGGCTGCCTCGACTGCCCCATTCATCTTTGGTCGATATGGGGAAGAGTTATGGTGCTGAATTTTGAACTCTTTGCACAGTTCTTCCACCATCTTATTGTTCAAATTGGATCCATTATCAGTGATGATTTTGTCGGGAATACCGTATCTGCATATGATATTCTTTCTGATGAAGGATGTTACCACCTTTCGGGTCACATGAGCATACGATGCCTCTTCTACCCATTTGGTGAAATAGTCAATGGCCACAAGGATGAACCTATGTCCATTGGATGCCTTTGGCTCGATGGGTCCAATAACATCCATGCCCCACATTACGAATGGCCATGGTGAAGCCAACACATTGAGTGGCGTTGGTGGGACATGAATGTTGTCGGCGTATGCTTGACACTTGTGGCATTTCCAGACGTATTGGTAACAATCCTTTTCAATGGTCGACCAATAATATCCTGCTCTGAGGATTTTCTTAGCCATTGCAGGCCCGGGGATATGGGTACCGAAAACCCCCTCATGTATTTCTTTGATTACATTTTGAGCTTCGACTTGGTCTATGCACCTCAACAAGACCGAGTCATAATTCTTTTTGTAGAGGGTTTCTCCAATCAACAGAAATCCCATGGCCCTTCTTCGGATATGCTTTTTATCATTATCGCTAGCCATATCAGGATATTCCCCTTTTGACAGATATTGTTTGATGTCATGGAACCATGGATGATCGTCAACAGCTTCATCTATCAGTAGGCAGAACGCTTGCTTATCGTGCCGCCGGATATTGATGATGGGCATTTCATGCTCCTTATCCAAGGCGAACATCGATGATAGTGTAGCAAGGGCGTCAGCGAACTGATTTTCCTCCCTTGGGATATATTCAAAGACGACATTTTGAAAGAATTGTATCAGGTCTTTGATATGTTCAACATATGGTATCAGCTTAGGATTTCGGACTTCCCATTCACCTCGCAGTTGGTGGATGACTAAAGCCGAATCTCCGAATACTTTGAGCTTTAGGATACCATTGTTGATTGCTGCTTGGATTCCTAACGCGCAAGCCTCGTATTCGGCCATGTTATTTGTACAGTCGAAGTTGAGTCTTGCCGTTAAGGGGATATGCTTTCCTTGTGGGGAGATTAATACTATTCCAATCCCCTGTCCAAGCATGTTGGAGGCTCCATCAAAATACATGGTCCACGCATCATCTTTTGGTTCTTCATGTTGTATACTCATTATATGCTCATCGGGGAAATCATCCTGAAGGGATTGGTAATCATTGGTCGGCCCGTGTGCTAGGTAATCAGCTAGGGTACTACCCTTGATGGCTTTTTGTGTGACATGTATGATGTCGAATTCTGATAATTGTACTTGCCATCGGGCGATCTTCCCAGTGATTATTGGCTTGTCGAACACATACTTAATTGGATCCATTTTGGAAACCAACCAAGTAGTATGCCTTATCATATACTGCCTGAGCCTTTGTGTTGCCCATGCTAACGCACAGCAAGTCTTTTCTAATGGCGTGTAGCGGGTTTCATAATCTAGAAATTTCTTGCTCAAGTAGTAGATGGCTCGTTCTTTCTTTCCAGTTTCGTCCTGTTGCCCTAGCACGGCTCCCATGGACTCATCAAGCACTGTTAGATAGAGGATTAATGGCCTTCCTTCGACAGGTGGCACCAATACTGGTGGATTGGCCAAGCACTGTTTGACCTTGTCAAAAGCTCGTTGACAATTCTCATCCCAAGTTTCGGAATGATTCTTGCGCAATAGCTTGAATATTGGCTTGCACGTGTCAGTCAACTGTGCGATGAACCTTGCAATGTAGTTCACCCTGCCAAGGAATCCTCTTATCTCCTTCTCGGTTTTAGGAGGAGGCATTTCCATTATTGCCTTTACTTTATCGGGGTCCACCTCTATGCCTTTTTCACTAACGATGAACCCGAGAAGCTTACCCGACCGGACTCCGAAAGTACACTTAGCCGGATTTAGCTTAAGCTGATACTTGCGAAGCCGATTGAATAATTTTCTCAAATATTGAATATGGTTCATCTCGTCTTTTGACTTCGCGATCATGTCATCCACGTATACTTCAATTTCTTTGTGGATCATATCGTGGAATAGCGTCACCATCGCTCGTTGGTAGGTGGCACCCGCATTTTTAAGTCCAAAAGGCATCACCCTGTAGCAGAAAGTTCCCCAGGGTGTAATGAAAGAAGTTTTCTCGCGGTCTTCTATATTCATCTTGATTTGATTATACCCCGAGTATCCATCCATAAAGGAATAGAGTGTGTTTGTGGCGGTGTGATCCACAAGTGTATCGATGTGGGGTAAGGGAAAATCGTCCTTTGGACTGGCATGATTCAAATCCCTATAATCAACACACACTCTAACCTTCCCATTCTTTTTGACGACTGGCACAATGTTAGCCAGCCATTCAGGATACTGGGATACAACCAAGAATCCCGCGTCCAATTGTTTTTCTACCTCCTCCTTAATCTTTAAGGACCATTCGGGCTTGATTCGTCGAAGCTTTTGCTTAATGGGTCGAAACCCCTCTTTTAAGGGCAACTTGTGTTCGACAATGTTGGAGTCCAAACCGGGCATATCATGGTACGACCATGCAAATACGTCCTTGTATTCCCTCAATAATTGAATCAATTGTGTTTTTATTCCATCACTGATACGGGTCCCAATGTTGACCTCTTTCAATTCTCGATCCTGCCCCAAATTCACGGTCTCCAATTCTTCTTGATTCGGTTGGAGTAGACGAGCTTCTTGATCTAGCAGTCTTTGCAGATCCGGAGAGATGGTCTCCTCATCACTGTCCAACTCAACCCATTCACCCTCGGTTTTCGGATCCCGGTCAGAGCGAGCAATCACAGACATAATTATTTATTGGTTCTGTTTAGGTTTAGAGTTTATTAATATTAATGAGAGAGAGAGAATAGAACAAAATGAGAGAATAATGTGTGAAAAAAAAATGCCTCTTTATTGATATATGAGTGTAAAACTGTACAAAACCCTTTATTTACATGAAAAGGTCCTCATGATCTCGGGTACTGATCATGAGTCCCTAAAAGAAAAAATATGGAGGGGCCCTATCATGGCTTGCCTTTCTCTCTACTCCTGCTGCGGTAGAGGATTCTTGCTCACGTCGGGCGCCGTCGAATCGAAAGTGACCCACCCAGCATCGATAAGGTCTTGGACCTTATACTTGAGAGCTCTGCAGTTCTCCGTTGAATGTCCCGGTGCCCCCGAATGGTATAGACATTTGTCTTGTGGATTGTACCAATCGGGGTAAGGTGGATTCACTTTCTTTGGTGGAATGTAAGCTATAAGACGCGCCTCCACTAGCTTCGGCAGGAGATCGCTATAAGTGGTCGGAAGTTTGTCAAACTTCTTCACAGAGTTGTATTGCGATTTGCCTGACTTCGAAGTGGAAGAAGATGGGGAAATGGTTACAGTGTTGACTCCTCCTTCTTTCTTCTTCCCGAAGGCCTTCTTAGCTTCATATGGTTGGGAAGGCTTAGCCAGCTTCCCACTTTTAAGTCCTTGTTCCACCCGTTCTCCAATGGTGATGATGTCCGAGAAGAGTGTCGTTGTGTTCCCTATCATTTTATCGTAATAGGGACCAGTCAACGAGTTGATGAATAAGGACACCGTCTCCTTATCCGACAGCGGGGGTTCTATCTGTGCCGCCAACTCCCTCCAACGTTGGGCGTACGCCTTGAAGGATTCATCATTCTTTTTACTCAAGGCTTGAAGATCTGACCTATCGGGTGTTAGGTCGATGTTGTATTTATAGCGCTTGAGAAAGGCGTCGGCCAACTGCCTCCATGTATGTACTAGATTTCCATCTAGCTGCATATACCAGTTGAGTGCAGTTTCAGCTAAGCTCTCTTGAAAGCAGTGGATCAAGAGCTTTTCATTTGTGGCATATGCAGCCATCTTGCGACAGTACATGGTGAGATGACTTTTGGGGCAAGTCGATCCCACATACTTTGGGAAATCCGGCACTTTAAATTTAGGAGGGAATTGAATGTCCCTCACTAAGCACATGTCGGCGGCATCTTTGATGTCAAAATCATGCCCCTCCATAGCCCTTAGCCGATCCTCGAGGGCGTGGAATTGTTCCTTTGATACTTCGGGCTCTTTAACCATAATTCCAGCCCCAAGGTGTACGGCGTGTGGAGGATCTTTTTCATGCTCTTCCTCCTCTCCCTCATGATGGGACCCATGATCACTATGATGAGATTCATGGACGTTGTGATGACGCATGAGTTCCATCATTTGCGCCATTTGGTCTTTAAGTTGTGAAAGCTCGGTTGTGAGCTTTTTGTTTTGCTCCTCCAATGCTTCCATTTTCTTGATCTTCTTTGCGCGTGTGAGGACAGAGAGATGACCAGCCACTTTCTAAAAATGAATATTTAATCTAATTAATTTATGGAATGAATACGCTCTTGACATGAGCTTGATAACCCTCCATTTTTAAGGCGCTGCCTTTTTAAAATAGAGTGTTACCACCCTCCTTGACTTATGATCTCTCCTCAACGGAGAATCTCGATAATTATGGGTCACTTTTACTCATGTCAAGAGGTATTGGTGAACCTAAAATGCATGGTTTATGAGGATGCATGATATCTTTATTGGTAATGATGCACATGCTCCTCATTTTTATTATATTTTTACACATGGTCTTTCCTCTCATGTCATGGTTTTTTCATGCATGGGGATTATTCTTCAGACCTTATCACGAGGTTATTTATTAATGCACAAACAATTACACATAACGAATGCACAAACAATTCACTCATCCACGAACAGTCACGAGCGAATCACGAGGTAGGGGTATCCTGCAGAAAGGTGCATATTCAAGGTAGGTTCTAACTGTTCTCACCAGTCCAAGGCCCCCAAGGTGCCCCCATTATAGGGACCCAATTCCTCTCATCGTAGGTCGATGGAAAGCTCCAACGCACCGTCGGACTCAAGTTCATGGTTATCACCTTGAGTGATGTTTTCCGACAACGGTCTACGGGCACCTATAGACCCATTCGACAACCGGCCGTACTAACATCCACTCCCTATGGTTAATCACTCATGCCCCCGGGTATAGAGGGAACTGTTGTGTGCAAAGGTTTGTGTGCAGTTTTTATTTCAAACAATTGCGGAATTTAAACATACAACAGTTATTTAAAAGCCACATAGATAAACATGTTATCATACAAGCAAGGGGTAATGAAGTAATTTTAACTATTATTTGTTAAAAATAATCTGTCACTAAATGGGACTGACTCTCGAGGCTTCCCCAGTGGAGTCGCCATCTGTCGCCACCGGCCCAAACGGGCCTCGGCGGTCGCGAAGACGGTCGAGCTCGCTTTTATTTTAGTTTTGAAAATGTATTGGATTATTAGAACGACTTGTTCTCAAACTGAGACCTTGTCGATCCTATCCAATTTATTTATTAAAACGTCTCACCAATCCATATTAATCCCAAGCGGGACCCTCCATGGATTAGTGGTTTTCGTAAAAGGAGGGTTCGTGGAGTCGCCACCAATGTTTTACTCAAAACATTGGAAAAAGGGATAAGGCAATTGATTTTATAAATCAACTTTGGCCATTACAACCAGAGTTGGGTAAGGGAGTCGGTTACGCGTGGGGAAGGTGTTAGCACCCCACAGCGCCCCTTTCGGGTTCCCTATGACAGATTATTTTCTAAAATAACAACGTAAAATTACTAAATTACCCCTATTTATTATAAGCGATTATAAATTAACTATCTACATGATGACAGTTTAAATATGCACACAGAAAGCAGTAAAAGGAAGGATTTAAGAAGAAACCTCTTGAAGCGTGCTTTTATATATTGAGTAAAACTGGGAAGCTTTTTGGCGTTCCCTCGCTCTACAAGCTCGCTTGCTCCTTCCTAAAACTTTTAACTATGGAAATCCGGAGGATTTCCCTTCGACTAGGTTCGATCCTCAAGCAAAATGGCTCGGGGCTCAAGAACTTTGTCGGATCAACTCTCCGAGTGATTTCTAGGGCAGAACACTGCTCAAAAACCCCAGAATACTCAAGGAGAGGGTTGAAACTATCTCCAAAAGTGTGGAATGACGTCCAATTGACGTCATATTTATAGGGAATAGGCGCAATACGGCCTACAGAAGCAATACGGCCGTATTGAAATTTTTGAACTTCAATACGGTCGTATTGAGTTCAATACGGCCGTATTGAAATTCAGAAATTTCAATGCGCCCGTATTGGTTTCAGTACGGCCGTATTGAAGTTTCAAAAACTTCAATACGCCGTATTGAGTTCACTGCGGCCGTATTGAAGCTTCAATACGGCCGTATTAAGTTCAGTACGGCCGTATTGGGCTTCATTCCCTCCACTTCCTTATTTTGAGCTATTCTAAGACCTCTAGACCTACAGAGAACCCTCCTAGGGCCTTCCAGGAGTCCTTCTGGCTGATCTTCCTTCAGTCTTCGAGAGTCTTCAAGCTTTATTTCCGACCCGGACAATTTTAGGGGTCTACACACCCCAACAACAGGAGTTTTCGTCCCAAAAAATAGACTTACTTAGGAATAGAAACGGAAACCGCTCCCTACACTGCTGCTCCACCTCCCAAGTAGCCTCACCAGTAGTTGAATCCCACAACACCTTCACCAGAGCTATGGACTTGCCCCTCAACTCCTTCAGCTTATGATCCACCACAGCTACCGGTGACTTCCCAAAAGTCAAATTCTCCTTCACCCTCACATCATCCAGCTCCACCACATGACTAGGGTCATGGTCATACTTCCTCAGCTGGGATACATGAAATACATCGTGTAGGTTTGAAAGAGACGGTGGCAAAGCCAACCGATAAGCAACCAGACCCACACGCTGTATAATCTGATAGGGACCAACAAACCTCGGTGTCAACTTCCTAGCCTTCAGCGCTCTACCCACTCTAGAGGTCGGGGTCACCTTCAGAAACACATGTTCCCCTTTGGCAAACTCCAAAGGCTTTCACCTTTTGTCAGCATAAGATTTTTGCCTACTCTGAGTAGTCTTCATCCTCTCCTGAATCAGCTTCACCTTCTCAGTAGTCTGTAGGATCAACTTCGGTCCCACAACCACTAACTCACCATCTTGATACCAACACAGAGGAGTCCTACATCTCCTGCCATACAAGGCTTCAAACGGCGCCATCCCAATACTAGCATGAAAGCTATTATTGTAAGTAAACTCCACCAGTGGTAGGACTTCCTCCCAGCTTCCCAAGTGGTCTAACACACAAGCCCTCAGCAAATCCTCTAAGGACTGGATTGTCCTCTCTGACTGACCATCCATTTGTGGATGATAAGCAGAACTCAACTTCAGCTTCGTGCCTAAGGCTTGATGTAGACTCTACCAAAATCTAGAAGTGAACCTCGGATCTCTGTCTGAAATTATACTGGAAGGCACCCCGTGCAACCGTACTATTTCCCTCATATACAACTGCGTCAGCTTCTCCAAGGACCACTTGATGTTGACAGGCAAGAAATGCGCACACTTGGTCAACCGATCAACAATCACCCAGATAGCATCACTATTCCTAGCCGACCTAGGTAACCCCACAATGAAGTCCATAGTGATACTATCCCACTTCCATTCCGGAATCTCCATCTGCTGCATCAACCCACTCGGCTTATGATGCTCCACCTTCGCCTTCTGACAAGTCAGACAGGCCGCCACATATTCAGCTATCTTCCTCTTCATACCAGACCACCAGAAAGTCTTTTTCAGGTCTTGGTACATCTTAGTCATACCAGGATGTATGCTAATAAGTCTGCTCTTGTGGCCTTCCTCCAACACAGCTCTTTTCAACTCAGCATCATGAGGTAGGAAAATTCTGCCCTTGAACCTCAAGATACCATCTCCGCCCAGTTCAAAACCAACAGCCTTCTCGGTACCCAGCAACCCAAGAAGTTTCACCAGCTCAACATCTTGTAACTGTTTCTGTCCAACCTGCCTCACGAACTCACTAGTTATGGTAATCATTCCATAACTAATGTGATCCTGAGCTAACTCCACACAGAGATTCAAATCTCTGAACTCCTTCACCAGCTCCAGCTCTTTCACCATCATACTAGACATGTGAATGGATTTCCTACTCAGTGCATCCGCCACAACATTGGCCTTCCCAGGATGATACATCAACTGGAAGTCATAATCCTTCAGAAACTCCATCCACCGCCTTTGCCTCATGTTCAGCTCCTTCTGATCAAACAGGTACTTCAGACTCTTGTGATCACTAAAGACGCTGAACCGAGCACCATACAGATAATGCCTCCATATCTTCAAGGCAAAAATAACTGCTGCCAACTCCAAGTCATGAGTAGGATAATTCCTCTCATGGTTCTTCAGTTGCCTTGAAGCATATGCCACCACTTTCCTATTCTGCATCAGCACACACCCCAGACCCAGGTGAGAAGCATCACAATACACATCAAAGGGCTCACCAGAATTGGGCAACACCAGCACAGGAGAAGTAGTCAACCTCCTCTTCAACTCATCAAAACTCTGCTCACAAGCATCTGTCCAAATGAACGGCTGCTCCTTCCTTGTCAACTGGGTTAGAGGCGCTACTATCTTAGAGAATCCTTCAATGAACCGTCGATAGTAACCTGTTAGACCCACAAAACTCCGAATATCAGTGACAGTCCTAGGACGTTCCCACTACAACACCGACTCCACCTTAGCCGGATCAACAGCAATCCCCTCAGCTGAAATCACATGTCCCAAGAACTTCACTTCATTCAACCAGAACTCACATTTTGAAAGCTTAGCGTACAGCTGCTTCACCTTCAAAATTTCCAGCACCAATGCTCTCCATGCTCCTCCGGGGTCCTTGAATAAATCAGGATGTCATCAATAAACACCACCACAAATTTATCCAAGAAGGGCCGGAAGATCCTGTTCATGTAATCCATGAACACTACCGGGGCATTGGTCACACCAAACGCCATCACAACATACTCATAGTGACCATACCTAATCCTGAAAGTAGTCTTCGGTATGTCACCCTCCTTCACCCTGATTTGGTGATAACCTGACCTCAAGTCAATCTTGGAAAATACAAATGCTCCCCTCAGTTGATCCATTAAGTCATCTACCCGGGGAAGTGGATATTTGTTCTTAATGGTCAACTTTTTCAACTGCCGGTAATCCACACAAAGTCGACTACCTCTATCTTTTTTCTTTACCAACAACACGGGAGCACCCCACGGTGATACACTCGGCCGCACCAACTGCTTCTCCAACAGGTCCTCCAACTGACCTTTCAGCTCAACTAGCTCAGTTGGGGCCATCCTATAGGGAGCCACCGACACTAGCCCTGCACCTAGAACCAAGTCAATACTAAACTCCATCTCCCTAGTAGGAGGCAACCCAGGCACCTCATCCGGAAACACTTCAGCAAAATCTCTCACCACATCAATTTCAGCAATGACCCTCTCGGTCTCCACACTCATGGCAGCAAGTAGAAGACAACACTCTACTCCATCTTTCAACAATGATTTAGCTTGGCCAGCTGAAATCAACAACTCATCCTCCACCTGAGGAAATATCAACTTCCTATTGGCACAATCTATAAGGATGCGATTGGCAGACAACCAATCCATCCCTAAGATTATGTCAATATCCACCAAAGGCAAACAAATCAAGTTCACCTTATACCTCTTCTCATTCACAACAATAGGACAGCCAACACACAGCTCAGAGGCAACTACCGAAGCAGAAGCGGGCATCGACACTAGCAGTCTCAACCCCAAATCACACACCGACACACCCAGCATAGCAGCACAAGCATACGAGATAAAGGAGTGGGAAGCTCCAGAATCAAACAAAAACATCACATCCTTACCAGTAGCTTTACCCTTCCCCTTCACAAGATCTGAGGAAGTAGAAGCTTCAGCCCTAAACAAAGCGAATACTCTGCCAGCAGTAGTAGGTCTATCACCCCTCTAAGCATCGCCTCTCTGAGCACCCCTCTCCGGTCTGTTCCTGGCGGGACAGTTGGTCGACTCATGACCCATCTGATGGTACCTGAAACACCGGCTCTCCGTGTGTGGACAATCCTTGACAAAATGGGGTCCAACACACCTGTAGCATTTAAGAGTGGCACATCCACCCTGTCTCCCTCCTCTGGTAGCATCAGTAGGTTGCCTAATGACAGGACTCCCTTGTTATGGTTGGGGCCTATCATATGGCTTCCTCTGACTTCCTCCTCTCTTGGACCCAGCTGGTCCCTCAGCAGTCTTCATCACACGGTTGCCACCTTCTAACCGCTCAACCACCTCAGCCTTCTCCACCAAGGCCGAAAACTCAGTGATGGCCATAGGCACCACCACCCTCTTCAGCTCTTGCTTTAGACCCTTAGCAAATTTCCTGCATTTCCAAGCCTCAGATATAGCTTGCGAATAGAAACGAGCCAGGTGCTCGAATCTCATCGCATACTCGGATACTGTCATCCCTCCCTAGTGCAACCGCATGAACTCAGCTTCCTTGGCGTGCCTCACGCTCTCTGGGAAATACTTCTCCAGGAACATCCTCCTGAAGCACTCCCAATCAAGAACAACTCCTCTAGTAGTCAGCATATGGTGAGTACCCCTCCACCAATGCTCAGCCTCTCCAACCAGCATGTAAACAGCATATGCCAGCCTTCTCTCCTTAGAACATCCCAACACAGTGAAGATCTTCTCCAGCTCACAAATCAAGTGGTTAGCTATCTCTAGGTCTGCATCTCCCTTGAACTGAGAAGGATGGCGTTTCCGGAACTCAGCTAGATCTTGACTCTCCTATGACCCCACGGGCCTCGTTGCACCAGCTGCAGCTCTATTAGCGTCCATCCTAGCAAAATAAACATTTTTCTACTGCATAGCCATAGCCATCATCTCCATGGCACGGGCTATCTGCTCATTGGTTCTAGTCATTATCTACAAAAGTAACAGCACCTTCAGTATATAATAACTAAACCAAACAACAATCAACAGCACAACAAGCAACACAGGAATCAGCACAACAAAGCAACACAACACAGATCTAAGCACAACAAAAGCCTAAAGGAACCAACTCCACAGAGTGTCCACTAGACTCGAACTACTCTGATACGACTAAAGTGTAACGACCCGGCTGGTCACTACACATAGCACAACACCACAACACTACACAGAAAAGAGCAAGTATATATATATATATACAACTAAAATATATACACAAGGTCCAATTTGGGGCTAAGAATTAGAGTATACAAAATACACCCAGCAATGCTGCACTAAAAAGCTAAAATAGCAAAATCATCAAAAAGAATAAGCTCCATCTGCCAGCTACAGACCTGCCTCAACTCACCAACCTAACCCTGCTATGCTCCCATACATAGTATGATCATTGCAGTCCAAACCACATGGAAACAACAAAGGGTAAGCTAGTGAAAAGAATCAGCATATAAAGCATATATAGAAAATATGAACAACTACAACTATCAGCACATATATTTTTCACATCATACAACATAAACAACGATAAACACACAATGCGTCGTCACGCATATCAACTCAGAGATCTCCTACAACAACTCAGGCTTACGGTCTACAACAGCTTAGCCTTACGACCTACAACAGCTTATCCTGACGGCCTACAATAGCTCAGCCTTACGGCTTACAACAACTCAGCCTTACGGCCTACAACAGCTCAACCTTACGGCCTACAACAGCTCAGCCTTACGGCCTACAACAGTTTATATCAACATGCATCACATCACAGCAATTCAGCATATATCAGCATATAGCACAACTCAACAATATACAGCCCAGCTCAAACAACTTACAGCACAACAATATTATAAATCAGATCAACATTGAACAATAACAGCTTACAGCACAACAATATTATCATTCAGCTTAACACCATACATCAAAAGCATCTCAGCTCAGCAAATATCAACATTAATAAGCATTTCTCAACATATATCAGCATATAAATGAACTTCACATCCGCGCCCGGCGCACTCCTGGTTGCGCCAGGCGTGGCCCAACCAGAGAGTACCAGGGCTCAAACGCGCTTGGCACAATTCCAATTGCGCCCGGTGTGCTAGGAGGCAGAGACTCCAAAGAGCCTCACACGCCCAGCGTGCCAATCCCACGCTCATCGCAGGGAAGGCAGAGACCTCCCCAAGGTCTCACGCCCGGTGCAATACCCATTACGCCCGGCGCCACCTATGGCAGAGACTCCCAAAGAGTCTCCACGCCCGGCGAGACGTGGTCACGCCCGGCGCAGCACCAGCAAATCCCAAAACATATTACATACTGACATCGCACCCAGCTTGGTCCAACCACGCCCAACGTGGGCCATCCAGAGGCTCACACTCTCAAGCTCGCTCGGCAGTTACACCTTTGCGCCCGACGGGCTTGCCCAATGGAGCCCTCTAGTGGTCTCGCGCCCGACGCGAAGAACTGCACCCGGCGAGATACTTAGCAGCAACTCACCAAGTTTGAAAATCTTGCCCAAAACCTGCAAAAATCAACAACCCAAGCACATGCAAACCAGCCAAAATGTCCCATTTTCATCAAAGAACTCAAAAAGACCATATTTTTCAACATGCAACCACCATTCATCAAAAACCCAAATTTTCATCAAAACCCTGAAAAATCCATTTTTCATCAAACTCAGCCAAAATCATCAAACATCAACAACTAATGAGCTTCTAGAACTCATTTACAGCCAAAAACAGCAAAAACCTAGCTTCCCTTACCTCGGGGAAGAAGCTTGAGCAAACAAAGGAGGAGAAGAAGAGAGAAAGCTCTGAACACTCAACAAGTACCACCCGACTCTAGCTCAGCACCTATATCACCACAAGGAATCAGCAATTGATGGAAGAGGAGAGTGAGGAATGAGAGTGAGTGAGAGTTTAGAGAGAAAGAGAGTTGGGGAGAAAGGAAATCTGCACGGGGGTCTCACACTTAAACAATGCGACACCTAATCAGCACATGCGCTTCATAAATATATAATCGTACAAATACCTAGATGATACACTAGTCAGCGAAATACTGGGACAGTGCACTGGTCAACAAAATGCATAAACATTACATTAGTCAGATAATAAAGGGACAATACATAGTTGGAAAAATCCCTAGAAGGCAAACTAGTCGGTAAAAAATTAGGATGGTACATTAATAATATTAAGTTAAATAGATAAAATTATATATTTTAACATAAGAGTATAATGTCCTTATTTTTCAGAAGAGAATAATATACTTTATTTTAAATTTTATCATTAAAATAAAATAAAAAGTATTAAAACATTAAAATAATTTTTATTTTAAATTTCAAAAATATAATATAATTAAAGTTTAAAATTTTAAAAAAATATTAGTTAGAATTCGATTTTAAAGAAATCGAATTCTAAATTATTAACAAATCATACACGGTAATAGTTAACTGTGAATTTGGGTTTAGTAATCATGAATTCACAAAGGCACAATAAAGAAGGTCACTATATTGTATAATTTTTGAAAGAGACCATATATGTATGTTTAAGTCCATTGAGGTTCAACCACATAAGAAAATAGCAAACAAATACCTAAATATGAGATATTGATTGAATCTTGATTATTTCAATCAATTCTTTAATCTAATTTTTATCTCACAAACCAAATTTCATAATCATACATTTCTATTTTGTGTTTTCAAATTCAACCACATCAAAGTCACCCAACATACATTTTTTAAAATATGACGAACGAAGGAATATTAATGTTGCTCACTCCATTATGAAACAAATAATGAACATTAGAGTACCTCTAACGGAGGTTGCTTAAGATGTATCTTAAAGATAAAGAATGATGCTTACAAAAAATTTTCATTGGAATGATCTAACGTGGCAAGAAAAGTTGAAAATCTTTTAGATCCATTACTTCGGCAAGGAACGATGCTTGGAACTCTAAAATATCAAATGAAGAGCTCTCAATGGTTCATCCCTCTAAGGTGGAAGCTTCAACAATATGCCTCGGATAGCCACGCCTCGTCGTAGCCATCGGCCAACGCCACAATTGCCAACCCTTGCGCAAACCACTCCCCGCGCGGAGACTTCAAAGAAAGCCTTGGTCATGATACGCGGATGAGTTCCACGTGGATGAGCTTCTCCGGAAAAAGCTAATGAATTACCGCGTTGAAGAAATTGAAATGGAATGTTCACATTGCGTACAAGTTGGATTGTTTATAATAAAATAATCATATTAGGCAAACCCACCTTGGTATCACAAATTCTTGAAAGGAAGAAAAAGGGAAGGTGAACATTGAAAAAAAATAATAGGGAAAGGTGCGGTAATTCAAAAAAAAAATGGAAAAGTAAACGTTGGAAAAAATTGAACATTTGAGACAAAGGCTAGCATGAAAGAGGAAGGGGAATCTAAACCTTGGAAAAAAATTGAACGTTGTGTTAAAAAGTGAACGTTCGGCGGCCTATAAATTGATGCACTATTCCCTTTTCTCTTATTGATTGTTTTTCATCTCCAATTTTTCTTTGTGATGTGTTTAAAATAAATTTTTTACATAGATCGCAACTAATATAATTTTCAAAGTTATTTTAATTATTTACAAAATTAAGTACCAATATAATTTTACATGAATCCCTTTTTATTATCGTATTTTTTTATTATGTAATTTTTTTTGTTTGTTATTCATATTTATATATTATATTATCCATAATAATTTTTTTTAATTTATCAAAAAATAGTGTTAGTTGTCAAAAAGTGTAGTATGAATTGTCAAAAAGTAAAAATACTTATAAACAATTTATATTGAAGAAAAATTATAAATCCTAAACCCTAAATCCATTAGGGTTTAGAGTTACATATGAGCAACTCCTATTATAAATACTCTTATGAAACAATCTTATTACTTTTTTCGATGCACCATCTCCATTAATTATTACAAAGAAATTTTCCTTTACCGGTTTTCTAAAAATTATTCCAACAACCAAAAATGTTTTGTGAATCTCATTTATGATGATTAACACATGACAAAACAACAAATGAAAAAAGTACTTATTCTTTTTATACGTTACATCAAAAGTTAAAACATCATCAAAGGCCTCATAATTCATTTCACTTTTTTCCATTACACCAAAATAAATGTTGAAATCTCATGTCATCATCAAACTACAATCATTAACGGTCTTTCAAACTCAATTCCAAAAAGTAAATCAATGTGCCATTAACATAAGTAGATTGTTACCATATTTATTTCCCTACTAAGTAATTATTAATATCTTTTCTCACATATCTAACCTTGTGATATCTCCTAGAATTGTTGGAAAATGCAATAAGTGTGTGTGGGTAGGTATCGGGGAGGGAGGGTCTAATACCAACCTTTAGAAAATTTTCAATTTGCATAATATCAATAAAACTCATTTTCATGTGCTTGAGTAACAATATAAAATATTGTTCTTCACGAAATTTACGATTGTGATCAATTGTAAAATTTGTGACAATCCATCGAGTCATATAAATTTCCGCATCAACATGAAACATTATATCCTACCCACATTTTGGTTTATTTTTTATTCACACTTTCTCCTTTTTAGATTCAGATGTTTGCTATAATATTTCTCTCTTCTCACAATAAAAGAAATCATGTAATAAAATAATACTTGTCACTAAAAAGTAGTTTTATTTATATTATAAATATAATATATGTTGATATATTATTAAAAAAAATGACTATAATATATGTTATTAAATATTATTTAAAACAATATTAAAATTATGTGTAGTTATAAGTCAAGTATATTTATATCTATAATGATATTTTTTGTTTGTCAATATACAAAATATTTTGTTGTGTTAGAGTATTTAAATTGAAAGAAGTAGGAAAAAAGTGGAAAAGAAAAGAAGAGTTTTTATTTTCATTTATTTAGTTAGATAAAAAAGTGGAGAGAAAGAAAATAGATTCTTTTAAAATTTTGTGTAATGATACATTTGCCACCTTAATATAAATAGACCTTCTAATAAGGAGACAAGGTTATAATTATAATTTTAGGTGAGTCTCATATTTTGTTATCTTTTTTGTTTTCCTCGCTAAAGGAGAGGTTTTTTTTTTTTTTTTTAAATTTTTTTTATGGGTCTCATACCTTTTTTTAGAGTTGTTAAAATGGGCCACAACCTATGAGTCAACCTACCTCATCATGGGTTCGACTCGAGTTGGATTCAAAAATATTTGTAAATTTCAGTAATGTTGAAAATTCGGCCCAATTCATTAGAACTCGACTCACTTAGGTTGAACCTGTGATGAGTCAGGTTGGCTTGCCATCCCACTAATACAAGAAAAAATGAAAATGAACCCCCAACCCACTAAGGCACTAATGTGAAAAAAATTAAAATCTAGTGTCCCAACCCATGAAGGATACACAAAGGATGGGGATTACTTGACTTTATTCACTTGAACGTTCCGCATTAGGAATTTAAGATTCTATCTTTTGTATTCTTCTTCGCCTCTTCAATGTCTTTGTGCACCGCCATCGCGTATTGTCACTGCGTGACCGTCTCAATCCACACCCACAAACTCTTCTACACCACACACTGCCACCACATGCATAACTTCATAGAGTGACCACCACATTCTACATACACAGACTCTTCCGCATCATGCACCACCACCGTACGATGACCAATGTGTGATTGCCACCACATGACTACCATCACATGATTTCCACAATGCACTACTACCATTCCACGCACAACTCGTCAACCCCTATAACAGTCGGAACACACCAGAATGATAGAGATCCAGAGATTCTACAAGTATGAGATTGTATAGTTGAGGATGGCTTAAAGAAATTAATTTGTACTACCTATACTAACAAGATGCATTTACTTTTTGGTAGCTTATTCCATAAGAACACCACAGTTAAACGTGCTTAACTTGGAGTAATTTAAGAATGGGTGATCTTCTAGGAAGTTTCTCAAAAAGTGTGTGAGTGAGGATAAAGCACGGTGAAAAGTCTTGTGTTGATTTGTAAGCTACCCATAAGAGTTCTGACCGGTGAAAGGTTTTGACCAACGAGAAGTTGTGTGAAGTGTCATCGTGTGAAGTCACTAAGAGGTCAAATTTGAGGGGTGTTATAACCCCTTCCTCTTCTTCACCATGCACCGCCCCTACGTGACCGCCCTATGTGATTAGCATCGTTGACCACCACTATTCCATGAAGAGCCCGTATTCCTCTTGGACTTCCATTGTTGCACAAAATGATACTAATTTTAGTTTCCAATTTGCATAGTTATGATTGATTGGAAAATAGAAAAAAAAAACTATTTGTTAATTTTTTTTAAAATTAAGTAAATTAATTTGTTTAACCCACCAACCCATTGTGGGTTGGGCCAAACTCATTTTTTGTAAGTTTACTAAAAAGTAAGCCGGGTTAGATTGATCCATCTATTGATGAACTCATAACAAACTAGGCCGAGTGGCCTATTTTAATAACTCTGCATTTTTATTTCTCGTTCTCTTTTGTAATTTTTGTTTTTTATAATTCAAAGAACATCAAAGACATTTAAACCTAGTCACTTCTATTTCTTTGACAATAAAATATTTTATATCATTTAATACAACTTAAAATTATATAGATTCAATAAGAAAATAAATACAATATTTTATATTATTTCTGTTAAATATCTTTTGTCAATGAATAAATAATATAACTTTTAACAATAAAGAGACTCCAAAGAGATAACGTAAAACAGTTGAAGACAAGGGCAAAAGTAAAGCATTATATTATATCATGGAATAAGATATTTACCAATATTATCTAAAAAAGTAAAAAAAGGAAGGGAAAAAAAGTACAGCTGATTAAAAGTAACAAGATATACACATAATATAAAGATGCATCAGAAAAAGGACATTCATCTTGCAAGGACAGCTTTCGCTAAATTTCAAGTTTGATCATTCAATCTTTTGCTGAAATTTAGTGTAATCAATGTTGTACAATGCACTCCAATCTAGTTTCCTCTTTTGTTTGTTCAGCTTCTAGGTTTTGTGGCTTTGCACTCTCCTTGCTCTTCCCCCATAGTACGCTATAGAGTCCAACCACTAGTAAAATAGTGCCACCAACACTGCCATAAATTAATGAAAAGAAAAAAAAAATTCGTTATTTTGTTAATCATATAAAACATTAAAATCATATTTTCTTTATTATATTTTGGAGAATGTCATCAAAAGCCACAAAAGTGTGCAGGTCACTAGAAAACTCAGTGTTTTGCATTGGCCATCTAGAATCTTTAAATCAAAATAAATAAATAAAACTTCCTAACATATTCTGTTATCTTATTTAAATAAATATTTTATATTTTAATAATAAAAAGATATAATATTACTTGTTCACACTGTTATTTATTATTGTTCATTTTTGAAAGTGGTGAATGTAAGATTACTTTCGATTATTTATATAAAGTGACACTTTTATGAGCCTTATTATAAGTCTTTTTTCAATTAGTTTACAAAGACAAAGAAAATTATCAGAACTAATTGAGAGTCAAGAGTTTATAAAAAAAATCTATACTTAATAAAATATCCTATTTTAAAATCCATCAATTTTAATTAGTTTATCTCCCCATCCTTAATTACATCTTTCTAATATCTCATTACTTCCAATACGTACCAATTGACTATTGATAAATTTCTATAATATTATTTGGAAAAGTATATTTGTTTCTATTAGTATGGTGTAATTAAATATCATGTAATGAGAAAATAAGAATAAACTTGGAAAAATACTTAATACATCATAGATTTTATAAAGTGACTTATATACAGGAATAACAAAAACATTAAAAACGTGCTTACAAAAAGAATGGGGAGCGTAATTAAAAATAAATATAACCAATGTTCTATTTAAACTATAAAAGATAATTAATATTCTTTTATTTGGTAAATAAAAATAGTAAAAAAAAATGTTATGTGAAATTTAAAATGATTTTACATAAAATTATATATTTAAAATATTTTTATTTGACATTTCATAGTTGTTTTGAAATTGATAGAAGTAGAATATGAACCTTCCCAAGTAGAGTGTTTCCTTCCACAAAAGTGCTGAGAAAATTGCTGTGATCATAAGAGCTAAAGGGGTGAACATTGCTGTAAAAACTGGTCCCTTCGTCTCTATTGTGCACACTTGCAGCCAATAACAAATGCCTGTTACAATTACACCCTGCCAACAGCAACACTGTTAGTGATAATGCAAAAAGATAAAACGACAACAGAAAAAATAAAAAGAAAAGGTATTTTTTCTATATGAAGTAAGTCTAACAAAAAAAAAAACGTACTTTGATATTATGTTTTTTTTACTTTTTTTGTTATGATTAAACTTTCTTGTCAATTTTACTCCATGATTTATTTAATAATAAGAAATATTATAAAAATAGTTCAAAAAGTTTATAATTAACATTTTTCACATTACCTTTGAAAGTTCTCGCGGAGAGAGATTTGACCCTTTTAAAAAGTAGGATGCATTTTTATAAGGAAAGTATAAATTTAAAACTGATGGAAAACTTAACTATTAAATGTGATGAACATACATATACATAATTCAAGAAAAGAAGAGACCCATATAAGCATCATCTCATTATTTTTTGTCTTATTCATTTTAATGTTAGAAAATTATTTTCATATTTTCAATAAAGAGTATACATTTCAATATAATCACAAGTCTAAGAATAATTTGAAAATATATCATCTTAATTCCCAATAATTCAAATTAATTTTTTTAAAATTAAATTTACCTAATTTTAAACCAATAAAATATAAAACGAAGACATATTAACACACATAAAAAAAACTTCACCAATACTTTCCTTTTTATTTATTTTTATCATATCGTATTATTTATGTTGATCTCACATACAATTTTATAGGTGGAGTTAATATTGATCTCTAATCAAAACATAGAATTTCCTTCGATAATATACACATACAACTCAAATAAATTTTCATTAAATATAAATTTTAGATTTTACCCAAGAACAACACCGATCTTTTTAAGAAATTATGAGTAAATTTTATGCGTTGTAAATTTGAAATGAAAATGTGGTCCATTTAAATATTATACGTCAACGATGTTCTCATAAGATGTGATGGGGGCGTCATTTTTCGGTCATAATGACTATAACATGATCATAACTTGGTGGCTTTGAATGTGACATTCCCCTATCTCCTATAAGAGAAATGCAACCACATTTAGACAAGACTTCCACTAACCTCTATTTCTAAAAGATGGAGCACTTGGAATTTCATCAATAGATCAGTCCAAAATTTTATGATTATTATCATGCCCTATGCCTAAAGATTAATACCAATTTCTTGGTTGATTCGGCGTATCAAGATTACACAAACAACCAAATTTCTATAAATAAACATGCAAAAAAATGAAACAAAATTTCCAATTCCTTTAGGACATCAAACTTTCATTGACCAAGTATTAAAATATGATTTGTGATTCTTTTTGCACTATTGTTTTCTATATCTTTTGTTTGTTATTTCGACAAACATTTATAGAAAATAATAAAATAAAATAAAATAAAATAAAACGTCTCTTATGAATTAAAATTTATTTATGAACTTCAACTTTTAAAAAGCCTCTCTCATTTAACTTTTTCAAAGTTACATATGTTAATTTTAACTTGTAGAAAAAATTTGACTTGATTTAATTTTTTTTTTCTTTTCAAGAAGATTATTTAAACATCATCTAACTATATGTACTAATAAAACAATTTGACCTTTTAGTCCCTAAATTTTATATTTATCTTATATATATTTTTCATGATATTATTAATTATATTAATTACTTTCTCTTAATTATTTCTTTTGTATCTCTCTTTTTGAAAGGTGTGCAAGAGTCCCTCAAAGACGCGAAAAAGATGACTTTGTAAATCAAAGGAAGAACATCAAAATCTTTTTTGTATGTGCCTAGATAAGGGGACAAAGTAGTTGATTTCAAAGTTGGTATTCTTTTTCCTTAATCACAGCTTTTCTCCTGGGGCATATATTTTACAACTTTTGGACCTTTACCTATTCTCTAATCACTAGGATTTAAGATTTCTTACCATTTTAATATTTGCAATTTTTAATAAATTAATCTACTATTTAATTTGCTGTGCAGTGTATGCATGTAAATGTTATGTTATAAACTTACACAGTATGCCACAGAGAGAAGATGAATATCCCATCCAAGCTTCCATGCTGAAGGATTATTCCACTCTGCTGCAACAGCCACAACAGAAGACTGCATGAAGCTAAAGAAGCATTGTAGGGTAGTGAGACGAATTTTAGCTGGGTACTGCTTTACAACAAAACCCTGAGAGAAAAAAAATATAAATGTTAGTGAAAAATTTTAGAAGCAAAAATGCTCATCATAAAAAAAAATAAAAATTAAAAGAAATCATATTCCAACGACTGTTTTGCATAAAAAATTCTACAGTTAAGAGAAAAATAAAGACATAAATATTAGAGAGAATGACGGGATCTTGTTTTTGATCCCACTAGTGTGTGAAAACTTCTTTGACTAACGATAACCACAATACCACAAACAGAATCAACTTCTTATTCATTGAACTATGGATATTCATGATATGATAAAAAAAAAACAAGAAGATAGAATAAACCATATCATAAATCTTGCCCTTTATTGCAATATATATTCAAATAGAGGGGACAAAACAATTTGGTAACTACCTGCAAGATGAGCCACAAGGACCATGTAGTGTTTGCTGAGAGCATCATAAGAGAGCCTCTAATGAAATCACCTTTGGAGTGAACAATTGCCAAAGGGTGAGAATTATGGTTCTGATTTTCTGAATACCATTTCATGAATCCCAAGGGAGGTCCTTTGACTAAAGCAAATACAATTGCCCCAGAAAGGCTTAGAATAGAACCCAAAACCTTGGCCAGTCCATGCACACGTTTTATGGAAATGACTTCAACCCTGAAATTAATTTCCAAAACCATTTTCACCATATCAAATCGTAGATCAAGACCCTGCTTTAATTAGAAAAATGAATGGTTACGTATTTTATTTCCCATTTTTACCTTATTAAAACAGCCATGATAAAGGTAATGGCAGGGACAGTGTTTGTGGAGGCTGCAGCAAATGTTGCAGTGGTGTAGTTGATTGAAACATAGTAAAGGTTTGAACTCGCCGTTAACCTATACATTAAAGCACATACAAAAAGAATTTAAGATATCGTGTCTCCATCATAATTTAGAATTTCAACTTAATCTTTGAGTAATGTTGAACAAGAAATGGGGTCAGGAAAGAGACATATCATACCCAACAAGGGAAACTAGAAACAATTTGCACAAGAAGTTGCATGACAAAGGAGCTGATTGCTTGCTGCAAAATTAACACATGTGCAAAATTAACAAATAAATAATTTTTTTAACCATACTCAAAGTTATGATTAAGAACCAACAAATCATTAGTTTTGGTGATACCGAGTCTCGCTCCTTAACAAAGATTTTGGGCTCAAGTCTTATATATGAAAAAAATATAGTTAAAAGAAAAGATTCCACTAAAAGAAGTCAGTCAAATTCTTTGACAAAAATTAATCATGAGTAAAATTGGTAAATACTTTATAATTAAAAAAAAGTAAGAATTAAGAAAGGGTGAATGTAAACAGTAAAATAACTCTTGATTAAGAACCTGTCAAAGTATGCAAATGGAGATAAGGCAACTGTTGCAAAGGCTTGTCTATAAACAACAAACACGTAAGGGCTCATTCCCTTGGAAATTGCAGCCTTAGACAACAAGGCCATTCCTGCATACACGAACTGAATGAACAGCATTGCAACATATGGTTTATTTTTCTCTACAATCGCCACACAACCTAACAAAAAACTCTTCATTTTTGTAGTGCCTTTGAATGGGGACCTAACAGGGAAGTTTGTTCAATATATAGAGATTTTGGACTCGGTAGTTTGGTATGTGGCTTTATGCTTTCATTGATTGGCATTGTGCTTTATGTATTTTGACATCAAAGTGGCACGAATTAGGCCAATTAAATGGAAAAGTTATATCACTAGCCACTAGTATCGTTATCAATAGAAGGGCAGGGTTCACTGGCGCATAAGATTATTGTACCTTTGCATAGCTAAGGCAGCAACATGGTCACCATAGTGTTAACCAAATAGTAGAATTAACAGGAAGCCTTTTTGCAAGCACTGTAATATAAAATGCATATAACTAATGAACCAATCATACCAAGACTGCATGGTTCTGAATAATGGTTGCAGGTGTAATTTTTTTTTTTTGGATTAATAAGGGGCTTAAAAGCCCAATTATATGTTGAGATTATTTTATGATATTTATCTGATGAGATATTTTACGAGAGTTATTTTTATAAGGTTATTGCACAAAGATACTCCATAATGATGAGATATTGTTCGCTTTGGGCCTAAGCCCTCACGGTTTTGCTTTTGGTCATCACCCAAAAGGCCTTTCTATCATTAAAGTATATTTGTGTTATATAAGTTGTTATTTCTTGTCTTATTTTATCGATGTGGAACTTGTTTGTATCCCAGTACTATAAACTAGAATCTCTGAGGAAAAAAAAACAAGCAGACTTTCACTACTAGAATTTCTCTTATTACATGCGACTTTTCTTGCGAATTTTTATGAAAAATTCGCAGGAAACGTTGTTCCTACAAATTTTTCTGCGAAATTTTATCTGCAGGTAATACCTTCATGGATAATATATTTTTGCGAATTTTAAAATTCGTAGGAAATTTTTCTGCGAAATTTCTTGCAAAAAAAATCATAGGAAAGTTTCCTGCAAATTTTTTCGCAAGAAATTTTGCAGGAATATTTTTTACGAAAAAAATTAAAGAAATTACTGTAAATTCTATCAATAATTCTTCAACTTTCACATGCTCGCAATGAATTCATCCGAAGCATTTGTTTCCATGCCTCCAACATGTGATACACAATCTTTTAAATTCTAAGATTGTAGATTATAAGCCTAATACTCAACCATACAAATCAACTTGTAAGGTAAGTGTTTCCCTAACTTATATACTCTTTAATTGTTTTATTTTCAATCGATATGATACTTGAAGTGTTTTTTTTGAAATATTAAACTTATAAATTTAATTTTTTTTATTTTTCCTGTGGATTAAAGTTTGCAGGAAAATCCGCTGGAAAAATTACCTGCAAATTTTTTCTACCATTTAGTAAACATTACTTGCGAATTTATTTTTGCAAGAAAATCTGCAAGAAACAAAATAAAATTCTTACAATATTTTCTGCAAATTTTTACCATGGAAAAAAATTTCTATGATCATTAAAATTGTAGTAAAATTTGTAAGAAATATCTATAAATTATTTTTCGCAAATAAATTGGCAAGAAATTTCTACGAATATTTTTTGTAGGAAAATTCGAAAAAAATTTCTACGAATATTTTTTTGTTGGAAAATTCACAAAAAAATTTTGCAAATATATTTTTGTAGGAAAATTCGCAAGAAAATGACATTTTTCTAGTAGTGCTATTAGCTAGTAATAAAAAATGCATTCTCTCAGGGAGAGTTAATCCTATCTTAGCAAAACTATCAGTTACTTGATTTGCTTCTAGGAGGACATGAACACAATCTAATTCAAAAAAATCTCCTGACATCTTGAAAATTTGGTTGAGAAGAGAGTAACATGGATAATAAGGGGCTTAAAAGCCCAACTATATATTGGGATTATTTTATGGTATTTATCTTATGAGATATTTTATGGGAGTTATTTTTATAAAGTTATTGTACAAGCATACTCCATAATGAGGAGATATTGTTCGCTTTGGGCCTAAGCCCTCACGGTTTTGCTTTTGGTCATCACCCAAAAGGCCTTTATATCATTAAAGTATATTTGTGCTATATAAGTTGTTATTTCTTGTCTTATTTTATCGATGTGGGACTTGTTTGTATCCCAACACTATAAACTAGAATCTCTGAGGAAAAAAAAAAGCAGACCTATTAGCTAGTAATAAAAAATGCAGTCTCTCAGGGAGAGTTAATCCTAACTTAGCAAAACTATCAGTTACTTGATTTGCTTTTCGGAGGACACGAACATAATCTAATTCAAAAAAATCTCCTGACATCCTGACAATTTGGTTGAGAAGAGAGTAACATGGATATATTCGGGGACACCCATTATTTAAGAATTGAACAACAAAGAGGAGTTAGTTTCTACTATAATGTGAGAATGTAATAATCTATCATTGATAATATGTAGTCCATGAAAAATCGCCCAAAGCTCGACTTGTACAATAAAGCAACTCCCAACATTCTAGAAAATGCTAGTATGAAGATTTCATTACTGTCTCTCAATACACCACTACAAGAAGTCAAAGAGTTATTAGAAACTGTTCCATCACAATTAAGTTTCAGTATACCGAGAGGAGGTGAGACTCATCTAATTACTGACTTGTGTGAATTGTTCTGAGATGAAACATTAGGCTGCCCATACAATATTTTTGTTAAAACTTGTATGTGACCTTTGACCTCACAAGCTACTTGAGTAGGACTAACATCCGTTTGACAAAATATTAAATTATTACAGGCAATCCAAATGGAGTCCAGGGTGATAGCAAACAATTAGGACCATTTGGGATTGGAAGCATTTAGATTGGACAATAACCAATCATTTAAAAGAGAGAGAAAAAACCCTTGATCCACGTTATGGACCATTATTTCACTCCATATACTTTTTGAAAAAGTGCAATCTCTTAGTGCATGTAAACATGTTTCATGTCTTGCATGACAGCGTGTGCAAGTTGCAACTGCAGTTATAAAACGTGAATTTCTCTAATCATTTGTGCAAAGACTATTGTGTGAAATTATCCACAAAACACATTTGATTCTTTTAAGGTCGGGCCATTTCTAGATTAAATTAAAAAGACATTGTGACTCTATAGAAGGTGAATCTCTTAAGGATTTGTATGCAACTTTAATTGAAAATTTTCTAGTCCTAGAACCACCCCAAAATATATAGTCTTCATCATTTTAAGAAGGGGGTGCCAAACCTTGTATCTCTCGCCAGTGTTGACTAGGAATGTATGAGCGCACCTCATCAAGCTTCTAGTTCTCGTTCGCATAAACAAAATCAACAACTTTTCTACTTTGCATCTCCATTGGTACCGTCTGAATAACCATCTCACTAAGAACCATGTTGGATGGAAGCCAATGGTCAGACCATAATTTAGTGGACTTACCATTTCCTATGTTCCATGCTATGTTATGCACAACCTTGTCCCATACTTCACAGATTCCTTTCCAAAGGTTAGACACCGTTGATTTCTTATGGATCACCATAATCATATCTTCTCCACACATACTTAGATTGCAAAACCTGAACCCAAATCTTATTAGGTTGGGAACAAAGAGCCCAACAGTTCTTCATCATAAATGATAGATTAACCTTATGTGCCTCTCTTAGACCTAAACCTCCACCATCTTTAGGTTTACAAAGAGTTTCCCATGCAAGAGCATGGATATGTTGATTGTGGCCATCCTCCCCCCAAATGAAAGATCTACTAGACTTATCAATATCATCATACAACTGTTTAGGAAAGAAAACTGTCTGCATTGTATACAAAGGTAAAGCAACAAGGATCGATTTAGATAAAGTACGGCGACCTGTGAATGAGAAGGACTTAGTTTTCAAAGAGTTTAACCTTCTATTAATATGAACCATTATTATTTTGAGTTTTTGTTTGCTCACACGCTCATGATGAAGTTGGACACCAAGATATTTACCCAAGTCATCAGTACGTTGGAAGTTAAGCGAGGAATTAATTTTGTTCTTTATGTTCCATCCCACATTTCTGGAGAAGCAAACTCCTGTCTTTTCCTGGCTCACCTTCATGTTCGAGCTGTTATAGAATGTCTCTAGACAAGCTTTAATAATTTTAACTTGCTCTAGGGACATTTCAGGAAAATAATAAGATCATTAACAAATGCTAGGTAGAATAACGGTGGGCATTTTTTTTTTTGATAATTTGATTGGTTTTCATAGCTTTTGTTATTAAGCTATATTGATTAGATTAAATAACCTTTTCATGCATAGCATGAAAATATATGGGGACAAGGGATCCCCTTGTCTGATGACATAAGAAGGATTGAAATCCTCTAATGCCTCCCTATTCCAAAGAACCTGCATAGAAGGGGAAGAGATACATTACCAAATTAACTCAATCATTTTTTGCAGGAGTCCAATATTGGATAAAGTTTCTCTAATGAAATCCCAGTTTAGTCTATCGTAAGCCTTTTCTAGATCAATCTTTATGGCCATCCATCCTTTCTTTCCTGATTTATATTTCATAGAGTGAATCACTTCTTGAGTTATGATAATGGTGTATGTAGTTTGTCGATTTGGACCTACTATATCTTCCATAATACTTTTCAAACGAGTAGCCACCACCTTTGTAACTATCTTGTAGGATACATTACATAAGCTTATAGGTCTCATTTGCTTCAGAGAAATAACATTGTCGACCTTAGGAATAAGGGTAATAAATGTTTTGTTTATCTCTACAACCCTTTTTGGTTCCTCATAGATAGAGAGAATCAACTCATAAAGAGATGGTGCCATTATAGGCCACTGGGACTGGTAAAATAATACATGCTAAAAGCCATTCAGACCAGAGGCTTTCAAACCCCCCATATGTTTAAGAGCAACTTGGATTTCCTATTGAGACAAAAGTGCTTCCAGCTTCTCTATATCATCTTGTTTTAGTTCTGAAAATGAATTTTGTAAATAAAATGGTTCACACTCGCCAGATTCTGCAAATAAATCCTTATAAAAACTTGTTGCCATTTCTTTAAGCTTCTCTTTATCCTCAATCCAAACCCCTAACTCATTTTGTAGTTTAATCACCCTATTTTCCCCCCTCCTAATCAACGTGGTTCCTTGGAAATATTTTGTATTACAATCAACAAGTTCCAACCATTTGTAGCGGGATCTTTGGAATCACAATAGTTCTTCTTGAACCAAAACTTGTTCATATTCACTCTAGAGATCTTGAGAGGGTTTCTCAAGGAAAGAGTTACTGATATGCAAAATTTTTGCAATAATATATCATTAAGTCTCCTTAAAAGTCTCTTTTTCTTTAGGTGATTGCAGTCATAATTGTGAGAAGAGTTGTACTAATAGTATAATCCTCTTAAAGTCTACTCTTATTGATTAGAATTTATTAAAAATTATAAAATTATGAATGACTTATTAGATAAGATATATGATTTATTGAATTTTATATTTTTAATAAATTTTAATCGATAAAAAAATGTGTTTAAAAAAAGTATTAAAAAGTTTATTGTTAATATTTCTATTATAGAAAAATGCAGGTGATACGGTTACAATTACGGTCACAATATTATTGCAGTGACTTAAATCTTTATGATATGGTTACAGTTTTAGTTACAAACCGTAATTTAATATCACTGTATTTGTTTTTTGGTTTTGATAATGTTTATTGAAATTTCCCACCTTTCAAAACAAAAACATAGAATGAAGGTAAATATTGACTTGGCGTTTTTTTTTTTCGGAAGCAACTGAAAAACAAACACATACTCAGTGTTATGACCAGTTAATTAATTGGAATACATGCCAAATTTGTAGAAGGAAATTTGAGTTTGATTCTCGCATAACACATCTTTAACTGAAGAGGGACGGAGAGCTTTAAGTTTGAGTATCGATAAAATATCAAATTTTACATCGATTAGAAATAAAATAATTAAAAAATATATAAATAAAAAAAATTTATCTTACTAATAATTTTTATAAAATTAAATTAGATTCAAATTTACTTTTAAAAATCTATGAGATGAATCTAATAAAATCATCCACTATTTATCTACGTATCAAATTTTAACCAAAATCAATTTTATTCAAATCATCATTTAGAATCAACTTTTTCAACATCCATTTAAACACCAACTAATTATATCAGTCTCGAAGATTAAGAGCACCAAAACTTATAGAGATATTCCAGAGTCCCATTGGATAGAGTGTAATTACTATTGTGGTCATAGAAAAAATTAACACCAATCATGCAGTATAATGAGTACTTTGATAACTTGTTTAATCTTTAACAGGGCCCTCCAACCCATGTTATTTGAACATGGAGCGTGAACAAAGCTACCTTTAATGGTACTGAAATTAAGTTTAAGTGAGAAATCATATCCATAAAGAGATTTTATTGTAAGGAATAAACTGTTCCAAAACAGTTGAAGTTATAGATGGACTTTATATTTTAGTGAATTTTTATCCTGTATAATAAAGTTAAGGTTTAAATATATACTCATTTCTTGAAAATATGATCTTTTTAATTTTACTTTGAGCAAATTCGATTCATTTTTATTCTTTAGTAATTACAAAAAAAATTTATAAGCGTTCCTTACCCACTAACTAAAACTATTTAATTTTTTTTAATTAAATGATGGGATTAAAATAACCAGTTTCATAATTTTGGGAGTTGAAAATCTATTTGATGATAAATGCTACTTATGTCTATGCGCATAAGACCATTTTCACCTTATTTTAGATATATTTAATAAAATTAGTTTATAAGTTAGCTAAAATATTTAATAAAATTTAACTGATAAATATTTTTTTTTAAAATAATATAGTTATTTGAAGTACAAAGAAATTTAAAATAAATTATTAGAGATAAAAACAAAAAATTAAAAAGTAAGTTAGTAAGTTATAAATTTTTTTTTTTTTATTCAGTTACTCCAACCAGTGGCAGATGCATATATATATATATATATATATACTCAGATATTAAATGATTTTTTTGCCCCCATAAAAAATAGGTGTTGTCCCCTTAAAAAAAATATTTTTTTAGAGAAGGTATAAAGTTATAAACGATAAAAAAAATTAGTACTAATTTTATCAATTTAATTATCCTTCTAAAATTTTACTAATTTTCTTCTTTAATACTAAAGGGTAAACACACCGTGAAATTATATATTTTCTAAACCTTAGAAGTTACTAAAATAATGTAACAAATAAATTTATTTTGATCAAATTAATTTATAAGTTCTTCCAATGTTTTTCCAAACATAATCTTTATTACAAGACTCTTTTCTAATTGTCTCTTGTATTATTTTTTTTTCTTCTTCTTAAACTATTCTTAATTGATTAACAATTTTTTAAGGCAAAAACTAATAAATTCTAGAAATTAATAAGGTTATAGGACAGAAGAAAATGAATAGATGTGATTTTTAAACATTAAATAATTAGATAAAAAATAATTAAATAAAAGGGAGATGATTAATTTCCAAAATATTAATGGTAACATTGGGTTAAAAATAATTTAAATTATTGATAAAATTAATGTTATTAACCAAATTAACCAACTTTTCTTTTAAATAATGTAATTTAGTTGAAAGAATTTTAAATATAGGAATATATAAGTATTATTGACTAATGTGCTAGTGAAATTATTTTTAAGAAACAAAAATGATTTTTATATGAAAATAAAAATGAATTTGTTATTTCAAAATCATAAATTTATATAATAAATAATTTTCATGTAATCCAAATATTTAATATGATATATATTTAACATGCCCTAAACAATATCCTTTGGAGAGTCGTAAAAAAATTCAAAATCATTTTGTTTCTAAGTTTTTATCAATTTCGTATATTGAACTTAATGATTTTGATCAACAATGCAAGACTGAATAAGCTTTCCAAAAACTAATTACAAGAATATTAAAATAAAAAAAAGGGGGTGATATTTTCATAAAACAATTTTAAAGAAAGAACTTTATAATCATTTCATCAAGAAATTAGAAAATCTCAATTATGATTTTTTACACTTTTACATGTACCTTTTTATTTCTTCTTCTGCTTCTTCTTATATTTATTTGTTTCTTATTTCTCTTTTTAGGTAGGGTACATATATAGAAAAAATAGTCAATATATAGACGATATAAAAATTTTCATTGTTATTAAATTACAAATTGACGTATATAATAAACATTTTCATTTTTATAAAAATTAATAATATATACACCGCCACAATGTTATATATATATATATATATATATATATATATATATATATATATATATAGTTAATTATTCATATACTGTCAATGTAAAGTTTTTTACACTGATAATCAATCATATTTTTTAAATTATTTTATTTTATTTTTATTTCATTAAATAAGTAACTGACATGTTATTATTAAAAGACATGATTGGTTGCCAGTGTAAAAAAAAACTTTACACAAGCAGTGTACAAGTGATTAACATATATATATTATTTCTAAGTACATAAAACGTATGTATGTACGTGTGTGTCTGAATTTCAATTTCTCTCTATGTCTCTTCATATGTGTTAATTTCAATTTTTCTCTCTATGTAGGTATACACTCATAATATAGTGGAAATAATACGTGTTTGCGTGCGTGCATGAATTATAAAAAAGTTTAAGTTACAATTATTCTAGTATGGTACTTATAAAAAAGTGTTTATATTATATTCTTGTTAACTTTTTACACCTGCAACCTCTTAAATAATATTATAATATTTTAAATATTAAATTACTTCTTTGTATAACATGATTTATATATAATAAATTATTATTTTTATTTATCAAGAAGTTGATTCAATTTTTTTAATTGTCTTTTTAAATTTTTCTTGTTAAGCTTTTGACTCTAGATAGTCAATATTGTTTTTGCTTGAATTTGCCTTTCTAATTTTTTATTTATTTATATTTTTGGCATTAGATAGTCAACTTGAAAGTATTTCATATAGATGTATGATATGATAATATATTTTTAGGAGAGTTAATGACCATTTATTGTCGGTATAAATTTTTTTATGTAGTCAACCAATAAAATATATCAGTTTATCACATTGGTTTATTTTAACATAAAATATGGTATTTAAAATATATAAATGTTAATTTTTTAATAATATATCTAGAAAAGTTAAAACCATATGAAATTTGATATCTTGATTTTGAGTATAATATTGCATGATTCAACAATTAGATTGGAAAAATTTGCATTATACATAAAGTTTCTTTAGTATATCATTTATGATGTCTGATAAAAAAATCATCTTTGTCTACATGATTCCTTAATGAATCAAAAGGAAAAGCTTCTTTAGTACCCACAAATCACTAAAGGAACTAAAGACATGCTTTGCATTAGAAAAGAAAAACTAGCATATCTCTTGAAGCACAAAAAACTTTAGAAAAAGTTGGTTCAAACTAACATATGCATGGTTCCTTGATAGTTCATAATTAATATATATTTTAGTACATTACATTGAGATTATTTGATATTTATAAGTGTCTTAAATTGATGAATTGGTTAACATTTAGTTTAGTGGACTATTTGGATTTCAATTCTAAATTCTAGTTAACTTTCATAATTTTTGTCCACTTTGATATGTTGTCTTGCATAGGCAATATTTGGAACTCCCAAACTCAAATCAAATGTTCTTGGTGTCTCTGGAGAGGTAAGAGAGCTCTACAACATTTTTGTTGAAAGTTGCACCAAATTCAGATGTTTAAGGTTCCAAAAATGTGCCTCAATGTTATGCCTCTGCACCTCATTTTGAGTTTACTTTAAGGAATTATTGTATTAGTAGTTTAACCTTGTTAATTAGTTGATTAGTGGGTTGAGCCTTGTAAATATTTTGATTAGGCCCACTATATTGGTATATTAATAGGTGTTGTGACACTTGTTATGTATGTTTTCTCTCCTTTTTCATATTTTAGAGTTGCTTCCCTTACAAGTTTTTCTAAATTCTCCCCCTTCTCTCAGATTTTTCTCTCTATATTTTCTAAACAAATGAATTGTAGCAACTCGATGGAGACGCTTGGCTAGCTCATTCAATTGATTCAAGATTTCATGAATTGCAATAAAATTCTAGTTTCTAATCTATTTTTACCATATGGATTTTCTTCATCTTCTTCTCCGTTATAGATTTAATTTTCATTTTCATGATTATGATTTTTATTTTAATTATATCTAGAACTAAGATTGAAGTATATTTTTGGATCTAGATCTACATTTTAAATTAAAGATGATTCATTTTTTCCTTTTTAGTATAGTGAGTTGACTTGAAAAAATTAAAGATGATTCATTAATGAAGAATATTTACCTTGTGAGATTTTGAGTTTATTTTGATAGATGGATTACATTACTCCATGCCATTTTCTTTCTTGTGATTGCACTCATGATGTTAGTTGCTCTATGTTTTGCTTTGACTTTTTTTGATGTCTTTTGTTTCATTTGCATCATTAATATGATTTAGGCGTTCTGTTTTTATAAGCTACAAGTCAAAATGACTTACCTAACTTTTCCTTTTATTATCTCATTTGAGCCTATATAACTTTTCTTTGATTTTGAAGCTCATTACAAGCCATAAAGTGAAAAACCATGATGCATCCTAGCCTTAAGGATTACAAGAATTTTGGAATTATTTTTAGAGTATGTTCTATGTAAGTATGGGGGTGTAACCCCAAGGGAGTGTTTTTGTATTGTTGAGTTGTTTGACATTAGCTTGAAAAAAAAGAGAGAAAAGAAATAAAGAAAGAGAGGAAGGAAAAAATAGAAATTAAAAAGAAAGAAAAATGCAATGAAACAAATATAAAAAATAAAAAAATAATGGTTAAAATAAATTGTGCTTATTGAATTTATTCCCAATTGCTCCTCTAAGGATTGATGAAACCAACAAAAAAAAGGATAGGGGAAAACCTTTAAAGGTTGTTTTTGAGCATAGGAACTCAGATAAAGATTTTAAGAACTCAATGGACGATGAGATATCTCTCATGTCTTAGAAGTTCAAGAACATGCTAAAAAAAAGAAAAGACTAAGGAGCTTCCACAAAAAGAATGATAAGTTCAAGAGACCTGTCCAAGAAGAAAGAAAAGATGGCATTTGATATGAGTGTGAAAAGCCTGAACACATGAAGGGTGAATGTCTGACACTTAAAAAATGATGGACCAACAAAAAGAGGGCTAAGATGACTTTGATGGCCACCTGGGAGGATCTGGATGCAACAACAACAACAATTCATACGATAAGAAGGCTAACATCTATCTCCTGGCATATGCAAATTAAACAAGATTGGAGGTAGAATCTGACTTTAACTCTTGTTTTTCTGATAATTTTTATGAAGAAGAGATGTCCTATGAAATCCTTTTGTCAATCTCTCACATGATTACTCTTGAGTACAAAAGATTTAAAGAAAAATGCAAATCATTGCAAATAGAAAATGAAAAACTCAAGAATAACCTATCAAACATTACCAAAAAGATTCAAAATCTTAAACACAAAATCAAAAGCTATAAACTACCCAAGGTTACAACATTGCATGCTGAAAACAACTCAAGAAGGATCTTGGTAAGTTTGTGGATGGATTTTCTAAAATGAATATGCTTCTAAATCATAGAATATTGCCTTTTTACAAAAATTGGTCTTAGGTTAAACGAGACATAGTCTAAGACATCATCCTATAGACCCAAGACTATTCTTTGTAAGATTTGTATAAAAAGAAACAATCCCCCTAATAGATGAAAAGGCAAACAAAAATAGATAAGTAAGTCTAAGGTCAAAGGTATTAACAAAAAAGGACCCAAAAATATTTGGGTACCAAAGTCTCAAACAATTCTTGTTGCAAATATCCTTGGTGGGAAAAAGGAAGGATTCACACTTGTACCTGGATAGAAAATTCTATGTTCTTAGAGCTTCAACCTTGTGAGAAAACAGTTTCTTTTGAAGTGGTAAAGGAAAGATTAGAGGTATATGTAAGATTGGTAAGAACTCTATACCTATTGTTAATAATGTATTATATGTTGAGGGATTAAAGTATAATCTCCCTAGCATAAGTCAATTTTGTGACAATGAATATACTGTATCTTTTGACAAGGATTCATGCATAGTCAAACAAAATGATGAATTTGTTGTTTTTTACTTCCTATAGAAAGAACAATCTCTATGAGATTAATCTATAAACTTTGGGCAAACAAAATGTAATGTATTTGGTTTCCAAAGAAGATGAAAGATGGATTTGACACAAAAAGCCTAGGCATATAAATTTAAAACATATTTCTAAACTTAACAAGAAAAGTTTAGTAAGAGGATTACCAGAGATTTCTTGGCAAACTCATTTTCTCTGTGAAGCTTCTTAAAGGGGAAAACAATTTAAATCTTATTTTAAATCTAAAATGATTATTTCCACTTATCGACCTTTAGAGCTGTTATATATGAATGCTTTTGGTCTAGCTAGAACTCTAAGTTTGAGAGGTAAGAAATATGAGTTTGTCATTATAGATGACTATTCTAGATATACACGAGTATACTTCCTAACTCATAAACATGATTCTTTCAAGTTATTTGAAATATTATATAAAAGGGTTCCAAATGAAAAAGGTTTTTGCATTACTACCATCAGAAATGATCCTGGAACTGAGCTTGAAAACTCATATTTCAAACTATTTTGTGAAAATATTGATATTTTTCATAACTTCTTTTCATTGAGAACACCTAAAAAAAATGGGATAGTTGAAAGAAAGAACCAAACTTTATAAGAAATGACTAGAACACTTATTTGTGAAAATTCTTTACCAAAATACTTCTAGGCATAAGTAGTAAATACTACTTGCTATATCCAAAATGGAATATTGATAATACCAATATTAAACAAGACTCAAGAATTATATTTCCATTCATTTGGATGTGAATGTTATATCCTCAATACTAAGAATCAACTTGGGAAGTTTGATTCCAAATTGGACAAGGGAATTTGATGGAAACCTCATGGAATAATTTGATTGTTATAGCTTCTCCTTCCAGTTTCTTCCTAGATCTTTTCTTTTCTAACATTCCTTAAGCTTCTTTAAGGTATCCAATGGAGGAGGAAACCTCTGGACTCACCTTCAATAGTGAAGAACTCTCTTCAAGTGGTACCACTTCTAAGTAGAAGATAAACCACTTCAAATTTCACCATACTCTTAGAGAAAGGATAATAAAATTGGAAAAAAATCAAAGAGAGAATTTAGACTTTTGAGAGAGAGAATTCTTGGCCAAAACTTTGAATATATCATCAAAAATGAGTTTTACATATGATTGAACCTATATATAGTGGTGGAAAAGCTTTTAGTTTAAGCTAGACAAGGTAGATAAGGTAGGAACACTTAGATCTAGAAGAGCCAATCGTAGAATGTCAAGTGTCACCTTGTCCCCTGGCAAGCCAAGTTACAAGGTGTGTTGGAGAAGCTTGCAATTTTCGGCCAAGGAGAAAGGAGAGGCGACCAAGCTTGGTTTCCTTCACTTAATCAAATCCAAAAACTTGAGAATTGGTTTAGTTAGGTTCACCAAATGATGTTGAGACCTAGCTAAATCAATTCCTTGGATTAAATGGAGGAAAACAAGCCTAATATGTAAAATTTGGCCTAGGCCCACTAAAGGCCTAATTGTTAGCTTCACCTACACAATTGCTACTTGCTACCCCACTACTGAAACGAAAAATATGAAAATCTATGACCTTTAATACAAGTTCAAATGAAGTAAAAGTTTTCAGGAAACATACCCTAAAATCCTAAGGGTATGACCTATAAAGAAAGATAAAGGTGTTTTTACAAATACAAAGGAAAAAATAAACCTATACATGTATCTACTATGTACAAGGGAAAAGAACTCAAACTATACAAGATATATACAATAGAAACTATGAGACTAAATAGAGGAATCATATCAATACTCATATAGAGCATAGGTCTAAGAAGCACCTATTGTATAGAATCCTCCTCAAGCCTCCTAACTGTGGAGCTAGTTAAAGGTCCAATGGTCTTTAAGTGTGAACTTCTCATGGATGGTCCTCCATTAGTATTTTTCTTGGATATTTTCACACTTAAAAGGCATACAAAATTTTTAAATCTAGAACCTTTGTAGTTGAATAATCAATCCATGTTAAGTTTAACGATACTCTAATGACTGATAGGAAACTATCAGATCTAAAAGGGGAATGTGCAAATTGAAGTTGTGAAGATGAATGGGACAAACACAAAGGAGATGCATCCAAATCTCATAGAGATTAAAAGTTCGTCAACTATCATCCTCAAGATCAAATATTAAGAGATAAGACTAAAGAAATTAGAACAAGGCCTGCCTTTAGAGACAATGCATCTTATTCTCTGGTCTTAAAAATTGAGTCAAAGACAATAGACAAAGCACTCAAGAACAATGACTAGATTCTAGCTATGGAAGAAAAACTTTATTAGTTTTAAAGAAATGGTGCTTGGAAACTTGTTCCAAAGCCTAAAAATGAATGTATTATTGAAACTAGATGGATCTTTAGAGACAAACTAGATGAATAAGGTAAAGTGATAAGAAATAAAGCTAGATTAGTAGCTTAAGGCTATAATTAGTAAGAAGGTATAGATTTCACTGAAACCTTTGAACCTTTTGCTAGACTTGAAGCTATTAGGATTATGTTAGCTTTTGCAACTCATAAAGATATTAAACTTTTTCAAATGGATGTAAATAACATCTTTCTAAATGGAATTCTTGAAGAGGAGGTCTATGTAAGACAACCTTCTGATTTTGAAAATCCTTATTTCAAAGATTATGTTTTCAAACTTAAAAAGACTCTTTATGGACTTAAGCAAGCTTCAAGAGCTTCGTATAAATGATTAAATAATTTCTTAATCAATAATTGCTTTATGAGAGGCAAGGTTGACACAACTACTTTTTAGAAAAGAGTTTGGCACAAATTTTATAGTAGTTCATATTTATGTTGATGATATCATTTTTGGTACTACTAAAAAATCTTTGTGTGAGAATTTTTCTAAGCTTATGCAAACAGAGTTTGAAATGAGCAGGATAAGTGAACTTAAGTTCTTATTAGGACTATAAATCAAGCAAGTGGATGAAGGCATATTCATTCATCAACAAAAATATATAAAAGATCTCCTCATGAAGTTCAAAATGAATGATTGCAAACCTATGACTACACTTGTGCATCTGTTTGTAGAACTATTAAACGACGTGAATTAGGTAAACTAGTAGATAAGTTGATTTGCAAAGATATGATTGGTACGCTCATTTATCTTACTACTAGCATACCCAACATCATATATAATGTATATCTTTGTACACATTTTCAACTTGATCCTAAAGAGTCTCATTTCAAAGTTGTTAAGAGAATTTTTAGATATCTTACTAGCAATACTAACATAAGTCTATTTTATGAGAAAAACAAAGATTATAGGTTGACAAAATATTGTGATGCTAACTATGTAGGTGAAATAGTTGAAAGGAAAAACACAAGTGGAGGATGTCATTTTCTATGTCATTTTCTTATCTCTTGGGCAAGCAAAACCCATAACTCCATCACACTCTCTATGATAGAAGCTGAATACATCATAACAACTAGTTGTTGCTCACAACTTCTATGGGTGAAATATCAATCGGAGGATTATTATAGTCTTAAACACAATATACCTGTATTATGTGATAACACTAGTGCTATTAATCTATCTAAAAATCCTATACGACATTCTAAAGCTAATTGTATTGAGATAAGTTATCACTTCATTTGAGATTTTATACAAAAAAAAAGTTTTTGATATTAAATTTATTGATACTGATCATCAATAGGTTGATATCTTTACTAAAACTTTAGTTCTTCAGATTTATTAGAGATTACCTTAACTCAAAATGCATCTCTTACTAAGCATTATTATACATAATCTTAGAATTTGTTAGGTCAAAAAATGATATTGGATCTCTTATGATATAAGTTTATATGATAACAAACTCAAATATTTTTCAAGAGTAAAGTTTTTCAAATAATACTATAAGAGGAAGATAGACAATTGGTTATTTTGACATTAAGTCTCTCATATGAATTACTTCGTTATAAGGAAAAAACATTTAATATATATCATTTATGATATTTGATAACCAAATCATCTTTGTTTATGTTATTTCTTAATAGATTGAAAGGAATAAAACTTCTTTGATACTCACACTACAAAAAGGAACATAGACATGCTTTGTGTGAGAGAAATGACAAGCAAATCTCTCAAAACATGCAAAGTCTCACAAAAAGTTGTTTCTAATTAAAACATGCAACAATTCCTCTCTTTTGGTACCTTAAAGGTGATATATAGGTTCCTTGATTAGATAAAAAGTGACAATTTGGTGAAATACAATTATTGCCCACTTTGAATGAACCAAAGGACACTTGCCTCCACAAGAAATGGAGACGAAGATTGAAGAAGCAAACTTATGAGAGGTGCTCAAGGATTTGCAAAAATCATATTCATGAAGCACTGATAAGGCTCATTAACTTACTTTTGGTTACAAATTCTTGAGTAATGTTAACTCCTTCATTCAACTTTACACATTCTTTGTCCTCTTTTGATCCAATTTTTGTGCATATATAACTAATTTGAAAATCATATAACAATACCCTAATACACCTCCTTTTAGTGTAGGTATTGAGTAGAAGAGGTTGGTGTTGAGGATCCCTTGGACTGAGACTTGTTGGAGTTGAGATTGAAGCGTTAATATGTTGGAAATGTAATTGGCATTGGGCTTGATTTCCTATGTCAGGCTTAGTTCGAGGCAGAAAGCATTACTCTCTGGATACACACTAGCACCCGACATGAAACCAAATGGTATCAGGCATGAGTCCATTGACTTGACTTCCTGTAGACACCTAATTTCGTCTAGGGCCACAAAAACAAAGAAATGGTCTTTCAGCATGAATATGAAGTTCTCGAGGGCCTGAAAACAACACTAGAGCAAGCTAACATGACATCTAGAGATCCAAAACACAAAGTGCCAAAATTAGTAGCCTAGAACGGCCCATTCACAAACTGAAATGAGTCGTTCGCAAATTGGAATGAGTCATTCCAAGCTTAGAAAAAGTTCTATAACCCTAGGTCAGAATGCCCCATTCTGACCTAGTCTATTACATGCAAAATTCAAATCCAAAATGGGTTGTTCCGCTCTGGGAACGAGCCATTCTAGGTTCAAATTTTACACATGATAGAAAAGTCCAGAATGATCCGTTCCAAATTCGGAATGGCCCGTTCTGGTGGATTTTTGTACCTATAAATAGTAGGCTCGTGCACAGTGCTTGGGGTCAAAAATTTTAGTCTCTGAATAGTCCCTTTAAAATCTAGAATGTTTCTCTTTCTTTTTGTTGTATTTGTCGAGATTTGTGAGGCATTTTGAAGTGTCAAAGGTAGCCAAAAAGCACCTTAGATTTAATACATTGGAAGTATCTATAAAATCTTGTTTTAAGAGGTATTTTTCTTTACTATTTATCTTTTCTATTATAAACGAAGGCAATCATGTAGGGTTTTTAGGGAAAATCGTGTAAAATATGTAAATAATTATTAATAAAAAGGAATCTAATATTTAAATTATTGTTTACAATTGTGCTAATTTCATTATAGGGTACCGATTCAGGACGTCGTAGGGTGTCTAACACCTTCCCTACATGTAATTGACCCCCGAACCAAATTCTGGTTGTAAAGGCTAGTTTGGTATTTTAAAACTCTTTTCTTCTTTTTTCGATGTTTTGAGTAAAAGATCGGTGGAGACTCCATGAACTCTTTTTCGAATCATTAGTTAGGGATTAGTCTGGTGTCTGGGCATTCCTTAATTAAAGAAAATTTTAAAATGGGAGTCTAAACCATTTGTGAACAAGATCGGAATTTTTTAGATTCTAACACTGCCCAACTTGTTTTAGGACAAAATCATGAGGGTTTCTCCTCATTCTCACATAGAACGAGCCTTGGAGCTATGGAAGGGATTCCTAGTTCTTGGGAGTGTGCTGTGTGTGGGTCCTTCCTTTGGTTCTTCCATCTTCTCTTCCATCTCTTATTTTATTTTTGCCCTCATGGATTTGAGCAGCTAGACCCATTTTTTGTGGGGTTAGATGTAACCAATTGAACTCTCTTGTAATCTTCATCCTATTAATGATAAATGGTTATTTCATTCATTATTGTATTGCATTTCTATTCTTAATGCTTTCTTTTTATTGATCCGTTACTTGATATAGGATCCATTGGGTATTGGAAAATAGCTCTTGAAACTAGCTTTAAAACAAAATACCTAGTGGGAAATATATGTAGGAATGGAGCTTAACCCATTAGTAGTCTCAAACCCTGCATGGTTACCAATTCAGGTTCATATGTCAGATACTCAAGGGATTGATGTTCAACATATGTTCCTAGGCTCTTTCTCTAAAGGATTAGGCTTGAGTATACTTGTGAGTTGACTAAAAAATATATGCAATAAGAGAAGAATTGATTGCATGAGAGTGAAGTTTGGTGAGATCTAACCCTCACAAATCCACATTATCATTTCATATATTTTCCACACACAAAATGTTTCACAAAATTATTCTTAGAGTAGTTTATGTTATTTGCTTTTATATTTAAAAAAAATTACAACATGGAATTATTCTTTTTGATCAATAATAGTGATCATTAAATGCTTATTTTACCTTATCTAGTCCTTGAGAATACGATCTTAGATATATTATTTCTACAAATGGTATATTTGCTGTGTTTTGGGTCTATGGTTAGAAACATATTGATATTTAACAAGGAGAGAAACTAACTCGAAGCGGAATCCCAATAAGCGCCTATATAAAGAAGCTTGAAAATTCAAAAATGAAGAACAAAAATTGTAGAATTTTTATACATTCCTTCTGTAAAAGATTTGTACTTAATTGGTTGTATCACGTCTTTATAGTAAAACGAAACAACAAAGTGATTTCTTAGATTTAACTTTGTGTTATTATTTTGAGCCTGAAGAGGATTGACTGTAAAAGAATACTTAGTTGTTGAAGCCTAGAGAGGCTTTGTGTTCAAGAATACTTAGGTTGTTGCTTGAAAAGTCAGTTCCAAGAACACTTAGGTTGAGCTAGAATAGCTTGTGAAAGCATACTTGTGTCTTTATAAAACATAGTTGAACTTGATTAGGTTGATAAAAAATTACACATAATTTCATTGGTTGAGACAAGCTAGTATAAAAATATCGTATATTCTTTTCTTTTTTTTTGAACTCTTTGTCTAAACTTGTAAGGCTTTGTAACCACTTCATTATTTTGAAATTAGTGTTGAGTTTTTGTAACCACTTTATTAATTTGTCACATGTTATTTTATTAATATATTCACTCTAACGTATCTTTTTATTAAATATTATTGTGATTATCTGTCAATTTGAATTAATGAAATAAAGTATATAATAAGTTTCAAATTTTTTAAAAACATGCAAACTTGATCTAAATGCATTAAAAAATTTTAATTTAATAGTTGAATCGTTAAAAAGTTTAAGTAGAACATAAGTTTAAGTAGAGTAAATATAAGTAAACTTACTTTTAAAATAAGTGGATTCCACACACACACATATAGTTGAACTTTTTATATATAGTTGAACTTTTTAAGTAGCATCAAAAGTTCTTCCATTGATTTTCCTACTTCACGATGTGCATTTCGTATACAATATTTGAAAGAGTGATGTTATTTCCTCTAAAAATAGTAGTTGAAAGTTCTTTCAAATACATAGTAAATTTTTTATTTATATTTAAATTATTAAGTGATACATATTGGATTAGAATATGTTTTGGATATTGCTTTCAAATGATGAATCATTTTGCTTTTTGAAACCTTTTCTATTATTATTATTTTATTATTATTGAAAAATTTTAAAAAGTGATGACATCACATATAACTACAAACGATTAATGTCTGTGGAAGTTACATCCGACCAATTTTAACAGAATGTTGATCCCTAACTAATCTTTGGTTTTTATTATATGAAGTTGAAAATATTTATTATTATATTGGTCATAAAGTGTCAAAAATATTTTTAGACATTTTATTCTTGAGAGTATAAGACTTTTGTATTTGATATATTTTTTTTTATTTCTATGGGAAAGGTGAATATCTTAGGAGTTGTTTGATTTTTATTTTTTGTTTAGTTCATCGTAATTAAGGCTATTGACTCCAATTGTAAGCTAAGGTATTTTCATAAGCTTTGGTTATTTGGATTGGTTATGGGACTAACCTTCGATTGAAGTTTAGTTGCACTTAAAGTTCCTCGCCTTCTCCAAAAGTGTATTGTCGAACGTAGGTATTCTCCCACAAACTTAATGAATTTTTCCAACTCAGCTACACTCAATGTGTATAAAGTTGTTTAATTTGAGAAAATATTTTCTACTATTATTTTTATAAAAATAATCTTATTTAAAGTTTGTAAGATTAAGAAATTATATTTGATTTGATTTTCTATTTAAAAAAATGAAAATAATTAAAATGTGTTTGATTTACTTATAAATAATACAAGATCATTCAATGTTTTTATATATATTTTAGATGAAAATTTTGAAATGTAAAAAAGTTGTTATGACTAGGTCGTTTGTTTGATAGGGATCAATGATCTATATTAGGTCAGATTTTTTTTTTTCAAAAAATAAGTCAAACTATAAATTTTATTAAAATCAATGTAGTTAAAAATATCGACCTTTAAGTCATTAAAATTTTTTATTAGGCATATCAAGCTATTTTTTATTAAAATAAATATTTATTATTATTATTATTATTATTATTATTATTATTATTATTATTATGTCAAAGATAATATATTGCATTAAAATCATACAATTATTTATCTTTATAGATATTAAAATATTAACTTATATAAATAGTAAAAAACTTATAAGTTTATACAGAGATAAATTTATGTGGTATTAGAGATCTTATATAGGGATATATGTGTGAGATATATTTTAACTCCTCTTATTTTGTGGTTGTTGTTAAGTCAAAAAACAGTCTTGAATTCCTCAAATTTGAATGCTAAGAAATGAAAGATTTTCTTTTAAACAAAATAAAATATTTGCAATATATTCTATATCAGACGAAGTGTAAAATGTATATCGTCTGTAAGATGAAGAGAATCAGAAAAAATATACGGTCTATCTCATTATGTATTAAATGTATACTTTTTAAGTGAGACTAACAATAAATTCCATTAAATGTTTTATTTCTTAACATATCGAACAAGAAAGATGTCTTGGAACTCTCCAAATTTGTTAAAGAAGGAAAGTCAAATTATCCATCAAAATCAAAAGAAAAATCCTAGATATCATGAAAAAGCAAAAAAAGGCTCTACAAAGACTACTCTATGCTGACATTGCTTTTGCAAGAATATGCTTTGTGTTAACATTACTTACGTTATTCCCATTTTAGAAAAAAAAATGATGATAAGTAGTCTCCTAGATCAGATAAGAGATACATGTTTTACTGAAAAGCATTTAATGCTTGCATTAAATGAAGCAACAATAATCTCTTTCTTTTCGGATCAATAGTGAAAATAGGCGTAGCAACTTGTGAAGCATCTTGTGAGTTCAACTTAAATTATTACAAAGTTCTTCTCTGAAGCTACTGTATAAAGATCAAGCCTTCAAGAAAGAAGATAAAGACACAACAAAGAAATACATAATAAAGACTCACATATAAAGAAACACTTACTGTGAATTTTGTATATTTTTTTTTATAGATTATTTGTATTTTCATTGTTGGTTGCATCATGTCTAGAAGAGACGAAACAACCTAATAATCCTTTGTAACCTTTGTTGTAAGGGTTGAGTCTGGAGAGGCTTGTTTAAGAAAGAATACTTGGTGTTGAGCTTAGAAAGACTTGTTTAAGAAAGAATATTTGATACTAAGCCTGGAAAGGCTTGTTGTTCAAAGAATACTTGGAAAGTTTCTTGAAGAGGCAAGTCAAAGACTATTTAAGATTGAACCAGAAGTGACTTGTGGAGAAAAATACTTGTATTTTGTCTAAAAGATAGTGGAACTCAATCTGTTTGAATTGAGAATTGGACGTAGTCAGAGTGGTTGAGACGAACCAATATAAAAATTTAGTGTTTCATCTGACTCTTCTCCAACACTTTGTCTATTAAGTATTTTTCTTCTTTGTTGCTCAAATGTGTGTGTTTTTGATACACATTATTCAACCCCCTTCTAGTGTGTGTCTTTGCTCCACAATTGTGTTTCTAGTTTAGGTTGAACATTATGTAGGAGTTGATAAGATATATGAGGTTGAGCACGAGGGAAATGAAGCTTGAGGATTCAATTTCACGTCATGGGCCTTACTCTAATAGTGTGACATCGAGGATAGATGATATTATATTCATTTTATGCCTGTAGCTTGGAGTTGTTTTTATCATGTTTTATTTTCTTTATTTAATATTGGATTTTTTATTCGATAATATTATGTGTGAATCATTTTATACAACACTAGTATTGAAATTTGTTTTATTTAATCTTTTCTAAAGAAATAGATTTTCACAATAAAATTACATTTAATGTTTGGAGTAGAAAAATGTTACATTTAGTAGTATTAGAGCATGTTGGTTCATCCAGCTAGTGTGTTATGTGTTTGCTATGTTTATTTATGCACTCTATGTGATTTGTTGCTTTGTTTGTTTGCTTTTTGTGTTTGTAAGAAATAATGGTTTAAAGACTTATAGTTGGATGAAAATCCAAGGTATGTGTCCCATTAGTGGAGTTCCCTTAATTGTCTTGAATGATTCTGGCGCTTCTAATTCTTTCATATCACATGCCTATGTGTGTGATATGCATTTGACAAGTATACCAATTATCATAGATAGTAAATTGGACAGAAGTCCAAGTTATCGAATTCACAGGGACTTGAGTTATAACTATTTAACTAAATCTTGGAACTAAAATGATGAATCAATAAAGATTTAGAATTGTTCAACATGAAATATAAAAATTTGTGAAAATAGAATAATGCAATAAATGATGAAGAGTGAATTTATAATGAGAAGATTCAGAGATTGATTCACTAACTTTCTCTATGCAAATCCTCTTAAATTTTCATTGAATATTGAAATTATACAGTTAATTCAACAACCCGTAATTATATTTAAATCCTAATTCATTCAATGAAAAATTCTAGGTTGTTTAAAGAAAATCTCAATTCTTTGTTAATTTTTTTTAAACACCTTGCATTATAGTTAAGGACCAAAAGTTGACTAATAAGGTTTATCTCATTCCTAGCAATAAATGTTTTCAGCATTTTACCTAGATTGTAATTTTAAAAAGGGTTTCCCAACCTCAATTAAAAATTATAAAATCATGCATACGTTGATCAAGTCACAACAAACATTAAGCATAAGGTAAAAATGATTAACTGAATAAAGACTTTCATTAAATGAAAACACATAGAAATTACATAGGTAAAATAACTACCTCAATCTCCAATTGTAGAGACTTAGCCACTTATGACTAAGGATTATACAAGGAAAAAAAAGGTATCTTTGAGTGACATGGGATTACAAGAATGACCTCACAACAAGTCTCTGTAATCTTCCTAATATTGTGCTTTGAAAAATATGATTTTAAAAACCTCTTAAAACCCTATTTTTATATCATTTTAAATGGATTTTTTCTATGTACGCTTACTTAGAGTGCCTATGTAGCTCTCGGCCAAGCAAGCTTGTTTGATCTTTCTAGAAGGGGTCTTTGAGTTGATTTTCTCTTATGGTTTCTATGAATGAATTTTTCTCTATCAAAGCGAGTAACCTTCTCGCTTTAAGCAAGCTAGTATCATCTCGAGGGTATGCTCTTTGACTTGGTTCACTTTAACTTAGGTTTTGGTCACTTTGAGCAAATTTCACTCGCTTAGAGCAAGCATTCTACTTGCTTAAGCAAGCTAGCTTGATCTCCCAGGTGAAGTCTCTAACTTAGCTTGCTCAAAACGAGTTGTTGGGCACTTTAAGCGAATTTTTCTTGCGTAAAACGCGTCTAGTTGATCTTTTGAGCTATGGTTTCCGTTTGAGATTTGTAGCTTTCAAATTATATTTCCCTGTGTCACATCTCAACAAAGAAAAATATTAAAAATACCTAATATTAACAATTATATACTAAAATAAAATTAACACTCAACTAAGTGTTTTTGTGGACGAAAACAAGATTTGGAAACATAATATATATTTAATAATTGCCTAAATTGAATAAAAAATTGTATACATATTTGGAAATTATCAATGTCTAAATTGAAATTGCTTATGTCTGTCTTAAAGTTTGAGCTTATAGTGGAGACATCAACTAGTGGGCAAATTTGTACTTTTGATGTTTGCTTGAAGTGCCCATTGCAAATTTCTTATAGAAATTTTGTAGGTGACTTAATTTGCTTGCCTCTTAGTCAACTAGATGTTATTCTAGGGATAGGTTGGTTATCTTCCAACCATGTCATACTAAACTATTCTAATAAAACCATTGTCTTTGGTCAGTTTGTCAAGAGTAAGAGTAAGTACTTTTTAACTACCAACCAAGTTAAGGTGTCTTTGAAAAATTATGCGTAAGTATGCATTATATTAGCTTTTTTAAAGTCTAAGAGTAATGCAGTTGTGAATGAGATAGTTGTAGTGTGGGTGTTCCCTGGAAGTTTTACTGAGGACATGTCTAATCTAATTATGAGATAAAGTTTTTCATAAACATAGTACCTGGAATCGAAGTTCTACCTACAACACCCTATAGGATGTCTCCATTAGTTAGTCAAACTTAAGAAACAATTATAAGAGTTGATATAGAAACATTTTATGAGACCTTATGTATCACCATGGGACTTCTTTTTCTTTTAGTGAAGAAAGATAAATGTATGAGGTTATGCGTATATTATCATAGATGAACAAGGTGATGTTTAAGAATATGTATTTCTCATCTAGGATAGATGACCTTTTGAACTAGTTGGTGGAAGCTTGTGTTTAGTAAGATAAAACTTTGATCATATTACCACCAGATCTATGTGAAGTCTAAAGATATTCTGAAGACTGCTTTTAGGATTCACTACGATCACTATGACTTGGTTATGCCTATCAATGTGACTAATGCGCCTTTTATGTTCATGGACTCATTGGCTACTTGAATAGGATCTTTCACCCTTATCTAGATAACATTTTAGTTGTATTCATAAATGATATCTTAGTGTATTCTAGGGCTATAGAGGTGTGACACCCTTCTACCCCCAAAGATTTAACAAATAAAACATGACAAAAATTTTAGAAAATAAAACAGTATAATAGTACTTCTCATAAGCTTGTAAAAAGGGTTCACATTGTTCTTTAACAAAACATATAAAGTATCATTTAAAAAGAAACAAAAAATTTGCTTAAATCAAATAAGTTTTGATAATAAAACATCCATTAATCCTAAAAATCAACTCTGATGTCACACTATTAGAGCAAGACCTTTCTTTTTTGTTCTTTTTCCTCAAAACTATAGTCATGTACTTGTTCTATTCCTGCAAACAGAGATCAGTTCAAACACAAATATACAAATATAGGGAGTGAGAATACATCTCATTTATCACAACATATCTAGAGCATAAGGATAGACACACAATAATCAAACAATAATTACATCTAATACACCTTCAACAATTCTCTCGTACAATATTAATAATAATTTAATACATAACATTCCATCTATCACAAATTTAACATGTTCATCAACTAAGACTCATGAGATGTATGCTCCTAACTCTACATTCATGTGGTACCAATCTCCTCACCATCGTCGAGTGTACAAAATAGCTTAGGAGTAATGAAACAAGACCACCCCATCGAATAATGTACGAACCACTCTACAATAATGATCCCACCAAATCACCTTTTTAGGGGATGCCTATCAAGGTCTTGTTGAAGTGTTATAGCTGACCATGGTAGCCTCCCATTCCTAATAAAGGTTTCCCCACCATAACACTCTTTGAGGCATAAGTAAATGACTTGTGATATCCCACCTGCATACACTCACACTATCTCTTGAAACAAAAAATGTATGCATGGACTCAATACACACATCACAATCACACAATATGCATAATTCATCTCCTTGAGTGCCAGTTTGCAACACTGGACTCATCCATTTCATCTTATCATAATATTCATCATAACATACATCATCACATCCTAATAAGTTCATCAAATCAATTCAATAATTTCCTAATACATAATCAATCCTACATATAACTCACTCATAGAATCTCATGCTCATAATCAATGTACATAATCCATATTGCTCTACAAATAAGGGTTATCATATAATTCATAGGCACCCATAGATTCATAATCACAACACTCAATACACAATCAATTATACATACGACTCACTCGTAGCATATTATGCTCTCATAAGAAACGTATAAAACTCATATTTCTCTATAAACAAGGGTTTTCACAAAATTCATAAACACTTAAAGAATAATACAACTCACAAATTATCTTCTTTTTTTTTTATCTTAAGCTTTTATGACATTGTGTGATCTAAATGCGATATATAGAGTTATACCTATGATATCAAGTTGAAATTAATTTTCATATGAAGCTAGGATGATTATCTACAACTTATGTTTTGATCTTAAGAGTTGTTTTTATCTCCTACTATTTTTAAAAATTACAAAATCATAGTATTTTAGCTTAATTCTGATAGCTTGACCTTTGCTCACTAAATTGACCATAATTTGAGTTCTAGACATTATTTTTGGGTGATTATAGTTTAATTAGAAAGCTAACATCTAATCCTATAACTCTTATGCGTAACACAAAACCTAATTCAGCCATCTAAGGGCTCTCACAATGTTTATAAGTGTCAAACATTATGTTTTACACATGCACAAAACGTGAAACTCATCTTGTGACTAACATAACTCACTTGTTTCTTAACATTTTTATGTAATTCTTGTGCCTAAACTATTGCCCCAAATGTTTAATTTCCAACCTAATAGAAGGAACCTTATTTAGTTAATCTCATAAAGATTATTCATCTAAATATCAAGATGTGTTTGTATCAAAATTTTCAAAATCAAACAATTCACATCAAATCTTTAAATCATACACTCAATATCATTTTAATTGATCCAAACCAATATGAACCATAGTATACAGTAATAATATAATTTCAATCAATTTTATACTCAAGAAACTCCTCTCAAACAGATAACCTAAGAGGCTTAGAGTTTGCCTTTCTACCCTTATCCCTCATACATGCTTAAGAATTGATGATTCCCTTCCCTCAATCTCAAGGTTCATAGACGATTTTTTTAAATTAGCATTACCTTTGATCAAGTTGACTTAGAGGGATCATGTCTTTGTTTGGGATAGTAAGTGTGAATGTATATGTGTATGTGATGCTGACTAGTGCACTCATTTTAGTTTGTCCTAACCCTAGTAGAACTTTCATAGTGTATGTGATGCATCTAAGATGAGTTTAGGTGGAGTGTTTATGCAAGATGGGAAGGTAGAAGTCCATGCTTCAAGATAGTTGAAAACCATGAGAAGAACTACCCTGCACATGATCTTAAGTTAAAAGTTATAGTTTTTGCCTTAAAAATTTGGAGACATTACCTTTATGGTATTTATTGATCATAAGAACCTTAGGTATTTGATTGATTAGAAAGAGTTAAACATGAGGTAGGTGAGGTGGTTAGAATTTGTTAATGATTGTGATTTTGACTTTAGTTATTAACCAAGTGCTACGTACTAAGATGTATTAGGACCTTTGGATAATGTTTTAGTGGCCTAACATTAAGAGGGACATAGCTAAGTTTATGTCTGCATGCTTAGTATGCCAAAATGTTAAGATATAACACAAAAACCATTAGGTTTGTTACAACCTTTGAGTTTGCCTGAGTGGAAGTGAGAAAATGTTTTGATGGACTTTGTGGTAGGTTTCCTAGGACCATAAAAGGGTTTTGATTCCATCTAGGTTATAATGAATATATTGACTAATTATGCTCACTTTACCTTGATTAACATTAGGTATTCCTTGGAGAGTTTGGCTAATTCCTACATTAGCGAGATTGTTAAATTGCACGATGTGCCTTCTAGCATTGTTTCTGGTAGAGATCCTTGGTTTACTTCTAGATTTTAAGGGAGTATTCACCAAGCCTTAGGAACCAAGTTTAAGTTGAGTTCAAGATGTCATCCTCAAATTGATGACTAGACTGAGAGAATCACCTAACCCTTAGAGGACTTACTTAGAGCTTGTGTGAGAGTAAGGGGTTAGTTAAGATAACTTTATGTCTTTGATAGAGTTTTCCTACAACAATAGCTACCATTCCAATTTTGGGATGACACCCTATGGAGCCTTGTATAGAAGGAGGTGTAAAACTCCATTGTGTTGATGTGAACTTGGATAGAACCTTGTGCTAGGACTTGTTGTAGTATAATAGATTACAGAAAAAGCTAACATTATCTAAGAAAAAAAATGAGAGCATTCTAGAGTAGGAAGAAGAGTTATGACGATAAGGAAAGACTTAGAATTTCAAGAAGGTGATGATATATTCTTGAGAGTCACTTTGTGAACTAGGGTTGGTAGGGCCTTAATGTATCAATTTCTCAAGAGAGTTGGTGAAGTAGTTTACCAAGTTGCTTTACCTCCACCCTTGTCAAACCTTCATAGTATATTCCATGTGTTCCAACTTTGTAAGTATGTTCATGATCTATCACATGTTATTGAGTCAAATAATCTTGAGGTTAAACACAACTTGACTTTTGAGACCTTACTGGTGAAAGTTCTAAACCAAATGGTTAAACAACTTAGAGGAAACAATATTCCCTTGGTTAAGGGCTTTTAGAGAGGAGCTGCTTTTGAGAGTACTACTTGGGCATTGGAGAGCAAGATAAAGGAAGTTTATCCTAAGTTGTTAATTACAAGTAAAATTCAAGGACAAATTTTTAGTAAGAGGGAGAGAGTTGTAGCACTTTATAAAAAAAAATATAAATAATAAAATAAATTTGTTAAATAGTATTTTATTTAATTGAGCTTATAATATAAATAAATTTTTTTAATAAATAAAATAAAATAGAATCAAGTGGTAGGTTAGAAAGGAACCTTTGGGTTTGGACTCTTAAGTCCAAGTCCGAGTCTTATTAAAGTGAGAGAAAGAAGCTTAGGTTAGTTTTTGCACGTTATTTTTTAAATCCTAAGAGTGCATGTAGAGGAAAACCTAGAGAAAAATCCCAAGGAGTGCATGGAGTAGCTACGAAGACAATGGAGGAGTGTGTCTATGCCTCAAAGATCATAATCTTAAAGGTAAGAAAGAGTGTGGATGTCTCACTTGTGGGTACATATAAGGGGTATGAGTAGTGAGACGACCCCTAAGCCTCACAGGATAATTGGTTGAAATTCATTTGGTTCATGTGTTAGTTATATAAATTTGTTATTATATGTCAAAGCTGTAATCGTTGCTTTATACTCTAATTTTGGCAGAGCTCCACTTCTACATTTGTAATCATTCTTATAATAGTAAAATGAAGTGTGAATCTTCCTTAATGGAAGCTCCAATTAGGAGAATCAATTATAACCATAACTGAGTGCTAGGATACACAAACCCATTTTTTTATAAAAGCCTTCCCTACTAAGATCTGAGTTGCAAAGGTGTAGGGAGTAGAGAAAAGAAGTCAACCAGGTGGTTGCATGATCTCATAGCTTGTGGTTGTGAGGTTAGGTATCTCAACAGGTTGTTGAGGGATAAATCTCAGTAGGTGACTGAGTGAAAATCACTTAAAGTAAATGGCTATGTAGTGAGGAAAAATATGTATCAATAGGTTATTGAAGGTGTAAGTTAAACAATGGTGATTGTGTTTAGTAGAAAATCTAATAAGGTTGGGTGAAAACTAGATGTAGCCTAGTTTGGGTTGAACTAATATAAAAACTAAGTCTACAATCTCTCTAATTCTATCTCCTTACTTGTTGCAATTTCGTTATTGCTTTATATATCTCTATTGCATAATATGTTATCACTTTAAACTGCTCATAAGATAATTCATAAGAAAGTTAAGTTTTTGAATACTTAGAAGGTTCACCTTCTAAAGGAAAAATTTGCATAAAGAACAAATTTTTACAAGGGAATTTGTTTATTTAGTGTAACTATATTCACTATTATACTATTGTACAATTTGTTTAGCAATCAAGTAAGCTTGGAAAACATTTTCTGAAAAATACTTTAAGCTTTAGTACTCAGAAGATCTAGGTGGCTCATTTTTTGAGCCCTTAGACGTTCGAACTAGTTGCAGCTCCCAAAAGAGAAGTTGTAGAACTCCATCTTAGTTTTTTGGACTCTAAGATGTCCGATTTTGAGTATAAGAACTCAAATATGACCTGCATAAGACAACATGTTAAGGTGGAAAAGTTACAAAAATTAACTAGAATTTAGAATTAAAACTAATGTAACCTACACTACAAGAAAAATGCTAATTATCGATGGATAAAAATCCGTTGAAAAATTTATATTTCCAACAGATTTTACCGAAGAAAAAAAAATCGTAGGAAACGTTATGTTACCTACGGATAATTTTTTATGGATACAAATCTGTCGAAAAATTTATATTTTCAATGGATACAAATGTGTCAGAAAATTTATATTTCTGATGGATATATATATCGATAATTTTTTACGCATTTATCCGTCGGTAATTTTTGACAAATATAAATCTGTCAGAAAATTTATATTTTCGATGAAAAAAAATTCGTAGAAAAAATTATATTACTGATGGAATATTTTTGATACATTTATAGTTGTCGAAAATATAAGAATTTTTGACGAAAATTGACAATCATATATTAAATAGATCATCAATAAAATTTTAAATATATATATATATATATATATATATATATATATGAGGATGGTTCAAACGACACTGGTGTAACTTTTACTAAGTGTTACACCGCTCAATAACTTTATATTAAATGTGAATTTTGAAAATCCAACCGTTAGATTGAATGTTCATATCTCTTAGATCATATATGTCAAATTTTATATTAATCTAAGATGATTTGATACTTCATTCTCATAAAACAAAATTGACGTAATATATACATTTCAAAATATACTAAAATATGAACACTTTGATTACCTTCAAGTTGTTGTTCAATTTTAACAAAATTTGACATATATGATCTAAGAGATATGAACTTTCAATCTAACGGTTGGATTTTCAAAATTCATACTTAATATAAAGTTATTAAGTGGTGTAACACTTAATAAAAGTTACACCGGTGTCGTTTGAACCCTCCATATATATATATATATATATAGAGAGAGAGAGAGAGAGAGAGAGAGAGAGAGGAGGAATCAAATGACTCAGAAAGTAACTCTTAGTAAAGTTATTCCGCTCAATAACTCGTGGTATATTTTGAATTTCATCGATCTAATTATTAAATTAAAATTTATTAAATTTTACTAATAATTAATATAGAAAAAATTGATTAGCTTTGGAATAAATTATTTGCAAACAATATAGTTGAAAAATTAATTATTTTAAATTATTTAACTATAATCTTATTGACAATTTAATATATGATCTTGATATTTTTGTATAACTAATATCTGGTTTTAAATTTGATATGAAAGTATTATGATATAATTAGATAAAATTTTAAATTAGTATTTCATTAATGGTTGATAATTAGAAAATAAAAAAAGGATACATATATTTTTTGAATTTTATATCTTATATTTAAGATGAATAAATATATTAAGTTAATTAATAATTTATTTAGAATGTTAAATTTTATTTTATAAAAATAATATTTTAAAAGAGAAGGGTTATAATAACACCAGTGTAACTTTTACTAAGTATTACACCGCTCAATAACTTTATATTAAATGTGATTTTTATAAATTCTACCGTTAGATTGAATATTTTTTTACTCTTAGATCATATATACAAAATTTTATATTAATTCAAGATGATTTGATATACTTCATTTTTGTAAAACAATATTTACGTAATATATACATTTCAAAATATACTAAAATATGAACATTTGATTACCTTCAAGTTGTTGTTCAATTTTAACAAGATTTGATATAAACATATAAAGTGATATGAACTTTCAATCTAACGGTTGGATTTACAAAATTCACATTTAATATAAAATTATTGAGCGGTGTAATACTTAGTAAAAGTTACACCGATGTTATTATAACCCTTCTCATTTTAAAATATATAAATTATTATTTAAACTTTTAAATTTATGATAAATAATTTAAATTGTATCATAATATTAATTTTAAATAGAAATAAGTAGATTGTTAATTATAAAAATAAGTATAATATAAATAAAGATTATTATTGGTAATATAATTATTATATATATTATTATATTTTTATAATGGTTCGGACACGCCAAAATGAAAGGGACCCAAAGATAATATAAGTATGAGATTGTATAGCTGATGATGACTTAAATGAATTAATTTGTACTATTTATACTGATAACATGTATCTGCTTTTCGGTAGCTAATCTCATCAGAACTCTACATTAAGCGTGCTTGACTTGGAGTAATATAGGGATGAGTTACCTTCTAGGAAGTTTCTCAAAAATTGTGCAAGTAAGAACAATACACGCTGAAAAGTGAAGTGTCATGAAATAAAATCCTTGAGAGACCAAATATCAAGGCTGTTACATTAATAAATTTATTAAAATTTTCAAACAATTTTTTATGGATGTACCCATCGAAAATTTTTGACAGATTAAATTGTTTTTGACTGATTTTTTTTCTAAAGCCCATTTTTTCGACGGATTTGCATCTGTCATAAATAGAGAATTTTCAATGGATATTCCTTTTTACCGACGGATTATGTTCGTCGAAAATTTGCGTTTTTCTTGTAGGGCTACTATTATAATTCACAACCAATTCATTAATTTAAAACACTCATAAAGGTCAAATAAACCTAATGTAATGTACAAAAGATGTATCAGATATGTTCTATCATTGATCCTTTCCCCCATTATTTTCACTTTTATTTTTGTGTTAAATTTGTACAAAATATAGGCCTATAAATATACATGTAGGTCAAACCAAATTTTTGTGCAAGTCAAACTTTTAAAAAGGTCTATAACAAATAAATTAGCCAAGCTCAAACTATATATTTTAAACCAATGCTTCATTCATGCCTAACAAAACTTAGTCACTATGATCTATTTTCACTCCTAATGAGTTGTATATTCAAAATTTGAATTCGAAGCTACTAAATATGTTAAGAATAATTCTCTTTAATTGATCTAGGTGCTTGATGATTTTCACAATTTATTTGAAGTGCTAACAAGCACCCTTCATGAATATTTTATATTTTCTTTCAATATATAAAGATTTAAGTTAATATGCACATATTTTCAACATAAATAAATTATACCCTTAATTTATTTAAAAATTACTTTTAGTATTATTTTAAAGATATTTATTACTAAAAAACTATATATAAAAATGTTTATACCAACGCAACGTAAATGTTTGAGATAAACTATAAATTTATTATTTTAAAGATATTTAAAAATTCCCTCATTTTCGCCTATACGAATGGAACGTAAATGTTTGATTTGAAGTGGTGAATTCGGTCTCTTTTCCAACCCACATATGCCACTAGGAGTTGCATTAATGTCCTTCGCAAGGACGACTATCCCATCAGTTTTGGCACTACCAAGAAGCACTATGATAGTTGAGTCGACATGCACTAAAAGAGTGTTTTCCTTTTCCAATTTCACTCACCATATAAAGTAAACAGTGTATTTAGAGAATAAAATCTAGCTAGCATTGTAATTATTGGTTCAAAAAAATAATAATGAATAAATCATCAATATAATTAGTTTATGCAATATTTTGTTTAATATTATTTTTTTACATTATTTTTCATATTTTACATCTACTTTTCATTTTTCATATTTTACACTTCTCTTTCTTTCTATCAATCCCATTAATTCATTATCGAACAAAACTTGTAAACATATACTGACCTCGACAACTTAAGACATTGGGGAGTGCTCTAATAATTATAATAATGTTGGAGCAAATTAAAATGCTGGTCGAAATCAAGTAAAATCTGACATTGAAAAAATTGGTTTGTACGGACTTTTGACTAAAAAATGTTTTACTTATTCAATAATCGGTCCAATCGTTAAAATAGTGATAGACATGTGTAATAAAATCGTAAAAATATTGAAATGTACTCATTTAATTTAATAATTAAACTACACATTTTTTAATCGAAGCACAGTCCTCACATTGGATTTAAGTCCTCACTTTGAATCGCAGTTCTCACTTTAGATTCAACTAAACCTTTACCTTCAATTTAGCTACCCAAAATTCTTCATCAGAAATAAATAATGTTAGACAGAAATGGGATTCACGTGGAATATATTTGTGGAGGATTTCGTAGGTTCTTTTTATTCGAAATAGCACGATTAGCACGTTTTAATTTATGCGTGTTCGTGACATGACAAAATCTAAGACTTTCAGTAAAAAAATAAATTGTACAAACAACAAATAGAGTTAATTGATTAGGGTGTTGTTTCAACACCTCAGAAGATTTATGCTCTTTGTCTGAGCACGTCAGAAGATCTATGCTGGTGTTAGCACTTCAGAAGATCTATGCTTGTTTCAGCACATCAGAAGATCTATGCTAATTATACAATCAAATTCATGCATGTAAGAATTAACGTGAATCGAACAGATGACATGTATATTGACTGCAGAAATCATATCCTTCATTAAATGGTAATAGAATTACAATTCGTAAGGATGACGAAACATGTTCAGATGACTACACTACAGTAGACTAGACTATGCTATGTTACGCTACTCCTAAAAAAGGAAAAAAGATAGGTGGTCGAGAAATCGTACCCAAAACTGTCTCGTATGCACAGTATGCCTTATGTGCAAGCTGCGGAGTGCGTGTGAGGTATTGTGGGTGTTTGATTTCTGACCCTTTGCTACGAGCATGACTCATTTAATTTATAAACAAAGATTTGGGAAAGGAAACTGTTTCTGACGTGCCCTAGAAGTGCATAACCGTTCTAAACTTCCACATCGTGGCTTATTCTCGGGCACGTCTTTGGATAACTCTTGGAACCGTTCATTAACTTCCCCAAACCGTTCTGCAGCCTTTGACACTTATCCCATGATTCACTTCAACCGCTCTTAAATTGTGTCTCCTTTAAGTTCTTCGTTCTGAGAGGTTACGAAGTGTATTTGTGTATGTCCGGATCCTTGGGATTTCAAGTAACCAACGAAAAATATACTTGAGTGTTTCCTGATTGTTCTTGTACTTTGAGAGGTTGCGAGGCTGCGAGCCTTTCTCATGAGCAGCATCCTTCCCGGTTCAATGATTTCGAGAGTTTCACAAAAAATGTCTTCGTGTATCTCTTGATTCTCTTCAGGCTTCGTATGCCTTCTTCAGAAACTTCTTTTGCCATTTTCCGATCAACTAAAATTTCGAGGGCCCCTGTATTTCGAGTGTTTCCGAATTCATTTTCTGGTACTAACAATCACAGAATGTGATTCTTTAAAAAATGGACATGCACTATGAAAGTATGAATAAAAAAATCATTTTGAGTTATATTTTATGGTTTTTGGGTTCAGTATCTGCTCTATCTTCTGTTAGCAGACCCTGCTCGTGTAACATATACGCTTTTGAAGCCAACAAAAATTAGCCCTATCGATGTGCTTCAAATTAAAGGATGTGACTTCGATTCTTAATGGTGTAAATATTTTATTAGTTGATAATATGTAAATATTTCTATAAAATATTCATATAGAATTTTAAAGTCTTTACAATAAGATTTTGTATTCCTTTTATATATATTTATAAATAAATAAATAAAAATATTATTTTTCCTTCAATTTATTTAGATGAATGGAAGTTGTGAACAACAATTTAGGTTAATTAGGGTGGTTGGTTTGAGTGGTGGGAATGGTATATCGCCACAATCGATACTGTATTTACGTTGGCTTTAATCCAATATATAGTGTCTACCTTAAACTAACACAAGTAACATTAGTTTCCTTGGACACTAAACATAGCATTGACATGTGTTTTTCTTGTTGTGCTTCCAATTTAATGTCTATTTTCTAGATTATGCTAACGATTAGCTTCCAGGTTTGTAATTTTGAAGTAGTGGCCAACGCTAATCCCTATTTATTGAGGGACTTAGATAACAATTATATATTAACTTCAAATGTAGGATTAGAAAATAGAGGTCTTGGAGAAATATTGTGTGTTGGTTATTTTATGTCCGATCATTATAAGAAAATTGTAATATAATGACACATATCTTATAGTGATATTGTAAGTTCTATGATTTTTTAATACATCAATTATAAAAAAAAATTAAAAGATTTTTGAAATTCATGATACTCACATAATAATAAGAAAGTGTGTACCTTTCTCCATAGTGAAAATCTTCTTTGATCCTTAGAGTGCTTTGATCTTCTTGAGAAGAGAACCAAGATTTCACTCCTTTTGACTTTTCTTTCTACTCTCTCTATCTTTTGTGATAACTAGGATTTGAGAGAATACTTTCTGTCAGGGTGTGGACCTTGTCTGACATTAGTGGATATTTATAATCCCTAAAGATTGTTATTCCCATCAAATAACAATTATTCTCATAACTACTCCATTAAACTCATTTATGATTTAGTCTTTAATTATTTATTTATTAGTCTCTTTATATATCACATATTTCACACATGAGACATAATTATCTTACATTCTCCCACTTGACTCATGTGACATTTCTTACAACAAATAAATAAATTAATTAATTAATTAACATAATGCGCATTAAAATGGCTAAATCATTTTATACATTGGGTTGATCATAATTTCATATTTAAAAATATGAACTAATTTGAGTCATGGCGGTTGTACATCAGTTTAATCGACATAGTCCCTTCCATGTACTACAAACAAGTCTTCTTCTTAGTATGATCATTAATAAGGAGCACATACTTGGTCCAACATTATATCTTTATTCAAGATAACACCTGTTTACATTACTCTAACACAAATATGCATAAAATCATAGAAAACAGGTACTCAAAAACATATCATTAATGAGCTCAAAATGTCAATCACTTAATATAAAATAAACATGATACTCAACAATCATTAGTAACAATAATGCCCATATTTTTAACATGCTCAATAAATGTTTTGGGCGATAATCCATTTGTTAAAGGATTAGCTATCATAAGATTTGTGTTAATATGTTCTATTGACACTCTTTGTTTCTGAACTTTCTCCTTCACGACAAAGTACATTAATTTCATATGCTTAGCACCCTTAGTGTACTTGTCGTTCTTAGAAAAAAAAATATTACTGCAGAATTATCATAATACATTTTTAGCGGCTTAGCAATACTGTCAAAAATTTCAAGGCCTGAAATAAAGTTCCACAACCAATTAGCCTGAATTGTAGCCTCAAAACATGCTAAAAATTCAGCTTCCATAGTCGATGAAGCAAAAACTGTTTGTTTTGCACTTTTCCATGATATTGCTCCTCCAGCTAAAAGAAATACATAGCCAAGAGTGGATTTTCTTTAATACACACATCCAGCAACACTACAAGAAAAATTATTATTATCTATGGAATATTATCTACGGAATTTTTTCCGTAGATAATGTTTAGTTATCTACGGAATATTATCTACGAAATTTTTTCTGTAGATAATTTTTAGTTATCTACGGAATATTACCTACGGAATTATTTCCGTAGATAATATTTAGTTATCTACGGAAATTCCCGTAGATAAGTTATCTACGAATTTTTTCCGTAGATAATTTATCTACGAAAATTTTTGTAGATAACTTTACCCATAGATAAATTTCGTAGGTAAAACATTTTATTTGAAATATCAGTTAACATATTTTATTATCGTTTCATTTTAATTTATTGTAAAATAATTAAAATATTTAATTTAGCATCATTAAAAATATAATCATTATAAGATTTTTTTTAAATTTAATTATTTATTACAATTCTTTTAGTCACCGTATTGACCAAAAAATATATTTTTTATTAAAATATATTTTAAAATTTTAGTTAATTCATTATAATATTTTAAAATAAATATTTTTAAAATTGTCATTAGATAAGTTATCTACGAAAATTTTCGTAGATAATCTACAGAAATTTTCAAAAATTCGTAGATAACTTATCTACGAAAAAATCCGTAGGTAACTTACCTACGAATTTTTTCGTAGGTAACTTATCTACGGATTTTTTCGTAGATAAGTTATCTACGGAAATTTTCGTAGATAACTTTACCCGTAGATAAATTCCGTAGGTAATACATTTTATTTGAAACATCAATTAATATATTTTATTATCTTTTCATTTTAATTTATTGTAAAATAATTAGAATATTTAATTTAGCATCATTAAAAAAATAATCATTATAATATTTAATTTTTTAATTTAATTATTTATTATAATTCTTTTAGTCACTGTATTGACCAAAAAATATATTTTAGATTAAAATATATTTTAAAATATATTTTAGGTTAAAATATATTTTAAAATTTTAATTAATTCATTATTATATTTTAAAATAAATATTATTAAAAATTGTCATTAGTTATGTTATCTACGAAAATTTCTGTAGATAAGTTATCTATGGAAATTTTCATAGATAACTTATCTATGGATTTTTCTGTAACTTAGGTTACAATTTATTTGAAACATCAATTAACATATTTTATTATCTTTTCATTTTAATTTACTGTAAAATAATTAGAATATTTAATTTAGCATCATTAAAAAAATAATCATTATAAGATTTAATTTTTTTAATTTAATTATTTATCATAATACTTTTAGTTATCGTATTGACCAAAATATATATTTTTGATTAAAATATATTTTAAAATTATTTATGATTAAAATATATTTTAAAATTTTATTTAATTCATTATAATATTTTAAAATAAATATTATTAAAAATTTTCATCTTAAATTTTTTATTTTCATAAATTAATTGATGATAAAAAAAATAACATACTAATATATGGATTTTAAATTTGATATGAAAATATTATGATATAATTAGATAAGATTTTAAATTAGTATTTTATTAATGATTGATAATTAGAATATATAAATTATTATTTAAACTTTTAAATTTATAATAATTAATTAAAATTGTATCATAATATTAATTTTAAATAGAAATAAGTAGATTGTTAATTATACAAGTAAGTATATATATATAAGTAAATATTAATTAAATATAATATAATAATTATTATTATTGGTAATATCATTATTATATATATTTTTATATTTTTATAGCGATCTGGACATACCAAAATGAGAGGGATCCAAAAATAGTATAAGTATGAGATTGTCCTTAAATGAATTAATTTGTACTACTTATACTGATAACATGCATTAGCTTTTCTGTAGCCTATCTCATCAGAACTCCACAGTTAAGCGTGCTTGACCTGAAGTAGTATAGGGATGAGTGACCTTCTAGGAAGTTTCCCAGAAAATGTGCAATAAGGACAAAACATGTTGAAAAGTGAAGTGTAGTAATGAAATAGCATCCTTAGAGGCAAAATATGAGGGTTATTACATTAATAAATTTATTAAAATTAAATAAAAATTTCCTGAAAGTTATCTACGGATAAAATTCATAGATAACAACTTTCTCGAGTTATCTACGGAAAATTCCGTAGATAACATTATCTACGGAAAATTCCGTAGATAACATTATCTACGGAAAATTCCGTAGATAATGTTCCATAGATAATGTTATCTACGGAGAATTTCGTAGATAACGTTATCTACGACCATATTATCTACGGATTTTTTTTCCTAGATAATCCGTAGATAATTGACACTTATCTACGGATTTTGATGTTTATATCTACGGATTTTTCCGTAGATAATCTTGATTTTTCTTGTAGTGAAAATCAGAGTTTGAATATCCAATCACCTCAAGGTGATTAGACCTATTATATGTAAGCATGTGACACTTTGTTCCTTGTAAGTATCTTAGAAATTTCTTTGCTGCTTTCCAATGTTCCATTCCGAGATTACTTTGATATCTTCCTAACATTCCAACTGCAAAACTTATATCTAGTCGAGTACAGATCTAAGCATATATGATACTCCCAATAATTGATGCATACAAAATTGCTTCCATTTGTTTTTGTTCTAAGTCATTTTTAGGACATTGAGTGAGACTAAACTTATATCCTTTCTGAACTGGAACGGGCGATGCTGAGCACTTTTCCATCCTGAATCTCTCTAGTACTTTATTGATATATGCTTTTTGAGACAAGCCTAATAGTCCTTGTGATCTATCTCGGAATATTTCTATTCCATCACATAGCTTGCCTCGCCCATATCTTTCATTTCAAAGTTACTAGAGAGAAAGTCTCATGAAGAAGACCAAGATCATTAGTTGCAAGCAAGATATCATCAACATACAGAATTAAAAATATAACTTTACTCCCACTAACCTTCAAATATATGCATCGATCAACAATATTTTCTTTAAATCCAAAGGAAACAATGGTATCATTAAACTTTAAATACCATTGGTGGGAAGGTTGCTTAAGACCATATATTGATTTCTTTAATTTGCACACCATGTGTTTCTTTCCTTCAACCGAGAACCCCATTGGTTGGTCCATGTAAACATTCTCCTCCAAATTTCCATTTAAAAGGCGGTTTTCACATCCATTTGATGTAACTCCAAGTCATAATGGGATACTAATGCCATGATAATTCTAAAGGAATCCTTTCTTGAGACGGGCGAAAAAGTATCTTTGTAATCAATGTCATCCTTTTGAGTAAAACCCTTAGCAACAAGTCTAGCCTTGTACCGTTCAAGGTTGCCATCAGAGTCACGTTTAGTCTTAAAGACCCACTTACAATCAACTCTCTTGCAACCTTCTGGAAATTTTACAAGGTCCCAAACATCATTTTATTCTATGGATTTTAATTCTTCTATCATCGCATTTAACCACTTTTTAGAATTATCACAACTTACAGCTTGTGAAAACAAAACTGGATCTATGATTTTCTAATACATCAATTATAGAAAATTAAAGGATCTTTGAAATTCATGATACTCACATAATAATAAGAAAGTGTGTACCTTTCTCCATAATGGAAATCTCCTTTGATCTTTAGAGTGCTTTGATCTTCTTGAGAAGAGAATCAAGATTTCACTCCCTTTGACTTTTCTTTCTACTCTCTCTATCTTTCGTGATGGCTAGGGTTTGAGAGAATACTTTTTGTCAAGGGTGTGGACCTTGTCTCACATTACTGGATATTTATAACCCCTAAAGATTGTTATTCCCATCGAATGACAATTATTCTCATAACTGCTCCATTAAACCCATTTATGATTTCGTCTTTAATTATTTAATTATTATTCCCTTTATATATCTGTTTGTGGACATTTTCTTCTGTAGGTTCTTTTTATTCGAACTAGCACAATTTCAATTTAGGCATGTGTGACATGACAGGTTTCGCGACTTTTCAGTGATGAATCAAACAAACAACATGTGGAGTGAATTAAGTAGGGTGCAATTTTAGCATAACAGAATATCTATGCTAATCATACAATCAATTTCATGCATGTGAACGTTGATGTGCATCGAGTAAACAACATGTATATTGACTGCAGAAATCATATCCTTCATTCGATCATAACAAAATTACAATGCATAAGGATAATAATGAGTATTCAGAAGACTACACTACACTAAACTATGCTACGCTACGCTAAAAAGGAAAGAGAAAGGGTGGTCAAGAAATTGTCCTCAGTTGTCTCGTACATGTGAGCCCTATGCACAGGCAAGGAGTGCTTGTGAGGTTTCGTGAGTAATGCGATTTACGACCCCTTTCTACGAGCATGGCTTGTCTATTTATAGAGATTCGATGGATCATAAATAACTATATTTGGCGTGTCATGAATGTGTAACCGTTCTGAACCTCCAAATTGTGGGTCACTTCATGCACGTCTTTTAGTAACTTCCAGAACTGCTTATAACCTCCCAAATCGCTCTGTAGTCTGATACGTATCCTTTTGATTTAATTCGACCTCCCTTCATCGTGTTTGCCCTAAGTTCTTCATTTTGAGAGGTTGCGAAGTATACTCACGAATGTACAGGTCCCTGGGATTTCAAGTGATTCACGAAAAATATACTTGAGTGTTTCCTGATTCTTCCTGTACTTTGAGAGGTTACAAAGTTGTGAAACCTTTTCATGAGTGGCAACTTCAAGGATTTCGAGTGCTTCACAAAAGATGTATTCGAGTATCTCCTGATTCTCCTTGTGCTTCGTATGTTTCCAATTCTATAACTTCTCTTTTTCTATTTTCTGGTCACCTTCGATTTCGAAAGCCCCATATTTCGAGCATTTCCAAATTACCTCTTTTGGTGCTAACAGATGCCTCGTGGAAAATATTTGTTTTGAGGTAGTCGAGAAAGAATGTTTTCCAATGCTCTAATTTTCGTTATCTTTGATGAAACCCTAGAACATTGTTTCCTTCGTGTAAATTAAATGCTCCTGACAACATTTATTCCAAATCTTCCTTTTTGTAATTGTGATGAATTTATGGTTGTCACAAATTTATGTATTTGCATTTTTTTTGCAGGAGGTCAAAATTCCTAAGAAAAAACTCTGTTTGGAGTCTCATAGTGGTCAATCTGTAAGTCACTTTTCCTGGTTTAATCAAAATCGTTATTCGAAAGAAATTATGATTCCCTCGCCGTTTGTCTTGTTTTAGATTTCCACTACTCGGAGAGTCTCCAAAGATAAAGGGAAATGAAAAGTAACTTTGGCTAAATTTGTCCCTAAGCCGAAGATTCCCACTAAGAAGCTCTTGAAGGATGCCATGAAATCTTCTATACAGGTAATGCGTTTGTCCTTGTAATACCTTTTCTATTGATTCGATTTCATCTTTCATAAAGATTACCTCTTTTTAGAAAAAGGTGGATTCAGAGGTGTCTGAATCCTCTTCTAAGAGACCTTGAAGTATCCTCTTGACTGAGAATGTTTCCCCTACGGATGCTCTACATTCTCGAGATGTCACCGAGAACCTTGAGACATCGCCTCCTCCTGAACGCCCCTTTGAGGTATATTCTACTAAACTTTGATTTTCACCCTTTTCAACCACTCTCGAAGTCCTATACTAACGAAGTGCTTTACTTAACAGACTATCGCATCCAATGTTATTGCGGATAACATTCCCATCGCTGTGGAAACTATCGAAGCTTCTCCCCCAGATCCATTGCAAGGCAAAGCGCCTTCGTTTAATTTCGATACTAGGGTGTCTTCTGGCCAAGGTGGGTAATTGTTTCTTTGGCGTTATGCTTGTTCTCAAGATTACCTCTAACTTTGTAAAAATATATTGCTTTTCTCGCACAGGTTTAGAGGTAACCTCTGAGGATAAAATTCACTAATCTCCCCCCTTAATCAACTTGCAACAACAACTGATGCTAGACCCTCAGAAACTCTACTCGCTTCCATTCCTCCCGATGATGTAGACCTCATGAGCTTTTTCGATGATGAAGCTGTTCAAGATGATATTTTTTAGGTCTTGGAGTATTGGACTAGCGGAACCTCCGCCTCAGGTAAAACCCAAGAGGTGGTTGCGAGTTTTCAAACTTTATTATCTTCCTTCCGCTCGAAGGCATATGTGGATAATCTGGACCAAGCTCTAATGGATCCCCAATTCAAAATAGAGATCGAGTGGATGGTTCATGATCTGAATGCCTTTCCAGAATTGATGAGGCTTAAACAATATGAGGAAGACACGGAGAATTCCCTTGCAGCCTTACAACGAGAGCTTGATTCAATCAAATCCAAACATGCTGCTTTGAGGCTCCAAATTCAAGAGATTATGTTGAAGTAGAAAGGCCTAAGTGAAGAAGGAAAAGGCATATCTCTCATACTCTCGAAGTCATTGGAGCAAAAGAAAAGATTGGAAGTATTGTGTTCTTCGATGAAACAAAGTCTCTTTCAAGCATATCAGGCATATGAAGCACTCAAATCCAAATTCTGCAAATGATCGAGAAGATGAGAGATGCCTATATATATTTAAATATTTATCCCTTGAACCTTTATTGCTTATCTCTTTGGACATCAATCTCAGTACATGTTACTTTCGTGAAATTTCTTCAAGTATTTCCCGTTGATCAATTTACTCGTATTTCTCAAATTTATCTCTTTGATCAAATATGCGTTGTTCGAGTAGAATCTTTCGATGACGAACGGTCCTTCCCAATTGTAGGACCACTTACCATGATCTCGAGATTTCTGGTCCATTGGGAGGATAACTTTTAAGTTTAAGTCTCCACTCGAAAATTGTTTACTCTTGACCTTTTTGTTGTAAACTCGAGCTATTTTCTCTTTCTGTTGAATGATATTCTGTATGGCTATCATTCTTTCGTCGTCCAGTCGAATTAACTCATCAACATTAGATTCCAATAATCTTTGACTGGTATATCATTTTGCCTTTGCACGTGAACGGATTGTAAGTTGATATCAATAGGCAAAATTGCTTCGTGACCATAAACCAACTTGTATGGCGTAGTTTGAGTGGCATTCCTCGGTGAATTTCTATAAGCCCACAACACTTGCAATAATGTTTCAGCCAAGTTCGAGGTTTCCCCGAAATATGTTTCTTAATCAAAGCTATGATTACTTTGTTAGCAGCCTCGACCTGGCCATTAGTTTGTGCATAGTAAGGTGTCAAAGTAATCAGTTTGATTCCTCTCGACTAAGCATATTGCGTAACTTTTCGACCTGTGAATATCGTACCTTGATCTGTAGTTATTGTCTGAGGTATTCCGAATCGAAATATAATGTGGTCTTCGATAAAGTCTATCACCTCTTTTTGATCTACCTCTTTTATAGGAATTGCTTCCACCCACTTCATAAAATAATCGATGGCCACAATTATGTATTTGTGGTTCTTTGCTGATGGAGGATGAATCTGACCAATTATATTAATTTCCCAACCTTGAAATGGCAAAGGTTTAACAATCGCGTGCAACTCAGTTGCTGGTAGTTTATGTATTGGACCATGCTTTTGGCATTCCTCACAACCCTTTACAAATTCGATACAGTCTTTGAACATACTTGGCCAAAAATATCCTTTTCTGGACAAAGTCCATTTCATTTTCTCCCTTGCTTGATGAGCTCCACAAATACCTTCGTGTATCTTTGTCATGGCTATGTAGCCTTCATGATTTCCAAGGCACTTAAATAAAACTCCATCGAAGCCTCTCTTTATAATTCATTGTTCAATATCACATAATTGAGAGCTCGATATTTAATCTTTCTTTTAGCTTGCGAACTTGGACTTTCCATATACTCGATTAGCTCTTTCCTCCAGTTCTAAATGGTTGAGGTATTAATGGTGAGGCATTCATGATCGCCACTCAACTCATTCCCTATACAAATAAGAGATTCGAGACATTCCCTGCTTATCTTGTACCTGAATGCAATTTGAGCTAGTTCATTTGCGCTTTCATTCTCGTTTCGAGAGTATAATTGGACTTCGTCAAATGAATTTAAAAAAGTTGTAGCTAGAGACTTACATTCGAGTAGTTTTTCATTCATGCATTTATATTCTCGAGTTAACTGTTTAATAACGAGTTGCGAGTCTCCTCGAATGATTATGTTCCTTGCCCCCAAATCCTTAAGCAATTTTAGCCCAATAATCAATGCTTCATACTCAATTTCATTATTCGAGCATTCAGATTTCGTTCTCAGTGAGAATTTGGTGGGAATCCCACCTGGGGAAATAATCAGTAATCCGATTCTTGCTCCTAACTCGTGTTTCGATCCATCGAAAAATAGTTCCCATGATTTTGTGGTTAAGTAATTAACCTGTTCTGTTAAATTCGATTGATCCACGAGAAAATCAGCGAGTACTTGTCCTTTTGTGGCTTTGAGGGGAACAAACATTAACGAATACTCGGTCAGTGCAAGTGCCCATTTTCCAACTTGAGAATGAAGGATAGGTTTCGATAACATATATTTAATCATATTACTTCGACAAAACACGAATACATCATAAGGTTTAATATAATGCTTTAGCTTTTTACAAGCATAATATAAAATTAAACATAACTTCTCTAAAGGAGTATATCTGATTTCTGCCTCGACTAACATCCTACTGATGTAATAAATGGCTCTCTCGATACCATTCTCATCATCTTGCAACAGCATGTCCGCAATAGTCAAATCATTGGCCGAGACATACAATTTTAACCTTCTTCCTTCAGAGGGTGGCACCATCACTGGAGGATTGATCAAATAAGACTTGATTTCCTCGAATGCCTGATGATCCTCGTTCCATCGAAATTCTTCCTCCTTTTTCAGACGTAACAAAGGGGAAAACATCTTATTCTTTCCTGATAGATTTAAAATAAATCTTCGAAGGAAATTTATCTTTCCTAGTAAAGAATGTAACTCCTTCTTATTCGAAGGAGACTTAGCTTCCATGATTGCCAGAGTCTTGTTCTTATCCACTTCAATACCTTTCTGGTGTACAACGAACCCTAGGAAATCCCCCGCTGAAACACCAAAAGCACATTTTAATGGATTCATTTTCAGCCCATGTTTCCTCATTCTCTCGAAAGACAATTTTAGGTGTTGTATGAATTTACCGATTAGTTCATGAAAAATTAAGTTCATTTCTCTTTGATATGTCGCCCAGCATTTTTTAAACCAAAAGGCATTACTACCCATTCGTAAGTTCCCAAACCACCTGGGCACCTAAAAGCAATTTTTAACACATCATTTTTAGCAATATAAATCGGGTTGTACCTAGAATATCCATCTAATAAACTTAAAATTTCATTACCTGTGACAGAATCGATCATTGTTTCAACAATAGGCATGTGATATGCATCCTTAGGCGTAGCTGCATTTAGATCTCGAAAATCAATGCATACCCTAATTTTTCCATTCTTTTTGATAACATGAACAATGTTCGATACCCAATCAGCATACCTTGAAGTTCGAATGAACTTGGCCTTCAGTAGCCTCTCGATCTCTTCTTTGATTTTTTTGATCACCTGCGGAGCAAACCTTCGTGGGTTCTGTTTCACTAGTTTCTTCCCCAAGGTCATAGGTAACCTATGTTTTACTAAATTTCGATCCAAACCAGACATTTCTTTGTAATCCCAAGCGAAGCAATCTTTATATTCATGCAAGACTTGCGCGATCTGCTCTTTAAAACTCTTTTTTGCTAGTTTGCTTATGTAAGTGATTCTCTTCTTTTCAATTGTACCCAGATTAACTTCTTCCAGAGGATCCTGAGATTCTACTTTATGCTCATCATTTTCCAATTTCTCAAATCCTAGAGGAGCATCGTCAAAGACACAATCGAGTCTTTCTTTGATTCTTTCAGTCCCTACTTTGTTCGTCCTCGGTTCTTACTTCGGGATCCTTTTTCTTAGTTGTTTCGATTAACTCTTTTTGGTTTTCCTCTTTTTCTTCGACCTTCGTGGTTGTCGTCTTTTCGACCATCACCCACTGTATGCCCCCTTGGGCCATTTCGACACCATCACATTCATCGGCCCTACTGGCCGTTCTTTCGGCCATGTAGGCCAAAATTCGAGCTAAGAAGCTCGAACATGGGTCTTGTCCCATCATTCTCGCACTTGAGCCGATTCAATTTCGGCTTGGTGAATAACGAATCCTCTTCAAACATCCCAACAAAAGGTCTTCTTGATACCTTCTTCTTCTTCCAAGACATATGGATCATTGGCGTCGAACGACTTAGTTTTTGCAAACGCCGTAATTTGTTGATCCGCGAAGTACATACCTGTCTCATACTCTTTTTGGTCTGCCTCTAAGACCTCAAGGTGTTCCTCATCATTTCAAAAGAAGACTTTTTGGTGCAATGTCGAAGGTACAACCCCTACTTCATGGATCCATTCTCTTCCTAGCAACACATTGAAGTTGGCTTTTGAGGGAGTAATAATGAACATGGTGGTCCTTTTGACACTACCAATTTGAACATCCAACAAGATCATTCCCTCAGGTTGCGAGGATTTCCCCGCGTAATCAGATATAAGGATATTGTGGGGCTTCAAATCTGCTAAAGTTTTCCCAAATCATTTCAGCATTGTTTGTGGGAGTATGTTTATAGCAGCACCCTCATCCACTAAGACCTTGTTCACTTCCTGTCCTTCGATCATAAGGGTCAACAATAGTGGTTTAAGATGTTCCTTCATGTCCTGAGAAGGTGAATCAAATACTGTTGAATTGAACCTGGGGAGGACTCGAGAAATTTGATTTACCCATACTATCTTTGACTCGTAGTTGGGGTCACCGAAAAAATCTTCCTTGTGTAAGTCCTCCTGCTCATTCACAGATTCCATCGCCTTAGCATATTTGAAAGGTAGGATTGATACCACTCCACAAATATCTTCAAGAGAATCCTAGAAACCACTTTCGAAACAATCCGTAATCAAGTCCTCATCATCCTCCGAGAACTTCTTGGATGACTCACCTCCGTAAGGCACGGGAATTGAGAATTGATTACCTTTAAATCCCTCGAAAGTTGCCTTCCTCATTCATTGTTGTCTTCTCCATTGAGTCTTGGTAAGGCCATTGAAAGGATTTTTTATTCCTCTCCCATAACCTCTAGATGTGCTCGAAATGAATTTAGGACCTCTATAAAATGGGGTTTTTGAGTAGTTCATAACTTGGTTACCTCGACCCATTCCAACATTAAATCCTCGACCCATTCCACAATTAGACTTTTGTGGGGTAGTCCACTTTCCAATAGGGACATTCGCGTTTGGCAGATAAGTATTGCCAAATCTCGAGGAGTTATGCATCTCCATCTTTCCCATAGGGGCCATAGGGGCATTACCTTGCGGCATATGGACTTGCCGCATCGTTATACCAATGTTCACTTTCAATTTTCCTCGAGCCTTTTCAGCTTTATACCCTTTCAGGATTTCAGACTCCTCGAAAGCCTTAGCAACAGACCTATCGAACACAACGCTACATCTAGGGCAAAGCATAACTTGCCGATCATCAGTTTTCTTCCTCGAAAGGAAGTCTAGCAAAATATCTCCTTCCTTTGGATAAATGGGTTCTTGTTCTTTCGCGAACTCTTCTAAGAGCTCTTCAAGCTTTTCATCCAAAATAGGTTCAAGAGCTTCCTCTTCATTCATAATCATGTCAACCAAATTGATACTCATCAGGAGAGGTTCCACATATCCTGCTTGTGCAGCAAATGTATCAGTATCGATTTCCATTTCCTTCTCGAAAGCCAAGCGACCATCAGTAATCACTTTCTCGATCATATCCCTGAAACATACACAATTGTTAGTCCAATGGTCGTACATGTTGTGATATTTACAAAACTTTTTTCCTTTTCTTTGTTCAAGAGGAGGAATTTTGTGATGTTCCGGAAGTGTGATTTGCTTATCTTTTAATAAAATGTCGAAGATCTTATCGACTTTCATTATATCGAAAGTATATTTTCTATTTGCACCAACCTCTAAATTATTTTCCCCAAGTTTTAATAATTGACATTGATAAGTTGGACCAGGTTGTAATTTAGCTAAGTTCACTTCCATATCTTCATTTAGACTCGAAATTATCATCTTTAACGTCCATATTGTCTAAATATTCCACTTTTTCTTTTCAAACAAACTTATCAAATTTTCTCAATCTCTCTTTTTCTGCTCAAATTTGTTCAATTCATCTTACTTTCTCCGCTAGTTGAGCCATATCTCTTAGTTGTTCATTCATAAGTTTCTTTCAAATCGAAAAATCTAGTCCAGTGGCTGCAATTTTCACCAACTCATGCTCAGGAATATTTGTATAACATCGAGACTTTAGTTGCCTGAATCTATTCAAATACCCGTCCAATGTCTCATGATGTTGCCTCTTTATATTCATTAAATCAACTATGCTCACCTTAGTTTCCTCTCGAAAAAAGTGTTCGTGGAAACTCCTTTCTAGTTGTGCCCAAGTAATAATTGAATTAGGTGGCAAAGTCGTAAACCACGTAAAAGCATATATATTTGGTTAGTGAACTCGAAAAATATTTCATTTTCATATATTCATTACTCACTAGGTCTCCACACTCGACTAAATATCTCGCTATATGTTCTACGGTGGATTCACCTAACTCCCCTACGAATTTCAAGAATTTTGGACTTTCATCCCCCTGGGTAGTTCAGATTGGCTTATATAGTTAGGAAAGGCAGATACAAAGTAGGGGTGCTCATTTCACCCCGTTTTAAAAACGTGCCTATTCAGTACCCTCTCAATTATATGATCCAAATTCTCCTCGATGTTTCTCAGAGGTCCCCCTTGGTTGAGGTGGATACGATTTCTAACCTCTCAAATATTTGTCTCATTAACTGCCAGATTTTCGAGGCCGTTCAAATTCGCACTCGTACCTCTCGAGAGCCGATTATCATTGGTTTTATCTCCTATTTTGTTCATCAGCTCGTATAGGGGTGTGAGTATGTTGTGCATTTGTGTAGACAACAAATTTACCATATTGTGGTTACTATGATCCATTTGTTGTCGAAGGGCTATCATGGCTTCACTACTCATACCCGTAGGTACATAATTACTTTGTCGAACTAACGAACCTTCTTGGCTTGTGCCAACATGTTGGTAAGGGTCGTGGATGATAAAGCCCATCCCATTTGGGGCTGCATTATACCCATATGATGATATTTGCATTTGAGGATTTTTCTCAGAATATGGTATTGGAATTTCTACGCTCATGGGTTGGGTACTTCTCTAATTCAGAGGCATCCCCCAGAGGTATTTGGGGGTAGCGTTCACCATTTCTTGTGACGCATTCAGAAATCCCGCAGAGTTTGGAATACTTGCAGGAGGTGGAGACATTGCCCCCTGGTCTCATTTGCCACATTTTCTTGATTTGTATTCCTATTTTCTCCATTACCCTGTTCTTCATTATGCGCGTCTCTTCTGCTAGATGTAGACATAGTTCTCCCACTTCTAAGTCTTATAAAAATATAAACACACCTATAACTAGTTCAATTAAGTTCACCAAACAAGTCCCACTGAGCGTGCCAATTTGTTTGTGGAGATTTTCGTTCATAGGTTCTTTATATTCGAACTAGCACAATTTCAATTTAGGCGTGTGCACTACAAGAAAAACGCAAATTTCCGACAGATATGAATCCGTTAGAAAATATAAATTTTTCGACGAAAAATTTCTGATGGATATTTCCGTCAGAAATTTCTGACGAATTTATATTTCCAGAGAAAAGGTGAAAATCTTACATTTCCAACTTAAAGGATCAGAAGAATATATATCACATGTGTTTGCCTTTATTTAATTATTTTAATGTAATAAAAATATTGAATTTTCATGTAATATTTATAAATATTTATATAAACTTTTATGGTCAATCCAACAAACTTTAATCATTTATAAGAATTGTAATTTCTAAAATTTATGATTTCATGATTTATGATTCTCAAGAATTAAAAAGATTTTCCTGTACTAAATGATCTCTAGTATTAAGTTCATGACCCTTACTATAAAGTCATCCCTCTTTTTAAATTAAAACATAAAACTATATTATATTATAGAACATTACTGCATGAGTTAATTACTTTTTAAAATCTTATTTAATGTAAAATTTCGTTTAAAAATTATAAATAATAAATTTATTTAATAAAACATAAATTTTTAAGTAAATAAATATAATTTTACTTAATATATTGTTATAGAATTAATATAAATATATAATTACTTTTATCTTTTATTTCTTTCTTAACTCCGTCTTTTTTCTTTTCATTTTTTAAATACATTGCTAATCTTATGTCATCTATTTTAATATTAAAAATTTATATTATTTATTGTATGAAAATATCTTAAATAATAATATATACTAATATTGTATTATTTATTTTATATTATATATTTATATGAATATTAATTCGATGAAAAAATAGTTTGAATAATAAATTATACTTATCGAATAAAAATATATTAAATAATAAAATTCATATTATTAAATAAAAGTTAGAATAAATAATAAGAAAAAAAAATAGAGGCTACAAGCATTTTTAATGGAAAACAACAGTACTCGAGTAAGGTAAAATCAATATGGACAGTAAAATAAATAATATAATATTAGTATATTTATTATTTATTATTTTTTCATAAATAAATAATATAACTTAAGTGATGTATTTAATTAAAAAAATTGAGAAAAATGGAGTTAAAAATAAAATGAAGATTTAAATATATTTTTTGTGCCTTAAGTTTAGATAAATTTTTTTAGTTTTTCAAATTTAAAATTGATTATTTTAGTTCTTATAATTTCAAAAAATCTTATTTTAATTTAATAATTATACTTGAATGTTGTTAGAAAATTCATCAAATATTGTTGCATAAAATTTATCTATTGATGTCTTTATAACTTTATTAGTGAAAATATCACATTAAACTCAATTGATGGTGCATAAACTATCTCAATCTGTCACTTTCAGATATGTTGTTGGTGATCCGAGGGATTAAAATAATTTTTTTTTAAAATTATAAGGACTAAAAATATATTTAAATATAAAATAAAAGATAAATATAATTATTTGTTTATTTTTTATGTATAAATTATATAATTTATTTACTAAAATTTTATCATTTAATAAATTTATTAATTTATGTATTTTAAACCAGATTTCAAATTACATAAGAATCTAAAAAACAATCAATTTTTATAGTAATATTATCATGTAATATAATATTCATTTATAATTTATAAAGGTAGATGATAATTAGTGTTATAAATAGCGAATTTACAGTGTGTATTTTAATTTTCATAACATCACTCTTTTACTATTTTTAAATGTTATATTTTCTTGTCACTAGTTTCCTGGTACACCTTTCTACAAAATTATTCGCTCTATTCATAAATATAAAATATATTCAATTATTTTGAGACTTTTAAATATGCAAATTTGGAAGCACATGAAAGCGAGATAACTTTTTTTACGGAGTGGTGGAAAACCCTTAAACAATTTTATAGTCCATAATTTGATTGGGAATCGTATTCACCGTCTCTCTCGAAGTTCCCCGTTGTAGTGGTTGATGCATATATAGTATTCTTATGGCAAACACATGACCCTCAGTTACTTATATATATTTTTAGTCTTAAAGTAAATTTATTTTTAGTTTTTTAAATTTAAAATTATTATTTTTAGTTCTTGTAATTTTAAAAATTTTATTTTAATCTTTATATTTAAATTTTATTAAAAAATTTGACAAATATTATTGTACAAACTTTACTTATTATTGTCCTTATTAGTAAAAATATCACATTAAATTCAATTGATAATATTTAACCGTAATAATTTGTCCCCTCAAAAAAAAATTGTGATAATTTGTCATTTTCATATATGTTATTGGTAATTTAAGGAATTAAAACAAGATTTTTAAAAATTTCAAGGACTAAAAACAATAATTTTAAATTTGAAAGACTAAAAATAAATTTTTCATAAATTTGAGGGATGAACAATATATTTAAACCATAATCACATTTTTTTAGGTTTTCCCTCATCCCAATTAGGTAATTACAGTTTCATTGTCATTAGTTATGATTTGTTTATTGACAAACTATGTACGTGCGTATAGATTCCTAGAATATCAACTAGATAAGGGTTAACCCATATTCAAGACCTCAAAATCAAATGCATTGACCTAAATGAAAACAATGTTGAAATATGGTGATCTTAATGAGAACAATATGTTGAAAAGATATTTCTCATAGAACTTGATTAGTCATCATTATGAGTTTATATATGATAAACATATTGCAACGTTTTCTACTGTGCTACACATTTCTTGTCACTGACCGATGAAAAGAAAACAGTATTTTGTGTTGAAATAGTTTTGCATTCATCCTAAAGCTACCTAACATTTGCCAAATCTCGTGACACAGTAATTATAAGGTCTGACTTGATTTTTGAAGACAAATTAATAGTCAACTTAATCTTCCTTCAAATTAATTGATTCATGCAGTTTTAATATAATGCTTTAACAACGAAAAGTACATATCGCAAACATGAATTATCAGTCATTCATCATGACCCATTATAGTTGTTAGACCTAACCTGATTTTTTATGTTACAGAGATTAACTTGATGTGTTCCTAGAATTGAATCTTACGGTATTAAAATAATGTTTCACCATCATAAATATAGATAATATATGTGTCCTTCGAATGAACTTTGAGAAAACAAAGATCTCTTAAAGACTTAAACCTACTATTGTGTGATGGAAGCCCATGCTTGAGATGTGGGAGCCACCACCAGACACGTTGCCTTAATTCGGCTACCCGTTGAGACAATTCCCGCACTAAAGGGAGGTACATACATAAAAAAGAAACGTGTCTGACGAAAAGGAACTATTTTTCTTGTGCTCAAATTGTGAGCTATGGTGACAGCAAAAGAAACCATAAACGCACAATGATGTGTGTTCTATCGTCATGTTCTGCTCTAACAAAAATTTTCTTCCATGTCAACTGGTCGTTGTTAGCATCACATTTTACACATGTGTGCTTCAATAATGTTTGGATAATGTCCTCGTCCATCGACTTCCATCCACCTGTTATCCTATATTCCATCCCTTCATTTGTGATGTTTTTGGAGAGTTACTAATCTTTTTTTGTCCTAAATTTCTCACCTACTTTATCAGATACTAGTCTTGCTCAAGGTATTCTAACTGTCGTTATGCCCAAAAGGTTTTTCGTATATAGTCGAATACTAGAATTCTGGCTAAATAAATCATGATCACAATGTTTCACCGTATGATGTATAACTACTTCACCAACTTATCATTATTTCATCATAGAGATAATAATTTATATATATAACAGATCGAAGACTTCAAATATTTTGGATATTCTTAATAAACCATGGAGTAAACTTGCTAATTTTGTTCTTTTAGCTGCTGTAACTTTTATTGTTGCTGAAATCTAGCATAATCGAAATCAAAATAAAATTTAAGACCTCTAATTTCAAAATTGATTCCCTGAAATATAATATTTTAACTTTAGTTAACTCTTGTTATTCCTTTACTTCTTTTTCTATGAAATCTAATATTAAGGAATTTAATCTATTAAAAGCTTTCTTGTTGCCTTGTAGGTGAAGTAAAGTTGTATCCGCTACAGAAGTTCCTTGGAACCCTCCATCTCCTAGCTGGATCAAGTGCAATACAGATGGAGCTTTTTCACTAGTACACAAAGGGTGTTTTACGTCGTGTATTTTGACCCTTTTACGTCGGAAAAGGGTCCGACGTTAATACGGGAGTCGTAAATTTACGTCGCCACTGGAAGACGACGTAAATTTACGTCGGGAAATTTTTCAGACCGACGTAAAAAGGGTCAAAATCATGCCACAAATTTACGTCGGACGTGGCCTTGTCCGACGTAAATTTACGTCGGTCATTGCAAGGCCCGACGTAAATTTACGTCGGACAACGCCATGTCCGACGTAAATTGTGGCAGTTTTTTTTTAAAAAACGTTTGTAAATTGATATACCCAACACCTGCATATAAATATAATCCAGAATACCAAATCTAAACCAGGCAGTCCAGAATAGAAATTCAAATTGTATTTCAAAATTGAATGACAAAAAGAAAATAATATATAAATCTTAAAAAACATAAATTATGACAATGTAAATCCTATTATCCTAAAAAAGCTATAAAACATGTTTGTCAATGCTATCTAAATAACTAACTATCAAACTATAAACATAATATCTAACTAACTAAACTTAGAAAAAAAGTTGCCCATTGTTCTCTTATCTTGAGCATCTCATCTTCGGGCAATGGAGATGGATCTTGAAAGACCTGAAAGGGTAATTTAAGTGTCATTAATATGCAATGTTAATTATTCTAAAGGTAAATATAGTTAAATAAATTTTGATATGAATTACCTGCGCCCAAGAATCAATAATACCCGCAGAAACTATGGCTTTCATCCAATACATGATGTAATAGCCACATTCAAACGAGTCTTGTTGCTTATTACACTAAAATGAGAAACAAATAACTATTAATTCCAAAGTCAATAAATTTAAATATTATTGACTGTATGAATTAATTTGCTAACCTTAGGGTATATGAAATGCAATGACTTTGATGATCTGGCTCTTCCACTTAATATATTAGCTCCAGACACGATTCTAATTAATTGAAATAAAAATAAATGTTAGCCAATATATATAATTACAGTGTTAAAACATAATGAAAAAATTTAGTTACCCATGTAATTGGCTTTTAATTTCCTGGCTTGGTTTTCGATGAAGTGAACAAAACCACACCACGGTATATTCCTTAGGAATGATTACCATTAACTGCCAATGAGACCTACATTGTATGACAAACAAATCAGTTAAAAAATTACCATGATTAAAAAATCAATTAAAAAACTAACCCGTCAATGTATGGAGCCATGTATATATGTCTTCTTGAGTCACTCATCCATGTTTGCATATATTGTTGGATCTGAACCTGAGTGTTTCCTGATTTTTGGATGGATTGAGGCTCAATAAATCCATATACTTCTGCTTGTGCTTGCTCCACACTCAATTTGTCCATGTACCTAACACAAATAATTATTATAAGTTAAATGTAATTATTGTAAATTTAGACTCATAAAAGAAAATATGACTTACATGGCCCACAACTGTATGACAGATATATTTAACATGGAGTTTCCCCCAACAATCTCTAATGCATCAGGCAGAGATATGTATAGTGGAACATCAGAGCTATCAACTCCAAAAACTCTAATGTCCCACTGCAATTGAATTGGTTGCTTCTTTAATCGTGGTAATTTGATTAGAAGCTTAGATATGGGATCATCCTCAGCTTCTGCGATATTAGCATCATGAACATGAGGTTCTCTCATGACCTCCTTACCACGATCGATAAAATCCTAAAGAAATAATCAAAATTAGTTAAACAATAATAGAATTATAAGAATCTAAAAGAGCAATAATATAATTACCTTTGCCCGTGCTGAAAGCGGCATGACCAAACATTTTGGCCAAGCTAAGAATGTGCCGGTTGCCTGCCCCACTAGTTGAACCTCTGTATTGGGCAAAGGCACTGGAGCAGCAGCATCTTGAACTTGGTCAACCACAACCCGTGTCCAGTCTGGCTGTAGAGGGACACCATGGATGGTTGAGCCACCCTCAAATACTCGGCCAATAGCCACTAACCGTAGGGGGTCATCCTCAACATATAACTCGCACTGGTTTGGTACATCAGTGTGAGCATGTTCCCCTGAGAAATTTGGAGCAGCACAACTCCCTTTAGTGCTGACTCGAACACCATCATGAGCAACTGCAGTCTCTTGACTTCCATTGAATGCTTTCTTCAATCTACGGTATGGATGACTACGAACAAGAAACTTACGATGCCTAGTGTACGCAGTCTTTTGCCCATGTTTCAATTGGGTATAACTTGTGTTTTCTTCACATATAGGACATGCATAATGACCCTTCACACTATACCCACTCAGGTTACCATATGCTGGAAAATCATTTATTGTGCAAAATAACATTGCACGCATGGTAAATTTTTCTTCACGATATGCATCAAACACCTCCACTCCTGTGTCCCATAACATTTTCAAGTCATCAATCAATGGACTAAGATACACATCTATGTCATTTCCTGGTTGTCGGGGACCTGATATCATCATAGACAACATAATATATTTTCTCTTCATGCATAGCCAAGGAGGCAAATTATAAATGACCAACAAAACTGGCCATGAACTGTGTTTACTACTTAAGTTCCCATAAGGATTCATGCCATCTGTAGCTAAACCAATTCTCAAGTTTCTTGACTCTGCACCAAATTCTGGAAATGTTTCATCAATCCTCTTCCATTGCGGAGAATCAGCTGGATGTCGAAGAAAGTTGTCACATTTTCTACCATTTTCATGCCATGTGAGGTTTTTTGCATCTTCTTTAATGGCAAACAATCTTTTAAACCTAGGTATTATTGGCAAATACCATAAGACCTTAGCAGGGGGACCCTCTATTTCTTCCTCACCATTACTTCCATCAGTTTTCTTTTTGAACCGCGACAATCCACATGTGGGACACACTTTCAGTGTAGCAAAATCATTTGTATATAATATGCAATCATTAGGGCACGCGTGTATCTTCTTATACTCCAAACCCATTGGACATAGTATCTTTTTTGCCTCATAGTTGCGATTAGGTAACGTGTTATCTTCTGGAAGCATCTCCTTCAATAACTCCAACAATTCTGTGAAACTTTTATCAGTCCAACCATTCACTACTACAAAATTACTATTTAACATCGCCAATTCTACATCGGTTTAGGTAGAACCGATGTAAAAATTGAATGCGGTGGCATATTCGTAAATATGAGTTGAATGTAAAGCAAATTTACATCGGTTATACACAAAACCGATGTAATTATTGAACATTTTACGTCATTTTTTAATTAAACAGATGTAGATTTAAATTTAACGAGTAGATCTACATCGGTTTTCAAAATAACCGATGTAGTATAGAACCTCGTGAAAGCAAAACCCTAGTCCCCTCCCTTTCCTTCCTCAACCAGCAACTTCAACCCTCGTAACAGCCTCGCACCCCTTTTCTCTTAAACCCCTTTTCCTTCCTTCAAGCTTCAACCTTTGCCCATGGAGGACGCCAAGTTTGACAAGGAGAACACCCACTTGGTATTTTTTTCAGTGAAGCTAACATTGTTTGGTTTTGTTTGGCAGAGTTAGATGATGACTCGTGCCTTGGCAGGGTTGCCTCATTCTATACTGAGTGGAATCGGAAACTGGTCGGGTCGAAGCGATGGTGCTGGAGGTGAAGATTATCTCCTTGGGGGACGCACTAATGAGGGATGCGACCTTCGCGCACGCGTTTTCCACGACATCGTCGAATTCCCAGCCATAGAAGTGGGTGCGAGAGTTAGGGTTTCCGTAGCGAGAGAGGTAGAAAGGAAGCATCGCATTCTGGATGCGAGGGTCCACCAGAGATGTCGCCTGCACGTCCAGGTAGAGGGGTCTTCCGGAGATTCTCACGCCCTTCATTGTCCTTCCCGATGAGATGTTCCCATCGTGTTCGGGAAGGGCGGCCGTCGTCGCTGTGGATAGGCAGAGGATTTGGGAGGATTTTGTGAGGCGGTGGCAGAGATTGGAAGCAAGTAGCTAACATTTTTCGTCAACCAGGGTGTTTCTCAGGTGTGTTTTTGAACACCGTGTGTAAGGCGTTTGTGAAAATGCGTAGCTGAACTTGCATGTTTAAATGGGGTGTTTTGTTTTTGTTTTTTGTTTAGGCTCATTATCAGGTGAGGCCGGAGCAGGTGCAGTATGGTGGTTCGGTTTGGCGGAGGCAACGGAAGGCTAGTTGGGTGACCCAGCAGCACCAACCATGTCCAGAAGTTTATAATAGAGTGCGTGATTTGCGTGAGTTTGGGTATGACTATGAAGGTTTGAAGTGTGCACGTCCTTTGCCTCATTCTGCATGGCACCCTCTTCAAGTGAACAAGACAATGGCCTTGAGAAATTGGAGGAGACTGTAGCAAGCACAAAACATATTGCATTGGCAGTGAATGAAGAGCTGGATCTGCGCACTAGACTCATTGCATGTTCCCTTCATGCATTAATTTCATTCTTTTTTTTATGGCCATTTTCTTTTTGTCTGCCTTCTAAAATTAAATCCTTTCTTTTTCATCTGGTAGGATGACTTGGATCAACATGTAGATGTCACAGATTCTCGGCTTAGGGTAACACTCTTATAGTAACTTTTGTTGGGACCAAATCTCTTGCTTAGTTCTTATATATCGAAGTTAAATCATGTTAATATTATTGACATTTACTTACGTTTTATGTTTTACGTTTACAGCGGGTGCAGAAGAACTTGGCAATTTTAAATAAACGAACCAAGGGCGGTTGCTCCTGCCTGTGCATGCTTTTATCTGTTGTTGGTATAGTGCTTTTGGATATTGTCATTTGACTATTGGTCAAATATTTGTAATGTATAAAGTACCCAACTTTTCAAATATTTGTAATGTAATATTGGTCAAATATCTGCCTGTGCATATATGCTTTCTCTTGGTACTTTTCCAATGTCATGGAATTTGTTGAGGTGGTGAAAGGTGTTATATTGTAATTGGCTGAGTTTTGCCATGCATTAATGCCCCATCAACACCAAGTTACGTGTCTTCCTTTATCATTAAGTCGGCTAAGGTTATTCATGCACTGAACCTGAACATGGATGACCTGAATGCAGCTAGCCAACCACGTTTCTCTAGTTCTTTTAGCGTGGACTGCATATAGATTTACATCGGTTATAATAAGAACCGATGTAGATTTTTGACTATTCTACATCGGTTTTAAAACCGATGTAAAATTGTATATATTTACTACGTCACTCTCTTCTACATCGGTTTTAGAACCGATGTAGATGATGTTAAAGAACCGATGTAGATAGCCTGTTTTGTAGTAGTGATTTCTTGCTTTTAAACTAAACAATTTTAAAGTTGCTGATAATCTTGTAAACATACTGCATCCTGGGTATAATGGTTGCTCAAAATCAGACTTTAAGGTATCATACACATGTGCTCTTTCAAAATTTTCTTCACCAACATCACGTATCATCTCTTCTAAGTTATCGTTCATCCCTTCAAAATTTTCAGTTGTTGACATTGTTGGAATGTCTAATATTTCTCCGTGCCATGTCCATACTGTATAACTCTTCACAATACCATATATAAACAGGTGATCACGTATTTCTCCAACTTCTTGACGTATCTGATTCAAACATCGAACACATGGACAATAATATGCCCCTTTGATGGGTTTCCCATTTTCTCTTGCAAATTGTAAGAACTCTTCAACTCCATTTCTGTACTCTTGATTAATGCGACTTGCATTCATCCAACTTCGATTCATTATCTATATATTAACACAAATTAACTATTGACTCAGTTATTCATAATTTTTTTAACCTAAACTACAACCCTAAAAAATCGATGGTAAACTAAAGGTCAATGCCTAAAAAAGTCTCTTCTTTAATGCATCTGGAATGGCCCGTACTGAAACTAGAACGGGACGTTCCAGATCAACAAATTACAACAAAAAAAATTCCAGCAGAACGGGCCGTCCTCCATGCAGAACGACCCGTGCTGCTTGCAGAACGGCCCGTTCTGCAAGGAGAACAGCCCGTTCTCCTTGCAGAACGGGCCGTTCCAGAGGAACAAATAGCAAAAAAAAAAACAAATAAATTACGGGGACAACAAACTAACCTCAAACGACCAACGTGCTGACACTTACAAACTTGGATACGTTGAATGTAGCCGTAAACGCAGAGGGAGACTCAAGTAATTCAGAGGATTTCGTATAAACTGTGAGCGCGGGAATGAAAATGGGACTTTGGGGGCAATATAGGAGAACTATTACGTCGGATAAGGCTTCGCCGACGTAAATTTACGTCGGCCTTGGTGGACTCCGACGTAAATTTACGTCGAACGTGGGTGGGACCGACGTAAATTTACGTCGGACTAAAGGGAACCGACGTAAATTTACGTCGGACTAGAGGTACCCGACGTAAATTACCTAATTTACGTCGGTCTACGAGAGGTCCGACGTAAATTAGTCTCCACTTATTTACGAAACTGCCACCGCATTTTTACAACGTCGGTGTTTGTGGTTTGCGACGTAAATTGGGTGACGTAAATACCCTTTTTTGCACTAGTGTTTCTACACAAGTTGCTTCTACTGCTTGCGAGTTTATATCTTGGATGTTTAACTAAGTCAGTTGTAGTTAGATCAACATTAGAAGTGGAAGTTTGGGTAGTCATTCGTGTAGTTCAGCTTGCTTGTGATCATGGCTAGATGTCTCTCTGGTTAGAGTTCGACTCTTTGCTTGTCATTAAGGCTTTCTATGATCCTTCATTGATGCCTTAGCGTCTTAGTGTTCAGTAGTTGAACATGATTGATTACGTAAGGAGTATGAGATTTTGTTTCTCTCATTTATATAGGGAGGGAAATAGTTGTGCTGATAGCTTAGCGGGGTTTGGTCTTAGACATCATAGTTCTTATTGGTGGACATTTATTCCCTCTTGTATTGTATCTCCTTTTTCTAGGGAAAGATGTGGTCTTCCACATTGTAGGTTCTCCAAGGATGAGATGTGGATTCCTTTTTGTACATGTCTGTCATATATTTTTAGTGTTATATATCTTTTTGATATGCTGCAGATGATTGGTGTTGGTTGAGGTGCTAATCTAGTTAAGATCTCTTTCTTACATTATGATGCCCTTAGCATATGTATTCTTTTTCAAAAAATGTATAGCACATATTTTTCTTTGTTTCTTCATTTTTCTTTTATTAAAAAGGACTAATCTATAACTTTTACGATATCAAGTTCTCTGAGGAATATTGGTGCCACTTGAACTAAGTATAATGGTCAAATATTTCACTTAATTCATATCTTCCCAAATGGTTCGTATTCTTAATTTACTTAGTTTAAAAGTATTAACTGTGGTATTCATATGAATAAGCATTAGTTCAAATAATTCGAATCTTGTGTTTCTTTACTTAGAATCAAAACTTATCCTTAATTTTAAATATAGAATCATAATTAAAAATATTACTTATATAAAAATCGTCTTGGTGGAAATAAATTATACTTTCCGATATAAAAAAGGGGCCACTTTTCCCCTTGCCCTAATGTAATGGAGATATTTATGAAAGACAAGGGCTTAAACCCTCAAACGCATTAGGTGACCATTGTTTCTGGTTCCACATTTGATGAGTTGATTAGTTAGTTAGCATATATTATTAGCATTTATAGTGGTATAGATAATATTAAGGATAATGTACAACTTTTTCACAACAAATTTTACAATTTACGTTAGAAAGGGAAAGACAACTATATGGTCATTAAGGATAATGTATAAATTTTAGTGGTATAGATAACTCAGGATTTTTTTTTCTTTTTCTCAAAAAAGGTAATATAGAGGAGAAATACGGGAATTATAAAAAGTATCGTAAAAACTTTTTATAAATGTAGCACTATCTTAATTAGCTAGTGTCAAACACCTCATGAAGACATTGTGAATTAGCCATCCAATATTTGGTCACTGTAACAAAAGAAAAAAATCTTTCCTTTTCAATGTATTTCTGAGGAACTACCCCAGTGTTACTATTACTAAGCTTTTTTGGTCTTTAATATGGTCATTATTTGACTTTTTCAGTGGTATATACGTCGATGCCAGCTATGCCACTTTCTGGTATAATTAACACGTTCTCAAACAATGTGCTTTGTGCAAAGATCGACTTAACATATGGTTTAAAAAAATTTCTATTTATCCCTTTGCACTTTTTTTCATTTAAAACGCTTCAAAGTATTTGGGATTTACTATAATATTAAAACTTAGACCATGAAATTATTTTTATTTCTTAATTTAATACACACACTAACAATTTATTAGTGTAGAATTTATATATATAAGTTTTTTAGTTAACTTAGACCAATGACTAACGTACTACATGAAATTATGTTGCGTACGTAGTGTAACATAAAATGAGCGTGCTAGCCAATAAAATTGAAGTCAGAATAATTTTAGCCAGCAGTAAATTGGCTTTACTTGCAAGCTCTAAAATATACTACGTTTGTAGCTTCTCATTTTCAAGTTTACCTATAAAAAATTATCATTTAAAATTTGGTTTTAAATAATAATTGATTTCAACGTTTAAATAAATAATTGGTCCCAATACTATCATTATACATACTTATTTTCGTTCGAGACATTTTTTTATGAGTCCTAAATATATCCCATTTTTCATTTTAGTCCAAAGTCACAATTACTACCCTCTAGTTCTAATTAGCTTCTTCAATTTTTGTTGAAGTGGTTAATAGAATCTTTTCTGGAACCAGACCAGATAATTATAAGTTAAAATTCAAATCTTCCAATTTCTATGAAAAGTCAACCAAAATCTCAATTTCTATTTTTTTTTTAGAATTCAAAAGTGGGGACTCAATGTTGAATCATTGATTGTGAGAGCTACACCTCCCATACCGAAACACTTTTCAAGGTATGCTTTGTCAACTTGCTCAAGGAGATGTTGCACATTTTAGAATGTAATTCCAAAAAAGTGTCATTATTTAGATTTAATAAATTTTGAGTATTTATATATCAAAGTGTTCTTATACTTTTAAAAAGCCAAGTGATAAATAGGCTCACACTCATAAGAATGAGCTTTGTAGGCTTGTTGTAATGCAAATTCACCTATTTGTCTCCTTATGTGTACGATTATAAGATTAAAAAATATTTTTATTTTTAATTACATTAAATTATTTTTATTTATTTTATTTAAATGAATATGAGCATTTTACTATTATATTTAATGTTGACTCGATCTAAATTTCTTATTCATTTTCATCATTATCCGTTGTTGATTAGATCTAAAAAGATAAAATATTTTATATTGTAACAATCATTTTTCGATAAGTATATCCCTTATTAAGGATTTATTATGGTTGATGCTTCTAATGCCACCACTTCTACTACTGCCATTGTTACGGTCCCTCCTCTTCCAATGACCATCACATATGCCAAAATCTTGTCGAATGTCTCCAAATTCAAAATCTTTTTTGGCCAAAAGTTTGTCAATGTAGGAACATGTTCATTCCATACAGGTTATTTAACAATGCGCACACTTAAGAGAAAACACAAAAGCATTTCTAACTTGTTTAAAGATGAAGACCTTGTCAATCACTTTAACAAGTCATGGAAGGATAAGAGGGTCATGTATGGAAGAATTTCCAACTTAAAAGATACAAAGAAGGATGGTTGGAACCTTATCTATTTTGTTAACAAACAAGGATGGAAAAAGATTTTCAAGCATAATGGCCCTGTTTATCCTAGGTTAGAACAAGATTTTATGTTGGAGTTGAAGTTGATGAAGATGCTAGCATAATCTTTGTTAATCTCAAGGGAATAAATATATATCTTGTTGATAGTAGAATCTTTAAGAGTGATTCTAGGATTACCTATTAATGGTCTATAGTTATGGTCGAATTAGTATAAGACACTCCAAGGTCTCAAACAAGAAGGTTCTCAAGAAAGTTTTGGAGGAAGGAAAAAGAAAGTTAAAATCCACCAAGTTGAAGTCTTTAGGAAGAATAGTGCATAATATGTGTCTTCATCTCCTGTTTCCAAGGGTTAGGACTTTCCAAGAAGTGGTATACCAAGATTTATTGGTTATCTACTACATTTGGAAGTAGATTCATGTTTTTCTTCCCTATCTGATTTTTCATTATATGATTACGGCAAATAAAATCTCTATGGTGACCTTATATGTCCCTTATGGCATGATACTAAGCAGAGTTTGAGCACTTCAAGGTGCCTTTGAAGATGAATATGCTTATCATACTATCTTTGAGTGGAATGCTTAGAATTTGAATATGAGGTTAAAACCTCATTCAAGAATGAATAATGAGTGTGTCTATTCTAATGATGATAAGAAAAATAAGAAGAATGATGAAAAAGAATAAGGATAATAATAATGACAACAAGAAACCTCCTACCACACCTTAATCCCTTCCACATGCCTCTTCTTCACTTGATTTGTTTAAAAGGATTTCCACTTGGTTAAGATTTGTAAAGATATTTAAAGTTAAGATTGGAAAGAATTCCACCCCTTGTACCGACTATGTTGATGTCATAGAAAATTCACCTTCTAAGCACGATGAAGATGTTTCCCCATTACTAATGTTGTTGATAATGTTGTTTCCACTACTGTTGTTGATGATACCCCTATTATTTCATATAATGATGATGTTCTACTTGTTGATGATGCTACCAATGTTCTTGAGGACCATGTGTCTTCTTCTAAGGGGACAAGTTCTAATACCTTAAATCCAACTACCCCATTCATTTATGAGGAATCCTCAAAAGTATCATCCCTTACTCAGCCAATGGATTAGTATACACCATTTAAACTCCTTCCAAAGTCAGAAAGTGATTCTCCCATTAAAGAAATGTTGTCCTATCTTATTCAACCAGCTGTGGAGGAAATCACTTATCCCTATTTTGTCTCTAATTCCCTCATTGTTAGTGTACTCACCTAGTTGAAGAAATTTGAGATTAACTCAAAAACCCCTCCTTTAGATGTTGTGCCTATTAATGAGCCTTCTATTAAATTTGTTGCTAAGGAAGTTGCACTTCCTACTCTTCCTGTTGTTGACCCTTCGACTCCTATCACTAGTTCTTTTTCATTGAAGTGTGACACCCTCTATCATGCATACCATAACACATAAATAATATAAAACTAAAATACCTCAAATGAAATAAATGAACTCAAAATCCATACAAGTAAAGAGAATCACATTGTTGACATAAACTAAACTTAATGGAAATAAAAAAATTACAAAGTTATTAAAACCAAAGCTCTCAAATTTAATAACATGAAGCAAACTCTTAAACTAGTCCTAACTACGTCCTGATGTCACATGTCCTATCAGAGAAACCCCTCATGAAGCCTAAGCCTCACCATCAAGGATAGTGCTAGAAGCATTGAAAATTAATCCATGAAGCTTCTCAAGGATAGTGCTAGAAGAATTGAAAATTAATCCATGAAGTTTTCAAGAATGTGGAACTTCATCAAGTTGCATGTTCTAAGTCTAACAGGTAAATGTTATCAATTCTCTTCCCTATGAACTTGATTTCATTTTTCATTTTATCACTTATTAGACAACAATTTTTATCAAATTCAATTTTAAAGCCTTTATCACTTAATTGACTTATCCTTAACAAGTTATGTTTCATCCTTTCAACAAGTAAAACATTTTCAGTCAATGTTGAGGAAGAATTATTACCAATATTTCCACAACCTAAAATCTTCCCTTTGTTTTTGTCACCATGTGTAACATATCCTTCATGCTTCATTTTCAAATTTGTAAATTTTGAAGGATCTCCAGTCATGTGTCTTAAGCAACCACTATCAAGATACCAAAGTAAGCTCTTGACTCTCAAGCATTCCTACAACAAAGTCAAACAATTATAGGTTTAGGTACCCATGTGAAGGGTCCTTAAATGTTAGTACTCAGTCTTTGACCTTTAATGACCCAAATCAAATTACCATTAGGAACACGAAATTTCTTAGAATAGCAATTTCTTGTTGTGTGTCATCTTTTACACCAATAAAAACATGTAACTTGTTTCTTAGTGTTGTTTCTAAAATTTCTAAAAGGCTGTACATTTTGCTAGCTTCTAAAATTATTATTCTTCCTCTTTAATGGCATGTTTTTGCTATGAATATATCCAAGTCCAGTTTTATCAAAAGCAGATCTTTGATTTCCTAAAATAATATTTACGTTTGATTTTCCATTTGTGAATTTCGCAAGTGATTTTTTCAAGTCAAAATTTTCTTTCTTCAAGAACTTGCAATTTTCACATTCAACTTTGGTAGAGAAACTTGTTTCACAATAAGTTTTATCAAAGTTGAAAATCGCTTGCAAATTGTCATGTTCAATTTTCAAATCCTCAAGTTCTTGTTCAACTCTAATTAGTGTGTTTTCATACCAATTTAGTTTTCTTTTCAGCTTTGCATTTAAAGCTCCTATTCTTAGTGCTTCACTATGGACTTGAGCAAAAGCTTCTTGTAATTGATCATAATCTGGATTAGATTCAAGTTCATAATCACTTACTACACTTTGTTGATCAATTCCAACCATCAAACATAGATTTGCTTCCTCACTTTCAGATTCACTACTTGTTGAGCTTAAATCATTATCTTCCTTAGCAATGTAGGCTCTTTTTCCTTTGTTTGCTTTCTTTCCTTTCATTTTTTCTTATTTTTTCTTCAAGAAGATGGGGCATTCAACTTTAATATGGCCAAATTTTTCATGTTCAAAAAAATTGTAAGAGGATGTGCTCCCTTCATCCTTCTTATTCACCCTTTTGTCGAATTTGTAAGGAGATCTTTTTTCTTTCTAAGGAATTTGCTAAATTTTCTCACTAGCAAATTAAAGTTTTCCGAATCTGAATCTTCAAACTTATTTCTTCACATTTTTTTTTTCTTTTTCTGATTTTAAGGCTTTTAAAGATACTCATCTTCATTTCTTATCTTGCAGCTCATTTTCTTCAAAGATATGTAATTTTTGCTCATGCTCTCTTAGCTTCCCAAAGAGTGTTGCAAGACTCAATGAGGTTAGATCTTTGGATTCTCCAATGGTTGTCACATCTTCTTGCCATGATCTATCCAAGCATTATAGAACCTTCAAATTGAGTTCTTCTTTGTCGAATTTCTTTCCAAGGTCAATGAGGTGATTTATCAAGTGTGTAAAACATTTTTGGAAGTTAGAAACTGATTCACCTTGTTTCATTCTTAATAGTTCATATTCTCTTACTAAAGTGTGTTTCCTAGACCTTTCTACATCACTTGTCACTTCATGTGTAACTTGTAGTGTATCCCACAATTCTTTACATGATTTGCATTGTGAAATTCTAAAAAATTCATCTCGAGACAATGCATATGTTATTATGTTCTTAGTCTTATAGTCATATTGAGCTCTTGTTTTCTCATCATCATTTCACTCACTCCAATGTTTTTCTCTCTTCCCATCCTTGTCTTCAACCATAAGAATATAAGGTCCATTTTCTATTGCATCCCATATGGCAATATCAATTGCTTTAATGAAAACTTTCATTCTAATTTTCTAGTAAACATAATTTTCTCCATTAAAAACAAAAGGTCTATGAATTTAGACTCCTTCACCATATGGTAAATTGTTGTTAGCCATTTTGAAAATCTAGATTAATTTTCAAGAACCTTGCTCTGATACCAATTGTTAGAAAAGATGGCTAAAATTCAAGAAGGGGTGAATTGAATTTAAAAAAAAAAATCAAAGTTATGGATCTTAAAAAAAACTTTTCTAAAATTCTTTCCAATTGAAGTATGTTAAAATCTTGAAATATGGGATATGCTTTTATATGCTCTTTTAAACTTTCTTTAATCTTTAAATGAAACCATGCATGAATTAAGTTTCAATTAACACCTCAATTATACAAAGATAGTTATCACATGCAACAAGTTTTAACTAAGTTAAGATACTAATCAAAGATTCCACAATTAAAAATAGAGAGAAAGTGCAGGATGATTTATCCTGGTTCAGCCACTCCACATGTGGCCTACATCCAGTCCTCAATCAAAACCTGATCAAGATTTGTCCACTATCTTTATGAAGAAGTTTTACAATCACACACCATACATGCAATATACTCCTACATACAAGATACAACCTTTCTTGCACCCAAGAAAGCAATTCTTGAAGTCACCCACTACAAGAGTTCCTATACTTGAGAAACCTACTCAAGATTCTTACTGCATTACACAAAAAGAATTAAGGAATGAATTCACCTAAAATCTGAACATATTAGATTGTGAAGTCTTGACAAATCTTAGTCCTTCTCTTCAAGAATGTAGCGATGATAATGAGTTTTCTCAAAACATTTCACAAAGTGTTTTCACTTCTTGGTTTCACAAACAAAACATTCCAAGAAGATCACAAAGATCAAAAGTATTTCATAAAGTTTGCACAATATTACTTGCATTAGTTTTTGAATGAGAAAACCTATTTTTGAAAGTTTTCGGACTTAGATAATCGATTATTTTTAAGGATAACTAATTATTTTCTTCTTAACAATTCTGGAAATCACTCAAGAATAGAATAATCGATTATTTCACAAGAAAATCGATTATTCTAGTAAGTGCTTTATAGAATAATCAATTATTTCTATAGATAATCAATTATTTTAGCAAGGCTTTTTAGTTTAATGAAAAATTGAGCAAATAATTGATTATTGTATGTAAATAATTGATTATTTTGAGTAATATCTCAAAATTCAATTTTATCATCTAGAAATCTTCCGAAGTTATATTTTATCATCATCATACTACTTTCAAGTTAATTAGGATAAATATACCACATGCACAAAGCACAAACTAACACAAACATGCATAGAGTTAAACACAAAATAATTACAATACATAAAATACACTATTACATTCTTTCACTTAAAACATTTCATGATCTTCATGCTTCCATTTTGTAATCATCAAAACACTCAGAAATTGATTCAGTAGCTTTTGGATCTCAACATATCGAGCCCCGAGTATTAATTGCTTGGAAATTCCACGTGTACTCGGGGACCAACTTTATGACTTGTGTGTAATTGAGTGTAATTCAGCCTTGATAAATGCATCATAAAGTAACGTTTAGCCATTACGAAGCAATAAAATCTCTTCATACACTTAATTAGCAAAATCAACTATAACTTTTCTTTATCTATAAATATGCTTTCATCAAGCCTTCATGAGGTACATGAAAAAACTAGTACATATTATATTGCTCTAAACACATGCTAGCTTAGGCATCAGAGTCACTCTTACAAGAACAAGCCACATAATCTATGGAAGCCAAGAACCGAGAAGATGAGGATTAAGGATCACCAACGGAAGACTTATTGCAACCAGTTCCCAACAAAAACATTTGTCACTCACTGTAAGGCCCGTAGTAAAACTTTTCCTACAGACTCTACATCACTAGGACCATGGTGGGAACAGGAGCTTCACTAGCTAAGCCTTATGGAATGCCTAACAATTCTTAGGTGCTTATTGAGCTACAGTGAAAGATACAACAATAGAAGACACAAAGTGAGTTACAATAGAAGCGTCATGAAGAAGAAATGGCTCTTATTAGACAACAAAACATTGAACTGAGGTAGTTAGTTGAGCAATCTCAGTCCAACACCAAGTTGTTGGATTTAGGTCCTACATGGAAGCTAGATTCCTTAGATTCCTCAAAAGATTATATGTTTCCTTTTGGGACAATGTCAACTCACGCAACACATTCTAGGATAATTCATCCCTCTAATGCATCACGACCTACCAAAAACTCATCTCGCATCTCAAGACAAGTCGGAACATTGGTACCCCACTTCGCAGAAATACTTGAGGAATTTAGGAAACACCCTTTCATAGATGAAATCATGGAGGCTCTTCTTCCAAAAGGATGGAGAAACTTAAGGCTTGACAAAAATGATGGGACCTTTGACCTTGATGATCATGTTAACCTATAGGTTTCTTAGTTAACATGCTCACTATTGTAGATGTAGTTATATGTCACTTATTTTCTACCTCTTTGAATGGTGTAGCTTTGAGGTGGTTCACTTGTTTACCTTCTTGGTCGATGAATTCCTTCAAGGTACTCGTCTCTCAGTTTGCCACATTGTTCGGCACTAGCCGACCACATGCTATGACCTCAGTGGCACTTATTAGTGTCAAACAAAGGAAGGGTGAGTCTCTCATGGCCTTCATGGATATGTTTAGAAAGGTTTCTTTCAAAATTCACAACCTACCTAAAGAGGTCACTTTACACTAGATGTTGTCAACCCTTAAGTCGGGTCCTTTTCTGGATATTTTATATAAAAAAAATTGACTTTATCCATGGAAAAGCTTTGTAGAAGAGTTGCTAAGTATATGCAGGTGGAGGAGATCAAGCAAAGGGAAAGGGAAAATTGGATTTCAAGAGGGTTAAAAGGGAACGCAATTGATCCTAGTGAAATCGAGAGCATAAACAACCTTGATAGTCGCATTACACACCCTTAAATGATAGCCAATCTCAAAATACTTTATGAATCCATAAGCAGTGATTTGATACCCCATGAAGTTCGTCCCCACTCCTTAGAAGGTCGATATAAGTAAACATTGTCTGTATCATCACAACTTCGAATATACTATCGAGGAATGTGCAACTTTAAAGGACAAGATAGAACAATTGATTCAATATGGACATTTAAAGAAATACACAAAGACTAAGACTAGTAGTCAAGACCAAGACCAAAGGTATGAACATTGGGAAAGGAGTTGCAGTCGTACACATAGAACTCTATCAAGTCCAAAGACAAGTCGTTGGCAAGAAGATCCCCTAAGTTTCCAACTTAGAGGAGTAATCAATACCATTGTTGAAGGATTTGTTGGAGGTGGGACAACCAATCCAACTAGAAAGCAACATCTCAATATTCCAAAGTCAACCCCAAAGTTTTTTTTTTATTTTATCAATTTTCTATGAAATGATTTTCGTTAAACCATATAATATATGGAAGAGAAATAAGGATTGATTCCTCTTTGTATACCATGAACATGACCATTTTTAAAACGTGAAAGGGGAAGTTAATATTACAATTGATTTGTCTTAAAAAAATTTGTGAATGTGGCAATTAATATCAACATTGATCCTATAATAAAAATTGTGAACAAGGCAGTATTCCTTTTTTATACCAGTAACCATTTTTAAAACACAATTAAAAAAATTGTGAACAAGGCAGTATTTCTTTTTTATACCAGTAACCATTTTTAAAACACAATTAAAAAAATTGTGAACATGGAAGTATTCCTCTTTGTATACTAGTGACCATTTTTAAAATGTAAAAAGTGGAACGTGGCAGTTATGTAGGTGTAAAATTATGAATAATTTTAACATCAAAGTTACTATTTTGAACCTATTTAAAAAAAATAAAATATTTTATTATTGAGTAAATATAAAGGATAAAAAGGGATTAGTGAAATGTGTACGCTAAAACCAAGTATCAGCTTTATCTATTTTATAGATACATAAAGCTAAAAAAAATATTTTATGTAAAAACATATTGCTTTATAATCACAACATTTTGTTAAAACGGAGACCAAACAATGATTGTACTTCATGACGATTTCTAGCTTTCCTACAATTTAAAGAAGAAAAAAAAATGTCAATTTTGATATTATTTTTTTTAGTTAATTTCAAAGAAAACATATAAATTAAGTAAAAAAATAAATAAACTGAATAGTTTCATACATTTCTAGAATAATTCTCAATTCATTATAAAGTACATCATCCATAATTTCTTTGACATTAAAAAACTACAAAATAAGTCACAAATATCATGTATAAATATGAAATATTTAATATTGTATGTAATTTATTGTAGTTTAAAAAATAAATAATGAAAACCTCAAATATAGAGATATTTTGTCTTATATGAAAGTTGTAGATGTGATAGGTATTAGTTGATGTTGCTTTTTCAAGTGTCATAAATTCCTAATATTAAGGAAAAATAAGGGTTAGAATTCATTTCAAATGAGAAAATGTTACAACTATATTTTTTTATATATTAAATTTTCACATATTTAATATATTCAATTAACCAAGTTATTATATTACCTTTCTACCTTTTGTGACTAATTATTTTTTTACCATTTTTCAATGTCAAGTTTTATATGTTATTATTGTAGAACATCATCTAACAAAGTATACTTTTAGATGATCAACCTACAATGAAGAAATTTAAAATTTAAGTATTATCAATAAAACAATATAGAGATGTCACCTTAAAATTGGGTTTAATCTTGTTGTCAATTGGGCTAATTGTTGTGAGTGAATACTCGTCCTTCTAAATATTTCATAAATTTTGAAAGTCATCCTCCTAAAAAATATAAGTAATATTATTATAAAATGATGAAATTATTTATTAAAGAAAAATATTAATAAGTGATCAATTATGTTAACACTTACCTCTTTTACAAAATATATATTCAAATGTTTTCTTTTAATCTCTTCATATATTTGAGAGATCCCCTTGAATCTTATTTGGATTACAAATATTAAAAAAAAGAATATATATATATATATATATATATGAAATTAACTTTAGTTTTTATATATCATCAATCAAATAATGAAGTAAATCAATGAATACTAAAAATGAAAAAGTATAACACTTGAGTTTAAGATAACAAAATTTCTTTGAAAATAACATTTTATGTGAAGTTTTCATCTTCCCCTTCAAGTTTTCTTTCTTTAATAAGAACTTTTGTAGAAGTTTGAGAAACACCTCTTAACAAAGCAACATATAATTGACCATGGCTAGAAACATGATATGGAAGATAAATTCCAATGTTGGATATGGTTTATCCCTACAACTTATTTATGGTAATTACAAAACTTAATTTCACATAAAATAGCATCCTAATAAGAACAAATGGAATTCTCGCACCTTTTGATGTCTTGTGTTTAATTCTAGGAGAGAAAAAAAAGTTTTTTTACCAACATGGTAGCCTATTAAGATCTCAACATCCAACAAATTTGCAAAATATCCACGACATAGTAATCGTGTCCCATTACATACTCTAGATTTAGGGCATATGTTCCGTAACAACATTAATGATGCACATTTTTTAATCTTTAAAATATGTAGTGGCAAACCACCTAGGGTAATAGAGTGCAAGTATTTTTGTTGATATAAGTTATACATGTCCCCTTGAACATCATCAAGTGATAAAAAAAATTATACTATTTTCTTGGAAAATGATTGATAATTATAATATTAAGCTTTTGAACATCCTCATTTTTGTGTGTTAGTATGGCTTTTTCTACCATGTAAGATACATCTCGCATGTGACATTCTAATTGGAGAAATGTTTCCTATATAAGTTTTTGTATTGAACTTTCCCCTTCCCATGTTATTGCAATTTGGTGGGGAATTTTCACCATATCATCACATTTGGTAAGTTCAATACCATCTCCAATGCGCATGAGATATTCAACAAAATTATGATCTAGTTATGATCGCAAATTTTGTCGCAAATGTAATACCTTTGTGATACTCCATAAATAAGAATTAATAATACATGCAAAAATCATTTGTGCCTTAGAACCTTTTTGAATAACAAAAAGTACTTGGCAAAAATCCCCTTCTAATATCATCACTTTTCCCCCAAATAGAGCATCACAATCTAGAATACCCTTTAATAATCGGACTATTGCTTCTAAAGCATATTTGTTAATCAATGAAGCTTCATCCCAAATGATTGTAGTTGATTCTTTAATTAGCTTTGCAAGATCAAATTGCTTACTTATTGATTAGAATGACCCTGCTTCTATATTGATAGGTATCTTAAATTGAGAATGTGCAGTTCTATCACCAGGTAATAATGTTGCAATTATATCAAATGAGCCACTAACTAAGATACTTTTTCCTTTACTCCTCAAATTTTCAATTAGAGTAGGATAAAATGAATGTTTTATCTGTTCCTCTTGGCCCATGTACAAAAAAAAAAACTTGACTTTGTTTACAATCAATAACATTCATAATGCTATTGAAAGTGATCATTTATTCATTATTTAACTTTGTGAACAAATTCCACAACTTCATTGAGTATTCGTATCATTAGCTATTCTTGTATAACCCTTGGCACCGAGGTATTTTCAGTTGCCTCAAATGTTAATGTTTGCAAATCAAAATTTGGTATTTGTTTACCATGTTTAAAAAAAAGGTCATTTAAATACCTCAATAGCATATTAGTCAAGTTTGTGCCTATAGAGGTGTTAGTTGAAGGATAATTTTCTACCATATAAGTGTAAAACTCATTCTAAAGGCTCCTAACATCAGTTTGTTCACAAAAAATCAAAATAGTTGCAAATAACCTTCTTAAAGCATATGGTATTTGTAGACATGATTCCTCAATTAATCATTCACGTATGGTATTGTCACTTTCTAATAAGCCTCATTGCTTAGTTGCTTTCTTAAATGTGGGAAAACATATGCCATTTGGTGAAAGTAAATATTCCCAACTAGTTGGATCTTTTAAATGAGATAGAAAAATACGTCGGTATAATTTTTTTTCCTTTTGAAGAAGAAACTGTATAAATCATGCCTATAACTTTCTTGTTTGACCTTCTTGGGTATCATTCCTTATCTCCTTTGTTCCAACAATAATGTTTTGGAATTTCTCTATACAAATAAGTTCTAGATTATGGATCTCTTTAATTTAAGGCAAACAATTGTGTGATCATGGTATTTGAATTTTGATCATCATTTAATATATCCCTAATCTATTGATGCACATAGAATTGCACTTGATGACAATCTGGTAAATGAATTTGTAATCTTTCAACGCATGGATATAATCGATAAAAGGTAAATATAAATATTTTCCCTAAAGCTTTTGGATAACAAATCCATCTAGCATTAATATATTGTTGAACCTCGTTTACATTTGATCCCATGTGAACTTCCATATTTAATACTCTTAATGCTACTACATATTTCAACATTAATGTGAAAATCATATTTCAACAACAACCAATGGTTATAAGGAACCACCCATCTATAATCAACAGTAACATTTCTATTTACAAATATTGGTTTTTCAAAATGTGTTTTATACTCAGGATATGAATCATTACCTTGACATGTCTCATCCAAGAACTGTTTTGGGTACCTTTTTTTGCACTGACCATCTTCATACATGTGTTTCAATACGACATTATGCAAGTATGGTTCCTTTTCAATTTATGGTATTTCTGCCTTAATAATGCTATCATAATCTTGTAGGTCACATGGTTTGTCATTACTTTTTAAGATCAATAGCATATGTTCATGTGGTAATCCTTGTTTCTAAAATTCTATGACATACATATAACTTTTAACCTTTCCAAGGACACCTTTATTAATCACATCTTCCTTTAACTACTCAAATTTTTCTCTAAAGATCCTTGTCAGCAAGTCAGGAAGATCTTATGGAATTTAAAGAGTGCCAAGTTCAAATGATATCTCTGTCCAAGAAGGATTGCATGTCATTATAAGGAAAATATTGTGTTTACCATCATCTAGCAAAATAGTCATACCATCTTCATAATTTTGTGTCAAGTCTCAACGACTATCAATAAATAATGATGGTAATATTGTTCTTTGTTCAACATTTCCTATAAAAAAAATTGAATGTGTTGGTATTTATAAATTTAATTGACTTACTATCTCTTATCTTTTTTATAAAAAAAATGAATAATGTATTTCTTTTACTATCATTTTTTTCGTATAAAGTGGATTGGAGGGGTATTATATTATGTCATTCATGTGTTATAATAAGTACCTGTAGTAATTTCTCCTACTATAAAGCATCTTGCAAGCCTTGATATACTTCAGCACGAATATTATGTTGGTGAGTTTGAATCCACCTTAATCTCCCTACTTCAATCTTGACATAATTGTCTACAACATATTATTGTAAAAATTAGTCCACTTTTAATAATATAGATTGACCATTGGGACAAATCTAATTTGAATTAAACCATGACTATATTATTTATATCAAAATTAGAATTTTGATAAACAAGAACAAAATAAATGGTAGAAATTAAATGGTAAGTACTTGTAACATGTAACTCTAATATTCTCAACATGAGATATTTTGATCATTATGAGTTTTTGTGTTAAGGTCCCAACCATATGTCCCAAAAGGAAAAAATAAAGGATATTGCAAAGGATCATAATAACCCATGATTTCTTGAATCTACATTAAATTTTAATCCTCGTCCACCTATCATTAATTTTGCATCACTACCGACAATAATTGTTATGATGTGTAGAAGTTGGAAGATTATATTGTAATTGATTAGCAAGATGCTCTTTAACGAGTAAACTACACTTGGGAACAGTTGGACGAAGTGCAAGTTGACTGAATACATGCGCAAAAGGATTGTAACGATGTAGTATTTGTTGCAACTTATGAACCATGGTTGGATGTAGTTGAGGATTTTCCAACATCCTATTTTGTTATTCATGTTGTGTATATAGATGTACAACTGCAAGAAATGTGGCCTGAAACTCTTATTTGGATAAAATCCTCCTATGTTGTGATATATAGCTCCTTGCACACGAAAACTATATATACCTTGTCCAGTTGCATGAATTTTTTCATCAACATGAACACGAAGTGAAATGAACGAAAGAACATGGTTATAACTCTTGAGGAATACTAACATGTGAAAATGAAACATTTCCACCAGAGCAACATGTGTCACGTGATTCATGATAAAAACAACCATGCATTGTGATGTGTACACCTACTAAAAGAAGGCAATTCAATGTTTATCATTCTTACAGTATTTTGAAAATTTCAAGCACTATTATATGTTATTTTGAATTGACATTGTAATTTTGCATTATTAAAAGAAGTTATACTTTATTCACAATGTAGATCCTTGTAGACACCTAATTTCATCTGGGACATGCAAATAAGGAAATGGGCCTTTAGTACGAAACAAATTAAGGAGTTCCCAAAGGCCCGAATATGATGTCAGGACAGAACAACGTGACATCAAAATGGACCAGGATGATATCAGAAGGCCCAAAAGCCCAAAAGTTTGAATTAGGAGCCCAAAATGAGCCATTCCAAGCTTCTAAAATGGCCTAGAAAGCCTAGGTCAGAACGGGCCGTTCCCAATCTGGAATGGGCAATTTTGACCCAAGTTTTTATGAGTTAATTTCAAATCTGGAACGGGTCGTTCCAATTTTAGAACAGGCCATTCCAGATTCCAAATTTGTTCATAACAAACTAATTTAGAATGCCTTGTTCTGATAACCAGAACAGTCGTTCCAGTCAGGCTTGACATCTATAAATACGAGTCTCGTACACAGTGCTCAAGACCAAAAATGAAGTGACAATAGCCTACTAAAGTCCTATATAGCTCGAAATCTTCTCTTTCTCCCCCTCTTTGTATTTCTTGAGATTTGTGAGGTAAATTATAGTGTGTAAGATAGCCAAAAAGTGCCTTAAGGTCCACCATATTGAAAGCATATTTTATAAAAAGCTTGTTCAAGAGGTATTCCTATCAAATTCCTTCTTTATCATCTACTTTTTCTATCATAAACATTGCTATAAATAAAAGCAATCATGTAGAAGTTTTAAGTTTAATCGTGTAAATTTATAATTAAGCATGTAAATAACCATTAATAAAAGGGACTAAATATTTTGAACTTTTATTCTCTATCGCGCTAATTTTATCATAAGGTACCAAGATAGGGCATTGTAGGGTGCCTAATACCTTCCCTACGCATAACCGACCCCAAACCCAAGGTTGGCTATGAAGACCATGGATTTGAACGTGACCATTAGTGGGTGTACATTGATTGAGCATGTGTGTGTGCATTTGTTTTTTTACACTATTTGTTTTTAATAGATGCAGATTGGAATTTTAAGCAAACAATAGAGAATAAAAAATAAAGAAATTAATATCATTCTGTACATTCTTAGGTCATCATTCCATTAACATAATATAGGTAGTTTCTTATTTTAAAAAATAAATAAATAAAAGAAATCCCTATCTTTATCATGCATCATCTCCTCTTAGATAAGGGAAACATGATAAAGTTTAAGCAAAAAAAATGTCATGCATTCTTAGGCTAGCTCATTACTCTGTCATGCATATTTTTTTGTAAGTTGTGGAGGGATTAGGTAGCAACATGTACAGAAAGTTAAGAAAAAGCGAATTCTCCAATATACGACAATATCGACGCTCTAAAGAAAGGCCCAAATTGATTTTGAAAATACTATGGTTGAGCCCTTACTTTGATATTTTGTTGAAACAAGCCTTCTTAGAATCTAATATGCACTGTTTGCAACAGGCCCACTATGACAAAAAAAATGTTTTATTAATAAAATTTTTGGGGCAAATAACAAGTGCACTAAGACAAAAGTCTTGAACAAAAAAAAATAATGCAGACTTATGCATTAATAAGGCGTGTTTTACACAAACATCAGCCACCTTAAAATTTCTTTAGATTCTCGTTCGATGCTGTCAAAATCTATTTAAGGATTCACCGATAAACAAATCAATGAGACTGATATTTATTAATTCTTAACTCTCTCTGCATGGCATTCATCTAGGGCATTATTCCTTCCTTATAAATAAATAAATAAGAATAAAAAGGGAAATTGACCTATGCGCATTAATCATGGAAAGTAAGCCACTGGTAATCAAGCTTGCACTCTAGAGCAGAGTACGCTTAATAGTTAAACCAGCTATAATCCAAGTGGGTAAAAGGGAAAAAACGTCAAAATAGTTAACTATTAAGACACAAGCCTTTCCCCAAAAGGATAAAGTCGTGTCACAAGTCTGCGGAATCAAGGCGTCATCAATCGAAGACCCATCCAACATCACTAGAATAAAAGGAATAACAAAGAGTGGATGGATCCACGCTCCTAATATGCTACAAGATAAAATCTTCAAAGAGAAAGAGAAGTCCAAAGAAGAAAAAAAAAACCTAAGGAGGAGGATGAACTTCTCAAACGTGCAAGGTGGGGTGGATAGATCTTTCCAAAGATAAGTTTAAGATGGGAAAGACGCACTATAATTGGAGGCTTTGCTAACATTCCGCTAGAATGAAAACCCGCAAAAAGACGTTCTAGGCAAAAAAAAAGGTAAAAAAGAAAAATAATAATAATAATAATAATAAAATCCTTATAGGATACGTCCTATGGACAAAAAAAACAATGTCTACTCGAGTTGAAAACCGAAAGGTAGCTCGAGTATTCCCTTTAAGAAGCAAGATTCCATGGAAGGTCTACTCCAAGCTCCACTATCATTCTATAGTCACCTCCTAAGATGCATCAAGGGCAAGTTGTACCCTCCTCATTCAACCAAAGAATAAGTTAATAGCAGATGACAAGTCAATAATGGTTTAAGCTAAGGAAGAACTACTCATCAACAATCCATTTGCCAACTTATATATGGATACGACCGAGGAAATGCTAGGGATCGTTCACAAGGACAGGTCCTAAGCAATGGAAGCTTAATGGCACAAAAAGGGTACCAGCCAAGAAAAAGGCTGGATAAAGATGTTCATGGAATAACAAAGCTACTGCACTTTCGAGACAACCCAAACAACGGGGTTCAAGATACGAGTCAGTTGCATTTTTAAGGGAGGAAAAATTGAGACATCTCCCTTTTGCATGAAGAGTTTTCAAAGTTCTGGCATACAAACATCAAAAGAAGGCTTAAATGTGTCAAACCTGTCTAAGGGGCACCCTCCCTCTTTTCTCTATGTAAGAATCACGAACTCGAGGCATGCCCGGGCCTCGAGCTACATTAAAAGGGCACGTGTAAATCAAGATATTATTTTAATGCCATACACTTTCTCTATTTTACTTATTTTCTTTCTCTAAAGCATTTACTCTAAGCCTCACTCATTAACTTGTAATAAACAAAGCCTATTCGGAATAGGGACATCACTCAAACAATAGCCTAACATACACTAAAGTTGGAAAATACAATAAAGGAATGATCGTGCAATTCCAAATTGACTAGGGTTAATAAAATCAAATTAAGATCATTTCACATCCCCAAACAAACGCTGCAAAAATAAAAGCTCGGCAGGAAATCCACTAAGGGGGTTGTGCAAAAATTAGGGCAAGGTATGCTAGGAGACCCACAAGCAAAAAAGGTAACTTAAGCAAAAAAAAGGATCAAAAGAAAAATGTCCTAGGGAAAACATTTCAAGTGACCTAGGCAAAAGTTAAGACTATAAAGCAGCAACTTGACTTGAAAATCGAATGGCGACTCTGGGGGGAATCATTCAATCAAAGCACAACCCCAAGTCATCATCCGATTTCTAAAAAAAAAGGCTAAGCACTAAGACAACTCCCCTATAACAGATATACTTTGTTTATTAACCTAAACACTAGCCTACCTTGACCAGTCAGGCTTCTAAACCATTTTTGAAAAATCCCTTCTAACAAGCCTTTTACAAAAAATATATATCCTCTTCCTTTCATTTCTCTTGACCTATATGGCATTAAGGTAATATTGAGAGATATACGGAGAGTGCACAGTAAACACTCACAAGGAGAAGTTGGAGGTGTCCTAGAACAGAGTCTAGGTACACCTGATTTAATAGCTAACGTATCATAGGTAAGAGGTCCAAAATGGCACAGTCCTCGGGTTCAAGAAGCAACACCTAGAATGAATTCGACACGACTAAAGACTAACAATCCACGCCAATAATTAATGTGCATAGATTAATTTCTTGAAAGAAAAATCAATCTGCATTTTAAGCATTAGCATAGATACACTAACACATTGCATGCATATGGCACAAGTGTGCACAAAAGGGTATAAGTTCACTTTCGATAAAAAAAATGAAGAAAAAAAAATCATTCCTGCTTTGCATTTTCTTTTGCATCATTGCATTTCTTGCTTAATTCTACCACTATAGGTTAAGGAAATCATCAGGCCGAAGCACTCATAAAAAGCTCAACAGCCAGGCAAGGCCTCAAGAGCTGAAACCATGTCAGAAGCCTAGCCCAACAGGATCACTCCTTATAAGTGGTTCTGTATAGCCACCCAGCAAAGAAAGACACGTCAATAGTAAGATAGAGTAGAACTTGCTAAGGAAGAATAAGTGAGCCTACAAGCACGAAGAGGTCATCACGCTTTATTCTATCTTTGACTGAGCTATACCCTTCAACTGAATCAAGGATGATTCAAGAGAATGCCAAGACTAGGAATAATTTCCTCACCAAAGCTAAGAGTAGCTTTCAAAATAATACTTATCAATAAAGAACCAACAAGCATCGTCACCATCGAGAAGGGATCTCTCCACCAATAGTGACAGGAAATGACAATACAGAAAAAGGCAAAGCTTTAATAGAAGAAAAGGTCGAAGCTAAAATCATAATAAAATCAAGACTTAGAAAGATCCTCAGCACGGGGATTCAACTACCAAGCAAGGGGTAAAGTCTCCCCACAACAACGATCCATCAACCCAATCAAGCCAAACATCTAAACTCGACAAGATCAGGACCAGTAAAAGCCTACAAGACAACCACGACACCTCAAGCCACATCAGCAAATACCACATCACCATAGGAGCTTACTTGCCCTCTAGTAATCATTCCTCAACACCCCGATAACTCCAATAGAAAAATCAAGACATCCACACCTACCTTCTGGTGGTCAAGACATCACTTCAATGAGCACCACCCCAAACAACACTCCCACAGTACATCCACATGGATTCACCTCGGCAATCAACAATCACACATCAAGAGGACAATCTTTTGCCCACCAGCATAAGGGCGCTACCTACAAAATATCCATCATATCACATCATCACAAGTAGACGGCTTGAAGAGACCGACACAATAATACTCATCACCAAAGCAGGTAGCCTAGAGAGGTTGGCATAACAATACTCAACATCACAACAAGCATCCCGGAAAGGTCGACATAATAATAGTCATCATTACGACGGACGTCTAGAAAGGCATCATAATACTCACCTCGCAAGAGCAGCACTAGATTTCTACCAACCAATCACCAATTAGAAAAATCCCCAGAAGATGCTTGGAGAGGCATCATAATACTCGTATGATGGGAAGAATACAAAATTCTTACCATACATCCCCAAACGCCTAGAGAGGCATCACAATACTCACACAGCAGGAACAACACTAGAATCCCTGCCACATATTTCATCCCCCAATGAAGATGTTTGAAGAGGCATCACAATACTCACGCAATAGAGGCAACACCAGAATATCTATCATCCATCCATTCCCTAGTACAAGATATTTGGAGAGGGATCATAATACTCACCTAGCAAGGCATCACCAACATCCTACTAATCTCAACCAAAAACAAAGGCATTCCAGGCATCCCTTGCCCATCAACCCCAAAAGCACTCTTCAAACATCAATTGAAAGACACCACCAAGTTCCTCAAATCAAAGAATGGCACTAGGATCACCAGAACACGATTCTGCCAAAGGTTACTACATCTACCTTCATAAAGGGCATTGACATCTACTCATCTCAAGCCTAGAAAGTCTAGCAAACAATACTCACATCATGACATTCATCTTCATAAAGGGCGTCGACATCTACTCACCTCAAGTTTAGAGAAGCTAGCAAAGAATACTCACCTCAAGCTTGAAAAAACTAAATACTCACTTCTAACCTAAAAAAAATATTTATTTTTCACCTTTTGTATAATAATTCATTCTTTAATTTTTTTTCACTTTTTTTAACATCATTTTCCCACTTCTAGTGAAAAAAAAAATTTAATTTCTTTATTTGACACCGCTTTTTAAACCATTACAAAAATATTTTTATAATATATTTTCTTGATGTAGTTTTTTTAAAGTACATAATTGATTTGCTATTGTTTTGAGAGGGTTGGATTTAAACACCCACTACATGTTGATATTGTCTGCCTATACGCAAATACCCACACCCACAGAGTAATACAGCTTTGTCATCTCCGAGAAAATGCAAGAATTCAACCTCTTGTATTACTTTAAGTTTAAAGCCGCGGGACTCGATACAACAAAATCTAGAACCAATATTTCAAAATAACGCTCAATGGGTCCAATAAATAGAACTGTATTCGTCAACGTTTACATTTCACATGAAAATTTCTACACCTGAAGACTACAAAAATCTGGTTTCTTCAACCTCCTGTAGAATTGGATCATGAAAGAAAATAAGCAATAATCCTTTCAGGAGTCAGTAGCAACCACTTCAACGTTGCCATATGGATGTACCATTTTCTTCTTTCTTTTGCCAGGAGACTGTAACATAGATCATGGATAATGTTAGAAACACAATACTTAATGATTTAAATTTAAAATTCATAATATATACTTTAAAAATCATAATATATACAAATGTGTCTCCTCTTCCTCGGTAAATTGATGACCATAAAATTAATCTCGTCTTCCCTAGGGATTATAGCATTGACTCCGTATTATTGAGTAAGATAAAAGTTGAGAACCTCATACTCAACAATGCAAATTATTACTCATGTAAATTTACGGTGGGATAAATGGTGAATTTTGTGAATGCTTACTTTCTGGTGACTTAAAATGACCAGTTAATCAAGATATCACATTGTTTGGGAACTGCAAGAAATCTACTTAAAATAGCTGCATATAAAGCAAAGTTTTTATTTATGTACATAGGTAATTGCGCTTGTGTTTATTCTTCTTGTAAACATAACGACAGAGTAATCAGAAGAGTGTCAGTTCGTCACTCTGTCTCTGAGAGAGATACCACTCAAGCATTTCACTAGTTTCTTAGTCCAAATCTTCAATTATCAGAGTGGGTTTGGTCCTGCTCCACCTATTTTGCTTTCGTTGTCCGTAACGGTAAGACTCAATCGCCAACCATCCAAAGAATCTCTGTTCAGATACCTCATCTTCCAGCACACCTTCACACTTTCGGCCGTTTCCCAAACAAGGGCATCCAGATTCTCACTGGCATCCACAGGAATTGTGGCCACGATTGCAGTTGCATTAACAAAATTTACCCGCAGCTTACTGCAATTTTGGCAATCGCAATGCAACCAGTTTTAAAACATGTCAATTATCAACCAGAGTTTTAAATTTAAATGCAACAATTCCAAATAGATTTCTTGCAGTCCAGTAACCCCCCCGATTTTCATGTTGTGTTAAAAATATTTTGGTAGTTATTTTAATATTTTAAATGAGTTTATTAAAGGAATTTTGATACTATTCAATTAGAGGGCTCTATTTTAATATAAAATATGATTTTGATTAATATATTTGATTATTTAAATGAGACAAGTTTTATAAAATGTATTTTATTAAGAATTATACTTATGTTATTTTATTGGAGAGGAAGTATGTTTTAATTATACTAATTATTTTGTGAGAAAGGGAAGGAAGGACATTGCAGTAATTTACTAATTACTATTATTATTTTATTATTTTATTAATTGAGTAAAAGGGAGTTATCAAAGTCAATTTCACAAACTCATTTTCTTTCTATTCATTTCCTTTTTATGCTCTCTAAAGACCAGGGAAAACCAGGAAAACTGCTCGTGCTTCGACTTCTACCCACCAAGGTAAGGGGGAGTGAGAAACCTCGCTTGGAGTGCGGGGATATCTGTTGGATAGTAAGATTGATCCTCACCTGATGCATGCCTAAAGGAACAGGCAAATTGTGAATGTTTTCAGTTTTAACATTTGATGCTTTTGATGGGTTCCTTGATGGATTGTGAGCATGAATATATGTTTAATTATAATATTGGATGTTTTGATATGATTTAGAGTGCTCTATGGGTTTTTAGGCTAAATTGGTATAATTGAAGTGTTTAGGCTAAATTGAGTATTAATTGTATTTTGGATGTTGTTTTAAGTATTTGTACCAATTAGATTGTATGAATATATGCATAAATGTGAAAATCGCGTGATTGCGAAGTTGGAATTGCAGGTTCGTGCTGAGACATCGAGCACAATTATTCGTGCCGTGCACAGATTGATGATTTGGCGACATAAGTCCCTAGGGACTTTCGCGTCAGGCACGTGGAGAGCCCACCAAGTGTGGGAAGGATTACTATGTATGTGACTATGAACATGGATATGAGGATGTGAAATGTGATATGAGACATGACATGATATGACAAGTAAAGTGAAGAGTCTGTGACATTATGAATGTGTGAGACTTGCAGCATATGCATTTATGTGACGGGATATGATGTGGAGTACACCATTAGGGAAGACCCTCCTTGTGTAACAACTTGAGGGAATCCTAGGGAATAACATGGCTTGGAAGTCCCAATTCTGGCCGTTGTGTGCATGGGACATATCTTGCACAACTTCACTATCCCAGCAAGACCCTAGCAATACATCTTTCTAGTTGAGAGTAAACAGTTGAGCCTGCATGTACTCCTAGAATACTTCAGATATGTTGCTTCGACAGCATACAATGTCATATGTGATGAAGTGACACATGATTGGTGCCACATGCATGCATCTATGAGTTCATGACATCATTGCATGATAAGTGACTTGTGAACGTGTTATAACTTGTTTGAATTGAATGTTTATGTATGTATTATTATCTTATGTCTGATTGTGTGTTTGGTTACCTAACTATTATTTCTACACCTGAACCTAAGTGAGGTATTTCTCACTCCCTTGTTGTTTTGTGTATGTCTCTATTGTGTTGCAGGTGATCATCAACATGAGGATGTTGGTGATTTCAGTATTGGACGTGTTCTGATAGGACATGTGACATCAGAACATAGATAGGACTAGTTTAGGATATTATTTTGTTAAATCATTTTGAAAACTTTAGTTCATTTCTTAGAAAATTTTGCTGGCGTATTATGATTTATGCTTACAAATGTGAGTTCTTTACCTTTATGTGATTGAAGATTTGGTTTTTAAATTATAAAGGATTTCATTTATTTCCATTTATTGTATAATTAATTACATGTGGGGTAGAAGGTGTCAGTTCCCAACATTGTCACATCTTGATGACTTTTTGTCATTATCAAAGTCACCATAAAGAAGCACTCACAAAATTCACCATCCATTCCATCTTAGGTTTTACGAAATCACATAATCAATCACCACATTACAAAGAGTTTTGCTTCAACCGTAACAGTAATTGATTACAAGAACAATGAACTGATTATATGCATGGAAAAGTATACTACTTGATTATTATGTTTATACTCTACCCAAAAAAACATGTTTTGTGAAGCTCGTAGTCAATGATAAACTTGTGATTAACGAATAACCAACAACCCATAAAAACTCTTATTACAGTGGATATAAATGCACATAGGGGACAAATATAGCACCTGTTGAACAAATAAATATTTGCCAATAATAAATTCAGCATTAATAGTCTATACCATCACTACTTTGTTCTCCAACCTTATTGAGATGTCTTTGATACCTTAATAATGCTTCAATCTGTATCACCGTCCACAAAGACTCATTTGTCAATTTTCTTATTCAATTCATTGCAAGGAAAGGTATCCCCCAAGAGGTAAAAGAGATATCCCTCAAACAAACACTTAGGGGACACGAAATGTTTTTACTTTCTTAGGAATCTTAAATTGGAAATCTTGTTTATTTATATTTAGTTGTTATTTTTTAAAAAAAGAAATTTTTAGGAATATATTTTTATGGAGACCATTTTTATCCAACTTTCCTACAAAAACATTATCATGGAGGTGGGAATCCAATTTTCTCGAGTTAAAAGAGAAAGTTTTATGCATACAAAAAAACCACAGTATCCCTTTTGAAAACAAAATATCTCTCTCTCCTTCTATTTCTCTTTCTCCCTCTCTTTCTCTCTCCCTTCCTCTATCCCTCTCCCTCTCTCCGCCTCCCCTCTCTCTCCCCCTCCCTCTCTCCGCCTCCCCTCTCTCTCCCCCTCCCATATCCCTATTTCCTTCTCTCATTCTTGTATCTCATCATTTCTTAACCTTGTCAATTTTAATAATATTATTAAAGTCTATTTTGTTTCTACATTTTAATGGTATTTGTTAACACTATTATTTTTTATTTATTATTTGAATAAAACGAAATAATATATTTTTATTCTTCTTAATTATAATGTAATATTTTCTTTTTATTCTTTTCTTTTGAATTCTGTATTTAAATAATTTTAATATTTTTTTAACTTTTTTAAATAGTTTAATGTCATTTGTAATAAGATTTGAGTAAATAAATATATCTAATGAGTTTATTTAAATAAAGGATATTTTTGTTAAAAATATTTATAAATCCATAAATATATTATTGTAACCAAACAAGAAAATTTATAATTATTGGAAATCCTATATGAATATTCGCAAAAGATTTTGAGTAACCAAATATATATTAGCCACTCCCGGGAATCATGATTCCTAGGATTTGTAACTTCCAGGAATCATTATTTATGGGTATGAAAAAACTTCTTCCCTGCCAAAAACCCCCTTAAAGTTTGTTTGGTTCAAAGGAGCAAAGGCAAGGAAAAACATAGTAGTCAATCCCGGATAGCGGAGCGGAGCGGTCCACCCTAAAACTGGGATAGCGGGATGACGCGGAGCGGGATAACCGCTATTTTAATATTAATTTATATATATTAAATAATTAATAATATATATATAAAAGCTAAAAAAAACAAAAAATAATTCTAAATTCATGTATTAAACATTTTTAATAATTAAAAATTCATAGTGAAGTAAACAAAATAAAAAAAAATAAGAAAACAAAATATTTAAGGTCTTATATTAAATTTTTTATTACTTAAAATATTATCTGAATTAATAATAAAGAGAAGTTATTTTCAAAAAAAAATAGTGAAGTAAAAGGCCCTTAATCAAATTAAAAGATAAAATAAAACTTGGCCCATTTGGCCCATTTGGCCTAACCCTAATTATTTTTCCACCTTGAGACTCAAGCAGCCGTCACCGCTCCTCTTAGAAGAAGACAAGACTGTAGATGCTGGAGAAGACTGAGCCACCATCGGAGAAGACTGCGCCGCTGTCGGAGAAGACAACCGCTGTCGGAGAAGACAGCCGCTGTCGGAGAAGACAGCGCCGCTGTCGGAGAAGACAGCACCGCTGTCGGAGAAGACAGCACCGCTGTCGAAGAAGACAGACCGACGAAGATCCGCCGGAAAAAAAAGAGAAGTTTCGTCGCCTACTCGCGATCGCGCCGCCACGCGCCCCTGCTTTCGCGGCCGCTCCGACCGCTCCTTCAAAACGCTCCGCAACAAACTTTTTGAAGCGGCACGGAGCCGCTCCGCTCCGACGCGCCGCGATTGCGGCCGCGACAACCGCTATTGACTACTATGAGGAAAAATAGATTTTTTCTTGTTTGGTTCACAAGGGGAAAGGAGGGATTCTTTAAAAACTAATTTAACTTTGTGCCCTTATAATTTTGAATTTAAAAACAAGATATTTTAAACATTATACTAAGATGTTTTAAAACTCCTCCCTCCCCTACAAATCCCCCAATATGAGGGGGGCTAAAATTAGCTAAGGAGAGGTTTTTCTCCCATCTTAAAAATTGAACCAAACAATAAAAATTTATAAAAATTCACCCCCCACCCCTCCATTTTTCTCCAACTGAACACTATGTTAAGAATTAGGTATCACAATGTAAGGACTCAAAATAGCATGAATAAGATCATACAAAAAGTCACTAGAAGAAGCAATTGATGAAGTCAATCATACCTTTCTATCTGAAATCAATTTCCTAGAAGCAGCCTTGCTCATGATGCTTTTATAGTATTGTGTGAATGGAGTATTACCGCTACGTTTTTCAACCTGCCAAATCAGATGTTTAACTAATCTAGTTACACTGATGATCAGAAGACTAATCAGAGGCAAATGAAACTGAGGGATAACCTGAAGAAATGATTCAACAGACTGCTGATCCTTTGGTGAGAAAGGCACCTCTTCTCTTTTCTTTTGCACAAAGTCAATATTCATCTCCACCTGAACTCCCCCAGCCCCAAAAGGAAAAGGCAAAAAGAAGTGGATGAGGTTACTATAATTGAAATTATGCTTTTAACAAATGAAAAAATGTTTTGGCATTATTATACTATCAACTATTAAATGGTTAATTCAGAACATCTGAGTTCAACAAACTAAATTTATGTTTGGATACCAATTTAAAATCACATTCAACTGAAAAACAAGCGTTCCAATGCAGAAAAAGTAAAAGTTTGTGAGTGTATCTATTTTTTCAACCCCAGTTGAATTGAACTTAACTGGGTCTCAAACAACCTAAATAGTAAACACTTATTGATGGGTAATTTAAACATCAAGCAAGGAAAGGCTCCCAAAAATGACATAATAGGTTGATCTATACTCTTAACAGAAAATGCAGAAAAAATTGCCAGTTTGCTATGTGGCTGGGGTTTAAAGATCAAACATGCCTTACAGTGTGCAAGACATTCATTTAAATGTCAATTCAAGATGGCATGTAATTGTAATCTACTCTAAAGAAAAGGACAGGAAGACAGGATCACTTGTATGAGAACTTAAACCTGATCAATGAAACGTTTGATAACACGTCTGAAACTCTCAATAGAAGTTCTCTCAAAGACCTTCTTGAGGTGGATAAGTGGAGCCGTTGCCAGCTCAGGAAAAGATATATGGTAGCTCCACTGTGCGAAGTGCTCTGAAAGGAATTCAATGGCAGATGAGACACACTCTTCTTGGAAATCACGTGATTTTAACCAATGCTTTGGAAGCTGCAATAATATTAAAATGTCAATTACAACAATTGAGTAAATGACTTTAATCCAAATAAGTGCTACGGAATAAGAGGTCATGTGATATAAGATATAATAAATAAATAAACTGAGCAAAAAATTGAAAGAAAAATAACTGCCTGACAAATCATCTCTGACCTTTATGGTAGACATAGGTTGAACAATTTTTCCATGTTTACCACTATCCTTGGTAATTTTGTATTCTAAAACATCCAGCACCAATGATGTAACAGGGATGAAAACCCCACTAGAACCAGACAGATGATTAAGCCATTGGATACATCTGAGTCTCAGAGGTAAATATCTAGGGCCAGGAAACAAGAGAGCAACTCCATTTATAATCTGAACAATCATATACAGCAATGGCTGAAGATCAAAATCATCTATGTTAGCTGATATAAATTTCACCCAGAGGTCAATGCAATTGATATACTGCCAACTGCAAATTGTCTTAACCACCTCCTGTCCATAAAACATTAAGGCAAAATATTAGAAAATTTTCCTCAGCTATGCTTCTCTAAAACTTACACATGCTAATTAATTATTTAAAAGACTGAACATTTAACTTGTCAATAATAAAAAGTGGCAATGAATATTAAAATTGTTTAAAGCTTACCTTCTTTTTGGTTTGCCACCCTTTCTGCAATATCTTACCCAGATGCATTATACATATCCTTGCTCTGTTAGATGACTTGTGCATATCTAAACAACATAGCTCCACAAAGGAGTTCCTTAGAAAATGTATATGTTCAAACTTCCGCTCAACAAATTGCGAGTGACTAATGAAGGCATTGTATGTTTTGATAAAGCAGACGTCGAACCAATTAGAGCTAAACACAGAAGCTATATCTTGTATAATGAGAAAGGCCTGTGACGATAGAGATCCAACGCCTGTTGCCCAGAGATGAACAGAAATCTGCAATAAATTTTAGTGCAAGGTAAGGAAGATTTTACATGGCATGAGATTGATTGACATTATACACATCTTGGCCAAAAGGCCAAGAAAATATATAAGATCTTACTTTAAACACAGACCACAATCTGATCACGGCTATCAAGTCATCAACCAATTTGGATGAAACATATAGCTACTATTTGAATGTCATGTCATGGCAATCTTTATAATGGAGAAACATTTGATTGCTCTTCAAATAAAAAATGGGGGTCAATTGACTTTATAAACTCTTTGATAAATTATAAACAAAGTTTACAAAATTCTTGTAAGACGGGCTGCAAGGTAGGTATACAAGTCAAATACTGTAATTCCAAATGAAAGATATTCATACAAACAGTAAGTAGCTAAAAGAAATTACATAATATAGGAAACATTAGAACTATAGCTTGGAAACTAATAATGAAAATATGATAATCTTCTATCTTAGACTGTCTAGACCAACATCATCTGTTAAATAAAGCAAGGATGAATTTCAAATATCTATTACTACTAATGAATTTAAGAATACCTTAAGAAGATTGCGCAGTAAAGATGGAAATGCAGATAGAAAAATGATTGAAGCTCTGAGTCGACAAATTGAGAAGGCCAATATTTCACAGTCAGTGACCTGGTTCAGGAGAAACACAGTACTCCTTATGTAAGACTTAATAAGTGGTCTAAGAGACAACCATTTTGTTGTATTCTTTAGCTCCAGAACACTTTCCTTCCTGGAACTAGAGGTTGATATTCCTAATAACCTCCTAAATGTAGTATCAGCCTCATGTAGCATGAACATTAATATCTTGCAGAAAGTGTCACTCTTCTGAATGCCATGAGAAAAGACACAACCACTGACACTGGTTACTTCAAAATCATTGTGGCATGCTGCCCTATAAGCATTTATGAGACAAGTGAGGGCAGGAACACTACACTGTTCTTTGACCAGTTTAGACAATGAATCGACAGACGCACTAGTCAACAATTTACCCACATGAGCACATGCATTGTTGTTCTCCACTGGCTGCAGCACATCTAAAATTTTTTCGTCATCTGAACTCTGAAACAAGTAATTTATAAAAAATAAAAAATAAATAAATAAAAAGTCAATTATCATTAACAGAAATGCCAGTCAGGTCAAAAGTTAGAAGTCAGAGAACATTTAATAATTATATATCCAGTGAAATAGAAGCAGTATTTGGTATTTAATTATTGTGCATAGCCCTACTCTGAGCTACATGCTTGCTCTAAAACATGATTAAATTCCAAGAAACATTTAAAATAACACTAGAGAATAATAAGATATCATTCTGACACTACTACCCTCTGATCCTTTCCCAACCAACCCCCTACACACTTTTCTTTTTCACCAACTTCCCTTTCATTTACATTGAATAATATCCATTGATTCCCAACTGCCCAACCTATTCCTCCTCCTATTGAACTTATCTTTAGTAAGCCACCATCACACTCCCAAGAGAGTTTTCCAATCTCTGCAAATATAGGAAATCAGAATGCAAGGTCTAAAACCCAAAAAAGAAGTCAACCAACAATAAATGCAAAGGGTGGAATCTCGGGGAGCACTATATCACATCAAAATGCACCATAATTCATCAATAACATGCTTCCGTAAGGCCTCATTGTGCCTAGGCAAAAATAACAGTTTGACATAACTAACAGTCTACAAAAAACTGCAATACAAGAAAATTCAACCACAATTGAATTTCAGTTCTCAGCACATAATCCAACTAAACAAATGATTCTTGTCACTATTACCTATGGTCCACCAAGTGAGTGCCTTATAAAGGGAACAATAGTGAAATACATTAACAACCCCAACAGGGGCGGATCTTTTAAGGGACGGGGGGAGCCTTCTAAAATCTAATATATTTTAATATTATATTTATATATTATTATATTATTAATTGTAATAATATTAAAAGTTTGAATCTATTCTCTCTCTCCCGGTTAACTTCTCAAAGAAGCCTCCAAAGCTAAAAGCGGAAGCTGGAAAGCCTTTTCCTTGAATCAAAAATTCTCTTTTAATCACTCACTCACATCCATGGTTTTCTAGTTCCTCTCCCCTCCTAACATTATGAACTAGTCAACTAGGACTTCTCTTCTCTCCGATGCCTTCGCCCTTCACACTGGTATTTTTTCTATACCATTTTTCACTTATTATTTTTCTTCTCTTATTGTTTCTCCGCCACTATGTGTTTTGTTTCCCCTTTTTCTCATTTAGCTATGGTCTTTGTGTTTATCATTCCTTATGATGTGCAAATGAAATCATATAGGCAGTGGCAAAAAATAGAGAAAAAAGACTTTTGAGTTACGTTGCAAATTTGAATTTGCATTGGACTTTTTGGTGGACTAAATAAAAGCTCATTTCCCCTTTATGATTATTTTATGAAATGATTAGTGAATGATAATACTTTTCTTGGATTTTATTATTATGCATGTTTATTTTGAGTAGAAAAATGAGGAATTTTATTATTTTTAATTAATAAAAAAATTAATTTATATATAAAAAATTAATTTGGTACCCCCAAATTTTTTATTCAAGTTCCGCCACTGAACCCCAACAGACTAGAATTCAAAGTTAGTGAATTATTCACCGAAAATTTCTACGGGTATTTTCCACATTTTTATTAAATAAGCCATAAACCAACTCACAATATCTTCATCTTCGGTTCGTTCAATCTCCACATCATAACTTTCTAGAAATTTAGAAAACCCTGGATCCTGGAGATTTCAAAAAGAAATTTAAGTTAGATATTTGTGCAAGAAACATTGAATGGCAAAAAACAGAAGCAAATACTTCATTTGTTAGAAGCAAACAAGGTGAAAAATTAAAAATAATAATGTGCCACTGCATAAAATTCAGCACTTAAACATTCAAGTCCAAATTCATTGAAAGTAGTGACAACTAAAGCTTCTCTTCCCTTCATCTATCTTATATGTTTAATTCTTGCAGAGCTAACAAGTCTGCATAGTGCTTCTCACTGTAAGAAAGAATGCATGTATCTACTACCCTATTAAACTCAACAAGTTTCAAGTACAGAACAGCAAAAGTTTACAAGGTTCAACATCAAACACAAGATGCTTCAAGATGGAACCCCAGAAAACAAAATGTATTACTGATAGAAAAATAAAAGAGAGCCTGAGCTCTTAAAAAAGAAAAAAGCACAAGGGCCTGGGCTCCTGAGAGAACTATTTCACTGACAGTTTCCAAAATGGCTAACTGAAATCGACTATTCTCCTACTCTCCCTAATATCACACTGCATGGCACAACAACCTGCCAGGCCAGGTTCTAAGTAACTCACTCTCTACACCCTTCTATTTCCTATGGGTATACACCTTCCAAATCTTAGGCTTGTCCCAGTTGGAGCCCAATAATTGATCCATATTGTGCTTAACCTCAGTCTCAGTATTTTGTACACTTTCACCTCATATTACTGTTATCTAGACAGCACCTTATAATATTATTAGGTTTGTTCATGGTAGTTCAACCTTTTTCTGTCTTGGTGTATTTCTTATCCTCCTTTAAGCTGTACTATCCTTTCTTTCCAGTAAAATTTCTTTTACCATAAAAAGAAAAAAAGCCACTAGCATGGCATAATTGTTCACAAAAAATATTATTCAAAATAAAAGAGTATACACCATGTAACACCAATATGAAATTATAATGAACCTCTCTCTGTTTAATAGGAAATAAGTTTTAAATAAAGAAAGTAGGGGTAGCAAAAGAATCCATTTATTCATCATCCATCCAATCCATCCACAAGTAAATCCATCCATTACAATAAAAAAATACATAATGGATAGGATCCAATTCATCCATTTAATTTTATAGATGGTTAGTAATCCATCAACTACTTTTTCAAAATTCATTGGATTACAATATGAGATGTTTATTGGATTGAAATATTAAAAGATTATTTTGACATAAAAAAAATCTAGTGAATTTTAAAAGACTATAGGAATATAATGGTTTATAAAAAAATAAAAATAAAAAAAAGGATAGAGAAATAAAATATTTCAAAAATATTTTTAAAAAAAAATTAAAACATTATTTTCATGGATCGATTGGATATCCATCCATGAAAAAATTGTTAATGGATGGATTGAATGGTTTTTTTCTTTAAATGGATTAGATGGATTGGATTTTTAAGTGAAATTTTAATGGATTAATGGATTGTTTTAATCTAAACCATTATGATCCATCTAAAAAAGTATCCAATCCATCCATTTTCCACCCCTAAAAGAAAGTAAGATTCTGTCAAAAACCACCATAAAACCATAAGAAACAAAGAAACCACCTTCACTTTCAATTTGTTCAACTTTTTCCCTTTCTTCAAAAGTTCTGTACAAATATCTCTATTCTGCTCTGATAAGGAACTACCACCATTGCTTTCTGAGAAAAACAAGCATCAAAAGTCTTTTGAAACACAAGCAAAGAGGGAAAATTGCATGTAGTTTTAAACTGAAAAGCTAAAAATGTCCTTACTCCCAATATAATTTTCAATTTCACCGTCACTTCCAATAGCATGCAAAAAGCTGGAGTCCTGGTCACAAACTCAAGAAATCAATACACCAAATATACAACAGTTAAACTAAAGGAAAAATTAAAATTAACAAGTGTTTTAGCAATAAATTATAATTTAAACCTCTGAAAAATATCCATCACTGTCTGAATTATCTCCAAGCACCTCACTGTCGTCTTCACTAAATACAGCATCAAGGGAAGTTTTTTGAAATTCTTCAACAACTGTGTTTCTGTTAATAAGAAACGAATAGTAAATAGTTATTAGTATGGCTTAAGACAAAGCTTTAGTGGGCAAAACCCACATAGATCAAAATTCACCAGATAAAAGGAAAAGATTTTTTAGACATCGGAGTAGTAGTAATACAAACAAGGATATGTGAAGAGAGTCATTAAAAAATTGTATTTAGGTTACCATTTTACCTTTCATTTGATGCATTTGTTGTATCACTCTCTAGGTTTTCTTCAATAGCTTGACTGTCTCCTTTTGCAGTAAAATTTTCCAAAACATTAAAAATTTAAATTGATGAGAAGCCCCAAAGAATTAATACATTAATTGGAAAACATATACTAGAAGGCCATAAAACAATTATCTTCTCCCTAGAGCCATACAAAAATTACAAAACAACAGATCTGAAATGAAATGAGTTGGATGTTTTTAAATAGCTAAACTATGTCAATAATCCATCCTGATCAACTACCTCAAAATACTGGTCACCTAAGGTATTTCGAAGATTTCATGATTTAATATATTAAAAGAAATGTAGCCAGTAGTGTCAAATGGTGGCTTATGGCAGATTGGCAGTCCCATGGCAAAAGGCAATGGTGAATTTCCTGAAAATCTCAACCAAATTGTCATGGCATAGTAAATTCCTCATGCATGCACTAGATACTTAAACAGTTAAACTTAGAAACAGATGGTGTGGTATGACATCTTCTCCAATGTTTATGTCCAAATCATTTTACTCTTCTTTATTGCTAAAATTACAATGCATGTTCTATATCTTGCTCCAACACAAGCCAAAACCCTTTGATTTCAAAGTCTATCTCCAAAACTAAAGTAGAATTAATCGCTTCTTCCTTTGATTCCTTGATTAGTATTATAACAATTGCAAGACAAGTAATGACTTAGGTTGAACCTTGATATGAATCTATCCTTCTAGAAAAGTTTGATATGAAATTGCAAGGGACAGAGTAAATAGTATTCAAGTTTCCAGCAAGTCTTGCTAAAAACATGGAAAGAACGCTTCATTTGACCATCATATTCTTGATCTGTGTAAAATTATCTCCTTAGCTTCTGCAAAAGCCATCCTCTGTATCCAGCAAACACTACTCTGTCTTGGATACTCCCAAAGAAACAACTGCAAAACACGTTGCTGTCTCCCCCCACCCCTCTCTCTCTCTCTCTATCAATATATAGATATTACTATCGTTGTCATCTGACATAAATCTAAGGCCAGGCTGTCTTTTCACTGTTCATGATTGGCAACACTGTATGTAAGCCATTCCATTACGCAGTGGAGTAATAATAATAAAAAAAATAAAAACTAAATATTTTTATTCTGTCAGTTTTTATATGTCCCAGAACATTTTTTTCCTTAATTCCCTTCAACAGGCACTTCCTGCCAAATTCATCCCAATAGAAGGAAAATTCTTATGTCACATGGTGTAACGCTCCATACACTCAAAGAAAACAAACATGATACGGCTGATTTCACATTTCCCAATTTGGGTCCCAACATGAAATATTTGTCAAGCAAATGACTAGTTTCAATTAGTCCAAAACATAAATAAATACTTGATATAGTATACAGGAAAATTAAGATTTTGTAACAAGAAGAAAAAGAAAAACTGGTACTGAACAAATTAAAAACCAAAAGGAAAAATAGATGTAGAACAAACCATAAAATATGAGAAATAGTATATATTGATGCATTCCAATAGAAGTAAACCAAAAATACAGTAACATTTCAATCTTGCAGCCTTTAAAAAGGTTGAAATTTTTTCTTTTTAAATTCAAGTACTTGGTTATCTATTTCCAGGCTTCATTCATGGTGGGGACTAGGAAATGTTCAAACAAGAATTCCTCAAAATTATATTTAGGAATATTTGCCTCCCTTGGTCTAATTTCAAGAAGCTAGGTGGGTATTTTCCATAATTTCTAAAATATATCTTACCCTGTCCCACAAATGTGAACCAGCATTCAGAGGCAATACAACCACTAAAATATATATATATATATATATATATATATATATATATATATATATATATATCAGAATAAAAAATCCTAAGTGCAATCAGCGTGTAGGGATAAACTGAAGTGTGTTAAAATAATATGAAAGATAACACGAAAGCAAGTGTTTAGAATAACAGATAAAGAGATACTTCTATCTATAATAATGTAAAATCCTCACTTTTTGATGCTTTCTTTTTGAACTTGGAGTTTAACTTCCTTTTGTTCCTCAAAACTGACTGCAAATTCTTTTTTGCAAACTTCCTTGCCTTCTTCCCCAACTTTCCCATTTTGAAGCAATATTAACAGATATTCTATACACAAATAAAAGAAGAAGCATAAGATAGAATTGTTATATTTCTAACTCAGCCTGGAATACAACGAGGATTAAGAACCTTTGTCACAAAGTTGTTATAAGAAAAAGATAGTGCAGCTCATTCAATATAAGCTACAACAAGGTTATCAGTACGGCGGATGGCGACAAAGACCTTTAAGTGCCATATTGCCATGGAGGTAACAAACATATTAAAACCAACAATATAACAATCTAAAATTCATGCATAATCTAGTGATAGTCATCATAAAGAAACATAAATTCCTAACCAACAAAAGGATTAAATGGCAGCGGCGATGGCAGAACTCAAAAGAGGAGGCGTGCGGAGTGAGAATCTATCACACGCGGAGGAAGAACTAGGAGGAAGAAAGTCTCGTCGGAGGTAACGGTGGCGCGCTCGAAGGTGACGGTGGCGCGCGCGGAGGTTAGGGTGGCGCGATAGTGGTGCACGCGGAGGGGGAGAAGAAAGTCACGCCGTACGTGATGGTGGCGGCCGCATCGGAGGCGACGGTGGCAGCTGCGTCGGAGGCGATGGTGGCAGGCGGAGGCGATGGTGGCAGGCGGAGGCGACGGTGACAAGGGGGTCTTGTCCGCGGGTTGCACGGAAGAGAGGCTAATATGTATTAGGTTTCTTCAACCCTATTTTATATGTTGGGTGCCCAACCGGGAAAAAAACCCGGGCCCAAACCGGAAAAGAAAAAAAAAATGACCCAAATCAAAAAAAAAAAAGGCCCAAAATGGTGTCATGTTCGCCATTCACGCCATGGATCGCTATGCCTAAACTGCCGTAATGACCGTCATCTTCAAAATGACGGATCCCCGCCATACACAGTCTAAACGGTCATAACAGATCGCGGTCGCCGTCACCATACCGTTATGGCGTCGCGTTTAACAACACTGAGCTACAATGAGAATTAAGAACCTTCGTCAAAAGTTGTTAGAAGAAAAGGTAGTGTCGATGCCACTAGAAATATATTAGAAATATTTTTTATAAACTCAATTCTATATACAAGAAACCAAAATGGATATAAATCAAAAAAATTTCTTTCTTTGTCCCAAATCCCAATTAGGGTCTATTTGGATAAACATCTCTACAAGCACTTCTAAAAGAAAAAAAATAAGAAAGAAAATCAAAATAAACCCTTCCATGAACAAAAACTAACCTGTGCATAGATTAAAAATAAGATTTTGAAGAAGCTGATAAAAGAGAGCTTCTACACATAAAATATTTTTAATTTATTACATAACTTATTTCATTTTTCCTTCTTATTTCTCTCTGGTGCATACCCTTAATCATAATTGATGCCAAAAGTGAAATCGTGAGCTAATGTGCTCCTACCTAGGGGTGGGTATATGGACTTGAGTCCGCGGACCGGTCTGTAAGTCCGCGAACTTCACGGATAACGGGTCCATTTTTTTTAATCCGCATAATCATATGGACTTTTAGGTCTGGCCCGTTAAGTCCGCGAATTTTGCGGATTTAATCCGCGAGCCCGTGGATTACCCGTTTTAATGTGGACACTTAAAAACCCTAATTCATAAATTAATTCCTTTCATCTTTGCTGCCTTTAGTGCCTTGCGCGACTGAGCCCTTTCCCTTGCGTGTGTTTTCACTTTTCCACCGCCCCTTCATAATCCGCTTTTGCTTCTGTTATCCGCATCGCACGGCCTCACTCTAATCCTTCCTTCTCGTGCAGTCATGCTCCTTGCCTCCTTGGTTCGTGGCTGGAAGCTTTTATGACTCCACCGACCACCATAGATTAAGATTATTCGTGCTCCCTGGTTCGTGAATCGTGGCTGGCAGCTTTCTCCGTCTTGACTCTTGAGTCCTTCCTTCTTCTTATTGGTTGTTGCACACTTGCAAGTTCTCTGTAACGGACCAACAATGGTTCTTGTTGCACCAATAGGTAAATTTATTAAACTTTTTTATTCCTCTTTTTTACTTAGGGTGTGAAGAAATAGGATATTGAAAGTAGGAAATAAATTATTTATATTATTTATTTGAATTAAAATTCATCATGGAGGAGGAATAAGAATTTTTTTTATTGTTGATTCTGATTCATGTTAAATCCTATTAAGTAATACATTGAATAAACAAGTTTCAATTAAAAATGGAAATAAGAATTTTTTTATTGCTGATTCTGATTCATGTTAATCATCAATGGCTTCTTTTAATCTTTTAATATCATTAGTTAATCAATCAAAGTTGGTGATACATATAGACAGTGAATTCAAAGTGTACAAGGTCACGCAAAAGCTAGAATCATTCTTCAATATTGTAATCGAATAAATTTTATTAAAATTATACATAAAGTGTAAAAGTTTTTTCATATTATTTAGAGAGTGACCAACTAAATTAGAATGGTTGTGTGAAAGAATGATTAGTTAATTAATTAGTGAGCTAGGTAGGATAATGTGAAGGTAGCACATATATGCATGGGGCCTGCGAGGGAAAATGAAAAAAAAGAAAGAGTTGTGGGCACTAATGAATGTGTAGTAAGTAGGGGTAGGGGTTGGGTTAGTGTTTGATTCTTTTGCAAGAAATACAAAGAGAGAGAGACCCACACCTTGATGTTGTTTCCTGATTACCTCTCACGAGTCCCTTTTTATTTCCCTTCTCTCTCTGCACTCCCTCTAGTTAGTTGTGATAATGCACAAAAGGTGTAGGATAATAAGAAAATTTTGGTTTAATGATTTCAGCTTTAATTATTGCACTATAGAATCTTTTGAGAATTTGTTAGATGGAAGTGTTGAGGTTAATGATGATGTAGAGCAGAATAACATTTTAGCTAATGAAGAAGATGAACTTGGTGAGTCTAAAATGCCAGTTAAAAGGTGTAGGAGTCTTTCATCTTCTGTGTGGAGTTACTTTGAAAAACCTATTAAACATCCTAATGGGAAAATGAGGGCTAAATGCAAGTATTGTAAGAAAGACCTTGTGGGTGGTGGGAGTCTCAGTGGCACTTCAACTTTAATTTGTCACATGAAAAGATGTGAGAATAGGCCAAAAACATTTGCTGATTCCGATGTTGGGAAACTAGTTCTCGATCATTCTAGAAAAATAAGGAGTAGAATAATTGATCAAAATGTGTTAAATGACATGATATCTATGATGATAATAGAACATGATCTCCCATACTCTTTTATAGAACGTAAGAGGTTTAGAGAGTTGATACAATATTTGCATCCTGATGCTAAGATACCATCTAGGCGTGTGGCCACTTCAAATATAAACAAAATGTATGAGTGTGAAAAAGAAAAATTGAAACTAGTGTTGTCTAAACTTCCTGGCAGAATAAACTTGACTTCAAATGTGTGGGCTTCTTGTACTACGGAGGGTTATATTTCATTGACTGCACACTATGTTGATCAAAATTGGAAGTTGCATAGCAAAATGCTTAATTTCTCTCATTTTCCTCCTCCACATTCTGGGCGTGAAATGGCTAAAATCATATATGGTTTCTTGGAAGATTGGGGGATTGAGAAAAAAATATTTTCATTAACTTTGGATAATGCTTCTTCCAATGAAAAAATGCAAGATTATTTGAAGGAAAGACTTCTTTTGCAAAATGATGGTTTATTGTGTGGTGGTGAATTTTTTCATATTCGATGTTTTGCTCACATTTTAAATCTTATAGTTCAAGAAGGGTTGGAAGTTGCTGGTCGGGCTATTCATAAAATTAGAGAAAGCATCAAGTATGTTAAAGGGTCAGAGGGAAGAATGAGGTCTTTTAAAGCTTGCGTTGCTAAAGTTGGTGGTATTAATACAAAGATGGGTTTGTGTTTAGATGTTGTTACTAGGTGGAATTCAACCTTTTTGATGCTTGAGAGTGCACTTTTGTATCGATGTGCTTTTACTAGTCTTGCATTTGAAGATATAAGCTATTTGATTTGTCCTACTAATGAAGAATGAGATAGAGGAGAAAAAATGTGTGAATTTTTGCGTCCATTCTATCAAATCACTGAATTGATATCTGGTTCTTCTTATCTCACATCTAATTTGTATTTCATGCAAGTGTGGAAAATTGAATGCTTGTTGATTAAAAATATTTCAAATGAAGATGAGATGATTAGAGTCATCGCAAGTGAAATGAGAGGGAAATTTGATAAATATTGAAGTGAATATAGCATTGTGCTTTCCTTTGGATGCATTTTAGATCCTCATTTTAAGTTTGAATTTTTGAAGTTTTGTTATTCAAAGTTTGGTCTTGATCCAATAGCTTGTCAAGCAAAGTTGAAAGCTGTGAAGCACAAATTATATACTCTATATAATGAATATGTTAAGTTGTATTCAAAAGAAACAACTTCCAATGTTGGTTCATCACAAGAAATTCCATCAATTAGTAGTTTTGCTAAAGGAAACTCATCAACATCACAATGGCTTATAGTGAATGTAAGTTATACTTTTCTTTATTTCTTTTATCTTATTTACTTATTTTAATTAACTTTGACTATTTTTTTTTATTTACTTGTACTCACTATTTTTTTATGGAACTAATGTAGGAGTTTATACAATATGAGAATGATAATTTGTCACATGTGGGTAAATCTCAATTGGACACATATCTAGAGGAGCAAAAACTTTCTTCTCAATATCACCCAAATTTGGATCTTTTGCAATATTGGATGGAGAATAAAGTTAGGTTTCAAGAACTTGCATTGATGGCATGTGACATTTTAAGCATTCAAATAACAACTGTTGCTTCAAAATCGGCATTTAGTATTGGTTCACGGGTGCTCAATAAATATCGAACTTCACTTCTTGCCGAAAATGTTCAAGCATTAATATGTACTAGAAATTGGAAATTAGGATTTGATGTGCATGGTAAATATTTAAATTATCTTCATAGATGTTTCAATAAATTATTTGCCATTTTAACTAGCTTACTTTTAACTAATATTATGGCTTATGATGTTGTGATGATTTGTAGGAAAAGAGGATGAAAATGAGGAGATAGAGAATGATGATCAACCTACATCAAATATGGACTCAAATGTTATTATTGGAGATGCTTGATTATATTTGATAGATGTAATTGGACTTACAAATATTTTATGTTTGTTTTTAAGATATTAATTAAGACTTTGATGTTTTAAGGTATTTAGACTTTGATGTACTTGGACTTGCAAATGTTTTATATTTGTTTGGTTGTGTATTAAGACTTTTAAAGTTTTAAGGTAGTAAGGCTTTAATATTTGGTTAATAGTTGGTATCTTGGACTTTAAATTTTAAAGGCACTGAGACTTAAATATTTCTATTAGAAATTTAGAATGTGTAAACTTTGTTATTTAAGACTTTGGTTTATTATTTACAATGTTTGATGTTATTATTAGAAGTATATTTATATCATTTTATATGTATTTTTTCCTCATGTTTTCATAAGTTAAATAAAGGAAAAGAAATTCAAAATCTCATTGAATGTATCAATATTCATTTAAAAAATTTAGATTTAATTGGGCCCGCGGACTTATCCGTTTATCCGCGGGTTTCACGGGCCGGATACGGACTTGAAGATTTAAGTCCATTTATTTTGCGGACCGGATTTATCCAGCCCGTTAAAAATGCAGACTTCGCGGACCGGGCCTTAAACGGGTCGGACCGGTCCGCATACCCACCCCTACTCCTACCTAACTATACATAGGCCATGCTCGGATAAGTATTTATTGAGAAAATTATTCAAACATGCAATAAACCTCAATTGTTTGATGGGTAATAACACTCAAATATTGCCTAAAAGTCTTCTCTCCTTGCTTCTCCCAAAATCAAAAACTCTACTAATGAAAACAGAGAAAGCCCTCCGAAATTGTTGAACAAATCCAGTATTCAACTGCTAGCGGCTACCACGGAAGGAAGTTATAAATGTACAGAAAAATAAAACTAAACCACCCAAAAGACCAAAAATAAATTGAAAAATATATGTTACAAGAATCGAAGAAAGGAAATTTATGAAGTTGGAGTCAGAGGAGGCGATAGACAGAGAGAGAGTGTAACACCCCAGTTTTCAAAAAGGTTATTATTATTATTATTATTATATGATATTTGGTCATAATTATTTTAATAATTATAGAGGAATATTATTTTGTACGTTTTAAATAATTATTGTTTTGGAAAATTATTTTGTACGTATTAAATAAGTATTTTTATTAGCATTTTTAAATAAATATTTATATGTTTTAAGAGAAGGTTGATTTTATATGATATTTTGTTATTGAAATTATATTATTATATTTTGGGTCAGAAATATATTATTATTATAGAGGAAAAATATTTTATAATATACATGTATTTATTTTATTTAATTATTTTGAGGAAAAAGAGAAGTGGTTTAGAAGAGAAGGAAAATGGGTTGGGTTGACCCAGCCCAATGGATTATTTTTAAGAAAGGAGTCAGATAGCGTTAACCCTATCTGCCTCATTTACGTTTTGAAGGGTTAGGAAAAAAAAAGGAGAAACAAAGAGCTCTAAGGAAGAGTCCTCAAGAACGATCTTAGATCACACCAAGACCATTCGTCTTCTGCTCATCCAGGTAAGGAGGGAGTGAGAAATCTTACTTTGGGTGTGGGAATGTACGTTGGGTAGTGGGATTGACCTTCAATCCTGTGTTTGTTGTATGCTCATGTATGAGGGGTTTTCCCTAATTGTATCTGTTTCATCTATTGTCCCTCTTGTATGTAATTAATTGTATAAATTGCTTGAATGAATGATTAATTTCAGTTTTAAAATTGTAATTGTATGATTTGAGATTTCTGTGGGTTTCTACGGGAAACCTATGAGAAAATGGGCAAAATATGAATATTTTCTATTTTTCCTTCTGATTGCTTTGTTGTGTTCCTTGTTGGATGTGATGCATGAGTATGTGGTTAATTTTGAAAATGAATATGTTTTTATATGAATTAGAGTGCTCTGTGGGTTTCTACAGGAAACTCTATGAGAAAACGGACAAAATATGAATGTTTTCTGTTTTGGCTTCTGATTGCTTTGTTGTGTTCCTTGTTGGATGTGATGCATGAGTATGTGGTTAATTTTGAAAATGAATATGTTTTTATATGAATTAAAGTGCTCTCTGAAAATTGTGAATGTGATATGATAATGAGACATGATAATGTGATGTGGTAATGATGAAATATGATGATGGAATATGATGATGAAATGTGATGATGAGATGTGATAATAATAATGTGATATAAGAATGCATAGAGTCTTGATTGACATGCATCATGTGCATAAATGTTTTTAAGGGTACAATATGGAATACACCGCCAGAGAAGGCCCCCTAGTGTAAAAGCTTTGGAGATTAGTCCTTGGGATAACTCAGTTTGGAAGTCCCAGTCTCGCCCATTGTGTGCATGGGATGTATCTTGCGCGACTTAACTATCCTGACAAGACTCTGGTAGTATGTCCTTCTAGTGAGAGTGCGCAGAGGGTGTGACCCGGCATGTACTCCTAGATTACTCTTCGTGTATTGCTAGCGACAATATGCCATGTGATGTTTTACTGGCGCCACATGCATGATAATATGTAGTCCGTGTCCATACATGTGCATTTTCAATGTTATATGGTAAATTGATATTTTTATGTCTTGGATGAGTGAGATGTAATATCGTTGTTAATATATCTATGCTATACCTATCTTGTTTATGTTTGGCTATCCGGTGTGTATTTCTACATTGTGAGTCAGAGTGAGATGTTTCTCACTCCCTTTTCTTGTGTTATTTTTCCTTGATTGTCTTATAGGTTATTATCAGCATGAGGCTGAAGATGTTGGTGATGAAGCTTAGGCTTCTATATTGGGATTTGCTCTGATAGGACATGTGACATCGGGCGTAGATAGGATTAGATTAAGATGTTTTTATTAAATTATTTTGGAAACTTTAGTTTTATTTCTTTGTAATTTTCGCTGATTTTGTTAAGTTATGGATGTGGTACTCTCTATCTGAACACGTTTGATATTTTAATTATGAAATGTTATGTTATTCAAATTTTGTTATTTGTGTTATGGTATGTGGGGTAGAGGGTGTCACAGAGAGAGAAAGTTACCAGTGAAGCGATGGGAAAACGGTGGCGGGTGATGGGATAGAGTGTGCTGCGAGGCTATTAAAGTGCTAGGCGGCAAGCAAGCGAGGGTTTAAGGGTTTGGCAAAAGAGTTTTAAACAAATAGTTAAAAATATGAAGTTTTAAATATATATATATATATATATATATATATATATATATATATGTATATATATATATATATATATATATATATAGGCGGCAAGCAAGCGAGGGTTTAAGGGTTCGACAAAAGAGTTTTAAAAAAATAGTTAAAAATATGAAGTTTTAAAGAATATATATATATATATATATATATATATATATATATATATATATATGTGTAATAAACTCTACATCTTTATGTATTAAAAATGAAAGTTTTAGAAAAATATTTATAAGAGAGTATTTTCTTTTAAGATGTTTTTTTATTAAATGTGAGAATTTTTTGGAATATTCTCAAAAAAATTATATTTTAACTTATATTTGATGTAAGATTATTTTGAATTGTTAATAATTTATTTTAAAATATTATCATGATGTAACATCCTATTTTCTAAAATAATAATATTATTGTATGTATTATTATATTTTTATAGGTGGCAAGATATTTATATTATTTATTTATTTATTTTAATGGGAAGAAGCGAAATGGGTTGGGTTGACTCGGTCCAATAGAATTTTAAGGAAGGGATTAGGCATAATTAACCATATATGTCTCATTTTACATTATGAAGGGTTAGAAGCAAAAAGGAAGAGGAGAAGGGAACTTTGAAGAGAAGTGTTCAGAACCATCTCAAACTGCGTCAGATTGTTCCTATTGACACAACAAGGCATGCAGAGAAAAATGAGTGATTCATATGTGAAATTACAAGAGAGAATGGGTAGTGGGAGAAATCCCTAAATTTCTAAGATTTTTCTATTTCTTTTCTGAAGCTCAAATTGACGATTTTCAATTAGGTTTTATATTGATTTATAAATGTGGTTGTTATATTGTTTGGTAAAATTGATGATCTAGAAGATAATGAATTTATTGGGATGTGATCTATAAGTTAAGATTTTTGTAGATTGATGAGCAACCTTAGTTATATGAATTAAAGAGTAATTGGGAGATTTTACTTAGGGATGTACTTTAATATTTTTGTTATATCTTTCTATGTGATTAATCAAATCAATTTCTGTTTGTTGGGTTAGAAAATAGACACTTGGGGCTGTAATTTAGACTCTAGAATCATGTGAAAATGTTAAGAATTGATTAATTTATGTGAGTTATAAGTTCAGTCTCCATTTTAGTGTGTGAAATATTAAGTTTTGTGTTGTTAGCCATGCAAGGTGACCTTAACGACATTTTTAGGCTTCATGTTCTGTACAAAAGTTGTAGCCTTGGATGTTTTATTTTCAATGGCGTAAAAATCACTCAAAAAGGATGTGTATAACTCAAGTTATGGTCAAAATAGTGAGTAGAGGTCAAGCTATCAGGATTTACGGTGCTCGACACGAGTATTCTATTTCAGTTTGCGTTTTTGACGTTTTTGCAACCCCTTTTTGGCATGTTTGTGATACTTTATGATTTCTTAGTGATGTTTTATACTACTTATGATGTGATTGAAAGAGTTTGATGTGGGATTGTGAAATATGGTATTATATTGATGGATTTTGATTATGGTTGTGAATTGTATGATGTCCAATAATGACTATTATATGAATGGATATAAATGGTGTGTATTTGGCTGAGTATATTTGAGTATGAATAGTTTGTATTTGGATGAGTGATGTATAAATGTGGTTGTATGCGAATTACTTAATAATTGTTCATTAGCATGAATAAAGATGAGGAATGAGTTTGGTAGCATTAGCATGAGCATTGGGGCATGTGCATATGCATTATCCTGACCTGTGTGGTGATTAACAGTGAATGCATGCGATATATATATATATATATATATATATATATATATATATATATATATATTAACCTTGGCTTGTGTGGTGATTAACAAGGAATGCATTACCTGGCTTATGTGGTGATTAACAGGGAATGCATGATATATTTTATACACTAGCTTGTATGGTGATTAACAGTGTAGCCATGCATGGCGATGCTTGAGGAGATTGATAAAGTGATGGAGGACCACCCTTGGAGCTTAATGTGAGACTCATTACTAGGTGCATGGCTAGGAGAGTAGAGGATGATAGAAGAGACACCATGTCTAGAGTTATGCTCATCATGTGTGTAGAGTTTTGATCCTCTCTTAAGCCTATCATTAGTAGTATAGGATTTATTACTTTTATTTCTCATTTTACCCTTGTATTTTGAGGTACCCTAGATGGTAGGATTTCTTTTATATTTTTCATTTAGCCTTGTCGCCACCGGCCCAAACGGGCCTTCGGCATTCGCGAAGACGGTCGTGCTCGCTTTTATTTTAGTTTTGAAAATGTATTGGATTATTAGAAAGACTTGTTCTCAAACTGAGACCTTGTCGATCTTATCCAATTTATTTATTAAAAGTCTCACCAATCCATATTAATCCCAAGCGGGACCCTCTATGGATTAGTGGTTTTCGCAAAAGGAGGGTTCGTGGAGTCGCCACCAATGTTTTACTCAAAACATTGGAAAAAGGGATAAGGCAATTGATTTTATAAATCAACTTTGGCCATCACAACCAGAGTTGGGTAAGGGAGTCGGTTACGCGTGGGGAAGGTGTTAGCACCCCACAGCGCCCCTTTCGGGTTCCCTATGACAGATTATTTCTAAAATGATAGCGTAAAATTACTAAATTACCCCTATTTATTATAAGCGATTATAAATTAACTATCTACATGGTGATAGTTTAAATATGCACACAGAAAGCAGTAAAAGGAAGGATTTAAGAAGAAACCTCTTGAAGCGTGCTTTTATATATTGAGTAAGACTGGGAAGCTTTTTGGCGTTCCCTCGCTCTACAAGCTCGCTCGCTCCTTCCTAAAAACTTTTGACTATGGAAATCCGGAGGATTTCCCTTCGACTAGGTTCGAATCTCCAAGCTAAGTGCTCGGAATTCCGGAACTTCGTCGGATCGACTCCCAGAGAGATTTCTAGGGCAGAACACTGCTCAAAAACCCCAGAATACTCAAGGAGGGAGTCAAAACTGAGTAAAAAAGTGTGGAATGACGTCCAATTGACGTCATATTTATAGGGAATAGGCGCAATACGGCCTACAGAAGCAATACGGCCGTATTGAAATTTTTGAACTTCAATACGGCCGTATTGAGTTCAATACGGCCGTATTGAAATTCAGAAATTTCAATACGGCCGTATTGAGTTCAATACGGCTGTATTGAAGCTTCAATACGGCCGTATTGATTTTAGTACGGCCGTATTGAAGTTTCAGAAACTTCAATACGCCGTATTGAGTTCACTGCGGCCGTATTGAAGCTTCAATACGGCCGTATTAAGTTCAGTACGGCCGTATTGGGCTTCATTCCCTCCACTTCCTTATTTTGAGCTATTCTAAGACCTCTAGACCTACAGAGAACCCTCCTAGGGCCTTCCAGGAGTCCTTCTGGCTGATCTTCCTTCAGTCTTCGAGAGTCTTCAAGCTTTATTTCTGACCCGGACAATTTTAGGGGTCTACAGCTGCCCCCCTTTACTTAGTCAAACGGTCTTTTTAGTGTATCGATTGACAAGTAAAGGAGTTGACCCAATTGTCCGGGTAATACGCCAACCTTCTGACTTGTAGTGTCTTCCGGTGGAAAATTGTCGAGTAGCCTCTCCAGGTTTTGCTTTGCTTGCTGCCCAAGCTGGAAGCTGTGAGTACCGCCTCTCCAGGCTTAGCTTCACTCTTTGTTCGAGCCGGAAGCTAAGTACCCTTGTGACAACGGTAGCAGTGTGAGTTTCGCCTCTCCAGGCTTAGTCTCGCTCTTTGTTCGAGCCGGAAACTAAGCACCTTTGTGACGACGGTGAGCAGTGTGAGTTTCGCCTCTCCAGGCTTAGTCTCGCTCTTTGTTCGAGCCGGAAACTAAGCACCTTTGTGACGACGGTGAGCAGTGTGAGTTTCGCCTCTCCAGGCTTAGTCTCGCTCTTTGTTCGAGCCGGAAACTAAGCACCTTTGTGACGACGGTGAGCAGTGTGAGTTTCGCCTCTCCAGGCTTTGCTTTGCTTGCTGCCCAAGCTGGAAGCTATGAGTACCGCCTCTCCAGGCTTAGCTTCACTCTTTGTTCGAGCCGGAAGCTAAGTACCCTTGTGACAACGGTAAGCAGTGAGTACCTCCTTTCCAGAGATAGCTTCGCTCATTGCTCGAGCCGGAAGCTGCATACCTCCGTGTTTGTGACGACGGGGTAGCGTGAATATCTCCTTTTCAGGGATTTGTGATGATTTTGTCTCCACAGTCCACGATGCTGCTTCGACGGTTGTTTTTCGATTTTTGTGCCACTGAGGGCTGGATAACGCAGGGATCCGTCTAGGGGATGTGCAGTTACTCATAGGTTCTTGTGTCCCAACTTTCCATTGCGTAGTTGGTGCCCACTGGGGAATTTCTGATTCCTTAGGGGTGCAGACACAAAGATGCTCTTTCTGATGTGAGCGGTGCCTTATGATTGGCTGACGTCCTTTCGACGTTGGTGGAGTATCTCGGTTATCCTTGTTCGGGTAACTCTTTTTGATTTTCTGATTTTTTGCTGCCTCTGTGTAGGCTGTTATCCGCTGGGGATTCTGGATGTTGATTTTGTCTCCACAGTCCACGATGCTGCTTCGACGATTGTTTTTGATTTTTGTGCCACTGAGGGCTGGATAACGCAGGGATCCGTCTAGGGGATGTGCAGTCATTCACAGGTTCCTGTGCCCCAACTTGCATTGCATTGTTGGTACCCTTGGGGAATTTCTGACTCCTTGGGATATAGACACAGATGCTCTTTCTCTCTGAGTTGAGCAGTGCCTTATGATTGGCTGACGTCCTTTGGACGTTGGTGGAGTATCCCGGTTATCCTTATTCGGGTAACTCTTTTTAATTTTTGGATTTTGTTGCCTCTGTGTAGGCTGTTATCCGCCAGGGGATTTTGTCATTGGTTTGTGATTGGCCTCTTCTGTTAGGCAGATCATCTTGATGTTCAATGATAGGCTGAGAGCCGGATTCCACTTGGGGAATGATTATTGATCTTTTCGATTTTTTTTTTCTTTTTTGAAAGAGTGCCTCTGAATAGGCGAATTATCTTGATGTTTGATGATTAGCTGAATGCCAAATTCCTCTTGGGGAATGGTTATTGATCTTTTTGATTTTTTCTCCTTTTGCAGGGATGCCTCTGAGTAGGCGATTGGGGAATGAGGGATCTTATGTATCCCAGAGTATTATTTAGGAAGCCTCTGCAGGCTTAGCCTCACTCAGCGCTTTGAGTCGGAGAGCTATCTTCCACTGAGGAAGTGTTAAGTCCTTTGACTTGTATATACTGTTTGGATGATCGCACTTCCATTGGGGATTGCGTCGATTTTGCTTTGATAGCTCTTGCTGGGGATTCGTTCCGTGAGCTTGAGTTGAGGTTTTCTCTAGGGAGTATTATTTCTGCGAGCCTCTCCAGGCTCATTTACTCTGTACAGTTGGGGGAGTATTATTTCTGCAAGCCTCTCCAGGCTTTAGTTATTCTGAGGAAGTATTATTTCTGCAAGCCTCTCCAGGCTCAGTTATTCTGCGCAATCTTTTTGTTGGATTTTCTATATCCTTGCTTTTTTCATTTTCGGCTTTTTTTGTATTTTGCCTTTTCTTCTGATTTGGCTTTTTTCTGTATTTTGCCTTTTTTATGTTTTTGGCTTTTGCTGTACAGAAATTAAAAGTGCTAAAGAAATTAAATTCAGTTATTATGAGAGAGTATTATTTCGGCAAGCCTCTCCAGGCTCAGTTATTTTGTAGGAGTATTATTTCGGCAAGCCTCTCCAGGCTCAGTTATTCTGAAGGAGTATTATTTCGACAAGCCTCTCCAGGCTCAATTATTCTGTACGAGTATTATTTCGGCAAGCCTCTCCAGGCTCAATTATTCTGAGAGAGTATTATTTCGGCGAGCCTCTCCAGGCTCAGTTATTTTGAGAGTATTCTTTCGGCAAGCCTCTCCAGGCTCAGTTATTCTGTATGATGCTGTTGATTTTCTGAATCTTTGTATTTTGCTTGCTGCTGTCATACACAAGCAATTTTCTATTTTTCTATTTTATGCGGTTGCCTCATGATAAGGTCTTTGAATGTGCAACTAATGTGTGTGTGATGCACAAATGCAATACAATTTTTTATTTTTGTTCATTTATTTAGAAAAGTGAGTGGCTCTCCCTATCCTCTTCTTCTTGGAGGACTTTCTGTCATTGACGCGAGGGAGTATTTTTGTGAGCCTTTATGCAGGAGATTATGGATTTTACAGGAACCCCTCCAATTTTCTTTTATTGACCGATTAATAATGGAATTTCGTACAATTTTTTTATGAAAAACCAATTCAGAGGCATAATCACATGGTCAAGAAAGAAAAGAAACAAATGGATATTTTTATTGATATTCACAAGTGTTTTTACAGAAAGATATACAGAAGGAAATTTCTGAAGAATGGCTGGCCAAGGTAGGCTATACATTTTTGGCTTAAACAATTATATCTGTGATTGCTGCTCTTCCCGTTTCCCTAGTTGTTTCGGGTGAGATGCCTGAGCCAGGAGTGTAGATACTGCAAGACGCTTGCTTCTAGAAGATTATCACTTGAACCGCCTTTCGGTTTTCGGTTCAAGTGATCGTTGCTTGCTTTACTTTTTGCATCTTATTCTTTTGCCCCTAATTTTTGCCTAGGACATGTCCTAGCGGGGATAATTTTGCCTTTGTTTTGCCTAGTACCCTTGTACTGGCGGGCTTTTTGTTTTGCCCTAACTTTTGCCTAGGATGCCCTTTTTGGGTTTTCATCCTAACGGGCTGATGCAAGCAACGTCTTCAAGCATAATACTTCTTTACCACGTCAGCGTTGACTGGGTATCGAAGTTCTTCTCCGTCCATGTCTGTGAGAATCAATGCTCCTCCGGAGAAGGCTCGCTTCACCACGTATGGTCCTTCGTAATTTGGGGCCCACTTTCCGATTTTGTCCTTTTGAGCTGGTAGCAATTTCTTCATCACCAGCTCTCCCTCATGGTAGATTCGAGGATGGACTTTCTTGTCAAAAGCCTTTTTGATCTTCCTTTGGTAGGCTTGACCATGGCATATGGCGTTCAGTCGTTTTTCTTCGATAAGGTTCAATTGGTCGTGTCGACTTTGAACCCATTCTGCCTCGGAAAGTTTTGCTTCCATGATTACTCTCAGAGACGGTATCTCGACTTCAACCGGCAGAACTGCCTCCATTCCATAAACAAGGGAGAATGGAGTAGCTCCTGTGGATGTACGTACTGAAGTCCTATAACCATGGAGAGCGAAGGGTAGCATCTCATGCCAGTCTTTGAATGAGACAACCATCTTTTGTACTATCTTCTTGATATTCTTATTGGCTGCCTCGACCGCCCCATTCATCTTTGGTCGATATGGGGAAGAGTTATGGTGCTGAATTTTGAACTCTTTGCACAGTTCTTCCACCATCTTATTGTTCAAATTGGATCCATTATCAGTGATGATTTTGTCGGGAATACCGTATCTGCATATGATATTCTTTCTGATGAAGGATGTTACCACCTTTCGGGTCACATGAGCATACGATGCCGCTTCTACCCATTTGGTGAAATAGTTAATGGCCACAAGGATGAACCTATGTCCATTGGATGCCTTTGGCTCGATGGGTCCAATAACATCCATGCCCCATATTGCGAATGGCCATGGTGAAGCCAACACATTGAGTGGCGTTGGTGGGACATGAATGTTGTCGGCGTATGCTTGACACTTGTGGCATTTCCGGACGTATTGGTAACAATCCCTTTCAATGGTCGACCAATAATATCCTGCTCTGAGGATTTTCTTAGCCATTGCAGGCCCGGGAATATGGGTACCGAAAACCCCCTCATGTATTTCTTTGATTACATTTTGAGCTTCGACTTGGTCTATGCACCTCAACAAGACCGAGTCATAATTCTTTTTGTAGAGGGTTTCTCCAATCAACAGAAATCCCATGGCCCTTCTTCGGATATGCTTTTTATCATTATCGCTGGCCATATCAGGATATTCCCCTTTTGACAGATATTGTTTGATGTCATGGAACCATGGATGATCGTCAACAGCTTCATCTATCAGTAGGCAGAACGCTTGCTTATCGTGCCGCCGGATATTGATGATGGGCATTTCATGCTCCTTATCCAAGGCGAACATCGATGATAGTGTGGCAAGGGCGTCAGCGAACTGATTTTCCTCCCTTGGGATATATTCAAAGACGACATTTTGAAAGAATTGTATCAGGTCTTTGATATGCTCAACATATGGTATCAGCTTAGGATTTCGGACTTCCCATTCACCTCGCAGTTGGTGAATGACTAAAGCCGAATCTCCAAATACTTTGAGCTTTAGGATACCATTGTTGATTGCTGCTTGGATTCCTAACGCGCAAGCCTCGTATTCGGCCATGTTATTTGTACAGTCAAAGTTGAGTCTTGCCGTTAAGGGGATATGCTTTCCTTGTGGGGAGATTAATACTGTTCCAATCCCCTGTCCAAGCATGTTGGAGGCTCCATCGAAATACATGGTCCACGTATCATCCTTAGGATCTTCATGTTGTAAATGCATTATATCCTCATCGGGGAAATCATCCTGAAGGGATTGATAGTCATTGGTCGGCCCGTGTGCTAGGTAATCAGCTAGGGTACTACCCTTGATGGCCTTTTGTGTGACATGTATGATGTCAAATTCTGATAATTGCACTTGCCATCGGGCAATCTTCCCAGTGATTATCGGTTTGTCGAACACGTACTTAATTAGGTCCATTTTGGAAACCAACCAAGTAGTATGCCTAATCATATACTGCCTGAGCCGTTGTGTTGCCCATGCTAACGCACAACACGTCTTTTCTAGTGGCGTGTAGCGGGTTTCATAATCAAGGAACTTTTTGCTCAGGTAATAGATGGCTTGTTCTTTCTTCTTTGTTTCATCTTGTTGTCCTAGCACAGCTCCCATGGACTCATCAAGCACCGTTAGATAGAGGATTAATGGTCTTCCCTCGACAGGTGGCACCAACACTGGTGGATTGGCCAAACACTGTTTGATCTTATCGAAAGCTTGTTGACAATTCTCATCCCAAACTTCGGAATGATTCTTGCGCAACAGCTTGAATATTGGTTTGCACGTGTCAGTCAACTGTGCGATGAACCTTGCGACGTAGTTCACCCTGCCGAGGAATCCTCTAATTTCTTTCTCAGTTTTAGGAGGAGGCATTTCCATTATTGCCTTTACTTTATCGGGGTCCACCTCTATGCCTTTTTCACTGACGATGAACCCGAGAAGCTTACCTGACCGAACTCCGAAAGTACACTTAGCCGGGTTTAGCTTAAGCTGATACTTACGAAGCCGATTGAATAATTTTCTCAAATATTGGATGTGGTCCATCTCGTCTTTTGACTTTGCGATCATGTCATCCACGTATACTTCAATTTCTTTGTGGATCATATCGTGGAATAGCGTCACCATCGCTCGTTGGTAGGTGGCACCCGCATTTTTAAGTCCAAAAGGCATTACCCTGTAGCAGAAAGTGCCCCAGGGTGTAATGAAAGAAGTTTTCTCGCGGTCTTCTATATTCATCTTGATTTGATTATACCCCGAGTATCCATCCATAAAGGAATAGAGTGTGTTTGTGGCGGTGTGATCCACAAGTGTATCGATGTGGGGCAAGGGAAAATCGTCCTTTGGACTGGCACGATTCAAATCCCTATAATCAACACACACTCTAACTTTCCCATTCTTTTTGATGACTGGCACAATGTTAGCCAGCCATTTGGGATACTGGGATACAACCAAGAATCCCGCGTCCAATTGTTTTTCTACCTCCTCCTTAATCTTTAAGGACCATTCGGGCTTGATTCGTCGAAGCTTTTGCTTAATGGGTCGAAACCCCTCTTTTAAGGGCAACTTGTGTTCGACAATGTTGGAGTCCAAACCGGGCATATCATGGTACGACCATGCAAATACGTCCTTGTATTCCCTCAATAATTGAATCAATTGTGTTTTTATTCCATCACTGATACGGGTCCCAATGTTGACCTCTTTCAATTCTTGATCCTGCCCCAAATTCACGGTCTCCAATTCTTCTTGATTCGGTTGGAGTAGACGAGCTTCTTGATCTAGCAGTCTTTGCAGATCCGGAGAGATGGTCTCCTCATCACTGTCCAACTCAACCCATTCACCCTCGGCTTTCGGATCCCGGTCAGAGCGAGCAATCACAGACATAATTATTTATTGGTTCTGTTTAGGTTTAGAGTTTATTAATATTAATGAGAGAGAGAGAATAGAACAAAATGAGAGAATAATGTGTGAAAAATGCCTCTTTATTGATATATGTATGTAAAACTGTACAAAACCCTTTATTTACATGAAAAGGTCCTCATGATCTCGGGTACTGATCATGAGTCCCTAAAAGAAAAAATGTGGAGGGGCCCTATCATGGCTTGCCCTTCTCTCTACTCCTGCTGCGGTAGAGGATTCTTGCTCACGTCGGGCGCCGTCGAATCGAAAGTGACCCACCCAGCATCGATAAGGTCTTGGACCTTATACTTGAGAGCTCTGCAGTTCTCCGTTGAATGTCCCGGTGCCCCCGAATGGTATAGACATTTGTCTTGTGGATTGTACCAATCGGGGTAAGGTGGATTCACTTTCTTTGGTGGAATGTAAGCTATAAGACGCGCCTCCACTAGCTTCGGCAGGAGATCGCTATAAGTGGTCGGAAGTTTATCAAACTTCTTCACAGAGTTGTTTTGCGATTTGCCTGACTTCGAAGCGGAAGAAGATGGAGAAATGGTTATAGCGTTGACTCCTCCTTCTTTCTTCTTCCCGAAGGCCTTCTTAGCTTCATATGGTTGGGAAGGCTTAGCCAGCTTCCCACTTTTAAGTCCTTGTTCCACCCTTTCTCCAATGGTGATGATGTCCGAGAAGAGTGTCGTTGTGTTCCCTATCATTTTATCGTAATAGGGACCAGTCAACGAGTTGATGAATAAGGACACCGTCTCCTTATCCGACAGCGAGGGCTCTATCTGTGCCGCCAACTCCCTCCAACGTTGGGCGTACGCCTTGAAGGATTCATCGTTCTTTTTGCTCAAGGCTTGAAGATCAGACCTATCGGGTGTTAGGTCGATGTTGTATTTATAGCGCTTGAGAAAGGCGTCGGCCAACTGCCTCCATGTATGTACTAGATTTCCATCTAGCTGCATATACCAGTTGAGTGCAGTTTCAGCTAAGCTCTCTTGAAAGCAGTGGATCAAGAGCTTTTCATTTGTGGCATATGCAGCCATCTTGCGACAGTACATGGTGAGATGACTTTTGGGGCAAGTCGATCCCACATACTTTGGGAAATCCGGCACTTTAAATTTAGGAGGGAATTGAATGTCCCTCACTAAGCACATGTCGGCGGCATCTTTGATGTCAAAATCATGCCCCTCCATAGCCCTTAGCCGATCCTCGAGGGCGTGGAATTGTTCCTTTGATACTTCGGGCTCTTTAATCATAATTCCAGCCCCAAGGTGTACAGCGTGTGGAGGATCTTTTTCATGCTCTTCCTCCTCTCCCTCATGATGGGACCCATGATCACTGTGATGAGATTCATGGATGTTGTGATGACGCATGAGTTCCATCATTTGCGCCATTTGGTCTTTAAGTTGTGAAAGCTCGGTTGTGAGTTTTTTGTTTTGCTCCTCCAATGCTTCCATTTTCTTGATCTTCTTTGCGCGTGTGAGGACAGAGAGATGACCAGCCACTTTCTAAAAATGAATATTTAATCTAATTAATTTATGGAATGAATACGCTCTTGACATGAGCTTGATAACCCTCCATTTTTAAGGCGCTGCCTTTTTAAAACAGAGTGTTACCACCCTCCTTGACTTATGATCTCTCCTCAACGGAGAATCTCGATAATTATGGGTCACTTTTACTCATGTCAAGAGGTATTGGTGAACCTAAAATGCATGGTTTATGAGGATGCATGATATCTTTATTGGTAATGATGCACATGCTCCTCATTTTTATTATATTTTTACACATGGTCTTTCCTCTCATGTCATGGTTTTTTCATGCATGGGGATTATTCTTTAGACCTTATCACGAGGTTATTTATTAATGCACAAACAATGTCACATAACGAATGCACAAACAATTCACTCATCCACGAACAGTCACGAGCGAATCACGAGGTAGGGGTCTCCTGCAGAAAAGTGCATATTCAAGGAGGATCTAACTGTTCTCACTTGGTCAAAGGCCCCCAAGGTGCCCCCATTATAGGGACCCAATTCCTCTCGTCGTAAGTCGATGGAAAGTTCCAACGCACTGTCGGACTCGAGTTCATGGTTATCACCTTGAGTGATGTTTTTCCGACAACGGTCTCGTAGGCTCCTATAGACCCATTCAACCGGCCGTACTAACATCCACTCCCTATGGATTACCACTCATGCCCCCGGGTATAGAGGGAACTGTTGTGTGCAAAGGTTTGTGTGCAATTTATTTCAAACAATTGCGGAAATTTAAACAAACAACAGTTATTTAAAGCCAAATATATAAAGCATGTTATCATACAAGCAAGGGGTAATGAAGTAATTTTTAACTATTATTTGTTAAAAATAATCTGTCACTAAATGGGACTGACTCTCGAAGAATCCCCAGTGGAGTCGCCATCTGTCGCCACCGGCCCAAACGGGCCTTCGGCATTCGCGAAGACGGTCGTGCTCGCTTTTATTTTAGTTTTGAAAATGTATTGGATTATTAGAAAGACTTGTTCTCAAACTGAGACCTTGTCGATCTTATCCAATTTATTTATTAAAAGTCTCACCAATCCATATTAATCCCAAGCGGGACCCTCTATGGATTAGTGGTTTTCGCAAAAGGAGGGTTCGTGGAGTCGCCACCAATGTTTTACTCAAAACATTGGAAAAAGGGATAAGGCAATTGATTTTATAAATCAACTTTGGCCATTACAACCAGAGTTGGGTAAGGGAGTCGGTTACGCGTGGGGAAGGTGTTAGCACCCCACAGCGCCCCTTTCGGGTTCCCTATGACAGATTATTTCTAAAATGATAGCGTAAAATTACTAAATTACCCCTATTTATTATAAGCGATTATAAATTAACTATCTACATGGTGATAGTTTAAATATGCACACAGAAAGCAGTAAAAGGAAGGATTTAAGAAGAAACCTCTTGAAGCGTGCTTTTATATATTGAGTAAGACTGGGAAGCTTTTTGGCGTTCCCTCGCTCTACAAGCTCGCTCGCTCCTTCCTAAAAACTTTTGACTATGGAAATCCGGAGGATTTCCCTTCGACTAGGTTCGAATCTCCAAGCTAAGTGCTCGGAATTCCGGAACTTCGTCGGATCGACTCCCAGAGAGATTTCTAGGGCAGAACACTGCTCAAAAACCCCAGAATACTCAAGGAGGGAGTCAAAACTGAGTAAAAAAGTGTGGAATGACGTCCAATTGACGTCATATTTATAGGGAATAGGCGCAATACGGCCTACAGAAGCAATACGGCCGTATTGAAATTTTTGAACTTCAATACGGCCGTATTGAGTTCAATACGGCCGTATTGAAATTCAGAAATTTCAATACGGCCGTATTGAGTTCAATACGGCTGTATTGAAGCTTCAATACGGCCGTATTGATTTCAGTACGGCCGTATTGAAGTTTCAGAAACTTCAATACGCCGTATTGAGTTCACTGCGGCCGTATTGAAGCTTCAATACGGCCGTATTAAGTTCAGTACGGCCGTATTGGGCTTCATTCCCTCCACTTCCTTATTTTGAGCTATTCTAAGACCTCTAGACCTACAGAGAACCCTCCTAGGGCCTTCCAGGAGTCCTTCTGGCTGATCTTCCTTCAGTCTTCGAGAGTCTTCAAGCTTTATTTCCGACCCGGACAATTTTAGGGGTCTACAAGCCTTTGTATTATGGGGCAAATTAGATTAGGATTTATTTTTGGACTTAAACCTTGACTTGTGAGGTCAAAGTCCATTTTTTCTATTTTTAGGTCAAATGGTATTTTAGTCTTTCAAGAGAAAAGCAACCCACACCACATTTAGGGTGCATTTGAGTGCATTTGGCTTGCATTACTCGGCCATGCACTCCTAAATGCAACCCTAGATGTTTTCCTTCCTCCAATATATACCCTAGGTCTCCCACCATGTACACACTTTAGATTATATGCATTTAAGTGAGCTTTTAGCCATCAAATCCTTCCTTAGTCATTTAGGGTTTCACAACCTTACTCTTTCCTCTCTATCTAGAGTGAGTTTAGGGTTTCATTGAGTGGCCTTCATCACACCTTGGTGGAGTGAGCCAACCTAGAAGCACCAAAATCCATCCCCACCTCTATTGAACCTATTCGCCGACTCCTACTCTTATTCCCTCACATTTTCATTTTTATGCACCACCCTTGAAGAAGTTCCAACCATTATTCATCCTTTCATTCCATGGAGAAGAGGAGGCTCCCTCCTTGGGAATCACTAAGCACACCATGGAGAAGAGGAGTCCATCATTTGGTATCATGAGTCAAGGTTATCTTCAAGGGTAACTAGTCTTTCTTCTCTTCCTTTAGTCTTCTAATATTTTGGTCATGTCATGTGTCTTCTTTAATGTCTTGATGTTGTCCATTAAAATCTTGTGTTAGTATCTTGTCTTATTGCTTGGTGGCTCATTGCTCATTCATGAGCCTTTTTAGTGTCCTTTAGGATTTTCTTGAGTTTAGGTTCTTATATGCCTTTTTCGTGTTTTCCTTTGAGTGTTGGAAATTTTTGTTCAAGAGCATGAAGAACACCTCTTGCATTTTATTTTGATATTTACTTTCCAAGTTTTGTCAAAAGTTTGTGTTTCTCTTACTTAGTCTTCAAAAAAAATAATATATATATATATATATATATATATATGTGTGTGTGTGTGTGTGTGTGTGTGTGTGTGTGTGTGTGTGTGTGTATGCATCATATACACTCATTTGATGCATGTAAAGTGAAAAATACATGCTGCATGTTTTTATTTCCAAGGGCCAGCCGGAAATTTTTGTGCCTATTTAGAGGTCATTCATGCATGTTAAATAGTCCTTAGCATGCTCCAAAAGTTTGTTGAAATTCATGTGTGATTTGCTTCTTACACATACATGGTTGGCCATCCTTTTATGATCATCATTTCATAATTATTCCTTGTCCTTTGTGCACATGTGTGAGCGACAACAATTTTGTGTGTGAGTGCTAGAATCTGAAAAAAAAATCTACACACCTAAGGAATAATAGTACAAGACACATTCCACTCATAAGATCCTTTATCACCCACTCACTTAGTGCCACTTGCCACTTGTCACTTCTTTTCAACTCCTTTTTGTGCTAAAAATTAACCACCCACAAGTGTAAAATCCAAGCAACATTATAAAGGGAAAATAAAAGAAAAATATGGTCAACAATTGATATAAAAAAAATGTGACCTAAAACAAGGGAAAAAGAAAAGAAAAACAAAAGGAATTTGTTGCTAGACTTGTGGACTTTTGACCAAAATACCCTTGCAAATTGGAGTTGGACTTGGACTGAATTTTGGACCGAGACCAAAACTATGGCTAGATTTGAAATGAAGGACCTAAAATTTTTAAGCGCAAACAATTAAACACATAAACTCCATTCTAGTACTTTTCTAGGACTTTCTTTTAAGTGTTTGCCTTTCTTAACTTGCCTTAATTTTTTTGCTTGTCTTTCTTGTTATTCTTTCTGTCTTGTTTAATCAATTCTCCACTTGAGTTTAGCCTTTCTAATTTTAGCCTTTTTAGTTTTTATTTCTTTGGCTTCTTTTCCCTACTCTTAGTTGGTTGTTATTTTGGTAGGTAAAGCCAACCTCAAAATTCCTTGCAAATTCTTGGGAGATTGAGTTGGAGAGTCAAATCCATGGAGGCCAAAGTGCTTTGGAAGGATTATCACTATTCATAAAGTGCAAACACCAAAGGAAAGGACTAACTTGGTTTGTTCTTTGTGAAGGAAGCAAAGTTGGAGGCTTGAATACTTAATCTCTTTAATTGCTTTCTTGTGCAATTTTTGGGCCACTTGTATTTTGGCCTTGGTTTTTCCTTTCTTTTGGTTTGTAATTGGCCTCTTATTAGTAGTTTTACGGTAATTTTCGTGTAGCACTTGTGGGAGTGGCTTGAATACCACCAAGGTCACTTCAAGCTCCCACCCTAGGGACTTCGACTAGCATATGATTTATTATTTTCTTTAAATATTCTTCCTTTGTTAGTATAATTGCCTTAGGTTATTTGTTTTCATTTAGAAGGCTATAAGTGCCTACTAGGGGTTCGTGCACACACACACACACTTAATCTTGCTGCAAATTGTTTTGTGAGACAAGTATAGGGAGCTTAGTAATTTCTACTTGAAAATGCTTGGTTATTAAGTGGTTTCTAGTATCCCACCTCCTTTGATAGTTCAATTTGTAAACTTAAGCCTCCAAATACTAGTCTTGCACCCAAAGAAAGTTAAATTGTGAAAACCTTTTATCACTCACTCTTTGAGGAAAATTTTAAAACTCCTTTGAGAAAACCTTTCTTGAATCAAAGATGAGTGATCATTCACATCAATCTAGTGTGCATGGGCATAATTCCTTTAATAGTAGACCAAGTGTTAGTGATGAACTTAGGGAATTAAAAGAGTACATAAGAAAATAAGAAGAGGAAAATACAAAAAGAGAAGAAGACCTTAAGAGGAGAGAAAAATAAAATGCAAAGAATAATGAGAAATAAGAAACTTGCTTGCAAAATTAGTTGTGGGAGGGGGCGAAGCTAGTGGATCTAAACCTAGGAATGCTCCAACTAGGTCCCAAAAAGGCAAAGGGGTTAGAATCCCTAAAAGTGTGCATAAGGAAGAAAGTCACCATACCCAACCTCCAAGTGAAAGCTTATATAGTAGTCATCATAATGATGACTATTATCAAAAACCCCTTAGACAACCAAGACATAGGGAGTCCTCCAATAAGGAACCTAACATCAACCTTTCCTCTTTTTATGGAAAATACAATGTGTAAACTTATTTGGATTGGGAAACAAAGGTTGAACAACTCTTCTCTTGCCATGGGGTGAGTGAAAAGAGGAAGGTTTCTTTGGCAACTCTTAGCTTCCAAGGACATGCTATGTATTGGTGGACCTCCTTAGAAAAATAAAGAAGAATTCATAATGAATCCCCAATTCAATATTGGAATGAACTCCGTAATGCCTTAAGAAGGAGGCATATTCCTCTATACTATGATCAAGAGCTTATGTATTAGCTACAAAGGTTGAAACAAGGTCAATCTAATGTGGAAGGATATAGGCAACAAATGGAGTTAATAATGATGAGGGTTGGGATAAAGGAAAAAGAGAGGACCATAATTTCTAGATTCCAAAGTGGTCTTAACCTTGAAATAAGAGACAAAGTTGAACTTTTACTTTATAGAAATTTAAATGAGCTTGTTCAACTTTGTTCAAGAGTGGAGCATCAACTTAAAAGGAAACATTTTCGAAAGGACTCCACTCCCTCTTATTCCAAGGGTTTCAAGAAGGAGGGTCACTCTTCCAAACCTTATCCTAAAGAAAAAGAAAAAGAAAATTCTCCTCTTAAAACACCTTCTATGGAATCTAAGTCAAGTGACATCAAGTGCTTCAAGTGTCTTGGAAGAGGACATATAGTTTCTCAATATCCTACAAAGAAAACCATGATTTTAAGGGGCCAATATCACTATAGTAGCCTTGATGAAGCTACTTCATCTTTTTCTACTTCAAGTAGTGAAGATGAAGTCATAGATTTCGAGGAAGAGACTTTACCTTGTAAATGAGACTTGCTCATAATTAGAAGGCTTCTCCATAGCTTTTATCCTTTGAGCCCTTGTAAGTACAGAGTGTTGAAAAGCCACCTTTGAGAGACAACGATAGTTTTCTTATTAGGCTACTAAATGAGAATGCTCGAAGGAGATAACTTTAACAAAGACTTTGGTAATTCACCTCTGGGAAAGTGAGTCATCGATGTTCTTTTTCATAATTTTTTATGATGTGATAAAGGTCACACTGACTTTCTCTTTGTTAGAGGTCTCCTTGATGATCTTAAAAGTACGCACAACATGCATCTCTTATATACTCGTTTAAAATTTTATCTTATGGGAATTATTAAAAAATAAACAAATAGTTTGAACAAACAATGACGCAACAAACATATGCTCACACAACATAAACCTGCGAGCAGTCACGTTCAAGTCCATGGTTTATGGTTCCTGTAAAAGAAAGTGTTTTGTATGGGAAAGTTCTAATTATCCTAACTTGTCTTCAAAGGTTCCCAAGATGCCCCCATTATAGGGACCTAGTATCTTTGTCGTCATCACCTGGTAAACTATAAGGTCTGACGCAGTATTTCGACCTAGAGTAACCGATTATCACCTTAAATGTGACTTCTGAAAAAGCTCACAAGCTCTAAGGCCATTCTTGGGTTATTTGTACGTCAACCACTTCCTATGTTTACACACTCATACCCCTGAGAATAGAGGAAATTGTTGTGTGCAAAGGTTTTTGTATGGTTGTTATTTCAAATAGGTGCAAAATTTAAACAAACAAACAGATATCAAAGCAAAAAAATATATATTTACATGCAAAACAAACAAGGTAAAGGGAACAAATATTTGAACTATTATTCTTATTTCGCTAATCTCATCATTTATTTGGGCCTAACCTTCTTTGAGCTTCCCTAGTGGAGTTGTCATCTGTCGGAACTCAAAAAATTCTGATCTTGCCCATAGATGGTTTGGACTTTCATTTTGAAAATCTCATCGGTTAGAAAATGCCTGAAAACTAGACTAATATCTAATCAATGGCTTTTGAAAAGGTTCGAAGGAGTCACCACCGATGTTTTACTCAAAACATCGGGAAAAGGAAAAGATTTTTGAAAATACCAAAAATGGCCTTCATAGCCAGAATTGGGCTCGGGGTCAGTTACGTGTAGGGAAGGTGTTAGGCACCCTACAATGCCCTAAATCAATACCCTATGATGAAATCAGCATGATTGTGAATATTAGTTTAAACATTTAGTTCCCTTTATTAACGATTATTTACATGCTTAAATTTAAATTACGCAATTGACCTTAAGATGTCTACATGGTTGCTTTTATTTATGACGATATATAAGACAGGATACGATAGATGATAGAGAAAGAATTTGATGAAATACATCTTGAATGAGCTTTATAAAAATGTCCTTCCAATGTGGTGGATTCGAGGCACTTTTTGGCTGCCTTACACACTACAAATCACCTCACAAATCTCAAAAAATACAAAAAGAGGGAGAGAGAGAGAATTTTGAATTATCTAAGACTTTTGTAAGGTTATTTTTGCTCCATTTTTTCTGTCCCTAGCATTGTTCACGTGACATCTTATTTATAGATGTCAGGTTTGACTGGAACGACCATTTTGGTTATTAGAACAGGGCATTCTAGAGTACTATTTGATGGCTGAAATTTGAATTTGAAACGGCCCATTCCATATTCAAATTTTTCCTGTAACAACCTAGGCTAGAACAGCCCATTTTGGACCCCTAAATGGCCCGTTTTGACCTAGGATTTTTAGACCTTTTTAGTGAATTAGAACAGTCCATTTTAGGCTCCTTTTTTAGCCTTTTTGTGCTTCTAGGCCTCTTGACATTTGTCCAGGTCCAATCTGATGTCACGTTGGGCCTTCAAAGTCTTCTCACCTTGTTTTGGATACCCCGGACGAAATTGTGTGCCTACACCTTCAACTACATATTCTAAACAAATCTCTTCACACATTCAAAACCTTAACTCGCCCAAACTCAAAATCTCTCAAGTTTTTCTTAAACTCTTCATCTCTTTCACTGAAACTACCCACACCAATGGCCTCTTCTTATTCAAAATGGCCAAGGAAGCTCAAAGTGAGGGGGGAGCAAATGCCCTCTTCCCACTACAAGGCATGCTTTGGTGAATAAGTGGTTTCTTGAAGAAGAAACTCAAAAGGAGTACTTTGAATAGTATGTTGGGAGAAGGATAATCCCCCCAAAGATGCTCAATCTAGACTAGTTCAATAGTGAGAGTTTCACTTTTCTAACCCTTTTGGAACATCAAGGGTTGAAGACATTTTTAGAGCTTCAAGGCTTCTACTACCCTAATTTGGTAATGGTGTTTTTCTTTTTAGCCTCTAGTGTTGATTGAGTACTATAGTTAGGGTTAAGGGAAAACTTATCAAGTTGTACGAATCATCATTGCTCGAGGTTGTTGATTTCAAAGGAACAAGTCAAGAGATACCTCAGGCTCCAAATTTTGATGGTTTCAGTCATAAGACCACATTCCATGACTGCCAAAGGAATTTAGAGATAGCCAACAATAACAAGTTTTTGGTTGGAGGTATGAAGAAAAATGATAGGCTTATTTCATTTATCATTGCATGGATGCTTAAGCCTAAACTTCATAATCATGCTCAAAGTCTAGGGATGATTTATTGTTGCTGTATGATATTAAGAATAAGATTCAAATTAATTGGACTTCTATTATTAATGATTGCATTTGCAAAGCCAAAAGAAAGAAGGATGGACCATTTCCTTATGCATTTTTGTTATCCAAGGCTTTTTGAAGTTTGTGGTGTTAATTTGACTAATAAGAAAAAGATTCCTTCCAATAAAATTGGAAAGGAATCTCTTCATCACATGGGGATGCACATTCAAGAAAACAAATGGATTTTCAAAGAAGATGTTCCTTAAACATCTGATCCATTAACTAATGAGGATGGAGTGGTTGAGTAAGAAAAGGAACAACAAGAAGAAGCTAAACCAAAACTCCAACAGTTCTTTCCTTTAGAGTAAATCCTGATTAACAAGATGGATGTTATCCAGGAAAATAGTAAAAAATCATTAGTAATATTTTTCTAGCATGTATGACAGGTTTGATGAGTTTCAAGATGAGATCAACAAGATCAAGCATCATTAGGAATTAAAGACGACTCAAATTGAAGACCTAGTGTCTAGAATCTTATGTTTTATCTTGTTAGCTTGTTCTTAGTTTAGAATTTAGTTGATCTTTTTTAGGTTATGTTTCATTTGTTGCTATTTGTAATTTGATAATGGTTGAACAATGTTTTAAATCTATTTTTGATTAATGTAATGTGGCTATGTTTGGTACAATGAATGCTTAAGTTTGTGATGTTCTAAAAATTTTCATTAAGTGTTCATTGAGTATATGTTGAATGAATGAATGATCTACATTATATGGTATTTCACTGATGACTTTTGGACTAAATACTCTATTTTTGGTAATGTCTAAAAGGGGAGAAAGGTATAGATTTTTTTTTACAGGTTGTTATTGCAAGTATTAAAGAACCAAGGATACAATTTGATCTTAAATAGATTAATCAAAATAAGTGAAAAAAGGATTTGTCATCGTCAAAAAGAGGGAGTTTGTTGACCAAGCTCAAGATGAAGACATTTGTTTAGTTTTGATGATTACAAATATAACAATCTTGAATGATAAGAGTGCAAATTGTATTATGTTGTGTGTTTATGCTTTGTTGCATGTTTTGCTTTGTGCATAGATTAAGTGTTAATTTCTTACTTAGCTCTTAAATCTCCATATAAATGATGTTTGATGTCGAAAATAAGTTTTAAAATTGATTTGAAAAGAGATCTGGTTGGAAAAATTAAAGTATGGAGTTTTTACTCAAAATAATTTATTATGACTTAAAATAATTGATTATTTGCTCTATTTTTAAAAGCTGAGAAACATTGTTGTAATAGTCGATTATCTTGAGAAATAATCGATCAAATTGTTCATTGTGGATTTCTAGATCTACGAAGAACAAAATAGTCAACTGTCCATAAGAATAATCAATTATTTCTCTTAGAAAACTCTATATATAATTTTTCACTTTCAAAACTCAAAGAACTTGAATCTTTGTGATACTACTTTTGATCAAATTCTCTAAAAAAACATTTCTCTCTAAAGAAAGAATTCAAGAATTGAATTGATCATCATCATCATCTTCATGAAGATGTTGGCTAAGCTATATTGTTTGATTCACCTATCTGAATTATTTTGTACATTAGGTGATTCATTCCTAAATCTCTTTAGAACTAGTTTTCTTAAGTAGGTTTCTTAAGAAAAAAGGAATCTTGTAATGGGGTGCTACAAAAGGAAACTTCTTGGGGTACAAGAAATGGTTTCTTTAAATGTGTAGAAGTATATTGCATATCTTTGTATGATTGTAAACCTTTTGAATTTAAAAATAGTAAAAAATCTCAATCAGGTTGATTAGAGATTGGATGTAGGTCACAAGTGGATGTGACTAAACTAATATAAATTTTCATGCATTTTTCTCTACCCCTACACTTGTCTTTACATTCTTGCAAATCTTAATATATGTTAATGTTGTACGACATGAATCATAAACATAGCATATAAGACTAATAGAATCTGATATTGCATGTACAGGATATCTTAACACCATATCCTATATACAACTATATTTCAATATACTTCATTGGAAAGCTTTCAAAAAAAGATTGAACTAAGAAAATTTGAAAGTTTTTTTTATATCTAATTCACCTCCCTTTTGGATAAGCCATGTTCTCTAACAAAAGCAAAGTTGCTCTCTATGTCACTCACGTAGGGCGTGGGTTGGTCCTCGCCAAGCATAGAGCTCTAGGGGCTTCCTACGACTATCTTGTTGGATGTGAGGTGATTCATGCTAGATGTGAGTCATCTAGAGAGTTACGAGTGCTCTCTGGATGTGCCACGTTGGGCATGAGTTGGTTGGTATCAAGCAGCCTCCTATGTCTAGTACATTTTATTTGTTGTAGTTAATGGTGAATGATATGGATGACTCTTGTGTTATTTGATGGATATGATTGAGTATGATAATTTACTTTTTTATAATTGTGATGTTATGATGAATGAATGTTGCAAATGGAATATGATTGGCTAATTGTTGTAAATGACAAATCATTGTGGGTATACATATTGATAACATGATATTGCATCGAGTCTTATGTGTGACATGCATCATATGCATATTGACAAATCATTGTGTATGGATCATGTGAGGGTCACACAAATTGAAAAATCTGCAAATCAATACATACATATATATTTTATTAGTGTCACATACATATGCACATTGTAGTCTATGTCCATTGCATTATGTGTGTGAGGGTGTAATGTGTGATGATGAATGATATGGTGAATGGTGATTAATTCAATTGTATCTTGCTGAGATTAATTTATTTGTTTATATATATATATACATGTATGATTATGATATGTTGTCTTTGTGTGTGCTCGACATTATTTTACACCGTGAGGCAAAGTATGATGCTTCTCACTTCTCATTTTTTGTATGTTTATAACACTTTTAATAATCCTTTAAATTTCATTTATTATCAAAAAAACATACCAAGAAGTCCTCAACTTTTCCTTTCTACCACGTCTCTATAATATTTAAGTTATTATAGTTTTATCTATTTACTTGATCTTCTTCTTAATCACCTATCATTTAATATATCATCTTTATTCTTTGCTTTTGAAAAAAAATTCAATAGGTTTTCTCAAAATAATTTGACAACATATAGTGAAAAATAAAATCACATCACAATTTAAATTAATATATATTTCTAAAATATATCATTTATGAATTTTAATTATCATAAAATTATGTATTGAAAAAGAGGAGGGATCCATTTATTCTATAAATAAGTATATTCAATAATTCATGTTCTACATTAAATTTCAATAATTCAATTTTTGAATTTTAAGTTCTTAATGCATAAATTAAGTCTGTCAATTTTTGAAAAAATTGAAAACCATTTGATACTTCATTTTATTAATTCAAATTGACAGATAATCATAAAATCCTTTTATACATTGATTTGAATTAATGAAATGAAATATCAAATGATTTTCAAATTATTTAAAAATTTGCAAACTAGATCAATGCATTAAGAACTTTAAATTCAACGGTTGAATCGTTGAAATTTGATGTAGAACATGAGTTATTGAACTGGGAAGATCTAAGTAGACTTACTCCCAAAATAAATGGATCCCTTGTAACACCCCAATTTTCACAAATTATATGAAGACTCAAAGTCCAATAAGGGTGATTTAGTAGCCCAGAACGGGTCGTTCCCAAACTAGAACGGACCGTTCCAAACTACTAAAAAGGCTTATAAATCCTAGATTGGAATGGGCCGTTCCAACACAGGCTGTTATGAGTAAAATTCGAACCCAAAATGGGTCATTCCAAACATGGCCATTATGAGTTAAAACTCAACTCCAGAACAAGCTATTCTGGTTTAAGAACAGGTCGTTATAGATGTGAATTTAACACATGACGAATGAATCCAGAATGGGCCGTTTTGGATCCGAAATGAGCCGTTATGGCCACTCCTGACGTCTATAAATAGCATACTCAGGCATTGCTCCTTGACACGCTCTCTAAAGTCCAAGGAGAACCAAGAGAAGGAGATCAACCAAATTCTGCTCTAGCTTTATCTTCTGCTTATCCAGGTAAGAGGGAAGTGAGAAACCTCGCTCGGGGGAGTGGGAATAATTGTTGGGTAGAAGGATTGGCCCCCAATCCCTTGCCTGATGCATGCTTCTAGGAATAGACAAAATATGAAAGTTTTCTGTTTTGCTTTCTAAATGTTTTGTTGCATTCCTTTTGTGATGTTGAGTGTAAATATGTGTTTGATTTCAAAATTAGATAAGTTTTTATATGAATTAGAGTGCTTTGTGGGTTCCTGTGCGAAACCCTATGAGGAACAATTATAAGTATGACTATGTGAAATGTGAACAAATGACATGAGACAATGTGAAAAGTGAACATGAGATATGAAATATGATGATATGTGACAATGAGATATGATATATGAGTAACTATGACAAGTAAAGTGATGAGTCCATGAAGTGTGAATGTATGTGACATGCATCATGTGCATCTATGTGAAGGGTACGATATGGAGTACACTATTAGGGAAGGTCCTCCTTGTGTAACAGCTTGGGGGAGTCCTAGGGGATAGTGCTGTTTGGATGTCTCGATTCCGCCCATTTGTGAGCACGAGATGTAACTTGCGCAGCTTTGCTATCCCTACCAGACCCTAGCAGTACATCCTTCTAGTTGAGAGTGTATGAGTAGCTCCCTACATGTACTCCTAGACTACCTTAGGTGTGTTGTTTAGGCAGCACACCAGTGGTATGTGATATGTGATTGGCACCACATGCATGCATTTATGAGTCGAGTCCATGACATCATTGCGTAATAAATGAGTGTGCATGTATACTGATTGTGTATGTGTATTGTTTACATGTGATTTGTGCTTGTGACTTGTATTATGTTTGTTGTGTGTGTGTGTTGTCTAACCTTTATTTATGCACCTGAACTTTAGTGAGGTGTTTCTCACTCCCTTGTTGTTTTATGTGTATTTTATTGTGTTGCAGGTGATCATCAACATGAGGATGTTGGTGATGAGGTTTAGGCTTCAGTTAGGCGTGCTCTGATAGGATATGTGACATCGGGACGTAGCTAAGTTTAGTCTAGGATTTCATTATTGTTATTTTATTTTGGAAAAACTCATGTTTCATTTTCTTATAAATTCCACATTTGACCATGATTTAAGTTTACGAATGTGAATTCTCTACTCTTATGTTAGTGGAACCATTGCTTTAATTCTAAAGATTTTGTTTAACCCAAGAAGATGTTTTTTATAATTATTATATATGTATGTTGGGGTAGAGGATGTCACATTCCTCCTCATTGAATTTTTTTTAATAATTTTTAATTATATAAAGAAATATTTTCTATAATACACAAGTTATTTTATATATTAATAATAACTTTTAAACTTAAATCAATCCTATTAAACTAACTTGTAAAGTGTGAATTATCCTTACTTGTATATTTTATCTTAATTTTATATATCTAGTCGTTGTGCGACTCAAGTTTTTCCATTATAAAATAAATATTGTGATGATTGTTATTTTAAAAAATATAATACAAATATATGTTTAGTTATTCTTTTAAGTCTTTATAATTTGATGAGTTTTACCTTTTAATTTATATAATTAATTTTTTTTTATTTTTATAAATAATTTTATTTTCTTTTAATCCATATATTTGCATAAACTTTATCATTTAATTTCTATACAAATAAACAACGGAAATTAAGAAAAAAATAAAAATTTATATCTATAAAGATTAAAATATAAAGTTGATTAAATTTCGACCAAAAGTAACTAAATCTAGAAAATAACAACCTTTTAACACCATTTATTTAGCAAAAGAAGAAAAAATGATTAACCAAGTTAAAGTTGCTCAATCATGATTAGATTAATTAATTTTAGTTGATTAAAAAAATAATATAACACAATCTAATTTAACTGCATTAAAGCAAAATTGTTCAATACTTTTTTACTCCCTCTATTTTTTTTATAATCATTTTGACACTATTTTTTTTATTTTTTTTCATTATCACTTTTCTAAAATTATTGATTTATTAATTTTATTTTTCATTTTTACTCTTGATAATTAATATATATTTATTAAATAATATATCTGTTTATTTTTTATTTTTTAATATATATATTTCCTTTCCAACCATCTAAAAAATATAAAAAAAAAATAATAAATACTTTAAAAAATTAAAATATCAATTATTTTTTTTAATTATTGTGCATAATCAATCTTAAATGTGAATGAAAAAAAGGGAGGAAGTATCTAAAATCAAACTGAGGTACTTGTATGATTGACAAAGACGAACCCTAGGTGCAGCTTTAAACAATGTACGGTGTATGTGAAGTGTCCCATATGAATCTTCGATCCGATGAAACATTCAGGAGCTTTTTCGAAAGCTGCACAAGACTGAGATGATCTTTAAAACGAAGCATGCATGAGTGATATTTTGATTTTAGACAAAAGTTGTTTGCTTACGCGTCAACTTTTGTTTTGGACCTTTGTTTTTGGGCCACTCACTATATTGGAAGGCAGATGATAAACACACCTCCACCCTCGTATAAGTACACTCCCTTTTTTAAAAAATATATATAAAATGTCTAAATTACCCTTAATAAAAATAAAATTCCTAAATTTACATCCTCTTTCCCGCACTCCCGGTACCCCCGCACCCCACACCCCCCTTCCCCCTGCCTGTGTTATCATATGAATGTTTCTCATGTTTTCTCATCTTTTTTTACTAATTAAGTATACTGGAAGAATCCTAGATCATGAATTCATTATCTTTGTTTCCTTATATGTGTGTCCCCTGCCTGTGTTATCATATGAATGTTTCTCATGTTTTTTCATCTTTTTTACTAATTAAGTCTACCAGAAGAATCCTAGACCATGAATTCATTATCTTTGTTTTCTTATATGTTTGTCCCCTGCATGTGTTATCGTATATGAAGGCTTCTCATGTTTTCTCATCTTTTTTTTTTCACTAACTAAGTCTACCGGAAGAATTCTAGATCATGAATTCATTATCTTTGTTTTCTTATATGTTTGCCTTTGCTGCATATATGGAATTTACTTTCTCACATCCATGTTGTGTTTACACCATGAAGAAGAATGCTTTATTTGTTAAGATGCATTTTTTGTTCAGTTGTCCACATCTAATATTTAAAATTTAGATGATTGCAAAGGGATCTTTGCCCTGTTGCGAACCTCAGTAGAACTGTGGACATTAAGATAGTAAGATTTACAGTGTTCTAATGTATAGCCTTGTACTTGCAGGAAGATGCCCAGTACATGATTTACACACCATCTAATCCACTTCAAGCAGGGGGTGTGTGGGGTATTGGGGTGCGGGGAAGGGAGGTGCGGGGAAGGAATTGCAAATTTAGGAATTTTTTTAAGGGTAATTTAGACATTTTATATATATTTTTTAAAAAAGGGGGTGTGCTTATACGAGGGTGGAGGTGTGTTTATCATCTGCCATATTGGAATGGATTCAATTTATGGGAATGTTTGCCACACATTTGACTGCAGTTTTTAGTACATTTTTATTTTTTAATAATTAAAATTCATTTTAAAATATAAAAATTTGTAAGTCTGATTTTTTTACTTAAAGAATTTTATTCATAATTATATTATTTTTAACAATTTTAAATCAATAATAAAAAATTAAATATTCTCTTTATGGGTAATATAAAGTATAATTTAACTTTAAGAATTAAAAACAATAATTTAACTTTTATAGGTAGTAGTAGTGTTAAAATAATTTAAATTTAAGAATTATAAATAATAATTTAAATTTTATATACTACTAAACTTAATATGAATTTTTATAAAATTATTAAAAGGATTTTCTTATAAAAGATTTGAAACTAATAACCGCTTGATATATATTACAAATTTTTCTTTTATATAAGAAAAATGATTTATGTTTATTAGGTGATGATTTAAGTTAATTTTTCATTTTTATATGATAAGTAAAGATTCTTTATTTAAATATACTAATTATTCAATTATTCTTTCGGTCTAGGACTATAAAATTAATCCATGGTAAATTACAATGGTCAATAAAACTTCCGTGATGGAATTTTAACGTGGTTATATACTTCTAATGACTTGAAGATTATCTATTTATTAGATTAAATTAGAATAGCTTTATACTAACTACCAAACAAAAATAGATTAACAAACAAAAATGATCTATGCATTCGATGATTAATTGCTCAATTAATTTAGATGTTTTATGATTTTTAAAGGACTTCATGAAAAATATTAACAATCTAAATGGAGTCTCTTGATGTTCATTTGACGTAGGAATTTGAGTACGAAATTAGAATTGGATCATAAAATTTTAATTGACCTTTAGAAGTTCTTCTAGAAATGACGATATGTTCAAAGAGTGACAACGATGTATGTTGGGTTTGTGGGTCATGTTCAATTAGGTTAATCATACCCAATAACTTAAATATGAGAGGGTATGTGTCGATGCAATGTCGTACGTACATTTCAAGAGTTGTGTTTCTGTTAACAACATAAGATTTTGTAATTAGGTATTAGTGCTTTTAGTCGTATCATTTGGTATAAAGGTTCACACGAGATTAAATCTCAGTTCCTGACTATCTCTAGGTTTGAGGAGGAACCTTCTTTGAATGGGAGCGAATAAGAATAACAAATAAATCTGTTTCCGTGGGTAATATTTGAACTCGTCCCAACTTTGACGGGGAATACCTGATTTGACCGGGTACGGGTAAAATTCTATGTTATATCGGGTACAAGTACAGGTATAGGTATATACATACATACCCGTCTCGTACTCGTACCTGTACCTATACCCGTACCCATCCCCATCCTCCCGATTGAATTATGTTAAAAAAATTTAATATTTTATTATGTGTAATTATTTATTATAATATGAAACATTTATAATTGTTTAATTATTAATAAATCTCTTGATTAAAATATGAGATAAAAAAATAATTTAATTATAATATAATAAAAAAATAATTTAAAAATATTGTGTATTTTTTTGTAAAAAAATAATAATAATTTTTTACGGGTACGAGTGCGGGTATACCTGATACCCGATGGGGACGGGGATGAGGACGAAAATTATATACCTGACAGGTATGGATACGGGTACGAGGATGAGTTTAAGTTGCGAGGACAAGGACGGAGACAGGTATCATGAAACTTGTACCTGACCCGCCTCATTGCCATCTCTAGGAGCGAATGACACACTTAAATTGGAAATTAAATATGATCTTAGTTAAAAAAAATTATTAATTTTATAATTGAGTAATGTTATCCAAAATAGTAATAAATTAAGTATCATCTTTGGTCTTGTATATAATAAATAAATATTTAATTAATAAAAAAAATAAAAATGCAGACAAATATATCTGGATTTGTTTTTCTTCAAAACTTGCTCTATCTGATACCCCGTTTTTCTAAAATACTATTATTATTATTATATAGTATTTGGTCAATATTATTTTATTATTATAAGAGAATATTATTTTGTACATTTTAAATAATTATTTTGTATGTATTAAATAAGTATTTTTATTAGCATTTTAAATACTTATTTATATGTTTTAAGGGATAATTTGAGAGTTGATAAATTATATATTTTATTTTAAAATCTAAAAGGTTGATTTTATAGGATATTTTAATATTAAAATTATATTATTATATTTTAGATAAGAAATATATTATTATTATTATTACTATTATTATTATATTATTATTATAGAGGAAAAATATTTTATATTTTATATGTATTTATTTTATTAATTATTTTGAGAAAAAGAAAAGTGGGTTGGAAGAGAAGGAAGGTCGGTTGATTGACCCAGTCTAGTGAATTATTTTAAGAAAGAGGTCGGACAGAGTTTACCCTATCTGCCTCATTTACGTTCTGAAGGATTAAGAAAGAAAGAGAAGAGAAACAAAAAACTCTGAGTACCCAAGAATAGATGAGGAGCAAATTCTCCTACATCAGAGTTATTTGGATTTACACAACCAGGTACATGGAAAAATGGTTTATTTGTATGCAAAGTCACATGAGAGAATGGGTAGAGGGGGAATTTCTTAAGGCTATTGGTAAATTTACAATTGTTTCTGTTTGAATAATCGATAATTCCATTAAATTCTACGTGTATTGAGGATTAGGAATATGCGAACAATTAGCGAAGATGATGATCTAGGACAGAGAACGAAATTGTAGAAAAATGTTTGTGAGTTAGGTTTTGGAAAAATGAGAGGTTTTACTATTTGAGTTAAGATTCTATAAAATTGATGATTCAGTAAGATTTTATATTGATTTAAAAATGTGGTTGTTATATTATTTGGTAAAATTGATGATCTAGATGATAATTGGATTTATTGAGATGTATTTTGTAACTTAGGATTCTTGTAGATTGATGAGCACCCTTAATTATATGAATTAATGAGTAATTGAAAGATTTTACTTATGGATGTACCTTATTATTTTTGTAATATCTTTCTATGTAATTAACCAAATCAATTTTTGTTTGTTGGGTTAGAAATTAGACACTTGGGACTATAATTTAGACTCTATAATCGTGTAAAAATGTTAAGAATTGATTGAGTTATGTGAGTTATAAGTTTAGTCTCCATTTCAGTGCACGAAATATTAAGTTTGATATTGTTAACCATGTGAGGTGACCGTAGTGACATTTTTAGGCTTCGTTTTCTTCACAAAAGTTGTAGATTTGGATGTTAGCTTTCTAATGGTTTTGGAATCACTCAAAAAGGATGTGTATAACTCGTGTTATGGTCAAAATAGTGAGTAGAGGTTAAGTTGTCAGGATTTACGGTGCTTAGCGTGGGTATTCTATTTTAGTTTGCATTTTTTATGTTTTTGGACCCCCTTTTTGGCATGTTTGTGATACTTTATGATTACTTAGTGATGATTTATAGTACTTATGATATGATTGAATGAGTTTGATGTGGGATTATGAAATATGGTATTATATTGATGGATTTTGATGATGTTGTGAATTGTATGATATCGAGTAATAACTATTATTTGAAGAGGTACAAATGGTGTGTGCTGGATGGGTAAATTAATTGTGAATTAAAGATTGATGTGTATGAGGAGGTTGTGCAAGATATGTGTATGATTTATTGTAGAAATGTTGGTTGTGCATGTGATGTGGAATTGAATTGTGAACTGTGATGTGATGATTGGGCACAGTTTTCGGTGTAATACTGGGCCGTAAAGACATGCACGTGATACGGTGCTATTTATGTGTTGTTGTGGGCATGGTCATATGCGTGATATAGTACTAGGTGTGTGATGTACCGGTACAGTCATATGCATAATATCGGTGCCGGTAGTGGAATGCATTGACATAGTTGTGTGTGTACATGATGTTAGACGTGTGATGCGACAACAAGGGTGCGTACGTGATACAACACTGGATGCGTGACACGGTGTATATGTGCAATTTGTTTATATGTACATATGTGGATTGTTATGAGATAATGGAATATGTGAATTTGAGAAATGATGTTGAATATGTTTGAATGATGAATGTTGTGTTTATGGATTATATTGCTTTGAGATTATTTTGTGAAATTTCATGATGTGTTTTCTATATAAATATTTTTTTTCTCACCGTATGTTTGTGATTGTTTTTAGGTGAGAAAGATGTGGACATGAGTGACATTCAAGGTGTCAATAATTGAGTTATGAGAGTACTCTGATAGTGTGACATCGGGACTGTGTGAATGTATTGTAAAGAGCAGTTATCAAACTGACTCTGGGTTGCTAACTCTAGTTTACTAAACTATAGTTAGTGAATACTTAGCTGTATTATATATAGTGTTCTACATATTGTAAACAGTACAGTTTTCATATAATAAAAATTCAGTTACAAATCTGTTACTCTGGCTTTTCGTTTCTCTCTCTTTTCTTACATGGTATCAGAGCTTGACGATCATCAATGGCTGAAGCGTCTTCGCTGCAACCTTCGTCTTCCCTAATTACGTTTGCGCACACGATTTCGTCGAAGTTAGATGAGACGAACTTCCTCATATGGTGTCAACAAGTCGAACCAGTCATCAAAGCTCATCGACTCCAACACTTTGTTGTTTGTCCGAAAATTCCACTCAGATTCTTGAACGAAACAGATCGAGATGCAGGAAAGTTTAATCCCGAATACATCGTCTGGGAGCAGCAAGATCAAATGCTCATGTCGTGGCTTCAATCTTCACTTTCTCCTACGATTCTGTCTCGCGTTTTAGGAAGCAATCACTCGTATCAAGTTTGGGACAAGATTCACGATTATTTTCATAAACAAACTCGAGCAAGAGCTCGACAGTTATGAACCGAACTCCGATCAACTTCTCTTGAAGAAAAACCTATGGAAGAATTTCTTCTTCGCATCAAAGCTCTTGTTGATGCGCTAGCGTCTGTTGGAGAATCAGTTTCCTTACAAGAACATGTTGATGTAATTCTTGAAGGTCTCTCACAAGACTACAACTCTGTGATTTCTGTTGTTGAAAGTAAATTTGAAACTCCTTCAATTGAAGAAGTTGAAGCTCTTTTCCTGGCACACGAGATGCGTCTTCAAAAATACAAGAAGAGACTTCTGTCAGAATCAGCGTCAATAAACTTAACACAGGCTCCAATAACAAACCCTAACTCTAGTTTGCAACTGAAAACTGAGTCTACAAATCAATCTAATCAGTTTTCACAAGATGTTGATACAGAAATGAATGCTGGAAGAAACACCTATCGTGGCCGCGGAGGTCGACGTGGACGTGGTCGCGGTGGAAGGTTTTCAGGTGTTCAGTGTCAAGTTTGCCATAAAATTGGTCATATTGCTGCATATTGTTATCATCGATTTGATCAAAACTATCAACATTTGATGGCTTACAATTTTCAAGGAAGCTACTCTCAGAATCCTAGCTTTCAGAACCCTGGTTTTTCATTTAACAATCAGACCGGTGGATTTCAGAATCAGTTTAATCAGCAACAACATAACTCTATGGTTCCCAACTTCAACAATCAAATGAATCGAAACATGAGACCTGCTGCTTCTCAACAGCCTAGTGTTATGATGACCAACACAAGCTCAACTAGCAATCCTACAAATTGGTTTCCTGATTCCGGTGCTTCATTTCATGTGACAGGAGAACAACAGAATATTCAACAAATGAGTCCTTTTGAAGGACCAGATCAGATATTCATTGGCAACGGTCAAGGTTTGCCTATTCATTCTTCTGGTTCATCCTATTTTACCTTTCAAAATAATCCTAAAATGTCTCTAGCTCTACATAATCTTTTACATGTTCCTCATATTACAAAAAATCTTATCAGTGTTAGTAAGTTTGCTAAAGATAATTCTGTATATTTTGAATTTCATCCCACTTATTGCTTGGTTAAATCTCAGGTCACCAATGAAGTGTTGGTGCAAGGAAATGTGGGATCTGATGGTTTATACTGCTTTCCTAATCTTCAGCTTCAAGCTGCTCCAAGCAACTCCTCAGCATTCATAGTTTCTAATAATTCCAATACTGTAGTTTCTGATGTTGATGTATTGAATAATGTCAAGTCTAGCTCTCATACCTTATGGCATGCTAGATTAGGTCATCCAAATTTTCATGTTCAAAAGCTTGTTTCTCAACAATGTAATATTCCTGTTGTGAATAAAATTGATGGTTTTTTTTGTAATGCTTGTTGTATGGGCAAAGCACATCGTTTGCCTTCCAATTTGTCTGATTCAGTGTATAAAAATCCCTTGGAATTAGTGTATAGTGACTTGTGGGGACCATCCCCCATACAATCTTCGAATAATTACAAATATTACTTAAGCTTTGTTGATGCTTATTCTCATTTTACATGGATCTATCTACTACAAAACAAATCTGATACTCTCACTGTGTTCAAACAATTCAAAATGATGGTTGAGTTACAATTTAATACTTCTCTTAAAAGTATTCAAACTGATTGGGGTGGTGAATTCAAACCTTTGTCTAAATACTTAAAAGATTTAGGTGTTAATCATAGAGTCATATGTCCTCACACTCATCATCAAAATGGAGTAATTGAAAGAAAGCATAGACATATAGTAGAACTTGGCTTAACTCTTCTTAGTCATGCGCCTCTTCCTTTAAAATTTTGGGATTCAACATTTTGTACTGCTGTTTATCTTATCAATAGATTACCAACTGCCTCACTCAAATATGCTGTTCCATATACTATTTTGTTTAAACAGCCTCCAGACTATACCTTTCTTAAAACCTTTGGATGTGCATGCTTTCCTCTTCTGAGACCATACAGTAAACACAAGTTAGATTTTAGATCTCATGAGTGTATTCTTAGGGTACTCTACTTCTCATAAAGGATATAAATGTCTTTCTCCTACAGGAAAATTTTTTATCTCCAAAGATGTTTTATTCAATGAGTATCGTTTTCCTTATCATGAGTTGTTTCCCTCATCCATAACTCAATCATCACATACATTATCTAGCTCTCAAACTGAGGTATCCACTTCCATTCCAATTGTTCAACCTCTGTCTCCACAACTCACTGTACACAATTCTACTCCCTCCACTGATCCTATTTGTTCTTCACCTAACACTTTGTCTACCAACTCAACTTCATCTCTGTCCAACACTGATCCACAGTCTACTTCTCCTGTCCAGTCACAGAATGTTCACCCTATGCAAACTAGATCTAAATCTGGCATTCACAAACCCAAATATCCCTCTGTTCTTCTTGCTCAATCTGAACCAAAGAATGTTAAGCAAGCCTTAAAGGATCCTAAATGGGTTGAAGCCATGAAAAAGGAATATTATGCTCTTCTTAAAAATAATACGTGGACTCTTGTACAGTTACCTCCTGACAGAAATGCCATTGGCTACAAGTGGGTTTTCAGAATTAAAGAAAATTCTGATGGGTCTGTAAACAGATATAAAGCCAGATTAGTGGCTAAGGGCTTTCTTCAGCAACCAGGTTTTGATTTTAATGAGACTTTTTCACCAGTCATCAAACCTGTTACCATCAGATTGATCCTCACTCTAGCTATCTCAAATCATTGGGACATTCATCAGTTAGATGTAAACAATGCCTTTTTAAATGGCTCACTAAATGAAACTGTTTATATGCAACAACCTCCTGGATTTGAAGTTCCTGATTCTACTCTTGTTTGCAAATTAAACAAGGCACTATATGGTCTAAAACAGGCTCCACGTCAATGGTTTGAGAGACTACAATATACTTTACTACAGTTTGGATTTAAGGCCAGCAAGTGTGATCCTTCTCTGTTTACCTATCACATGCAATCTAATATTGTCTATCTTCTTGTATATGTTGATGACATCATAATTACAGGGAATTCTTTTCAGTTCACTCAGCAACTTATAGATCAGCTTAATTCCATTTTTTCCCTCAAACAACTTGGCAAGCTGGACTACTTCTTGGGAATAGAAGTCAGACACTTACAGAATGGATCTGTTCTTCTCACACAAAGTAAATACATCAGAGATTTGCTTCAAAGAACTAATATGCTTGAAGCCAATGCTATTTCATCTCCTATGGTGTCATCCTGCAAGTTATCCAAACATGGTTCAGACACTCTAGCTGATTCTACATTCTACAGATCAGTTGTTGGAGCACTTCAATATGCAACCATAACCAGACCTGAGCTTAGTTTTGCTGTCAACAAAGTTTGTCAATTTATGGCTCATCCTCTTGAAAGTCATTGGAATGCAGTCAAGAGAATTTTAAGGTATCTTAAGGGTACAATGTTCTATGGTCTACATCTTCAACCAGCTCGTGTTCATCAACCCTTTTCACTGTATGCATATTGTGATGCTGATTGGGCAGCTGACCCTGATGACAGAAGATCAACATCTGGTGCAGCTATTTTTCTTGGTCCCAATCTGATTTCGTGGTGGTCTCAGAAACAACCTGTCGTGGCTAGATCAAGTACAGAGGCTGAGTACAGAAGCTTAGCTCAAGCTACTTCTGAAGTTCTATGGATTCAAACTCTACTTCATGAATTAAGGGTTCCTTTTTCCACTCCTACAATCTACTGTGATAATCAAAGCACGGTGTCTCTTGCTCACAATCCGGTTCTACATTCAAGAACAAAGCATATGGAGATTAATCTTTTCTTTGTGAGAGAAAAAGTTCTTGCCAATCAACTCACTGTTCAACATATTCCTGCCTCAGATCAATGGGCTGATGCTCTCATCAAGCCTCTTTCTTCTACCAGATTTTTAATTTTGAGAGACAAACTTAAAGTTGTTGAGCTTCCCTTTTCTTCTCACCCAACTTAAGTTTGTGGGGGGGGGGGTTGTGAATGTATTGTAAAGAGCAGTTATCAAACTGACTCTGGGTTGCTAACTCTAGTTTACTAAACTATAGTTAGTGAATACTTAGCTGTATTATATATAGTGTTCTACATATTGTAAACAGTACAGTTTTCATATAATAAAAATTCAGTTACAAATCTGTTACTCTGGCTTTTCGTTTCTCTCTCTTTTCTTACAGGGACAAGGGTATTCTAGGACTTTAATTTTTATTGTAATTGAAGTTTTTACATTTCCTTTAAAATTATTTATGAACTTATTTGCTTTCTAAACTTTATTTAATTTTAATTTAATCAGATATTGAAAATGTATTTTTTTTGCTATGTGAACCATTTTATACGTATGTTAAATTGATATTTCTTTAATTTACTTTATTGTGTATATTGGAATAGAATAGATGTAACAGTAGCAACATTATTGAAGGATTCAAACACTTGGAAAATATTAACGACATCATATTTGATCATGTTAAATTGATACTTTCTTTTTAGTGCAAATCTCTTTAATATCTTTAATATAGCCCCCATGATACTTTGCAAAACACACCAATTATGCACTAAAAAATTGAGAACAAGTCATCGAGTAACAAATAAGCTATGCGTACAAGTAGGTAGTAGAAGACCGAACATAAGTCCTCGAGTAATAAACAAGCCCTACACAAGCAAGCACTAGAAGATTGAGCACAAGCCATCAGGTAACAAACTAACCCTACAAAAGATTGAGCATAAGTGTTTGGGTAACAAACAAGCCTTCTATAAACAAGTACTAAGAGAAATATGTTTTAAATTGTTAAAAACATATTGTTAAATATTTTTACATATTATAAGTTATACCAACTTTTTCTATCAAACTTTAAAATATTAGTTAATTTCACAAAAAAATTAAACAATATATATATATATATATATATATATATATATATATATATATATATATATAAATAAAGAATGAGAAGGAGAGGGGTGAGACCCTGGCTGCCCCCTTCCTTGTTCATGTTTAATAAATTAGAATTGACGAGTTCATGACTAATAAATAAGACTTGATATATAGTTTAATGACAAATTTAAAGTATCATTCAAGTCATCTCAACTTAATTAATTCAGTGTCATGTATTTAATATTTTAAAAAAATTGTCTTGACAATAAAATTTCTTAATATATAATATTATATTTACATTTTTATTTATATTATATATCTTGCTATATATATATTTTGTAAAATATATTTTAATTTTAGTTGTGCACTTTTCTTAATTTTATAATTTAACTGCATATAATATTAAAATTAATTATACTGAGGAGGCAAGTTAGTCTAGTCTTATCTCATATTTATCGAGTTGTGTAATTTCACAAAATTGACCTATCAAACTTTTGAGTTAATTAAAAGTACAAACAAATTCCTCTTATAAAAAACCTCACCATTAGACAAGCACCAAATTTGGGTTTATTTTTTTTTATTTTTTTATTTTTATTTTTCGTTTATTTTTTGTATAACTCAAAGGAATAAAATTCAATGAAAAAAAGAAATCGATACCCAGAAAATTATACGTTACAATTCACGAGGCCTACAATATTTGATTGGATCCTGATGCAAGTAATCTACTTCGGCCCATGTCATTCTTATCCTTTTCTCTCTCTCTCTTCCTCATTTTTTTTTAAATTTTTTAGAGAATTATTATAGTACCCTTATAAATTGCGATGTTTTGATACAATTAATTTTTGAACTAATAAAAATAATGTAAAATGTTAAAAAAAAATTCCTTTCACTTTCATTTTTTTTTCTTCTGCTCTAAGTGATATGTTCTTTACAAATAAATTATCTAAGTAATTAATTTATTATTTCTTTTTGTCAAATAGTGGTCCAAATGTTTTAAATCATTTTATAAAAATCAAAATAACTTTGAGAAGAACACAATAAGATTTTATTTGTTGTAGTTGAGGGAGATTTTGTAAACCTTTTTATTCAATTTGCTCCTTATAATTTGTATACAAGTGTAAAAAATTTCAATTTATTATGACTCATAATATATAAAAAATATCCTTACTTAATCCAAATACTTCATTTATATATTAATAATTTTAAGAAAATATATATTAAAATAAAAAAATATAAACATGTTAGAAATCAAACAATTCTAAATCAAATAGTCAAATATTTAAAAATAAAAATAAATAAAAATAGTTCCAAAACCATTTAAATATATAAGGGTCTCAAATTTTTTTATTATATTCTTTTTTTTACACTCATTCTGCTCTGTCTCCCTTCTAACTATAAGTGTCGAAGATATCATATTAATTCAACCTAATAGAACAACATATAAAACTATAAAGTAGTTAGGCCAGACCTAACCCAAATTTTCAACTGGTCATAATTCTATGTCTCAACCTAACTCATTGGCATCATGGGTCAAGCTAAATTGACACATTTTTTTTTTTTGTTTTAGTTAATTTTTAGAAAGAAAAGAGAAAATAATACAAGATTAAATATGTTTGATTGGTTTCAAACCTTAATTGTAATGACCCACCATGGTTGCCACCCTAAATTACTACAAATTAAATTACTAAGACATACAAGATTATGTTGAGATGATGAGATTGTTAGAGATGATAAGACATCTTGAAGACTCTTGACGATTGTTTTAGTTTTGATGATGTATTGTATAGATGTTGCTTAAGCATATGCAAAAAGATATTGTATTGATTGTAATAAATATAGGCATGTGTGTGTGTTTGTTTATGTTTGATGATGATGATGAATGCTTAACTCAAGAACTAATCAAGCTTTTAAGAAGCCAAGAAATTGGTTTTTTAGTATTTCCATGTATAAACATAAAGTAATAGATTATCATGAAAAGGTAATTTACTAGCAAGTATTTAAACATAGAAATATGGCTTATTTCAAACAAGAGTTTTCATGGTAACATTGTTAATCAATTACCATTCAGGGTAATAGATTGCCAAGTCTATTACTAGAAAATGATACTCAAATTTCCTTTATGTTAATAGATTACCAAGTCTGTAACGTAGTAAGTTAATTTTTTAGAGTTTAGTTAACTCTAGAAAGAATGGTATATAAGGTTTTCTTTGAGAACGAAACCTCATAAGCTCATTCTCAAAGAAAATCTAGAGAGAAGTTTTAGAGAAAAGGGCTCTGGGTCTGTGAGCTCCTTTTTCTCCCAAATTTCTCTATTTGATTCCTCTTCTCTTCTAGATCACTAATCTCTTCTGTCTTTTCTTTGAATTCAGGCTAGAAAACTTGATTTTAGCAGATTGAAGTCTATGGGTCGACCGTTCAGGAATTTTTCTTCTTCTTCCTCTTCTTGGCTATTCTGAGCCAATTTTCAGGTAAGGGGACCTAGGATTGTGATAGATTGGTTGCATGTGATTTTAGAAACTTGATTGATGCATGAATTGGAGGTTGATTTGAAGGATTTTCCCATTTTTGGGGTTTCTAGGCTAAAATGAGGTTTTGACTGATTTGGTGCATCGGATGAGTGCATGTCGTTTCTAGCACTTGAATTGAACTATTTTTGGTGCATGGATGTTATCTCTTCCATTGCATGTGGGTTTTTTTGAGTTTCAGGTGCGGAGATCCAGAAATGGTGAAGAACATGGTGCCTTTGTCATTAAACAACTGAGTTGTTTTAAAGGGTTGAGCATTTTAGGGGCCGCATGACAGAGGAGGGTTTCTAGAACCAAAGTGCTGAGCCTTTTTAAAGGGCTGAGTGCTTTTGAAATGGCTAAGCCATTTTAAAGGGCTGAACCCTTTGGGGGCTGCGTTACAGGGGAGAAATCCCTGGAAGCAAAACACTAAGCGCTTTGGGAGGCGTTGAGAGGTTTTATTATTTTCTGAATTAGACTTTGATATCTTCATAAAAAAATGTAGCCTTGGATGTTAGCTTTCTAATGGAGTTGGAATCACCTAAAAAGGAGGCTTAGAACTCTAGTTATGACTGTTTTAGTGAACATGGGTCAAGATGTCAGCATTGATTATATCTATTGCAGTTTTTGACATTTTTAGCCAAGTATATGATTTATTTATAATTTCATGTATTCATAATAGTTGTAGATTATCCTTTTATATTTCTTTTGAGATAGGTTTGAGCTTATTTGAATGAGTATTACTCTCTGTGTGTTGTCTTCTTTGACAGTTGTCAAAGGGAGACACATGTTGTTTTGAGGTGATAAGGTGTTATCATGTGGATTAAAAATTTGTATGATACTATGTTGTATAGTTGGTTCATATATGTATGATATATGATGTAAATTGGTGCTTGATTCATATGTATTCTTGGTAATGATATATATGAATGTTTAAACATGATATGATATGTAAGTATGTTTATATGAGAATAATATTGATCATAGTGGTGAATTGACCATGTATGATGTATGATACATTGTTGCATGTGATGCCTTATGGAATGTGTCTAGCCTAGAACTTGAGGAGATGGAAAATGTTTTCAAACTGGAAGAGCTCACATAGAGTCTCTTGAGAGTGGTGATTGGATAGGCCACTGGTTTGGGTGAGTCTCCTCTAAGTCCTTAGCTAGTGTTGGAGCGGGGTATGAGGTCGAGGGTTATTCCCTTAATCAAGTACTAAGGAAGGTGCGTGGTTCCTTGTAGATAGTTAGTGGGCGAACTCCACAAGTGACTTGGTAATGCATGCCAAGGTCGTGGTAATCTTGTACCCAACTGTGCTATACCTGACGGTGGAACCGAACTTCCAAGTGTGTAAATGACATCATCCGAGTAAACCCGAGTGGGGATTAATATCCCGATTAATTGTGACCGAGCGGGCACATAGGGCATGAAAACGGTTGGGGTAGTTTCAATAGGATGAGATGGCACTTATATTGCTCTGTTATTAGGGAGATCTCCTAGGTGAATGTGTGACGATGCATTAGATGATTGATATACATTGATATCTATTGTGAGTTACAGTTATTGCATGATTGCTATTATGATGAAGTGTATGGTGTTTGACTTCATGATTGGTGAGTTGATGATTAAGTGAGATGGAAGTCCCTTGGGACATGATTGGATGAATATGTAGTATAGATTATTATTATGTACATGTATGTTTGTTTATTGAACTCTAGCTTACCCTTCTGTTTTCACGTAGATGGACTGCGATGATCATACTATGTATGAGAGTAGGTCAGGGTTAGGTTGGAGTCGATGTGGTCGCTACTGAGGCGTTGAATGTTTTATCCTAGTGTCGGAGTTACTGTTGATTAATTGATTAGGTGTGTGCTTGACTGACACTAGGGTAGTATTATTTTGGATGACTATATGTACATAGTACTATAGTTTGTAGATAAACATTTGATTTTTTTTATCACTTCCTTTACATGTATATTCTATTATCCAACTTAATATTTTATCTTAGAACACTAGTGTAGTTAACACGATTCCTCTAAGTGTAGGGATAATGGCGGGTCGTTACAAAGTCTATTACTGGAAAAGAATTTTTAAGTGTTTTATGAGGTAACAGATTACCAGAGTTAGTAATAGATTAAAACAAAATATCTTGCTTGAAACAAGACTGAAGAATCAAAATTTTCATCGGGATAATCGATTACCACATGAGATAATCAATTACCACAGAGTGAAACACAATTTTGGGTCTTAAAAAGCTCAGGATAATCGATTACCAAGTCTCGTAATCGACTACCCTGGTAGTTTTATGTTCCTGGTTCAATTTTAAAGAGTTGGTAACATATTACCATATCAGGTAATAGATTACCTCTATTATTAGTCTTTATAATTGAATCACGTCTTACACTTTAAATACCTATCTTTTATGAAATTAAAAGAGAATAATTAGAGAATCTTTTTGAAAAAGAACATAAAAGAAAAAGATTACTTTCATAAACAAGAATCAAAGGCTGATCAAAGAAACATTTTCTGAGATACTAAGAAGTGCAAAGATTGAACATAAGTTCTTAAAGAAGAAATTCAAGAATTCTATTTGTGAAAGATCAATGTCTACACAAATTAGGTGATATCTTTTTGATCTTTAATCTATAATTTTCGTTTTATATGGTGTATCTCTTGAGATAGGGTGTCTCAACAAGAGACCTTGAAATCTTAAGTGGGATTGCTCAAGTAATTTATGTGGGGTACAAAAATTTGTGTGTTTTCAGTCTTGTAGTGTTAAGATTGATGTATGTTTGTATTCTTGTAATATTGTGTGTGCATGGTGTTTGTAAATAATATTATAGTAAATGATCTTTGATTTAGTAGGGTGCTAAATCAAAGAAAACTAGATGAAGGCCAAGTGGATGGTTGAACCAGTATAAATTTCTGTGTTCTTTATCTTCTAACCCTTATCTCTTTAATAATCTTGTTATGAATCTGATTAAAGAATTCAATGATTTATAAGATATGTTGTTTCAATTACCATTCGTACTTTGATTATTATTCTTGTAATTGAAATTGATTAAAAAATTAGTAATATAAAATCAACCTTGATTACAAGTGAATGATTTTCTCCATTAACATTAAAATTCTGGTATATTGGTATTGTTTCTTGTAATCTGCTGTAATTTGTTAAATCCAATTGAGTAAAGGTTGAGTGTTGGTTATCGTGGTAGGTTTTGATCAAGAAATTTTGAAATTAGAGGCATCTTAAGATAGAATCTATTCAACCCCCTTTCTAGATTTTAGTTATCAGGACCAACAAATTAAAGGAAGAAAATGCACCATACATATATACATATAATATGAGTATAAAAGTAAAATATCTAAATTGATATAAACAAGTCATATATATATATGTGTGTGTGTAAAGTAATCCCAAATAATCGTATATCCTAGGGTCGGTCAAGCACAACTATACAAGCTACATGCAGTGGCACCGTCATCCACAAAAAAATCATGCCTTTGCTAACAACAACTCCTCATACCTAGTTCTGATTTGCTCTCATACAGCGTATGATCATTGTAGTCTAAATCACCATGAAAATAGAAAGGGTAAGCTAAAGTCCAAAAACATGTATATATATGGAAAACAATCATATAATATACAACATCACACCATAATACATGAAAGCAACAACATTTCAAGAAAACATATATCTCATCCAACCATGTCACATAAGACAATCAACAATGCATATGAATACACCTCAAGACACATCATATGCAACATATCAACTAATGCATAGTCACACATTCACCTACAAATATCTCTTAACAACATGAGTAGTCTAAGTGATTTCCACCTTATCGAACCAACTCTATCATTTTCACCCCTGAAGCCTCGACTTGATCACAATAAAATGGGATACTAATCCCTCATTTGGTTTCTTGAGTCTTATCACTTGCATTAGGAAAGTTCGATTCCACAGTTAAGAATAGTATATTTGGGTAAAAGCTTACAAAGACCTTGACGTGCATTACCAAGTCACATATGGAATTCGTCCACTGATTATTCTCAAGGAACCATGCAACCTTCCTAGGTACTTGGCTAAGAGTTGTAGCACTCGACCTCCTACCTTACTCAACCACTAACAAAGGACTTAGAGGAGACCAAACACACTTCAAAGCCTACTCCAAGAGACACACCTGCTCAAGGAGGATTTTCCAAATAGTGACCTACTCGAGCACCACTTTAAGATACCCTATGCGAGTGTCGCCACCGGCCCGAAACGGGCTTTCGGCATTCGCGAAGGATGGTTGGACTCTTTTATTTGTTTAAAAATATGGATTGCTAGAATGACTTATTCTCAAACTGAGACCTTGTCAAACGAGCAATTTTATAAAAAGGCTCACCAATCCATGTTAATCCCAAGCGGGACCCTCTATGGATTAGTGGTTTTCGTAAAAAGAAGGGTTCATGGAGTCGCCACCAATGTTTTACTCAAAACATTGGAAAAAGAGGTTTAAGGCAATCGATTCAAAAATCGACTTCGGTCATTACAACCAGAGTCGGGTAAGGGAGTCGGTTACGCGTGGGGAAGGTGTTAGCACCCCACAGCGCCCCTTTCGGGTTCCCTATGACAGATTATTTAAAAATAATAGTGCAAAATTACTAAATTACCCCTATTTATTCTAAGCAATTATAAATTAACTATCTACATGATGACAGTTTAAATATGTACACACAGAAAGCGGTAAAAGAAGGGACTTTAAAGAGATAAACCTTTGAAGCGTGCTTTCTTATATATCTTGACAGAAATTGGGAAGCGTTTTGGCGTTCCCTCCCTCTACAAGACTGCTCGCTCCCTCCTATAAAATTTTAACTATGGAAATCCGGAGGATTTCCCTTCGAATAGGTTCGAGACTCAAGCAAATGGCTCGTGACTCAAGAACTTCGTCGGATCAACTCTCCGAGTGATTTCTAGGCAGAGCACTGCTCAAAAAAAACCCAGAATACTCAAGAAGAGGGTTAAAACTGTGTGTAAAAGTGTAAAATGACGTCCCATTGACGTCATATTTATAGGGAAGAGGCTCAATACGGTTTATGAGGGTCAATACGGTCAACATTGAAATTTTGAACTAATACGGCCGTATTGAATTCAATACGGCCGTATTGAAGTTCAAAAAACCTCAATACGGCCGTATTGAAGTTCAGTGCGGCCGTATTGAAGTTTAGTGCAGCCGTATTGAATTCAATGCAGCCGTATTGAAGTCCAGAAACTTCAATACGGCCGTATTGAGTTCAGTGCGGCCGTATTGAAGTTCAAAATGTTCAATACGGCCGTACTGAACCTCTGGGAGGCCGTATTGGGCTTCATTCCTCCCACTTTTCTTATTTTAGCTATCCTAAGACCTCTAAACCTATAGAGAACCCTCCTTGGGCCTTCTGGAAGTCCTTCTGGCTGATCTTCCTTCAGTCTTCGAGAGTCTTCAAGCTTTATTTCCGACCCGGACAATTTTAGGGGTCTACAGCTGCCCCCCCTTTACTTAGTCGGACGGCCTTTTGGTGTACCGGCTGACAAGTAAAGGAGTTGACCCAATTGTCCGGGTGATGTGCCAACCTTCTGACTTGTAGCGTCTTCTGGTGGAAAATTGTTGAGTAGCCTCTCCAGGTTGTTGCATACCTCGGCGCTTCTGACAACCTCGGTAGCTAAGTTTACCCTCTCCAGGGTCAACTTCACTCGACGCCCGAGCCGGAAGTTGAACACCAACGTGCCTCTGACGACGCTGATGGTTGAGTACTGTCTCTCCAGACCTTGAGTACTGTCTCTCCAGACTTTGAGTATCGTCTCTCCAGACTTTGAGTACCGTCTCTCCAGACTTTGATTGAGTACCGTCTCTCCAGACTTTCTTTGAGTACCGTCTCTCCAGACTTTGTTTGAGTACCGTCTCTCCAGACCTTGTTTGAGTACCGTCTCTCCAGACCTTGTTTGAGTACCGTCTCTCCAGACCTTGTTTGAGTACCGTCTCTCCAGACCTTGTTTGAGTACCGTCTCTCCAGACCTTGTTTGAGTACCGTCTCTCCAGACTTTGTTTGAGTACCGTCTCTCCAGACTTTGTTTGAGTACCGTCTCTCCAGACCTTGTTTGAGTACCGTCTCTCCAGACTTTGTTTGAGTACCGTCTCTCCAGACTTTGTTTGAGTACCGTCTCTCCAGACTTTGTTTGGTCTCTGATGACCTAGGCAACTGAGTTTGCCCTCTCCAGGGTCTGCGTCCGTGTCTTCTGATCACTTCGGCAATGCGAGTTTACCCTCTCCAGGGATCTGAGATGATTTTTTTGTCTCCACAGTCCACTATGCTGCTTCGACGTTTTTCTGATTTTGTGCCACTGAGGGCTGGATAACGCAGGGATCCGTCTAGGGGATGTGCATTCATTCATAGGTTCTTGTGCCCCAACTTGCATTTGCATAGTTGGTACCCATGGGGAATTTCTGACTCCTTGGGATGTAGACACAGATGCTCTTCTTGATTTGAGCGATGCCTTATGTTTGGCTGACGTCCTTTTTGACGTAAGTGGAGTATCCCGGTTATCCTTATTCGGGTGTCTCTCTTTGATTTTTCTGATTTTTGTAGTCTCTGTGTAGGCTATTATCCACTGAGGGTTCTGGATGTTGATTTTGATTTTGTCTCCACAGTCCACGATGCTGCTTTGACGATTGTTTTTGATTTTTGTGCCACTGAGGGCTGGATAACGCAGGGATCCGTCTAGGGGATGTGCAGTTACTCATAGGTTCTTGTGTCCCAACTTTCCTTTGCATAGTTGGTGACCATTGAGGAATTTCTGTTTCCCTGGGGTGTAGACACGAAGATGCTCTTTCTGAGATGAGCGGTGCCTTATGATTGGCTGACGTCTTTTCGACGATGGTGGAGTATCCCGGTTATCCTTATTCGGGTGACTCTTTTTGTTTTTCTGGTTTTGTCGCCTCTGTGTAGGCTGTTATCCGCTGGGGGATTTTGTCATTGATTGTGATTAGCCTCTTCTGTTAGGCAGATCATCTTGACGCTTGATGTTTGGCCAAGAGCCGGATTCCACTTGGGGAATGATTATTGATCTTTTGATTTTTTTTTTTTTTTTTTTTTTTGTAGGAATGCCTCTTGAGTAGGCGACTGGGGATTTGGGGATCTTATGTATCCCAGAGTATTATTTAGAAAGCCTCTTCAGGCTTAGCTTCACTCTTTGTTTGAGTTGGAAAGCTATCTTCCACTGAGGAAGTCTAAGTCCTTTGACTTGGATATTTTGTTTGGATCATGCTTCCGTTGGGGAATTTTGCTGATCTCGCTTTGATAGCTTTCACTGGGGAATTTGGCCCGTGAGTGGAAGCTGAGATATCTCTGGGGAGTATTATTTCGGCGAGCCTCTCCAGGCTCAATTATTCTGAGATTATTTCGGCGAGCCTCTCCAGGCTCAATTATTCTGTGGGAGTATTGTTTCGGCAAGCCTCTCCAGGCTCAGTTATTCTGCATGAGTATTGTTTTTTGTTCAGCCCGAGAATGCGAACTGAGACGTCTTTTGGAGAGTATTATTTCGGCAAGCCTCTCCAGGCTTAATTATTTTGTGGGAGTATTTTTTCAGCAAGCCTCTCCAGGCTCAATTATTCTGTGGGAGTATTATTTCGGCAAGCCTCTCCAGGCTCAATTATTCTGTGGGAGTATTGTTTCGGCAAGCCTCTCCAGGCTCAGTTATTCTGCATGATGAATTGGTTTTTTTGTTCAGCCCAAGAATGCAAGCTGAGATGTCTTTTTGGAGAGTATTATTTTGGCAAGCCTCTCCAGGCTCAGTTATTCTGTATAATTTGTTGGATTTTCTGTATTTTGCCTTTTTGTTGATTTTGGCTTTTTCTGTGTTTTTGCCTTTTTTGTTGATTTTGGCTTTTTCTGTGTTTTTGCCTTTTTTGGTTGATTTCGGCTTTTTCTGTACAGAAATGTCTCTGAGGAGTATTATTTTGGCAAGCCTCTTCAGGCTCAGTTATTCTGAGAGAGTATTATTTCGGCGAGCCTCTCCAGGCTCAATTATTCTGTGAGAGTATTATTTCGGCGAGCCTCTCCAGGCTCAGTTATTTCTGAGAGAGTATTATTTCGGCAAGCCTCTCCAGGCTCGGTTATTCTGTATGGTGAGAGAGTATTGTTTCTGCAAGCCTCTCCAGGCTTAATTATTCTGAGGAAGTATTTTTTTAGCAAGCCTCTCCAGGCTCAATTATTCTGTACAAACTGAGGAGTATTGTTTGTATCCTTGCCTTTTTTCGTTTTCGGCTTTTGTTGACTGCTGTCATACACAAGCAATTTTCTATTTTTTCTATTTTATGCAATTGCCTCATGATGAGGTCTTTGAATGTGCAATTAATGTGCGTGATGCACAAATGCAAGTTTTATTATTTAATGTTTTTAGAAAAATGAATGGCTCCCCCTATCCTCTTCTTCTTGGAGGAATTTTGTCATTGATGTGAGGGAGGATTTCTGTTATTGCCAATACGGCCGTTATTCATTTCAGTATGCCCGTATTGAATTGAAAATTTGTTCATAACCCTAATTTTGGTACGGGCATACTGAACATGATACGGGCGTATTGTTTTTCTGAAGTTTATATATATTTTTTTTGTTGTTGTTTTTTTTTTTTTTTTTTTTTTCAATAAACAGAGAATAAGTGATCTTCCATTACACCTATCATCTGTATGCATGTATGCAGTATGATGCACCTAATTCTATTTGATTCACTTTTCAAAAGAATTAACCGATGCGTTTCTCTGTTTGGATTTTTGCCATTCCTCTAGACGGGCTGTGTGCTGCCGATTTCTGTAACCGAGGAATGATGCATGTTATATTGAGATTTGGTGTCATCAACCAAATGATTTTCCTTTCCTTTAGAAGATGTGTCAACCCTCCTATTGACTACTATATCTCCATGTTTCCACTAGATTATTCAAAAATCGTTTGGGACAAGAGAGAAAAGAAGGAAAGGATATATTTTCAAAAGTTTGTGTTTTAGAAGGGATTATTTATTTTTTGAAAAATGGATTTTGTAAGAATGGCTTGGCCAATGGTAGGCTTAAGTGTTTAGGCTTGTTTGATTAAACACTTATGAAGTTAAGCACGTCTTGGTTATTAACATTTGTGATTTGATAACTTGGATAGCTTTTCTTGAGCCCCTTCGTTGAATTCAGTTGGTGGTACCATCATGGATTTATTCTGTTTTTCGATTGCCCTAACTTTTGCCTAAAACACCCATTTGTGGAGTTTTAGCGGGCTTTTGTTTTTGTTCATTATTTTGTAACCCTAATTTTTTCCCAGGTCACCCTTTTGTGGGATTCCTAGCGGGTCTTTTGCTCTTATTTTTGCGCAGTCCCCTTTTTTGGGTTTCCTGCCGAGCTTCTTTTATTTTTAGGATTTTTGTCCTGAATGGATTTCTTTTTATCCATGACGGCACTTATTGAGGCCAAGGAAAGGTGCTCCAAGTTGTCGTGCACACTTCCACACAAAATGATGTGGGTTTATTGATTATTAAGACGATTTTAACCTCACTTATGTTCATTCAAACAGGGTTAAATAATGCGGTCTAGAATTTTATTGCAAGCAAGAAAAGAAGCAATAAAGAATTAATAAAGAATGATTTTATTATAATCATAATGGAAACATGTGCCCTATCGAGGCTCGGGGGTCGGGCTGTCCCCGAGGAGTAATCTCTAATAGTCATCAGGTCTATACATCCCTATCGGAAGGAGAAAAACACTTGACGACGACGACCGGCCTTAACGCTTGTGAACCGGCCTTCCTAAAGATCTGGCTTAAAGAACGTCGAGAAGGATCTTGGTTTCTCTTCGTCCTTTGATCTTTATAAGGGTTGTATCCTAACCCTTGTTTCCCCGGATTATCCTTGATAATGGGTAGCTCCGGGATTCCTTGGGAGTCCTTGCCTAATCCTTGTCCTGTCAAGTATCCGTTCTTGGTGAGCATGGAGGCTACCTTCTTCATTTCTCGGGGAAACGTTTCGACATTGGCGATTTCCAATGCTTGGAAGGCGGTTTCTAAAGCTTCCTCCGCTGCATCCACGTAAGGTATGGTGGATGGTTTGCTGATGAGTATGTCATCTTCAGCTTGTACAGTCACCAGTTTGTCACCCACTATGAACTTGACTTTCTGGTGGAGCGTAGAGGGTACAACTTTCGCATCATGAATCCAAGGTCGGCCGAGGAGACAACTGTATGCGGGAGTAATGTCCGTCACTTGGAATTCGACATTAAAGATAGTGGGTCCAATTTGGATTGGAAGATTGATCTCTCCCACCACTTCTCTTTTAGAACCATCGAAGGCTCGAACGATCATGTTGCTCGGGCGCATTTGGACTCCTTTGATTGCCACTTGCTCGAGCGTTCTTTTTGGCATCACATTCAAGGAAGATCCATTATCTACCAAGACTTTTGCGATGTGATACTCCTTGCACTTTTCAGAGATGTGCAAGGGCTTTTTGTGATTTGGTCCCTCGGCGAGGATCTCTTCATCGGTGAAAGTGAGGTGATCATTAGCCGTGATGTGACTAACAATCCCCTCAAACTTGTCTTGGGAGATAGTGTGCGACACATATGCCTCGTTCAAGACTTTCGACAGAGCTTGCCGATGCGGTTCGGAGCTTAGGATCAACGACAACAGCGTAATCTTTGCTGGCGTCCTATGAAGTTGATCCACGATGGAGTACTCGCTCTGTCGGATAAACTTTAACAGCTCATCTGTCTCCTCCTCGGATTCTTTTTCCTCGGTTTTCTTTTCTTCTTTTTCTTTATTCTTGGGGGCTTTATCATGAAGATCTTCGGGAATGTAGATCCTGCCACTCCTAGTCATGCCCCCAAGTCCAGCGATGTTGGAAATATCGCTGTCGGCAGAAGAATGGATGTCGTATATCCATGGCACAGCCTTATTTGATTCGTAGGGAAAAGGCCTTGGAGCGATGATCCTTAACGGCATTGGACCTTCCCCTTTGTTTCTCTTGATTACCAACAACGGAGTTGACGTGTGTTCGCTTGGCGCGGTTGTTGGCTTACACTTAATAACAAATGGCGTGCGATCCATCTTGAACATACGCATCGATTTAATCCTTTCTTTTTATTTACGTTTATTAATGAATTACTAGGAGGGATGTATGAAATGCAAACCTAGATCCCCCCATAATCTTTGATAAGAATGCATGATATGAGATGATGACGTTGAATATGCATGCATTGTGTTTATTCAACTAAGCATTATCATGTTTTTAGGATGTCCCTAAGATGATGCATGATATTGCTTGGTTTGGATAAATAACCCTTTTTTCTTTTTTGGGTATTTTTATTATATATATTTTTTTGTATTTTTGGGTGAAAAGGGAAACTACCTATATGAATGTGATGAAGGTAGATGTTAACACCATGTAATGGAAGATTCTTATTTCTATTTATTCTTATTTTAAAAGAATAGGAATGTTGTATGTTTAAAGAAATGCAATGTATGCTCAAACAATTTCACATAAACAATGCACAAACAATTCACTCATCCACGAACAGTCACGAGCGAATCACGAGGTAGGGGTATCCTGCAGAAAAGTGCATATTCAAGGTGGATCTAACTGTTCTCACCGGTCTGAGGCCCCCAAGGTGCCCCCATTATAGGGACCCAATTCCTCTCGTCGTAAGCCGATGGAAAGCTCCAACGCACTGTCGGACTCGAGTTCATGGTTATCACCTTGAGTGATGCTTTCCGACAACGGTCTACGGGCACCTATAGACCCATTCGACAACCGGCCGTACTAACATCCACTCCCTATGGCTTACCACTCATGCCCCCGGGTATAGAGGGAACTGTTGTGTGCAAAGGTTTGTGTGCAGTTTGTATTTCAAACAATTGCGAAAATTTAAACATACAACAGTTATTAAAGCCAAATAGGTAAAACATGTTATAATACAAGTGAGGGGTAATAAAGTAATTTTAACTATTATTTGTTAAAAATAATCTGTCACTAAATGGGACTGACTCTCGAAACCATTCCCCAGTGAAGTCGCCATCTGTCGCCACCGGCCCGAAACGGGCTTTCGGCATTCGCGAAGGATGGTTGGACTCTTTTATTTGTTTAAAAATATGGATTGCTAGAATGACTTATTCTCAAACTGAGACCTTGTCAAACGAGCAATTTTATAAAAAGGCTCACCAATCCATGTTAATCCCAAGCGGGACCCTCTATGGATTAGTGGTTTTCGTAAAAAGAAGGGTTCATGGAGTCGCCACCAATGTTTTACTCAAAACATTGGAAAAAGAGGTTTAAGGCAATCGATTCAAAAATCGACTTCGGTCATTACAACCAGAGTCGGGTAAGGGAGTCGGTTACGCGTGAGGAAGGTGTTAGCACCCCACAGCGCCCCTTTCGGGTTCCCTATGACAGATTATTTAAAAATAATAGTGCAAAATTACTAAATTACCCCTATTTATTCTAAGCAATTATAAATTAACTATCTACATGATGACAGTTTAAATATGTACACACAGAAAGCGGTAAAAGAAGGGACTTTAAAGAGATAAACCTTTGAAGCGTGCTTTCTTATATATCTTGACAGAAATTGGGAAGCGTTTTGGCGTTCCCTCCCTCTACAAGACCGCTCGCTCCCTCCTATAAAATTTTAACTATGGAAATCCGGAGGATTTCCCTTCGACTAGGTTCGAGACTCAAGCAAATGGCTCGTGACTCAAGAACTTCGTCGGATCAACTCTCCGAGTGATTTCTAGGCAGAGCACTGCTCAAAAAAACCCAGAATACTCAAGAAGAGGGTTAAAACTGTGTGTAAAAGTGTAAAATGACGTCCCATTGACGTCATATTTATAGGGAAGAGGCTCAATACGGTTTATGAGGGTCAATACGGTCAACATTGAAATTTTGAACTAATACGGCCGTATTGAAGTTCAAAAAACCTCAATACGGCCGTATTGAAGTTCAGTGCGGCCGTATTGAAGTTTAGTGCAGCCGTATTGAATTCAATGCAGCCGTATTGAAGTCCAGAAACTTCAATACGGCCGTATTGAGTTCAGTGCGGCCGTATTGAAGTTCAAAATGTTCAATACGGCCGTACTGAACCTCTGGGAGGCCGTATTGGGCTTCATTCCTCCCACTTTTCTTATTTTAGCTATCCTAAGACCTCTAAACCTATAGAGAACCCTCCTTGGGCCTTCTGGAAGTCCTTCTGGCTGATCTTCCTTCAGTCTTCGAGAGTCTTCAAGCTTTATTTCCGACCCGGACAATTTTAGGGGTCTACAGCGAGATCTTCCATTTTTAAAATAATTTCCTCTCCTCAAGTCCAAAGTTAGCCAACATGCTTTAATGCCACACCACATTCTTAGCATTTACACCTCACCATGCATCTAATATATACATCACATCAAGTCAATGCATATAAAGATTAACAACATTAGTCATGTATAACATACCAATTCTTAACACCTCAACCAATAATAGCATATAAATGCTTAACAATTCATCCAAATATAACATATCAAACATACACAACATATCAATGCTCATCAACATTTGAACTTTACAAATATAACATACCAATGTTTATTATCATCATCCTACATTATACAACATGCAATAGACACAAGTATTCTATTCATGTTCACCATATTCACCCATCATACAACATGCATCAATATACAATTTATCAAAATCACTTATCATACAATGAAAACCTTCACATAAAATAACACATAGGAAGTTCTACTACTCCTATCATGCTCATCCTTATCTCATATGAAAGACAAGAAGATTTTCTACAACTTTCATGAAGACCTCATGTTCTAATTCCATCATACCATGTTGAAAATTGTAAAAACTGCAATAACTTGCTTAAATGATGATAACTTGGCATTTACTCACTAAAAAGGTCATACTTGGAGTTATAGACCTTCTTTATAGGTGATTCTAAAGCCATTGGAAATATAACATCCGAGACTACAACTTTTATGAAGACCCCAAGACCAAATTCGATCATTTACCCTGTTGCTGTAGCGCTCAATCTGGCACTTCATTTTTGGATTTTTGCCAACTCAATTTTTCTCCATGATTATAGTGCTCAACAATGGTTGCAGCATTGGATCTTTGCCAATCCAATTTTTCCCATGGTTGCAGCGCTCAATTGCAGCTCTAGTACTGGACCTCGACCAGACCCTATTTTTCCCATGGTTGTAGTGTTCAACTACGACTATAGCATTGAGTGTAGATTTTGTTTGCATTTTCATGGTTTTCCCTTCGTTTCTCACCTGCACCTCACAAATTTTCCTATTAAAAACCATTTACAAATCATTATCACTACTAGATTCATACATATAACTCAAAAATTTCATAAACACCACATACAACCATCAAAGTATCAAGATCACCCATTTTTTCCCAACTCATTCAAGAACATCCATAACCCCAACTAAACATGCAATCTACTTAACTCAACCAATTCAGCCATGAATCACATCTTTGATGATGATCCAACCACATGCAACTCCAATTTAGCAATATTTCAAGTTTTAGCTTCCTTTACCTTGATTTCGAGCTCTTTGAGGAAGAAGAAGAAGAAGGGAACATAGAACTCCAAGAGCTCTAGTTACTTGAATGAAGGAGAGAGGGAGAGGAAAGAAGAAACAACTTTGAGCTTCCAAGGTAGCACCCCACCACACCACCACAGCTTACTTTTCCTCCTTCACAGGTTAGCCATGGAGAAGAAAGGAACTCCAACCATGAAACTCTCAAACACTCTTAAGGCCTGTGAAGAGAAAAAGAAACAAAAAGGGGCTCAATGTTACATTAACTGGCTCAAGTCTTTTCATGATTATTGTATTGAAGCCAAATGAGACCAATTTTGATAATTATACTTTTAACCTTTGCTTTTTTTCTTCTCACACCCATTATTTTCTTCCTCACGAAATATCCCTATCTACTAACTATTTTTTCTTCTTATCCTATTATACTTTTTTTTTCATTTCTTGTCGATTTAAAGAAAACTAGTATTTTTACAAGTGAAAATTTCAATAATGGTAATAAAGTTTAACTTTAGGACTTTGTGCATATAACACAATAAAATACTTTTTTTTATACCATTGTAGGGTAATTTTTAAAACTTATTATCAGAGTGAGTTTTTTTTGAAATAATTTTTCACTTTGGAGTGGTCAAAAAGGAGTTCACTAATCAATTCAACAACTCTCATACCACGTAATTATTATTTATTATTTTTTTTCCAAAATTTGGCTAAATCAGCGCTTCGTAACATGTTGCAACTTGTACATAATCTGTGTACATAAAGCTCAAGGGACTTATAGAATGGGTTTCCTTTTTATGATCTTATTTTTTTGTTCTGAGGGATATGAGTCTTCCCTTTTCCTTCTTCTAAAACCTTTCTTCTCCCTTTGTAATGGCTAGTAGTTGTGAGGAGTTCCAAATAGTTGTGTTGCAGAATAGGCTAGAAGTCGTGTGAAGTTTCCTTTTCCCTTTTCTCCCTAGCTGATTTTGGTTTTCCAAAAGGTAAGGGAAACTTGCATTGTGGTTATCTCACATGCATGTTTAGTGGTAACCTTCTAAATCCCTAATTTCTCATTATGTTGATTGATTCTTGGTGGCTAAGTTGTGGGTGTGGAAATTCTTGAAGCTAGGCCTTTTTGCCTATGGTGAATCTTTGATTCATGGCTGCATGTTACTTTTGATGGTGAAATCTTGATGTGTTTGTTTTGTATAGTCATTATTTAAAAAATGTTGGTTGTTGGTTTGCTAAGTGCAGTTTGGACTAAATAAGTTCTACATAACTGTAGAATTGATGTTGTGTCGGGTTTGCCTTCACCAAATCGGGCAACTCAACCAAGGGTTTTCCTTTTCTCACATTAGGCATAGGATCGATGGTGTCGGGTGTGAGAGAAGGGAATAATCTTGAGTTGGACTTGCATCGGGTGTGATTCAAATGGTGTCGGGCATGGGGAGAGAAACTCATCTCTACTTGGGTTCATGCTGAGCACTGATGGGTGTGGGTTTGGAAGAGGCCCTCTACCTAATTGGAGCTAGGCATGGGTTTTTCCATGCTAGGTGTGAGAGAGTGGGGTACTTTTTGCCTCAATCACGTTGGGCATGAATGGTGCGACACCAAGTGTGAGTGAGATAAAGAGTTTTCTATCTCAATGGCGTTGAACATCGTTTTGAGTAGCGTTAGGTGTGAAGTGCCTGCTATTGAATTGTTGACCTACGATGAATTATAGTTGAATATTGATGATAAAGTTGTTTGTATGTTGATATATATTTAGTGATGAATATATATGTTGTAAGTTGATAGTTGAATTGATGATGTTAAAATGTAAGTTGTATGTTGTATAGTTGTTAAGTTGTGAAGCTGTGGACATGTGGTTGAGATACATGTCTTAATTAAAGATACATAAATGTTAGAAGTGAATTATATTATTTTAAAGTTAATCTTTCCTCTAGGGTCTATGTGGTTTGATTTGAAGGTAATCGAACCATATCCTTGTTGAATGACTAACCAAGTAAAGCATGAAGTTAGAGACTTGGTTTCTAACTTAGTTGTATTGGATGGTAGTCGATGGAATAATCTCATAGGTGACTTAGTATTGCAATCTAATGTCGTGGTAGGCCTATACCCAAACTTTTCTACCTTAATATAGTACTATACTTTCTAGTTTAAGTGACAAAACCTAATAAACCAAACTTATTTTTCTATACCTGGCTCTCTTTGAGGCCTAACATTATACTATACTTGACTTGACTAAGATAGGTTTAATGTTGTAGATAGAATCAAATCAAGCTACTTAAATTGTTCACCTCTATTATAGGAGATTTCCTTAATTAACACGTGTGATGATGCATTAGTTTTAAATATTTGTATGTTGAGATGTTGAGCAAGCTATTAAGTTGGGAGTGATGCTATTGTTGATATATACTTTTGTTTCCTTTGTCATATCATTGTATGTTGTTTCTTTCATAAGCTTACCCTTATTTTTGTAGTTGGGACTGCTATGACCATAGTTAGTATGTGAGCTAGGTAGGATTAGGTGGTTGGTTGACATGATGGTGGTGAGACATGCTAGAGGTAACATTTTTTGTATGACTCCTTTAGTGGAATCATATTCTGGGAGTTCTCGATCAGTTGCCTAGAGCATATTTTTCTAGTGACTTAGCCTATGATGTATTATATATGTGTAGGATTTTATAAGCTGCATTTATTCCATATATTTTACCTTATGATTGTTAATTTTAACTTTTGTTTTGATTTTAATTTTCTGTAATAAGTGTGGTGACATATTAAGTTATTACAATTTTTATCTCTCCTCTCGTCTTCTTATTCCTTCTTTTTCTCTTTCTTCCTTCTATCTTGCTTATCTCTATGAATATTGATGTAAACTTTATCAATATTTTATATTTTAAATTATTAAATATTTAAAATTAACTAATATATAATTTCACTAAATTTAAAATTAAATTTTCAAAATTTTAAAATATGGTAGAAATCAAATTGTCATATCATAATTAAACATATGAAATTTAAAATTTTTTAATTAATTTATTCAAACAATACGTTTAAAAAGTAAAGAAATTTAAATCAAAATCAATCAAATTTCAATCATTTCAAATTTTAATGTTGCTAGTCAAAACACAACCTATTACAAATGTCTGAGCTATTTACAAAATTATGTGAAATATACCTTGAAAAAGAAAAAGAAAAATGTTAAAAATATGTTATCATGAGAGTGAAAATCTTACTCTCTAAGTTATCAGTAATGTCAATTTAAAAATAATTAAATTATGTTTGTATTTCCTATAAAATTTATGTGTATATATAACTTTGTATGAATATTTTAGAAGACATACATGCACAAATATTTTAAATTTATCAATGTTTTGTCTTGCACACAAAATTTAAGACTAGTATAAATTCATCATGTTCATTCTGTGGTGATTTTTCTTCCTTTAATAGATGTGGGATTTTATATTCATTTGACATTTATTTATTCAAACTTTATTTTTTTATATATTTTTTTTATGAATTCATATAACTTTTGAATGTTTGCTAAAAATTGATGAAGCCTTTTCAAATATTATAATTCTAGAAAATCTATTCAACTAAATATAGTCTTATAATATGAATCAGTTAAAATCTTAACGATAAAATATGGTGTCTAAAAAGAATTACAAAATCTTAATTACAAAACTTATAATTTATTATATTCTTTTAGTTTGAGCGAATTTTGATTTAGGTTCCTATAATTTTTTTTTTATCTTTTTAAAAATTTTAAACATTATTATTTTTTATCATTTTACGATTTAAATTTTTATAAAATATTTTTATTTAACTTTCAAATTTTAAAAATTTAAAATTATTAATAATAATTTTAAGGTAGATAAATATCATTCATTTTAAGGATATAAAAAATTAGATATTATAAACTAATACAATATTATTAATAATTGTAAATGAAATCTAAGATAATTACTTAAAATTTTAATGAACAAATAAGCAGTCAAAAATAATTATATAATAATATGAATTTAAAACAGTCATTTTAAGTTTTAGAGGAATGAAAAATTTTACATGAACCAAAATAAAAAATCACTCATTTTTGCACAGACTAAAAATATATTTAATCTATTTTTATTAGTCTTTTAAACTTAAACCTTAAAAATATTTAATTATAAATATGCTTAATTTTTAAACAAATTTAATTACAATACGTTTAAGAACCCTAAATTCATTTAATTCTTAATTATAAATCTAAACCTTAACTAAAAAAATATATGTTAAAATATTCTTTTAACATCTTAGTTCAATATATTCCACTAAATATTTTTTATATTACTATTTAATTATAAATTGACATATATGATAAATTTATTAACTTTTATAATAATCATTTTAAAAAATCATATTAATAATAATTTATAGTATAATATTTTAATCAACAATATGAATAAAAATTGTAAAAAAAGAAATAAAAATCTACAACGTGTCACGTCAAAAGATAATGGATTTTTCATTAATATAAATCAAACTCGGTACAAAAAATTATAATCAATCGAGTTAAACTTTCTTATTACACTACATATTGGATGGCTTAAGTGTGATCATTATTAAATTTTCAATACACTTATATTGGGGCAATTATGTCAATTAGTGGTGCTCAAGGATCGGTTTTTGGAAATGGATCGAGTTAAATTTGGACTAAATAAAGATGTTCAAACCAATCAAAATGCCATTAATTATCGGCTCAAATTTGAATTCTTTTTTCTATTTATTATGCTGAATCCAAATAATAAGAAAAATTGGGACAACAACTTTTTTAGGCCATCGAAAAAAGAGCACAATCAGCCAGGAACTAACATGCATGCATGCCGTCAATCTTTAATGAATAAAAGAAATTGTAAGATGCTATGGAAAAACACATTCAATGATTCAAAAGAGACCTTATGATCAATTGAACATCCATGAATGCTAAGTGCTAACTGTACTTGTACTCGTTGGGAACCCTAAGCAACCAATAGCGACAGACATAGGGACATAGATGAGGACAGAATAGCACAGTGACCAGCGAGAATGGAGGGCTGATGTCAACATATGAGAAGCAAGAACTTGGCTTAGCAACAATGCTGAATAAATGGGATTCATTTTCTATGACCTAATTAAGTCTACTTAGCCTTAAAAGTTAGTCAAAGACCACCAACTACACAAATAAATTGTACTTCTTCCGTTTTTTTTTCATAATCGTTTAAGGTTTTGCACGGGACTTAGTTTTCAAAAATATTTATTACTTACTTTCCTATTTTACCCTTTATTATTTTTTACATTTTTTAGACTGTTGAACTGCAATCTACTCCATTAATTATTAATGCATTGATTACACGTGAACTGTAACCTACTGTATTTAATTATATCTGTCCGTTTTTTTGTTTTTTTATAATATTTTGTTGGGAACATATTGTTCTTATAAATGCACATTAACTTTATATGGGTAGTTAGAGAAAAAATAGGTAGACATTAAAAATAAATACATACATTGTTCAGTAAACATGTATTAATTATCAAGGGTAAAAATGAAGAAAAAAAATTAATAAGTCATTGATTTTAGTAAAATGACAATGAAAAAAAAATAACAAATTCTGACAAAAGGACTATGAAAAAAAAACGAAGGGAATAAATCGGTACATGATAATTGATTATTGTTTTAACCTAATTAGTAGTCTTAAGTTTAAGTTTTGAGTATGCAATTGCATAAATATTTCGAGAAAAAACTGTCACCCATAATAATTTTATCCAACTTAAAAATGATTGTCTTGAGTAATTGATACTTGATACCTACAATATAAAAAAAAAATTAATTTAAGAGGTGATAACTATTCTCCTATTTATATATGTCATTTTGGTTAATATTACTAGTTAATATGATATCTTCAATATTATTATAAAGTTTGTATAATTAAAGATTTATAAGCAATCAAATTGACTTAATAAAGCCCTCAACAATCGGTAAAATATATTCTAGCACTATCTTGTATAGTTAGTGTTTTAGCCAAACACAATCTCTAAAGCTAATTCATTAGTTAAGGGTTTGAGATGAATCTATAAAATAGTTAGAATAAGAAAATTAACTTATGCATATTTTAATTTGTATAAAGTTTTCATATTATTTCTCTAAAATCCTATTTTTAATTAATGCATAATTTTTTTTATCAACAAAAACAAAAATAGTATATTAAAATAGTACAAGAAATACCAAAACCATATCCAAATTAGCACATAATTAAGAAAAGTATCATCCCAAGAATAAAACCAGTTGATATATATAGTTGGTTACTATATATATTAAAATTCTAGGGGAATATATATATATAATAACCAGTCAATCAATCATCATCCCAACTATAGCAACATCAGTAAGTTAACATTCAAACATTTTATCCCCAGCACCCAATTGTTTTATGCCACTCTATAGAAACAGAATTTCAAAAACCCATCTTTACAGCACTAGATATGACTTAGACCGTGATTAATCAATCTACATGCCCTATTGGCCCAAAACTTCTATATATGCAAAATGATATAAAAACTATTCCAAATTTTTGTTGTTGCAGTAGTTTCTCTCTAAACCCCCACCAATTAGGACCAATTGTTAGTAAATCAGATTCAACAACTAACCTCTTATTATTGTATTATCATTAATTTGTGTATAAATTAATTTATAAAAAAATTTATATTAACTTTTTCCAAAAATTTATTTTTAATTTATATATAAACGACTAATTTTAATTTATGAAAAAATTATTTTATTTTTTCTTCTGAAAGTAATTTTAAAAGAAAAATTATCTAAACAGACGTTCATACTTATATACAATATTTTTACGATATCATCACTTATTGATGTGAGATATTTAATAATTATTCAAATTCATACTCCCATAAACCAATCTAACTTGAGTACCGTTACAATCAACTTTTGATCTCTGAATTATAAAGGTTTACTAGTATTAGGTTATTATATTTTTGGAATTGTTGATTTCAGATGGTATGGAGTTTCTTTTTATTTATTATTATTATTATGATAATTTAGTTGAAAAAACATGCACGCACCATATGAATTTTGTCAAAGTATGAATCAAATATTTGGGGAAAGGTTTTAAAAATAAGAGCGAGAAAATAATAAGATAAGTGGAGAATGATCCTATTATAAAATATTTTATTGTACTGAATGGTAATCTTTTGGTATTTACTACAAAGAAGAAAGTTTATGACTATGGTTTCATTGATTTGATTAATATGAAAATTCAATAAATTTACAAACATGGATGTGAATCTAATATTCGTTTTATTTTTATTGATCTAAAAGATAACTGTTTGAAAACACTTATAATTATAAAGGTATCATAGTTTCACCTTCATTTTAATTCTCCATTCATACGTACGTATACATTCACAGTAAACTTGTCTGCAAAAGAAATATAAAACGAAACTCAGTTTAATTTCTTAAATAACAAGAGTAAATTAATATACGTGCTATTTAGGCAAAGTCTCATTAGGGATAAATTAATTAATCTACTGCTACTTTTTCTTTAAGAAATATTCATATAATCTGGATATATACACCAAACAAGGCAACGTATATACACTTTTGATTCATCAATGTATATTTTCATCGACAAAGTGGTTGAAATTTGAACTACATAAAACAAGTTAATTAAATTAGAACTAAAATAAAAGATGTCCAAACCAATTAAAATGCCATTAATTTATCAACTCAATTTTGAAATTTTTTTATTTATTCAATCTTTTTATAGGAAAAAGGGGGGAACAACTCTTTTCGGCCACCGAAAGAAAAGGCACAATCAGTCAGGAACTAACATGTATGCATGCCGTCAATCTTTAATGAATAAAAGAGACTCTAATATACTATGGAAAAACAAACATTCAATTATTCAGAAAAATAAAAAAAAGACCTGATTATATGATCAATTGAACATCCATGAATGTTAACTTGTACTCGTTGTAAACCCTAAGCAACCAATAGCGACAGATCATAGGGACATAGATGAGAACAGTGACGGACAAGAATGGAGGGTGATGTCAACAAATGAGATGAAAGAACTTGGTCATTAGGCAACAATGCCGAATAAATGGGATTCATTTTCTATGACGCAAGTCTACTCAACACTATTATTACAATTTGAATTTTAGACCTAACTCGGTCTTAAAAGTTGGTTTAAGATCACCAAATATGTGAATCGATTAATGTGTGATTGTTCCATTATAATAAATGGTCTTAAGTTCAAATTTTGAATATGTAATTACTTTAAATATTTTGTACATGAAAACTTTGATACTTATAATGATTTACTTAACTCAAATAGAATTACTTCTAGAAGAGGATACTCATTGTATAGTCAAAATAATTTTAGTTTTAAATGGTGAAAATTGTTCCCCTAATTATATACGCACCAAAATGATTATTTAATGTGAGATTTTTAACACACATATAACATTTGTAAAAATTAAACATTTATTTGCGGGTTATCTCTTAATAACTCAATAACAAATGACTTGATAGAGTTTACAACGATTGATAGGATAGATAAGTTTGAATATTACCTTAAAATTTGAGTTTTAGCCAAACTCAACTCCTAAAACTAATTCATTAAAGTTTTGAGCTAAATTTCTCTTAAAAACACTTATAGATGAAAATTTTTTTTAACTTCATAACATATGAATTAAAACTAACTTATGCATAAGTTAATTTATAATTATTTTTCATATTAACCTCTCAAAAACTTATTTTTAACATGGACATAAGTTAATTTGTTGAAGTTTTTTTATATTAACTTCTTCAAAAACTTATTTTTTTAACTTTTGAATAAATTAAGTTTAACTTATAAAAAAACTTATTTAATTTTTTTTATTTTCATCTCTAATGTGCTTTTGAAAAAAATTATCTAAACAAACCTCTAATAAAGATTGTCTCACATTTATATACCATATTTTGATTCTATAAGAACTAGCTAATGTAAGATCTCCAATAATTATTCAATTTCAATTTTCAAGTACTTTCGATGATTTTTTTTAAAATTTTGCATAAGGCAAAAAATAATTCCTAAAGTACATTATAAAATATAATTAAATTTAATTTTAATGAATCAACTATTTCTTCTCATAACTAAATTAATTTTCCTTATTATAATTATTTTAAGAGAAATTTTATCCTACCCCTGTAAATTTGAAGAGTTTTGGAATGGTGGATTTCAAATGGTTTCACGGTATTTATTATTTTATGATAATTCGGTTAAGAAAACATGTAGTCATTGATTGTATATGGGTTTTGACATCAAGTTTGCGAATAAAGGTTTTGAAAATAAGAGTGAAAAAAACAATGGTGTCAAAAGATAATGCTATAAAATATTTTGCTGTTTTTAATGATTATCTTTTTCGCCTTTGGCACAAAGAAGAAAGTCTATGTTGATGTTTTTGTGGTTTAAATAATATGAGAATTTATTAAATCTATCACCATGATATCTTTTATTCATAAAATGAAATGTTAAATAGGAGATGATATTAAATAGGAAACTTTATGACATAAATTCCTCAAAGATCAAATTGTATCATTCATTAGTAGTTAAATCGAAATTTGGTAATATCTAATTTAACTCAAAACTTTATATATTGAATTGGGTGGGGGTTAGGAAATATTACCTCTAGTATAAAATAATCTATTTGAATAAATATGTTGATGAAAATAATATTTTAATAGTCTAATATTGCGTTTTCATGATATGAATTCGGCACTTCCTTAACTATGACCATGGATATGAATCTAATGTTGGCCTGATTTTCATTAATATAAATAATAACTGTTCTAAAATACCTGTGTTTATAAAGTTAGCGTTGTAACTCTTTTTTTAATTCCCTCATTTGTATACGCATGCATTCACCGTATTGAAAAACAAGAGTGCTATTTAGGTATAGTCTCATTAGGGATAATTGAATTCAATCTACTGCTACTTTTTCATTGAAAAACATTCATATAATCTGATACACCAAAACCATCTCAAACAAGGCAACGTGTATATATAGTGTATACACTTAAATTTCATGAATATATATTTTCATGTAGTCAAAACTAGAACCAAAAACCTAGATAGCAATTGTTCCGAAGCGTCATTTTCTCTTCTGTCACACAAACCAGCCACCCACTACGTAAACAAAAGCATTAAATTATTGAGTACGCGCTAGTGAACATATGTTACGTGCAGACACACCAAAGAAAGTGCTATAATATTGCACATATATAACACACACACATGGGTTGTTGAAAACTGCTACTTGCTAAAACAGAGATATGCAATTTCAGAATATATGTGACAACTCATGAACACACACACACACATCACCACCACGCTAGTCTCGTCATGTGATGTGATGGGTCCATCACCTATCTCTCTTCAAATGCTAATAACCATTAACCATTAACCAAACACACAGTGTATGGTCCATTCATTATTAGTGACATTAGTTTGACACTAACCATGACGATCTAAACATTCAATTCCACTGCCTCTGAATGTGACCCTTCTGAGATTTTGTGACCGAGTTGAACGAATTGAAGAAATATAGCAACATGCAAAAAGAGGTCCCCGAGTTGTGTAACTAGCTAGCTATACAATAGCGACGTTGCATATATGTCTCAGTGACATAATACATGTTAAAGCATTTGCGTGTTTGTGGCATGCAAGTTGAAATCTGCAAAAGCATGCTACTCAAGTGTCAAATTAATTAATGATTCTGGGCTTGTGTGTTCTTAGAAATCTGCAAGCTATTATGACATAATTTGGTGGTTACAATTGCAAGAGAGAAAACAATAACCATGTGCTGCATAAGAATCTTTTAATTATCTTCTTTAGTTTCTGGACCAACACGCCTAATTCCAGTGCTTTATACAGTTAAATGATCGATTAATTGAAATCACTTTTTAAATATTTTTATATGCATGCGTTTCTTTCACGTAACTGCATGTGTGTGTGACCACACATGACTTTTCTGAATGCCAGCTTCGTTTTATGTTCTTCCCGTTGATGTTTGAAGTATCTTAAAATCAGAACTTGGAAAGTTTTGTTATTCATAACTCTCGGACATTTTAATTTAAAGGATTTTAATAGCATCAATTGTAGCTAAGTGATAGGATATGCGTAACTGATGGTATTAAATAGCCATCAAGCTAAAAGATGTGTCTGTAATTAAGCACGTACCTAGTGATTGAAGAACTGAAACTGAATATCTCTTTTAAACTAGAGGGGTTAAAGCAAAATGCTAGCTGTATCATTTCATCTGCTAATCATGGTTGGCATAACTATGAGAATCGAACTATGTCGATCGAAAAGTTTTATGTAATTTCCTTTCTCAAGTATGTTATTCAAGTGTTAAGTTTTTATATCCTTCATATATATGACGATTTCTTTGTGACTAAATCTACTTCTATCTCTTCTAAATATTTTCTTTACTAATCGTTGAAAATCACAACTTTTAGTCTAGAGAGACACTATTAAATAATATGCGAACCTATAAAATTTATAATTTTTAACAAATTTTAACTTTTAAAGAGAATTAAAAGATAAAATTTATGAAATTATAGAAATAAAAAAAATAATTAAACTTTACTTCATTTTACGTCTAGCATATATTTTATTTTAACTACCTTTTTATCCTTAAAGTTACATGAGCATTACCTTTTAGACTCGATAGTTAAGAATATTTCATTTTAGTTGTTATATATATATATATATAAATGAGAGTTATAATAATACTGGTATAACTTTTACTAAGTATATATTACATTCTCAATAACGTTATACTAAAGGTGAATTTTGTAAATCCAATTGCTAGATTAAAAATTATTTACTCTTAGATTATATATACAAAATTTTATATTAATCCAAGATGATTTGATACTTCATTTTTATAAACAAAATTGACGTAATATATACATTTCAAAATATACTAAAATATGAATACTTTGATTACCTTCAAGTTATTATTTAATTTTAACAAAATTTGATATAAACATATGAAATGATATGAACTTTCAATTTAATAGTTGAATTTACAAAATTAACATTTAATATAAAGTTATTGAGCGATGTAATACTTAATAAAAGTTACATTAGTGTTATTCAATAAAATGATATATATATATATATATATATATATATATATATATATATATATATATAAAGACTAAAATAAAATATTTTTAACTATAAAAACTTAAAGACAAATAAAAGGATATTTAAACTTTTTTATTGGTTATATCTAACACATATTCTTTCAAGATGAAAAAAAATGTTGATGTGTTTTAAAGTAATTAATATGACAATTTTAAGAGAAACAAACGGATGAAAACCTTTTTTTATCCGTATTAAAGTTATAATAATAGCGATAAGGTTGAAATTGATGACATATGTATACTATATATATAATTTAAATAAACATATATTATAAAGTATATTATATGTATATTTTTTTTATAAATATATATTAATTTACATGTTACTTTAATTTCCTAATAGTAAACTGACATTAATATAATATTGTATATTTTTAATAATAAAAATGACTACAAAATTAACTATAAAACTCTTTAGGACACATGAATAAATCAGCATAGTATTATATTTTAAAATTATTATGAGAAGTTGTTACACTATAATTTTTAAATTTAACCTCTAAATTGGAGGTTTGTAAAATTAAAGAGAATTAGTTCATTTTTGGGTAATAATATATATAAAAACATTTTACGTGATTACCTAATCATAAATCCATGACATATATAAAAAGTTAGTTTTACTTTAATTATCTCAAGAGTCATACTTAACATATTTTTTTATTAGTTGATAGTTTAATTGTTTTAAACAGTGTATAAAAATTGAACCGAAAAGTTAATTGTTAACCTTTTTTACTAATAGTTTGATTATTTTGGTCAATATATATTTGTCAATTTGATTAGAAAACTGTCATACCTCTGTTATTTATAATTAATCATAATCACTTATTGAAATCTAAAGGTTTCCATATCAACTACTAACAAATTAAAATTACTATAATTATAAACAAATTATACCACGAAAAACCAAATTATAATTTCCTTAATTAGTTGTTGCTTCCACAATTTTTTGGGGGTGTACATATAACCTCGTTGTAGCTTCCATTCATTATAGAAATAATATTACCTTGCGGGTGTACATATAACCTCGTTGTAGCTTCCATTCATGATATGAATAACATTACCAACCACGAGCATAATATATTTAAAAGAAAAAACTCTCTGAAATAGATGTTATTGAATGTTATTACGCGTGCGAATGAAACTTGTCGGGCAAAATTTTTACTCATTTTGGTGGGTTCATTCCCATGCTTTTAATTGACTGACACGCTTTACAAGATTCCTTACCATCAATTAATATGTTATCTACCTCCCTTTTCCTCCATATATGCATGCACATTATTACACAAGCTAGGTAAATAATAAATAATGACTTTACTATGAATAAAAGAATAAAAAGTTGGAATGAGAAGAAATTCATGATTGGTATACTTAAGAGAGAAAGGAGGGGCAAAAGACACACTTTCACATTTTGCAGTTAAAATTAATTATGAGGTTTGAACCAACAAACACACGAGAGCTATAGTGTTGACAACATGGAACAAAACATAAACACAACAAGTTTCGGAGATACCCAAAATATACCGTACGCATAAAATTTGATAGCTTTTTCACTCTTCATTTCCTTTCTGTTACCACTAATTATTTAACGTTTCATTCCACATTTGTACATGGCTATTGTTCCGGATCATACTAATAACGATAAACCCAACAAAATGCTTAACCACGTTGGGCCAAGCTTTTTATCCATTTGCACGAACAAGAAAATTATCCCAAGTCGTATTGCATGGATTGGACTGATAATAAGGTGTGCCACATACCATGTTTCCTTTTAGAATATTCTCGCCAAACACCATACCGGATTTGCTAGGATGACATGCTTCATCACTCATACATTCTCAAATTTAGTAAATTTAGTAGTGCGTAGAAAAAATGAATTTTTTTTTTATAAATTATATTATACATAACTTCAAAAAATATTTTTTTTGGAGAAGTTACCATGAAAGTTTTTTGTTTAAAATTAAGTTATGTATAAATTAATTTTAACTTTTAAACAAAACATTTTTATTTTTTCTTCTCTAAAATAATATTTATAGTGAAATTTATCCAAATTGGATTTAGGTTATGGTTTTTTCTTAACTTGGAAAATCAAGTTTAAAGATATAACTCTTCCTGTCCTCATCCTCGTACTTGTCTCACTGCATTTTTTACAATTTGTTTGTTATGTATAGAATATATATGTGTATATATATATATATATATTAAAAATATAAATTAATTATTTGTTTAAATTCACTTTTGGTCCCTATAATTTTGTGAATGCACAACTTTGGTTTCCAAATTTTTGTATTGCATATTTGGTCTCCATAGCTTTCAAAATTAAGTGATGTTTGTAACATTATGTTGTGAGTTGTTTATTTATTTTAAATTTCAATACTTAATTTATTTACGATGATGTATTGTTTTCATGTTTTAGAATTCTAATGATTAAGGAAATTCTTTTAGAGTTCAGTTGTTTGAGGTTATTTTGTGTTGAGGTCAAAGTTGACCAAGTTTGGAGGAAGTTATATAAGGTTCTTTGAACACTTGAACTTCATAGTTCATTTATTAGAGCTTTTAGAGAGAGGTTTTAAAGAGATAGACTCTAGAATCGAAAAAGATCTTTCTTTCTTCTAATTTCTTAGAAGTGCTCTAATTCTTCCTCGAAGCAGAGATTGTTGTAGTTGAGTAGAGATTCAAAGTTTAGGAGCTAAGAATCAGAAGGAGAAGTTATTGTACAAAAGTTTGGGGTTCTTTGAGTTTTCTTCTTTCTTTTCTTATTTCTTGTGAATTCGAGATAACTGACGCTAGTTGTTTGATTCTTTAAAGTTGTACCATGTTGCATTTGTTGTTCATTTGCCCATTGGTGGCTTAATTTGTTGTTTTTTGAGATAGTTGTTGAAGATGGTGCAATTGGGGTTTTGGGGTTGATGAACCAAAACCCAAAATTGGTGATTTCTTGATGTATTTATGTTGCATGTTGAATCTAATGTTGAATTTGTGTTATATAAGTTGTTTATAATCATTTTGATGGTTTGGATTTCAATTTTATACTTGTAGATGAGTTGATAAGGTAGGAGGTCCAAAAATGGTGAAGTTACATGTAGGGTTACCACAATTTTGTTGGGTCAATTTTTTATTGCCATGCGAAATTGGGGCAAAGACCATTTAAACCATTTTGGTTGGTCCAAATTTGCTTGGCTAAGTGAAGCTTAGACAAATTCACTTGAATGGTGTTTCAAGTCAAATTGGCTAAGCCAAATTTTTATGGTTGGGTGAAAATAGGGCATAGGCTATTTTGAAGTCAAATTGGTTAGGCCAAATTTTTATGGTTGAGTGAAAATAGAGCAGAGACTATTTTGAAGTCAAATTGGTTGGGCCAAATTATCGTAATCCAAAAAATTCTAATCTTATGACCAATGGTTTGGACTACCTTATGAAAAATCTCATTAATTAAGGAATGCTCGGCACTAGACTAATCCTCAAATAATGATTTTGAAAATAGATTCATGGAGTCGCCACCAATATTTTACACAAAATATTGAAAAAAGAAAAGATTTTTGAAAATCCAATATTGGCTTTAATAACCAAGATTGGGTTCGGGGTCGATTATGTGTAGGAAAAGTATTAAGCACCCCCACAATGCCCTAAGTCGGTACCTTATGACGAAGTTAGCATAATAATAAACAATATTTTAAATACTAATTCCCCTTTATAGATAGTTATTTACATACTTGAAATTTAAATTACACGATTTATCCTATAACGTCTACATGATTATTTTTATTTAAAAGTGTATTTATTAAAATAAGGAAGTAAGGGAGGAAGAAGGATATTGATTAGAATACCTCTTAGTCGAGCTTTATTGAATCTTTGAATGTAAAGATCCTCTAGGCGATTTTTGGCTACCTTACACATTACAACACGTCTCACTAATCTCAAGAATTACAAGGAGAGGGAAAGAGAGAAAATTTCGAGTTATCTAAGACTTCGTAGGTGAATTTTTCCAGTCCCAGGAGTAGTGTCTAACTCTACTATTTATAGACGTCAGATCTAACTAGAACGACTCGTTCTAGTTTCGGAACGGCCCATTTTGGGCCAATTTGTTAAGGCCAAAATTTGAATCTGGAACGACCTGTTCTAAAATCGAAACGGCCCGTTCCAGAATAGAATTTTTAATCCCTTTTTAGGAGATTGGAACGGCCTGTTCCAGATCGGGAACGACTTGTTCCGGGCTACTAAATCACCCTTGTTAGGTTTTGGGCCTTCTGATGTCATATTATGTCATTTTTGGGCTTCTGGGAGCTCTTATTCTTTGTAGTAGAAGTCAATTTCTTTGTTTGTGGGTCTAGACGAAATTAGGTGTCTATAAATACTCCTCTTTACTTGTCCTTTAGGATAACTAGGTGTTTGCTTTTCTAAAGGCAAGTAAAGACGTAGACATTTCATTTGGGTCTTTTCTCTGTCTCTTCGTGTTGGTGCTTCACGTCGTTTCCTTCGAATAGGTGGGTTTACCTATATCCTTGCCTTTCGGAGTAGTTGAGTGTTGGATTGTGTATTCCTTGGGTAACAAGGGTGGCAAATTGTACACTTGATCTTCTGTCTTCGAGTAAATGCTCCATGCCATTTGCTCTAGTTGCTTTTCCTGTGATAGTGAGGTGAAAATCCAGATCTTTACTTTCACTTCAATAGTGTAGGTATTTCCACATTATTTCCTTCGAGTAGATGGGTTTACCTGTATCTTTGCCCCTTGGAGCACTTGAGTGTTGAGTTGCGTGCTCTATTGGGTGTCAAGGGTGGTAAACTATACCATCTAGACTTTTAGTTCAATGTAGAAACTCTATGCTGCTTCTACTTATTTTGTAGTAGTGTGATCTTTATTCATTGATCATTGAAGAATGAGTATATTCTGAGCTCAGCCTCTACAGGCTAGATTGATATTAAGGCTTCAATTGGCCTAGTCCAAATCGTGTACTGGTTTTGAGGATCTAGTGAACCTTTTTTGAGCTTGTACTAATTTTGAGGGTCCAACAACCTTTTTCGAGCTTGTATTGCTTTTGAAGGTCCAGTAACCTTTTTCGAGCTTGTACTGGTTTTGAGGATCCAATAACCTTTTTCGAGCTTGTACTGGTTTTGAGGGTCCAATAACCTTTTCCGAGCTTGTACTAGTTTTAAGGGTCCAGCAACCTTTTCCAAGCTTGTACTGGTTTTGAGGGTCCAACAATCTTTTCCGAGCTTGTACTGGTTTTAAGGGTCCAACAACCTTTTCTGAGCTTATACTGGTTTTGAGGGTCCAACAACCTTTTCCGAGCTTGTCATCAACCTTTTCTGAGCTTGTACTGGTTTTGAGGGTCCAACAACCTTTTTCGAGCTTGTACTGGTTTTGAGGGTCCAACAACCTTTTCCGAGCTTGTACTGGTTTTGAGGGTCCAACAACCTTTTTCGAGCTTGTATTGGTTTTGAGGTTTCAACAACCTTTTCTGAGCTTGATGTTGAGTATTTCTACACGGCTTCTCCAGGTCTAATGTTGTGATGTTGAGGAATTTGGTGATGCCCTTGTTTGTTCGCTTGACTTGTAGTGAAGACTGCCTTAAGGATGACAGACATGAGGTGTTTGATGTGCCCTTGTGCTGATGGGTAGAGGAGTGGATGAATGATAGAGATTATGGTATTGATGATCAAGTGTGGATCGTTGTGGTGCCAGTGTGGATTTGCTTGACCTTGTCAAATTATCTAATGTGATCCCCTTGCTGAGGATTTCCTAGCATTCTTTCATTATATTTATATGTATATATATATATATATATTATTTTTTATTTTTATTTTTATTTTTATTTTTATTTTTATTTTTTTATTGGTGATGGATGCATATTTCATTTATTGCTTATTTTAGATAATTCCCCTTTGCTAAAAATAAAAAATATTCTTTATGGATATGCGTCTTGCGTACACCATACACACATAATAGGCCTTATAGACATTTACCGTTATTGAGTGGCATTTCATTACTCTTTTCAACCTTTTTTTTTTACCATGGAACCTTCCGGATTAACCATCATTTGTTAGGAGTTCATACAGGACTATTTTTGTTTATTTGTTTTCCTTTTTATCAGGCCGATTCGATTCTCATAATAAAACACGTCATTTAAACATATGGGTCAAGAGAAATGAAGAAAAGTGGTATCTTTATTATAAATCAAAAAAAGGCTTCAAGAAAGGATTATAAATAGGGATTTAGTAAGAAAGGCTGGCTGAGGTAGGCCAGTGTTTTGGGCTCAAGCAAACATGTTTTTGAGAAACAAAAATAAACATCCTCATAATTGTCTGACCTGCAACACTTGAACCTTTGACCGAATTTTCCAGAGGGTTGATAGGGTTCCTAGATCACCTTTTGGTTTTCGGTCATTATTTTGTTATTAAGGTTGGACCCATTATCTAATATAATTTTGTTAGGGATTCTATATCGGCATATTATGTTTTTCTTGAAAAAATTGACCACCACTTTACGGGTTACATGTGCATATGACATGGCTTCGACCCATTCAGTGAAATAGTCGATGGCTATGAGAATAAATCTGTCCATTCAAAGATTTAAGTTCAATGGGTCCAATGACATCCATTCCCCACATTGAGAATGGCCAAGGTGACATCATTACGTTGAGCTCGTTGGGTGGGACTTGGATATTATCAGTATATACTTGGCATTTCTAACATCTTCTCGCATACGAGATATAATCTTTTTCCATGGTTGACTAGAAATATCTTACCCTCATGATTTTCCTGAGCATGACCTGTGCCGTCATGTGGGTACCGAAAGTTCCCTCGTGGATTTCCTTCATTAGGGCTTGAGCTTCCTTATGGTCGACACACCTTAACAGGATTGAATCAAAGCTTTTCTTATACAGAATGCCTCCATGTAATGAGAATCTGACAACTCTACACCTAATCATTTTCTTATCATTGTTGGATGCTTCAATCGGGTATTTCCCCCATTCGATGTATTGTTGGATGTCAAAATACCATGGATGGACATCATCTTTTTTATCCAAGGTGCAACAATGAGCTTTCACCTCGTGCTGTGTGATTATAATGATCAACATTTCACATCCTTCTTTTGTGGCAAACATGGAGGACAATGTGGTTAGAGCGTTTGCTAGCTAATTTCCTTCTCTTGGGGTATGTTCAAAGTTGATTGATTCAAACTAGGATATCAAACTTTGTATACATTCCTGGTAAGGAATTAATTTATGATCTTTAGTTTCCCATTCATCCCTTAATTGATGTATTACCAAAGCCAGTCACCATAGACTTTTAATTCTATGATGCTGTTGTCAAGAGCAGCTTGCAAACCCAATATGCAGGCCTCATATTCGGCCATGTTATTGGTACATTCGAAGTATAGTCTAGCCGTCACCGGGATGTGTTTTCCCTAGGACAACATTAGTATGGCGCCTATCCCATGCCCCATCAAGTTTGAGGCTCCGTCGAAGAACATGGACCATGATTCTTTCTTGGCTTATTTTTCTTCCTCATTTCCCAGAGCTAATATCTCTTCATCGGGGAAGTCATCCTTTATTGCATGTCCTTCATTGGTCGATCCATTTGCTAGGTAGTCAACCAAGGCACTTCCTTTGATTTCCTTTTATGGTACATAGAGGATGTCATATTCCGATAGCAGTACTTGCCATTTGGAGACCCTCCTAATGAGTACAGGCTTCTCAAGTAGATACTTGATGGGATCCATTTTTGATACCAACTAGGTGGTATGTCTTAACATATATTGTCTCAATCATTGCGCGGCCCATACCAAAGCACAATAGGTATTTTCCAAAGGTGAGTACCGTGTTTCGTAGTCTGTGAATTTCTTTCTTAGATAATAGATAGCTTGTTCTTGGTTGTTAGTCTGACATTGCTGACCTAACATACATCTCATGGAGCTCTCTAACACTGTGATATATAGAATTAGAGGTCTTCCTTCAATAGGGGGCATCAATATCGGTGGATTTGTTAGACATTGCTGGATCCTATCAAAGGCAATTTGGCATTCCTCATCCCACTCCATCAATTGATTCTTTTGGAGAAGTTTGAAGATGGGAGTACACGTATTGGACAATTGGGATATGAAACGAGCTATGCAGTTCACTCTTTCCAAGAAATCCTCTGACTTCCTTTTTCGTCTTTGGAGGTGACATCTCTATGATGGCTTTGGCCTTATCTGGGTCTACTTCTATCCCCTTTTCGCTGACAATGAATCCAAGGAGTTTTCCTGATTGGACTCCGAAAGTACATTTAGCATGGTTTAGCTTTAATTGGTACTTACACAGTCGATTGAATAATTTTCTCAGATGAACGAGGTGATCATTCTCGTTTTTTGACTTAGCGATCATGTCATCTATGTATACCTTGATTTCCTTATGGATCATGTCGTGAAACAAAGTTACCTTAGCCCTTTGATAAGTTGCTCTAACATTTTTCAAACCAAATGGCATCACTTTGTAACAAAAGAAGTCTTTTCACGATCCTCAATAGCCATTCTGATTTGATTATATCCCGAGTATCCATCCATAAACGAGAATATAGTGTTTGTGGAGGTATTATCCACGAGTACATCGATGTGCGACAATGGGAAGTCATATTTAGGACTGGCTCAATTTAGGTCTCGATAATCCACGCAGACTCATACCTTCCCATTTTTCTTCAACACATGCACTATATTCGAAAGCCATTTGGGATATTGAGATACAATCAAGAATCCAACATCCTATTGCTTTTGAATCTTTTTTTTTTTTTTTTTTATCTTGAGGGACCACTCAGGCTTGACTCTTCGGAGCTTTTTCTTTACGGGATGAATCTCACTTTTTATGGGTAGTTTATGCTCAACGATTTCGGGGTTTAGTCCTGGCATGTCGTGGTAAGACCAAACGAAAATGTCAATGTGTTCCCTCAAGAGGTTGATCAGTTGGTCCCTAACTTCACCCTCGATCCTTATGCCAATCAATATTTCCTTTTTGTCTTCTCCTAGTCCCAAGTTGATTCTTTGGGTTTCCTCTTGGTGAGGTTTGATTAGTTGAGTTTCTTGGTCCACTAATCTTTGCATTTCGAAGGATAGATTTTCCTCTGCTTCAAGCAATGCATCGCACGCATTCAAATTTTGTTCAATTTTGTCCCCTTTAGTCATGTTTGCTTCCTTTAGGTTCTGTATTTGGGTTTTAGAATTTTAATGTATGAAAGAAAAGAAAAAAAAAATGAAAAGTAGACAAAATTTGTAAAAATGACGTGCTTTATTAAAGAAAAAAAAATCTTTACATGCCCTTTTATTGTGGGAACCCACGACCTCGGGCAGGTGTCACGGGTAAAAGAAATCATAGATAAACAAAAAAAAAAAAAAACCCTCTAGCGATACTCTAGCAACCTTTCAACAACACCGCCCTAAGGTCACTAGTCGTTGTGTTTAAGGAGTGGTTGCTTGTCAATGCTAGGTGTGTTGGTGCTGAAGTTCAACCACCCAACATCTATAAGCCTTTGTAGTGCTCCACTGAATGTCCCGGGGAACCTGAATGATAATCACACCGCTCCTCGGGCCTATACCATGCAAGGTAAGGAGGGTCGAACCTCTTCAATGGTGGAAGCTATACCATCATCGAGGCTTCCAAAAGTTGTGGTAACAGTTTCGTGTAGGTGGTGGGGATTCTGTCGACCACCCTCTCCTTCCTTAGCTCGACTTGTGATGCGACTTGCTCTTTGGCCAGGCTGATCGCGATAGTGACGACATTGACCCCTTCTTCCTTTTTTCTTTCCATAGGGCTTTTTGGAGTCGTAGCTCATCGGGGCCTTCCTTATCCTCCCGCTCTTCAGTCCTTGTTCGACCCTTTCGCCTATAGTGACTATGTCGGCAAAAAGGGTCAAAGTGTTCCCTATCATCTTGTCATAATAGGGCCCACTTAAGGAATTGATGAACATTGTCACCATTTCCTTATCAAACAGAGAGGGCTCTACTTGCGCAACCAACTCCCTCCACCTTTGCGCGTAAGCTTTGAAGGACTCTTCACCCTTCTTGCTTAAGCTTTACAGGTCAGGCCTATTGGGGATTAGGTTGATGTTGTACTTGTACTGTCGGAGAAAAGCATCGGCGAGCTGCTTCCACTCTGGACCTTCCCTTCGTCCAGATGCATGTACTAGTTAAGAGCGACATTCGAAAGGCTCTCCTGAAAATAGTGAATCAGGAGCTTTTTGTTGCCTATGTGAGCGGCCATTTTCCTATAGTACATCATCAGATGTCCTTTTGGACAACTGGTTTCGGTGTACTTTTGAAAATCAGGAATTTTGAACTTGGTGGGGATATGAATGTCTTGCCCCAAATACATATCCGCAACCTCTTGAATGTCAAAGTTGTGGCCCTCCACAACTCTTAATCTTTCCTCCAAGGCATTTAGATGATCCTTGGAGACGTCTTCGTTGTTATTCGCACTATTACATCATGTTGCAGCTTGTTCATGGTTTCGCACATTCGTGCCATCTGCTCCTTAAACTGCTTGATTCAAAATGCGGTTTCTTTCCTCTAAACTTTCCATGGCTCTTATCTTTTGGGCCTTTGTGAGTACGGAGTGTTGAAAAGCCATTTATGAAGAACAACGATAGATTTCCATTAGGCTTATTAGGTATATAAGGAAATTTCTAACAAAAAGAATGACGACTTGTCCTTGTGGGGGTTAGTCATCAGTGTTCCTTTTTGGAATATTTCTCGATGTGACAAAGGCTACACTAATTCTTATTCTCGTTGGAAACTTCTTATTAACCCTACGCGTGTGCGTGATGTACATTTTTTCATATTTATTGCCCTTTTGGGGGGGGGGGGGGGAATTATAAAATCAAACAAGTAATTTGAATAACAATAGTGTAACAACCATATGTTCAAACAATATACACCCACGAGCGATCACATCCTAATCTTCAAAGGCTCCCAAGGTGCCCCCATTATAGGGACCCAATACCTCTATCGCCGTCACCTGGAAAACTCTAAGGCTTGTTGTAGTATTTCGGCTAGAGTAACCGGTTATCACCTTGAGTATGATTTTCGACAAGGTTTGTAGGCTCTAAGGTCTTTCTTGGGTCAGTCTTACGTCAACCACTCCCTATATTTATGCTCGCATGCCCTTGGGTATGGAGGGGCTATTGTGTGGTATTGTTTGTGTACATTCGTTAATTCAAACAAATGCAGAATTTAAACAGACAAACAGATATTAAAGTCACACAAGTAAAACAAACAAAGTAAAGGGGAAAAAGATATTTAAACTATTATTCCTATTTTGCTAACATTGTCATTTATTTGGGCTTGACCCTCATCCTTATTCCCTAGTGGAGTCGTCATCTGTTGTAACCCGAAAAATTCTGATCTTACGACCAATGGTTTGGACTACCTTTTGAAAAATCTCATTAATTAAGGAATGTCCAGACACCAGGCTAATCCTCAAATAATGGTTTTGAAAATAGATTCATGGAGTTGCCACCAATGTTTAATCCAAAACATTGGAAAAAAGAAAAGATTTTTGAAAATCCAATATTGGCCTTAATAACCAAGATTGGGTTCAGGGTCAATTACGGGTAGGGAAGGTATTAAGCATCCCCACAATGCCCTAAGTCGTTACCCTATGACGAAGTTAGCATAATCATAAATAATATTTTAAATATTAATTTTCAAACTTCTACATTTCTTACATTTATGCACATGTGTATAAATGACTCTCCAACACTAGCAATTCCACTAATAATAAAAGACTTAACAACAGATTTGCTCACATCAGCTATATTTCCTTGAACTTTGCAAGTGCAAAGTATAGCCTACTCTTACTTTAACCCCCAAACCTCCCACTTCTGATAGGACCCACACTCTTATAGTGTGCAACACATGCTCTGTTATACCGATCATTCACAAACTTGATGCACTTCACCTTTTCACCACCCTCATTGTGGTAATGAGTGTAATAGCAAACCAGCTCATCAAACTTGGTAGCATACTTTGCCACTATATTATCTCCATACTTCACTTCCAAAAATTCTACCTCTTTTGGACTTTGCATATCATCAGGGAAATACTTCTCCAAGAATACCTTTTTGAAGTTATCTCAATTAATGCGCGTGCCTTCAATCATCATCCTCTACAAGGCACCCTTCCACCAAAAATGTGCGTCACTAGCCAACATGAAATTAGAAAAATTCATCTTCTATGCAACATAACACTCTATAGCTTTGAATATCTTCTCAACATCAGTCAACCAAATTATAGTTACTTCAGGGTCGTATACTCCCTTGAAAAAGGGTCAATGGTGATGTTGAAACCTCTCCAAACAACTAGGCACAACACTAGCCTTATTAGTCTATTTTTTGCACTAAAGCATGAAAAACATCAAAGACAACATAGTTGTTCCTATTAGCCACAATATTGATACGAAAAACAAAAATATTAACTACTACATAACCACAAGTTACAATACATTACACTATTAAAGATCACACAAAACATAGTCACGATACATAACACACACGTCTAGTTTGAGTCAACGTGGCTTTGAAACCATAAAATGTGACACCCTTTATCCTGCATAATATAATAATCATAATAATAATAGAATATTTTAACAAAATTTGGGTTCATGCATAAATAACTAACTAAATAACATCAAATATGGAAGAGGATATCACAAAAGAGCTTAACCTATCAATGCTCCAATAAGAACATATAATGAAATTCATTACAAAATATAATTGAACAACATAAAACCAAATCGTAACTAAACCTCGATATCACATCCTATCAGAGCATAAGCCCTAACACAAGGTCTAGGCCTCGTCACTAGTATCATCAATGTCATGATGATCCTCACCTACAACAACAAACATATAATAGGAACACAAGAAACAGGGAGTGAGAAGTATCTGACTCTATCTTAAGGCGCAGAACAAAGTCGAATAGCCACACACAACAAGTAATAGACATAATAACATGTATATATATAAGTATATCAATGACAAGATAGTGCAATAAGATCAATCATAGATCACAACAAAATTCATCACACAAATACACATTAACATGCATAATGCAATGGACACGAACTTCAATGTGCAAATGTATGTGGCGCCAGTACATCGATTTTCCAATTTGCTGATTTTCCATGTATACACATGATGCATGTCACATGAGACTCAATGTAATGTCATGTTATCATGATTTTCCAATACCAATACCATTTTCCATTATTTACCATAATCATGCCTCACAATATCACCTCACAACATCATAAATTCGTATTCACTTCATCATGTTTAATTATATACGTTGCTTAACACAAGAGTCATACATATTAATCACCAGTATTTTCAAACATAGAGAATTAATAGGTATAGAACAGCACCCGATAGCAGCCATCCCACGCCCAACATGATGCACCCAAAGAATACACGTCGTTCTATGGACAGCTTGCACCCAACGTGACTAACCTTATGCCTAACGTGAATACCATAGGGAGCTCACTAAAGTTTCCGTACCTAGAATGAACCAACCCACTCCCAGTGCATGTGACACAAAGAGAACTACGTGCTCTTGGCTAAGATGATGCCTGATGACCCCAAGGTGGTGCTTAACATTACACGAAAAACCTAACACTATAGAAAAATGCAAATTTCATACAACAAGTATCAATTATCAACTTCATGATTCCAATCGGTAAAAACAATCTAAGAGTCAAGTTATACTTTTGAAAGTCATAAATTAGATGCTTCTAGAGTGAGATTACTCACTTTCCCTTACCTCAATGAATGCTAGACAAAAGGTACAAATCTCCAAGGTGATCTCCAATAATCTATGGTTCTTTTCCTAGTTTTAGAGCAAGAATGAAAATTGATAAGCGTGAAATAAAGGAAACTAACATGACCTCCTTTTAATTCCTTAACCAACACTTAACCCTCTACTAAAACAATTAACCCACAATTATACTTCCCTTCCCTCAAAATTAAAATAAAACATATATTTAATTAATAACCATATATTCCAATAATTAAAAGCACTTATTAAAACCATCCCAATTAATAACTATAAAAAATTATTATTAACTATAAGAAATTTGGGGTGTTACATCGATCAACCAACAACTAGTTATATTAAAACAACCTACACCAAACATCACCATCACCAACTTGGCATAACATCTTGGTTGCCTTTGGCATAATCCTATTATGTTCTCATAACAAGTATGATCATAACAGTCCAACAACATAAAAAAGTAAGGGTAAACTTGTATGTAAAAAAAATATTATAAGTAATTAAGCTAACTATATATACAATTTCATCTCAATTATACTACCATAGCCATAAGCTCAACTTGACAACACAAAACAATATAACTAATCAATCATGTACGACCAATCATTCTGTATCTTAGTGTATAACTTAACAAGTAATAAACTTTACAACACAACAATAAAAATATACAACTTAGTGACATATCAACATAACATAATAACACAACAACTTTACAACAATTCATCATAGTCATTTATCAACACTATAGCTTGACAACTCAAAATATTTGCACGACAACATTTATATGCATTGTCACGCATTTCAATTAAGAGATATCTTACAATATAGGTTTGGAGTCTAAGTGATTTGACCCTGTTGAATCACACTATCTGATCCCTAAAAAGAGATCAAGTCCACACATCGTTTGACATACCAATGCCAAGTTAGCACAACATTTTGGATACTAATGCCTATTTAACAACTTTAATGATTTCTTGGATTTTGCCACTTAGACTACAAAGGACTAATACCAGTTGACAAGTATAATATAGCTTGGGTGTGGATCCACCACAATATTGACATGCATTAACCAAGTCACATATATGTATGGCTGGCTAACTATCTTCTCGATACCATGCATCCTTCCGGTAGTTAGTTAGTAATTTTATCCCTTGACTTCATACCCTACTCAAAAGTTCACAACATAAAAAATATGGCTTGACCTATCCCCATACTATATCAACCAAGGATCAAGAGGAGAATAACACTCCACTTCAAGAGTTAACTTTCTCAAGAAGTGTTTTTCAACTTATGGGCTCTCAGAACACCATAACACATATCCACATAATGAGATATCTCATCTTTAAAACAACATATCTTCTATAATCCTAATTTCACTACACATATCAATATCATAGCTTAACAACATAGTTATACAAAACAACTAAACATCATAGCTTAACAACATAGTTAACCAACATAACTCATCATCAAAGCTTAACCACATAGTTATACAATATAACTCAACATCATATTTTAACAACAAAGTTATACAAAACAACTCTACATTATAGCTTAACAACATAACTATACAACACAATACAACAACATAGCTACAAAACAAAGTATCTCTACTTGTTCAACACAATTTATACAATACTTGAATATTATTCGAGTTAAAACAACCAACTATTTCATTTCAACATCTTACAACATGATTCATTACAAAAACATCATAATATAATAGCTTCGTAGTTATTCAACATGCAACATCGATATAATAGATAAAAGCATAAATATATTGTAAGTCCCTAAAATTACCCAACCAAATTAATTTGTGTAGACACCTAATTTCGTCCAGACTCGCAAACAAAGAAATGAACTTCTATTATGAAGAAAAGGAGCTCCCGAAAGCCCAGAAATGACACGATATTGTTAAGTTAGACGAAACAATTCCCAGCAAGGTTTTGAATGAGACAAATATAATACGTGTTGTTATTTCTAACAAGTGTGTTAGTGTTTCAGAAAAACATAAGTACAGACAAAGTGAATAACAAAGCACGTGCGACTTCCCACACCAGAACTAAGACAAAGGGTAAAAGCTACAAGGCATCAAATGAAGAGATCAAACGAAGCCAAGCCTAGCACAAGAAAGAAAATAATGAAGCCTTATATGATACAAGACCACAAACGATGGATATACAAAAGACGAAAAGAGAAGTCAAATCAAACGAAAGGAAAGGTCAAACCAGATGAAAGGAAAAGTCAAAGTCTATTTCTTAGACAGAGACTCAAATTCCAATCGCAAACGAAGAATGTTGAAATGCGTCTAAAGTCCACTAGTCACAACGAGGAATATCACATATCGTCCACATTCACAAGAAGAGTACACGAAGTCATCAAGAACGTGATATGAAAGAAGAAAAATATACTAGCGTGTATCCACAAGTCAAAGTTGCATGTGTCAGAGCAAGTACACATACCATTCAGTAAAAGACAACGCCTTTGCAGGTACAATGCTAGGAAAAAGTACAGATATACTTAGGTTATGGTTGAAGTCAGACATAAAAGTGAACAAATGGTACAAAATAATTCACATAACATAGATTCAGCAAGCAAACATTTAATGCAAGATCAAATGCATTAAATACAAGATCTACGAAGCTTGGACGAACTAAAAAAGAAAATTAGATGATAGTTAGGCAAGCAACAAGACTAGGTCTGATCAAAAGATAGAAGAACATTCAACAAACACTAGACGAGGCCTACTATAAGTCGAAACCTTGAAGTATCAAACGAAAGGCCAAAACAGGCTAAATCTAGAACATGATAAAAATGGGTTAAACATTAGATGAAGCCCAATGGTCAACTCAGATGAAGAATAGTCAAGGCAAGGCACATCATGAGAATCAGACAAACCAAGCCAATTAAATAGATAAAGTATGATATGTGCGCTAGACGACTATGAGTCTAATATCAAACGAAGGAGTGTCAAGGACAACCTCAAGTGCAACATGAGAAATTAGACCAAGCATTGGTCAAAGATCAGAAGAAAGTCAACTACGCATCAGACGAAGGACAACACAGATTGAAAGATATTCTAGACAAAAACAAAGTCTGTCCATATATAATGTTGACCAGACCAAAAGAAAGTCAAAGCATTAATGTCAAATGCTCAGACGAAAATCACAGATTGAGACGCATAAGACGAATAGACGCAGAAGAAGACAGCCATGAAAGCATTTAAAGAATCATGTCTCCAAGGACAACTCAGGCATTGTCTATGATCATTTAAATGTTCTCAACATGATCGTCTGATTAAAGAAAGAGAGGAAAAAGGGAGAAAAACATGCAAAAGAAAAAACATGCTTGTGTCAGAAAAAGTACATTACTTTTTCAGATAAAGACAATGGTCTACAGCTATGCGACCGAAAAAGGACAAAAAGGTTCCTAGGTCTCAGCTAAAGTCAGACACAACAACTAACAAACGTAGAAGACTTCACGCAATGTCCACAAACAAGAAGCAACATTTAATGCAATACCTTAAGCATTAAATGAGAAGATCAAACTAGTCATGAACGACTATATTCTGCTTCAACAGACATTTGCAACGGGAAAATTTTACAAGACCATATATAGATCATCACTTCAAACCTTGAAAGGTTGGCTTTGGCATTGACAAAGAGTGATATCAAGCCTAAGAAATAGAGAAATTAGAGACAGAGTTTTCATAGTCAAGTGTACAATTTTGTATTGTATTGATCTCTATAGACTAAGGAGTTCTAAGTGTAACTTAGGAACATATACCTTAGTGAGTGTTGTAAACCCTTATATCCTCTCTGTGAGAGTAAACCAAACACTCAAGATAATATCTCTGTAGAACTAAGGTTGCATACCTTAGAGAGTGTAGTAAATATATGTATCCTCTCTGTGAGAGTAAGCCAAACACTCAAACCGAACCATTTACCATACATTTGTAAAGCCTGAAGAGGCTAGGGAAAGAATACTTGTAAAGCCTGGAGAGGCTTGTCAAAGAATACTCATTACGAGCCAGAAGTGATTGAACAAAGAATACTAGCACTAATGGTGAAATTAGCAGGTCAAGAGTTGGTCGATAATACTCATTGAGAGCAAGAAGTGGCTGAGCAAAGAATATTAGCATCGACGAGTGAAGTTGACAAACCAAGAGTGGTTGAGAATACTTGGGACCAGGAGTGGTCGTGACCTAGGTGGTCTATAATACTCACTACTAGCCTAAAGAGGCTGATTAAAGAATACTAGAGCCAATGAATGAAGTTGGCCGACCAAGAGTGGTCGTGACCTGGGTGGTCTATAATACTCACTACTAGCCTGAAGAGGCTGATTAAAGAATACTAGAGCTAATGAGTGAAGTTGGCCGACCAAGAGTGGTCGTGACTTGGGTGGTCTATAATACTCACTGCTAGCCTGAAGAGGCTGATTAAAGAATACTAGAGCCAATGGATGAAGTTGGCCGACCAAGAGTGGTCGTGACCTGGATGGTTTATAATACTCACTGCTAGCCTGAAGAGGCTGATTAAAGAATACTAGTGTCAATGAGTGAAGTTGGCCGACCATGAGTGGTCGTGACCTGGGTGGTCTATAATACTCACTGCTAGCCTGAAAAGGCTGATTAAAGAATATTAGAGCCAATGAGTGAAGTTGGCCGACCAAGAGTGGTTGTGACTTGGGTGGTCTATGAAGAGGCTGAACAAATAATACTTGTACTTCATTGAATATCTAGTGGAACCCTTCAATTGAAGGAGACTGGACGTAGCTCAGTCTGAGCGAACCAGTATAAAAATACTTGCACTATTTTTCCTTGTTTTAGACGCACTCTATTTAGTTAATTTAACATACTGAAAACCTCATCAAATGTTTATCGTCCATTACAACTATCTTCAGAAAAAAATCACGCTTGTTCAAATTACTTCCGTAAAAGAACAATTTTCGTTTAAGAAGCATTTTCCATGTGCAGACGATAAATTCTCAAACCCAAAGTTTTTGTTGAACAAATCATGCACATTATTAGTAAAGTATTCAAAGTAATATTTTTGTTGGACGAAAAAAGAGTCCCTTGCGAAAATGTTTTTAAAATTCCTTTGTTCACACACACACATATTCAACCCTCCATTCTATGTGTTTTTCATGCAACTTCAATATGACATCAGAAGGCCCAAAACCCGACAAGGGTGATTTAGTAGCCCGGAACGGGTCATTCCCAATCCGAAAAAGGTTGTTCCAAACTCCTAAAAAGGGCTTAGAAATTTTGTGTGGAGACAAGCCGTTCCAGATTCAAAACAGGCTATTTTGACACAATTTTTTAGGAGAAAAATTCAAATATGGAATGGGCCGTTTCAATTTTAGAACAGGACATTCCAGATTCAAATTTTGGCCTTAACAAACTGGCCCAGAATGGGCTATTCTGAAACTGGAACGGGCCGTTCTGGTTAGATCTGACGTCTATAAATAGCAGAGTCGAATACTACTCCCGGGACCGAAAAAATTCACCTACGAAGTCTTAGATAGCTCAAAATTCTCTCTCTTTCTCCCTCTCCTTGTAATTCTTGAGATTAGTGAGACGTGTTGTAGTGTGTAAGGTAGCCAAAAAGCGCCTAAAGGATTTCTACATTCAAAGATTCAATAAAGCTCGACTAAGAGGTATTCCAATCAATATCCTTCTTCCTCCCTTACTTCCTTATTTTAATAAATACGCTTCTGAATAAAAATAACTATCTATAAAGAATCATAACTATGCATTGCCCAAACAAAGAGGAAACTTGTTTCAACTATCAATAGAAGGGTCACATTAATACGTATTGTCAGTATCAGAATAGGGGAAGGATTGTTGGGTTGAGTTCTCAATCTGAGTGATCGAAGGCTATTGGGAGAGTATTTGCCTTTAGTGGTGTTGAAGCCACTCAGTCTAAAAATCTGATACAAAGTATATGTTTAATAGATGAGAAGGCTTTTGTTGTTGTTTTTGATTCTAGTGCAACCGATTCTTTTATTTTTGTTGCTTGTGTCAAAAAGTTAAATTTACCTATGTCTTGTTTGAAGTATGATTTGGCTGTGGAGACTCCCATTGATGGTCTCATAACTACATCTAGAGTTTGTTTGAAATGTCTTATTGTAATTTCTGAAAAGTAGTTTCTAGTTGATTTGATACATCTGCCTCTTAGTCAACAAGACATTATTCTTGAAATGGATTGGTTATCTTCCAACTATGTGCTATTTAATTGCATTGAAAAATCCATTTCCTTTGGTGAGAGTAAGAGTGCATATTATATTTCTACCAATTAACTTAAAACTTGTTTGAAAGAGAATGAAAAGGTGTACACAATACTTGCATATTTAAAGCTCGATAAAAATAGTGAGTTGAGTGAGATTCCTTTGGTGAGAAGTTTTTCAAAAGTTTTCCTTGCAAACATGTCTAGCTTACCACCTGAGAGAGAGAGATTGGGTTTTCCATAAACTTAGTACCTAGTATAACACCTATTTTTATAACACCTTATAGGATGTCTCCTAAGGAGTTAATTGTGCTTAAGAAACAAATAAAGGAACGCCAGGAAAAATAGTTTATTAGGCCAAGGGTATCACCTTGGGGAGCACCTATGTTGCTAGTTAAGAAAAATGATGAGAGTATGAGACTGTGTGTAGACTATCATCAACTTAATAAGGTAATCATTATGAATATATATCTTTTTCTTATAATAGATGATCTTTTGGACCAAGTAGTTGGGGCTTGTGTTTTCAATATGATAGACTTCAGATAAGGATACCACCATATCTAGGTGAGGTTTAAGGATATTCCAAAGATTGCTTTCAAAACTTGTTATGGGCACTACAAGAACTTAGTTACGCCTTTTGGTGTGACTAATGTACCTAGAGTTTTCATAGACCGCATGAAGGATTTTTCATCATACCTAGATAGTTTTGTAGTAGTCTTTATATATGATATCCTTGTATACTTTAAAAATAGGGAGGAGCATATCAATCATCTAAAGATAATGTTGCAAACCTTTAAGGATAAAAAATAGTATGCTAAGTCATCCAAGTGTGAGTTTTGGTTGAATAGAGTTAGCTTCTTTGGGCATGTGATTTCTGAGTGAGGCATAGCTGTAAATCCTTCTAAGGCAGAAGCTAAATTTGAGGGGGGAGCACCTAAGTTAGTGTTTGAGATTAGGAGAATTTTAGGATTAAAAAGTTACTATAAGTAGTTCATAGAAAATTTCTCTAGGATAACATTGCCTTTAACCAAGTTAACTAGAATGAATCAACCTTTCGTTTTGGACTCTTGGTGTTAGGAGAGTTTCCAAGAGCTTAAAAAGATGTTAACTAGTGCCCTTATGGATAAAAGAGAGACACTAGAAGGGAGTTGAATAATGTCAATCAAAAACTCACTTTTTTCAATAGTGAAATAGTATTATTACAACAAGGAATACAGATAAAGATAAAATGTGAATACAAGGTATTTTTATATTGGTTTGTCTCAACCACCGAGACTTTGTCCAGTTCTTGATCCAACTAGATCAAGTTCCACTATCTTATACAAAGATACAAGTATTCTTTTCCCAAGCTACTTCTGACTCAAACCTAAGTGTTCTTAGACTTGCCTCTTTAAGAAACTACCCAAGTATTCTTTTAACACAAAGCCTCACCAGGCTTTAACAACTAAGTATTCTTTTAAAAACAAGCCTTTCTAGGCTTAAAGTAATAACACCAAGTTATAGTTGGGTAAGATAATAGTGTTGTTTCATTTTACTTTCAAGATGTGATACAACCAATATAATACAGAGTTGATTTATAAAAATAATACAGAGTTGTAAAATAATGATTTTGATGCTTTCTAAATCATCATATTTCCTTATATAGGTGTTTCGATGAAGATGGTCATTGCAAATCCTTGAGCATCTCTCACATGCTTGCTTTGTTTGTCTTCATCTTTATTCCTTGTTGAAAGAACTGTCCATTGGTGCATTAAATTCATTTAACTGAATTATCATTTCTTATCTGATCAAAGAAGATACTTATCACTTTTTAGATACCAAACATATGGAACCATGCCTATGTCAGGTTAAAGTAGTTCTAAACAACCTTATCTAGTATATTCCATGATTTAGAGGATATGCTTGTCTCTTTTTGATGCAATGCATGTATTTTGTTCTTTTAAGTTGAATGTGAGTAACAAGGAGGCTTTTTCATTCGATCTGTTAAGGAATCACACAAAAACAAGCAATTTTGTCATTAGACATCATAAATGATATGAAATTAAAATGTGTGTCTTTTAGACTAACTAATTTGTCTAGCTAGATAACTGAATCATCTTAGTGTCTTATTCATCTTAGTGCTTTGTTTACAAAACTTTTCTCTAGAAAAACATCATGTTTGTTGACATTAAAACTTGAAATTCTATGGGGTCTATGATTGTTTTTGGACCTAACAGCCCTTATCTTAGTGTTACTTGACCTTAGTAAGACCTTTTTAGTGTACTATGATGCTTCTAAGATGGGTTTAGGAGGAGTACAGATGTAGAGGGAGAAGGTAATAGCTTATACATCCCCATTTGAAAGTTCACGAGCAGAATTACGCTACCCATGATCTAGAGCTGGCTTTTGTAGTGTTTGTGTTGAAGTTGTAGAGCCTTTATTTGTATGGTTCGAGGCGTTTAGTGATCATAAGATCCTTAAGTACATGTTAACCAGAAGGAGCTTAACATGAGATAGAGGAGATGGTTAGAGTTCCTTAAGGACTACGATTTTGAGCGTTGTTATCATTATGGTAAAGTCAATGTAATGGTTGATGCCTGTAGACACCAACTTTTGTCTGGGCTTTATCTATAAGGGTTTGGAAGCTTGTAAGACAATAGAAGTAACCCTCTAAAGTCGAGGAAGACACAAAAGTAAGTTGAAATGAAACACAAGACATCCGGGAAGCTCTTCTGCACCAAATGGGTCAAAAACCCTAATCTAGGCTTGGAATGACCATTCCTAGAGGGAGAACGGCTAGATAACGACCATTCCCCCCTTACAGTTTGCTTGGCCTAGAATGACCATTCTCGCTCGCACAAGGGAGTGCATTTTCCAGGCATGTAACAACCGTTTCAAAATTGGGAATGGTTGTTCCCCATCCAAGGTGCCTATAAAAGCATGCCATGGGCTCCACATTCCACACACCTTATTATCTCTCCCCCCTTGACTCCTTTTAAATCACTCTGAGTAAAAAAACTCATTATAGTGTTTGATTAAGAGATCTCTAGTCCCTTTGGCAGAGATTTTGGAGTTCCTAGATAAAAATTTGTCCTCCTTGCTTTTTGACTTCCTGATTATCCTTCGTTCTTCTATGGATCGTATTCTACCCCTGTAATGTTAATTGCTCAACCCAAGGGGTCAAGCTCTGATACCAATTGAATTTAGATGAAAACACATAGAATGTGTGTGTGAACAAAGGAATTTTAATAATGTTTTCACAGAGAAGTTCTTTTTCGTCCAGTAAAAATTATTTTTATTGCTTAGAAAAATTGTGCAGAGTTAGTTTAACAAAAGATTTTGCGTCTGAAGATTTACCGTCTGCACAAGGAAAATACTTCTTAAACTGAAACTGTTTCTTAAGAATATTAAATAAGCATATTTTTCGTCTGAAGATAGTTTTAGTACAAAATAAGCAATGGACAAAATCTTCAGTATAATATATCAATTAAATGAAAATGCGTCTGAAACATAGAAAAATAGTGCAAAGATTTTAGACTGGTTTGCTCAAACTAAGCTACGTCCAGTCTCCTTCAATTGAAGGGTTCCACCAAATATTCAATGAAGTGCAAGTATTATTTGTTCAGCCTTTTCAGGCTCGCATTGAGTATTCTCGACCACTCCTAGTCCCGAGTATTCTCAACGACTCCTAGTTGGCTAGCTTCACTCACTAGCTCTAGTATTCTTTGTTCAGGCACTTCAAGCTCTTAGTGAGTATTCTCGACCACTCCTGGTCCTGAGTATTCTTAACCACTCCTAGTTGGCTAGTAGGACTAGTATTCTTTGTTCAGTCTCTTTAGGCTCTCAGTGAGTATTCTTGACCACTCCTGGTCCCGAGTATTATCAACCACTCCTGGTTGGCTAACTTCACTCATTAGCTCTAGTATTCTTTGTTCAACCTTTTCAGGCTTGTAGTGAGTATTCTTTGACAAACCTCTCCAAGCTTGTACAAGTATTCTTTCCCTAGCCTCTTTAGGCCTTACAAATGATAGATAGATTATTTGGTTTGAGTTTTTGGTTTACTCTCACAGAGAGGATACAAAATTTTTCTACACACACTAAGGTGCATGTTCCTAAGTTACACTTAGAACTCCTTAGTTTACAAAGATAAATACACTATGGTACATTTGACTCTACAAGCTCTGTCTCTAGTTTCATTGCTTCATGGGCTTGATATCACTATTTGTCAACACCAACCTTTCCAGGTTTAAAGTTATGACATATATATAGTCTTGTAAAATTTTCCTGTTGCAAGTGTTCGTTTAAGCAGAATGTAGTCGTTCATGACTAGTTCGATCTTTCATTTAATGCACAAGATCTTGCATTAAATGTTGCTTCCTGTTTATAGACATTGCATGAAGTCTTCTACGTTTGTTAGCAGCAGTGTCTGACTTTAGCTGAGACCTAGGAACTTTTTGTCCTTTTTTCGGTCGCATAGCTGTAGAGCGTTGTCTTTATATGAAAAAGTGAGGTACTTTTTCTGACACATGCATGCTTTTACTTTTGGCGTTCTTTTCTTCTTCTTCTTCTTCTTCTTCTTCTTCTTCTTCTTTTTTTTTTTTCTTCTTCTTCTCTTCCTTTAATCAAGAGATCATGTTGAGAGCTTTCATATGATCGTAGACGATGCCTGAGTTGTCCCTTGAGACTTGATTGTTCAAATACTTGTATGGTAATCTTCGTCTGCATCTGATAGACCATGTGCATCTCAAGTCTTGATCTTCGTCTGAGCATTTATCTTTAATTCTTTGACTTTCTATGGTCTGGTTAACATTGTAGATGGACAGACTTTGTTTCCATCTGGAATAGTTTTCAATCTATATTGTCCTTCGTTTGATATATTGTTGACTTTCTTCTAATTCTTGACCAGCCTTCGTCTGATTTTTTTTATGTTGCGCTCTAGGTTGTGCTTGACAAACCTTCGTTTGATATTTGATTCATTATCGTCTGGCGCTCATGTCTTATTTCATTTATCATTTTTTGATGCTCAATTTCCTCTATCGTTTGTTTCGTCTATCATTTGGCTTTGTTTCGTTTGATCCTTGAAGCTTTCGTCTTTGGTCTGTATCATATGAAGCTTAATTATTTTCGTTCTTGTGCTAGGCTTAGCTTCATTTGATGTTTGTACGGACTTCATCTGGTGCTTAACCCACTTTTGTCTTGATCTTGAATTTTCCTTTCGTTTGCCTTCCTTTATCTTGGTTCTGGTGTAGGAAGTGGCACATGCACATACGTTATTCTTCAACTTGCCTGTACTTATGTTTTTCTGAAACACTAACACACTTGTTAGAAATAACAACATGTATTATATTTGTCTCATTCAAAACCTTGTTGGGAATTGTTTTGTCTGACTTAACAATCTCCCCCTTTTTGATGATGAAAAATATAATTGATCAAATTGTTTTAGATAAAACTATATCAGAATAATTCATAGTTCATAGCAAGTTCGCATATTACACTCTCCCCCTTAGTATATGTTCCCCCTTACTAGATTGTTTCTTAGTCGTTTTGATTCATTTGTCATATTTTGATCAAGGTCTTTTTTATTTCTCCCCGTTTGTAATAAAAAAAAAAGAAATAGATACTAGGATAAATATCAAAACAGAGCGAGAATCTCTAAGAGAAATTTTATACCAGGTTAAATATCATGACAAGCAAGATACAGGGCGAGATCATTCATAGAAAAATCATAACATTGATCAGAGCATAGATATTAAAACAATGAATTTGAATGAAACATGTATATTGAATTTGAATTGAATCATCAATGTATACAATGAGAAGAATCTATACATCCAAATAAATAAAGAATACATCAGATTATTCTCTCCCTAACTTTGTTATCCCTACATATTATCCTATCTTCCCCAAGGTGATCATTAAGATGGAGGTGGATCCTTGGAAAGCTGAGATGCCATCAAGTTGAACAGGCGGTCCAACTTGCTATCCAAGTCAGCTCTAAATTGAAGAGCACGGTATGGATGAAGTACTCCTTGTTGAGAGCGTGTAGGTCTGACTCACATCTTTTCTTTTGAAGAAAGGAGACTGATGTGTCATTAAAATGCATCAATTTTCATGGGGTCATCCAGCGATACCCATGCAAGATGAGCGTCTTTGCCTTTTCTTCATCTGAAAAACTAGACGAATTTGCGTCCTAACTGCACTTGTGCATGAAGTTATGATAGAGCTTTTCAGCATCATCTTCAATGCATTGAAGTACATTGGCAGGGTCCTGTTGCTTGTCCAACCTTACTCCTTGATAGTGATGAACCTCAACCCTTGATGGTTTGGGCATTGGTTCGAGATGAAATGCAGGATCCTTCATCTTGTTATGGTCGATTAGAGGAAGACAGGGGTAGGTGCGGTTAGGGTAAATGAAAATTTGGGTATTTTTGGTGGTGTATAGGGAAGGAGGTATGTATAATTGTATTGGTGTATCTATACACAGGCGCAAATGGCCACTTACTGCGAGGTCAGACACTGAGAGGGAGCGAACATGATCTACATTTATAGGGATGAATTTTGTAGGTGTTTTGAGGAACTCAACCTTTGTTAGAGAAGATGGAGGCTATCTAGGACAGATGGTTAAGGTGGATGGCTTGGTCTTCTTTCTTTTAGGTGGTGAGGAGGATGGTTGTTGATGTAAGGGAAGAATGAGTTGAGGAGTTCCTTGTGGTGGAGTCCATGTAGTCTTGGACTTAATCACCCCTCCTGGGTAAATCTTCCTCTTGAAGGTTGGTGGAGGAAGAGTAGTGATTGTATCTGGTGGGAGAGCCAGGTAGGCCTCAGACGGAGTGAAAGAAATGTCTGGGCAATATGGTGTGCACTCGTACACCCCTTCCTCATATTCGTACACTGGCGTAGGGAATTCTTCTTGGCACAGTGGAGAGGAGGCTTCTTCAACTGTTTGACCGTGAGAGTCAGTGACAGTAAGTGCTAGGAAGTGCTTTAGAAGATAGTACACAGATGGATGATGTCTGAACTGATCTTCAACCATTTATGGAGAGGAGGGAGAAGACTTCTACTTGAGTCCAAAGGCAGAAGGACGTGCAAGCATGGAGAAAGGAGCTTGAGGAGGAGGCTGCTCTGAATGGTAGTACTCTGGTCCATATGTTGGCTTGTTGGAGAGAATGGCTTCATACTTGTAGGTGTTCCCTTGCCGCGTAGAGGGTTTCCTGAAGCATCCAGTTTGGTGGAGCCTTCTTCTAGCCAAGAGTACACCGGTCTGTAGTACCCCAGGGCATGCTTAGTGGGCTTCTTCAATACATAACGCCCAACCCAGTTGATGGGGTAAAGTCCATAAAGCACATTTATCGTCCTGTCAATGATGTATGGACATGGCTTTGGACCCAGACCAACTTTATTTTTCTTCATCACGTCCCTGCTTGTAGTGAGTTGGACGCTCTGAAGCAATTCAACTTTTCTGTCTGGGTCAGTTGCACCAGGAAAAATGATGGAGTATAAGTTCGTCTCTGGATGCATCACTTTTGGAATAAGCAGGTTTATTGTTTGCCTTATTGAAGAAAAAGGAAGAGGCCTTGGAGGCATGATTAGACGATCGGCTCTAATTGCCTTCTTTCTTTTCCTAAGAGTAAGCATATTTACAGGGGTAACCTGTAAGGAAATTGTGGATTATATAAGGTTTACGAAAGGTAGAAAGGAAGGAAGTTATAGGAACATCACTTACGGAGGAAAAATGTACAGTGATGAGGGAGGAATGAGCGTCCACTAGATTTTTAGACTGAGCTGAAGGGATGACGACTTTAGCTACAAGTTCAGCAACCACCTTTTCAACCTTAGGTGGAGGAGTGCATGCCGACCGCTCCGATTCAGAAACCACCTGTGATGCTAGCTTTATGACCCTTTTCTTCTTAGGGTGATGCTAGTTTTTCTTTTCAAAGCCTTCCCTGTGGATTGGTTGTCCTCTGCATCAGATGCAGTCTTTTTTTGATTGGAGAACCATTTTCCTCTTAGCTGTTGGTGCAGTAACAACTAATGGTTCAGTCTCCTTGGGAGATGGAGAGGGTTGACGCTTCCTGGTTTAGCGCGTCACCGATTGTTCTCCTCCGATCTCCTTCTTGACCTTTAAGGCAACCGTGGGGTCAGAGATGGTGTAGCTTATAAGCATCTTCCCCAGGTTAGCCTTCCGAAAGACAATGGGGTTTAGTCTCTTATTCCTCCCCATCACCATTATCCTCTACCTCTCCTCTTCTTCAACGGTGAAGAAGGTGTGGTAGACGTTGTGATCCTAGAGGATTTTGTTTAGGAGCATGGTGTGAACCACAAACTCCTTGCTATCTTTCAAGAACCCTCTCCAGTGCAGAAAGAGTATTTGGGGTAGGTTGAAGGCAGTTCCAGTCATCATCTAGAACAGGCAGAACTTGTGCAAGTTTGAGATGCTGTCCTTGGCGCCCACCTTGTGAAGGATCGACTTGTTCAGAATCTGCTGATAGACCTTAGCCTTGTCTTCAAACTTGTTGTAGGCTATAGGTCCTTCTTCACCTTCCTTGTGATGGACCTTGGTCACTTGGGTCAGACCACCAGCATCAGACATCCACCCCTTGTGGTAGACGTTGCCAGCCTTCTCGCACCTAGTGGCTTGTGAGATAGTGGTAGAACAGACTCTGACCCTCACTCCGAGCACGGTTCCTTCGAAGTATCCTTGAGAAGCCTTTAAGGACTCATAGAACATCTTTATCAAGCCAGGGTAAACAACCTCCTTAATGTTGAAATACCCGAGGATTCCATAGTCAGCCAAATCCTCATAGATGGGTATTCCCCATTCCTTCATCTGGCTGATATTAAAGTGATTCTCCAGGTACATCACTGGCTTCACCTCTGTGGAGAAGGTATGAGCCTAGTCAGTGGCTTTGTGCATATCAACGGGGATGATCACGGTTGCAGCATTTCCAGTTTGTGCGGCCATTGTAGTGGAATGAAGAAGGTTTGAGAGATTAGGATTTTGGGCTCAAAGAGAAAGCTTTGAGAGTTTGAAGGCTTGAGAGTATGAAGTATGTAGAGTAAGCAAGTGAATGCGAGGGAAGATATAAGGTTTTTTTTTAGACAGAAAAATATTTTTGTTTTTATTTTTATTATTATTATTTGCATGACTTGGCGCCCTTTTGCCTTCCTCGTGCAGAGTGACGTGCAGCTTGCATTAAATTTAGGGTAAAGGATATGTCTTTTCAAAACAAAAACCCCAAATGACGGTTTTGATACACATTAATTTAAAGGTTTTATCCTTTAAATGCGGAGAATGTTTGTCTCTGACTGCTCTTAACAGATTCTTCGTTTAATAATAAAGGTCATTCATTAGAAATATGATAGACTGAATTTTCAGACGCAAGGGATACTACTTAGACACTTCATCAGGCAAAGATTCTCAAACACAGTAATTTCTTACTACACTCTGAGGGATATTCAGACACAGTGGTTTACCGCGCTTGTGTTTCAGGCTAAACAGGACGGTGAATATAATAATATCCTAGTGTATCTGACGTGATCTACTCTTATAACATATAAAAGATGCTTCATTGCAGTACATGAGTTGATACCTGTTTTACCTGTACCAGTTGTTTGTCCTCCTTGCTTTTTGACATCCTGATTATCCTTCATTCTTCTACGGATCATATTCTACCCCTACAATGTTAATTGCTCAACCCAAGGGGTCAAGCTTTGATGTTAGAAAAGAATGGCACAATCCAAGAGGGGGGTGAATTGGATTCAATGACCCTTTTAAAAATTATCAGAGTATTTAGGATCTTTATTTCACTTAAACTTTTCTAAGACTGAATTTTTCAAATGAAGCTATCTTAAAGACTTGTTATGAACGTATGAATGCAATATGCTTTCTTGATTACAAAATTGTGAGGTTCGAATATAATGTTCTAATTCAGATTTAAACCAACAATTTTCACATACACATGTTAATCAAGAATTATCTTCTTTAATGTTCAATCAAGCAATTACTCAAAGTAAAAGATAAGGTAGAAGAAGATTGCACAAGTCTTTTATACTGGTTCAGCCACTCCACATGTGACCTACATCCAGTCCTTAATCAACACCTGATTAAGATTTGTTCCACTATCTTTAAGCAAGAAGGTTTACAAGCACACACACATGCATATACTTCAAGACTAAAAGATAACCACTTTCTTGACCCCAAGAAAGCACCCCTTGTAGAACCCACTACAAGAAACCTTACCACTTGAGAAACCCTTCTCAAGATTTTCCACAAAGATTCACAAAGAATAAAAGGAACGAATTCACCTGGAATTCATGAACAAATCTTTATCTTCCCCTTTCAAGAATATGATGATGATGATCTTCTACCAAAGCTTTTCACAAACGTTTTCACTCTTGGATTTCACAAAGAAAACTCTCCAAGATGTCACAAAGACTCACGAAAACGTTTTTCACAAATTGATTATCAGTTCTAACTCATGTCTGAAGTTTCTCAAGGTTCAAACTATTTATAAAAGTTTCAGACACAGATAATCGATTATTTTAAAGAATAATCGATTATTTTGTTCTTCAGATTTTCTGGAAATCAACCAAGAACAATATAATCGATTATTTAGCTGGATAATCGATTATTCCAGAGAGTTGTTCCTGGGATAATCGATTATTTTGGCAAATAATCGATTATTACAGCAAGGCATTCGACTTAGCCTATTAGCTGAAATAATCGATTATATTTAACAATAATCGATTATTTTGAGTTAGTTCTTAAAACCTCATTTTAAGACTCAAAATAACTTTTCAATGTTTTTAAATCATCATCATATACTCTCTACTTAGTTTAGATAAGATTTGCTCATGCACAAAGCATACTAAGCACTCAAAATATAGAAACTCATTCAAAACAATCTATATCCTAAGTTCTATTACATAGCTCCATCTCATAGCATTTTCTTGATTCTTCTTTGACTTTGTTTTTGTGCTCCAAGTTGTTGTTCTCATGTTGTGATCATCAAAAATCTTTAAGCTTCTCCTAAGCTCAACATCTGATACCAATTGAAGTTAGATGAAAACACATAGAAGGGGGGTTGAATATGTGTATGTGTGAACAAATGAATTTTAAAAACGTTTTCACAGAGAAGCTCTTTTTTGTCTAGTAAAAATTATTTTGATTGCATAGAAAAACTGTCCAGAGTTAGTTCAACAAAAGATTTTGCGTCAGAAGATTTACCATCTGCACAAGGAAAATACTTCTTAAACTGAAAATGTTTCTTAAGATATTAAATAAGCGTATTTTTCGTCTGAAGATAGTTTTAGTACAAAATAAGCAATGGACAAAATCTTCAGTATGATATATCAACTAAATGAAAGTGCGTCTGAAACATAGAAAAATAGTGCAAATATTTTTATACCAGTTTTCTCAAACTGAGCTACGTCCATTCTCCTTCAATTGAAGGGTTCCACCAGATATTCAATGAAGTACAAGTATTATTTGTTCAGCCTATTCAGGCTCGCAGTGAGTATTCTCGACCACTCCTAGTCCCGAGTATTCTTAACAACTCCTGGTTGGCTAGCTTCACTCACTAGCTCTAGTATTCTTTGTTCAGGCACTTCAAGCTCTTAGTGAGTATTCTCGACCACTCCTAGTCTTGAGTATTCTCAACCACTCCTAGTTGGCTAGTAGCACTAGTATTCTTTGTTCAGCCTCTTCAGGCTTTGAGTGAGTATTCTCGACCACTCCTGGTCCCGAGTATTATCAACCACTCCTGGTTGGCCAACTTCACTCATTAGCTTTAGTATTCTTTATTCAGCCTCTTCAGGCTCGCAGTGAGTATTCTTTGACAAGCCTCTCCAGGCTTATACAAGTATTCTTTCCTAGCATCTTTAGGCTTTACAAATGATAGATAGATGATTTGGTTTGAGTGTTTGGTTTACTTTCACAGAGAGGATACAAAAATTTGCTACACTCACTAAGGTGCATGTTCCTAAGTTACACTTAGAACTCCTTAGTTTACAGAGATAAATACACTATGGTACATTTAACTCTACAAGCTTTGTCTCTAGTTTCATTGCTTCATGGGCTTGATATCACTCTTTGTCAACGCCAACCTTTGTAGGTTTGAAGTTATGACATATATATAGTCATGTAAAATTTGTCCGTTGCAAGTGTCCATTGAAGCAGAATGTAGTCGTTCATGACTAGTTCGATCTTTCATTTAATGCACAAGATCTTGCATTAAATGTTGCTTCCTGTTTATAGATATTGTTGAAGTCTTCTATGTTTGTTAGCAACAGTGGCTGACTTTAGCTGAGACCTAGGAACTTTTTGTCCTTTTCTCGGTCGCATAGTTGTAGAGCGTTGTCTTTATCTAAAAAAGTGAGGTACTTTTTATGACACATGCATGCCTTTACTTTTGGCATGTTTTTCTTCTTCTTCTTCTTCTTCTTCTTCTTCTTCTCTTCCTTTAATCACGCGATCATGTTGAGAGCTTTTGTATGACCGTAGATGATGCCTGAGTTGTCCCTTAAGACATGATTCTTCAAATACTTGTATGGTAATCTTCGTTTGCGTCTGATAGTCCATGTGCATCTCAAGTCTTGATCATTGTCTGAGCATTTGTCTTTAATGCTTTGACTTTCTATGGTCTGGTCAACATTGTAGATGGATAGACTTTATTTTCGTTTGGAATACTTTTCAATTTGTGTTGTCCTTCGTCTGATATGTCGTTGACTTTCTTCTAATTCTTGACCAGCCTTCGTCTGATTTTTTTATATGTTGCGCTGTAGGTTGTGCTTGACAAACCTTCGTCTGATATTTGATTCATTATCGTCTGGCGCTCATGTCTTATTTCATTTATCATTTGTCGACGCTCAATTTCGTCTATCATTTGTTTCGTCTATCATTTGGCTTTTTTCGTCTAATCCTTGAAGCTTTCGTCTTTGGTCTGTATCGTCTAAAGCTTAATTATTTTCCTTCTTGTGCTAGGCCTGGCTTTATTTGATGTTTGTATGGACTTCATCCGGTGCTTAACCCCACTTTTGTCTTGGTCTTGAATTTGCCTTTCGTCTGCCTTCCTTTATCTTGGTTCTGGTGTAGGAAGTGGCACATGCACATACTCTATTCTTCAACTTGCGTATACTTATGTTTTTCTGAAACACTAACACACTTGTTAGAAATAACATGTATTATATTTGTCTCATTCAAAACCTTGCTGGGAATTTCTTCGTCTGACTTAACATAGACTAATCCTTCACTGATAGTTTTTTAAAAAGGTTTGAAGGAGTTGCCACCGATATTTTTCTCAAAATATCATAAAAACAAGAAAACATTTTCAAAAATAGATTATGACCTTCATAGCCATAATTAGATTCAAGGGTTGGTTACGTGTGAGGAAGGTATTAGGCACCCCACAACTTCCTAACTCAGTCTAAAGGTCTTCTAACCTTAGTAGTAATAGCCTAGATGAAATTTGGTGTCTACACCCCCGAACTTGACTCTGGCTGGGAAGGTCAAAGTCGACTTTATGAAAATAATTTTCTTTTTTTCAATGTTTTGTGTAAAATATAGGTGGTGACTCCTTTGAACCATTTTCAAAACCATTAGATAGAAGATTAGTCCGGTCTTTGGGCAATTTGAAGCAGATAAGAGTTTCAAACAAAGGTCCAAACCATTAGTTAGCAATGTCAGAATTTATTTTCGAGTTCTCATAATACCTTGAGTAGGAAATCTTTCTATGTATCCGCTTTGATTATTAGAGAGATTTATTTGTTGGAGGAATTCAAAAACCATAACTTAGTGTTCAAGTTGTTGAGATTCATGGAGTAGTGAATCAACTCAGCCCTGGAGTATGAGAGTTTTGATGATAACAAAGGATGGATTGTAAAGCTGACCAATGACACAAACCGGTCCAGAAGAAGATATGAATATCATGATGTGTAATAGGAGTAGCTTATAAGTTCTTATGTGTTGTATTGTTTTGATTAGCTTATTTTGCATGTGTATGCTTTGTGCATAAGTTAATCTTAATTTAAATTGACTGAGAGTGAGTGTGATGATGATTTAAAAATACTTGGAAAGATTTTTGAAGTATAAAATTGAGTTTTTGAAAACTAACTCAAAAGAATCGATTATCATTAAGTGTAATCGATTATTCCAGCAATAGGTGAAAAGAGCCTTGTTGTAACAATTAATTATCTGTGAAATAATTGATTATCCCAGGAAGTACTCTCTGGAATAATCGATTATTATATTCTTGAGTGGTTTCTAGAAATCATGAAGAGCAAAATAATCGATTATCCTAATAAATAATCGATTATCTGGATCTCAAAATTTTATAAATAGATTTCACACACTGAAACTTAAAAAATGAGATGAATTGAGAATCAAAAAGAGAAAAACTATATTGTGAAGTCTTTGTGACCTTCTTGGAGTGTTTTCTTTGTGAAACCAAGAAGAGAAACATTTTGTGAAATGCTTTGAAAGAGATCATCATCATCACTACATTCTTGGGAGAGAAAGATTAAGATTTTTTTGGAATTCACAGTCTGATTTGTTCAGCTTCCAGGTGAATTCGTTCCTTTAATTCTTTGTGTAAAGTTTAAGGGAAATCTTGAGTAGGTGTTTCAAGTGGTAAGGAATTCTTGTAGTGGGTTTCTACAAGAAGTGCTTTCTTGGGGGCAAGAAAGTGGTTATCTTGAATGTAGGAGTATATGCATGTGTGGTATGCTTGTAAAACTTCTTCATTAAGATAGTGGAACAAATCTTGATCAGGTTATGATTGAGGATTGGATGTAGGTCACATGTGGAGTGGCTAAACCAGGATAAAATACTTGTGCATTCTTTTCTCACCCTTATCTCTTACATTGAGCAAAATCTTAATTGAGTGATAAAATGACTGATCTTGATTAATATGTTTGTATGCTTAACATTGCTTTAAACTGAATCAAAGTATTACATATTAGCTGTTCTTAAAATTGAACTTAATCAATATTAATCAAGAAAGCATATAGGACTCATTCCTATTGGCAAGTCTTTCAAGAAACTTCTTTGGGAATTCATATTAAAAAAGTTTAAGTTGAAATAAAGATCCTTAAAAATCTGAAAATTTTTTAAGTGTCATAGAATCCAATTCACCCCCCTCTTGGATTGAGCTATTCTTTTCTAACACAAGTTAACTCTTAAAAGCATTAGATTGAGAACCTTGAGAATAATCAATAGCTTAGTAAATGAGATTAGGAAAGGTCAAAAGGTAGACCCATTTTTATTGAGTCAGGTAGACAAGTTGAATCAAAGGAAGGATGGTGAGTTTAGAGTGGGTGTAGATGGGGTTGTAAGACTTAATGATAGATGATCTTAGAAGAGGGACGTAAAAGTAACCTTAGTATTCACCAAGGAGCCATTAAAATGTACCAAGACTTTAAGAGAATGTTTTGGTGGCTTAGGATGAAGAAGGATATAGAGGAGTTTGTGTATGCTTGTCTAGTCACTACAAGATAAATGCAAATTTTTGACAGACATAATTCGTCGATAAAAAGGAATATCCGTCAAAAATTCTCTATTTTCGACAGATTTCAGACGGATGCAAATTCGACGGAAAAAGGGGTGTCAAAAAAAATCTGTAAAAAACAATTTAATCTGTCAAAAAATTTTGACGAATATATCCATCAGCAATTCTAACGGATACACATCCGTTTAAAATTGTCGACGGATGTATCCGTCAAAAATTGTTTGAAAATCTTTATATCATTCTGATGGATAAATCCGTCAAAAAGTTTTTATTTAATTTTAATAAATTTATTAATGTAACAACCTTCATATTTGGCCTCTCAAGGATTCTATTTCATGACACTTCACTTTTCAGCGTGCTTTGTCCTTACTTGCACAATTTCTTAGAAACTTCCTAGAAGGTCACCGATTCCTATATTCTCTAAGTTAAGCACACTTAACTGTGGAGTTCTGATGAGATAAGCTACCAAAAAGCAAATACATGTTGTCAATATAGGTAGTACAAATTAATTCAATTAAGTCATCCTCAACTATACAATCTCACACTTATATTATTTTTGGATCTCTTTCATTTTGATGTGTCCGAACCATTATAAAAATATAATAATATATAATAATTATATTATATTTAATTAATCTTTATTTATATATATACTTACTTTTATAATTAACAATCTACTTATTTCTATTTAAAATTAATATTATGATACAATTTAAATTATTTATTATAAATTTAAAAGTTCAAATAATAATTTATATATTTTAAAATGAGAAGAGTTATAATAATATCGGTGTAACTATTACTAAGTGTTACACCGCTCAATAACTTTATTTTAAATGTGAATTTTGTGAATCAAATCGTTAGATTGAAAGTTCATATCACTTTATATGTTTATATCAAATTTTGTTAAAATTGAACAACAACTTGAAGGTATCAAAGTGTTCATATTTTAGTATATTTTGAAATGTATATATTACGTCAATTTTGTTTTACAAGAATGAAGTATCAAATCATCTTGAATTAATATAAAATTTTGTATATATGATCTAAGAGTAAAAAACTTTCAAGCTAACAGTTGAATTTATAAAATTCACATTTAATATAAAGTTATTGAGTGGTGTAATACTGAGTAAAAGTTACACTAGTGTTATTATAACTCTTCACTGTTAAAATATTATTTTTATAAATTAAATTTTAATATTTTAAATAAATTATTAATTAACTTAATATATTTATTCATCTTAAATCTAAGATATAAAATTCAAAAAATTTATTTATCTTTGTTTTATTTTCTAATTATCAACCATTAATAAAATACTAATTTAAAATCTTATCTAATTATATTATAACATTTTCATATCAAATTTAAAACCAGATATTAGTTATACAAAAATATTAATATCATATAATAAATTGTCAATAAGATTATAGTTAAATAATTTAAAATAATTAATTTTTCAACTATATTGTTTACAAATAATTTATTGCAATGCTAATCAATTTTTTCTATATTAATTATTAGTAAAATTTAATAACTTTTTGTTTAATAATTTGATCGATGAAATTCAACATACACCATGAGTTATTGAGCGGAGTAACTTTACTAAGAGTTACTTTGTGAGTCATTTGATTCCTCCTCTCTCTCGCTCTATATATATATATATTAGAAGACATATATATATATATATATATATATATATATATATATATATATTTAAAATTTTATTGATGATCTTTTTTAATATATGATTGTCAATTTTCATAAAAAATTCTTACATTTTCGACAAATATAAATTTTTCAAAAATATTCCATCAGTAATATAACTTTTCTGACAAATTTGTATCTGTCGGAACTATAAATTTTCCGACAGATTTGTATCCGTAAAAAAATTACCGACGGATATATTCGTGGAAAATATAAATTTTCTGACAGATTTGTATCCTTCGAAAATTATCCATCAGTAATATAACTTTTCCTACGAATTTTTTTTTCGTCGGTAAAATTCGTCAGAAATATAAATTTTCTAACAGATTTGTATCCGTCAAAAATCATCCGTTGGTAATTTGCATTTTTCTTGTAGTGAGTTTGTTATAAATCTAAGGTAGAACACCAAAAACCATCAAGAAAGTTTCAACCCTTAGATGTATCGGTATGGAAATGGGATAATATCTTCATGGACTTTGTTGCTGGGTTACCTAAAATCACAAGGAACTTAGACTCTATTTGCATAATAGTAAATAGATTGGCGATATTGTCTACCTATTTTATTTCTACAACAATAGGTACCTTTCCGATAGACTGACCAAATTGTACATAGGGATGATTGAGAGGTTCCATCTAGCATAGTTTCTGATAAAGACCCTAGATTTACTTCTAGATTTTGGGAGAGTTTGCATAAGGCTTTAGGTACTAAATTTAGGTTAAGTTCAACCTATCACCCTCAAACAAATGGCCAAACCAAGAGAACCATCCAATCTTTAGAGGATTTTCTGAGAGCTTATGTCCTTGAGCATGGATGTAATTGGGATAGTCTTCTACCTATAATAGAATTCACCTGTAATAATAACTACCATTCTAATGTTGGGATGACACATTATGAAGCACTCTAAGTCGGATATGTAGAATACCTTTGTGTTGGGCAGAATTAAGGGAAAGTTCGATGTTAGGACCTAAGGTAGTTCAACAAACCATTGAAAAAGTGAGATTAATCCAGGATAGGATAAGAACAATCTAGGGCAGGAAGAAGAGCTATCATGAAAAAAAAAAAAAAAGAGAGAAAGGCATTGATTTTAAAGAGGGAAATCATGTATTCCTTAAGGTAATTCCTTGGAGTTGGTAGAGTGCTAAAGTCCCACAAGCTTATTCCACGTTTCATTGGTCCCTACCAAATCTTTAAGATGATTGATAATGTAGCCTACCAAATAGTCTTACCACCATCCCTTTCAAAATTGTATAGTGTCTTCCATGTTTCCCAACTAGGAAAATATGTAAATGATCCTTATCATATTCTCGAGTCTGACAATATTCAGTTGCAAGATAACCTCACGTATTAAACTATTTCTTTGAGGGTTGAAGACAAAAGAGCAAACAATTGAGAGGTAAGGAAATTTCTTTGGTTAAGGTTGTATAGGGAGGAAATACTGATGAGGGTGCAACTTGGGAGATAGAGAGTCAAACGCAAGAGTTTTATCCTTATTTGTTCACTTCAAGTGATTTCATGGATGAAATTTTAAAGAGAGGGGAGAGTTGAAACACCTTGATTTTTTTATATTTAGTAATATTGTTTTTTAGTTATTAATTGGGATGATTTAATAAGTGATTTTAATTATTGGAATATATGGTTATTAATTAAATATACGTTTTTTTTTTTAATTTTGAGGGAAGGGAAGTGTGACTGTGGGTTAATTGTTTTACTAGAGAGTTAAGTGTTGGTTAAGTAATTAAGATCAGGTTATGTCAATTTCCTTCATTTCATGCTTATTACTTTTCATTATTTTATGCTTGGTGCACTAGAGAACTGGGAGAAGAACCATAGACTATTGGACATCACCCTAGAGATTTATGCCTTTCATCTAGAATTCATTGAGGTAAAGGGAAGTGAGTAATCTCACTTTGGGTATGGAATAATTGTTGGGTAGTGAGAATAACCCCCCATATTTTTTTCTGTTGTATGTATCATGAGGGAGAAATCCCAAATTGTGACCTAACTCATGCTTTTGCTTTCTATATGATTCTTCAATGCTCTAATTGATGTTATTGATATGTTTGTATGCTTAATTTGGTAAAATAAACTAATATTGTGAATCTTGGATTGCTCATGGATTCCTATAGGAACCCTAAGAGAATGAATTTTGGTGTTTCTATGAGGAGTTGGTATGAACATGTGAATATATATAATTTATAACTTTTAGAAGTATAACTTTACTTTTGGGGTGTTTTTAAGGATTGGAATCATGAAGTTGATAACTGATACTTGTTGTCTTGAATCATTTTATTTTTGTAGTGTTGGGTTTTTGGTTGGACGTCAAGCATCACCTTGGGGCTGTTAGGCATTGTCCTAGCCAAGAGCACATAGTGCCCTCTATGCCACTCATGTTGGGCATTCATTGGTTCATGTTGGGCATTCATTGGTTCATTTTGGGCGTTTGTTGGTTCATGTTGGGTGTAAGAGCTCTAGAGAGTTCCTTGTGGTATTCACGTCAAGTGTGAGGTAAGTCATGCCGAGCACTAGCTGTCGTTGGGCACCATTTTATACTTATTGATTCTCTATTTGAAAGTATTGGTGATTAATATGTATGGCTCATGTGTTAAGTGACATATATAATTAAGCATCATGGAATTAATATGAACTTAGGATGTTGTGTGGTGATATTGTGAGGCATGATTTTTGTAGATACTGTGAAATGATATTTGTAATGACCTGATATGATCTCTTCATTTAACGACTCAACAACTAGCGGCAAAAAAATTTAACTACCTATGGTTAATATATACATAATGCTTGTTATACAATTATACATCATAACAAATATACATGTAAACCAACTGAGAAAATAAAATAATTACACAAGTATATAGATATATATACAATAACCTATATCCAACCACATGAGAGTAGCACCAAAACAACATCTACATTGTCATCCACACAAAGACCTCTAAAGAGCATCTCCTCAAGTCTATCACTTCTTTTCTCCCATAATAAGTATGATTATCACAATCTAATCACATAGAAACATATAAGGGTAAGTTAGAGTTCAAATCAACATTTTCAACATAGCATATGCATTATACAGCACAACACAATCATCACCAGTCAACATCTCAAATGAACAACACAACTCAAGCTACACATCATATGCACAATATAGTAACTAAATGCATTGTCACACATTTTTACTACGGATATCTCCTACAACATGAGTGAGTTGTCTAAGTGACTTGATCCTACCAAATCAAAAACCTGATCTTTTCGATCAAGCTAAATCAACAAATTGGGATATCAATATCTAACAACATGGTTTCTTGGATGTCATTACTTAAACTAGGAAGCCTAATATTTCTGTCAAGGTAGAACAACTTGAGCGAGAGCCTAGCACGACATTTGCTAACATAACTAAGCTGCATGTGGGATTAGTCCGACTACCCTCCAAATACTATGTCTTTCTAATACTTGGTTAGGGATTTTAACTCATGACCTTGTATAATACTCTAATTTGGTCACTTAATACATGTATGCTTCAACCTTGCCTACATACGAATCAACAGTAGTCACTTGTGGTTGGTATGCCTTGACCTGACCCATATACCACATAAACTAAAGTCCAATACTCAACTATCCTTTTCAAGGATCAAATTCTCAAGAAGGGTTTTTCAACAAATTTGGGCTCTCGGTGCACCAAAACACAATATCCTCACAATGGGATATACAACTTTATTAAATCTCCTATAATCCTAGGTTGATAAATAAAGTACAACTTTAATGCCAAAGCATTCTCAACACAGTTACTCAACTAAAAAACATGCAACTCAACTCAACTACCAATCACTTGGTTAGCTATACATTATCCTAAATCAATGTATAGAGATTCAACATCATAAATCAATATACAAATTTTAGCACAACTTAATCATCATACAACATGTAATAGATCCAACATGAAATCCACACAAAATGCTATCCACCCAACGCCATTGAGGTAATGGGTTCTCTACCTTGCCCAGGCTTGACTTCATACAACTCGCACTTGACATGGATTAGCTAGAGACCCTTGGTAATTACGCCTAATGCGGTAATTGCCATGCCCGATGAATTAACCCCGAGGGCACCCGGGCCCTCTCACGCCCAACGTAAGGGTCTTGTCTGGCGTTAAGGCCTGGTAGAGACTCCTCTCAAGAATCACACCCGATGTGCTAAATGCCACGCTCGGTGCCATATCAGTAAAAGCCCCAATAATTAATTTACTGATATCATGCCCAACACCACCTCCTCCACGCCCGACACCATTCACCTTACTACAAGAAAAACACAAATTTTTGACAGACATAATTCGTTGATAAAAAGGAAAATCCGTAGAAAAAGAGAATTTTCAACAGATGCAAATCCGTCAGAAAAAGGGGTGTTGAAAAAAAAAATCCATCGAAAATTACTGACAAATATATCTATCAAAAATTGTTTGAAAATCTTTATGTGATTCCGACGAATAAATCCCTCGGAAAATTTCTGTTTATTTTTAATAAATTTATTAATGTAAAATCCCTCATATTTGACTTCTTAAGAAATCTATTTCATGACACTTCACTTTTCAACGTGCTTTGTCCTTACTCGCACAATTTCTGGGAAACTTCCCAAAAGGTCACTCATCCTTGTATTACTCCAAATCAAGCATGTTTAATTGTGGAGTTCTAATGAGATAAGTTATCAGAAAGTAAATGCATGTTGCTAGTATAGGTAGTACAAATTAATTCATTTAAGTCATTCTCAACTATACAATCTCATACTTGTACTATCTTTGGATCTCTCTCATTTTGGTGTGTCCAAACTGTTATAAAAATATAATATTATATAATAATTATATTACCAATAATAATAATTATATTATATTTAATTAATCTTTATTTGTATATATACTTACTTTTATAATTAACAATCTACTTATTTCTATTTAAAATTAATATTATGATACAATTTAAATTATTTATTATAAATTTAAAAGTTTAAAAAATAATTTATTTATTTTAAAATATTATTTTTATAATTTATAATAATAATATAATTTATAAAATTATAAATATTTATCTATTACGTACTTACAAATTATATTTTAACATTTTAAATAAATTATTAATTGACTTAATATATTTATTTATCTTAAATCTAAGATATAAAATTCAAAAAATGTATTTATCCTTGTTTATTTTCTAATTATCAACCATTAATAAAATACTAATTTAAAATCTTATTTAATTATATCATAACATTTTCATATCAAATTTAAAACCATATATTAGTTATACAAAAATATCAAGATCATATAGTAAATTATCAATAAGATTCTAGTTAAATAATTTAAAATAATTAACTTTTCAACTATATTGTTAGCAAATAATTTATTCCAAAGCTAATCAATTTTTTTCTATATTAATTAGTAGAAAAATTTAATAACTTTTAATTTAACAATTGAATCGATGAAATTCAATAAACACCATGAGTTATTGAGTGAAGTAATTTTACCAAGAGTTACTTTGTGAGTGATTTGATTTCTTCTCCTCCTCCTTCTCTCTATTCTCTCTCTCTTTCTCTCTTTCTCTCTCTCTCTCTCTCTCTCTCTATATATATATATTTAAAATTTTATTGATCTCTTTTAATATATGATTCTCAATTTTAATCATCTTTATTGTTACCGAATAGAAATATTAAACATTTTCGATGAATGCAATTTTTGATAGATTATTAAACATTTTTGACAGATCACATTTTTTACAAACCATTATCCGTTAGTAACATTATGTCGGAAAATTTTGACTTAAGCATCTGTCAAAATTTTCGTAAAAAATTCTTACATTTTCGACAAATATAAATTCGTCAGAAATATTCTATCGGTAACATAAATTTTTCTATGAATTGTTTTCATCGGAAATATAAATTTTCTATCAGATCTGTATCTGTCAGAAATTACCGACGGATATATCCATTAGAAATATAAATTTTCTGACAAATTTGTATCTATTAGAAATATAAAATTTTTGACAAATTTGTATCTGTTGAAAATTATATGTCAGTAAAATCTGTCAGAAATAAATTTTTCGACAGATTTGTATCCGTCGAAAATTATCTGTCGATAATATAACTTTTCCTACAAATTTTTTTTCTATCAAAAATATAAATTTTCTGACAGATTTGTGTCCGTCGATAATTTTTGCATTTTTTTTGTAGTGCCTAGAGACCCCCAATTTCACTTCACGGTCGGCGCAACCAACCTCACATCTAGCGTGAATGTTAGACTTGAGCATCTAATGAATGCTTGCCCGACACCATGAAAGAGCACCCGACACATTCAAAAGTTGAACACCAAGCTCGAAAATTTGAGCTAAAACCTATAAATTCGAGAAGAATCCAACACATGCAAGCCAAAAACCTTACAATACTAATCCATTTTGATCAACAAATAACCAACAATTTAATGCAATAATACAACACTTCAATCAAACTTCAACAATTCTAGCTTCCCTTACCTCGGATGAAATGAAGCCGAATCTCTGAGCTATACCAAGGAGGAAAAGAAGAAAACTCAACTCTATACGACTCCAAAGTTTTGATTCAAGCTTCTTCACTACCTGAATCATAAACAACACAAGTTAGAAAGAAATCAAGGAAGAAAAGAAAAGGAGATCAGGAAAAGAGCTCACGGACCAGAGTCCTTCTCTCTAAAATTCCACTCTCTACAACTCAAGGTCTCACAACAACTAGTTAGCCATGTAGGAGAAAATAGTATTAAAAATAAAAAATTGTTTTAATTGAAATAAAAAAGAAACACAACATATTTATAATAAAAAAAATAATGTTATTCTTTACATGAAAGCAAATATGACTAAGTAATTATTAGGTAACGTCATTAAGAGACATGTTGATATTTTCTATTTAATTTTTGATGATATATTGATGAATGAACCAAAATTACTTAATTTAAAAATTTTTAGGAACCAAATTTACAATAAAAAAAAGTATTAGAAACCAAAAATTGCACATTGCAAAATTAAAGGATCAAAAGTAGATTTAAGTCTTACTTATTTTGATAATTAAATAATTTAAATTATAAAATTAATTAAAAAATAAATATAAAATTATACATTAACTGTAAAAATAATTTAATTCTTAAAGTTTTATGTTCTTTCTAATTTATTAATTTATATATATATATATATATATATATATATTGAATTGTAATATTATTATTATATTAAAATTTAATTTATTTGATATGTACAAATTAAAATTATGAAAAAATATATAAATTCCTCATGAATTTATCCAAACTATATAATAATCGACAAGGATAAAAATAAAAAATGTACATTTTAAAAATATAAATCAACATCTTTTAAATCTGAATCCAAACTCATCCTGCCTTATATTTTACAAGTACTAGGAGTGTAAGTGGGTGTAGGTAACCCACGAACCCGAATCGATCCAAACTAACCCAATGAATTTGGATCGGATTCTTTCAATATTTGGGTTATACTCAACTCAATCTGACAAACACCTAGCACTATCCGGGTTGGATAACGAGTTGTGTTTTCAACCCATTAACCGACCCAACCTGATCATATATTATAATAATAATAATAATAATAATAATAATAATAATAATAATAATGAGTTTTGTGTTTTAAGTTTGTAGAATTGTAATAATATAATATATTTATTTTAAATTTTATTTTGTATTAACTAATGTTGGTTATTTTAGTTAATAATAATGTAACAAATTAATAATTTTATTTTAGAGTTAAATTTGTATCATTGTTGCCTTTATAGGTTGGTAATAATATATTTGCAATAATGTATCAAATAATTTACATCTATTTTAAAATATTTAAATTTTTACAATAAATAAACTTAATTATGTTGACCGGATTGATCTAACCCAACTCAACCCATTTGTGATTCGGATGGGTTATGTAACGACCTGTCGTAGCCGTCACACTACGAAACAACACTACACACTACTGGAATATATATACTAAAATAGTATAATAAAATATTTACAACACAAGTTGCTAATCAAGCAACCAACAACAACTAATTATATACAACAAAATATGCTACTATAAGGTAGCCTACAAAAAACTATCCATCTCCAGGCACCTCCTGTGGCCTCTAGCAACTATCTCCCAGCCTATCCCTGCCTTGCTCCCATACAACGTATGATCATCGCAATCCAAACCACATGGAAACATGCAAGGGTAAGCTAGAGACAATAAACAACTCACAAATATCAAATATGAAACACAACTATATAATCATCTTCACATCTGACACAAAAGATAAACAACACGTATATTATACATCTTAACATCATTTCAACTTGATTCCACATATCAACGTTGTATCAACACCTCAACGCAACTACTGTACAACCATTGGAATAGTTATCATATTCATCATAACAACAACCAAAACATGTGTTACACACCTCTCAACAACACATGTTTAAAACAACTTACAACATAGGTAATCTAGAGACACTAACATCATCATCAACTGGTATACAATTAAGCAACTTACAACATAACAACACTATCATCATCCTCAACAAGATCAACATAACACAATCACAGCTTAACAATATAACAACATAGATACAACTTTTGTCAACAACAAATCAACTCATCAACAACTTATGCGTCGTCACGCATTTCAACTCGGAGATCTCTAACAACTGAGGTTGAGCAGTCTAGGTGGCATAAACCCTATCAAATCCAGCGTTTGACCTATCTCAACCAGGTCAGGTATAGAACAGTGTTAGGAACTCTGAAGAGAACCAGGTATAGACAACAATAGGCGATTGCTCAGGTGTGCCACTTAGACTCGGAGGTCTAGTACTACTGTTAGGAGAGAAGGGTTTGGGTATGAGCCTACCACGGCCTTGGCTAGCATCACCAATCCACATATGGAGTTAGCCCACCCACTGTCCTCCAAGTACCACGCACCCTCCAGTACCTAGTCAAAGACTACATCTCTAACTAGATACCTTACTAAAATTGGTCATTCAATCATGACATGGATCGACTACTTCCATGCCGCCCACACAGTACTAAGGGATCCATCTTTAAAACAACTTTCAACTTATCACCTTAGTACTATGTATCTCAACATAGGACATATATTTTCACCATATGTCCCCAACTTTTCAACTTTACCTCTTTACAACTATAGGCATCATAACAACTTTACAACAATAAACATCTAGTCGCTTGTAATCGGTATAGCTCGGGCTGGCCCCTATACCGTGGTCGCTTTATACACGTGTGCCTCGACCTTTCCCACACACGGGATCAACTAAGTCCTAGAAGAGAACAACACAATGTCCACTCCAAGGGACAACTTCCTAAGGATGGTTTTCAACAAATTGGGCTCTCAGAGCACCACAACTATCTCAATCCGCACAATGGGATGAGCAACTTCGAAAATATCTCCTCTAGTCCTAGTGATCAACAACTTATCATCATGGCTTAATCAGCTTACAACTCGACAACACAACTCAACTTAAAAACTTAAACAACGTACAACTTTTCAACTCATCATCTTAATCAACTTTCAACTTAAACAACATGGTATATCAGCACAACAACTCATCAACGTTGTTTAACAACACATTTTAACAACACAACATCTCATTTCAACTTTAAACATCACAATCAACTCAATCATCATAAAATAATATCTTTTCAACACATGACACAACATACAACTTTATAGAAACATACAACTCTTCTCTAACAACTTAACAACATAGTCTACTAATAACATCTATATAAATGACACATAACATATAGCAACTTTATCAACTTAATTTCAACATGCTTCAACAATATCATAGATCAACACACAACTCGTAAACAACTTCATTATACTCAACATGCATCTCTTCATTTCACTTTCTACTCATCATACATCCAAACAACATACAATCTAGCTTCCCTTACGTGAAGATTGGCTCAAAATAGCCTATAACTGAGAAGAAGTAGAATTCTCTTTCGAAGCTCAACCCGGAACTTCAATCCTCCCAAAGCAAGCTTCCTAGTCCAGAGTCCTTCTCTCTAAAAACTTCACTTTCTCCTCAACCACACAATCCCTATTTATAGAAATCTGAAGTGGCCAGAACGACCCATTTCAAAACTGGAACGGCCCGTTCTGGGCTCCTTCATCATGTGTAAAATGCACATGTAGAACGACCCGTTCTGAAATCGGAACTACCCGTTCTGGCATGTCTATAACGACTCGTTCTAAAATTGGAATGACCCATTCTGGAGTTAAATTTAACTCACAATGACCACTTTGGAATGACCCGTTCCAACCCAAGATTCACAAACCTATTTAATAGTTTGGAACGGCCCGTTCCAGTTTGGGAATGACCCGTTCTGGGCTACTATATCACCCTTGTTTTAGTAGTTTAGAACGACTCGTTCCAATCTACTAACTACGTTACATGTTAGATTGGGTTTTAAAAAAAATTACACAAACTCGACTCAATCTAATTCGTTAAATTTTGATTGGATCGGATAATAGGTTCATCCAAATCCAACCCAACCCAATCGCTTACACCCGTAATAGGTATGAAAAAGAGCAAACTTGCCTGCTTCCAAATTAAATACTAGCTTTGCTTTATATTTTTTTTATTAACGTTGTTTGTAATAAAAAAAATTCTATATACTTTTCTTCTTATATACAAAACTTAAATACAAATCATATATTTAGTATTATATTAGTTAAAATAAATTTTATCTCAATAATTTATTCTAATATTTAATACGTTTTTATTACATAATTCTTAAAATAAAATGATAGTTTAATTAAAAGTATTAAAAAACACATTAAAAATTGTATTTAATTTTGTCCGCTTCTCAAGACCGAAAACAATCATTTAACAATTTACGATTAATAATATTTCAAAACTTTGAAATGTTTTTAATTCAACACCCAAGCGTGTAGTTCAGCTGTAGGAGTTGATTCACGTTTAAGCAAGTCAGGAGTTCGAATCTTGCCTTGTGTATGCAACCGCATTGAATTTTGGGGCCAGCTATCCCACCCTTTAAGGTGCTTAAAAAAAAAAAAAACTTAATACTTATTCCACTAAAAATTAAACTAACTCCTCTATCGTCGTAATAGATAACTACAAAATAGTCTATAAGGTTTCAGTTCGAATGAGAAATAGTTGCTGGCATGAAAAATGAATCACATATATAACAACTCATGTTTACGACGTGGGTCATTATTGATGCCATAAAATATGGACAAATAGAAAAAGAAATTAAGTTAATAAATAAATATCAGTGATAAAAAGCTGTGTAAATCATGTAAAACAATAAAAACAAAAATGTATAAATTAAAGTCGGCTTAAAATTCTAAATTTCATATACTGTTTTATTTTTCTCTGGTAAAGACCATATACAATATTATTGGCTGATAAAGTCTAGCACGTTGAAGCACGTTGTGGGGTCATTACAAATTAATGGAATTCTTGAATTGAGAGTACAAAATAAGAAAAATAAAAGACAACTTTATCGGTTTCTCCTCTTTCACATATAATTGGAAAATTATTTAATATTTACACATAGAAAGAAAACAGAAAAAATTGACTCAATAACTCAATTGTAACTAGTACTAGTATTATTATTATTATTATTATTATTATTATTCATTGGCAAGTCACTTCATTACACACTATTGCAAATGGTCCCTAATGAAAATTCAAATAATTGGTGATGATCTTGAAGCGTTAGAAGGTTGTTAGCCATCAAAATATTCATTCTATTTATTATGTTAGGTCGATGCTAACTGAATTTGTCACCGGTTACTTCCATTTCATAAATAGACTTTGGCTATACAAAGTGACCTATATCTAACCAAAATATCAATATTAATTCATCATTATCCACAAATTAAGTTAAAATTGTTATTTTTTCTTAACCAAGCTTCAAACTAAACTTTGTCAAACCATGGTAATCTATCTATACCTTCCCACGTGGTGGGATCGATCATCACCTAAATTTCCTTCAATTTATTTTGAAAAATATGGGATTTTTTTTTCAGTTTGTATTAGAATATATATTCAGCTGTTATGTTATGATATTTTGTATATTCTAGGTAATAATGAATAAAGTTATACTTAATTTTTTAATATTCTTACTACTAAACGATTATCTTATTAGTTATGAAAATATAAACTTTAGTTTTCCAAACTTATATACAATGAAATAGTCTTCCAAAGTTCCAATTAACATAAAAATATATTTTTGTAATATAAATCTTAAAAAAAATATTTTAATGCAATATTTAAAATTTCAAGGAATATTAATTTATATTTTTATATTTATAATAAATAATTTATATTATGATATAAGATGATTTTTAACTATTTGATAATTTTCTTAAAGCAAGAAAATTTAATTTAATAATAAAGATGAAAATAAATAGAAAGGAATATATAAAATGTTAGAGAAAAAAATAACTTAAATCCCTCCCACATTATAGGAAATTTGTAACACTCGTTCAATATAATTATTCTAATTGATGTATAAGATTACAGAATTTTGTAAATTTGAAATCTTAATTAATGAATCTCACTAATAATTTTTTTTTTTTGATCAATTTTAATTAATAATAAAAAAAGGCAACAAAATTACATAATTTTTTTCGCTTGTTAGGTTCATTTTTTCCCATTTTTTTTTTCTTTAATAAGTGATAGATAAGTTTCTCTTCAAATATTTACTGATGTTGATGATCTCTCCTGACCTAGCAAAAAGGTATACCTTTGCATAATATAATTTTTTTTGTAAAACAACAAATTAAAAGAATTAATAAAAAAAAATGTTAAAAAGACATGACACTAAAAGTCCTCAATTCCCTAACGGTATGAGTTTACTTACCTTGATGGAATGAGTTCCACAAGTTATTTTTATTTTATTTTGAAGAGTTCCACAAGTTATTACTTATTAGAGGTTAATGATATCTAAGGGTCAAATTAGTAATTTCAAAACAGATCAATTTGCGAAAACGGCCACTAAAATCCAAAACTCCCAAACGCAAAAGCTGACCTACAAAAATGGGCCACAACTTATTATCTCCATCGTCTCATCTGCGATCCGTTCCCACTACAACTGTTAAATTTTCCAAAATATTTATTACTTCAATAAATAATAAATTTAAAAATAGAATCTTTTCTATTTCTATTATTTTCACCTATCATTATTTTCCATTAATGGACTATTTTATATTTTTATTTCATATTTTATTGTGTTCTCATTTCTTTTCCCGGCACTTACGTGTGACACACCGATACGAGAACCAAATCAAAGACTCTTCTTTGTCCCTTTTTTCCCCACCCAACAATCACAAAAAATAAAAAAGTAAGTGAAGATTCCATACCCTAATAATAATTAAAGAGTTTATTAACATTATATTAATAAACAAGATGAAATAATAAAGTGGTCATCTATTATAACCTTAACATCTGTTTAAAAATATTTTATGGGTGTATATAAATTAAACTTATAATGTTTTTTTTTTTTTTTTTAAATTACAGCTTGCGGAATGAATGTTGCTTGAGCTTAATTAAAGTCTCTTTTCTTTCTCCTTTTTCATTTTTCTACAATGAAATAGTACATAGAAATTAAATTCCACCCAACAAAAAAACCAAATATAATAACCTCAAGCACCCCATAAAAACCCTTATATAGTAGTATTCACCTTGTTTTCTACTAGTCACATTTTTTCCTCTTGCTGTAATATTGCTTGGGCACACCATATCTCCATACTCCATAGCTATATGCAGCTAGGAGACACAAGTGTGTTGGAGATCTCCTCCCATAACCAGGCCGAGATGGCGGTGGCGGCCGCGGCAACAGTGCCAGAAGGCGACAACGACAACGACAACGACAATAACAATAACAACAACGATGGCGACATGGTTGGGATGGAGGTTGATGGAAGTTCCGGCGAAGGAAATAATGAAGGTAATAGGATGAGCTTTGGAGGGAACCGGTGGCCCCGCCAAGAAACTTTGGCTCTCTTGAAGATAAGGTCGGATATGGATTCAGTGTTTCGAGATTCAAGTCTTAAAGGTCCACTTTGGGAAGAAGTTTCAAGGTATATATATATACCAATATGTAAATAAATATAATTTATATACATATATAATTCAATTTCAATACACATCTTCTATCTAACCTCTATATTCATCTCTTTTCATTTTTTTGCTTTTTGGGGTCACTTCATTCTTTAAACTTCTTTTGCGGGTTTGAAGAAGCTACCATATAAAAACTTTATATAAGCTCCATAGATCATGCATGGAGATCCATGAATTGGTTTTCAATTTCCAGTTTGTTCAATTAAGAATCATTTCCCTTTTTTCATCTTTGTATATACTAGAGCCGTTATCCAGTTTTTTTTTTTTTTTTTTTTTTTTTTTTTTTTTGTTAATTTCATGCACCATCAACTTTCGAAATCGGCAAATCTTGTTCCAGTCTGAGACTAAATATTCAATATGTACTTCGTTTGTATTAATTAACTAAATTTTTTATATCTAAAAGTGTCAGAAGTTTAAATATAGAAGCATATATATATATAAATGGACCCGTTTTTGAAGTGAATTGAATATTCTCTTATGAGTTTGCTATTGATTTTCGCGTAATTTTTAGACCCCTCTTCTTTCTATTGGGTTTCATCGTTTCAATTCCTTTGTTTAGTTTTTGTCTTATTTTATGAACTATCTCTTCTGTTGTACATCGAGGCAAGTACATTTAGTTGTCTGAGGTTTTACTTTTACCCTTGTTCATGTGAAAGCATTAGGTCATTTTTTATTTATAGTAATGGATAATGTTAAAATTTGATCTTTCTCTCCCTATAATTTTATACATAAATATTCTACGACGCAGGAAACTGGCAGGACTAGGATACCACCGAAGCGCAAAGAAGTGCAAGGAGAAATTTGAGAACGTGTACAAGTACAACAAGAGAACCAAAGAGAACAAAAGTGGCAAATCACATGGAAAAACCTACAAATTCTTTGATCAATTACAAGCCCTCGAAGTCTCAAATAACCCGCCAAAACCACAACCTCCTTTGCCAACAACAACAAACACATTAACATTGCCAACAAGGCCAAGTGATCATGGTAACAATGTTATCTCTTATGTCACACCTTTTCCTTCCACAAACCCTACACTCATTTCTCCTTCACCACAAACCACTACATCCACCACCAACCCTAGACAACCATCACCACCACAAACCAACAACAATAACAATATGCCACATTTTTTGCCCAACATGAACACCCCTTTCTCAACCACCTCCACCTCCACCTCTTCTTCCACAGCTTCAGATGAAGACTTGGAAGAGAGGTATAAGAGGAAGAGAAAGTGGAAGGACTACTTCAGGAGGCTCACAAAGAAGGTCCTATTGAAGCAAGAGGAGATGCAAAAGAAGTTCTTGGAAGCCATGGACCAAAGGGAGAGGGAAAGAATGGCACAACAAGAGAATTGGAGGATGCAAGAATTGGCAAGAGTCAATAGGGAACATGAGATTCTTGTGCAAGAGAGATCAACAGCATCAGCCAAAGATGCTGCGGTCATTGCATTGTTGCAAAAGCTGTGTACCCAACAAAACCCCTCACAAGCTGAAGTAGAGCCACCACAACACAAGCCAACAATGCCACAAACTCCAACACTAATAATGCCAAACAATAATTTTGAAATCATGAAGATAAGTAATGATCACACTGCTACTATTACTGTCACTACTCCTGTTACTGCTACTCCTGTTACTGCTGTTGATGCTATTACTACTGCTACTGCTGTCACCGCTACTGCTACTTCTCCGATGAGTTGTTCTTCATCTAGGTGGCCAAAAGCCGAAGTTCATGCTTTGATAAGGTTGAGGACGAGTCTTGATACCAAGTATCAAGAAAATGGACCAAAAGCTCCATTGTGGGAAGATATATCAATTGCAATGCAGAGGCTTGGTTACAACCGGAGTGCGAAGAGATGCAAGGAGAAGTGGGAGAACATCAACAAGTACTTCAAGAAAGTGAGGGAGAGTAACAAGGAAAGGCGTGAAGATAGCAAGACATGTCCCTATTTTCATGAGCTTGATGCTCTATACAAAGAAAAGAACAAATCCCAGAACCCCTTTGGCATGTTCCAGAACATGAGGCCGAATGAGATGATGATGATGGAGCCATTGATGGTGCAACCTGAGCAACAATGGAGGCCTCCACCTCAAGAGGGTCAAGGGAAGGAGAATGCAAGTGAAGAATATCAAGAAAAAGAAGAAAATGGTGATAATGATGATGATGTTGATGTTGGAGATGGAGATAGTGTGGAAGCTGAAGGAGAAAGCCGGTTTGAGATTGCGACAAACAATTGAACATGCTTCAGTGGACACAGTTGAAGGAGACAAGATAAGGAATTTTCTAAATGTTGAAATGTTACGTTTGTTTAATTTACTTTTAACTTATGTCGAAAAATTAGTCCTTTATGGTTTATCATCAATTCTTTGAATTTGTTTTCTAAAAATATGATTATTTCTTAAGAAAGCAATTCTTGGGGTATAGTCTTACAGTTTTTGTTTTTCTCATGGGCTTATAATTAACATGTTACTGAGGAAAATTGTGATAGATTGTTGACATTAAAGGCATTGCACAAACACCTGCGCCATAAAATTCAATTCTTTAATCATGATTCAAGACCTATCTAAAAGCATGGGCTTCTGTGGCAGAACATAACATACCCTATCTGAGAGACTTTTTTTTTCTGAACATGGGTTATCATAAAAGGTGATGATTGGGGTAGTGGGTCAGATTTATGCCGCCATGAACTTATTTAGAGATTTAACTCAAAAAATAGTCACATGGGCCAGCAAAGCAGCTATAGTGGGAATGTACAATGTGTTTTGGACAGATACACTATCAATAATGTTATTGTCTAAAAATTCTTAATAGTATTTTATAATATATTTTTATATCTTTTATTATTATAAAAATGCTAGAACGAAGACATCTTAATAGTACCATAACATGTTGCAACACCAATGTCTTTTATTTCTTTTCCACTGCATGAAAATTAATTTTAAAAGTGATAGATAAAAGTGATGATTAAAAGTTGAATATTTTTTTAGGTATACGTCTATTCACATATAACTTACCTGATTATTAAGGATGAGCATGACCCAATTCGACTTATGAATTCTTGAATCCAATGTATTTTTAAAATAAGATCGAGTTACATTTTGGTCGTCTAATCTAACTTAATATATAATATTTTCTTACTTAATATATAATATATTTTTAAAAAGTATAAGTTCATTGAATCATTGTGTATTAATAAAAAAAATATTTAGTTATTAATATTTTTTATATAATATTATATTTATAATAAAACTATTTATTTAAAAAACATATATTATAAAATATACCTTAATTTAAGTTATGTACTTTTTTTTAATTTACATTTCTTTTGTGCACAAAAGGAGCCAAGGCTTCAGACAAAATTATATTTCACGAACGAAAAATATATCACCTGAATCAATTGACACAAGAGGGATTATAAATCCTAACAAAACATCAAAAGTACAATTCTCTACTCGATAAGATTTACAATTTAACTATATATAATATTAAAATTAATATAGCGTATCAAAATTGGATTCACCCGGTCTTGTCCTATATATTTTTCAAACCTTGATTGAGTAGGGTTTCAATTTTAGAGAATGGGTTCGACTAAAAATTGGGTTGGATTTGGGTAAGGATGAACCGGATCAAATTAGAGCAATCAGTATAATAAAATAGATTTTTAGTGACATTTAATATAATTTTTAGTGGTAATAAAAATTATTATAAAATTTTTTACCGGCATTTTATACATTAACCATTATATGCAGTGTCGCTAAAACATTTACTGGCAATTATTCTATATGCTGGTAAAGACCCTCATAATGGTGGGGAAAAGTGTATAACTTTTTGTGTCATTTGGTACTAGCATTTAAAATTTCCGCTAAAAGTTTAAGAAAAGATTTATAATACTCTTTAATTATCTTATTTCTAATCAATGTAAGATTTGTAAGATGAGTACAAATACTCTTTAGTTATCTTATTTCTAATTGATGTGAGAGTTAGAAGATGAAGGTTATCTTCTAAGTATATATTATTTAATTTTTTTAATTATCTTATTTCCTAAATAATAACTTAGAATAGTAAGTTATAGGTCTAACTCAACCTTATAAAACATACTTGTAAGGTGAGAGTTATCATTCGTTTATATATGCTTTAATTATTTTATTTCTAGTCGATGTGAAACTTAAGTTTTTTCTAACAAATAATTATCGTTAATAGTAAATTTTGATGTGATGTAAATACATTTTTAGTGACCATTATATAATAGTCATTAATATTTTTATTAAATAATAAAATAGAGGTAATTAATTTATTATCATTAAATAATTGTCGATAATACTAAATTTTGTTGTAGTGCATGTTCATCCCTGTTGTCTACTATGTAATTTGTATAACATTTTTTAGATTTTAACTACAACAAAAAACTATAAAAATAAGTATTTGAGATTTACCTACATTAAATATTGGAGAGATAATTTTGTTCAAATTGGATAAATCTATCATAAACCGTAAAATTAGCTCCTTTCCCTGTCCCAACTATTTAAAATAGTCATATATTCAAAATTTGGACTCAAAATGTATAAGATAATCTTTGTCTTGAGTAACATATTTTTTTAGATATATATTTTATGATTTAAATATACATGATGTTAATACATATTAGGTTATAGAGTTCAAGTTTAAAAATGTAATTCAATAAAAAAAAATTGATCAAGAAAAAAACAAAACGTTTTAACCCATTAACATGTACATAAAATCACTGTCGTGTACTTTCAATTTTTCCTGTGTTTCTGGAGGCACTAGTTGCGTGTGAGATTGTTACATGAGTAGGAAGACTCCGTTAATTTTCCACCAATTGACTTTACAAGCCTCGGAATTTGTGGAGACTATTTTTGTTATTAAATTAAATACAGGTATATTTTTTTCATTGATGTTTATTTTTCTCATACACGTTTAGAAACTCTACAAACAAAAGGTATCTAACACTAACTTTAGTTAAACTGGCTGGTGAGTGGTGAGCACAAACCAGAACAATATGATCACGAGACAAATTCCATTTTCCAATGAATGACAAAGGAACAATCATGGTGGTAAGACTGGTAAGTAAGAAGAAGGTATAAGGAACAAAGAGAATAACTCAATGGTTGTCACTTGAAAGATAGAACTTGAATGCTTGAAGTTAGTGAAAGTGTAAAATGTAAGCAATACTGAAAGTTAGATATATGATGCAAAATCTTAGCCGTAAGATCTATATACTGTCAGGCATGAAGAGTTACGTTACTATAATTACCATTCTGAAACGTGACGATACGTAGGAGAAGAAGAAAAAGATCACTCTTGTTCAACTCAGGCTAAAATATTCAATGCATTACACATGTTAAAAGTATTAATTATAATAGATGAAAAAGGAAAAAAAAAACTATGTCTAATATTTAACGGTGTAAAGATCAATCTGCTAATGTTCTAATTCCATTCGTTCAATATAGTGTATAAGTTATTATAAATTTTTTAATATCGTGATCGATTCTCGCATTAAAAAAAAATTACTATTAGCGTAAAACATATTTATATGATAAATTTATTGACTTTTGTAATAATTATTTTAAAAATTATATCACTAATGATTTTTTACTAATTGAAAATTTAAAAAAAAATTACATTAGCGGGACATAACGTTATTAAACTTATATTAAATATGATGTAAAAATATAATAATAATAATAATAATAATAGTCGATATGAATTCTTGTATAACACACTTGTTTTTATAAAAGCTTTCGTAATTAAAATTTTAAAAATAATATATATATATATATATATATATATATATATATATATATATAAAAGTATGATTTTGAAGTTAATTATTGTAAGTGTCAATAAATTTATTATATAAGATTATTTTTAATTAATAGTATAACATTATAATTAAATTCTGAAATATATAAATACTAATTAATAATTATATAAATGATAATTTTTCTAGTGATTACATGTTAGATAATTTTTCTTCTCATAATAATCATAACCCAGAAAAATAGATAAAGAGTGAGAGTGTGGGAAAAAAAAAAGTTTTCAGTGCCCAAGCATGCTAACAGGTAGCTACATCCCGACAATTCTCATAAAACTATCGATAATCTAAGTTATTAATTTATGCATAATGAGTTTCTTGAAAAGGCTATAGTCACAGAAAATAGTAAAAAAATAATAATGTGTGAAATCTTATAATGTATAATAACACGTGTGAAACCTTAATTAGGTGTGGGACACCAATTTTGGGTAGATATAAATATATTTTACCTTTCTCCCCTATTTATTCCAAGCTATCCCAGTGCAGTAGCCATAAAATGACAATTTTACAGGAGCAACATGTGGGTCCACCGTTAGGAATCCTGTACGCTCAGAAAACTATGGCATTTTATTACAATATATTCTATATGCTTATCTCTGTTGACTTTTGTACACTGCAATTATGTAGTATATTGGAGTTCTCTAGATCAATAACTCCATTATTGATCACCGATGGGGAGGTTGAAAACGTTAACACAATGAACCACCAGGGACAAAGTAAATAATAATGGACTTTTCTATTTTTACAGTAGATAAAACAATTAATGCATCATTTTATTAATTCTCAATATTAAAAATATATAATTAGATTCTTCATTTTTTTAATAATTTTTTAATTTCATTTATGATGCTAGACATTCATTTACAATCCATAAAATTTAATAAATACTCTTTATATTTTTATACATGAACAATTGTATATGTCGTCCTCTGCGAGTATAAGAGTTTAATCCTTATCTTTTAAAATTTTCTATTATTTCAGAATTTTTGTGATTAAAGAGATTATGAGAGAATTTTTATGAGTAAAGATTAAAACTTAATACACATAAATGATAACATGAAATAATAATCTATCATAATTGCTCAAGTATAAAGATAAAAAGGATATTTTTGTGAAATTACATGAATTGTAAATAAAGTTTTAATCTCAGGGGTTAAATTAAAAAATATTAAAAAAATTAAGAACTTAATTATATTTTTTTTAGTTTAAGAATTTAATTAAATATTTTCTAAAATTACCAAAAAAAAATTAAATAACAAAGTTGGACAAACAAAATTGACCTCACAGTTTTGACAAGGTTATTTGTATATTGTTTTGGGCCATTACAAAACCCACCTCAGCCCATATAACCTACTAGGGTTAACATGCTCATTTAAAAACTACCATGTCCAATTCATCACCCCCAACAATGTCCAATGTCTTTTACTATTCAAAAGTTTTCCTTATACTACATAGTAGTTTCTTACAAACACAAAGCATTGGAACCTGAACCTAAATTTGTTATAATAATGAGTACCTATGAATCACGTGATGTAATATATAGGTGCTTCTTACATACCATTACAAAGTAAGCTTATTGAGCACAAGATGCACACTTGTCACTCATTTTAATTACCATGTCTTATAAAGTGTCAAAGTTTTTGTAACTAACCATACCGTAGTTGTCTCGCCTCAGAGATTTTAAATGCCACCTCAAATATTCCTTTTTCTAGGATAGAGCTAAACATATATAATATTTTTATCTTGAATCATTGGTATACTTTTTTTTTTTTAATGAGTAATGATTCTATTATCTATAACATGAAAATTTTAGTAATCTTAACAAAAACTTTTTTCTATATACATCCAAATCTGAAACATTATATTTTAAAATAATCAAGATACATCCACCTTAATCAATCATTTGTTATATGAACTTTCAATCTAACAGTTGAATTTTCAAAATTTACATTTAATATAAAGTTATTGAACGGTGTAATATTTAGTAAAAATTAGACTGATGTCTTTTGAACCCTCCTTTTATATATATATATATATATATATATATATATATATATATATATATATATATATATATATATATATATATATATATATATATATAATTTATGGGAAGTTTTTATAAGAGTCGTTGAAATCTTGAAAGAATCAATTTAATTATATTTATGTCAAGTTAATTAGTAAAATATTGAATACAAACATAACTTTGAAAATCATATCGGATAAGCTAGTTTGACTAGTTGGATTGATTTGACAATCAATCTATTAACTAAAAACTTGGAATATTTTAAAATGAATCAAGAATTGGTAAAACTTATGAAAAAGAAATCAAAAATAAATTAGGAATCATTATATCAAAGAAAAATATGAAAATCCTCAAAAAAAAAAAAAGTTTTAATGCTTATAAACTAAGATGTTTTCCTAATTGTAAGTACTAAAGAAACTTTTTATTTTTTTCGATCTGTTAAAAGGATATCATGAGAAGATGATAAAAACATCAAGCATATTAAATGTGATATTTAAAGCAATTGTTTTATATAGTCGAAACATTTAGTCTAAGAACTTTTATATATATATATATATATATATATATATATATATATATATATATATATATATATATATATATATACACACTTTTATATATATATATATATATATATATATATATATATATATCATGCATTTTAGAATTTTAGATCATCTGTATATGAAAAAGAAATAAAAGATGAATTAGGAATCATTATATCAAAGAAAAATATGAAAATCCTAAAAAAAAATAATAAGTTTCAATGTTTATAAACTAAGATGTTTTTGAAAAATAAGATTTAAGATCTTACGTGTAAGACGATTGATTAGTCGTAGTTACAGATGATCTAAAATTCTAAAATGCAAGATATATAAGTTCTTAGACTAAATGCTTCGAATATATAAAATAAATGCTTTAAATATCATATTTAATATGTTAGTTTGATGTTTCTATCATCTTCTCATGATATTCTTTAACAGATGGAAAGAAATAAAAAGTTTCTTTGGTACTCACAATTCTTAAAGAAACAAGAAATTGCTTTGTGTCAAAACAAGGATAAAATAAGTGTCAAAACAAAGTAGATATTTTATAGTTTGTGAAAAGACTTTTTTGACTGACACACACAATAGTGCCTCCCTTTTCAATATAATAAAGGTGATAAGTAGTGTCTTTGATAGAATAAAAAGTGATCATTTGGTGAAATACATTTAATGCATGCATTTATTATACTAATGGACACCTAGATCTATAAGGAAGCAAGACAAAGTAAGACAAAGCAGATCAACAAGTGTTACTAAAAGATTTGCAATGGTCATCTTCAAGATCACTTATATAAAGAAGCTCAAGCCTTTGAGAACAAAAAGAATTAACTATCATACTTATTCTTTCTTTGTAAAATCTTTGGAAAAAAATTTTGTACCTAAAAGTTGTATAACATCTTGTGAGTAAAACAAATCCTTTTAGTTATTTTTATGCAACTTAAACTATATGTTTTAACTTGAAGCCTTGAGAGGTTTTGTTGTTTAAAGAATATGTACTTGGTGTTGAACTTGAAGAGGCTTTGTTGTTCAAGGAATACTTGGGTATTTTGCTTGAAGGAGCAAATCAAATAATAGTTAGGTTAAGCTAGAAGTGGTTTGTGAAAGATAGTGAAACTTGATCTAGTTGATTAAGAACTAGATGTAATCTCAATGGTTGACAAAAATATGTATAAAAATTGTGACACCCTCTACCCCAACATAAATATGAAATCATGATAAAAAGAACGTCTTATTGAGTTAAAAATGTTTAAAATTAAAACAATAATTCTAATAACGTGAGAGTAGAGAATTCACATTCATCAACTTAAAACATTATCAAATGCGGAAAAGATAAAACATAGGTTTTTCCAAACAAAATACATTAATGAAATCCTAACTACGCCTAGCTATGCCCCGATGTCACACATCCTATCAGAACATGCCCAACTGAAGCCTAAGCTTCATCACCAACATCCTCATGCTGTTGATCACCTACAACATAATTTTAAACACATACAAGGAACAACAAGGAAGTGAGAAACATCTCACTCGGTTCTAAGTGTAGAAATAATAGTTAGGCAACACACACACAATTCATACAATCACAGTCATAGTCACACATTATTTAGGTACAAATTTAAATTATACATATAACAATAACACATGCATAATCATTCATCATGCAATGATCTCATGGACTCGACTCATAAATGCATGTGGCACCAGTCACGTGTCTCATAATCACATTTCTCATCAGTTCATCACTGGTGACCCAAGGTACACCTTGTTAGCTTGTTACATCACTTGGTGACACAATGTACACCTGTTAGCTGGTTACATCACTTGGTGACCAAAAGGTACACCTGATTAGCTGGTTACATCACTTGGTGACCAAAGGGTACACCTGCTTAGCTTGTTACATCACTTGGTGACCAAAAAGTACACCTGATTAGCTCATAAATGCAAATGATGCATGTCACACATTCACAATTTCATGGACTCATCACTTCACATTTCACATTCATCACATCTCACATTCTCATAGTTATAACTTATCTCATTTCATCACATTTCATAATATCATGTCTAATATCATTTGTTCCTATTTCATATAGTCATACTTATAATTATTCCTCATAGAGTTTCTCACGGAATCCATAGCACTCTAATTCATATTAGAACTAATCTAATTTCAAAATCAAATACATATTTACACTATACATCACACAAGGAACGTAACAGAACATTCAAAAAGCAAAACAGAAAACATTTATATTTTGCATGTTTTCTCATAGGGTTTCCCGTAGAAACCCACAAAGCACTTTAATTCATATCAACAGAAGAATCAAAAATCAAAACAGAAAACATTTGTATTTTGCCTGTTCCTAGGAGCATGCATCAGGTAAGGGATTGGGGGCCAATCCGACTACCCAACAATTATCCCCACACCCCGAGGGAGGTTTCTCACTCCCCCTTACCCGGATAAGTAGAAGAAGACGCTAAAACTGGATCTTGTTGGTCTCTTCCTCTGGGCTCCCCTTGATCTTCAGAGAGTGTAGAAGAAAAAGAAGTCAGAAAATGAAAAGTGTGCTTTTAGGAGTGTCAGAGCTCTCTATTTATAGGCATCAAGCGTCGCCGGAACGACGCGTTTCGAATCCGGAACGACCCTTTCTAAACTCTTACGTTATGTGTAAAATTTACATCCAGAACGACCTGTTCTCAAACCAGAATGGCCTGTTCTGGGGTTGCATTTAACCCATAACAACAATATTTGGAACGCCCCGTTCTGAACTAGGATTACAAGCTTTTTTAGTAGTTTGGAACGGTCCATTCCAATTCTAGAACGGCCCGTTCTGGGCTACTAACTCACACTCATTTTAGTAGTTTGGAATGGCCCGTTCCAATTCCGGAACGGCCCGTTCTGAGCTACTAAATCACCCCTATACATTTATAAAAATTACCAAATTACCTTCAATAAAATAAAATAAAATAATATAAAAACTGGGGTGTTACAAAAATACCTTGTGTGCTTTGATTTACTTTGTCTACACTCTTTTAGACTTGCTTAATTACTTCATTGTTTCAAAATAATATTTTTTTTATTATCATTATTTAACTTCCCTTCCCTTTCTAGTATCTTTTTTTTTTTCTCCATAAGAATGATAAGAATCTAGCAAGGACCAATAATTTCAAATATCTATTGTGATGGATGAAAAAGTCATTAATTAGAGCTACAACCACAAGAAATAAAGTGGTTTTTCAAAGCCTTGCCATAGAGTTGCAAGATAAAAAAAATGTCTAATTAAGCAAGAGCCTAGTGGAAGAATTATTACAATAGGATTTTTCTATTTTTGCAACACCTTGCATTTTCATAATTAAATTAATTATATATTTTTTATTATAAAATTTAAAGGGTTAATTTTATAGAGTATTTTGATATTGAAATCATATTTTTATATATTTATTTTAATTAAATTATTTGGAAATCATGATATAATATATTGTTTTATATTATTATTATTATTATTATTATTACTATTATTGTTGTTGTTGTTATTGTTATTGTTATTGTTGTTGTTGTTATTATTATTTTTATTATTATTAATTATTATTATTAAGTGAAGGGAAGTGATATGAAACCAGAGTTAAGGCTGAATAACCATGGATGAGTTAGAGGGAGGTTGAGTTAGATTTCAAATTAAAAAGAAAGACATTTCCCTCTTTTCTCACACTCTTCTTTTTACGCTCTGAAGAACCAAAGGGAAGAGAAGATATATGACATAATTCTGGAGACTTGTTTACTACACCCGATGCCAAACAAGGTAAGGGGGAATAAGAATTCTTGCTCTAGGGTGTGGGATAATTGATAGGCAATAAGTTTGGCCCTAACCTCTATATGTTGTATGCATTGTATGAAAGGGGAAACCTTATTATTTTTTTGTTAATAATTTGTTGTTTGTCCTATGACTTTTCAACTTTTCTATTGATGTTAATTGTAATTATTGATAGTTAATTTCGTGCGATAAATTCTTTTTGGTATGTTTTGATTTGCCTATGGGTTCCTTTGGAAACCCTAAGATTATGCGTTTTAATTTGAGTATAATGTATGAGTAATTATAGTTATATGTATCCCGTGTATGAAACTTGTTCCTTTACTTGAGCTAAACTAGTTTGATTGAGTGATTTGAATGTTGATGAGTGTGAAATAAGCATGAATATTTTGATATATTGATTGAATGAGATACTTGACTCATGTATGACAAATCGTGTGTATGGAAACTCATATGAATGACAAATTATTGAGTATATGTAGTGATTCATGATATGATAAAGAGTATGTGTGATATGCATCATATGCACACAGATTGGAAAATTGTTTAATATGCACTACGCATATCTTGTAATAGGTACCACATGTATGCAAATTGAGAGTCTATGTCCATTGCATTTCATATTCGCATGTGACTAAATTGTATTTGGAAATTATGATTTGATGATTTGTGAATGAGTAATTGATTTTGATAGTCCTAATTATATATTTAATATCATGCAATTGTTATAAATAATGTGTGGAATGTGTTTGGTTATTCATCTCTTATTTCATATCATGAGCTAGAGTGAGAAGTTTTCTCACTCCCCTTGTTTCCATGTCTTGTTGTTTTGAATTTTGTTGTAGGTAATGATCATCAGGATCTTGATGATGTTAGTGACAAGGCCTAATCATTGTCTTGGAAGTGCTTTGCTAGAACATGTGACATCAGGGCTTATAATAGGATATTCTTTATTTAGGGTTTATGTTTAGTTTACATTTTCACCTTAGTATGGAGTTTTGCTTAAGTGTTTGTTATATGAGACTTTTTACCTCATGTTAGAGATTTTACTTTGATTATTTATGAAACCTTTATGGGGATTTTTATATCCTTATTACAAAGTGTTAATTATATATATACCGGGTAGAGAGTATCACATTTAATGGTATAAAAGCATGGTTGATTCAAATCGAATGTGTGTGTTACGTGTTTTACTATGTTTCCTTGCATTCTCTGATAACATGTTTGAGATGTATTGCGTCTCATGATAGTTAATGTGTTTGTTTCGTGTTTAAGTATTATGGCTAGTAGAAATGGTCATGCCATCAACAACACCCTTCAAGTATTAGCTAATGCTATAGGATTTGAAAGGGTTGGAATCACTCCGAGCGGGCTGGAGCAACTTCAGTGTAACCATCTACCATCTTTCAATGGAAGACATGACCCAGAAGCTGCTATGATTTGGTTGACAGTGATAGAGAAAATATTCAAGGCTATGGAGTGCCCTGTTGTACTGTTGTATAGAAGGTGAATTTGGCTACCTTCAAATTTTCTAGTGATTCATGTTTTTGGTGGGAGGGTACCTTATAGCAAATGATGGTTGAGGGTACGTTGGTAAACTAGGACAACTTCAAGAGGGTATTCCTAGAGACACATGGTGAAAGAGGTGAATGAGCTAAGTGCATCAAGTTTGTAAATGGCCTTCGTCATAGGGTGAAGACAACTATTATAATTATGAAGAGATCTACCATTATGCTACCTTGGTGAAAAAATGTAGAATTTATGATCAGAATAATAGGGAACATGTTGCACATTACAAGAGTGTGGGTCCTATTAAAAGCGAGAAATTTGGAGGTCAAAGCAAGAGTAAGCCTTACTTGGCACCTAGGAAGTTTCAAGGGAAACAAGCTAGTACAAGTGGGAGAAAATCTTTTGATGGATCTTTTGTATGAAAAGGAACTACTAGTGTTAGAGGATCAGTTTCTATGTCGGTGCTCAAGTGATTAAAGTTGTGGTAATGCGAAGCATGACATCTCTAGATGTGTTGATCAGGAGTCAACTTGTTTCAATTGCCAACAGAAGGGCCACATCAGTACTTATTATTAGTATCCAAGAAGTGTAAAGACTGATGAAGCTAGTTCATAGGTTGAACAACCCGAAGCTATTAGGAGAGTATTTGCCCTTAGTGATGTTGAAGTCGCTCAGTCTAAAATCTAATTCAAGGTACATGTTTCATAAATAAGGAACCCTTTGTTGTGCTTTTTGATTTTGGTGCAACTCATTCCTTCATTTCTATTACTTGCATTAAGAAATTGAACCTTCCTATGTCTTGTTAGAAATATGACTTAGTTGTGGAGACCCCCACTAATGGTCCCATAACTATGTCTAATATTTTTTTAAAGTGTCCCATCTTGATTTCTAAAAAGTAGTTTCTAGTTTGATTTGATTTGTTTACCCCTTAGTCAACTATATGTCATACACTACAAGAAAATTCGTTATTATAGACGACCAGAATCCGTGGGAAATGCCAAAAATTCGTGGGTAATAGTGCATTTCCGACGGACAACAATCCGTCGGTAAATTGCTCGTTTGAAATATTTACCGACGAATTTTTATCCGTGGGTCTTTCCGACGGATTTTCCCACGGATTTTTCCATGGGTAATTACCCAGGATTTTCCCACGGATTTATCCGTGGGTAATTACCCACGGATTTACCCAGGATATATCCGTGGGAAATTACCGGAAATTATAATTTTTTTAATTTTAATAAATTTATTAATGTAACAACCCTCATATTTGGCCTCTCAAGGGTTTTATTTCACGATATTTCACTGTTTAGCGTGTTTTATCCTTACTTGTGCAATTTCTGGGAAACTTCCCAGAAGGTCACCCATCCCTGTACTACTCCAGGTCAAGCACGCTTAACTATGAAGTTCTGATGAGTAAGCTACCGAAATGTATATGTATGTTGTCAGTATAACTTGTACAAATTAATTCATTTAAGTCATTCTCAAATATACAATCTCATATTTGTACTATAATAATAATATATAATAATTTTATATTACAAATAATAATAATTAATAATAATAATAATATATTTAATTATTATTTATTTATATGTACTTACTTTTATAATTAACATCTACTTATTTCTATTTAAAATTATAATTTAAATTATTTAATTTTAGAATTTATAATGATAATATAATTTATAAAATTATAAATATTTATTTATTACATACTTATAAATTAAATTTTAATATTTTAAATAAATTATTAATTAATTTAATATAATTATTTACCTTAAATCAAACATATAAAATTCAAAAAATGTATTTATCCTTGTTTTTTTTCCTTCTAATTATCAACTATTAATAAAATACTAACTTAAAATCTTATCTAATTATATATAATATTCTCATATCAAATTTAAACCAGATATTAGTTATACTAAAATATTAAGATCATATAGTAAATTGTCAATGAGATTTTAGTTAAATAATTTAAAATAATTAATATTTCAATTATATTGTTAATTAGCAAATAATTTATTCCAAAACTAATTAATTTTTTATATTAATTATTAGTAAAATTTAATAACTTTTAATTTAACAATTGATTGGATCGATAAAATTCAACGCACACCATGAATTATTGAGCGGAATAACTTTACCAAGAGTTATTTTGTAAGTTATCCTAAATCAAACATATAAAATTCAAAAAAAGTATTTATCCTTGTTTTATTTTTTAATTATCAACCATTAATAAAATATTAACTTAAAATCTTATCTAATAATATCATAATATTTTCGTATCAAATTTAAAATCAGTTCTTACATTTTCGACAAATATAAATTTGTCTGAAATATTTCATCAATAATATAGCTTTTCCTACAAAAATTTTCTCATCGAAAATATAAATTTTACGACAGATTTAATTTTGTTTTATAAGAAATCATCTTCGATTAATATAACATTTTGTATATATGATTTAAGAGTAAAAAATTTTCAATTTAACGGTTGAATTTACAAAATTTACATTTAATATAAAGTTATACGTCATCTTGTAACTGATTTGTCTAAAAAATAATAGATAATCATACCTCTAACTGATATTTATTTTATATATTCTAATTTTATTTGTAATAATATGATTATATATTTAAATAGTTTAATTTTAATAAATTTTTAAGTATATTTTTGTCTTTTCACTTAAAATATTTGAATTTCTATATTTTAATTTGAATTATTTTTTAAGTATATTTTTGTCTTTTTGTCTTAAATTTTTGAATTTCTATATTGTAATTTTAATAATTTTTTATTTCTATTATTTATTAATTTTTTTATTTTTTATTGTTTTATAACATTATTAAAATTTTATATTTTTAATCTATATAATTTTATCTTACTTTTTATTTTATAAATATAATTAGGATTATTCATTTTATAATTAGATTAATTTTTTTAAAATTTTTTATGAGTTTACATTCTAAGGATGTATTGAAACCCCTCAATCTTTGATTATTAGATAGCAACAACATGAATATTCTGATTATTAGACATTATGTTATAATTCTACTGATCGTACTATATGTTATTTTTAAATTTAAACTATTAAACTTTATTTGTTATGTATGACATTTTATTTTGTATGAATGAACTTGTTTTGATTTACATAATTATGATTGATTTAATATCTTTAAATAGGATAATTATTTAATACAATTTTGAATTTAACAAAAAAATAATTTTTCACAGAATTTCCCACGGATTTATCCGTGGGTAATTTCCCACGGATTTGTCCATGGGTAATTTCAGGATTTCCCACGGATTTATCCGTGGGAAATTACCCACGGATTAGTCCGTGGGAAATTCTGTGAAATTTTTTTTTTTAAATTCAAAATTGTATTAAATAATTACCCTATTTAAAGATATTAAATCAATTATAATTATGTAAATCAAAACAAGTTCATTCATACAAAATAAAATGACATACATAACAAATAAAGTTTAGGAGTTCAAATTTAAAAATAGCATATAATACGATCAGTAGAATTATAATATAATGTCTAATAATCAGAATATCCATGTTGTTGCTATCTAATAATAAAAGATTGAGGAGTTTCAATACATTCTTAGAATGTAAACTCATAAAAAATTTAAAAAAATTAATTTAATTATAAAATGAATAATCCAAATTATATTTATAAAATAAAAAGTAAGATAAAATTATAGAGATTAAAAATATAAAATTTTAATAATGTTACAAAACATTAAAAAAGAAAAGAATTAATAAATAATAGAAATAAAAAATTATTAAAATTACAATATAGAAATTCAAAAATTTAAGACAAAAAAGACAAAAATATACTTAAAAAATAATTCAAATTAAAATATAGAAATTCAAATATTTTAGGTGAAAAGACAAAAATATACTTAAAAAATTCTTAAAGTTAAACCATTTAAATATATAATCATATTATTACAAATAAAATTAGAATATATAAAATAAAAATCAGTTAAGGGTATGATAATCTATTATTTTTTAGACAAAATCAGTTACAAGATGACGTATATTTCCCTTTATCTATTACTATAGATAATCATACAACTATATATTTAACTATTTGTCTTCCATTCATTTTTTCTGTTTTTATCTCTACTTTATATATATAGATTCATTGAAGTTTTAAATACTCATATTTATACTCGTTACTTTGTATTTTACTGATTTACTTAAATATAAAATTCAGAAATCAATAAAATGTAAATTTAAGAAATTACTACAACTTGAAGAGATATTTTTAAATCAATCAGTTATTAGGAACAAAAATAATTATTTAGTGTAATTATTTTAACTTTAATGTTTTAAGTTTTCAATAAAGAAGATTTAATCTAGAAAAAATTCCATTAACCCCTACTTGAAGTTTTTCTCAATAACGTCATACGTATATCTCTTCTCAAATTTTTAAGTGAGTATTAATTTTCTTATTTATTTATTTAAGTGGCACATACAACTACTTATATAAGATAATACTATTTATATACTATTAAGAGAAAATAATTTATTAATACAAATATCAATAATTAAATGAGATTTGATCTCTTATTTCATTATTTCAACTTTTTTGAAATTTATTTTAAATATCATGTACACTGTGATTTAAAAAATATATTAAATTTAAGTAATAATTTTAAAAATGAATCGAAAAGAATCTTATTTTCAAAATTGAAGATCAATGAAAGTTTTCATGAAAATGACATAGTATTGGATGTAATTTAGAAATAAATGATAGATACATATATATGATTTGCAACATAATTTAACTTTTTTCCCCATTATTTAATTAATAACGTTATTTTCAAAGAGATGAGTGATTTTTAAAAATTAAAGAAAAGATATATTATTCTTAAATTTGGACGTCATGTGTTGGTATTTTTCAAGATAAGTAAAGAAAATACATTTACGCTAATTAGTTTATAATTTATAATAACCTAAACATATAATTATATATAGGTAAGCCATACATCACTCACTCTGATTTATATTTATCTTATTCATTACAATATATTTATATTTTGAAAACACCCATATAATAATGAAAATATTATATAATGCATTGTTTTGTGTATCGATGGGATCAGGATTGCTTGCATTTGAAAAATAATTGGCTTATATTTTATTTAATAATTTCAGACGGATTTAAATCCGTCGAAATTTCCGTCAAAAATTCCATCAGTTAAAATTTCGTCAGAAATTCCGTTGGAAATTTCTGACGGATCTAAATCCGTGGGAAATTTCCGACAAATTTTTGTCCATGGAAAATTATCTGTCAGAAATTCAACTTTTTCTTGTAGTGATACTTGGAATGGACTGATTGTCTTTTAATCATATTTTTTTAAATTGCTTTCAAAAGTTTATTTCCTTCGATGGGAGTAAGAATGCAAAAATTTTATCTGCTAATAAAATTAAAACTTGTTTGAAAGAAAATAAAGAGGTATACATGATTCTTGTCTGTTTAAAACTTGACCAGAAAAATGAGTTGTGTGATATTCCCTTAGTAAAAGAACCCCCCTAGATTTTCCTTACATATATGTCTAGCTTACCACTTGATAGAGAGATTGAGTTTGACATAGACTTAGTGCCTAATATAACGCCCATTTTATAGCACCTTATAGGATGTCACCCAAGGAATTAGTTGATCTTGAGAAATAGATAAAGGAGCTTAAGAGAAATAGTTTATTAGACCTAGTGTATCACCTTAGGAAGTGCCTATGTTGCTAATGTAAAAGAAAAATGGGAGTATGAGGTTATGTGTAGACTATCTAGACATCTTAATAAGGTAACGATAAAAAATAAATATCCTTTACCTAGGATAGATGACCTTATGGACCAATTGGTCGGGACTTGTGTGTTTAGTAAAATAGATCTAAGATTAGGATACCACTAGATTTGGGTGAATTATGAGAATATTCCAAAAACCTCTTTTAGGACCCACTATGGACACTATGAGTATTTGGTTATGCCTTTTGGTGTGACTAATGAACCTAGAGTTTTCATGGATTACATGAATAAGATCTTTCACCCATACGTTGATAGCTTTGTAGTAGTCTTCATAGATGATATCCTGGTATACTCTAGGACTAAGGAAGAGCATACCAAATCTTAGGATAGTGTTGCAAACCCTTAAGAATAAACAATTGTATGCTAAGTTGTCCAAATGTGATTTGTAGCTAGATAGTGTGAGCTTTTTGGGTCATGTAGTATCTAAGGGAGGGATAGTCATAGATCCTTCTAAGGTATAAGTCGTGTTAGAGTGGAAGACACCTAAATCTATCTTTGAGATTCAAAGTTTTGTAGGAATAGTTAGGTATTTTAGAAGGTTCATAGAGAATTTCTCCAAGTTAGTTTTGCCTTTGACTAAGTTAACTAAGAAGAACCAACCTTTTTGTGTGGGACTCTAAGTGTGAGGAGAGTTTTCAAAAGCTTAAGAATAAGTTAACTAGTGCACCTATCCTAGTGTTATCTAACCCTAGTAAGACCTTTGTAGTATATTGTGATGTTTTTAAGATGGGTTTGGAAGGAGTGTTTATGCATAAGGTGAAGGTAGTAGCTTATGCATCTAGGTAGTTAAAAATTCACGAGCAAAATTATCCTATCCATGACTTAGAGTTAGTTGTTGTAGTGTTTGTGTTGAAGTTGTGGAGGCATTACCTATATGGCTCTGAGCCTTAAGTATTTGTTTGACTAGAATGACCTTAATATGAGAGAAAAGGAGATGGTTAGAATTTCTTAAGGATTATGACTTTGAGCTTAGTTACTACCTCGATAAAGCTAATGTAGTGGTTGATTTCTTGAGTAGGATATCCATTCAAGTATCCACCTTGATGGTTAGGGAGCTTAGTTTGTTGGAGGAGTTTATAGATCTTAGTTTGGCTTATGAGTTAACCCCTAAGATTATTAGATTGAGAACCTTGAGAGTGACCAATAGCCTAATAGATGAAATTAGAGAGGGGCAAAAGATATATCCTTTTTTGTTAAGTCAAGTACAAAAGTTAAAGCAAGGGAAAGAGAATGAATTTAGAGTTGGGGTTGATGGAGTTATGAGGATTAAGGATAGCTTGTGTGTATATTGTATACCTAAGCTTAAGAAGATGATTCTTGAGGAATGTCATAAAAGTAGCCTTAGCATCCATTTAGGAGTTGTAGACACCCAATTTCGTCCGGGGTATCCAAAACAAGGCAAGAAGACTTTGAAGGCCCAATGTGACATCAAATCAAACCTGAACAAACATCTAGAGGCCTAGAAGCACAAAAAGCCTAAAAAAGGAGCTTGGAACAGGCCATTCCAACTAACTAAAAAGGTTTGAAACCCTAGGTCAAAATGGGTCATTTAGAGGTCCAAAACGGGTCAATCTTGCCTAGGTTGTTACAAGAAAAATTTGAATCTGGAACGGGCTGTTCAATTTTGGAACAGATCATTCCAAATTCAAATTTTAGCCATCAAATAGTAGTCTGGAATGCCCCGTTCTGATTACCAGAACGGCCATTCCAGTTAGATCTGATGTCTATAAATAAGATGTCTCATGCACAATGCTAGTGACAGAAAAAACAGAGCAAAAATAGCCTTATAAGAGTCTTAGATAATTCAAAATTCTCTCTTTCTCTCCCTCCTTTTGTATTTCTTGAGATTTGTGAGGTGATTTGTAGTGTGTAGTGAGGCAGCCAAAAAGCACCTCAAACTCACCCCACTGGAAGTACATTCTATAAAGCTCGTTCAAGAGGTATTTCATCAAATTCTTTCTCTACCATCTATCATATTTTTCTTAATTATTGTCATAAATAAAAGCAACCATGTAGACTTCATAAGATCAATTGCGTAATTTAAAATTTATTCATATGAATAACCATTAACAAAGGGAATTAAATATTTGAACAATTATTCGTTATCGCGTTAATTTCACCATAGGGTACCGATTTAGGGCTTTGTAGGGTGCCTAACACCTTCCCTACACATAACCGACTTCCGAACCCAATTCTGGTTATAAAGGTCATTTTTGGTATTTCCAAAAATCTTTTCATTTTCCCGATGTTGTGAGTAAAACATCAATGGTGACTCCTTCGAACTTTTTTCTTAAATCATTGATTAGGAATTATTCAGGTTTCCAGGAATTTTCTAACTAATGAGATTTTCAAATGAAAGTCCAAACCATTTGTGGGCAAGATCAAAATTTTTCAAATTCTGACATGAGCCACTAAGATCTACCAGGACCTTAAAAAGATGTTTTGGTGGCCTAGGATGAAGAAGGAGATAAAAGAGTTTGTTTATGTTTGTCTAGTGTGCCAAAAGTCTAAGTTAGAATACCAAAAACCTTTAGGAAAATTATAGCCTTTAGACATACCTGTGTGGAAGTGAGATAGTATCTCCATGGACTTTGTGGTTGGGTTACCTAGAATTGCAAATAATTTAGATTCCATGTGGGTTATTATGGATAGACTAAGTTTATTCACTTTATCCTATTAATATGAGATACTTTTTGAAGAGATTAGCCAAGTTATACATAGAGGAGATTGTGAGGTTACATAGGGTTCCTTGTAGCATAGTTTCTAATAAAGACCTTAGATTTACCTCTAGATTTTGAGAGAGTTTGCATAAAACATTGGGTACCAAGCTTAGATTGAGTTCAGCCTATCACCCTCAAATAGATGGTCAAACAAAGAAAACTATCCAATCCTTAGAAAATTTGTTTAGAGCTTGTGTTCTTGAGCATGGGGGTAGTTGGGATAGTTTTCTACCTTTGATAGAATTCACCTACAATAATAGCTACCATTCCATTATTGGGATTTAGGACACTTTTATGTTGTGCAAAACCGGGAGAGAGTTCCATTTTAGGGCCTGCAATAGTTTAGTGGACCACCAAGAAAATGAGAGTGATTCAGGATAGAATAAGAACAACCTAGAGTAGGTAGAAGAGATACCATGATAAAAGAAGAAAGGATCTTGAGTTTAAAGAGGTAGGTCATGTATTTCTCAAAGTAACTCCTTGGACTAGAGCTGGAAGAGCATTAAAATACTGCAAGCTTACTCCAAATTTCATTGTTCCCTACCAAATCCTTGAAAGAATTGGTGATGTAGCCTACCAAATAGCCTTACCCTTGTTTCTTTCAAATTTGCATAGTATGTTTCATGTTTCCCAACTTAGAAAATATGTTCATTTACTTGAATTTGACATTTATTTGAGGATAATCTCACTTATGAAATGATTCCTTTAAGGATTGATGACAAGAGAGTAAAATAGCTAAGAGGTAAGAAAATTTCTTTGGTTAAGGTTGTTTGGAGAGGAAATATTGAGGAAAATGCTACGTAGGAACTAGTGAGCCAGATGAGAGAATCATATTTGTTTTTATTTGCTTCAGGTAATTTTTAGGACAAAAATCCTAAAAGGGGAGGAGAGTTGTAACACCCAACAGTTTCACAATTAAATTATATATATATATATATATATATATATATTTATATATATATATATATATGTGTGTGTTTTATTATAAAATTTAAAAAAGGTTGATTTTATAGAGCATTTTGATATTAAAATCATATTTTTATATATTTGTTTTGGTTAAATTATTTTTTGAGAATCATGGTATAATATATTGTTTTATATTATTATTATTAAGTGAAGGGAAGGGATATGTAACCAAAGTTAAGGTTGAGTAACCATGGATGGGTTAGAGAGACATTGAGTTAGGTTTCACATTAAAAAGAGAGACATGCCAGCTCCTTCTTTAATTTTCTTATGCTCTTCTTTTTACGCTTTGAAGAACAAAAAAGAGGAGAAGCTACATGAGATCATTTTGGAGACCCATTTACTGCACCTGATGCCAAACAAGGCAAGGGAGACTGAGAATTCTAACTCTAGGACGTTAGGTAATTAATGGATAGAGGTTGGCCTCCAACCTCTATATGTTGTATGAAGGGGAAACCCTATTATTTTTTTTTGTTTTTAATTTGTTGTTTGTCCTATAACTCCTCAACTCTCCTATTGATGTTGACTGCAATTGTTGATTGTTAATTTTATGCAATGAGCCTTTTATAGTATGTTTTGAGTTGCCTATGGGATCTTGTAGGAACCCTAAGGTTATGCATTTTGGGTATAATGTATGAGTAATTGTAATCATATGTAACTAATATTTTATTTATGTTTATTATGAGTGTTTTGCACTATTTTTCCAATTTGAAACAATGAATGCATATTTTTGGTTCGTTGTTTGCAAATTATGATTATGTAGTTTTATGGTGTTGGATTTCATTTACATCTCGTTAGGCGTTGTGGTGCCCAAAAGTAGAGTTCACTCTCTATTTTGTTTGGGTCGAGCATGAGATATGTCTCATCAAGTGCAATTGAGGTCCCGAGTCTCTATGACACTCACATCGAGCATGGGTTGAGGTTCGTCGAGCATGGGGCCTTTAGGGAAGTTCTTACTGTTATCCCGTTGGGTGTGACACAGGCACACCGGGCGTGAATCATCTTAAGAGCTATGAGTGCTCGTTGGACGACCTACGTTGGGTGCATATTGACTTCCCTCAGGCACTAGCTCATGTATGAAACTTGTTCTCTTACTCGAGCTGAAATGGTTTGCTTGAGTGATTTGAATGTTGATGAGTGTGAAATAAACATAGATATTTTGATATATTGATTGAATGAGATACTTGACTCATGTATGACAAATCATGTATATGGAAAATTGTGTGTATGACAAATCATATGTGTGGCAAATTGTTGAGTATGTGCAGTGATTAATTATATGATAGAGAGTATGTGTGACATGCATCATATGCATCCAAATTGGCAAATCATTTAATATGCACTGCACATATCTTATAATTGGTACCACATGCATGCAAATCAAGAGTCTGTGTCCATTGCATTTCATATTCGCATGTGACTAAATTGTATTTGGAAATTATGATTTGATAAGTTGTGAATGAATGATTGCTTCAAATAGTTTTAATTATATATTTAATACCATGTTATTGTTTTAAATATTGTATAGAGTGTGTTGCTATTCATCTCTTATTTCATATCATGAGCTAGAGTGAGAAGTTTTCTCACTCCCCTTGTTTCCATGTCTTGTTGTTATGAATGTTGTTGCTGGTGAAGCTCATTAAGATCGTGATAACGTTGGTGACAAGACTTAATCCTTGTCTTGAGAGCGCTCTGATGGGACATGTGACATTAGAGCTTAGATTAGGAATATTCTTTATTAATTCTTATGATAAGGTTTATGTTTAATTTACATTTTCACCTTAGTATGGAGTTTTGTTATGTGAGACTCTTTATCTCATGTTAGAGATTTCACTTTGATTATTTTTGCAAGTTATTTGGAGATTTTTATGTCCTTGTTACAACGTATTAATTATATATGTATGAGGAGTAGAGGATGTCACAATTTACCCTCCTATATACTAAGTACATATCTTTTCCTCATTTTTGTATTTTTTATTACCAAATATACCTTTGTAAATTCTATTTTTTCACTCCATGTTTATTATACTTTAAATGTTATCTTTACATCCCAATTATTTTTATTCTTAAACCTTAATTTTCAACCCTTATCTTCAACCTCATATTCATCATTCTTTAATTCTTAATTACATAATACTACAATTGATTATCAATGACGATGCGATATTCCAAGTGATTATAACTTATGGAGACAAAACTTTGATGAAAATAATGCAAGTGGTGTTCCCTAACTCTTATAATTTGTTATGAAATCTTAATATTAATAAGAATGTGAAGGTTAAATGCAATTGGATAGTTTACCCAAAAGAAAAATGGAACCTAGTCATAGAAGCATGGACCGATGTTATAAATCCTCTTGATGAAGGCGACTATATGAAACATTTGTCATTATTCAAGAAGGTTTGCTCAAGTTTTTCTATTTTCTTTGCAATTATATTAGAATTTTTCTAAGGAATTTTCCTCCAAGCGTTCTATCTTCTATCTAGGATGGACACTTAGACTGAAGATAAAATGAAAATAAAAAGATTTTTTTAAAAGAAAAAACACACTAATTTAAAATGATTCATCAAAATGTTTCCAAAAGAAGATGAGAAAAACATTGTCACCAAAAACTAATGTTTTTGGAAGAAGAAAAGAAAAGGCATTAATTCGCTAAAGAGGAATGCTTATGGAAGAAGAAAAAAAAATGAATCACCTAAAAAGAAACGTTTTTGAAAGAGAGAATGAAAAAGAAACACTCCTAAAGAGAAACATTTCTAAAAGAGACGAAACAACTATTACACTCCCATATAGAGGAATTACTCGAAGGAAACAAAAAAATATAAAGGATAGTTTAGGAAATGTAATTTTTTAAAATAGAAAAGGAAATAAGGGTGTACATAGTAAATAGGGAGTTGTAAATAGCAAAAGCCTTACAAGAGATTGTAATATTTCTCGGGTTGGACTTTCCTTTAGTTGAACGTTCTTTACCTTGCAACTCAATGAAACAACTTTGAAAAGTCTAACTAATTTAGCTCTTCCTCTAGTCAATTTATTATAAAAAAATATTTAAATTTATTAGCCTTTGATAAATTCCTATAGTTTTATTTATAGAAAACTTTATAAACAAATGTAATCGATTGCTTCCAGAAGTAATAAATTATTTTGTTCTCGAGGTTTTTTGAACTGTTTTGTAAACACTTTAATTTCCTGAAACTGAAAATATGGAGGATGTAATCAATTAAAACACAAAGTAATCAATTGAAACCAAAATATCTAATTTTCTAATAATCAAATAATGAATGATGTAATCGATTAAAACAGAATATAATTGATTAATTTTAAAAAATTGCTCAAATCACTCATGAATATTTTAATCGATTAATCCGGTTTATAATCGATTAAACTAAAGAAAGCATCTTATTGTGTGCATAATCTCATTAGCCTTAACGTAATTTTTTAAACTACTATGTAATCAATCGTCATATTTCTAAGAGTAATTTTCTTAACTTTGATAGATCTTTTCCAAACCTTTAATTGATTATATAACTTGATTAATTATCTCTTTGTTTACTTTTTATATTACAAGTTTGGTCAATTTTATAATTTTTAAACCATTTTGATTAAGTTTATAAGAATCTCATCAATCACAATAGAACGAAGATTATAATTATGGTCACTTAAGTTAAGTGATTTATAATGAACTAAACATAATCACTACTAGATTCATCTTATGTACACTATTATACAATAACTCTTACTACCAGATTTTTTTCTCCCTTCTCTCCCTACCCCACCACCGACACCACTTCCCTTCCTTTTACATCTCCAATCCCATCACAATGTTTTGTAACCAACATTACTGATTTGGATCCCAAGAAGCATAACTTCCTTTGAGCAATTGAATGGGAAGAACCTACTAACAAAAGACCCACTTTTGTGTTCCTAGCTACATGCGAAAAATGGCTTATTGATGATGAACCAAACACAAGTAAGGAGGATGCTAATGTTAGTATATGATGTTTCTCAGTTACTGTCTTTCCCTAGGGAAAAGGATGCCGAAGAAATAGTTTGGACACATAGTTGTTCATTCCTTTTTCAGCAGGTTTGCTATTTATTATAGGTACCACATATAGTTGTAGATTATGTCTTCATTCCTATGAAGGATCTTGGAGAGGCTGCTCTACCTAAGATCCATATTCTCTGAAGAAGAAGGTCAACATTATTAAGGGAAGTGGTGCCGATTGTGGAGTAGTGTGAGCAGTGGGAGAGAGAAGGAAAATGCATTGCATAATGATGTTGATAAAAATGAATCTAATGATAATTATGTTTGGTTAATCACCATAAACCACCTAACATACTACTGTAACTTTTATTTCACAATAGATGACATACACACACATAATTAAGCCTATAACAATAATTACATATCAAATATAAGACAGTACTTAAGGTTGCATTAATCTTCTTTGAATGATCAATTCTTGCAAGACTCTCTTTGCAGTTGCTAGCCAACTCTTTGTTAATGGGAGATACATGCTAAGCAAGAGCCCCTAAAACAGTAATATGTCATTCCAACTTCAAGTAAAGATTTTTGTTTGTTTCATAATTTCTTTTAGGCTTGTTTCTCTATACTTCGTACTCATATTTGCATTCATGTGTGTTTATTGCATCTACTATGCTTTTACGGGAGGTCTGATTTGTGGGTTTAGGACGACGTAATAGGTAAGATCTCTTATACATAATTTTTTAAAAAATTTTAATATGGATTATATAAAATAAAAATAAACATGTATTTCCAATAAAATAAAATATTTTTTTACATGATGTGAATAATATTTTAACAAATATTTTAAAATATGTATTAAATTTTTTTCAACAAATTGTTATGCTATATTTTATCATCAACAAAATATATTCTCTAAAATTGTTAAAGTAATCATCACTTAAAAAGAAAAACATACAATTTATCATAAAGACCTCTTATAATTCGATATATGAAAAAGTATAGTTCTCTTTTTAAGTTTTATGTGTTTTGTATTAAAGAAAATCATATTTGTAATCACTAATTTAGAAAATAATAAAGGTTTCTTTAAGGTTTTAGAAAAAAAAAAATTTAATCAGTTAAAAGTTTAAATTTGTGATTAATTAATTAAAAATTGAACAAGAGAAATTTTTTTTTAAAAAAAAAATAACGAGTAATTTAAAAAAAAAATAGAACTATAATTTTATTTTTGAACGCCTGCCAATGATGTGTCCACGATAGTCGCCCTTTTCCAACCCTCAGGAGTAGGTGTTGTGTGAGTGAAATGATGAACTTACATTAAAAAAAAAAAAAAAAAAAAAAAAAAAAAAAAAGACACTTAAAACATAAAAAGGATGACTCGTTAGCAAAGGAATGGATAACCACTAAAGCTTAAAGGAAAGGAACATGTTTTAGAAAATAATATCCATCTTAGTGATTATAGGACAAATTCTCCTCGATCATGAAAATGTTTAGAACGTAACACCCCAATTTTTTTAAATTAAAAGAATATTAATTAATTAAATATTTTATAAATTAATTGTTTAATTAATTGGTTAATTTGAATTGAATATTAACTATAGTAAAAATACCTTTAAAATAATTATTAATTTGAGTTTAACTTAACCTTATAAAATAAATTTGTTAGGTAAAAGATATCTTCTACTTATACATATTTTATCTTAACCTAATTTCTATTTGACGTAACACTTAAAAACTAAAAAAAATTCAATATAATTTCTCATATTCAACATTATTAAACTTTACATATAAGTAGAACTTGAATCTTTTCCGGTACATTTTTCATTTTTAATACTATTAGATTTGATACATTTATAAATAGTAAATGATTCTTTTTATGGATTTAAGATAATTTTGATATCATATTAAAATATGAATTTGAATCTCATTAAATCTTATAAAATTAACTTGTAAGATGATAATTATTTTTATATATTTTATATTGGTCTTATCTCTAATTTATGTAAAATGAATATATTTCAATAACATTGTGATTAGTAATCAATTGGGAGCGTAGAGGAGTCCTTTCTTGAAAGCCTAATGCAATTAAGATTTTTTTTTTCTAGAGTTGATGGTGGAAATTTGTTGGTAGGCTCAATCAATAAGTCATAATTCAAAATTTCATATCGTAGCAATATAGAATATCTCACTTTATTAAAAGTCTGTATAAATACAAGTTATAAATATTTTAAAGAGTTTTTTTTACTAAGAACAAAGTCTAATTTTTAATAATAATAATAAATAAAAAAATTCAAAAACGCTTCTAAACATTATTCAACTAATAAGATCTAAAATTCCATAATGTTAAGACTCCTGTTAAGCAAATATATGTTCTCTATTTTGGGTTGATAGGCCCTGACCAATGACAAAATGGATTGAAAGTTCTACCATACATCAATTGTTTTTTCTATGCTTTTTTTTTTTTTTTTAATTCTATATAGATTGAATTTTATGGAGCAAAATATGGACTTAACTTTTTAATGACTTTATCCGTTTCTTGTATTGACAACAATTAATAATGACTATATCATATGTTCATGGATTTCTTAAATACAGGCAAAGCTCATGGAATAACCACAGTTAAATTAATACTAGCTAATTATGTTGGATTAAATAATAAGTCTTAATAATTAGTGTCCTTATGGCACTGGTTAATAAATCAATAAGTAAAAAATTGTCATTAAAAGTTATAGTAAAGAAAGAATGTGTAGATATATATTTTAATATAAAAAAAATACTTCTTACTTTTAATTTCTGAACACAAGAGTCATAAAGGTACATTGGTTAGCATTTTCCTTAAATAATTAGCTAATTAAAAATAACTTAAAATTATATATAATAATATTCTTAGCATGTAGGTATGTTTAACTCAATCTTACAAATTTGAATTATAAGGTGAGAGTATTTCCTCATTTATATACTCGATTTATTTTATCTCTAGTTAATTTGTAACTTAGATTTTTTTTTTTTCAAATACCCCCTTCAAGCCCAACACCATCAGGCTTGATGTGTGGGTAAATGACATGTACCCTTTTTTTAATTATTTATAAAATAAGTGATACTTGAGTTTAAACAAATACACTCCATCACGTTCAATGCACTTGGATTTTGTATGTGTATATATATGAAGAGTGATTCTTTTAATGAATTTAATATGGACTCTTATAATATCTTAAAATGTGGGTATGCATCTAATTCAACTCCACAAAGTTGACTTTGTTTAAGGCAAGGATGAAAAATGTAAAAAAAAAAAAATACAGTGACATAAAATTACATGAACAAAGCTTAATTATGATACAAAGCAAAAACTAAAATCATCAAAGTTAGAAGGCAAAGATTTAACCTCCAAGAAAAAATTAAATATCAAAGTTTAATCACTTAGTAGAAACACAAAACACTCAAGTTTAACCATCATAAGGCCAAAACATAACCAAATCTTAACCATCGAGAATAGAAGTAAAAGCATAGTGCTTAATCGCTCAAGACATAAGCAAAACATTTTAATGCTTAACCACCACACACTAATTCAAATAGTATTAGGTATAAGGAAGTGTATTAAGAAGAACACACTAATTCAAATAGAGACATGACCGAAAAGGAGTATATAAGTAGGAGGTAATCCTTACTTTACAAGTTAATTTTATAAAGTTGAGTTAGAATCAAACTTACATTATAAGATACACTACTAGAAAATGACTCATTAACACCGCCAATTCTATGTCGGTTTTAGTAAAAATGGCGTAGAAACAAAATGCAGTGGCATTTTTGTAATTATTTGAAAAATGTAAAGCATATTTACATCGGTTTTAAGGGTAAACGATGTAAATATTGAGTGTTCTACATTGGTTTATTGAAGGACCGATGTAGTATTAAAAATACGGTGGCAATTCTATAAATAAGAGAAAAAACATAAACATATCTACATCGGTTCTCTTTATGACCGATGTAGTAGTGAATAGCTTTCCCTCACTACGTGTGCCATCTCCAAAGAAAGCCCATGCACCATCTCCGTAAAAAGCCCTCTTCAAATGAAAGCTTCCCATCGTTCTTCGAAGAATTGCACCTGGTGTTGGAGCCAATTTGCTCGGTCAACACGCCATCGAGAAGGATCAAGATGCCATTGCTTATGTCGGCAATCTCGACCCTTAGATGTAAACTTCCCATTTTCCTCTGTCCATCATTCTCGCACTTTCTAGGGTTAACCCCTTTTCTTTGGCCGCAGATAAATGAAGAGTTATTGTGGGAGTTGTTTGTTCAAGCGGGTCTAGTTGGTATGTTATTGTCATTCATTCATTTTCTTAGCTTTAAGTTTAAATTAACTCATTGTCCTTAATTCTGTCTCAGTTAATGTCTATGCTCCAAAAGATAGAGTCACCAACCAATATCAAGGTTATGGATTTGTTGAATTTTGGAGTTAAAAAGATGCTGACAATGTGAGTATTTGGAAGTCGCTTCTCTGAACCTAACATCTTCTCGCTAATTTTGCTTTTCTTTTTCTTCTATTGCAGGCCATCAAGGTGCTTAACATGATTAAGCTTTATGGCAAACCAATTCGTGTCAACAAGGTATTCTACTATGTGTATTTGGTGTTTAAGTATGGAATCATTAGAGTTTGAATGTTGATAAGTTATACCAATTCTCTTGTGTTTGGGTTCCCTTATGAATGGAAGTTATGTTTTATTCCATTTTAATAGGATTGGCTTGTGTGGTTGAGAGTATTATTGATGATAAATAATGAAACAAACCACTTGTAACGACCCGCCATGGTCTCTATATTTAGTGGAATTGCACTACTACTAGCAAACTAAGAGAAATATTAAGCTGGATAACTCATACATACAGGGATAGGTAAGAATAAAAATAACTAAGTTTATGTATACAAAATAAAACACCATATATGTACAGTCATCCCAAAAATAATATTCCCTAGTGTCGGTCAAGCACAAACAAAACCATTACCCAAAATGGTAACTCTAACATGAGGATCAAACTCCCCGTCTCGCAGCGGTCACCTCAACTCCAAGCTATCCCTGACCTGCTCCATACCAAGTATGATCATTGCAGTCCCACCACATGGAAACAGAAGGGTAAGCTAGAGTTCAAAAATCAATCATACAAGTACAAAACAATAATCTATACTACATAATCATCCAACTATCAATCATATTCATAGAGTCACACCATACACTCTATCCAATACTACTCATGCATAAAATACAATCCACCAATCAGAAAGCCAAACACCACACACTTCATCATATTAACAATCATGCAATAAATGCATCTCATGACAGATATCAATGCATATCAATCATCTAATGCGTCGTCACACATACACCTAGGAGATCTCCTAACAATAGAGCAGTATAAGTGACATCCCATCCTACCGAAACCACCCCAACCGTTTTCACGCCCAATGCGCCCGCTCAATCACAGCTAAACAGGATATAATCCTCACTCGGGTTTACTCAGATGATGTCACTTACACAATTGAAAGTCCAGATCCACCGTCAGGTATAGCATAGTTGGGTATAGACTTACCACAACCTTGGCATGCATTACCAAGTCAATTGTGGAGTTCACCCACCGACTATCTGCAAGGATCCACGCACCTTCCCAAGTACTTGGTTAAGGGAATAACCCTCGACCTCATATCCCGCTCCAACACTAGCTAAGGACTTAGAGGAGACTCACCCAACCTAGTGGCCTACCTGAGCACCACTCTCCCAAATCCAGTAGCCTACCTGAGCACCACTCTCATATATTAGTGGCCTATCCAAGCACCACTCTCAAGAGACTCTATGTGAGCTCTTCTAGTTCGAAAATATTTTTCCTCTCCTCAAGTCCTAGGCTAGACTCATGCCATAAGGCATCACATGCAATTATGCATCACACATCATACATGGTCTGCCCACCATCATGATCAACAATCATACACATGCCATAAGACATCACATGCAATAATGCATCATACATCATACATGGTCTACCCACCATCATGATCAACAATCATACACATATGAACATATACACATGTCATATCATATTTAAACATTCATATATATCATTACCAAGCATACATATGAATCACACCTCACCATACATCATATATCATACATACATGATCTAAAACTTCAACTTTAAACATGTATAAGCATCAATTTCAATCCAAAAACATCAAACACACTCACACCCAACATAACCAAATCATGCCCGGCCTAACATCCAACCCGAGAGCCCTAAGCTCTTCCATGCCCGGCGCGCTCAACCTGCGCCCGACCTAATCCCAGTCAGAGAGTTCCAAAACTCTCATCCAAACCAACAAATCCAGCCACATGCAAACACAAAACACAATGCATAGGCTCCATACAGCTCAAAAATAAACTTAAATCTCACATGCACCCATCCGAAGCATCAAAATCACCAAAAACCCCATTTTTCCCAAAACCCCAAAAAATGAGCAAATTTTCTGATCCAACCATGGATCCTCGACTTTCATGCATCAATTGAGTTCTAAACTCACATGCAACCTAAACAACAAACATTCTAGCTTTCCTTACTTGAAAATTGGCTCAAAATGGCCAAGAACTAAGGAGAAGTAGAATTTCCTTTCAAAGCTCAACCTGAAACTTCAATCCACCCAAAGCAAGCTTTCTAGTCTGAATTTCAAGAAAAGATAGAAAACATTAGTGATCTAGAGGAGAAAAAGAATCATACAGAGAAATTTGGGAGAGAAAGGAGCTCACAGACCTAGATTCCTTCTCTCTAAAACTTCTCTCTAAAAAACTTCACTTTCTCCTCAACCACACAACCCCTATTTATAGAAGTTTAGGAGTGGCCAGAACGTCCCTTTCAAATCCGGAACAGCCCGTTCTGCACCCCTTCATCATTTGCAAAAATCACATGCAGAACGGGCCGTTCTGAAACCAGAACAACCTGTTCTGGTACTCATCCAAAACGGCCCGTCCTCCATCCAGAACGGTCCGTACTCCATCTAGAACGGCCCGTACTCCATCTAGAACAGCCTGTTCTGGGGTTTGGAACGGCCCGTTCTCAAATAGGATTTACAGGTCAATTTAGTAGTTTGAAACGGGCCGTTCCAGTTTGGGAACGGCCCGTTCTGGGCTACTAAATCACCCATATTGGGCTTTTGGGCCTTATGAAATAACTTACTATGTTACACCACTCATTAACTTGATTCATCCTCGCCATGAAAATCCATGGCCACTACTTTTGGAGGATGTTAGTTCTCTTGTCTTTCAAGACTTGAGGCTTAGAGCCTTACAATAGGATAATCTTTCTCAGACTTTTTTCTTTAACTAATCATACTTGTTTCACATAAGCATGATTCTAAATTATAGTTGTGGTTGCATCCCAAGAGAAAAAGAGCTTGGATGTTGGGGCAAACCTTTCCATTGGCAATTTTGATCTTGTAAGCCACCAAATTTTGCAAATTTTAAACAAACTCATGCAGTTATGTGTTGAACTCAAGCCTTAAACATGGGTATTCCTAATGTTGCTGCAAGGTGTAGAAGAGAAGCTCGTGTATGATACCTTCAATGCTTTTGGAGTTAAATTGTATATCCACTATACTTAAGCAACACAATTGAGTAGAATAGCAACACTATACTTAATAAGAAAGAATCTAAAAAATAAATGAAGTTTTTTTTTAAAAAAATGTGTAACACCCAGTTTTTAAAAAGATGGCATTTTCGTAATTATTGATGGCATTTTCGTAATTTTAATAAAGGAATAAGGGTATTTCTGAGTGTCGGAACGGGCCGTTCCAAATGCAGAACGGGCTGTTCCAAAAGAAAGAATATGCTTGTTTTTAAAGACCCAGAACGGGCCTGGAACGGGCCGTTCTGGTATGGAGAACGGGCCGTTCTGGAAGCAGTACGGGTCGTTCTGCTGAGATTGAGAATGGGTCGTTCTGGGTTCAGAATGGGCCGTTCTGCTTTTTGGGAACGGGCGTTCCGATTTTGGAACGGGTCGTTCCATTTAAGAAATTTGCCCATGTTTGAAGGATCCGGAACGGGCCGTTCCGAAATCAGTACGGGCCGTTCCGGGTGCGTCAGATTGCCTATAAATAGGGCCAAGGGGGGGTGAAAATTTTATACTGAGTGAGAAGGTGAAATCTTAGAGAGAGAAAGAGGAGAGAGAGAGAGAGAGAAAGAAAGAAAGAAAGAAAGAAAGAGAGGGAAGAAAGAGAGAATCCAGAGGAGGAGGCTCTGCCCAAGTTTCAACTCCGCTTACCCAGGTAAGGGGGGGGAGTGAGAACCTCGCTCAGGGGTGTGGGGATAATTGTTGGATAGTTATTTGTTGGATTGGCCCCCAATCCTTTGTTGTTGTGCTGTCTTATTTTCTGTTTGCTTTACTTTATTTCTTGTTGGAAATAATAAATGATTATGTAATCCCAATCCCTTGTCGTTGTTCTGTTTGATTTTCTATTTACTTTACTCTGTTCTTTGTTGAAGGTGCCTTTGTTCTGTTTGATTTTCTATTTACTCTACTTTGTTTTTGTTGAAGGTGTCGTTGTTTTGTCCGATTTTCTATTTATTCTACTTTGTTCTTTGTTGAAAGTAATAAATGAGTATGAAATTAATGTTAATAATAAATGAGTTTTAATATGAATAAGAATGCTCTCTATGAATACCTATGCGGACCTTATGAGGAGTATTTATGACATGACCTTGTGAAATATGAACAAATGACATGAGACATATGAATGGACTATTGAGACGTGATATGATTATGAGACTGACAAATGAGGACATGATGTACTAAACGAAATTAAGTAATAAGTCAAATGTTGAGTTAATGAAATAATGAATGTATGACATGCATCATATGCATATATTATTCCAGGTGTGCCGCTGAGGCCGCACACCAGTGATGTAACTTGCTAACGAGGTGTACCTTAGGGTCACCAGTGATGTAACTTGCTAACGAGGTGTACCTTGGGGTCACCAGTGATGTAACTTGCTAACGAGGTGTACCTTTGGGTCACCAGCGATGTAACTTGCTAACCAGGTGTACCTTCGGGTCACCAGTGATGTAACCAGGTGTACCTTAGGGTCACCAGTGATGTAACCAGGTGTGCCTTAGGGTCACCAGTGATGATATGTGAAACTTCCTTATGGCGCCACATGCATGCATTTATAAGTCAAGATCATGACATCATTGCATGATAAATGAATATATATGTGATATTGATGATGTATGTGTATTGTTTATATGTGACTTATATTTGTTGTGTGGGTGTGGGTGCTATCTAACCTTTATTTCTGCACCTGAAATTGAGTGAGATGTTTCTCACTCCCTTGTTGTTCTTGTATATGTTTAAATTATGATGCAGGCGATCAACGTCATGAGGATGTGGTTGATGAGGCTTAAGGCTTCAGTTGGGCATGCTCTGATAGGATGTGACATCGGGGCATAGTTAGCTTAGTTTAATATGTTATTATTTTAATGACTTTAGTTTCTCTTCTTTTGTAATTTCTAACGATGAGACAACGTAGATAAAGTTTATAATTCAAGGAAAATGTATGTTAAGAATTTTAATTTAAACGTTCTTGATAAAAGACCAAGATGTACATTTTTGTTATATTTTTATGATTTGGGAGTATAAATTAATCCCTAACCAGGAGGCACTGCCACCTTTACTGGAGTTAATTTATATTTCCTTTATTATTATTTGTATATATATGATTTCTTGTTTTTCACTAAATTGTATTGAAAATCTTAATTTCTTTTCTTTTATAATTTTTTACACTGGAGTTATGATTTATGAGTTACGAATGTGAATCTTCTACCTTGTTATATTTGAAATATTTGTCAACTATGAAAGATTTTATTTACCCAACAAGAAGAAAAGAAATATTTTATTATTACATTTGTTCTATATTAATAATGGGGTAGAGGGTGTCACATTTAGTGGTATCAGAGCAGATCGATCTAATCGGCCGTGACTTATCGTGATTCTGTTGTGTACTCTGACAGTGTTTTGTTTGTTGTATACTTTGATGATGCTTTGCTTTGATAATGATGAAGATGATGTTCTCCTTGTGCTGATATTGTAGAGTTTGATATTGTTAAGTTATTTTGTTAATTAGAGGAATGATAGTCATGATAGTGTTAGCTAATACCATTATGACCGCTCTTCTTCATTCTTATGATTGCTTATTTGTTTGATACTTCTTGCTTACGTAAGAAGTAGTGGTTGAGTAATATCACTTGTGTTGCAAGCATATGTGCGAGTAGTAGACGAAATATCGTGCTACTATTGTAGGAACTATTGAGGCCTTAGATTTGGGTAAGACATTGATTTTTCAAGTGTATTAAGAGTTTACGATTGGTGAAATTTTTGAAAGCTATAGTTGTAGCAATTGAATCCAAAGATGATGTATGTTGAAAATTGGAATTTTGGTATTCTTAAGGAGAGATTAAAGTGTTGATAATTTCTAGAGTTTGATGGTTGCATGTGATATTTTCTAAGCCTTTTGTACTGAATATGTGCGTTGTTTGGTTTGTAGTGGGAAACTTTGATACGAATTTGAGGTGGAAAAGAGTAAGTTTGGAAGGATTGAGGTATTTTGTGGCCTAGATGTTGATGCGTTATTGTGTAAGGGATGTTTGTACTCCAGTTATAGCTACTTTGGTGATCAAAGGTCTAGTTGTAAGCGTTGAATATATCTGTGGTGATTTTTGAATTTTTAGCTAAGAAGATGATCTTTTTAAAATCTCATGTCTCCCTAAGAGTTGTAGCTTAATCACTTAGCCTTCTTTGGTGATAGGTTGAGATCACGTGGATGAGTACAACTCTCTATGTGTTGTTTTCTTTGATAGTTGTTGAAAGGAGAAGTTAGGCTGTATAATAATGTTTTCGGTTAGTAGGCAATGCAAGGATAAGAATGGACTTTGTTAAGATGTTCTGGGGTGTTTTCATGTGGATTGAGAGGTTGTTTAAGGTTGTATGATGCTATGTGGTAAAGGTTGTTCATGTACATGCTTATGGATGGTATATATGAAGGTTTAAAGTAGGTATTCTAATATGATTTAATATGAATGTACGTTGATATGTGGATAGATGACCTTAGGGATCAAATGGTGAATGTTGTATGGTTAGTGAGATTGATCTTAGGGTGTGATATGATCATATTGTAGTTGAAAGTGAAGATATATTCAAGACGGTTGTATGTTAAGTTATTTAAGTATTACTATTTTATTTTATTTTATTATATGAGATAAGTTTTCTTGTTCCTGTAAATTTCAGTTGAGGTAAACATGGATCTGTCTTAGGTAGAAGTTGTGTTTAAGCGGAAAGATATCTAAGCAAGTTAGAGAGGATAAAAGTTTTATGAGGTTATCTTATTATTATTATTGGCGATTTATTGAAGGAATTTTTAAGATAGCATTGCCCTTAACTACATTTATTAGGAGGAGTATTACCTTTATGTGTGATAGTAAGTATGAGAGTAGTTTCAACTCTTAAAGGCAAGAATGAATAGTGTTAATATTATTGGATTTTAGTAAGCCTTTTGTGTATATAGTAATACTTATAAGATGAATTTGGATGCATTGTAGATGTAAGAGGAAAGGTAGTGGCTTATGATTCTAGGCAATTAAAAATTTATGAGACGAATTACCTTACCCATGACCTTGAGTTAGCGGTTTTAATATTTATACTAAGATTTGGAGACATTACCTATATGATTCTAAGCTTAAGGTATTTAGTGATCATAAAAGCTTTAAATATCTATTGACCAAAAGAGATAGTTGGAATTCCTTAAGAAATAAGATTTTGATCTTATTGGTTATTTGGCCAAAGCCATTATGGTAACCGATGTTTTGAATATGAAACCTTTATATTTATCTTACTTTATGATTAGAGAAATGGATCTTTGGACTCAAATTAGGAATTTAAGTTTGACTTATGAGAATACTCCTAGTAGTGTGAAACTAGGTATGACTTGAGTAACAATTGGATCCTTGAAAGAAATTGGAAAAGCACAATTAGTTGATCATTTTTGGTGATAAGATATGAGACTATAGGATAAGGTGATGGATAAGAGTTTGACTTGGAGGTAGATGGAATGGTGAAATTAGAGATCTGGTATGTGTACCTAGTGAACTTATGCTTAAGTGTTTGATCTTTGGAAAGGTTGTGGAAATGCTCACAAAAGTTAAACCAATATTGTGGCAGATGCCTTGATTATGATGATCACTGATATATTATTTTTGATTATTTAAGGATTGGATTTGATTGAAGAATTTAGAGACTTATGCTGGATGTGTAAGATTACCCTTAGGAGCATTGAATTGATTATGATTGAAAATAATTAGTGAATTAGTGATGAGATTAAAGAAGCTCAGGGGTTAGAGCCTTTCCTAGTAAACCAAGTAGAAAAGATTAGTAGGAGTATGAGTAACCTTTTCTAAATAGAAATTGATGTTGTTTTGAGAATAAATTTGGATGCTTAGTAATCTTGAATTAAGAAAGATGATTTTAGAGAAAGGACATAAGAGTACCCTTTTATTTAGGAGCTACTAAGACGTATCAGAGTAGCGCAGCGGAAGTGTAGTGACCTAAGGTGAAGAGAAAAGAAATCATATACTCGTGTTTAGTATGCAAGAAGTCTTTAGAAATTTTGTAGCAATTAGACTTCTCATTTTGGAAGTGAGATGGTGAATGGATAGACTTTAATTGTAGGTTTGTCTGAGACGTTTAAGAAATTGATTATAATTGTGTTTTAGTGGATAGGCTTACCAGATTTGCTTGTCTTATCCTTAGAAATCCTTGGATGAAATTGATAGAGTTGTATATCGATAAGATAGTGAAGTTGCATAAGAATTAGAAGTTAAGAAGCGAAGAGTCTTCCATTACAAAAATTTCGGGGACGAAATTTTTAAAAGGAGGGGAGAATTGTAACACCCAGTTTTTAAAAAGATGGCATTTTCGTAATTATTGATGGCATTTTCGTAATTTTAATAAAGGAATAAGGGTATTTCTGAGTGTCGGAACGGGCCGTTCCAAATGCAGAACGGGCCGTTCCAAAAGAAAGAATATGCTTGTTTTTAAAGACCCAGAACGGGCCTGGAACGGGCCGTTCTGGTATGGAGAACGGGCCGTTCTGGAAGCAGTACGGGCCGTTCTGCTGAGATTGAGAACGGGCCGTTCTGGGTTCAGAACGGGCCGTTCTGCTTTTTGGGAACGGGCGTTCCGATTTTGGAACGGGCCGTTCCATTTAAGAAATTTGCCCATGTTTGAAGGATCCGGAACGGGCCGTTCCGAAATCAGTACGGCCCGTTCCGGGTGCGTCAGATTGCCTATAAATAGGGCCAAGGGGGGGTGAAAATTTTATACTGAGTGAGAAGGTGAAATCTTAGAGAGAGAAAGAGGAGGGAGAGAGAGAGAGAGAGAGAAAGAAAGAAAGAAAGAAAGAGAGGGAAGAAAGAGAGAATCCAGAGGAGGAGGCTCTGCCCAAGTTTCAACTCCGCTTACCCAGGTAAGGGGGGGAGTGAGAACCTCGCTCAGGGGTGTGGGGATAATTGTTGGATAGTTATTTGTTGGATTGGCCCCCAATCCTTTGTTGTTGTGCTGTCTTATTTTCTGTTTGCTTTACTTTATTTCTTGTTGGAAATAATAAATGATTATGTAATCCTAATCCCTTGCCGTTGTTCTGTTTGATTTTCTATTTACTTTACTTTGTTCTTTGTTGAAGGTGCCGTTGTTCTGTTTGATTTTCTGTTTACTCTACTTTGTTTTTGTTGAAGGTGTCGTTGTTCTGTCCGATTTTCTATTTATTCTACTTTGTTGTTTGTTGAAAGTAATAAATGAGTATGAAATTAATGTTAATAATAAATGAGTTTTAATATGAATAAGAATGCTCTCTGTGAATACCTATGCGGACCTTATGAGGAGTATTTATGACATAACCTTGTGAAATATGAACAAATGACATGAGACATATGAATGGACTATTGAGACATGATATGATTATGAGACTGACAAATGAGGACATGATGTACTAAACGAAATTAAGTAATAAGTCAAATGTTGAGTTAATGAAATAATGAATGTATGACATGCATCATATGCATATATTATTCCAGGTGTGCCGCTGAGGCCGCACACGAGTGATGTAACTTGCTAACGAGGTGTACCTTAGGGTCACCAGTGATGTAACTTGCTAACGAGGTGTACCTTGGGGTCACCAGTGATGTAACTTGCTAACGAGGTGTACCTTTGGGTCACCAGCGATGTAACTTGCTAACCAGGTGTACCTTCGGGTCACCAGTGATGTAACCAGGTGTACCTTAGGGTCACCAGTGATGTAACCAGGTGTGCCTTAGGGTCACCAGTGATGATATGTGAAACTTCCTTATGGCGCCACATGCATGCATTTATAAGTCAAGATCATGACATCATTGCATGATAAATGAATATATATGTGATATTGATGATGTATGTGTATTGTTTATATGTGACTTATATTTGTTGTGTGGGTGTGGGTGCTATCTAACCTTTATTTCTGCACCTGAAACTGAGTGAGATGTTTCTCACTCCCTTGTTGTTCTTGTATATGTTTAAATTATGATGCAGGCGATCAACGTCATGAGGATGTGGTTGATGAGGCTTAAGGCTTCAGTTGGGCATGCTCTGATAGGATGTGACATCGGGGCATAGTTAGCTTAGTTTAATATGTTATTATTTTAATGACTTTAGTTTCTCTTCTTTTGTAATTTCTAACGATGAGACAACGTAGATAAAGTTTATAATTCAAGGAAAATGTATGTTAAGAATTTTAATTTAAACGTTCTTGATAAAAGACCAAGATGTACATTTTTGTTATATTTTTATGATTTGGGAGTATAAATTAATCCCTAACCAGGAGGCACTGCCACCTTTACTGGAGTTAATTTATATTTCCTTTATTATTATTTGTATATATATGATTTCTTGTTTTTCACTAAATTGTATTGAAAATCTTAATTTCTTTTCTTTTATAATTTTTTACACTGGAGTTATGATTTATGAGTTACGAATGTGAATCTTCTACCTTGTTATATTTGAAATATTTGTCAACTATGAAAGATTTTATTTACCCAACAAGAAGAAAAGAAATATTTTATTATTACATTTGTTCTATATTAATAATGGGGTAGAGGGTGTCACATTTAGTGGTATCAGAGCAGATCGATCTAATCGGCCGTGACTTATCGTGATTCTGTTGTGTACTCTGACAGTGTTTTGTTTGTTGTATACTTTGATGATGCTTTGCTTTGATAATGATGAAGATGATGTTCTCCTTGTGCTGATATTGTAGAGTTTGATATTGTTAAGTTATTTTGTTAATTAGAGGAATGATAGTCATGATAGTGTTAGCTAATACCATTATGACCGCTCTTCTTCATTCTTATGATTGCTTATTTGTTTGATACTTCTTGCTTACGTAAGAAGTAGTGGTTGAGTAATATCACTTGTGTTGCAAGCATATGTGCGAGTAGTAGACGAAATATCGTGCTACTATTGTAGGAACTATTGAGGCCTTAGATTTGGGTAAGACATTGATTTTTCAAGTGTATTAAGAGTTTACGATTGGTGAAATTTTTGAAAGCTATAGTTGTAGCAATTGAATCCAAAGATGATGTATGTTGAAAATTGGAATTTTGGTATTCTTAAGGAGAGATTAAAGTGTTGATAATTTCTAGAGTTTGATGGTTGCATGTGATATTTTCTAAGCCTTTTGTACTGAATATGTGCGTTGTTTGGTTTGTAGTGGGAAACTTTGATACGAATTTGAGGTGGAAAAGAGTAAGTTTGGAAGGATTGAGGTATTTTGTGGCCTAGATGTTGATGCGTTATTGTGTAAGGGATGTTTGTACTCCAGTTATAGCTACTTTGGTGATCAAAGGTCTAGTTGTAAGCGTTGAATATATCTGTGGTGATTTTTGAATTTTTAGCTAAGAAGATGATCTTTTTAAAATCTCATGTCTCCCTAAGAGTTGTAGCTTAATCACTTAGCCTTCTTTGGTGATAGGTTGAGATCACGTGGATGAGTACAACTCTCTATGTGTTGTTTTCTTTGATAGTTGTTGAAAGGAGAAGTTAGGCTGTATAATAATGTTTTCGGTTAGTAGGCAATGCAAGGATAAGAATGGACTTTGTTAAGATGTTCTGGGGTGTTTTCATGTGGATTGAGAGGTTGTTTAAGGTTGTATGATGCTATGTGGTAAAGGTTGTTCATGTACATGCTTATGGATGGTATATATGAAGGTTTAAAGTAGGTATTCTAATATGATTTAATATGAATGTACGTTGATATGTGGATAGATGACCTTAGGGATCAAATGGTGAATGTTGTATGGTTAGTGAGATTGATCTTAGGGTGTGATATGATCATATTGTAGTTGAAAGTGAAGATATATTCAAGACGGTTGTATGTTAAGTTATTTAAGTATTACTATTTTATTTTATTTTATTATATGAGATAAGTTTTCTTGTTCCTGTAAATTTCAGTTGAGGTAAACATGGATCTGTCTTAGGTAGAAGTTGTGTTTAAGCGGAAAGATATCTAAGCAAGTTAGAGAGGATAAAAGTTTTATGAGGTTATCTTATTATTATTATTGGCGATTTATTGAAGGAATTTTTAAGATAGCATTGCCCTTAACTACATTTATTAGGAGGAGTATTACCTTTATGTGTGATAGTAAGTATGAGAGTAGTTTCAACTCTTAAAGGCAAGAATGAATAGTGTTAATATTATTGGATTTTAGTAAGCCTTTTGTGTATATAGTAATACTTATAAGATGAATTTGGATGCATTGTAGATGTAAGAGGAAAGGTAGTGGCTTATGATTCTAGGCAATTAAAAATTTATGAGACGAATTACCTTACCCATGACCTTGAGTTAGCGGTTTTAATATTTATACTAAGATTTGGAGACATTACCTATATGATTCTAAGCTTAAGGTATTTAGTGATCATAAAAGCTTTAAATATCTATTGACCAAAAGAGATAGTTGGAATTCCTTAAGAAATAAGATTTTGATCTTATTGGTTATTTGGCCAAAGCCATTATGGTAACCGATGTTTTGAATATGAAACCTTTATATTTATCTTACTTTATGATTAGAGAAATGGATCTTTGGACTCAAATTAGGAATTTAAGTTTGACTTATGAGAATACTCCTAGTAGTGTGAAACTAGGTATGACTTGAGTAACAATTGGATCCTTGAAAGAAATTGGAAAAGCACAATTAGTTGATCATTTTTGGTGATAAGATATGAGACTATAGGATAAGGTGATGGATAAGAGTTTGACTTGGAGGTAGATGGAATGGTGAAATTAGAGATCTGGTATGTGTACCTAGTGAACTTATGCTTAAGTGTTTGATCTTTGGAAAGGTTGTGGAAATGCTCACAAAAGTTAAACCAATATTGTGGCAGATGCCTTGATTATGATGATCACTGATATATTATTTTTGATTATTTAAGGATTGGATTTGATTGAAGAATTTAGAGACTTATGCTGGATGTGTAAGATTACCCTTAGGAGCATTGAATTGATTATGATTGAAAATAATTAGTGAATTAGTGATGAGATTAAAGAAGCTCAGGGGTTAGAGCCTTTCCTAGTAAACCAAGTAGAAAAGATTAGTAGGAGTATGAGTAACCTTTTCTAAATAGAAATTGATGTTGTTTTGAGAATAAATTTGGATGCTTAGTAATCTTGAATTAAGAAAGATGATTTTAGAGAAAGGACATAAGAGTACCCTTTTATTTAGGAGCTACTAAGACGTATCAGAGTAGCGCAGCGGAAGTGTAGTGACCTAAGGTGAAGAGAAAAGAAATCATATACTCGTGTTTAGTATGCAAGAAGTCTTTAGAAATTTTGTAGCAATTAGACTTCTCATTTTGGAAGTGAGATGGTGAATGGATAGACTTTAATTGTAGGTTTGTCTGAGACGTTTAAGAAATTGATTATAATTGTGTTTTAGTGGATAGGCTTACCAGATTTGCTTGTCTTATCCTTAGAAATCCTTGGATGAAATTGATAGAGTTGTATATCGATAAGATAGTGAAGTTGCATAAGAATTAGAAGTTAAGAAGCGAAGAGTCTTCCATTACAAAAATTTCGGGGACGAAATTTTTAAAAGGAGGGGAGAATTGTAACACCCAGTTTTTAAAAAGATGGCATTTTCGTAATTATTGATGGCATTTTCGTAATTTTAATAAAGGAATAAGGGTATTTCTGAGTGTCGGAACGGGCCGTTCCAAATGCAGAACGGGCCGTTCCAAAAGAAAGAATATGCTTGTTTTTAAAGACCCAGAACGGGCCTGGAACGGGCCGTTCTGGTATGGAGAACGGGCCGTTCTGGAAGCAGTACGGGCCGTTCTGCTGAGATTGAGAACGGGCCGTTCTGGGTTCAGAACGGGCCGTTCTGCTTTTTGGGAACGGGCGTTCCGATTTTGGAACGGGCCGTTCCATTTAAGAAATTTGCCCATGTTTGAAGGATCCGGAACGGGCCGTTCCGAAATCAGTACGGCCCGTTCCGGGTGCGTCAGATTGCCTATAAATAGGGCCAAGGGGGGTGAAAATTTTATACTGAGTGAGAAGGTGAAATCTTAGAGAGAGAAAGAGGAGGGAGAGAGAGAGAGAGAGAGAAAGAAAGAAAGAAAGAAAGAGAGGGAAGAAAGAGAGAATCCAGAGGAGGAGGCTCTGCCCAAGTTTCAACTCCGCTTACCCAGGTAAGGGGGGGAGTGAGAACCTCGCTCAGGGGTGTGGGGATAATTGTTGGATAGTTATTTGTTGGATTGGCCCCCAATCCTTTGTTGTTGTGCTGTCTTATTTTCTGTTTGCTTTACTTTATTTCTTGTTGGAAATAATAAATGATTATGTAATCCTAATCCCTTGCCGTTGTTCTGTTTGATTTTCTATTTACTTTACTTTGTTCTTTGTTGAAGGTGCCGTTGTTCTGTTTGATTTTCTATTTACTCTACTTTGTTTTTGTTGAAGGTGTCGTTGTTCTGTCCGATTTTCTATTTATTCTACTTTGTTGTTTGTTGAAAGTAATAAATGAGTATGAAATTAATGTTAATAATAAATGAGTTTTAATATGAATAAGAATGCTCTCTGTGAATACCTATGCGGACCTTATGAGGAGTATTTATGACATAACCTTGTGAAATATGAACAAATGACATGAGACATATGAATGGACTATTGAGACATGATATGATTATGAGACTGACAAATGAGGACATGATGTACTAAACGAAATTAAGTAATAAGTCAAATGTTGAGTTAATGAAATAATGAATGTATGACATGCATCATATGCATATATTATTCCAGGTGTGCCGCTGAGGCCGCACACGAGTGATGTAACTTGCTAACGAGGTGTACCTTAGGGTCACCAGTGATGTAACTTGCTAACGAGGTGTACCTTGGGGTCACCAGTGATGTAACTTGCTAACGAGGTGTACCTTTGGGTCACCAGCGATGTAACTTGCTAACCAGGTGTACCTTCGGGTCACCAGTGATGTAACCAGGTGTACCTTAGGGTCACCAGTGATGTAACCAGGTGTGCCTTAGGGTCACCAGTGATGATATGTGAAACTTCCTTATGGCGCCACATGCATGCATTTATAAGTCAAGATCATGACATCATTGCATGATAAATGAATATATATGTGATATTGATGATGTATGTGTATTGTTTATATGTGACTTATATTTGTTGTGTGGGTGTGGGTGCTATCTAACCTTTATTTCTGCACCTGAAACTGAGTGAGATGTTTCTCACTCCCTTGTTGTTCTTGTATATGTTTAAATTATGATGCAGGCGATCAACGTCATGAGGATGTGGTTGATGAGGCTTAAGGCTTCAGTTGGGCATGCTCTGATAGGATGTGACATCGGGGCATAGTTAGCTTAGTTTAATATGTTATTATTTTAATGACTTTAGTTTCTCTTCTTTTGTAATTTCTAACGATGAGACAACGTAGATAAAGTTTATAATTCAAGGAAAATGTATGTTAAGAATTTTAATTTAAACGTTCTTGATAAAAGACCAAGATGTACATTTTTGTTATATTTTTATGATTTGGGAGTATAAATTAATCCCTAACCAGGAGGCACTGCCACCTTTACTGGAGTTAATTTATATTTCCTTTATTATTATTTGTATATATATGATTTCTTGTTTTTCACTAAATTGTATTGAAAATCTTAATTTCTTTTCTTTTATAATTTTTACACTGGAGTTATGATTTATGAGTTACGAATGTGAATCTTCTACCTTGTTATATTTGAAATATTTGTCAACTATGAAAGATTTTATTTACCCAACAAGAAGAAAAGAAATATTTTATTATTACATTTGTTGTATATTAATAATGGGGTAGAGGGTGTCACAAAATGTAATCTACATCGGTTGTCAGTAGAACTAATGTAGATTTGTGTACAAATCTACATCGGTTATTAGTAAAACCGATGTAGATTTGTGCAAAATCTACATCGGTTTCAAAATTGATGTAGAATTGTATATATTTCTAAGTCGTCCTATTCTACATATCAGTTTTAAAACCGATGTAGATAATACATTCTGTAGTAGTGATAGTATCAGAGTTTATCCTAAATCCAGTAAAAGGATCACCCACCATATATATATACACCAAGCCCAATAGGCAATAATGGAAGACAATCACCCCTTTACCAATGAATTTTGTAAGATTAAAATAGATTGAATCTTACTTTCTTAAAAACAAATTAATTTAATTAATTTAATCACCCCATCTTCCTAAAGTCTCCATAACAAACTTGAGTGGGGTTCACCTAATTATATATGAGACATAAAAGTAAACCAAATATTAATAGGTGTTTTATAAATGAGAAAAATATGTGCTAGATATTTTTTTAAAAAATATAAATTTTTGTTGTTGTTTATATATGTAATTTTTTTTACTTTACAAAAATTAATAATAAATATTTTTTTTAATAAACCTAAAACTTATGTTTTAGTGACCTTATTTTTGAACAGGCCACGTAGCAGTACCACAAATGTCTATCTAAAATTTCCCGTGATAGATTAGAAAGAACCTCATATTTTGGGCTTGACGCAGCTTATTTTAGTGATCTAGTTCTTCTCCAATTTGAATGGTATAAATAAGTATGTGTTTATGTCAAACTCAGGCATGCGTGTGTTTATTTGTCATGGTTTGGTCAAATTTCCTCTTATTATTGGATAAACTTTTTCAAAAATTGATAGTTTAAATGTATAATAACTAACTCATTAAAAGTTAATCTGTTTCCTTTTTCAAAGTTTAGCGATATATACGTATCCTTTTCAATCTCTGAAATGCATACCAAGTGGCAATTCTCAACATGTCACAATTTGTTTGACTTTTTCCAAAGAAGTTATGTAACCCAGAATTTATGGTGTCACCCTAATTTGGCCTGGTTTGTGACAGTGAAAGAAAAGAGAATATTTGCACCAGTTAATTGTATGTCTTCTCAGTAACATGTAACCTTTAGGTACTATGCATTTTTTCGCTCTCAGAAAAAGTGCACCACTAATTATAACTTTATATTAATCAATGCAAAGAAACAAAATATACTACACATAAAAAAGTCTGGAATTAAGGGATTGATTTGTTTATCTAAATCTATAATGAAAGTAGTTTTAATAATAAATATTAGTTATAATATAAGTGATAATAATTTGTGGTTGTGAATTATATTTCTTTTAATGTTCAAATCTTAATCTTAAATATGAAATAAATTATGTTAGAAATCAAATATATATTTAATGTATTTTCACAGTTACAAGAATTTTATTGAAACTATTACTATTTTTATTGAATTTTTTTTTAAAATTTTTAACAAGTGAACTACTCTCCTTAATTTTTATTATTAACTTTTCATTTATTTTATTTATATGTTTCTTGATTTTTTTTCAATACTCCAATCTCGAAAATTTTAGCTATTTTTAACATTAAAATATACAGAATATTTAACTTTATGTATAACTACTCCCCTTAAATTTTATGTATAAGTTTTTATCTTTTCCATTGATAATGAAATTTAACTTTATTTAGTATTTTCTTCCCTGTGTAAGTCTTTCTAATTGGGTTATTAATTCTAATTGGGTTATTAATTCTAATTGGGTTATTAATTCTAATTGGGTTATTAACAACCAAAAGAAAGTCTTCTCTCAACAAATCTTCTTGATCAACGTTCACTAGAATTTAACCTCAGTTAATCTCCACCTTATGCATTTCATCTTAATCCACCTTAGACACACATCAAGTATAAAACGAAAAAAGTAGTGATATAAAATTGAAAGAAGAAGAAATCATTTGTTCATAATTAAGAAAAGTTTTGAATTTCTAAACTTATTAAATTAATTAAAAAAATAGCTATAAGTGAGACTTCAGCCTTATTATTTTTGTATAATGATTGCGCATAACTTCGCATTTACATCGTGCTGCAAATAAATCATAAATACTTCGTAGTGCATATGTGGTACACTAACTAACTAGGCTCTTTACACTTTTTATAACTATAAAAAAAAAGGATTATTTACATCATCTAATTTTATTAATATGATATTAAAATAACTTATTTTTCTAAATTATTTCTCCTCGAAATTTGATATCAATAATTAAAAGAGACATTAAAAATATCATCTTAATTAAATGAAAGGATATTTTAAAAATAATATTAAATAAAATAAAATTTACTTATACTAAAAACCAATAAATATGATTTTATATATATATATATATTCAAAATCGGATGGAGGAATAAATATTACCAAGATTCCCATAAAACAACATGTACTGGGAATAGGCCAAGTACCTCCTAAGGCCGAGTACTCATCAGGCCAATGCATAGGTCGAGTACTCCCTTAGACCGAGTACCCATCAGGCCAATGCATCAGTCTAATGAATAGGTCGAGTACCCCCTCAAGTCAAGTACCCATTCGGCCAACGATCATGTCGAACACCCTCTCGACCAATGAACAAGCTGAACACCTATTTGGCCAACGATCATGTCGAACACCCTCTCGACCAATGAACAGGCCGAACACCCCTTTGGCCAATGATCATGCCAAATACCCCATCGGCCAATGGACATGCCGAATACTTCCTCGGTCAATGAACATGCCGAATGGGTATTCGGCTGTAACAAATTTACATGAGGTAAAATAAAGCAAGTATTAATTACATTAAACACATCCACATCAGCTATAATCAGTGTGCAAAACCTTGTGCACTAGCCCAATAATCTAAAAAGCCCACCAGGCACAAGAACGTCACTATAAATATGGTATTGATGGGACTGATGGGACAGGTATGATTATTTAATATACTAGTCTTTATTGCTCTATACCGAATACTCACTTGAGCGTCGGAGTGCCTTTGCAGGTACCCTCCCCCACCTCTCCGAGACAGGATTCGGCCAACACTTGGAATTTAGAAGAGTAGTCAGTAGGAGCGACAAAAGGAGTGTTTCTGACAGAATTATTTTGGCGCCCACCACCACTCCTGTCCAAAGAAAACCCTCGATCAGACCTTATAGTTTACATAGTTGTCTCTGAAAAGGCCATCAGTGCTGCCTTGGTACAAGAAAGGAAAGAGCAAGTTCTAGTATACTTCGTTAGTAGAGTCCTGCAAGAAGTAGAGACTCGATACCAGCAGCTCGAAAAGACAGTCCTCGCTTTGGTACAGGTGGCTCGCCGCTTACGCCACTACTTTCAAAGCCATAAAATAGTCGTAAAGAGAAATGATTGTTGCACCACCACTCCTATCCAAACCAGACCCTCGGTTAGACCTTATAGTTTACATAGTTGTCTCTGAAAAGGCCATCAGTGCTGCCTTGGTACAAGAAAGGAGAGAGCAAGTTCTGGTATACTTCGTCAGTAGAGTCCTGCAAGAAGCAGAGACTCGATACCAGCAGCTCGAAAAGACAGTCCTTGCTTTGGTACAGGTGGCTTGCCACTTACACCACTACTTTCAAAGCCATAAAATAGTCGTAGAGAGGAATGCTTGCTACACCACCACTCCTGTCCAAACCAGACCCTCAGTCAGACCTTATAGTTTACATAGTTGTCTCTGAAAAGGCCATCAGTGCTGCCTTGGTACAAGAAAGGAAAGAGCAAGTTCCGGTATACTTCGTCAGTAGAGTCCAGCAAGAAGCAGAGACTCGATACCAGCAGCTCGAAAAGACAGTCCTCGCTTTGGTACATGAGGCTCGCCGCTTACGCCACTACTTTCAAAGCCATAAAATAGTCGTAAGGACGGACAGTCTGATAGCCAAAGTGTTGAGAAAGCCCGAGCTAGCAAGTAGAATGGTAGCATGGTCAATAGAGCTATTGCAATTTGACATTCAGTTCGAATCAAGAGGTCCTATCAAAGTTCAATGCATGGCTGACTTCCTAAATGAGTTTCACCTTGAAACTACGTCAGAAGAGGCAGTATGGACATTACACGTAGACGGGTCATCAAACCAATAGGGTAGCGGAGTTGGGATCATACTTGAAGGACTGGACAACATGGTGGTAGAGCAATCACTACGCTTCAACTTCAAGACTTTCAACAATCAAGCTGAATATGAAGCCTTGCTAGTCGGTTTGCGTCTGGCATGAGAATTAGGGATCACGAGAGTCAAGTGTTGGAGTGACTCCCAGGTAGTCACAGAGCAGATAAATGGCACATTTCAACTCAAGGAGCCGGCATTACTCAAGTACTTCCACACCTTCCAGAAACTCCAGGCTACCTTCGAAGAGGTCCATATAAGTCATACCCCCAGAGAGCTCAATACGAGGGATGACCGATTGGCAAAGTTGGCAAGTAGTAAGAAGACGAACCAACTCCGTAGTGCAATACACCAAGAGCTACAAAGTCCAAGCATTGTAGAGTCCGAGTGCTTAGGGCAAGGGGACAAAAATTGGATGACTAACATCACCAATTATCTCTTGACGGGAGAATCACCGGTCGACCCCCTGGAAGCCTGAAAGATAAGGATAATAGCCGCAAGGTATACCCTAATATCAGGCAAGCTATATAAAAGAGGTGTCTCAACCCCACTCTTGAAGTGCCTAACTTCATACCAAGCATAGTACGTCCTCCGTGAAATACACGAAGGCATATGCGAAACTCATTCAAGGGCACGAACCATGGCTGCTAAGGTTCTCCGAGTCGGGTACTACTGGCCAACTCTTACGATGGATTGCGCAAGGTTCACTCAACAATACAAGTCATGCCAACAACATGGACTGATAGTGCACCAACCCCCTGGCCTTTCTCTGTCTAGGGAATGGATATCCTAGGGTCATTCCCACCAGCGAAAAGACAAGTAAAATTCCTGATCGTGGTGGTAGACCACTTCACCAAGTGGATTAAAGCAGAGGCAGTGGCCACCATTACAGCCAACAACGTCTAGAAGTTCATATGGAAAAATGTTATCACTCGATTCAAAATCCCATATGCACTAATAACTGATAATGGTTTGCAATTCACAGACCGTCGCTTTAATGAATTCCTAGAAGGACTGAAGATCAAGCACAGGATGACATTGGTAGAGCATCCTCAAACCAATGGACAAGCAAAAGCAGCAAACAAGGTCATTCTGAAAGAATTAAAGAGACGACTCGGGCAAATTAAAGGCTTATGGCCCGATCACTTGCCTGAAATTTTATGGGCCTACATCGTTGTACTCCGCAAAGTTCCACTAAAGAGACTCCGCTTCGACTTACATATGGTACAGATGCCATGATTTCGGTGGAGATAGGAGAAACATCTTTGAGACAAAAATAATTCAATGAAGAAACCAATGTTGAAGCACTCAACGTGGAGTTAAACTTGATTGATGAGGCAAGAGACAGAGCTCTTATCAACATGGAAGCCTATAGAACAAGGGTAGCCAGGAAATACAAAATGAAGGTAAGGCCCCGCGAATTTCAAACGGGTGACCTGGTCTGGAGAGTACAAGAGAAGCAAGAAGGAATAAAGCTCAGGGAAAGTTAACACCTAACTGGGACGACCCTTCCATGTTCTACATAACCTACACAATGGTGTCTACAAACTTGAAGAACTCACGGGACAAACCATCCCGCGAACCTGGAACGCTAAACACTTGAAACATTATTTTAGCTAATGTGTTATGTATGACTGTTTCGGTGTATTCTTTCCTTTCCTGGGTTTTTCCCTCTTATAAAAGAATGTGAAGGAGATTTTACCAGGAAAGGTTTTGATGGAAATCTAATCCCCAAGGATCCCTTTGGAAGAGGTAAGACCAAGAAGGGTGAAGGATAATCTAAGGAGTCTCCATTGTACATACTTGTATAGTTAATTTCTTGTACCTTGTATATAGTAGATACTTGTATAGGTGTATTTTTACCTTTGTATTTGAGAGGCACTTTATTTCCTTTTAGTAACTATTGTATATTGTTTCTAGGGTAGGTTACTTGGGCACTTTGATTCCATTTAACCTAACCTAGAAATACACTCTTTTCTTAGTTTTCTAGTAGTAGGATTGGGAGTGGCATTAGCAAGCTAGAGAGTGCCATTAGCAAGCTAGAGAGTGTTACTAGCAATTTAGCCAAAAGGTGGTCCTAGGCTAAAATTTACATATTGGACTCATTTTACTCCTAATTTTTCATAGATTTGATTTAGCTAGGTTCCATTCACATTGGATGAACCTAACTAAACCAAATTATCAATTTCAAAACCGGTTGGAGTAAATTAAGTCCAAAGAGCCGCCCACCTAAATGTGTTCACACTTGGCCGAATAGCTTGGTGCTTCTCAAGCTTGGAAGCTTGAAGCACAAGCTTCTCCTTAGCTAGCTTACCAAGCAAGCTAAGTGAGAAGCTTGCACTTCAAGCCTCTTGACCTTGGACGGATTAGCTAGACCTTACCATGGTTTCTAGTGAACCATGGTTAAGGCTAGCTTGCTCTCTAAGCTTCCTACTCCTATATTTTCGTTTTTCCTTTATTGTAAAACACTTTTGGATGTATTGAGATTTCATTTCTGAAATATTGTTCAGATTTCTCTCTTCTAAAAGTCCCTAAACCTCTTTGATATTCATCCAATTCTCTTATCCCTTCACTAGAAGAGTGTGGCGAGAATTGAAGAGGCTTATCTCTTCATCAAGGAGTGGCGCCTCTTGGGAGAGTTCTCCACCAAACCTTGGTGGTTCTAAGGCCTCCTCCTCCATAGGAGACCTTAGCCAAGCTTAGGAAGGATCAAGGAGCCGAAGATCTAGGGAGGAACTTGAAGAGGATTCACATCAATCCGGATTCTCCAAACAAGTTTCCATCAGGTTTTTAACGAGGCACCTCATTAATGAAACACAATTCAGTCTCATTTACTTGTGTTCCCCCACAGCAAACTCCCACTCAAACCTGACATATAATAGATTCCCTCCCGAGTACCTACACTTGGCCAAGCAAGTTAGTTCCCTCCTAAGTGTCAACTTGGTCCAGGAAGAATACACAATTCCCTCCCGAGTCTCCCCACTTGGCTAAGGATGAAAACACGATTCCCTCCCGAGTACCTACACTCGGCCAAGGAAGTTAGTTCCCTCCCAAGTGTCAACTTGGTCAAGGAAGAATATACAATTCCCTCCCGAGCATCCCCACTCGGCTAAGGACAAAAAAATGATTCCCTCCTGAGTACCTATACTCGACCAAGGATGAAAAACTTTATCCCTCCCGAGTACCTATACTCGGCCAAGGATGGCAAAATTTATCCCTCCCAAGTACTTATACTCGGCCGAGGATGGCACACTTTATCCCTCCCGAGTCCCCACACTCGGCCAAGGATGGCAAACTTTATCCTAAACCCGAATACCTATCCTTGGCCAATGAAGGTAACTCGAAACACCCATGCCACTAGGACAACCGACCGACGAAATACGCAAACGAAATCAAATGTAAAAAGCATAGCACAAAATAAAAGGCAAAGTGGAATAAGTATTCGGTCAAAGTAAATATTTCATTAAACGGTGCTAATGGCCGAGGGTACAACAATTCGTCGACTCTAATGGCCCAAAAAAATAAAGAGTGGCCGAAAACCGGACCACAGGAAAAAAACATACCCTAAATCTATACATCATCATCAAAATTGATGTACATCCAAAATAAGAATGTCGCCGACCACCCTACTCGCCACTGACAGTATTGTCATCCCCGTCTTGGGTGTCTTCATCCCCATTAACGATCGTGTCGGGGTCCTCCATAGTAGTGGATCGCGAAGGGGCCACCTCATCTAGCTCGGCATCGTCAAGCATATCAACAAAGTCCATGAAGACCCCTTGATAAAAATCCTTGCTCAATTCAAAAGAGAAGTTGGGAGGAATAGAACAAAAGTAGGCCGTCTGCCGAACAACATGCATAAATCCGGCCTCATGCTCCTTGATTATCTTATTCTCGCAATCAGCCTTGAAACTAGCCAAAGAGGCTTCGGCATCGGCTTTGACCTTTTCTTCCCGGGCCAAAATCTCTTGCACTTCTCGCACCCTCATTCTCTCAGCATCCTTGGCCGCCACCACTCGGCCTTCCATCTCCCCAAGAGCCTCCTTCAACCTAGCCACCTCGGCCTCCAATTCTAACTTCTCGTTAGAGGTCGCTTCATGCGCCTCCACTGATTGTTGGAAAGTCATTTTAGTCTCCTGCAAACTCTTTTGGAGATTGTGGACGTCAAACATCGGCTCCAAGGCAAGCTAACAAAGAATAGTCGTGGCCCGAACTTGCAACTCACAAGTCATCGCCCACTAGGCCAATGGGGCCGCTGAATCAAGCATCTGATGACCCTGCTCGGACAGTAAATCCGAAGACATCATTCGAGATAGTCGAACCTCCTCGGACAAGAAATCCTTAGATACAATTGTTGAAGGGATGGCCAAATCTGTCGAAGAACTTTCGGCCCAACGATGCTTGGACCGATGTGTATCTGTTGCCCTAGCATCGTCTTTCCTCTTCCCCTTGTCCTTCCTCTTCTTGGCATTTGGATTGGGCAACCCCACATCCCAAGGAGTAGGACGTGGTTCAGCAACACCAGGCACCGGATCGATAGCCACGCTCCGATGATCCTTAGCCGAAGTCCCAGCAGGGGCTCGGTTGCGTAGTGCCTGTCGATATGAAAGACCAAGTCCTTTTTGAGCCATCCAACCTGCAAAAATCAAATAGTCACACATCAACTTAACAAGAACGTCGATCGGGAAATGCAATACATACCCTCTAAATCAAAACGAGGTCGAGGAGATTTGGGCAAAAGAACTAACAGTCGGGCTGGAATCCCCCGGGGTAACTTGTTCAAGTATTCCAAGGCTGACACCTCCACCTCGGTCAACATCTCCACCAGAAACTCATCGTATTTCCAGGGTACTTGGGTCCAATAAAATGGAAACAAGGGTTTTCCCTCGGCATCATAAAAATAGTTGTGGCTAGCCACCGAATCTATGATAACCTTCACGAAACCTGCTTTGAAACCTTTAAAGGTCAAAGTAAAAGGGTTTCAATAATGGTCGATCAGCATGCTTGACTAAGGATAGCCACTTAACCGTCTTATTGGAAAATGTAAAAACAAACCTACACTCGGCTCTATGTAATGATATTTACAAAGCACCCGGAATGCCTGAACCGCCGCCCATCCGTTCGGATGCAATTGGGTCGGCGCGACGTTCAGTACACGAAGTACCCCCATTTATAAATCGTCCAATGGAAGAGACATCCCAAGCTCTAAAAAAAAAAACACTCGTATCCTCGGACAGCTTGATCTGGCATCATGCTCCGAGACCCCTGCGTTGGACGAAGACCTAGAGGACAACACTATCCCTTCGACGGCCATTACCCCAAGGAATCCGACCAAACTCTCAATAAACCTACCTCGACAAGTACTCGGATTACAGCGACGACGAGGATTTTGGGGTAGAGTATTACTATAATGAAGACATGAAAGGGACTCTGGCCTTACCTCCATATATATAGGAGACCCAAGGCACCCCAAGAGTCCCTCGTAAATGATTTTGGATATGAAAAGATGTCACGCCTAGGCACGAAACCCTAGGGCGGCACAACATGCAACGATCATAATCGGGCAGTAAGAGACACAACTCTCGAGGTCCATATCACATGTTGCTCTTCGACACACCCCTTCACAAGCCACACCCTCGCGACGACTTTCAACCCCTTCGTCTTTCATCCTAGGGCTTGGGGGGGCAGTGTACTGGAAATAGGCCGAGTACCCCCTCAGGCCGAGTAGCCCCTTAGGTTGAGTACCCATCAAGTCAATGAATAGGCCGAGTACCTATCAGGCCAATGAATAGGCCGAGTACCCCCTCAGGTCAAGTATCCATCAGTCCAATGAATAGGCCGAGTACTCCCTTAGGCCAAGTACCCATTCGGCCAACGATCATGTCGAACACCCTTTAGGCCAATGAACAGGCCGACCACCCATTCGGCCAACGATCATGCCAAACACCCTCTCGGCCAATGAACAGGCCGAACACCCCTTTGGCCAACGATTATTCTGAATATCCCCTCGGCCAATGGACATGCCCAATACCCCCTCAGCCGATGAACATACCGAATGGGTATTCGCCTGTAACGAATTTACATGAGGTAAAGTAAAGCAAGTATTAATTACATTAAACACATCCACGTCAGCTATAATCAGTGTGCAAAACCTTGTGCACCAGCCCAATAATCCAAAAAGCTCATCAGGCCCAAGAACGTCACTATAAATATTGTATTGATGGGACTGATGGGACATGTATGATTATTTAATACAATAGCCTATTGTTCTATACCGAATACTCACTTAAGCGTCGGAGTGTCTTTGCAGGTACCCTCCCCCACCTCTTCGAGACAGGATTTGGCCAACACTTAAAATTTAGAAGAGTAGTTATTAGTAGGAGCGACAAGAGGAGTGTTTCTGACAGGAACACAACACAAAACACCATCGAACAAAACACAATCCACCCAAAATTTCAAGTCATATTATTGAATAGAAAAGTATATCAAATTAAAGAGATGCTTCTCAAACGGACCCAAGCCGAAGGTACATGAAAATTGAAATAAAAATAACAATTTTGAGAAAACACAAGAATTTTTTTTTTAATCATTATTGGACTTTGGAGGTGACATTAATTTGATAGGGTTTTAATATTTTCTTGTTATACAGGATTCTTCTGATTATCTTGATTTTTATTTTGGTTTTGCGACCATTCTGAAATAAAACCTTTAGGGAAGACATTTGTCGAGTCCAAGAACAAGTGATCCTGAAATTTAACAATTGAATTACGTAATATTATTTTAATCACCTTGCGTTCAAAATTTTACTTACATTAACTATTTGAAAATATATCTTATAATAGACATGTATTATAAAGTTATTAAACGTAAATTTGTCAAACTACTTACTCGTAAAGTAAATTAATCTCCACCAAAATACCTACCAATTTTCGAAAGGAAATAAATTACTCCAGTTTACATGTCCCGAGTAAAATAAAGACTAATTAAAATCGTTAGATTTGTCCAAATTCAATGTTTCAAATTTCAATAGTACAGTTAATACCCCAATTATTACATCATAAACTAATTTTATGTTCATGTATCAAGATGATGATAATGCGACTACAGCTGGTTATGTACCTAACGTTTAATTGTGGATATGGACAAAATTTATTTTTTAATCATTTTAATAAAATTTAAAATATAGAATTATGGTAGTCATTAATTACTTCTTCCATTCATTCTTAAACGGCTGCAGTTTAGGAGTAGTATTTTTATACAGAGTCTCAAGAATAACGGTAAATGTTAGTTACTCTCTCCATCACATCATCCATTTTATGATAACTATAATTTTTTCTTTAAGAAATATTTTAAAATAAATGATATTTTCATTTCTTTTGTTATTTTATAAATTATTTAATCATCACAATTAAAAATAATCTATTTATTAAAAGGATGAACTTAGTAAATTTATAACAAAAAAATGATATTTATTTATTTTTAATTTGTGTTTATAAAAACTTTAACTTGTGATCATTGTAAGATGAAAAAAGCACCAAAGTAATAATCTCATTTTTTTAATAAATGAATCAATTTTTAATTGTATTAGTTGAATAATTTATAATAAAAAATTAACAAATCAGAAAAAATAATTACATTAAAAACCAAAAGTATTAGTCACTTTGGAATTTTTTCAAATTCATGTCAATTTTAAAAATTCTATAATATATATATATATAGTAGGGTTTTAGGTTTTAAAGATTTTGTAATAATTTATTGTATAGTAATAGTATACAGGTAAGTTATAACATAAATGTTAAGATTAATATTGCAAGTTTGATCAAATGACATAATGAGGATTATTTGTAAAGGGACCATCTTTTATATATTATTATAGCAGCAAGTATAATTGCACGAGCAAGACAATTATTTAAAAATATATATAAATTATGAGATTAAATTGATAATTAAATTAATGTCTTTAAAAGAGAATTAATACTGGAGTTATATATCAAAAGAATTCAGACTATAGGTGGACAGCATTTGGATAACAGTGAATATGATATGTTTGTTTGCTCCCATATTGTGTGGTTGGGAGAGTGTTTTTATACCTATCCCATAAATAAAACACTGGATAGCAATGAGACTATCCTCTTTGAAACCAAAGTTAGATGAATATGAGCATCACCATGGACCATCGACAGCATCAATATTCTGTTCTCTGCCCTGCTTCAATCGCACCAACTTTTTCAGATCATGACACACAACTTTCATTTGGTCCAACCCTTTACTGCATATGCATGTCACAACACAATCATTACCATTACACACAAATTAATACAACCAAAAGCATAAAGAGAGGCAGCTAGCGCCATATACACTACCATTTGCTTTGATCTACAATAATATTTTAAATAATATGTATATTGGTTCTCTTGCAATTAATAAATTCCTAGGTTTTCGGATAAACATGGTTAATATGATTATTTTTATAGCATAATATATTCATTCATTTTCATAACAAGTGTTGAAATAGATTATTTTACATACTAATAAAAATTAAAAGCTAATAAATAGATGAAAAAATAAAAAATTTTATATAATTAATTTTTGTTAGAAATGATATAAAATAATTAATATGATATTTATTTTGAAAATTATTTTTCTAAATATTAGGAGAGATATAAATGTAAAAAAAGTAATTAATATTATATTAAAAAATTAACATAATATATATTTTATTTTTTTTTAAAATATGACATTTATTATAAGATGAAAAAAATAATATAGTTAAAAACATTTAATTAACTTTTTTTTATTATAAATATAATTCACTCAATATTTCGAAATTAACTTTTATTAACTAAATATTATTTTAACAACAACGCTGATCAAATATTGGTTTAATACAAATAAAAATTAAATCAAATACCACCAAATTAACTTTTCGTGTCCTATAAAACAGATAAAGAAACATATAACTCCCAAAAGAAAATTATTAATTACCTCTAATTTATCAACTTTACCAACTCACATCTTAAAATACATATATAACTAATAACCATGATCATTAAATTTAAAGTTATTCAATATAACGATGGCATCGAGTTTAACCCTAAAACCTATTTAATTTTTAAATAGAGTAAGTTAAACAATTCTTATTTATTATATAAATAAAAGAGTAAAATTTTCATTACGAATAATTAAAGAGTTTAATGATAAATATTAAATATAAGGGGGTGTTAAATTTGCATCCCATGAGGTCGGTGTTGAATGGAGAAGACATAGAAAGAGTTGGAAAGGCAATTACACTTTGTGGAGAGGTTTGTTTGGCAGTGATACGATTTAGATTGACTCAGTGACAGTACAGAGTGCTGCTAACAATGATCAACATAAACACTATGCTCTCATTTTCTGCCATGTCACCCTTCTGGTCAACATTTGCATTTTCAGCAAGTGACTTTCTGCATTATCTTCTTCGTACTATCCGAGAAATTTAGATTCATGTCATCACTGAAAGCTACATCAACTTCCTTCTTATACATTTGTAGCAATCTTCTTTTTCCATTTTCGCTATTTCATTCACACATTAGTCTAGTCGCAAAGAATAAGATTTATGTCATTATGAATTTTTTTTTGATGAAATTCAGAGTAAATTTTCAGCATTTAACTCACTTCAAAAGTATATAAAGATTTTTAAATCTTATTATAACATATAATAAATATTTAATTATATATAGTTAATATATTTAATTTATATATATATATATAAGTAGTGTACAATGTAAAGCGAATTTGAAGTCAATTTCCTTAAATAAAATCTCATTTTTAAGTCTGTGGATAAAAAAATTAAAGTTGGAAAACAAGATGTTATTATGTGTACTAGTGATCAATCAAAATCTCTCGATTTAAGAAAATATTAAAATCGTGTTTTAAAAAAATTAGTCATATTCATCACAAAAAAAAAAATTTAGGACAACTTATTTTTTTTTTCTAATATTCGTTAAATTTGAAAATAATTATTTTCTCTAACATTGATAATAAGTTGCAAAAGAATTATCTTTTGTGGTGATGATATTTGGTTTCATTAATGCTATGTTTGGATCGGTTATTGATTGAAAAAGCTCCTTTTCCATAGAATACTTTTATTATTATTATTATTGTTCTTGTTCTTACAATATAGAATACCGTATTGGCTCTAGATTCTAGAGTAACCACATTGTACCTTAATATTTATATTATATTATAGCCGTTAGTGACTCGAACTTTTGTTGTTCACCGCGTGTCTGACACAAGCGTTCAGAGACCTGCAGAGTGGTAAATTGCTTGCAATCAAAATATCATATTATTTCTTGGTCGGTAATAATAAAAAGATTTAAATATATTTTTTTCCTTCAAATTTAAAATAAATTTATTTTTTATCTTTTAAATTTAAAATTATTGATTTTAATTCTTATAATTTTCAAAAGTCTTGTTTTAGATCCTTAGATTACCAATAACATATTTGAATGTGATTAATTAAGACAATTATGCAATATTAATCAAATTTAATATGATATTTTTACTAATAAGGACACCAATAAATAGATTTTATATAATAATATTTGATAAATTTCTTAAAAAAATTTGAATATAAAGAATAAAATAATATTTTTTGAAATTATAAATACTAAAAATAACAATTTTAAATCTTAGAGACAAAAAATAAAATTATCCTAAATTTGAGGGACTAAAAACATGTTTAAACCTAATCAAAATTATATATCATATTCTATCCTAATTACAGACAAATTTATACTTAATATTAGAATTAACGCAATTTCTTTAAATAAAATTTAATTTTAAATTTTATAAATAAAAAAATACATGAAAAGGGAGATAATACTATAAATTAATAATTAATTTATTTTTTGATAAAATTAATTATCATTAAAATTAATAAACACTTTATATTAATAATATGATATAGAAAAATATTTTAATGCCTTTTTAAAATAAAAACTCTTGTTAAGGATATTAACAAAATGAGCAGTAATTTCTCAACTATTTATCTTATTTAAATTGGATATTCATTTAGTAAATATTTATGATTATATATATATATATATATATATATATATATATATATATATTTTGTAAGTATTTATGTATATCCATAAATATATGTTAAAATGAAAAGTTTTAGATAAAAAATAAAATAAAGTTAAAAATAAATATTTTAAAACATATATTTGTATGAATAATATTTTAAAACATATATTTGTACTAAAATAAATAATTATGAATATATATTTATGGTAAAAATTAATTAAATCAATATATATAATTAATAGTATTTTTAATATTTTGAAAATGTAATTATCCACGAGTACAAGTATTTTACTATTTATCCATGCCTTATTATTAAATGAGTACCATTTAATATATCCATGCATAAGATATTGTAAATTTTATTCGTAAATATCTACGAGTATGAGTATTTTTTGTCATCTATAACCATGATATATATATATACAAAATTCATTAAGTAATTGATTTACTTATTAATTTTAAATTTTGAAATGGAAATTTTATAGAAAAAAAGTCAATGAAAAAAGTCTTATGACCTGTCATAGTCCCTACACTTAATGTTTCAACTATTCACAACAAAAAACATAACAATTATCTAAGGTTAATAAACAATCAATTCCTGAGAAATACATTTAATAATATAGATATATGTATATGGATAAAATCAACCAAATGAGTAATTGTTTCTCAATGGAACTACAACCTATTATGTACACATATATGTATATGCAACAATTCAAAAATTGAAAATGTAACCTAGGTTACTGTTCAAACAACTCTACAAAATATATACAATAGCAGCACCAAGCTACACCGCCATCCAATATGGCTCTTAACCAATCATTTGCCTTTGACCGATCCTTGTCTTACTTTCATATAAATATGATTATCACAATCCAATCATAAGAAAATATGTAATGATAAACTAGTATTCAAAAGAATAAAAATATATCAAGTATAAAAGTACCAACAACATAGTACCATCAATAACATGTAAACCACACAGCATCACACCTCAGCTTACAATATAGCAACAACACCTTAACAAGCATCAAACAACTTTGAAAGATAAACAACTTAATCATTTCATCTTATACCACAACCATGCCATTTAACACAAAAGTCCACATAGGATATGAACCACACTGCAATCAACACATCATATGCATAACACCTCAACTACATGTGTCATCATGCATTCACCTACAGAGATCTCCTGCAACAAAGTTGAACAATCTAAGTGGCTTGACCCTACTAAACCAATACAGTCTTTTTATACCTTCTAGATCAACAACTAATTTAGATATCAATTCATAACAATATGGTTTCTCGAATATTGTCACTTAAACTAAGAAGTCTAGTATTCATGTCAAGGTAGGACAACTTGGGTGTGAGTGTACCATAACATTAGCTTATATAACTAAGCCTTCTATGGGATTAGCTCATCGACTATCCTCCAAATATTATGCCCTTCCAATACTCGGTTAGGAATTTTGGCCCCTGACCTTGAACTTTACTTGGTTGTTTACTTTATACACATATGCCTTGACCTTATTCGTATACGGATCAACATTGGTCACTTGTAACTAGTATAGCTCGACTTGACCCATAATTATTGTCACTTATAGTTAATATACCTCGACTTTGCCCACATACCACATCAATTAAAGTCCTATAAGAGACTTAACTATCTATTTTAAGAGTGAACTACTCGAGAAAAGTTTTCAACAATTGAGCTTGTAGAGAACCATACCAATATCCTTACAATGGGATATCCAACCTTTTAAAACACCTTTTTCTCTAGTCTTAAGTCAATAAACATAACACACCATGATTCCTTAATGCGTTAAGCATTCTTAGCAACATCGCCTCAATAGTTTAACAATTAATCATCAATAAAATAACACATTTTCATAAGGCAACCCATGCTCGGTGTCAATCTCCATGCACTTGGAGTCATTGAGGCAAAGAGCTCTCGGGCTCACCCACGTCCAATGCCACTTAACTTGCGCCTGACAATGGTAGGATAAAGAGTCTCTATTGCTCCCACACCCGGCATGGCCAAACTTCATGTTTGACCTTATTTCAGGCAAAAAGCCTCTACCTAACTCATGCCTAGCGTCATAGCGTTGGCGTCCAATGTCATTTCAGTAGAGCCTCTATCTTGATCACCCCTAATGCCCCCTTAGTTTTCAATGTCACCAAGCCAAAGACGTTTTTCTCTTGCTACACCCGACGCCATTCAAACCACACTCAGGTGACCAAATCAAAGATGTTTCTATCACCTCATATTTGATGTTACCAATCCCATGCCCGGTGTGATTAGAGTGGAGAACTTTTGATTTGAGCCATGATCGACATCATAAAGGCATACCTGACACAATGGTGATGTTTGCACATAGTAGAATCACAAAATTGCTGAATCACCTGAAACTCATAAGAAACCAAGTAAGCATTGCAACAATGCACATATATGCATCATCAATAACTCATTTATCTACAAACTAGCAACATGCAACAACAATAGGTTAAGAAATCACCAACATTCAACCCAACATGCTCCAAAGCATCAAAAGTCACCATTCTCCAATTCCAACATAGGATTCCACCATCCAGCCATAATTATGCAATCAACCAAAATACTACCAAAACAATCCAACAAGAGTTGAGAGGCTAGCTTCCTTTACCTCAAAATCGAAGTGAAACGGGAAAAAAAAAGAAGAATGACTTTGAGCTAACACCAAAACTCCTCACCTACTTAGATTCTCAACTTGAACAACTTTGAATAATCAACCAACTACTTGACTAAGTGCTTCTACAACTCCCGGGAGTTTAGAAAGAAGAAGGATTTCAAAAATCTAGAGTTCTTCTCTCCATTCTCTCACTAAGTTCTTTGAGAAATGAACTTATAAAACTTAAATCTTAAAAAGAAACCTTATATACCCTCCTCTCAAGGTTAAACTGGACCCTTACCCAAAGAAACCCATAAACCACCTAAAATTCACGAGAATTCCTTAATTCTCAACGTTTCCAACAATTAACCCCAAGAATCACCATAACATAATTATTGATAAAATCAACAATAATTAACAAAAATTGTAACAACCTTCCAAGTTCCAATACTAAGTCATTTAATAAGTTTGTAATATATATGTGTGTGTGCATGTATATGTATATACACAAACACCAAAAATAATCTTGGCTACAATATAGAAAGTAAATCCTAGTTTCCAGTCAAGCAACATACTACACCAATTACACAAGGGTTACTCCAAAATATCTGCACTATCATCCATCAACATGGCCTCAAAATAAGCTCCAACAATAACCTATCCTTACTTTACTTTCATACAAAGTATGATCATCATAATCTAACCAAATGAAACATGTAAGAGTAAGTTAGTGTTCAAAGAATCAACATAATTAGTATAGAAGTAAAAAACAAAAAAATATATATATATATATATATATGTATATATATATATATATATATATATATATATATATATTATCAACATAAACAACTCAACTTGCTAAAACACAGTATCAAATTAAAACTTTCAACGCCTCAGTTTTTAACATAACAACACATCTCATCACAAGTCAATATTGCATATGAACAACACAACTCAATCAACACATCATATGTACAATACAACAATTATATGCATTGTCATGCATTTTAACTTGAAGATTTCCTACAACACAGGGAGTAGTTTAAGTGGGTTGACCCTATCAAACCAACAACTCGATCTTTTCAATCTAGCTAGATCAACAGTCAATTTGGATAGAAATCCATAATACAACATGGTTTCTCAGATTTCACCACTTAAATTAGGAAGTCTATTATTTTTGTCAAGGTAGAACAACTTGGGTGTGACTCTACTATGACATTAGCTAGCATAACTAAGTCACCTATGGGATTAACCCACCAACTACCCTCCAAATATTATGCCATTCAAGTGCTTTGTTAGAGATTCTAATCTCTAACCTTGTACCTTACTCTAATTTGGTACTTTATACACGTATACCTTGACCTTATTCGTATATGAATCAACATTGGTTGCTTATAGCCAATATGTCTCGACCTGACCCACATACACATCAATTAAAGTCCTAGAAGAAACTCAACTATCCACTTCAAGGGTCAACTTTCTAAGAAGGATTTTCTAACAACTAGACTCTTAGAACACCACAATACACTCATAATGGGATATTCAACTTTAAAAACAATTTATCCTCTAGTCCCAGGTCAATCAACATAGTACAACTTTAATGTCAAAGCATTCACAACATAGTTACTCAACTAAATAACATACAAATCAACTCAACTTTCAACCATAATATCCATTATACACTATCCTAGATCAATATATAGAGTTTCAACATCATACATCAATATACAACATATAATAGATCAAATTATTCTATACATGTTCACCAATTTCATCATACAACAAGAAGTTAAATTCAGGTAACACGTGCCTTATGCCAATGAGTTGTAGAGAGCCCTATGCTCTACTCACGCTTGACGTCATATAACTTGTAAACGCCTGATTTTGTGTAATATTATATATATATAATTTTTATTTTATAGATTATTAATACAAGTATATATACATATTGTTAATATTATTATGCATAACACGAAGGATAGTTTTGTAAACTTGCTTACATATAACTAGCTGATAGTTACATTACAAACCATTCAAAACTAATTACAATAACGTACTTATTTACAAACTATAGTTTTTCATACTCCTACTATAGTATTTACATGTCAGGTTGATATAAGTTCACTATTGGATTATCATGATTTGTTGGAGGTAAATAAAAAGTGACTACTATCTGACCATCTATGATAACGGGATTTTGTTAGGTTGGTGAAAATATAAAAGTTGATAATCCTATCCCCTGAAATGTAACGACATTTGCAGACACATCCATATCCCAACTGGTACCCGGAAAAACTACAGTAATAACGGAAGTGAAAAGGCCTGGTACGGTTGGTAGATCCATCTATCTTTCATTATATTTAATTAAATATTTTAAACAAGAAAAATAAGGAGTGAGAACAGTTATTCAATAAATATCAATAACAATATGCATAGAAGTATTTAATATTAATAAATAAGTATTAATTCTTCTTGATAAAAATAAATAAATAAATAAAATAAAAATTTGAATTATACTTGTAGTGACTAGTCATGATAAATGAGCATCATCATAATATCAACCAACAAAAAGATATTTCACCTTAACCAATAGGAGGGTATTTCACCTTCATTCCTTACTCATTTAAATATCCAAGGTCAAACCTCTAGCTACAAATAATTCAAACTTTATCTTCTATGGCCATAGAACAATATTTATCTTCATAAATACATGAAGGAATAATAATAAGACGAGTCCAAGATATCAAAATTATATTATAGTTAATTATAAAAAAAATATTAAGAATATCAATCATATAAATAAAAATGAAAATCATTATAAAATAATTAAACAACATAAAATATGAACACCATATTAATCATTATGGGTAAAAATAATCATAGATTAAACAAATAAATGAGGTTAGGAACACCTCACTAAATAAATATACATATAAAATAAAATAAATAAATAAACATAGTAGTATATAAAATTTTAAAGAGATAAAGTTCTCCTCCCCCTTACCTTAAGATAAGTAAAATTGCTATGTTTTCACTCTTCTTTCTCTGTTGGGTGCTATTTATAGATAGTTGGTACTACTATAGATAGTTGGTACTATCCATTTACTAAACTGCTCTCAGCAATCATTATACAAGAGTAATTATTTGTACTTTATATATTTATTTTTATTATTATTATTATTTATTTTTTGTAGATTTTGTAGATAATGATATAAATACAACTTATTTATTTGCTATAATTTAAAAATATAGAACTCTAGCATGACTTGAACCTATGACTTGGAACTTGTAGTTCTTATACATAACTACACAAACCATTGAACCATTCCATCTTATATTATAATAAGTTATTTTGTATCTAATTGTAAGATATTATAAATATTTATAATATAATTGAATATCATATATATTTATTTATATAAATATATATAAAATTTTTATAAAAATAAAACACTAGTATTTATCTATTTATTTTAAATATATTAACTAAAATTTAAGAGTCTAATTAAAAATAAAATAATAAAATTATGAATAAATATTAGATGATTCTATTTTATTAATTAGATCATTATAAAATTAGGAATAAATATTATATAATTCTATTTTATTTTACTAAAAATGTAATAAAAATTTGATATATTGTAATTATATAAAATATTGTACTTATTCTCTATTTTATATATATATATATATATATATATATATATATATATATATATATTATAATAACTAAAAATTTAGATTACTATTTCAAGAAGAGTATAATAATAAAATTGAGAATATTGTATCTAAAAATTAAGACATTACATAACTTGCATCTAACGTAGATTAGGTAGAGTCCCCCAAATCCTCACACTTAGCATGGCAAAGTCCAAGACCCGACCCCAAACTAAGAAGAGACGATTCTCTATCCTTACATCCGATGCCACTACTTCGATGCTCAATGCTAGTTCAACCCTGAGACAATTGTCTTTCCTCACACTCAATGCCACCAATCATGCATTCAATGTGAGCTAGAGAGTTCCCCTTATTGAACCACACCCAATGCCATGAAGGCCCACTCGACGGGACAGTGAGTTCTACACTTGTAGACTTGTGGATTTGGCACAAACCACTTGAAAAATAGAAGAATCATACATGCAACACAATAATACATATCCATTCATCACATACAACTCATTTTTCATCAAAACAACAACATGAAACCAAAAATCATTCAAATTCACCAAATTCTTCTCTTGGAAAACCAAAAATTCCAAAGCTTAACAACAAATTCTAAATTCATGCAATTTAACAACACCATTACAAATCACTCATGCATAGCAACTCAACATTCAACAACAATTCAATTCTAGCTTCCTTTATCCCCGAAAGTCTTAGAATCTAATAAAGAGAGGAGAAAGTAGTAGAAGACGACTCCGAGCTTCTAAGCTCCAAGAAAACTCCGGACCAACAACAATCCCTAACTCCACCACTTTAGATCATCACTCTACTACTCAATGATATATAGCTCTAGGGAAGAAGTTAGATATCCACTATGGAATCAAAAGGAAGAAAGTTATCTATGGTTCTAGAGTGTCTCTCACCAACTCTCTCTTTCTCTAAGGTTCTCAAAAATGAATTTCAAAAACTCAATTCTTAAAATAAACCTTATATACCCTTTTCCTTCAAGTTCAAACTAAACCTAGCTTATATCTAAAGAAATCCTTAACCACCTAGCTAAAAACTTACAAAGAGTTCCTAAATTCTAAAGACTTTTCAACTTAAAAACAATTTAAACATAATAACATATAATTAAATAAAATTAACAATTCTAAAACTCACAATAATGTTACAAAAATGTATACCGTTACATTCTTGTGATGAAATATATGAAAAATAAATATTAGTTTTTAATTAATTTTTAATTCTTAACGGAAGACTGTATAAAGAAACTGAAATATTTTATTACTTTTATTTTTAAAATTAAAATTTATTAAAATAAAAGTGCTTATAGGCAAACTCTAAAACTGCTGTAAAAATAATACTAATTCATGAGTCATTCAGCCACAATTGCGATATCGATTGATTTTTTCTTACACGTGACAACTTATATATAACTATTCTGACTACATAGGTCAATTATAATTAGTATGACTTCAGGTCTATTTAGGAAATTATTATAGCTCATCATCAATCCTAAGCTCTTCACAGCCTCTTTTTTCTTTAAAGTACTTCAGAAAATCATATGTTTTATAATTTACCACAAAAAATATTTATGGAAAGCTTCAACTCGAAGGAAATTTTAATTGAAAACTAATTTAATACATAGAAATATGAAGAAAAAAATGTTTTAGTCACAAAATACTATATATACGCCCCATTATATGTGATGCAATTGAAAAATTAATTATGCACCTAAATGTAATGACATCTTATTATCTAAAAATTAATAATTAAAGTACCACAATTTAAACTAAAAGTGCATTCTTCATCCACGAGCAAAATATTACTTATTTATTAAATTTATTTTTATTAAAAAAATTTATAATAAATATTAAATATTATAATGATAATAACAAAATTTAAATTTTAAACCTCATATATATATATATATATATATATATATATATATTATTTCAATCTCATTACTAACTGAATCATGATAATTTTTTAGAGTCTAATTGCAAAAGAAGAATAAAAACAAAAATTCACAAAAGGTGCAATGATCATGTGCCTCCCAGCAATAATGTGTTGATGATCAATAATGGAGGTTCATATAGTGGCACAAGAACTTAACTCTTCCCTTATTCAATTTTTTTTGACATTTTAATAAAAAAGAATATTGTCATTACATAATATCAATAGAACGTTAAATATATATATATATATATATATATATATATATATATATATATATATATATATATATATAATTCTTAACTATTTACTGTAGGATGAGAAAATACAAAAAGAACATAGATGAGTTAAACGTAATCTAATTAATTAATATGAAAAACAAAGAGTATATTAGAAAGTTAAAGAATAAATTTCATAAAATTTAAAATATGAATTACATTTTTTAATACGCATACAAAAATCAAATATCAAACAAAATAAAAAACTTAAATGTCCAAAAAAAATGTACTAGAATGAGAAAATATAAAGATTTTAACGCTCAAGTTAATAATATTTAGAATCAAGAAGTAAAAGATCACAAAAATATGTGATATGTTTCAATGTTTGTGTTATTATTCACTAAAATTTGATAGTAAATATTGTTAAATGTTGATTGAGAAACATCTGAAATGCTTAGAAGAATGATTAATGATCATTACTTGATTATTTTAAATGTTTGATTGTGATTTAGCATGTAATGAGTATTTAGGAATGTAGTTTCAAAGTCATGGATATTTGATCAGTCCACCTTATTCATTTTGTAAGTCATTGTGAGCGAAATTGTGTTTTATTGTTAGAAAACCAAGAAGTACCATATCAACTCTCAAATCGTCAATATGGTAAGATTTAAGGAAATATATAAATATATAAATATATATATATATATATATATATATATATGTAGACTTACTGAGTTTAATATTCTACATAAAATTTCAATGATCTAATCATTGAAATTAAATTTCTTAATGCACAAATCAAGTATGTAAATTTTTAAAAATTTAAAAATCATTTGATATTTCATTTCATTAATTCAAATTGACGGATAATCATAAAATTATTTTATACATTAATTTAAATTAATGAAATGAAGCATCAAATTATTTTCAAATCTTTTTAAAATTTGCATATTTGATTTATATATTAAAAATTTTAAATTCAACAATTAGATCGTTAAAACTCTTATTTACATTTTCACACTAACACATATATAATGACCATAACTTCTTTTCATCGAGTCAACCCTTATAAAATTAAAATAATATATATATATATATATATATATATATATACTTGTCACTCTGTGTCTAAACCAAAAATTAAACCACACTCTAGTAAAAAAACACAAATGTCAAAGTCACTTATACTAACAAATTTTAGTTGATAGGTGACCTTTGGAACTTAAAACTTGAGTACAAATTCAAATTAACTAAAAGGTTGTGGATAAGTCATAATTAGGTCTATCACTTCTGATTGACACAAATAATAGACTCTTCGAATTCTGATTTTGAATAAAAAATAATTTTCATTACAAACAAATACTTATTTTGTAGCACTCATAATTTTCAATAAAAATTAGTCATTACTTACTTTTTTTTCTTTTTGTTTTTTTACCGTAAATATATCATATTAATAGATGATTATATATATAAAAAAATCATAAACAGGTAAATACAAAATAACCTACTTGAGTGTGAGGTAATGTCGAAAAGCAGAAGCCACCTCACAATCTCACATATTAGAGAAGTAAAGTGTATATATAGTTTGGAGTGCACTAGTTTATGAAGTCTAGGCTTTTCAGACAAAGGTGCAACTCTAGATCTCAAGTTAGAAATTAAAAAAAAAATACCAAGTCACTTTCCTATGCTAGAAGACTTGGAGTGGGGTCCACATTCAAATTGCCATTTTGTCAACAAGAACAGATTGATTTGTGTGCTTCATTAAGCTCGTGATCTTAATTAATGGCATGCATTGAATTGATAAGCTTAATTAATTAATTAACTCTGGATAAGTCATTTGTGAGCATATGAGTGATGTTTTGGGTAGGTAGCTCCAAGAGAGGAATAGGATCCATAGACTTTCTGCGTGCATGTGTCTCTATGAAGGAGGGGAGCGTTACTGTAGCCGTGTAACAGAATATTTATTCCTATCCGTAGGTGGTAAATGCATGGCAATCAATATTGTGGGGGCACATCATTAAGGCACCATTTTCATCACAATGGACAAATTTGTAGGGTACCCTCAAGTCAAAATGTGCAACATTGCCATCTGCCAAACGCATTATTTGGAATATAACAGCGCCAGTAAACCCCTACCTTCCCCTTTTGAATGTTTTCTCATTCTTCTTTCATCATTTTTGCATGTTGCATGTCTATGTGATTTTAACATAATTTTGCTTTTAACTATATGGTATATAAAGCATGGATGGTTTGTAAGTTTGTCTTGTGATACAGGTGGATCCGGTGTTTTTAAGATTAATTTTCGTTAATATTAAAATAATATTTGATAAACTTAAAAAAAAATAAAAAAATCTCATGTAAATTAGTTTTTATATTGTTGTTAGCGGTGGCAAAGCCAAAAATCTGATTTGAAGAGGGTGAAATTTATGTAACACTTATATATAAATATTATAATATCATAAATAATTCCTTATAATTTATAATTTTTTATTTATCTTTCTATCACATTATATACCAATTTTACATATATTTTTCTAATTTTTAAGTGTAAACATTACCAGAAAATTGTCATATAGTGACACATATCATATAGTGACACTATACATGTCATTAAAAATTATTTTTACCCACATAATAACTACAATATATATTGATATATTATTAAAAAAGTGTGTGTATAGGCTATAATGACATATGAAATATGCTATTAAATCTCATTTAAAATCAACACTAAAATTGTGTATAACTATATGTCAAATAGACATATACCTACATATATTGTACTTATAGTGACACTTTTTGTATATCACTATGTAACATTTCTTTTAGTGAAATTAACATGATAATTTTTATCTATCAATTTATAGTATCTTTTGTTATAAATTCTAGAGCGGACAATTTTTTTATAAAAATAATTTTGATATATTTTAAAAATTAGGGAAAACCTTTCTTCCCCCTCCTGATTATCAATTTTAAAACATTGTATATATCATATGCTTAAATAATATATATATATAGGGGAGTTATAATTACATCGATATAACTTTTACTAAGGATTACACCACTCAATAACTTTATATTAATTGTGAATTTTGTAAATCCAACCGTTAGATTAAAAATTCATATCATTTTATACGTATATATCAAATTTTGTTAAAATTGAACAACAACTTGAAAGTAATAAAAGTGTTCATATTTTAGTGTATTTTGAAATGAATATATTACGTCAATTTTGTTTTTTAAAAAATGAAGTATCAAATCATCTTGGATTAATATAAAATTTGTATTAATTGTGAATTTTGTAAACCCAACTGTTAGATTGAAAATTCATATCCCTTTATACGTGTATATCAAATTTTGTTAAAATTGAACAACAACTTGAAAGTAATCAAAGTGTTCATATTTTAGTGTATTTTGAAATGAATATATTACGTCAATTTTATTTTTAAAAAGATGAAGTATCAAATCGTCTTGGATTAATATAAAATTTTATATATATGATTTAAGAGATATAAACTTTCAATTTAACGATTGAATTTACAAAATTCACATTTAATATAAAGTTATTGAGCGATGTAATACTTAGTAAAAATTATACCGGTGTTATATATATATATATATATATATATATATATATATATATATATATATATATATATATATATATATATATATATATATATATAAAGTGTGAATGGCTAGCTTGTATTCCGTAATTTTTCCAAAACGTAAAATTTAATAACGGAGTCAAGCTTTTGTCATATTATTATAATTGAACTTATTAATGCCAAACATTAATGTACCCGTGTTTGAGTATAGAGTAGCGAATGAATATTTTACTCTTTTAGAAGTCGGTCAGAAAGAAAGGACTATGCCTTCTTATTAAACCATCAAAAAAGCTGAACTAACTATTTAGTAATTAGTAAGGGAAAAGTATGAATATGTGAGGTATTTTCTTAATTTATTGTTTTATCTTTTGAGATCATATGAAGAAGGTATGTTTCTTTCTTGCATTACTAATTGCGTTTCCTTTCTTTGCGCAGAATGTGCTAGTGATTAACACATATAACTTATAAGGATTATCTTTTTCAAAATATATATAGAGAGAAAAGGATTATAATGTGTAATTCACACGTGGTTGTAATAAACTCAACAATCAATGAATAATAGCTCTTGGAACTTATAAATACACTACTAATTAATATAATACTGCCAGTAGAAATGCAATCAAGAGTTTTGCATTGGTAATTTAGGGTTCAGATGTTTGAATTCGTTTAAAAGAAGAATAAGTAATTGTTTAATTAAAAAATGTTTTAAAAATATAACAAGTATATGTACCTTTTTTATAAAAATTATTTTATAACAATTATTAAATAATTTTAATATTTTTCTAAGAAGTCAAAATTCATTGATATATTTAAAAAACTATAAAAAGAAGTTTTATCATTAAAATTAAGTTTTCATAAACTAAAATTAGCTTAATCTTCAAAGTTATGTTTTGAGATGTTTTAGTTAGGGTAATTTATCACTTTTTATTTTAAAGTTCATTTCTGAAACTAAAATAAGGATAATCCAAATTAACATACTATTTTCTTTTTATGAAACTTAGTTTTACAAAATTATTTTATTTCTTTGTTTATTCTTTAGAAAAACTTATAAGGAATACAAATTAATATCAATTATAAAACAGATAAAATGATATTACATGTAGCTAAAAATGATGAAAACTTTGAAGTTAACATTTTTCTATCATAGAAAGATTATTTTGACAGATCATAGGAAGATTTGGATGGCACAAATTAAACTTATGAATAATAGACTTTTAACACGTGGAAATAGTATTGAAGGGTTTAATTTACATTAATTATACACAACTTTAATGATTCTAAAAGAAAGACAGATAGATAGATATATAAAAACATGAGAGTATTATATATATTTATTAAAACACAAGAAGAAGCTAATTCAAGAATTTTCATAGAGAACCGGATACCTACCACCAATCATTATGTAAGATCAAAAGAAACCATATAACCTCAAACAACTTAAATTTGTCTATGCATAATAGACACTTGCATTGTAATGGGAGGTTATAATTTGCATTGGTTACTGTAAAACTTGAAATAAAATAAAATATAACCTTAGAAAATCAGACCAACAAAAAAAAGGAGCAGAATTGGATACCCACAAATCCATATGAAAAATACCGATCTGTACTATTTAAATTGAAAATTCCTCCCTTGTATAGCATCTCTCATCAGATGTACATATAAAATATACCAAAAGCAAGTGTACAAAAAAAATATGTATATATACCGAAAGCATAATATATATAATCTCTGTCCTCCATCATTTCAAAATCCGACCACATATATACCTTTGTTTTTCTGGGTATAATGCAAACAGTAAGCAAAAATATCATAATTCTTTTTTATCTTTTAGTTTCATATATATGTAACTCTTATCGTCGTCTAAATTGGGTCATATATATATATATATATATATATATATATATATATATATATATATATATATATATATATATATATATATATATATATATATGTGTGTGTGTATGTGCGTGTATATTTTGATTTTCAACAAAAACGTTATTATTAGCACTAGATGCTGATGAAAGCTAGCTTGAAAAAAAATTAAGCAAAGTGAGAGAAGAAAAGATTTACCCAATAGTCTATACATGTTGAAGATGAACATTGAATGCTTTTTTAGTACTGACACTCATGAAGAGAAGCACATATCTTTGTGTTCACTGCAAACAATACAGTTACCGTGTGCAGTGTTTTAGGCTCTTCTCACAGTGATGAGGTTGCTCACACCTCAAAAGATTCCTCCTGTGGGCCCTCCTTCAAGGGTTTATGACTCCATGTGTGATGCTGGCATTTTCTGCTACGGGAAGGGCCCTGTTACAACACAAAGCCTTCGGTCACTGTCCCTACAATTTAAGCCCCTTTTATTATTCTTTCTCTTCCATTATGTTTTCCACTATTAACTTCCCTTTTTATTTTCTCTGTCTCAAAATTTATTACTTATTAATTTCCATTTTTTTTTTTTTTTTCAGATCTCAGAATTCTAGACCAAAACCTATACTCGACCATCATTCTCTCCTTGTACGTTTTTGAAGAATTGCTAATGAGTTTTTAGCGAGGAGGAAGAAAAATTAAAAGAAAAATAAATAAACGAAGTAGTTCATCAAAACAAGATGATACAATGAAAGAGCAAAACAAAAGAAGAATCATTGACAACATTTGAAGAGTAACAAAATTGAAAAGGAAAAATGAACGAAAGAAAAAAAATAGACAAACCCCCCAATTAATCGTTTCTCCCATTTACATCAACATGAACATGGAAATTACAAAAGGAAAAAAAAAAAAAAAACTAGTACAATAACATTAATCAAGCTTTCTTGTTTATTCATTTATGCTGTTTAACCTCTAGAGTCTGAACCTTTATGATCTTAACCTCCCATCTCCTTAATCAACTTATTAATTTAGCTCAAAAAATAATTAATTATTTCTTTTCTCAAAACAAAAAAACATATAATCTTACTGACTATATGCTGCTATTGTACCAAGTACTTCCAACCCAGATTCCCCCACCCTACTGGCTACCCCTATACCCATGTGTCATTCTGAAGTACGTGCATTTCAAAATCTTCAATGCAACCCCATCACCATCCACATCCACCACCACCACCACATCACTATTTTCCGACAACCCCGTGCACCCTTTTTGACCCACCATACTCCAATTGATGCACCTTATGGTCAATATTTGTTCATCTCACTCAGCAGAATTATCACCACCAGCTGAAGCTGGCTTGCTTGCTACTATCTCATAATTACCACCTCCTTCCTCGTCTTCATCTTCATCTTCATCTCCAATTTCCTTGTCATCGTCTTCCTCCTCATCCTCGTGGTGCTGCCGGTCCATGGGATCATTCTGAGCGTCTCCCATGGTCACTTCAGGTGGCACCACATGCTGTTGAGGAGGCCATTGTTGCTCTGGGAGCACCATAAGTGGCGTCATGGTGCTTTCAGGCTTCATTTGGCCCTCTACTTTGTTCTTCTCCCTGTATAGAGCATCCAATTGGTGAAAATAGGGACAGGTCTTGGAGTCTTCAGGCCTCTTCTTGTTGCTTTCCTTGACTTTCTTGAAGTACTTGTTGATGTTCTCCCACTTCTCTTTGCACCTTTTGGCATTCCTGTTGTACCCCATTTTCCTCATCAAGGCTGAGATCTCCTCCCACAATGGCCCTTTTGGTCCACTTTCTTGATACTTTGTGTCGAGGGTAGTCCTCAGGTTTATCAATGCTTCTACCTCAACTTTTGGCCACCTTGAAGAGCTAGCCCCAATCATCAAATTCTCCCCGTTGTTATCAGCTTTATTGCTTTCAACATTAGCCACCACTAGTTGTTGTTGCTGCTGCACCTGATGTTGTGGCTGTGGTTGTAGGGCCAAGGGCTGCACTGGTGGGGCCTCAGGAACTGTTGTTGTTTGTGTTTGCTGTGGTGTTGTTGCTGTTGGTGTTGTAGTTGCTTGTGGCACTGGTTGCTGTGGAGCAATAGTGTTGCTGTTATTCAATGCGGCATCAAGGTTAATTTCTTGTTGCTGATGTTCGGCTATCTTTTGCAAAAATGTCATAACAGCAGCGTCTTTTGCTGCAGCAATGGACCTCTCTTGTGCTAGAATCTCCCTTTCCCTGTTGATCCTTTGCATCTCTTGCATTCTCCATGCGTCTTCCCTCACCACTCGCTCTTGCTCCCTCTTCTCAATGGCTTCCAAGAACCTCCTTTGCAGCTCCTCCTGCTTCTCTATGACTTCCTTCATCAGCCTCTCAAAGAAGTCCTTCCACTTTCTCTTCCTCTTCCTCCTCGCTCCCCCTCCCTCCATCGTTCCCTCTGATGAAGTCGAGGAAGAACTCGAATTCGATAAGAGCTCCATTGGGATAGTGGGGAAGGAGGGAGGGGTGATGGTGTTGGGAGCGTTGTTATTGTTGTTGTTACTGGTAGGGTTTGGTGTTTGTGGTGGGAAATATGTAGGGTTTGATGAAGGGTAGGAAGGGGTTGTGATGTTTAGTGCTGGTGATGGTGCTATGTTGAGAATGGCTTGAGGCATAGGGAGTGTGGTTGTTGATGGAACAGTGGTGTTATTGGACACTGGTGGCAAAGGCAGTGGTGGCATTATTGATGATGGTGTAGTTGTGACCACTATTGAAACTGGTGTTGCTGGAAGTGGTGTTGTTGTTTGTGATGGTGGCTTTGAAGATGGTGTTGGGGATTGAATTGCAGGGTTGTTTTCAAGGGCTTGTAATTGATCAAAGAAGCGATAAGTTTTGCCTTCTGATTTCCCACTACGCCCTTCTTTGGTTCTCTTGTGGTACTTGTAAACATTCTCGAATTTCTCTTTGCACTTCTTGGCATTTCTGTGGTAGCCAAGCTCTGCCAGTTTCCTGATAATAATAACCCCCAAAACAAGACAAAGTAAAAAAACAAGCTTTCTGGCTTTATCTCAACGCATCAAATTCATAGCATAGGTGGCAATGGAAGCATAAGATAATGGCCAAAAACAAAAATATCTCAGGAATTCAAGTCCCCATGAACGGAAATGGAGGAAAAGGAAGTAACTGAAGAGCTTAAAATAAGGGAATTGAAGTTAAAGGAGAAAATATAATAATGATATCAAAATTGATGTAACTGGAGTGAAGTTTTTAATTAATTAATATCTAATACCATGGATTGGTGAAAACTGAAACGGAAATGCTTCTCATGGAAAACACATGAACCCAAGTGAGAAGATTGTGCAATCTAGCAGTTAACTTCATTCATTCCCAATGAAATAAGGGAGGAAGAAAATGTTGCTTTTGAAGACTCAGTTCAAGTTGGCAACTTATTTGGAAAACACAACATGTATCAAAATGAATGTCAGAAAAATCACATCACATATCCAACTCAGATGCTTCTCATATTCAAATTATTACATATTTTCACAACCAGTTCAACTTTAAAGTCCACGGGAGAGAAAATTAAAAATAAAAGGGTGGGATAGTTAACAAAGGAAATTATATTTTAAGAATGAAATTAACCAAAAAGAAAAGTACAAGGGAATTAAACAAATCGAAATGAAAGAGAGAGAGAGAAGGAAACAAAACAAAACAACAAACATAAAATTAAAGTGAAACACATTCCAGAGAAATTAAAGAACAAAACTTGAACAAGAATTGAGAGTTTTCACTTTCCAGATCTCCAAGTAAAACTCAAACCCGTGGTACTTAATTCATGTGAAAAAAAAAAAAAAAAAAAAAACAACCTCAAAAACAAAAAAATTCAATGACTCACCTAGAAACCTCTTCCCACAAGGGACCCTTTACACTTGCATCTCTAAAAGCCACGTCCATATCTGACCTTATCTTCAACAAAGCCAGAGTCTCTTGCCTCGGCCACCTGTTTCCACCAAAGCTCCTGTCACCTTCCTCAACTCTTCCCCTTTCATCATCTCCAGAATTTGATCTGTCACCGTTGTTGTTGTCACCACCACCACTATCGCTAGCTCTTCCTGATGCAGCCACAGCAGAAATTGCTGTGGCTGCATCTCCAGAGCCTCCTCCTCCTGTTCCCAACACTGCTGAGTCCCCCAGCATAGGACTCTATTCTCTCTCTTTATTTTTTTCTGGGGTCTCTCTATGACTATCTACCTCTCTCTACAAAAACAGCACAGAGCCTTGGCAATTACAGAGGAGGAAAAAAATAATATGTGGGGGAAAAAAGAGAAGAAGAGAAAGAAAAAGGGTGGTGAATTCTTTGATGGGTGTGTATATGAGTGTATGTTTGGTGAATTTATTAATTTATTTGGGTGGGATCTGCCTCCTGGTAATACTAATCTCAAGAATTTTATTTTATTTTTTTCTTTATTTAACCATTGGTTTTATACATGCAAAAAATAACGAAAATAATAAATTTTTTCTCTTTATACTTTTGGTTATTTTTAAATGAATATTTTGTATATTTTCAGAGTAAAATAAAATTATAGATGGTCAACAATTAAATATTTCTATTTATATTTGTTTTATTGGCTTTTATAATAATTTAATGAGTAAACAATTGTAATTCAAACATAAAAAGTTATAAAAATAAAGTTATTAACTTAAATACTTATTTTACAGATTATATGAATCATAATTCTTATTTAATATATAATATATTTTTAAAAAAAATACATAAAATTAACTCTAATTTAGTTGATTAATATGATAAATATTGTTAGACTAAAACTCTATTTTTATTCAAGGTGGAATCCTCTATCTTGTAAAGGCATCATCTAGGGGAAAGTAAATTACTAAATTCATGCACCTGGGTTTTCTCCCACTGTAATACAGTAATAATAAAGTGGCACAGAAAGATATATATGGGTATTTATTATTTATTTTTAATACACGAAGAAAATAAACATTGATTAATGGCACAAGAGTGTTTTGAAACAGGTGCACAAACAGACGATAGAAATAATAACTTGGGTTTTGTCTGTGCAGCTAAATTTAGTTAAAGGCCGTGTCATGTAGGTCAGCTTTTTCTTTTTCTTTTTTTTTTTAACTTTTTTTTTTTTTTTAACTTTCAAAAATGTTAGGTTTATTTTTATTTTTTTATTTTCTCAGGGTGAAGGTGAAGATTATCTTTTACATGCTTTTTCCTTGGTGATATTTTTGGGATTTTGGATTTCAGTGGCAATTGGCCACACTGTGAGCTGAAATGACCAAACAGACCATTAACATGGCTCTTGCATTGACCTTTAATCATTGAAGTTAATCTATGATGTGTTTTATTTAGATTAACAGGTCAGTGTGATGTGAGCCTGTCCCCTTGTATTAAAGAGGACCATTATTTTATTTTCTTATTTAGTTTTCACAGTGTTCACATTTGTAATGTCTCAAATGACCCTCATTTTAAAAAGATATATAAATATTTAATTCTTCATATGTAAGATAACTTTATTTATTTTTTCAATGTTTAAATTTACTTTCTTTTAAGTTTATGTTAAAAAAAATATTATTTTAATTCTTATATTTAAATATTATTAATAAATTTATTATCAAATAAAATTTATCTATTATAAAAGTTATAATATAAATTTTATTTATTAATATTTTTTAACGAAAATATCACAACAAATTTAGTTAATTCTATCTAATTATCTCAATCTATAATTTTTTTTTGTAAATTATAAATGTTAAAAAGATTAATTTTAATTTTGAAATAAATTTATCTTAAAAGATTAAAAATATATTAAAAAAATCATTTATATTCATTTTATTTATGTTTCTAGCTAGTTCTTTCGTTATATGGATTTTATTTTATTTTTACGACTAGAGAACATATACAACTCAAAAAGAGTGTGAAAACATTTTTCTTTTTTTATAAAGTTAATTTGAAAGAGAAGAGAAATCGTGTACTGTGTGGTACTCTACATGTGGTGTTTGGGTCCTACACGTGATGGTGACCATCACAATTTTGACAAATTGTACTTAATTGACAAAAAGCGAAGTTTAAAATACCTCCTGTTATAACGAAAATTTAAAGGAAAAACTTGTTGAAGGAATGATATACAGACATTAATTTATGGCCAATTTTGTTAATAAAAGATAAAGGAGAATCACTTCCTATTTTAAAATTACGGTCAACCATTTATAGTGAAATAACATATTACTTATTGGGGAAATTTTCAGAATTTAAGCATCCACTCATGCAATTATCATGAAGCAGAAAACTAACTGATCCAGTTAACCACATTCACATGACTAAATGCTTTAAAACTCTAAGTTAAGTGAGATTTTAAAATCACTAAATATATTTTCATTGCAAGATTTTATTTAGTATATTTTTAAAATTAGGGGTGAAATTTTTCACAAAAAAAAATTCTACAAAATTTTAGGAAAGGAAATAACATAAATAGGGCTAAAACAAATTATAAAAAAGATAAGATCACTGGTTGAATATTTTAGCAGTGCCGACTTGAACACTAAATTTATCTCAATGTGATAATGACATATTAATATTGGAGTTTAAGGTGTTAAAAGTTGACTTTTACCAAATTTGACATCAAATTTTTATTGTGACAAAATTATTATTTATTGAGATTCAAATTGAACGATGTTGAATATTTGCAAAAGTTTTCCAACATACATGAAATGGGTTGGATGTTTGACACAAATTCTAAGGCTTTTGAAAAATAATGTAACCCTAAATCATTATTAGATAATATTGGAGTTCAAGGTTTTTGTTGACTTTAGCTAAATTTGAAATAAAATTTTCATGGTTATAAAAATTTTCTTGATATAGATTCCAATCAATTGACAAATATTTATTTTTTCAATGCAAGTTAGTTACAATAAAAAAGGAGGTTGAATATTAGTAAAAAAAAAAATTAATGCTCAAATAATTTTTTGAAACACCCTAATGTAAAATGAATGAATACTTGATATTGTTGATATTGACTACACTTATATGGTGTCTCAAATGAGTTGGATCATCGGACATGAAGCCTAAAGCCTTTGAGAGACAATTTTGGCCTATATGTTCTAGAATAGAAATATTATTTGTACAATAAAGGGAGAAAGAAGAATCTAAAATATCATTTGTAATTAATGATATGAAAAAGGAAAATTTATAAGAAAAAGTATTATCATTTGATTATATGTTATATAGAAATTAATTAGAAAACATGTGATTGAAAAATGAGGATCACCTAATAATTTTTCATGATAATAAAAGACCAATTAAAAATAGTATTACATGAACTATTGTATGACTTGTCATATAAATAATGTAATTTATTTTAAAACATGATACTATCAATTTACTCTATGTTGAGACAAGTTTTGTTATACCTCATTAAATTTTTTTATGACTCATGGTGTTTAGTGTTGACTTTAAAAAGTTGGATTGTATTTTGATGGACAAATTAAGGTTCACCTTCAATCCAAAACAAATAATATGGTAGTCATAATTTTGTTGGTCGAAATACTGAATTTATTACAATGTGATAAAATTAGTGTTAGATAATATTGGAGTTTAAGGTGTCCGAAATTAACTTTACCTTAATTTATAATAAAACTTTCATTGTGACAAAATTCATTTTGATATGTATTCCAAATTGTTAATCGAACTTTTCAAAGCAATTGAGTTACAATCATTGTCATAAAAACAAGACCGGCCATTAAATCGGTCTGAGTATTAGGTTAGTAGGTCAAGTTCGAATCGATGAATCATTAATTGAATTACATGACTCAATCTTTATTATGTTTTAAAAAATATATTAATGTCATATATATATATATATATAATACTTATAAATTTTAATAAAATTAATACAATAACTCAAAGGAAACCCCAAAAAAATTGTAGTCAATATTTCTGGTGTTCATTGTGTTATTTAGTTCAATTTTTTAGTTAAAAACCATCTGAACCAAACAATAAAATTAAGGGTGATTCAATTTTGTTCCATTTGAATGTATTACAAAATATAAATAAAACCAAATCAATTTTTTGCAGTTTGATTTAATTTTTACAGTTTTAAAATTCTGTTATTTAAAAATTAGTTTTTTTTAAGAATCGCATATCAAAATTAAGTAAAATTAAAAGTTTATGAATACTAAAAATTTCCAATTATATAATGTATTTAGCCCCTTCATAATACCTTTGAATAAAATATTTAAAAAAATACATTTTAGTAACTTACAATTTAATAGCTTACAATTTTATAAAGCACCTTTTATGCTATGTGTCAATATCATATAGCCACGTTATACATTATAAGAAAAAACATATTTACATATAAGTGCAACTCGATTTGTGTCGGATTCACATTTCAATCCAAGAATCGAATCTTGTGGTTTACCAATTAAAAAACTAAGAAGAACCATTGGTTTGAGATTTTTCATTAGTTCTTTTTTTTTTTTTTTGTCGATTTTCAATTTTTTGTTTGGATTGATTCAATTTTGAGGACCTCTAATCAACATAATATTTATAGAACTGCCAAATTATAAACTAGTTGAATCGCATAAATTTATATATAATTAAATATGGGATTTTAATTTGGAAATATACTATATAAATTATGTAAGTCAATTATATAATAAGAGAACATGTTAGTTTAGTAATCATTAATGTGTTCAATATTTAATTTAAATTAAAGATATAGTATTAAAATAATTTCATATTTATGCATATATTAAAAATGTTGGCTTAGCCCTTAAAAAAAAAAAATGTTGGCTTAGTGGTTGATATTCTTATTACATATACCAAAAATGCATGGATTTGAATATTCTAGATCTCGAGCCAAAGTTTATTATTTTTTCGATGTTTTTTTAAGTTGCAAAAAGGATATTTCCAACAACACTCAACAATGTTTTGGGAAGTGTGTGCATGCAACACTGTATAACTCACATTGGACACCATGATGTACAAGTTGACAATTTGAATCTATTTATAATCCATTAAGAAGTTTAGATCAATCATATTGTTGGTTCTCAATTAAATAGGTTAGATCTGTCAGTCCGAACCAATTTCTAAAACTATGGTTACAATAAAGAGAGACTGAATATCAACAAAAGTTTTCCAACACTCAAACAAGTGGTAATTTTTTGAAACAACTCTAATGTAAAATGAATGTGTATTTAATAATGTTGTTATTGACTACACTTATACGGTGTCTAATTTGGACCGGATCGTTTGGCATGAAGCTTATTATGGCCTTTGAGAGACAATTTTAGCCTATGTTTTAGAACAAAAACATTATTTGTACAATAAAGAACAAGAGAGAAAGAATAATCTAAAATGTTATTTGTAATAATGATTTGAAAAAGGAAAAATATTAAGTGTGTTTATATCATCATCCAAATTCGTTCAATGACAAAACTACAAGAGAGGGAAATTACGTTCAACATGACTTTGAAATTTAGGAATAAAGTTAAACAAACATACACCAAGTAGTTCATCGTTACTCAATATTCAAAATATACTAATCAATCTCCACATAAAATTTACAAGAAAAATTAATATCATTTTATTATATGTTATATTAAAATTAATTAAGAAACAATTAGTTGAGAAATGAGAAATACCTAATAATTTCTCATGATATTAAGAGCCGAAGTAAAAATAGTATTATATGAATTATTGTATGACTTGTTATATAAATAGTATAATTTATTTTAAAATATAATATTATCGATTTACGTTATTTTGAGACAAGTTTTATTATACCTCATTAAATTTTCTTATGAGTTGTGGTGACTTCACAATATTTGACAATTTAAGTTGGGACGAGGTATTTTGATGAAAAATTAAGTTCTAAATTCAATCCAAAACAAATAAAATTGTGGTTATAATTTTGTTTGTTAAAATACTAAATTTATTCCAATGTCATAAATACATAATATTGGGGTACAAGGTGTTTGAAACAAACTTTGTCTAAATTTGAAATAAAACTTTCATTATGACAAAATTATTTTTGATATTCAAATTTTTAATTAAACGAATAATAATATATAGTTTTGATGCAATTGAGTTATAATCAATGTTTCATAAATTAGACCAATCATTAAATTGGTCTGGTTATGTGTCAAGTTTGAATGGGTGAGTCATTAATTGAATTGTATGAATTGATTTCAAGTATTTTTTTTAAATAAATTCATGATATAACTTGAAGGTAATCAAAGCGTTCATATTTTAGTATATTTTGAAATGTATATATTACATCAATTTTGTTTTATGAGAATGAAGTATCAAATCATCTTAGATTAATATAAAATTTGATATATATGATCTAAAAGATATGAACTTTCCATCTAACGGTTGAATTTACAAAATTCACATTTAATATAAAGTTATTGAGCGGTGTAACACTTAGTTAAAGTTACACCGGTGTCGTTTGAACCCTCCTCTATATATATATAATTTCCATCTAACGGTTGGATTTACAAAATTCACATTTAATATAAAGTTATTGAGCGGTGTAACACTTAGTTAAAGTTACACCGGTGTCGTTTGAACCCTCCTCTCTCTCTATATATATATATATAGAGAGATGAAGGTTCAAACGACACCGGTGTAACTTTAACTAAGTGTTACACCGCTCAATAACTTTATATTAAATGTGAATTTTGTAAATCCAACCGTTAGATGGAAAGTTCATATCTCTTAGATCATATATGTCAAATTTTGTTAAAATTGAACAACAACTTGAAGGTAATCAAAGTGTTCATATTTTAGTATATTTTGAAATGTATATATTACGTCAATTTTGTTTTATGAGAATGAAGTATCAAATCATCTTAGATTAATATAAAATTTGATATATATGATCTAAGAGATATGAACTTTCAATCTAACGGTTGGATTTACAAAATTCACATTTAATATAAAGTTATTGAGCGGTGTAACACTTAGTTAAAGTTACACCGGTGTCGTTTGAACCCTCCTCATATATATATATATATATATATATATATATTTATATATTTAATACTAATGAATTTATAAAAAAAATCATACAACAACTCAAAAAAACTCCAAAAAATTTGTAGTCAATATTTTGGGTGTTTATTGGGTAATTTGGTTCGAGTTTTTACTTAAAAATCATTCCAATCAAATAATAAAATTAAGTATGATTCAATTTGATTTGATTTGAATGTATTATGAAATCTAAATCAAATCATATCAATCTTTTACCATTTAGTTTGATTTTGTGGCTTTAAAATTATGATATTTAAAAATTAGCTAAAATTATGTAATATAATGTTATTTTTTTTAAGACTCGCACACCAAAAGTAAAATTAAAGTATATAAATACTGAAAATTTCTAGTTACATAATATATTTATCCCCTTCATGTCTTATTATTTTGGTGCAAATATTTCTTTAATGCAAATTTTAGTTATCATTTTAAATACTTGTATATATATATTGTCATTTAAAATAAAATTATTTTTGAGTGTTATAAATAATTTATAATTTTCATTATTTAAAAAATTATTTTAGTAGTCAACAATTTTATAAAATATGATATTTCTGGAAAAAATATCTTTTAGTAACTTACAATTCAGTAGTTACAATTTTATAAAACATATTTTATCCTACTTATCAATATCGTATACCTACACTATACATTTGGGGGAAAAATAGTACATATAAGTGCAACTCGTTTTGGGTTGGATTCACATTTCAATCTAAAAATTGAACTAAACCGTGTGGTTTAACAATATAAATAAATAAAAAGAATAACTAGTTTCAATTTTTCATTGGTTTTTGCTTTTTTGGTTGATTTTTAGCTTTTTATTTAAGTTGGTTTAGTTTTGAGCACCTCTAATCAATATAAGATTGATAGAGCTGTCAAATTATAAATTGGTTGAACTATATAAATTTATATATAATTAAATATATAATTTTAAAATAAAAAATATTATATAAATTATTTAAGTCAATTATATAACAACAAAACATTTTGGATTAGTGATCGCTAATTTGTTAAATATATAATTTTAATCATATTTATGCAAATTAAAAATGTTAGCTTAGTAGTTGGTATTCTTCCATATATAAAAAATGCATGAGTTTGGATATCCTAGATCTCAAGTCAAAATTTATTATTTTTACTGATTTTTTAAGTTGCAAAAAGGATGCTTCAAACAACACTCATCAATGTTTTGGAAAGTGTGTGCATGCAATACTGCATAACCCACATTGGACACCAATATACTAGTTGACAAGTACATAGGAGACTAAGGGAGTGTGCGTAAATTCAAAAATAATTAAAAAATAATGTATTGGTAATCAATAGATGATTTTGTAGGTATAACCCAAAAAATGTCCTAACTATAATGAGTTTTACAAGTTTGAATGTATTTCTGATCTACTAAGAAGTTTGGATCAATCATATTATTGTTTTTCAATTAAATAGTTTTGACCTATTAGTTCGAGTCAACTTTTAAAACTATGATTATAATAAAGAGAGGTTGAATATCAACAAATGTTTTTCAACACTTAGACAAGTGCTATTTTTTTTTAAATAATCACAAGGTAAAATGAATGTGTCATTAATATTGTTGATATTAACTACACTTATACAATGTCTGAAATGGACTGGATCGCCTAACATGAAATCCAAGGCTTTTTAAACACAATTTTAGTCTATATATTTTAGAATAGAAATATTATTTGTGCAATAAAAAGAGAATGAAAGAGAAGAGAGAAAGAACAATCTAAAATGTTATTTATAACTAATGATATGAAAAAGAAAAAAATATTAAGTAGGTCATGACCACCAAATAATCATTATACTAATCAATCACTATATTATATGTATTTGTTTTCTAAATTTATGAAAAAAAAATAATATGATTTGGTTATATGTTTAAAAATTAATTATGAAACGCAGAGAAATGAGAATTACCTAATAATTTCTCATGATAGTAAGAGATGAAGTAAGAAATAGTATTATATAAATTATTGTATGAATTGTTATATAAATAGCATAGTTTATTTTAAAATATGATACTATTGATTTACTCTAGATTGAGACAAGTTTTGTTGTATCATTAAATTTTCTTATGAGTTGTGATGTTGACTTCATAATATTTAATGATTTAAGTTGGGTTGAGGTATTTTTATGGAAAAATTAAACTTTAAGTTCAACCTAAAATAAATAATATTGTGATTATAATTTTGTTGGTTGGAATACTAAATTTGTTCCAATGTGATAAAATTAGCGTCAAATAATATTGAGGTTTAAGGTGTTTGAAATTTACTTTGTTTAAATTTGAAATAAGACTTTCATTGTAACAAAATTATTTTTGATATTCAAATTTTTAATTAAATGAATAATATATATATATATATATATATATATATATATATATATATATATATATATTCGATGCAATTGAATTACAATCGATGTTTTAATAAATAAACTGACCATCAAATCGGTCTGGCTATTGGGTTAGTAAGTCAAGTTCGAATCGATCATTAATTGAATTACTTGACTTTATCTCTTTTATTTTTTGAAAAAATATTTATATCATATATATTTAAAAACTTATAAATTTCAATAAAATTCATACAATGACTTAAAGAAACATCCAAAAAATTTGTAGTCAATATTTTGAGTGTTAATTGCAAGATTTGGTGCAATTTTTTTTTATTTATGAAAAGTCATTCAAAGCAAACAATAAAACTAAATATAGTTTGATTTTGTTTGATTTGAATTTATTACAAAATTTAAACTTGTGACATAATTAGTAGACTAGAACGGACCGTTCTAAATTACTAAATGGGCTTATAAATCCTAGTTGAGAATGGGATGTTCCCAAACTAGAATGGGGTGTTCCCAAACTGGAATGGACCGTTCCAAAAGTGGTCGTTGTGAATAAAACTCAACTCCAGAACGGGTCATTCTGGTTTAAGAACGGACTGTTCTAGATGTGAAGTTTTACACATGATGAATGAGTGCAGAATGGGCCGTTCTGGATCCGAAACGGGCCGTTCTTGCCACTCCTAAACTTCTATATATAGGACTTATATGTGTAGTTGAGGAGAAAGAGAGGTTTTAGAGAGAAGTTCTAGAGAGAAGGACTATGGGTCTGTAAGCTCCTTTCTCTCTCAAATTTCTCTGTATGATTATTCTTCTCCTCTAGATCACTAATGTCTTCTGTCTTCTATTGAATTTCATACTAGAAAGCTTGTTTTTGGAGGATTGAAGTTCAAGAGTCGAGCTTTGGAGGATATTTCTTCTTCTTCTTCTTCTTTTTCTTCTTCTTCTTCTTCTTCTTTTCAGATTCTTGGCTTTTTAGAGCCAATCTTCAGGTGAGGGAAGCTAGAATGTAGGTTGTTTTAATTTCAAGGGAGTTTAGGAACTCCATTGATGTATGGATTTTAAGAAGTGGTTGAATTAAAGAAATTCCTCATTTTTGGGGGTTTTGAGAAAAATGGGATTTTGGATGATTTTGATGTGTTGAGTCGTTGCTTGTTGAATCTGAGCTCATTTTTGAGTTGTATGAAGCTTATATGTTGCGTAATTGATGGAATTAAGTTGTTTACATGTTGTTAAAGTTGTATAGTTGTATAGTTGAATAGAAAGTTGTCAAGTTGGTATGTGATGTCTATTGTTGAAAGTTGCTTTTAAGTTGTAAGTTGCCTTAAAGCTACCTATTGTTGTATTGTTGTAAGATGCCTATTGTTGTATTGTTGTAAGATGCTTATTGTTGTATTGTTGTAAGATGCCTATTGTTGTATTTTTGTAAGATGTCTATTGTTGTATTGTTGTAATATGCCTATTGTTGTATTGTTGTAAAGTTGCTTATTGTTGTAAGATGCCTATTGTTATATTGTTGTAAAGTTGCATATTGTTATAAGATGCCTATTGTTGTATTATTATAAAGCTTCCTATTGTTGTAAAGTTGAAAAGTTAGGGACATATGGTGAAGATATATGTCCTATGTTGAGATACATAATACTAAGGTGATAAGTTGAAAGTTGTTTTAAAGTTGAATCCCTTAGTACTGTGTGGGCGATGTGGAAGTAGTCGATCCATGTCAAGGTTGAATGACCAAATTGAGTAAGGTATCTAGTTAGAGATGTAGTCTTTGACTAGGTACTGGAGGGTGCATGGTACTTGGAGGCAGTAGGTGGACTAACCCCATATGTGGATTGGTTTGCAGACTAAGGCCGTGGTAGGTTCATACCCAAACCTTTCTACCTTGACAGTAGTACTGGACCTCCGAGTCTAAGTGGCACACCTGAGTAATCGCCTATTGTTGTCTATATATACCTGGTTCTCTTTGTAGTTCCTAACGATGCCCTATACCTGACCTGGTTAAGATATAGGTCAAACATTGGATTCGGTAGGGTTTATGCCACCTAGACTGCTCAACCTCAATTGTTGGAGATCTCCTAGTTGTATATGCGTGACGACACATTAAATTTTAAGTTGTATATTGTTGTTGTTGTTGTTGTATTAAAGTTGCTTCTAAGTTGTATGAATGAATTGATTTTTTATGTTGAACTGTGTGGTTGTGTTGTGATGATGATTGGATGAATGAGTAGTATAGTATTACCCTATACTTGTATGGTTATTTATTGAACTCTAGCTTACCCTTCTATTTCCATTAGGATGGACTGGCATTATCATACTGTGTATGGGAGCAGATCATGACTAGGTTGGAGTTGTTGGCTGTGTTCGCTGCAAGAAGTGGAATTTTTGGTTCCTAGTATCAGAGTTACCATCTTGGGTAATAGTTGTTGTGCTTGACCGGTACTAGGAGATTTAGTTTTGGATAACTATATAAATACCTTATATTAAAAAACTCAATTATTCTATATTTTTCATGTTTTTTTTTTGTATTTATGAGTTATCCAATTTTATTATTTATCTTAGTTCACTATTAATATTAGTTCACTATTAATAGTGCGATTCCACTAAGTGTAAGGAGCACGGCGAGTTGTTATAAAACCAAATTAATCTTCTACAATTTGGTTTAATTTTGAGATTTAAAACTTGTGTTATTTAAAAATCAGCTTAAAATATGTAATATTATATTTTTTTAGGACTCATACGCCAAACTATAATTTACAATATACAAATACCGAAAATTTTTGACTAAAAATTTAGCACCAATTCATGTCTTAATAGTCTTATGGTTTTATTAAAAATATTTCTTTAATGCAAATTTTAATTATCATATTAAATATTTTTTATCATATATATATATATATATAATTTGTCGTTTAAAATAAAATTATTTTTGAACATTATAATTATTTATAATTTTCTACTTTAGAATTCAGTTTAATAACTTACAATTTCTTAAAATACATCTTAAATCAAATATATTATATTGTATATTTCAAGAAAAACACCTTTTTAGTATCTTGCAATTTAGTAAATTATAATTTATAAAGTACCTTTTATGATATGTATCAATATCGTGTATACCTACACTATGCGTTTGGAAAAAAAAAATATTTTCAAATAATTGTTGTTCGGTTTGAATCAATTTCAGATTTTAATTCGAAAATTGAACCTAACTGCATGATTTATGAAAATAAAAAACTGGAAAAAAACCACTAATTTGCGATATATCATCAATTTTCAATTTTTTTTATTAATTTTTAATTTTTAATTTGGGTAGATTCAATTTTGAGTCCCTATAGTCAATATAATATTAGCATAGTTATCAAATTTTAAACTAGTTCAACTACATAAATTTTTACTTAATTAAATATATAACTTTAAATTAAAAAACATATTATATAAGTTTTTTAAAAAATTATAAAATAACACAACATATTGGTTTAGTGGTTACTAAAATTTTAAATATTTACGTATAAATAAGAGATATAATATAAAAATAATTAAAATCATGCTTTTATAGATTAAAAACATTGGCTTAGTGGTTAATAACTTTACATATATAAAAAATACATGGATTTGAATCTCCTCAATTGTAAGCCAAAAATTATTATTTTTTGATTTTCAATGTCGCAAAGAGAACGTCTTGGACAACTTGCATTAGTATTTTGGAAAGTGTGTGCATACAACATTGCATAGCTCACAATGGGCACCATTATGTACTAGTTGACAAGTACATGTGAGAGTGTGCATCAATTTAAAAACTATTAAAAATCAACATATTGGTAGCCAACAAGCGATTTGCTAGTTCAACCTAATAGAATTGGCCTAAGTATCTCGATTTTCACCTATTTGAATGCATTTTTTATCTATTAAAAAGTTTGGCCCAATTGTGTTATTGATTATCGATTAAATCAGTTTGATCAACATAAATTATAGTTACAATAAAGAGAGTTTGAATATTAGCAAAAGTTTTCCAACCATTCAGACAAGGTTTTTTTTTATTTTTTTATTTATTTTTAATAATCATAGTGTATAAAGAATATGTAGTTAATATTGTTGATATTCACTACACATAAGATATCTGAAATTGGTTGCACCATCTGATATGAAGTCTAAGGCCTTTCAGAGACAACTTCAGTGCATATATTTTAAAATAAAAACATTTATACAACAAATAGAAAGAATGAGAAAAAATAGAGGAGTAAAAGTAATCTAAAATGTTATTAATAATCAATAATATGATAAAGAAAAATATTAAATAATTCATTATCATCCAATAATCATGATATTAATCAATCTCTATATTACATTTATTTAAATTTTTTAATGTAAGAAAAAATTAATATCATTTTATTATATATTATATAGAGATTAATTAAGGAACATGATTCATAATCATCTAATAATTTTCCATAATAATAAGAGATGAAAATAATATTATATAAATAATTATATTAGTTGTTGTTTAAATAACACAATTTATTTTAATATATAATAATATCAATTTATTCTATATTGAGAGAAATTTTGTTGTACGTCTAACTTTGCTTCTAGGTCATGTGGTTGACTTCAGTCAACACTTGACAATTTAAGTCGGTTCAAAAAATTGATTGATATTTAGATGAAGGAACCAAGTTTCAAATTCAATCCAAAATAAATGATATTGTGATTATAATCATAAAAATAACTGAAGAATAGACTATTTTATAGTTCAATGCAATGACATGTTACGAAGGCAAGCCATTTATGAATAGAATTTAATAGTGGCCAATCCTGTTGGATTTGTAACCTACCGTTTTAAATGGCATCAAAATTTCGATGCCAGTCACTGCATCCCCCATCCAAGGATAATTATTGGATTGTTAAGCCTACAATAGTAGAGTGACAAAACAAAAACCCAAACATAGATTTAGTCCAAGAGGTATCAAATATGTTTTAGTTAAAAAGGTTTAAATATTTTTTTAATCTATATAAAATAATTAATTTTTATTTTAATTTCTGTAACTTTTTTTTTTTTTTTTAATTTTTCATCTTCAATAATTTGTAATTATTATTTTTGGTTTTTATAAAATGAGTAAAATTTAGTTTTAGCTCTGTAAAATAATTTTATTTAATTTTCACCATTCAAATCTAAACCCACTATATGTAATTTTTAATGTTTATTTTAAAGTAGATAAATATTTTTTTTTGAAGAATTGTAGAAAAAAAGTCTCATATTTTTTTTATTTTGTACTAATATCTTAAGCTTTCTCCTTATATTAATTAATTTAGTTTAGTTGGAAGATACGTAAAATTTGACTAATGATTGTTTCTGTCAATGATTGACTACAACATTGTCTTAATAATTTAATATTATATTTAACACATTAATCATTTGTGTCCAACTTGATCCTTAGTTAAAATATATATCATATGTTAACATGATATCACAAATAATTATTAGTATCACCTGAGATGATCAATTAACCTAAACACAAAAGTTGCTAAAAAGGAATGCATCTATTTTCATGTATCATTTATTAACATAAAATCTTAAGTCATAAACATTGAGTATGTTTAGATACATTTTAAAAAGATTTTTAAGAGTTTTTTTTTATTAAAAAAATACTATTTATTTATAGTAGAGAAGCTCACTCTAAAAATTCCCTCTAAAATGTATGTAAATAGGCTCATAATATGTCTTTCATAAATAAATGAATTTGAAATCCGAATTCGTAATTTAGTTAATGGAAAAAAATTGTTTGCTCAACGAGTTGGCCACCTTATCCACTGATAAACTTTTTTCTTTACATGTTAAAACGGGACATACCAAATTAATATACCACTGTGTTCGAATATCTTTGATCCAACCTATTGTCCCCATTGTAAAAAAAAAATATGAAAATTTAATCTAAGTAGTCTAAAAGAAAAGTTGGTTAAATATACTAACAAATAGGTCCATCTTGTTTTATTACTCACAATTTTCTTAAATACTTTTATAAAATGCAAAAGTTACTCAGCATTGAAATAATAATTTTTAGAGTTTAATAGTGATATATTTTTGTTGCATAAAATTTTTTTGCACAATCAATTAGAAATCACAATTTGCATTACTTTTAAGATAATTATTATAAAAATTAATAAACTTATTATTTATGCATATTATGATTATTAGATGATAATATGAAACTATTTTATATTATCAATGTATCTCTATTAAACACATTTCTACATAAAGTTAACCATTCATGGAAATATTCCCTAATTTTGACTTAATTTTCATGAATACTCCCTAATTTTGACTTAATTTCTTTTATTTGTATCAATGACATCTTTCGATCAATAGTTAAATATTAATTTGACCTAAAATTTGAATTTGAACAAAATGACCTTCATCTTATGGAAAATTTGAAAATTAATTAAAGGTTTTATATTTAATTAAGAAAAGTTTTATGAAAATATTATATAATATAAGAGTTATTTTGGGAGTTATATTATTTTAATTAATGAAAAGAAAGGAAGTGTTTTGATCATGGGTTAGATTCTTAGTCCCAGAGTTGCGATGTGGTTAAGTGAAAGTTTATCTAGGAGTGTGGTTAATTCACCTGTTTCATTCTACAGATTTTGTTTTCCTCTCAACTTAGAAATTCACGGAGAAAATGTAGATGTTGAAGGAAAGAACCACTCTAGAGATCCCATACTGTCATTGAGTGTCTAACAAGGTAAATGATGTTAAGTCAGACAAAACGCATTCACAATTCCCATCAAGATTTTGAATATGACAAATATAATACATATTGTTACTACTAACACGTGTATTAATGTTTCAGATGAATAACAATAAGTTCAGGAAAAATAAAGGACAAATATGATCAAGCATAATCGAGTAGGACAAGATAACAGACGATGACAAAAGCTAGTATCAGGTCTGAGGTTGATTCAGACCAAAATCAAATACAAGATAGGACGAATCTATCAGTTGAAGCCTAAGGAATCAGATGCAAGACCAAACAGGCATCATATGAGACTAAGTAAAAAATGAGACGAAAGTTGCCTAAACATCAACATAGACTTGCAAATCATCAGATGAAGCATATTGAACAAGCAAACGGAGTCATCACTCTCAAGATCAGACGAAGGATCAAAAGTAAAATATGTATCCAGACGCAGTTGAAAAATAATGAAGCATGTCTGAAGTCCACTAATCACATTGAGTGAAATCATATAATAAACACAAAAGGATATCAACCATGAACACAGAAAGAAGAGGAATAGACAAGCGTGGATTCACAAATCAAAGTTGCGTTCGTCAGAGAAAGGACACCTGTTTTTCAGAAAAAGACAGCACCTCAGCAGTTAAACTGATGAGAAAAGTACAAATATGCCTAGATCATGATTGAAGTCAGACATTGAAGTAATCAACTACACAGAAAGACTTCACGAATACAAGCAAACATTTAATGCAAGACCAAATGCATTAAATGAAAAGATTTACATAACCATGAACAAAGCCTCCATCTGCAATGACATGAAGCTACGCTTCAACAGGAAAATTTGAATTCAAACAACGGGAAGATTTATCAAATGGCTATAAGTATCAAGGCAAAGAAGAAGAAGAAGTAGAACTGAGAAGTAGAGAAAACGTGCAATAAAAAAAAGAAAGCGATAAAGTATAAGCTACATCTATTCTCAATGCATTTCCTGTATATTTGTGTAAAACCTAAGATAACCTATCTTAGTGAGTGTTGCTGATAGTCTATCCTCTTTACGAGAGTAAACAAACACTTAGACACTTATTCCTGTAAAACTAAGGTTACGCACCTTAGTGAGTGTAGAAACTATCCTATCCTCTCTGTGAGAGTTGCAAACACACTCAACACCTTCATTTGTTGTAAAGCCTGAAGAGGCTAGTAGAAAGAATAATTGTGAACCAGAAGTGGTTTGAGAATACTAGCGCTAGTGAGTGAAGCTAGCGGGCTAGAAGTGGTTAAGAATACTTGGAGAACCAGAAGTGGTTAAAGAATACTAGCGTCGACAAGTGAGGTTGACGAGCCAAAAGTGGTTGAGAATACTTGTAATCTTTTGTGATTAGTGGAACCCTTCAGTTGAAGGAGACTGGACTTAGCTCAGATTGAGTGAACTAGTATAAAAATCCATGCATATCTATTTCTATTTTTCAAACACTAGTCTAAAAAATTCGTCTTTCATCTACCTTTATTTCAACAAACTGTTAGACGAAAACACACTTGTCTACCATTTTTGAAGAAACATTTTTTTTGGACGATAAAACCTTTTTAGCGGAAAACTAATTTACTCAACTTGTTTCATGAAGTAAACGATCAGTTCTATCAGACGCAAAAAGCTTTTTAGTCAGACTAGCCTGCACAAGTCTTCAACAGAGCTTGAATATTCTTTTTATTAAAAGTAAAAGGAGCATTTTTACTAAACGAATTAAAAAAAAAAACTTCCTTCGAACAAACACACACATTCAATCCCCTTCTGTGTGTATTTCCGCTAACTTCAAATGGGAGTGAGTGTTGTCATGCTTGTGATTGTTGGATAATTGTTGGATAGCCGGATTGACCTTCAATTATGTTATTTTTTGTTCTTTGTTGCTCTTAGGGGACCTTAAGAGCTCCTTAATTACTTGTAATCTATGACTTGTTTGGATATATGTCTTCTATTGTCTTTGTTTGAATTATATTTTTCTTTGAGATAAATGCTTGAGTAATTTGGATGTGAACTTGTGTTCTTGTAGAGAACCCTTAGGTTATTGTAGAAACCCCAAATTGATATATAAAGTAGGATAGAGATTGGATTAAATGGTTAAAGGTTCAAGTAATTGGTGTATAATTTGAGTAACCAATGATGCAAAAAAGTAGTATTAGTCTTAAATATGCGCTTTTACAAATTAACTTTAGTAGAAATGTAAAATCCCCAAAATTTTTTGATTCTTACAATTTTAATAGATTGCAGTAACCTATACAATCATGTTAGGTGTCAGGGTCTTGGCATTAGGTGCCTGAACCCTTAAAAGAAATGGGGTGTTTTCTACTTTGACAACATTAGGTGCTAACATCGATGGATCTCTATAGCTCAACCACGGGGCATGATGTTGACTTAGCTGGGAGTGTGAGCTTTAGGAATGGTCTATGTCTACAATGATGAGCGTGGGTATGACAATGTCGGGCAAAGACCTCAAAAGAGCAAAATGGACGTTTTGGTGTGATGGCACTAGGTGAGTCTCATTAGGCACCATCCTTTGAATGTGAGATAAGTCTATATGGGGAAATTTTAGGTGATTTGATAATGGTTAGATTAAGGGAAAGATATTTGATATTACTTATGGTGTCAGTAGTTAAGTGATTCATTAAAATACCTAGTTGAAGTTTATCTCTTATTCATTATGTTGAGGTATTAATTAGATGATGTTTTGAATATCATGACTCTTGTGAAAATAATGTGTTGTGAAGTTTAAATTGATGGCTTAGCCATGTGAAAAGTCTAGACATGCGCGCCTAGTCAAGATAAGTAATGATGTGAATATTGTAATCATATCATGAATGATGAAAGTATTTTTGTGTGACATGCATTATATGCATAAAAGTTATTTTGTGATAAGGTATTGATGTAAAGTACAATGCCAAGGAAGGTTCCCTTGTGGTCTTGGGGATACACGACCTGATAGATCATGGGCCAAGGGCCCAGTGACCAGAGCTATGGCTAGAAGAATACAGGAAGAGTTGGACCTTGAGAAGACTAGTGGGCTTGTCAAGCCCAAGGTAATCTTCACTTGGAATGCTCTATCATGAAGAGAAGGCCTAGTTCTATTTGTATACATTGTACAATTTATACATAGTCTTTTGTATAGGTCATTTTTGCCTTTATATTTGTGAGACACTCTATTTGCTTATCTTAGTGTTTGTATATTGATTTTGAGGTAGGTTACTTGGAGAGTTTAACTCCATTTAACCTCCCTAGTTGATACTTTCATTTTGTATTTTTTCAGTAGGGAAAAGGGGGTGACATTTAGCAATGCTTGAGGGTGTGCTTAGAAATTGGGCCTGAGTTGGGCCTAGGCAAAATTTTACATATTGGACTCATTTTGCTCCTAATTTTTCATAGATTTGATTTAGCTAGGTCTCATCATCATATGATGAACCTAACTAAACCAAATCAAAGATTTTCAAAATAATTCATGGAGCAATTTTGGTTCAAGGCCGCCTAGCTTACTAGTTCTCACTTGGCCGAAATTTCTAAGTTTCCTTCTTGAGTTTTGAAGCTTGTCTTGCAAGCTTCTAAACTCAAGTAAGGTTAGCTCACCTTACCATGGTTCTTAAGTGAACCATGGTCAAGGTTAGCTTCTCCTACAAGCTAGCTAAACCGTGGGAGTTTAAGTTAACCCTACCATGGTTCCTAGTGAACCATAGTTAAGGTTAGCTTCTCCTACAAGCTACCTTCCCCTATATATTTGATTTTCCTACTCTTGTACTCACTTTTGAAGATTTATGAGAATAGAAATCATATTTTTCTCTCACTCAAGAGTCCCTAGAACCGTGGAGAACTCTCTCTAAGGTTTCCCTCAAGGTTCATTCAAACCTTGCCTTGGTTCATCAAGCTTCTACTTCAAGCTTGAAGTAACCGAATCCCTATCAAGACTTCTTCTCCATTGAAGAACACTTCAAAGGAGATTTCAGATATTTTCAAGTGTCAATCTCAAGAGGCATTCGGTCCAAGCATGGAGCTATTGAAGAAATCACAATCTACTTCAACTAGTTCCATCATTTTTGGTATCTAGAGCCTAGTGCTCTTGAGGTTTTGTTTCCAAACTTTTCTACTTGAATCCGTGTTGTATCTTCCTTCTATTACATGTCTTCTTATGTTTGCTGAATGGATCTAGATTTTATTCACACTTTGATGGATCCAAAATGTCACATAATAATTGTTTGATTCATATTTGCTTGTTCTCCTAATTCTTGAATCAAACCGGTTTTGTTGTGCTTTAGGTTCCTATGCTTGTGCTTTTGATTTTTGCTTGAGTCTTCTCCATTCATTCACATGTGTTCGTGATTGGCAACATGCATTGAGTTTAGATTTTGCTTTTGAATCAATTGTTTTGTCCTAGAAAGTCATGTGTAGTCCTTTGTATGTTAAAACTTCCTAGACTAGCTTGTTTGACCTAATTTTTGTTTTGTGTTTTTGTGTCCGAATTTGTTGTGTCTTTTCTTATTAAATCTGTACCTTACTATATGTGCTTTTGTTTTACATGATTGAGTTCCTAATTTGCTATTAGTTCTAGCAAATTTCCTAGAGTTAGGTTTCTATTATGTCTTGTTAAAAGTTTGTCAAAGAAAAGTTCATAAACACTTTCCTATTAGGTCTCCTTGTGTCTTGTGTTGTGGCTGAAACTTTGTGCAATTTTTTTAGCCTTAAAACAGAGCCAAAAAAGAGGTGTGAGTGTTTTAAATGCATGAGAAAAACAAAAGAATGAGTGCTTAAAAATTTGACCTAAAAATAATACAAAATAGTGAAGCACTAGTTATAACATGCATGAAAACACCTCTTGTTTTGTGTGAAATTTTTGCTGCAGTATTTTTACATTAAATCCGAGACTTCTAAGTGTTTAAAAGGCATTGAAACTCCTGAACATCAAAATAAAAATAAGAGAAAAATATTTTTCAAAAGAAAAAGAAAGAAATAGCCAAAGAAAAAGCCAAAAAGGAGTGAAAATTGGTGAAGTGTTGCTCTCGGATTTGGTGTATTTTTGTTACATCTTTGCATTGGTCCAGCCACATCTTTGTGTTTTGTTTGGTTTATAATCTTAGATTTTAATTTTTGTAATCCAATTCTAGTTCCATTCATAGGTTATTCTTGTGAGTGCTAGCTTTCAAAATTAACCTTAATTGTTGCTTGTCATTTGTGAAACTCTTTCTAGTCTTGTCTCATTCTTTTCTACCATTTGGTGTAGCTATTCTAAATTGTTCCTTTTCAGTTTTAGCACTAATATTCTAGTCTTGAAGGTGGTTGAGTGCTTCTGAAAAGGTGTAGGAGGCCAAGGCAAAGGACATCCACTTGAAGGCTTTGGTGGTTGCTTAGGGAGTTTGTTCTCTCTTGGTGGCTAGGCTCTTGAAAACACCTAGAAGTGACTAAAATCAAAGTTGCTTCTAAAAAGAGGAGTGAAACACCTTGTGAGGCAGCAACTTGGTGGCTGGAGTGGAGCAAGAAGGAACTATACCATTTGTAAAATTTTTGTGAAAATTAGAGACTAATTTAGTGACGGAATTTTTGGTTCTAAAACTAGTTTTCCTCACAAAATCCGTTACTAAATTTGTTTCTAAATTAGTGGCAATTTGTTTTCTTTGAAATTAAAGTGCAGCCACTAATTTCATTTGAATGTGAATTTACATTTCATTTGGAGTGTGAATTTGCATTTCATTTGAAGAAAATTTGAATTTCATTTTCTTGTAATTTTTTTTGTCTTCTAAATTTTTGTACAAGGCCTTTATTAAGGAGTGTCTTGGAGTGCCTTTGGTGTATCTCCATCTCTCCTTAAGAGTTCTTAGAGTAAATCACGTTTAGTACTTGTGGGAGTGGTCCTTGAAGGTCTTTGGTACCTTTCAAGCTCTCACCTAGGTTTAATTGCTTTAAACGCCTAGTTTATGTTTTCTTGTCTTTAAGTTTTCAAGCACTTTATGTTTTAAGCAATTTATGTTTTCAGTCATTTAAGTTTTCAAGAAATTTATGTTTTCATGTTCTTTATGTTTTCAAGCATAATATAAATTGTACACATAGGCACTTGTTTGTTATTTTTCTTTAAGAAAAGATCTTTGTGAAAATTGATTTGTGCAAGACAAAAGTACAAGGGGGTTTAGAGATTTTTACTTGAAGAGGCTTGGTTATTAAGTGGCTCTTTAGTAGCTCACCTCCCTCCAAAGTTCAATTTGTACTCTTAGACCTCCAAGTGCCAAGTCTAAGCACTTCAAAAATTTTATTTTCATAAAAACTATTTTTGTTTGGAAAAATCTCTTGAATTAAAATGTCTCAAAATTCCTCCAATAGTGAAAGTGATGGCTCTCCAAAAAGTCTTTCTTACATCACTAAAGAGCTTAAATCACTTAAACTATGAAAAAAGAAAGAGTCCATTCAAAGAGAGAAGGAAAGAATTGAAAGAGAAGGACAACTTTCTTATCTTGAGGAAGAATTGAGAATTTTAAGGCAAGAGGAAGAAAAATTGAAAGAAGATATGAAGAAACATAGAAAAAAGAGTAGGAGCTCACATTCCCAATACACATCCCCTAATGAAAGCATGAACCAAGGGGATCACTACCAACATACTCCTAGGAGGACCACAAGGCCAAGGGAAGTCAAAGTTGACCTTCCCCAATTTTTTGGCAAAGATGATGTGGAGTTATACCTAGATTGGGAAATGAAGGTTGAGCAACTCTTTGCTTGCCATAGGGTGAGTGAAGAGAGAAAAGTCCCTCTGGCTACCCTTAGCTTCCAAGGGCATGCCGTGTATTGGTGGACAGCCCTAGAAAGAGAGAGACGCCTCCACAATGATCCTCCAATTCAATATTGGAATGATCTTAAAAGTGCAATGAGGAGGAGGCACATTCCCACCTATTATGGAAGGGAGCTTATGAATAAGCTCCAAAGGCTCCAACAAAGGGATTTGTCTGTAGAACAGTACAGGCAACAAATGGAGCTTTTAATGATGAGGGCATGCATTAGGGAAGAGGAATCTACAACTGTAGCTATATTCTTAAGTGGTCTTAATTTAGAAATAAGAGACCAAGTGGAGCTACTACCCTACAGGGACCTAAATGACTTGGTCCAACTTTGTGTCAGGGTAGAACAACAAAGAATGAGAAAATCTTTCAAAAAAGATAGCTCCCACTCTTCATTTCTAAAGAAAGATTCCAAGAAGGAGGGAAAGCCTTTTGAAAAGAAGAAAACTTTTGAACCCTCCAAGAATCAAGCTACAGAAAAAGACAAGGGAAAGGGAAAGGACACTACACACACTAGTTCTAGGACTAGTGATATTAAGTGCTTTAAATGTTTAGGGAGGGGTCACATTGCCTCCCAATGCCCCACAAAAAAGGTCATGATCATGAGGGGGCATGACATTTATAGTAGCCAAGATGAGGCTACTACTTCCTCTAGTAATAGTGAGGAAGAAGCAAGTGAGCAAGAGGAAGGTGTAGAGTCTACTTTTCCTTATGAAGGGGAGCTCTTAATGATTAGGAGACTCCTCAACAATCAACCTAGTGATACTCTATCACAAAGGGAGAACATCTTTCACACTAGATGCAAAGTTTCAAACAATGCATGTTCTATCATTGTTGATAGTGGTTCATGGTGCAACTGTTGTAGCACTAGGCTGATTGAAAAGTTGGGATTAACTACTAGTCCCCATCCTAAACCTTATCAACTCCATTGGATTAATGAGGATGGTGACCTAGCAGTTAACCAACAAGTAAAGGTCAAGCTTTCTATTGGGAACTATGAAGATGAGGTGCTATGTGATGTAGTACCAATGGAAGCTTGTCATATCTTATTAGGAAGGCCATGGCAATTTGATAAGAAAACCATGCATAATGGCCTTACTAACGAGATTACCTTTACACATAAAGAAAAGAAATTTGTGCTTCATCCTCTTACTCCTCAACAGGTGGCTGAGGATCAAGCACAAATGAAACTCAAAAGAGATAGAGAAAAAAAATTTAAAAAAAAAGAGGAAAAAAGAGAAAAAAAAAAAGTCCGTGAAAACTAAGGATAGAGAGGAATCTAGGGAGAAAGGAGTTCCCTCCCTAGAGGTTGTTACTCAAGAGAATGCAATTTCCAAACAAACCCTCTTGATTCAACAACCCTCTTATATCCTTCTCTGTAAAGGAACTCTTTCTTGCACTGCCACATCTAGTGGACATGAGACTTTACCTAAGGGGGTCAAAATTCTTTTAAAGGAATTTGATGATCTATTTCCTCCCAAGGGTCCAATGGGCCTTCCTCCTTCTAGAGGAATAGAACATCAAATTGATTTGGTGCCTGGGGCTAGCCTACCTAATAGGCCTGCATATAGGACCAACCCCCAAGAAACAAAAGAAATTGAGTCTCAGGTCCAAGAGTTGTTGGAGAAGGGCTGGGTTCAAAAGAGCTTAAGTCCTTGTGCTGTTCCAGTGTTGTTGGTTCCAAAGAAGGATGGCAAGTGGAGAATGTGTTGTGATAGTAGAGCCATCAACAACATCACTGTGAAGTATAGACATCCCATCCCTAGGCTTGATGACATGTTAGATGAGCTTCACGGAGCCATCATATTTTCTAAAGTTGATCTTAAAAGTGGATACAATCAAATTAGAATAAAAGAAGGAGATGAATGGAAAACTGCTTTCAAGACCAAGTTTGGATTATATGAGTGGTTAGTGATGCCCTTTGGGCTCACCAATGCTCCTAGTTCATTCATGCATCTCATGAATCATGTCCTTAGGGATTGTATAGGTAGATTTGTCGTAGTTTATTTTGATGACATTCTCATATATAGTAGGAGCCTAAGTGATCACATAGGACACTTAAGGCAAGTTTTTGACATTCTTAGGAAAAATCAACTTTTTGGAAATTTAGAAAAATGTACTTTTTGTGTAGATAGTGTTGTTTTCCTAGGGTTTATAATTAGTAAAAAAGGGGTTCATGTGGACCCCGAGAAAATCAAAGCCATCCAAGAATGGCCCACTCCTAAAAGTGTTGGAGATATTAGGAGCTTCCATGGTTTGGCAAGCTTCTATAGGAGGTTTGTTCCTAATTTCTCCACACTAGCCTCCCCATTAAATGACCTAGTCAAGAAAAATGTGGAATTTATATGGGGAGAGAAACAAGAAAATGGCTTCACAACTTTGAAGCATAAGCTTACCCATGCACCACTTCTAGCTCTACCAGATTTTTCAAAAACTTTTGAGTTAGAATGTGATGCCTCTGGAGTTGGCATAGGGGCGGTTTTGTTACAGGGTGGGCACCCTATTGCATATTTCAGTGAAAAACTCAAAGGTGCCTCCCTTAACTATCCTACCTATGACAAAGAGCTCTATGCTTTGGTTAGGGCCCTTCAAACTTGGGAACACTACCTTATTCCCAAAGAGTTTGTTATTCATAGTGACCATGAGTCACTTAAATATTTGAGGGGCCAAGGCAAGCTAAATAAAAGGCATGCTAAGTGGGTAGAGTTCTTAGAACAATTCCCATATGTGATTAAATACAAGAAAGGGAAAAATAATGTTGTGGCTGATGCCCTTTCTAGGAGACACACTTTGTTAGTCTCCCTTGGATCTCAAATCTTGGGATTTAATCACATTAAGGAGTTGTATACTAATGATCTCGAGTTTAAGGAAAATTATACCCAATGCTTAGCAAAGCCTCAAGGAGGGTTCTATATTTCTGAGGGGTATTTGTATAAAGAAGGAAGAATTTGCATACCCCAAGGATCTATAAGAAAACTCCTTGTTAGAGAAAGTCATGAGGGTGGTCTCATGGGGCACTTTGGAGTTGAAAAGACTGTAAGCTTTTTAAAAGGAAAATTCTTTTGGCCCCATATGAGAAGGGATGTTGAGAGGTTTTGCTCTAGATGTATAGCTTGTTTACAAGCAAAGTCTAAAGTAATGCCTCATGGCATCTATACACCCTTACCAGTTGCTAACTCTCCATGGGTTGATATCAGTATGGATTTTATTTTGGGCTTGCCCAAGACCTAGAGAGGCATGGATTCTATTTTTGTGGTAGTGGACAGATTTAGTAAAATGGCCCACTTTATACCCTGCCACAAAATAGATGATGCAAGCAACATAGCAAGACTCTTCTTCAAGGAAGTGGTTAGACTTCATGGTCTTCCCAAAACCATTGTTTCAGATAGGGATACTAAGTTCCTTAGCCATTTCTGGAAAACTCTTTGGAGTAGACTAGGAACTAAATTACTTTTCTCTACTACTTGTCACCCACAAACTGATGGGCAAACAGAAGTAGTTAATAGATCCCTATCTACAATGTTAAGGGCAGTCCTTAAGGGTAACCATAAGTCTTGGGATGAATACTTGCCCCACATTGAATTTGCTTACAACAGGGTAGTCCATAAGACTACCAAAATCTCACCTTTTGAGGTTGTATATGGTTTTAATCCTCTTACTCCTTTGGACCTAATACCCTTACCAGACTCTTCTCATTATTTTCATAAAGAAGGGGTATCTAGGGCTGAATTTGTTAAGAAATTACATGAGAAGGTTAAAACTCATATACAACAACAAAATGAGAGAACTGCTTTAGATAGAAGCAAGGGAAAGAAAACCCTCATTTTTGAGGAAGGGGATTGGGTTTGGCTTCACTTGAGAAAGGAAAGTTTTCCTTCTCAAAGGAAGTCTAAACTCAACCCAAGAGGAGATGGTCCCTACCAAGTCCTCCAAAGAATTAATGATAATGCTTACAGGTTAGATCTTCCCAGTGATTATGGAGTGAGTAACACTTTTAATATGAGTGATCTTATTCCCTTTGCAGGTTATGATGAGGAAGATGAGCCTACAGATTTGAGGACAAATCCTTCTCAAGAAGGAGGGGATGATAGATCATGGGCCAAGGGCCCAGTGACGAGAGCTATGGCTAGAAGAATACAGGAAGAGTTGGACCTTGAGAAGACTAGTGGGCTTGTCAAGCCCAAGGTAATCTTCACTTGGAATGCTCTATCATGAAGAGAAGGCCTAGTTCTATTTGTATACATTGTACAGTTTATACATAGTCTTTTGTATAGGTCATTTTTGCCTTTGTATTTGTGAGGCACTCTATTTGCTTATCTTAGTGTTTGTATATTGATTTTGAGGTAGGTTACTTGGAGAGTTTAACTCCATTTAACCTCCCTAGTTGATACTTTCATTTTGTATTTTTTCAGTAGGGAAAAGGGGGTGACATTTAGCAATGCTTGAGGGTGTGCTTAGAAATTGGGCCTGAGTTGGACCTAGGCAAAATTTTACATATTGGACTCATTTTGCTCCTAGTTTTTCATAGATTTGATTTAGCTAGGTCTCATCATCATATGATGAACCTAACTAAACCAAATCAAAGATTTTCAAAATAATTCATGGAGCAATTTTGGTTCAAGGCCGCCTAGCTTACTAGTTCTCACTTGGCCGAAATTTCTAAGTTTCCTTCTTGAGTTTTGAAGCTTGTCTTGCAAGCTTCTAAACTCAAGTAAGGTTAGCTCACCTTACCATGGTTCTTAAGTGAACCATGGTCAAGGTTAGCTTCTCCTACAAGCTAGCTAAACCGTGGGAGTTTAAGTTAACCCTACCATGGTTCCTAGTGAACCATGGTTAAGGTTAGCTTCTCCTACAAGCTACCTTCCCCTATATATTTGATTTTCCTACTCTTGTACTCACTTTTGAAGATTTATGAGAATAGAAATCAGATTTCTCTCTCACTCAAGAGTCCCTAGAACCGTGGAGAACTTTCTCTAAGGTTTCCCTCAAGGTTCATTCAAACCTTGCCTTGGTTCATCAAGCTTCTACTTCAAGCTTGAAGTAACCGAATCCCTATCAAGACTTCTTCTCCATTGAAGAACACTTCAAAGGAGATTTCAGAGATTTTCAAGTGTCAATCTCAAGAGGCATTCGGTCCAAGCATGGAGCTATTGAAGAAATCACAATCTACTTCAACTAGTTCCATCATGACCTTGGGGACAACAACATTTGGGAGCTCTTATCTTGTTCATTATGTGCATGGGGTGTAAATTGCACAACATTGTTGTCCTGATGTACCTTAGTGTATTTTCCCCTATTAAGAGTGATGGAGGACCATCTTTGAAGAACCATGTGGGCCCCATCACAAGGTCCATGGTTAGGAGAGTAGAAGAGGAGGAGGGAGCTCACTTACCAAAGGACACCCTCCTCATGATCATAGAGTATTAATACTCTCCTAAGCTTCATTAGTATAGGGTTTAATTTTTCTTCTATTTTTACCCTTGTATTTTGGGGTGCTTAGGACTTAGAATTTATTTTCTTTGTATTTCCTATCTTGCCTTTGTATTTTGGGGCACTTAGAAGATAGGGCTTTATTTCTTTCTAAGGGTATAAGTGTGGCCGTGACAATAATGGACCTTTTGGGCTAAGGAGAAGCATTGGCCCAAGTAGAAAGGGCACTTAGGTTGCATTCTCCCATTATGCACCTAGGTATAGCCTAACTTAACCCAAAACGGTGCCATTTTTAGGGTAAGGTGGGTGACACTTTTAGGGTTTATTTGGTTTTCATTTAGGTTGCATTTTCTTCCCATTTAGGTAAGGAATGATCACCCAAATGATAACCTAGCCGTCACCTCCCTAGGTTTTTGAGCTCACCCTCACTTATAAATACCCTATGCCTCACCTCATGTAAAAACTTTGGATTATATTGATATTAAGTAAGCATTTTATGCCTCAACATCCTATTCTTAGTCCCTAGGTTAATTCGGCTAACCTTCTCCTATCTCCACCCTTGGAGAGTAGGAAACCTAGAGCGGCCTCCATCTTCACTTTGGAGTGAGCCAACCTACCTTGAGAGCATTCCATCTTCACGCTCAAAATCCTTCATCCATAAACGTTCACTTCTCTCTTTAAAGGCTACTCTCCCTTGGTGCCCCTAGATCATTGGGGAAGGTGACCCTCTTCAAAGACGTTTACATCATCCATGTAAGAGAGGTCTCCATCAAAGAGTGTTGGGTGTCAAACACCTTGGCCGAGTTTTTGCCATAGGAAAGTCCTCCCTAGCTACCCTATATACCTTTTGGTTACATGTGTTTTAGAATGGTGTTATACACATTTGGAACAAGATGAGTTAGTGCATTTTGCCTTTGTTATCTGTCTTGTAATGAAACAATCAATTATTTATTATATGAGTTTCATATTCTAATGTTTATTATTACTTGTATATGTATATGTTATGTGTTTGTTTTGCTTATGGCTTTTTGACCTTATCCCAGATAGGGAACATGAATGAGATGTATCTGTTGGGATATAATCAAAGTCCCACATTGTTAAAATAATAAGATGTGCTTGAGTTTATAAACACATATATGTATCCATTGGTAAGATGCCTTTTTAGTGATGACAAAAGAAAAAATCATGAGGGCTTAGGCCCAAAGAGAACAATATTATACTAATGAGAAGACATGTGTGTGAACCTCCAATGCTCAACAAGTAGTATCAAAGTCAATAGTTCGACTAGGTGACTAGTTCAAACGAGTATGATGGAATTGGTTGTGGATTTGGGTATAAGATTCTTTGTGTCTTCCTGGTTGCGGGTCCATGTATGGATGTAGACCCCTAAAATTGTCCGGGTCGGAAATAAAGCTCAAAGACTCTCGAAGACCGAAGGAAAGTCAGCCGGAAGGACTCCTGGAAGACCCTAGGATGATTCTTTGTAGGTCTAGAAGTCTTAGAGTAGCTTAGAATAAGGGTGTGCGAGGATTGGAGCTCAATACACCCTCCCAGAGGTTCAGTACGGCCGTACTGAGCCATTTGAACTGCAATACGGCAGTAGTGAACTCAATACGGCCGTACTGAAGTTTTTGAACTTCAGTACGGCCGTACCAAATTCAATACGGCCGTACTGTAGTTCAAAAAACTTCAGTACGGGCCGTAGTGAAATCAATACGGCCGTACTGAAGTTTTTGAACTTCAGTACGGCCGTACCAAATTCAATACGGCCGTACTGTAGTTCAAAAACCCAGTACGGGCTGTATTGACCTCCCAGGCCGTATTGCGCCTCAATCCTATAAATAGGACGTCATTGGCACGTCCCCCCACACTTTTGACACAGGTTTGGACCCTCTTGCTGAGGATTCTTGGGTTTTTGAGCTATTTCTCTGCCCTAGGAACCTCTCTGAGAGCCAACCCGACTAAGTTCTTGAGTCATGAGCCTTGAAGCTTGAGACTCGAACAAGTCGAAGGGAAATCTCTTTGATTTCCATAGTTAATATTTGTTCTAGGGAAAGGAGCGAGCGAGCGTGTAGTGGGAAGGAGCGCCAAAAAGCCTCCTAACTCTTTTTGAATATATAAAAGCACGCTTCAAAGGTTTCTTTCCAAGTCCTTTCTTTTACCGCTTTCATTTATCGCTTTTTGATTGTTGCATTGCACGCTTTCATCATGTAAATATTTTATCTATAATCGTTTCTAATAAATAGGGGTAATCTAGTAATTTTACATTGTTATTTATGAAATAATCCGTCATAGGGAACCCGAAAGGGGCGTTGTGGGGTGCTAACACCTTCCTCGCACGTAATCGACTCCCTTACCCGACTCTGGTTGTAATGGCCAAGGTTGATTTATGAAAATCAATTGCCTTATATCTTTTTCCAATGTTTTGAGTAAAATATTGGTGGCGACTCCAAGAACCCTTCTTTTTACGAAAACCACTAATCCATGGAGGGTCCCGCTTGGGATTAACATGGATTGGTGAGAGTCATTTAAATAAAATTGTTAGCTCGATGAGGTCTCAGTTTGAGAATAAGTCGTTCTAACAAACCATCATTTTTCAAAACTTAAAAAGAGTCCAACCATCGTCGCGAATGCCAACGTCCGTTTCGGCGGGTGGCGACAATGGAGAGTTCTCTTGGTAACATAAAAGGTTAGGAGACATGTCTTGTTATGTACTATCTGTACTGCGTAGCCGAGCTCCGAGCTCGGCACCACAACGCAAGCCGACCTCGGACGCGCACCGCGTGGCATCATCTCGACATTTAAGTGAATCATAACTGATTCTCGAGGATCTCGCCCCAGACGAGGCCTGTTATCTAATCATAATACATCTTGTTCTTACCAGAAATCTGCTGTAGAGCTGATTCGCCAGGTAAGATCGGTGAGCCTCCTTCGCTGGTACGCTTGATGCTCCAAGATGGGGGTGGTACCTGCAAAAGAGACTCCGATGCTAAAGTTAGGGTTTGTATGAGTGTGAGTCTCGTATAAATAATGCACGTACCTTGGTGTGAATTAGGATTGTGTTGGGCCTTGGGCCCGAGATCAGTTATGATCTGATTAGGATGACGAGCTGACGTCACACAGCGCGTGTCCGAGGTCGTCCTGCACTGCGGTGCCGAGCTCGGAGCTCGGCTTCGCAGTACGGATAGTACACTAGCCCCCCGAGCTCCGAAGACCGTAGGTCGAGGAGTTAAGACCGAGCTCGTCAGGGAGCAGTGACCTTTCGCGTATGCTTGCCTGTCAAGATGCCATGTGTTGCAACTGTCACCTCGTTCTCGAGAACGTGCAGGCGGCGTGGTAACAAGATTGTATTTTTATCTGTTTGATGACATTGCCTCTTTGGGCCGATGTGGTATTTCGATGTCCATGTTTCATGGCCGAGCTAAGGAACTCGACAATGATGAGTTTACTACTTGGTCAGGCTGGTAAACCTTTGATTGAGTCAATAGATTGGTGAGGGACAAGTCGGCAACTTGGCTGGCCAGTACACTTGCCCCCCAAGCACCGAGTGATGTAAGAGCGAAGGGGCTTCTGAGGAGCTCCTAAATTTGTTGTTTGAAGGTTCGAGCTCGACCTTGGTTAAGAAAATGTGATCTCAAGGTTTGGACTCGACCTTGGCATATCAAGGTTCGAACTCGACCTTGGTTAAGAAAATGTAGTCTCAAGGTTCGGACTCGACCTTGGCATATCAAGGTTCGAACTCGACCTTGGTTAAGAAAATATGATCTCAAGGTTCGGACTCGACCTCGGCATATCAAGGTTCGAACTCGACCTTGGTTAAGAAAATATGATCTCAAGGTTCGGACTCGACCTTGGCATATCAAGGTTCGAACTCGACCTTGGTTAAGAAAATGTGATCTCAAGGTTCGGACTTGACCTTGGCATATCAAGGTTCGAACTCGACCTTGGTTAAGAAAATATGATCTCAAGGTTCGGACTCGACCTTGGCATATCAAGGTTCGAACTCGACCTTGGCATATCAAGGTTCGAACTCGACCTTGGTTAAGAAAATGTAGTCTCAAGGTTCGGACTCGACCTTGGCATATCAAGGATCGAACTTGACCTTGGTTAAGAATATATGATCTCAAGGTTCGGACTCGACCTTGGCATATCAAGGTTCGAACTCGACCTTGGTTAAGAAAATATGATCTCAAGGTTCGGACTCGACCTTGGCATATCAAGGTTCGAACTCGACCTTGGTTAAGAAAATATGATCTCAAGGTTCGGACTCGATCTTGGCAAGTCGTCATGGTTAATGTGCCAATACCGAAATTGTATGGGAATGAAGTTGCTTTGTTGATTTATTTCTAAGGTGTGCCTCGTTAAAACCTTCCTTGGCCAAAAACCCGTTTCTTTAGTGGGAAAACAGGCTGAGGAGGAAAAAAGAGTACATCACCTGAATTTACAAGTTAAGAGAAATAAAATTTGAGGTGGGTGAAATTTCAAGTTCCAAATTTTCCTTTGGAGGGGTCTGTTCTTGCTTCTCCCCATAATCGCCAAACACGGTCGCCAACTTTAAATGTTCGTGGCCTGACCTTGGTCTTACTTTCCTTGTGGTTTGTCGCGAATTGCCTTGCGGAACTCGACATGCTCCTCCATCTGGATGTACCCAGCAGCGCGAGCTCGGAGCTCGTCCATGTCGGGAGGAGTTCGTCGGCAAAGGCTATCGACGAAAGGTCCTGGCTTCAACGCCATGAGCATGGAGTGCAGTGCGACCTCGGGATTCAGATTTCGGATCTTTGCCGAGATGGCGGCGAATCGTTCCATGAACGTCCGGAGTGGCTCGTCGTCACTCTGTCTGAGACTGGCCAGGGCAGCTGATGTTATGTGATGAGGTCGGCTCGTCGCATATTGTGCTGTGAACTGTCTGACCAGGGTGCCGAAGCTGTCAATTGACTCGGCAGGTAGCTGGGTGTACCAGTTGAGCGCGGCCCCTTTGAGCGAGGTCGGAAAAACCCTACACAATATAGCATCATTGTTTGAGTAGAGGTTTACCTGTGTCGTATATAGGTCGATGTGCTCGTCGGGGTCCGTCGTGCCATCATAGCGATCGAGGTGGAGAGGCTTCCAACCCTGAGGGAGTGGTGTCTCCATGATGCCATCCACAAAGGGATGACGACGAAAGGTTGCTTGACCCCCTGTGACATGATTTGGGGCTTTGCTGACTTCATGGACCGACTTGTTCGTCAGAACATGAGACCGGTGCGCGGCAGGTCGTGGAGTCGGTGCCCTAGTCGCAGTTCGGGGTTGAGAGACCGAGTGCCCTTCTTCCTCGTGGAGGTTGCTCGCCTCAGGAGGATGATCAGAGGGACGCCGAGGGAGCTGGGCGCAAATCCGCTCGTTTTTAGCGTGTAGTACCGCTAGATCAGCTTCATTGGCGGTCCGCATCGCCGCTAGGTCGGTTTCATGTTGGGCACGCATGTTTCGCAGATTGGCGTCGTGTTGCTGCCGCATCTGTTCGACCTTGTCAATCAGTCTCCTCAATGTGGCTTCGTTGTCCATGGTAGTTAAGTGATTTGCGTCGTCTGTTGCGCGTCTGCTATGGCTTCTGGTGAATACCATAAGCGTGGCCGATAAGAGCTGTCTTGATCGGCCCCACGGTGGGCGCCAAATGTTCTTACCGGAAATTTGCTGTAGAGGTGATCCTCCAGGTAAGATCGGTGAGCCTCCTTCGCTGGTACGCTTGATGCTCCAAGATGGGGGTGGTACCTGCAAAAGAGACTCCGTTGCTAAAGTTAGGGTTTGTATGAGTGTGAGTCTCGTATAAATAATGCACGTACCTTGGTGTGAATTAGGGTTGTGTTGGGCCTTGGGCCCGAGATCAGTTATGATCTGATTAGGATGACTAGCTGACGTCACACAGCGCGTGTCTGAGGTCGTCCTGCACTGTGGTGCCGAGCTCAGAGCTCGGCTTCGCAGTACGGATAGTACACATCTTATCTCAGGCCCAAGGCCCAAAGCAACCCTAAGTCACACCAAGGTACGTGCATGACATATACGAGACACATACTCATACAAACCCTAAGTTTAGCATCAGAGTCTCTTTTTCAGGTACCACCCCCATCTTGGAGCACCAGCGTACCAGTGAAGGAGGCTCACCGATCTTACCTGGCGGATCAGCTCTACAGCAGATTTCCGGTAAGAACATTTGGTACCCCCATCTTGGAGCACCAGCGTACCAGTGAAGGAGGCTCACCGATCTTACCTGGCGAATCGGCTCTACAGCAGATTTTCGGTAAGAACATTTGGCGCCCACCGTGGGGCCGATCAAGATAGCTCTTATCGGCCATGGTTTTCACCAGAAGCCATAGTAGACGCATAACAGACGACGCAAACCACTCAACCACCATGGATAACAAAGCAGCGTTAAGGAGACTAATCGATCATATCGAACAGATGCGGCAGCAACATGCCACCGACCTACAAAACATGCGTGCCAAGCACGAAACCAACCTAGCCGCAGTACGGGCCGCTAATGAGGCTGACCTAGTGGCTCTGCGCGCGGAAAACAAGAGGATTTACGCTTAACTCCAGCGGCGACACTCTGATCATCCCCCCGGCTCTCAACTCCAAGCCGGTGGAGCAATACGAGCCAAGGAAAGCCAGGAAACAGGGTCAACTCCCCTACAGGGAATAATCAGTACGATCGCAGGAGGTTTCGCAAGAGGGGGTGCCAGCAGCTCGGCCCAGAAAAAACACCTGCGCAACGTCAACCACACACACTTCACCACCTCGGCTTCGCACCAGAGCTCGCCGACGATCACTTTCACCGACGACGACTATGCTGGGATCAATCCCAACCAGGATGATCCTATGGTCATAGCCGTGGCGCTAGCTAATTGGGAGGTTCACAAGACACTGATCGACCAAGGGAGCTCGGCCGACATCCTGTATTGGCCAACGTTCCTCAGGTTAGACGTCCCCCACTCTCTCATACAACCTCACACAGAGCCCCTAGTCAGTTTTGCAGAAAGAAGCGTTCACACTCGGGGTACGTGGACCTACTGACGACTTTCGGAGCACCTCCGGCCACAAGGCGGGTCATGGTTCGATACCTCCTCGTGGAAGCCGACACCTCCTACAACATAATCATCGGGAGGCCGAATTTGAACCAACTCGGTGCAGTAGTGTCCACCCCACACCTCACCATGAAATTCCCGGGGCATGATGGGAAGATCATCTCCGTCAAGGCAAACCAAAAGACGGCACGACAATGCTACACCGAAAGCCTGAAAGTCGCCTCATTCGGCGAGCAGTGCAAGAACGACCCTCCCACCGTGGCTCACACCAATCACGAAGAAATCGCCGATCTCGATCCAAGATCCAACTCTCCTAATGAACGGCCCAGCCCCGTCGACGAGCTCGATGACCTCCAGATCAGGAAACTCCCCGGGCAATCCACAAAAGTCAGCAAACAATTGACTCCAGAATTGCGACAGCAACTCGAAGCAGAAATCCTCAGAAACGCCGACCTCTTCGCCTGGTCCAGCGCCGACATGCCAGGCATAGATGCCGATTTCATCTGCCACAGGCTAGCAATACACAAGGAAGCAAAACCAGTCGCCCAGAGGAAAAGGAAGGTCGGCGGCGAAAGGTGAGAGACCATCATCACCGAAACACAAAAACTACTGAATGCTGGCTTCATCCGTGAGGTCAGGTACACCACATGGCTGGCGAACGTGGTCCTGGTAAAGAAGAACTCAGGGAAGTGGCGTATGTGCGTCGACTACACTGACCTGAACAAAGCATGCCCCAAAGACTCATACCCCTTGCCGAGCATTGACAGGTTGGTCGATGGAGCCTCCAGACACGCCTTCATCAATTTTCTTGATGCCTACTCCGGGTACAATCAGATAATGATGTACCCGCCTGACGAAGTGCATACATCCTTCATCACCGACCACGCCAACTACTGCTATCGGGTGATGCCCTTCGGCCTCAAAAACGCAGGCGCAACCTACCAGCGACTGATGTATAAGGTCTTCCACCAACAGATCGGGAGGAACATGGAAGTCTACGTCGATGACATGATAGTCAAGACTACCTCGGCGACAGACCATGCATCCGACCTTGCCGAATTATTCGCCCAGGTCAGAAAGTACAACATGCGCCTCAACCCGGAGAAATGTGTCTTCGGCGTCCAGGGAGGCAAATTCCTCGGTTTCATGATCACCAGCAGAGGAATTGAGGCCAACCCTGAGAAGTGTCAAGCGATCATCCAGATGCAGAGCCCACAAACGGTGAAAGAGGTCCAACGCCTAGCTGGACGATTGGTCTCATTATCCCGTTTTATCCCCAGACTCGCAGAAAAGGCAGGACCCATCTTCACCCTTCTGCGAAAACCCAAAGATTTTTGGAGGACGGATCAGTGCGAAGAAGATTTCCGAAGCTTGAAAACCTTCCTCACAACCCCGCCGATCTTATAGAGACCGGATCACAAAACCGACCTCCTCCTTTACTTGGCCGTAGCAGAAGGCACTATTAGCACGGTAATAGTACAAGAGCACCAGAAAGCGCAGACACCAATCTACTTCATCAGCCGAGTCCTCCAAGATACGGAGAAGCGATATCAGATGATCGAGAAGCTGGCACTAGCACTTGTCACCGCAGCTCGACGTCTCCGACCTTACTTCTAGAGCCACCAGGTAGTAGTCAAAACTGACTATCCCATTAAGCAAATTCTGCGAAAGCCTAAGCTCGCCGGACGGATGATTGCATGGTCGGTAGAATTATCTGAGTTTGGCATCTAGTACGAAAGTCGCGGACCCCTGAAAGCCCAATGCCTGGCCGACTTCATAGCCGAGCTCACGCCTACTTCTGCCGAGGAACCCCAGGTATGGACTTTACATGTGGACGGATCCTCCAAACTCTAAGGGTGGTGCTGCAGGCATCATATTGGAAGGACCAAACCAAGTCACCCTGGAGTAATCCCTCAAATTTGGCTTCAAAGTGACCAACAACCAGGCGGAGTACGAGGCACTTCTCGCTGGACTAAGGCTAGCTCGCGACCTCGGAGCTCGAAAGGTGAGTTGCAACAGCGACTCAAAACTCATGGTGGAGCAGCTCAACGGGACGTACCAAGCAAAGGACACCCTGCTGCAGCGGTACTTTCACACTACGTCCCACCAGATCTCGTCCTTCGACGAATTCACCATAAAGCACGTGCAACGAGAACAAAACGCCCGCGCCGACCTCTTGTCAAAGCTCGTCAGCACCAAAAGGCCTGGACAGCACCGAACCATCATCCAGGAAACCTTGCATTCACCCAGCTTAGGCGACAAAGTCGTCAATGTCAGCGACAACAAAGACCTGGGATGGATGGCAGGCATTTGGGGCTACTTGAAAGAAGGAACCCTACCCGAGGACAAAGACGAAGCTCGAAAGATAAGGATGAGATCAGCTAAGTTCATCATCATCGGAGATGAGTTATTCAAGCGCGACATTTCCTCTCCACTGCTCAAATGCTTGACTGCGTCTCAGGCAGCCTATGTCATCAGGGAAATTCACCAGGGGATATGCGGCATGCATTCCGGGGCGCGCTCAATGGCGACCAGAGTACTCCGAGCTGGATACTACTGGCCCACTCTAAAGTCGGATTGCCAAAGCCACATCCAAAAATGCAAAGAATGCCAGTAGTTCGGCAACGCACACCGACAACCGCCCGAAACTCTCCACCACATGATGTCGGCGTGGCCTTTCTCCCAATGGGGAATGGACATCCTCGGGCCATTCCCCCCTGCGAAAGGCCAACTGAAGTTCCTCCTGGTGGTGATCGACTACTTCACCAAGTGGATCGAAGCGTGCCCACTCGCCAAAATCACCACTGAGAACGTGCAGAAGTTCACCTGGAAGAATATCATCTGCAGGTTCGGAATCCCTCACGCCCTCGTTACTGACAACGGCAGACAATTCATCGCACAGGAATTTGAGGACTTCCTCCACGAACTCGGAATAAAACACCTTCTGACCTCGGTGGAACACCCCAAGACCAATGGCCAAGTCGAAGCTTCCAACAAGGTCATCCTCAAGGAACTCAAAAAGTGACTAGGAAACGCCAAAGGACAATGGCCTGATGAACTCCCCAGCATCCTCTGGGCGTATCATTGCACTCCCCAGTCAACCACGCAAGAGACGCCCTACAGGCTGACCTAGGGAGCTGACGCAATGATCCCAGTAGAAGTCGGAGAAACATCCCACAGACGCCAAGTTTTCAACAACGAACAGAATGCCCGAGAGCTTGCAGCTGACCTCGATTTAGTGGAAGAACTTAGAGACGAAGCTCAAATCCACGAGAAAGCCTGCAAGCTCTGAGCATCCCGAAGATACAACACCAGAGTAAAACCTCGCTCTTTCCGAGTAGGTGACCCAGTATGGCGATTACTAGGCGAAGCAAGAAAAGACACGTTAGAGGGGAAACTCGCACCCACTTGGGGTGGCCCCTTCCGAGTCACAGAAGACTTGGGAAATGGAGCGTATAGACTTGAAGAACTCAGCGGGAAACCTATACCGCAAACTTGGAATGCTACGCATCTCAAGTTTTACTTCAGTTGAACTTTGTACGAAAGAGCTGTGCACTCTTTTCCCGCCTCAGTCTTTTGTCCCAAAAAACAGAAAGATGGGTTTTGGCTGAGAGGGTTTTTAACGAGGCACATTTACATAATCAATAAAATGACTCATTCCATTCAACTTACATCTTTTTCGCATCATTTTACGCCTAACCTCAAATGAAGGTCGAGTCCGAACCTCGGCTTATTAAGGTCAAGTTTGAACCTTCATGAAAATCTAAGGTCGAGTCTGAACCTCGGTTTATTAAGGTCAAGTTTGAACCTTCATAAAAATCTAAGGTCGAGTCCGAACCTTGGTTTATTAAGGTCAAGTTTGGACCTTCACGAAAATCTAAGGTCGAGTCCGAACCTCGGTTTACTAAGGTCAAGTTTGAACCTTCACGAAAATCTAAGGTCGAGTCTGAACCTCGGTTTATTAAGGTCAAGTTTGAACCTTCACGAAAATCTAAGGTCGAGTCCGAACCTCAGTTTATTAAGGTCAAGTTTGAACCTTCACGAAAATCTAAGGTCGAGTCTGAACCTCGGTTTATTAAGGTCAAGTTTGAACCTTCACGAAAATCTAAGGTCGAGTCTGAACCTCGGTTTATTAAGGTCAAGTTTGAACCTTCACGAAAATCTAAGGTCGAGTCTGAACCTCGGTTTATTAAGGCCAAATTTGAACCTTCACGAAAATACAAGGTCGAATCCGAACCTTCGTATAACTCACCTCACTTCAATTCGAGACCGAATCCGAACCTCAGGCCAAATTCGAACCTCCCAAAAGATTCCTTTACAAAAAACCGAGGTCGAGGTCTAACCCCAGCATGACCAGCTCAGATCTATAAAAACACAAAACAGACATCGAACGTATACCTCAAAACGCGCACAAAGCAAAAACCAAACGCAAACACATAAAATATATATATATATATATATATATATATATATATATATATATATATATATATATATATATATATATATGCATATACCAGCAAAAGTTCCCAGAATTCAACACTCGAATCCAAAACAGAAAATTAAACTAGGCTATTACAAAATTGGCCTACACAGAGGCATTTTTGCTGGAGCTATCCTCGACGTCGTCCTCCTTGACCAACTTCCCAAAGCGAACGACCTTCTCCACGTGCATGCCAGAGAAGTCAAACCGTTGCGCAAGGAGCCTGGCCTGACGAGCAGCCTTGAGAAAGCCCCTCTTATGCTCCACCACGATGGAGCGCTCGACCTCCTCAAGTCTCATCTCCAACGCCGCCTTCTCGGCCTCCAGCGATGAAAGGTCTACCCTCTGGGCAGCAATCTCCTCCTCTTTGCTCCCAATAATGACCTCATCGCCGAGACGCTCCTCGGTTACCGACACTAGTTCACTCTTCAAAAATGCGACTTCATCTTCCAAAGAGCGAACCCGCTCCCGAGAAGACATCACCTCGCCGCGGGACGAGGTAAAAAGCCCCTGCAGTTCACTCACCTGAGAAGCATAGTCTTCGTTGGAGCGTATGGCGATCTCGAATGACTTCTGTGCCCTGGCGAGGCCCCCCCTCGCCGCCTGGAGCTCGGCCCCCTGCATCTTTGCTTCGCCGAGGGCGGCAATCAGAACCCCGTTCTCCTCTTTCAGGACTTTATTTTCATCCTTCAGAGGCTCCTCAGCTTCGCCATGTCCTCCTGCTGCCTCGACCACTTGTATTTCCAATAATCCACAATGGTCGTGCCTCTCTGCAGGAAGACCTGGGCGGCATCGAAACTCCTCACCGGCCCGGCCGACTCGATCATCGCCTGATTAGCCGTGTTCAGCGATCCCTTGGGGAAAAGCTTCTCCGGAGTCACCGCGGCGCTCCACCTCCTCCAATGCACTCAAGTGCTCCAATCGCATGGGCGCGCCCTCCTGCGCATAGCGGTACGCTAGGTACGGCCGCTTCAGCCTCGATATTGGACCAGAGGTAGGGAGCCTGGAGCTCGGTCCCTCCCTACGAGCCTCGGCGGAAGTAGACGCAGGTACCCCCTACACCACCACGGTAGGGCCCCCTTCCGACGCCCTTGAGCTCGGAGGACCCGAACGTGACGTTTCCCGCCTGCAAGGAACAAGGATACTCTTCTGAGGACAAAAAGTAAACAGAAGGGCGAAATGTCAATACCACAGAAGGGCCAACGACTTACCTCGCCAACCGGAGCGGCAGGTGCAGCACCCTGGGTCACTTCCACGGTGGCCGAGGTGGCCCGCCTGGCAGCAAGGACCACTTCCTCGGAAGTACCCCCTGCCTACAGAAAACAACCTCAAGTCAAAAGGTGGAAAAACAACATAAAACGAAGAAAATAGAAACAAGACCAAGAAAGGAAAAGTACTCACCACGGCGGCCCGAGCAACTCCCTCAGCAGCTTGGGACAGCACCTCGCCGGGCCGAACTACAGGCTCAGCAGCCGACGCCACCCCTTCGGCGGCCTCCTCCGACGGCGAACCCCCAACAAGATTTGCCGCTCTGACTTCGGCAGCCTGGGAGGCAACCTCCCCTATTTCACGAGGGGCAGAAGTCCCCCCGACCTCTCTCCCGCCCCTCTTCCTTTTCCGGTTGACCTTAAGAGGGGAAGTCTCCTCCTCTGGAGGCTCGGCGACCTCGAGCTCGGTCACGTTAAAGCACGGCTTCAACTCAAGCCACAAGTCTTTTCCTATAAGGCCTACAGACAGAAAATAAGGCACATCAGCAAAGAAGAATTACACAAACCTCAACAAACTACCAAGATGCAAAACACTCACCCTCCAGGACCCTCTCCCTGTGCGCCGAGTTCGCAAGCGACAAGATCGACTTGGAATCCAACGGGCGAGGCAAAGCCGAGAGATTCTTAACAACGGCAGCATCCGAAGCCGTCAACTCCAAAGGGTTCACCCCGTGAAACCTATACGGTTTAGGGCACCAGTAAAAGGGGAACTTCGGCAGTCCACCAAAGTAGAAATCCCCATCCTCCAAAGGGTCGACGTCCATGAGGACTACCCGGAAAAACTCGGATTTGAAATTCTTATAAGATTGGGAGTAAAGAGTAAATAAACCCCCTTCTTTACTCCCGTTCAAAGAAAGAATGCCATACAGCGAAACGCCCAGCTTCAGCTGGTAGAAATGAAGGAAAACGTGAAGGGACAACTCCAGCCCTAGGACCTCACACAGGACCTGAAACGCCCTCAAAAAACCCCAGCTATTGGGGTGCAGCTGGAAAGGGGCCGCGTTGATGTAGTTCAAGAAATCACACTCAAACTGAGTGAAAGGAAGACAAACGCCTAGGTCCCTGAAGAAACTCTGATAAACATAAAAGTGGGGGGGATCGGTTGGCTTCCCCATGAACACACCCTCACCAGCCGGACAGGGCTCGAGCCGAATCATCCGGGAAATGGTGGGGTCGCAAATCCGGTGCGTCTCCCAAACCGCATCGACCTCCAAGCGCGACCTGAACACACTTTGGATGCCCCCCATCTCGCGCTTGACCTAGTCATAACCAGGAACACCCGACTCCAGGTCCTTAGGCGGGGGCGGGTCTTTCATCTCGGCGACGCCCTTCCCGGTAGCCACCGCCTTGCCGAGCGCCTTGCCCCTGGCAGGCACAGAAGAACCGGCGCCACGACCACCAGCCATCAAGAAAAAATGAAGAAAGACTGTGAAAACGAAGATGAAAGACGAACGAAAGCGAGAAAGCTAGGAACGAGAAGGCACAGAGGACTATCATACCCAAGAAGCCAAAGAGTAGAAGAAAGTGGAGTGAATAGGAAGAGACGCGAGAGAGAAAAAGAAAAGGGATTTTTCCCACATTTCAAAACCGCCACGCCACGTGTCGGCTAGGGGACACACCTGACAACACAATATATTGCAAGACCATCATTACATAACCGTCATTTCCCATAATGCGCCACTCGCACGTTTCCGGGAAATGAACAGTCGCGACACATGGCACCACAACGAGCAAACGTACGCGAAAAGTCACCTCCCCCCAGCGAGCTCGGTCTTAACTCCTCGACCTACGGTCTTCGGAGCTCGGGGGGCTAGTGTACTATCCGTACTGCGTAGCCGAGCTCCGAGCTCGGCACCACAACGCAAGCTGACCTCGGACGCGCACCGCGTGGCATCAGCTCGACATTTAAGTGAATCATAACTGATTCCCGAGGATCTCGCCCTAGACGAGGCCCGTTATCTAATCATATTACATCTTATCTCAGGCCCAAGGCCCAAAGCAACCCTAAGTCACACCCAGGTATGTGCATTACATATACGAGACACATACTCATACAAACCCTAACTTTAGCATCAGAGTCTCTTTTGCAGGTAGCACCCCCATCTTGGAGCACCAGCGTACCAGTGAAGGAGGCTCACCGATCTTACCTGGCGGATCAGCTCTACAGCAGATTTCCGGTAAGAACATGTTACAATGAGCATAGTGGGGTAGCGATGTATGTACTTAGAGCATTGTTAAACTTTTTGGGCCACCATAAAATACTTGTAGCCTGAAAAGATAACTTTCATTATAGGGGGAGGTTAAAACTATTAGGTGAAAAAGTGTTATTAGATTCCTTAAGCTTTAAGTTTTAATGATAAGTTGATAACAAACATAGATGTATTTCTAAAAACAAGATTTTCAAATCAAGCTTTAAGATGAATATTCATAATACAATAAGTTCTTATGACATTAAGTCTCATAAACGAACAACTTCATGTATAAGACAAATGGTTTATTTTCTTATCATTTATGATGTTTTATAACAAAATCATCTTTAACTACATGATTCCTTAATAGATTGAAAGAAAAAACTTCTTTTGTACTCATACTTCACTAAGGAACAAAAGACATGATTTGCGTTAGAAAAAGGACAAGCATATCCCTCGAAGCACTTGTATATTCAAAAAAAGTTATTTCTGACTAACACACACATGATTCCTCTCTTTTGGTACCTAAAAGGTGATAAGTAACTTTTTTGATCAGATAAGAAGTGAAAATTTGGTGAAATGCATTTAATGCACCAACAAACACTTCTTTATATATTGAACAAAGATGAATACAAACAAAACAAGCCTGTGAGTGACTCTCAAGGATTTGCAATGGTCATCTTCATGAAGCCCCTATATAAAGAAGCTTGAAGATTAAGAGAGAAGAGATATAAACTTACATGAACATTATTGTCCATTTCATTCTTTCTATGAAAAACCTTGTACTTAATTGGTTGTATCACATCTTGATAGGAATATGAAACCACTTTGTTATCTTACCCTACTTTAACTTTGTGTTATTGCTTTGAGTTTGGAGAGACTTGTCTGTAAAAGAATATTTGGTTGTTAGAGCTTGAAGAGGCTTGTTTATAAAATAATAGTTGGTTGTTAGAGCCTAGAGAGACTTGTCTGTAAAAATATACTTGGTTGTTAAAGGTTGAGAGACTGTGTTAAAATAATACTTGGCTAGTTTCATGAAGAGACAAGTCAAAGAATACTTAGGTTGAGCTAGAAGGGACTTGTGAAATAATACTTGTATCTTTGCAAAGAAATTGGAAATTGATCGGGTTGATCAAGAAATGGATGTAATATCGGTAGTTAAGATGAACCAATATAAAAAAAAAGTGTTCTTCTTTCTTAACTCTTTGTTTGCACTTGTAAGGTCTTACTACTACTTCATTATTTCAAAAGTGTTGAGTTTTTTATTGACAGTATTCAACTCCCTCTTCTAGTGTCTCTATTTTTCCCACAAAAACATGGTCCTTTATTTGAGGGTAGAATTGTTTGGATACAATCAATGTACAACATCATTAGAACAAGGAAAGAAACATGGGTTTATAAGAACATGGAATTTTCCATTGGTAAGAGGCTTTTTGAGTGATGACAAAAAGCAAAACCATGAGGGTTTAAGCTCAAAATGTATAATATCATATTAATGTGGTGACATGTGTGCGGAAATCCCTGATGCACAACAATCCCTGATGCACAACAATTAGTATCAAAATCGATGGTTTCAACCAGGTGATTGGCTTAGACATGTATGATGGAATCGAATGTGGATCTAGGTATAAGATTCCTTATATCTAAAGTCTTTTGGTTGAAAGTGGATCCATGTATGAAGAGTCTTTCTGTTATCATGGAGGTTAAGGGGGTGTGTACCATTATCGTGAGCTAATGGTTGAGTAATAGTGCAATACCTAGAGTATGACTAAGCTTTATAGGCCACCATTGGATTACTCGTGGACAAAAAAAGTTGGCTTCCTTGTAGGGGGAGGTTACACTATAGTATTTTGTTTGAGGGGAGGATTATTGAGATACAATTAAAGTCCTACATCATTAAAACAAAAAGATGAATATGAATTTATAAATACACGTATGTCGCCATTGGTAAGAAACCTTTAGAGTGATGACTAAAAATAAAATCATGAGAACTTAAATTCAAAATGGACAATATCATACTAATATGAAGACATATATATGTGGAACCACCAATGTGTAACAATATCTCACTTTCTTTCTAATGTGTTTATTTTGTTTCTCTTTAGCTAAACATCATCTGTAGATAATATCATCAGGAAGTTGGTACTAATGACTATACTTAGGTTTTGTGATGTTTTATTAGGTTGTGCCTTGATAACATGTCACGTCGAAACATTTGGATTTATGTTTTTATAAATGTTGGATTTATTTACTTTTGATTAGGTACCCCTTAATTAATTTTGGCATTTGTATGACGTTTGAAGTGTCAAAATGCTTTATTTTCTTTACTATGTTGCTTATTTTGCTTAACATTTGTTTATGAAATCAATATTAAACATTTGTTATTATGTTTTTTTTTCCCGAAGGTGACAAGAATGAGTCATAAAGCATGTTTATGCAAAGTTCTTCTACAATTTATAATTAAAACATTTTATTAACAAAACTTTCTCATGTTTACAATATGTATTAGTTAGAGCAATAGACTATGTCACAAACTTTCTACAAGACACCTCTCAATATCAAATTAAAATTCATTACCTCTATGTTTCATTCTTAATTTGTTAAATTTATATAAGATAAAATTATTTTTTTATTAATAATTTAAAATACATATTATTGATATACTTTTTAATTTTAAATATATATTATTTGTAGTTAATAACATTTTTTTATCAATTACAATTATAATAATAATATTAAAATTTAAATTTAAGATCTTGAATATTGTTCCTACCGGAAATCTGCTGTAGAGCTGATTCGCCAGGTAAGATCGGTGAGCCTCATTCGCTGGTACACTTGATGCTCCAAGATGGGGGTGGTACCTGCAAAAGAGACTCCGATGCTAAAGTTAGGGTTTGTATGAGTGTGAGTCTCGTATAAATAATGCACGTACCTTGGTGTGAATTAGGGTTGTGTTGGGCCTTGGGCCCGAGATCAGTTATGATCTGATTAGGATAACAAGCTGACGTCACTGTCGCCACCGGCCCGAAACGGGCCTCGGCGGTCGCGAAGACGGTCGAGCTCGCTTATTATTTTAGTTTTGAAAATGTATTGGATTATTAGAACGACTTGTTCTCAAACTGAGACCTTGTCGATCCTATCCAATTTATTTATTAAAACGTCTCACCAATCCATATTAATCCCAAGCGGGACCCTCCATGGATTAGTGGTTTTCGTAAAAGGAGGGTTCGTGGAGTCGCCACCAATGTTTTAGTCAAAACATTGGAAAAATGGATAAGGCAATTGATTTTATAAATCAACTTTGGCCATTACAACCAGAGTTGGGTAAGGGAGTCGGTTACGCGTGGGGAAGGTGTTAGCACCCCACAGCGCCCCTTTCGGGTTCCCTATGACAGATTATTTTTTAAAATAACAGCGTAAAATTACTAAATTACCCCTATTTATTCTAAGCAATTATAAATTAACTATCTACATGATGACAGTTTAAATATGCACACAGAAAGCAGTAAAAGGAAGGATTTAAGAAGAAACCTCTTGAAGCGTGCTTTTATATATTGAGTAAAACTGGGAAGCTTTTTGGCGTTCCCTCGCTCTACAAGCTCGCTCGCTCCTTCTAAAAACTTTTAACTATGGAAATCCGGAGGATTTCCCTTCGACTAGGTTCGATCCTCAAGCAAAATGGCTCGGGGCTCAAGAACTTCGTCGGATCAACTCTCCGAGTGATTTCTAGGGCAGAACACTGCTCAAAAACCCCAGAATACTCAAGGAGAGGGTTAAAACTATGTGAAAAAGTGTGGAATGACGTCCAATTGACGTCATATTTATAGGGAATAGGCGCAATACGGCCTACAGAAGCAATACGGCCGTATTGAAATTTTTGAACTTCAATACGGCCGTATTGAGTTCAATACGGCCGTATTGAAATTCAGAAATTTCAATGCGCCCGTATTGAGTTCACTGCGGCTGTATTGAAGCTTCAATACGGCCGTATTGGTTTCAGTACGGCCGTATTGAAGTTTCAGAAACTTCAATACGCCGTATTGAGTTCACTGCGGCCGTATTGAAGCTTCAATACGGCCGTATTAAGTTCAGTACGGCCGTATTGGGCTTCATTCCCTCCACTTCCTTATTTTGAGCTATTCTAAGACCTCTAGACCTACAGAGAACCCTCCTAGGGCCTTCCAGGAGTCCTTCTGGCTGATCTTCCTTCAGTCTTCGAGAGTCTTCAAGCTTTATTTCCGACCCGGACAATTTTAGGGGTCTACAGCTGCCCCCCCTTTACTTAGTCGGACGGCCTTTTGGTGTATCGGCTGACAAGTAAAGGAGTTGACCCAATTGTCCGGGTGATGCGCCGACCTTCTGACTTGTAGCGTCTTCCGGTGGAAAATTGTCGAGTAGCCTCTCCAGGTTTTGCTTTGCTTGCTGCCCAAGCTGGAAGCTGTGAGTACCCGCCTCTCCAGGCTTAGCTTCACTCTTTGTTCGAGCCGGAAGCTAAGTACCCTTGTGACAACGGTAGCAGTGTGAGTTTCGCCTCTCCAGGCTTAGTCTCGCTCTTTGTTCGAGCCGGAAACTAAGCACCTTTGTGACGACGGTGAGCAGTGTGAGTTTCGCCTCTCCAGGCTTTGCTTTGCTTGCTGCCCAAGCTGGAAGCTGTGAGTACCGCCTCTCCAGGCTTAGCTTCACTCTTTGTTCGAGCCGGAAGCTAAGTACCCTTGTGACAACGGTAAGCAGTGAGTACCTCCTTTCCAGAGATAGCTTCGCTCATTGCTCGAGCCGGAAGCTGCATACCTCCGTGTTTGTGACGACGGGGTAGCGTGAATATTTCCTTTTCAGGGATTTGTGATGATTTTGTCTCCACAGTCCACGATGCTGCTTCGACGGTTTTTTTTTTTTGATTTTTGTGCCACTGAGGGCTGGATAACGCAGGGATCCGTCTAGGGGATGTGCAGTCATTCATAGGTTCTTGTGCCCCAACTTGCATTGCATTGTTGGTACCCATGGGGAATTTTTGACTCCTTGGGGTATAGACACAGATGCTCTCTCTCTGAGTTGAGCGATGCCTTATGTTTGGCTGACGTCCTTTTGACGTGGGTGGAGTATCCCGGTTGTCCTTATTCGGGTATCTCTTTTGAATTTTCTGATTTCGTTGCCTCTGTGTAGGCTGTTATCCGCTGGGGATTCTGGATGTTGATTTTGATTAGCCTCTTCTGTTAGGCATATCACCTTGATGTTCAATGATTGGCTGAGAGCCAGATTCCACTTGGGGAATGATTATTGATCTTTTTATGATTTTTCCGTTTGAAGGAGTGCCTCTTATGTAGGCGATTGGGGAATGGGGTTCAGTGTTCGGCTGAGTGCCGGATTCCGCTTGGGGAATGGTTATTGATGTTTTTTGATTTTTCTCCTTTTGCAGGGATGCCTCTGAGTAGGCGATTGGGGAATGAGGGATCTTATGTATCCCAGAGTATTATTTAGGAAGCCTCTACAGGCTTAGCCTCACTCGACACTTGAGTTGGAGAGCTATCTTCACTGAGGAAGTTTAAGTCCTTTGACTTGGATATTCTGCTTGGGAGATCGTACTTCCATTGGGGATTTTGACGATCTTGCTTGATAGCTCTTGCTGGGGATTTTGAATCCAAGAGCATGAGTTGAGGTTCCCTCTGGGGAGTATTATTTCTGCGAGCCTCTCCAGGCTCAATTATTCTTTGATGTGGAGGATGAGGAGTATTTTGGTAAGCCTCTCCAGGCTTAGTTATTCTGCACAAACTGTTTGTTGGATTTTCTACATCCTTGCCTTTTTTCATTTTCGGCTTTTTCTGTGTTTTGCCTTTTCTTCTGATTTGGCTTTTTCTGTACAGAATTTAAATTGCTAGAGAATTTTGAATTCAAAAGTGGCAAATTTCATTACTAAAAATGAATTTGTACAAGGAAAATTTGAGAAATGGGGCTAAGCCCAACCGAACTAGTGCATGAAAAAGCAATAAAACAGAAGCCAGTCTTCACTCCTCTGCCGGCGGGTCCTGTGGCGGGTCCGGGAAGCGGCGATGCATCCAGACGGAGAGGTTGTCGAACCCCTGCACCAAGGTATCTAGTCGAGCATCTGTACTCTGCTGCCATGTGCCGATGCTATGCTGAAAAGCATCGAATCGAGTATCGATGCTTTGCTGTAAAGCGTCAAAGCGGGCATCAAAGTAGGCCCTATCCGACTGCGAAGTGCCGGTCTCTGGCTGTGGGCTGCCATCGCCCTCAAAGTCGAGGTCATTGAGGATGTCGGCATAGGCATCGGGGCCATCTACTCGTACAAACCCTCCAACTGATCTAGTAATGATCCTCATACTAATCAAAGTGGTAGCACCGATCAGCTTTGGTGCCAGCGCCCTTGGCTCTTCGCCATCGGGGCATCCCCATGTCTCCGCCAGCTGTGAAAGGAGTGGGGCGACCAAGATATACCCCTGTCTAGATTCTCCTCCCTCTCGTGCCCCCAGCTTCTTCACATGCTCGAGGAAGAAATATCCCGGGTTGGCCTTCCGTCCGGTGGCCATGCAATATAATGCCAGCAGGTCCGGACGAGTAATCGACTCGGGGCTCTTGGACCTGCCGTGGATAGTACTGGTAAGGATCTTGTGGCAGATCCGAAGAGCGGTCGGAAGCCGGGAGCCCTTTACCCCTGAATGGTAATCCTCTCGGCCAGTGAGCAATCTCCACATGTCAACCGGAGTCCACTGATCAGGCCACTCGCATATGGCATCACGAAATTCCAGCTGATCAGTGCGGCTGAAAAATCCTGCCTGGACATTGAACTCGTCCAAAGTCAAGGAGCGGTACCCCTGATTCATCCAGAAGTCAACCGAGCAGACATCTTCCCCATAACTATTCGTCGACTCAGTAACACCGACGGAGGCCAGGAACTCCTTCGTGGCTGTCAAGTACAGCTGAGAAGGGGAATCAAGGAGAAATCCCCATCCTATGCTGCCGAAGTAACCCCTGACGTCATCCTCCAAGCCCACTGCTCGGAGAAGGTCAAAGTCGAGCGTCCTTGACGGCTCGAAGTTGAATGTCTCTATGAGCTCCAGCCGTTGCCTGTGTCGATCCGTCATTTCGCGTCGAGCTGGGGCTCTCTGTCTTTTTCGGGATGACTCTGCCATATCTGAGAAGCTGTCTAGGGTGCACTCACAAACAAAATATGCAGAGAATGAAGATTGATATGCAAAAATGAGAGGAGGGGAGACTTATTTATAGAGAAGTTTTCGCCAGTACGGCCGTATTGAATTCAATACGGCCGTATTGGCTTTACCGTTATTGTACAAATGTGGCAATCAATACGGCCCGTATTGAATGGAATACGGCTGTATTGAACGTCAATACGCCCGTATTGTGTTTAATACGCCGTATTGAATACGAAACGTTGCTTCAACGTTCACCTTGATACGCCCGTATTAAACTCAATACGGGCGCATTGATTAATGATTTTTTTTTTTTTTTTTTTTTTTTTTTTTGAGAAACAGAGAATAAGTGATCTTCCAGTACACCTATCATCTGTATGCATGTATGCAGTATATGATGCACCTAATTCTATTTGATTCATTTTTCAAAAGAATTAATCGATGCGTTCTTCTGTTTGGATTTTTGCCATTCCTCTAGACGAGCTGTGCTCTGCCGATTTCTGTTACCGAGGAATGATGCGTATTTGATTTTGGTGTCATCAACCAAATGATTCTTCCCTTTCTTTAGAAGATGTGTCAACCCTCCTATTGACCACTATATCTCCATGTTTCCATTAGATTATTCAAAAATCGTTAGGACAAGAGAGAAAAGAAGGAAATGATATATTTTCAAAAGTTTGTGTTTTAGAGGGGATTATTTTATTTTTGAAAAATGGATTTTGTAAGAATGGCTGGCCATTGGTAGGCTTATTGTGTTTAGGTTTGTTTGATTAAACACTTATGAAGTTAAGCACATCTTTGTTATTAATGATTGTGCTTTGACAACTTGGATAGCTTTTCTTGAGCCCCTTGTTGAATTCAATTGATGGTACCATCATGGATTTATTTTGTTTTTCTGTTTGTCCTTATTTTTGACTAAAACCCCCTTTTGTGGCGTTTTAGCGGACCTTTGTTTTTGTTCATTTTTGTAACCCTAACTTTTGCCTAGGTCACCCTTTTGTGGGATTCCTAGCGGGTCTTTTGCTCTTATTTTTGCGCAGTCTCCTTTTTGGGTTTCCTGCCGAGCTTATTATCTTTAGGATTTCTTTTATCCATGATGGCACTTATTGGTGCCAAGAAAAGGTGCTCCAAGCTGTCATGCACACTTCCACATAAAAATGATGCGGGTTTATTGATTATTAAGACGATTTTAACCTCACTTATGTTCATTCAAACAGGGTTAAATAATGTGGTTTAGAATTTTATTGCAAGCAAGAAAAGAAGCAATAAGAAATTAATGAAGAATGATTTTATTATAATCGCAGCGGAAACATGTGCCCTATCGAGGCTCGGGGGTCGGGCTGTCCCCGAGGAGTGATCTCTAATAGTCACTGAGTCTATACATCCCTATTAGAAGGAAAAGGACACTTGATGACGACAGCTGGCCTTGACGTTTGTGAACCAGCCTTCCTAAAGATCTGGCTTAAAGAACGTCGAGAAGGATCTTGATTCCTCTTCGTTCTTTGATCTTTAACAGGGTTGTATCCTAACCCTTGTTTCCCCGGATTGTCCTTGATAATGGGTAGCTCCGGGATTCCTTGGGAGTTCTTGCCTAATCCTTGTCCTGGCAAGTATCCGTTCTTTGTGAGCATATGGGCTACCTTCTTCATTTCTCGGGGAAACGTTTCAACATTGGCGATTTCCAATGCTTGGAAGGCGGTTTCCAAAGCTTCCTCTGCTGCATCCACATAAGGTATGTTGGATGGCTTACTGATGAGTATGTCATCTTCAGCTTGTACGGTCACCAGTTTGTCACCCACGATGAACTTGATTTTCTGGTGGAGCGTAGAGGGTACAGCTTTCGCATCATGAATCCAAGGTCGGCCGAGGAGACAGCTGTATGCAGGAGTAATGTCCATTATTTGAAATTCGACGTTAAAGATAGTGGGTCCGATTTGGATTGGAAGACTGACTTCTCCCACCACTTCTCTTTTAGAGCCGTCGAAAGCTCGAACGATCATGTTGCTTGGGCGCATTTGGACTCCCTTGATTGCCATCTGATCGAACGTTCTTTTTGGCATCACGTTCAAGGAAGATCCATTATCCACCAAGACCTTCGCGATGTGATACTCCTTGCACTTTACAGAGATGTGCAAGGGCTTGTTATGGTGCGATCCCTCGGTGGGGATCTCTTCATCTGTGAAGGTGAGGTGATCATTAGCCGTGATGTGACTAACAATTCCCTCAAATTTGTCTTGGGATATGGTGTGTGATACATACGCCTCGTTCAAGACTTTCAACAGAGCTTGCCGATGCGGTTCGGAGCTTAGGATCAACGACAACAAAGTGATCTTTGCTGGTGTCTTGTGAAGTTGATCCACAATGGAGTACTCGCTTTGTTTGATGAATTTTAACAGCTCATCAGTCTCCTCCTCGGATTCTCTATCTTCCTCGGTTTTCTCTTTTTCTTTTCCTTTATTCTTGGGAGCTTTATCGTGCAGATCTTCGGGAGAGTAGATCCTGCCACTCCTAGTCATGCCCCCAAGTCCAGCGATGTTGGAGATATCGCTGTCGGCAGAAGAATGGACGTCGTATATCCATGGCACAGCCTTATTTGTTTTGTAGGGGAAAGGCCTTGGAGCGATGATCCTTAACGGTGTCGGACCTTCCCTTTCGTCTGTCTTGATTACCAACAACGGAGTCGCCGTGTGCTTGCTTGGTGCAGTTGTTAGTTTGCATTTAATGACCAATGGCGTGCGATCCATTCTGAACATACGCATCGATTATTTCTTTCTTTTTATTAATATTTATTATTAAATTACCGGGAGAGATAAATGCAAATGAATGACTATGAAATGCAAAGGCAATTGAGAGATTTCATAAATTACAAAACTTGATTTCATTGATCGTAGAAAGTGTACAACTTATCATACAATGCTTTGAAGCAATTTTTTACAATATAAGAAAAGCCGATAAAAACCCACAGGCGGGTTCATTTTTCTTCTCCATTCGTCTTCGGCTTCCTCCACATGGCGTGCTATTGCTTCAACTTGCATATGGACGGCTTGACCCATATCATCACTACTTTTCTGAGCGTCCTTCGCCTTTTGAGTGTGATAGTTGATCATGGCCTGCAACTCGTTAAGCTCGTCTTCGGCTCGATCCTTCTCTTCTCGGAGTCTAGCCATTTGTGCTAGTCCCTCCCTTTCCTTTTTGCGGAAATCGGAAAGGTTTGCGGTTTGTTGTTGAGCAACTTCCCGCCATTGTTGTGCGTCGGATCGAGTCAAGAGCAGATCGTCTTGCATGTTCTTGATCAACTGTGCCTGCCTTGCATGTTCGGCTTCAAGGTGTGCTATCTTTGCGTTGACTTCTTGGAGTTGACTACTCGGTTCAACCTTTGGCATTTTGGATGCCCGAGTAATCTCCTCATTGAGGTTAGCACACTCATCTTTGAGCCGCTCTATCTCGTGGTCTTTCTTCTTGCATTGCCTTTGAAGACCATCAATAGTAAAACTGGATTCTTCATTTTTCTCTTCAAGAACTCTCATTTGAGCTCCCATAATTTCCAGCTTTTTGGTTAAGGCGTCGACTTGTTCTTGCAATGCCTTCCTTGTTGCTGTGGTTGCACAAGAAGTGGATGGTTGAGGCACCCCCCTCTTGCTCCTCCATTCCTCATAATCAATGGAGACGGATACCCGAGGCTTTCCAAGCTCGAGATCTCCCTCATAGGTTGGTCTCTCCCACGCTTTCATGACAGCGTGCATGTCCTTCTGATGCTCATAATCAAAAGAGAAACACAACCCTCCAAGCTCCTCTATAGTAGGAATGATCTGAGTCCTCATCAGTTGCCTCATAACCAATCTTGGTGAGTAGGCTATGCAACCTCTGAGGCCCATTAATGGTATGCTTGGATAACTGCCGCATCTCATCAATACATTGCTTGGACGGAACCAAGGGCAAACCCACGTGAAGTGTTCAATACTCCACTGTTCCATCTCCTCCTTCCACTCGGAAGCATATCGGCGGCGTACGGGGATCTTCGAAAAACTTCTCAACGGATCGGGCAAAGTCCCCATATGACTAAAGGCATAAAAGTGTGTGATGCCCCACACATACAACAAGGAGGTGCAGCATCGAATGGTTTTTCCTTGCTTCTGTTGAGACAAATGAACAGAGAGCAAGGTGTCGGCAAGAATGGCAGGTATGGGACTCTTCATGTGTACGTCCCAAGCGAAGAAAGCGTCCATCGCAGCATGGTCCACTGTGTTAGCGTAAAAGGGGAAAAGGATCATCCCAAATACAGCTAACGCTAGAGTTTTGTTGAAAGCTAACCAATCTCCCTCACCAGCCAAGGAAGAAAGGTGGTCTTCAATCATAGCAAGCTTCCAACCTTTAATACTGCCGTTCCCCACTAAGGCAGCTGATCGTGATGGTAATTTGACCTGAGTGGCAACTCTCTCCACGGCCACATGGTTATCATGAAAGATATAGACCCCGGCTGATTTGGGCCATCGTAGCATGAGCTCGTACTCCTCGAGAGTAGGAACTAGGTCAAACTGGGGGAACTCGAAACAATGTAGATCGAGACTCCAAAAGTGGACCAATGCTCTCAGAAAAGATGGATCTACACAAATCTTCATCAAGTCGAGAACTCGTCCATAGGATTTTTCAAACTCCAAACGAGCCTCTCGTGGCATCAAGGTACAGAGGTGATCCAACCTCTCGGCACGGTACAATAAGAAGTCCACTTTCTTCAATTGCCCTTGCACTCCTCTAGATCCCTCCATGATCTACAATAAAATGCATGATATGAGATGATGGAGATGAATATGCATGCATAGTGTTTATTTAACTAAGCATTATCATGTTTTTGGGATTTTCCTAACATGATGCATGATATTGCTTGGTTTGGGTAAATATCATTTTTTTTTGTATCTTTTTGTATTTTTGGGTGAAAAGGGAAACTACCTATATGAATGCAATGAAGGTAGACGTTAACACCATGTACTTAGAAGATCCTTATTCCTATTTATTATTATTTTTTAAAAGAATAGGAATGTTGTATGTTTAAAGAAATGCAATGTATGCTCAAACAATTTCACATAAACAATGCACAAACAATTCACTCATCCACGAACAGTCACGAGCGAATCACGAGGTAGGGGTCTCCTGCAGAAAAGTGCATATTCAAGGAGGATCTAACTGTTCTCACTTGGTCAAAGGCCCCCAAGGTGCCCCCATTATAGGGACCCAATTCCTCTCGTCGTAAGTCGATGGAAAGTTCCAACGCACTGTCGGACTTGAGTTCATGGTTATCACCTTGAGTGATGTTTTTCCGACAACGGTCTCGTAGGCTCCTATAGACCCATTCAACCGGCCGTACTAACATCCACTCCCTATGGATTACCACTCATGCCCCCGGGTATAGAGGGAACTGTTGTGTGCAAAGGTTTGTGTGCAATTTATTTCAAACAATTACGGAAATTTAAACAAACAACAGTTATTTAAAGCCAAATATATAAAGCATGTTATTATACAAGCAAGGGGTAATGAAGTAATTTTTAACTATTATTTGTTAAAAACAATCTGTCACTAAATGGGACTGACTCTCGAAGCTTCCCCAGTGGAGTCGCCATCTGTCGCCACCGGCCCGAAACGGGCCTCGGCGGTCGCGAAGACGGTCGAGCTCGCTTATTATTTTAGTTTTGAAAATGTATTGGATTATTAGAACGACTTGTTCTCAAACTGAGACCTTGTCGATCCTATCCAATTTATTTATTAAAACGTCTCACCAATCCATATTAATCCCAAGCAGGACCCTCCATGGATTAGTGGTTTTCGTAAAAGGAGGGTTCGTGGAGTCGCCACCAATGTTTTACTCAAAACATTGGAAAAAGGGATAAGGCAATTGATTTTATAAATCAACTTTGGCCATTACAACCAGAGTTGGGTAAGGGAGTCGGTTACGCGTGGGGAAGGTGTTAGCACCCCACAGCGCCCCTTTCGGGTTCCCTATGACAGATTATTTTTTAAAATAACAGCGTAAAATTACTAAATTACCCCTATTTATTCTAAGCAATTATAAATTAACTATCTACATGATGACAGTTTAAATATGCACACAGAAAGCAGTAAAAGGAAGGATTTAAGAAGAAACCTCTTGAAGCGTGCTTTTATATATTGAGTAAAACTGGGAAGCTTTTTGGCGTTCCCTCGCTCTACAAGCTCGCTCGCTCCTTCTAAAAACTTTTAACTATGGAAATCCGGAGGATTTCCCTTCGACTAGGTTCGATCCTCAAGCAAAATGGCTCGGGGCTCAAGAACTTCGTCGGATCAACTCTCCGAGTGATTTCTAGGGCAGAACACTGCTCAAAAACCCCAGAATACTCAAGGAGAGGGTTAAAACTATGTGAAAAAGTGTGGAATGACGTCCAATTGACGTCATATTTATAGGGAATAGGCGCAATACGGCCTACAGAAGCAATACGGCCGTATTGAAATTTTTGAACTTCAATACGGCCGTATTGAGTTCAATACGGCCGTATTGAAATTCAGAAATTTCAATGCGCCCGTATTGAGTTCACTGCGGCTGTATTGAAGCTTCAATACGGCCGTATTGGTTTCAGTACGGCCGTATTGAAGTTTCAGAAACTTCAATACGCCGTATTGAGTTCACTGCGGCCGTATTGAAGCTTCAATACGGCCGTATTAAGTTCAGTACGGCCGTATTGGGCTTCATTCCCTCCACTTCCTTATTTTGAGCTATTCTAAGACCTCTAGACCTACAGAGAACCCTCCTAGGGCCTTCCAGGAGTCCTTCTGGCTGATCTTCCTTCAGTCTTCGAGAGTCTTCAAGCTTTATTTCCGACCCGGACAATTTTAGGGGTCTACAGCGCGTGTTCGAGGTCGTCCTGCACTACGGTGCCGAGCTCGGAGCTCGGCTTCGCAGTACGGATAGTACACTAGCCCCCCGAGCTCCGAAGACCGTAGGTCGAGGAGTTAAGACCGAGCTCGTCAGGGAGCAGTGACCTTTCGCGTATGCTTGCCTGTCAAGATGCCATGTGTTGCAACTGTCGCCTCGTTGTCGAGAACGTGCAGGCGACGTGGTAACAAGATTGTATTTTTATCTGTTTGATGACGTTGCCTCTTTGGGCCGATGTGGTATCCATGTTTCATGGCCGAGCTGAGGAACTCGGCAATGATGAGTTTACTGCTTGGTCAGGCTGGTAAACCTTTGATTGAGTCAATAGATTGGTGAGGGACAAGTCGACAACTTGGCTGGCCAGTACACTTGCCCCCCAAGCACCGAGTGATGTAAGAGCGAAGGGGCTTCTGAGGAGATCCTAAATTTGTTGTTTGAAGGTTCAAGCTCGACCTTGGTTAAGAAAATGTGATCTCAAGGTTTGGACTCGACCTTGGCATATCAAGGTTTGAACTCGACCTTGGTTAAGAAAATGTAGTCTCAAGGTTCGGACTCGACCTTAGCATATCAAGGTTCCAACTCGATTTTGGTTAAGAAAATATGATCTCAAGGTTCAGACTCGACCTTGGCATATCAAGGTTCGAACTCGACCTTGGTTAAGAAAATATGATCTCAAGGTTCGGACTCGACCTTGGCATATCAAGGTTCGAACTCGACCTTGGTTAAGAAAATGTGATCTCAAGCTTCGGACTTTCGACCTTGGTTAAGAAAATATGATCTCAAGGTTCGGACTCGACCTTGGCATATCAAGGTTCGAACTCGACCTTGGTTAAGAAAATATGATCTCAAGGTTCGGACTCGACCTTGGCATATCAAGGTTCGAACTCGACCTTGGTTAAGAAAGTATGATCTCAAGGTTCGGACTCGACCTTGGCATATCAAGGTTCGAACTCAACCTTGGTTAAGAAAATGTGATCTCAAGGTTCGGACTCGACCTTGGCATATCAAGGTTCGAACTCGACCTTGGTTAAGAAAATGTAGTCTCAAGGTTCAGACTCGACCTTGGCATAACAAGGTTCGAATTCGACCTTGGTTAAGAAAATATGATCTCAAGGTTCAGACTCGACCTTGGCATATCAAGGTTCGAACTCGACCTTGGTTAAGAAAATATGATCTCAAGGTTCAGACTCGACCTTGGCATATCAAGGTTCGAATTCGACCTTGGTTAAGAAAATATGATCTCAAGGTTCGGACTCGACCTTGGCATATCAAGGTTCGAACTCGACCTTGGTTAAGAAAGTATGATCTCAAGGTTCGGACTCGACCTTGGCATATCAAGGTTCGAACTCGACCTTGGTTAAGAAAATGTGATCTCAAGGTTCGGACTCGACCTTGGCATATCAAGGATCAAACTCGACCTTGGTTAAGAAAATATGATCTCAAGGTTCGGACTCGACCTTGGCATATCAAGGTTCGAACTCGACCTTGGTTAAGAAAATGTAGTCTCAAGGTTCAGACTCGACCTTGGCATAACAAGGTTCGAATTTGACCTTGGTTAAGAAAATATGATCTCAAGGTTCGGACTCGACCTTGGCATATCAAGGTTCGAACTCGACCTTGGTTAAGAAAATATGATCTCAAGGTTCGGACTCGACCTTGGCATATCAAGGTTCGAACTCGACCTTGGTTAAGAAAATATGATCTCAAGGTTCGGATTCGACCTTGGCAAGTCGTCATGGTTAATGTGCCAATACCGAAAATGTATGGGAATGAAGTTGCTTTGTTGATTTATTTCTAAGGTGTGCCTCGTTAAAACCTTCCTTGGCCAAAAATCCTTTTCTTTAGTGGGAAAAAAGGCTGAGGAGGAAAAAAGAGTACATCACCTGAATTTACAAGTTAAGAGAAATAAAATTTGAGGTGGGTGAAATTTCAAGTTCCAAATTTTCCTTTGGAGGGGTTTGTTCTTGCTTCTCCCCTTAATCGCCAAACACGGTCGCCAACTTTAAATGTTCGTGGCCTGACCTTGGTCTTGCTTTCCTTGTGGTTTGTCGCGAATTGCCTTGCGGAACTCGGGATGCTCCTCCATCTGGATGTACCCAGCAGTGCGAGCTCGGAGCTCGTCCATGTCGGGAGAAGGTCAACGGCAAAGGCTATCAAAGAAAGGTCCTGGCTTCAACGCCATGAGCACGGAGTGTAGTGCGACCTCGGGATTCAGATTTTGGATCTTTACCGAGATGGCGGCGAATCGTTCCATGAACGTCCGGAATGGCTCGTCGTCACTCTGTCTGAGACTGGCCAGGGCAGCTGATGTTGTGTGATGAGGTCGACTCGTCGCATATTGTGCTGTGAACCGTCTGACCAGGGTGCCGAAGCTGTCAATTGACTTGGCAGGTAGCTGGGTGTACCAGTTGAGCGCGACCCCTTTGAGCGAGGTCAGAAAAACCCTACACAATATAGCATCATTGTTAGTGTAGAGGTTTACCTGTGTTGTATATAGGTCGATGTGCTCGTCGGGGTCCGTCCTGCCATCATAGCGATCGAGGTGGAGAGGCTTCCAACCCTGAGGGAGTGGTGTCTCCATGATGCCATCCACAAAGGGATGACGACGGAAGGTTGCTTGACCCCCTGTGACATGAGTTGGGGCTTTGCTGACTTCATGGACCGACGTGTTCGTCGGAACATGAGACCGGTGCGTGGCAGGTCGTGGAGTCGGTGCCCTAGTCGTAGTTCGGGGCTGAGAGACCGAGTGCCCTTCTTCCTCGTGGAGGTTGCTCGCCTCAGGAGGATGATCAGAGGGGCGCCGAGGGAGCTGGGCGCGAATCCGCTCGTTTTCAGCGCGTAGCGCCGCTAGATCAGCTTCATTGGCGGTCCGCATTGCCGCTAGGTCAGTTTCGTGTTGGGCACGCATTCGCAGATCGGCGTCGTGTTGCTGCCGCATCTGTTCAACCTGGTCAATCAGCCTCCTCAATGTGGCTTCGTTGTCCATGGTAGTTGAGTGATTTGCGTCGTCTGTTGCGCGTCTGCTATGGCTTTTGGTGAATACCATAAGCGTGGCCGATAAGAGCTGTCTTGATCGGCCCCACGGTTGGCGCCAAATTTTCATACCAAAAATCTGCTGTAGAGCTGATCCGCCAGGTAAGATCGGTGAGCCTCCTTCACTGGTACGCTTGATGCTCCAAGATGGGGGTGGTACCTGCAAAAGAGACTCCAATACTAAAGTTAGGGTTTGTATGAGTGTGAGTCTCGTATAAATAATGCACGTACCTTGGTGTGAATTAGGGTTGTGTTGGGCCTTGGGCCCGATATCAGTTATGATCTGATTAGGATGACGAGCTGACGTCACACAGCGCGTGTCCGAGGTCGTCCTGCACTGTGGTGCCGAGCTCGGAGCTCGGCTTCGCAGTACGGATAATACAAATATATTACTCCGATGTCTACTTAATAATGATTTGTTATTATGATAATGAAATACGTCAATTCATCAAATAAAAATAATAGAATTCAATATTCAAAGTGTTTACAACTATTTACAAGATTCACTATTGTTAAAAAAATAATAAAATATGATGGAAAACGAATTTCACATATAATATTAAAAGTCTAACTCCTAATGTAAAACTAAAAGTGATGACTATCAACTCATACGAATAATCAATCTCACAACTATGCACGTGGTGAAGCCTAATATAAGATTAATTGAAAGAATTACATTTTTACATCTAACTTAAATTATTTATACATATATCTTTTTTTAATTTCTCTAAATTCTTTTAATATATATATATATATATATATATATATATATTACTTAAAATTTAAATATTTATACAACATATGAGATATTTTGTTATCAAATTAAGAATCCATATTCACTTCAGAACGTTCTAATTATGTTATTTTATATTTTTCTTAAAGATGTATGTTATCCTTTTAACTACTTTTTTCTTCTGCATGCAAATTTAAATTCTTCCAATATATTATACATATTATTACATAAGTTTAAACATACTTTAATATAATTTTTAATTAATCTCAAGAAGTAATTTTGTTGTTTTATAATTGTAAATATTGAAATCAAATTTATTTTATTAAAACTTTACACCTCACATTAATTGCAAATATTAATTGTATATGAAGGGAATGGGTCATACGAATGTTGAAGAATGGCGTCAGCTCTATGTCAAGTAATGCAAACATTACGTTTCACTTTCAAATTTTAAATTCCCAAACCCCCTCCTACCTACGGCACGTGGCACTTGCTATTGAAAATGACACATTATTCTGATAAGATTGTTGATTTTTGTTATAAAAGGAAGAAAAAGTAGAGAGGAGAAACAAGACACTACGAGATGGAGAAAAGAATCTGACAGGTGTATTATCTTTGGGAGAGGACTAACCTATTTATAAGTACATGTGGTAACTGAACAATTACGCAATAAAGAGAATAATACATAACAGAAATATAAATGGAAATGATTGATAATGAATATTGGCATCCACTAATTAAGCCACTAATTATTATTCATAACACTCTCCCTTGGATGTTCAATATTTAGAATGTGCCTCATTAAAACCTTAGTAGAAAAAACCCTGTGGGATAAAAACCTAGTGAAGGAAAAAGAGTACATCATTCATAAATATTTATTTCTCCCCCTCATGCATACAATCTTTAAGACGACAGAGTCCAATCTTGTGTATCAACTGTTCAAAAACTTTTCTTGGAAGTGACTTTGTAAAGAGATCTGCTAGGTTGTCATTTGAGCGGACTTGTTGAACATTTATATCACCACTCCTTTGAAGATCATGAGTAAAAAAGAATTTTGGTAGAATATGCTTTGTTCTATCTCCCTTTATGTATCCATCTTTCAACTGTGCAATACATGCATCATTATCTTCATATATAACTGTTGAGTTATTTTTCCAGAAGATAAACCACAAGTTTCCCGTATGTGTTGAATCACAGATCTTAGCCAAACACATTCACAACTTGCCTCATGTAATGCTAAAATTTCAGCATGATTAGATGAAGTGGCTGATATGGTTTATTTTACAGATCGCCATGAAATGACTGTACCACCACTTGTAAAAAAAAATATCTTGTTTGTGATTTACCATTATGAGGATCTGACAAATAACCTGCATCTGCATAACCATTTAGTTCTGGTTTGGAAACATTTGAATATAATAACCCCATATCTATTGTACCTCTAAGATAACGAAGGGTTTGTTTAACTCCATTTCAATGTCTTCGTGTAGGTGAAAAACTATATCTTGCTAACAAATTATCAACAAATGCTATATTAAGTCGTGTATAATTAGCAAGGTACATTAATGTTCCTATAGCACTAAGATATGGTACTTCGGGACCAAGTATTTCTTCATCCTTTTCTTGGGGTCTAAATGGATCTTTGTTAACATCTAATGATCTTACAACCATGAGAGTGCACAATGGATGTGATTTGTCTATATAAAACCTTTTAAGCACCTTTGTTATATAAACTTCTTGATGCACAAGAATTCTATTTTCTAAGTATTCAACTTGCAATCCTAGACAAAACTTTGTCCTTCCTAAATCTTTCATTTCAAATTCTTTCTTTAAGCAATCTATTGCTTTTGAAAGCTCTTCAAGAGTTCCAATAATGTTTATGTCATCTACATAAACTACAATTATGGCAAATCCATTTTCAGATATTTTTATAAATATACACGGACAAATTGGATCATTTTATATCCTTCTTATAACAAGTATTCACTTAGTCGATTATACCACATACGACCTGATTGCTTTAGCCTATATAGGAACTTATTCAATTTGATCGAATAATCTTCTCTAGAAATTGCATTGTCAGGCAAATTAAATCCTTCTGGGAGTTTCATATAAATGTCGGCATCAAGAGAGCCATATAAATATGTTGTAACTACACCCATTAGATGTAAATTATGTTTTTTCATGTACAACCAAACTAATTAAATATCAAAAAGTGTTTACATCCACTACAGGTGAATATGTCTCTTCAAAATCAATACCAGGTCTTTGTAAAAACTTTAAGCAACTAGTCTTGCTTTGTATCTCACAATTTCACCAATTTCATTTCGTTTTTGCACAAAAACCCATTTGTATCCAATTGGTTTTACACCTTTTGGTGTACGTGGTACTGGTCCAAAAACCTTTCACTTAGCAAGCAAGTCTAATTCTGCCTCAATTGCACCTTTCCATTTTGGCCAATCATTTCTTTGTCGACAATCGTTGATGGACTTTGGTTCTTGATCCTCAATATCATTTATTTTATTTAGCACTATATTATATGCAAACACATCATCAATATTGACATTGTTTCGATTCCATCATATTCCATTCATGACATAATTTATTGAGATCTCTTCATTTTCAATAATTTCAGGTACCTGAGTTTCTCCTGGAACTGAAATATTAGTTATGTCAGAGGAATCTTTTTGAGTTTTTACATTCTCAATTTGTTCATTTTGCTCTTTAGCTCCCTTTTTTATTCGAGGATTCTTATCCTTGGAACCAATTGGTCTACCACGCTTCAGGCGTATTTGTGACTCGTTTGTAGTATTAAATTGTCCAACAGGGACTTCGACTCTTATTGGAGCATTAGCCGCTGGTACATATGAATTAGTCACCCTTTTTGGATCTTTGAATACATTTGGTAATTGGTTGGCTAGATTTTGCAAATGAATTATCTTTTGAACTTTTAGTTCACATTGTTTTGTACGAGAATCAAAATGAGATAGTGATAATTCATTCCAACTAATATATTTTGCTAGCTATTTGCGTTCTCCCCCTAATGTTGAGAAAATCAACTCATTAAAAGAATGATATGTGAATTCACTAGCATTATCCAAACAAATTTTTTTAATTGGATAGTCAGGAAAATGAGCTCTTAATCTAATTAGTTGAGCTAATAATCTCGCAAACGTCTAGTTGCGAATTGATAATAAACAAACATGTGACCATCTTGTTGATGCATCAATTAAAATCATAAAATATCTAAATGATTCACATGGGGGTGTATTGGTCCACAAATATCACCTTGTATCCGTTCTAAAAATAAGATAGATTCATCCCCAATTTTTGTTGGTGATGATCTGATTATTAACTTCCTTTGGCAACAAGCAGTACATGAGAACATATTTAATTGAAGAGTCTCCTGGTTCTTCAATAAATGTCCACATGAATTTTCAATTATTTTTCGCATCATAATAGTCTTAGGGTGACCCAACCGGTCATGCCAAACTTCAAATTTATTTTGATTTGTAAACTTCTGGTTTACAATAGTATGTGTTTCAACTGTATTAATATACGTGCAATACAGTTCATAGGAAAAAACAAATAATTTTTTGGCTAAATACCTATTTTGGTCCCTTATAATCTTTTTTTGTTTCAATGTAGTCCCTCATTAATTTTTGGTCTCAATTTGGTCCCAAACTAATTAATTGGTTTCAATTTAGTCCCTAATAAATTAATTGGTTTCAATGTGGGACTTTCGTCTAAATTTCTTTAATGGAGTTAACTGTTGCATAGGTGGATGCCACGTGGATGCCATGTGGATGCATAGATGGATGCCACGTAGATGCCACGTGGATCCCAATTTTTTGAAAACACCTGGAACTAGAACGGCCCGTTCTGGTTCACTTTTGGTGTGTTAATTTTGCATCCGGAACGGCCTGTTCCAGGTGCAAAATTAACACCCTAAAAGTGCAACCAGAACGGCCCGTTCTGGTTTTGGAACGGGCCGTTCTGGTTCTAGACTGCTAAACATAAACGATCAATGATTATAGTTCACAGTTGTGCAACGGGCCGTTTTGGTAATATTGTCAATGGAAATTGATAACTTCAATTGCTAAACAGTTAGGCTATACAATGTATTATTAAAGACAATGTAATGTATCACTAAAAGATGAACCACTTACTATCAAATTGACACTATACAGTAAAGGATGAAACGACACTATACAGTAAATGATGACATGACATTATTAATTATATTTTAATTATGCTGTTATATCTAATATAATAAATATATTAATATTTTTTTTTATATTTTATTTTATTGTTTAATTATTTTTTATTTTGTGGTAAAATTATTTTCATTTTTAATGAAGAAAAAATTTACTTACTTCAATAGTAAGTCTTCATAGATTTATTGTATTTAATAATTAATGTTCTATATCAAATTTTTAAGAATTTAATTGTTAAATTAAAAAAAATTTCATCTATAGATCAAATTTATAAAAAAATTTTAAAAAATTAAAAATCATATAATACTTCGTTAAATTAATTTAAACTAACATATAAAATATTTTTATTTTAAATGAATGTAAAAATTTAAAGGACACTTAAATATTTCTTCAGATAGAAAGAGAAAAAGAAAAAGTTATTACTCTATTTATAAGGCAATTGTATTTTATAAAAATAAGTAATTTTAAAATTTTTACCATAAAAAAATATTTTTCAAAATTATTACATTTTTTAATAAATTTAATAAATAATATTCTATTATCAGTTTTGGAACGGGCCGTTCTGATTTCAGAACGGCCTGTTCTGGTTTCAGAACGGCCCGTTCTGGTGTAATCTTGGTGTGTAAATTTTTCATTTGGAACGGCCTGTTTCCGATACAAAATTACACACCAAAGCGCATCCAGAACGACCCGTTCTGGTTTCAGAACGGGCCGTTCTGGTTCCAGGTGTTTTCAAAAAAAATTTCATCCACGTGGCATCCACCTATGCATCTAGGTGGCATCCACGTAGCCAATAGTTAACTCCGTTAAAAAAATTTGGACGGAAGTCCCACATTGAAACCAATTAATTTATTAAGAACTAAATTGAAACCAATTAATTAGTTTGGGACCAAATTGAGACAAAAAATTAATGAGGGACTACATTGAAACAAAAAAAGATTATAAGGGACCAAAATAGGTATTTAGCCTAATTTTTTTAATACTTCCTTTTTATTCAAGTGGAGTTTCATGATATAAAAATATTCTACATTTCTTTCATTGTTTGTTTCAATATGAAACTATTTAAACGAATATTCTTGAAACTCAATAAGTTTCTGTAAGACTTGCATTTTTAATATGCAACTTCGTGTCTTTCAGTAATAATATATTAGCTCTTCTGGAGCCTTTAATTATATTTGTAGTATCATATAACATTAATTTCTCGCATTATTAAATATGAGAAGACAAAAATTAATACATTAGAACATTCATTTCAGGGAATGAAATAATGCTAGTTAAAACAGTCTCTTGCATAAAAAATCTCAATATTTTGTTTTAATCTTCAAGAGACAATAAATCAACTAAGGATATTTCTTAATCCTTTTTTTTTATATGAAAAAATATTGCTACTTCTAGAGCAAAACAGATATACAAAAAATATAATACATTTTTCAAATTGAGAAATCATTATAAAAATGACATTCTTGTTATGTATCTTTAGACATCAATTTAATATCAAAATCTACACTAATTTTTTTTTTTTCATATCATCTCATGTATATTATCTACAAATAAATGCTTCATACAAAAAAAAAATTAATATCTCACTAACACTTTATTTTATCATTTTAGGAAATGAATGATACAACACAATCATATATTCATTTGAAGAAAAAAAAATCATAACTTATTTATGTCTTTCTTTATAAAAAAAAAGTGTCTTTCTCATTATACTTATTAAAAAAAATCATCTAATAAAAATATATTTATGTTATTGCTAGGCTGACTTTAAGGAGAAAAAAATAGTGCTAAAAATTAGGGAAATTATTCTCCTTATAAATGTTGTATCGAAAAATTAAGGAAATAAACATTGATCATAATTTCATTAAATTCTATATTTATGTACAAATCACAATCAAAATTAAAATAATAGACGCATAACATTATGAAAACAAATAATATCAATTATATCAATAGGATTTGAAACCAAACCCTTTAAGATTCAATTACGTAACACATGAGTTCAATTACATGACAAGTTGCTTATTTCAATCAATTTAATCATGAACAATATCAAATTACAGATGTAGGAAAACTCATAATCTTTTCAAGACATCACAAAAAACCTAAATAGGCTTGAGGACACGCTTCGCTAGTCATAATTTTTATATATGTGCCTCAAATATCATTCAACATTATAATTATGACATTTACAAAATTATACCACTTCCGGTGATGACCTCATTCATATCAAAGGATCAAATACAATGTAATATATTTATATCAAAATTTTCACTTCTGGTTAAATTTATTTTATTTTTCACTTTTCATATTATTTTCTCACTTCTAGTGAGAAAATTTATTCCTTCAATTTCATTTTTTTTCATCACTTTCCCACTTCTGGTGAGAAAAAAGAAAAAAGAAAGAAAAAAATAATAAAGTAAAAGAGGTTGAACATTCTTCTTTGATATTGTCTTCTAGACAGATTTCAAAAATGTATGAAGAATTTCTTTATTTAATAGTGTCTTCAGAACTACTATAATGTCTTCAAGAGTACTTTGATTCGGAACAATGTAAACAATACAAATATTTGATAAAATTCTTATTGTGAAAAATGAATAGCTAACCTTGAAATATTTGTCTTGAAAAATATGACTTTCTTCAAGAAAATTCTTCACAACTTTCTCTTGTAGTTCCAACAACAATAGATGAAAGACTATCGTGCTGATAACGTGTTATAAAAGGAAGAAAAAGTAGAGAGAAGAAACAAGACAGTATGAGATGGAGAAAAGAATCTGACTGGTGTATTATCTTTGGGAGAGGACTAACCTATTTATAAGTACATGTGGTAACTGAACAATTACGCAATAAAGGGAATAATACATAACAGAAATATAAATGACAATGATTGGTAATGAATATTGGCATCCACTAATTAAGCCACTAATTATTATTCATAACAATTTTTTTTATTGGAAATATGTTTTTTTTTTATTATTATGTTAAGCGTAAACTTGATAATTCATCTTTTGTTAAACAATTTGATTGGTCACAATTAAAATTGCTTTTCTCTCTTTCAATCATCTTTATCCATTTATAAAATTTAAACTAAAAAATTTGGTTGAATAATTCAAGCTCATAATATTATTGGATAAGAAGTCAATGACACATTGAAAATCTTTCGATCAAATATCACTATTTATTTAGTGTTTAGTTGAAACTTATTAGTGTTTAAGTTAACTTAAAACTGTATTTGTCTAAGAGTCGGCAAAGATTCACCAAAGAAATTTCACCTCGAGTACCAATAAATCCCCTTAAATAGGTATGCTACAAAATAGATTTTTGTGGTCACAAGAGATATTGAACATGTATTATAGAAAATACAAACTTGAATTGGATCTTATACCATTTGTGCTAACACACCATGAAGATCAAGCTTAATTTTATTTAAATTAATAAGGACACGTGAGTGGATTTGTTTCTCTCTCTCTTTAATTTATATAATATTATAAAAGTTATTTTTTTATCAAAGTATTCACTTGTTTTTTTCTCCAAAACTTGATTCTTTTTTCTCTTTTATATTTATATTTTTCAAAAATTTAAAATTATTTATACTTAATTTTAGTTCCATCTTAAGTCACAAAGTATATTGAAATCAAAATATGCATTCATAAAACACCCTTTTAATAGCCCAAGTTTTCTAAAATTATTAAAATGATATATATTTTGATTAACTAAAGGGTTTTATAAGATATTTTAGAGGTTTTTTAATAATTATGAGTATTTTAAATAATAAATATTTGTAAAAATTATTTTGTATAATATTTATTAGAAAAATATTATTTTTATGATATTTTATTATAATAAGTATTTTGAGAAAATATGTGCTTTTATTATAATTGTTTATATATTTTATTTCAAAATAATTGTGTTGGGAGAAATATACTTATATATATATATTATATTTTTTAATTATCAATTATTGTACTTTGTGTAATTATTTGGATTAGGAGAAATATGTTTATTTTATATATTATTTATTTATTTATTTATAAGTTTTAATATTTTAGGGAAAGGAAAATATTATTATGATTAAAGTACGGGAAGAGAACTAGAGCTTGTAGGAGAACACCCTAAAATCCACGTCCTTCATCAAACGTTCTTATTGAAGTAAAAGGGGAGTGAGTAGTCTCACTCTGGGTGTGAGATGTGAGATATATTTTGGGTAGTGTGATTAACTCCCAATCTCTTCTCTATTGCTTATATTGTATGAAGGGGGTTTCCCCAATTAATTATATTATGTGTTTTTTTTTCTTCATATGATTCCTTATTGTTCTATTTGATGTTGTATAGTTGTAGATGTGTCTAATTTCGTAATTAAACATTTAATTGTGAAGGTTGGATTGCCTGTGGGTTCTTGTGAGAATCCTAAATTATTATTGTGTGATTAGTTAATAGGGGTGTGTAATTAGAAAGTGAAATTAATGTTGTATTTGAGTAACTGATGGTATAATAGAGTAATATTAGACTTTAATCTATGTTTTTATCGATTGGTTTGGGAGAAAAGAGTTTGGGTGTGAGTTGTACCTTGTTTTGAAAATTCTAGGATGAACATACTTTGGTATTTATATGATTTCTCTATGTGTAATTAATAAAATTGAGTTTTGATTATTGGGTTAGAAAGTAGACATTTGGCGTTGCAGTTTAGATTGAAAAATCATATGAAAATGTTAAGGAATGACTGAGTTATTTGAGTTAAAAGATGAACCTTATATTTTGTGTGCGAAATGTAACCTTCATACGTTGTAAGTATTTGATTTTACGAATGGTTTGAGGTACTTATATCAATATCTAGGAAAGATAAATCCTAGGAGAAATTAATTGTTAATAAGTTATGATGTAAGTTTATTGTTAACAACTTGAGGTGTTTTGATGATAGCAATCTAAGGACTTAATGTGTGATATTGATAAGGCTGCTAGACTAGTTAAGCTAATATTTTAAATACTTAGTTCATTGATCTCTTAGTGATTATGATCAATGTGTTAACGTATGATTAGATGATCTCATAATGATTCTATATTTTTTTTTTTGATTAAATAATGATTCTATATTTAGGTGTATCAAATGATGTCATGTAATCATTATACTACCAAATGTTGATAATTGGTTATAACATATAAGCATGCTATTGATATGATATATTGTGAGATTTTATGAATTGATTAATGTGCTTTAACATTGATACAATTGATGTGTATGGATATTGTGATGGTCATATGATGAGAAGTTTAAGTGAGGCTTAACCATGATATGATATGATAAGATGTGTGATATGTATGAGATCATGTGAAATGGTATGCATAAAGTTTGTTTGCCATGCATCATGTGCATAAAAGTGTTTTTAAGGATATAACATGAAATACACCACCAGGAAATACCTCCTTGTGTAAAAGCTTGAGGATCAATCCTTGGGGATAGTTTGATTTAGAAGTCTCAATCTTGCCCGTTATATGATGAGATGTATCTTATATGACTTAGCTATTCCGACCAGACCCTAATAATATATTCTTCTAGTGAGATTTCACTGAAGGTGTGACTCGACATATACTCCTAGACTACTTTTTGTGTATTACTAGCAATAATGCACAAGTGTGATATGTGATATTTTTACTTGCATCACATGCATAACAACATGTAATCCATGTCTATTGCATAATGCATCTTAATGTTATGTGGTATTTATTTGTTACATTGTAAATGAATGGAATATGTTATATGATCGATATGCTTATGTTATGTTGATATATGTCTTGTTTGTATTTGGTTGCTCAAGTACATCTTATGCTGTGAGACAGAGTGAGATGTTTCTCATTTCTCTTGTTTTTGTGTTGCACTTCTTGTCTGTTGTTGCAGGTGATCTTTAGCATGATGTTGATGATGTTGGTGACAAGGCTTAGTTCTTATAGAAAGGTTATGCTCTAATAGAATGTGACATTGGGACTTAGTTTGCGATTACTTTCTTTTGTCATGTTTTGAGATAATTGTTAGTTTTTTGTAATAAATTTCATTGAGATTTTAATTGATTTTGTTTTATTAAAAATGTGATATCTTTTATGTAGAACATGTTGAATTTTATTTATGAATAACTTTTCTCTTCTGTTTTATTTATTCGTGTATTATGATATGCGGAGTAGAAGGTATCACACCTTTAAATTATTATTCTTTATTTATAAATTCTATTAATTTTTAAATTTTACTCTTCCAAGTCTTACAAAACAAATATATTAATTTAATTAGAATACACTAGATGCTTAAATTTTAATTAGATTAAGATTTCAACTTTTTAATAAAAATTACTTAAAAAAATGTTTAAAATAATTTTTAATTAGTTGACGGAATAAAATATTTTTCATTTTCAATTAATCCTTTAAAATTAATCTCTAAAACACTTATATAATTAAACTATAACGACCCGACTTGGTTCTTATACTATAAGGCACAACTACTAGTAGTGAAAAATATGTAACTTAAAACTATAGATATACAAATACTAGAACATGTATTATGTTGCACAGATATGAGGGAAAATCAACTAAATAAATTGATGCATTATAAATATAGTAATCCTATAATATAAACTTTACATCCTAAGTTTCCAGTTAAGCAACTACATTGTTTATACAAATCTACCACCACCAGGTAGTCAACAAAAGGACCTCCAAATGATGCACCTCTAAGTCGCCTCCACAACATCTCTGCAACCCTATCTTTTCCTTGCTCCCATACCACGTAAGATCATCGCAATCCACACCACATGGAAACACGCAAAGGTAAGCTAGAGGAAAAAGAAACAACATAAATACATCACAAGAACATCACATCATCAATTCATCTTTAGCAACACACATCCATAAGGCATCATAGTATACAACACAGAATATTTCAACATATACTTTATTACAGGACAACAACACATTTCATCATAGTTAAACACAACATATGCTTAACACAAAAACTATATTTGTCATCACACATTTTAATTAGGAGATCTCCTACAACATAGGATGAATAGTTTAAGTGGCTTGATCCTATCAAATTGACAACACAAGGTGATTTTTTTGGGCTTGCTAGATCAACAACAAATTGGATATAAATTCATAATACAACAACTCATTTTTTCGGATGTCGCCACTTAAAAGGAAGTATAGTACTAATATTAGGATAAAACAACTTGGTATGGGCCTACCATGGCATTAGCTAGCTTAACTAAGCCTTATGTGAGATTAGCCCACCGACTACCCTCCAAGTACTACAACCTTTTGATACTCAGTTAGGAACTAAGTTCCTGACTTCGTACTTTATTTAGTTGGTCACTTGTAATTAGTATAGCTCAATCTAACCCCTATACTATGATCACTTTATATACGTGTATCTTGACCTTACCCACACATAGTATCAACAAAGACCTAGAAGAGAAACAACACAACATCCATTTCAAGGGTCAACTTTCCAAGAAGGGTTTTCAACATATTAGGCTTTTGGAGCACCACAAAACAATATCCACATAATGGGATATGCAATTTATGAAAAAATCTCCTCTAGTCCTAAATGGTCAACACAGCTTAACAACATGACAACTTCTTTTAGATTCAACATAGCAACAAAATCAACGTACAACTTTATATCTCATAACGTAATCATCATAACTCATTCTCAACTCTATAATCAACTAATATCTCATCATTGGAAATTGACTTTAGAATTTTTTTTACGAAATTAAGATCCTTAAACTCTGATAAATTTTTTAAGTGTCAATAAATCCAATTCACCCCCTTCTTGGATTGTGCCATTCCTTTCTAACAATGTCTTGAACACTAAGGATTAACTTGGAAAGTTTGATTCAAAAGTGGATAAAGGCATGTTGATGGAAGCTTGCTTTGGAACTGGATTGATGTTTGATTCCTTTTCAAGTTTCTCCCTAGACCTTTGGCTCCTTGAATCTCCTTATGCTTCTCCAAGGCTTCCAATGGTGAAATAGCTTTGGATTTTAACAAAGATTGGTGAATAACACTCTTCAAGAGGCGCCACTCCTTGGAAGAGAAAAGCCACTTCAATCCTCACTACACTCTTGCTTGAAAAGGATAAGAGAATTGGATGAATATCAAAAAGGTTAGAGACTTTTGGAAGAGAAAATTTTTGAAAATTTTTTGGAATTCACTCAAATATATGATCAAAAGTGTTTACATAGTGAAGGAAAAGACTTATATAGTGAGGGAGAAGCTTGTGGTGCAAGCTAGACTAACTATGGTTCAAGGAGAACCATTGTTAGCCCTTCTTACATGTCGCCACCGGCCCAAACGGGCTTTCGGCATTCGCGAAGGATGGTTGGACTCTTTTATTGTTTTGAAAAGTATGGATTGCTAGAATGACTTATTCTCAAACTGAGACCTCGTCAAACGAGCAATTTTATTAAAATGATTCACCAATCCATATTAATCCCAAGCGGGACCCTCCATGGATTAGTGGTTTTCGCAAAAGGAGGGTTCGTGGAGTCGCCACCAATGTTTTACTCAAAACATTGGAAAAAGGGATAAGGCAATTGATTTTATAAATCAACTTTGGCCATTACAACCAGAGTTGGGTAAGGGAGTCGGTTACGCGTGGGGAAGGTGTTAGCACCCCACAGCGCCCCTTTCGGGTTCCCTATGACAGATTATTTTCTAAAATAACAGTGTAAAATTACTAAATTACCCCTATTTATTATAAGCGATTATAAATTAACTATCTACATGATGACAGTTTAAATATGCACACAGAAAGCAGTAAAAGGAAGGATTTAAGAAGAAACCTCTTGAAGCGTGCTTTTATATATTGAGTAAAACTGGGAAGCTTTTTGGCGTTCCCTCGCTCTACAAGCTCGCTCGCTCCTTCCTAAAAACTTTTGACTATGGAAATCCGGAGGATTTCCCTTCGACTAGGTTCGAATCTCCAAGCTAAGTGCTCAGAATTCCAGAACTTCGTCGGATCGACTCCCAGAGAGATTTCTAGGGCAGAACACTGCTCAAAAACCCCAGAATACTCAAGGAGGGAGTCAAAACTCAGTGAAAAAAGTGTGGAATGACGTCCAATTGACGTTATATTTATAGGGAATAGGCGCAATACGGCCTACAGGGGCAATACGGCCGTATTGAAATTTTTGAACTTCAATACGGTCGTATTGAAGTTCAATACGGTCGTATTGAAGTTCAGAAATTTCAATACGCCCGTATTGAGTTCGCTGCGGTTGTATTGAAGTGTCAATACGGTCGTACTGACTTTAGTATGGCCGTATTGAAGCTTCAATACGGCCGTATTAAGTTCAGTACGGCCGTATTGGGCTTTTTCCCTCCACTTCTTTATTTTGAGCTATTCTAAGACCTCTAGACCTACAGAGAACCCTCCTAGGGCCTTCGCGGAGTCCTTCTGGCTGATTATCCTTCAGTCTTCGAGAGTCTTCAAGCTTTATTTCCGACCCGGACAATTTTAGGGGTCTACAGCTGCCCCCCCTTTACTTAGTCGGACGGCCTTTTGGTGTATCGGCTGACAAGTAAAGGAGTTGACCCAATTGTCCGGGTGTTGTGCCGACCTTCTGACTTGTAGCGTCTTCCGGCGGAAAATTGTTGAGTAGCCTCTCCAGGTGGGTGCATACCTTGGCGCTTCTGACATCCTCGGTAGCTGAGTTTACCTTCTCCAAGGTCAACTTCACTCGACGCTCGAGCCGGAAGTTGGACATCAATGCGCCTCTGATGACGCTGATGGTTGAGTACCGCCTCTCCAGGCTTAACTTCACTCTTTGTTCGAGCCGGAAGCTAAGTACCCTTGTGACAACGGTAAGCAGTGTGAGTTTTGCCTCTCCAGGCCTTGCTTTGCTTGTTGCCCAAGCTGGAAGCTGTAAGTACCATCTCTTCAGGCTTAGCTTCACTCTTTGTTTGAGCCGGAAGCTAAATACCTTTGTGACGGCGGTGAACAGTGTGAGTTTTGCCTCTCCAGGCCTTGCTTTGCTTGTTGCCCAAGCTGGAAGCTGTAAGTACCGTCTCTCCAGGCTTAGCTTCACTCTTTGTTTGAGCCGGAAGCTAAGTACCTTTGTGACAACGGTAAGCGGTGAGTACCCCTTTTCCAGAGATAGCTTCGCTCATTGCCCGAGCCGGAAGCTGCATACCTCCGTGTTTGTGACAACGGGGTAGCGTGAATATCTCCTTTCCAGGGATTCGTGATGATTTTGTCTCCACAGTCCACGATGCTGCTTCGACGGTTGTTTTTTGACTTTGTGCCACTAAGGGCTGGATAACGCAGGGATCCGTCTAGGGGATGTGCAGTCATTCACAGGTTCCTGTGCCCCAACTTGCATTGCATTGTTGGTACCCATGGGGAATTTCTGATTCCTTGGGGTGTAGACACAGATGCTCTTTCTCTCTGAGTTGAGCGATGCCTTATGTTTGGCTGACGTCCTTTGACGTTGGTGGAGTATCCCGGTTCATCCTTATTCGGGTATCTCTTTTTGATTTTCTGATTTTTGCTGCCTCTGTGTAGGCTGTTATCCGCTGGGGATTCTGGATGTTGATTTTGTCTCCACAGTCCACGATGCTGTTTCGACGATTGTTTTTGATTTTTGTGCCACTGAGGGCTGGATAACGCAGGGATCCGTCTAGGGGATGTGCAGTTACTCATAGGTTCTTGTGTCCCAACTTTCCATTGAGTAGTTGGCGCCCATTGAGGAATTTCTGTTTCCTTGGGGTGTAGACACGAAGATGCTCTTTCTGAGATGAGCAGTGCCTTATGATTGGCTGACGTCCTTTGGACGTTGGTGGAGTATCCCGGTTATCCTTATTCGGGTAACTCTTTTTAATTTTTGGATTTTGTTGCCTCTGTGTAGGCTGTTATCCGCCAGGGGATTTTGTCATTGGTTTGTGATTGGCCTCTTCTGTTAGGCAGATCATCTTGATGTTCAATGATAGGCTGAGAGCCGGATTCCACTTGGGGAATGATTATTGATCTTTTTATGATTTTTCCTTTTGAAGGAGTGCCTCTTATGTAGGCGACTGAGGAATTGGGGTTCAGTGTTCGGCTGAGTGCCGGATTCCACTTGGGGAATATTTATTGATATATTTATTTATTTATTTATTTATTTATTTATTTATTTATTTATTTTTTTTTTTTTTGATTTTTCTCCTTTTGCAGGGATGCCTCTGAGTAGGCGATTGGGGAATGAGGGATCTTATGTATCCCAGAGTATTATTTAGGAAGCCTCTGCAGGCTTAGCCTCACTCAGCGCTTTGAGTCGGAGAGCTATCTTCCACTGAGGAAGTGTTAAGTCCCTTGACTTGTATATACTGTTTGAATGATCGCACTTCCATTGGGGATTGCGTCGGTTTTGCTTTGATAGCTCTTGCTGGGGATTTTGAATCCAAGAGCATGAGTTGAGGTTTTCTCTGGGGAGTATTATTTCTGCGAGCCTCTCCAGGCTCATTTATTCTGTACAGTTGGGGGAGTATTATTTCTGCAAGCCTCTCCAGGCTTTAGTTATTCTGAGGAAGTATTATTTCTGCAAGCCTCTCCAGGCTTAATTATTCTGAAAGAGTATTATTTCAGCAAGCCTCTCCAGGCTCAAATATTCTGAGAGTATTATTTCTGCAAGCCTCTCCAGGCTTTAGTTATGATGAAAGAGTATTATTTCGGCGAGCCTCTCCAGGCTCAATTATTCTGAAGGAGTATTATTTCGGCAAGCCTCTCCAGGCTCAATTATTCTGCGGGAGTATTATTTAGGCAAGCCTCTCCAGGCTCAGTTATTCTGAGAGAGTATTATTTCGGCGAGCCTCTCCAGGCTCAATTATTCTGTATGATTTGTTGGATTTTCTGTATTTTGCCCTTTTTTCGATTTTGGCTTTTTCTGTGTTTTTGCCTTTTTTGTTGATTTTGGCTTTTTCTGTGTTTTTGCCTTTTTTGTTGGTTTTGGCTTTTTCTGTATAGAAATGTCTCAGTTATTCTGAGAGAGTATTATTTCGGCGAGCCTCTCCAGGCTCAATTATTCTGAGAGAGTATTATTTCGGCGAGCCTCTCCAGGCTCAGTTATTTTGAGAGAGTATTATTTCGGCGAGCCTCTCCAGGCTCAGTTATTCTGAGAGTATTCTTTCGGCAAGCCTCTCCAGGCTCGGTTATTTTGAGAGTATTCTTTCGGCAAGCCTCTCCAGGCTCAGTTATTCTGAGAGTATTTTTTCGGCAAGCCTCTCCAGGCTCAGTTATTCTGAGAGTATTCTTTCGGCAAGCCTCTCCAGGCTCAGTTATTCTGTATGACGCTGTTGATTTTCTGAATCTTTGCATTTTGTTTGTTGCTGTCATACACAAGCAATTTTTCTATTTTTCCTATTTTATGCAATTGCCTCATGATGAGGTCTTTGAATGTGCAATTAATGTGCGCGATGCACAAAATGCAAGTTTAATTATTTTATTAATTTGTTTTTTTTTTTAGAAAAAATGAATGGCTCCCCCTATCCTCTTCTTCTTGGAGGAATTTTGTCATCGACGTGAGGGAGGATTTCTGTTATTGCCGATACGGCCGTTATTCATTTCAGTATGCCCGTATTGTATTGAAAATTTGTTCATAACCCTAATTTTGGTACGGGCGTACTGAACATGATACGGGCGTATTGTTTTTCTGAAGTTTATATTTTTTATTTTTTTGTTTTTTCAATAAACAGAGAATAAGTGATCTTCCATTACACCTATCATCTGTATGCATGTATGCAGTATGATGCACCTAATTCTATTTGATTCTTTTTTCAAAAGAATTAACCGATGCGTTTTTGTGTTTGGATTTTGCCATTCCTCCAGACGGACTGTGCTCTGCCGATTTCTGTTACCGAGGAATGATGCATATTTGATTTTGGTGTCATCAACCAAATGATTCTTCCCTTTCTTTAGAAGATGTGTCAACCCTCCTATTGACCACTATATCTCCATGTTTCCACTAGATTATTCAAAAATCGTTGGGACAAGAGAGAAAAGAAGGAAAGGATATATTTTCAAAAGTTTGTGTTTTAGAGGGGATTATTTTATTTTTGAAAAATTGTTTTTGTAAGCATGGATGGCCAAGGTAGGCTTATGTGTTTAGGCTTGTTCGATTAAACACTTATGAGGTTAAGCACATCTTTGTTATTAATGATTGTGTTTTGACAACTTGGATAGCTTTTCTTGAGCCCCTTGTTGAATTCAATTGATGGTACCATCATGGATTTATTCTGTTTTTTCCTTTTTTGATGGCCCTAACTTTTGCCTAAAACACCCATTTGTGATGTCTTAGCGGGCTTTTGTTTTTGTTCATTATTTTGTAACCCTAACTTTTGCCTAGGTCACCCTTTTGTGGGATTCCTAGCGGGTCTTTTGGTCTTATTTTGTAACCCTAACTTTTGCCTAGGTCACCCTTTTGTGGGATTCCTAGCGGGTCTTTTGCTCTTTAGGATTTCTTTATCCATGATGGCACTTATTGAGGCCAAGAAAAGGTGCTCCAAGTTGACACACACACTTCCACATAAAAATGATGTGGGTTTATTGATTATTAAGATGATTTTAACCTCATTCATGTTTATTCAAACAGGGTTAAAATAATGTGGTCTAGAATTTTATTGCAAGCGAGAAAAGAAGCAATAAAGAATTAATGAAGAATGATTTTATTATAATCATAATGGAAACATGTGCCCTATCGAGGCTCGGGGGTCGGGCTGTCCCCGAGGAGTGATCTCTAATAGTCACTGAGTCTATACATCCCTATCGGAAGGAGAAGGACACTTGATGACAACAGCTGGCCTTGACGTTTGTGAACCAGCCTTCCTAAAGATCTGGCTTAAAGAACGTCGAGAAGGATCTTGGTTCCTCTTCGTCCTTTGATCTTTGTTAGGGTTGTATCTTAACCCTTGTTTCCCCGGATTGTCTTTGATAATGGGTAGCTCCGGGATTCCTTGGGAGTCCTTGCCTAATTCTTGTCTTGGCAAGTATCCGTTCTTTGTGAGCGTATGAGCTACCTTCTTCATTTCTCGGGGAAACGTTTCAACATTGGCGATTTCCAATGCTTGGAAGGCGGTTTCTAGAGCTTCCTCCACTGCATCCACATAAGGTATGGTGGATGGCTTGCTGATGAGTATGTCGTCTTCAGCTTGTACAGTCACCAGCTTGTCACCCACAATGAATTTGATTTTCTGGTGAAGCGTAGAAGGAATAGCTTTTGCATCATGAATCCAAGGTTGGCCGAGGAGACAGCTGTATGTTGGAGTAATGTCCATCACTTGGAATTCGACATTTAAAGATAGTGGGTCCAATTTGGATTGGAAGATTGATCTCTCCCACCACTTCTCTTTTAGAACCATCGAAGGCTCGAACGATCATGTTGCTCGGGCGCATTTGGACTCCCTTGATTGCCAATTGCTTGAGCGTTCTTTTTGGCATCACATTCAAGGAAGATCCATTATCCACCAAGACTTTTGCGATGTGATACTCCTTGCACTTTATAGAGATGTGCAAGGGCTTGTTGTGTTTTGATCCCTCGGCGGGGATTTCTTCATCGATGAAGGTGCGGTGATCATTAGCCTTGATGTGACTAACAATCCCCTCAAACTCGTCTTGGGAGATAGTGTGCGACACGTATGCCTCGTTCAAGACTTTCAACAGAGCTTGCCGATGCGATTCGAAGCATAGGATCAACGACAACAGCGTAATCTTTGCTGGCGTCTTATGAAGTTGATCCACGATGGAGTACTCGCTCTGTCGGATATATTTTAACAGCTTGTCTGTCTCCTCCTCGGATTCTTTTTCCTCAGTTTTCTTTTCTTCTTTTTCTTTATTCTTGGGGGCTTTGTTATGAAGATCATCGGGAGTGTAGATCCTACCACTCCTAGTCATGCCCCCAAGTCCAGCGATGTTGGAGATATCGCTGTCGGCAGAAGAGTGGATGTCGTATATCCACGGCACAGCCTTATTTGATTTGTAAGGGAAAGGCCTTGGAACTGTGATCCTTAATGGTGTTGGACCTTCCCCTTTGTTTGTCTTGATTACCAACAACGGAGTTGACGTGTGCTCGCTTGGCGCGGTTGTTGGCTTACACTTGATAACGAACGGCGTGTGATCCATTCTTTGAATATACACATCGATTATTTCTTTCTTTTTATTAATGTTTATTAATGGATTACTAGGAGAGATGTATGAATGACTCCTAGATCTCTCCATGATCTATATGCATGATATGAGATGATGAGGTTGAATATGCATGCATAGTGTTTATTCAACTAAGCATTATCATGTTTTTAGGATGTCCCTAAGATGATGCATGATATTGCTTGGTTTGGATAAATAACCCTTTTTTCTTTTTTTGGGTATTTTTATTTATTATATTTTTTGTATTTTTGGGTGAAAAGGGAAACTACCTATATGAATGTGATGAAGGTAGATGTTAACACCATGCAATGGAAGATCCTTATCCCCATTTATTCTTATTTTTTTTTTTTTTTTTAAAAAAAAAGGAATGTTGTATGTTTAAATAATGCAATGTATGCTCATACAATGTCACATAATCAATGCACAAACAATTCACTCATCCACGAACAGTCACGAGCGAATCACGAGGTAGGGGTCTCCTGCAGAAAAGTGCATATTCAAGGTGGATCTAACTGTTCTCACCGGTCTGAGGCCCCCAAGGTGCCCCCATTATAGGGACCCAATTCCTCTTATCGTAGGTCGATGGAAAGTTCCAACGCACCGTCGGACTCAAGTTCATGGTTATCACCTTGAGTGATGTTTTCCGACAACGGTCTACGGGCACCTATAGACCCATTCGACAACCGGCCGTACTAACATCCACTCCCTATGGTTAATCACTCATGCCCCCGGGTATAGAGGGAACTGTTGTGTGCAAAGGTTTGTGTACAGTTTGTATTTCAAACAATTGCGGAATTTAAACATACAACAGTTATTTAAAGCCATATAATAAATCATGTTTTTATACAAGCAAAGGGGTAATAAAGTAATTTTAACTATTATTTGTTAAAAATAGTCTGTCACTAAATGGGACTGACTCTCGAAGCTTCCCCAGTGGAGTCGCCATCTGTCGCCACCGGCCCAAACGGGCTTTCGGCATTCGCGAAGGATGGTTGGACTCTTTTATTGTTTTGAAAAGTATGGATTGCTAGAATGACTTATTCTCAAACTGAGACCTCGTCAAACGAGCAATTTTATTAAAATGATTCACCAATCCATATTAATCCCAAGCGGGACCCTCCATGGATTAGTGGTTTTCGCAAAAGGAGGGTTCGTGGAGTCGCCACCAATGTTTTACTCAAAACATTGGAAAAAGGGATAAGGCAATTGATTTTATAAATCAACTTTGGCCATTACAACCAGAGTTGGGTAAGGGAGTCGGTTACGCGTGGGGAAGGTGTTAGCACCCCACAGCGCCCCTTTCGGGTTCCCTATGACAGATTATTTTCTAAAATAACAGTGTAAAATTACTAAATTACCCCTATTTATTATAAGCGATTATAAATTAACTATCTACATGATGACAGTTTAAATATGCACACAGAAAGCAGTAAAAGGAAGGATTTAAGAAGAAACCTCTTGAAGCGTGCTTTTATATATTGAGTAAAACTGGGAAGCTTTTTGGCGTTCCCTCGCTCTACAAGCTCGCTCGCTCCTTCCTAAAAACTTTTGACTATGGAAATCCGGAGGATTTCCCTTCGACTAGGTTCGAATCTCCAAGCTAAGTGCTCAGAATTCCAGAACTTCGTCGGATCGACTCCCAGAGAGATTTCTAGGGCAGAACACTGCTCAAAAACCCCAGAATACTCAAGGAGGGAGTCAAAACTCAGTGAAAAAAGTGTGGAATGACGTCCAATTGACGTTATATTTATAGGGAATAGGCGCAATACGGCCTACAGGGGCAATACGGCCGTATTGAAATTTTTGAACTTCAATACGGTCGTATTGAAGTTCAATACGGTCGTATTGAAGTTCAGAAATTTCAATACGCCCGTATTGAGTTCGCTGCGGTTGTATTGAAGTGTCAATACGGTCGTACTGACTTTAGTATGGCCGTATTGAAGCTTCAATACGGCCGTATTAAGTTCAGTACGGCCGTATTGGGCTTTTTCCCTCCACTTCTTTATTTTGAGCTATTCTAAGACCTCTAGACCTACAGAGAACCCTCCTAGGGCCTTCGCGGAGTCCTTCTGGCTGATTATCCTTCAGTCTTCGAGAGTCTTCAAGCTTTATTTCCGACCCGGACAATTTTAGGGGTCTACATTACACTCAAGCTAACTAGTCTAGTTACTTGGAATCTTGTGGAACAAGCTTCTAACTTAGAAGCTTGGAGAGCAAGCTACGTTAGAAGCTTGTAGCATAAGCTATCCAAGTGTGTAGAAGAAGCTAAGTAATTTTTGGCCAAGGGAGAGGGCTAGGTGGCTAAGGGTGCTTTCCTTCACTTAATCTAATCCGAAAATCTTGGAATTGGTAGTTAGGTTCACCATATGATGGTGAGGCCTAACTAAATCAATTCCTTGGAAAAAAAATGGAGGAAAACCAGCCCAATATGTAAAATTTAGCCTAGGCCCACTTTTGGCCCAATTACTAGTTACACCTACACACCTTACTATTTGTCACCCTACTTCTACTACTAAAAATATAAAAATGAATGACCCTTAATACAAGGTCAAATGGAGCAAAAGTCTCCAATTAACATACCCTAAAATCCTAAAGGATAACCTAATGGAAACTTGGTTGGAGAATCCAGATTGATGTGAACTCTCCTATGGAGGAGGAGACCTTAGAACCACCAAGGTTTGGTGGAGAACTCTCTCAAGAGGCGCCACTCCTTGATGAAGAGATAAGCCACTTCAATTCTCACCACACTCTTCTAGTGAAGGGATAAGAGAATTGGATGAATATCAAAGAGGTTTAGGGACTTTTAGAAGAGAGTAATCTGAACAATATTTCAGAAATGAAATCTCTATACATCCAAAAGTGTTTTACAAAGAGGGAAAAACGAAAATATAGGAGTAGGAAGCTTGGAGAGTAAGCTAGTCTTAACCATGGTTCACTAGGAACCATGGTAAGGTCTAGCTAACCACCCATAGTCTAGAGGCTTGGAGAGCAAGCTCCTCACTTAGCTTGCTTGGTAAGCTAGCTAAGGAGAAGCTTGTGCTTCAAGCTTCCAAGCTTGAGAAGAGCCAAGTTATTTGGCCAAGTGTGAACACAAGTGTGAACACATCTAGGTGGGCGGCTCTTTGGACTTAATTTACTCCAACCGGTTTTGAAATTGATAATTTGGTTTAGTTAGGTTCATCCAATGTGAATAGAACCTAGCTAAATCAAATCTATGAAAAATTAGGAGTAAAATGAGTCCAATATGTAAATTTTAGCCTAGGACCACCTTTTGGCTAAATTGCTAGTAACACTCTCTAGCTTGCTAATGGCACTCTCTAGCTTGCTAATGCCACTCCCAATCCTACTACTAGAAAACTAAGAAAAGAATGTATTTCTAGGTTAGGTTAAATGGAGTCAAAGTGCCCAAGTAACCTACCCTAGAAACAATATACAATAGCTACTAAAAAGGAAATAAAGTGCCTCACAAATACAAAGGCAAAAATACACTTATACAAGTATCTACTATATACAAGGTACAAGAAATCAAACTATACAATGTATTTACAATAGAGACTATGAGACTAACAAGAGGAATCATACTCAATACTCATATTGAGCATAGGTCTAAGAAGCACCTCCTCTCTAGAAGCCTCCTCTAGCCTCCTAACCATGGACCTAGTTAAAGGCCCAATGGTCTTCAAGTGTGAGCATCCTTGGATCACCCTTCACCCTTCTTGGCCTTACCTCTTCTAAAGGGATCCTTGGGGATTAGATTTCCATCATAACCTATAAGAAAAGAAAGAAAGTGCCTCACAAATACAAAGACAAAATACACCTATACAAGTAACAACTATGTACAAGTATCATGCAATGTATATACAATGGAGACTAAGAAACTAATAAGAGGAATCATACTCCATGCTCATGAAGAGCAAAGGTCTAAGAAGAACCTCCTTTTTAGAAGCCTCCTCTAGCCTCCTAACAATGAACCTAGTTAAAGGCCCAATGGTCTTTAAGTATGTAGCCTCCTTGGATGGTCCTCCATCATACCCTCCTTCTAAGGAAGGATCTATCCTTAGATCTACTTCCTCATCATTAGTGTTTAACATCTCTTGTAAAATGCATAAGATCACAAGCATTAAATGTATTACTAACACCATAATTAGAAGGTAAATCTAACTTATATGCATTATCATTGATCCTTTGGAGGACTTGAAATAGACCATCTCCTCTTCGACTTAGTTTGGACTTCCTTTGTGTAGGAAATCTATCTTTTCTTAAATAAAGCCAAACTAAGTCTCCTTCCTCAAATATAAGTTTCTTTCTCCCTTTTTTGTTGTATTCAATATGTTTTTGAGTTTGTTTTCAATTTAGCTTTTAACCTTCTTATGGAGTTTCTCTATAAAATCAGCCTTAGATACTACTTTCTTATGCAAGTAACTACTATGTACAAGTATCATACAATGTATATACAATGGAGACTAAGAGATTAATAAGAGGAATCATACTCAATTATTATGAAGAACAAAGGTCTAAGAAGCACCTTCTCTATAGAAGTCTCCTAACCATGGACCTAGTTAAAGGCCCAATGGTCTTCAAGTATGTAGCCTTCTTGGATGGTCCACCATCACATCTTCCTTGAATACTAAGATACCTCAATGGAATATAGAGTCTTTAACTATAAAACCTCTATGGTAGAAGAATCTATTCATGTGAAGTTAAATGATGCATTAACGACTAATAGGAAACTATTATATTTAGAAGAGGAATTTGCAAATCTGCAAATTGATGTAGAAAAGGAAAAGGAGCCATATGCCAGTGATTAGATGATGACTTCACTAAAAGGGTAGATGACGTTTGGAAGAAAAACTTCATCAGTTTAAAAAGAATGACGTTTCGGCTCTAGTTCCCAGCCAAAACATCAAAGTATCATCAGAACAAGACGAGTCTTTAGAAACAGGCTAGATGAACAAGGTAAATGGTAAGAAATAAAATTAGACGAGTAGCACAAGGGTACAATCAGTAGGAAGTTATAAACTTTAATGAAATATTTTCACATGTTACCATACTTGAAGTTATCATAAATATGTTAGCTTTTGTAGCTTACAAAAACATTAAACTTTTTCAAATGGAGGTAAAGAGTTCATTTTTAATAAAATTATTGAAGAGGGAGTTTATGTTAAACAACCTCTTGATTTTGAAAATCTAGATTTCAAAGAACATGTTTTCAAACTGAAAAAAACTCTTCATTGTTTAAAACAAACTCCTAGAGAATGGTATGAAAAATTAAGCAACTTTATGCTAAATAATGATTTTGTTAGAGGGGTTGACATAAGTTTGTTTAGAAAAGAATATGGAACAAATTTCATAGTTGTACAAATTTATATAGATTATATTATCATAGGTGCTATTAATGAATCTTTGTGTAAGGATTTTTCTATGTTAATGTATAATGAGTTTGAAATGAGCATGACGGATGAGCTAAAGTTCTTCTTAGGGCATTAGATCAAACAAATAGAAGAAGGCATCTACATCCATTAGTAGAAATATTCAAAGGAGTTTCTATCGAAGTTTAAAATGAATAAGTGTATGCTTACACCTATGCATCCATATTGGGTTTGTCAAAAGATGAATTAGGTAAACAATATATTAGACGATCTACAGAGATATGATTGAATCTCTTCTTTACTTCATTATAAGAAAACTTGATATGGTGTTTAGTGAATGCCAATGTGCTAGATTTCAGTTTGATCCTATAAAGTCTCATCTTAAAGATGTAAAGTCTCGTATTTAGATATCTTTTATGTTCTATTAACCTTAGTTTTTTTTATGAAAAAATAACGATTTTAGGTTAGCAGGATTTTGTGATACAAACTATGTTGGAGATAGGATTGAGAGAAAAAAAACACAAGTACAAGGTGTTACTTCTTGGGAAACTATCTCATTTCATGGGCCAAGAAGGAGCAAAACTTAATAGATCTCTCCACTATAGAGGCAAAATACATTTATGCAATAGGGTGTTATTTACAACTCCTATTGGTGAAGTATTAATTCGAAGACTACTCTAGTCTTGAAAATCATAAGGTCATTTTCTGTGATAAAAAAAGTGCTATAAGTTTATCTAAAAATCCTATACAACATTCCTAAGCTAAGAACATTGAGATAAGATATCATTTCATTCGTGATTATGTTCAAAAAGGTGTTTTTGATATAAAATTTATAGACTGATCACCAATGGGTTGATATTTTTACTAAGGTTTTAGTTGAGGAATGTTTTAGATTCATTAGAGATCACATTAGTCTAAAATGTCTTTTAGAATAAAAATTGTGCATTGTCTTACTATAATGCATTGTTTTACCATGCTTCATCTGATATGCCTTATCTTATACCTACATGAACATACATTAGTCTGTGCAAATTTTATATTTATATATGTAACTAACATATCTCATTTTGAGAGGATATCTTTGCATTTAATGTTATTCAATGCATTGAAATGATTAAGGAACAAGATTTGGTAAAGCGTTGGATGGAGAAAAGGTATTGACAAAGGCATGTCACATCAATAACCCTTTTCTCTTTTTTGTCTTTTTGCCTTACCTAGTGCCTAATTTAGATCATTCTCTCTTCCATTGTTTCAAACTTAATCATTTCTAATGGACTCCTTCCACCAAGGGGATGATCAAAACGTTCAATGGTGAAGAGGAGCTCCTTGCCAAGGCCAAGATGGTGACCTTAGAGGGTGGAAGTTCCTTCAAGGGTGAGGCTAAGTGATGGTGGGCGTGAAAGGTGGAGTCTTGGACGAATAGGAGAAAGGTTGGGAGGATGGTGTTTTTGGGTGTTCTAGTTGGCTCTCTTCACCAAGTGGAGATGAATGCCACTCAAGGGAACCCTAAACTCACTTTAGGGAGGAGATAGGAGAGGTAGGTCGTGTAGACCTAGTGACTAAGGAGAGGATTTGAGGCAAAAATGCTCACTCAACTTCATATATTCCAAACTGTGTACAAGGTTCTAGGCTAAGGGTACTTATAGGAGTGGGAAGGCATCTAGGGTTGCATGGCCGTGCAGCCCAAATGCAAGCCAAATGCAACCTAAATGAACCCTAGATGATGTGTGGGTTCCTTCCTACCAAAAGACCAAAATACCTTTTGACATCCTTTGAGTAGGGAATCTATCCTTTCTCAAATGAAGCCAAACCTAATCCCCAACTTCAAAAGTCACCTTTTTCCTCCCTTTGTTGTTATATTTGGCATATTTTTGGGTTTCTTTCTCAATTTGGCTCTTGACCTTTTCATGGTATTTCTTTATAAAATCAGCCCTTGATACTCCTTCTTTGTGAAACAAAGAAGTAGTATTAGGGAGTGGTAGTAAGTCAAGAGAGGTGAGAGGATTAAAGTCATATACAACCTCAAAAGGGGATAGGTTAGTAGTCTTGTGGACTACCCTATTGTAGGAAAACTCTATATGGGGAAGACAATCATCCCAAGTTTTCTTATTCCCTTTCAATATGATCCTTAACAATGTGGATAGGGATCTATTCACCACTTCGATTTGCCCATCGGTTTGTGGGTGACACGTAGTGGAATAGACAAGCTTGGTTCCAAGTTTTTCCCATAACACTTTCCAAAAGTGACTTAGGAACTTTGCATCCCTATCAGATACAATAGTCTTGGGTAGACCATGCAAACAAACCACTTCCTTGAAGAAAAGCTTAGAAATATAGCTAACATTATCTACCTTGTGGCATGGCATGCATCTTACTAAAACAGTCCACTACCACAAAGATAGAATCAAACCCCCTTTGGGTTCTTAGGAGACGAAGCACAAAATCCATACTAATGTCAACCCAAGGGGAGATAGCTATAGTAAGGGGTGTATAGAATCCACGAGGCATTACTTTAGATTTGGCTTGGAGACAAGTAATGCATTTAGAAAAATGCCTTTGCACGTCTATTCTCATGTGTGTCCAATAAAATTTTGATTTTAAGAGACTTAGGGTTTTATCAACCCCAAAGTGGCCCATGAGTCCCCCTTCATGACTTTCCTTGACCAAAAGCTTCCTAATCGACCCTTGAGGTATGCAAAGTTTTTCCATCCTAAAAAGGTATCCATCAAGTAAGTAATATCCATCAAAAGGCTTTTGGAGGCATTTAGAAAAGATGGATTGGAAATCTAGATCAAGTTCATACAATTCTTTTAGATTATCAAATCCAAGGATTTGAGACCCTAAGGAGAAGAGTAATGTATGCCTCCTAGAGAGAGCATCGACCACTACATTATTCTTCCCTTTTTTGTACTTGATAATATAAGGGAATTGTTCAAGATATTCAACCCACTTAGCAAGCCTTTTATTTAATTTCCCTTGTCTTTTAACGTACTTGAGTGACTCATGATCGGTATGAATAATGAATTCCTTAGTCACCAAGTAGTGCTCCCAAACTTGGAGGGCTTTAATAAGGGCATACAACTCTTTGTCATAGGTGGGATAATTCAAGGTGGCCCCATGGAGTTTTTCACTAAAATAGGCAATGGGGTGACCTCCTTGATGTAACACGACACTTATGCCAAAATCGGATGCATCTTATTCTAGCTCAAAGGCTTTAGCAAAATTTGGAAGGGCTAGAATGGATGCATTGGTGAGTTGTTCTTTGAGAGTTTGGAAGGATTTCTCTTGGGCTTCACCCCAAATGAAAGGTACATCCTTCTTAACAAGCTTGTTAAGAGGGGATGCAAGTGTGGAGAATTCCTTCACAAATCTTTTATAGAAGCTTGCTAAACCATGAAAGCTTCTAACTTCTCCAACACTCTTTGGGGTGGGCCAATATTGGATGGCCTTTATTTTCTCGGGGTCAACATGCACTCCCTCTTTACCAACTATAAAGCCCAAGAAATTGACTTGATTTTGGCAAAAGATACATTTCTCAAAGTTGGCATAGAGGTTGTTGTCCCTAAGAATTATTAAGACTTCCCTTAGATGTCCACGATGCTCATCTAAGGTCTTGCTATATACAAGAATGTCATCAAAGTGTAAACTACTACAAACTTTCCTATGCAATCCCTAAGAACATGATTCATTAGATGCATGAAAGTGCTAGGGGCATTAGTGAGGCCAAAGGGCATCACTAGCCACTCATACAAACCAAATTTGGTCTTAAAAGAAGTTTTCCACTCATCACCTTCTTTAATTCGAATTTGGTGATAAACACTTTTAAGGTTAATCTTGGAAAATATGATGGCTCTATGTAATTTTTCCAACATATCATCTAACCTAGGGATTGGGTGCCTATACTTTATTGTAATGTTATTGATGGCCCTACAATCCATGCACATCCTCCATTCGCCATCTTTCTTTGGCACCAAAAGAACGGGGACAACACAAGGGCTAAGGCTCTTTTGAACCCAAACCTTCTTCAACAAGTTATCAACTTGAGACTCTATCTCTTTGGTCTCTTGAGGGTTAGTCCTATAGGCGAGCCTATTTGGAAGACTTGCACCCTGTATGAGGTCTATTTGATGTTCTATCCCTCTTAAAGGTGGAAGTCCACTTGGAACTTCTTGAGGAAATAAGTCATCAAACTCTTTCAAAAGTTTTTGAACCTCTTGAGGTAGAGACTCAAGCTCATGACTAGTGGCAGCTAGTGTCTCTTTGAAGAAGAGAAGGTACAAAGGTTGTTCAATCAAAAGTGTTTTGTTAATGTCATTTTTAAGGGATAAATAACTTTTGTGAACAACTTCTTTAGAGGGGACACTTGCTTCTAAACTTGGTACCTTATTTTCCCCTTCTTTATTCTTTAAGGGAAGGTCTTTTTTTTCTTTCTTTTGTTTTCTCCTTTTTTTTCTTCATCCTCTCTTTTGACTTTCATTTTGAGTTGGTCCTCACTCACTTGAGAAAGTGATAAAGAACACAACATAATCTTCTTACCTAAGTGATGGAAACTTATTTTGTTGGTAAGGCCATCATGAATAGTCTTTTTGTCAAATTTCCAAGGCCTTCCAAGTAGAATATGACTAGCATCCAATGGCACTATGTCACATAAAACTCCATCTTTGTATTTTCAAATGGAGATAGGTATATTCACTTGTTGATTAACTACAATACCTCCCTCCTCATTGATCCATTGTAATTTGTAAGGTTTTGGAGGAGGTATAGTAGTTAAGGCTAACTTATCCACTAATCTAGTGCTATAACAATTGCAACTAGATCCACTATCCACAATGAGAGAACAAGTATTTTCTGAGACCTTGCACCTTGTATGAAACAAGTTCTTTCTTTGGGATTGATCTAAATCACTAGATTGGTTTCCAAGAAGCCTTCTAACCATTAACAAGTCTCCTTCACAAGGGCAAGTTTCTTCCTCGGACTCTAAGATTTCTTCCTCATCAGTTGAAGAAGAAGTAGCTTAATTAAGGCTACTATAGTGGTCTTGACCCTTTAAAATCATGGTTTTCTTTATTGGGCATTGAGAGGCAATGTGCCCTCGACCAAAACACTTAAAGCACTTGATTTCACTTGTCTTAGGGTCTTTGGAGGATGTCCTATGAGAGGGTTTATCTTTTTCTTTTCCTTTTTCTTTTTCATTAGGAAAAGGTTTGGAAGAGGGGCCCTCCTTCTTGAAACTCTTGGAATAAGAGAGAGTGGAGTCTTTTCTAAAAGTTTTTCTTTTAAGTTGATGTTCCGCTCTAGAACAAAGTTGAACAAGTTCATTCAAATATCTATATGCTAAGAGTTCAACTTTGTCTCTTATTTCAAGGTTAAGACCACTTTGAAACCTTGAGATGGTGGTCCTTTCTTCTTCCCTTATCCTAACCCTCATCATTAGTAACTCCATAGATTTCCTATATTCTTCCATACTAGATGACCCTTGTTTCAATCTTTTTAGCTTGTCCATAAGCTCACAGTCATAGTATGGAGGAATATGCCTCCTCCTCAAGGCACTATGGAGCTTATTCCAATATTGAATTGGGGGCTCATGGTTTATTCTTCTCTCTTTTTCTAAGGAGGTCCACCAATACATGACATTCCCATGGAAGCTAAGGGTTGCCAAAGAAACCTTCCTTTCTTCACTCACTCCATGGCAACAAAATAATTGTTCAACCTTCATTTCCCAATCTAAATAAGTTTCAACATTGTCTTTGCCATGAAATGGGGGAAGAGTGATGTTGGGTTCCCTATTGGAAGACTCCCTATGTCTTGGTTTCCTTAGGGGTCTTTGATAATAATCATCATTGTGATGACTACTATAGAAGTTATCACTTGGAGGTTGGGTATGATGCCCTTCCTCCTAATGAATGCTTGAAGGTATTTTAATCCCCTTCCCTTTGAGGACTTAGGGGAAGGGACTCTTGGCACAGATCCACTAGGTTCCCCCCCACAACTAGCCTAGCAAGTAACCTTCTGATTTCTTCATTGTTTTCTCATTTTCTTTTTCTCTTTTTCTTAACTCTTCCTCTCTTTTTATATTTTCCTCTTCTTTTTTGTACTACAAGAATTATGACCATGTACACTAGAATGATCACTCATCTTTGATCAAAAAGGTTTTCACAAATATGTTTCAGAAAGGTTGGCAAAAAGATTTTCACAAAGAGTGAGTGTTGAAAAGATTTTCACAAAATTTTTTAAGGTGTAAGATTGGTGTAAAAAGGCTTAAGTGCATAAAGTAAACTATCAAGGGAGGTGGACTACTAAGAATCACTTAAAAACTAAGCCTTTTCAAGTAGAAATCACTAAGCCCTTTTGATACTTTTCTTACAAAAAATTTTTGCACAAGAATTAAGCGTGTGTGTGCACAGCCCCCTAGTAGGCAACTTGTAGCCTTCTAAAAAGAAACAAGTAAGAATAAAGAGCCTAATAAAATATACTACTAAAGCTATAAAAATATGCAAAGAAAAGAAACTTAAAGCATATGCTAATCGGATTCCCTAGGATGGGAGCTTGAAGTGACCTTGGTGGTATTCAAGCCACTCCCACAAGCACTACTTCGAGTTACCCTAAAATGAAGAGGTTTAAAATGGACAATTACAACCCAAAAATAATGAAAATCAAGGCCCAAAATACAAGAGGCCAAAAATTAAGCAAGAAAGAACAAGGAAGAAAGAAAGAAAATTAAAAGTCTTCAACTCCTCCAATTTGGCTCCCCTTCACAAGGAACAAACTAGGTTAGTCCTCTCCTTTGGTGTTTGCACTCTTTGAGATATGGTATTCTTCTCTAAAGCACTTGGGACCCCACAGATTTAATCTCCACTCAATCCCCCAAAGAAATTTTGCTAAGGGTTTCTTGGAGGTAGTACTTCACCTACACCCAAAGATAACAAAACAACCAAGAACAAGAATGAGGCCAAAGGAATAAAAACTGAAAATGCTCAATTAAAAGGATAAACTCAAAGAGTGATTAATGAGACAAACATAAGATTTCCAAAGAAGACAAGCAAAAAATTAAGACACATTAAAAAGGCTAGCACACAAAGGAAAAGTCCTAGAATGACACTAGAATGGAGTTAAAACTTTAATGGTTTGCACTTGTGAATTTTTAAGTCCTTTTTGGTAAAGGTCCATCCATGGTTTTGTGTCTCACAAAGGGTCCAATTATGTCCAAAAAATTCAGTCCAAGTCCAACTCCAATGTGCAAGGGTAATTAGGTCAATGTCCACAAGTCTAGCAACAATTTCCATTTCTCTAACCCTAATCTCTTTGAAACTCAAACCCTCACCTCTAAAATCATTAATGGAAGCTAAGACGTAAGCTACCCGAAGCAACAAGGTTCCTATGGAAGAACATCCTAAGTTTGCATTTCTTTTAGGGAAGACTATATTTGTGTAGAAGCTTCAAGATGAAGGGTATCTTGTGAAGCACTACCTGAATAGGGTTGGATGGACTTCATTTATTGAGATAAAGTGCGACTAGTTTTATTCTACCTATGCTTACTTTTGGGCATCAACGAGGCAGAAAGCTCATGCCTATGTCTGAGAGGTGGATCAGACCATCGTGAGGGTGAACTTTCTTATCATAACAACCATTTTAGTTGTAGGGAGGAAAAAATCTCCTATTTCGGTGATTGGAATGCTACCATCACAGCAGGAATTGTGGACATGATGTTGTACTCCACTCTTCACCCCACAGAGAAGATGAAGTTGAAGAAGTACCTCCGTGCTACTAACCTAAAGCCTCTATACAGCTTATTCCATAACCGTTTCTTCAACATATTTATCTCTTGGTATAGTTTCAAGGATAATGTCTCTGATATGGATAGGTTATACTCTTACCATCTATGCTTGGGTGTGAAGATCAATTTTCCCATCTTCATCTACAACCACTAGAAGTCCTGTCTCAGGTAGTGTGATTAGGAATGGAGCAAAAGGGCATCCATTCCTTATGGGCTTCTGTTTATAAAGATCATCTAGAGGGCCAATGTGGAAACCATCAACATGGCTAAGGGAAAGGAAGGTGATGAAGAAGTTCACTTCATTAGATATTGTCCTCACCTAGAACGCAAGTACTTTAAATGTGGCCTGTCGAGTCATCTCTCTAAGGATTGTATGAAAAGGATTAAACATCCTAGAGGTATTCAAAGAGTGGAGCGGCCTATTATAGCTCGTAGAGTGTTTTCTTTATCAAAAGATGAAGCTAACACTTCAATAGATTTGGTAAAAAAGAAGGGGGAAGCTACTGGTATGAATGTTGTGATATTTTTTAATTCTAGAGCTACCTATTCATTCATTTCATATAATTGAGCGGACAGGTTGGGATTGCCTCTATGTGCGCTACATATTGATTTGATGCGTTTGTTTTGATATTGACTTCTACGATTGTTTTTAAGTTGTGTATGAGGTGTCTATTAGAAGTGTATGGTATGAAGTATGGGGTGATTTTGATATGCTTGCCTATGGTAGAGATTGACATAATCTTGGGAATGGATTGATTATCTACTAATCGCATTCTCATTGGTTGTTACAAGAAGGAGTTGGTGTTTCCTAAGGTGGAAGATGCGGTGTTAGTGTCAACTAAGTAGACAAATGAGTTGTTGAAGGAGAAAGCCTAGTGTTATTTGTTATTGGTTGCTCTTATTGTTGAGATTAAGAAACAATTGAGTGGGATTAAGGTGGTTTGAGATTTCTTGAAGGTATTTTCAAATGAAGTGCTTGGATGACCATCAACGAGAGAAATTGATTTTAGTATTAACTTGGTTCTAGGTGTAGGGCCAATGTCAGTAACTACCTATAGGATTGCTCTAGCCAAGTTGGTTAAGTTAAAGAAGCAAGTGGAGGATTTGTTGGAAAACCAAATCGTGAGGCTAAATGTGTCTTTGTGGGGTGCTCATGCTCTATTGGTGAAGAAGAAAAATGAAGGAACCCAATTTTTTGTTGACTCTTGTAGACCCCTAAAATTGTCCGGGTCGGAAATAAGACTCGAAGACTCTCGAAGACCGAAGGAAAGTCAGCCAGAAGGACTCCTGGAAGACCCTAGGATGATTATCTGTAGGTTTAGAGGTCTTAGAGTAGCTTAAAATAAGGATGTGGGAGGATTGAAGCTCAATACGGCCTCCTAGAAGTTCAGTACGGCCGTACTGAACAATTTGAACTACAATACGGCCGTACTGAAACCAATACGGCCATACTGAAGTTTTTGAACTTCAGTACGGCCGTACTGAAACCAATACGGCCGTACTGAAGTTTTTGAAACTTCAGTACGGCCGTACTGAATTCAATACGGCCGTACTGTAGTTCAAATCTTCAGTACGGGCCGTATTGATGTCAGAGGCCGTACTGCGCCTCACTCCTATATATAGGACGTCATTTGGACGTCATTCCAGACCTTTTCCAGACTTCTGGACCCTCTTGCTGAGTATTCTGGGGTTTTTGAGCAGTGTTCTGCCCTAGAATTCTCTCCGAGAGCCGATCCGACGAAGTTCTTGAGTTCTGAGCATTTAGCTTGAGAATTCGAACTAGTCGAAGGGAAATCTTTTTGATTTCCATAGTAAAGATTAATTTTTAGGGAAGGAGCGAGCGAGCGTGTAGTGGGAGGGAGCGCCAAAGCCTCCTAACATTTGAATATATAAAAGCACGCTTCAAAGGTTTCTTCTTCAAAATCCTTCCTTTTACTGCTTTCTGATTGTTGCATCGCATGTTTAATTTATTCATCATGTAGATATCTTATTCATAGCCGTTTATAATAAATAGGGGTAATTTAGTAATTTTACACTATTATTAATAAAATAATCCGTCATAGGGAACCCGAAAGGGGCGTTGTGGGGTGCTAACACCTTCCTCGCACGTAACCAACTCCCTTACCCGACTCTGGTTGTAATGGCCAAAGTTGATTTTTGAAATCAATTGCCTTATCTCTTTTTCCAATGTTTTGAGTAAAACATTGGTGGCGACTCCAAGAACCCTTCGTTTGCGAAAACCACTAATCCATGGAGGGTCTCGCTTGAGATTAACATGGATTGGTGACTCATTCAATAAAATTGTTAGTTCGATGAGGTCTCAGTTTGAGAATAAGTCGTTCTAACAATCCATCATTTTCCAAAACTATAAAAAGAGTTCGACCATCGTCGCGAATGCCAAGGTCCGTTTCGGCGGGTGGCGACAACTCTATGCAACTAAATAAGTTTATCATAAAGAACAAATATCTACGCTTAAGGATAAATGATTTGATGGACCAGCTCAATAAAGCATCCATGTTTTCTAAGATTGACTTGAGGTTAGGATATCATTAGATAAAGGTGAAAGAGAGTAATGTACCAAACCATCGGGCCTTTGGCAAGGTCTATGATAAGGAGATTAGAGAAAGCTACTAAAGAAGATAATGAGGCTAGAGTATGTGTTCTTTTAGTTGCTTAGTCTCCTTGTACATATTGTATAGGATATTTTTTGACCATGTATTTTGGGTCAAGTAGAATAAGATTTTTTCCTTGTATTTTTTTCTTTGAAATATGTAATTAGTAGTTTAGGGGAGGTGTAACTAGACTAGACCATGGACTTATTTGGGCTTGAATGGCCTAAACAAATTTCAAATCCACCAATGTTGGATCTTCACTTGCCTAAGAAAGTGTTTTGGACATCAAAGCTTGGTGAGGAAGCCATCCAAGTTTGTTAAAATACGTCACATGGCCTTGAAAGTGACATCTCAACAAACTAGTTAAAAGTAATCATTAGGTTAGGTAAATGGAGTTAACTTAAGCTAACCTAGGTTATTTCTAAAATAGGATTAGCTTAGCTTGCTCTATAAGCTTCTAGGAAGGCAACTAGAATTCGTTAGCTTAAGTACAAGATAGCTAACCATGGTTCCACTTGACCATAGTTAGTCTAGCTTGCACCATAAGCCAACCAAACTTCTATGTGTAGGAATACATGTAATGGCCGAAATTCACTTTGGAGTTTATGTGAATTAGATTGAGTTTTCTCTAATTCTCTCTCTCAAAGCTTGTTTCTCCCTCAAAACATGTTCCATTTCTCTTATCCTCTCTTGAGTGTGGTGAGATTTGGATTGACTTATCACTCCTAGAGTGTGGTGTCAACCAAGGGGGATTTTATGATGGAGGACCATCCTTGGAGCTTCATGTGGGACCTATCACTAGGTCCATGGCTAGGAGATTGGAAGAGGATAGGGGAGCTAACACCCCTAGAGAGATGCTTCTCATAGCTAAATGTAGACCCCTAAAATTGTCCGGGTCGGAAATAAGACTCAAAGACTCTCGACGACCGAAGGAAAGTTAGCCGGAAGGACTCCTGGAAGACACTAGGATGATTCTTTGTAGGTCTAGAAGTCTTAGAGTAGCTTAGAATAAGGGTGGTGAGGATTGGAGCTCAATACGCCCTCCTAGAGGTTCAGTACGGCCGTACTGAGCCATTTGAACTACAATAAGGCCATAATGAAATCAATACGGCCGTACTGAAGTTTTTGAACTTCAGTACGGCCGTACTGAATTCAGTATGGCCGTACTGTAGTTCAAAAACTCAGTACGGGCCGTATTGACTCCTTAGGCCGTACTGCGCCTCAATCCTATAAATAGGACGTCATTGGCTCGTCCTTCCACACATTTGGAGCATTTCTCCACCCTCTTGCTGAGTATTCTTGGGTTTTTGAGCTATTCTCTGCCCTAGAAATCTCTCCGAGAGCTGATCCGACTAAGTTCTTGAGTTCACGAGCCTTTAGCTTGAGACTCGAACAAGTCGAAGGGAAATCTCTTTGATTTCCATAGTTAATATTTATTTTTAGGGAAAGGAGCGAGTGAACGTGTAGTGGGAAGGAGCGCCAAAAAGCCTCCTAACTCCTTTTTGAATATATAAAAGCCCGCTTCGAAGGTTTCTTTCCAAATCCTTTCTTTTACCACTTTCATTTATCGCTTTTTGATTGTTGCATTGCATGTTTAAAACTTTCATCATGTAGATAGTTTACTTATAATCGTTCTAATAAATAGGGGTAGTTTAGTAATTTTACGCTATTATTTATGAAATAATCTGTCATAGGGAACCCGAAAGGGGCGTTGTGGGGTGCTAACACCTTCCCCACACGTAATCGACTCCCTTACCCAAACTCTGGTTGTAATGGCCAAAGTTGATTTGCGAAAATCAATTGCCTTATGTCTTTTTCCAATGTTTTGAGTAAAACATTGGTGGCGACTCCAAGAACCCCTTTTTGCGAAAACCACTAATCCATGGAGGGTCCCGTTTGGGATTAATACGGATTGGTGAGAATTATTTAACAAAATTGTTAGTTCGATGAGGTCTCAGTTTGAGAATAAGTCGTTCTAACAATCCATCATTTTTCAAAACTAAAAAGAGTCCAACCATCGTCGCGAATGCCAATGTCCGTTTCGGCGGGTGGCGACAGATGGCGACTCCACTGGGGAAGCCTCGAGAGTCAGTCCCATTTAGTGATGGATTATTTCTAAAATGATAGTTTAAAATTACTTCATTACCCCTCGCTTGTATGATAATATGTTTTACCTAATTGGCTTTAATAACTGTTGGATGTTTAAATTTTCGCAATTGTTTGAAATATAAACTGCACACGAACCTTTGCACACAACAGTTCCCTCTATACCCGGGGGCATGAGTGGAAAGCCATAGGGAGTGGATGCTAGTACGACCGGTTGTCGAATGGGTCTATAGGTGCCCGTAGACCGTTGTCGGAAAGCATCACTCAAGGTGAAAACCATGAACTCAAGTCCGACAGTGCGTTGGAGCTTTCCATCGACTTACGACGAGAGGGATTGGGTCCCTATAATGGGGGCACCTTGGGGGCCTTAGACCGGTGAGAACAGTTAGAACCTCCTTGAATATGCACTTGTCTGCAGGATACCCCTACCTCGTGATTCGCTCGTGACTGATCGTGGATGAGTGAATTGTTTGTGCATTGTTTATGTGACATTGTTTGAGCATACATTGCATTCTTTAAACATACAACATTCCCCTTTTAGAATAAGAATAAATAGGAATAAGAATCTTCCATTACATGGTGTTAACATCTACCCTCATCACATTCATGTAGGTAGTTTCCCTTTTCACCCAAAAAATACAAAAAACAAAATACCCAAAAAAAGTTATTTATCCAAACCAAGCAATATCATGCATCATCTTAGGAGCATCCTGAAAACATGATAATGCTTAGTTGAATAAACACAATGCATGCATATTCAACGCCATCATCTCATATCATGCATTCTTATCGAAGATCATGGAGGGATCTAGGTGCATTTCATAGTCATTCATTTGCATACATCTCTCCTAGTAATTCATTAATAATAGTAATAAAAAGAAAGGATTAATCGATGTGTGTGTTCAGAATGGATCGCACTCCGTTTGTTATTAAGTGCAAGCCAACAACCGAGCCAAGCGAACGCACATCAACTCCGTTGTTGGTAATCAAGACGAATAAAGGGGAAGGTCCGACACCGTTGAAGATCACTTCTCCAAGACCTTTTCCCTACGAATCGAATAAGGCTGTGCCATGGATATACGACATCCATTCTTCTGCCGACAGCGATATCTCTAACATCTCTGGACTTGGGGGCATGACTAGGAGTGGCAGGATCTACACTCCCGAAGATCTTCATGATAAAGCTCCCAAGAATAAAGGAAAGGAAAAAGAAAAAGAGAAAATCGAGGAAAATAAAGAATCCGAGGAGGAGACTGACGAGCTGTTAAAATATATCCGACAGAGCGAGTACTCCATTGTGGATCAACTTCATAGGACGCCAGCAAAGATTACTCTGTTGTCATTGATCCTAAGCTCCGAACCGCATCGGCAAGCTCTGTTGAAAGTCTTGAACGAGGCGTACGTGTCGCACACTATCTCCCAAGACAAGTTTGAGGGGATTGTTAGTCACATCACGGCTAATGATCACCTCACTTTCACCGATGAAGAAATCCCCGTTGAGGGACCGAATCACAACAAGCCCTTGCACATCTCTGTAAAGTGCAAGGAATATCACATCTCTAAAGTCTTGGTGGATAATGGATCTTCCTTGAATGTGATGCCAAAAAGAACGTTTGATCAAGTGGCAATCAAGGGAATCCAAATGCGCCCGAGCAACATGATCGTCCGAGCTTTCGACGGTTCTAAAAGAGAAGTGGTGGGAGAAATCAATCTTCCAATCCAAATTGGACCCACCATCTTTAATGTCGAATTTCAAGTGATGGACATTACTCCCGCGTACAGCTGTCTCCTCGGTCGACCTTGGATTCATGATGCGAAAGCTGTTCCCTCTACGCTCCACCAGAAAGTCAAATTCATAGTGGGTGACAAGCTGGTGACCGTACAAGCCGAAGATGACATACTCATCAGCAAGCCATCTGCCATACCTTACGTGGATGCAGCAGAGGAAGCTCTAGAGACCGCCTTCCAAGCATTGGAGATTGCCAATGTCGAAACGTTTCCCCGAGAAATGAAGAAGGTAGCCTACATGCTCACCAAGAACGGATACTTGCCTGGACAAGGACTTGGCAAGGATTCCCAAGGAATTCCCGAGCTACCCATTATTAAGGATAATCCGGGGAAACAAGGGTTAGGATACAACCCTAATAAAGATCAAAGGACAAAGAGGAACCAAGATCCTTCTCGACGTTCTTTAAGCCAGATCTTTAGGAAGGTCGGTTCACAAGTGTCAAGGCCGGTCGTCGTCATCAAGTGCTCTTCTTCTTCCGATAGGGATGTATAGACCTAATGACTGTTAGAGATCACTCCTCGGGGACAGCCCGACCCCCGAGCCTCGATAGGGCACATGTTTCCGCTAGAATTATAATAAAATCGTTCTTTATTAGTTCTTATTGCTTCTTTTCTTGCTTGCAATAAATTTCTAGACCACATTATTTTTAACCCTGTTTGAATAAGCATGAATGAGGTTAAAATCGTCTTAATAACAATAAACCCGCATCATTTTTATGTGGAAGTGTGTGTGACAACTTGGAGCACCTTTTCTTGGCCTCGATAAGTGCCATCATGGATAAAAAAGAAATCCTTTAAGGACAAAATCCTAAAAACAAAAAAAGCTCGACAGGAAACCCAAAAAGGGGGGCTGCGCAAAAATAAGAGCAAAGAACCCGCTAGGAATCCTACAAAAGGGTGACCTAGGCAAAAATTAGGGTTGCAAAAATGAAACAAAGGTCCGCTGAGACGCCACAAAGGGGTGTTTTAGGCAAAAATAAGGACAATAAAAAAAAGCAAAAGAAATCCATGATGGTACCATGAGCTGAATTCAAAAAGAAAGGTTCAAGGGAAGCTATCTAAGTTGTCGAATCACAACGTCAATAACAAGACTTTCTTAACTTCATAAGTGTTTAATCAAACAAGCCTAAACACATGAGCCTACCTTGTCCAGCCATTCTTACAAAAACCGTTTTCAAAACAATAATAATCCCCTCTAAAACACAAACTTTTGAACAAAAATATCTTTCCTTTCTTTTCTCTTGTCCCAAACGATTTTAGAATAATCTAGTGGAAACATGGAGATATAGTGGTCAATAGGAGGGTTGATACGTCTTCTAAAGGAAGGGAAGGATCACTGGATTGATGACACCAATCTCAATATAACACGCATCATTCCTCGGTTACAGAAATCGGCAGCGCACAGCCCGTCTAGAGGAATGGCAAAATCCAAGCAAAGAAACGCATCGGTTAATTCTTTTGAAAAATAAATCAAATAGAATTAGGTGCATCCTACCGCATACATGCATACAGATGATAGGTGTACTAGAAGATCACTTATTCTCTGTTTATTTCCAAAAAAAAAAGCAATGCGCCCGTACTATGTTCAGTACGCCCGTACTAAAATTAGAGTTACGAACAAATTTTCAACTCAATACGGGCGTACTGAAATGAATACGGCCGTATTGGCCATAACGTCCACACCAATACGGGCGTATTGATTTCAATACGGCCCGTATTGGCCCATTCTTTTGTACATCAACAGTAAGGTCAGTACGGCCGTACTGAATTCAATACGGGCCGTACTGACCTAATTTTTTCTATAAATACGTCCCTCCTCCTCTCATTCATCACAACATCTTCATTCCTCTGCATACTTTATCTGTGAGTGTGTTTGAGATCCCTCCGATTCCGAAAAAATGGCCGAGTCTTCAAGGAAGAGGCAGAGGGTCCCTGCGCAACTTGAAATGACCGCGCGGCACCAAGAGAGGTTGGATTTCCTCGAGTCATTCGTCTTCCAGCCGTCGAGGGTGCTCGACTTCAGCATCCTTCGGGCAATGGAATGGGAAGATGAGGTCAGAGGCTATATCGATGCCATAGGATGGGGGTTCCTCCTTGATCCCTACCCTAAGATCTATCCAACCGCGACAAAGGAATTTCTGGCTACCGTCGGTGTCACAGAGTCGACGAACAGCTACGGCGCAACGGTCTACTCTGTAGACTTCTGGATGAAGGGAGGATACCGCTCCCTGACACTGGATGAATTCAACGTCCAGGCTAGTTTCTTTCGGCGAGCCGATCAGTTGGAATATCGGGACGCCGTCTGTGAGTGCCCTGATAATCTGACCCCGACCGAGATGTGGAGAGAGGTCACGGGTCAGATGGATTATCACGCTGGAGTAAAGGGTACCCGGCTCCCGACTGCGCTCCGGATTTGCCACAAGCTGATCACCGGCTCCATCCATGCCAGACTAAAGAGTCCAGAGTCAGTAACGCGGCAGGATCTGCTAGCTCTTTACTGCATGGCCACCGGGCAGAAGGCCAACCCCGGATTCTTTTTTCTCGAGCATATAAAGAATCTGGGGGCAAGAGAGGGCAGCGACGCTCGGCGAGGATACATTTTGGTCTCTACGCTTCTTTCACGACTCGCCGAGACTTGGGGGTGCCCTAATGGCGTAGATGCGGGGGAGTTGGCGCCCAAGCCTATCAATGCTGCCACCCTGCTCAATATGAAGATCATTGCTAAGGCAGGGAGGCAATATGTACGTGCGACCACCCGCGACACCTTCAGTGAGCTTTTCGAAAACATCGAGCTCCCGGGTGAAGGGGACCCGCAAACAGAGGCCGACACCTCGCAGCAAGACAGGGCCTACTTTGATGCTCGTTTCGACGCGTTGCAGCAGAGCATCGACGCCCGATTCGACACTGCACAGCACAACATTGACGCCCTGAGACAGGATTTTGACAACCTGTCAGTCTGGCTGCATCGTCGCTTCCCAGACCCTCCACAGGATCCGCCGGCAGAGGAATGAAGACCGGCCATTTGCTGTGTTTTCCTGCTTTTTGTTTATTTTGATTGACCGGGCTGTGCCCCACTCTTTTTATCATCATTGTACAAATTTCATTCCATTTGATTAATGAAATTTTCCACTTTCGAGTTCAAAGTTCTTTAGCACTTTAATTTCTGTACAGAAAAAGCCGAAAAAAGCTGAAATCGACAAAAAAGGCAAAAATTCAGAAAATCCAACAATCCTACAGAATAACTGAGCCTGGAGAGGCTTGCCGAAATAATACTCCCCAGAGACATCTCAGCTTGCACTCTTGGGCCGAATTCCCAGTGAAAGCTATCAGAGTAAGATCAGCAAGATTCCCCAATGGAAGCATGATCATCCAAACAAAATATCCGAGTCAAAGGACTTAGACTTCCTCAGTGGAAGATAGCTTTCCAACTCGAGCGACGAGTGAAGCTAAGCCTGAAGAGGCTTTCTAAATAATACTCTGGGATACATAAGATCCTCAATCCCCCTTCGCCTACTCAGAGGCACTCCTTCAAAAAGAGAAAATCCGAAAAGATCAATAACCATTCCCCAAGCGGAATTCGGTATTCAGCCAAACACCGAACGTCAAGATAATCCGCCTAACAGAAGAGGCCAATCAAGATCAATACGACAGAATCCCCCAGCGGATAACAGCCTACGCAGAGGCAACAAAACCAGAAAATCAAAAAAGTCACCCGAATAAGGATAACCGGGATACTCCACCAACGTCGAAATGACGTCAGCCAATCATAAGGCATCGCTCACCTCAGAAAGAGCATCTTTGTGTCTGCATCCCCAAGGAATCAGAATTTCCCCAGTGGGCACCAACTACGCAATGGAAAGTTGGGACACAAGAACCTATGAGTAACTGCACATCCCCTAAACGGATCCCTGCGTTATCCAGCCCTCAGCGGCACCAAAATCAAAAACAACCGTCGAAGCAGCATCGTGGACTGTGGAGACAAAATCATCACAAATCCCTGGACAGGGCAAACTCACGCTACCAAAGTGACCAGAAGCACGGAGGTATGCAACCCTGGGGAGGGCAAACCGCAGACCCTGGAGAGGGCAAACTCACGCTACCGAGGTCGTCAGAAACACCGAGGTATGCACGAGCCTGGAGAGGCGACGACTAATACTCAGCTACCGACGTCGTCAAAAACACAGAGGTATGCAGCTGCCAATGTCGTCAGAAACACGGAGGCATGCAGACCCTGGAGAGGGCAAACTCACGCTACCGAGGTCGTCAGAAACACCAAGGTATGCACGAGCCTGGAGAGGCGACGACTAATACTCAGCTACCGACATCGTCAGAAACACGGAGGTATGCAGCTGCCAACGTCGTCAGAAACACGGAGGCATGCAGACCTTGGAGAGGGAAAACTCACGCTACCGAGGTCGTTAGAAACACCGAGGTATGCATGACCCTGGAGAGGCGACGACTAATACTCAGCTACCGACGTCGTCAGAAACATGGAGGTATGTAGCTACCAACGTCGTCAGAAACACGGAGGCATGCAGACCCTGGAGAGGGCAAACTCACGCTACCGAGGTCGTCAGAAACACCGAGGTATGCACGAGCCTGGAGAGGCGACGACTAATACTCACCCTGGAGAGGGCAAACTCAACCTAGAGAGGCTACTCAACAATTTTCCCACCTGAAGACACTACAAGTCGGAAGGATGGCTTACTCCCCGGACAATTGGGTCAACTCCTTTACTTGTCAACCGGTACACCAAAAAAGCCGTTCGACTAAGTAAAGGGGGGGCAGCTGTAGACCCCTAAAATTGTCCGGGTCGGAAATAAGACTCAAAGACTCTCGACGACCGAAGGAAAGTCAGCCGGAAGGACTCCTGGAAGACCCTAGGATGATTCTTTGTAGGTCTAGAAGTCTTAGAGTAGCTTAGAATAAGGGTGTGTGAGGATTGGAGCTCAATACGCCCTCCTAGAGGTTCAGTACGGCCGTACTGAGCCATTTGAACTACAATACGGCCATAATGAAATCCATACGGCCGTACTGAAGTTTTTGAACTTCAGTACGGCCGTACTGAATTCAGTACGGCCGTACTGTAGTTCAAAAACTCAGTACGGGCCGTATTGACTCCTTAGGTCGTACTGCGCCTCAATCCTATAAATAGGACGTCATTGGCTCGTCCTTCCACACATTTGGAGCATTTCTCCACCCTCTTGCTGAGTATTCTTGGGTTTTTGAGCTATTCTCTGCCCTAGAAATCTCTCCGAGAGCTGATCCGACTAAGTTCTTGAGTTCACGAGCCTTTAGCTTGAGACTCGAACAAGTCGAAGGGAAATCTCTTTGATTTCCATAGTTAATATTTATTTTTAGGGAAAGGAGCGAGTGAACGTGTAGTGGGAAGGAGCGCCAAAAAGCCTCATAACTCCTTTTTGAATATATAAAAGCCCGCTTCGAAGGTTTCTTTCCAAATCCTTTCTTTTACCACTTTCATTTATCGCTTTTTGATTGTTGCATTGCATGTTTAAAACTTTCATCATGTAGATAGTTTACTTATAATCGTTCTAATAAATAGGGGTAGTTTAGTAATTTTACGCTATTATTTATGAAATAATCTGTCATAGGGAACCCGAAAGGGGCGTTGTGGGGTGCTAACACCTTCCCCACACGTAATCGACTCCCTTACCCAAACTCTGGTTGTAATGGCCAAAGTTGATTTGCGAAAATCAATTGCCTTATGTCTTTTTCCAATGTTTTGAGTAAAACATTGGTGGCGACTCCAAGAACCCCTTTTTGCGAAAACCACTAATCCATGGAGGGTCCCGTTTGGGATTAATACGGATTGGTGAGAATTATTTAACAAAATTGTTAGTTCGATGAGGTCTCAGTTTGAGAATAAGTCGTTCTAACAATCCATCATTTTTCAAAACTAAAAAGAGTCCAACCATCGTCGCGAATGCCAATGTCCGTTTCGGCGGGTGGCGACACTAAAGAATATTGATCATTCTCCTAAGCCTTGTTAGCATAGAATTTATTTTTATTCCTATTTTTCCCTTGTCTTTAATTTTCCCATTTTTACCCTTGTATTTTGGGTATCTTAGACATAGAACTTATTTTAGTTGTATTTCCCATTTTTACCCTTGTATTTTGGGGTATCTTAGTCATAGAATTTATTTTCACTTGTATTTCCCAGTTTACCTTTGTATTATGGGGTGCCTTAGATTATAGGATTATATTTTTGGACTTGGTAAGGTTTAGGCCCAATTGGAGGGCACCTAGGTTGCATGGTTTTATCATGCACCTAGATGTAGCTTAACCAAATCCAAAGATTCCATCCTTGACCACCAAGTAGCATATAGGGTTAATTTCACTAGTACAAAAGAGGTAATTTATGTCGGTTATTTTAAGCTTTTTACGTCAAAAAAAGTCTGACGTTAAAGCAGGAGACGTAAATTTACGTCGGATGTGAAATTCGACGTAAATTTACGTGGGACATTGCCAAGATCTGACGTAAAAAAGTTGTAAACAAAAAAAAACATAACAAGTGCAAACAGAACGGGCCATTCTGCTTGGAGAACAGACTGTTCAGCTTGATAGAACAACCCAGCAGAAAAGGCCAACAACCCAAACAAATAGAACAACATAAAGACCGAATATAACAAATAGCCACAATAGCAATGCGAAGCAAAAAAGAGTTAGCGATTCATACCTGAGCTGCAACAATGTTCAAACGAGTAACGAAGAATTCACCCCACTCTGTAGAAGATAGAAAAAAAGATTTAGCAACAAAGGAGAAGGAGAGGGTTTATACAGAGAAGAATCTAGAAAAGTGACGAGATCCGAGTGAGTGCATGCGTGCGTGTGCCTCCCATGCACTTTTTTTATTCGCAATCGCTACTTTTTTATGTCGGACCTGGTAGGGTCTGACGTAAAATGTAAAATCTACGTCGGTTGTATGTTGTGTCTGACATAGATTGTACATTTTACGTCGGACCCTACCAGGTCCGATGTAAAAAAGTTCACAAAAACTACTAAAATGCCACCATATTTTTTTTACGTCGGTTTTTGTTAAGTCCGATGAGAAAGAGGTGACGTAAAAGCCTCATTTTCAACTAGTGTTTAGGTTTCATTTACGTCGGTTTTTTGGCTTGCATTTTTCGATCATGCACTCTCAAATGCAACCCTAATTTCAACCTCCCTTATATAAATACCCTAGGCTAGCATCCTTGTAAATACTTTGGAAATTATAATATTGAGTGAGCCTTTTGTGTCTTAATATTTTCCTTAGTATCTCTTGGTCTAAATTCGACCAAGAACCCTACCTATCTCCACCTTGAGAGAAAATCCTAGAAGTGGTCTTCATCACCCATGGAGTGAGCCAAAACCTAAAGTTCCTCTCTCAAACATTTCATCAAACGCCTTCACCTCACCCTTCCATTTTTGGTTTCCATCCTAAAACACGCCCACCTTGAAGAGCTTGATCCCAGGAGTTAAGGCTTTCTTCACATTAGTCATCATCTCTCCACCAATGCTAGCAAGGATGCCATCATTCTACCTCTTCATATGTGTTGGATGATGGCTTCTAACACCATTTGAGGCCATTGAAAAAGCTAGGAGGAGACCAAGGAGGAAAGATTTGTTCAAGAATACTTGAAGGAGGACTTCATCAATCTAATCTCTCTAAAGGGTTTTCCATCATTTGGTATCAGAGCAAGGTCTTGGTAATCTATTTCCATAGCTTTTTGTGTCTTTGATTCAGTCAAATTGTATTGTTCTTGATTGTCTTGTGTTTTTGTGCTTAGAATTGTTTTTGTGTCACAGATATAAATCTATAGAACAATTCACCTATGTCTTGTAGTTTTTGATTCATGCATCAATCTATATGGACCAATCTTGTTGTGTGCCTTTAGGTTCATCTTCTTGCATTTTAATGTTTTAGGCTTGCTTTTATCTTGTTTGGAACCCTTTAAAATTTCATTAAAAAAAATCCTAAAAGAAAATGTATGACAATGTGTTTTTTTTTTTTAATTTCTTAATCCATGTAGTTTTGTCTAGTTGTCTTGTTTAGTCCTTATATGTCATCACTTCCATTGTGTGCCTTTTTTCTTTTGAATCTTTAAAAAATATTCTCTATTTTGTGTATTAAACATTGCTGGCTGCACATATTATAAATCTTAGAAGTGATCATCATATGGATTCTATGCATGGTATTAAATCTAGCATGTTCTAGGGTCATATTTTTGTGAACTTCATTTGCTAATTCTTACTTAGCAATTTAGGGCCAGAAAGTCCTTTGAGTCATTTTTTATTTAATTGAACAACAAAATCTGAATAGAAAGTGTTGGAAAAATAATTAAAAGGATTTTCAAAAGCTAGAGAAAACTAGAAACAAAACTAGTCTTAAATTTCATTAAAATTTCTCTAGTTCATTCACACTTTCTATAATTTTTCCTCCACCATTAATAAGCCATTTGTTCCTAATTCCATACTCTGTTTTTAGTGCTCACATTCAATTTTTTTTTTTAAAAAGAAGAAGAAGAAAGAGCCAAGAAGGAAATTAAAAAAAAAAAAGAACAATAGTATACAAAAGTTTGTGAAAATTGAAAGGAAAATTAAAACAAATTTTAGAGTACTTAGCCTCATATTTTTGGAACTTGTTTCTTGGATTTATTCTGTTTTTGGTGGATGGATATACCTCTTAATTGTTCAATTTAATTGAACAATTTTTTTTTGTTTTGTAGTCAACTCTAGTGCCATTCCTAGGACTATTCATTTGAAAGCTAGTGTTGAAATTACACATTTATTTCTTGCTTTGTGTCTTGTTAATACTCTTTGAGTTTGTCACATCTCTTCCTACTTGAGTTTAGGCTTTCCTAATTGTGCCTTTCTAGTTTTTATTTGTTTTCTTCTTGTCTCTCTTGGTGTTGTACACTCTTGTGATGTAGGTACACTTCAAAGATTAACCACTTGAAAAGATTGGATAATTTGAGACATAGTGAATCAACTTCAAAGTGGACAACAACTTGGAGGAATTGAGGTACATATAAACTTGAGAGAAACACCTTTAGTGAGGCAAATTTGGGTGTTCATTTTTCAGCCAAGAATTTCTTTTTTAAGGAGGAAGATTTAGAGACGAGCTTAGAGTTTGCAATAGATTTTTGAACCTGTGTGTGACGAGTTTAGCGACTGATTTTGCGACGAATTTCGCGACCACTATTCCAGCAAGGCATATTTGCACCATTAGAGATGAATTTTAGCGATGGATTTCTCTAAATCTGTCACCAATTCTGTCACAAAATTCTGCTTTCATTTTTGCAAATTTTTGCAATTTCTTTGTATTACCTATCATTTTACTTGTAATTCTTTAGCCCTATTCTTGGGTTAATTTCTTGTTTCTTTTTCTAACTTTGCACTCACTTTTAGGAGTGGTTGTTTTTGGTAAACCTTTGAGTTATCCTACATCTCCTAAATAGTTTTAATAAAGTTTAGAAATCCTTTTAGTACTTGTGGAAGTGGTCTAAGGGACTCTTAAGTGTCACTTGGACTTCCACCCTAGGAAATTCGACTAGTATATAATTTACTTGCTTTCTTTATTACTTTCTTGTTGATTCATTTTTTAATTTCATTTAGTAATACTCTAAGTTCGCTTTAGAAGACTTCCTTTGCCTACTAGGTGTGCGTGCACACACACATTTAATTTTTTTGTGCAAAATTGTTTTGTGAGACAAGTATAAGGGGGTTTAGTAATTTTTACTTGAAAAGACTTAGTTATTAAGTGGCTATTAGTAGCTCACCTCCCTTTATAGTTCACTTTGTATACTTAGACCTTCAAGTACCAAGTCTTGCACCAAAAAGGAAAACTTTTTGTGAAAATTTTTATCACTATTTTTTCCTTTAATTAGAAAACTTGTGAAAATCTTTTTCCGCAAAATTGAGTGCTCATTCAAAGCATAGTAGTGTGCATGGTTATAATTCCCAAAGTGATAGGAATACTACTAGAAAATAACTTAGGAAATTAAAAGAATATATTAGAAAAGGGAAGAGGAAAATAAAGGGAGAAATGAGGAAATAAAAAAAATGTTGGCTAAATTTATGGTTAACCATTCTAATAGGAATGGTGAAATTAGTAAGCCCATGGGCTTAAGTGAAAGTGGGCCTTCAAAACCTAGACACCATGATGGTGAAAGACCTTCTAGAGGCAAGCATATAGAAGGAATATCTGCACCCACACACATCACTATGAGTGAAAGGTTTTATAGTAGTCATCATGATGATGGCTATCATCAAAGACCCTTAGGCAACATAGGCCTAGGCAAGAACATAACCCTGGGGAACCTAAGTTAGACCTTTTTCCCTTTCATGGTAAGGATAATGTGGAAGAATATTTGGATTGAGAGATGAAGGTGGAACAACTCTTCACTTGCTACAAAATGAGTGAAGAGAAAAAGGTTCACATGGCTATCTTGAGCTTTCAAGGGAAAACCATGTATTGGTGAACCTCCTTAGAAAGAGAGAAAAGATTTATAGATGATCTTCCAATTCAATGTTGGATTGAGCTTAGGAGCGCCTTAAGGAGAAGGCATATACATTCATACTATGATAGGGAGTGGATAAGCTCCAAAGACTCTAACAAAGAAGCCTTAGTGTAGAAGAATATAGATAAACCATGGAGCTCAATATAATGAGGGCAAGAATTAGGGAGGATGAAAACACCACTATTGATAGGTTCCAAAGCGGACTTAATCTTGAGATTAGAGATTGGGTTGAACTTTTACCCAATAAAGATTTAAATGAACTAGTCTAACTTTGCATTAGGTTAGAGAAACAAATCAAGAGGAAAGCTTCTCACCAGAAGGAGTCCTCTACCTTTTTACACCTAAGAACCTAAAGGAAGAAGAGTACTCTTCCAAGAATCACACTAAAAGAGAACCATCCATAGAAAAAGAAAAGAAATAAAAAGAGACATAAATTTTGGAGAAGAGTAAGGAAGAAAGTGTCTCTTCCAAGGTTTGTGAAGAAAGATAGTAGTTTTACTATTAAAGACGATATCAAAAAGACTATCTATCCTCACCAAAATCTTAACACTATTTCCCACACTATCACAAATTTTGATGTTGAGATCCTAACAATTTGGGAACAAAATATTTTGAAACCCCAAGTGGTAAAAGAAAAAGAATCTCAAGATCAAAGTTTGATGAAGAAGGATTTGACTCTAAAGTGTTTTAATCCATATGCATCTTTTAACTTGGTGGTGCCCAAGGGAGAAAGCATGGATATATGTAGAAAACTTTCCTCTATATTTATTAAGCTTGAGCACCCAACTCTTAAAGTATGTGATTTTTTGGACCCTTTTTGTGGTGCAACATCATCTTCTAATATTAATCCTAAGAGTAGTTCAAAACATATTGAAACCACATTGAGTACTACACTTAAGACTAATATTGGGTTATATGATAGTTTGATCAAGTCTTTGAGACTTATCATTTCACCAAATTCTTACATACATCTAATAAATCACATGTTTAAGAGTTGCTTAGGAAGTTTTCCAATAGTTTTTAGCTTGCTTAGTTGTAGGCGCCTAGGTTACTACATAGGGTACCTTAGGAAAAATAATTTAGTGTATAAGAGTACTTCCTTAGTTTGTTATAGTTTTAGTACTTTCACATTTTTAGGATTTGGTTTTACATATAGACTACACAACAATGAGGATTTTATCCTTATTCTTAGAGAGTTTATCTTTCCTACTTTAGGGACCATTGTTAGGACTATAGAATGAATTTCTCATAGGGTGCACTTTTCACACATATTATATGAATATATCATCTCTAATGATTTGCCTTATATTTTTCTTATAGGTGATGTTGTTTGTGTGGAAGAACCACTTGATTTAAGAACAAATCCTTTTGAAGAGGGAGGGGATGATGAAAATATACTTCATAAGGATTCCTTTGGAAGAAAAAGAAGTAACCACGGTGAAGGATGATAAAGATCGTTCGAAGAATTGTAGGGCATTAACCCTTATTTTGTAGGGTACCCTACATTTGAAGGTCTATCCTACCTTAAAGACTCCTATTGTTGTTTTACATTTTTAATAGTGATTGTATAGGCAGGTTTGTAGTTGTTAATTTTGATGACATCTTAATATATAGTAAGAACCTAGGAGGGCACCTAGGTCATCTTAGAAAAGTATTAATTATTCTAAGGGATAATCACTTCTATGTCAACCTAGAGAAATGTATTTTTTGTCAAGAAAATGTTAATTTTTTGGGATTCATAGTTGGCAAATAAGGGGTGAAGGTTGATCCTGAGAAAATTAAGGTCATTCAAGATTGGCCCACCCTTAAAAGTTTAAGAGACATTAGGAGCTTTCATGGGTTGGCAAGTTTCTATAGGAGGTTTGTGAAAGATTTCTTTACTCTTGCATCGCCTCTTAATGAGTTGGTTAAGAAAGATGTGCCTTTCATTTGGGGTGAAAAATAAGAAAATTCATTTCAAAATCTCAAAGACTAACTCACTAATGCACCGATTCTAGCTCTCCCAAACTTCTCACAAACCTTTGAGCTAAAATGTGATGCATTTGGTATAAGCATAGGTGCTGTGTTACTTCAAGGTGGCCACCCAATTGCATATTTTAGTGAAAAACTCAATGGTCTCACCTTGAAGTATCCCACCTATGATAATGAGCTATATACTCTATTTAGAGCCCTCCAAACATGGGAACATTACTTAGTGACTAAAAAGTTCATCATTCATATCGATCATAGGTCACTTAAGTATTTGAGAGGGCAACGTAATTTAAATAAAAGTCATGCTAAGTGGGTTGAGTATTTAGAACAATTTCCATATGTTATCAAATACAAGAAAGGAAAAAATAATGTAGTGGCTAATGCTCTTTCTAGAAGATATACATTACTTACCACTCTTGGATCACAAATTCTTGGATTTGATAACATAAAGGAATTGTATGAAAATGATAAAGACTTTCAATCCACCTATGCTAAAAGCCTTAAGAAACCTTTTGATTGGTTCTATGTTTTCGAAGGGTATCTTTTTAAAATGGGAAAACTTTGTACACCCCAAGGATCCATTAGAAAGCTTCTTGTGGAAGAAAGTCACGAGGAAGGTCTCATGGGCCATTTTGGAGTTGATAAGACTCTAACATTTTTAAAAGATAGATTTCATTAGCAGCACATGAGAATAAATGTCCAAAAGTATTGTTCGAGATGTATAGCTTGTTTACAAGCTAAATCTAAAATAATGCCTTGTGGACTCTATACCCTACTTCCTATAGCTAGCACTCCTTGGGTTGACATTAGTATGGATTTCGTGCTTGGTCTCCCAAGAACCCAAAGGGGTTATAATTCTATCTTTGTAGTTGTGGACCGTTTTAGCAAGATGACTCATTTTATACCATGCCACAAGATAGATGATGCTAGCCATATCTCATGACTATTCTTTAAATTAGTTGTTATATTACATGGCACACCTAAAACAATAGTGTCGGATAGGGATGTTAAGTTCTTAAGCCATTTTTGGAGATCTCTTTTGGAAAAGCTTGGAACTAAACTTCTTTTCTCTACTAACTATCACCTATAAAATGATGGGAAAATAAAAGTAGTGAATATATCCTTTTCTACTCTAGTAAGGGTAATCATTAGAAACAACAAGAAGTCTTGGGATGAACATCTTCCTCATATAGAGTTTGCTTATAACAGAGTAGTCCACAAGACTACTAATCTTTCTCCTTTTGAGGTTGTTTATGGTTTTAACCTTCTCACTCCTCTTGATATACTACAACTTCTTAATACTAATTCTTTATTACATAAAGAAGGAGTATCTATGACTAGTTTTGTTAAAAAAAAATATCACTACAACAACAAAAGGAGAAAGAAAATTACTTTTGAGGAAGGGGATTTGGTTTGGCTTCATTTGAGAAAGGAAAGATTTCCTTCTCAAAGGAAGTCTAAATTAAGTCCTAGAGGAGATGGTCCATTCCAAGTCCTCCAAAATATAAATGATAATGCATATAGGTTAGATCTACCTTCCAAATATGGTATCACCACTACATTTAATGTTTATGGTATTTTGCCTTTTATAGGTTGAGTTGAGACTAATGAAGAAGAGTTATATCTGAGGCTAGGTCTTTCTTAAGAAGGAAGGGATGATGGAGGACCATCCGTGAAGACCATAGGGCCTTTAACAAGGTCTATGGTAAGGAGACTAGAGGAAGCTACTAAAGAAGATATTAAGCCTAAAGTATGTGTTCTTTTAGATGCTTAGTCTCCTTATAGATATTGTATTGGATATTTTTTTGACCATATATTTTGCATCTAGTAGAATAGGATTTTTTCCTTGTATTTTTTTCTTTGAAAGGTGTAATTAGTAGTTTCAGGGAGGTGTAACTAGACTAGACCATGGACTTATTTGGGCTTGGATGGCCCAAACAAATTTCAAATCCACCAAGGTTGGACGTCCACTTGCCTAAGCTTGGTGAGGAAGCCATCCAAGTTTGTTAAAATAAGTCACATGGCCTTGAAAGTGACATATCGACAAACTAGTTAAAAGTAATCATTAGGTTAGGTAAATGGAGTTAACTTAAGCTAACCTAGGTTATTTCAAAGCTAGGATTAACTTAGCTTTCTCCGTAAGCTTCTAGGAAGGTAATTAGAGTTGGTTAGCTTAAGTACAAGATAGCTAACCATGGTTCCACATGACCATAGTTAGTCTAGCTTGCACCATAAGCCAACCAAACTTCTATATGTAGGAATACATGTAATAACCAAAATTTAGTTTGGAGTTTATGTGAATTAGATTGAGTTTTCTCTAATTCTCTCTCTCAAACCTTGTTTCTCCCTTGAAACTTGTTCCATTTCTCTTAGTCTCTCTTGAGTGTTGTGATACTTGGAGTGACTTATGACTCCTAGTGTGTGGCATGAGCCAAGAGGGATTCTACCTCTTCATATGTGTTGGATGATGGCTTTTGACACCATTGGAGGCCATTGAAAAAGCTAGGAGGAGACCAAGGAGTAAAGATCTGTTCAAGAAGACTTGGAGGAGGAATTGATCAATCTAGTCTCTCCAAAGGGTTTTCCATCACAAAGACTGATTTTAGGATTAGGTATGGGCATTTTGAGTATGTTGTAATGCCATTTGGAGTGACCAATGCCCCAAGAATGTTCATGCATTATGTGAATAAAATCTTTAGACTGTTCTTGAATAGATTTATGGTATTGTTTATAGATAACATCTTTATTTATTTAAGATCTCTAGAGGAGCATGAAGAACACTTGAAGTTGGTGTTGGAGATGTTGAAGAAAAATAGTTTGCCAACTTGTATGAGTTTGACTTTTGGCTTGATGTAGTGAAGTTCTTGGGTCATGTTATTTTAGTAGAGGGAATTGTAATGGATCCGACTAAGGGGGAGTCGATGTTGTAGTGGGAACGCCCAAGAACCATCACTAATATTAAGAGTTTTGTGGGTACAACAGGTTATGATAAGAGCTTCATTGAGAGATTCTCCAAAATAGTAATGTCATTTAGCTAGTTAAATAGAAAGGATTAGCCTTTCATCTGGATGAATGAATATGAGTAGAGTTTTGAATAGTTAAAGAGGATGTTGACTACTTCTCCTATGTTGGTGTTTCCTGATCTTGGTGAGCCATTTGAGGTGTATTGTGATGCTTCTCACCAGGGACTGGGTTGTGTGTTGATGTAGAACAAGAGGGTAGTTGCATATGCTTCACGATAATTAAAGACTCATAAGAAGAACTACCCTACTCATTACTTGGAGTTGGCAACAATGGTTTTTTCCTTGAAGATATGGAGACACTATTTGTATGGTACTAAGCTCAATGTCTTCAATGATCTTAAGGGTCTGAAATACTTGTTTGATGAAAAGGAGGTGAACATGAGGTAGAAAAGGTGAATGAAATCTTTGAAGGATTATGATTTTCAACTTATGTATCACCCCAAGAAGGTTAATGTAGTGGCATATTTCCTAAGTCAAAAATCCATCCACTTGTTTGCATTGATGGTGATGGAGCTAGAATTGGTGGAGAAATTTAAAGATATGAATCTTTGTGTCGAGTGGGATCAAAATCAAATTAGTTATGGGATGACTACCATATCTAATGAGTTTTTGAAGCAAGTTGAGGGGAAACAATTGCAAGATCCAAAGTTGTTTAGGATCTTGGATTTGTTTGGCATGGAGAAAGTAGTTAACTTGAGTTGTACAATGATGAGATTTTGAGGTTTAAGGGCATAATTTACCTACCACAAGATTCTGAGTTGAGGCAAACAATTTTGGAGGAAGGTCACAAGAGTAAACTTAGCATACACTTTGGTATGACTAAGATGTACCAATATCTCAAGAAGACTTTTTAGTGGTCTGGTATAAAGAAGGAGGTAGAAAAGTATGTGGCAGCCTGTTGACTTGTCAAAAGCTGAAAGTAGAGCATCAAAAGTCGGGTGGCTTACTTTAGTTGATGGAGGTCCCAAAAATGAAGTGGGACAACATCACTATGGATTTCATTGTGGGATTGCCTAAGTCAACTAGGAATAGTGATACTATTTGGATAATTGTTGACAAGTTGACTAAGTATGCTCATTTCTTGTCTGTTAACATCAAGTGGTCCTTAGAAAAGTTGACTTATATGTATATTCGAGAAATAGTACAGTTGCATAGGGTTCCCACTAATATTATTTTTGATTGAGATCCAAGGTTCACTTTCAAATTCTAGTAGAGTTTACACCAAGCTCTAGAGACAGGTTGAGGTTGAGTTCTACATATCACTCTCAGACAAATGGTCAGTCAGAAAGGATTATCTAGTTGTTGGAGGATTCCTTGAGGGCTTATGTGTTAGACCATTTGGGAAGTTGGGAGGAGGTTCAACCATTGGTTGAGTTCACATATAATAAAAGTTTTCATAACAACATTGGAATGATGCCTTTCAAGGCTTTCTATGATAAAAGGAGGTGTAGGACTCCACTGTGTTGGTATCAAGAGGAAGAGTCCATAATTGTAGGACTAGAGTTGGTTCTACAAACTATAGAGAAGGTGAAATAGAGACAAGAAAGAAAGATGATTGCCTAGAATAGGTAGAAATTTTGTGCTGACAAAAGGAGAAAGTTGTTGGAGTTTGTTGAGGGAAAACATGTATTTTTGAGAGCGACACCAATTATTGGAGTAGGTAAGGCAATAAGGTCCAAAAAGTTGATGCCAATATTCATTGATGCTTATCAGATTCTTCGCGATGTGGGTTCGATGGTGTATTAGTTGGCATGCACGACTTTGAGTCTGAAGTCTTTTTGAAGATGTAGTTTTAGTTTTGGTGTAGCTTTGTTTATGTTTGTTTCCTTTTATATTTTTGGCCTATGTTAAAAGGATATTGTATTAGTTGTTTCATAAGACTTAGGCTTGTATGTGTTTACTTGTTATGTTGTTTGTTTTCAAAACTTATCTTATTGTTTTAGTAAATGTATCTCAATGTTTCTCATTTTATGTGAAAACATAATTTCATAGATTATCAAGTTTTGGCAATAGATTACAAAGTATTTTAACATTAAATGAAACTTGAATCATTTAAAAGAATTCAATGTTATGTGAGGTAATAGATTTCTATTTTAGGTAATAATTACTGAAACTTAGTATTTGAATTGGAATGCATAGTTTTCACTATTTTTATTGATTACCATTTGTGGTAATAGATTACCATGGTGACTTTTGAGTGAAACAAGTGTTTTCAGTATCGGGTTAATTGATTACCATTCTAGTAATCGATTACCTCTGTACAAATTGAGTTTTATGCTTACTAAGAAACAGAGATTAATTGATTACCATGTTTGGTAATAAATTACGTCTGTTCTAAAAGCAATATGGTTTTAGTTTTAAAAATCTGGTAATAGATTACCTTCACAAGTAATAGATTATAGTTATTACAAATTTTTTAAACACTAAAATCCTCTTTGCACTATAAGTATAACTTTTTTTCAAGAAAAACATTATTATTGTAGTTGAAAAAACATTTTAGAACAAGATCATATCATAAAATTTTCATAAAGAATACAAGTGCTAAAGATTGATTGAAGAAGAGGAGTTCTTGAAATATTTCAAGGATTTTTTAGTTAATCTCTATACTAGATCATTCTACACATATTAGGTGTATTCTATCTGATCTTAAATCTTTTTTTGTGCTTTTGGGCTATGTTACTCTTTGAGATAGGGTGTCTCTAGAAGAGTTAAGAGAAATCTTGAGACTGATTTTTTTTCAAGTAGGTTCTTATGGGGTGCAAGAATCTTTGTGAAATCTTGTGAATTCATGATTGTGTATGATTTTCATTTTGATTGTAATATTGCTTGTACATGATCGATGATGGAATAACACTAAGGCCAAGAAGACCAAGAGGTGATATACTAAAGGAGGCAAGAGGAATGGGATAGTGAGGCCATTTTTGGACCTTAGCTCCTAAGTTTTTAGCATTTATTTTATTTTTATTTTACCCTTGTATTTTGGGGTATTTTAGTCATAGGATTTATTTTCTTTTGTATTTCCTATTTTACCCTTGTATTACGGGGTGCTTTAGATGATTAGGGTTTTTAATTTGGGCTAGGGTATTTCATTAGAGGGTGACGCATTTTTTGGTGAGTTTTGGATGTATTTTTGGTGATAGAAAGGCTTAGGCCCAAGTGGAGGGCAAAGGTTGCATGGTCTTATCATGCACCTTGATGTAGCCAATCTAGACCCATAGATTCCAAACTTGGCCACCAAGTAGCATCTAGGGTTCATTTGGCATGTCATTTGGAGTGCATTTGCCTTATGAATTTCGGCCATGCATGTCCCAAATGCAACCCTAGATGCCTCCCCTCCTATAAATACCCAACACCCCACCACTTGTAAATACTTTGGATTATATGAATTTGAGTGAGCCTTTTGTGCCTCAAATCCTCTTCCTTAGTCACTAGGTTAGTTTCGGCTAGCCACCTTCATTCTCCACCCTTGGAGAGTGAAACCCTATATTGGCCTCCATCTACACTTGGAGTGAGCCAACCTTGTGAGCACCAAACACCATATGCTTCCGCCTTCCATAAACACTTCCGCCCAACACCTCCTTTTCACGCCCATCTCCCTTTTGTCCCACAAAAGCCTTCCTTTGTCTACCCCTTGGTGAACCTAGATCAAGGGCAAGGAGTCTCCTTTCAACCACTATCATCATCCATGGAAGGAACTACTCCATCAAGTGGTATCTAGAGCCAAGGATCATCAAGGGTAAACGTTGTCTTCCTTGTCTTTGTGTCTTCTTTTCATTCGGTCTTTGTCTCCCCTTTTGCCTTTCTTTGAATGGCCGAATGCTTTGAGTTCATATTCTTGTCCTTGTGAACCTTTCTTGAACATTTTAGGTTTCCATTGTTAGGTGTTATCCATGCTTTCCTATTTTTTAGGTTGAGTCTCATATTAACATGATGAACATGCTTTTTGATTTTTGAATCTTTTGAAGTTTTGTCAAGTCTTGTTTCCTATATTTTGTCTACAAAATTCCATGTATGTGCCAAACACCTTTGCATGAATACATGAACAAAAAAAAATACCATAGTGCATGATATATATAGTGGGCGTGACATATAGCTACCATCTAGGAGTCATTCATGCATGCTACTTAGTCCTAGCATGTTCTTTGTATTTTTTAGTTTTCCATGTGTGAAATACTTCCTTGCACATGCATAAAAATTGCTGCCCACTTTTCCCTTGCATTCCACTTGTTATGGTCTTTATTTGATGCTTAATAACCCTAAAAGAATCTAAGAGGTGTGCTGAAAATTTTGTGCAAAACAACTTGTACTAGATAGTACAAATCAATTTCCACTCAAAAGATTCCCTAAGCACCACTAAGAAACCGCCACTTGTCCTCCTCTCCTTCTCCTAAAATTTGACCTAATTTCTGTCCACCCACAAGTGCAAAACCTAAGAAACAATTGGGCTGAACATTAAAAAAAAAAAATTGGACCCAAAGTATAAAAGAAAGTGACGTGAAAAGAAAGGAAAAGAAAGAACAAAAAAAAAAAAATTTGACCAAAAAGGACTTGTTGCTAGACTTGTGGACTTGGACCAATACTTATGCTTTTTGGAGTTGGACTTAAGACCATTATTGACCTATTTTGAGACCTTAAAGGTGGCTGGAACGAATCAATTAAAAGACTTAAGCAAGTGGACTAAACACTAATCCATTCTAGTGTCATTCTAGGATTACTCTTTTGTGTGCTTCCTATTTTTGATTGAGTCTTAATTTTAGTTTGTCTTTTCTTTGGCCTCTTTTGTTTTGTCTCAACTAATTCTCTCTGAGTTTAGCCTTCCCTAATTGTGCCTTTCAGTTTTATTTCTTGGACTCTTGCTCTTTGGGTTGGTTTCATTTTGTTTGTAGGTGAAGAACCTATCTAGCAAACTAGCACACCTTTGGTGGATTTGAATGGAGGAGTGAACCGAATCCAAACCTAGCCTTTGGAGGGATTTCCACCATACAAAATGAGTGTTAAACACTTGGAGAGGACTAACAAGTTTTCTCTTTGTGAAGGAACCCCAAGTGGAGGAGTTTGAAGACCAAGACTTTTGTTTTTCATAATTTTTGCTTGAATTGTTCTTTTCGGCCTTTTGTGTTCTTTGGCCTTGTTTTCATTCTTTTAGTTTGTAATTGGCCATTCTTAAACCTCTTCATTTTGGTTTAGCTTCGTGTAGTTTGAAGGTGATTTGAAAACCTTCACCTAGGACCTCGACTAGACTATGTTTTAAGTGCTTTTCTTTTGCATGCTTTATAGCTTTTGGTAGTATAATTGTTTAGGCTTTTATCTTTGTTTTCAAATCCGTTTAGAAGGCTTGCTATTTTCCTACTAGGGGTAACGTGCACACACACACTTTATTGTTGTGCCAAATTGTTTTGTAAGAAAAGTAGAAAAGGCTTAGTGATTTTTACTTTATAGGGCTTGGTTTTTAAGTGATTCTTTGTAGTCTACCTCCCCTTGAAAGTTCACTTTGTACACTTAGGCCTTTTCCTACCTATCTTGCACTTTGAAAACCTTTTGTGAAAACCATTTTATCACTCACTCTTTGTGAAAACTTTTCTAACCCCTTTGAAAACAATTTGTGAAAACCTTTTCTTGATCAAAGATGAGTGATCATTCTAGTGTCCATGGTCATAATTCTCGTAGTACTAGGTCTAGTGTTAGGGATGAACTTAGGGAATTGAAAGAGTACCTAAGAAAAAAAGAAAAGGAAAATATAAAAAGAGAGGAAGAGTTGAGAAGAAAAGAAAAAGAGTTTGAAAAGAATAACAAGGAAATAAGAAATTTACTTGCAAAGTTGGTAGAAACTCGTGGATCCCACCCTAGGATTGTTCCATCTAGATCTCAAAAGGAGAAAGAAGTTAGAGTTCCTAGGAATATGCATGAGGAAGAAAATACAAAAAGAGAGGAAGAACTTGAAAGAAAAGAAAAAGAAAAGAAAAGAGAAAAGAAAGAAAAAATAAATAAAAGTATAGAGAAAGTTCAAGAGTGGTTAGAAAATGAGACACAACCAACACTCTTGGAGAAGAGTAAGGAGGATAATGTTTCCTCCAAAGGGCTTATGCTTAAAGAGAGTCACTTTCCCATTGAAAATGATTTAAAAGAAACTTTCTTTATTCATCAAGACCTTAATTCTTTCTCTCACGTTGCCACTAGTCATGAAGTGGAGATTCAAAAACAAATCCTTTTTAAAGAAAAAGAATCTCAACTTCAAGATTTAGTGAAGAAGAAGTGGGCTTCACTTAGTGCCACTTCTTGTGCTACTTCCTTGGTGGTGCCCAAGGAAGATAAGCCTTTTCTCTTTAAGCCTCTTTCTACTTTAGTTGTCCTCATAAAGCACCCAACCTTTGATTTGTATAATTTGTTGGATACATCTCATGGTGTCCTATCTTCTAATTTTGATCTTGAAGGAAGTTCAAACTTATTTCAACTTAACTTTGTTACTTCCCTACAAGACAAACTTAGATTATATGAGTTTTCTAAACTCCTCTTGACACCTTTTTCTCATATGTATCTAACAAATAATGCAATACAAAGTTGTTTAGGTAATTGTTTAGTTAAGTTTTCTTTATTTTCTAGTATATACCTAGGTCATTATATTGGGCACTTCCAACAAGATATTTTAGTTTTTAGGACTAGTGCTTTAGTGTGCTATAGTTTTAGTCTTTTTAACTTTTTAGGTTTTAGTTATACACCTAGACTTCATCATGGGGAGGATCCTATCCTTAGCATTAGGGAGTCTAGTCTTTTTAGTTTAGAAAATCTTTTTAGCATTTTTAGTGGCACTCCTCTTAGGATGCACTTTCCATCTATATCATATACTATTACCTCTCATGCTTACTTTTATGTTTTTGTTGGTCATGACGTCCACCATGAAGAACCTCTTGATTTGAGGTCAAATCCTTTTCAAGAGGGAGGGGATGATGGAATAACACTAAGGCCAAGAAGACCAAGAGGTGATATACTAAAGGAGGCAAGAGGAATGGGATAGTGAGGCCATTTTTGGACCTTAGCTCCTAAGTTTTTAGCATTTATTTTATTTTTATTTTACCCTTGTATTTTGGGGTATTTTAGTCATAGAATTTATTTTCTTTTGTATTTCCTATTTTACCCTTGTATTATGGGGTGTTTTAGATGACTAGGGTTTTTAATTTGGGCTAGGGTATTTCATTAGAGGGTGACGCATTTTTTGGTGAGTTTTGGATGTATTTTTGGTGATAGAAAGGCTTAGGCCCAAGTGGAGGGCAAAGGTTGCATGGTCTTATCATGCACCTTGATGTAGCCAATCTAGACCCATAGATTCCAAACTTGGCCACCAAGTAGCATCTAGGGTTCATTTGGCATGTCATTTGGAGTGCATTTGCCTTATGAATTTCGGCCATGCATGTCCCAAATGCAACCCTAGATGCCTCCCCTCCTATAAATACCCAACACCCCACCACTTGTAAATACTTTGGATTATATGAATTTGAGTGAGCCTTTTGTGCCTCAAATCCTCTTCCTTAGTCACTAGGTTAGTTTCGGCTAGCCACCTTCATTCTCCACCCTTGGAGAGTGAAACCCTAGATTGGCCTCCATCTACACTTGGAGTGAGCCAACCTTGTGAGCACCAAACACCATATGCTTCCGCCTTCCATAAACACTTCCGCCTAACACCTCCTTTTCACGCCCATCTCCCTTTTGTCCCACAAAAGCCTTCCTTTGTCTACCCCTTGGTGAACCTAGATCAAGGGCAAGGAGTCTCCTTTCAACCACTATCATCATCCATGGAAGGAACTACTCCATCAATCTGTGTAAAGAATATTATAGTGGATATAGGCCTTTGTATGGCTGAACTAGTATAAATCATTGTGTAATTCTCTCTTAACCTTTATCTCTTGATATAATTATGTTATCATATTGTGATATTTGTTAAAAATAATTTCAATAAAATGCTTTTTTATCTGTTAACAATTGTTGTTCATATTCAGTTCATCATATATGCAATTTGGTAATAATAAAAGAAAGAAGGTAATCTCTAAAATCAATTTAGATTACGAGTATTTGATCCACTGTATGTTATATATGATATTTTGTATCGTATTACTAATTTGTAATATGAATTTGATTAATCATAATTGTGATAAGAAAGAAGAATAAGAAAAAGTTTTTAAAATACCATAGGAATCCATCTAAGTGTAAAATCTATTCAACCCCTCTTCTAGAGTCGTATTCTATCGGGACCAGCACATGATGTGTTCCATGTCTTCTAGTTCAGGAAGTATATACATGACCTGAGTTATGTAGTGGAGATCGATAAAGTTCAGGTTAGGAGAACCTGACCTATCAAAAGAGGCCAATAACTGTGGTTGATCACAAGTTAAAGGAACTGAGAGGCAAGTCCTTTAGCTAAGTGAAGATCTTATGGATGCAACTACTGATAAGGAAACCTAGGAGGTTAAGGAGTTAATTAGATATCAATATCCTTTCTTATTCCAAAGTAAGTTGAGTTTTAGGGAAGAAAATTCCTATTATTGGGGACTATTGTAACACTTTGAGTCTTACCATATTTTCTTGATTTTTTTATTTATTATATGTTGCTATTGTTAATTGTTGTTATGTGTTGAGGAACTCTAGAATTTTGAAAAATCCTTGCTTTTTTAGTCATTTGGGAGTGTCTCTTAATAGATGTCAAGTTGGACTTGTAGACACCAGTTTTTGTCTGAGATGAGAATCTGAAGATGGGAAACTTCTAAAGTGAGAGAAATGACCTTAAAGGGACCTTGAAGACTCTAGAATGTGTCGAAATGGAGCAGGAGGCCTCCAAAAGACATTCCAAGGGTCAAAAAACCAAGAACCAAGCTTGGAGGCATGAGAACGACCATTTTAGTCATGAAAATGATCGTTCCCATGATTAACCAAAACGACTATTTTCATGGTGAGTATGGTCGTTCCAATTTGAATGTTCCCATGCAAAATGAGGTTGACAATGGTTGTTCCAAGGGGAGAATGACTATTCTGCGCCCTTAGCCTCTATTTTAGCATTTAATCAGCCTTATTTTATGGGGGCTCCCATTTTCTTGATTTTTAGGCATTCTCTCTCTTCCCTTTATTCCTTTCAACGCACTCTAAGTAAAATAAACTCATTGAGAGCCTAATTAAGAGATCTATGGTCCCTTTGGCAGAGATTTTGGAGTTTCTGTAGTCTAGGAGCCTTTCTTAAATGATTGAGAGGTTTTTGTAGAGTGAGGAGATTACCGCAAAGCACCTTCAATCTTCTTCTATAAAAGGTTTCTTGGGAGGTTCCAAAATATCTCTTTATTTATTACTTTAATTTATCACTTTCTTGAGATTATAGCATAATGTAGCTAGTTCGTTATTATATATGCATAATAATGGGGTAAAAATATTAATCTCTATTTTTCTTTGTTAATAAATATGTCATAAGGTACTAATTTTAGGCATTGTAGGGTGCCTAACACCTTTCCCACACGTAATCAACCCCGTTACTCAACTCTAATTTCGAAAATCATTCCTTTTTCTGATGTTTTAAGAAAAATATCGGTGGTGACTCCAAGAACTTTTTTGAAACCATTGACGGAGGTTTAGTCTGATTATCGGGCATTCCAATGTCGATGAGATTTAAAAATGGAAGTCAAACAAGCCATCTAAAAGAACCTAAAATATTTTCAGGCCGGGTTCCAATAGATGGCGAATCCACTAGGGAAGGCCATGCGGGTCAGACCCATTTAGTGATGTATTTATTAATAAAAGAAACATTTGATTATAATTTTTACCCCTACATTGTTTGTAAATAATTTTGGTTTAGTATGGATTTAATAATTGTTGTATGTTTTCCTCTAAAAAAATAATTGTTGTATGTTTAAATTTCTCACTTGTTTGGAAAATAAACTATACATAACCCTTGCACATAACAATCCTTCTATACCTAAGGGCAAAAGTGGAATATCCATAGGAAGTGGGTGACGTACGGTCGGCCGTAGACGGGTCTATCTACCCACAAGTCATTATGGAAAATCATCCCTCAAGATGATAACTAGTTACTCTAGCCCGATGCACTAGACAAACCTGTCTGCTAGTTAACGACGACAAAGATATTGGGTCCTTATAATGGGGTGTTGAGATTTCCATTGAAACACTTTTGTTAATATTTGTAAATTCGTTTAATTCTATCATCGGTCTCAAACACGGCAAATATACCGGCCGTTCAAGTAGTAAAAATATCGTATCCACAGGGATTAGAAGGTAAAATAAGCATTTATTGACTATTCGTGACTAAAGAATAATTCCAATTTGTAGTTTGTCATGTGAATGTGAATTAAAGATCATGACTACTGGAATGAAAGCTATAAAAATATTTGTTTGAGAGTGGAAAAGGTTAGAAATGATATTGTGGTATTGTGATGTTGTGGGGGTCAGATTTCACCAAACGTAACACTAATGTATCCTTAATCTCTTGTTACATACATTGCTTAGTCAACCCATAAGTTTACTCAAACCTAATCCCTTAGAGAAAGAGTATAGGTGCGGACATTGAATATCAATCCCTTGAGTACCCAATATCTACACCCGCATTACGGGCTAGGGTTTAAAACTACTAATGGGTCAAGCTCTATCCCTAGATACAATCTCCATTAGGCATATCTTCCAGAACTAGTTTCAAGGGTATTTCCCAATACTCAATGGAACCTTAAATCATGCAAAGGGTGATCAATCCAAAGCAAGCATTAAGCGTAGAAACGTACACAACAAAGAATGAAACAATACATATATATATCATTAAAAACGTAAGGATTACAATAGAGTACGTTGGTTACATCTAACCCCACAAAAATGGGTGAAACCACTCAACAATGAGGGTAAATACAAAATAGAGATGAAAGGAGAAGTGAAGAACCGAAGGAAAGATCCGCACACGAACGATCCCAAGCCCTGGGAATCCCTTTCGCAGCTCCTGGAGGCGCCCAATGTGTGAATGAGGGTTTCTCCCTCGAAAATGGCTTCAAATACGAGCCTGGGAGATCAGATTAGGGTTTCGCGCCCGGCGTGTAAGTCTTCGCGCCCGGCGCGTAATCTTTTGAACACTTTCTGCCTCATTGTAAGCCCGACGCAATTCCATTTTACGCCCGACGTAATGTCTTCCAGAGAGTTTCAAGCCTCTTTGTCTCGATCACGCCTGGCGCGGGTAGTTTCGTGCCCGGCGCATGTGTAACTTGCAGGAATTGAATGCTATGCTCTTCTCAAGCCCGGCGCGGTTCATATTGTGCCCGGCGCAGCCACTCTGCTCTGCTCCTTAGCTCCTTAGATTTCCAATCCTAAGGTCTTCCATCCTTAATTCACTAGCTCAATACCTGCACAAAAAATGAGGTGTATTAAGGTATTGTTAGCTGAATTTGGGTTAGTTATATCTGCACGCAAAATGAACCAAAAAGAGAACAATTATATTGCAATGGTTCAAAGGATGAGTGGAATTTGTTCAAATAAGTCTCATCAAAAAAGAGGTAAAATTGAGACTTAACATGGGGGCACCTTGGGGGCTTGAGACTATTGAGAACAGTTAGAACCACTTAAAAACCATGCATGTTTCTACAGGAACCTCAACCCATAAAAAGTACATGATTATTCGTGGGTATACGTTGTTTGAGCATATGTTTGCATTGTTTGTGTGCATTGTTTGTTTTTCGAAGAAGTAGATTGGAGTTTTTACAAACAACAGTTAATTAGGGTTTAAGTTAAATAATTTCCTTTTGTGAATTCTTAGTTCATCATTATAAAGCATACATCATCATGTAGGTAGTATTCCTATTTACAGTAAAACCATGTACAAAAAATATGCCGAATAAACACGTTATCGTGCATTTTTTTTCGTAGAAATAAAAACATGATAAACATAAGCAATAAACACAATGGCATGCATATTTTAGGCTAAACCATTGATCCATCATTCATTTTTATTTTCAGATATGGGAGGACTAGGTAGAGAACATGCACGAACAATTGAAAAAAGTGAATATACTCAATCAGCCTTTACCAAGGATAGATAGTATCTGTGCATTGATGCCAAGAGAGTCTCGCATTGAGTTTGAGAGATGTTATGGGCAGGTCCTCGACCTTTTGAGGATATATGTGGATCCGACCTTCATTAGAGTCTTGGTGCATTTCTGGAAGCCTAATTTACATTGCTTCGAGTTTCCATATTTCGATTTGGTACCCACTTTAGAGGAGTATGATCAGATGCTTCGATGGCCCTAATCAGCCGGGGTCTATAGGGTCAAGAAGGATCGTATTTCTATTGCGAGAGTGGCCAACTTTATTAGATTGTCTCCCCACTTATCTGCTTTGGAAGGCAATGAGGCAATTAGAGGTCGGAAGTGTACCATGTTGGAGGATCACCTCGTTAGTTTAGCTAATAGTGAAGATTGGTCAAGCTTTAACAAGATTCTAGCATTGATCATGTTTGGTACAGTCTTATTCCTCTTCCATGCAAGGGTAATTGATCATGCTGCTATGCACGCCTTCTTTGCCTAGGACATACATGCAAAGAGTCCCATGCGTGCTATTCTTCTTGACACCCTGCTTTTGGTTAACATCTATAATCAAAAGGAAAGGAAGACTATGAGATGTACCTGCCCTTTGTTGCTCATATGGGCATATACTCACTTTTACATTGACAACCATATGGGAGCGCTATCCAATCCTTTGAGAAGCTTATCCAAGATTCCATGCCCAAGGAAACATGAAATGGAGTGGAAAGGCGAAATGGAGAGTCGCCTAGCCATTGATTGGATGTGTCAATGGTTCCACTTCGGAAGTGTTTTAATCTGGTGTGGAGATTTCCTGAGTGTTCCTTTGATGGGTTTGAGGGGATGCATTGCTTACTCCCCAAAGCTAGCACTAAGGTAGCTTATTAGGACTCAGGATTTGCCAACATCCGAAGAGCTTGGAGGACTATGTTTCCTTTACTCCTTTAAATAGCATAGCATGATGAGCGTCATCAGGATGGTTTGGGATAAACCAATCTATCTTGGAGATGACGGGCTTGGAAAGCTGAGGATTGCATCTTCTAGTGACTATGACCAGTGGAGAAGCGAGCGAGGGGTGTCTAGTATAGTTGGACTAACCCCTACAGTAGAAAGCAGCCAGTAAGCACATGTCAATGCCTTGACTAAGAAGTTGGAGATTCTAGGGTCTCAAGTGAAAGCCTTGGAAGAAAATGATCAACAATCTTGCCTTGTTATAAATGGTCTAGAGAGGCAATGCAAGAAAAAAGACATGAAAATTGAGCGGCTCAGAGATGAGTGTCCTGATAAAAATAAAGAGATCACCGACACAAAGAAGATACAAAGATCTGAGCCAGATGGTCAACTTCAAGAAGCTATAGCAAAGATAGCACAACTCGAAGTCGAGATCAAAGCCTAGACACAATTGGTGAAGCTAATGCAAGAGGACCTATCAAAGACCCGATCTGAGGCTTAAAGATGGTGGGAAGTTTGCCAGCAACGAACCACTGCCCTCTTTGATCTAAAGCAAAGAGAGAAAAAGGGGTATGAGTAGTTATGAGAACTTAGAGCTCAGAGGGATCAAGCATTCGATACGTTCAGGAACTACGCGTCATGACCCAATTTCACTAGCAAAAGGCGAAGGAAGCACATTTAGCTTGCGACGAGATGAGTCAAGTTGTCCATACACATGCCAAGGCGTTGAGGCGACATGTTGTAGAAGCTGAAGATGATTTGCGAGTGCGTCAACCATTCTTTGACTTATTTAAACTTCGTATAAGAAAGTGTTTTTTGCGATGAAAATATTTGTCATTAAAAACATAAAAAGAAATTGTCAATGAATGTATTTAATGACGATATTTTGATTTGTCATCAGTTGTCACTAATATGGAGTCATTAATAAATTAGTGACAAATTTTTGATTGTCATAAAAAATAATTTATTGTTGTGAAATTATCGTCACTAGTATTCATATAATAGTGACAAAATCAAGTTGCTACAATTATAATAAATAATGATGATGAATTAATCCTCACAATTATTAGTATAAAAAAAATTCACAATTAATTATTATCATTTTATCAGTATATTTTTTAAATAATATTTGTTGTAATTACCACTAAATTATTTTTTATTCATTACCATGAAGTATCTCTTATCAATCATATATATGAGAACTAATATCTTTTTGAGGATTTGACAACCACCGATAACTTTCCAGCTTGAGTTTATTTATTTATTTATTATTTTTTTTATACACAAAATTATTAAAATTAAAATATTATAATTAATCCAATACAATATTTTTTAAATGTTAAATTGGTATGAAATAAAATAAATATATATCCTGATAATTCAAATATAACATTAGAATAAAAATCCATAATAGTATACATTAATTTATTATAAAATCACAAATTTTATAATTTTTAAATTAAACAAAAAATATTTCCTAAAAGAGCGATAAAATTCAAATTCATGAATTTCAAACCTACAAAAAATACTCATAAAGAATAGTAAGTACTAACAAAAATAAAGTAATTGGTATTTTAAAAAAAGTAATTACTTAAAAAATTAACACACAAATATTAATATAAAAGGCTTCAAATAAGAAATAAATTTTTATAATTTACCAAACCATTTGAGGTGCTAGATAGGTGAACATGATTTATATATATATATATATATATATATATATATATATATATATATATATATATATATATATATGCAAATGACATAAATAACAATTTCACATGAATAAATAGTTTTTTTTTTGAAAATCAAACATATGACGGTTGCAAAATTAACATATTATTTTATATATTTATACTCTTGTTAAACGACTTTCCTTCAAAATAAGGGAATCTCGCATTTCAAATAAATATTTGAGAGGAGAAATATAATGTTAGCAAATGATCACTTTCGAAACAAATGCCAATAAGATATGTGATAAAATGTTATTTTTTCTCCTTTTTATATCTTTTAATCAAATTATACACTTTTATGAAAATTTCGTTGACATACCCATCGTCTGCTGGCTCAATCTTGTATCAAGGAAAACTTGGATACAATTTCGTAGTGTTCCAAAAAATTACAACTATAAAATCATAAGAAAAATATTAGATACTATTGACAAACAAAATATTCTCCTTTTCATGAGAATAAACGTTCAATGTATAAAAGAAAAATAAATTTAATGTACAATTTAAAATCACAATTTTATTTCAAAGTTTCCATTCTTAACGAGACAAAGAACTACAAGAGTTTTATTGTTGTGGTGAACCAAAGTATTTACGAAGTAGCTGCAAAAACAAGACCATAAATTATTAGATTGACCATCAATTGGCAAAACTCAAAATTATAGCATGACACTACTCAAATTAGCATACAATAATGCACTGCTTTAGAGAAGAGAAGAAGAAAAAACAAAAAGAGAATAGAAGAAGACACTATGCACAACAATTGCATAAACGTGGAAGGGAGTTGTCATAAATGTGACCTTCTTTTTCAATCCTTTTTTGTTTTTCTAACTTCTCTACATTTTTAAAAATATTAAAAATAATGAATAAATATTTTTTTTCCATCAACTTCGTAGTCTCTCAAGTTACACTAACCCTCTTAAGTTTATTAAATTAATTATGTAACTACTATATATCTTTTTATTATGTTTGATATGCAAATTTAATTTTTATTTTATAATTAAATTTAAATACATAAATTATATTATAATTTTTAATTAAAATTTATAATAATTTTTTTAAAAAATATAAATTATACTAGTATTTGTACATGTTAAATATTTATTATATTACTAAATTTATAAAAATAAATATTTTGAAATATATAAATAATATTTTAGATGTGAAACCCCTTTTTTTCCTTTTCTTTCTTCTTTCACTCTCACTCACTCTCATACTCTTTCCTTCCCAAAATCCTCTGCTGAATTGCTGACTCCTTGCGGTGATCTCCTTGAGCTTAGGTGCTGAGTAGTGGCGTTTGGAGCTAGTTGTGGGCGTGAAGCTTGTTCTACTTCTCCGTTCGTCGTTCCTCTTCTCCATTCTTCTCTTCTCGCTGTCCCAAGGCTCGGAATTCTTTACCGAGGTAAGGGAAGCTAGGTTTTTGCACATTTTTGGCTGAAAATGAGTTCTAGAGGCTCATTGTTGTTTGATGATTTGATGATTGCTGGCCGAGATTGATGAAAAGAAGTTTTGGGGTTTTTGAAGAAATTTGGGTTTTCATTGATTTGAGGTTGCATGCTAGAAATAAGGTGTTTTTCGTGAGGTTTGATGAAAATGTGGACTGTTGGTTGGATTGCATTTTGGTTTTCTGGTTAATTTTGCAGGATTTGATGAAGTTTTTGAAAGTTTGAGGGTTGTTGCTGAGCATCACGCTGGGCGCCGTTCTTCGGGCCGAGCGCGTGACCACTAGTGGGCTCCATTTAGGCAAGCTCGCTGGGCGCAAAGGTGTGTGCGCCGGGCGAGCTTGAGAATGTGAGCCTCTAGATGGCCCACGCCGGGCGTGATTTGGGCCGCGCCGGGCGCGATATCAGTAGGTAACATGTTTGGGGTTTTCTGGTGCTGCGCCGGGCGCGACCATGTCGCACTAGGCGTGGAGACTCCTTGAGAGTCTCTGCCAAGGGGACACTGGGCGCAATTTGAATTACGCCGGGCGCGTGGGACTCCTTAGAGTCTCTACCTGGGTTTGCGCTAGGCGCAATTGGTATTACGCTAGGCGCGTGTGAGCCTTGGGCTCTATGGCTGGGTCACGCCGGGCGCGAGCACTCTTGCACCGGGCGCGCTGGTTCCCTGGTGCTCTCTGGTTGTGCCACGCCGGGCGCGACCATGAGTACATCGGGCGCGTTTATGATGTTGCCTTATATGTTGTCTTATGTTGAGGTGTGTTGATTATTTGCTGAAATTGCTGATAGATGTTGGTTTATGATGAGATGAGCTGTTATTGATGACTATTACTGTGTTGTTAGATGATAAATGTTGGGTTATAATATTGCTGTGCTGTGAGCTGTCTATGTTGTGCTGTGTATTGGTTAGCTATGCTATAAGCTGATATTGCTATTAAGCTGTGTTGTATGCTGATATAAGTTATTGTAGGTCGTAAGACTGAGCTGTTGTAGGCCGTAAGGCTGAGCTGTTGTAAGCTGTAAGGCTGAGCTATTGTAGGTCGTAAGGCTGAGCTATTGTAGGTCGTAAGGCTGAGCTGTTGTAAGCCGTAAGGCTGAGCTGTTGTAGGCCGTAAGGCTAAGCCGTTGTAGGCTGTAAGGCTGAGCTGTTGTAGGAGATCTCCGAGCTGATATGCGTGACGACGCATTGTGTGTTTACCGCTGTTTATGCTGATTAGTTGCTGAATTATATGTTGATGATGTGCTGATAGCTGTAGCTATTTACTATTCATATATTTTCATATATGTATGTTGATTCTTTCACTAGCTTACCCTTTTATGGCTTTCCATGTGTTTGGACTACGATGATCATACGTTGTATGGGAGCAGAGCAGGGTTAGGTTGGTGTCAAGAGATGGACATTACTCCCGCGTACAGCTGTCTCCTCGGCCGACCTTGGATTCATGATGCGAAAGCTGTTCCCTCTACGCTCCACCAGAAAGTCAAATTCATAGTGGGTGACAAGCTGGTGACCGTACAAGCTGAAGATGACATAACTCATCAGCAAGCCATCTGCCATACCTTACGTGGATGCAGCAGAGGAAGCTCTAGAGACCGCCTTCCAAGCATTGGAGATCGCCAATGTCGAAACGTTTCCCCGAGAAATGAAGAAGGTAGCCTACATGCTCACCAAGAACGGATACTTGCCTGGACAAGGACTTGGCAAGGATTCCCAAGGAATTCCCGAGCTACCCATTATTAAGGATAATCCGGGGAAACAAGGGTTAGGATACAACCCTAATAAAGATCAAAGGACGAAGAGGAACCAAGATCCTTCTCGACGTTCTTTAAGCCAGATCTTTAGGAAGGCCGGTTCACAAGCGTCAAGGCCGGTCGTCGTCATCAAGTGTTCTTCTCCTTCCGATAGGGATGTATAGACCTGATGACTGTTAGAGATTACTCCTCGGGGACAGCCCGACCCCCGAGCCTCGATAGGGCACATGTTTCAGCTAGAATTATAATAAAATCATTCTTTATTATTTCTTATTGCTTCTTTTCTTGCTTGCAATAAATTTCTAGACCACATTATTTTTAACCCTGTTTGAATGAGCATGAATGAGGTTAAAATCGTCTTAATAAACAATAAACCCGCATCATTTTTATGTGAAAGTGTGTGTGACAACGTGGAGCACCTTTCCTTGGCCTCGACAAGTGGCATCATGGATAAAAAAGAAATCCTTTAAAAACAAAAATCATAAAAACAAAAAAGCTTGGCAGGAAACCCAAAAAGGGGGCTGCGCAAAAATAAGAGCAAAGAACCCGCTAGGAATCCCACGAAAGGGTGACCTAGGCAAAAGTTAGGGTTGCAAAAATAAACAAAAACAAAGGTCCGCTGAGACGCCACAAAGGGGTGTTTTAGGCAAAAAATAAGGACAATCAAAAAACAAAAGAAATCCATGATGGTACCATGAGCTGAATTCAAAAAGAAAGGTTCAAGGGAAACTATCTAAGTTGTCAAATCACAACGTCAATAACAAGACTTTCTTAACTTCATAAGTGTTTAATCAAACAAGCCTAAACACATAAACCTACCTTGGCCAGCCATTCTTACAAAAACCATTTTCAAAACAATAATAAACCCCTCTAAAACACAAACTTTTGAACAAAAAATATCTTTCCCCTCTTTTCTCTTGTCCCAAACGATTTTAGAATAATCTAGTGGAAACATGGAGATATAGTGGTCAATAGGAGGGTTGATACGTCTTCTAAAGGAAGGGAAGGATCACTGGGTTGATGACACCAATCTCGATATAACACGCATCATTCCTCGGTTACAGAAATCGGCAGCGCACAGCCCGTCTAGAAGAATGGCAAAAATCCAAGCAAAGAAACGCATCGGTTAATTCTTTTGAAAAATAAATCAAATAGAATTAGGTGCATCATACCGCATACATGCATACAGATGATAGGTGTACTGGAAGATCACATATTCTCTGTTTATTGAAAAAACAAACAAAAAACAAAAAACAAAAAAACAAAAAATATAAACTTCAGAAAAACAATGCGCCCGTACCATGTTCAGTACGCACGTACTAAAATTAGGGTTATGAACAAATTTTCAACTCAATACGGGAGTACTGAAATGAATACGGCCGTATTGGCCATAACGTCCACACCAATACGGGCGTATTGAATTCAATACGGCCCGTATTGGCCCATTCTTTTGTACATCAACAATAAGATCAGTACGGCCGTACTGAATTCAGTATGGACCGTACTTTTTTCTATAAATACGTCCCTCCTCCTCTCATTCATCACAACATCTTCATTCCTCTGCATACTTTATCTGTGAGTGTGTTTGAGATCCCTTTATACAGAAAAAGCCGAAAATCGACAAAAAAGGCAAAAATTCAGAAAATCCAACAAATCGTACAGAATAACTGAGCCTGGAGAGGCTTGCCGAAATAATACTCCCCAGAGACATCTCAGCTTGCACTCTTGGGCCGAATTCCCAGTGAAAGCTATCAGAACAAGATCAGCAAGATTCCCCAATGGAAGCATGATCATCCAAACAAAATATCCGAGTCAAAGGACTTAGACTTCCTCAGTGGAAGATAGCTTTCCAACTCAAGCGACGAGTGAAGCTAAGCCTGAAGAGGCTTTCTAAATAATACTCTGGGATACACAAGATCCTCAATCCCCATTCGCCTACTCAGAGGCACTCCTCCAAAAAAAGGAAAATCCAAAAAGATCAATACCCATTCCCCAAGCGGAATTCGGTATTCAACCAAACACCGAACGTCAAGATAATCCGCCTAACAGAAGAGGCCAATCAAAATCATACGACAGAATCCCCCAGCGGATAACAGCCTACGCAGAGGCAACAAAACCAAAAATCAAAAAGTCACCCGAATAAGGATAACCGGGATACTCCACCAACGTCGAAAGGACGTCAGCCAATCATAAGGCATTGCTCACCTCAGGAAGAGCATCTTTGTGTCTGCATCCCCAAGGAATCAGAATTTCCCCAGTGGGCACCAACTATGCAATGGAAAGTTGGGACACAAGAACCTATGAGTAACTGCACATCCCCTAGACGGATCCCTGCGTTATCCAGCCCTCAGCGGCACCAAAATCAAAAACAACCGTCGAAGCAGCATCGTGGACTGTGGAGACAAAATCATCACAACAGAATCCCCCAGGATAACGGCCTACGCAGAGGTAACAAAACCAGAAAATCAAAAGAGTCACCCGAATAAGGATAACCGGGATACTCCACCACCGTCGAAAGGACGTCAGCCAACCATAAGGCACCGCTCACATCAGAAAGAGCATCTTTGTGTCTACATCCCCAAGGAATCAGAATTTCCCCAATGGGCACCAACTACGCAATGGAAAGTTGGGACACAAGAACCTATGAGTAACTGCACATCCCCTAGACGGATCCCTGCGTTATCCAGCCCTCAGCGGCACCAAAATCAAAAACAACCGTCGAAGCAGCATCGTGGACTGTGGAGACAAAATCATCACAAATCCCTGGAGAGGGCAAACTCACGCTACCAAAGTGACCAGAAGCACGGAGGTATGCAACCCTGGGGAGGGCAAACCGCACACCCTGGAGAGGGCAAACTCACGCTACCGAGGTCGTCAGAAACACCGAGGTATGCATGAGCCTGGAGAGGCGACGACTAATACTCAGCTACCCCATCGTCTGAAACACGGAGGTATGTAGCTACCGAGGTTGTCAGAAACACCGAGGTATGCACGAGCCTGGAGAGGCGACGACTAATACTCAGCTACCCCGTCGTCAAAAACACGGAGGTATGCAGTTGCCGAGGTTGTCAGAAACACCAAGGTATGCACGAGCCTGGAGAGGCGACGACTAATACTCAGCTACCCCATCGTCAGAAACACGGAGGTACGCAGCTGCCAACATCGTCAAAAACATGGAGGCATGCACACCCTGGAGAGGGCAAACTCACGCTACCGAGGTTGTCAGAAACACCGAGGTATGCACGAGCCTGGAGAGGCGACGACTAATACTCAGCTACCCTGTCGTCAGAAACACGGAGGTATGCAGCTGCCGAGGTTGTCAGAAACACCAAGGTATGCACGAGCCTGGAGAGGCGACGACTAATACTCAGCTACCCCGTCGTCAGAAACACGGAGGTACGCAGCTGCCAACATCGTCAGAAACATGGAGGCATGCACACCCTGGAGAGGGCAAACTCACGCTACCGAGGTTGTCAGAAACACCGAGGTATGCACGAGCCTGGAGAGGCGACGACTAATACTCAGCTACCGCGTCGTCAGAAACACGGAGGTATGCAGCTGCCAACATCGTCAGAAACATGGAGGCATGCAGACCCTGGAGAGGGCAAACTCACGCTACCGAGGTTGTCAGAAACACCGAGGTATGCAACGAGCCTGGAGAGGTGACGACTAATACTCAACCTGGAGAGGCTACTCATCAGTTTTCCCACCTGAAAACACTACAAGTCGGAAGGGTGGCCTGTTCCCCGGACAATTGGGTCAACTCCTTTACTTGTCAACCGGTACACCAAAAAGCCGTTTGACTAAGTAAAGGGGGGGCAGCTGTAGACCCCTAAAATTGTCCGGGTCGGAAATAAAGCTCAAAGACTCTTAAAGACCGAAGGAAAGTCAGCCAGAAGGACTCCTAGAAGACCCTAGGGTGATTCTTTGTAGGTCTAGAGGTCTTAGAGTAGCTTAGAATAAGGGTGTGCGAGGATTGGAGCTCAATACACCCTCCCAAAGGTTCAGTATGGCCGTTCTGAGCCATTTGAACTGCAATACGGCCGTAGTGAACTCAATACGGCCGTACTGAAGTTTTTGAACTTCAGTACGGCCGTACTGTAGTTCAAAAAACTTCAGTACGGGCCGTACCAAATTCAATACGGCCGTACTGTAGTTCAAAAACCCAGTACGGGCCGTATTGACCTCCCAGGCCGTATTGCGCCTCAATCCTATAAATAGGACGTCATTTGCACGTCCTCCCACACTTTTTCCACATTCCTCAACCCTCCTGCTGAGTATTCTTGGGTTTTTGAGCTATTCTCTGCCCTAGATATCTCTCCGGGAACCGATCCGACGAAGTTCTTGAGTCATGAGCCATTAGCTTGAGATTCGAACAAGTCGAAGGGAAATCTCTTTGATTTCCATAGTAAAAATTATCTTTAGGGGAAAGGAGCGAGCGGACGTGTAGTGGGAAGGAGCGCCAAAAAGCCTGCTAAACTTCGTTTTGAATATATAAAACCCCGTTTCGAAGGTTTCTTTCTAAATCCTTTCTTTTACTGCTCTTATTTATTTCTTTTTTATTATTGCATTGCATGTTTAGAGCTTTCGTCATGTAAATATTTTATCTATAATCGTTTCTAATAAATAGGGGTAATTTAGTAACTTTACACTGTTATTTATGAAATAATCCGTCATAGGGAACCCGAAAGGGGCGTTGTGGGGTGCTAACACCTTCCTCGCACGTAACCGACTCCCTTACCCGACTCTGGTTGTAATGGCCAAAGTTGATTTACGAAAATCAATTGCCTTATATCTTTTTCCAATGTTTTAAGTAAAAAATTGGTGGCGACTCCAAGAACCCTTCTTTTTACGAAAACCACTAATCCATGGAGGGTCCCGCTTGGGATTAACATGGATTGGTGAGAGTCATTTAAACAAAATTGTTAGTTCGATGAGGTCTCAGTTTGAGAATAAGTCGTTCTAACAATCCATCTTTTTTCAAAACTTTAAAAAAGAGTCCAACCATCGTCGCGAATGCCAACGTCCGTTTCGGCGGGTGGCGACAGATGGCGACTCTACTGGGGAAGCCTCGAGAGTCAGTCCCATTTAGTGATGGATTGTTTCTAAAATAATAGTTTAAAATTACTTCGTTACCCCTCGCTTGTATGATAACATGTTTTACCTAGTTGGCTTTAATAACTGTTGGATGTTTAAATTTCCGCAATCGTTTGAAATATAAACTGCACACGAACCTTTGCACACAACAGTTCCCTCTATACCCGGGGGCATGAGTGGAAAGCCATAGGGAGTGGATGTTAGTACGGCCGGTTGTCGAATGGGTCTATAGGTGCCCGTAGACCGTTGTCGGAAAACATCACTCAAGGTGAAAACCATGAACTCGAGTCCGACAGTGCGTTGGAGCTTTCCATCGACTTACGACGAGAGGAATTGGGTCCCTATAATGGGGGCACCTTGGGGGCCTTAGACCGGTGAGAACAGTTAGAACCTCCTTGAATATGCACTTGTCTGCAGGATACCCCTACCTCGTGATTCGCTCGTGACTGTTCGTGGATGAGTAAATTGTTTGTGCATTGTTTATGTGACATTGTTTGAGCATACATTGCATTCTTTAAACATACAACATTCCCTTTTAAAATAAGAATAAATAGGAATAAGAATCTTCCATTACATGGTGTTAACATCTACCTTCATCACATTCATATAGGTAGTTTCCCTTTTCACCCGAAAAAATACAAAAAACAAAATACCCAAAAAAACAAAAAAAAAATTAATTATCCAAACCAAGCAATATCATGCATCATCTTAGGAGCATCCTGAAAACATGATAATGCTTAGTTGAATAAACACAATGCATGCATATTCAACGCCATCATCTCATATCATGCATTCTTATCGAAGAACATGGAGAGATCTAGGGGAGTACATTGCATACATCTCTCCTAGTAATTCATTAATAAACATTAATAAAAAGAAAGGATTAATCGATGCGTATGTTCAGAATGGATCGCACGCCGTTTGTTATTAAGTGTAAGCCAACAACCGCGCCAAGCGAACGCACATCAACTTCGTTGTTGGTAATCAAGACGAATAAAGGGGAAGGTCCGACACCGTTAAGGATCACTGCTCCAAGACCTTTTCCCTACGAATTGAATAAGGCTGTGCCATGGATATACGACATCCATTCTTCTGCCGACAGCGATATCTCTAACATCGCTGGACTTGGGGGCATGACTAGGAGTGGCAGGATCTACACTCCCGAAGATCTTCATGATAAAGCTCCCAAGAATAAAGGAAAGGAAAAAGAAAAGGAGAAAACCGAGGAAAATAAAGAATCCGAGGAGGAGACTGACGAGCTGTTAAAATACATCCGACAGAGCGAGTACTCCATCATGGATCAACTTCATAAGACGCCAGCAAAGATTACTCTGTTGTCGTTGATCCTATGCTCCGAACCGCATCGACAAGCTCTGTTGAAAGTCTTGAACGAGGCATACGTGTCGCACACTATCTCCCAAGACAAATTTGAAGGGATTGTTAGTCACATCACGACTAATGATCACCTCACTTTCACCGATGAAGAAATCCCCGCTGAGGGACCGAACCACAACAAGCCCTTGCACATCTCTGTAAAGTGCAAGGAATATCACATCGCTAAAGTCTTGGTGGATAATGGATCTTCCTTGAATGTGATGCCAAAAAGAACATTTGATCAAGTGGCAATCAAGGGAATCCAAATGCGCCCGAGCAACATGATCGTCTGAGCTTTCGACGGTTCTAAAAGAGAGGTGGTGGGAGAAATTAATCTTCCAATCCAAATTGGACCCACCATCTTTAATGTCGAATTTCAAGTGATGGACATTACTCCCGCGTACAGCTGTCTCCTCGGCCGACCTTGGATTCATGATGCGAAAGCTGTTCCCTCTACGCTCCACCAGAAAGTCAAATTCATAGTGGGTGACAAGCTGGTGACCGTACAAGCTGAAGATGACATAACTCATCAGCAAGCCATCTGCCATACCTTACGTGGATGCAGCAGAGGAAGCTCTAGAGACCGCCTTCCAAGCATTGGAGATCGCCAATGTCGAAACGTTTCCCCGAGAAATGAAGAAGGTAGCCTACATGCTCACCAAGAACGGATACTTGCCTGGACAAGGACTTGGCAAGGATTCCCAAGGAATTCCCGAGCTACCCATTATTAAGGATAATCCGGGGAAACAAGGGTTAGGATACAACCCTAATAAAGATCAAAGGACGAAGAGGAACCAAGATCCTTCTCGACGTTCTTTAAGCCAGATCTTTAGGAAGGCCGGTTCACAAGCGTCAAGGCCGGTCGTCGTCATCAAGTGTTCTTCTCCTTCCGATAGGGATGTATAGACCTGATGACTGTTAGAGATTACTCCTCGGGGACAGCCCGACCCCCGAGCCTCGATAGGGCACATGTTTCAGCTAGAATTATAATAAAATCATTCTTTATTATTTCTTATTGCTTCTTTTCTTGCTTGCAATAAATTTCTAGACCACATTATTTTTAACCCTGTTTGAATGAGCATGAATGAGGTTAAAATCGTCTTAATAAACAATAAACCCGCATCATTTTTATGTGAAAGTGTGTGTGACAACGTGGAGCACCTTTCCTTGGCCTCGACAAGTGGCATCATGGATAAAAAAGAAATCCTTTAAAAACAAAAATCATAAAAACAAAAAAGCTTGGCAGGAAACCCAAAAAGGGGGCTGCGCAAAAATAAGAGCAAAGAACCCGCTAGGAATCCCACGAAAGGGTGACCTAGGCAAAAGTTAGGGTTGCAAAAATAAACAAAAACAAAGGTCCGCTGAGACGCCACAAAGGGGTGTTTTAGGCAAAAAATAAGGACAATCAAAAAACAAAAGAAATCCATGATGGTACCATGAGCTGAATTCAAAAAGAAAGGTTCAAGGGAAACTATCTAAGTTGTCAAATCACAACGTCAATAACAAGACTTTCTTAACTTCATAAGTGTTTAATCAAACAAGCCTAAACACATAAACCTACCTTGGCCAGCCATTCTTACAAAAACCATTTTCAAAACAATAATAAACCCCTCTAAAACACAAACTTTTGAACAAAAAATATCTTTCCCCTCTTTTCTCTTGTCCCAAACGATTTTAGAATAATCTAGTGGAAACATGGAGATATAGTGGTCAATAGGAGGGTTGATACGTCTTCTAAAGGAAGGGAAGGATCACTGGGTTGATGACACCAATCTCGATATAACACGCATCATTCCTCGGTTACAGAAATCGGCAGCGCACAGCCCGTCTAGAAGAATGGCAAAAATCCAAGCAAAGAAACGCATCGGTTAATTCTTTTGAAAAATAAATCAAATAGAATTAGGTGCATCATACCGCATACATGCATACAGATGATAGGTGTACTGGAAGATCACATATTCTCTGTTTATTGAAAAAACAAACAAAAAACAAAAAACAAAAAAACAAAAAATATAAACTTCAGAAAAACAATGCGCCCGTACCATGTTCAGTACGCACGTACTAAAATTAGGGTTATGAACAAATTTTCAACTCAATACGGGAGTACTGAAATGAATACGGCCGTATTGGCCATAACGTCCACACCAATACGGGCGTATTGAATTCAATACGGCCCGTATTGGCCCATTCTTTTGTACATCAAAAATAAGATCAGTACGGCCGTACTGAATTCAGTATGGACCGTACTTTTTTCTATAAATACGTCCCTCCTCCTCTCATTCATCACAACATCTTCATTCCTCTGCATACTTTATCTGTGAGTGTGTTTGAGATCCCTCTGTACAAAAAAAGCTGAAAATCGACAAAAAAGGCAAAAATTTAGAAAATTCAACAAATCGTACAGAATAACTGAGCCTGGAGAGGCTTGCCGAAATAATACTCCCCAGAGACATCTCAGCTTGCACTCTTGGGCCGAATTCCCAGTGAAAGCTATCAGAGCAAGATCAGCAAGATTCCCCAATGGAAGCGTGATCATCCAAACAAAATATCCGAGTCAAAGGACTTAGACTTCCTCAGTGGAAGATAGCTTTCCAACTCAAGCTACGAGTGAAGCTAAGCCTGAAGAGGCTTTCTAAATAATACTCTGGGATACACAAGATCCTCAATCCCCATTCGCCTACTCAGAGGCACCCCTCCAAAAAAAGGAAAATCCAAAAAGATCAATACCCATTCCCCAAGCAGAATTCGGTATTCAACCAAACACCGAACGTCAAGATAATCCGCCTAACAGAAGAGGCCAATCAAAATCATACGACAGAATCCCCCAGCGGATAACAGCCTACGCAGAGGCAACAAAACCAAAAATCAAAAAGTCACCCGAATAAGGATAACAGGGATACTCCACCAACGTCGAAAGGACGTCAGCCAATCATAAGGCATCGCTCACCTCAGGAAGAGCATCTTTGTGTCTGCATCCCCAAGGAATCAGAATTTCCCCAGTGGGCACCAACTATGCAATGGAAAGTTGGGACACAAGAACCTATGAGTAACTGCACATCCCCTAGACGGATCCCTGCGTTATCCAGCCCTCAGCGGCACCAAAATCAAAAACAACCGTCGAAGCAGCATCGTGGACTGTGGAGACAAAATCATCACAACAGAATCCCCCAGGATAACGGCCTACGCAGAGGCAACAAAACCAGAAAATCAAAAGAGTCACCCAAATAAGGATAACCGGGATACTCCACCACCGTCGAAAGGACGTCAGCCAACCATAAGGCACCGCTCACATCAGAAAGAGCATCTTTGTGTCTACATCCCCAAGGAATCAGAATTTCCCCAATGGGCACCAACTACGCAATGGAAAGTTGGGAAACAAGAACCTATGAGTAACTGCACATCCCCTAGACGGATCCCTGCGTTATCCAGCCCTCAGCGGCACCAAAATCAAAAACAACCGTCGAAGCAGCATCGTGGACTGTGGAGACAAAATCATCACAAATCCCTGGAGAGGGCAAACTCACGCTACCAAAGTGACCAGAAGCACGGAGGTATGCAACCCTGGGGAGGGCAAACCGCACACCCTGGAGAGGGCAAACTCACGCTACCGAGGTCGTCAGAAACACCGAGGTATGCACGAGCCTGGAGAGGCGACGACTAATACTCAGCTACCCCATCGTCAGAAACACGGAGGTATGCAGCTACCGAGGTTGTCAGAAACACCGAGGTATGCACGAGCCTGGAGAGGCGACGACTAATACTCAGCTACCCCGTCGTCAGAAACACGGAGGTATGCAGCTGCCGAGGTTGTCAGAAACACCAAGGTATGCACGAGCCTGGAGAGGCGACGACTAATACTCAGCTACCCCGTCGTCAAAAACACGGAGGTATGCAGCTGCCAACATCGTCAGAAACATGGAGGCATGCACACCCTGGAGAGGGCAAACTCACGCTACCGAGGTTGTCAGAAACACCGAGGTATGCACGAGCCTGGAGAGGCGACGACTAATACTCAGCTACCGCGTCGTCAGAAACACGGAGGTATGCAGCTGCCAACATCGTCAGAAACATGGAGGCATGCAGACCCTGGAGAGGGCAAACTCACGCTACCGAGGTTGTCAGAAACACCGAGGTATGCAACGAGCCTGGAGAGGTGACGACTAATACTCAACCTGGAGAGGCTACTCATCAGTTTTCCCACCTGAAAACACTACAAGTCGGAAGGGTGGCCTGTTCCCTGGACAATTGGGTCAACTCCTTTACTTGTCAACCGGTACACCAAAAAGCCGTTTGACTAAGTAAAGGGGGGGCAGTTGTAGACCCCTAAAATTGTCCGGGTCGGAAATAAAGCTCAAAGACTCTTAAAGACCGAAGGAAAGTCAGCCAGAAGGACTCCTAGAAGACCCTAGGGTGATTCTTTGTAGGTCTAGAGGTCTTAGAGTAGCTTAGAATAAGGGTGTGCGAGGATTGGAGCTCAATACACCCTCCCAGAGGTTCAGTATGGCCGTTCTGAGCCATTTGAACTGCAATACGGCCGTAGTGAACTCAATACGGCCGTACTGAAGTTTTTGAACTTCAGTACGGCCGTACTGTAGTTCAAAAAACTTCAGTACGGGCCGTACCAAATTCAATACGGCCGTACTGTAGTTCAAAAACCCAGTACGGGCCGTATTGACCTCCCAGGCCGTATTGCGCCTCAATCCTATAAATAGGACGTCATTTGCACGTCCTCCCACACTTTTTCCACATTCCTCAACCCTCCTGCTGAGTATTCTTGGGTTTTTGAGCTATTCTCTGCCCTAGATATCTCTCCGGGAACCGATCCGACGAAGTTCTTGAGTCATGAGCCATTAGCTTGAGATTCGAACAAGTCGAAGGGAAATCTCTTTGATTTCCATAGTAAAAATTATCTTTAGGGGAAAGGAGCGAGCGGACGTGTAGTGGGAAGGAGCGCCAAAAAGCCTGCTAAACTTCGTTTTGAATATATAAAACCCCGTTTCGAAGGTTTCTTTCTAAATCCTTTCTTTTACTGCTCTTATTTATTTCTTTTTGATTATTGCATTGCATGTTTAGAGCTTTCGTCATGTAAATATTTTATCTATAATCGTTTCTAATAAATAGGGGTAATTTAGTAACTTTACACTGTTATTTATGAAATAATCCGTCATAGGGAACCCGAAAGGGGCGTTGTGGGGTGCTAACACCTTCCTCGCACGTAACCGACTCCCTTACCCGACTCTGGTTGTAATGGCCAAAGTTGATTTACGAAAATCAATTGCCTTATATCTTTTTCCAATGTTTTAAGTAAAATATTGGTGGCGACTCCAAGAACCCTTCTTTTTACGAAAACCACTAATCCATGGAGGGTCCCGCTTGGGATTAACATGGATTGGTGAGAGTCATTTAAACAAAATTGTTAGTTCGATGAGGTCTCAGTTTGAGAATAAGTCGTTCTAACAATCCATCTTTTTTCAAAACTTTAAAAAAGAGTCCAACCATCGTCGCGAATGCCAACGTCCGTTTCGGCGGGTGGCGGCACCATGGAGATGATGGCTATGGCTATGCAGCAGCAAAATGCTTATTTTGCTAGGATGGACGCTGATATAGCTGTAGCTAGTGTAGCAAGGCCCGTGGGGTCATAGGAGAGCCAGGATCTAGCTGAGTTTTGGAAATGCCATCCTCCACAGTTCAAGGGAGATGTAGACCCAGAGGTAGCTGACCACTGGATCTGTGAGCTGGAGAAGATCTTTACTGTGTTGGGATGTTCTCAGGAGAGGAAGCTGGCATATGCTGTGTACATGCTAGTTGGGGAGGGTGAGCATTGGTGGAGGGGTACTCACCATATGCTTACTGCTAGAGGAGTGGCTGTTGACTAGGAGTGCTTCAAGAGAGTGTTCTTGGAGAAGTACTTCCCGAAGAGCGTGAGGCACGCCAAGGAGGCTGAATTCATGCGGTTGCACCAGGGAGGGATGACAGTTTCTGAGTATGCGATGAGATTCGAGCACCTGGCTCGTTTCTATTCGCAAGCTAGATCTGAGGCATGGAAATGCAAGAAATTTGCTAAGGGGCTGAAACAGGAGTTGAAGAGGGTGGTGGTGCCTATGGCCATCACCGAGTTTCCGGCCTTAGTTGAGAAGGCGAAGGTTGTTGAGCGGTTGGAAGGTGGCAACCGTGTGATGAAAATTGCTGAGAGACCAACTGGGTCCAAGAGAGGAGGAAATTAGAGGAAGCCATATGATAGACCCCAACCACAACAAGGGGGTCCTGTCATTAGGCAACCTTCTGATGTTGCTAGAGGAGGGAAACAGGGTGGAGGTGCCACTTTCAGATGTTACAGGTGTGCTGGAGCCCATTTTGTCAAGGATTGTCCACACACGGAGAGCCGGTGTTTCAAGTGCCATCAGATGGGTCATGAGTCGACCAACTGTCCCACCAGAAATAAACTAGAGAGGGGTGCTCAGAGGAGTGATGTGCAGAGAGGCGATGATCAGAGGGGTGACAGACCCACTACTGCTGGCAAAGTATTCGCCTTGACTGGGGCTGAGGCTTTGACTTCTTCTGACCTTGTGAAGGGGAAGGGTAAAACTACTGGTAAGGATGTGATGTTTTTGTTTGATTCTGGAGCTTCCCACTCCTTTATTTCCTATGCTTGTGCTGCTATGCTGGGTGTGCCGGTGTGTGATTTGGGATTGAGACTACTAGTGTCGACGCCCGCTTCTACTTCAGTAGTTGCTTCTGAGCTGTGTGTTAGTTGTCCGATTGTTGTGAATGGGAAGAGGTAAAAGGTGAACTTGATTTGTCTACCTTTGGTGGATATTGACATAATCTTAGGGATGGATTGGTTGTCTGCCAATCACATCCTTATAGATTGTGCCAATAGGAGGCTGATCTTTCCTCAGGTGGAGGATGAGCTATTGATTTCAGCTGGCCAAGCTGAATCATTGTTGAGGGATGGAGTAGAGTGTTTTCTTTTGCTTGCTGCTATGAGTGTGGAGATCGAGAGGGTCATTGCTGAGATTGATGTGGTGAGGGATTTTGCTGAGGTGTTCCTTGATGAGGTGCCTGGGTCGCCTCCTGTTAGGGAGATGAAGTTTAGCATTGACTTGGTTCCAGGTGCGGGGCCAGTGTTGGTGGCTCCCTATAGGATGGATCTTGCTGAGCTGGTTGAGCTGAAAGGTCAGTTGGAGGACCTGTTGGAGAAACAGCTGGTACGGCCGAATGTATCGTTGTGGGGTGCTCCCGTGTTATTAGTGAAAAAGAAGGATGGAGGTAGTTGACTGTGTGTTGATTACCGGCAGTTAAACAAGTTGACCATTAAGAAAAAATATCCATTAGTTGTGGAATGATCACCATAACTAGTGAGTTCTTGAGGCAGGTTGGACAGAAATAGTTACAAGATGTTGAGCTAGTGAAACTTCTTGGTTTGCTGGGTACCGAGAAGGCTGTTGGTTTTAAGCTGGGCGGAGATGGAATCTTGAGGTTCAAGGGCAGAATTGGCCTACCTCATGATGCTAAGCTGAAGAAAGCTGTGTTGGAGGAAGGCAACAAGAGTAGACTTAGCATACATCCTGGTATGACTAAGATGTACCAAGACCTCAAGAATACTCTCTGGTGGTCTCGTATGAAGAGGGAGATAACTGAATATGTGGCAGCCTGTCTGACCTGTTAGAAGACGAAGGTGGAGCATCAGAAGCCGAGTGGGTTGATGCAACAGATGGAGATTCCGGAATGGAAGTGGGATAGTATCACTATGGATTTCATTGTGGGGTTGCCTAGGTCGGCTAGGAATAGTGATACTATCTGGGTAATTGTTGATCGGTTGACCAAGTGTGCGCATTTCTTGCCTGTCAACATCAAGTGGTCCTTAGAGAAGCTGACGCAGTTGTATGTGAGGGAAATAGTACGGTTGCACGGGGTGCCTTCCAGTATTATTTCAGATAGAGATCCGAGGTTCACTTCTAGATTTTGGCAGACTCTACATCAAGCCTTAGGCACGAAGCTGAAGCTGAGTTCTGCTTATCATCCGTAGATGGATGGTCATTCAGAGAGGACAATCCAGTCCCTGGAGGATCTGTTGAGGGCTTGTGTGTTAGACCACTTGGGGAGCTGGGAGGAGGTCCTACCACTAGTGGAGTTTACTTAGAATAATAGCTTTCATACTAGTATTGGGATGGCACCGTTTGAAGCCTTGTATGGCAGGAGATGTAGGACTCCTCTGTGCTGGTATCAAGATGGTGAGTCAGTGGTTGTGGGACTGGAGCTAATCCTACAGACTACTGAGAAAGCTGAGTTCTGCTTGTATGGCAGGAGAGGATGAAGACTGCTCAGAGTAGGCAGAAATCTTATGCTGACAAAAGGCGGAAGCCTTTGGAGTTTGCTGAAGGGGAGCATGTGTTTCTGAAGGTTACCCCAACCTTTGGTGTGGGTAGAGCGCTGAAGGCAAGGAACACCTAGGTTTGTTGGTCTTTATCAAATCATGTAGCCTGTGGGTCCGGTTGCTTATCGGTTTGCTTTGCCACCGTCTCTTTCAAACCTACACGATGTATTTCATGTATCCCAGCTGAGGAAGTATGTTCATGACCCTGGTCAAGTGGTGGAGCTGGATGATGTGCGGGTGAAGGAGAATTTGACATTTGAGAAGTTGTCGGTAGCTGTGGTTGATCACAAGCTGAAGGAGTTGAGGGGCAAGTCCATTGCCCTGGTGAAGGTGTTGTGGGATGCAGCTACTGGTGAGGCTACTTGGGAGGCGGAGCAGCAGTTCAGGGAGCGATATCCATTTTTATTCCCAAGTAAGTCTATTTTCGGGGATAAAAAATCTTGTTGTTGGGGAGGCTGTGAGACCCCCTTTTTTCCTTTTCTTTCCTCTTTTACTCTCACTCACTCTCATACACTTTCTTCCCAAAATCCTCTGCTCAATTGCTGACTCCTTGTGGTGATCTCCTTGAGCTTAGGTGCTGAGTAGTGGCGGGAGCTAGCTGTGGGCGTGAAGCTTGTTCTTCTTCTCCGTTCGTCGTTCCTCTTCTCCATTCTTCTCTTCTCGCTGTCCCGAGGCTCGGAATTCTTCACCGAGGTAAAGGAAGCTAGGTTTTTGCAAATTTTTGGCTGAAAATGAGTTCTAGAGGCTCATTGTTGTTTGATGATTTGATGATTGCTGGCTGAGATTGATGAAAAGGAATTTTGGGGTTTTTGCGGTTTTTGAAGATATTTGGGTTTTCATTGATTTGAGGTTGCATGCTAGAAATGAGGTGTTTTTCGTGAGGTTTGATGAAAATGTGGACTGTTGGATGGATTGCATGTTGGTTTTCTGGTTGATTTTGCAGGATTTGATGAAGTTTTCGAAAGTTTGAGGGTTGCTGCTGAGCATCACGCTGGGCGCCGTTCTTTGCGCCGAGCGCGTGACCACCAGGGAGCTCCATTTAGGCAAGCCTGCCGGGTGCAAAGGTGTGTGCGCCGGGCGAGCTTGAGAATGTGAGCCTCTGGATGGCCCACGTTGGGCGTGACTTGGGCTGCCCCGGGCGCGATATCAGTAGGTAACATGTTTGGGGTTTTCTGGTGCTGCGCCGAGCGCGACCATGTCGCGCTGGGCATGGAGACTCCTTGGGAGTCTCTGCCAAGGGGACGCTGGGCACAATTTGAATTGCGCTGGGCGCGAGACCTTAGGGAGGTCTCTGCCTTCCCTGTGCCAAGCGCGGGTTTGGGCACGCCGGCGCGTCAGACTCTTTAGAGTCTCTACCTGGGTTTGCACTGGGCGCAATTGGTATTGCGCCAGGCACGTGTGAGCCTTGGGCTCTATGGCTGGGTCACGCCGGGCACGAGCAGTCTTGTGTCGGGCACGCTGGTTCCCTGGTGCTCTCTGATTGTGCCACGCCGGGCGCGTTTATGATGTTGCCTTATATGTTGTCTTATGTTGAGGTGTGTTGATTATTTGCTGAAATTGCTGATAGATGTTGGTTTATGATGAGTTGAGCTGTTATTGATGACTATTGTTGTGCTGTTAGATGATAAATGTTGGGTTATAATATTGTTGTGCTATGAGCTTATGTTGTGCTGTGTATTGGTTAGCTATGTTGTAAGCTGATATTGCTGTTAAGTTGTGCTGTGCTGTATGCTGATATAAGTTGTTGTAGGCCGTAAGGCTGAGCTGTTGTAGGCTGTAAGGCTGAGCTTTTGTAGGCCATAAGGCTGAGCTGTTATAAGCCGTAAGGCTGAGCTGTTGTAGGTCGTAAGGTTAAGCTGTTGTAGGCCATAAGGCTGAGCTGTTGTAGGCTGTAAGGCTGAGTTATTGTAGGTCGTAAGGCTGAGCTGTTGTAGGCCGTAAGGCTGAGCTGTTGTAGGAGATCTCTGAGCTGATATGTGTGACGACGTATTGTGTGTTTACCGCTGTTTATGCTGATTAGTTGCTGAATTGTATGCTGATGATGTGCTGATAGCTGTAGCTATTTACTATTCGTATATTTTCATATATGTATGTTGATTCTTTCACTAGATTACCCTTTTGTGGTTTTCCATGTGTTTAGACTGCGATGATCATACGTTGTATGGGAGCAGAGCAAGGTTAGGTTGGTGTCAAGAGACAGGTCTGCAGCTGACAGATGGAGCTTTTCTTTTGATGTTTTGGGATGTTTTGGCCACTAGTTTGGCTACTTTGGGCTGTATCTGTTTACTTTATTTTAGCCCCAGACTGGACCTTGTGTGTATATTTTAGTTGTTTATATATATATGCTTGTTCTTTTGTGTGGTGCTGTGGGGTTGAGCAGGGTATAGTGACCAGCAGGGTCGTTACATTAGACATATGATAAATAATTTATATTGTAGCACAAATTTTTTTCATTTATTGATAGTTTATTTTAAAATATTAAAATTTTGTATATAAATAATTATAATAAATAAAAATTGAATTAGATAAGAACTTAAAAAAATTGAATTAGATAAGAAGTTTAAAAAAATCAATGTAATTGTAACCAATTATTACATCATCAATAATTTTATATTAAATGCAAATTTTATCAATCCAATCATTGAATTACAACTTTATATTACTGTAAATGTTTACGTCAGTTTTTATTAAAATTATACCACAATACAAAGGTAATCAAATTATTCATATCTTAATATATTTTGAAAAGTATATATTACGTCAATTTTGATATATATGAATGGGGTATCAAATAATTTTAAATCTAAATCAAATTTTGTATATGTAATCTAGTTGAAAGAAACTTTTAATTTAGATATAGGTTTTGATGAAATATTATTCAATTAAAAGTTATTGAACAATGTAATAGTTAATAAAAATTATTCTTATGGTGTAAATTGACCTCTCCCCTATATATAGAGAGGATTGTAATTTAAAGTTGAATTTACAACATAGAAAAATACATAAAAATATTATCATCATAAACATACACTAATACTTTCATTAGACACTAAAAAATCAATTGGTTTAGATAGTCATTCTAATTTACTAGCATAAAAAGACATTTTGTATCTCGGTATATTCCATTTAAAAATAAATAAATAAATGACAAAAATAATTGAAGTTAAATATGTGTGAATGATTAACAATTAGAGAATAGAGAGTATGAGAGGTTTTGAATAGTTATTTGGAAAGTGTGAGAAAATTGAAAAATAAATTTACAAAGAAATAGAGAAAAAAATTATGAAAACTAAATAAATAAAAGTATGGGAGAAAATAAGTATTTTGAAGTTAAAGAACAAAACCATTAACAGAAGGTGTACACAAAAAAGATGATGGAATCATGCTAAGAAGGACAAGAGGTGACACATTGAAGGACTCAAGAGGAATGAGCTAGTCATGAAGACCCTAGGAGGATTGGGCCTATTTTTAGGTTAGTGGGCCTTGACTTGTCTTTGACTGTCACTAACTAAAAGCCCAATACCTCCCATACATATGCTTGTTTATAGTCTTTTATCTTATATTAGGTGTCATATTTTTGGTCTTGTATTTTGGGCCTAGTAGAATATGATTTTTGGATCATAAGTCTTATTGGGTCTATTTTGGGCTTAATGGGCCTTAGGTCTTTTGGTATCCAATATTGGGCTTGTTTTACTTATTTTTATTATTTCTTGATGTTTCGGATATGTAGGTCAATGTATTTAGTCTATTAGAATAGGTTTTATGGAGAAAAGATTAAATAAGCAAGTTAGTTTAAATTAGGTCACATTTAGATTTAATTTGTGATGCATTTAGTGTACATGTGTTAGCCTAAGGTGGACTGCACTTGATCCACACCAAATGACATCCAAGAACCTAATTTCGTGGCTGCACGTGGTGATGTCATTGGCAAGACAAAATTTGAATTCAAATTTTGGCGCTAATGCACCTAGTCACTTTGTGGCTCCAGATTCATCTTTCCCTTGGCCTATAAATCAAGCTCTCTCGACTCATTTGTCTTCATTTTTTTTGAGTTGTATATAAACACTACTAGAAAGTGACTGTTCAACATCACCAATTCTACATCGGTTGATGGAGGACCATCCTTAAAGCATCATATAGGGCCTATCACAAGGTCCATGGCTAGGAGGGTAGAGAAAGATGAAGAACACACCACACTGAAAGCCATGATCATCATGTGTGTGGATTTTGAGCCCTCTCCTTAGGTTGTTATTTTCTTTTCCTATTTTGCCCTTGTATTTTTTGGTACATTAGATATTAGGATTTTATTTTATATTTCTATTTAGCCTTTGTATTATGGGGAAAAATTAGTCTTAGGATTTATTTTAGGAGTTAAACCTTATTTTATAAGGTCAAAAAGTCCATTTCTTTTTTTTTTCTAGACCTAAGGGTACTTTAGTCTTTTAGAGAGATGGGTGCCATTTCATTTAGGATGCATTTAGTGTTCATTTAGGGTGTATTTGGACCTCAAAATTTTGGCCAAATGCTCCCAAGAAACCCTAGATACCTTTCCTCCCCCTATAAGTACCCTAGGTCATCTACCTTGTACCACTTTGGAAATTAATGAATTTGAGTGAGCCTTTGTGCCTCTTCATTCCTTCCTTAGTCCCCTAGGAACTCCATGGTCCCCTATCCTCTCCTCTCTCCCTTGAGTGAGCTTGGGTTTACCTTGGTTGGCCTTCATTCCCCTAAGTGAAGTGAGCTAGCCTAAAGGAGCTTCATCACCAAACACACCTCCTTTCCTCTCCTCCATTTGAGTGTCACCCTACACCTCCCTAAACACCATCTCCATCACTTCCATACCCTTGAAGAGATCATCTTTCACGTCAAATCATCCTTGGAGAAGAGAAGGAATCAACCACTATCCCTCATGGAGAAGTTGGTTCCATCATCGATTTAGGTAAAAACGATATAAAAAGCCAATGCGGTGGCATTTTTGTAAATAAGAGTATAATGTAAAGCATATTTACATCGGTTATGGCTGAGACCGATGTAAATATTGAGCATTTTACATCGTTTTTGGTGGGACCGATGTCGTTTTGAATGCGCAGTGGCAATTTTTTGAATAATTACAAATACATCTACATCGATTCACCTAGTAACCGATGTAGTATTGAGATGCATATGTTGGCTCGCGTTGGAGCCCTTTCTCCATGAAGAACATTTTGTTCATCTTGTTCAACAAAGAAATCTGGAGGACTAGAAACACTAACCGAGAACTCCGACTCCAGCGAGCCACCGCCGCACTCAAACTACAGACAGTGCGCCCAACAATCTTCCCCTCTCTTATCATCTGGAGAATGACGCCGGTGTCCTTGCGCACGACGACCTGGCCCACCATGCCCTCCGAGACGGCGCGTGGGGAGAGGGAGGAGTCCAGCCCTAGGCCGTGGACGTGGAAGTGTGCGCCCCTGCACTCGATTTGGGTCAGGTCATGGCGAGCATGAAGGAGATCAGATCGGAGGATGACCTGTTCTCGACGTACATTAACGTGGGCAAGTTCGGCGATGCCAACAGATCTGGAAGTAGCGAAAATGACACAGATATGATTGGCAAACTTGAGAAGAGTTCGACGAGGTTGCGACACCGACACAGTAGTTCAGTTGATGGTTCTTCGTCGTTCGAGGAGATTGTGGAAGCAAAGAAAGCTATGCCTCCTGATAAGCTAGTATTTTACTTACATAAATTTATAAGTTGAAATTTCAATTCTGATTGAAAAGACCATCAAGAGCTCCTCAGAATGTAAGTTTTGTGTAGTTGTAATTAGATTGATGGATTTGGGAGTTTTTGGTTGATCCGTGTTTGTATGCAACGTTTTTTTGTTGATTGTGATATCTGAACTAATCGATCATTATTAGTGTATCTTGTTGTATATTTTTATGGGATGTGAGATGCAGAGTTTTGAGCTTTGAAAATTATCTGAAAAATTACATATTTGTATGGCAAAAGAGAGTCGCAGAAGAGGTTATTTTTGGCCAGGAAAATGTCACCATTGGAGCATCAAATGACTTCATGCAAGTTTCACGACTGGCGAGGCAGATGGTTCAGAGATTTGGGTTCAGCAAAAAAATTGGACAAGTTGCCATTGGTGGACAATTGATCCCAAGCGTGCCAAGAGGTTCTCAATTTCAATCACGAAAATGCATCTTCTACTTTCATTTTTGTTTTGAGTGGTTAATTAGGCTTTGATGTGACGTGTGAATTCATAAACAATAGGGTTTTCTCTATTTCAGCTTTCATTTTAGTTGCTTTTCGAGTTTTTAGTTTAGTTCTCCATTTTTGGATAAATTTCTCTTCTCATAAAATTGGAAAGAAAGTTAAAATAGGTTTCTTTTATTGGCTAAAATTAACTTAAACATAAATTAAAAATAAGATTTGAGACGTTAATTGTGGAAAATTTATACAAATTAATTTTAGTTTATTTAATTTATTTTCCTACTATTGTTTGAGAAGAAATTTACCCGATCACACCCCTTAGTTTACGAAAGCCTTGTTGACTTATTTTTTATGCTTGTTTCATTCAATAATTGTTGTGGATTTGATTTTTGTATTCTATTCTTCTAATGGTGGTGGAGGTGTGAATATTGAATAGAATACTTGCGAATTGGCAATCTGCTGCTCGTTCAAAAGAGAGATCTAGAAAAGCACGATGTATACAAGAAAAAAACTTAAAAATAAATAATTTTTTTAACAAAAAAATATAAATGTACATCGGTTCAACTATGAACAGATGTAGATGAGGATATAATTTTACATCAGTTCACCTAAAATTGATGTAGATTTATGTTCTAATCTACATCGGTTCTCGAAACCGATGTAGAAATCTATATATTTTTTACGTCACTCTATTCTACATCAGTTTCAGAACCGATGTAGATGGCTTCACAGAACAGATGTAGAAAATGTGTCTTGCAGTAGTGAAAGAGCATTCTACATTCTTGCAAATTTTCTCTCAACTTAGGATCACTTAGAGCTTAGAACTTTAGGAATTCTGAAGATTCATACTTTAGGTTCATCTACCTTTGTGAGCAATCTCATGCACAGTGCAAGGGGACCGAAGTAGGACAAATTTTTTTGCCTATTTTAGACTATATAGCTAAAAAATTCTCTCTCTCTCCCTTTTGTATTTCTTGAGTTTGTGAGGATATTTGTTAGTGAGAAAGGCTGCCAAAACATGCCTACAAACCACCATTGAAGGATTTTCATAAAGCTTGCTTTGGAGGTATTTTCATCAAATTATTATCTTTTTCTTTACGTTTTTAATCGTATTATATTGCCATAATAAAAACCAATCATGTAGATATATTAGTCTCAAACGTTTAAAATTAATATGTAAAAAATTATTGATAAAGAGGATTAAATTTTTAATATTTTATTCTTTATTGGGTTAATTTCATCATAGGGTACCGATATAGGACGTTGTAGGGTGCCTAATACCTTCCCTACACGTAACTAACTCCCGAATCCAATTCTGGCTATGAAGGCCATTTTGTTATTTTTTAAAATCTTTTCTTTTTCTGATGTTTTGAGTAAAACATCAGTGGTGACTCCTTCGAACCTTTTCAAAAATCATTGATTAGGAATCAATCTAGTTTTCGAGCATTCCCTAACTGATGAAATTTTCTAATTGAAGTCCAAATCATCTGTGGGAAAGATCAAAACTTTTTGGGTTTCGACATTGATTCACCTTATCTTATATGTTCTATACATCAGGGGAATTCATTGCATAATACTTTGTATTAGTTATTACCTTAAGTAGGTTTCTTAAGAAGAGAGAATCTTGTAGTGGGGTGCTACAAGTAGATACTTATTGGGGTTTAAGAAATGGTTTCTTTAATAGTGTAAAGGTGTATTGTATATGGTATTGTGATTGTAAAACTTTTGACATTAAAGATTAGTTGAAAATATCAATTAGGTTGATTGGAGACTAGATGTAGGTCACAAGTGGATGTGGCTGAACCAATATAAATTGGCTTTTTTCTTTCTCTTAAGACTTGAATTTAAATTCTTACATTTATATTTTCACGCTTATTGATATGTGTTGTTAGGCATGTTCGTTACTGTCACCACCCGCCGAAACGGACATTGGCATTCGCGACGATGGTTGGACTCTTTTTAAGTTTTGAAAAATGATGGATTGTTAGAACGACTTATTCTCAAACTGAGACCTCATCGAGCTAACAATTTTGTTAAATGATTCTCACCAATCCATGTTAATCCCAAGCGGGACCCTCCATGGATTAGTGGTTTTCGCAAAAAGGGGTTCTTGGAGTCGCCACCAATGTTTTACTCAAAACATTGGAAAAAGATATAAGGCAATTGATTTTCACAAATCAACTTGGCCATTACAACCAGAGTTGGGTAAGGGAGTCGATTACGTGCGGGGAAGGTGTTAGCACCCCACAACGCCCCTTTCGGGTTCCCTATGACGGATTATTTCATAAATAATAGTGTAAAGTTACTAAATTACCCCTATTTATTAGAAACGATTATAAGTAAACTATTTACATGTTGAAAGCGTGCAATGCAACAATCAAAAAGCGATAAATGAAAGCGGTAAAAGAAAGGACTTGGAAAGAAACCTTTGAAGCGTGCTTTTATATATTCAAAAAGAGTTAGGAGGCTTTTTGGCGCTCCTTCCCACTACACGCTCGCTCGCTCCTTTCCCTAGAACAAATATTAACTATGGAAATCAAAGAGATTTCCCTTCGACTTGTTCGAGTCTCAAGCTTCAAGGCTCATGACTCAAGAACTTAGTCGGGTTGGCTCTCAGAGAGGTTCCTAGGGCAGAGAATAGCTCAAAAACCCAAGAATCCTCAGCAAGAGGGTCCAAACGTCTGGAAAAAGTGTGGGAGGACGTGCCAATGACGTCCTATTTATAGGATTGAGGCGCAATACGGCCTGGGAGGTCAATACGGCCCGTACTGGGTTTTTGAACTACAGTACGGCCGTATTGAATTTGGTACGGCCCGTACTGAGCCATTTTGAACTACAGTACGGCCGTATTGAATTTGGTACGGCCGTACTGAAGTTCAAAAACTTCAGTACGGCCGTATTGAGTTCACTACGGCCGTATTGCAGTTCAAATGGCTCAGTACGGCCGTACTGAACCTCTGGGAGGGTGTATTGAGCTCCAATCCTCGCACACCCTTATTCTAAGCTACTCTAAGACTTCTAGACCTACAAAGAATCATCCTAGGGTCTTCCAGGAGTCCTTCCGGCTGACTTTCCTTCGGTCTTTGAGAGTCTTTGAGCTTTATTTCCGACCCGGACAATTTTAGGGGTCTACAGCTGCCCCCTCTTTACTTAGTCGAACGGCTTTTTGGTGTACCGGTTGACAAGTAAAGAAGTTGACCCAATTGTCCGGGGAGTAAGCCATCCTTCCGACTTGTAGTGTCTTCCGGTGGGAAAATTGTTGAGTGGCCTCTCCAGGTTGAGTATTAGTCGTCGCCTCTCCAGGCTCGTGCATACCTCGGTGTTTCTGACAACCTCGGTAGCGTGAGTTTGCCCTCTCCAGGGTCTGCATACCTCGGTGTTTCTGACAACCTCGGTAGCTGCATACCTCCGTGTTTCTGACGACGGGGTAGCTGAGTACCGCCTCTCCAGGCTCGTGCATACCTCGGTGTTTCTGACAACCTCGATAGCTGCATACCTCCGTGTTTCTGACGACGGGGTAGCTGAGTATTAGTCGTCGCCTCTCCAGGCTCGTGCATACCTTGGTGTTTCTGACAACCTTGGTAGCTGCATACCTCCGTGTTTCTGACGATGGGGTAGCTGAGTACCCGCCTCTCCAGGCTTGTGCATACCTCGGTGTTTCTGACAACCTCGGTAGCTGCATACCTCCGTGTTTCTGACGACGGGGTAGTTGAGTACCGCCTCTCCAGGCTCGTGCATACCTCGGTGTTTCTGACAACCTCGGTAGCTGCATACCTCCGTGTTTCTGACGACGGGGTAGCTGAGTACCGCCTCTCCAGGCTCGTGCATACCTCGGTGTTTCTGACAACCTCGGTAGCTGCATACCTCCGTGTTTCTGACGACGGGGTAGCTGAGTATTAGTCGTCGCCTCTCCAGGCTCGTGCATACCTTGGTGTTTCTGACAACCTCGGTAGCGTGAGTTTGCCCTCTCCAGGGTCTGCGGTTTGCCCTCCCCAGGGTTGCATACCTCCGTGCTTCTGGTCACTTTGGTAGCGTGAGTTTGCCCTCTCCAGGGATTTGTGATGATTATGTCTCCACAGTCCACGATGCTGCTTCGACGGTTGTTTTTGATTTTGGTGCCACTGAGGGCTGGATAACGCAGGGATCCGTCTAGGGGATGTGCAGTTACTCATAGGTTCTTGTGTCCCAACTTTCCATTGCGTAGTTGGTGCCCACTGGGAAATTCTGATTCCGTGGGGATGCAGACACAAAGATGCTCTTCCTGAGGTGAGCGATGCCTTATGATTGGCTAACGTCCTTTCGACGTTGGTGGAGTATCCCGGTTATCCTTATTCGGGTAACTCTTTTGATTTTCAGATTTTGTTGCCTCTGCGTAGGCTGTTATCCGCTGGGGGATTCTATTGTGATGATTTTGTCTCCACAGTCCACGATGCTGCTTCGACGGTTGTTTTTGATTTTGATGCCGCTGAGGGCTGGATAACGCAGGGATCCGTCTAGGGGATGTGCAGTTACTCATAGGTTCTTGTGTCCCAACTTTCCATTGCGTAGTTGGTGCCCACTGGGGAAATTCTGATTCCTTGGGGATGCAGACACAAAGATGCTCTTTCTGATGTGAGCGGTGCCTTATGGTTGGCTGACGTTCTTTCGACGGTGGTGGAGTATCTCGGTTATCCTTATTCGGGTGACTCTTTTTGATTTTCTGGTTTTATTGCCTCTGCGTAGGCTGTTATCCGCTGGGGGATTCTGTCGTATTGATCTTGATTGGCCTCTTCTATTAGGCGGATTATCTTGACGTTCGGTCTTTGGTTGAATACCGAATTCTGCTTGGGGAATGGGTATTGATCTTTTTGGATTTTCTCTTTTTGAAGGAGTGCCTCTGAGTAGGCGAATGGGAATTGAAGATCTTATGTATCCCAGAGTATTATTCAGAAAGCCTCTGCAGGCTTAGCTTCACTCATTGCTTGAGTTGGAAAGCTATCTTCCACTGAGGAAGTCTGAGCCCTTTGACTCGGATATTTTGTTTGGATGATCATGCTTCCATTGGGGAATCTTGCTGATCTTGCTCTGATAGCTTTCACTGGGAATTCGGCCCAAGAGTGCAAGCTGAGATGTCTCTGGGGAGTATTATTTCGGCAAGCCTCTCCAGGCTCAGTTATTCTGTATGATTGTTGGATTTTCTCTTTTTGAAGGAGTGCCTCTGAGTAGGCGAATGGGGATTGAGGATCTTATGTATCCCAGAGTATTATTTAGAAAGCCTCTTCAGGCTTAGCTTCACTCGTCGCTCGTGTTGGAAAGCTATCTTCCACTGAGGAAGTCTAAGTCCTTTGACTCTGATATTTTGTTTGGATGATCATGCTTCCATTGGGGAATCTTGCTGATCTTGCTCTGATAGCTTTCACTGGGAATTCGGCCCAATAGTGCAAGCTGAGATGTCTCTGGGGAGTATTATTTCGGCAAGCCTCTCCAGGCTGAGTTATTCTGTACAATTTGTTGGATTTTCTGAAATTTTTGCCTTTTTTGTCGATTTTCGGCTTTTTCTGTACGGAGGGATCTCAAACACACTCACAGATAAAGTATGCAGAGGAATGAAGATGTTGTTGATGTACAAAAGAATGGGCCAATACGGGCCGTATTGAATTCAATACGCCCGTATTGGTGTGGACGTTATGGCCAATGCTGCCGATTCATTTCAGTACGCCCGTATTTGAGTTGAAAATTTGTTCATAACCCTAATTTTAGCACGGGTGTACTGAACATGGTACGGGCGCTTTGTTTTTTCTGAAGTTTATATGTTTTTTGCTTTTTTTGTTTTTTTGTTTTTTGTTTGTTTTTTCAATAAACAGAGAATAAGTGATCTTCCAGTACACCTATCATCTGTATGCATGTATGCGGTATGATGCACCTAATTCTATTTGATTTATTTTTCAAAAGAATTAACCGATGCGTTTCTTTGCTTGGATTTTGCCATTCCTCTTAGACGGACTGTGCGCTGCCGATTTCTGTAACCGAGGAATGATGCGTGTTATATCGAGATTGGTGTCATCAACCCAGTGATCATTCCCTTCCTTTAGAAGATGTATTAACCTTCCTATTGACCACTATATCTCCATGTTTCCACTAGATTATTCTAAAATCGTTTGGGACAAGAGAAAAGAAGGGAAAGGTATTTTTGTTCAAAAGTTTGTGTTTTAGAGGGGATTATTTATTGTTTTGAAAACGGTTTTTGTAAGAATGGCTGGCCAAGGTAGGCTCATGTGTTTAGGCTTGTTTGATTAAACACTTATGAAGTTAATAAAGTCTTGTTATTGACGTTGTGATTCGACAACTTAGATAGTTTCCCTTGAACCTTTCTTTTTGGATTCAGCTCATGGTACCATCATGGATTTCTTTTGCTTTTTGATTGTCCTTATTTTTTGCCTAAAACACCCTTTTGTGGCGTCTCAGCGGACCTTTGTTTTTGTTTATTTTTGCAACCCTAATTTTTGCCTAGGTCACCCTTTCGTGGGATTCCTAGCGGGTTCTTTGCTCTTATTTTTGCGCAGCCCCCCTTTTTGGGTTTCCTGCCGAGCTTTTTTGTTTTTATGATTTTTGTTTTTAAAGGATTTCTTTTTTATCCATGATGGCACTTGTCGAGGCCAAGGAATGGTGCTCCAAGTTGTCACACACACTTCCACATAAAAATGATGCGGGTTTATTGTTATTAAGAAAATTTTAACCTCATTCATGCTTATTCAAATAGGGTTAAAAATAATGTGGTCTAGAAATTTATTGCAAGCAAGAAAAGAAGCAATAATAAATAATAAAGAACGATTTTATTATAATTATAGCGGAAACATGTGCCCTATCGAGGCTCGGGGGTCGGGCTGTCCCTGAGGAGTGATCTCTAACAGTCATCAGGTCTATACATCCCTATCGGAAGGAGAAGAGCACTTGATGATGACGACCGGCCTTGACGCTTGTGAACCGGCCTTCCTAAAGATCTGGCTTAAAGAACGTCGAGAAGGATCTTGGTTCCTCTTCGTCCTTTGATCTTTATTAGGGTTGTATCCTAACCCTTGTTTCCCCAGATTATCCTTAATAATGGGTAGCTCGGGAATTCCTTGGGAATCCTTGCCAAGTCCTTGTCCAGGCAAGTATCTGTTCTTGGTGAGCATGTAGGCTACCTTCTTCATTTCTCGGGGAAACGTTTCGACATTGGCGATCTCCAATGCTTGGAAGGCGGTCTCTAGAGCTTCCTCTGCTGCATCCACGTAAGGTATGGCAGATGGCTTGCTGATGAGTATGTCATCTTCAGCTTGTACGGTCACCAGCTTGTCATCCAGTATGAATTTGACTTTCTGGTGGAGCGTAGAGGGAACAACTTTCGCATTATGAATCCAAGGTCGGCCGAGGAGACAGCTGTACGCAGGAGTAATGTCCATCACTTGAAATTCGACATTAAAGATGGTGGGTCCAATTTGGATTGGAAGATTAATTTCTCCCACCACTTCTCTTTTAGAACCGTCGAAAGCTCGGACGATCATGTTACTCGGGCACATTTGGACTCCCTTTTTTGCCACTTGATCAAACGTTCTTTTTGGCATCACATTCAAGGAAGATCCATTATCCACCAAGACTTTAGCGATGTGATATTCCTTGCATTTTACAGAGATGTGCAAGGGCTTGTTGTGGTTCGGTCCCTCAGCGGGAATTTCTTCATCGGTGAAAGTGAGGTGATCATTAGCCATGATGTGACTAACAATCCCCTCAAATTTCTCTTGGGAGATAGTGTGCGACACGTATGCCTCGTTCAAGACTTTCAACAGAGCTTGCCGATGCGGTTCGGAGCATAGGATCAACGACAACAGAGTAATCTTTGCTGGCGTCTTATGAAGTTGATCCACGATGGAGTACTCGCTCTGTCGGATATATTTTAACAGCTCGTCTGTCTCCTCCTCGGATTCTTTATTTTCCTCGGTTTTCTCTTTTTCTTTTTCTTTTCCTTTATTCTTGGGAGCTTTATCATGAAGATCTTCGGGAGTGTAGATCCTGCCACTCCTAGTCATGCCCCCAAGTCCAGCGATGTTAGAGATATCGCTGTCGGTAGAAGAATGGATGTCGTATATCCATGGCACAGCCTTATTCGATTCGTAGGGGAAAGGTCTTGGAGCAGTGATCCTTAACGGTGTCGGACCTTCCCCTTTATTTGTCTTGATTACCAACAACGGAGTTGATGTGCGTTCACTTGGCGCGGTTGTTGGCTTACACTTAATAACAAATGGCGTGCGATCCATTCTGAACATACGCATCGATTAATTCTTTCTTTTTATTAATGTTTATTAATGAATTACTAGGAGGGATGTATGAAATGCAAACCTCTAGATCCCTCCATGATCTTCGATAAGAATGCATGATATGAGATGATGGCGTTGAATATGCATGCATTGTGTTTATTCAACGAAGCATTATCATGTTTTCAGGATGCTCCTAAGATGATGCATGATATTGCTTGGTTTGGATAAATAATTTTTTTTTGGGTATTTTGTTTTTTGTATTTTTTTTGGGTGAAAAGGGAAACTACCTATATGAATGTGATGAAGGTAGATGTTAACACCATGTAATGGAAGATTCTTATTCCTATTTATTCTTATTTTAAAAAGGAATGTTGTATGTTTAAAGAATGCAATGTATGCTCAAACAATGTCACATAAACAATGCACAAACAATTCACTCATCCACGAACAGTCACGAGCGAATCACGAGGTAGGGGTATCCTGCAGAAAAGTGCATATTCAAGGAGGTTCTAACTGTTCTCACCGGTCCAAGGCCCCCAAGGTGCCCCCATTATAGGGACCCAATTCCTCTCGTCGTAAGTCGATGGAAAGCTCCAACGCACTGTCGGACTTGAGTTCATGGTTTTCACCTTGAGTGATGCTTTCCGACAACGGTCTACGGGCACCTATAGACCCATTCGACAACCGGCCGTACTAACATCCACTCCCTATGGCTTTCCACTCATGCCCCCGGGTATAGAGGGAACTGTTGTGTGCAAAGGTTCGTGTGCAGTTTGTATTTCAAACAATTGCGAAAATTTAAACATTCAACAGTTATTAAAGCCGATTAGATAAAACATATTATCATACAAGCGAGGGGTAACGAAGTAATTTTAAACTATTATTTTAGAAATAATCCATCACTAAATGGGACTGACTCTCGAGGCTTCCCCAGTGAAGTCGCCATCTGTCGCCACCCGCCGAAACGGACATTGGCATTCGCGACGATGGTCGGACTCTTTTTAAGTTTTGAAAAATGATGGATTGTTAGAACGACTTATTCTCAAACTGAGACCTCATCGAGCTAACAATTTTGTTAAATGATTCTCACCAATCCATGTTAATCCCAAGCGGGACCCTCCATGGATTAGTGGTTTTCGCAAAAAGGGGTTCTTGGAGTCGCCACCAATGTTTTACTCAAAACATTGGAAAAAGATATAAGGCAATTGATTTTCACAAATCAACTTGGCCATTACAACCAGAGTTGGGTAAGGGAGTCGATTACGTGCGGGGAAGGTGTTAGCACCCCACAACGCCCCTTTCGGGTTCCCTATGACGGATTATTTCATAAATAATAGTGTAAAGTTACTAAATTACCCCTATTTATTAGAAACGATTATAAGTAAACTATTTACATGTTGAAAGCGTGCAATGCAACAATCAAAAAGCGATAAATGAAAGCGGTAAAAGAAAGGACTTGGAAAGAAACCTTTGAAGCGTGCTTTTATATATTCAAAAAGAGTTAGGAGGCTTTTTGGCGCTCCTTCCCACTACACGCTCGCTCGCTCCTTTCCCTAGAACAAATATTAACTATGGAAATCAAAGAGATTTCCCTTCGACTTGTTCGAGTCTCAAGCTTCAAGGCTCATGACTCAAGAACTTAGTCGGGTTGGCTCTCAGAGAGGTTCCTAGGGCAGAGAATAGCTCAAAAACCCAAGAATCCTCAGCAAGAGGGTCCAAACGTCTGGAAAAAGTGTGGGAGGACGTGCCAATGACGTCCTATTTATAGGATTGAGGCGCAATACGGCCTGGGAGGTCAATACGGCCCGTACTGGGTTTTTGAACTACAGTACGGCCGTATTGAATTTGGTATGGCCGTACTGAAGTTCAAAAACTTCAGTACGGCCGTATTGAGTTCACTACGGCCGTATTGCAGTTCAAATGGCTCAGTACGGCCGTACTGAACCTCTGGGAGGGTGTATTGAGCTCCAATCCTCGCACACCCTTATTCTAAGCTACTCTAAGACTTCTAGACCTACAAAAAATCATCCTAGGGTCTTCTAGGAGTCCTTCCGGCTGACTTTCCTTCGGTCTTTGAGAGTCTTTGAGCTTTATTTCCGACCCGGACAATTTTAGGGGTCTACAGTTACATTAAGAATTGAGTGAATTTAAACTTGTATTAAATTTGAACTAAATATCCTATCTAAAAGCTCTAGGTCAACACACTTTTTTGGAAATATTTAGAAAGGTTTTGCAAAACAAAGATAGTTGTGCAAGAAAATTTGAAAAACCAATTCACCCTCATTCTTGGTTAGGCCATATTTTATAACAGATCTAAATCTAGATCAAGATCCAAAATTAATTTTCAAATCTGATTTGGATCTATAAAACAAAATTCATAACCATCAAGAATGAAAAATAGATCTAGAATAGAGAAGATGACAAAGAGAATTTGTATGGTTAAAATAAATCAAAAGCTCAAATTTTATTGTAATTCATATCCTCAAATCAAAGGAATGAATTAGCCACACATTTTCATCAAGACATTATAGTTTCTTTGTGTAGAAAAATATAAAGAGAAAATTTTGAGAGAGAGAGAGAGAGAATTTAGAGAACCTTGTAGGAGAAGCAACTCTCAAATATGAAAAATGAATGTAAAGTGCACATAACAAGTCTCACAACACCTACTAATAAAGCAATATAGTGGACCAAATTAGAATATTTACAAGACCCGGCCCACTAATCAACTAATTAACAAGGTTGGACTGCTAATATAATAAGTTCCAAAACTAAATCTAAAATGAAGTGTAAAGGTGTAAAACTTACGTGCATTTTTGGACCCTTAAATGTTTGAACTGGATGAAACTCCCAACATAAAAGTTGTAGAGCTCTATCTTAGCTTTCTAGGGACACTAAGAATTTCAAATTCTATGTTTGGGAACTCCAAATATAGCCTACACAAGACACTATGTCAAAGTGGACAAAAATTATTAAAATTAACTACAATTTAGAATTGAAACCAAAACAATCCACTAAAACAAATGTCAACCAACTCCCTAATTTAAGAGACTTTTAAATGTGAAATAAGTCCAATCGAATGTACTAAAACATGTCTTATCTTAAGCTTTTATGACATTGTAAAGTTTAAACATGATATCTAGAGTTATAGTTATGGTATCAATTTGAGAAAAAAATTATTAGAAAGATGACAATTATATACAACTTCTATATTAACCTCAAAAGTTAATTATGTCATTGTAGACCCCTAAAATTGTCCGGGTCGGAAATAAAACTCGAAGACCCTCAAAGATCGAAGGAAAGTCAGCCAGAAGGACTCCTAGAAGACCATAGGATGGCTATCTGTAGGTTTAGAGGTCTTAGAGTAGTTTAAAATAAGGAAGTGGAGGGAATGAAGCCCAATACGGCCGTACTAAACTTAATACGGCCGTATTGAAGCTTCAACATGGCCGCAGTGAACTCAATACGGTGTATTGAAGTTTCTGAAACTTCAATACGGCCGTACTGAAATCAATACGACCGTATTGAAGCTTCAATACAGCCGCAGTGAACTCAATACGGGCGCATTGAAATTTCTGAATTTCAATACGACCGTATTGAACTCAATACGACCGTATTGAAGTTCAAAAATTTCAATACGGCCGTATTGATTCTGTAGCCCGTATTGCGCCTATTCCCTATAAATATGACGTCAATTGGACGTCATTCCACACTTTTTACACACAGTTTCAACCCTCTCCTTGAGTATTCTGGGGTTTTTGAGCAGTGTTCTGCCCTAGAAATCACTCGGAGAGTTGATCCGACGAAGTTCTTGAGCCCCGAGCCATTTTGCTTGAGGATCGAACCTAGTCGAAGGGAAATCCTCCGGATTTCCGTAGTCAAAATTTGATAGAAGGGAGCGAGCGGGCTTGTAGAGCGAGGGAACGCCAAAAAGCTTCCCAGTTTTACGAAATATATAAAAGCACACTTCAAAGGTTTCTTCTTCAAAATCCTTCCTTTTACTGCTTTCTGATTGTTGCATAGCATATCTAATTTATTCGCCATGTAGATATCTTGTTCATAATCGTTTAGAATAAATAGGGGTAATTTAGTAATTTTGTACTATTATTTTTAGAAATAATCTGTCATAGGGAACCCGAAAGGGGCGTTGTGGGGTGCTAACACCTTCCCCACGCGTAACCGACTCCCTTACCCAACTCTGGTTGTAATGGCCGAAGTTGATTTATAAAATCAATTGCCTTATCCCTTTTTCCAATGTTTTGAGTAAAACATTGGTGGCGACTCCACGAACCCTTTTACTACGAAAACCACTAATCCATGGAGGGTCCCGCTTGGGATTAACATGGATTGGTGAGACATTTTAATAAATAAATTGGATAAGATCGATAAGGTCTCAGTTTGAGAACAATTCGTTCTAATAATCCAATACATTTTCAAAACTAAAATAAAAACGAGCTCGACCGTCTTCGCGACCGCCGAGGCCCGTTTGGGCCGGTGGCGACAGATGGCGACTCCACTGGGGAAGCTTCGAGAGTCAGTCCCATTTAGTGACAGATTGTTTTTAACAAATAATAGTTAAAAATTACTTCGTTACCCCTTGCTTGTATGATAACATGATTTATTATATGGCTTTAAATAACTGTTGTATGTTTAAATTCCGCAATTGTTTGAAATACAAACTGCACACAAACCTTTGCACACAACAGTTCCCTCTATACCCGGGGGCATGAGTGATTAACCATAGGGAGTGGATGTTAGTACGGCCGGTTGTCGAATGGGTCTATAGGTGCCCGTAGACCGTTGTCGGAAAACATCACTCAAGGTGATAACCATGAACTTGAGTCCGACGGTGCGTTGGAGCTTTCCATCGACCTACGATGAGAGGAATTGGGTCCCTATAATGGGGGCACCTTGGGAGCCTTGGACTGGTGAGAACAGTTAGAACCACCTTGAATATGCACCATTTCTGCAGGATACCCCTACCTCGTGATTCGCTCGTGACTGTTCGTGGATGAGTGAATTGTTTGTGTAAATGCTTATGTGCAATTGTTTGTGCATTAATAAATAACCTCGTGATAAGGTCTAAAGAATAATCCCCATGCATGAAAAAACCATGACATGAGAGGAAAGACCATGTGTGAAAATATAATAAAAGTGAGGAGCATGTACATCATTACCAATAAGACATCATGCATCCTCATAGACCATGCATTTTAGGTTCACCAATACCTCTTGACATGAGTAAAAGTGACCCATAATTATCGAGATTCTCCGTTGAGGAGAGATCATAAGTCAAGGAGGGTGGTAACACTCTGTTTTAAAAAGGTAGCGCCTTAAAAATGGAGGGTTATCAAGCTCATGTCAAGAGCGTATTCATGAATAAACTAATTAGATTAAAAAATTCATTTTTAGAAAGTGGCTGGTCATCTCTCTGTCCTCACACGCGCACAGAAAATCAAGAAAATGGAAGCATTGGAGGAGCAAAACAAAAAGCTCACAACCGAGCTTTCACAACTTAAAGACCAAATGGCGCAAATGATGGAACTCATGCGTCATCACAACATCCATGGATCTCATCACAGTGATCATGGGTCCCATCATGAGGGAGAGGAGGAAGAGCATGAAGAAGATCCTCCACACGCTGTACCCCTTGGGGCTGGAATTATGATTAAAGAGCCCGAAGTATCAAAGGAACAATTCCACGCCCTCGAGGATCGGCTAAGGGCTATGGAGGGGCATGATTTTGACATCAAAGATGCCGCTGACATGTGCTTAGTGAGGGACATTCAATTCCCTCCTAAATTTAAAGTGCCGGATTTCCCAAAGTACGTGGGATCGACTTGCCCCAAAAGTCATCTCACCATGTACTGTCGCAAGATGGCTGCATATGCCACAAATGAAAAGCTCTTGATCCACTGCTTTCAAGAGAGCTTGGCTGAAACTGCACTCAACTGGTATATGCAACTAGATGGAAATCTAGTACATACATGGAGGCAGTTGGCCGACGCCTTTCTCAAGCGCTATAAATACAACATCGACCTAACACCCGATAGGTCTGATCTTCAAGCCTTGAGTAAAAAGAACGATGAATCCTTCAAGGCGTACGCCCAACGTTGGAGGGAGTTGGCGGCACAGATAGAGCCCCCGCTGTCGGATAAGGAGACGGTGTCCTTATTCATCAACTCGTTGACTGGTCCCTATTACGATAAAATGATAGGGAACACAACGACACTCTTCTCGGACATCATCACCATTGGAGAAAGGGTGGAACAAGGACTTAAAAGTGGGAAGCTGGCTAAGCCTTCCCAACCATATGAAGCTAAGAAGGCCTTCGGGAAGAAGAAAGAAGGAGGAGTCAACGCTGTAACCATTTCTCCATCTTCTTCCGCTTCGAAGTCAGGCAAATCGCAAAACAACTCTGTGAAGAAGTTTGATAAACTTCCGACCACTTATAGCGATCTACTGCCGAAGCTAGTGGAGGCGCGTCTTATAGCTTACATTCCACCAAAGAAAGTGAATCCACCTTACCCCGATTGGTACAATCCACAAGACAAATGTCTATACCATTCGGGGGCACCGGGGCATTCAACAGAGAACTGCAGAGCTCTCAAGTATAAGGTCCAAGACCTTATCGATGCTGGGTGGGTCACTTTCGATTCGACGGCGCCCGACGTGAGCAAGAATCCTCTACCGCAGCAGGAGTAGAGAGAAGGGCAAGCCATGATAGGGCCCCTCCACATTTTTTCTTTTAGGGACTCATGATCAGTACCCGAGATCATGAGGACCTTTTCATGTAAATAAAGGGTTTTGTACAGTTTTACATACATATATCAATAAAGAGGCATTTTTCACACATTATTATCTCATTTTGTTCTATTCTCTCTCTCTCATTAATATTAATCATTCTAAACCTAAACAGAACCAATAAATAATTATGTCTGTGATTGTTCGCTCCGATCGGGATCCGAAAGCCGAAGGTGAATGGGTTGAGTTGGACAGTGATGAGGAGACCATCTCTCCGGATCTGCAAAGACTGCTAGATCAAGAAGCTCGTCTACTCCAACCGTATCAAGAAGAATTGGAGACCGTGAATTTGGGGCAAGGTTAAGAATTGAAAGAGGTCAACATTGGGACCCATATCAGTGATGGAATAAAAACGCAATTGATTCAATTGTTGAGGGAATACAAGGACGTATTTGCATGGTCGTACCATGATATGCCCGGTTTGGACTCCAACATCGTCGAACACAAGTTGCCCTTAAAAGAGGGGTTTCGACCCATTAAGCAAAAGCTTCGACGAATCAAGCCCGAATGGTCCTTAAAGATTAAGGAGGAGGTAGAAAAACAATTGGACGCGGGATTCTTGGTTGTATCCCAGTATCCCGAATGGCTGGCTAACATTGTGCCAGTCATCAAAAAGAATGGGAAGGTTAGAGTGTGTGTTGATTATAGGGATTTGAATCGTGCCAGTCCAAAGGACGATTTTCCCTTGCCCCACATCGATACACTTGTGGATCACACCGCCACAAACACACTCTATTCCTTTATGGATGGATACTCGGGGTATAATCAAATCAAGATGAATATAGAAGACCGCGAGAAAACTTCTTTCATTACACCCTGGGGCACTTTCTGCTACAGGGTGATGCCTTTTGGACTTAAAAATGTGAGTGCCACCTACCAACGAGCGATGGTGACGCTATTCCACGATATGATCCACAAAGAAATTGAAGTATACGTGGATGACATGATCGCAAAGTCAAAAGACGAGATGGACCACATCCAATATTTGAGAAAATTATTCAATCGGCTTCGTAAGTATCAGCTTAAGCTAAACCCGGCTAAGTGTACTTTCGGAGTTCGGTCGGGTAAGCTTCTCGGGTTCATCGTCAGTGAAAAAGGCATAGAGGTGGACCCCGATAAAGTAAAGGCAATAATGGAAATGCCTCCTCCTAAAACTGAGAAGGAAATTAGAGGATTCCTCGGCAGGGTGAACTACGTCGCAAGGTTCATCGCACAGTTGACTGACACGTGCAAACCAATATTCAAGCTGTTGCGCAAGAATCATTCCGAAGTTTGGAATGAAAATTGTCAACAAGCTTTTGATAAGATCAAACAGTGCTTGGCCAATCCACCGGTATTGGTGCCACCTGTCGAGGGAAGACCATTAATCCTCTACTTGACGGTGCTTGATGAGTCCATGGGAGCTGTGCTAGGACAACAAGATGAAACAGGAAAGAAAGAACAAGCCATCTACTACCTGAGCAAGAAATTTCTTGATTACGAAACCCGCTATACGCCGCTAGAAAAAACGTGCTGCGCGTTAGCATGGGCAACACAACGGCTCAGGCAGTATATGATTAGGCATACTACTTGGTTGGTTTCCAAAATGGACCCAATTAAGTACGTGTTCGACAAACCTATAATCACTGGGAAGATTGCCCGATGGCAAGTGCAATTATCAGAATTTGACATCATACATGTCACACAAAAGGCCATCAAGGGTAGTACCCTAGCTGATTACCTAGCACACGGGCCGACCAATGACTATCAATCCTTTCAGGATGATTTCCCCGATGAGGATATAATGCATTTACAACATGAAGATCCTAAGGATGATACGTGGACCATGTATTTTGATGGAGCCTCCAACATGCTTGGACAGGGGATTGGAACAGTATTAATCTCCCCACAAGGAAAGCATATCCCCTTAACGGCAAGACTCAACTTCGACTGTACAAATAACATGGCCGAATACGAGGCTTGCGCGTTAGGAATCCAAGCAGCAATCAACAATGGTATCCTAAAGCTCAAAGTATTTGGAGATTCGGCTTTAGTCATCCACCAACTGCGAGGTGAATGGGAAGTCCGAAATCCTAAGCTGATACCATATGTTGAGCATATCAAAGACCTGATACAATTCTTTCAAAATGTCGTCTTTGAATATATCCCAAGGGAGGAAAATCAGTTCGCTGACGCCCTTGCCACACTATCATCGATGTTCGCCTTGGATAAGGAGCATGAAATGCCCATCATCAATATCCGGCGGCACGATAAGCAAGCGTTCTGCCTACTGATAGATGAAGCTGTTGACGATCATCCATGGTTCCATGACATCAAACAATATCTGTCAAAAGGGGAATATCCTGATATGGCTAGCGATAATGATAAAAAGCATATTCGAAGAAGGGCCATGGGATTTCTGTTGATTGGAGAAACCCTCTACAAAAAGAATTATGACTCGGTCTTGTTGAGGTGCATAGACCAAGTCGAAGCTCAAAATGTAATCAAAGAAATACACGAGGGGGTTTTCGGTACCCATATTCCCGGGCCTGCAATGGCTAAGAAAATCCTCAGAGCAGGATATTATTGGTCGACCATTGAAAGGGATTGTTACCAATACGTCCGGAAATGCCACAAGTGTCAAGCATACGCCGACAACATTCATGTCCCACCAACGCCACTCAATGTGTTGGCTTCACCATGGCCATTCGCAATGTGGGGCATGGATGTTATTGGACCCATCGAGCCAAAGGCGTCCAATGGACATAGGTTCATCCTTGTGGCCATTGACTATTTCACCAAATGGGTAGAAGCGGCATCGTATGCTCATGTGACCCGAAAGGTGGTAACATCCTTCATCAGAAAGAATATCATATGCAGATACGGTATTCCCGACAAAATCATCACTGATAATGGATCCAATTTGAACAATAAGATGGTGGAAGAACTGTGCAAAGAGTTCAAAATTCAGCACCACAACTCTTCCCCATATCGACCAAAGATGAATGGGGCAGTCGAGGCAGCCAATAAGAATATCAAGAAGATAGTACAAAAGATGGTTGTCTCATTCAAAGACTGGCATGAGATGCTACCCTTCGCTCTCCATGGTTATAGGACTTCAGTACGTACATCCACAGGAGCTACTCCATTCTCCCTTGTTTATGGAATGGAAGCAGTTCTGCCGGTTGAAGTCGAGGTACCTTCTCTGAGAGTAATCATGGAAGCAAAACTTTCCGAGGCAGAATGGGTTCAAAGTCGATATGACCAATTGAACCTTATCGAAGAAAAACGACTGAACGCCATATGCCATGGTCAAGCCTACCAAAGGAAGATCAAAAAGGCTTTTGACAAGAAAGTCCATCCTCGAATCTACCATGAGGGAGAGCTGGTGATGAAGAAATTGCTACCAGCTCAAAAGGACAAAATCGGAAAGTGGGCCCCAAATTACGAAGGACCATACGTGGTGAAGCGAGCCTTCTCCGGAGGAGCACTGATTCTCACAGACATGGACGGAGAAGAACTTCGATACCCAGTCAACGCTGACGTGGTAAAGAAGTATTATGCTTGAAGACGTTGCTTGCATCCGCCCGCTAGGATGAAAACCCAAAAAGGGCATCCTAGGCAAAAGTTAGGGCAAAACGAAAAGCCCGCCAGTACAAGGGTACTAGGCAAAACAAAGGCAAAATTATCCCCGCTAGGACATGTCCTAGGCAAAAATTAGGGGCAAAAGAATAAGATGCAAAAAGTAAAGCAAGCAACGATCACTTGAATCGAAAACCGAAAAGGCGTTTCAAGTGATAATCTTCTAGAAGCAAGCGTCTTGCAGCATCTACACTCCTGGCTCAGGCATCTCACCCGAAGCAACTAGGGAACGGGAAGGGCAGCAATCACAGATGTAATTGTTTAAGCCAAAAATGTACAGCCTACCCTGGCCAGCCATTCTTCAGAAAATCCCTTTGTAAATCTTTCTGTATAAACATTTGAATATCAATAAAATATCCATTTGTTTCTTTTCTCTCTTGACCTTGTGATTATGCCTTTAAATTGATGTTTCTAAAAATTGTACGAAACTCTTAATAATCGGTCAATAAAAGAAAACTGGAGGGGTTCCTATAAAATCTTTAAACTCCTGCATTCAAAGGCTCACGAAAATATTCCCTCGCGTCAATGACAGAAGTTCCTCTAAATAGAAGAAGAGGATAGGGAGAGCCATTCATCTTTCTAAAAAAAAAATATATATAATAAAGCTTGCATTTCGTGCATCACACACATTAGTTGCACATTCAAAGACCTTATCATGAAGCAATCGTATAAAATAGAAAAATAGAAAATTGCTTGTGTATGACAGCAGCAAGCAAAATGCAAAGATTCAGAAAATCAACAGCATCATACAGAATAACTGAGCCTGGAGAGGCTTGCCGAAAGAATACTCTCAGAATAACTGAGCCTGGAGAGGCTTGCCGAAAGAATACTCTCAAAATAATTGAGCCTGGAGAGGCTTGCCGAAATAATACTCCCGCAAAATAATTGAGCCTGGAGAGGCTTGCCTAAATAATACTCCCGCAGAATAATTGAGCCTGGAGAGGCTTGCCGAAATAATACTCCTTCAGAATAATTGAGCCTGGAGAGGCTCGCCGAAATAATACTCTTTCATCATAATTGAGCCTGGAGAGGCTTGCCTAAATAATACTCCCGCAGAATAATTGAGCCTGGAGAGGCTTGCCGAAATAATACTCCTTCAGAATAATTGAGCCTGGAGAGGCTCGCCGAAATAATACTCTTTCATCATAACTAAAGCCTGGAGAGGCTTGCAGAAATAATACTCTCTCAGAATAATTGAGCCTGGAGAGGCTTGCCGAAATAATACTCCTTCAGAATAATTGAGCCTGGAGAGGCTCGCCGAAATAATACTCTTTCATCATAACTAAAGCCTGGAGAGGCTTGCAGAAATAATACTCTCTCAGAATAAATGAGCCTGGAGAGGCTCGCAGAAATAATACTCCCCAGAGAAACCTCAACACAAGCTCACGGAACGAATCCCTAGCGAGAGCTATCAAAGCAAGATCGACGACATTCCCAATGGAAGCACGATCACCCAAGCAGTATATCTAGTCAAAGGACTTAAAACTTCCTCAGTGGAAGATAGCTCTCTGACTCAAGCGCTGAGTGAGGCTAAGCCTGCAGAGGCTTCCTAAATAATACTCTGGGATACATAAGATCCCACATTCCCCAGTCGCCTACTCAGAGGCATCCCTGCAAAAGGAGAAAAATCAAAAAAACATCAATAACCATTCCCCAAGCGGAATTTGGCACTCAGCCGAACACTGAACTTCAAATCCCCAGTCGCCTACTCAAGAGGCACCCCTTCAAAAAGAGAAAAAATCAAAAAGATCAATAACCATTCCCCAAGAGGAATTCGGCATTCAGCCAATCATCAAACATCAAGATAATTCGCCTATTCAGAGGCACTCTTTCAAAAAAGAGAAAAAATCGAAAAGATCAATAATCATTCCCCAAGCGGAATCCGGCTCTCAGCCTATCATTGAACATCAAGATGATCTGCCTAACAGAAGAGGCCAATCACAACCAATGACAAAATCCCCTGGCGGATAACAGCCTACACAGAGGCAACAAAATCCAAAAATTAAAAAGAGTTACCCGAATAAGGATAACCGGGATACTCCACCAACGTCGAAAGGACGTCAGCCAATCATAAGGCACCGCTCACATCAGAAAGAGCATCTTTGTGTCTGCACCCCAAAGGAATCAGAAATTCCCCAGTGGGCACCAACTACGCAATGGAAAGTTGGGACACAAGAACCTATGAGTAACTGCACATCCCCTAGACGGATCCCTGCGTTATCCAGCCCTCAGTGGCACAAAAATCGAAAAACAACCGTCGAAGCAGCATCGTGGACTGTGGAGACAAAATCATCACAAATCCCTGAAAAGGAGATATTCACGCTACCCCCGTCGTCACAAACACGGAGGTATGCAGCTTCCGGCTCGAGCAATGAGCGAAGCTATCTCTGGAAAGGAGGTACTCACTGCTTACCGTTGTCACAAGGGTACTTAGCTTCCGGCTCGAACAAAGAGTGAAGCTAAGCCTGGAGAGGCGGTACTCACAGCTTCCAGCTTGGGCAGCAAGCAAAGCAAAGCCTGGAGAGGCAAAACTCACACTGCTCACCGTCGTCACAAAGGTGCTTAGTTTCCGGCTCGAACAAAGAGCGAGACTAAGCCTGGAGAGGCGAAACTCACACTGCTACCGTTGTCACAAGGGTACTTAGCTTCCGGCTCGAACAAAGAGTGAAGCTAAGCCTGGAGAGGCGGTACTCACAGCTTCCAGCTTGGGCAGCAAGCAAAGCAAAACCTGGAGAGGCTACTCGACAATTTTCCACCGGAAGACGCTACAAGTCAGAAGGTCGGCGCATCACCCGGACAATTGGGTCAACTCCTTTACTTGTCAGCCGGTACACCAAAAGGCCGTCCGACTAAGTAAAGGGGGGGCAGCTGTAGACCCCTAAAATTGTCCGGGTCGGAAATAAAACTCGAAGACCCTCAAAGATCGAAGGAAAGTCAGCCAGAAGGACTCCTAGAAGACCATAGGATGGCTATCTGTAGGTTTAGAGGTCTTAGAGTAGTTTAAAATAAGGAAGTGGAGGGAATGAAGCCCAATACGGCCGTACTAAACTTAATACGGCCGTATTGAAGCTTCAACATGGCCGCAGTGAACTCAATACGACGTATTGAAGTTTCTGAAACTTCAATACGGCCGTACTGAAATCAATACGACCGTATTGAAGCTTCAATACAGCCGCAGTGAACTCAATACGGGCGCATTGAAATTTCTGAATTTCAATACGACCGTATTGAACTCAATACGACCGTATTGAAGTTCAAAAATTTCAATACGGCCGTATTGATTCTGTAGCCCGTATTGCGCCTATTCCCTATAAATATGACGTCAATTGGACGTCATTCCACACTTTTTACACACAGTTTCAACCCTCTCCTTGAGTATTCTGGGGTTTTTGAGCAGTGTTCTGCCCTAGAAATCACTCGGAGAGTTGATCCGACGAAGTTCTTGAGCCCCGAGCCATTTTGCTTGAGGATCGAACCTAGTCGAAGGGAAATCCTTCGGATTTCCGTAGTCAAAATTTGATAGAAGGGAGCGAGCGGGCTTGTAGAGCGAGGGAACGCCAAAAAGCTTCCCAGTTTTACGAAATATATAAAAGCACGCTTCAAAGGTTTCTTCTTCAAAATCCTTCCTTTTACTGCTTTCTGATTGTTGCATAGCATATCTAATTTATTCGCCATGTAGATATCTTGTTCATAATCGTTTAGAATAAATAGGGGTAATTTAGTAATTTTGTACTATTATTTTTAGAAATAATCTGTCATAGGGAACCCGAAAGGGGCGTTGTGGGGTGCTAACACCTTCCCCACGCGTAACCGACTCCCTTACCCAACTCTGGTTGTAATGGCCGAAGTTGATTTATAAAATCAATTGCCTTATCCCTTTTTCCAATGTTTTGAGTAAAACATTGGTGGCGACTCCACGAACCCTTTTACTACGAAAACCACTAATCCATGGAGGGTCCCGCTTGGGATTAACATGGATTGGTGAGACATTTTAATAAATAAATTGGATAAGATCGATAAGGTCTCAGTTTGAGAACAATTCGTTCTAATAATCCAATACATTTTCAAAACTAAAATAAAAACGAGCTCGACCGTCTTCGCGACCGCCGAGGCCCGTTTGGGCCGGTGGCGACAGATGGCGACTCCACTGGGGAAGCTTCGAGAGTCAGTCCCATTTAGTGACAGATTGTTTTTAACAAATAATAGTTAAAAATTACTTCGTTACCCCTTGCTTGTATGATAACATGATTTATTATATGGCTTTAAATAACTGTTGTATGTTTAAATTCCGCAATTGTTTGAAATACAAACTGCACACAAACCTTTGCACACAACAGTTCCCTCTATACCCGGGGGCATGAGTGATTAACCATAGGGAGTGGATGTTAGTACGGCCGGTTGTCGAATGGGTCTATAGGTGCCCGTAGACCGTTGTCGGAAAACATCACTCAAGGTGATAACCATGAACTTGAGTCCGACGGTGCGTTGGAGCTTTCCATCGACCTACGATGAGAGGAATTGGGTCCCTATAATGGGGGCACCTTGGGAGCCTTGGACTGGTGAGAACAGTTAGAACCACCTTGAATATGCACCATTTCTGCAGGATACCCCTACCTCGTGATTCGCTCGTGACTGTTCGTGGATGAGTGAATTGTTTGTGTAAATGCTTATGTGCAATTGTTTGTGCATTAATAAATAACCTCGTGATAAGGTCTAAAGAATAATCCCCATGCATGAAAAAACCATGACATGAGAGGAAAGACCATGTGTGAAAATATAATAAAAGTGAGGAGCATGTACATCATTACCAATAAGACATCATGCATCCTCATAGACCATGCATTTTAGGTTCACCAATACCTCTTGACATGAGTAAAAGTGACCCATAATTATCGAGATTCTCCGTTGAGGAGAGATCATAAGTCAAGGAGGGTGGTAACACTCTGTTTTAAAAAGGCAGCGCCTTAAAAATGGAGGGTTATCAAGCTCATGTCAAGAGCGTATTCATGAATAAACTAATTAGATTAAAAAATTCATTTTTAGAAAGTGGCTGGTCATCTCTCTGTCCTCACACGCGCACAGAAAATCAAGAAAATGGAAGCATTGGAGGAGCAAAACAAAAAGCTCACAACCGAGCTTTCACAACTTAAAGACCAAATGGCGCAAATGATGGAACTCATGCGTCATCACAACATCCATGGATCTCATCACAGTGATCATGGGTCCCATCATGAGGGAGAGGAGGAAGAGCATGAAGAAGATCCTCCACACGCTGTACCCCTTGGGGCTGGAATTATGATTAAAGAGCCCGAAGTATCAAAGGAACAATTCCACGCCCTCGAGGATCGGCTAAGGGCTATGGAGGGGCATGATTTTGACATCAAAGATGCCGCTGACATGTGCTTAGTGAGGGACATTCAATTCCCTCCTAAATTTAAAGTGCCGGATTTCCCAAAGTACGTGGGATCGACTTGCCCCAAAAGTCATCTCACCATGTACTGTCGCAAGATGGCTGCATATGCCACAAATGAAAAGCTCTTGATCCACTGCTTTCAAGAGAGCTTGGCTGAAACTGCACTCAACTGGTATATGCAACTAGATGGAAATCTAGTACATACATGGAGGCAGTTGGCCGACGCCTTTCTCAAGCGCTATAAATACAACATCGACCTAACACCCGATAGGTCTGATCTTCAAGCCTTGAGTAAAAAGAACGATGAATCCTTCAAGGCGTACGCCCAACGTTGGAGGGAGTTGGCGGCACAGATAGAGCCCCCGCTGTCGGATAAGGAGACGGTGTCCTTATTCATCAACTCGTTGACTGGTCCCTATTACGATAAAATGATAGGGAACACAACGACACTCTTCTCGGACATCATCACCATTGGAGAAAGGGTGGAACAAGGACTTAAAAGTGGGAAGCTGGCTAATCCTTCCCAACCATATGAAGCTAAGAAGGCCTTCGGGAAGAAGAAAGAAGGAGGAGTCAACGCTGTAACCATTTCTCCATCTTCTTCCGCTTCGAAGTCAGGCAAATCGCAAAACAACTCTGTGAAGAAGTTTGATAAACTTCCGACCACTTATAGCGATCTACTGCCGAAGCTAGTGGAGGCGCGTCTTATAGCTTACATTCCACCAAAGAAAGTGAATCCACCTTACCCCGATTGGTACAATCCACAAGACAAATGTCTATACCATTCGGGGGCACCGGGGCATTCAACAGAGAACTGCAGAGCTCTCAAGTATAAGGTCCAAGACCTTATCGATGCTGGGTGGGTCACTTTCGATTCGACGGCGCCCGACGTGAGCAAGAATCCTCTACCGCAGCAGGAGTAGAGAGAAGGGCAAGCCATGATAGGGCCCCTCCACATTTTTTCTTTTAGGGACTCATGATCAGTACCCGAGATCATGAGGACCTTTTCATGTAAATAAAGGGTTTTGTACAGTTTTACATACATATATCAATAAAGAGGCATTTTTCACACATTATTATCTCATTTTGTTCTATTCTCTCTCTCTCATTAATATTAATCATTCTAAACCTAAACAGAACCAATAAATAATTATGTCTGTGATTGTTCGCTCCGATCGGGATCCGAAAGCCGAAGGTGAATGGGTTGAGTTGGACAGTGATGAGGAGACCATCTCTCCGGATCTGCAAAGACTGCTAGATCAAGAAGCTCGTCTACTCCAACCGTATCAAGAAGAATTGGAGACCGTGAATTTAGGGCAAGGTCAAGAATTGAAAGAGGTCAACATTGGGACCCATATCAGTGATGGAATAAAAACGCAATTGATTCAATTGTTGAGGGAATACAAGGACGTATTTGCATGGTCGTACCATGATATGCCCGGTTTGGACTCCAACATCGTCGAACACAAGTTGCCCTTAAAAGAGGGGTTTCGACCCATTAAGCAAAAGCTTCGACGAATCAAGCCCGAATGGTCCTTAAAGATTAAGGAGGAGGTAGAAAAACAATTGGACGCGGGATTCTTGGTTGTATCCCAGTATCCCGAATGGCTGGCTAACATTGTGCCAGTCATCAAAAAGAATGGGAAGGTTAGAGTGTGTGTTGATTATAGGGATTTGAATCGTGCCAGTCCAAAGGACGATTTTCCCTTGCCCCACATCGATACACTTGTGGATCACACCGCCACAAACACACTCTATTCCTTTATGGATGGATACTCGGGGTATAATCAAATCAAGATGAATATAGAAGACCGCGAGAAAACTTCTTTCATTACACCCTGGGGCACTTTCTGCTACAGGGTGATGCCTTTTGGACTTAAAAATGTGAGTGCCACCTACCAACGAGCGATGGTGACGCTATTCCACGATATGATCCACAAAGAAATTGAAGTATACGTGGATGACATGATCGCAAAGTCAAAAGACGAGATGAACCACATCCAATATTTGAGAAAATTATTCAATCGGCTTCGTAAGTATCAGCTTAAGCTAAACCCGGCTAAGTGTACTTTCGGAGTTCGGTCGGGTAAGCTTCTCGGGTTCATCGTCAGTGAAAAAGGCATAGAGGTGGACCCCGATAAAGTAAAGGCAATAATGGAAATGCCTCCTCCTAAAACTGAGAAGGAAATTAGAGGATTCCTCGGCAGGGTGAACTACGTCGCAAGGTTCATCGCACAGTTGACTGACACGTGCAAACCAATATTCAAGCTGTTGCGCAAGAATCATTCCGAAGTTTGGAATGAAAATTGTCAACAAGCTTTTGATAAGATCAAACAGTGCTTGGCCAATCCACCGGTATTGGTGCCACCTGTCGAGGGAAGACCATTAATCCTCTACTTGACGGTGCTTGATGAGTCCATGGGAGCTGTGCTGGGACAACAAGATGAAACAGGAAAGAAAGAACAAGCCATCTACTACCTGAGCAAGAAATTTCTTGATTACGAAACCCGCTATACGCCGCTAGAAAAAACGTGCTGCGCGTTAGCATGGGCAACACAACGGCTCAGGCAGTATATGATTAGGCATACTACTTGGTTGGTTTCCAAAATGGACCCAATTAAGTACGTGTTCGACAAACCTATAATCACTGGGAAGATTGCCCGATGGCAAGTGCAATTATCAGAATTTGACATCATACATGTCACACAAAAGGCCATCAAGGGTAGTACCCTAGCTGATTACCTAGCACACGGGCCGACCAATGACTATCAATCCTTTCAGGATGATTTCCCCGATGAGGATATAATGCATTTACAACATGAAGATCCTAAGGATGATACGTGGACCATGTATTTTGATGGAGCCTCCAACATGCTTGGACAGGGGATTGGAACAGTATTAATCTCCCCACAAGGAAAGCATATCCCCTTAACGGCAAGACTCAACTTCGACTGTACAAATAACATGGCCGAATACGAGGCTTGCGCGTTAGGAATCCAAGCAGCAATCAACAATGGTATCCTAAAGCTCAAAGTATTTGGAGATTCGGCTTTAGTCATCCACCAACTGCGAGGTGAATGGGAAGTCCGAAATCCTAAGCTGATACCATATGTTGAGCATATCAAAGACCTGATACAATTCTTTCAAAATGTCGTCTTTGAATATATCCCAAGGGAGGAAAATCAGTTCGCTGACGCCCTTGCCACACTATCATCGATGTTCGCCTTGGATAAGGAGCATGAAATGCCCATCATCAATATCCGGCGGCACGATAAGCAAGCGTTCTGCCTACTGATAGATGAAGCTGTTGACGATCATCCATGGTTCCATGACATCAAACAATATCTGTCAAAAGGGGAATATCCTGATATGGCTAGCGATAATGATAAAAAGCATATTCGAAGAAGGGCCATGGGATTTCTGTTGATTGGAGAAACCCTCTACAAAAAGAATTATGACTCGGTCTTGTTGAGGTGCATAGACCAAGTCGAAGCTCAAAATGTAATCAAAGAAATACACGAGGGGGTTTTCGGTACCCATATTCCCGGGCCTGCAATGGCTAAGAAAATCCTCAGAGCAGGATATTATTGGTCGACCATTGAAAGGGATTGTTACCAATACGTCCGGAAATGCCACAAGTGTCAAGCATACGCCGACAACATTCATGTCCCACCAACGCCACTCAATGTGTTGGCTTCACCATGGCCATTCGCAATGTGGGGCATGGATGTTATTGGACCCATCGAGCCAAAGGCGTCCAATGGACATAGGTTCATCCTTGTGGCCATTGACTATTTCACCAAATGGGTAGAAGCGGCATCGTATGCTCATGTGACCCGAAAGGTGGTAACATCCTTCATCAGAAAGAATATCATATGCAGATACGGTATTCCCGACAAAATCATCACTGATAATGGATCCAATTTGAACAATAAGATGGTGGAAGAACTGTGCAAAGAGTTCAAAATTCAGCACCACAACTCTTCCCCATATCGACCAAAGATGAATGGGGCAGTCGAGGCAGCCAATAAGAATATCAAGAAGATAGTACAAAAGATGGTTGTCTCATTCAAAGACTGGCATGAGATGCTACCCTTCGCTCTCCATGGTTATAGGACTTCAGTACGTACATCCACAGGAGCTACTCCATTCTCCCTTGTTTATGGAATGGAAGCAGTTCTGCCGGTTGAAGTCGAGGTACCTTCTCTGAGAGTAATCATGGAAGCAAAACTTTCCGAGGCAGAATGGGTTCAAAGTCGATATGACCAATTGAACCTTATCGAAGAAAAACGACTGAACGCCATATGCCATGGTCAAGCCTACCAAAGGAAGATCAAAAAGGCTTTTGACAAGAAAGTCCATCCTCGAATCTACCATGAGGGAGAGCTGGTGATGAAGAAATTGCTACCAGCTCAAAAGGACAAAATCGGAAAGTGGGCCCCAAATTACGAAGGACCATACGTGGTGAAGCGAGCCTTCTCCGGAGGAGCATTGATTCTCACAGACATGGACGGAGAAGAACTTCGATACCCAGTCAACGCTGACGTGGTAAAGAAGTATTATGCTTGAAGACGTTGCTTGCATCCGCCCGCTAGGATGAAAACCCAAAAAGGGCATCCTAGGCAAAAGTTAGGGCAAAACGAAAAGCCCGCCAGTACAAGGGTACTAGGCAAAACAAAGGCAAAATTATCCCCGCTAGGACATGTCCTAGGCAAAAATTAGGGGCAAAAGAATAAGATGCAAAAAGTAAAGCAAGCAACGATCACTTGAATCGAAAACCGAAAAGGCGTTTCAAGTGATAATCTTCTAGAAGCAAGCGTCTTGCAGCATCTACACTCCTGGCTCAGGCATCTCACCCGAAGCAACTAGGGAACGGGAAGGGCAGCAATCACAGATGTAATTGTTTAAGCCAAAAATGTACAGCCTACCCTGGCCAGCCATTCTTCAGAAAATCCCTTTGTAAATCTTTCTGTATAAACATTTGAATATCAATAAAATATCCATTTGTTTCTTTTCTCTCTTGACCTTGTGATTATGCCTTTAAATTGATGTTTCTAAAAATTGTACGAAACTCTTAATAATCGGTCAATAAAAGAAAACTGGAGGGGTTCCTATAAAATCTTTAAACTCCTGCATTCAAAGGCTCACGAAAATATTCCCTCGCGTCAATGACAGAAGTTCCTCTAAATAGAAGAAGAGGATAGGGAGAGCCATTCATCTTTCTAAAAAAAATATATATATAATAAAGCTTGCATTTCGTGCATCACACACATTAGTTGCACATTCAAAGACCTTATCATGAAGCAATCGTATAAAATAGAAAAATAGAAAATTGCTTGTGTATGACAGCAGCAAGCAAAATGCAAAGATTCAGAAAATCAACAGCATCATACAAAATAACTGAGCCTGGAGAGGCTTGCCGAAAGAATACTCTCAGAATAACTGAGCCTGGAGAGGCTTGCCGAAAGAATACTCTCAAAATAATTGAGCCTGGAGAGGCTTGCCGAAATAATACTCCCGCAAAATAATTGAGCCTGGAGAGGCTTGCCTAAATAATACTCCCGCAGAATAATTGAGCCTGGAGAGGCTTGCCGAAATAATACTCCTTCAGAATAATTGAGCCTGGAGAGGCTCGCCGAAATAATACTCTTTCATCATAATTGAGCCTGGAGAGGCTTGCCTAAATAATACTCCCGCAGAATAATTGAGCCTGGAGAGGCTTGCCGAAATAATACTCCTTCAGAATAATTGAGCCTGGAGAGGCTCGCCGAAATAATACTCTTTCATCATAACTAAAGCCTGGAGAGGCTTGCAGAAATAATACTCTCTCAGAATAATTGAGCCTGGAGAGGCTTGCCGAAATAATACTCCTTCAGAATAATTGAGCCTGGAGAGGCTCGCCGAAATAATACTCTTTCATCATAACTAAAGCCTGGAGAGGCTTGCAGAAATAATACTCTCTCAGAATAAATGAGCCTGGAGAGGCTCGCAGAAATAATACTCCCCAGAGAAACCTCAACTCAAGCTCACGGAACGAATCCCTAGCGAGAGCTATCAAAGCAAGATCGACGACATTCCCAATGGAAGCACGATCACCCAAGCAGTATATCTAGTCAAAGGACTTAAAACTTCCTCAGTGGAAGATAGCTCTCTGACTCAAGCGCTGAGTGAGGCTAAGCCTGCAGAGGCTTCCTAAATAATACTCTGGGATACATAAGATCCCACATTCCCCAGTCGCCTACTCAGAGGCATCCCTGCAAAAGGAGAAAAATCAAAAAAACATCAATAACCATTCCCCAAGCGGAATTTGGCACTCAGCCGAACACTGAACTTCAAATCCCCAGTCGCCTACTCAAGAGGCACCCCTTCAAAAAGAGAAAAAATCAAAAAGATCAATAACCATTCCCCAAGAGGAATTCGGCATTCAGCCAATCATCAAACATCAAGATAATTCGCCTATTCAGAGGCACTCTTTCAAAAAAGAGAAAAAATCGAAAAGATCAATAATCATTCCCCAAGCGGAATCCGGCTCTCAGCCTATCATTGAACATCAAGATGATCTGCCTAACAGAAGAGGCCAATCACAACCAATGACAAAATCCCCTGGCGGATAACAGCCTACACAGAGGCAACAAAATCCAAAAATTAAAAAGAGTTACCCGAATAAGGATAACCGGGATACTCCACCAACGTCGAAAGGACGTCAGCCAATCATAAGGCACCGCTCACATCAGAAAGAGCATCTTTGTGTCTGCACCCCAAAGGAATCAGAAATTCCCCAGTGGGCACCAACTACGCAATGGAAAGTTGGGACACAAGAACCTATGAGTAACTGCACATCCCCTAGACGGATCCCTGCGTTATCCAGCCCTCAGTGGCACAAAAATCGAAAAACAACCGTCGAAGCAGCATCGTGGACTGTGGAGACAAAATCATCACAAATCCCTGAAAAGGAGATATTCACGCTACCCCCGTCGTCACAAACACGGAGGTATGCAGCTTCCGGCTCGAGCAATGAGCGAAGCTATCTCTGGAAAGGAGGTACTCACTGCTTACCGTTGTCACAAGGGTACTTAGCTTCCGGCTCGAACAAAGAGTGAAGCTAAGCCTGGAGAGGCGGTACTCACAGCTTCCAGCTTGGGCAGCAAGCAAAGCAAAGCCTGGAGAGGCAAAACTCACACTGCTCACCGTCGTCACAAAGGTGCTTAGTTTCCGGCTCGAACAAAGAGCGAGACTAAGCCTGGAGAGGCGAAACTCACACTGCTACCGTTGTCACAAGGGTACTTAGCTTCCGGCTCGAACAAAGAGTGAAGCTAAGCCTAGAGAGGCGGTACTCACAGCTTCCAGCTTGGGCAGCAAGCAAAGCAAAACCTGGAGAGGCTACTCGACAATTTTCCACCGGAAGACGCTACAAGTCAGAAGGTCGGCGCATCACCTGGACAATTGGGTCAACTCCTTTACTTGTCAGCCGGTACACCAAAAGGCCGTCCGACTAAGTAAAGGGGGGGCAGCTGTAGACCCCTAAAATTGTCCGGGTCGGAAATAAAACTCGAAGACCCTCAAAGATCGAAGGAAAGTCAGCCAGAAGGACTCCTAGAAGACCATAGGATGGCTATCTGTAGGTTTAGAGGTCTTAGAGTAGTTTAAAATAAGGAAGTGGAGGGAATGAAGCCCAATACGGCCGTACTAAACTTAATACGGCCGTATTGAAGCTTCAACATGGCCGCAGTGAACTCAATACGGCGTATTGAAGTTTCTGAAACTTCAATACGGCCGTACTGAAATCAATACGACCGTATTGAAGCTTCAATACAGCCGCAGTGAACTCAATACGGGCGCATTGAAATTTCTGAATTTCAATACGACCGTATTGAACTCAATACGACCGTATTGAGGTTCAAAAATTTCAATACGGCCGTATTGATTCTGTAGCCCGTATTGCGCCTATTCCCTATAAATATGACGTCAATTGGACGTCATTCCACACTTTTTACACACAGTTTCAACCCTCTCCTTGAGTATTCTGGGGTTTTTGAGCAGTGTTCTGCCCTAGAAATCACTCGGAGAGTTGATCCGACGAAGTTCTTGAGCCCCGAGCCATTTTGCTTGAGGATCGAACCTAGTCGAAGGGAAATCCTCCGGATTTCCGTAGTCAAAATTTGATAGAAGGGAGCGAGCGGGCTTGTAGAGCGAGGGAACGCCAAAAAGCTTCCCAGTTTTACGAAATATATAAAAGCACGCTTCAAAGGTTTCTTCTTCAAAATCCTTCCTTTTACTGCTTTCTGATTGTTGCATAGCATATCTAATTTATTCGCCATGTAGATATCTTGTTCATAATCGTTTAGAATAAATAGGGGTAATTTAGTAATTTTGTACTATTATTTTTAGAAATAATCTGTCATAGGGAACCCGAAAGGGGCGTTGTGGGGTGCTAACACCTTCCCCACGCGTAACCGACTCCCTTACCCAACTCTGGTTGTAATGGCCGAAGTTGATTTATAAAATCAATTGCCTTATCCCTTTTTCCAATGTTTTGAGTAAAACATTGGTGGCGACTCCACGAACCCTTTTACTACGAAAACCACTAATCCATGGAGGGTCCCGCTTGGGATTAACATGGATTGGTGAGACATTTTAATAAATAAATTGGATAAGATCGATAAGGTCTCAGTTTGAGAACAATTCGTTCTAATAATCCAATACATTTTCAAAACTAAAATAAAAACGAGCTCGACCGTCTTCGCGACCGCCGAGGCCCGTTTGGGCCGGTGGCGACAGTCATCTACTATTTTTTTTAAATTACAAAATCACAGTGTTTGAGCTTAATTTTGATAGCTTAACCTCTACTGACTAATTTGACCATACTTTGAGTTCTAGACATAAGTTTTTGGATGACTCTAGCAATATTGGAAAGCTAACATCTAGACTAAAAATTGCATGCGTATTAGAAAACCTATTTCAGCAATTTAAGTCTCCTCGCAAGGCTTATGAAGTACAAAGTTTATATTTCGAACACAAAACATGAGGTTCACCTTTTAACTCATGTCATTCCTTAATATTTCTATGTGATTTTTTAGTCTAAACTATAGTCTAAATGTCTAATTGCTAACCCAATAATCATAACTAAATTTGGTTAATCACATAAAGAGAAATCATATCAATACCAATCTGTGTTCACACAACTTTTTTAAAAAAAAAGCACAACTCACACTTAAACTCAATTCTCCTAGTCTAATTGGTAAAAACATAAATTAAATCCTAAAACTACTTTGTTATACCACCAGTTACTTGAGTCTACCATGAATTTCAAAACATGCTCTCATGAATTCATTAGTACTAGGGGTTCTACAATATAATTAATTTGTCCTAACCTCTATTTATATTAATACTTAGGGTCCCCCTGGGAACCCACAAACACTTATATATTCATAAATAGAGACAATCCCACAAATCAGAAAAGCAATCATAATTTAATAAATTATTCAGAACATGAGGGAATTCACAAATAGTAAAGATTTACAATAACACTCAAAATTGGGATTACTCCCTCGTGCATCAAACACAAACAAATGAAATTGGAGGTCAATCCCACTACTCATAGTTAATCCACTCTCCAGAGTGAGGTTCTGACTCTCCCCCTTATCTTGATGAATGCCAAACTCCAGATATGGATTTATGAGGTCGTCTTTGTCTGCCTCTAGTTCTCCTACCTCTTCATATCACAAGGGTGTGTATTAATTCTATATGAGACAACCTTAGTCTTACTAATTTATATGTAGGGCATACTAAAACCCTAACATGCAAATAATTCATCGGTAAAAGTTTGTCAATTCAGAATTAGTTACTTTTTTAAATTAAAAGACAATTCATAATAATTACTTAATTTCAAAAACACCCAGTTATTTAAAAAAAATCCTTAATGTATTTATAAAAATCTATTTAATTAACTAAAATATTGGTTTAATTACTTGAAAAAGCTTAGGATGTTATAACTCTCCCCCTTTAAGAAGTTTTGCCCTCACAATTTTACTTGTAAAGAAACGATGGATAAAAGAAGATACAGGAACATACTTTTTTAGTAGAGTGACATGGAACTACAACAAGAGTGTTTGGCAGGGAAAAAAACATTATTTGATAGCCAACTTCATCGACTCTTTTTCAAACAAATGTAGGCATCAATACACTTGGAGTGAGCTTGCGTGATCGTATGTCAACCAATTCCTATTCAAGATTTGTTTTATTTCTTAAGAATAAATGATTTCCCTCACTAGACTCAACTGTTTCCTCCTCATGTAGTATTTATTTATCTTTTAAGAACAATGTCTCATCCTTAGGTGGTTTAACACTTTTAGAAATTTGTTACACCATTTTAGGTCTTAACACAAGGTTCTCTCTAGGTTCTAACTAGCTCAATGGCTTTACAAATTTTCATTGTTCACTTTAACTATCTTAGAGTCTCAGAATATCATTTATATACCACCTTAATACTATCCGCTTGCCTTGATTTAACTCTAAATTAAACAAATAATAAGGATCCAACATTTGCCTTTAATAATCTCATTTATCAAACTTTTGGTCCCTTTCAACATATTCAGCTTAGGATGTTCCAAGGGTTACTCACATGTCAACTAGGGTCTCTAAACTTATTCTAAAGGTTTCAACTCTCCAATCATCAAATAGTCACCTTAGATATTTTACTACTCAAGCTTTAAAATCATAATTCTTAAGAAACTCCAACATTCTCACTTGTATCATGCTTAATGATTTTTGATCCATAGGTATCTAAGATCTTTGTAACCATCAAAACATCCAACATATACTTATAAAACATTCCTTCCAATCAATCAATTCATCCTACCTTAACAAGAGGTACTTACTTCTTATGTTCATTATTCTACCTAGTAATAATCCATACTTAGTTTCATACTCCTCTGCCTTTCCTCATTATTAACATAAGCACTTTGAAAGGTGACCCACAAGGCCCAAAAACTATTTTCTACAAGTTCTTCTATTTCTTATTTAGGTAACCTAGACACAAAGGCACCACAAACACTACAACATTTACTAAAATTAAATAAAGCAAGCATGGTATTTAGCTTACACTAATTTTTTGATAATGATTCTTACACCTAACCTCTCACTCAAGGGATATTTTTAGACCACTTATAGAAAACTCTATTATTTACCTTAGTGGTTAACATGCACATGCAAAGGACATTGCAAACAGGAAATAAAAATACAAACAAGACCACTGGTTGAATTCACACCAATAAGATAAAAATTAGGGGAAGAAAAGTAATTGAATTTTGACAAATGGACAAATAACTTGAAGGAATAAGTTGTACCAAAAATCAAAAAGTACAATTAAAAGGTTCAACTTCACATGAAGAAAGATTTTCTAGTAGTTTCTAATTTGTTAGCATACAGTATCATCAATTATTACCCATACCTATACTCACAACACGAGCGGTACCACCCACAATCACTACTTCTTACGTAAGCAAGAAATATCAAAACAAACAAGAAAACAAAAGAACGAAGGAAAATAACCATGCTACAACACACAATAAAATATAGAACAAATATACACACAAAACACGCAATCAAACACATAACATGGAGTCTGGTTTGAATCAACCAAGATATCACTAAATGTGACACTCTCTACCCCATATGCATCATATCGATAAATATAACGAATTTTCTAAATAATCTTACTAATAAATTAAATATATTTAGGTAGAAATATTACATTAACCAAAACTAAAAGGTAAACAAAACCAAATTGGAAATTGATTACAAGAAAATTAAACTTGATACCAAAAAAAAATTCAATTAATAAAACCCAAATTCCTAATGTAAATACTTTTAGAAAACAATTTCTTATTTATTGCCCTGATGTCACATCCAACCAAAATATTCCCAACACAAAATCTAAACATTTTCTACAATCACATCATTATCATAATTAAGTTCTTATGCAACCATACATCAAAAACAAACCACAAAGAAAAAGGAATGAAAAAGTCTCACTTTGAGTACCAGGGTAAAATATGGCTGGGTAGCCATACATAAATAAATAACAAATATACATTTACTGTCATTATCAAGATACAAGAGTAATTATACTATACATTCAAAATTTATCAAATTCATAGGTCACAATCAATCAAGATATAATGGTCATGCTATGATAATGCAATGAATAAGATTCTCCTAAACTATATGCATGTGGCCTCAATAAAATTAATTGTTAACTATGAACTATTGTCCGAAGGCTCACTACTTGAAGGCCACCACCCAAAGGCTCATTGCCTAAAGGCCACTACTTGAAGGCCACTGCTCAAAGGACACTGTTTGAAGGCTCACCACCTATGGGACACTACCCAAAGGCACATTTCCTAGAGGTCATTGCCCGAAGGAAAAATCTTATGTACAATTGTAAAATATTAAATGCACATGATCCATGCCTTACATGACTTTATGCTTAATTCTTATTGTATTATTACCACCAGCACATGTCACATAGTTGATGGAGGACCATCCTTGGAATTACATGTGGGACCCATCACTAGGTTTATGGCTAGGAGAATAGAAGAGGATAGGGTGCCTAACATTCCTAGAGACATGCTCCTCATGATTATAGAGTATTGATCATTCTCCTAAGCCTTGTTAGTATATGATTTATTCTTATTTTGGCCTTGTCTTTAATTTCTTATTTTACCCTTGTATTTTGGGTACCTTAGACATAGGATTTATTTTACTTATATTTCCCATTTTACACTTGTATTTTGGGGTACCTTAGACATAGGATTTATTTTACATGTATTTCTCATTTTACCCTTGTATTTTGGGGTGCCTTAGACTATATGATTTTATTATATAGTTAGGGAATTATGATAGGGGTGGAGAAGTGGCCTAGATGTGTTTTTGGTGATTATTAGAGTTATTTTTTCACTTGGAGAGGCTTAGGCCCAAGAGGAGGGCACTTAGGTTGCATGGTCTTATTATGCATCTAGTTGTAGCTTAACCAAGCTAAAGATTCCATCCTTGCCCACCAAGTAAGCATGACATGTAGGGTTAATTTGGCATGGATTTGTGTTGCATTTTCCTCAAATTTATCATGGAAACGTGAACACTCCTAACCCTAGTCGTCACCCTAGCATGACTAGCCATGACTTCACATCCTAATCTATATATACCTTAGGCTATTCTCCATGTATTGACTTTGGATATTGATATAGAGTGGGCCTTTGAGCCTTTATATTTTTCCTTAGTCTCCCTTGGTCATTTTTGGCCACCACCATCAACTCTCCATCTTGAGTGATAAACCTTAGGAGTGGCCTTTATTTACCTTGGAGTGAGCCAGACATTAGAGTGTTTCTCAAACATTTCATCAAACACCTTCCTTCCATCTCCCTTTTCGACCATCATCATCTAAGACTAGAGCACTTGAAGAACCATGATCCTTGGAGTCAAGGAGGCCTCCTTTGATACTTCTTCATCCATCAATGCTAGGAGGGTTTCCATTGATAGCTCTATCACAAAATCAAGTCATTCACATACCATATCATCATCATTTCATTATTGTATCACATATTATCATCATCTCATATCTCATACTTCACCAACGTCTCAAATAATGTACTTAACATTCTCAAGACAAACATCAACATTTCAATTCACACATAAAGTTCTCATTCCATGCCTAAACATTTCATATCATGCACATCACATAGAAACATACCATATCTCAAACAAGCAAAGGACTCAAACACAAGGTTTTACCAATGTAATTTACCTTTATCATAACCCACTCATAATTTATTCACAAATACACCCCTCTCATAATTTATATTTCTTAACTATTTATATAAGAAACTCAATTTAATTCCAAGATTAAACACTAAACGCACCAACTACTTCTTATTATCTTAAGCTTTTACGACATTATAGGGTTTAAACACGATATTTGGAGTTATACTTATGATATTAAATTGATCTAAATTTTATTGAAAATATGACACAATTATCTACAAATTCTATGCTAGCCTCAAAAGTTAATTATTCCATCTATTACATTTAAAAATTACAAAATTGTGATGTTTTAGCCTAATACTAACAACTTGATTTCTAGTCACTAATTTGACCATAACTTGAGTTCTAGACATGCTTTTTGGGTGATTCCAACGACAACAAAAAGCTAACATCTAGGGCTAAAATTGTCATTGGTATTGAAAAACCTAATTCAAATATTTAAATCTCCTTGCAAGGCTTACAAAGTATGTAGGTTATATTTCTCACACAAAACATTAGGTTCTCCTTTTAACTCACATAACTTGGTCATTCCTTAACATTTTTATATGATTCTTTAGTCTAAATGTAGCTCTAAATTTCTATTTTCTAACCCAAAAATTACAACTCAATTTGATTAATCACACAAATGAAAATCACATAAATACTAAGGTATGTTCATTCTAGAATTTTCAAAACAAAACACAACTCACATCAAAATCATTTCTCCCAATCCAATTAGTAAATCATAGAATAAAGCCTAAAAATACTCTCTCATATATCATCAATTACTCGAGTCCAATGTTCAATTCAAAACATGTTCTCACAAATTCATTAATACTAGGGAGTTTAAAGTATAATTAAGTTGTCCTTATCTCTTATTGTTCATATCCATATTTGGTTCCATATAATTTTCTCTATATTGATCCTTAACATTCCCCTAGAACCCACAAGCACTCAAAGATTCACAAATAGAGATAACCCCACAAATCAAACATGCAATCATAATTCAATAATCTTAATCTCCTAGTTTTGTCTTAGAAGTCTTGCGTAGTTGTTTTACTTGTCATAACATCTCTTGTGTGCCTTTTTATTTTTGAATCTAAATACATGTGTCTCTGTTTTGATGTGGTAATATTGCTGGCTGCACATGAAATAAATCTTAGAAGTGCTCATTGAATGATTCTTATGCATGTTATTAGACCTAACATGTCTTAGAGTCAATTTTTGTGAACTTCAATTGCTAATTCTTTCTTAGCAATTTAAGGCCAGAAATTCCTTGTGTCTTGTGTGCTTATTTTGATAAACAAAAATAGAGTAATAAGTGTTAAAAATGAGAATCAAGAAGTGTACAAAAAAGAGAACAAACTAGTAGCAAAACTAGTAACTAGTAGTATTGAAACTTGTCTTGGCCTCTACATTCTCTTGTTGATTATTAATTCTTGGTGGAGATAGTTCCATTTTCAAGCCATTACACTTGGAAAGGATTGGATAATTGAGACATATTAGATCCACCTCAAAGGGGTTGCAACTTGAGGGAGATTAAGGTATCATAAATCTTGAGAGAAACACATTGAAGAGGCTAATTTGTTTATTCTTTTGCAGGTCCAAAAATCACAAAGAAAATCAAAATCGGATTAGAGACTAAAGTTAGAGATGGATATTTCCATTACAAACTAGATTCGTCTCTAAAGCTATCTCAAATTTGTCTCTACATTGATTTCATTTCATTTCACTTGTATTTTATTTGAGTTTCATTTGTGTTTCATTTGAAGTTCATTTGGTTGTTGGACCTTTCATGTTCCTTGCTTTAAACTTGTATTGACTTACTAGGGGTGACTTGAGAAACCTAGTTTGTGTTCTCCCACCACTCCTAAGTTTTCTAATTGAAACCTAATAACCGTTAGTACATGTGGAAGTTTCCACCCTAGGGCATTCGACTAGTATATGCTTTACTTGCTTTCTTTTTTAGTTTACTTTCTAATTGCAAGTAGGAATGTTCCAAGTTCGTTTAGAAGGCTTCTTTGCCTACTAGAGGTCTCATGCGCACACACACACACACTTTTAATTGGCTTGTGTGCAAAATTGTTTTGTTAGACAAGTATAAGGGGGTTTAGTAATTTCTACTTGAAAAGGCTTGGTTATTAAGTGGCTCATTGTAGCTCACCTCCCTTGATAGTACAACTTGTATACTTAGACCTCCAAGTACTTAGTCTTGAACCAAAAAGAAATCTTTTGTGAAAACTTGTGAAATTTTTTCTCGTAACAATGAGTGATCATTCTCATGATAGTAGTGTGCATGGTCATCATTCCCCTAGAAGTCATAGGAGTACTAAAGATGAACTCTGTGAACTTAAGGATTATATTAGGAAAAAATAAATAGAAAATGAAAAAGAAAACAAGGAAACAATAAGAGAGTTATTAAACAAATTAGTGGTGGGTGGTGAGGCTAGCAAGCGTAAGTCCATGAGGACAATGGGACTTCTAAGGCAAAAAGGCAAGATGGTAAGGGACCTTCCAAGCCTTCTAGAGGCAAACATGTGGAAGGAGCTTCACGGTCCAAGAGCCATCATTCACACACTCACACTACTTTAAGTGAAGGGCTTTATAGTAGTCACCATGATGATGGCTACTACCAAAGACCCTTAGGCAATATAGGCCTAGGCATGAACAACACTCTCTAAAAGAGCCTAAACTTGACCTTCCTCCCTTCCATGGTAAAAATAATGTAGAAGATTATTTAGATTGGGAGATGAAGGTGGAACAAATCTCACTTGCTACAATGTGAGTGAAGAAAAGAAAGTACCTTTGGCCACCTTAGCCTTTCAAGGGAGTGCCATGCATTGGTGGACTTCCCTAATGAGAGAAAAGCAAATTATGAGATATCCCTCCATTAAATATTGGAAGGAACTTAGGAGTGCCTTAAGGAGAAAGCACATTCCTCCCTATTATGAGAGAGAGTTAATGGGCATGCTCCAAAGACTCCAACAAAGAAATCAAAGTGTGGAGGAATATAGGTAACAAATGGAGTTGTTTGTGATAAAGGCTGGAATTAGGGAAGAAGAAAGAACCACCATTGCAAGATTTCAAAGTGGCCTTAACATAGATATTAGGGACAAGGTTGAGCTTTTACCATATAGGGACATTAATGCACTTGTTCAACTTTGTATAAGGGTAGAAAATCAATTAAGGAGAAAGTATAACCTTAGGAAGAAGACTACCTCTTACCCTAATAATGATTACAAGAGGGAGGGGTCTTCCTCCCGATTCAACATAGAAAGGTCACAACAAAAGAATAAAGAGAAAGAAAAAGAAATGCCTAGAGATAAATCTTCAATAGAATCTAGGACAAGTTTTATTAAGTGCTTTAAATGTCCAGGGAGAGGGCACATAGCCTCCCAATGCCCAACTAAGAAAATAATGATTTTAAGGGGCAATGACATTTATAGTAGTGATAGCACTACATCTTTTTCATACTTTAGTGAAGAAGACATCCAAGATTCTAGCGAAGAAGTTCCACCTTGTGATGGAGACCTTCTTGTTGCTCAAAGGTTGCTTACAAATGAACTACAAGAGCAAGATCAATCCCAAAGAGAAAACCTATTTCATACTAGATGCAAAATTTTGAAAAATACTTGTTCTCTCATTGTGGATAATGGTTCTTGTAATAATTTTTGTACTGCAAGGTTGGTTGAAAAACTACAATTGACTCCTATTGCCCATCCAAAATCTTACAAATTGCAATGGCTTAATAAGGATCGACCAATAGAAGTCAAGGACCAAGTAAACATTTCTTTCACCATTGGGAAATACAAAGATGAAGTTTTGTGACATAATTCCCATGGATGCAAGTCATGTATTACTTGGGAGCCCTTGGCAATATGATAGGTAAGCCATCCATGATGGATTAACCTATAAGATACGTCTTACCCATTTAGGAAAAAGATATGTGTTGAATCCTCTATCACATTCACAAGTTTTAGAGGATCAAATCAAAATGACAAAGAAAAGGGAAAAACAAAAAAAGACACTACTCTTAGAAAAGAGTAATGGGGATAATGTCTCCTCCAAAAATCTTGTGATAAAGGAAAGTCACTTTTCTATTAAAAGTGATTATAAAATGATTTTTCTTCTTCACAAAGATTTTAGCACTTTTTCTACTACTACCATAGACTTAGAGCTTAAGATCCAAAACCAAAATATTTTTGAAAGTAAAGGATCTCAAGTTCTTAGTCTAGTGAAGAAGAAATGGACTTCACCTAGTTCTACTTCTTATGATACTACTTTGGTGGTGCCCAAAGTAGACAATCATTGTCTATTTAGGACTTCTTCTATTTTAGTTGTTCTAATAAAGCACCCAACCTTTGATTTATATTGTTTACTAGATACATCTCATGGTGTCTTTTTTTTTCTAATTTTGACTTAAAGGAAGTTCAAACTTTTTTGAACTTAACTTGACTACTTCCATTCAAGATCAAATTCGATTATATGCCTTTTCTAGACTCTTCTTTACACCCTCTTCCATTTTATATCTAACAAATAATATGACCAAGGGTTGTCTAGGTAATTTCCTTACTTTTTTTTTCACATTTTTAGGATTTAGTTTTACGCTTAGACTATACTATAGTGAGGATCATATCCTTATTCTTAGAGAGTTTATCCTCCCTAGTTTAGGGAACATTGTTAGAACTATAGAAGGAAATCCTCATTGGATGCGCTGTCCACATATATTATATGAAAATGTCATCCCTAAAGTTTTGTTTCTCATTTTCCTTGTAGGTGATGTTGTATATATGGAAGAACCATTATGTTTGAGGAAAAATCCTTTCAAAGAGGTAGGGTATAATGGAAACCTACTCCCCAAGGATCCCTTTGGAAGAGATAAGATCAAGAAGGGTGAAGGTTGATCCATAACAAACTCACACTTGAAAGCCATTGGACCTTAAATAAGGACCATGGTTAGGAGGCTAGAGGAGGCTTCCACAAAGGAGGTGCTTCTTAGACCTAGCTCTATATGAGCATTGAGTATGATTCTTCTTTTTAGTGTCACAGTCTTGATTGTACATACCTTGTATAGTTTGAGTTCTTGTACCTTGTATATAGTAGATACTAGTATAGGCTTATTTTTGCCTTTGTATTTGTAAGGCATCTTTATTTTTCTTTGTAGGTCATACCCTTAGGATTTTACGGTATGTTGCTTAGAATCTTTTACTTCATTTGACCTTGTATTTTGGGTCAAGTAGTGTGGTATTTTTGTTTCTTGTATTTTGCTATAATTAGTAGTTTAGGGGAGGTGTAACTAGAAAGACCATTGGGATTGTTTAGGCTTGGATGGCCCAAATAGATTTCTAAAATAGACCAAGATTAGACGTCCATTTTCCAAGGCAAGTGGTTTGGACGTCCAAGCTTGGTGAGGAAGCCATCCAACATCCAAAACTTGTAGGAAAAGCTTTCACATGGCCTTGAAAGTGACATCTCAAGAAGTATCATTAGGTTAGCTAATTGGACTCAAGTTAAGCTAACCTAAGTCATTTTTAAACTAAGGTTAGCTTGGCTTGCTCCACAAGCTTCTAGGAAGGTAACTAAGGATACTTAGCTTAAGTGTAACAAGGATAACTATGGTTCTATTTGAACCGCAGTTAGGCTAGCTTACACCATAAGCTACCTATTCTCTATATAAGGTATTTCCTTCACTTTGTAGACACTTTTGGATGATATATGTAGATTTCTGAGTTTATGCTCTAAATTCTCTCTCCCTAAAAGTCCTAAATCTCTTTGATCTTGATCCAATTCTTTTATCCTCTTCATAAAGAGTGTGGTGAAGATTAAAGTGGTTCATCTTTTTCCAAGGAGTGCATCACTTGAAGAGTGTTCTTCACCTCCTAAGGTGAAATTCGAAGCTTTTACTTCCATTGGAGGCTTTGGTGAAGCTTGAGAAGTGTCAAGAAGCCAAAGGTGTAGGGAGAAACTTGAAGGAGAAACCAACATTAATCCAGATTCTCTAGAAGGTTTCTATCAAGTCGCCACCGATGTTTTACTCAAAATATAAAAAAAAGAGGTTTTCGTAAATCAATTATGGCCTTCATAGCCAGAATTGGGTTCGAAGGTCGGTTACGTGTAGGAAAGGTGTTAGGCACCCTACACGCCCAAATTCGGTACCTTATGATGAATTTAGCATAATAATAAAAAAATAATTTAAATGTTTACCCTTTTTATTAATTATTTGCATATTATTTTATATTAAAATTGCTTACAATAATAGGGGTTTGAAACCCCAAGCATTTGAAAATATTTTGTCTACATGGTTATTTGGTATTTATGGCGATAACATATAAATAAACAATAAAAGAAAGGAAGAATTGGTGATAATACCTCTGAAGCAAGCTTTTATAGAATCTTCTTTTCAAACGTGGGATCAAGGCGCTTTTTGGTAGACTTTCACTCTACAAATGTCCTCACTCACTCAAGAAATACAAGGAGAAAGAGAAAAAGGAGAGAGAGTATATACACTAAAACTACAGAAAATGAGCCAAAATTCGACAATTTTTTTCTGATCCCTTTGCACTGTGCACGAGGTACGTATTTTGTCTTGTTTTGGTATCTTGGATGAAATTGGATGTCTACAAGCAACTGTAAGTAGGAGTGATGTCCATCACTTGGAACTCAATGGTGAAGATAGCCAGCCCTATTTGAATAGGCAAGGTAGTTTCTCCCACTACCTCTTTTCTTGATCCATCAAATGCTCAAACTATCACGTTGCTCAGTGCATCTGGATCCCTTTGATAAATAGTTGGTTGAGTGTGCTCTTAGGTAACACGTTCAAAGTGGATCCATTATCCACCAAGACCTTGGCGATGAGAAACTCTTTACACTTTACAAATATGTCTAAAGGTTTGTTATGGTTTGCTCTACCAATTGGAATCTCATTGTCGATAAAGGTTAAGTGATCGTTTGTCGTGACGTGGCTTGTAATCCCTTCGAATTTGTCTTGGGAGATGTTGTGCATGACATAAGCTTCGTTCAAGACCTTTAACAAAGTTTGTTGTTGTGGTTCGGAGCTCTTGATCAACGAAAGTAGCGTGATCTTTATAGGCGTACTGTGACACCCTCTACCCCGCATACCATAACACAAATAATAAAATTTGAATAACGTAAAATTTCATAATTAAAATACCAAACGTGTTCAGATAGAGGGTACCACATCCATAACTTAACAAAATCAGCAGAAATTACAAAGAAATAAAACTAAAGTCTCCAAAATAATTTAATAAGTGAAACATCCTAATCTAATCCTATCTATGCCCCGATGTCAAATGTCCTATCAGAGCAAAGCCCAACACTGAAGTCTAAGCTTCATCACCTACATCCCCAACCTCATGCTGATAATCACCTGTATAACAATCAAGGAAAACAACACAAAAGAAAAGGGAGTGAGAAACATCTCACTCTAACTCATAGTGTAGAAATACACACCGGATAGCCAAACACAAACAAGACATGTATATGTACATAGCATAGATGGATTAATAACAATATCACATTCCACTCATCGAAGGCATAAAAAGAACTTTAACATATAACATTAAAATGCACATGTAATGGACACAGACTACATATTATCATGCATGTGGCGCCAGTAACACATATCACATGGCGTATTGCCGCTGGCAATACATGAGAGTAGTCTAGGAGTACATGTCGGGTCACACCCTCTGCGCACTCTCACTAGAAGGACATACTACTACCAGGGTCTCATCGGGATAGCTAAGCCGCGCAAGATACATCCCATGCACACAATGGGAGAGACTGAGACTTACAAACCGAGCTATCCCCAAGGACTAATCCCCAAGCTTTTACACAAGGGGGCCTTCCCTAGCGGTGTATTCCATATCGTACCCTTAAAAATATTTATGAAAATGATGCATGTCAATCAAGACTCTATGCATTCTCATATCACATTATCATGTCTCATCATCATGTCTCATCATTATGTCTCATCATCATATCACATCATCACATCACATCATCATATCACATAATCATATCTCATCATATTCACATAGTCTCCACAGAGCACTTTAATTCATATCAAAACTTATCTATTTGCTAAAGTAAACACATATTCGTACACCTCATTCAACAAGGAATACAACAGAATAATTAGAAAGCAAAATAGAGAGCACTCTAATTTATATCAAAACATATCTAATTTTGAAATCAAATGCATATTTACACTCTACATCACACAAGGAACGCAACAAAGCATTCAGAAAGAAAAACAGAAAACATTCATATTTTGCCTGTTTCTTATAGGGTTTTCCACAGGAACCCACAGAGTACTCTAATTCATACAATAAACATTTAAAATAGTACAATTAACTCATACAATTACCTCTTCAAACAATCTCCTCTTACAATTACCAATGCATTTCTCTTAGGGTTTCCCATAGGAACCCATAGAGATCTCAAATCATATAGTTAGTTATTTATATATGAGGAGAGCAATAGAAGAAACATATATAATTGGAAAAACTCCTCATACATGAGCATACAACAAACATAGGATTAGGAGTCAATCCCACTACCCAACATATATTCCCACACCCAAAGCGAGGTTTCTCACTTCCCCCTTACCTCGATAAGTAGGAGCTGAAACTGAAGCGGGATCTTCCTGGTCTCCTCCTCTGGGTTCCCCTTGGTCTTCAGATATTGTAGAAGAAAAGAACTCAGAAGTGAAAAATGTACTTTTGGGAGTGCCAAAGTGTGCTATTTATAGACGTCAAGAGTGGTCAGAACGACCCGTTTCGAATACAGAATGTCCTGTTCTGGACCCATTCATCATGTGAAAAAGTCACATCTGGAAAGACCCGTTCCTAAACTAGAACGACCCGTTCTAGGTTAAGTTTAACCCGCAACGACCATGTTTGGAACAGCCCGTTCTTAAACTAAAACGACCCATTCCCAACTAGCGTTATAGGTCATTTTAGTAGTTTGGAACAGCTCGATCTGGGCTACTAAAATTCAAAATATAAAAAAATAATTTTCATAAATATTTATTATTAAAAACCTCTAAAATATTCTATAAAACCCATTTAATTAATTAAAATAATTATAAGAAAATAATCTCCATAAATATAAAAATAAATAATAACTATTCATATACTAGAAAAACATATGATCTAAATGCATGCAATGTAAAATGCAAGGATGGTTGAAAAGTGACAAATAACATTATATTGATTTGTTTGTCAGTAAATATCTCATACAATGCTTTTCAACAGATTTTGACAGTACTACAAAAGACTAAAAAATTGTGACGAAAGTAAAACTTGTCACTAATAATATATCATTAGTGACTATATTTTATTTTGTCATTGATATTATTTGCAATAGTGACAAAAAATAAGTTGTCACTATATTTTTATTAATAGTGACTAAAATATGTTTGTCAAAAAAAATTGACACTAATATTTCAAAAATTAATTTTTTATTTTAAAATTTTATGGATACAAATTTTATTAAACATAAAAAAATATGATTGTGGCAAAAGAAAAAAAGAGTTCACTTTGTCACAGATATTATAATTCAAGTGCGACTATTATAGGAGTTATAATTTATTTTTAATTATAATTTATTTATTTATCATTTAAATTTTGAAACATTTATTCTTATTATAATTTATCTTAAATACTTATTATTAGTATATTAACAAGTTATTAAAATTAAATTGAAATAGTTGGTTTGATATGAGATTGATTTGGTAAGCCTTTAACTTTCAAACACACTAATGGTGAAAATCAAGTTAAAATTTTCCAATTTATGAAAATTAGAAGGTTAAAATGGTGTCTAAGAATTTATTTGTATCGATCTCCTTTTACTTATTATCTAGTGTCTATGCAACTACTTAAAAAAATATTTTCCTTGATTATCAATCTCTGTTACTTTTCATTTACATACATTTACTTTTATTAAAACCTATTCATTTGTATTTAAAATTAATCTTATCTCACAATTTAAATTATTTTTTAAAATTTTATAAACTTATAATATAATTTTTATTTTTATTATTTTTAATTATAATTCTATTTTTATATCTAGTAATACATTAATCTTTATTTTTCTAATACACAAACTAAAATATTAGTTGAATAACAATGAATAAATTTACAATTTCAATTAAATATTAAAATTAAAATTATTTTATATGAAATTAACTTTATTATTGTTTTATTTATTAAAATATAAATATAGATATTAAAAAAATAAATATGGAATGAAGTTAAACTAGCACAATTAATTTTTTGCAAAAGTAGTAAGTAAATTTGAAAATTTATTCGAATAGAAGAAATTAAAAAAAAATTATGTTTTATTGATAAAATTCATATACAAATTCAGTTGAAAATGATAGATATATAAATTCATGCACTTAAAAAAATGATTTAGTTATATATAAATATTTATTATCTATAATACAAAATCTAAAATATTAGTTGAATAACAATGAATAAATATACAATTTTATTTAAATATTAAAATCAAAATTATTTTATACAAGGTTAATTTTAATATTTTTTTATTCATTAACATATAATATAAATATTAAAGAATTAAATTTGCACTGAAGTTAAACTAGCACAACTAATCTTGAGTAATAATAATAGTAATTAAATTTAAAATTTATTTGAAAAGAAAAATTAAAATAATATTATCTTTTATTAATAAAAGTTATATACAAATTCAGTCGAATATTCAAAATTAAAGTGAAATTTTGATATCAATGGGATTGGATCCTTGTCCTTAGAAGGTTAAAATAAATATAACCACTACACAAAAACTAATCTTCTAATGTTAGGTGAAAATATAAAACTATATACAATACTTTTGTAAAATTTTTTATATAGTATTCTTTTTTTGTACAGTAAAAAAATATATTTAATATATATTAATTAATGCAGTTCAATAAATGATGGTTTAAGTTTAATATATCATCTAGTCCCTAATTTTTATTTTGAAAATTTTTAATTAGGTCCGTAAGCAAAAAAAATATAATTATACCTTTTGTAACTTAGTTTCAGTTATTAATTCATATACAATCCGTGAAATTTCATAAAATATTTTTATTATTTGTCTACCTAAACAATCATTTTAAATTATTATTCAGTGTCATCATTTATATGTTATAAAAATATTTTGTAAAATATCATAAAATATAAGTAAATTTTTAATACTAGGACTAAATTATAAAATAAAAAAAAATAAATAAATAAATAAAGGACCAAATTAAAAAAAATAGCTTAGGAACTTAAATTAGTGAAACCCAATATTGTCTTGATAATCAAGTCATTTATTGGTTTAGTTTTTATAATATCAAATTTAATTATCTTGACATTAAATTAATATTGTCAAAGAATTATCATTAACTTTAAATGTGAATTTAATTTTCTTTTAAATAGATCATATTAAATTTATTTTGTGTTATCTTTTATCAAAAGATTTTTTTATTAATATAAATTATAATAATAACAACAAAATTTGAAGATAAGATATTACTAAACAACTATACTTATACATACTACCGAGTATCCCACTAAATTCAAAAGAGTCACTTTCTTCTTCAATACCATCAACAACTTTTGTAAGCTTAACTAGATCTTAATTAGATATAGATTGAACTAAGTCATTATTGTCAAAAGAAAACCTTTATTCATTATTTAGGATATTAAAATTATATGTACAACAATATATTTAATTTTAAATTTCATTTTAATAGATAAGTTATAAAAGATAATATATTATACTAAATGTCTCTAGTGTAGTTATGTGTGATATATTTAAAATAATATTATAATATTTATAGGCATCAAATCTAACTGGAACGACTGTTTTAGTAACTGGAACAGGTCATTCCAAATTTCTTTGTTATGGCTAAAATTTGAATTTGGTATGGCTTGTTCTAAAATTGAAACAACCCATTTCAGATTCTTATTTTACTTATAACAACCTAGGCCAAAATGGCCCATTCAAGATTTTGGAATGGTCCATTCTAACCTAGGGTTTTTAGGCTTTTTTTTATCATTTGGAACGACCCGTTCTAAGCTCTTATTTCAGCCTTTTATGCTTCTGGGCCTTTTGATGTTGTTCTGGTCTACTCAAGTGTCATATTGGGCTTTCAAAGTCTTTCTATTTTGGATACACCAGATGAAATTAGGTGTCTACAACTGCCCCTGTTTACTTGTACTTTGGATGACTATGTGTTGCTTTTCCAAAGTCAAGTAAAGACGTAGACATTTTGTCAAAGTCTTCTATTTGTCTTTTCATATAGGTGCCTCCACATTGCTTCCTTTAGAGAGATGGGTTTGCTCGTATCCTTGTTCCTTGGTGTGACACCCTTACTAACCCAAAACATATATTGTAACAATGTAAATAAGATAAAGAATAAAATTTTCAACGTTGGTAAAAGGGTTCACATAAAACCTTCATAATTGTTCTTCAATATCCAAAATAATTGAAAATAAAACTTGGAAAGTAAAACTTAAGAGGTTACAAAATGTTTTCAAAATAATAAGTACAACTCCATATACAAATAAAATTCATGTCCTATAAATCCTCTGCCCCGATGTCACAATATCAGAGCATACCCACAATTCAACTGTTAGCATTCTAGATGTCACTCATAGCCGAATCTTCCTCACCTAAAACATCCACAATTGCACGGTTGTTGGTTTTCTGAGCAAGTGCACCCAAGTCTCTGTAGTATAATTAAAAGGTTGTCAATCCTCAAGGACTTGTGAAGTAAGCTTTGATTTCTATCATACTAATTGATACTTGTGAATTTAAAACTTGAGTAATTACACATGTTCAAATTTGATATGAATGATAGATCAAACTTAAGTAACCAAAGGATAAATTAATTTTAAGGAAAGCAAATATGAGAAACAGTTGGGATTAGATTTCATCAATCTCCCCCCTATGCATTCCTATTGATTCTTTCAAATTATTCCATTACTCATGGCCATTGAGTTCTCTAAATTCATTCAGACCCAATTCCTTGGCATAAGAAATTCTAAGATATTTAACTCAATAAATGATTCCTCACTTCATTCAGTTAAATATTCCGCATTAAGAGTCAGAACTTCTTACAACTATTAATCCCAAAGTCATTCCTAACCCTTGAAACTAATAGGTGATTTGTTCCAAGTCTAGATTTAGAAAACGTTTTCCAACCAAATTCTAAATCCAAAATCAAAGATAAATGATCAGTTTATCAAAGCATTAAGAACATAAATAAATCACTGACATTGAGTAATAGATGAGATATATATATATATGAATCAAAGAGGAATACAAAGGAGTTCGACGATTACGTCAATCCCAACCCTAGAGCTTAGCTCTCTGTAGACCCCTAAAATTGTCCGGGTCGGAAATAAAACTCGAAGACCCTCAAAGATCGAAGGAAAGTCAACCAGAAGGACTCCTAGAAGACCATAGGATGGCTATCTGTAGATTTAGAGGTCTTAGAGTAGCTTAAAATAAGGAAGTGGAGGGAATGAAGCCCAATACGGCCGTACTAAACTTAATACGGCCGTATTGAAGCTTCAACACAGCCGCGGTGAACTCAATACGGTGTATTGAAGTTTCTGAAACTTCAATACGGCCGTACTGAAATCAATACGGCCGTATTGAAGCTTCAATACAACCGTAGTGAACTCAATACGGGCGCATTGAAATTTCTGAATTTCAATACGGCCGTATTGAACTTCAATACGACCGTATTGAAGTTCAAAAATTTCAATACGGCCGTATTGATTCTGTAGCCCGTATTGCGCCTGTTCCCTATAAATATGACGTCAATTGGACGTCATTCCACACTTTCACACTCAGTTTTGACTCCCTCCTTGAGTATTCTGGGGTTTTTGAGCAGTGTTCTGCCCTAGAAATCTCTCTGGGAGTCGATCCGACGAAGTTCTGGAATTCCGAGCACTTAGCTTGGAGATTCGAACCTAGTCGAAGGGAAATCCTCCGGATTTCCATAGTCAAAATTTTATAGGAGGGAGCGAGCGAGCTTGTAGAGCGAGGGAACACCAAAAAGCTTCCCAGTTTTACTCAATATATAAAAGCACACTTCAAGAGGTTTCTTCTTAAATCCTTCCTTTTACTGCTTTCTGTGTGCATATTTAAACTGTCATCATGTAGATAGTTAATTTATAATCGCTTATAATAAATAGGGGTAATTTAGTAATTTTACACTGTTATTTTAGAAATAATCTGTCATAGGGAACCCGAAAGGGGCGCTGTGGGGTGCTAACACCTTCCCCACGCGTAACCGACTCCCTTACCCAACTCTGGTTGTAATGGCCAAAGTTGATTTATAAAATCAATTGCCTTATCCCTTTTTCCAATGTTTTGAGTAAAACATTGGTGGCGACTCCACGAACCCTCCTTTTGCGAAAACCACTAATCCATGGAGGGTCCCGCTTGGGATTAATATGGATTGGTGAGACATTTAATAAATAAATTGGATAAGATCGACAAGGTCTCAGTTTGAGAACAAGTCGTTCTAATAATCCAATACATTTTCAAAACTAAAATAAAAGCGAGCTCGACCGTCTTCGCGACCGCCGAGGCCCGTTTGGGCCGGTGGCGACAGATGGCGACTCCACTGGGGAAGCCTCGAGAGTCAGTCCCATTTAGTGACAGATTATTTTTAACAAATAATAGTTAAAATTACTTCATTACCCCTTGTTTGTATGATAACATGATTTATTATATGGCTTTAATAACTGTTGTATTTTTAAATTTACGCAATTGTTTGAAATAAAAACTGCACACAAACCTTTGCACACAACAGTTCCCTCTATACCCGGGGGCATGAGTGATTAACCATAGGGAGTGGATGTTAGTACGGCCGGTTGTCGAATGGGTCTATAGGTGCCCGTAGACCGTTGTCGGAAAACATCACTCAAGGTGATAACCATGAACTTGAGTCCGACGGTGCGTTGGAGCTTTCCATCGACCTACGATGAGAGGAATTGGGTCCCTATAATGGGGGCACCTTGGGGGCCTTGGACTGGTGAGAACAGTTAGAACCACCTTGAATATGCACCATTTCTGCAGGATACCCCTACCTCGTGATTCGCTCGTGACTGTTCGTGGATGAGTGAATTGTTTGTGTGAATGCTTATGTGCAATTGTTTGTGCATTAATAAAAAACCTCGTGATAAGGTCTAAGAATAATACCCATGCATGAAAATACCATGACATGAGAGGAAAAACCATGTGTGAAAATATAATAAAAGTAAGGAGCATAGGCATCATTATCAATAATACCTCATGCATCCTCATCATTATTTATAGGTTCACTAATACCCTCTCGATGTAAGTGAAAGAGACCCGTGACTATTGAGATTCTCCGTTGTGGAGAAATCATAGGCTAGGGAGGGTGATAAACTTTCATCTTAAAAAGGCAGCGCCTTAAAGATGAAAGATTATCAAGCTCACATCGAGAGTGTATTCATATCATAAATAAGCTAATTAGAATAAACATTCATTTTAGAAAGTGGCTGGTCATCTCTCTGTCCTCACACGCGCAAAGAAGATCAAGAAAATGGAAGCATTGGAGGAGCAAAACAAAAAGCTCACAACCGAGCTTTCACAACTTAAAGACCAAATGGCGCAAATGATGGAACTCATGCGTCATCACAACATCCATGGATCTCATCACAGTGATCATGGGTCCCATCATGAGGGAGAGGAGGAAGAGCATGAAAAAGATCCTCCACACACTGTACCCCTTGGGGCTGGAATTATGATTAAAGAGCCCGAAGTATCAAAGGAACAATTCCACGCCCTCGAGGATCGGCTAAGGGCTATGGAGGGGCATGATTTTGACATCAAGGATGCCGCCGACATGTGTTTAGTGAGGGACATCCAATTCCCTCCTAAATTTAAAGTGCCGGATTTCCCAAAGTACGTGGGATCGACTTGCCCCAAAAGTCATCTCACCATGTACTGTCGCAAGATGGCCGCATATGCCACAAATGAAAAGCTCTTGATCCACTGCTTTCAAGAGAGCTTAGCTGAAACTGCACTCAACTGGTATATGCAGCTAGATGGAAATCTAGTACATACATGGAGGCAGTTGGCCGACGCCTTTCTCAAGCGCTATAAATACAACATCGACCTAACACCCGATAGGTCTGATCTTCAAGCCTTGAGTAAAAAGAACTATGAATCCTTCAAGGCGTACGCCCAACGTTGGAGGGAGTTGGCGGCACAGATAGAGCCCCCGCTGTCGGATAAGGAGACGGTGTCCTTATTCATCAACTCGTTGACTGGTCCCTATTACGATAAAATGATAGGGAACACAACGACACTCTTCTCGGACATCATCACCATTGGAGAAAGGGTGGAACAAGGACTTAAAAGTGGGAAGCTGGCTAAGCCTTCCCAACCATATGAAGCTAAGAAGGCCTTCGGGAAGAAGAAAGAAGGAGGAGTCAACGCTGTAACCATTTCTCCATCTTCTTCCACTTCGAAGTCAGGCAAATCGCAATACAACTCTGTGAAGAAGTTTGACAAACTTCCGACCACTTATAGCGATCTCCTGCCGAAGCTAGTAGAAGCCCAACTTCTAGCCTATATTCCACCAAGAAAGATCGACCCACCTTACCCCGATTGGTACAAGCCTCAAGACAAATGTCTATACCATTCGGGAGCACCAGGGCATTCAACAGAGAACTGTCTAGCTCTCAAACACAAGGTCCAAGGCCTTATTGATGCTGGGTGGGTCACTTTCGATTCGACAGCGCCCGACGTGAGCAAGAACCCTCTGCCGAAGCAGGAGTAGAGAGAAGGGCAAGCCACAATAGGGCCTCTCCTTAATTTTCTTAATTTTCTTTTAGGGACTCATGATCAGTACCCGAGATCATGAGGACCTTTCATGTAAATAAGGGTTTTGTACATATATCAATAAAGAGGCATTTTTCACACATTATTCTCTCATTTTGTTCTATTCTCTCTCTCTCATTAATATTAATAAACTCTAAACCTAAACAGAACCAATAAATAATTATGTCTGTGATTGCTCGCTCTGACCGGAATCCGAAAGCCGAGGATGAATGGGTTGAGTTGGACAGTGATGAGGAGACCATCTCTCCGGATCTGCAAAGGCTGCTAGATCAAGAAGCTCGTCTACTCCAACCGTATCAAGAAGAATTGGAGACCGTGAATTTGGGGCAGGGTCAAGAATTGAAAGAGGTCAACATTGGGACCCATATCAGTGATGGAATAAGAACACAGTTGATCCAATTATTAAGGGAATACAAGGACGTATTTGCATGGTCGTACCGTGATATGCCCGGATTGGACTCTAACATCGTCGAGCATAAGTTGCCATTAAAAGAAGGGTTTCGACCCGTTAAGCAAAAGCTTCGACGAATCAAGCCCGAATGGTCTTTAAAGATCAAGGAGGAGGTAGAAAAGCAATTAGATGCGGGATTCTTGGTCGTATCCCAATATCCTGAATGGCTGGCTAACATTGTGCCAGTCATCAAAAAGAATGGGAAGGTTAGAGTGTGTGTTGATTATAGGGATTTGAATCGTGCCAGTCCAAAGGACGATTTTCCCTTGCCACACATCGATACACTTGTGGATCACACTGCCACAAACACACTCTATTCCTTTATGGATGGATACTCGGGGTATAATCAAATCAAGATGAATATAGAAGACCGCGAGAAAACTTCTTTCATCACACCCTGGGGCACTTTCTGCTACAGGGTGATGCCTTTTGGACTTAAAAATGCGGGTGCCACCTACCAACGAGCGATGGTGACGCTATTCCACGATATGATCCACAAAGAAATTGAAGTATACGTGGATGACATGATCGCAAAGTCAAAAGACGAGATGGACCACATCCAATATTTGAGAAAATTATTCAATCGGCTTCGTAAGTATCAGCTTAAGCTAAACCCGGCTAAGTGTACTTTCGGAGTTCGGTCGGGTAAGCTTCTCGGGTTCATCGTCAGTGAAAAAGGCATAGAGGTGGACCCCGATAAAGTAAAGGCAATAATGGAAATGCCTCCTCCTAAAACTGAGAAAGAAATAAGAGGATTCCTTGGCAGGGTGAACTATGTTGCAAGGTTCATTGCACGGTTGACTGACACGTGCAAGCCAATATTCAAGCTGTTGCGCAAAAATCATTCCGAATCTTGGGATGAGAATTGTCAACAAGCTTTCGATAAGATCAAACAGTGCTTGGCCAATCCACCAGTGTTGGTGCCACCTGTCGAGGGAAGACCATTAATCCTCTATCTAACGGTACTTGATGAGTCCATGGGAGCTGTGCTAGGACAACAAGATGAAACAAAGAAGAAAGAACAAGCCATCTACTACCTGAGCAAAAAGTTCCTTGATTATGAAACCCACTACACGCCACTAGAAAAGACGTGCTGTGCGTTAGCATGGGCAACACAACGGCTCAGGCAGTATATGATTAGGCATACTACTTGGTTGGTTTCCAAAATGACCCCAATTAAGTACGTGTTCGACAAACCGATAATCACTGGGAAGATTGCCCGATGGCAAGTGCAATTATCAGAATTTGACATCATACATGTCACACAAAAGGCCATCAAGGGTAGTACCCTAGCTGATTACCTAGCACACGGGCCGACCAATGACTATCAATCCCTTCAGGATGATTTCCCCGATGAGGATATAATGCATTTACAACATGAAGATCCTAAGGATGATACGTGGACCATGTACTTTGATGGAGCCTCCAACATGCTTGGACAGGGGATTGGAACAGTATTAATCTCCCCACAGGGAAAGCATATCCCCTTAACGGCAAGACTCAACTTCGACTGTACAAATAACATGGCCGAATACGAGGCTTGCGCGTTAGGAATCCAAGCAGCAATCAACAATGGTATCCTAAAGCTCAAAGTATTTGGGGATTCGGCTTTAGTCATCCACCAACTGCGAGGTGAATGGGAAGTCCGAAATCCTAAACTGATACCATATGTTGAGCATATCAAAGACCTGATACAATTCTTTCAAAATGTCGTCTTTGAATATATCCCAAGGGAGGAAAATCAGTTCGCCGACGCCCTTGCTACACTATCATCGATGTTCGCCTTGGATAAGGAGCATGAAATGCCCATCATCAATATCCGGCGGCACGATAAGCAAGCGTTCTGCCTACTGATAGATGAAGCTGTTGATGATTATCCATGGTTCCATGACATCAAACAATATCTGTCAAAAGGGGAATATCCTGATATGGCTAGCGATAATGATAAAAAGCATATCCGAAGAAGGGCCATGGGATTTCTGTTGATTGGAGAAACCCTCTACAAAAAGAATTATGACTCGGTCTTGTTGAGATGTATAGACCAAGTCGAAGCTCAAAATGTAATCAAAGAAATACATGAGGGGGTTTTCGGTACCCATATTCCCGGGCCTGCAATGGCTAAGAAAATCCTCAGAGCAGGATATTATTGGTCGACCATTGAAAGGGATTGTTACCAATACGTCCGGAAATGCCACAAGTGTCAAGCATACGCTGACAACATTCATGTCCCACCAACGCCACTCAATGTGTTGGCTTCACCATGGCCATTCGCAATGTGGGGCATGGATGTTATTGGACCCATCGAGCCAAAGGCATCTAATGGACATAGGTTCATTCTTGTAGCCATTGACTATTTCACCAAATGGGTAGAAGCGGCATCGTATGCTCATGTGACCCGAAAGGTGGTAACATCCTTCATCAGAAAGAATATCATATGCAGATACGGTATTCCCGACAAAATCATCACTGATAATGGATCCAATTTGAATAATAAGATGGTGGAAGAACTGTGCAAAGAGTTCAAAATTCAGCACCACAACTCTTCCCCATATCGACCAAAGATGAATGGGGCAGTCGAGGCAGCCAATAAGAATATCAAGAAGATAGTACAAAAGATGGTTGTCTCACTCAAAGACTGGCATGAGATGCTACCCTTCGCTCTCCATGGTTATAGGACTTCAGTACGTACATCCACAGGAGCTACTCCATTCTCCCTTGTTTATGGAATGGAGGCAGTTCTGCCGGTTGAAGTCGAGATACCTTCTCTGAGAGTAATCATGGAAGCAAAACTTTCCGAGGCAGAATGGGTTCAAAGTCGATACGACCAATTGAACCTTATCGAAGAAAAACGACTGAACGCCATATGCCATGGTCAAGCCTACCAAAGGAAGATCAAAAAGGCTTTTGACAAGAAAGTCCATCCTCGAATCTACCATGAGGGAGAGCTGGTGATGAAGAAATTGCTACCAGCTCAAAAGGACAAAATCGGAAAGTGGGCCCCAAATTATGCAGGACCATACGTGGTGAAGCGAGCCTTCTCCGGAGGAGCATTGATTCTCACAGACATGGATGGAGAAGAACTTCGATACCCAGTCAACGCTGACGTGGTAAAGAAGTAATATGCTTGAAGACGTTGCTTGCATCAGCCCGCTAGGATGAAAACCCAAAAAGGGCATCCTAGGCAAAAGTTAGGGCAAAACGAAAAGCCCGCCAGTACAAGGGTACTAGGCAAAACAAAGGCAAAATTATCCCCGCTAGGACATGTCCTAGGCAAAAATTAGGGGCGTAAGAATAAGATGCAAAAAGTAAAGCAAGCAACGATCACTTGAATCGAAAACCGAAAAGGCATTTCAAGTGATAATCTTCTAGAAGCAAGCGTCTTGCAGCATCTACACTCCTGGCTCAGGCATCTCACCCGAAGCAACTAGGGAACGGGAAGGGCAGCAATCACAGATGTAATTGTTTAAGCCAAAAAATGTACAGCCTACCCTGGCCAGCCATTCTTCAGAAAATCCCTTTGTAAATCTTTCTGTACAAACATTTGAATATCAATAAAATATCCATTTGTTTCTTTTCTCTCTTGACCTTGTGATTATGCCTTTAAATTGATGTTTCTAAAAATTGTACGAAACTCTTAATAATCGGTCAATAAAAGAAAACTGGAGGGGTTCCTATAAAATCTTTAAACTCCTGCATTCAAAGGCTCATGAAAATATTCCCTCGCGTCAATGACAGAAGTTCCTCTAAATAGAAGAAGAGGATAGGGAGAGCCATTCATCTTTCTAAAAAATATATATATAATAAACAAATAATAAAGCTTGCATTTCGTGCATCACACACATTAGTTGCACATTCAAAGACCTTATCATGAAGCAATTGCATAAAATAGAAAAATAGAAAATTGCTTGTGTATGACAGCAGTCAGCAAAAGCCAAATCAGAAAAAAAAAGCAAAATACAGAAAAAGCCGAAAATGAAAAAGGCAAGGATATAGAAAATCCAACAAAAAGATTGCACAGAATAACTGAGCCTGGAGAGGCTTGCCGAAATAATACTCCCGCAGAATAACCGAGCCTGGAGAGGCTTGCCGAAACAATACTCATCAGTTTGTACAGAATAACTGAGCCTGGAGAGGCTTGCCGAAACAATACTCCTCAGTAAACAGAATAATTGAGCCTGGAGAGGCTCGCAGAAATAATACTCCCCAGAGGGAACCTCAGCTCAAGCTCACGGAAAAATCCCCAGCGAGAGCTATCAAAGCAAAATCGACGCAATCCCCAATGGAAGTGTGATCATCCAAACAGTATATACAAGTCAAAGGACTTAACACTTCCTCAGTGGAAGATAGCTCTCCGACTCAAAGTGCTGAGCGAGGCTAAGCCTGTAGAGGCTTCCTAAATAATACTCTGGGATACAATAAGATCCCCAAGTCCCCAATCGCCTACTCAAGAGGCATCCCTACAAAAGGAGAAAAAATAAAAAAATCTCAATAAATATTCCCCAAGCGGAATGTGGCATCCAGCCAAGCACCGAACATCAAGATTATCTGCCCAACAGAAGAGGCCAGTCAAGAAATGAATGACAGAATTCCCTAGTGGATAATAGCCTACATAGAGGCTACAAAATCAGAAAATTGAAAAGAGTCACCCGAATAAGGACAACCGGGATACTCCACCAACGTCAAAGGACGTCAGCCAAACATAAGGCATCGCTCAACTCAAAGAGAGAGCATCTGTGTCCATACCCCAAGGATTCAGAAATTCCCCATGGGTACCAACAATGCAAGGCAAGTTGGGGCACAGGAACCTATGAATGACTGCACATCCCCTAGACGGATCCCTGCGTTATCCAGCCCTCAGCGGCACAAAATCAGAAAAAACTGTCGAAGCAGCATAGTGGACTGTGGAGACAAAAATCATCTCAAAACCCTGGAGAGGGTAAACTCGCATTGCCGAAGTGATCAGAAGACACGGACGCAGTCCCTGGAGAGGGCAAACTCAGCTGCCGATGTTAAGACGCAGTCCCTGGAGAGGGTAAACTCAGCTGCCGATGTTAAGACGCAGTCCCTGGAGAGGGTAAACTCAGCTGCCGATGTTAGGGCGCAGTCCCTGGAGAGGGTAAACTCACCTGCCGATGTTAAGACGCAGACCCTGGAGAGGGAAAACTCAACTGCCAAATGTTAAGCGGCAGAGCCTGGAGAGGCGGTACTCAATCATCAGGGTGATGTTAACACACTGGTGTCTAGCTTCCGGCTCGGGCGTCGAGTGAGGCTAGGTCTGGAGAGACGGTACTCAACCATCAGCGTCATCAGAGGTGCGTTGATGTCCAACTTCCGGCTCGGGCGTCGAGTGAAGTTGACCCTGGAGAGGGTAAACTCAGCTACCAAGGATGTCAGAAGCGCCGAGGTATGCACCCACCTGGAGAGGCTACTCAACAATTTTCCACCGGAAGACATTACAAGTCAGAAGGTCGGCACATCACCCGGACAATTGGGTCAACTCCTTTACTTGTCAGCCGGTACACCAAAAGGCCGTCCGACTAAGTAAAGGGGGGGCAGCTGTAGACCCCTAAAATTGTCCGGGTCGGAAATAAAACTCGAAGACCCTCAAAGATCGAAGGAAAGTCAACCAGAAGGACTCCTAGAAGACCATAGGATGGCTATCTGTAGATTTAGAGGTCTTAGAGTAGCTTAAAATAAGGAAGTGGAGGGAATGAAGCCCAATACGGCCGTACTAAACTTAATACGGCCGTATTGAAGCTTCAACACGGCCGCGGTGAACTCAATACGGTGTATTGAAGTTTCTGAAACTTCAATACGGCCGTACTGAAATCAATACGGCCGTATTGAAGCTTCAATACAACCGCAGTGAACTCAATACGGGCGCATTGAAATTTCTGAATTTCAATACGGCCGTATTGAACTTCAATACGACCGTATTGAAGTTCAAAAATTTCAATACGGCCGTATTGATTCTGTAGCCCGTATTGCGCCTGTTCCCTATAAATATGACGTCAATTGGACGTCATTCCACACTTTCACACTCAGTTTTGACTCCCTCCTTGAGTATTCTGGGGTTTTTGAGCAGTGTTCTGCCCTAGAAATCTCTCTGGGAGTCGATCCGACGAAGTTCTGGAATTCCAAGCACTTAGCTTGGAGATTCGAACCTAGTCGAAGGGAAATCCTCCGGATTTCCATAGTCAAAATTTTATAGGAGGGAGCGAGCGAGCTTGTAGAGCGAGGGAACGCCAAAAAGCTTCCCAGTTTTACTCAATATATAAAAGCACGCTTCAAGAGGTTTCTTCTTAAATCCTTCCTTTTACTGCTTTCTGTGTGCATATTTAAACTGTCATCATGTAGATAGTTAATTTATAATCGCTTATAATAAATAGGGGTAATTTAGTAATTTTACACTGTTATTTTAGAAATAATCTGTCATAGGGAACCCGAAAGGGGCGCTGTGGGGTGCTAACACCTTCCCCACGCGTAACCGACTCCCTTACCCAACTCTGGTTGTAATGGCCAAAGTTGATTTATAAAATCAATTGCCTTATCCCTTTTTCCAATGTTTTGAGTAAAACATTGGTGGCGACTCCACGAACCCTCCTTTTGCGAAAACCACTAATCCATGGAGGGTCCCGCTTGGGATTAATATGGATTGGTGAGACATTTAATAAATAAATTGGATAAGATTGACAAGGTCTCAGTTTGAGAACAAGTCGTTCTAATAATCCAATACATTTTCAAAACTAAAATAAAAGCGAGCTCGACCGTCTTCGCGACCGCCGAGGCCCGTTTGGGCCGGTGGCGACACTCTCCATGGTACAAGAAATCACAAAACAACAAGATGAAAGGTAGAAGAAAGAGATCCTTTGAAGAGTCGCGTCCCCACGAGCTCCAAAATGCTCTGTTCCTGGTTTCTCTATGTTCTTTTCTCTTCGTACAGCTTCTGATGCCTTTTTTCTCTCTCCTCTGCCCTTTTATAAGTGCTAGAATTAAAACAGAGTAGGCAGGAAAGAGAAGAATTCGCTCAGCGCCTTGAAACGGTTGAGAGGTTTGAAGAATTCTTCACTATGAAGTAATTTAAAGGGCTGAGCCGTTCAAATCCACTGAGTGCCTGAAAGATTCTTCACTATTAAGCAAGCACAAGGGGCTGGGCGCTTCATATCCGTTGAGCGCCTAGGAGGCAGAGAGCTCTCATTCTTCCAGGGCCAAAACTGCTCAGCGCCTTAGAGTGGCTGAGCGCCTCTCCTTTACTGCATTTGTTGAGCTCTCTGGCTTGAAAGCGCTCAGCCATTTTAAACTGCTAAGCCGTTTGCCTCCAAACTTCAAAAACTACAAAATAAGAGGAAAATCTGATAAAAAACTCATCACTCCATGTAATAATGTAAATTAAGAGCCCCTATTTGATTCTTAATGTATTTGCCAAAATTATATCAATGTATACAAAAAGTATGCTAGATAAGTGTCTCAAATTTAAATTTCATCAAACTAATTAGACACTTATCAACGGTGCAAAAAGAAAACATTTATATGTAAAACACACAAGGAAAACCCACCACCTAATCGCATCATAACTCATTACTTAATGAAATATTCAAAAGCATTTCTATATATCATAACTCTATCAATCATGCATCATCTTCACATCATAATTTCACAATCACACCAGTCTATCCCAAATCTTGCAATTAACACTATGCCAATGGTCACGTCACCTCAAGGTCGTGCCACTCTAGACATAAGTGATACGTATTAATTACCTCACTCATCCCACACTATGCCAGGGGCACACCATCCCTGTAGCATCAATTACCCAGGATCGTCTCATCCCTGGTCATATGTGTGAGGAACCACAATCACAATCATCACAAATCTTACTATGTCAACGTCACGCTACCCTTCAGCCTAGGGTCGTGCTAACCCCTGACATAACACTGTGCCAAGGTTACGCTACCCTTTTAGCAGCCTAGGATCGTGCTCACCCCTGACATAACAATGTGCCAAGGTCACACTACCCTTTTAACAGTCTAGGGCCGTGCTCACCCCTAGTCATCAGTATGAGGTTCCACAATCACATCTCATTCACATTCCACACATCTCATTTCATAACTCAAATTCTATATTACATACAGATAAGTCCATACAATACAATGATTCACATACCCATCAAGAAATTCACCATGAATACACATCTATAACAATAATACTCATAAATTAATGTAAAACCCAATTAATTTTTCCAAAACCTAACTCACAGACACTTTTCTACAATTTCGTTCTCTCTCCCAAATCATCATTTTCATAAATTAAATATATATTTCTAATCATCAATACATACAGAATCTAATGGGATCATCAATTCATCAAACAGAAAAAATTATAAAATTACCCATAATTCTAAGGGACTCTTTCTCTACCCAATTCCCTCATGTAACTCTACATATAAATCTCCCCTTTTTCCCCAGACGTCGATAAGTATTAGCTGAAGCTAAACTAGAGATCTCGTTGATCTCCTCCTCTAAGTGCCCCCCGGTCTTCAGAGAGTGTAGAAGAAAAAGAAAATAATGTAGAAGAAAGAAGTCAGAACTGAAAGAAGTTAGAAATGAAAAGTGTGATTTTGGGAGTGCTAGAGCACTCTATTTATAGGCATCAGGCGTCACCGGAAAGGCCCGTTTCAAATCAGGAATGGCCTATTTTGGACTCTGACGACATGTGTAAAATTCACAACCAGAACGACCTGTTCTCAAACTAGAACGGCCCATTCTAGGGTTACATTTTTACCCATAACGACCATTTTTGGAACGGCCCATTCCCAACTAGGGTTATAGGCATTTTTGGTGGTTTAGAATGCCCCGTTCCCATCTAAGATTTGCAGGCAATTTTAGTATTTTGGAACGGCCCGTTCCAGTTTGGGAACGGCCCGTTCTGAATTACTAAATCACCCTCGTTTTAGTAGTTTGGAACAGCCCGTTCCAATTTGGGAACGGCCCATTCTAGGCTACTAAATTACCCCTATTAGGCTATGGGCCGTCACACAAACTGTGAAAATTGGGCTGTTACAATACTCCCCTCCTTTTAGAAATTTCGCCCCCGAAATTCACCTGAAAACAGAAATGGGTAGACTCCTCACGTCTTGCTTTCGAATTCCATGCAACCTCATCACCTTATTGATATACAATTCTAACAATTTCACCAAGGAATATCTATTATCAACGAGGGTAAGGCAAGTAAACTTGGTGAGTCTATCCATTATAAACCAAAAAGAATCAAATTTCATAATCATCTTAGGCAAGCCTACAACTAAGGTTTATCTACACACCATCTCACTTCCAAAATGGGACGTCTAAAAGTTGCAAAAAGTCTTAAAGACTTCTAGCATGCTAAACACGAGTACACAAATTCCTCTACTCCTCTCTTCACCTTAGGCCACTACGCTTCTGCTGCGCCACTCTGATACATCTTAGTAGCTCCTAAATGAATGCTAAGAGTATTCTTATATCCCTCTTCTAAGATCATCTTCCGTAATTCGAGATCACTAGGCACCCAAATTTTGTTCTTTGCACCTCAAAACAATGTCAATTCCTACTTAGAAAAAGTTATTTATACCCGTACCAATCTTCTCCACTTGGTTCACTTAGAAAGGATCTGACTCTTGGTTTATCTAATCTCATACATTAACTCACTAGACACTTTTAATATACCCAATTCCATGCTCCTAAGGTAAGCTCACTCACCAAGCTAAATTCTTCAATCAAATCCAACCTTTAAATCATCAAAAATGATAAATTAATGATCATCATAATCAAGGTATCTGCCATAATATTAGTTTTACTTCTATGACTCTCTCAAGGATCAAGTGCTTAAGCATAAGTTAACTAGTTACACATACCAGATCTAAAATTTCACCACTCCATCTACACCAAAGTCAAACTCTTATCCATCACCTTATCCTATATCCTCATATCTTGTCACCAAAATGAATCAACTAATTATGCTTCTCCAATTTCTTTCAACGATCCACTTGTTACTCGAGTCATACCTAGTTTTACACTACTAGGAGTAATCTCACAAGTCAAACTTAAATCCCTAATTTGAGCCCAAAGATCCATTTCTCTAATCATAAGGGAAGATAAATATAAAGGTTTCCTACTCAAAATATCAGTCGCCATAATGGCTTTGGCCAAATAACAAATAAGATCAAAATCTTATTCCTTAAGAAATTCCAATTCTCTTTTTTGTCTCATATTCAACTCCTTTGGTCAAAAGGTATTTAAGGCTCTTATGATTACTAAATACCTCAAGCTTAGAGTAGTGTCTCCAACTCTTAGTATAAATATTACAACCGCTAACTTAAGGTCATGGGTAGGTAATTCCTTTCATGAATTTTCAATTGCCTAGAATCATAAGTTACTACCTTTCCTTCTTGCATCAACACTCCACCCAAACCTATCTTAGAAACATTAACATATACCACAAAAGATTTACTAATTAAGATCGGCCAATGCTAACACTGGTGCACTAGTCGATCTTTCCTTAAGAGTTTGGGAACTACTCGCACACGTACTATCCCACACAAAGACAACACTCTTCCTAGTCAATCTAGTCAAAGGTAATGCTATCTTAGAAATTTCCATAATAACCTCCCATAATAATAAGATAATCTAAGAAAACTCTTAACGTCACTAATTAACTTAAGTATCTCTCACTTAAGCATAACTTCTACCATAGATAGATCTACATTATACCTCCACTAGAATTTACAGGGCCTAGAAAACTCACTTCATATAACTAAAAATCATACTTAGATAACTGCATAAAACTGTCTTGGATACATCTTCATCCTCATCTCCAATATGATGATATCACACCCTAAGGTAAATCTTACTAAACACATAAACACTCGCTAATTGATCCATAAGGTCATCTATCCTCATATCAACATACATGCATATCAAATCATATTAGTTACCTACTTTAAACCTTCATATATACCATTCCTAAGCATGTACGAATCAACCACTGCATACACCATATAGTATGTACATGAACAACCTTACCACATAGCATCATACAACCTTAAACAAGCTTTCAATCCATATGACAATGCCTTAGGCTATCATAACCAAATCAGTTTTATCCTTGCATTGCCTAATAACTCAAAAACATCATGATAGCATACATGTCCCTTCAATAACTGTCAAAGAAAATGATACATAGAGAATTATACTCATCCAAATGATCTCAAACTTATCACAAAAGAAAACTAAGAGAATAAGATACAACTCTTATGATATTGTAAAAAGATCATCTTCTTAGCTAAATATTCAAAAACCACCACAGACATATCAGCACTTATAGCTAGACCTTTGATCACCCAAGCAGCTATAACTGGAGTTCTAGACCTCCATTTTTCCTTATTCTAGTTCCACTGAAAAGATAACATCCAAGGCTTCAACTTTCCTGATGACTACAAAATCTAATTCTGTCAATACGGTACTCATACTGGCACAACAAAACTTCAGCAAAAACATTCTCTATGCCAGACAACAATAGTGTATCAATATCTAAGGCCACAAAAATATCTCAATCCTTCCAAACCCACTCCTTTCCACCTCAAACTCATATCCAAGCTTCCCACTACAATCATAAACCAAACAACTCACATATTCATCACAAAAGAATTAAAAAATAAAACTCACATGCTACCTATACCGTAAAAGGTTAACATGCAAGCACCAACTCCAGAAATCATCAACACTTCAGTCTCTCCTTAAGAATACGAAAACTCTAATTCTCAACATACAACCTCATTGGATTCAATCGCTACAACTATGGATTTCAGAAAATCCACCAATCGTAAACTTCTTAATATACTCGACAAATCAATATCTCACCCACATCCAAGGTTCTAATAGTTCTAGTTGGTTAGCACAAGGCTTCGTCCACTACTACTGGCACATATTCTCGCAACACGAGTGATACCACTCAACCACTACTTCTTACGTAAGCAAGAAGTATCAAAACAAATAAGAAATCATGAATAGCATCAACTAAGCTATATCATGTCTTTCAGCCAAATTCTGAGAAAAATACACAAGTAAGCACAACACTAACAACATAAGGGAAACATCATCATTGTAGACCCCTAAAATTGTCCGGGTCGGAAATAAAGCTTGAAGACTATCGAAGACTAAAGGAAAGTCAGCCGGAAGGACTCCTGGAAGACCCTGGAAGACCCTAGGATGATTATCTGTAGGTTTAGAGGTCTTAGAGTAGCAAAAAATAAGAAAGTGGAGGGAATGAAGCCCAATACGGCCTCCCAAGAGTTCAGTACGGCCGTATTGAACATTTTAAACTACAATACGGCCGCACTGAACTCAATACGGCCGTATTGAAGTTCAATACGGCTGCATTGAACTCAATACGGCTGCACTGAACTTCAATACGGCCGTATTGAGGTTTTTGAACTTCAATACGGCCGTATTGAATTCAATACGGCCGTATTGAATTCAATACGGCCGTATTGTAGTTCAAAACTTCAATACGGACCGTATTGACCCCCAGAAACCGTATTGAGCCTCTTCCCTATAAATATGACGTCAATGGGACGTCATTTCACACTTTTACACTGAGTTTTAACCCTCTTCTTGAGTATTCTGGGTTTTTTTGAGCAGTGCTCTGCCTAGAAATCACTCGGAGAGTTGATCCGACAAAGTTCTCGAGTTCTGAGCTTTTTGCTTGAGTCTCGAACTGAGTCGAAGGGAAATCCTCCGGATTTCCATAGTTAAAATTTTCTAGGAGGGAGCGAGCGGGCTTGTAGAGCGAGGGAACGCCAAAAAGCTTCCCAGTTTTACTTGAATATAAAAGCACGCTTCAAAGGTTTCTTCTTAAGACCTTCCTTTTACTGTTTTCTGTGTGTATATTTAACTGTCATCATGTAGATAGTTAAGTTATAATTGCTTAGAATAAATAGGGGTAATTTAGTAATTTCGCACTATTATTTTTAAATAATCTGTCATAGGGAACCCGAAAGGGGCGCTGTGGGGTGCTAACACCTTCCCCACGCGTAACCGACTCCCTTACCCGACTCTGGTTGTAATGGCCGAAGTCGATTTTTGAATCGATTGCCTTAAACTTCTTTTTCCAATGTTTTGAGTAAAACATTGGTGGCGACTCCATGAACCCTTCCTTTTTATGAAAACCGCTAATCCATGGAGGGTCCCGCTTGGGATTAACATGGATTGGTGAGCCTTTTAATAAAATTGCTCGTTTGATAAGGTCTCAGTTTGAGAATAAGTCATTCTAGCAATCCATATTTTAAAACAAATAAAAGAGTCCAACCATCCCTTGGAATGCCGAAAGCCCGTTTCGGGCCGGTGGCGACAGATGGCGACTCCACTGGGGAAGCTTCGAGAGTCAGTCCCATTGAGTGACAGATTATTTTTAACAAATAATAGTTAAAATTACTTTATTACCCCTTGCTTGTATGATAACATGTTTATCTAATTGGCTTTAATAACTGTTGTTTGTTTAATTTTCCGCAATTGTTTGAAATACAAACTGCACACGAACCTTTGCACACAACAGTTCCCTCTATACCCGGGGGCATGAGTGGTAAGCCATAGGGAGTGGATGTTAGTACGGCCGGTTGTCGAATGGGTCTATAGGTGCCCGTAGACCGTTGTCGGAAAGCATCACTCAAGGTGATAACCATGAACTCGAGTCCGACAGTGCGTTGGAGCTTTCCATCGGCTTACGACGAGAGGAATTGGGTCCCTATAATGGGGGCACCTTGGGGGCCTCAGACCGGTGAGAACAGTTAGAACCACCTTGAATATGCACTTTTCTGCAGGATACCCCTACCTCGTGATTCGCTCGTGACTGTTCGTGGATGAGTGAATTGTTTGTGCATTGTTTATGTGAAATTGTTTGAGCATACATTGCATTTCTTTAAACATACAACATTCCTATTCTTTTAAAATAAAAATAAATAGGAATAAGGATCTTCCATTGCATGGTGTTAACATCTACCTTCATCACATTCATGTAGGTAGTTTCCCTTTTCACCCAAAAAATATACAAAAAAATATATAAAATAAAAAATACCCAAAAAAGAAAAAAGGGTTATTTATCCAAACCAAGCAATATCATGCATCATCTTAGGAACATCCCGAAAACATGATAATGCCTAGTTCAATAAACACAATGCATGCATATTCAACATCATCATCTCATATCATGCATATAGATCATGGAGGGATCTAGGAGTCATTCATTTCATACATCTCTCCTAGTAATCCATTAATAACAGTAATAAAAAGAAAGAATTAAGCGATGCGTATGTTCAAAAGATGGATCGCACGCCGTTCGTTATTAAATGCAAGCCAACAACCGCGCCAAGCGAACACACGTCAACTCCGTTGTTGGTAATCAAGACAAACAAAGGGGAAGGTCCAATGCCGTTAAGGATCATCGCTCCAAGGCCTTTTCCCTACGAATCAAATAAGGTTGTGCCATGGATAAACGACATCCATTCTTCTGCCGACAGCGATATTTCCAACATCGCTGGACTTGGGGGCATGACTAGGAGTGGCAGGATCTACACTCCCGAAGATTTTCATGATAAAGCCCCCAAGAATAAAGAAAAAGAAGAAAAGAAAACCGAGGAAAAAGAATCCGAGGAGGAGACAGACGAGCTATTAAAGTTTATCCGACAGAGCGAGTACTCCATCGTGGATCAACTTCATAGGACGCTAGCAAAGATTACGCTGTTGTCGTTGATCCTAGGCTCCGAACCGCATCGGCAAGCTCTGTCAAAAGTCTTGAACGAGGCATATGTGTCGCACACTATCTCCCAAGACAAGTTTGAGGGGATTGTTAGTCACATCACGGCTAGTGATCACCTCACCTTCACCGATGAAGAAATCCCCGCTGGGGGACCGAATCATAACAAGCCCTTGCACATCTCTGTAAAGTGCAAGGAGTATCACATCGCTAAAGTCTTGGTAGATAATGGATCTTCCTTGAATGTGATGCCAAAAAGAACGCTCAAGCAATTGGCAATCAAGGGAGTCCAAATGCGCCCGAGCAACATGATCGTTCGAGCTTTCGACGGTTCTAAAAGAGAAGTGGTGGGAGAGATCAATCTTCCAATCCAAATTGGACCCACTATCTTCAACGTCGAATTTCAAGTGATGGACATTACTCCGGCATACAGCTGTCTCCTTGGCCGACCTTGGATTCATGATGCGAAAGCTGTACCCTCTACGCTCCACCAGAAAGTCAAGTTCATAGTGGGTGACAAACTGGTGACTGTACAAGTTGAAGATGACATACTCATCAGCAAGCCATCCAACATACCTTATGTGGATGCAGCAGAGGAAGCTTTACAAACCGCCTTCCAAGCATTGGAAATCGCCAATGTTGAAACGTTTCCCCGAGAAATGAAGAAGGTAGCCTCCATGCTCACCAAGAATGGATACTTGCCGGGACAAGGACTTGGCAAGGACTCCCAAGGAATTCCAGAGCTACCCATCATCAAGGATAATCCGGGGAAACAAGGGTTAGGATACAACCCTGTTAAAGATCAAAGAACGAAGAGGAATCAAGATCCTTCTCGACGTTCTTTAAGCCAGATCTTTAGGAAGGCCGGTTCACAAGCATCAAGGCCGGTCGTCGTCATCAAGTGCTCTCCTCCTTCCGATAGGGATGTGTAAACCTGATGACTATTAGAGATTACTCCTCGGGGACAGCCCGACCCCCGAGCCTCGATAGGGCACATGTTTCCATTATGATTATAATAAAATCATTCTTCATTAATTCTTTATTGCTTCTTTTCTTGCTTGCAATAAAATTCTAAACCACATTATTTTAACCCTGTTTGAATAAGCATGAATGAGGTTAAAATTGTCTTAATAAAAATAAACCCGCATCTTTTTTATGTGGAAGTGTGTGACAACTTGGAGCACCTTTCCTTGGCCTCAATAAGTGCCGTCATGGATAAAAAGAAATCCATTCAGGACAAAAATCCTAAAAAACAAAAAGCTCGGCAGGAAACCCAAAAAGGGGACTGCGCAAAAATAAGAGCAAAAGACCCGCTAGGAATCCCACAAAAGGGTGACCTAGGCAAAAATTAGGGTTACAAAATAATGAACAAAAACAAAAGCCCGCTAAAACTCCACAAATGGGTGTTTTAGGCAAAAGTTAGGGCAATCGAAAAACAGAATAAATCCATGATGGTACCACCAACTGAATTCAACAAAAGGGGCTCAAGAAAAGCTATCCAAGTTGTCAAATCACAAATGTTAATAACCAAGACGTGCTTAACTTCATAAGTGTTTAATCAAACAAGCCTAAACACTTAAGCCTACCATTGGCCAAGCCATTCTTACAAAATCCATTTTTCAAAAAATAAATAATCCCCTCTAAAACACAAACTTTCGAAAAAAAATATATATCCTTTCCTTCTTTTCTCTCTTGTCCCAAACGATTTTTGAATAATCTAGTGGAAACATGGAGATATAGTAGTCAATAGGAGGGTTGACACATCTTCTAAAGGAAAGGAAAATCATTTGGTTGATGACACCAAATCTCAATATAACATGCATCATTCCTCGGTTACAGAAATCGGCAGCACACAGCCCGTCTAGAGGAATGGCAAAAATCCAAACAGAGAAACGCATCGGTTAATTCTTTTGAAAAGTAAATCAAATAGAATTAGGTGCATCATACTGCATACATGCATACAGATGATAGGTGTAATGGAAGATCACTTATTCTCTGTTTATTGAAAAAAACAAAAAAAAAATATATAAACTTCAGAAAAACAATACGCCCGTATCATGTTCAGTATACCCGTACCAAAATTAGGGTTATGAACAAATTTTCAATTCAATACGGGCATACTGAAATGAATAACGGCCGTATTGGCAATAACAGAAATCCTCCCTCACGTCAATGACAAAATTCCTCCAAGAAGAAGAGGATAGGGGGAGCCATTCATTTTTTCCAAAAATAAAATAATTAAACTTGCATTTTGTGCATCACGCACATTAATTGCACATTCAAAGACCTCATCATGAGGCAGTCGCATAAAATAGAAAAAATAGAAAAATTGCTTGTGTATGACAGCAGCAAACAAAATGCAAAGATTCAGAAAATCAACAGCATCATACAGAATAACTGAGCCTGGAGAAGCTTACAGAAACAATACTCCCTCTTAAAATAATTGAGCCTGGAGAGGCTCGCCGAAATAATACTCTCTCAGAATAACTGAGCCTGGAGAGGCTCGCAGAAATAATACTCCCTAGAGAAACCTCAGCTTCCACTCACGGGCCAAATTCCCCAGTGAAAGCTATCAAACCAAGATCAGCAAAATTCCCCAAGGGAGGCTTGATCATCTAAACAGAATATCCAAGTCGAAAGGACTTAAACTTCCTCAGTGGAAGGTAGCTTTCCAACTCAAGCGATGAGTGAAGCTAAGCCTGAAGAGGCTTTCTAAATAATACTCTGGGATAAATAAACTTTAAATCCCCACTCGCCTACTCAGAGGCACCCCCTCAAGAAAAATCACAAAAGACAAATAATCATTCCCCAAGCGGAATCCGGCACTCAGCCGAACACCAAACATCAAGATAATTCGCCTACTCAGAGGCACTCTTTCAAAAAAGAAAAAAATCCAAAAGATCAATAACAATTCCCCAAGCGGAATTTGGCTTTTCAGTCAATCATTGAACATCAAGATGATATGCCTAACAGAAGAGGCTAATCAAAATCAACATCCAGAATCCCCAGCGGATAACAGCCTACACAGAGGCAGCAAAAATCAGAAAATCCAAAAGAGATACCCGAATAAGGATAACCGGGATACTCCACCAACGTCAAAAGGACGTCAGCCAATCATAAGGCATCGCTCACATCAGAAAGAGCATCTTTGTGTCTGCACCCTAAGGAATCAGAAATTCCCCAATGGGTACCAACTACGCAATGGAAAGTTGGGACACAGGAACCTATGAGTAACTGCACATCCCCTAGACGGATCCCTGCGTTATCTAGCCCTCAGCGGCATCAAAATAAAAAACAACCGTCGAAGCAGCATCGTGGACTGTGGAGACAAAATCAATGACAAAATCCCCAGCGGATAATAGCCTACACAGAGGCAACAAAACCAGAAAAACAAAAAGAGTCACCCGAATAAGGATAACCGGGATACTCCACCACCGTCAAAAGGACGTCAGCCAACCATAAGGCACCGCTCATCTCAGAAAGAGCATCTTTGTGTCTACACCCCAAGGAAACAGAAATTCCTAAATGGGCACCAATTACGCGATGCAAAATTGGGACACAAGAACCTATGAGTAACTGCACATCCCCTAGACGGATCCCTGCGTTATCCAGCCCTCACGCTACCCAGATGTCCAGAGCACCGAGGTATGCACAAAGCCTGGAGAGGCAATACTCAGCTACCCAGATGTCCAGAGCACCGAGGTATGCACAAGCCTGGAGAGGCAATACTTAGCTACCCAGATGTCCAGAGCACCGAGGTATGCACAAAGCCTGGAGAGGCAATACTTAGCTACCCAGATGTCCAGAGCACTGAGGTATGCACAAGCCTGGAGAGGCAATACTCGGCTACCCAGATGTCTAGAGCACCGAGGTATGCACAAGCCTGGAGAGGCAATACTCAACTACCCAGATGTCCAGAGCACCGAGGTATGCACAAGCCTGGAGAGGCAATACTCAGCTACCCAGATGTCCAGAGCACCGAGGTATGCACAAGCCTGGAGAGGCAATACTCAGCTACTCAGATGTCCAGAGCACCGAGGTATGCACAAGCCTGGAGAGGCAATACTCAGCTACCCAGATGTCCAGAGCACCGAGGTATGCAATGAGCCTGGAGAGGCTACGACTAATACTCACCCTGGAGAGGGCAAACTCAACTGCCTAGGATGTCAGAAGCACCGAAGCAGAGCCTGGAGAGGCGGTACTCACAGCTTCCAGCTTGGGCGGCAAGCGAAGCTAAGCCTGGAGAGGCGGTACTCACAACTTCCAGCTCGGGCGTCGAGTGAAGTTGAGCCTGGAGAGGCAGTACTCACGCTACCAGAGTGTTCAGAAGCACGGAGGTATGCAGCTTCCGGCTCGGGCGACGAGCGAAGCAAAACCTGGAGAGGCTACTCAACAATTTTCCACCGGAAGACGCTACAAGTCAGAAGGTTGGCACATCACCCGGACAATTGGGTCAACTCCTTTACTTGTCAGCCGGTACACCAAAAGGCCGTCCGACTAAGTAAAGGAGGGGCAGCTGTAGACCCCTAAAATTGTCCGGGTCGGAAATAAAGCTTGAAGACTATCGAAGACTAAAGGAAAGTCAGCCGGAAGGACTCCTGGAAGACCCTGGAAGACCCTAGGATGATTATCTGTAGGTTTAGAGGTCTTAGAGTAGCAAAAAATAAGAAAGTGGAGGGAATGAAGCCCAATACGGCCTCCCAAGAGTTCAGTACGGCCGTATTGAACATTTTAAACTACAATACGGCCGCACTGAACTCAATACGGCCGTATTGAAGTTCAATACGGCTGCATTGAACTCAATACGGCTGCACTGAACTTCAATACGGCCGTATTGAGGTTTTTGAACTTCAATACGGCCGTATTGAATTCAATACGGCCGTATTGTAGTTCAAAACTTCAATACGGACCGTATTGACCCCCAGAAACCGTATTGAGCCTCTTCCCTATAAATATGACGTCAATGGGACGTCATTTCACACTTTTACACTGAGTTTTAACCCTCTTCTTGAGTATTCTGGGTTTTTTTGAGCAATACTCTGCCTAGAAATCACTCGGAGAGTTGATCCGACAAAGTTCTCGAGTTCTGAGCTTTTTGCTTGAGTCTCGAACTGAGTCGAAGGGAAATCCTCCGGATTTCCATAGTTAAAATTTTCTAGGAGGGAGCGAGCGGGCTTGTAGAGCGAGGGAACGCCAAAAAGCTTCCCAGTTTTACTTGAATATAAAAGCACGCTTCAAAGGTTTCTTCTTAAGACCTTCCTTTTACTGCTTTCTGTGTGTATATTTAACTGTCATCATGTAGATAGTTAAGTTATAATTGCTTAGAATAAATAGGGGTAATTTAGTAATTTTGCACTATTATTTTTAAATAATCTGTCATAGGGAACCCGAAAGGGGCGCTGTGGGGTGCTAACACCTTCCCCACGCGTAACCGACTCCCTTACCCGACTCTGGTTGTAATGGCCGAAGTCGATTTTTGAATCGATTGCCTTAAACTTCTTTTTCCAATGTTTTGAGTAAAACATTGGTGGCGACTCCATGAACCCTTCCTTTTTATGAAAACCGCTAATCCATGGAGGGTCCCGCTTGGGATTAACATGGATTGGTGAGCCTTTTAATAAAATTGCTCGTTTGACAAGGTCTCAGTTTGAGAATAAGTCATTCTAGCAATCCATATTTTAAAACAAATAAAAGAGTCCAACCATCCCTCGCGAATGCCGAAACCCCTTTCGGGCCGGTGGCGACAATCATTATCCTCATCATAATGAAAAACATTGTTAGAGTACACACAATTAAATAACAACAAACATAATCAATCATCATACTAGCATATCAATAAATTCCACAATTCATTCCATCTTTCATCTACAAAACAAGCATATTAGACTCATAACTCACGGCCGATTGGATCGACCTGCTTTGATACTACTAAATGTGACACCCTTACTACCCCAAAACATATATTGTAACAATGTAAATAAGCTAAAGAATAAAATTTTTAACGTTGGTAAAAGGGTTCACATAAAACCTTCATAATTGTTCTTCAATATCCAAAATAATTGAAAATAAAACTTGGAAAGTAAAACTTAAGAGGTTACAAAATGTTTTCAAAATAATAAGTACAACTCCATATACAAATAAAATTCATGTCCTATAAATCCTCTGCCCCGATGTCATAATATCAGAGCATACCCACAATTCAACCGTTGACATTCTAGATGCCACTCATAACCGGATCTTTCTCACCTAAAACATCCACAATTGCACGGTGAGAAAAGAAAACATCTATACGTAAAGCACACAAGGAAAACCCACCACCTAATTGCATCATAACTCATTACTTAATGAAATATTCAAAAGAATTTCTATATATCATAACTCTATCAATCATGCATCATCTTCACATTATAATTTCACAATCACACCAGCTATCACAAATCTTGCAATTAACACTATGCCAATGGTCACGTCACCTCAAGGTCGTGTCACTCTAGACATAAGTGATACGTATTAATTGCCTCACTCATCCCACACTATGCAAGGGGCACGCCATCCCTGTAGCATCACTTACCCAGGGTCGTTTCATCCCTGGTCATATGTGTGAGGAACCACAATTACAATCATCACAAATCTTACTGTGTCAAGGTCAGGCTAACCTTCAGCCTAGGGTCATGCTCACCTCTGACATAACACTGTGCCAAGGTCACGCTACACTTTTAGTAGCCTAAGGTCGTGCTCACCCCTATCATAACACTGTGCTAAGGTCCCACTACCCTTTTAGCAGTCTAGGGCCGTGCTCAACCCTGGTCATCAATATGAGGTTCCACAATCACATCTCATTCACATTCCACACATCTCATTTCATAACTCAAATTCCATATTACATACAGATAAGTCCATACAATACAATGATTCACATACCCATCAAGCAATTCACCATGAATACACATCTATAACAATAATATTCACAAATTAATGTAAAACCCAATTAATTCACCAATTTAATACAATATTAAATCAAATAGTAAAACCCCCAATTTTTTCAAAACCTAACTCACAAGCACTTTTCTACAATTTCGTTCTCTCTCCCAAATCATCATTTTCATAAATTAAATAAATATTTCTAATCCTCAATACATACAGAATCTAATGGGATCATCAATTCATCAAACAAAAACAATTATAAAATTACCCATAATTCTAAGGGATTCTTTCTCTACCCAATTCCCTCATGTAACTCTACATATAAATCTCCCCTTTTCCCCCATACCTCGATAAGTAGTAGCTGAAACTAAAACAGAGATCTCCTTGGTCTCCTTCTTTGAGTGCCCCCTGGTCTTTAGAGAGTGTAGAAGGAAAAGAAGAGAATGTTGAAGAAAGAAGTCAGAACTGAAAGAAGTCAGAACTGAAAGAAGTCATAACTGAAAGAAGTCAGAACTAAAAATCGTGATTTTGGGAGTGCCAGAGCACTCTATTTATAGGCATCAAGCGTCGCCGGAATGGCCCGTTTCAAATCGAGAACGGCCCGTTCTGGACTCTGAAGGCATGTGTAAAATTTACAACCAGAACGACCCGTTCTCAAACCAGAACGGCCCGTTCTAGGGTTACATTTTAACCCATAATGACTATTTTTGGAATGGCATGTTCCCAACTAGGGTTATAGGCATTTTTTTGTGGTTTGGAACGCCCCATTCCAATTTGGGAACGCCCCGTTCCCATCTAATATTTGTAGGAAATTTTAGTATTTTGGAACAGCTCGTTCTAGTTTGGGAACGGCCCGTTCTGGATTACTAAATCACCCTCATTTTAGTAGTTTGGAACGTCTCGTTATGGGCTACTAAATTACCCCTATTGGGCTTTGGGCCCTCGCACAAATTGTGAAAATTGGGCTATTACACTTGGAGTAGCTAAGTGTTGGGTTGCTTGCTCTATTGGGGAAGAAGGATGGCAAAATGTACCATCTAAACCTCCAGTCTTCGTATAGATGCGTTGTACGACTTCTACTTGCCTTGTGATGGTGAGGTGAAGATCTTATTAGGTTCACTACGGAGTGAGTATGTTCTAAGCTCAACCTCTCGAGGCTAGACTAGTATTAGGGCTTCTAGCCGGCCTAAGTCGTGATGTGAGTACTGTCTCTCCAGAATTTCCCTTATGGCTTTGTCGCGTAATTTGGGAGATAAGTATTTTCTGAGCTCAGCCTCTCTTGGCTGGACTGATATTAGGGCTTCAACTAACCCAAGTTGTTATTTGAGTACCGTCTCTCTAGAATTTTTCCTTTATGTCTTTGACATGTACCAATTCTGGAGATGAGTATTTTCTAAGCTCAACCTCTCTAGGTTGGATTGATATTAGGCTTTAGCTGACCCAAGTTATGATTTGAGTACCGTCTCTCCAAAATTTTCCCTTATGGCTTTGTCATGTACCAGTTCGGGAAGTGAGTGTTATTATGTCAGCCTCTCCAAGCCGCCTTCGTGATGATGAGTATTATTGTGTCGGCCTCTCCAAGCTTCCTGTTGTTATAGTGAGTATTATTGTGTCAGTCTTTCCAAGTTGCCTGCTTTGATGATGATTATTATTATGTCAGCCTCTCTAGGCTGCCCATTATTATGATGAAGTTTGAGGAATCTAGTAGTGCTCTCATTTGTTTGCTTGATTTGTAAAGGAGGCTACCCTAAGGATAATGGGCTAAAGGTGCTTGATGTGCACCTGTCTTAGGCTATTTTTCCTGATTGAGTTTAAAGGTTAGCAGGAACTTTATGTTGTTCCTACTGTGTGAGTATTATGATGCCACTCCATGCGTCTTTACTAGGGAATGGATGGCATGGATTATAGTGTTGTCCATGCCATGTGAGTATTGTATGCCTCTCCAAGCATCTATCGTGGTGGATGTTGAGCTTTTACCTTTATGGATGAGTGCTGATTATTGAGGTAGATTCAGGTGGATGTTCTGTCAGAGTGTTGTTCTGAGTAGTGCTCATTATAGTGATGTTGTAGGCATGGGGATGTCGACGTGGATGACTTGGTTGTTTTGTTGTAGTTGTCAAGGTGTTTAAGGAGTGTCTGCATTGTGTGGAATGTTGATGTGGCTTGAGAATGTTGTTAACTTGCAAGCTTTATAGGTCTTGATGTTTTGCTTGATAGTGTTGATGGGATTGGTGTTGCGGGGGAAATTCGCCCCTTGATTGTAGTTGAATCCACTGTATTGAGGATTTTTCTAAGTCTTGATTTTATTACTATTTTTGCTTCGACTTTTTCTTTTCTTAAAGCTTTGCCTTTTTCTATATTGTTATTTGTCGTCACTATTGGTGGAAAGATCCTTTCTCTATGATGATGGCGCTTGTTGGATCTTTATTGATAATTATTATTTTAAAAGCCACTCTTGGCTTTGGCGAGTGAGCCATTACTAGTCTTGGCATTTCCTTAAATCTTCCTTAATTTAGTTGAAGACAGAACCTCCTAGGTTCAAAATTTGTCCTATGTCATCATGGTGTCTTTGGAGAAAAAATGCTTGAGTTTCATTTTTTCCTTGTTTGGCCTCTTGACCCCTTAGTTGGGCGGTACCTTCATGTCTCATGTTGACTATAAGCTTGCTAATTCCCTTTGGGCGAGTTCTGCTCTATCCTGCTGCTACTATTCCTTTCTTTGCTTAATGGCCATGAACCACTTTTAAGGAATGCCCCTATTTGTCCCTTTTGTCCTGCTCGCCTGTTGAGCTTTTTGGTATTTATGGATGCTTTGGCTCGAGATTTCTCTGTGATCCGTAGCAAATATATGCAAAGAATGAAAACATGCAAGGAAAATGCAAAGCAAGAATGGATTGGAAAATGCATATTGATTTTACTTTCTAGAAATTAATCTATGCGCATTAATTATTGATGTGGATTGTTAGCCTTTAGCCATGTCTGTCGCCACCGGCCCGAAACGGGCTTTCGGCATTCGCGAAGGATGGTTGGACTCGTCTATTTGTTTAAAAATGTGGATTGCTAGAATGACTTATTCTCAAACTGAGACCTCGTCAAACGAGCAATTTTATTAAAAGGCTCACCAATCCATATTAATCCCAAGCGGGACCCTCCATGGATTAGTGGTTTTCGTAAAAGGAGGGTTCGTGGAGTCGCCACCAATGTTTTACTCAAAACATTGGAAAAAGGGATAAGGCAATTGATTTTATAAATCAACTTTGGCCATTACAACCAGAGTTGGGTAAGGGAGTCGGTTACGCGTGGGGAAGGTGTTAGCACCCCACAGCGCCCCTTTCGGGTTCCCTATGACAGATTATTTTCTAAAATAACAACGTAAAATTACTAAATTACCCCTATTTATTATAAGCGATTATAAATTAACTATCTACATGATGATAGTTTAAATATGCACACAGAAAGCAGTAAAAGGAAGGATTTAAGAAGAAACCTCTTGAAGCGTGCTTTTATATATTGAGTAAAACTGGGAAGCTTTTTGGCGTTCCCTCGCTCTACAAGCTCGCTCGCTCCTTCCTAAAACTTTTAACTATGGAAATCCGGAGGATTTCCCTTCGACTAGGTTCGATCCTCAAGCAAAATGGCTCGGGGCTCAAGAACTTTGTCGGATCAACTCTCCGAGTGATTTCTAGGGCAGAACACTGCTCAAAAACCCCAGAATACTCAAGGAGAGGGTTAAAACTATCTGAAAAAAGTGTGGAATGACGTCCAATTGGCGTCATATTTATAGGGAATAGGCGCAATACGGCCTACAGAAGCAATACGGCCGTATTGAAATTTTTGAACTTCAATACGGTCGTATTGAGTTCAATACGGCCGTATTGAAATTCAGAAATTTCAATGCGCCCGTATTGAGTTCACTGCGGCTGTATTGAAGCTTCAATACGGCCGTATTGATTTCAGTACGGCCGTATTGAAGTTTTCAGAAACTTCAATACACCGTATTAAGTTCACTGCGGCCGTATTGAAGCTTCAATACGGCCGTATTAAGTTCAGTACGGCCGTATTGGGCTTCATTCCCTCCACTTCCTGATTTTGAGCTATTCTAAGACCTCTAGACCTACAGAGAACCCTCCTAGGGCCTTCCAGGAGTCCTTCTGGCTGATCTTCCTTCAGTCTTCGAGAGTCTTCAAGCTTTATTTCCGACCCGGACAATTTTAGGGGTCTACAGCTGCCCCCCCTTTACTTAGTCGGACGGCCTTTTGGTGTACCGGCTGACAAGTAAAGGAGTTGACCCAATTGTCCGGGTGATGTGCCAACCTTCTGACTTGTAATGTCTTCCGGTGGAAAATTGTTGAGTAGCCTCTCCAGGTGGGTGCATACCTCGGCGCTTCTGACATCCTCGGTAGCTGAGTTTACCCTCTCCAGGGTCAACTTCACTCGACGCCCGAGCCGGAAGTTGAACACCGACGTGCCTCTGGCGACGCTGGTGATTGAGTACCGTCTCTCCAGACCTAGCCTCACTCGACGCCCGAGCCGGAAGCTAGACACCAATGTGTTAACATCACACTGGTGATTAAGTATTGCCTCTCCAGGCCCAACCTCACTCGCCGCCCGAGCCGGAAGTTGGACACCAACGCACCTCTGATGACGCTGATGGTTGAGTACCGTCTCTCCAGACCTAGCCTCACTCGACACCCGAGCCGGAAGCTAGACACCAATGTGTTAACATCACACTGGTGATTAAGTATTGCCTCTCCAGGCCCAACCTCTCTCGCCGCCCGAGCCGGAAGTTGGACACCAACGCACCTCTGATGACGCTGATGGTTGAGTACCGTCTCTCCAGACCTAGCCTCACTCGACGCCCAAGCCGGAAGCTAGACACCAATGTGTTAACATCACACTGGTGATTAAGTATTGCCTCTCCAGGCCCTGCCGCTTAACATTTGGCAGTTGAGTTTGCCCTCTCCAGGGTCTGCGTCTTAACATCGGCAGCTGAGTTTGCCCTCTCCAGGGATTGCGTCCGTGTCTTCTGATCACTTCGGCAATGCGAGTTTACCCTCTCCAGGGACTGCGTCCGTGTCTTCTGATCACTTCGGCAATGCGAGTTTACCCTCTCCAGGGATTTGAGATGATTTTTGTCTCCACAGTCCACTATGCTGCTTCGACAGTTTTTTCTGATTTTGTGCCGCTGAGGGCTGGATAACGCAGGGATCCGTCTAGGGGATGTGCAGTCATTCACAGGTTCCTGTGCCCCAACTTGCATTGCATTGTTGGTACCCATGGGGAATTTCTGACTCCTTGGGGTGTAGACACAGATGCTCTTTCTCTCTGAGTTGAGCGATGCTTTATGTTTGGCTGACGTCCTTTGACGTTGGTGGAGTATCCCTGTTGTCCTTATTCGGGTATCTCTTTTGGATTTTCTGATTTTTGTAGCCTCTGTGTAGGCTGTTTATCCGCTAGGGATTTTGCCATTCATTTCTTGACTGGCCTCTTTTGTTAGGCAAATGATCTTGATGTTTGGTGCTTGGCTGGATGCCACATTCCGCTTGGGGAATTGATATATATATATTTTATTTTTCTCCTTTTGTAGGGGTGCCTCTTAAGTAGGCGATTGGGGATTTGGGGATCTTATTGTATCCCAGAGTTTTATTTAGAAAGCCTCTTCAGGCTTAGCTTCACTCTTCATTTGAGTTGGAGAGCTATCTTCTACTGAGGAAGTTTTAAGTCCTTTGACTAGATATACTGTTTGAATCATGTTTCCGTTAAGGAGTTTTGCTGATCTCACTTTGATAGCTTTCACTGAGGAATTTGGCCCGTGAGTGGAAGCTGAGATTTCTCTGGGGAGTATTATTTCGGCGAGCCTCTCCAGGCTCAGTTATTCTGAGAGTATTATTTCGGCGAGCCTCTCCAGGCTCAGTTATTCTGTGCAATCTGTTTGCTGGATTTTCTACATCCTTGCCTTTTTTCATTTTCGGCTTTTTCTGTGTTTTGCCTTTTCTTCTGATTTGGCTTTTTCTGATATTTTGCCTTTTGTGTTTTTGGCTTTTACTGTACAGAATTTAAATTGCTAGAGAATTTTGAATTCAAAAGTGGCAAATTTCATTACTAAAAATGAATTTTGTACAAGGAAAATTTGAGAAATGGGGCTAAGCCCAACCAAACTAATGCATGAAAAAGCAAGAAAACAGAAGCCGGTCTTCACTCCTCTGCCGGCGGGTCCTGTGGCGGGTCCGGGAAGCGACGATGCATCCAGACGGAGAGGTTGTCAAACCCCTGCACCAAGGTGTCTAGTCGAGCATCTGTACTCTGCTGCCATGTGCCGATGCTATGCTGAAAAGCATCGAATCGAGTATCGATGCTTTGCTGTAAAGCGTCAAAGCGGGCATCAAAGTAGGCCCTATCCGACTGCGAGGTGCCGGTCTCTGGCTGTGGGCTGCCATCGCCTTCAAAGTCGAGGTCATTGAGGATGTCGGCATAGGCATCGGGGCCATCTACTCGTACAAACCCTCCAGCTGATCTAGTAATGATCCTCATGCTAATCAAAGTGGTAGCACCGATCAGCTTTGGCGCCAGCGCCCTTGGCTCTTCGCCATCGGGGCATCCCCATGTCTCCGCCAGCTATGAAAGGAGTGGGGCGACCAAGATATACCCCTGTCTAGATTCTCCTCCCTCTCGTGCCCCCAGCTTCTTCACATGCTCGAGGAAGAAATATCCAGGGTTGGCCTTCCGTCCGGTGGCCATGCAATATAATGCCAGCAGGTCCGGACGAGTAATCGACTCGGGGCTCTTGGACCTGCCATGGATAGTACTGGTAAGGATCTTGTGGCAGATCCGAAGAGCGGTCGGAAGCCGTGAGCCCTTTACCCCTGAATGGTAATCCTCTCGGCCAGTGAGCAATCTCCACATGTCAACCGGAGTCCACTGATCAGGCCACTCGCATATGGCATCACGAAATTCCAGCTGATCAGTGCGGCTGAAAAATCCTGCCTGGACATTGAACTCGTCCAAAGTCAAGGAGCGGTACCCCTGATTCATCCAGAAGTCAACCGAGCAGACATCTTCCCCATAACTATTCGTCGACTCAGTAACACCGACGGAGGCCAGGAACTCCTTCGTGGCTGTCAAGTACAGCTGAGAAGGGGAATCAAGGAGAAATCCCCATCCTATGCTGCCGAAGTAACCCCTGACGTCATCCTCCAAGCCCACTGCTCGGAGAAGGTCAAAGTCGAGCGTCCTTGACGGCTCGAAGTTGAATGTCTCTATGAGCTCCAGCCGTTGCCTGTGTCGATCCGTCATTTCGCGTCGAGCTGGGGCTCTCTGTCTTTTTCGGGATGACTCTGCCATATCTGAGAAGCTGTCTAGGGTGCACTCACAAACAAAATATGCAGAGAATGAAGATTGATATGCAAAAATGAGAGGAGGGGAGACTTATTTATAGAGAAGTTTTCGCCAGTACGGCCGTATTGAATTCAATACGGCCGTATTGGCTTTACCGTTATTGTACAAATGTGGCAATCAATACGGCCCGTATTGAATGGAATACGGCTGTATTGAGCGTCAATACGCCCGTATTGTGTTTAATACGCCGTATTGAATACGAAACGTTGCTTCAACGTTCACCTTGATACGCCCGTATTAAACTCAATACGGGCGCATTGATTGATGATTTTTTTTTTTTTTTTTTTTTTTTTTTTTTGAGAAACAGAGAATAAGTGATCTTCCAGTACACCTATCATCTGTATGCATGTATGCAGTATATGATGCACCTAATTCTATTTGATTCATTTTTCAAAAGAATTAATCGATGCGTTCTTCTGTTTGGATTTTTGCCATTCCTCTAGACGAGCTGTGCTCTGCCGATTTCTGTTACCGAGGAATGATGCGTATTTGATTTTGGTGTCATCAACCAAATGATTCTTCCCTTTCTTTAGAAGATGTGTCAACCCTCCTATTGACCACTATATCTCCATGTTTCCACTAGATTATTCAAAAATCGTTAGGACAAGAGAGAAAAGAAGGAAATGATATATTTTCAAAAGTTTGTGTTTTAGAGGGGATTATTTTATTTTTGAAAAATGGATTTTGTAAGAATGGCTGGCCATTGGTAGGCTTATTGTGTTTAGGTTTGTTTGATTAAACACTTATGAAGTTAAGCACATCTTTGTTATTAATGATTGTGCTTTGACAACTTGGATAGCTTTTCTTGAGCCCCTTGTTGAATTCAATTGATGGTACCATCATGGATTTATTTTGTCTTTTCTGTTTGTCCTTATTTTTGCCTAAAACCCCCTTTTGTGGCGTTTTAGCGGACCTTTGTTTTTGTTCATTTTTGTAACCCTAACTTTTGCCTAGGTCACCCTTTTGTGGGATTCCTAGCGGGTCTTTTGCTCTTATTTTTGCGCAGTCCCCTTTTTGGGTTTCCTGCCGAGCTTATTATCTTTAGGATTTCTTTTATCCATGATGGCACTTATTGATGCCAAGAAAAGGTGCTCCAAGCTGTCATGCACACTTCCACATAAAAATGATGCGGGTTTATTGATTATTAAGACGATTTTAACCTCACTTATGTTCATTCAAACAGGGTTAAATAATGTGGTTTAGAATTTTATTGCGAGCAAGAAAAGAAGCAATAAGAAATAATGAAGAATGATTTTATCATAATCATGATGGAAACATGTGCCCTATCGAGGCTCGGGGGTCGGGCTGTCCCCGAGGAGTGATCTCTAATAGTCACTGAATTTACACATCCCTATTAGAAGGAAAAGGACACTTGATGACGACAGCTGGCCTTGACGTTTGTGAACCAGCCTTCCTAAAGATCTGGCTTAAAGAACATCGAGAAGGATCTTGATTCCTCTTCGTTCTTTGATCTTTAACATGGTTGTATCCTAATCCTTGTTTCCCCGGATTGTCCTTGATAATGGGTAGCTTCGGGATTCCTTGGGAGTTCTTGCCTAATCCTTGTCCTGGCAAGTATCCGTTCTTTGTGAGCATATGGGCTACCTTCTTCATTTCTCGGGGAAACGTTTCAACATTGGCGATTTCCAATGCTTGGAAGGCGGTTTCCAAAGCTTCCTCTGCTGCATCCACATAAGGTATGTTGGATGGCTTACTGATGAGTATGTCATCTTCAGCTTGCACGGTCACCAGTTTGTCACCCACGATGAACTTGATTTTCTGGTGGAGCGTAGAGGGTACAGCTTTCGCATCATGAATCCAAGGTCGGCCGAGGAGACAACTGTATGCAGGAGTAATGTCCATTATTTGAAATTCGACGTTAAAGATAGTGGGTCCGATTTGGATTGGAAGACTGACTTCTCCCACCACTTCTCTTTTAGAGCCGTCGAAAGCTCGAACGATCATGTCGCTTGGGCGCATTTGGACTCCCTTGATTGCCATCTGATCGAACGTTCTTTTTGGCATCACGTTCAAGGAAGATCCATTATCCACCAAGACCTTCGCGATGTGATACTCCTTGCACTTTACAGAGATGTGCAAGGGCTTGTTATGGTGCGGTCCCTCGGTGGGGATCTCTTCATCTGTGAAGGTGAGGTGATCATTAGCCGTGATGTGACTAACAATTCCCACAAACTTGTCTTGGGAGATGGTATGCGACACATATGCCTCGTTCAAGACTTTCAACAGAGCTTGCCGATGCGGTTCGGAGCTTAGGATCAATGACAACAAAGTGATCTTTGCTGGTGTCTTGTGAAGTTGATCCACAATGGAGTACTCGCTTTGTTTGATGAATTTTAACAGCTCATCAGTCTCCTCCTCGGATTCTCTATCTTCCTCGGTTTTCTCCTTTTCCTTTCCTTTACTCTTGGGAGCTTTATCGTGCAGATCTTCGGGAGAGTAGATCCTGCCACTCCTAGTCATGCCCCCAAGTCCAGCGATGTTGGAGATATCGCTGTCGGCAGAAAAATGGACGTCGTATATCCATGGCACAGCCTTATTTGTTTTGTAGGGGAAAGGCCTTGGAGCGATGATCCTTAACGGTATCGGACCTTCCCTTTCGTCTGTCTTGATTACCAACAACGGAGTCGCCGCGTGCTTGCTTGGTGCAGTTGTTGGTTTGCATTTAATGACCAATGGCGTGCGGTCCATTCTGAACATACGCATCGATTATTTCTTTCTTTTTATTAATATTTATTATTAAATTACCGGGAGAGATAAATGCAAATGAATGACTATGAAATGCAAAGGCAATTGAGAGATTTCATAAATCACAAAACTTGATTTCATTGATCATAGAAAGTGTACAACTTATCATACAATGCTTTGAAGCAATTTTTTACAATATGAGAAAAGCCGATAAAAACCCACAGGCGGGTTCATTTTTCTTCTCCATTCGTCTTCGGCTTCCTCCACATGGCGTGCTATTGCTTTAACTTGCATATGGACGGCTTGGCTCATATAATCACTACTTTTCTGAGCGTCCTTCGCCTTTTGAATGTGATAGTTGATCATGGCCTGCAGTTCATTAAGCTCGTCTTCGGCCCGATCCTTCTCCTCTTGGAGTTTGGCCATTTGTGCCAATCCTTCCCTTTCCTTTTTGCGGAAGTCGGAAAGGTTTGCGGCTTGTCGTTGAGCAACTTCCCGCCATTGTTGTGCATCGGATCGGGTCAAAAGCAGATCGTCTTGCATGCCTTTGATCAACTGTGCCTGCCTTGCATGCTCGGTTTCAAGATGTGCTATTTTTGCATTGACATCTTGGAGTTGACTACTCGGTTCAACCTTTGGCATTTTGGATGCCCGAATAGCCTCCCCATTGAGGTTAGCACACTCATCCTTGAGCCGCTCTATCTCGTGGTCTTTCTTCTTGCATTGCCTTTGAAGACCATCAATAGTAAAACTGGATTCTTCATTTTTCTCTTCAAGAACTCTCATTTGAGCTCCCATAATTTCCAGCTTTTTGGTCAAGGCGTCGACTTGTTCTTGCAATGCCTTCCTTGTTGCTGTGGTTGCACAAGAAGTGGATGGTTGAGGCACCCCCCTCTTGCTCCTCCATTCCTCATAATCAATGGAGACGGATACCCGAGGCTTTCCAAGCTCGAGATCTCCCTCATAGGTTGGTCTCCCCCACGCTCTCATGACAGCGTGCATGTCTTTCTGATGCTCATAATCGAAAGAGAAACACAACCCTCCAAGCTCCTCTATAGTAGGAATGATCTGAGTCCTCATCAGTTGCCTCATAACCAATCTCGGTGAGTAGGCTATGCAACCTCTGAGGCCCATCAATGGTATGTTTGGGTGACTGCCGCATCTCATCAATACATTGCTTGGACGGAACCAAGGGCAAACCCACGTGAAGTGCTCAATACTCCACTGTTCCATCTCCTCCTTCCACTCAGAAGCATATCGGCGGCGTACGGGGATCTTCGAAAAACTTCTCAAAGGATCGGGCAAAGTCCCCATGTGACTAGAGGCATAAAAGTGTGTGATGCCCCACACATACAACAATGAGGTGCAGCATCGGACGATTTTTCCTTGCTTCTGTTGAGACAGATGAACAGAGAGCAAGGTGTCGGCAAGAATGGCAGGCACGGGACTCTTCATGTGTACGTCCCAAGCGAAGAAAGCGTCCATTGCAGCATGGTCCACTGTGTTAGCGTAAAAGGGGAAAAGGATCATCCCAAATACAGCTAACGCTAGAGTCTTGTTGAAAGCTAACCAATCTCCCTCACCAGCCAAGGAAGAAAGGTGGTCTTCAATCATAGCAAGCTTCCAACCTTTAATACTGCCGTTCCCCACTAAGGCAGCTGATCGTGATGGTAATTTGACCTGAGTGGCAACTCTCTCCACGGCCACATGGTTATCATGAAAGATATAGACCCCAGCTGATTTGGGCCATCGTAGCATGAGCTCGTACTCCTCGAGAGTAGGAACTAGGTCAAACTGGGGGAACTCGAAACAATGTAGATCGAGACTCCAAAAGTGGACCAATGCTCTCAGAAAAGATGGATCTACACAAATCTTCATCAAGTCGAGAACTCGTCCATAGGATTTTTCAAACTCCAAACGAGCCTCTCGTGGCATCAAGGTACAGAGGTGATCCAACCTCTCGGCACGGTACAATAAGAAGTCCACTTTCTTTAATTGCCCTTGCACTCCCCTAGATCCCTCCATGATCTACAATAAAATGCATGATATGAGATGATGGAGATGAATATGCATGCATAGTGTTTATTTAACTAAGCATTATCATGTTTTTGGGATTTTCCTAACATGATGCATGATATTGCTTGGTTTGGGTAAATATCATTATTATTTTTTGATATTTTGTATCTTTTTGTATTTTTTGGGTGAAAAGGGAAACTACCTATATGAATGCAATGAAGGTAGACGTTAACACCATGTACTTAGAAGATCCTTATTCCTATTTATTATTATTTTTAAAAGAATAGGAATGTTGTATGTTTAAAGAAATGCAATGTATGCTCAAACAATTTCACATAAACAATGCACAAACAATTCACTCATCCACGAACAGTCACGAGCGAATCACGAGGTAGGGGTCTCCTGCAGAAAAGTGCATATTCAAGGAGGATCTAACTGTTCTCACTTGGTCAAAGGCCCCCAAGGTGCCCCCATTATAGGGACCCAATTCCTCTCGTCGTAGGTCGATGGAAAGCTCCAACGCACCGTCGGACTCAAGTTCATGGTTATCACCTTGAGTGATGTTTTCCGACAACGGTCTCGTAGGCTCCTATAGACCCATTCAACCGGCCGTACTAACATCCACTCCCTATGGATTACCACTCATGCCCCCGGGTATAGAGGGAACTGTTGTGTGCAAAGGTTTGTGTGCAATTTTTATTTCAAACAATTGCGGAAATTTAAACAAACAACAGTTATCTAAAGCCAAATATATAAAGCATGTTATCATACAAGCAAGGGGTAATGAAGTAATTTTTAACTATTATTTGTTAAAAACAATCTGTCACTAAATGGGACTGACTCTCGAGGCTTCCCCAGTGGAGTCGCCATCTGTCGCCACCGGCCCGAAACGGGCTTTCGGCATTCGCGAAGGATGGTTGGACTCGTCTATTTGTTTAAAAATGTGGATTGCTAGAATGACTTATTCTCAAACTGAGACCTCGTCAAACGAGCAATTTTATTAAAAGGCTCACCAATCCATATTAATCCCAAGCGGGACCCTCCATGGATTAGTGGTTTTCGTAAAAGGAGGGTTCGTGGAGTCGCCACCAATGTTTTACTCAAAACATTGGAAAAAGGGATAAGGCAATTGATTTTATAAATCAACTTTGGCCATTACAACCAGAGTTGGGTAAGGGAGTCGGTTACGCGTGGGGAAGGTGTTAGCACCCCACAGCGCCCCTTTCGGGTTCCCTATGACAGATTATTTTCTAAAATAACAACGTAAAATTACTAAATTACCCCTATTTATTATAAGCGATTATAAATTAACTATCTACATGATGATAGTTTAAATATGCACACAGAAAGCAGTAAAAGGAAGGATTTAAGAAGAAACCTCTTGAAGCGTGCTTTTATATATTGAGTAAAACTGGGAAGCTTTTTGGCGTTCCCTCGCTCTACAAGCTCGCTCGCTCCTTCCTAAAACTTTTAACTATGGAAATCCGGAGGATTTCCCTTCGACTAGGTTCGATCCTCAAGCAAAATGGCTCGGGGCTCAAGAACTTTGTCGGATCAACTCTCCGAGTGATTTCTAGGGCAGAACACTGCTCAAAAACCCCAGAATACTCAAGGAGAGGGTTAAAACTATCTGAAAAAAGTGTGGAATGACGTCCAATTGGCGTCATATTTATAGGGAATAGGCGCAATACGGCCTACAGAAGCAATACGGCCGTATTGAAATTTTTGAACTTCAATACGGTCGTATTGAGTTCAATACGGCCGTATTGAAATTCAGAAATTTCAATGCGCCCGTATTGAGTTCACTGCGGCTGTATTGAAGCTTCAATACGGCCGTATTGATTTCAGTACGGCCGTATTGAAGTTTTCAGAAACTTCAATACACCGTATTAAGTTCACTGCGGCCGTATTGAAGCTTCAATACGGCCGTATTAAGTTCAGTACGGCCGTATTGGGCTTCATTCCCTCCACTTCCTGATTTTGAGCTATTCTAAGACCTCTAGACCTACAGAGAACCCTCCTAGGGCCTTCCAGGAGTCCTTCTGGCTGATCTTCCTTCAGTCTTCGAGAGTCTTCAAGCTTTATTTCCGACCCGGACAATTTTAGGGGTCTACAGCTGCCCCCCCTTTACTTAGTCGGACGGCCTTTTGGTGTACCGGCTGACAAGTAAAGGAGTTGACCCAATTGTCCGGGTGATGTGCCAACCTTCTGACTTGTAATGTCTTCCGGTGGAAAATTGTTGAGTAGCCTCTCCAGGTGGGTGCATACCTCGGCGCTTCTGACATCCTCGGTAGCTGAGTTTACCCTCTCCAGGGTCAACTTCACTCGACGCCCGAGCCGGAAGTTGAACACCGACGTGCCTCTGGCGACGCTGGTGATTGAGTACCGTCTCTCCAGACCTAGCCTCACTCGACGCCCGAGCCGGAAGCTAGACACCAATGTGTTAACATCACACTGGTGATTAAGTATTGCCTCTCCAGGCCCAACCTCACTCGCCGCCCGAGCTGGAAGTTGGACACCAACGCACCTCTGATGACGCTGATGGTTGAGTACCGTCTCTCCAGACCTAGCCTCACTCGACACCCGAGCCGGAAGCTAGACACCAATGTGTTAACATCACACTGGTGATTAAGTATTGCCTCTCCAGGCCCAACCTCTCTCGCCGCCCGAGCCGGAAGTTGGACACCAACGCACCTCTGATGACGCTGATGGTTGAGTACCGTCTCTCCAGACCTAGCCTCACTCGACGCCCAAGCCGGAAGCTAGACACCAATGTGTTAACATCACACTGGTGATTAAGTATTGCCTCTCCAGGCCCTGCCGCTTAACATTTGGCAGTTGAGTTTGCCCTCTCCAGGGTCTGCGTCTTAACATCGGCAGCTGAGTTTGCCCTCTCCAGGGATTGCGTCCGTGTCTTCTGATCACTTCGGCAATGCGAGTTTACCCTCTCCAGGGACTGCGTCCGTGTCTTCTGATCACTTCGGCAATGCGAGTTTACCCTCTCCAGGGATTTGAGATGATTTTTGTCTCCACAGTCCACTATGCTGCTTCGACAGTTTTTTCTGATTTTGTGCCGCTGAGGGCTGGATAACGCAGGGATCCGTCTAGGGGATGTGCAGTCATTCACAGGTTCCTGTGCCCCAACTTGCATTGCATTGTTGGTACCCATGGGGAATTTCTGACTCCTTGGGGTGTAGACACAGATGCTCTTTCTCTCTGAGTTGAGCGATGCTTTATGTTTGGCTGACGTCCTTTGACGTTGGTGGAGTATCCCTGTTGTCCTTATTCGGGTATCTCTTTTGGATTTTCTGATTTTTGTAGCCTCTGTGTAGGCTGTTTATCCGCTAGGGATTTTGCCATTCATTTCTTGACTGGCCTCTTTTGTTAGGCAAATGATCTTGATGTTTGGTGCTTGGCTGGATGCCACATTCCGCTTGGGGAATTGATATATATATATTTTATTTTTCTCCTTTTGTAGGGGTGCCTCTTAAGTAGGCGATTGGGGATTTGGGGATCTTATTGTATCCCAGAGTTTTATTTAGAAAGCCTCTTCAGGCTTAGCTTCACTCTTCATTTGAGTTGGAGAGCTATCTTCTACTGAGGAAGTTTTAAGTCCTTTGACTAGATATACTGTTTGAATCATGTTTCCGTTAAGGAGTTTTGCTGATCTCACTTTGATAGCTTTCACTGAGGAATTTGGCCCGTGAGTGGAAGCTGAGATTTCTCTGGGGAGTATTATTTCGGCGAGCCTCTCCAGGCTCAGTTATTCTGAGAGTATTATTTCGGCGAGCCTCTCCAGGCTCAGTTATTCTGTGCAATCTGTTTGCTGGATTTTCTACATCCTTGCCTTTTTTCATTTTCGGCTTTTTCTGTGTTTTGCCTTTTCTTCTGATTTGGCTTTTTCTGATATTTTGCCTTTTGTGTTTTTGGCTTTTACTGTACAGAATTTAAATTGCTAGAGAATTTTGAATTCAAAAGTGGCAAATTTCATTACTAAAAATGAATTTTGTACAAGGAAAATTTGAGAAATGGGGCTAAGCCCAACCAAACTAATGCATGAAAAAGCAAGAAAACAGAAGCCGGTCTTCACTCCTCTGCCGGCGGGTCCTGTGGCGGGTCCGGGAAGCGACGATGCATCCAGACGGAGAGGTTGTCAAACCCCTGCACCAAGGTGTCTAGTCGAGCATCTGTACTCTGCTGCCATGTGCCGATGCTATGCTGAAAAGCATCGAATCGAGTATCGATGCTTTGCTGTAAAGCGTCAAAGCGGGCATCAAAGTAGGCCCTATCCGACTGCGAGGTGCCGGTCTCTGGCTGTGGGCTGCCATCGCCTTCAAAGTCGAGGTCATTGAGGATGTCGGCATAGGCATCGGGGCCATCTACTCGTACAAACCCTCCAGCTGATCTAGTAATGATCCTCATGCTAATCAAAGTGGTAGCACCGATCAGCTTTGGCGCCAGCGCCCTTGGCTCTTCGCCATCGGGGCATCCCCATGTCTCCGCCAGCTATGAAAGGAGTGGGGCGACCAAGATATACCCCTGTCTAGATTCTCCTCCCTCTCGTGCCCCCAGCTTCTTCACATGCTCGAGGAAGAAATATCCAGGGTTGGCCTTCCGTCCGGTGGCCATGCAATATAATGCCAGCAGGTCCGGACGAGTAATCGACTCGGGGCTCTTGGACCTGCCATGGATAGTACTGGTAAGGATCTTGTGGCAGATCCGAAGAGCGGTCGGAAGCCGTGAGCCCTTTACCCCTGAATGGTAATCCTCTCGGCCAGTGAGCAATCTCCACATGTCAACCGGAGTCCACTGATCAGGCCACTCGCATATGGCATCACGAAATTCCAGCTGATCAGTGCGGCTGAAAAATCCTGCCTGGACATTGAACTCGTCCAAAGTCAAGGAGCGGTACCCCTGATTCATCCAGAAGTCAACCGAGCAGACATCTTCCCCATAACTATTCGTCGACTCAGTAACACCGACGGAGGCCAGGAACTCCTTCGTGGCTGTCAAGTACAGCTGAGAAGGGGAATCAAGGAGAAATCCCCATCCTATGCTGCCGAAGTAACCCCTGACGTCATCCTCCAAGCCCACTGCTCGGAGAAGGTCAAAGTCGAGCGTCCTTGACGGCTCGAAGTTGAATGTCTCTATGAGCTCCAGCCGTTGCCTGTGTCGATCCGTCATTTCGCGTCGAGCTGGGGCTCTCTGTCTTTTTCGGGATGACTCTGCCATATCTGAGAAGCTGTCTAGGGTGCACTCACAAACAAAATATGCAGAGAATGAAGATTGATATGCAAAAATGAGAGGAGGGGAGACTTATTTATAGAGAAGTTTTCGCCAGTACGGCCGTATTGAATTCAATACGGCCGTATTGGCTTTACCGTTATTGTACAAATGTGGCAATCAATACGGCCCGTATTGAATGGAATACGGCTGTATTGAGCGTCAATACGCCCGTATTGTGTTTAATACGCCGTATTGAATACGAAACGTTGCTTCAACGTTCACCTTGATACGCCCGTATTAAACTCAATACGGGCGCATTGATTGATGATTTTTTTTTTTTTTTTTTTTTTTTTTTTGAGAAACAGAGAATAAGTGATCTTCCAGTACACCTATCATCTGTATGCATGTATGCAGTATATGATGCACCTAATTCTATTTGATTCATTTTTCAAAAGAATTAATCGATGCGTTCTTCTGTTTGGATTTTTGCCATTCCTCTAGACGAGCTGTGCTCTGCCGATTTCTGTTACCGAGGAATGATGCGTATTTGATTTTGGTGTCATCAACCAAATGATTCTTCCCTTTCTTTAGAAGATGTGTCAACCCTCCTATTGACCACTATATCTCCATGTTTCCACTAGATTATTCAAAAATCGTTAGGACAAGAGAGAAAAGAAGGAAATGATATATTTTCAAAAGTTTGTGTTTTAGAGGGGATTATTTTATTTTTGAAAAATGGATTTTGTAAGAATGGCTGGCCATTGGTAGGCTTATTGTGTTTAGGTTTGTTTGATTAAACACTTATGAAGTTAAGCACATCTTTGTTATTAATGATTGTGCTTTGACAACTTGGATAGCTTTTCTTGAGCCCCTTGTTGAATTCAATTGATGGTACCATCATGGATTTATTTTGTCTTTTCTGTTTGTCCTTATTTTTGCCTAAAACCCCCTTTTGTGGCGTTTTAGCGGACCTTTGTTTTTGTTCATTTTTGTAACCCTAACTTTTGCCTAGGTCACCCTTTTGTGGGATTCCTAGCGGGTCTTTTGCTCTTATTTTTGCGCAGTCCCCTTTTTGGGTTTCCTGCCGAGCTTATTATCTTTAGGATTTCTTTTATCCATGATGGCACTTATTGATGCCAAGAAAAGGTGCTCCAAGCTGTCATGCACACTTCCACATAAAAATGATGCGGGTTTATTGATTATTAAGACGATTTTAACCTCACTTATGTTCATTCAAACAGGGTTAAATAATGTGGTTTAGAATTTTATTGCGAGCAAGAAAAGAAGCAATAAGAAATAATAAAGAATGATTTTATCATAATCATGATGGAAACATGTGCCCTATCGAGGCTCGGGGGTCGGGCTGTCCCCGAGGAGTGATCTCTAATAGTCACTGAATTTACACATCCCTATTAGAAGGAAAAGGACACTTGATGACGACAGCTGGCCTTGACGTTTGTGAACCAGCCTTCCTAAAGATCTGGCTTAAAGAACATCGAGAAGGATCTTGATTCCTCTTCGTTCTTTGATCTTTAACATGGTTGTATCCTAATCCTTGTTTCCCCGGATTGTCCTTGATAATGGGTAGCTCCGGGATTCCTTGGGAGTTCTTGCCTAATCCTTGTCCTGGCAAGTATCCGTTCTTTGTGAGCATATGGGCTACCTTCTTCATTTCTCGGGGAAACGTTTCAACATTGGCGATTTCCAATGCTTGGAAGGCGGTTTCCAAAGCTTCCTCTGCTGCATCCACATAAGGTATGTTGGATGGCTTACTGATGAGTATGTCATCTTCAGCTTGCACGGTCACCAGTTTGTCACCCACGATGAACTTGATTTTCTGGTGGAGCGTAGAGGGTACAGCTTTCGCATCATGAATCCAAGGTCGGCCGAGGAGACAACTGTATGCAGGAGTAATGTCCATTATTTGAAATTCGACGTTAAAGATAGTGGGTCCGATTTGGATTGGAAGACTGACTTCTCCCACCACTTCTCTTTTAGAGCCGTCGAAAGCTCGAACGATCATGTCGCTTGGGCGCATTTGGACTCCCTTGATTGCCATCTGATCGAACGTTCTTTTTGGCATCACGTTCAAGGAAGATCCATTATCCACCAAGACCTTCGCGATGTGATACTCCTTGCACTTTACAGAGATGTGCAAGGGCTTGTTATGGTGCGGTCCCTCGGTGGGGATCTCTTCATCTGTGAAGGTGAGGTGATCATTAGCCGTGATGTGACTAACAATTCCCTCAAACTTGTCTTGGGAGATGGTATGCGACACATATGCCTCGTTCAAGACTTTCAACAGAGCTTGCCGATGCGGTTCGGAGCTTAGGATCAATGACAACAAAGTGATCTTTGCTGGTGTCTTGTGAAGTTGATCCACAATGGAGTACTCGCTTTGTTTGATGAATTTTAACAGCTCATCAGTCTCCTCCTCGGATTCTCTATCTTCCTCGGTTTTCTCCTTTTCCTTTCCTTTACTCTTGGGAGCTTTATCGTGCAGATCTTCGGGAGAGTAGATCCTGCCACTCCTAGTCATGCCCCCAAGTCCAGCGATGTTGGAGATATCGCTGTCGGCAGAAAAATGGACGTCGTATATCCATGGCACAGCCTTATTTGTTTTGTAGGGGAAAGGCCTTGGAGCGATGATCCTTAACGGTATCGGACCTTCCCTTTCGTCTGTCTTGATTACCAACAACGGAGTCGCCGCGTGCTTGCTTGGTGCAGTTGTTGGTTTGCATTTAATGACCAATGGCGTGCGGTCCATTCTGAACATACGCATCGATTATTTCTTTCTTTTTATTAATATTTATTATTAAATTACCGGGAGAGATAAATGCAAATGAATGACTATGAAATGCAAAGGCAATTGAGAGATTTCATAAATCACAAAACTTGATTTCATTGATCATAGAAAGTGTACAACTTATCATACAATGCTTTGAAGCAATTTTTTACAATATGAGAAAAGCCGATAAAAACCCACAGGCGGGTTCATTTTTCTTCTCCATTCGTCTTCGGCTTCCTCCACATGGCGTGCTATTGCTTCAACTTGCATATGGACGGCTTGGCTCATATAATCACTACTTTTCTGAGCGTCCTTCGCCTTTTGAATGTGATAGTTGATCATGGCCTGCAGTTCATTAAGCTCGTCTTCGGCCCGATCCTTCTCCTCTTGGAGTTTGGCCATTTGTGCCAATCCTTCCCTTTCCTTTTTGCGGAAGTCGGAAAGGTTTGCGGCTTGTCGTTGAGCAACTTCCCGCCATTGTTGTGCATCGGATCGGGTCAAAAGCAGATCGTCTTGCATGCCTTTGATCAACTGTGCCTGCCTTGCATGCTCGGTTTCAAGATGTGCTATTTTTGCATTGACATCTTGGAGTTGACTACTCGGTTCAACCTTTGGCATTTTGGATGCCCGAATAGCCTCCCCATTGAGGTTAGCACACTCATCCTTGAGCCGCTCTATCTCGTGGTCTTTCTTCTTGCATTGCCTTTGAAGACCATCAATAGTAAAACTGGATTCTTCATTTTTCTCTTCAAGAACTCTCATTTGAGCTCCCATAATTTCCAGCTTTTTGGTCAAGGCGTCGACTTGTTCTTGCAATGCCTTCCTTGTTGCTGTGGTTGCACAAGAAGTGGATGGTTGAGGCACCCCCCTCTTGCTCCTCCATTCCTCATAATCAATGGAGACGGATACCCGAGGCTTTCCAAGCTCGAGATCTCCCTCATAGGTTGGTCTCCCCCACGCTCTCATGACAGCGTGCATGTCTTTCTGATGCTCATAATCGAAAGAGAAACACAACCCTCCAAGCTCCTCTATAGTAGGAATGATCTGAGTCCTCATCAGTTGCCTCATAACCAATCTCAGTGAGTAGGCTATGCAACCTCTGAGGCCCATCAATGGTATGTTTGGGTGACTGCCGCATCTCATCAATACATTGCTTGGACGGAACCAAGGGCAAACCCACGTGAAGTGCTCAATACTCCACTGTTCCATCTCCTCCTTCCACTCAGAAGCATATCGGCGGCGTACGGGGATCTTCGAAAAACTTCTCAAAGGATCGGGCAAAGTCCCCATGTGACTAGAGGCATAAAAGTGTGTGATGCCCCACACATACAACAATGAGGTGCAGCATCGGACGATTTTTCCTTGCTTCTGTTGAGACAGATGAACAGAGAGCAAGGTGTCGGCAAGAATGGCAGGCACGGGACTCTTCATGTGTACGTCCCAAGCGAAGAAAGCGTCCATTGCAGCATGGTCCACTGTGTTAGCGTAAAAGGGGAAAAGGATCATCCCAAATACAGCTAACGCTAGAGTCTTGTTGAAAGCTAACCAATCTCCCTCACCAGCCAAGGAAGAAAGGTGGTCTTCAATCATAGCAAGCTTCCAACCTTTAATACTGCCGTTCCCCACTAAGGCAGCTGATCGTGATGGTAATTTGACCTGAGTGGCAACTCTCTCCACGGCCACATGGTTATCATGAAAGATATAGACCCCAGCTGATTTGGGCCATCGTAGCATGAGCTCGTACTCCTCGAGAGTAGGAACTAGGTCAAACTGGGGGAACTCGAAACAATGTAGATCGAGACTCCAAAAGTGGACCAATGCTCTCAGAAAAGATGGATCTACACAAATCTTCATCAAGTCGAGAACTCGTCCATAGGATTTTTCAAACTCCAAACGAGCCTCTCGTGGCATCAAGGTACAGAGGTGATCCAACCTCTCGGCCCGGTACAATAAGAAGTCCACTTTCTTTAATTGCCCTTGCACTCCCCTAGATCCCTCCATGATCTACAATAAAATGCATGATATGAGATGATGGAGATGAATATGCATGCATAGTGTTTATTTAACTAAGCATTATCATGTTTTTGGGATTTTCCTAACATGATGCATGATATTGCTTGGTTTGGGTAAATATCATTATTATTTTTTGATATTTTGTATCTTTTTGTATTTTTTGGGTGAAAAGGGAAACTACCTATATGAATGCAATGAAGGTAGACGTTAACACCATGTACTTAGAAGATCCTTATTCCTATTTATTATTATTTTTAAAAGAATAGGAATGTTGTATGTTTAAAGAAATGCAATGTATGCTCAAACAATTTCACATAAACAATGCACAAACAATTCACTCATCCACGAACAGTCACGAGCGAATCACGAGGTAGGGGTCTCCTGCAGAAAAGTGCATATTCAAGGAGGATCTAACTGTTCTCACTTGGTCAAAGGCCCCCAAGGTGCCCCCATTATAGGGACCCAATTCCTCTCGTCGTAGGTCGATGGAAAGCTCCAACGCACCGTCGGACTCAAGTTCATGGTTATCACCTTGAGTGATGTTTTCCGACAACGGTCTCGTAGGCTCCTATAGACCCATTCAACCGGCCGTACTAACATCCACTCCCTATGGATTACCACTCATGCCCCCGGGTATAGAGGGAACTGTTGTGTGCAAAGGTTTGTGTGCAATTTTTATTTCAAACAATTGCGGAAATTTAAACAAACAACAGTTATCTAAAGCCAAATATATAAAGCATGTTATCATACAAGCAAGGGGTAATGAAGTAATTTTTAACTATTATTTGTTAAAAACAATCTGTCACTAAATGGGACTGACTCTCGAGGCTTCCCCAGTGGAGTCGCCATCTGTCGCCACCGGCCCGAAACGGGCTTTCGGCATTCGCGAAGGATGGTTGGACTCGTCTATTTGTTTAAAAATGTGGATTGCTAGAATGACTTATTCTCAAACTGAGACCTCGTCAAACGAGCAATTTTATTAAAAGGCTCACCAATCCATATTAATCCCAAGCGGGACCCTCCATGGATTAGTGGTTTTCGTAAAAGGAGGGTTCGTGGAGTCGCCACCAATGTTTTACTCAAAACATTGGAAAAAGGGATAAGGCAATTGATTTTATAAATCAACTTTGGCCATTACAACCAGAGTTGGGTAAGGGAGTCGGTTACGCGTGGGGAAGGTGTTAGCACCCCACAGCGCCCCTTTCGGGTTCCCTATGACAGATTATTTTCTAAAATAACAACGTAAAATTACTAAATTACCCCTATTTATTATAAGCGATTATAAATTAACTATCTACATGATGACAGTTTAAATATGCACACAGAAAGCAGTAAAAGGAAGGATTTAAGAAGAAACCTCTTGAAGCGTGCTTTTATATATTGAGTAAAACTGGGAAGCTTTTTGGCGTTCCCTCGCTCTACAAGCTCGCTCGCTCCTTCCTAAAACTTTTAACTATGGAAATCCGGAGGATTTCCCTTCGACTAGGTTCGATCCTCAAGCAAAATGGCTCGGGGCTCAAGAACTTTGTCGGATCAACTCTCCGAGTGATTTCTAGGGCAGAACACTGCTCAAAAACCCCAGAATACTCAAGGAGAGGGTTAAAACTATCTGAAAAAAGTGTGGAATGACGTCCAATTGGCGTCATATTTATAGGGAATAGGCGCAATACGGCCTACAGAAGCAATACGGCCGTATTGAAATTTTTGAACTTCAATACGGTCGTATTGAGTTCAATACGGCCGTATTGAAATTCAGAAATTTCAATGCGCCCGTATTGAGTTCACTGCGGCTGTATTGAAGCTTCAATACGGCCGTATTGATTTCAGTACGGCCGTATTGAAGTTTTCAGAAACTTCAATACACCGTATTAAGTTCACTGCGGCCGTATTGAAGCTTCAATACGGCCGTATTAAGTTCAGTACGGCCGTATTGGGCTTCATTCCCTCCACTTCCTGATTTTGAGCTATTCTAAGACCTCTAGACCTACAGAGAACCCTCCTAGGGCCTTCCAGGAGTCCTTCTGGCTGATCTTCCTTCAGTCTTCGAGAGTCTTCAAGCTTTATTTCCGACCCGGACAATTTTAGGGGTCTACAATGTCGAATTCATTTCAGGTGTTACTTCTTGAACTTGAGGTTTTTGCAATTTTGCCTTCTAGCCTGTACCGGGTATGATATATTAATCTTTAGATCAGGTGTACCTAGACTATTTTAGGACACCTCCAACTTCTCCTTGTGAGTGTTCACTATGCATATTCCATGTATCTCTCAATATTACCTTAATGCCATATAGGTTTAGAGAAAAGAAAGGAAGGGGATGTATATATCTTTTTACAAAAGGTTTGTAAAAAGGGATTTTTCAAAAATTGGTTTTTAGAAGCATGGATGGCTAAGGTAGGCTTAGTGTTTAGGGTTGATAAACAAAACGTATTTGTTACAGGGAAGTTATTATCTTAGTGCTTAGCCTTTTCTTTGAAAGTTGAGTGATGACTTGGGGTTATGCTTTGATTGAATGATCCCCCCTGAGCTTCCTTTAGGTTTTCAACTCAGATTGCTTCTTTAGTGTCCTAACTTTTTGCCTAGGTCACTTGAGATGTGTTCCCTAATGGACATTTTTCTTTTGATCTTTACTTTTTCCTAGGTTACCCTTTTTTCTTGTAGGTCTCCTAGTAGACCTTGCCCTAATTTTTTGCCCAACCCCCTTGATGGGTTTCCTTTCGGGCTTTTGTTTTTGCAACATTCGTTTAGAGATATGAAATGCTCTTAATTTGATTTTATTAACCCCAGTCATGTTTGAATTATGTGATCATTCTTTTACCATGCTTGCCAACTTTAATGCATGTTAGGCTATTGTTTAAGTGACATCCTTATTCCGAATAGGCTTTGTTTATTGCAGATTAATGAGTGAGACTTAGAGAAAGTGTTTAAAGAGATAAAGGAAGTAAAATAGAGATAGTGTATGGCATTAAGAATAATATTTTGATTTACATATGCCCTTTTAATGTAGCTCGAGGGCTTGGGCATGCCCCGAGTTTGTGATTCATACATAGAGAAAAGAAGGGAGAATTCCTTTTAGAGAGGTTTGGTACAATTGAGCCTTCTTCTGATATTTGTACGCTAGAGCTTCAAAAACTCTTCATGCTAACGGAGATGTCTCAACTTTTCCTCCCTTAAAGATGTAGCTAACTCATATCTTAAACCCTGTCGCTTTATGTTGTCTCGAAAATCTAGTAGCTTGGTTATTCCTTGAACATCTCTACCCAACCCTTGTCTTGGCTGGTGCCCTTTTTTTGCCACTAAGCTCCCATTGCTGGAGACCTTATTAATGCGAGCAATCCATAGGTTTTCCTCCATTATATTACTGTTAGAGATGGTGAATGGCTTGCTGATGAGTAATTGTTCCTTAGCTTGAATCTACTGTCGACTTGCCATCCGCCACGAGCTTGACAAGGAGAGTACAACTTGCTTTTAATGCCTACACAAATTTTTCCTAAGGGGTGACTATAAAATGATAGTGGAGCTTGGAGTAGAACTTCCACAGGGTCTTACTTCTTAAAGGGGATACCTGAGCTGCCTTTCGATTTTTAACTCGAGTAGACATTACTTTTTCTTTTCTTTTCATTTTGTCCTTTCTTCCCTAAATTTTGCATAGGATGTATCCTATCAGGATTTTTGGCTCTTTTCTTTATCCTAATTTTTTCCTAGAATTCCCTTTATGGGTTTGCATTCTAGCGAGCTTTTAGCAATGCCTCCGATTATAATGTTTCTTCCCTATCTTGGACTTATCTTGGTTAGAAAGATCTATCCGCTCTGCCTTGTGTGTTTGAGAAGCTCATCCTCTTCTTCAGGTTCTTTTATTTCTTCTTTGGACTTCTCCTTCTCTTTGGATATTTTATCTTGTAGCTTACTAGGAGTGTGGATCCGTCCACTCCTAGTTATTCCTTCTATCTTGATGATATCGGATGGGTCTTCGATTGATGACGCCTTGATTTCGCAAACCCGTGACACAGCTTTATCCTTGTCATATGGGGAAAGACTTGACGTATTGATAGTTAAGTATTTTGACACTTCTTTCCAGTTACCCACTTGGATTGTAACTGGTTTAACCATTAAGCATGCCCCGCTATAGAGTGTGAGCTTGATTACCAGTGGCTTATTTTCCATGATTAATGCGCATAGGTCAATTCCCTTTTTATTCTTATTTATTCATATTCAAGGAAGGATATGTTCTAAATTAATGCAATGCAAAACGTAGAGAAATTTATGGATTCACAAATATCAGTCTTATTGATTTGTTTATCGATGAATGCTTAATGCTTTTTAACATATTTTGACAATATCCCAAAACTCTAAAGAAGCCACAAGGTGGATGATGTCTGTGCAAAACATGCCTTATCAATGCTTAAGTCTGCATTGTTTTTTCTTTCAAGACTTTCATCTTAGTGGACTCGTAATTTGCCCCAAAAAAATTTTATGAATAAAATATTTTTTCTCAAAGTAGGCCTTTTACAAATAGTGCATATTAGATTCTAAGAGAGTTTGTTTCAACAAACATATCAAAGTAAAGGTCCAACCATAGTATTTTCAAAATCGATTTAGGCCTTTCTTTAGAGCGCAAGTAATGTCGTATATTAGAGTATTCACTTTTCTTAAGTTTCTATACATGTTGCTACCAAATTCTTCTACAAATAATAAAATAAAATGAATGGGAATTAATGAGCTAGTCTAAAATGCATGTGATGGTGTGTTTTTTTTTTTTTTTTTTTTGCCTAAACTTTATCATGTTTCCATTATCTAAAGGGAGATGATGCTTGATAAAGATAAAGATTTCTTTTATTCATTTTTTTTAAATAATAAATTATCTATATGATGTTAATGGAATGATGACCTAAGATTGTACAAAAGGGTATTAATTCCTTTATTTTTTATTATTTTTTGTTTGCTTAAAATTCCAATCCACTCCTATTAAAAACAAATAATGTAAACAAGCAAATGCACACACACATGCTCAATCAATGTACACCCACGACCAGTCACGTTCAAATCCATGGGTTGGGGTCCCTGTCAAAAAAAGTGCGTTGTATAGGACAATTCTAACTATTCTCACTAGTCTTTAAAGACACCCAAGGTGCCCCCATTATAGGGACCTAGTACCTCTGTCACCATCACCTGGCAAACTCTAAGGTCTAATGCAGTATTTCTGGCTAGAGTAATCGGTTATTACCTTGAGTGTGATTCTGACAAGACTCGCAAGCTCGAGGCCATTCTTGGGTCGATTGTACATCAACCACTCCCCATGTTTACACGCTCATGTCCCCGGGTATAGAGAGAATTGTTGTGTTCAAAGGTTTGTGTGCAATTGTTTATCTCAAACAGGTGCGGAATTTAAACAAACATGCAGATATCAAAGCCAAACAAATAAAAACAAACAAAGTAAATGGGAAAAGATATTTGAACTATTATACTTATCTTTCCAATTTCATCATTTATTGGGCCTGACCCTCTTTAAGCTTCCCTAGTGGAGTTGCCATCTGTCGGAACCTGAAAAATTCTGATCTTGCCCACAGATGATTTGGACTTCTGTTTAAAAATCTCATCAGTTAGGGAATGCCTAGAAACCAGGCTAATCCCAAATCAATGGTTTTTGAAAAGGTTCAAAGGAGTCACCATCGATGTTTTACTCAACATCAGAAAAGGAAAAGATTTTTAAAATTACCAAAATGGCCTTCATAGGAAGAATTGGGTTCGGGAGTTGGATACATGTAGGAAAGGTATTAGGCACCCTATAACGCCCTAAATCGGTACCCTATGATGAAATTAGCCTAATAAAGAATAAAAGTTTGAATATTTAATCCTCTTTATTAATGATTATTTACATATTAATTTGACATGTTTGAGACTAATATATCTACATGATTAGTTTTTATTATGGAAATACAATACGAATAAAAACGGTAAAGAAGAAGAAAAGAATTTGGTGAAAATACCTCTGAAACAAGCTTTATAAAAATCCTTCAATGGTGATTTGTAGGCGTGTTTTGATAGCCTTTCTGATGGAGACCTCCTTTCCATGAATGATTTTGGCTCTTTGAAGAAGGTCACCTTGCCTAAAGATCTAGGCTCACCAAAGGTCAAGAAATGGGACGTTTAAGGTGGAAAAGGGAATTTGGGCGTGAGAGAGTAAAAGTGGGAGGAAGTGTATGGTTGCTCAAGATAGGTTGGCTCACTCCAAGATGAAGATGGAGGCCACTCTAGGGTTTCACTCTCCAAGGGTGGAGAATGAAGTAGGTTAGCCGAATTAACCTAGTGACTAAGGATGGGATTTTGAGGCATAAAATGCTCACTCAATATCATATAATCCAAAGTATTTACAAGGTGTGGTGCCTTGGGTATTTATAGGAGTGGGAGGCATCTAGGGTTGCATTTACGGTGCCTTGGCCGAAATTCACCTTTCCAAATGCACACCAAATGAAACCTAAATTAACCCTAGATGCAACTTGGTGGTCAAGGATGGAATCTTTGGGTTTAGTTCGGCTACATCTAGGTGCATGATAAGACCATGCAACCTTTGGTCCAAAGCTACCAAAAAAAATGCGTCACCCTCCTAATTAAAACCCTAGCCCAAAAATTAAAAACTTATTATCTAAAGCACCCCTTAATACAAGGGTAAAATGGGAAATACAAAAGAAAATAAATCATATGACTAAGATACCCCAAAATACAAGGGTCAAATTGGAAATACAAGTAAAATAAATTTTGACTAAAATACCCGAATGTACAAGGGTAAAATTGGAATAAAGCAATAAAATTTTATATTACTCAAATTGGGACTAGGAGATGGATCCTTACATGATATCTCTTTATCTTCCTCCATTCTCCTAGCCATGAACCATGTGATGGGTCTCACATGAAGCACCAAGGATGGTCCTCCATAACTTTCTCACTAACAAATATCCTCACAATCTCAAGAAATACAAAAGGGAGAGAGAAAAAGAGAGAGAGAGAGGGAGAATTTCTAAGCTATACAGTCTAAAGTAGGCAATTTTTTTTATCTTACTTCGATCCCCTTGCACTGTGCACAAGACACCTATTTATAGGCATCAGATCTGATTGGAACAACCATTCTGGTTACCAGAATAGGTTGTTCTAGTAGTCTATTATGGCCAAAATTTGAATTTGGAACGACATGTTATGAAATCGGAATGATCCATTCCAAATTCTTATTTTACTCATCACAACCTGGGTCAAAATGGCCCATTCTAACCTAGGTTTTTAAGCCTTTTTGATGATTTGGAACGACTCGTTTTGAGCTCCTATTTCAGCCTTTTGTTCTTTTGGGCCCTCTAATGCTGTTATGGTCTATTCAAGTATCATATTAGGCCTTCAAAGTCTTCTTGTTTTGTCTTGGATACCCCAGACAAAATTAGGTGTCTATAATCAACAATATAGCTTTACCTTTCACCTTATGAAGATAATGATCAACGTAATTGTTGAAGAACTTTCTTGACATTGCTACAAAGGTCAAAGAACCTCTTCTTCTAGAGTGAAATGTGTTACAATGAGTGTTTTCATAAATGATATCACAAAGATTCAAAATTTCTTTGTCCAAGGTGTGAAAAATGATATATATGAGTTTTCTCACTAATATAATCAATTATTTACATTGATAATTAATTATTTTGTTCTTAGCAATTCTGGAAATCAACCAAGAACAATATAATTGATTATTTTGAGCAATAATCTAATTTTCCAGAATTTGGTTTTTGAAATAATCGATTACTTTGCTAAATAATCAATTATTATAGCAACTGCTCCTCAGGTAACTGAAAAACAGAGCAAAAGAAATCTATTTTAACGTATATCTAACTCATCAATCATCATCTAGATAGAGATAAAATGTTAAGTTACTTACCGAGCACAAAACACACAAGCAACAAAGCTTAAAACTAAACAAAACAGGATACAACTTGCACTTTTATTTATTAAGAGGCTCAAAACACAAAGTAAACTACATGTGTCACTCTTATCTCTCAACAGGATCATTTGTGATCATCAAAACTAACTAGGATCATGTCTTCATCTTGAGCTTGATTGATCGAGGTCGTACCCGGTCAAATAAAAGTAGTTAAATGTAATACTAGGAAGCATTCCAAGGTTGTCTCCCAAGGACCATTTGCCTCTTTCAAAGGTTCACACACGAAGTGAGGGGTGTTTTGGTTTAGATTTATCAAGGTTTAAAACACAATAAAACGCAAGTAAAATAGTAAGTAAAGCAAGTTAACTCCTTGTTCAGATTGTAACTCTCTTATCCCTGGTTCACAAGAGATTACTCTGTCAACAAATTAATCCTTGTTCCATCTGAGTTAACCAACTAAGCGAAGATTAACTCAAGACTTCTCTACACAAATTAAGCAAATGAGTACAACATTGAACCTCTCCACAGGATTAAGCAAACTGTGGCATTAATACAGAGATGTAATGAAGAAGAACCAAGTAGAACAGAGATATACAAAAAGAACCCAACCTCAAACAGAGATTACAATCCACAACAAGGAGCCAACCCCAGGGGTTTTAGCCTTCCATTAAAACAGAAACAGAAACAGAAATGAAAACAGGAATGTAAGGAAGAAGGAGAAAAAGAAATGAATAATCTGTTTTTCTCAAATGTAAAGGTTCAGTTTCTTCATACAACCAGAGACGAAATGGAAGAAAAACATGAAAGAAAGAGTTCCATAATAAGGAAAACGTAAAGGAGAAAGAAAAAAAAACGTGGTCACATCAAGTCTGCCCAAGTTAGTGGCTGCATGGTCAGTCCTAAGACCTAAAAGAAACCCTAAAACAAAAGTGGGCCTCCTCCTCATGTGTTTGGCCAAAACATGAATAAAACAAGGTTAAAAAAAATGTAAACATGTTGCTGATGTGACGTTGATGTGGTGGGTTGGTGCTGACATGGCGCTGATGTGGCACTTTATCTCCTGAAGTCCAAAAATAATATCCAAGCCCAAAAATGCTCCACAATTAACCTGAAAATAATTGATAAACAAAAATTAGACCAAGTGAATCGGAATTAATTAAAATTCGAATTACTGGCCCAATGAAGCCCAAATAGTAAAATTGTACAGTTAAGAAGCGATTAAGCCCAAATCAACAATTAAAATAAGTACAAAAAGATAAATAAATAAGGGAAAATAATGACTCATCAAATTCCCCTACACTTAGCCTTTTGCACTCCTAGGCAAAATCATGAAGTAGAGCAATGGATAAACCCAGAACAACAAAGAGAGCCACATGGAGAAAAAAAAAACAAAAATAGCAACACACAAATAGACAGTTACATACTCCTCATTGAATCCTGGGGAAGGAGAGGAATAGACAACATGCAATACACAAAAAGCCAAAGAAACCAAATGCCTATGAACATCATCCAAGTATTTCTAAACATGGCAAAAGAATCAGTCAGTTCAAGAGGTGAATCAAAAGCAACAGAACCTCACAAGATATGCACTGTATCATTGTATCTCTCAAGTGTCTAGGCTACTGTATACTCTCAGAGCACTCATGAAAAACAAGCAACAAATAGACTTGGCAAACCTCTAAAATCAACTCCCAACACATATGCACATAAGGATCAAAAGGTCTTTTTAGGGTTGTAATGAGGCCAAGGATAGGGTAGAGGATAATATATGGGATAAGTAACTACAAACCAGAGGAACCAGAGGAGAAATGGGAAATAAGTCAAGAATAAGCATAAGAAGCAAACCCAAAAACCTCTAATGACCTCTACAATAATCAATCATCTTTCCTTTGCCTCAAACAACTTCTCTTTTTCATTTTTTTTTTATTTTTTCTTAAGATTGTGAACAGTACACACGAAATTTTGAGATGAGATAAGATAAGATGCGCAAAGAAGTAAAATGTACAGCATGAGGAACCAACTAGCCAATATATATCATCCAATGAAAACATACAAACACCCTCACACTTATTCAAGAACTTATTCCCAAAACAATTCCAAAGCTCCAAAACTCCCTAAGGTTAACGTAATCATGGTTTTTCACTTAAGGCTTGTATTGAGCTTCAAACAAAGAAGGGGAAATAGGCTCAGTAAGGGTTATCAGAGGAGTTAATTCAAGGTAGGCTTATTTGGCTAGAGGCTTATCAGAATCAAAATGCCTTAATCCTTTCCAAACATGCATGTGGACCAAGAAATATCAAACCGAGTCTAGCCAAGGATATTGTGCAAGCAATCAAGAGGCAAAACACATAACAAAGAACAGAGAGCGGCTCAAAACCTCACGTAGGGTAAATCTGTCACATTCAATTCAACCTCTCAAACCTCATAATCAACTTGTCAAGCAGAGAAAGACAGGGATTTCAATCCATAGAATATCAAGTAACTCATATCCAAGAGTGAAGCAAGTGTCTACAAACTATCAAAACCTAGAAATCAAAAAGAAACAATCAATAGAATTGGACATGTGCAACAAAAGTAAAGAAGGAGAGAGGGAAAGAAAACTCCCTAAGTCATGGTGGTGGGAGAGAGGTGGGGTCGAGCAGAGACATCTCCTCTTCAACTGCATTCAATAGGGAAGGATTGTTGAGGAAAACCTTTAGACGGTGCCCATTAACTTTGAAGCTCTTATCTGAGGATTCACTTTTGATCTCAACTGTACCATATGGAAAAACGTTAGTAACAACAAAAGGTCCAATCCACTTAGAACGCAACATACCACCCATGAGGCCAAGCCTTGAATTATACAATAAAAATTTTTCCCCAACCGTGAAGTCCTTTCAAGCTATCAAACTATTATGGAACTTCTTGGTTTTCTCCTTATAGAACTTAGAGTTCTCATAGGCTTCCAATCGGATCTCATTAAGCTCACTCAATTGCAACTTTCTTTCCTCTCTAGCCTGATCAATATGTTGAGCTTAGGAGAGCTGAAGACTTAAAGAGTTTTGATGATCACAACAAGTGTACAACAACAACTTGGAACACAAAAACAAAGTCAAAGAAGAGTCAAGGAAATGCTTTGAAATGGAGCTATGTAATAGAACTTAGGAAATAAATTGTTGTGAATGAATTTTTGTATTGTGTGTGCTAAGTGTGCTTTGTGCATAAGCAAAACTTATCTGAATCAAGTAGGGAGTAGATGATGATGAGTTAAAAACATTGGAGAGTTATTTTGAGGCTTAAAATGAAGTTTTAAGAATTAACTCAAAATAATCGATTATTGTTAAATATAATCGATTATTTCAACAAATAGGCTAAGTGGAATGCCTTGCTGTAATAATCGATTATTTGCCAAAATAATCGATTATTTCAGGAACAACTCTCTGGAATAATCGATTATCCAGCTAAATAATCGATTATATTGTTCTTGGTTGATTTCCAGAAAATCTGAAGAACAAAATAATCGATTATTCTTTAAAATAATCGATTATCTGTGTCTGAAACTTTTATAAATAGTTTGAACTTTGAGAAACTTCAGACAATGAGTTAGAACTGATAATCAATTTGTGAAAAACGTTTTTGTGAGTCTTTGTGACATCTTGGAGAGTTTTCTTTGTGAAATCCAAGAGTGAAAACGTTTGTGAAAAGCTTTGGTAGAAGATCGTCATCATCATATTCTTGAAAAAGGAAGATAAGGATTTGTTCAAGAATTCCAGGTGAATTCGTTCCTTTTATTCTTTGTGAATCTTTGTGAAAAATCTTGAGAAGGGTTTCTCAAGTAATAAGGTTTCTTGTAGTGGGTTCTACAAGGGGTGCTTTCTTGGGGTCAAGAAAGTGATTATCTTTTTGTGTTGAAGTATATGCATGTGTGTGTGCTTGTAAACCTTCTTGCTTAAAGATAGTGGAACAAATCTTAATCAGGTGGTGATTAAGGACTGGATGTAGGTCACATGTGGAGTGGCTGAACCAATATAAAAGACTTGTGCAATCTTCTTCAACCTTATCTTTTACTTTGTGTAATTTCTTGGGTGAACTTTAAAGAAGATAAAACTTGATTAACAAGTGTATGTGAATCTTGATGGTTTAAATCTGTAATTGAACAATATTGTTGAACCTCATTATGTTGTAATCAAGTGAGCACATTGCATTCATATTTTCATAACAAGTCTTTAGGAGGGCTTCATTTGGAAATTCTGTCATAGAAAAGTTTTGATTGAAATTAAGATCCAAAATACTCTGATAAATTTTTAAAAGGGTCATTGAATCCAATTCACCCCCCTCTTGGATTGTGCCATTCTTTTCTATCACAATAGAGAAGTTGCAGGTCTTCACAGCCTAGTAGGCTTGGTGCTCTATCTCCACAGGAAGATGACATGCTTTGCCAAAGACAACCCGATAAGGAGACATCCCTATGGGTGCTTTGTAAGCAGTCCCATGTGCCTAGAGAGCATCCTCCAGCCTGCTACTCCAATCTTTCCTGTTGGGCTGCACAATCTTCTCCAAGATCCTCTTTATCTCCCTATTTGAAATCTAGGCTTGCCTATTAGTCTGGGGGTGGTAGGGTGTAGAGATTCTATGAACAACCCCATACTTCTTGAGCAAGGCCTGCATGGATCTGTTACAAAAACGGGTGCCCTGATCACTAACAATAGCTCTGGGTACTCCAAACCTGCAAAATATGTTAGATCTAACAAAATCCACAACAACCCGAGCATCATTAGTTCTGGTGGCTTTGGCTTCCACCCATTTTGAAACATAATCAACAACCAAGAGAATATATGAAAAACCAAAAGAAATAGGAAAATGACCCATGAAATCTATACCCCAAACATCAAAGACCTCACAGAATAACATGGGTTGCTGAGTGATGTATGGAAAACCGCAAGTGTACGGTTGTCGTCAAGTAATAAATATCGAATCACAGGGACTACGTGTTTGACCTAGAATTACTAGTATTTTAATTTGAATTTTAAAACAGATTGAATTTTTGTTTTGAGATGATAAGATCAGATTTGATGGTAAAAGAGATAGTAATGCAATTAATGAATAAGATAAAACTTTAAGATAAGATAAGGAGATTTCCGGGAATCTAGGGTTCGCACAAAGAGTTCCAACAATATTGAATTATTATTTTCATTAATTAATTCTATTCCATCTTGAAGGTAGTCTTAACCTAATTTAATCCTTGCACCTTCTCAGGCTACGAGGACGTGTTTAATTAAAATTAATCTCTACTCTCGTGATAATTACGTTCAATTAAACCCATTAAGATCTTTGTTAATCTATTGCTCCTCGAAAGCTTAAATCAACTCTCGTGATTTAACACTCAAGTCTGTTCCTTTAGGTTCCGATAATTAGGTTCTCCTCTCAGTTCATCCCTAATTATCTATGATTATAAAAATTAAGATTAATTGTTTATCATAATTATAATCAAGTTCTCCTCTCAGTTCATCCTTAATTAATGTTATTATGAAAACAATAATATTAAAGTTCATATATAAAATATAAAAGAACAGATCAAGAATTGGAATAAAATTAAGAAACTGAATAATGCATTAATAAAGAGGTTCTCAGAGGCTAAGCCCTGATCCCAGAAAAAGGGAAACTACTCACAGGAGTTCATAGTAGTTCTCCAAGAAAAGAAGAATAAAAGAAAAGCAAACCTTAGAGTCGATGGCACAGGCGCCCAACCTTCTCCAAGTGTCAAAAACTAAAAAAAACTGTCTCCGAAACAAAAGTCCTGTTCTAGGCTAACCTCATCTAATTTATAACCTAAAAGGGTAAAAAGGTAAAACTACCAAGATAAAAATTACAAAAATAAAAATAAAACATAAAACTTAAAAAGCTGGGACGCAAAGTGAATCACGGCCGTGACTGAGAATCACGACCGTGATCTTCTCTGGAGCACATTCATTCACCAAATCGACGCGAAGTGAATCACGGCCGTGACTGAGAATCACGACCGTGATCTTCTCTGGAGCACATCTATGAAGGGTCAGTGGCGTTCACGGGTGTGATTGGGAGTCACGGCCGTGATTTTCTCTGGTGAATCACGGGCGTGATTTAGAATCACGGCCGTGATTTTCCCTGTAGCTCAGCATTTCCTCTTTAAGTCTTAAATCTTGATCCTGCTCAGAGAAAACACAACACATACCAAGAAAAGCATAAAATAGGAAAATGATATAAAAATTTATTAAAAACATGAAAGATATGCATGATTATGCTATGAATTCTTGTGAATTAAAGTGCTAAAATACGAGTAAAATACACAACATCAAATAACCCCAAACTTGAACTTTTGTTTGTCCTCAAACAATAATTAGCACTTTGAAAAAAAAAATCATCAAGAATTAACTGAGCATTTAAAATCTTCACTCTTAGTCTCACAAGGTCCAATTAGAATCTTAATCTTTCATTACTAGCGCCAACTCTTAGTTTCTAAGAGTTTCATGATGTCAAATCTTGTAAAGCTCATTAGTCAAACGAAGATAATTTAACAGAAATAATTTTTCAATGCTTGTGACACAAATAGGGGTAATATTTTTATTTTTGTTTTTGTCTCACCTAAAACATTTCCCCAGTAGCCAATCAGTGTAGAGAGGATGATAATTTCAAGAACACGTAGCCTCAAAGGGGGTCTAGCTATTTTACTAAACAATTCCCCAGTAGCTAATTAATTCCCTTAGTTTTCTAAGGTTAAGAATATTCTCCCTCTAACCTATGACCTCAAAGGGATGCTAGGTGATTTTTTTTTTTTTTTTTTTTTATTACCCCCCAAAAGCTTTTAAGCACGAATTAAAAAGAATTTATCTTCAAGAGACTATTTTTATAATTCTCGATCATTTCAAGCCTCAATACTAAGAACCAAGTGCTAGCCACAAAACCAGCTAATTTTTCAACCTTTTGTTCTGAGACTTCAAGATTCAATTCATCACATTCAGTGTTTTCAAAGACGAACAATTTCATTAAAAATATTTACTTTTCAAACACAAATTCAAGCTGGGATTAACTGAATATGTATATATGCATGATTTTTTTTTTTAATTTTTAATTTTTAATTTTTTTTACTTTGCATGAATGAATGAAATGCGTACATCCTCCTAACCCCAAACTTAAAGATTTGCTTGTCCCGAAGCAAAGAGCTAATGAATGCATGATAGATTATTTTGACAAAATTATAAAATGCATGAATATGCAACCAACCCACAACAGAAAGGAATGCTTGTCCCTAAGCATCAGAGTAAAATAAGGAATAAGAAAGATCTCACTGTGGTGGAAAATCATCTGGATACCGTTGAATGTGCTATTGATACATTTGATCAACCATGTAATTATAATGCTGCTGGCGTTCATCCATTTGTTTCAGCCGGTTATCCATTGATTGAATAGCTGCCAGGATAGCAGCATTGTCCACCTCAGGTCCAGGATGTAGAGGGGGTTGTTCAGGAGCTGCTTCCTCATCTGCAGGAGCCGCTTCCTCAGCTGCTGGAGGTAGGTCCTCTAATGGCTCCAGTGGAAACTGCCGTGTAGCCCGGTTCTTCACGGTGTATGTTGGATTTGGTAACTGGTGGTGCACTCCCGACTGGGTTACTACAAAGTAGTATTTATCATCTTCATCTTTCGCAATGCAGTTCATAGAAGAGCAGGTAGCAAAATTAATAGTACGGCTTCCAGGGAGTGGTTCTAACTGGTCCAGCCAAGCGTGATAGCCAAGGTGTTTGGCTATAGTGGTAATGAGGCCGCCATTCACAATCGCACCGTGGCTGGTATTGGAAATACTCTGGAACTGTCGTGCCAAATGACTGCCAGAATCAATAGGCTCCTCTCTGTTTTCCATCATAGCCCATAAAAGTAAAAGGTCGCTCAAACGAACCTTTCCTTCAGAATCACCTCGGGCCAAAATAGTAGAGGCAATAAAGCGGTGCATAATACGGATGGCGGGATGGCGGAAAGCAGAGGAATTACATTTTCCAGCGACCCAATTACTTGTACCTGTCAAACTATACCAAAAAGAACCAGGGTTGAAAGAACTTGGGGTTCTCGTGCTCCCTCCAGTGAGAAATCCAAAAATATTATTGAACTGAGCCAGGGTTAATTCGTGTTCTTGGTTAAACATACGGAAAGAAATCAAACCTTCAGAACAATTTGGCCCAGATAATATTTCCGTGTGGAGAGAGCTCAAGAACTCAAGAACTAGTCGAGGATAAACAACATCATTATGCATGGTAGCAAAGGTTGTCCACCCAATGTTAGTTAACATGAAATTGATATCAGCACGTAAACCCAACTTACGAATAAATGGGAAGTCGAGATACCTGGTAGGATGGATAGTGCGGAAGCGTAATACCTCGTTCCGCTCACGCTGTTCATCGTTCCGATAGAACCTCGGAGGAAGGTGCAGAATTTCACTTGCTTCTTCCTCGTAACTGTGGGTATCGGAAGCGGTGGAGGACGAACCAACGGTACGGGTGCGCTTGGGAGCCATGGATGAACGGAAGGAGTGAATGTGGGAGGAAGAGGGAAGAAGAGGAAGAAGAAGTGAGAAGCTAGGGTTTGGGAGAGAAGAAAAGAGAGAATGGGCAGAGTTCGTAAGTTTGAGAGAAGTGAGAATGTAAAAGGAGGGGGAAAAATATATAAGGGAAAGGGGAATTTCAAAAATCACGGGTTGTATCTGTTGAGCCTCAGCAGGGAATCACGGGCGTGATTGGAAATCACGGCCGTGATTCTCTCTGGAGTTTTCCAAAAAATTTTCCAGAGAAGATCACGCCCGTGATTTAGAGTCACGGTCGTGATTCTCTCTGGAGTTTTCCAAAAAATTTTCCAGAGAAGATCACGCCCGTGATTTAGAATCACGGTCGTGATTCTCTCTGGAACTCTGAAATTTTTTTTTATTTTTTATTTTTTATTTTTTATTTATTTTTTATTTTTTTTTCATGATGCTTGAGTAGGTTCCTGAAGAACCATAGAGTATAATTTTTCTAAGTGTTCCCCATGGAAATATAACTTCAATCTCTGTGCATTGACCTTGAATATGTCGCCTTTATCGTTTCTGATTTCTACAGCTCCATAGGGATATACTTTTTGAACTGTAAAAGGCCCTGACCATCTTGACTTCAATTTTCCAGGAAACAATCTGAGTCTGGAATTAAATAATAGCACCGAGTCCCCTTGCTTGAATTCTCTTCTGTGTATATACTTGTCATGCCACCTCTTTGTTCTTTCTTTGTAAATCTTAGCATTTTCATATGAGTCTAATCTGATTTCATCAAGCTCATTGAGTTCCAATTTCCTTTTTTCTCCAGCATCCTTTAGGTCATAGTTGAAGTATTTTATTGCCCACAAAGCCTTGTGTTCTAGCTCTACAGGAAGATGGCAAGATTTGCCATAAATCAGCCTAAATGGAGACATGCCAATAGGTGTTTTGTAAGCAGTCCTGTAGGCCCAAAGAGCTTCATCTAATCTTAAAGACCAGTCCTTTCTTGTTGTAGATACAGTCTTCTCAAGAATCTTTTTGATTTCTCTGTTGGATATTTCTACCTGTCCACTTGTTTGAGGGTGATAAGGTGTACCAACCTTGTGAGTGACTCCATACTTTTTTAAGAGAGATTCAAACTTTCTTTCAATAAAATGTGAGCCTCCATCACTGATCACAGCTCTTGGGACCCCAAATCTTGGAAATATAATTCTTTTGAAGAGTTTAATGACAGTATTTGAATCACTCGTTTGAGCGGGAATCGCTTTTACCCACTTGGACACATAATCAACTGCAACTAATATGAACTTGTAACCTTTAGAACTTGGGAATGGTCCCATGTAATCTACTCCCCATACATCAAAAATTTCTACTTCTAAAATCCCATTTAATGGCATTTCATGTTTCCTGGATATATTCCCTGATCTTTGGCATTGGTCACAAGAATTTACCATCTTCCAAGTATCCTTAAATAAGTTTGGCCAGTAAAAACCAGATTGTAGAATTTTAGCTGCAGTTTTTGACGTACTAGCATGCCCTCCATATGCGGAAGAATGACATGAGTGAATGATGTGAGGAGCTGCTTCTTCTGAGATACACCTTTTGTAGATACCATCTCTACACCTCTTATATAGGTAAGGTTCATCCCAAATAAAGCTGTTAAGGTCACTAAAGAATTTCTTCTTTTGTTGATAATTAAAGTCTTCAGGAAGGACTCCACATGCTAAGTAATTCGCATAATCTGCATATCAGGGACTGTTTTTCACAACAACTGCTAAAAGCTTTTCGTCTGGGAAGCTGTCATTAATAGGGAGTTCCTCCTTTGTTGCTTGGTCTTGTGGAAGTCGAGAGAGATGATCAGCTACTACATTTTCTACTCCCTTTCTGTCCACAATCTCTAAATCAAATTCTTGTAAAAGGAGAATCCATCTGAGGAGCCTAGGTTTAGCATCCTTTTTATTAAAAAGATACTTTAGGGCAGAGTGATCTGTGTAAACAATAACCTTAGACCCGACAAGATAAGATCTGAACTTTTCAAAAGCATAGACGACTGCTAACAATTCTTTTTCTGTTGTTGCATAATTGGCTTGGGCTTCATCAAGAGTCTTGCTGGCATAGTATATAGCATGAACCTTCTTGTCCTTTCTTTGTCCCAATACAGCTCTTATAGCATAGTCACTTGCATCACACATGATTTCAAAAGGAAGGCTCCAGTCAGGAGTTTGCAGAATAGGAGCTGTAGTGAGAGCTTCTTTCAACCTGTAGAATGCATTCTTACAAGAAACATCAAAGTTAAAAGGTACCTCTTTCACAAGTAGATTAGATAATGGTTTAGAGATTTTTGAAAAATCTTTAATAAACCTTCGGTAGAAACCGGCATGCCCTAAGAAACTTCTAACACCTTTAACATCAATTGGAAGAGGCAATTTATCAATTACTTCTATTTTTGCTCTATCTACCTCAATTCCTCTCCCAGATATTAGGTGTCCTAAGACAATTCGTTCTTGTACCATAAAATGACATTTTTCCCAATTTAAGACTAAATTCACTTCAGAGCAACGCTGCAATACTTTAGTTAGATTTAATAGACAGTCATCAAAGGAAATACCATAAACTGAAAAGTCATCCATGAAAACTTCCATCTCTTTTTTTAATAAATCACTAAAGATTGCAGTCATACATCTTTGAAAGGTAGCAGGTGCATTACATAGGCCAAAAGGCATTCTCCTATAAGCAAAAGTACCATAGGGACATGTAAAAGTAGTTTTCTCTTGGTCTAATGGATGAATAGGGATTTGATGAAAACCGGAGTATCCGTCCAAATAACAAAAGTATGAATGCATTGCTAACCTTTCAAGCATTTGATCAATAAAAGGTAAGGGAAAGTGATCCTTTCTAGTGGCATTATTTAATTTTCTATAATCAACACACATACGCCACCCAGTCACAGTTCTTGTGGGAATTAATTCATTATTATCATTTTTAACTACTGTCATCCCACCTTTCTTAGGAACCACATGAACTGGACTTACCCAAGGACTATCAGATATAGCATAAATTACCTTAGCATCCAATAATTTCAAAATTTCTTTCTTTACCTCTTCTTTCATCTTGGGATTTAGTCTTCTTTGAGCTTCAACAGAAGGTTTGGATCCTTCCTCCAAGAAGATGCGATGCATACAAAATGAAGAACTAATTCCCTTTATATCAGCCATAGTATATCCAATAACTTTTCTAAATTTTCTCAACTCATTGAGAAGTTTTTCAGTTTCTTTTGCATTTAAAGCTGAATTTACTATGACTGGATAAGTGGAATTAGCCCCCAAAAACTCATACCTTAAAGATGAAGGAAGTGGTTTAAGTTCTAACTTTGGAGAGTTTTCTTCTTGCCAATCTGTTGAAGACTCAAGAAGACTTTCTACTAGAGGATCTTTTTCTTTACACGGGGGACTTGAATCGATCAAGCAAGCATAATTAGGTTGAATCCCCTCAAGATCTATGTGCTTTCCTCCAACTAGAAAATTCTCCAAGGGATCCCTCAAAATAGATCTCATGACTTCTTCCTCCATGTCTTTAGGCAATATATCAACCCTGCAGCAAATATTTTCAAGAGAAGGTTGTCTAACAGATTTAGCAATATTAAATTCCATTGTTTCATCATTAATGGATAAGGACAATTTTCCATGTTTGACATCTACTATCACGCCTGCTGTAGCCAAAAATGGTCTACCTAGTATGATTGGTATTTGTTTGTCCTCTTCCATTTCTAAAACAACAAAATCTCCCGGAATTAAAAATTTACCTATCTTAACTGGAACATCTTCTAAAATTCCTATGGGATATTTTATAGATCTATCTGCTAACTGGATTGACATTGCTGTAGGCTTTAATTCTCCCATATCTAATTTCTTGCAAATTGATAAAGGCATTAAACTGATACTTGCCCCAAGGTCACATAAGGCTTTTTCAAACCTTAGATTTCCAATGAGACAAGGTATAGAGAAACTACCAGGATCCTTAAGTTTTTTGGGCAAATTATGATGGATCAATGTAACAGTCTCTCTATCATCCAATTTCCTTCGGTTAGCTAAAAGATCCTTAAGAAATTTAGCATATGTAGGCATCTGTTGTAGAGCTTCTACAAATGGAATGTTTACATACACTTGTTTGATCATATTTAAAAAATTTTCAAATTGTCTATCAAGTTTAGTCCTTGCTAACCTTTGAGGAAAAGGAATTGGAGGGTGATAAACAGTTTGAGGCTTTGATGAAGATACTTTTTCTTTTTCTAATCTCTCTTTTTCAGGTTTTTCAACCATAGGAGAAGCGTCTTCATCAATCTCAATATTATCATTTTGATTAGACACAGGTCCGTCTAATTTCTTCCCACTCCTTAAAGTAACAGCATTAACATTTTCAGCTGGGTTTGCAACTGTTTTACCTGGGAACTTACCTGGAGAATTGTTTGAACTAGGCATCAACTGTGCAATTTGATTTTCCAGCATCTTGTTGTGGAGAGTAATATTCTCAACCTTGACAGCAAGATTTTGAATAGAATTTGCCATTGAATCATTGGTCTGTTTTTGATTAGTGACAAAATTCTCCATAAGGTTTTCTAATCTTGAAACACTTTGTTGAATTGAGGGTGTCTGTACTGGATTTCCTTCCCCATTAATGAAGTGATTGGACGGACGAAAATTAGGTTGCTGATTGCTAGTTCCTTGAACTGGGTTATTCTTCCAAGAAAAGTTAGGATGATTCTTCCAACCAGGGTTGTATGTGTTGGAATATGGATTACTCTTCTCTCTTCGAGGAGTGTCATAGAAATTATGAGAAGCTGCCACCTGTTCAGTAGTATCTTCTTTTTCTCCAGTAAAAATTGAGGTACAATCTACTGCAGTGTGCCCTTGTTCCCTACAAAGGTCACATACTTGATTTGTAGCCACTGAATTAACCTTAGCTTTTTCCATCTTGTCTAATCTTTGATTAAGAGTATCAAATTTTGCTAAGAGTAACTCAATATTGTTCACTTCATATCGCCCCGGAGTTCCTTTCCTTGCTGTGACTTCTCTTTCACTGTATTGGCTGTGATTTGAGGCTACATTTTCCAAAATAATCATGCAGTCATTAATAGGTTTCCCCATGAAAGATCCTCCAGCTGCTGAGTCTAATATCATGGTGCTTTGTTGGTCCAATCCTTCAAAGAAAAATTGGATGGTAAGCCAACGGTTGAAGCCATGTTGTGGGCATGCTTGAAGATATCCTTTGAACCGCTCCCATGCTTCATAAATAGTCTCTCCAGTGCCTTGTTGGAAATTAGTGATTTTCTTCCTCAATTCTTTAGTTTTAGAAGGAGGAAAGAATTTCTCTAGAAAAGCTCTTTCACATAATTCCCAAGTTGCTATCTTTTCTCTAGGCACTGTTCTTAGCCACACCTTTGCCTTATCTCTCAAGGTGAGTGAGAATAAGCGGAGTCGCATTCCATCAGAAACTTCATCATCAAATTGCTGGGTCTCACAGATTTCCAAGAACCCCTCTAAGTGGTCATTAGGATCTTCTGATGGTAGTCCTCCAAAGGTGTTCTGTTTGAGCATATTCACTAGAGAAGCTGGTACAGTAGCTCCAGTTTGCATCTCCCCTCCAGGTATCCCACGAGCTACGGGTGCAGAGTAATCCCGAAGCGGTAAATTATCTCGTTGTGCAGCCATGTCAAATTCTCTAGAAAGGTTTCTTTTCCTTCTCAGGAGAGTTCTTTCAATCTCAGGATCAAGTGGTGTTGGTTTCCCAAGACGTAGAGATCTCTTTTGCATTAACCCTAAGGCACTGCAAAAAAAAAGAAAGTGACCCGTGAAATCTGAATTAGAGAAGTAAACACTAAAAAAAAAAAATTATTTATTTATTTAAATTTTTTTTTTTTTTTTAAATTCGAATTAAAATAATTGTAATTTAAATCAAGAGACGTAGTCCCCGGCAACGGCGCCAAAAACTTGATGTATGGAAAACCGCAAGTGTACGGTTGTCGTCAAGTAATAAATATCGAATCACAGGGACTACGTGTTTGACCTAGAATTACTAGTATTTTAATTTGAATTTTAAAACAGATTGAATTTTTGTTTTGAGATGATAAGATCAGATTTGATGGTAAAAGAGATAGTAATGCAATTAATGAATAAGATAAAACTTTAAGATAAGATAAGGAGATTTCCGGGAATCTAGGGTTCGCACAAAGAGTTCCAACAATATTGAATTATTATTTTCATTAATTAATTCTATTCCATCTTGAAGGTAGTCTTAACCTAATTTAATCCTTGCACCTTCTCAGGCTACGAGGACGTGTTTAATTAAAATTAATCTCTACTCTCGTGATAATTACGTTCAATTAAACCCATTAAGATCTTTGTTAATCTATTGCTCCTCGAAAGCTTAAATCAACTCTCGTGATTTAACACTCAAGTCTGTTCCTTTAGGTTCCGATAATTAGGTTCTCCTCTCAGTTCATCCCTAATTATCTATGATTATAAAAATTAAGATTAATTGTTTATCATAATTATAATCAAGTTCTCCTCTCAGTTCATCCTTAATTAATGTTATTATGAAAACAATAATATTAAAGTTCATATATAAAATATAAAAGAACAGATCAAGAATTGGAATAAAATTAAGAAACTGAATAATGCATTAATAAAGAGGTTCTCAGAGGCTAAGCCCTGATCCCAGAAAAAGGGAAACTACTCACAGGAGTTCATAGTAGTTCTCCAAGAAAAGAAGAATAAAAGAAAAGCAAACCTTAGAGTCGATGGCACAGGCGCCCAACCTTCTCCAAGTGTCAAAAACTAAAAAAAACTGTCTCCGAAACAAAAGTCCTGTTCTAGGCTAACCTCATCTAATTTATAACCTAAAAGGGTAAAAAGGTAAAACTACCAAGATAAAAATTACAAAAATAAAAATAAAACATAAAACTTAAAAAGCTGGGACGCGAAGTGAATCACGGCCGTGACTGAGAATCACGACCGTGATCTTCTCTGGAGCACATTCATTCACCAAATCGACGCGAAGTGAATCACGGCCGTGACTGAGAATCACGACCGTGATCCTCTCTGGAGCACATCTATGAAGGGTCAGTGGCGTTCACGGGTGTGATTGGGAGTCATGGCCGTGATTTTCTCTGGTGAATCACGGGCGTGATTTAGAATCACGGCCGTGATTTTCCCTGTAGCTCAGCATTTCCTTTTTAATTCTTAAATCTTGATCCTGCTCAGAGAAAACACAACACATACCAAGAAAAGCATAAAATAGGAAAATGATATAAAAATTTATTAAAAACATGAAAGATATGCATGATTATGCTATGAATTCTTGTGAATTAAAGTGCTAAAATACGAGTAAAATACACAACATCACTGAGGCATCTACTGTCTCCAAGAAAGGGATCCTCCTGCTCTCTAACACTGCTCACAGGTGTTGCAAATCTTCCATGCATCTTTGAAGATGGTGGGCCAATAGAAACCACAATCAAGCAACTTGCAAGTTGTCCTCTAAATGCCAAGATGACCACCAGGTGCAAAAGAATGACAGTACTACAGGACCGAATCAATCTCATGGTTTGGTAAGTGATGGGTTCCTCCTCCATGCTTGACGTAGGGAATGTAGAGAGGAAGCCTTGGCCCTTGATCTAGGTTCAACAAGGTAGACAAAAGGTAGGTACTTGGTGAAGGAAAGGAAGTTAGCGTGAGAAGGGAGGAGTTTGGCGGAAGCTATTTAGGAGAAGGTGTTTGGTGGCTCAAAGTTGGCTCACTCCAAAGTAGTTGGAGGCCACTCTAGGTTTCACTCTCCAAGGGTGGAGAATGAAGGAAGGCTAGCCGAAGTAACCCTAGGGACTAAGGATAAGGACTTGAGGCATAAAAGCTCACTCAAATTTTATATAATCCAAAGTATTTACAAGTGGTAGGGTGTTGGGTATTTATAGGAGGGGAGGCATCTAGGGTTGCATTTGGAGCAATGCATGGCCGAAATTCACAAGGCAAATGCACTCCAAATGCAATGCCAAATGAACCCTAGATGCTACTTGGTGGCCAATGATGGAATCTAAGGGGTTAGATTGGCTACAACTAGGTGCATGATAAGTCCATGCAACCTTTGCCCTCCACTTGGGCCTAAGCCTTTCTAACACCAAAAATATGTCCAAGACTCACCAAAAAAGCGTCACCTCCTCACTAAAACACCCTAGCCCAAAATTAAAACCCTAATCATCTAAAGCACCCCATAATACAAGGGTAAAATGGGAAATACAAAGAAAATAAATCCTATGACTAAAATACCCCAAAATACAAGGGTAAAATTGGAAAATAAAATAATCCTATACTAATCAAATTGGCCATAGCCATGAACCATGTGATGGGTCTCACATGAAGTGAAGTACCAAGGATGGTCCTCCATCATACCCTCCTTCTTGAGAAGGATTTGACCTCAAATCTTTAAGCTCTTCCATTCCATTGATCCTTCAAAAAAATGTGAAACCACAATTAGGGAAGTAAAAAAAAATACTAAAACTTTAGCGATGCAATCCTTAAGTACACAACTTGTTGAATGAAAGTGCTAGGGAAAGGAGAGAGCCAAAGAGGCATCACCATTTAAATTATTGGCCCCATGCAATTCATTCACCAAATCATCTATCTTAGGGATTGGGTGCCTTTTATGCAATGATGGCTTTTAAAAAGGTGCTCATCCTCCATTGTCATCTTTCTTTGGCACCAAAATAAGGAGGATGGCACAAGGGTTAAGGTTCTTTTGAACCTAGCCCTTTGTCTTCAAAGGAAAACTTCTTTTTTTCTTTTCTTTTCTTTTTGTTTTTGTTTTTGCTTTTCTCTTCATCATCTTTCTTAGCCTTGAGTTTGAGTTGGTCCTTATTCACTTGAGAGGGTGATAGAGGACACCACACAAACTTCTTACCTAGGTGTTGGAAACTTATTTTATTGGTGAGGCCATCATGGATTATGTGCTTGTCAAATTGCCATGGCCTCCCAAGCAAGACATGACTAACCTCTAATGGCACTATGTCACACAAAACTTCTTCTTGATATTTGCCAATAGAGATTGGTATGCTTGCTTGTTGGTTGACTACAACACCTCTTTCCTCATTGATCCATTGCATTTTGTAAGGTTTAGGATGAGGTTTTGTAGTTAAGGCTAGCTTATCAACCAATCTAGTACTACAACAATTAGAAGTAGACCCACTATCGACAATGAGAGAACAAGTACTTTCTAAGACCTTGCATTTTGTTTGAAACAAGTTCTCTCGTTGTGATTGGTCAATTTCACTAGATTGATTGTTAAGGAGCCTTCTAACCAACAATAGGTCTCCTTCACAAGGTAAGATTTCTTCCTCGGATGATAAAACTTCTTCTTCATCACTTGAAGATGAGGAAGTAGCTTCATCAAGGATACTATAGTGATCTTGGCCCTTTAAAAGCATGGTTTTTTTGGTGGGACATTGTGAAGCAATGTGCCCACGGCCAAGACACTTGAAACACTTGATGTCACTTGTTTTAGTGTCTTTGGAAGATGCCTTAAAAGATGGTTTTTCTTTTTCTTTTTCTTTTTCTTTTTCTTCCTTGGGATAAGGTAGGGAAGAGTGGCCCTCCTTCTTAAAACTCTTGGAATAAGAGGGAGTGGAGTCTTTTCGAAAAGTTTTCTTGTAAGTTGATGCTCCACTCTTGAACAAAGTTGAACAAGTTCATTCAAATCCCTATAAGGTAGAAGTTCAACTTTGTCTCTTATCTCAAGATTAAGACCACTTTGAAATCTAGAGATTGTGGTCCTCTCTTCCTCCCTAATCCCAGCCCTCATCATTAACAACTCCATAGATTGCCTATATTCTTCCACACTAGAGGACCCTTGTTTCAATCTTTGTAGCTTGTCCATAAGCTCTCAGTCATAGTATGGAGGAATATGCCTCCTTCTTAAGGCACTACGGAGCTCATTCCAATATTGAATTGGAGGCTCATGGTTTATTCTTCTTTCTTTTTCTAAGGAGGTCCACCAATACATGGCATGCCCTTGGAAGCTAAGGGTTGCCAAAGAAACCTTTCTCTCTTCACTCACTCCATGGCAAGAAAATAGTTGTTCAACTTTCATTTCCCAATCTAAATAACTTTCAACATTATCTTTGCCATGAAATGGGGGAAGAGTGATGTTAGGTTCCCTATTGGAAGACTCCCTATGTCTATGATGCCTTGGAGGTCTTTGATAGTAATCATCATTGTGATGACTACTAAAGAAGATATCACTTGGAGGTTGGGTATGATGCCCTTCCTCCTCATGCACACTTGCATGCATATGCCCCTTTCCTCTTGAGGGTTGAGGAGAAGTGACTCTTGGTCTTGAACCACTAGCCTCTCCTCCCACAACTAGCCTAGCAAGCAATCTTTTTATTTCTTCATTATTTTTTTCAAACTCTTTTTCTTTTCTTCTCAACTCTTCCTCTCTTTTTATATTTTCCTCTTCTTTTTTTCTTAGGTACTCTTTGAGTTGCCTAAGTTCATCCCTAACACTAGACCTAGTACTACAAGAATTACGACCATGGACACTAGAATGATCACTCATCTTTGATCAAGAAAAGGTTTTCACAAATTGTTTTCAAAAAGGTTTGAAAAGGTTTTCACAAAGAGTGAGTGATAAAAGAGTTTTCACAAAAGGTTTTCAAGGTGCAAGATAGGTAGGAAAAAGGCCTAAGTGTACAAAATGAACTTTCAAGGGGAGGTGGACTACAATGAATCACTTAATAACCAAGCCCTATCAAGTAAAAATCACTAAGCCTTTTGCTACTTTTCTTACAAAACAATTAGCACAATCAATAAGTGAGTGTGTGCACGTTACCCCTAGTAGGCAAAACAAGCCTTCTAAACGTAATTGCACAAAGATAAAGTCCTAAGCAATTATACTACTAAAAGCTTTAAAACATGCAAAAGGAAAGCACTTAAAACATGTTCTAGTCGAGGTCCTAGGTGAAGGTTTTCAAATCACCTTCAACTACACGAACTAAAACCAAGTTGAAGAGGTTTAGAAATGGCCAAATTACAAACCAAAAGAATGAAACTAAGGCCAAAAACAACAAAGAGGCCGAGAGAGAAAAGTAAGCAAAAAATTAGACAAAAACAAGAATTTAAGTCTTCAAACTCCTCCAATTGGGTTCCTTCACAATGAACAAACGTGTTAGACCTCTCCAAGTGTTTGTTCACTCCTTTATGTGTGGTGTAAGTCCCTCCAAAGGCTAGGCTTGGATTCGGTTCACCCCTCCACTCAAATCCACCAAAGGTGTGAAAATTGACTAGAGTGGTTTTTCACCTACAATCAAAATGAAACCAACCCAAAGCAAGAGTCCAAGAAATAAAACTGAAAAGCACAATTAGGAAAGGCTAAACTCAGAGAGAATTTATGGAGACAAAACAAAAGAGGCCAAGAAAGACAAGCAAAAAAAATTAAGACTCAATCAAAGAAAGGAAGCACACAAAGAGTAATCCTAGAAAGGCACTAGAATTAGGTTAGTGTTTAGTCCACTTGATTAGGTCCTTTATATGTTTCGGTCCAGCCAAAGGTAAGGTCCCAAATTAAGGTCAAAATGTCATAAGTCCAACTCCCAAATGCATAGGTATTGGTCCAAGTCCACAAGTCTAGCAACAAGTCCTTTTTGGTCCAAGAATTTTTTTTTTTTTGTTCTAGTCTTTTTCTTTCTTTTCACGGCAATGTTTTCTTTTATATGTCTTGGGTCCGAAATTTTTTTGTTAAATTAAGCCCAAATGTTGCTTAGGTTTTGCACTTGTGGATGGTCAAAAATTAGGTTAAACTTTAGGAGAGGAAGTGATGACAAGTGGCGGTTTCTTAGAGGTACCTTAAGGAATCTTTTTAGTGGAAATTGTTTTGTACAAGTTAGTACAAGTTGTTTGCACAATTTTTTTTTTTCAGCCACCTCTTAGATTCTTTTAGGGTTCCTTTAAGCATACAAAATTAACCAAAACAAGTGGAATGCAAAGGAAAAGTGGGCAGCAAGTTATATGCATGTGCAAGGAAGCATTTCACACATGGAAACTCAAAATTACAAGGAACATGCTAGGACTATTTAGCATGCATGAATGACCTCTAAAAAGCTTCTAAATGTCACGCCCACTATCATGCAATATGGCATATATTTTGATCATGTAGTCATGCAAAGTGTTTGGGCACATACATGGAAATTTTTGTTGACAAATTATAGGAAACATACAAAGACAAAACTTTTAGGTGGATTCAAAAATAAAAAGCATATTCATGGCATTTTCATGTGAGACTCAACCTAAAATTTAGAAAAGCATGGTAAACCTAACAATGGAACCTAAAATTGCAAGGAAGGCTCACAAAGAACAAGGTGTGAACCCCAAAGCTATTTGGCCACACAAAGAAAACAAGAAGAAGGAAAGTGACCGAAAGCAAAAGACTCAAAGGAGACACAAAAAGATTAGATGTTACCCTTGTAGAACCTTGGCTCTTGATACCACTTGATGGGTTCCTCCTCCATGCTTGACGTAGGGAATGTAGAGAGGAAGCCTTGGCCCTTGATCTAGGTTCAACAAGGTAGACAAAAGGTAGGTACTTGGTGAAGGAAAGGAAGTTAGCGTGAGAAGGGAGGAGTTTGGCGGAAGCTATTTAGGAGAAGGTGTTTGGTGGCTCAAAGTTGGCTCACTCCAAAGTAGTTGGAGGCCACTCTAGGTTTCACTCTCCAAGGGTGGAGATTGAAGGAAGGCTAGCCGAAGTAACCCTAGGGACTAAGGATAAGGACTTAAGGCATAAAAGCTCACTCAAATTCTATATAATCCAAAGTATTTACAAGTGGTGGGGTGTTGGGTATTTATAGGAGGGGAGGCATCTAGGGTTGCATTTGGAGCAATGCATGGCCGAAATTCACAAGGCAAATGCACTCCAAATGCAATGCCAAATGAACCCTAGATGCTACTTGGTGGCCAAGGATGGAATCTAAGGGGTTAGATTGGCTACAACTAGGTGCATGATAAGTCCATGCAACCTTTGCCCTCCACTTGGGCCTAAGCCTTTCTAACACCAAAAATATGTCCAAGACTCACCAAAAATGCGTCACCTCCTCACTAAAACACCCTAGCCCAAAATTAAAACCCTAATCATCTAAAGCACCCCATAATACAAGGGTAAAATGGGAAATACAAAGAAAATAAATCCTATGACTAAAATACCCCAAAATACAAGGGTAAAATTGGAAAATAAAATAATCCTATACTAATCAAATTGGCCATAGCCATGAACCATGTGATGGGTCTCACATGAAGTGAAGTACCAAGGATGGTCCTCCATCAGTAAGCATCTCCTGATTACCTGATCACTGCACAACTTCCACAAATAGGGGTCATCCCAAACATGTGTTTAGTATCGCTCTTAAGTTTATCAATTTGAGCTCTAGATGCCAAAGGAGGAAAAATAGAAGCAACTAAATAATTTACAATGTTTGTAGACCAAGGGGTGGAGGAAGGAACAGAAATAGTTAACAAGTGTTCATCAGGAAAATCATCTTGAATGGGCAAAGTCTTCTCATCCTCAACTCTTTCAATCCTGTTGAGATGGTCTACCACCCAGTTTTGTGCTCCACTTCTATCATGGATGTCTAAGTCAAATTCTTGAAGCTAGAGCATCCATCTGATTAGCCTAGGCTTTGAGTTAGCCTTCTTCAACAAGTACTTTAGAGTTGCATGATCTGTAAAAACAATGACACGAGAACCAAGAAGATATGATCGAAATTTATCAAGTGCAAAAATAATACCTAAAAGTTCTTTTTTTGTGGTCGTGTAATTTGCTTGAGCAGCATCCAATGTCCTGAAAGCATAGTATATCACTCTAGGCAATTTGTCAACCCTCTGTGCTAATAAAGCCCCTAGTGCATAATTTGAAGCATCGCACATCAGCTCAAGTGAAACTGTCTAATCTAGTGCCTGAATGATAGGAGTGGTGGTCAATGCTCTCTTGAGGCAGTCAAACGCCTCCTTGCACCTGTCATTAAAATTAAACTCAATATCCTTCTACAGCAAGCTGGATAGTGGAAGGGATTTCTTGTTGAAGACCTTAATGAAGCGCCTGTAGAAACCTGGATGACCAAGAAAAGATTGCACCTCTCGCACGCAAGAGGGGTAAGGAAATTGTGCAATAACAGATATCTTTACAGGGTCTACCTCAATGCCCCTACTAGAAATGATATGCCCTAAAACTATACCCTACTCTACCTTGAAATGACATTTCTCAAAATTAAGAACAAGGTTAGTCTCAACGCATTTATTTAGAACTCTGTCTAAACTATCCAAACATGCGTCAAAAGAGGATCCATAAATAGTAAAATCATCCATAAACACCTCTATGCAATTTTCAAGAAAATCACAAAAAATACTAAGCATGCACTGCTAGAATGTGCCAGGGGCATTGCATAGGCCAAAGGGCATCCTCCTATAGGCAAAAGTGCCAAAGGGGCAGGTGAATATGGTCTTTTCCTGATCCTCAGGAGCAATATGAATTTGAAAATAACCAGAGAAACCATCAAGAAAATAGTAATGAGATTTACCTTCCAGAAGCTCAAGCATCTAATTAATGAAGGGCAAAGGAAAGTGATCCTTCCTTGTTGCTTGGTTGAGCCTCCGGTAGTCAATGCAGACTCTCCAACTATTTTCACTCTGGTGGGTATGAGCTCATCCCTCTCATTCTTAACAACAGTGAGGCCTGTCTTCCTGGGGACCACATGGACTGGACTCACCCACTGACTGTCTGAAATAGGATAGATGATTCCAGCATATAGAAGCTTGGTCACCTCCTTCTTTACCACGTCCAGAATCACCGGGTTAGGTCTCCTCTGTAGATGTCTCACTGGTTTAGCTCCATCCTCCAATAATATCATGTGCATGCATGTGGATGGGCTAATACTAGGAATGTTTGCCAGGGTCCAACCAATTGCCTTCTTGTGCTTCCAGAGCACATGCAACAACCTATCCTCTTGATCAGCATCAAGGGATGTAGAAATGATCACAGGATATCTCTCATCGTCCTCCAAGTAAGAATACTTGAGGTTCTCTGGAAGAGGCTTCAACTCTAGTTTGGGTGCTAGCTAAACATAAGAAGGAACCAAAGAAGGGGGAAGGGGTTCTGCAGCCTGTACCTCAACCTGCAAGTCAGATTCTTTTGTACTTCATGCAACATGGTTAGTGCATTCTAACTCTATAAAATCAAGACCAAGAGGTAAAACACCCAAAGTATCAAATTCAGATGCCTCATCACAATCAATTTCACATTCAGCCTCATATTCAGATTCAGACTCAGACTTAGACTTAATGCATGAAAGGCAGCTATACAAATTTAATAAAAATAAGTTTCTTAGCATGAGAAGAATCAAAATCATGAATGTGCTCATAAACTACATTATCAATCAATTCAGCACGAAAAATAGAATGAGCTTTAAAAGGAAATTTCATGGAATCCAAAATATTAAAATGAACAACAATATCACCAAATTCGATAGACAAGGTGTCAAAATAAACATTAATCTTGGTCCAGGATGTTTTCAAAAATGGTTTACCCAAAATGATTGGGGCAGAACCATGGGAGAATCCCTCCTCCATATCAAGAACATAGAAATCACCAAGAAAAATAAGTTCACCAACCCGAACCAAGACATCCTCTACAAAACCTGTAGGGTGGGCAACACTCCTATTGGCCAACTGAATGACCACACCCGTAGGCTGTAGAGGTCCAAGAGAAAAAGATTTAAAAATGGACAGAGGCATGACATTAATTAAAGCTCCTAAATCAAGCATGGCATTTTCAAATTTACTATTACCAATAATGCAAGGTATACAGAATGTACCTGGCTCCTTACATTTTTTTAGGAATGTGTGGAACAGATTTACCTATGAGTGTTGAGACATTTTTGCCCATGTTGATTCGCTCATTGCCCTTTAGCTTCCTTTTTTGGGTGCACAACTCCTTCAGAAACTTAGCATAACTGGGAATTTGCTTGATGGCATCTAGTAGAGGTATGTTCACCTCCACCTTCCTGAAGGTCTCCAATATCTCCTTATCCACCTCTTCCATCTTTTTGCTTGGATTTAATTTTGGTGGAAATGGAAAAGGGATAGGAGGCTACTGCAGATCACCACTATGTGAACTAGAAGAATGTGTAGGTACCTCCTTCTCAAGTGTAGGCTCAGGTGTAGGGACTGGTACTAGTCCAAGTGTGTCAACTTGCTTGGTAGACCTCAAGGTGATTTCACTCACATTCTTTGGATTCTGCATAGTCTGTGAAGGTAACTTATCTGAGTTTTAGGACTGTTCCTGATTAAGTTGAGTAGCCATCTGTCCCATCTAATTTTTCAAGCTCTGAATGAAGGCTCTGGTCTCTTGCTGGAATTGCATGTTTTGGATGGTCATCTGCCTCACCAACTCCTCCAATGAAGGCTCAAAAGTAGAAGGTGGAGATGGTAGAGGTGCAGGAACATCATGTTGTCTCTGCTACTGCTGTTGGACAGGGGGAGGCACATATCTGCTAGGACTAGCAGTATTCTAGAATAGAGGGGATTGTTGTTGTTGTTGCTGGTTAAACCATCTGAGATTAGGATGATTTCTCCAACCTGGATTGTACCTATTATTGGAGAGGTCATAACTCTGCTGCTGTTGTTGTTGGACAGGAGGTCTATTGTAAATATTTGTAGTATATGCCTCTGGATGCTCATTTACTCCAAACTGCTGCAGAGAAGGGAAAACATTTGTATGATGATTATTTGAAGAACAAATGCCGCAAACCCTTGCCATAGATGTAGATTTTTCATTTGCAATAAGTTAAGTCACCAGGTTGACTAATGCATCAAGTTTACTCTCCATCTTTTTATCTGTATTAGTGGCCACATCATGAACTCCTTTGATGACAATTGCATTGTCGTTTCTGGTACTAAATTGTTGAGAGTTGGAGGCCATCTTTTTTATCAAGTGCCTAGCTTCAACTGGGGTCATGTCACCAAGTGCTCCACCACTTGCAGCATCTATCATACTCCTCTCCATGTTATTCAGCCCCTTATAGAAATATTGCAACAACAACTGCTCAGAAATCTGGTGGTGAGGACAGCTTGCACACAATTTCTTGAATCTCTCCCAATACTCATACAAGATCTCTCCACCAAGTTGGCTGATCCTTGATATATCTTTTCTGATTGCAGTGGCCCTCGAGGCAGGGAAGAATTTCTCTAGAAACATTCTTTTCAGATCATCCCAGCTAGTGATGGACTTGGGAGCTAAATAATACAACCAATCTTTAGCAACTCCCTCCAATGAGTGTGGAAATTCCTTCAAGTAAGTGTGATCCTCTTGAACATCAGGAGGCTTCATGGTAGAACAAACAATACGGAACTCCTTCAGATGTTTATGTGGATCCTCACCTGCATGATCATGAAACTTGGGCAACAAATGGATTAGTCTAGTTTTAAGCACAAAAGGAACATCCTCTTCATGATATTAAATGCACAAACTCTCATATGTGAAATCAGGTGCAGCCATCTCCTTAGGATCCTCTCACGGGGTCCATTATAAGGTTGTTCACCCGTGTTTTCTGTTTGAATTGAATTAAGCTCAGATGCAACACTTACACTATGACTATCACTATGACTATTAAGATCTAAAGATGCAATGATATGCTCTCTAATTAGTCTATGGAATGTCCTATCAATCTCAGGATCAAATGGATGCAAAAGACCAAGGTTGCTCCTAGTCATGCACTACATGCAACACATGCAACAAGACACGTGAACAGTAGGGGTAAAATGGGAATTTCCATGACAACTTAGAAAAAAAAACAAAACAAATTCACCAATATCACCCTAGAATCATTAGAAGCTACCACAAAAAAATTTGAGAGCAAAATTCAAAGCCTAACTATATGAACTACTTAAGAAAAGTTTGGAAAAACAGGGAAATAAAACTTCAAAATTAGAAAAAAAAACTAGAAAATGACCTTTTTTTGAAAATATAAGTGGTGCCAGCCGACATAGCGGGCTTGTTTTGATAAATCTTTTTTTTTTCTACCCCAAAAGCATATAAAATATGTCCAATTCTGATAACCATAACAAAAGTTATGGTAGTTTAAAGTTTTGCTAAAAACTAGTTTAAATTTTTTTTGTATCTCCAAATCAGGACGACTATAAGTGCCTCTGGGATTTTTTACACAAAATATAAGTTGAAATAAGTGTGAACACCAAATTTGAAGCAAAAATAACACGTCTAGCTATCAAAACTAAAAATCACAAATAATTGGAAAATTTGGGCACTATTTAGCACTATTCACCGCCACATGAAATGCAACAATTTCACACCTCTTCCCATAATGTTTGAACCCGAACAGAGGAGTAGTAGGGAGAGAAAATAGAGCATGCCTAGTTGAAACAATGTATACACAGATTTCAAACAAAGTATGCATAAATGAGCTACGAAATGCAGCAAAATAGAATTGACTCTACTATTCCATTGGATTACTATTCCATTGGTTCTCTTAGTTGCATGAGATTGAATAGCATGAATTTTTCAATTAATATACTTGCCACACCGGCAGAGACTAATAACAAACACAAATACATAACATAACATGTAATGGGACACAAAAACGCAAGCACCAAACTGATACACGAAATTCATACAAAACTGAAGTAAACACTGATACACTAAAATAAACTACACCAAAAACACACAGAACATAACAAAGACTCTAAAACACTACACTACTAACAAAACACAAAACACACAATAGAACACTTTAAACAACAAAAACAAAGAACACACACCCTTTGACAGAAACCGATGTTCCCCAACAACGGCGCCAAATTTGATCAAGGTCGTACCCGTTCAAATAAAAATAATTAAATGTAATACTAGGAAGCTTTCCTAGGTCGTCTCTCAAGGACCATTTGTCTCTGTCAAAGGTTCAAACACGAAGTGGGGGAAGATTAACAATTTAATCCTTGTTCCATCCAAGTTAACCAACTAAGCGAAGATTAACTCAAGACTTCCCTACACGAATTAAGCAAACAAATACAACATTGAACCTCTCCATAGGATTAAGAAAACTATGGCATTAATACAGAGATTTAATTAAGAAGAACCAAGTAGAACAGAGATATACAAAACGAACCCAACCTCAAATAGAGATTGCAATCCACAACAAGGAGCCAACCCTTGGGGTTTTAGCCTTCCATTAAAACAAAAACAAAAACAAAAATGAAAATAAGAATGCAAGGAAGAAGGAGAAGAAGAAATGAATAATCTGTATTTCTTAAATGAAAAGGTTCAGTTTCTTCATACAACCAGAGACGAAATGGAAGAAAAACGTGAAAGAAAGAGCTCTAGAACAGGGAAAATGTAACGGAGAAAGAAGAAAAATGTGGTCACATTAAATCTGCCCAAGTTGGTGGTTGCATGGTCAGCCCTAAGACCTAAAAGAAACCCTAAAATGAAATTGGGCCTCCCCCTCATGTGTCTGGCCCGAAAATGAATAAAACAAGGTTAACAAATATGTAAACATGTTGCTAATGTGGCGTTGATGTGGCGGGTTGGTGCTGACATGGCGCTGATGTGGCACTTTATCTTCTGAAGTCCAAAAATAATATCCAAGCCCAAAAATTCTCCACAATTAACCTGAAAATAATTGATAAACAAAAATTAGACAAAGTGAATCAGAATTAATTAAAATTCGAATTACTGTCCCAATGAAGCCCAAACAGTAAAATTGTACAATTAATAAGCGATTAAACCCAAATCAACAATTAAAATAAGTAAAAAAAGATAAATAAATAAGGGAAAATAATGACTCAATTGATCAATAAGATCTAGGCATAAAATAACCTAAATTGTTTAAATCAATAGTTCACCATTCTTGAATTTCACGAAAAATGTGAGATCATGATTGTGTTTCACATATTCATGAAATTTAATAGATCTACATTTAGATCTAGATTTGAACTGTGAAAAATTTACCATAAATATTGAAATCTTAAATCGATACATTTCTAATTGATTTTTTGGTTGCATTTGTAATATTCTAATTTCACTTTGTTGTTCATAAAAATCCTCTTCCTAATTATGTGATAATTTCGGATCCTTTTGTCTTATGTCTTCAAGAATAGTGACTTAGGTTGTACCCTATATTAAAAATCTTTAGTAAAAATCTAATAACTTTTGATAGTGAATCAGCAACGCTATCATTATGATAAAGGTATGAAATTACATTGGCAAAACCTTGTGTTTGAGTGTTTGTGCCTATTTGAGATATGGTATGCTTCTATGCGATGTGCATGATTTGAAATATTTATGCATGAAATTAGAACTTTATATGTGATATGAGATAATATGCATAATATGATATGAAATGCTGATGTTTGACTTGAAAATGTTGTGTTCAACATTTGAGACGTTGGTGAAGGATGAGATGTGAGATGATGATATTGTGTGTTCAATAATGAAATGATGATGATATGGTATGTGAATGAATTTAGTTTGTGATAGCATTATATGATGTGTATTGGTGATGATAATATGATGAGAAATATGCATAAAATCTTGTATGTGAGACACGCATCATGTGCATTAAATATTTTAAAACTATACACAAGATTTCACCTTTGACCAATGGCTTTCGGGTAGTGGCCTTCAGCCACTATACCTTCGAGTGATGGACTTCAGGCAATGAGCCTTCGAGAAATGGCCTTCGGACAGTGAGCCTTTAGGTAGTGGCCTTTAGGTAGTGAGTTTTCGGACAATGGTCTTTGAGTAGTGCACCTTCAGGTGGTGGTCTTCAAGCGGTGGCCTTTGAGAAGTGAGCCTTTGCAAAGTAGTTGATAGTTGACAGTTGATTTTAGTGGCAATCTATGCATATAGCTTAGGAGATCCTTAGTCATTGCATTTTGTTTATTGTTGATTTTTAGGTAATGTGATACTTTTGCCTAGATATCTTTAATTTATTAATAAGATTATTCAAAAAAAAATTCTAGTAATATTTGTTGATCAAGCTCAAGATGAAGACATGGTATTTAATAGTTTTGATGATTACAAATAAATAAGCCTTTTGAAAGAAAGAATGCAACTTGTAGTTTTGTTTTGTGTTATGGGCCTTTTGAAAGAAAAGAGTGCAATTTGTATCTTGTTTGCGAGTTTAGAGCTTTGTTGTCTGTGTGCTTTGTGCTTAGTAAGTAACTTAACCTTAAATATTTATCTAGATAATGATTGATGAAGAAAATAACTTTTAAAATTGATTTGTAAAGAGAAATGGTATGAAAAATCCAAATATTAAGTTTTCACCTAAAATAATCAATTATCTTTAGTAATAATCGATTATTTGCTCTGTTTTTCAGTAACTTGAGGAGCAATCACTGTAACAATCAATTATTTAGCAAAATAATTGATTATTTCAAAGAATTTTTTTTGGAATAAGAGATTATTACTCAAAATAATTGATTAAATTATTCTTAATTGATTGTCAAATTTGCTGAGAACAAAATAATTAGTTATCCATGTAAATAATCGATTATTTCTATCAGAAAACTTATATATATATATATATATATATATATATATTATTTTTAACACTTAGAATAGGGAGACTTGAATCTTTGTGATATCTTTTTTTGAAAAAACTCTTCCAGAAATGTTTTTCTTTGCAAGAAGAGATTTTGTAACCTTTGTAGTAACCTCAAGAAAGATTTCAAGAATTGAATTCAATATCATATTCATGGAGCAAAAAGATAAGCTATTTTGGTTGACTCACCTGCTTTGATTTGTTCTATACATCAGCCGAATTCGTTCCTTAACTTTTGTATTGTGTTTTGCTTAAGTAGATCTATTAAAAAAGGAAAATATTGTAGTGGGGTGCTACAAATATATGCTTCTTGAGGTGCAAGAAGTGGTTTCTTTAATAGTGTAGAAGTGTATGTATGTGGTATTGTGATTGTAAAACTTATGATTTTAAAGATTAGTGGAAAATCTTAATCGGGTTAATTGGAGACTGGATGTAGGTCATAAGTGGATGTGGCTAAACCAATATAAATTGGTTGTGGATTTTCTATCCCTACAATTAACTTTAAATTCTTGCAATTCTATTTATATGCTTGATGTTATGTGTTATGAGGCATAAACATTGCATACAGAATTAAGTGAAGTTATACTTGCATTGAATCTTAACTTGATATCCTATATACAACTATAGTTCAATAAACTTATTTGGAAAGTTTTAGAAAAGTTTTTCAAAACCAAGAAAGTTGTGTAAGAAATTTTTAAGCAACCAATTCATCCCTTCCTCACTATTGGTTAGGCCATTTTTTCTAACAATATTTACTGATATGATGCATGGCTTAGAGGGCGTCACATGTATCTTTAGTATTTATTGTTTGACTCATTGAGCTATTCAAATTAGTATCTTTAAGTTGGTTGAAAATAACAAGTGTGAAATTTTTTTAGTTGAACTTTTGTTTAACTGAACTTACTTTATCTTTTAACTTCTTGACGAAGCTTTGTAAAAACTTTACAAAATATTTTAGTTCTAGTGCACAAATCTTCCATCTATGGTAAAGAACATTAGAAATCATTGAGCCTTGATAGATTTTTATCAATCCCTCACTTTTAAAAAAGATTTGTCCTCAAATCTAAGTCATGATCTTGTTTTTCATATGGATCCAACACCTCATCAAATTGCTTTGCCTATTGAATCTTTATATGCAATTATTCCTTAAACCTCAAAACAATTGAATTCATATGGTTGGGTGCACAATCAAATTTACTAAATTAAATTCACAATTAAATTGTTTAGAGGAATTTATAGTCTTGTATTTCTCCTTTAAAAACTCTTCTTAAATTTCTTTCACAAGAGATTCATCACCTTTAAATAAAGGATAAGAATATAAAGCTTTGCAATCATCCTTTGGAAGCTTTTATTCAAATTCCTTAGGCAAAGAATCATCACAAACAAATAAAAGGTTAGAATTAAAACAACAACAATCACATTTTTCTTTACTTTTCTCTATCTCTTTTCCAATTATATTATTTTCTCTCAACTCTATTTCTTTTTACTCATTCTCTTTTATTCTCAACTCGTCTTCTTTCATGTCATTCTTTTTTATTTCTTGATGGAATCATGCCTAGGAAAGCAAGGGGTGACACACTCAAGGAGCCAAGAGGAATGAGCTAGACATGAAGGTTTGGGCCAGTCAAGGCCCAATGGGGCCGATGGGCTTGGAGGGCCCAAGTTGAGTTTCTCATGGGCCATACCTTGTTTAGCTATTTTCCTTATGTCTTGTATATATCATGTTAATAGATTTCCTATATTTTGGACCTCGTTTTGGGCTTCATGGGCCTTTGGGCTTTTGGTACCCAATATTGGGCTCATTTTCATTCTTGTAATTTTTCCTTTACATTCTATTTGATTGGCCATTGTAATTAGGCCATTAGAATAGGATTGTACGAGAATTACTTAAATAGGCAATTTAGACTAAAACTAGGTTTAATTTGGAAGTCATTTAAGTTACATTTGAATCACATGTTTAACACCATGGGTGGCTGAACATGTGCTACTCAAATTAACCCTAAATGACACTCAAATCAAACTTAGATGCACCCTAGTACCTAATCTCACGACCAAGCACATGGGAGCCAAAATTTGAATTCAAATTTCAAGTTTGAATTCAAATTTTAGGCGCCACATGTAGGCTTTGTTTTAGGCGCCAATGAGTGCATTCCCGGATGCCTACTTAAGTGATCCTTCTCTTTTTTGTAATCACTTTTTGAACGAAATAGAATTTACTGAGTTTCTATTCAACCAATTTTCTCAAAGAGTCACCAAGAATGCCTTTAACCTTAGGAGCCCTATCTAGGTTTTCCTACCATTGAAGTGAGCATTCCTTTGAGCCTTAAGCTAGGATACTTCCATCCTTATTCTAGGCTCCTTTGATCCTAGTTCTTCAATCCTTCAAGCATCATCTATTCGGTCCAAGTCTCCAAGGAGTTGATCCTACGCGAGGTGAAGGCAAGGAGGAGTTCAACATCCATTTCTCCTAGTTTCCACCATCAATTTTGGTATCTAGAGCATGGTTCTTCTTTGGAGATAAGTATACTTCAATTTGACCGATTTTTTTTTGTGTCTTGTGTTCTTGTTTGTCACAAATTGAGTTTCTATTTGGATCTATAAATTTTTTAAATCAATTTCTTCCATAGATCCAATGGTGATTGCATTTTGAGTTTCAATCCGCAATCATTGAAGTTAGGATTCAACTTGTGCTTGATTTTGGTTTGTTTGAGTCACTTTGTAATTCCTTGTTTTGATTCGGCTATCTCTTTATGTATGCATGTGTTTTGATTTTTATTTTTGAATCTTAGTTTGTCATGTCATGTTAGTCCTTTAAAATGTCAAAAATATTCAAGATATGCTTGTATTCATATGCTACACACTTTTGAGTCTTTTTATAGTTTTAGCCGAGACTTGTTTGCTTTTAATTGTGCCTTGCTTGTTTGCTTTTCCATTTGAATATTTGAGTTCATGTTCATCACTAGATCATTGGTGAACTCTTAAGAGTTAGGTTTCCATTGTGTACTTGAGTTTTCAAATTTACTTTCCATATCAATCTTGAATCAATCCTTTGTATCTTGAAATTTTAAGTGAACTATTCTACTTCTAGTGCACTAATAGTTTTGGATTCAATTTTTAAAAGTTTGATTGCTGAAAAACAGAGAAAATACAGAGCATAACAAATCAAAATAGTTATAAAAAAAAAGAGAACAAAAGAATCCAACAAAAGTTCAAATTATAGTGCACTAGTTCTTCATTTTTCACTTGAAATTGACCATTCTAGTAGATCCGGTTTCTATACTTTGGAATTGTGAAATTTTTTAAATCAAAAGGCAAGTATCTTCTCTGGAAAAGAAATTTGAATTCATAAAAGCAAAAGAAGAAAAAAAAATAAAGAAAATATAGCAAGGAAAAAGCCGAGAAGAGCAATTGAAAGAAAATACACCTTATTCCATAAAGTAATTGGTCTACTAGTTTGCTTTTACTTGTTTGATTTCTTCCAATTTTTTTTGGTTTTGTTAATCTACTCTAGTGCCTATCTAGGAATGTTCCTAATTGTGTGCTAGCCTTCTTTGGAGCTTTAATTTTTTGGCTATCTTTGAGTCTTGTCTTAAACACCTTATTCTTCAACTTTTGGTATAAGCTTTCTAAATTGTGCATTTGTTGCTTGTCTAGTTTTCTTTGATTAAAAATTCTATGCTATAAGTGGCCTCAAATCCTTGCTTAAGGGCCAAACATTGACTCAACAATAGTAGGAAAGGAGTTGACACAAAAAGGACTTGAAAATTTGACCTAATTTAGTGACTGAAAACTCCTAAACCTACCATCACAAGAGTGATCTTTCCATCTACCTTGTGAGCAACCTACATTCATTATTTGTTTGTTTTATTTGAGCATGGTCCAGGAGCAACAACAAGCAAGGATTAGTGGCGGATTAGAGCACTTAAACAAGTGTTGAAAAACTTGGACAACAAATCTGTCACTAATTGGTCACTAAGTCGCCACAAAATTTGTTTTAGTGTAGTTTAAATTTTTGCAATTTCTCTTGTAATTTCAATCAATTTTTAAATCTTGGAGGGAGTATTAAGAAGCTTGTGAGGTATATCTAACCCTTGGTAGCTCACTCACGTGTAGTACTAGTGGAAGTGGCTTGGAAATTTCATATGTTTCAAGCTTCCACTTAGGGCAAAACGACTAGTTGCTTAATCTTGTTTCCTTTGAATTGTTTGTTCTTTAATTTGTGTACTTTGCTGCCTTATCTCGACTAGCATTGTGTAAAAGTTAACTGCTTACGTTTAGTGTCAACAAAAACAATTGTGAAAAGCATACAACATCAAAATGTTTGTGAAAATTTTTGTGGAATTGAGAATACCACAAGGAAGTTTAATGATTTTCACTTGAAAAGGCTTGGTTATTAAGTGGCTCTTAGTAGCTCACCTCCCTTGATAGTGCCATTTGTACACTTAGACTTCCAAGTTTTATTTTTGTTCCTAGAAAATACCAAAAATATTTTGTTTTATTTGCATAGCATATAAACTTCTTATTACTTAATCATGAGTAATCTTTCTCAAAGTGATAGTGATATTGAATCTCCTAAAAAATTTTCTCAAATTGTTAAGGAGGTTGAAGCACTAAAAATATGGAAACAACAAGAAGTAATTCAAAAAGAAAAAGAAAATATTGAAAGAGAAGTACAAATTGTTGCTATTGAGGAAGAGATAAACAAAATTATGCAACGAGAAGCTAGACTTTTGGAAAAGATTAAAAAGAAAAAAAGCCATAAAAGTTCCACTAAAAGTTCCAATGGCTCTACAAGTCAAGAAGATGTAGGTAGCTTGAATGTAGATGAATATTTTCAACCTATACCTAGGAGAGTCATTAAGGAACCAAAGGTTAGGGAATCCCGAGTTGATCTCCCTTCCTTTCATGGAAAAGAAAATGTAGATGCCTACTTGGACTGGGAAATGAAAGTGGAGCAAATCTTCACTTGTCATCAAGTAGGTGAGGAAAGAAAAGTTCCCTTAGCCACCTTAGCTTTCCAAGGACAAGCTATGTATTGGTGGACAGCCTTGGTAAGAGAAAGGCGACTTCATAATGACCCTCCTATAACCTATTGGAATGATTTGAAGAGTGCTATGAGAAGAAGGCACATACCTTCTTATTATAGTAGGGAGCTTATGGAAAAGCTCCAAAGACTCCAACAAAAGAACATGAGTGTGGAAGAATATAGGCAAAGAATGGAGTTGTATTTAATGAGGGCTGGAATAAGGGAGGAAGAGAAATTGACCATTGCACGTTTCTTGAGTGGTTTAAATTTTGAAATAAGAGATAGAGTTGAGTTACTCCCTTATAGGGACCTTGATGACTTGGTCCAACTTTGTATAAGGGTGGAACAACAACTTCTTAGAAAATCTTCTAAAAATCTCAATTCTAAATCTTATTTCAAGGAAGATTCCAATAAGGAGGGAAGTTTATTTAAAAATTATTCTAAAGAAAACTCCTCTAAAACTCAAGAAATGGACAAAGATGTGGAAAAGAAAAAGGTCACCGCACACACTAGTTCAAAGACAAGTGAGATCAAATGCTTTAAGTGTCTAGGGAGAGGACACATTGCCTCTCAATGCTCCACCAAAATGACCATGATTTTAAGGGGTAAAGACATTTATAGTGAAGAATCCTCATCATCTTCCTCTTCTAGTGAGAGTGAAGATCAAAGTAGTGATCATGAAATAGAAAAGCTTTATCCTGTTGATGGTGATCTTCTTATGGTCAAAAGGCTTCTTGGAAGCAAACCTTATCCCACTTCATTATCACAAAGAGAGAACATTTTTCACACAAGATGTTTAGTTTCTAAAAGACCTTGTTCTCTCATTGTTGATAGTGGATCATGTTCTAATTGTTGTAGTACAAGGTTGGTTAACAAGTTAGCTCTTACCACCATTCCTCACCCTCAACCTTATAAACTTCATTGGCTCAATGAAGGTGATGAATTAGAGGTTAATCAACAAGTGAAGGTCAAGTTTTCTATAGGGAATTATAAAGATAAAGTTTTATGTGATGTGATCCCTATGGAGGCTTGTCATATTCTGTTAGGTAGGCCATGGCAATTTGACAAACATACTATACATGATGGCCTTACTAACAAAATATTCTTCACTCATAAAGATAAACAAATTGTTTTTAATCCTTTAACACCACCCCAAGTGTTTGAGGATCAAAAACAAATCAAAAAAACAAAGAAAGAAAAAAGAAAAGAAAATAAATTATTAGGAAAGAGTGAGGAAAAAGGGGTTTCCTCTCAAGAATTTGTGACCAAGGAGAGTTATTTTATCACCAAACAAGCATTGAAACGTATTCTCTTTGTTCATAAAAGTCTTAACTCTCATCCTAATGCTGCCACTAATCTTGAAGCTGAGAATAAGGAAAAACACAATTTTCAAACAAAAAATTTTCAACTTCAAGATACAGTGAAGAAGGAGTGGACTAGTTCTAGTTGTACTTCTTATACTACTTCTTTGAAAGTACACAAGGAAGAAAGTATTTCTGTAGTCTTACTAAAGCACACAATTTTTGGGTTACATTGTTTAGTGGATACAACTTGTAATGATCTATATTCTATGTTTGCTCCTATGGGAAGTTCTTACTCCTTTGAACTTAATTTAATTCCTTCCCTACAAGATAAATATAGTTTATATGACTGTAGACCCCTAAAATTGCCCGGGTCGGAAATAAAGCTTGAAGACTCTCGAAGACTGAAGGAAGATCAGCCAGAAGGACTCCTGGAAGGCCCTAGGAGGGTTCTCTGTAGGTCTAGAGGTCTTAGAATAGCTCAAAATAAGGAAGTGGAGGGAATGAAGCCCAATACGGCCGTACTGAACTTAATACGGCCGTATTGAAGCTTCAATACGGCCGCAGTGAACTCAATACGGCGTATTGAAGTTTCAGAAACTTCAATACGGCCGTACTGAAATCAATACGGCCGTATTGAAGCTTCAATACAGCCGTATTGAACTCAATACGGCCGTATTGAAATTTCTGAATTTCAATACGGCCGTATTGAACTCAATACGGCCGTATTGAAGTTCAAAAATTTCAATACGGCCGTATTGCTTCTGTAGGCCGTATTGCGCCTATTCCCTATAAATATGACGTCAATTGGACGTCATTCCACACTTTCACACTCAGTTTTGACTCCCTCCTTGAGTATTCTGGGGTTTTTAAGCAGTGTTCTGCCCTAGAAATCTCTCTGGGAGTCGATCCGACGAAGTTCTGGAATTCCGAGCACTTAGCTTGGAGATTCGAACCTAGTCGAAGGGAAATCCTCCGGATTTCCGTAGTTAAAAGTTTTTAGGAAGGAGCGAGCGAGCTTGTAGAGTGAGGGAACGCCAAAAAGCTTCCTAGTTTTACGAAATATATAAAAGCACGCTTCAAAGGTTTCTTCTTAAAGTCCTTCCTTTTACTGCTTTCTGTGTGCATATTTAAACTGTCATCATGTAGATAGATAATTTATAATTGCTTAGAATAAATAGGGGTAATTTAGTAATTTTACGCTATTATTTTAGAAATAATCTGTCATAGGGAACCCGAAAGGGGCGATGTGGGGTGCTAACACCTTCCCCACGCGTAACCGACTCCCTTACCCAACTCTGGTTGTAATGGCCAAAGTTGATTTATAAAATCAATTGCCTTATCCCTTTTTCCAATGTTTTGAGTAAAACATTGGTGGCGACTCCACGAACCCTCCTTTTACGAAAACCACTAATCCATGGAGGGTCCCGCTTGGGATTAATATGGATTGGTGAATCATTTAATAAAATTGCTTGTTTGACGAGGTCTCAGTTTGAGAATAAGTCATTCTAGCAATCCATATTTTTAAACAAATAAACGAGTCCAACCATCCTTCGCGAATGCCGAAAGCCCGTTTCGGGCCGGTGGCAACAGATGGCGACTCCACTGGGGAAGCCTCGAGAGTCAGTCCCATTTAGTGACAGATTATTTTTAACAAATAATAGTTAAAAATTACTTTATTACCCCTTGCTTGTATGATAACATGCTTTATATATTTGGCTTTAAATAACTGTTGTTTGTTTAAATTTCCGCAATTGTTTGAAATAAAAATTGCACACAAACCTTTGCACACAACAGTTCCCTCTATACCCGGGGGCATGAGTGGTAATCCATAGGGAGTGGATGTTAGTACGGCCGGTTGAATGGGTCTATAGGAGCCTACGAGACCGTTGTCGGAAAACATCACTCAAGGTGATAACCATGAACTTGAGTCCGACGGTGCGTTGGAGCTTTCCATCGACCTACGATGAGAGGAATTGGGTCCCTATAATGGGGGCACCTTGGGGGCCTTTGACCAAGTGAGAACAGTTAGATCCTCCTTGAATATGCACTTTTCTGCAGGAGACCCCTACCTCGTGATTCGCTCGTGACTGTTCGTGGATGAGTGAATTGTTTGTGTAAATGCTTATGTGCAATTGTTTGTGCATTAATAAATAACCTCGTGATAAGGTCTAAGAATAATCCCCATGCATGAAAATACCATGACATGAGAGGAAAAATCATGTGTGAAAATATAATAAAAGTAAGGAGCATAGGCATCATTATCAATAATACCTCATGCATCCTCATCATCATTTATAGGTTCACTAATACCCTCTCAATGTGAGTGAAAGAGACCCGTGACTATTGAGATTCTTCGTTGTGGAGAGATAATAGCCTAGGGAGGGTGATAAACTTTCATCTTAAAAAGGCAGCGCCTCAAAGATGAAAGATTATCAAGCTCACATCAAGAGTGTATTCATATCATAAATAAGCTAATTAGAATAAACATTCATTTTAGAAAGTGGCTGGTCATCTCTCTGTCCTCACACGCGCAAAGAAAATCAAGAAAATGGAAGCGCTAGAGGAACAAAACAAGAAGCTCACGACCGAGCTTTCACAGCTCAAAGAGCAGATGGCGCAAATGTTGGAACTCATGCGTCACCATAACATTCATGGATCTCATCACAGTGACCATGGGTCCCATCATGAGGGAGAGGAGGAAGAGCATGAAGAAGATCCTCCACATGCCATACCTATTGGGGCTGGAATCATGATTAAAGAGCCCGAAGTTTCAAAAGAACAATTCCACGCCCTCGAGGATCGGCTAAGGGCTATGGAGGGGTATGATTTCGACATCAAAGATGCCGCTGACATGTGCTTGGTGAGGGACATCCAATTCCCTCCCAAATTCAAAGTGCCCGATTTCCCAAAATATGTGGGATCGACTTGCCCCAAAAGTCATCTCACCATGTATTGCCGAAAAATGGCTGCATATGCTACCAATGAAAAGCTCTTGATCCATTGCTTCCAAGAGAGCTTGGCTGACACCGCACTCAATTGGTATATGCAGCTGGATGGAAGTCAAGTGTGCACATGGAGGCAGTTGGCCGACGCCTTTCTCAAGCGCTATAAATATAACATCGACCTAACACCCGATAGGTCCGATCTTCCAGCCTTGAGTAAGACAAATGATGAATCCTTCAAGGCGTACGCCCAACGATGGAGGGAATTGGCGGCACAAATAGAGCCCCCGCTGTCGGATAAGGAGACGGTGTCCCTATTCATAAACTCGTTGACCGGTCCCTATTATGACAAGATGATAGGGAACACGACAACACTCTTCTCGGACATCATCACCATTGGCGAAAGAGTGGAACAAGGGCTGAAAAGTGGGAAGCTAGCTGGGCTTTCCCAATCATTTGAAGCCAAGAAGACCTACGGGAAGAAGAAGGAGGGAGGAGTCAATGCCGTAAATATTTCTTCATCTTCTTCCACTTCGAAGTCAGGAAAGTCGCAATTCACCCCTGTGAAGAAGTTTGATAAACTTCCGACCACCTACAGCGATCTCCTGCCGAAGCTAGTAGAAGCCAAACTTCTAGCTTACGTTCCACTAAAGAAGATTGATCCACCTCACCCCTATTGGTACAAACCGCAAGACAAATGTCTATACCATTCGGGGGCATCGGGGCATTCAACGGAGAAATGTAGAGCTCTCAAAAATAAGGTCCAAGACCTTATCGATGCAGGGTGGATCACTTTTGATTCAACAGCGCCCGACGTGAGCAAGAATCCTCTACCAAAGCAGGAGTAGAGAGAAGAACAAGCCACGATAGGGCCCCTTCATATTTCTCTTTTAGGGACTCATGATCAGTACCCAAGATCATGAGAACCTTTTCATGTAAATAAGGGTTTTTGTACAGTTTTACATACATATATCAATAAAGAGGCATATTTCACACATTATTCTCTTTTTATTCTTTTCTCTCTTTCCCCATTAACATTAATAAATTCTAAACCTAAACAGAACCAATAAAATAATTATGTCTGTAATTGTTCGCTCTGACCGGGATCCAAAAGTGAATGGGTTGAGTTGGAGAGTGATGAGGAGACCATCTCTCCGGATCTGCAAAGACTGCTAAAACGAGAAGCTCGCTTACTCCAACTCGTCAAGAGAAATTGGAGACTGTGAATTTGGGGCATGGCCGAGAGATAAAAGAGGTCAACACTGGGACCCTTATCAGTGATGAAATAAGGACACATGTTTCCACTATGATTATAATAAAATCATTCTTTCTCATTGCTTCTTTTCTTGCTTATAATAAAATTCTAAACCACATTTTTTTAACCCTGTTTGAATAAACATGAATGAGGTTAAAATCATCTTAATAATAATAAACCCACATCATTTTTATGTGGAAATGTGTGTGACAACTTGGAGTACCTCCCCTTGGCCTCGACAAGTGCCATCATGGATAAAAAGAAATCCTAAAAACAAAAAAGCTCGGCAGGAAACCCAAAAAGGGACTGCGCAAAAATAAGAGCAAAAAACCCGCTAGGAATCCCACGAAAGGGTGACCTAGGCAAAAGTTAGGGTTGCAAAAAATGAATAAAAACAAAAGTCCGCTAAAACGCCACAAAAGGGTGTTTTAGGCAAAAATAAGGACAATCAAAAAACAAAAGAAATCCATGATGGTACCATGAACCGAATTCAAAAAGAAAGGTTCAAGAGAAGCTATCCAAGTTGTCAAAATCACAACGTCAATAAACAAAGATTTTCTTAACTTCATAAGTGTTTAATCAAACAAGCCTAAACACATAAGCCCACCTTGGCCAAACATTCTTACAAAATCCATTTTTCAAAAATAAAATAATCCCCTCTAAAACACAAACTTTTGAAAATATATCCCTTCCTTCTTTTCTCTCTTGTCCCAAAAGATTTTGGAATAATCTAGTGGAAGCATGAAGAAATAAATCATCACTGATAATGGATCTAATCTGAACAACAAAATGGTGGAAGAACTGAGCCAAGAATTCAAGATCCAACACCACAACTCTTCCCCATATCGGCCAAAGATGAATGGGGCAGTCGAGGCAACCAAAAAGAACATCAAGAAAATAGTGCAAAAGATGGTTGTCTCATTTAAAGACTGACACGAGATATTACCCTTTGCTCTTCATGGTTATAGGACTTCAGGAGGCAGTTCTACCCGTCGAAGTCGAAAAACCTTATATAAGGGTAATCATGGAAGCAAAACTTTCCGAGGCAGAAAGGGTTCAAAGCCGATACGACCGGTTGAACCTTATCCAAGAGAAACGGCTGAACGCCATATGCCATGGTCAAGCCTATCAGAGGAAGATCAAAAAGGCTCTTGACAAGAAAGTCCACCCTCGAGTCTACCATGAGGGAGAGTTGGTAATGAAGAAATTACTACCAACTCAAAAGGACAAAATCGGAAAGTGGGCCCCAAATCACGAAGGACCGTATGTGGCAAAGCGAGCTTTCTCAAAAGGAGCATTAATCCTCATAGACATGGATGGAGAAGAACTTCGATACCCAGTCAACGCTGACGTGGTAAAGAAGTACTATGCTTGAAGACGTTGCTTGCATAGGCCCGCTAGGATGAAAACCCAAAAAGGGCATCCTAGGCAAAAGTTAGGGCAAAATAAAAAGCCTGCCAGTACAAGGGTACTAGGCAAAACAAAGGCAAATTTACCCCGTTAGGATACGTCCTAAGCAAAAGTTAGGGGCAAAAGAATAAGATATAAAAACAAAGCAAGCAACGATCACTTGAACCGAAAACCGAAAGGCGGTTCAAGTGATAATCTTCTAGAAGCAAGCGCCTTGCAGTATCTACACTCCTGGCTCAGGCATCTCACCCGAAACAATTAGGGGAACGGGAAGAGCGACAATTACATATATAATTGTTTAAGCCAAAAATGTATAGCCTACCTTGGCCAGCCATTCTTCAGAAATTTCCTTCTGTATATCTTTCTGTAAAAACACTTGTGAATATCAAATAAAATATCCATTTGTTTCTTTTCTCTCTTGACCATGTGATTATGCCTCTAAATTGATGTTTCAAAAATTGTACGAAACTCTTTTAATAATCGGTCAAATAAAGAAAATTGGAGGGGTTCCTATAAAATCCATAAATCTCCTGCATAAAGGCTCATAAAAATACTCCCTCGCGTCAATGACAGAAAGTCCTCCAAGAAGAAGAGGATAGGGAGAGCCACTCACTTTTCTAAATAAATGAACAAAAATAAAAAATTGTATTGCATGCATCACACATATTAATTGCACATTTAAAAGACCTTATCATGAGGCAATTGCATAAAATAGAAAAAATAGAAAAAAAATTGCTTGTGTATGACAGCAGCAAGCAAAATGCAAAGATTCAGAAAATCAACAGCATCATACAGAATAACTGAGCCTGGAGAGGCTTGCCGAAAGAATACTCTCAAAATAACTGAGCCTGGAGAGGCTCGCCGAAATAATACTCTCTCAGAATAATTGAGCCTGGAGAGGCTTGCCGAAATAATACTCGTACAGAATAATTGAGCCTGGAGAGGCTTGTCGAAATAATACTCCTTCAGAATAATTGAGCCTGGAGAGGCTTGCCGAAATAATACTCCTACAAAATAACTGAGCCTGGAGAGGCTCGCAGAAATAATACTCCCCAGAGAAACCTCAACTCAAGCTCACGGAACGAATCCCCAGCGAGAGCTATCAAAGCAAGATCGACAAAATCCCCAATGGAAGTGCGATCATCCAAACAGTATATACAAGTCAAAGGACTTAACACTTCCTCAGTGAAGATAGCTCTCCAACTCAAGTGTTGAGTGAGGCTAAGCCTGCAGAGGCTTCCTAAATAATACTCTGGGATACATAAGATCCCTCATTCCCCAATCGCCTACTCAGAGGCATCCCTGCAAAAAGAGAAAAATCAAAAATATCAATAAGTATTCCCCAAGCGGAATCTGGCACTCAGCCGAACACTGAACTTCAAATCCCCAGTCGCCTACACAAGAGGCACTCCTTCAAAAAGGAAAACCCAAAAAAAAAGAAAAAAAATCAATAACAATTCCCCAAGTCCAAAAATGTTTAGGAAGTTTTCTAGTAACCTTTTCTTTATATTCTAGGACAAGCCTAGGTTACCATTTAGGGTACTTTAGGCAAGATGTTTTAGTTTTTAGGAATCATTTTTTTCATTGTATTAATCTTAGTGTTACTATACATTTTTAGGATTTCATTCTAGGTTATGCCTAGAAGAGGATCCTATTTCTCTTTGTAGGAATTTTACTTTCAATAGTTTAGTTGTCTTTGATAGAATAGATAGAAGGATTCCTCTTGGGATTCACAATCCATTTTTTGCACATGAACTTTTCACCTCTTATACATGGAATGTTGTACATGTAGGTGATGATTCTTATCATAGGGATCCTCGTGATTTGAGGACAAATCCTTCTCAAGAGGTGTCGCAACCCAAAAACTTCCGATCTTGCGACCTATGGTTTAAAAATCTTTTCAAAGATCTCATCAATTAAGGAATGCCCGGACACCAGACTAATCCTTAATTAATAGTTTTGAAAATAGGTTCTATGGAGTCGCCACCAATGTTTTACTCAAAACATTGGAAAAAGAAAAGATTTTTTAAAGTCCAATAATAGCCTTGATAACCAGAATTTGGTTCGGGGGTCGATTACGTGTAGGGAAGATATTAAGCACCCCTACAATGCCCTCAATCGGTACCCTATGATGAAGTTAATGTGATAAGAAACAATAAATTAAATATTAGATCCCCTTTATGAATTACTATTTACATGCTTTAAATTTAAATTACACGGTTGACCCTAAAACGTCTACATGATTGCTCTTGTTATAACAAAAAATAAGAAGTAAAAGAAAGAGAAGAAGATTAAATAAAATACCTCGTGGCAAGCTTTGTTAGATCTTCAAATATGAAAAATATAGGTGCTTTGGGGCAACCTTTCACACTACAATGCCTCACAAAATCTCAAGAAATACAAAAGTGAGGGGGAGAGAGAAAAAGAGAGAAATTTCGTGCTCTAAGGAGTCTGGACGAAATTTTGGAGTCCTGAGAAATGAGCCCAAGCTACCTATTTATAGGCTTTAGAAGGGGTCTAGAACGGCCCGTTCTGAAATTGGAACGGCCCGTTCCAGAGATAAGGTTAACACACAAATTGTTGGACTGGAACGGGCGTTCCAATCGAGGATTTTTAGGCCATTTTATTAACTTGGAACGGCCCGTTCCAGTTTTGGAACGGGCCGTTCCAGTTAATATTTTCACCCTTTTTTGAGGAGGTTGGAACGGCCCGTTCCAATCTCAGAATGGCCCGTTCCAATCTCAGAATGGCCCGTTCCAATTTAGGAACGGCCCGTTCCAAATTAGGGTTACTGGCTATTTTAGGAACTTGGAACGGCCCGTTCCAAATTGGGAACGGCTCGTTCCGATTTTGGAACAGCCCGTTCCAATCTTCTAAAATTAGCTTATTTGGGCTTTTGGGCCTTCTAAAGTCCTATCTTGTTGTTTGCATGCTTCGGGAGCTCCTTCCCTTTGTAACAGAGGTCCATTCCCTTGTTTGTATGCCCCCGGATGAAATTAGGTGTCTACAAGAGGGAGGGGATGATGGAATCATGCCTAGGAAAGAAAGGGGTGACACACTCAAGGAGCCAAGAGGAATGGGCTAGACATGAAGGTTTGGGCCAGTCAAGGCCCAATGGGCCCGATGGGCTTGGAGGGCCCAAGTTGAGTTTCTCATGGGCCATACCTTGTTTAGCTATTTTCCTTATGTCTTGTATATATCATGTTAATAGATTTCCTATATTTTGGTTCTTGTATTTTGGACCATTTAGGATAGAATTTTAGGTTATAGGCTTATTGGGCCTCGTTTTGGGCTTCATGGGCCTTTGGGCTTTTGGTACCCAATATTGGGCTCATTTTCATTCTTGTAATTTTTCCTTTACATTCTATTTGATTGGCCATTGTAATTAGGCCATTAGAATAGGATTGTACAAGAATTACTTAAATAGGAAATTTAGACTAAAACTAGGTTTAATTTGGAAGTCATTTAAGTTACATTTGAATCACATGTTTAACACCATGGGTGGATGAACATGTGCTACTCAAATTAACCCTAAATGACACTCAAATCAAACTTAGATGCACCCTAGTACCTAATCTCACGACCAAGCACATGGGAGCCAAAATTTGAATTCAAATTTTAGGCGCCACATGTAGGCTTTGTTTTAGGCGCCAATGAGTGCTTTCCCGGAGGCCTACTTAAGTGATCCTTCTCCTTTTTGTAATCACTTTTTGAATGAAATAGAATTTACTGAATTTCTCTTCAGCCAATTTTCTCAAAGAGTCACCGAGAGTGCCTTCAACCTTAGGAACCCTATCTAGGTTTTCCTACTATTGAAGTGAGCATTCCTTTGAGCCTTAAGCTAGGATACTTGCATCCTTAGTCTAGGCTCCTTTGATCCTAGTTCTTCAATCCTTCAAGCATCATCATTTCGGTCTAAGTCTCCAAGGAGTTAATCCTACTCGAGGTGAAGGCAAGGAGGAGTTCAACATCCATTTCTCCTAGTTTCCACCATCATTTCTTTTTCTTTCACCTTCTTTCTCTATTTTTCTATTTTCTTTCTTAACTTAATTTGATCCTCACTTTCTTCTTTATGTTAAAGTGGTTTAAGTTTTATCTTATGTTCTTCATGTACAAAAAAGATCTAATTGTTGTAGCCATGATGTATAATTGTCCTATCATAGTGCTAAGGTCTCTTATTAGGCAAACAGAAAACCTCTATGGGCACCATAACACATAAATATCCACCTCTACTTGTTTACCTATGGTCACTTCACTATTCTCACTAAGCCATTAAAGCTTGTGTGGTTGTAGGAGAGGTTTAGTCTCCAATCCCAATTTACACACCATTTTAGCACTTGCAACATTGGAATAACTCCCCTCATCAATACTTAAAGAACATACCTTCTCTTGGATGATCCATTTAATTTGTACTATTTTCTCCTTTTGGCTCTCATCAATGTCTTTTGCATGGCTACCCAACATCTTTTTTACCAAAACCAAATACCATTTTGGTACCATTTTCTCATCATACCTCCTTCTCCCAAGTCTCTAATCTCCTTCATCTTCCACATAATTGTTAGGAAAAAAGACGATCTTAGATCCCTCAAGGTATAATTTTTAATGATAATAAACTCAGACATTTTTTAAGAGAATTTTTTTAGATCATACTATAAAACGAATAATAATAAGACAATAAGTTATTATGACATTAAATCTCTCACATGGATCACTTTTTCTCTAAGACAAAAGTCTTTCATATATATATCATTTATGATGCTTGATAATCAAATCATCTTTGTCTATGTTATTCCTTAACAAATCAAAGGGAATAAAAAGTTTCTTCAATACCCGTACTTCACAAAGGAACATAAACATGCTTTGCATTAGAAAAAGACTAGCATATCCCTCAAAGTATGCAAAATATTAAAGAAGGTTGTTTTTGACTAACACATGCATAGTTCCTCCCTTTTGGTAAAAAGGTGATAAGTAGCTTTCTTGATCAAATAAGAAGTGACAATTTGGTAAAACGCATTTAATGTCAATATTTAATGCACTAACAAACATTTCTCTCCACAAGGAACGAAGATGAAGACAAATAAAACAAGCCTATGAGAGATGCTTAAGGATTTATAACGGTCATCTTCATGAAAACACCTATATAAATAAGCTTGAATATTCAAAAAGAAAAGACTTACTTACAAGAGAAAACATCAATTGTAAAATATTTGCATTCATTCTTTCTATAAAAATCATTGTTCACAACTGGTTGGATCACATCTTTAACTTTAAATTTTTGTTTTGAGCCTGAACAGTCTTGACTATTAAAGAATACATTGTTGTTGAAGTCTAGAGGGGCTTTATGTTGAAAGAATACTTAGGTAGTTGCTTGAAAAGGCAAGTCAAAGAACACTTAGGTTAAGCTCAAAAGTGACTTATAAAAAAATACTTGTATTTTTGTAAAATATAGTGGAACTTGATCGAGTTGATAAAGAACCAAATGTTGTCTCGATGGTTGAGACTAACTAGCATAAAAACACTACATGTTCTTTCTCTTGCAACTACATCATTGTTTCAAAAAAGTGTTGAGATTTTGATTGAAACTATTCAACCCCTTTCTAGTGTCTTTCTTTACTCCATAGTTTGGAATCAAACAACCTCTTTTTAGTGGATTTAGAAGTACCAAGGTCAAAAGTTGTAGGTTTGGTTTCAAGCTTAAACTTAAAGCCATCATCAAAAACATGAGAAGTTGGCAGGAGCAATCCTTCAATTGAGATGTCAGTCCTATCTACATCAGGCACTTGGGAAAGTCCTCCTTCATTTGACACAAGTGGATAAAGGGGAGGGAAAGGTAGAGACAACAAAGCGACTTCCTCGGAAGGAACTCCTAGGGGAGGTACATGCATAGTAGATGTATCCAAAATGGGGGATCACAATAGAAAATTTAAATTTTTGATATGAACAATTGGTGATATAGAAGTAGGAGGAGTAGGAAGAGTCCTTTCCTTAGTAGCAGTAGTAGTAGATTCACTATCAGGCACGTCTTCTAAAGGGAGATCTTCAAAATTAATCTCACATTTCCTAAGAACTACCAAAGCTCTAAACCATCAGTTGGTATTCCAAGAATTTTTCCCAGAGATTTTACAATCAACAAAATGTCTATCCTTTTTAGATTGACAAAAAGGATGATGGCTTCCTCATCCACTTCAGCACCAATATAGAAGCATATAACCAATCTTGGATGAACTAGGCAATGAATATGGAACAACTTCTTTTAGCCTTGCTTGTTGACATAGCAAGGAAGATTCTATCTTACTTTCTTGATCTCACTCAAATTGACAGTCGTGCCATAAATTACTTTTCCATCGTTCCAAGCTTTGTTGAATGTATTCACTAGCTCCTTGCCCTTGAATAGATCAGATTACTTTATCTTTTGTTTTGATAAGTTTTCTAAATTTATTAAAAGGATATTTTGATTAATTAAAGGGTTTTATAAGATATTTTAGAGACTTTTAATAATTATGAGTATTTTAATTAAATAATAAATTTTTAAGAAAATAATTTTGTATAATATTTATTACAAAAATATGTATTTTTATGATATTTTTTTATAATAAGTATTTTGAGAAAAATATGTACTTTTATTATAATTATTTATATATTTTATTTTAATATAATTGTGTAGGGAAAAATATACTTATTTTATATATTATATATTTGTTGATTATTAATTATTTTATTTTGTTATAATTATTTGGGTTGGGAGAAATATATTTATTTGACATATTATTTATTTATTTATAAGTTTTAATATTATAGGAAAAGGAAAAGGTAACTATGGTTAAAGTATTTTTATTGAAGAGTTGTGTCTGTGTTAAGTTGTTAAAAGGGGGATTACGACAATTCTTTTATTTTTATGCTTCTCATTTTTCATATATGCATATGCTCTGAAGAGCGAGAAGAAGAACCAAAGTGATGGAAAACTTGATGGAGAATCCGGATTGATGTGAATCCTCTTCAAGTTCCTCCCTAGACCTTTGGCTCCTTGATTCTTCTTAAGCTTCACTAAGGTCTCCAATGGAGGAAGAAACCTTAGAACCACCACGGTTTGGTGGGGAACTCTCTCAAGAGATGCCACTCCTTGGTGAAGAGATAAGTCTCTTCAATTCTCACCACACTCTTCTATGGAAGGGATAAGAGAATTTGATGAATATCAAAGAGGTTAAAGACTTTTGGAAGAGAGAATTTTCGTGCAAATTCTGATCTCACTCAAAAATATCATCCAAAAGTGTTTTACAAAGAAGGAAAAATGAAAATATAAGAGTAGGAAGCTTGGAGAGCAAGCTAGCCTTAACCATGGTTCACTAGGAACCATGGTAAGGTCTAGCTAACCATCCATGGTCTAGAGGCTTGAAGAGCAAGCTAATCACTTAGCTTGCTTGGTAAGCAAGCTAAGGAGAAGCTTGTGCTTCAAACTTCTAAGCTTGAGTGTGAACAAGCAATGTGAACACAAATCAAGGTGGGCGGCTCATGGACCTTATTTTACTCCAACCGGTTTTGAAAAAATGTTGATTTGGTTTAGTTAGGTTCACCCAATGTGAATGAAACCTAGTTAAATCAAATTTATGAAAAATTAGGAGTAAAATGAGTCTAATATGTAAAATTTTTCCTAGGCCCATCTCTAGGTCCAATTGCTAGTAACACTCTCTAGCTTGCTAGTTACACTCTCTAGCTTGCTAATGCCACTCCCAATCCTACTACTAGAAAACTAAGAAAAAGGTGTATTTCTAGATTAGGTTAAATGGATTCAAAGTGTCCAAGTAACCTACCCTAGAAACAATATACAATAGCTAATAAAAGGAAATAAAGTGCCTCACAAATACAAAGGCAAAAATACATCTATACAAGTATCTACTATATACAAGGTACAAGAAATCAAACTATACAATGTATGTACAATAGAGACTATGAGACTAAAAAGAGGAATTATACTCAATACTCATATTGAGCATAGGTCTAAGAAGCACCTCCTCTCTAGAAGCCTTCTCTAGCCTCCTAACCATGGACCTAGTTAAAGGCCCAATGGTCTTCAAGTGTGAGCCTCCTTGGATCAACCTTCACCCTTCTTGGTCTTACCTCTTCCAAAGGGATCCTTGGGGATTATATTTCCATCACAAAGCTCATAAGAGAACACCCTAAAAATCCATATCTTTCATCAAGCATTTATCATTGGGGTAAGGTGGGAGTGAGTAGTCTCGCTCTAGGCACGTGATGTACATTGGGTAGTGGGATTAGCCCCAATCCCTTCTTTGTTTCTTGTATTGTATGAAGGGTTTTTCCTACTTAATTGCATTATGTGTTTTTATAATCTTCCATATGACTCTTTGTTATTCTATTTCATATTATGTAGTTGTATATGTCTCCAATTTCATGATTAAACATGTAATTGAAAAGTTTGGATTGCCTATGGGTTCCTGTGGGAACCTTAAATGATTATTGTGTGAGTAGTTAATAGGGGGTATGTGATTAGAATATGAAATTTATGTTGAATTTGAGTAAGTGATGGTATAATAGAGTAGTATTATGTTTTAATTTATGTTTTTACCGATTGGGGGTGGAGAAAAGAGTTTGTATGTGAGTTGTGCCTTATTCTGAAAATTTTGGTATGAATACACTTTGATATTTATGTGATTTCTCTGTGTGTGATTATTAAAAATTGTGTTTTTATTATTGGGTTAGATAGTAGACATTTGGGGCTACAATTTAGACTCAAGAATTACATAAAAATGTTAAGGCATAACCGAGTTATGTGAGTTAAAAGATGAACCTCATATTTTGTGTGAAAAATGTAATTTGTGTATGTTGTAAGCCTCTCAAATAGGCTTAAATGACATAATTAGGTTTTTTAATCCACATTAAATTTTTAGTTCTAGAGGATATATTTTAAATGTCATTGGAATCACTTAAAAGGGTTCTCTAAAACTCAAGTTATGATCAAATTAGTGAGTTGAGGTTGAAATTTTGTAGTTTTATATTTTTTGAAAATAGTAGATAACATAATTAGCTCTTGAAATTAACATAGAAATTGTATATAATTGTCTTATCTTTCTAATAATTAAGAAAAACTTGATATCATATAAATAACTTTAGATAGGACATTTGGATCACACGATGTCTTAGAAGGTTAACTTGTGGAAATATAGTTGTGAATGAGGATAATGAATAGCTTTACCCTTAAAGTGTTTGACCTTATAAATGGTTTGAAGTACTTATATCAATGTTTAGGAAGGATGAATTATGGTAGAAAACAATTGTTAATAAGTTATGACATAAGTTGATTGTTAATAATTGATGCTTTAATAATAACGATGTTTAATGACTTAATATGTGACAATGATAAAGTTGTTAGACTAGTTAAGCTATTGATTTGAATTCTTAATGACATTAATCTCAATGACTATGGTTTAGGTGCTAACATATGATTAAATGATCTCATAATGATTCTTACTAGATATGTATTGGATTATGTTGTATAATTATTGTACTACTTAATATATGGTTGTAGTGTGTGAGTATGCCATTGATATGATATATTGTGAGCTATGTATTAATTGATTGATGTGCTTTGACATTGATACAATTGATGTGTATGGTCTTGTGTGGTTTATACGATGAGAAGTCTAAAAGAGGCTTAGCAATGATATGATAAGACATGTAATGTGTTATGCTATCTGATCATGTTAAATGTTATGCATAGAGTTTGTTTGACATTCATCATATGCATAAAAGGGTTTTTATAGGTACAATATGAAATACACTTCCAAGAAAGATCCCCTTATGTAAAAGCTTGGGGATCAATCCTTGGGGATAGCTTGGTTTGGAAGTCCTAGTCTCACCCTTTGTGTGCATGAGATGTATCTTGTGCGACTCAACTATCTCGACCACACCTTGGTAGTATGTCTTCCTAATGAAAGTTCCTAGAGAGTGTCACCCAACATGTACTCCTATACTCTACATGTATTGCTTGCGGCAATGCACAAGTGTGATATGTGATGGTTTTACTGGCACCATTGCATAATGCATCTTAATATTATATGGTATTTAGTTGTTGTCGCCACCGGCCCGAAACGGGCTTTCGGCATTCGCATAAGGATGGTTGGACTCGTTTATTTGTTTAAAAATATGGATTGCTAGAATGACGTATTCTCAAACTGAGACCTTGTCAAACGAGCAATTTTATTAAATGATTCACCAATCCATATTAATCCCAAGCGGGACCCTCCATGGATTAGTGGTTTTCGCAAAAGGAGGGGCTCGTGGAGTCGCCACCAATGTTTTACTCAAAACATTGGAAAAAGGGATAAGGCAATTGATTTTACAAATCAACTTTGGCCATTACAACCAGAGTTGGGTAAGGGAGTCGGTTACGCGTGGGGAAGGTGTTAGCACCCCACAGCGCCCCTTTCGGGTTCCCTATGACAGATTATTTTCTAAAATAACAGTGTAAAATTACTAAATTACCCCTATTTATTCTAAGCAATTATAAATTAACTATCTACATGATGACAGTTTAAATATGCACACAGAAAGCAGTAAAAGGAAGGATTTAAGAAGAAACCTCTTGAAGCGTGCTTTTATATATTGAGTAAAACTGGGAAGCTTTTTGGCGTTCCCTCGCTCTACAAGCTCGCTCGCTCCTTCCTAAAAACTTTTAACTATGGAAATCCGGAGGATTTCCCTTCGACTAGGTTCGATCCTCAAGCAAAATGGCTCAGGGCTCAAGAACTTTGTCGGATCAACTCTCCGAGTGATTTCTAGGGCAGAACACTGCTCAAAAACCCCAGAATACTCAAGGAGAGGGTTAAAACTCTGTAAAAAAGCGTGGAATGACGTCCAATTGACGTCATATTTATAGGGAATAGGCGCAATACGGCCTACAGGAGCAATACGGCCGTATTGAAATTTTTGAACTTCAATACGGTCGTATTGAGTTCAATACGGCCGTATTGAAATTCAGAAATTTCAATACGCCCGTATTGGTTTCAGTACGGCCGTATTGAAGTTTCAGAAACTTCAATACGCCGTATTGAGTTCACTACGGCCGTATTGAAGCTTCAATACGGCCGTATTAAGTTCAGTACGGCCGTATTGGGCTTCATTCCCTCCACTTCCTTATTTTGAGCTTTTCTAAGACCTCTAGACCTACAGAGAACCCTCCTAGGGCCTTCCGGGAGTCCTTCTGGCTGATCTTCCTTCAGTCTTCGAGAGTCTTCAAGCTTTATTTCCGACCCGGACAATTTTAGGGGTCTACAGCTGCCCCCCCTTTACTTTAGTCGGACGGCCTTTTGGTGTACCGGCTGACAAGTAAAGGAGTTGACCCAATTGTCCGGGTGATGCGCCGACCTTCTGACTTGTAGCGTCTTCCGGTGGAAAATTGTCGAGTAGCCTCTCCAGGTTTTGCTTTGCTTGTTGCCCAAGCTGGAAGCTATGAGTACCGCCTCTCCAGGCTTAGCTTCACTCTTTGTTCGAGCCGGAAGCTAAGTACCCTTGTGACAACGGTAGCAGTGTGAGTTTCGCCCCTCCAGGCTTAGTCTCGCTCTTTGTTCGAGCCGGAAACTAAGCACCTTTGTGACGACGGTGAGCAGTGTGAGTTTCGCCTCTCCAGGCTTTGCTTTGCTTGCTGCCCAAGCTGGAAGCTGTGAGTACCGCCTCTCCAGGCTTAGCTTCACTCTTTGTTCGAGCCGGAAGCTAAGTACCCTTGTGACAACGGTAAGCAGTGAGTACCCCCTTTCCAGAGATAGCTTCGCTCATTGCTCGAGCCGGAAGCTGCATACCTCCGTGTTTGTGACGACGGGGGTAGCGTGAATATCTCCTTTCCAGGGATTTGTGATGATTTTGTCTCCACAGTCCACGATGCTGCTTCGACGGTTGTTTTTTAATTTTTGTGCCACTGAGGGCTGGATAACGCAGGGATCCGTCTAGGGGATGTGCAGTTACTCATAGGTTCTTGTGTCCCAACTTTTCATTGCGTAGTTGGTGCCCACTGGGGAATTTCTGATTCCTTTGGGGTGCAGACACAAAGATGCTCTTTCTGATGTGAGCGGTGCCTTATGATTGGCTGACGTCCTTTCGACGTTGGTGGAGTATCCCGGTTATCCTTGTTCGGGTAACTCTTTTTGATTTTCTGATTTTTTGCTGCCTCTGTGTAGGCTGTTATCCGCTGGGGATTCTGGATGTTGATTTTGTCTCCGCAGTCCACGATGCTGCTTCGACGATTGTTTTTGATTTTTGTGCCACTGAGGGCTGGATAACGCAGGGATCCGTCTAGGGGATGTGCAGTCATTCACAGGTTCCTGTGCCCCAACTTGCATTGCATTGTTGGTACCCTTGGGGAATTTCTGACTCCTTGGGGTATAGACACAGATGCTCTTTCTCTCTGAGTTGAACGATGCCTTATGTTTGGCTGACGTCCTTTGACGTTGGTGGAGTATCCCGGTTTATCCTTATTCGGGTGTCTCTTTTGGTTTTCTGATTTTGCTGCCCCTGTATAGGCTGTTATCCACTGGGGGATTTTGTCGTTGATTTTGATTAGCCTCTTCTGTTAGGCATATCACCTTGATGTTCAATGATTGGCTGAGAGCCAGATTCCACTTGGGGAATGATTATTGATCTTTTTATGATTTTTCCGTTTGAAGGAGTGCCTCTTATGTAGGCGATTGGGGAATGGGGTTCAGTGTTTGGCTGAGTGCCGGATTCCGCTTAGGGAATGGTTATTGATGTTTTTTGATTTTTCTCCTTTTGCAGGGATGCCTCTGAGTAGGCGATTGGGGAATGAGGGATCTTATGTATCCCAGAGTATTATTTAGGAAGCCTCTACAGGCTTAGCCTCACTCGACACTTGAGTTGGAGAGCTATCTTCACTGAGGAAGTTTAAGTCCTTTGACTTGGATATTCTGCTTGGGAGATCGTACTTCCATTGGGGATTTTGACGATCTTGCTTGATAGCTCTTGCTGGGGATTTTGAATCCAAGAGCATGAGTTGAGGTTCCCTCTGGGGAGTATTATTTCTGCGAGCCTCTCCAGGCTCATTTATTCTTTGATGTGGAGGATGAGGAGTATTTTGGTAAGCCTCTCCAGGCTCAGTTATTCTGTACAAACTGATGAGTATTGTTTCGGCAAGCCTCTCCAGGCTCGGTTATCTTGTGCAATCTGTTTGCTGGATTTTCTATATCCTTGCCTTTTTTATTTTCGGCTTTTTCTGTGTTTTTCCTTTTCTTCTGATTTGGCTTTTTCTGGTATTTTGCCTTTTTTTGTGTTTTTGGCTTTTGCTGTACAGAAATTAAAAGTGCCAAAGAAATTAAATTCAGTTATTATGAGAGAGTATTATTTCGGCAAGCCTCTCCAGGCTCAGTTATTTTGTAGGAGTATTATTTCGGCAAGCCTCTCCAGGCTCAGTTATTCTGAGAGTATTCTTTCGGCAAGCCTCTCCAGGCTCAGTTATTCTGTGAGTATTCTTTCGGCAAGCCTCTCCAGGCTCAGTTATTCTGTGAGTATTCTTTCGGCAAGCCTCTCCAGGCTCAGTTATTCTGTATGATGCTGTTGATTTTCTGAATCTTTGTATTTTGCTTGCTGCTGTCATACACAAGCAATTTTCTATTTTTCTATTTTATGTAATTGCCTCATGATAAGGTCTTTGAATGTACAACTAATGTGTGTGTGATGCACAAATGCAATACAATTTTTTATTTTTGTTCATTTATTTAGAAAAGTGAGTGGCTCTCCCTATCCTTTTCTTCTTGGAGGACTTTCTGTCATTGACGCGAGGGAGTATTTTTGTGAGCCTTTATGCAGGAGATTATGGATTTTACAGGAACCCCTCCAATTTTCTTTTATTGACCGATTATTAATGGAATTTCGTACAATTTTATGAAAAACCAATTCAGAGGCATAATCACATGGTCAAGAAAGAAAAGAAACAAATGGATATTTTTATTGATATTCACAAGTGTTTTTACAGAAAGGTTTACAAAGGGATTTTCTGAAGAATGGCTGGCCGAGGTGGGCTATACATTTTTGGCTTAAACAATTATATCTGTGATTGCTGCTCTTCCCGTTTCCCTAGTTGTTTCGGGTGAGATGCCTGAGCCAGGAGTGTAGATACTGCAAGACGTTTGCTTCTAGAAGATTATCACTTGGACCGCCTTTCGGTTTTCGGTTCAAGTGATCGTTGCTTGCTTTACTTTTTGCATCTTATTCTTTTGCCCCTAATTTTTGCCTAGGACATGTCCTAGCGGGGATAATTTTGCCTTTGTTTTGCCTAGTACCCTTGTACTGGCGGGCTTTTTGTTTTGCCCTAACTTTTGCCTAGGATGCCCTTTTTGGGTTTTCATCCTAGCGGGCTGATGCAAGCAACGTCTTCAAGCATAATACTTCTTTACCACGTCAGCGTTGACTGGGTATCGAAGTTCTTCTCCGTCCATGTCTGTGAGAATCAATGCTCCTCCGGAGAAGGCTCGCTTCACCACGTATGGTCCTTCGTAATTTGGGGCCCACTTTCCGATTTTGTCCTTTTGAGCTGGTAGCAATTTCTTCATCACCAGCTCTCCCTCATGGTAGATTCGAGGATGGACTTTCTTGTCAAAAGCCTTTTTGATCTTCCTTTGGTAGGCTTGACCATGGCATATGGCGTTCAGTCGTTTTTCTTCGATAAGGTTCAATTGGTCGTGTCGACTTTGAACCCATTCTGCCTCGGAAAGTTTTGCTTCCATGATTACTCTCAGAGACGGTATCTCGACTTCAACCGGCAGAACTGCCTCCATTCCATAAACAAGGGAGAATGGAGTAGCTCCTGTGGATGTACGTACTGAAGTCCTATAACCATGGAGAGCGAAGGGTAGCATCTCATGCCAGTCTTTGAATGAGACAACCATCTTTTGTACTATCTTCTTGATATTCTTATTGGCTGCCTCGACCGCCCCATTCATCTTTGGTCGATATGGGGAAGAGTTATGGTGCTGAATTTTGAACTCTTTGCACAGTTCTTCCACCATCTTATTGTTCAAATTGGATCCATTATCAGTGATGATTTTGTCGGGAATACCGTATCTGCATATGATATTCTTTCTGATGAAGGATGTTACCACCTTTCGGGTCACATGAGCATACGATGCCGCTTCTACCCATTTGGTGAAATAGTCAATGGCCACAAGGATGAACCTATGTCCATTGGATGCCTTTGGCTCGATGGGTCCAATAACATCCATGCCCCATATTGCGAATGGCCATGGTGAAGCCAACACATTGAGTGGCGTTGGTGGGACATGAATGTTGTCGGCGTATGCTTGACACTTGTGGCATTTCCGGACGTATTGGTAACAATCCCTTTCAATGGTCGACCAATAATATCCTGCTCTGAGGATTTTCTTAGCCATTGCAGGCCCGGGAATATGGGTACCGAAAACCCCCTCATGTATTTCTTTGATTACATTTTGAGCTTCGACTTGGTCTATGCACCTCAACAAGACCGAGTCATAATTCTTTTTGTAGAGGGTTTCTCCAATCAACAGAAATCCCATAGCCCTTCTTCGGATATGCTTTTTATCATTATCGCTGGCCATATCAGGATATTCCCCTTTTGACAGATATTGTTTGATGTCATGGAACCATGGATGATCGTCAACAGCTTCATCTATCAGTAGGCAGAACGCTTGCTTATCGTGCCGCCGGATATTGATGATGGGCATTTCATGCTCCTTATCCAAGGCGAACATCGATGATAGTGTGGCAAGGGCGTCAGCGAACTGATTTTCCTCCCTTGGGATATATTCAAAGACGACATTTTGAAAGAATTGTATCAGGTCTTTGATATGCTCAACATATGGTATCAGCTTAGGATTTCGGACTTCCCATTCACCTCGCAGTTGGTGAATGACTAAAGCCGAATCTCCAAATACTTTGAGCTTTAGGATACCATTGTTGATTGCTGCTTGGATTCCTAACGCGCAAGCCTCGTATTCGGCCATGTTATTTGTACAGTCAAAGTTGAGTCTTGCCGTTAAGGGGATATGCTTTCCTTGTGGGGAGATTAATACTGTTCCAATCCCCTGTCCAAGCATGTTGGAGGCTCCATCGAAATACATGGTCCACGTATCATCCTTAGGATCTTCATGTTGTAAATGCATTATATCCTCATCGGGGAAATCATCCTGAAGGGATTGATAGTCATTGGTCGGCCCGTGTGCTAGGTAATCAGCTAGGGTACTACCCTTGATGGCCTTTTGTGTGACATGTATGATGTCAAATTCTGATAATTGCACTTGCCATCGGGCAATCTTCCCAGTGATTATCGGTTTGTCGAACACGTACTTAATTGGGTCCATTTTGGAAACCAACCAAGTAGTATGCCTAATCATATACTGCCTGAGCCGTTGTGTTGCCCATGCTAACGCACAGCACGTCTTTTCTAGTGGCGTGTAGCGGGTTTCATAATCAAGGAACTTTTTGCTCAGGTAGTAGATGGCTTGTTCTTTCTTCTTTGTTTCATCTTGTTGTCCTAGCACAGCTCCCATGGACTCATCAAGCACCGTTAGATAGAGGATTAATGGTCTTCCCTCGACAGGTGGCACCAACACTGGTGGATTGGCCAAACACTGTTTGATCTTATCGAAAGCTTGTTGACAATTCTCATCCCAAACTTCGGAATGATTCTTGCGCAACAGCTTGAATATTGGTTTGCACGTGTCAGTCAACTGTGCGATGAACCTTGCGACGTAGTTCACCCTGCCGAGGAATCCTCTAATTTCTTTCTCAGTTTTAGGAGGAGGCATTTCCATTATTGCCTTTACTTTATCGGGGTCCACCTCTATGCCTTTTTCACTGACGATGAACCCGAGAAGCTTACCTGACCGAACTCCGAAAGTACACTTAGCCGGGTTTAGCTTAAGCTGATACTTACGAAGCCGATTGAATAATTTTCTCAAATATTGGATGTGGTCCATCTCGTCTTTTGACTTTGCGATCATGTCATCCACGTATACTTCAATTTCTTTGTGGATCATATCGTGGAATAGCGTCACCATCGCTCGTTGGTAGGTGGCACCCGCATTTTTAAGTCCAAAAGGCATCACCCTGTAGCAGAAAGTTCCCCAGGGTGTAATGAAAGAAGTTTTCTCGCGGTCTTCTATATTCATCTTGATTTGATTATACCCCGAGTATTCATCCATAAAGGAATAGAGTGTGTTTGTGGCGGTGTGATCCACAAGTGTATCGATGTGGGGCAAGGGAAAATCGTCCTTTGGACTGGCACGATTCAAATCCCTATAATCAACACACACTCTAACCTTCCCATTCTTTTTGACGACTGGCACAATGTTAGCCAGCCATTCGGGATACTGGGATACAACCAAGAATCCCGCGTCCAATTGTTTTTCTACCTCCTCCTTAATCTTTAAGGACCATTCGGGCTTGATTCGTCGAAGCTTTTGCTTAATGGGTCGAAACCCCTCTTTTAAGGGCAACTTGTGTTCGACAATGTTGGAGTCCAACCCGGGCATATCATGGTACGACCATGCAAATACGTCCTTGTATTCCCTCAATAATTGAATCAATTGTGTTTTTATTCCATCACTGATACGGGTCCCAATGTTGACCTCTTTCAATTCTTGATCCTGCCCCAAATTCACGGTCTCCAATTCTTCTTGATTCGGTTGGAGTAGACGAGCTTCTTGATCTAGCAGTCTTTGCAGATCCGGAGAGATGGTCTCCTCATCACTGTCCAACTCAACCCATTCACCCTCGGCTTTCGGATCCCGGTCAGAGCGAGCAATCACAGACATAATTATTTATTGGTTCTGTTTAGGTTTAGAGTTTATTAATATTAATGAGAGAGAGAGAATAGAACAAAATGAGAGAATAATGTGTGAAAAAATGCCTCTTTATTGATATATGAGTGTAAAACTGTACAAAACCCTTTATTTACATGAAAAGGTCCTCATGATCTCGGGTACTGATCATGAGTCCCTAAAAGAAAAAATGTGGAGGGGCCCTATCATGGCTTGCCCTTCTCTCTACTCCTACTGCGGTAGAGGATTCTTGCTCACGTCGGGCGCCGTCGAATCGAAAGTGACCCACCCAGCATCGATAAGGTCTTGGACCTTATACTTGAGAGCTCTGCAGTTCTCCGTTGAATGTCCCGGTGCCCCCGAATGGTATAGACATTTGTCTTGTGGATTGTACCAATCGGGGTAAGGTGGATTCACTTTCTTTGGTGGAATGTAAGCTATAAGACGCGCCTCCACTAGCTTCGGCAGGAGATCGCTATAAGTGGTCGGAAGTTTGTCAAACTTCTTCACAGAGTTGTATTGCGATTTGCCTGACTTCGAAGTGGAAGAAGATGGAGAAATGGTTACAGCGTTGACTCCTCCTTCTTTCTTCTTCCCGAAGGCCTTCTTAGCTTCATATGGTTGGGAAGGCTTAGCCAGCTTTCCACTTTTAAGTCCTTGTTCCACCCTTTCTCCAATGGTGATGATGTCCGAGAAGAGTGTCGTTGTGTTCCCTATCATTTTATCGTAATAGGGACCAGTCAACGAGTTGATGAATAAGGACACCGTCTCCTTATCCGACAGCGGGGGCTCTATCTGTGCCGCCAACTCCCTCCAACGTTGGGCGTACGCCTTGAAGGATTCATCATTCTTTTTACTCAAGGCTTGAAGATCTGACCTATCGGGTGTTAGGTCGATGTTATACTTATAGCGCTTGAGAAAGGCGTCGGCCAACTGTCTCCACGTGCACACTTGATTTCCATCCAGCTGCATATACCAATTGAGTGCAGTTTCGGCTAAGCTCTCTTGAAAGCAGTGGATCAAGAGCTTTTCATTTGTGGCATATGCAGCCATCTTGCGACAGTACATGGTGAGATGACTTTTGGGGCAAGTCGATCCCACGTACTTTGGGAAATCCGGCACTTTAAATTTAGGAGGGAATTGAATGTCCCTCACTAAACACATGTCAGCGGCATCTTTGATGTCAAAATGATGCCCCTCCATAGCCCTCAACCGATCCTCTAGGGCGTGGAATTGTTCTTTTGAAACCTCGGGCTCTTTAATCATAATTCCAGCCCCAAGGGGTACAGTGTGTGGAGGATCTTTTTCATGCTCTTCCTCCTCTCCCTCATGATGGGACCCATGTTCACTGTGATGAGATCCATGGACGTTGTGGTGACGCATGAGTTCCATCATTTGCGCCATTTGCTCTTTAAGTTGTGAAAGCTCGGTTGTGAGCTTTTTGTTTTGCTCCTCCAATGCTTCCATTTTCTTGATCTTCTTTGCGCGTGTGAGGACAGAGAGATGACCAGCCACTTTCTAAAAATGAATATTTAATCTAATTAATTTATGGAATGAATACGCTCTTGACATGAGCTTGATAACCTTCCATTTTTAAGGCGCTGCCTTTTTAAAACAGAGTGTTACCACCCTCCTTGACTTATGATCTATCCTCAACGGAGAATCTCGATAATTATGGGTCACTTTTACTCATGTCAAGAGGTATTGGTGAACCTAAAATGCATGGTTTATGAGGATGCATGATATCTTTATTGGTAATGATGCACATGCTCCTCACTTTTATTATATTTTCACACATGGTCTTTCCTCTCATGTCATGGTTTTTTCATGCATGGGGATTATTCTTTAGACCTTATCACGAGGTTATTTATTAATGCACAAACAATTGCACATAAGCATTTACACAAACAATTCACTCATCCACGAACAGTCACGAGCGAATCACGAGGTAGGGGTCTCCTGCAGAAAAGTGCATATTCAAGGAGGATCTAACTGTTCTCACTTGGTCAAAGGCCCCCAAGGTGCCCCCATTATAGGGACCCAATTCCTCTCGTCGTAAGTCGATGGAAAGTTCCAACGCACTGTCGGACTCGAGTTCATGGTTATCACCTTGAGTGATGTTTTTCCGACAACGGTCTCGTAGGCTCCTATAGACCCATTCAACCGGCCGTACTAGCATCCACTCCCTATGGATTACCACTCATGCCCCCGGGTATAGAGGGAACTGTTGTGTGCAAAGGTTTGTGTGCAATTTATTTCAAACAATTGCGGAAATTTAAACAAACAACAGTTATTTAAAGCCAAATATATAAAGCATGTTATCATACAAGCAAGGGGTAATGAAGTAATTTTAACTATTATTTGTTAAAAATAATCTGTCACTAAATGGGACTGACTCTCGAAGCTTCCCCAGTGGAGTCGCCATCTGTCGCCACCGGCCCGAAACGGGCTTTCGGCATTCGCATAAGGATGGTTGGACTCGTTTATTTGTTTAAAAATATGGATTGCTAGAATGACGTATTCTCAAACTGAGACCTTGTCAAACGAGCAATTTTATTAAATGATTCACCAATCCATATTAATCCCAAGCGGGACCCTCCATGGATTAGTGGTTTTCGCAAAAGGAGGGGCTCGTGGAGTCGCCACCAATGTTTTACTCAAAACATTGGAAAAAGGGATAAGGCAATTGATTTTACAAATCAACTTTGGCCATTACAACCAGAGTTGGGTAAGGGAGTCGGTTACGCGTGGGGAAGGTGTTAGCACCCCACAGCGCCCCTTTCGGGTTCCCTATGACAGATTATTTTCTAAAATAACAGCGTAAAATTACTAAATTACCCCTATTTATTCTAAGCAATTATAAATTAACTATCTACATGATGACAGTTTAAATATGCACACAGAAAGCAGTAAAAGGAAGGATTTAAGAAGAAACCTCTTGAAGCGTGCTTTTATATATTGAGTAAAACTGGGAAGCTTTTTGGCGTTCCCTCGCTCTACAAGCTCGCTCGCTCCTTCCTAAAAACTTTTAACTATGGAAATCCGGAGGATTTCCCTTCGACTAGGTTCGATCCTCAAGCAAAATGGCTCAGGGCTCAAGAACTTTGTCGGATCAACTCTCCGAGTGATTTCTAGGGCAGAACACTGCTCAAAAACCCCAGAATACTCAAGGAGAGGGTTAAAACTCTGTAAAAAAGCGTGGAATGACGTCCAATTGACGTCATATTTATAGGGAATAGGCGCAATACGGCCTACAGGAGCAATACGGCCGTATTGAAATTTTTGAACTTCAATACGGTCGTATTGAGTTCAATACGGCCGTATTGAAATTCAGAAATTTCAATACGCCCGTATTGGTTTCAGTACGGCCGTATTGAAGTTTCAGAAACTTCAATACGCCGTATTGAGTTCACTGCGGCCGTATTGAAGCTTCAATACGGCCGTATTAAGTTCAGTACGGCCGTATTGGGCTTCATTCCCTCCACTTCCTTATTTTGAGCTTTTCTAAGACCTCTAGACCTACAGAGAACCCTCCTAGGGCCTTCCGGGAGTCCTTCTGGCTGATCTTCCTTCAGTCTTCGAGAGTCTTCAAGCTTTATTTCCGACCCGGACAATTTTAGGGGTCTACAGTTGTTACATTGTGAATGAATGAAATATGTTATATGATCGATATGCTTATGTTATGTTGATATACGTCTTGCTTGTGTTTGGATATTTGACTATATTTTACACCATGAGCCAGGGTGACATATTTCTCACTCTTCATGTTTTGTGTTGCTTTTCTTGTATGTTTGATGGAGGACCATCCATGGTACTTCATGTGAAACCCATCACATGGTCCAATGCTATGACTAATTTTGAGTAGTGTAGGATTTATTTGGTTTATTCCAATTTTACCCTTGTATTTTGGGGTATTTTAGTCTTAGGGTTTATTTCTTTGTATTTCCCATTTTGCCCTTGTATTTTGGGGTGTTTAGATGCTTAGGTTAATTTCAAAATGGGCTAGGTGTGTCCATTAGGAGGGTGACGCACACTTAGTGGAGTTGTTTGGACATTTTTGGTGTTAGGTAGGCTTAGGCCCAATTGGAGGGCCAAGGTGCATAAACTTATCATGCATCTTGTTGTAGCCAACCTAAACCCTTAGATGCCAAACTTGGCCACCAAGTAGCATCTAGGGTTAATTTGCATCTCATTTAGTGTGCATTTGGCTTGGTGAATTTCGGCCAATGCAACACCAAATGAAACCCTAGATGCTAGCACTCCTATTTATACCCTAGCCTATCACCTTGTACATACTTTGGATATTAATGATATTGAGTGTGCATTTTGCCTCATTGTCATTCTCCTTAGTCTCTAGGAACTCCACGGCCTCCTCCCCTTCTCCTCCTCCTTCCACCACCGTGAGTGAGTGAGTTTGGCCTACCTTGGGTGGCCTTCACCAACCTTAGTGAAGTGAGCTAGCCAAAAGGAGCAACACCCCACCAAACACCTCCCATACACCTTGTGCGCCACCTCCATCACCCTAAACACCAACCTTTTCCTTAGCACTAGGTTGCCTTTGGCTAACCTCCTCCCATCTCCACCATAAAAGCAAAACCCTAAATAGGTTTCATCCTACACTTGGATGAAACAACCTTGAGCAAACCCTCTTCACCTTCACCTTTGTGCTTCCGCCACCATCTCCTTCATTTTTCATCATCTTTTGGAGTCTCCCTTGTTGAACCAAGATCAAGGGCGTGCATGGAACTAAGCCACCTTCCATCAATGTTGTTGTAAGTGATGTTGAACATGATGTTAAGAATGTTGGTGACGAGGCTTAGTCCTCATAAAAGGGTTGTGATCTAATAGATTTCATTGGGATTTCAGCTGATTTTCTTTTGTTAAAAATGTGATACCTTCTATGTTGAACATATTTAATTTTATTTATGAAAGACTTTTTTTACTCAGTTTTATTTATTCATGTATTATGATATGCGGGGTAGAAAGTGCCGTATTTAGCATCTAGTAATTTTAAACATACATTTAATAAAATTGAACACGTTTTTAGGAAGTGGTTTGGTGAAGATATTAGCCAATTGGAACTTAGTTTCTATGAACTTTCTTTCAACATCTCCCTTCTGAAAATGGTCTTAGATGAAAAAATGCTTGAAATCTATGTGCTTTGATTTGAAGTGTTGAATTGGATTCTTTGACAACTCAATTGCACTTGTTTGTCACACAGAAGATGAATCTTTTCAAATTTGAGTGAGTAATCTAGAATTTATTGTCTAATCTAGATTACTTGCATGTAGCATGCAGCCATAACTATATATTCAACTTTTTTAGTGCATAATGCTACTAGATCCCTATGAAAGAAGATATTTTCCCAAAAATTGACAAGTTCCATTTATACTCTTTCTTTCCACTTTATCTCCAACAAAATCAACATTACTATAACATTTTATATCAAACCTTTTTCCATTCTCAAACCACAAACCATGCTTAATAATTCTAATTAAATATATAAATATTTGTTTTATGGTAGTTATATGAGATTCTTTTAGAGAAGATTGGAATCTAGCACATAATCCAACTAAGAACATTATGTCTAGTCTACTAACAGCTAGATAAAAAAGAGATCTAATCATATCTATGTACTCTTTTCACATACTAATTTACCTTCTGAGTCAACACAAAAGATGTGTGATGGATGCTTAGGTGTGCTCATGGCTTTGGCTTCATTCATTCTAAATTTCTTTAAGATGTTCTTTGTGTGTTTCTCTTGATGTATAAAAATACCATGATCTAGTTGCATGATTTGTAAACCCAAGAAGAATTTTAATTCTCCCATCAGGCTCATCTATAACGCTCATTTCATCAAGTTTGAGAACTTTGTGCACATCTTTTGAGAAATAACTCCAAATATTATGTCATTCATACATATTTAGACTATTTAGAAGGTTATCCTTCTAAGACTTCTTAAATTGTGTGGTATCTATCACTACTTTTGTGAATCCATTCTTCAGAATAAAGCTACCCAGCCTCTCACACCAAGCCCTCGAAGCTTTCTTCAATCTATACAAAGCGGTGAAGAAAAGATAGACACTGAAAGAGGGGTTGAATAGTGTATATATAAAATCCGCACGTTTGCAAGTTAGTGAAGTAATATCTACAACAGACAAAGTGTTGGCAAGAGTAATCAATGAACACAAGAAGTTTTTATACTGGTTCACCTTAACCATTGAGGCTACATCCAATTCTCAATCTGACTAGATTGATTTCAACTAACTTTCCACAAAGTTATAAGTATTCTCTCACCAACCCACTTCTAGCTCAACATAAGTATTTTTTGACTAACTTCTTCAAGCTACTACCCAAGTATTCTTTTTACAAATAAGCCTCTCCAAGCTCAACCCCAAGTATTCTTTTATAGACAAGCCTCTCCAAGCTCAACCCCAAGTATTCTTTTATAGACAAGCCTCTCCAAGCTTTACCCTATAACAATGGTTATAAAGGTATTACAAGGTTGTTATTTTTGTCTCCTTTGGACATGATTACAATGAAAGTTTAAGTGCAAGAGATCTTTTGAAGAGAAGATTTTCTATGTGTGTGGTTCTCTCTTGTGTTGTATATGTTCTCTATATAAATTGTGTTGTGTCAATCATCTCTGGTATCTTGAGTTCATGAGTTTCTTATATAGTAGCTTTGAAAGAGATGATCATTGCAGCTTTTTGAGTCTGATTCACAGAACTGCTTTGTCTTACTCCTTTGTTTGATCTAGAGAGAAAGAGGAAGTATTTGTTAGTGCATTGAATGCTTCAATTAATGCCTTTAATCAAAATGTACTCCTTATCTATGATATATCAAGCTATTTATCAGAGCGAAGCAGCAAAGTGGGACAATAGGAAGCAAAGTCAGTGTACAACAAGGATGCAGTGCTTTTCGTGCTTCTTTTTCGTGAGATCTAGGATCTTTTTCCTTTATTTTGATGCTCTACATGTCTTTATATACCTTTAGCAGAATGTGAGTTCCAAGATAATGACTTTTGATTTGTTAAGGTATAAAGCATTCATTTGAGAATTCAAACATGTCAATCACAATAAATAATAAACGTCAAGAATGTGACAGATAATTGTATGCTTCTTAAGATTTGCTTCGTCTTACATATGTTACTTTGTCTTACATAGTCTGAAACAACGACTTTTCAAAAAAAAATTTGTCAAAATATGTAGTGTTTATTATTATTAAAACTTACAAAAAAAATAAGGGATCTAATGATCGTCTTTTGACTTAACAAAAGCTTTGACTAACTTATATACATACTATGGTTTTCTTTTTCACCCTCAAACCCTAGAGGTTGTTTAACATAAACCTTTTCATAGATGAAACCATTCACAAATTCACTTTTTATATCCATTTGGTATAGGATTATGTCTTGATATGTTGCATAAGCAAACAATATTCTTATTGCTTCAAATCTTGTTATTGGAGTAAAGGTTCCTTTATAATCAATTCCTTTTTTGTTGATTATGACCTTGTGCAACAAGCCTTGCTTTAGTTATCACCACTTTTCCTTTCTCTTTAAGTTTACTTTTCAACACCCATTTCTTACTAATGATTTTCTGATTCTTTGGTGGTGGTACAAGATGTCAATTTTTTCTTTTCTCAAACTGATCCAATTCCTCTTTCATTGCAGCAACTAATTATTTGACTTCTGAGGCTTCCTCTACCTTCTTAGGTTCCATGTTTGATAAAAAAAGCAATAAAATTATTTTCTTTGTTGATAACTACTCTTGTTCTTACACTAGATGTAGTATCTTCAATTATTAATTCTGGTGGATGGGTGATGGAGGACCATCCACAAAGAGATCACACAAGAAGACCATTGGGTCTCTAACTAGGTCCATGGTTAAGGGCTGGTGAAGGCTTCTACAAAGGAGTTGCTTCTTAGACCTATGCTCTATATGAGTATTGAGTATGATTCCTCTTAGTAGTTCCTTAGTCTCTACTGTACATACTTTGTAAAGTACTTTATACTTAGTAGATACTTGTATAGGTGTATTTTTGTCTTTGTATTTGTAAGGCATCTTATTCTTTCTTTGTAGGTCATATCCTTAGGATTTTAGGGTATGTTGTTTGTAGAATTTTACTTCATTTTACCTTGTTTTATGGGTCATAGATTTTCATATTTTTAGTATTAGTAGTGGGGTAGCAACTAGCAAGTGTGTAGGTGAAGCTAGCAATTAGGCTCTTAGTGGGCCAACGTCAAATTTACATATTAGGCTTGTTTTGGTCCATTTAATCCAAGGAATTGATTTAGCTAGGCCTCACCATCATTTGGTGAACCTAACTAAACCAATTCCTAGTTTTGATTAGATTAAGTGAAAGAGAACAAGCATAGGCCGCCATTCTCATCCTTTGGCTAAGTTTGTTGTGAAGCTTCTCCAACACATTTGTCTATTGGTTAGCCAAGGAGACAAGGTGACACTTGGCACTTCTTGATTGGATCTTCTAGATCCAAATGTCTCCTCCTTGTCTCCCTTGGAGACAAGTTGACAGTTGGCACTCTCGGATTGGCTAATCTAGATCTAGGTGTCCCTACCTTATCTAACTTGCACTACAAGCTACTCCACAACTATATATAGGTTGCTTCACTTGTAAACTTCACTTTTGGATCATTTGTATGATATTGTGGAGTTATTTTCTCAGATTTCTCTCTCTCAAAAGTTTACAATTCTCTTGATTTGGTTTCAATTCTTTTATCATCTTCCTAAGAGTGTGGTGAGGATTAAAGTGATTTATCCTCTTCCTAGAAGTGGCACCACTAAAAGAGTGTTCTTCATCTTTCACGGTGAAACCAGAGGTCTCTACCTCCATTAGAGACCTTGAAGAAGCTTAAGGAGTGTCAAGAAGCCAAAGGTCTTAGGAAGAACTTGAAGGAGAAACCAAAACCATATGGTTTTCTCCTAAGGCTTCCATCAATGGGAAGATACAGATCTCTAGCTTCTAGGCATAGCAAATCTTTCTTCTACTTTAGGGTTTGACTCTTCTAACCTTTTCTATGCTGGTTCCAGAGACACACCTGAATAATCGATTATTTTGCAGGATAATCGATTATTCCAGAGAGTGTTTCCTGGAATAATCGATTATTTCACAGATAATCAATTATTACAGCAAGGCTCTTTTCACCTATTGCTGGAATAATCGATTACGCTTAATGATAATCGATTATTTTGAGTTCTTTCAAAAACTCAATTTTATACTTCAAAAATCTTTCCAAGTATTTTAAATCATCATCATACTCACTCTCAGTCAATTTAGATTAAGATTAACTCATGCACAAAGCACACACATGCAAAATAAGTTAATCAAAATAATACAACTCATAAGAACTTATAAACTACTCCTATTACACATCATGATAGTCATATCTTCTCTTGACTTAGTTTGTGTCCTTGGTCAGCTTCAACTTTCAGAATCTATCCTTTGTTATCATTAAAACTCTCATGTTTTCTCATATTTCAGAGCTTAGTTGATTCACTACTCCATGAATCTTAACAAGGTTGTCATGCCTAGGATAGCCAAGGCTTTGAGGCTTATGGATCCAGAATTATGAGTGGTCCATAAGCTTATGAAAGGAACAATTAATGGGCGGTATGAGAGCATAGGCTTCATGACTTAGAGGGACTTGTTCCCCCTTTACTGCATGGCCCACGTCATCTGGTGCAACCCCGGGGAATTCTTCCTTCAGAACATACATCCATAACTTTGGCAAGCAGTTTGACACTATCTCTCGCTCTGGATACATAGTAGTAGGGTCTCTACTCACACGATTAGCAAAGCACTTCAGAGCCATTCATGACAACGACAATGTTGGGCCATTCTCTCGACCCATAGACGCACCTACCTTGAGAAGCATGGGCATCATTGAGCAGATCCTAGAGGGATGCATGTTGGTTTGAGAGTTTACTATGGAAGACCTCGAGATCATGTTCAAGGATGAGCCCACCCATCCAAAGGATCAGCTGAAGTGTCACGAGCATATGATAGGATGGTTACAGTGTCGTTTCCCTAAACCCCCTTGTTGAGGACCAGGGTTTTAGTTTCTTTACTTGTATTTCTCATTTCATTTTTGTATCCCCAAAAAGGTATTTGAGTTTATGAAATTCTACTTTTCTCATATCATTATCCCCTCTTTTATATCATATGAAAAAAATGAATCAAAATAAAATAAAAAAGGTAAAATACAGAAAAAGGCCAAGCTTTTACATGAGAAAAAGTTAAAGCTTATAGTAGCAATAAAATTAATCCTTAGAAATCCTTAGTAGGGGGCCCCCAACCACAACCAAAGGGGTAGGGACTCACGAAAATCTCACAAGAAAGCTAGTCAACCATTCTGAAGGAAGTTGTAACACCCCAGCAACCCGCATGTGGATATTGTCCGCTTTGGCCGCAGCCCTCACGGTTTTGCTTCTGGCAATGGCACGCATGCCACCCCAAAACGCGTCCACTCAAGGAAGGTATCCACACCCATATATATGGCATGTTTCGTTATCCTTCCTAACCGATGTGGGACTTCACAATCCACCCCCCTCTTGGGAGTCCAGCGCCCTCGCTGGCAGACCGGCCCGGGTCCCGGCTCTGATACCAAATGTAACACCCCAGCAACCCGCATGTGGATATTGTCCGCTTTGGCCGCAGCCCTCACGGTTTTGCTTCTGGCAATGGCACGCATGCCACCCCAAAACGCGTCCACTCAAGGAAGGTATCCACACCCATATATATGGAATGCTTCGTTCTCCTTCCTAACCGATGTGGGACTTCATAATCCACCCCCCTCTTGGGAGTCCAGCGCCCTCACTGGCACACCGGCCCGGGTCCCGGCTCTGATACCAAATGTAACACCCCAGCAACCCGCATGTGGATATTGTCCGCTTTGGCCGCAGCCCTCACGGTTTTGCTTCTGGCAATGGCACGCATGCCACCCCAAAACGCGTCCACACAAAGAAGGTATCCACACCCATATATATGGCATGCTTCGTTCTCCTTCCTAACCGATGTGGGACTTCACAGTGTCGCCACCGGCCCAAACGGGCCTCGGCGGTCGCGAAGACGGTCGAGCTCGCTTTTATTTTAGTTTTGAAAATGTATTGGATTATTAGAACGGCTTGTTCTCAAACTGAGACCTTGTCGATCTTATCCAATTTATTTATTAAATGTCTCACCAATCCATGTTAATCCCAAGCGGGACCCTCCATGGATTAGTGGTTTTCGTAGTAAAAGGGTTCGTGGAGTCGCCACCAATGTTTTACTCAAAACATTGGAAAAAGGGATAAGGCAATTGATTTTATAAATCAACTTCGGCCATTACAACCAGAGTTGGGTAAGGGAGTCGGTTACGTGTGGGGAAGGTGTTAGCACCCCACAGCGCCCCTTTCGGGTTCCCTATGACAGATTATTTCTAAAATAACAGTGTAAAATTACTAAATTACCCCTATTTATTCTAAGCAATTATAAATTAACTATCTACATGATGACAGTTTAAATATGCACACAGAAAGCAGTAAAAGGAAGGACTTTAAGAAGAAACCTTTGAAGCGTGCTTTTATATATTTCGTAAAACTGGGAAGCTTTTTGGCGTTCCCTCGCTCTACAAGCCCGCTCGCTCCCTCCTATAAAATTTTAACTACGGAAATCCGGAGGATTTCCCTTCGACTAGGTTCGATCCTCAAGCAAAATGGCTCGAGGCTCAAGAACTTCGTCGGATCAACTCTCCGAGTGATTTCTAGGGCAGAACACTGCTCAAAAACCCCAGAATACTCAAGGAGAGGGTTGAAACTATGTTGAAAAGTGTGGAATGACGTCCAATTGACGTCATATTTATAGGGAATAGGCGCAATACGGGCTACAGAATCAATACGGCCGTATTGAAATTTTTGAACTTCAATACGGTCGTATTGAAGTTCAATACGGCCGCATTGAAATTCAGAAATTTCAATGCGCCCGTATTGAGTTCACTGCGGCTGTATTGAAGATTCAATACGGCCGTATTGATTTCAGTACGGCCGTATTGAAGTTTCAGAAACTTCAATACGCCGTATTGAGTTCACTGCGGCCATATTGAAGCTTCAATACGGCCGTATTAAGTTTAGTACGGCCGTATTGGGCTTCATTCCCTCCACTTCCTTATTTTAAGCTACTCTAAGACCTCTAAATCTACAGATAGCCATCCTATGGTCTTCTAGGAGTCCTTCTGGCTGACTTTCCTTCGATCTTTGAGGGTCTTCGAGTTTTATTTCCGACCCGGACAATTTTAGGGGTCTACAGCTGCCCCCCCTTTACTTAGTCGGACGGCCTTTTGGTGTACCGGCTGACAAGTAAAGGAGTTGACCCAATTGTCCGGGTGATGTGCCGACCTTCTGACTTGTAATGTCTTCCGGTGGAAAATTGTTGAGTAGCCTCTCCAGGTGGGTGCATACCTCGGCGCTTCTGACATCCTCGGTAGCTGAGTTTAACACCAACGTGCTTCTGACGACGCTGATGGCTGAGTATTGTCTCTCCAGACCTTGAGTATTGTCTCTCCAGACCTTGAGTACTGTCTCTCCAGACTTTGTTTGAGTATTGTCTCTCCAGACTTTGTCTGAGTACCGTCTCTCCAGACTTTGTTTGAGTATCGTCTCTGCAGACTTTGTTTGAGTATCGTCTCTCCAGACTTTGTTTGAGTATCGTCTCTCCAGACTTTGTTTGAGTATCGTCTCTCCAGACTTTGTTTGAGTATCGTCTCTCCAGACTTTGTTTGAGTACCGTCTCTCCAGACTTTGTTTGAGTATCGTCTCTCCAGACCTTGTTTGAGTACTGTCTCTCCAGACCTTGTTTGAGTACCGTCTCTCCAGACCTTGTTTGAGTACCGTCTCTCCAGACCTTGTTTGAGTACCGTCTCTCCAGACCTTGTTTGAGTACCGTCTCTCCAGACCTTGTTTGAGTACCGTCTCTCCAGACTTTGTTTGAGTACCGTCTCTCCAGACTTGTGCATACCTCGGTGCTCTCGACAACTGGGTAGCTGAGTATTGCCTTTTAGGCTTTGAGATGATTTTGTCTCCACAGTCCACGATGCTGCTTCGACGGTTTTTTCTGATTTTGTTCCACTGAGGGCTGGATAACGCAGGGATCCGTCTAGGGGATGTGCAGTCATTCACAGGTTCCTGTGCCCCAACTTGCATTGCATTGTTGGTACCCATGGGGAATTTCTGACTCCTTGGGGGGTAGACACAGATGCTCTTTCTCTCTGAGTTGAGCGATGCCTTATGTTTGGCTGACGTCCTTTGACGTTGGTGGAGTATCCCGGTTCATCCTTATTCGGGTATCTCTTTTTGATTTTCTGATTTTTGCTGCCTCTGTGTAGGCTGTTATCCGCTGGGGATTCTGGATGTTGATTTTGTCTCCACAGTCCACGATGCTGTTTCGACGATTGTTTTTGATTTTTGTGCCACTGAGGGCTGGATAACGCAGGGATCCGTCTAGGGGATGTGCAGTTACTCATAGGTTCTTGTGTCCCAACTTTCCATTGAGTAGTTGGCGCCCATTGAGGAATTTCTGTTTCCTTGGGGTGTAGACACGAAGATGCTCTTTCTGAGATGAGCAGTGCCTTATGATTGGCTGACGTCCTTTGGACGTTGGTGGAGTATCCCGGTTATCCTTATTCGGGTAACTCTTTTTAATTTTTGGATTTTGTTGCCTCTGTGTAGGCTGTTATCCGCCAGGGGATTTTGTCATTGGTTTGTGATTGGCCTCTTCTGTTAGGCAGATCATCTTGATGTTCAATGATAGGCTGAGAGCCGGATTCCACTTGGGGAATGATTATTGATCTTTTTATGATTTTTCCTTTTGAAGGAGTGCCTCTTATGTAGGCGACTGAGGAATTGGGGTTCAGTGTTCGGCTGAGTGCCGGATTCCGCTTGGGGAATATTTATTGATATTTTTTGATTTTTCTCCTTTTGCAGGGATGCCTCTGAGTAGGCGATTGGGGAATGAGGGATCTTATGTATCCCAGAGTATTATTTAGGAAGCCTTTGCAGGCTTAGCCTCACTCAGCGCTTTGAGTCGGAGAGCTATCTTCCACTGAGGAAGTGTTAAGTCCTTTGACTTGTATATACTGTTTGGATGATCGCACTTCCATTGGGGATTGCGTCGATTTTGCTTTGATAGCTCTCGCTGGGGATTCGTTCCGTGAGCTTGAGTTGAGGTTTCTCTGGGGAGTATTATTTCTGCGAGCCTCTCCAGGCTCATTTATTCTGAGAGAGTATTATTTCTGCAAGCCTCTCCAGGCTTTAGTTATGATGAAAGAGTATTATTTCGGCGAGCCTCTCCAGGCTCAATTATTTTGCGGGAGTATTATTTCGGCAAGCCTCTCCAGGCTCAATTATTTTGAGAGAGTATTATTTCGGCAAGCCTCTCCAGGCTCGGTTATTTTGAGAGAGTATTATTTCGGCGAGCCTCTCCAGGCTCAATTATTCTGTACGAGTATTTTTTCGGCAAGCCTCTCCAGGCTCAGTTATTCTGTATGATTTGTTGGATTTTCTGTATTTTGCCCTTTTTTCGATTTTGGCTTTTTCTGTGTTTTTGCCTTTTTTGTTGATTTTGGCTTTTTCTGTGTTTTTGCCTTTTTTGTTGAGTTCGGCTTTTTCTGTATTTTTGTTGATTTCTGTATTTTTGCCTTTTTTGTTGGTTTTGGCTTTTTCTGTATAGAAATGTCTCAGTTATTCTGAGAGAGTATTATTTCGGCGAGCCTCTCCAGGCTCAATTATTCTGAGAGAGTATTATTTCGGCGAGCCTCTCCAAGCTCAGTTATTTTGAGAGAGTATTATTTCGGCGAGCCTCTCCAGGCTCAGTTATTCTGAGAGTATTCTTTCGGCAAGCCTCTCCAGGCTCAGTTATTCTGAGAGAGTATTATTTCGGCGAGCCTCTCCAGGCTCAGTTATTCTGAGAGTATTCTTTCGGCAAGCCTCTCCAGGCTCAGTTATTCTGAGAGTATTCTTTCGGCAAGCCTCTCCAGGCTCAGTTATTCTGTATGACGCTGTTGATTTTCTGAATCTTTGCATTTTGTTTGCTGCTGTCATACACAAGCAATTTTCTATTTTTCTATTTTATGCGGTTGCCTCATGATAAGGTCTTTGAATGTGCAACTAATGTGTGTGTGATGCACAAACGCAATACAATTTTTTTATTTTTGTTCATTTATTTAGAAAAGTGAGTGGCTCTCCCTATCCTCTTCTTCTTGGAGGACTTTCTGTCATTGACGCGAGGGAGTATTTTTGTGAGCCTTTATGCAGGAGATTATGGATTTTATAGGAACCCCTCCAATTTTCTTTATTTGACCGATTATTAAAAGAGTTTCGTACAATTTTTGAAACATCAATTTAGAGGCATAATCACATGGTCAAGAGAGAAAAGAAACAAATGGATATTTTATTTGATATTCACAAGTGTTTTTTTTACAGAAAGATATACAGAAGGAAATTTCTGAAGAATGGCTGGCCAGGGTAGGCTATATACATTGGGCTTAACAATTATATCTGTAATTGTTGCTCTTTACATTCCCCTAATTGCTTCGGCCTGAGCCAGGAGTGTAGATGCTGCAAGATGCTTGCTTCTAGAAGATAATCACTTGAACCGCCTTTCGGTTTTCGATTCAAGAGATCGTTGCTTGCTTTGCTTTTACATCTTATTCTTTTGCCCCTAACTTTTGCCTAGGACGTATCCTAGCGGGGATAATTTTGCCTTTGTTTTGCCTAGTACCCTTGTACTGGCGGGCTTTTTATTTTGCCCTAACTTTTGCCTAGGACGCCCTTTTGGGTTTTCATCCTAGCGGGCCTATGCAAGCAACGTCTTCAAGCATAGTACTTCTTTACCACGTCAGCGTTGACTGGGTATTGAAGTTCTTCTCCATCCATGTCTGTGAGGATTAATGCTCCTTTTGAGAAAGCTCGCTTTACCACGTACGGTCCTTCGTGATTTGGGGCCCACTTTCCGATTTTGTCCTTTTGAGCTGATGGCAATTTCTTTATTACCAACTCTCCCTCATGGTAGACTTGAGGGTGGACTTTTTTTGTCAAAAGCTTTTTTGATCTTCCTCTGATAGGCTTGACCATGGCATATGGCGTTCAGCCGTTTCTCTTTGATAAGGTTCAACTGGTCGTATCGGCTTTGAACCCATTCTACCTTGGAAAGTTTTGTTTTCATGATTACCCTTAGAGAAGGTATCTCGACTTCGACGAGTAAAACTGCCTCCATCTCATAGATGAGGGAGAATGGAGTAGCTCCTGCAGACGTGCGTACTGAAGTCCTATAGCCATGAAGAGCGAAGGGTAACATCTCATGCCAGTCTTTAAATGAGACAACCATCTTTTGCACTATTTTCTTGATGCTCTTATTGGTTGCCTCGACTGCCCCGTTCATCTTTGGCCGATATGGGGAAGAGTTGTGTTGGATCTTTGAATTCTTGGCACAGTTCTTCCACCATTTGGTTGTTCAGATTAGATCCATTATCAGTGATGATTTATTTCTCCATGCTTCCACTAGATCATTCCAAAATCTTTTGGGACAAGAGAGAAAAGAAGGAAAGGATATATTTTCAAAAGTTTGTGTTTTAGAGGGGATTATTTTATTTTTGAAAAATGGATTTTGTAAGAATGTTTGGCCAAGGTGGGCTTATGTGTTTAGGCTTGTTTGATTAAACACTTATGAAGTTAAGAAAATCTTTGTTTATTGACGTTGTGATTTTGACAACTTGGATAGCTTCTCTTGAACCTTTCTTTTTGAATTCGGTTCATGGTACCATCATGGATTTCTTTTGTTTTTTGATTGTCCTTATTTTTGCCTAAAACACCCTTTTGTGGCATTTTAGCGGACTTTTGTTTTTGTTTATTTTTGCAACCCTAACTTTTGCCTAGGTCACCCTTTCATGGGATTCCTAGCGGGTCTTTTGCTCTTATTTTTGTGCAGCCCCCTTTTTTGGGTTTCCTGCCGAGCTTTTTTTGTTTTTAGGATTTCTTTTTATCCATGATGGCACTTGTCGAGGCCAAGGGAAGGTGCTCCAAGTTGTCACACACACTTCCACATAAAAATGATGTGGGTTTATTATTATTAAGATGATTTTAACCTCATTCATGTTTATTCAAACAGGGTTAAAAAATGTGGTTTAGAATTTTATTATAAGCAAGAAAAGAAGCAATGAAGAATGATTTTATTATAATCATAGCGGAAACATGTGTCCTTATTTCATCACTGATATGGGTCCCAATGTTGACCTCTTATATCTTTTGGCCATGCCCCAAATTCACAGTCTCTAATTTCTCTTGACAAGCAATCTTTGCAGATCCGGAGAAATGGTCTCCTCATTACTGTCCAACTCAACCCATTTATCCTCAACTTTTGGATTCCGGTCAGAGCGAACAATTACAGACATAATTATTTTATTGGTTCTGTTTAGGTTTAGAATTATTAATGTTAATGGGGAAAGAGAGAGAAGAACAAAAAAGAGAGTAATGTGAAAAATGCCTCTTTATTGATATTTTAAAAAAACTGTAAAACCCTTATTTACATGAAAAGGTTCTCATGATCTCGGGGACTGATCATGAGTCCCTAAAAGAAAAGAAAAATATGAAGGGGCCCTATCGTGGCTTGCCATTCTCTACTCCTGCTTCGGCCGAGGATTCTTGCTCACGTCGGGCGCTATCGAATCAAAAGTGATCCACCCGGCATCAATAAGGTCTTGGACCTTATATTTGAGAGCTCTGCAGTTCTCCGTTGAATGCCCCGATGCCCCCGAATGGTATAAACATTTGTCTTGTGGTTTGTACCAACTGGGATGAGGTGGATCAATCTTCTTTAGTGGAACGTAAGCTAGAAGACGTGCTTCCACTAGCTTCGGCAGGATGTCGCTATATGTGGTCGGAAGTTTATCAAACTTCTTCACAGGTTTGAATTGCGATCTTCCTGACTTCGAAGTGGAAGAAGACGAAGAGATGGTTATGGCACTGACTTCTCTCTCCTTCTTCTTCCCAAAGGTCTTCTTAGCTTTAAATGATTGGGAAGGTTTAGCTAGCTTCCCGCTTTTCAGCTCTTGTTCCACTCTTCCTCCAACATGATGGGACTCATGGTCACTGTGCTCAGCCCCTTGTATGTTGTGGTGACGCATGAGTTCCATCATTTGCGCCATTTGCTCTTTGAGCTGTGAGAGCTCGGCTGTAAGCTCCTTATTTCGTTCCTCCAACGCGTCCATTTTCTTGTTGAGCTGAGAGAGCTCGGTTGTGAGCTTCTTATTTTGCTCCCCCAGCGCTTCCATTTTCTTGATTTTCTGCGTGCGCGTGAGGACAGAGAGATGACCAGCCACTTTCTAAAATGAATTTTTTAACCTAATTAGTTTATTCATGAATACGCTCTTGACATGAGCTTGATAACCTTTCATCTTTGAGGCGCTGCCTTTTTAAGATGAAAGTTTATCACCCTCCCTAGACTATTATCTCTCCACAACGGAGAATCTCAATAGTCACGGGTCTCTTTCACTCACATCGAGAGGGTATTAGTGAACCTATAAATGATGATGAGGATGCATGAGGTATTATTGATAATGATGCCTATGCTCCTTACTTTTATTATATTTTCACACATTGGTTTTTCCTCTCATGTCATGACATTTTCATGCATGGGGATTATTCTTTAGACCTTATCACGAGGTTATTTATTAATGCACAAACAATTGCACAAAAGCATTTACACAAACAATTCACTCATCCACGAACAGTCACGAGCGAATCACGAGGTAGGGGTATCCTGCAGAAAGGTGCATATTCAAGGTAGGTTCTAACTGTTCTCACCAGTCCAAGGCCCCCAAGGTGCCCCCATTATAGGGACCCAATTCCTCTCATCGTAGGTCGATGGAAAGCTCCAACGCACCGTCGGACTCAAGTTCATGGTTATCACCTTGAGTGATGTTTTCCGACAACGGTCTACGGGCACCTATAGACCCATTCGACAACCGGCCGTACTAACATCCACTCCCTATGGTTAATCACTCATGCCCCCGGGTATAGAGGGAACTGTTGTGTGCAAAGGTTTGTGTGCAGTTTTTATTTCAAACAATTGCGTAAATTTAAAAATACAACAGTTATTAAAGCCAAATAGATAAACATGTTATCATACAAGTGAGGGGTAATAAAGTAATTTTTAACTATTATTTGTTAAAAATAATCTGTCACTAAATGGGACTGACTCTCGAGGCTTCCCCAGTGGAGTCGCCATCTGTCGCCACCGGCCCAAACGGGCCTCGGCGGTCGCGAAGACGGTCGAGCTCGCTTTTATTTTAGTTTTGAAAATGTATTGGATTATTAGAACGGCTTGTTCTCAAACTGAGACCTTGTCGATCTTATCCAATTTATTTATTAAATGTCTCACCAATCCATGTTAATCCCAAGCGGGACCCTCCATGGATTAGTGGTTTTCGTAGTAAAAGGGTTCGTGGAGTCGCCACCAATGTTTTACTCAAAACATTGGAAAAAGGGATAAGGCAATTGATTTTATAAATCAACTTCGGCCATTACAACCAGAGTTGGGTAAGGGAGTCGGTTACGTGTGGGGAAGGTGTTAGCACCCCACAGCGCCCCTTTCGGGTTCCCTATGATAGATTATTTCTAAAATAACAGTGTAAAATTACTAAATTACCCCTATTTATTCTAAGCAATTATAAATTAACTATCTACATGATGACAGTTTAAATATGCACACAGAAAGCAGTAAAAGGAAGGACTTTAAGAAGAAACCTTTGAAGCGTGCTTTTATATATTTCGTAAAACTGGGAAGCTTTTTGGCGTTCCCTCGCTCTACAAGCCTGCTCGCTCCCTCCTATAAAATTTTAACTACGGAAATCCGGAGGATTTCCCTTCGACTAGGTTCGATCCTCAAGCAAAATGGCTCGAGGCTCAAGAACTTCGTCGGATCAACTCTCCGAGTGATTTCTAGGGCAGAACACTGCTCAAAAACCCCAGAATACTCAAGGAGAGGGTTGAAACTATGTTGAAAAGTGTGGAATGACGTCCAATTGACGTCATATTTATAGGGAATAGGCGCAATACGGGCTACAGAATCAATACGGCCGTATTGAAATTTTTGAACTTCAATACGGTCGTATTGAAGTTCAATAAGGCCGCATTGAAATTCAGAAATTTCAATGCGCCCGTATTGAGTTCACTGCGGCTGTATTGAAGCTTCAATACGGCCGTATTGATTTCAGTACGGCCGTATTGAAGTTTCAGAAACTTCAATACGCCGTATTGAGTTCACTGCGGCCATATTGAAGCTTCAATACGGCCGTATTAAGTTTAGTACGGCCGTATTGGGCTTCATTCCCTCCACTTCCTTATTTTAAGCTACTCTAAGACCTCTAAATCTACAGATAGCCATCCTATGGTCTTCTAGGAGTCCTTCTGGCTGACTTTCCTTCGATCTTTGAGGGTCTTCGAGTTTTATTTCCGACCCGGACAATTTTAGGGGTCTACACACAGAAGTTACCAACATCCCTTAGTTCTTCAATGGAGTCACATCACTCTTGAAGACCATAATAGAAAATCCTAAGACATCCACCTCAGAAATCCCAACAACAAAGTGTAACGCCATGGAAATATCGAGCTATTTGATAGATATACTTTATATTATATATATGTATGTATATAAGTATGTATATGTTGTCTATATGGATTTGGATTTGATTATGGAGGTGTGGATTTGAAATGTAATTACCTCGGTTCATGTTGTATGTTTATGTAGTTTTGATTGGTTGTTTGGATATAGTAGTGCTTTTATAGTATGAGATGAGAGGTTGATGTTTTGAGAGGTTTATATAGGCATATGTGTGCATGAATATGGTGAATGATGCATTGTACACCATTATACTGAACTGGTACTAAGAGGGAAGAAGATTGATCACCGTCCTTCTCCTATTAGTTAAGTGAAGTATTATGGCATGCAACTCATTTTTCCAAGCATATGTATCTGCATGTGATGCTTGTTTATATGTTGATACATGTAGACCCCTAAAATTGTCCGGGTCGGAAATAAGACTCGAAGACTCTCGAAGACCGAAGGAAAGTCAGTCGAAAGGACTCCTGGAAGACCCTGGAAGACCCTAGGATGATTCTTCATAGGTTTAGAAGTCTTAGAGTAGCTTAAAATAAGGATGTGGGAGGATTGGAGCTAAATACGGCCTCCTAGAAGTTCAGTACGGCCGTACTGAACAATTTGAACTACAATACGGTCGTACTGAAACCAATACGGCCGTACTGTAGTTCAAAACTTCAGTACGGGCCGTATTGATGTCAGAGGCCGTACTGCGCCTCACTCCTATATATAGGACGTCATTTGGACGTCATTCCACACATTTGGACACTTTTTCTAGATTCTTGGACCCTCTTGTTGAGCATTCTGGGGTTTTTGAGCAGTGTTCTGCCCTAGAAGTCTCTCCGAGAGTCGATCCGACGAAGTTCTTGAGTTCTGAGCATTTAGCTTGAGGATTCGAACTAGTCGAAGGGAAATCTTTTCGATTTCCATAGTAAAAATTAATTTTTAGGGAAGGAGCGAGCAAGCATGTAGTGGGAAGGAGCGCCAAAAAGCCTCCTAACGTCTGTTTAAATATATAAAAGCACGCTTCAAAGGTTTCTTTTTCAAAATCCTTCCTTTTACTGCTTTCTGATTGTTGCATTGCATATTTAGAATTTTCATCATGTAAATATTCCGCTTATAATCGTTTCTAATAAATAGGGGTAATTTAGTAATTTTACACTGTTATTTATGAAATAATCCGTCATAGGGAACCCGAAAGGGGCGTTGTGGGGTGCTAACACCTTCCCCGCACGTAACCGACTCCCTTACCCAACTCTGGTTGTAATGGCCAAGGTTGATTTGCGAAAATCAATTACCTTATCCCTTTTTCCAATGTTTTGAGTAAAACATTGGTGGCGACTCCAAGAACCCTTCTTTTTGCGAAAACCACTAATCCATGGAGGGTCCCGCTTGGGATTAACATGGATTGGTGAATCATTTAATAAAATTGTTAGTTCGATGAGGTCTCAGTTTGAGAATAAGTCATTCTAACAATCCATCATTTTTCAAAACTTAAAAAGAGTCCGACCATCGTCGCGAATGCCAAGGTCCGTTTCGGCGGGGTGGCGACAGATGGCGACTTCACTGGGGAAGCCTCGAGAGTCAGTCCCATTTAGTGATGGATTATTTCTAAAATAATAGTTTAAAATTACTTCATTACCCCTCGCTTGTATGATAATATGTTTTATCTAATCGGCTTTAATAACTGTTGAATGTTTAAATTTTCGCAATTGTTTGAAATACAAACTGCACACAAACCTTTGCACACAACAGTTCCCTCTATACCCGGGGGCATGAGTGGAAAGCCATAAGGAGTGGATGCTAGTACGGCCGGTTGTCGAATGGGTCTATAGGTGCCCGTAGACCGTTGTCGGAAAACATCACTCAAGGTGATAACCATGAACTCAAGTCCGACAGTGCGTTGGAACTTTCCATCGACTTACGACGAGAGGAATTGGGTCCCTATAATGGGGGCACCTTGGGGGCCTCAGACCAGTGAGAACAGTTAGAACCTCCTTGAATATGCACTTTTCTGTAGGATACCCCTACCTCGTGATTCGCTCGTGACTGTTCGTGGATGAGTGAATTGTTTGTGCATTGTTTATGTGACATTGTTTGAGCATACATTGCATTATTTAAACATACAACATTCCCTTTTAAAATAAGAATAAATAGGAATAAAAATCTTCCATGACATGGTGTTAACATCTACCTTCATCACATTCATATAGGTAGTTTCCCCTTTCACCCAAAAAATACAAAAAAAAACAAAATACCCAAAAAAAGAAAAAGGGTTATTTATCCAAACCAAGCAATATCATGCATCATCTTAGGAGCATCCCGAAAACATGATAATGCTTAGTTGAATAAAAACAATGCATGCATATTCAACGCCATCATCTCATATCATGCATTCTTATCAAAGATCATGGAGGGATCTAGGTTTACATTTCATACATCTCTCCTAGTAATTCATTAATAAATATTAATAAAAAGAAAGGATTAGTCGATGCGTATGTTCAGAATGGATCGCACGCCATTTGTTATTAAGTGTAAACCAACAACCGCGCCAAGCGAACGCACATCAACTCCGTTGTTGGTAATCAAGACGAATAAAGGGGAAGGTCCGACACCGTTAAGGATCACTGCTCCAAGACTTTTTCCCTACAAATCAAATAAGGTTGTGCCATGGATATACGACATCCATTCTTCTGCCGACAGCGATATCTCTAACATCGCTGGACTTGGGGGCATGACTAGGAGTGGCAGGATCTACACTCCCGAAGATCTTCATGATAAAGCTCCCAAGAATAAAGAAAAAAAAACGAGGAAAATAAAGAATCTGAGGAGGAGACTAACGAGCTGTTAAAATATATCCGACAGAGCGAGTACTCCATCATGGATCAACTTCATAGGACGCCAGCAAAGATTACTCTGTTGTCGTTGATCCTAAGCTCCGAACCGCATCGGCAAGCTCTGTTGAAAGTCTTGAACGAGGCATATGTGTCGCACACTATCTCCCAAGACAAGTTTGAGGGGATTGTTAGTCACATCACGGCTAGTGATTGTAGACCCCTAAAATTGTCCGGGTCGGAAATAAGACTCGAAGACTCTCGAAGATCAAAGGAAAGTCACCCGGAAGGACTCCTGGAAGACCCTGGAAGACCCTAGGATGACAATCTGTAGGTTTAGAGGTCTTAGAATAGCAAAAAATAAGAAAGTGGAGGGAATGAAGCCCAATACGGCCTCCCAGAAGTTCAATACGGCCGTATTGAAGTTTCTGAACTTCAATACGGCTGCACTGAACTCAATACGGCTGCACTGAACTTCAATACGGCCGTATTGAGGTTTTTGAACTCAATACGGCTGCACTGAACTTCAATACGGCCGTATTGAGGTTTTTGAACTTCAATACGGCCGTATTGAATTCAATACGGCCGTATTGTAGTTCAAAACTTCAATACGGACCGTATTGACCCCCAGAGGCCGTATTGAGCCTCTTCCCTATAAATATGACGTCAATGGGACGTCATTTGACACTTTCACACACAGTTTTAACCCTCTTCTTGAGTATTCTGGGTTTTTTTGAGCAGTGCTCTGCCTAGAAATCACTCGGAGAGTTGATCCGACGAAGTTCTTGAGTCACGAGCCATTTGCTTGAGTCTCGAACCTAGTCGAAGGGAAATCCTCCGGATTTCCATAGTTAAAATTTTATAGGAGGGAGCGAGCGGTCTTGTAGAGGGAGGGAACGCCAAAACGCTTCCCAATTTCTGTCAAAATATATAAGAAAGCACGCTTCAAAGGTTTATCTCTTTAAAGTCCCTTCTTTTACCGCTTTCTGTGTGTACATATTTAAACTGTCATCATGTAGATAGTTAATTTATAATTGCTTAGAATAAATAGGGGTAATTTAGTAATTTCGCACTATTATTTTTAAATAATCTGTCATAGGGAACCCGAAAGGGGCGCTGTGGGGTGCTAACACCTTCCCCACGCGTAACCGACTCCCTTACCTGACTCTGGTTGTAATGGCCGAAGTCGATTTTTGAATCGATTGCCTTAAACCTCTTTTTCCAATGTTTTGAGTAAAACATTGGTGGCGACTCCATGAACCCTTCCTTTTTATGAAAACCGCTAATCCATGGAGGGTCCCGCTTGGGATTAACATGGATTGGTGAGCCTTTTAATAAAATTGCTCGTTTGACAAGGTCTCAGTTTGAGAATAAGTCATTCTAGCAATCCATATTTTTAAACAAATAAAAGAGTCCAACCATCCTTCGCGAATGCCGAAAGCCCGTTTCGGGCCGGTGGCGACAGATGGCGACTCCACTGGGGAAGCTTCGAGAGTCAGTCCCATTTAGTGACAGATTATTTTTAACAAATAATAGTTAAAATTACTTTATTACCCCTTGTTTGTATGATAACATGCTTTATTTATATGGCTTTAATAACTGTTGTATGTTTAATTTTACGCAATTGTTTGAAATAAAAACTGCACACAAACCTTTGCACACAACAGTTCCCTCTATACCCGGGGGCATGAGTGGTAAGCCATAGGGAGTGGATGTTAGTACGGCCGGTTGTCGAATGGGTCTATAGGTGCCCGTAGACCGTTGTCGGAAAGCATCACTCAAGGTGATAACCATGAACTCGAGTCCGACAGTGCGTTGGAGCTTTCCATCGGCTTACGACGAGAGGAATTGGGTCCCTATAATGGGGGCACCTTGGGGGCCTCAGACCGGTGAGAACAGTTAGAACCACCTTGAATATGCACCTTTCTGCAGGAAACCCCTACCTCGTGATTCGCTCGTGACTGTTCGTGGATGAGTGAATTGTTTGTGTAAATGCTTATGTGCAATTGTTTGTGCATTAATAAATAACCTCGTGATAAGGTCAAAGAATAAATCCCCATGCATGAAAATGTCATGACATGAGAGGAAAAACCAATGTGTGAAAATATAATAAAAGTAAGGAGCATAGGCATCATTATCAATAATACCTCATGCATCCTCATCATCATTTATAGGTTCACTAATACCCTCTCGATGTGAGTGAAAGAGACCCGTGACTATTGAGATTCTCCGTTGTGGAGAGATCATAGGCTAGGGAGGGTGATAAACTTTCATCTTAAAAAGGCAGCGCCTTAAAGATGAAAGATTATCAAGCTCACATCAAGAGTGTATTCATATCATAAATAAGCTAATTAGAATAAACATTCATTTTAGAAAGTGGCTGGTCATCTCTCTGTCCTCACGCGCGCGCAGAAAATCAAGAAAATGGAAGCGCTGGAAGAGCAAAATAAGAAGCTCACAACCGAGCTGTCTCAGCTCAAAGAACAGATGGCGCAAATGATGGAGCTCATGCGTCACCACAATGTGCATGGATCACACCACAATGACCATGAGTCCCATCATGGAGAGGAAGAAGAACACGAGGAAGAGCCTCCACACGCTATACCTATAGGGGCTGGAATTGTAATCAAAGAGCCCGAGGTTTCAAAGGAACAATTCCACGCCCTAGAGGATCGGTTGAGGGCTATGGAGGGGCATGATTTTGACATCAAAGATGCCGCCGACATGTGTTTAGTGAGGGACATCCAATTCCCTCCTAAATTTAAAGTGCCGGATTTCCCAAAGTACGTGGGATTGACTTGCCCTAAGAGTCATCTCACCATGTATTGTCGCAAAATGGCTGCATATGCCACAAACGAAAAGCTCTTGATCCACTGCTTCCAAGAGAGCTTGGCTGATACCGCGCTCAACTGGTATATGCAGCTAAATGGAAATCTAGTACACACATGGAGGCAGTTGGCCGACGCCTTTCTCAAGCGCTACAAATACAACATCGACCTAACACCCGATAGGTCAGATCTTCAAGCCTTGAGTAAAAAGAACGATGAATCCTTCAACGCGTACGCCCAACGTTGGAGGGAGTTGGCGGCACAGATAGAGCCCCCGCTGTCGGATAAGGAGACGGTGTCCTTGTTCATCAATTCGTTGACTGGTCCCTATTATGACAAGATGATAGGGAACACGACAACACTCTTCTCAGACATCATCACCATTGGAGAAAGGGTGGAACAAGGACTCAAAAGTGGGAAGCTGGCTAAGCCTTCCCAACCATATGAAGCTAAGAAGGCCTTCGGGAAGAAGAAAGAAGGAGGAGTCAACGCTGTAACCATTTCTCCATCTTCTTCCACTTCGAAGTTAGGCAAATCGCAATACAACTCTGTGAAGAAGTTTGACAAACTTCCGACCACTTATAGCGATCTCCTGTCGAAGCTAGTAGAAGCCCAACTTCTAGCTTATGTTCCACCGAGAAAGATCGACCCACCTTACCCCGATTGGTACAAACCACAAGACAAATGTCTATACCATTCGGGAGTGCCGGGGCATTCAACGGAGAACTGCCTAGCTCTCAAGCACAAGGTCCAAAGCCTTATTGACGCTGGTTGGGTCACTTTTGATTCGACAGCGCCCGACGTGAGCAAGAACCCTCTGCCAAAACAGGAGTAGAGAGAAGGGCAAGCCATGATAGGGCCCCTCCACATTTTTCTTTTAGGGACTCATGATCAGTACCCGAGATCATGAGGACCTTTTCATGTAAATAAGGGTTTTGTACAGTTTTACATACACATATCAATAAAGAGGCATTTTTCATACATTATTCTCTCATTTTGTTCTATTCTCTCTCTCTCATCAATATTAATAATTCTAAACCTAAACAGAACCAGTAAATAATTATGTCTGTGATTGTTCGCTCTGATCGGGATCCGAAAGCCAAGGATGAATGGGTTGAGTCGGACAGTGATGAGGAGACCATCTCTCCGGATCTGCAAAGACTGCTAGATCAAGAAGCTCGTCTACTCCAGCCATATCAAGAGAAATTGGAGACCGTGAATTTGGGGCAGGGTCAAGAGTTACAAGAAGTCAATATTGGGACCCATATCAGTGATGAAATAAAAACGCAATTGATTCAATTGTTGAGGGAATACAAAGACGTATTTGCATGGTCGTACCATGATATGCCCGGTTTGGACTCCAACATCGTCGAACACAAGTTGCCATTAAAAGAGGGGTTTCGACCCATTAAGCAAAAGCTTCGACGAATCAAGCCCGAATGGTCCTTAAAGATTAAGGAGGAGGTAGAAAAATAATTAGACGCGGGATTCTTGGTTGTATCCCAGTATCCCGAATGGCTGGCTAACATTGTGCCAGTCATCAAAAAGAATGGGAAGGTTAGAGTGTGTGTTGATTATAGGGATTTGAATCGTGCCAGTCCAAAGGACGATTTTCCCTTGCCCCACATCGATACACTTGTGGATCACACTGCCACAAACACACTCTATTCCTTTATGGATGGATACTCGGGGTATAATCAAATAAAGATGAATATAGAAGACCGCGAGAAAACTTCTTTCATTACACCCTGGGGCACTTTCTGCTACAGGGTGATGCCTTTTGGACTTAAAAATGCGGGTGCCACCTACCAACGAGCGATGGTGACGCTATTCCACGATATGATCCACAAAGAAATTGAAGTATACGTGGATGACATGATCGCAAAGTCGAAGGACGAGATGGACCACATCCAATATTTGAGAAAATTATTCAATCGGCTTCGTAAGTATCAGCTTAAGCTAAACCCGGCTAAGTGTACTTTCGGAGTTCGGTCGGGTAAGCTTCTCGGGTTCATCGTCAGTGAAAAAGGCATAGAGGTGGACCCCGATAAAGTAAAGGCAATAATGGAAATGCCTCCTCCTAGAACCGAGAAAGAAATAAGAGGATTCCTCGGCAGGGTGAACTACGTCGCGAGGTTCATCGCACAATTGACTGACACGTGCAAACCGATATTCAAGCTGTTGCGCAAGAATCATTCCGAAACTTGGGATGAGAATTGTCAACAAGCTTTCGATAAGATCAAACAGTGCTTGGCCAATCCACCAGTGTTGGTGCCACCTGTCGAGGGAAGACCATTAATCCTCTATCTAACGGTACTTGATGAGTCCATGGGAGCTGTGCTAGGACAACAAGATGAAACAAGGAAGAAAGAACAAGCCATCTACTACCTGAGCAAAAAGTTTCTTGATTATGAAACCCGCTACACGCCGCTAGAAAAGACGTGCTGCGCGTTAGCATGGGCAACACAAAGGCTCAGGCAGTATATGATTAGGCATACTACTTGGTTGGTTTCCAAAATGGACCCAATTAAGTATGTGTTCGACAAACCCATAATCACTGGGAAGATTGCCCGATGGCAAGTGCAATTATCAGAATTTGACATCATACATGTCACCCAAAAGGCCATCAAGGGCAGTACCCTAGCTGATTACCTAGCACACGGGCCGACCAATGACTATTAATCCCTTCAGGATGATTTCCCCGATGAGGATATCATGAACTTACAACATGAAGAGCGCAAAGATGATGCGTGGACCATGTATTTTGATGGAGCCTCCAACATGCTTGGACAGGGGATTGGAACAGTGTTAATCTCCCCACAAGGAAAGCATATCCCCCTAACAGCAAGACTCAATTTCGACTGTACAAACAACATGGCTGAATACGAAGCTTGCGCGCTAGGAATCCAAGCAGCTATCAACAATGGTATCCTAAAGCTCAAAGTGTTTGGAGATTCGGCTTTAGTCATTCATCAGCTACGAGGTGACTGGGAAGTCCGAAATCCTAAACTAATACCATATGTTGAGCATATCAAAGACTTGACACATCTTTTTCAAAGTGTCGTCTTTGAGTATATTCCAAGGGAGGAAAATCAGTTTGCCGACGCTCTTGCTACACTCTCGTCGATGTTCGCCTTGGATAAAGAGCATGAAATGCCCATCATTAATATCCGACGGCATGATAAGCAAGCGTTCTGCCTTCTGATAGATGAAGTTATCGACGATTGTCCATGGTTCCACGATATCAAACAATATCTGAAAAAAGGGGAATATCCTGATATGGCCAACGATAATGACAAAAAGCATATCCGAAGAAGGGCCATGGGATTTCTGCTGATAGGAGAAACCCTCTACAAAAAGAATTATGACTCGGTTTTGTTGAGGTGTGTAGACCAAGTCGAAGCTCAAAATGTGATCAAAGAAATACATGAGGGGGTTTTCGGTACCCACATTCCCGGACCTGCAATGGCTAAGAAAATCCTTAGGGCAGGGTACTATTGGTCGACCATGGAAAGGGATTGTTACCAATACGTTCGGAAATGCCACAAATGTCAAGCATATGCCGACAATATTCATGTCCCACCAACGCCACTCAATGTATTGGCTTCACCTTGGCCATTTGCAATGTGGGGCATGGATGTTATTGGACCCATCGAACCAAAGGCATCCAATGGACATAGATTCATCCTGGTGGCCATTGATTATTTCACCAAATGGGTAGAAGCGGCATCGTATGCTCATGTGACCCGAAAGGTGGTAACGTCCTTCATCAGAAAAAACATTATATGCAGATACGGTATTCCCGATAAGATCATCACTGATAATGGATCCAATCTAAATAACAAGATGGTGGAAGAACTGTGCCAAGAGTTCAAGATCCAACACCACAACTCTTCCCCATATCGACCAAAGATGAATGGGGCAGTCGAGGCAGCCAATAAGAATATCAAGAAAATAGTACAGAAGATGGTTGTCTCATTCAAAGACTGGCATGAGATGTTACCCTTCGCTCTCCATGGATACAGGACTTCAGTGCGCACATCCACAGGAGCTACTCCATTTTCCCTTGTTTATGGAATGGAGGCAGTTCTGCCTGTTGAAGTCGAGATACCTTCTCTGAGAGTAATCATGGAAGCAAAACTTTCCGAGGCAGAATGGGTTCAAAGCCGATACGACCAATTGAACCTTATCGAAGAAAAACGACTGAACGCCATATGCCATGGTCAAGCCTATCAAAGAAAGATCAAAAAGGCTTTTGGCAAGAAAGTTCACCCTCGAGTCTATCATGAGGGAGAGCTGGTAATGAAGAAATTACTACCAGCCCAAAAGGACAAAATCGGAAAGTGGGCCCCGAATTACGAAGGACCATACGTGGTGAAGCGAGCCTTCTCCAGAGGAGCATTGATCCTCACAGACATAGATGGAGAAGAACTTCGATACCCAGTCAACGCCGACGTGGTAAAGAAGTATTATGCTTGAAGACGTTGCTTGCATAAGCCCGCTAGGATGAAAACCCGAAAAAGGGCATCCTAGGCAAAAGTTAGGGCAAAACAAAAAGCCCGCCAGTACAAGGGTACTAGGCAAAACAAAGGCAAAATTATCCCCGCTAGGATACGTCCTAGGCAAAAGTTAGGGGCAAAAGAATAAGACATAAAAATAAAGCAAGCGACGATCACTTGAATCGAAAACCGAAAGGCGATTCATGTGATTATCTTCTAGAACCAAGCGTCTTGCAGTGTCTACACTCCTGACTCAGGCATATCACCCAAAACAACTAGGAGAACGTACGGAGCAACAATTACAGATATAATTGTTAAGCCCAATGTAAATAGCCTACCCAGGCCAGCCATTCTTCAGAAATTACCTTCTGTATATCTTTCTGTAAAAACACTTGTGAATATTAATAAAATATCTATTCATTTCTTTTCTCTCTTGACCATGTGATTATGCCTCTAAATTGGTATTTCTAAAAAATTGTATGAAATTCCTTAATAATCGGTCAATAAAGAAAATTGGAGGGGTTCCTATAAAATCCATAATCTCCTGCATAAAAGGCTCACAAAAATATTCCCTCACGTCGACGACAGAAATTCCTCCAAGAAGAGAAGGATAGGGAGAGCCATTCATTTTCCTAAAAAGCATTAATAAAATAATCAAACTTGCATTTGTGCATCACACATACATTAGTTGCACATTCAAAGACCTTATCATGAGGCAATTGCATAAAATAGAAAAAATAGAAAAATTGCTTGTGTATGACAGCAGTCAACAGAAAAGGCCAAAAAACAACAAAAAAGGCAAAGATTCAGAAAATCAACAGCATCATACAAAATAACTGAGCCTGGAGAGGCTTGCCGAAATAATACTCTCAGAATAACTGAGCCTGGAGAGGCTCGCCGAAACAATACTCTCTCACCATACAGAATACTTGAGCCTGGAGAGGCTTGCCAAAATAATACTCTCACAAAATAATTGAGCCTGGAGAGGCTTGCTGAAATAATACTCCCACAGAATAATTAAGCCTGGAGAGGCTTGCCGAAATAATACTCTCCAAAAGACGTCTCAGCTCGCATTCTCGGGCTGAACAAAAAAACAATTCATCATACAGAATAATTGAGCCTGGAGAGGCTCGCAGAAATAATACTCCCCAGAGATATCTCAGCTTCCACTCACGGGCCAAATTCCCCAGTGAAAGCTATCAAACCAAGATCAGCAAAAATCCCCAATGGAAGCGCGATCATTCAAAGCAAAATATTCAGTCAAAGGACTTAAAACTTCCTCAGTGGAAGATAGCTCTCCAACTCAGGCATTGAGTGAGTCTAAGCCTGTAGAGGCTTCCTAAATAATACTCTGGGATACATAAGATCCCTAAATCCCCAGTCGCCTACTCAAGAGGCATTCCTACAAAAAGGAAAATCCAAAAAAGAAAATCAATAATAATTCCCCAAGCGAAATTCGGCATCTAGCCAAACCACTAAACATCAAGATGATTTGCCTAACAGAAGAGGTCAATCAAAAATCAACATCCAGAATCCCCAGCGGATAACAGCCTACACAGAGGCAGCAAAAATCAGAAAATCCAAAAGAGTCACCCGAATAAGGATAACCGGGATACTCCACAACGTCGAAAAGACGTCAGCCAATCATAAGGCATCGTCTATGAGTAACTGCACATCCCCTAGACGGATCCCTGCGTTATCCAGCCCTCAGCGGCACCAAAATCAAAAACAAATCGTCAAAGCAGCATCGTGGACTGTGGAGACAAAACCATCACAGATCCCTGGAGAGGGCAAACTCACATTGCCAATGTCGTCAAGAACACGGAGGCAGACCCTGGGGAGGGCAAACCGCAGACCCTGGAGAGGGCAAACTCAACTGCCTAGGATGTCAGAAACACCGAAGCAGAGCCTGGAGAGGCGGGGTACTCACAGCTTCCAGCTTGGGCGGCAAGCGAAGCTAACCCTGGAGAGGGCAAACTCAACTGCCTAGGATGTCAGAAGCACCGAAGCAGAGCCTGGAGAGGCGGTACTCACAGCTTCCAGCTTGGGCGGCAAGCGAAGCTAAGCCTGGAGAGGCAGTATTCACAACTTCCAGCTCAGGCGTCGAGTGAAGTTGAGCCTGGAGAGGCGGTACTCACGCTACCAGAGTGTTCAGAAGCACGGAGGTATGCAGCTTCCGACTCGGGCGACGAGCGAAGCAAAGCCTGGAGAGGCTACTCAGCAATTTTCCACCGGAAGACACTACAAGTCGGAAGGATGGCCTTATTCCCCGGACAATTGGGTCAACTCCTTTACTTATCAACCGGTACACTAAAAGGCCGTTTGACTAAGTAAAGGGGGGGCAGCTGTAGACCCCTAAAATTGTCCGGGTCGGAAATAAGACTCGAAGACTCTCGAAGATCAAAGGAAAGTCACCCGGAAGGACTCCTGGAAGACCCTGGAAGACCCTAGGATGACAATCTGTAGGTTTAGAGGTCTTAGAATAGCAAAAAAATAAGAAAGTGGAGGGAATGAAGCCCAATACGGCCTCCCAGAAGTTCAATACGGCCGTATTGAAGTTTCTGAACTTCAATACGGCTGCACTGAACTCAATACGGCTGCACTGAACTTCAATACGGCCGTATTGAGGTTTTTGAACTCAATACGGCTGCACTGAACTTCAATACGGCCGTATTGAGGTTTTTGAACTTCAATACGGCCGTATTGAATTCAATACGGCCGTATTGTAGTTCAAAACTTCAATACGGACCGTATTGACCCCCAGAGGCCGTATTGAGCCTCTTCCCTATAAATATGACGTCAATGGGACGTCATTTGACACTTTCACACACAGTTTTAACCCTCTTCTTGAGTATTCTGGGTTTTTTTGAGCAGTGCTCTGCCTAGAAATCACTCGGAGAGTTGATCCGACGAAGTTCTTGAGTCACGAGCCATTTGCTTGAGTCTCGAACCTAGTCGAAGGGAAATCCTCCAGATTTCCATAGTTAAAATTTTATAGGAGGGAGCGAGCGGTCTTGTAGAGGGAGGGAACGCCAAAACGCTTCCCAATTTCTGTCAAAATATATAAGAAAGCACGCTTCAAAGGTTTATCTCTTTAAAGTCCCTTCTTTTACCGCTTTCTGTGTGTACATATTTAAACTGTCATCATGTAGATAGTTAATTTATAATTGCTTAGAATAAATAGGGGTAATTTAGTAATTTCGCACTATTATTTTTAAATAATCTGTCTTAGGGAACCCGAAAGGTGCGCTGTGGGGTGCTAACACCTTCCCCACGCGTAACCGACTCCCTTACCCGACTCTGGTTGTAATGGCCGAAGTCGATTTTTGAATCGATTGCCTTAAACCTCTTTTTCCAATGTTTTGAGTAAAACATTGGTGGCGACTCCATGAACCCTTCCTTTTTATGAAAACCGCTAATCCATGGAGGGTCCCGCTTGGGATTAACATGGATTGGTGAGCCTTTTAATAAAATTGCTCGTTTGACGAGGTCTCAGTTTGAGAATAAGTCATTCTAGCAATCCATATTTTTAAACAAATAAAAGAGTCCAACCATCCTTCGCGAATGCCGAAAGCCCGTTTCGGGCCGGTGGCGACAGTGATCACCTCTCTTTCACCGATGAAGAGATCCCCGCTGAGGGACCGAATCACAACAAGCCCTTGCACATCTCTGTAAAGTGCAAGGAGTATCACATCGCTAAAGTCTTGGTGGATAACGGATCTTCCTTGAATGTGATGCCAAAAAGAACGTTCGATCAAATGGAAATCAAGGGAGTCCAAATGCGCCCGAGCAACATGATCGTTCGAGCTTTCGACGGTTCTAAAAGAGAAGTGGTGGGAGAAATCAATCTTCCAATCCAAATTGGACCCACCATCTTCAATGTCGAATTTCAAGTGATGGATATTACTCCCGCATACAGCTGTCTCCTCGGCCGACCTTGGATTCATGATGCGAAAGCTGTTCCCTCTACGCTCCACCAGAAAGTCAAATTCATAGTGGGTGACAAGCTGGTGACTGTACAAGCTGAAGATGACATACTCATCAGCAAGCCATCTGCCATACCTTATGTGGATGCAGCAGAGGAAGCTCTAGAAACCGCCTTCCAAGCATTGGAGATTGCCAATGTTGAAACGTTTCCCCGAGAGATGAAGAAGGTAGCCTACATGCTCACCAAGAACGAATACTTGCCTGGACAAGGACTTGGCAAGGATTCCCAAGGAATTCCCGAGCTACCCATTATTAAGGATAATCCGGGGAAACAAGGGTTAGGATACAACCCTAATAAAGATCAAAGGACGAAGAGGAACCAAGATCCTTCTCAACGTTCTTTAAGCCAGATCTTTAGGAAGGTCGGTTCACAAGCGTCAAGGCCGGTCGTCGTCATCAAGTGTTCTTCTTCTTCCGATAGGGATGCATAGACCTGATGACTATTAGAGATTACTCCTCGGGGACAGCCCGACCCCCGAGCCTCGATAGGGCACATGTTTCCATTATGATTATAATAAAATCATTCTTTATTCTTTCTTATTGCTTCTTTTCTTGCTTGCAATAAATTTCTAGACCGCATTATTTTTAACCCTATTTGAATAAGCATAAATGAGGTTAAAATCGTCTTAATAACAATAAACCCGCATCATTTTTATGTGGAAGTGTGTGACAACTTGGAGCACCTTTCCTTGGCCTCGACAGGTGCCATCATGGATAAAAAAAGAAATCCTAAAAACACAAAGCTCGGCAGGAAACCCAAAAAGGGGGCTGCGCAAAAATAAGAGCAAAGAACCCGCTAGGAATCCCACAAAAGGGTGACCTAGGCAAAAATTAGGGTTGCAAAAATAAACAAAAACAAAGGTCCGCTAAGACGCCACAAAGGGGTGTTTTAGGCAAAAATAAGGACAATTAAAAAAGCAAAAGAAACCCATGATGGTACCATGAACCGAATTCAAAAAGAAAGGTTCAAGGAAAGCTATCTAAGTTGTCAAATCACAACGTCAAATAACAAGACTTTCTTAACTTCATAAGTGTTTAATCAAACAAGCCTAAACACATGAGCCTACCTTGGCCAGCCATTCTTACAAAAACCATTTTCAAAACAATAATAATCCCCTCTAAAACACAAACTTTTGAACAAAAAATATCTTTCCTTTCTTTTCTCTCTTGTCCCAAAAGATTTTAGAATAATCTAGTGGAAACATGGAGATATAGTGGTCAATAGGAGGGTTGACACGTCTTCTAAAGGAAGGGAAGGATCACTTGGTTGATGACACCAATCTCGATATAACACGCATCATTCCTTGGTTACAGAAATCGGCAGCGCACAGCCCGTCTAGAGGAATGGCAAAATCCAAGCAAAGAAACGCATCCGTTAATTCTTTTGAAAAAATAAATCAAATAGAATTAGGTGCATCATACCGCATACATGCATACAGATGATAGGTGTACTGGAAGATCACTTATTCTCTGTTTATTGAAAAAACAAAAAATCAAAAAAAATCAAACTTCAGAAAAAATAATGCGCCCGTACCATGTTCAGTACGCCCGTACTAAAATTAGGGTTATGAACAAATTTTTAACTCAATACAGGCGTACTGAAATGGATACAGCCGTATTGGCCTTTAGTTGCACATTTAAAGACCTTATCATGAGGCAATCGCATAAAATAGAAAAATAGAAAAAATTGCTTGTGTATGACAGCAGTCAACAGAAAAAGCCAAAAAACGACAAAAAGGCAAAAATTCAGAAAATCAACCGCATCATACAGAATAACTGAGCCTGGAGAGGCTTGCCGAAATAATACTCCCTCATCATACAGAATAACTGAGCCTGGAGAGGCTTGCCGAAATAATACTCCCCCATCGTACAGAATAACTGAGCCTGGAGAGGCTTGCCGAAATAATACTCCCCCATCATATAGAATAACTGAGCCTGGAGAGGCTTGCCGAAATAATACTCCCTCATCATACAGAATAACTGAGCCTGGAGAGGCTTGCCGAAATAATACTCCCCAATCGTACAGAATAACTGAGCCTGGAGAGGCTTGCCGAAATAATACTCCCCAGAGACTTCTCAGCTCACACTCTTGGACCAAATGCCCAGTAAGAGCTATCAAAGCAAGATCAGTAAGATCCCCCAATGGAAGCAATGATCATCCAAACGAAATATCCGAGTCAAAGGACTCAGACTTCCTCAGTGGAAGATAGCTTTCCAACTCGAGCGACGAGTGAAGCTAAGCCTGAAGAGGCTTTCTAAATAATACTCTGGGATACATAAGATCCTCAATCCCCATTCGCCTACTCAGAGGCACCCCTTCAAAAAGAGAAAAATCAAAAACATCAACAACCATTCCCCAAGCGGAATCCGGCACTCAGCCGAACACCAAACATCAAGATAATTCGCCTACTCAGAGGCACTCCTTCAAAAAGAGAAAAATCAAAAAGATCAATAACCATTCCCCAAGCGGAATCCGGCACTCAGCCGAACACCGAACATCAAGATCATTCGCCTACTCAGAGGCACTCCTTCAAAAAGAGAAAAATCAAAAACATCAATAACCATTCCCCAAACGGAATTCGGCATTCAGCCAAACACCGAACGTCAAGATAATCCGCCTAACAGAAGAGGCCAATCAAGATCAAAACGACAGAATCCCCCAGCGGATAACAGCCTACGCAGAGGCAACAAAACCAGAAAATCAAAAGAGTCACCCGAATAAGGATAACCGGGATACTCCACCAACGTCGAAAGGACGTCAGCCAATCATAAGGCATCGCTCACCTCAGGAAGACTATCTTTGTGTCTGCATCCCCACGGAATCAGAATTTCCCAGTGGGCACCAACTACGCAATGGAAAGTTGGGACACAAGAACCTATGAGTAACTGCACATCCCCTAGACGGATCCCTGCGTTATCCAGCCCTCAGCGGCACCAAAATCAAAAACAACCGTCGAAGCAGCATCGTGGACTGTGGAGACAAAATCATCACAATAGAATCCCCTAGCGGATAACAGCCTACGCAGAGGCAATAAAATTAGAAAATCAAAAAGAGTCACCCGAATAAGGATAACCGGGATACTCCACCAACGTCGAAAGGACGTCAGCCAATCATAAGGCATCGCTCACCTCAGGAAGAGCATCTTTGTGTCTGCACCCCCAAGGAATCAGAAATTCCCCAGTGGGCACCAACTACGCAATGGAAAGTTGGGACACAAGAACCTATGAGTAACTGCACATCCCCTAGACGGATCCCTGCGTTATCCAGCCCTCAGTGGCACAAAAATCAAAAACAATCGTCGAAGCAGCATCGTGGACTGTGGAGACAAAATCATCACAAATCCCTGGAGAGGGCAAACTCACACTGCCAACGTCGTCAGAAACACGGAGGCAGACCCTGGGGAGGGCAAACCGCAGACCCTGGAGAGGGCAAACTCACGCTACCAAAGTGACCAGAAGCACGGAGGTACGCAACCCTGGGGAGGGCAAACCGCAGACCCTGGAGAGGGCAAACTCAGCTGTCAAGGTTGTCAGAAACACCGAGACAGAGCCTGGAGAGGCGGTACTCAGCTACCCCGTCATCAGAAACACGGAGGTATGCAACCCTGGGGAGGGCAAATCGCAGACCCTGGAGAGGGCAAACTCAGCTGCCAAGGTTGTTAGAAACACCGAGGCAGAGCTTGAGGAGGCGGTACTCAGCTACCCCGTTGTCAGAAACACGGAGGTATGCAACCCTGGGGAGGGCAAACCGCAGACCCGGGAGAGGGAAAACTCAGCTGCCAAGGTTGTCAGAAACACCGAGGCAGAGCCTGGAGAGGCGGTACTCAGCTACCCCGTCGTCAGAAACAACGGAGGTATGCAACTGTCAAGGTTGTCAGAAACACCGAGACAGAGCCTGGAGAGGCGGGTACTCAGCTACCCCGTCGTCAGAAACAACGGAGGTATGCAATTGCCAATGTCGTCAGAAACACAGAGTCAGAGCCTGGAGAGGCGGTACTCAGCCACCAACGTCGTCAGAAACACGGAGGTGTGCAACTGCTAACGTCGTCAGAAACACGGAGGTAGAGCCTGGAGAGGCGGGTACTCAGCTACCGAGGTTGTCAGAAACACCGAGGTATGCACGAGCCTGGAGAGGCGACGACTAATACTCAACCTGGAGAGGCTACTCAACAATTTTCCACCGGAAGACACTACAAGTTGGAAGGATGGCTTATTCCCCGGACAATTGGGTCAACTCCTTTACTTGTCAACCCGTACACCAAAAAGTCGTTTGACTAAGTAAAGGGGGGGCAGCTGTAGACCCCTAAAATTGTCCGGGTCGGAAATAAGACTCGAAGACTCTCGAAGACCGAAGGAAAGTAAGCCGAAAGGACTCCTGGAAGACCCTGGAAGACCCTAGGATGATTCTTCATAGGTTTAGAAGTCTTAGAGTAGCTTAAAATAAGGATGTGGGAGGATTGGAGCTCAATACGGCCTCCTAGAAGTTCAGTACGGCCGTACTGAACAATTTGAACTACAATACGGCCGTACTGAAACCAATACGGTCGTACTGAAGTTTTTGAACTTCAGTACGGCCGTACTGAATTCAATACAGCCGTACTGTAGTTCAAAACTTCAGTACGGGCCGTATTGATGTCAGAGGCCGTACTGCGCCTCACTCCTATATATAGGACGTCATTTGGATGTCATTCCACACATTTGGACACTTTTTCTAGATTCTTGGACCCTCTTGTTGAGCATTCTGGGGTTTTTGAGCAGTGTTCTGCCCTAGAAGTCTCTCCGAGAGCCGATCCGACGAAGTTCTTGAGTTCTGAGCATTTAGCTTGAGGATTCGAACTAGTCGAAGGGAAATCTTTTCGATTTCCATAGTAAAAATTAATTTTTAGGGAAGGAGCGAGCAAGCGTGTAGTGGGAAGGAGCGCCAAAAAGCCTCCTAACGTCTGTTTAAATATATAAAAGCACGCTTCAAAGGTTTCTTTTTCAAAATCCTTCCTTTTACTGCTTTCTGATTGTTGCATTGCATATTTAGAATTTTCATCATGTAAATATTCCGCTTATAATCGTTTCTAATAAATAGGGGTAATTTAGTAATTTTACACTGTTATGTATGAAATAATCCGTCATAGGGAACCCGAAAGGGGCGTTGTGGGGTGCTAACACCTTCCCCGCACGTAACCGACTCCCTTACCCAACTCTGGTTGTAATGGCCAAGGTTGATTTGTGAAAATCAATTGCCTTATCCCTTTTTCCAATGTTTTGAGTAAAACATTGGTGGCGACTCCAAGAACCCTTCTTTTTGCGAAAACCACTAATCCATGGAGGGTCCCGCTTGGGATTAACATGGATTGGTGAATCATTTAATAAAATTGTTAGTTCGATGAGGTCTCAGTTTGAGAATAAGTCGTTCTAACAATCCATCATTTTTTAAAACTTAAAAAGAGTCCAACCATCGTCGCGAATGCCAAGGTCCGTTTCGGCGAGTGGCGACAATACATGTTACGTTTCATATGGTGGTGGGTTGTGAATATTGTATGGAAAGGAATAGAAAAGGTAGGAGATTGGAGGATAGGAACATAAGATAAATCTGGCCTTTTTGAGTGAATTTGAGGTTCTTTTAGAGTTTAGGGAGTTGAAATACTTCAAGTAATAGGATATTTGAGGTGAATAGGTGCTAAGGGCGAAATTTGGAAATTTTGGAAAATGGCTATATATAGGGACTTAGGACCGGAGGGTCTCATTTGTCAAATAGAGACGGTTTCTAGAGACAGGAAGTAGAGAGAGAGGCTTTGGTCCTGAAGGAAGTTGAGGACACATTTGGGAAGCTTATCAAGCCAGGATCAATCTTCACAACTGGAGTTTCAAGAGATTTGGCCTCTAAAGCCTTGAAAAGGAGGATTCAAGTTTGAGTTGGGATTTGAGGGTTTTGTTCAAATCTTGCATTTTTTAGGCTTCTGAGGTAAGGTTAGTACTTATAAGACATAATCTAGTATGTATGGGTTTGAAATATCACATTGATTCCATGATTTATGCCTGATTAAGGATGGATTGAGGGTAAAGGGTATTGGTTGAGGTTTCCCCATGATTTTCCACGCATTAGTGGTTAAGACTTGATTTCATTGCTTAATATGTTGTTTTTGGATAGTATTTATGCTTTATAATGATTTGAACTCATGTAATTTGGATTGGGTTCATGTTGGGAAGAAATTTTTGAGGTTTTTGGGGGTTTCTGGTTGAACATGCGCCAGGCGCAGTTCTTGGCACCGGGCGTAGTTCTTGGCGCCGAGTGTGCATTCATCAAGGACTACCATTGTCAAATCACGTCGGACGCGAGGTTAGTTGAGCCGGGCGCTATTTGGAGTGGGAAGTCTCTAGATGGGTCACGCCGGGCGTGAGGAGAACCACAACGGGCGTGCTAGTAGATGTGAGTATTGTGCTTTTGGTTGCTGATATGGCGTCGGGCGTGACCTGAGCACGCCAGGCGTGGAGACTGTCGCCACCGGCCCGAAACGGGCTTTCGGCATTCACGATGGATGGTTGGACTCTTTTATTTGTTTAAAAATATGGATTGCTAGAATGACTTATTCTCAAACTGAGACCTTGTCAAACGAGCAATTTTATTAAAAGGCTCACCAATCCATGTTAATCCCAAGCGGGGACCCTCCATGGATTAGCGGTTTTCATAAAAAGGAAGGGTTCATGGAGTCGCCACCAATGTTTTACTCAAAACATTGGAAAAAGAGGTTTAAGGCAATCGATTCAAAAATCGACTTCGGCCATTACAACCAGAGTCAGGTAAGGGAGTCGGTTACGCGTGGGGAAGGTGTTAGCACCCCACAGCGCCCCTTTCGGGTTCCCTATGACAGATTATTTAAAAATAATAGTGCGAAATTACTAAATTACCCCTATTTATTCTAAGCAATTATAAATTAACTATCTACATGATGACAGTTTAAATATGTACACACAGAAAGCGGTAAAAGAAGGGACTTTAAAGAGATAAACCTTTGAAGCGTTGTCGCCACCGGCCCGAAACGGGGCTTTCGGCATTCGCGAGGGATGGTTGGACTCTTTTATTTGTTTAAAAATATGGATTGCTAGAATGACTTATTCTCAAACTGAGACCTCGTCAAACGAGCAATTTTATTAAAAGGCTCACCAATCCATGTTAATCCCAAGCGGGACCCTCCATAGATTAGCGGTTTTCATAAAAAGGAAGGGTTCATGGAGTCGCCACCAATGTTTTACTCAAAACATTGGAAAAAGGGATAAGGCAATTGATTTTATAAATCAACTTCGGCCATTACAACCAGAGTTGGGTAAGGGAGTCGGTTACGCGTGGGGAAGGTGTTAGCACCCCACAGCGCCCCTTTCGGGTTCCCTATGACAGATTATTTCTAAAATAATAGCGCAAAAATTACTAAATTACCCCTATTTATTATAAGCGATTATAAGCGAAATATCTACATGATGATAATTTAAGTATGCAACACTCAGAAAGCAGTAAAAGAAAGGATTTAAGAAGGAAACCTTTGAAGCGTGCTTTTCTATATATTTAAACAGAAATTGGGAAGCTTTTTGGCGTTCCCTCACTCTACAAGCCCGCTCGCTCCTTCCTAAAAAATAATTTTTGACTTGGAAATCCGATGGATTTCCCTTCGACTTAGTTCGAGACTCAAGCAAAATGCTCAGAACTCAAAAAACTTCCTCGGATCAACTCTCCGAGTGATTTCTAGGCAGAGCACTGCTCAAAAAAAACCCAGAATACTCAAGAAGAGGGTTAAAACTGTGTGTAAAAGTGTGAAATGACGTCCCATTGACGTCATATTTATAGGGAAAAGGCTCAATACGGTCTCTGGAGGTCAATACGGTCAACACTGAAATTTTGAACTACAATACGGCCGTATTGAATTCAATACGGCCGTATTGAAGTTCAAAAAACCTCAATACGGCCGTATTGAAGTTCAGTGCAGCCGTATTGAAGTTCAGTGCAGCCGTATTGAATTCAATGCAGCCGTATTAAAGTTCAGTGCAGCCGTATTGAATTCAATGCAGCCGTATTGAAGTTCAGAAACTTCAATACGGCCGTATTGAGTTCAGTGCGGCCGTATTGAAGTTCAAAATGTTCAATACGGCCGTACTGAACCTCTGGGAGGCCGTATTGGGCTTCATTCCTCCCACTTTTCTTATTTTAGCTATTCTAAGACCTCTAAACCTACAAATAGTCATCCTATGGTCTTCTGGGAGTCCTTCCGGCTGACTTTCCTTTGGTCTTCGAGAGTCTTCAAGCTTTATTTCCGACCCGGACAATTTTAGGGGTCTACAGCTGCCCCCCCTTTACTTAGTCGGACGGCCTTTTGGTGTACCGGCTGACAAGTAAAGGAGTTGACCCAATTGTCCGGGTGATGTGCCAACCTTCTGACTTGTAGCGTCTTCCGGTGGAAAATTGTTGAGTAGCCTCTCCAGGTTGTTGCATACCTCGGCGTTTCTGACAACCTTGGTAGCTAAGTTTACCCTCTCCAGGGTCAACTTCACTCGACGCCCGAGCCGGAAGTTGAACACCAACGTGCCTCTGACGACGTTGATGGTTGAGTACCGCCTCTCCAGGCCTAGCCTCACTCGACGCCCGAGCCGGAAGCTAGACACCAGTGTTAACATCACCGATGATTGAGTACTGCCTCTCCAGGCTCTGCTTCGGTTGTTTCTGACGACCTAGGCAGCTAAGTTTACCCTCTCCAGGGTCAACTTCACTCGACGCCCGAGCTGGAAGTTGAACACCAACGTGCCTTTGACGACGCTGATGGTTGAGTACCGCCTCTCCAGGCCTAGCCTCTCAACATGAGGTAGTTGAGTATCGCCTCTCCAGGCCTAGCCTCACTCGACGCCCGAGCTGGAAGCTAGACACCAGTGTTAACATCACTGATGATTGAGTACCGCCTCTCCAGGCTCTGCTTCGGTTGTTTCTGACGACCTAGGCAGCTAAGTTTACCCTCTCCAGGGTCAACTTCACTCGACGCCCGAGCCGGAAGTTGAACACCAACGTGCCTTTGACGACGCTGATGGTTGAGTACCGCCTCTCCAGGCCCTGCCTCTCAACATGAGGTAGTTGAGTATCGCCTCTCCAGGCCCTGCCTCTTAACATTTGGCAGTTGAGTATCGCCTCTCCAGGCCCTGCCTCTTAACATTCGGCAGTGTGAGTTTACCCTCTCCAGGGATTTGAGATGATTTTTGTCTCCACAGTCCACGATGCTGCTTCGACGGTTTTTCTGATTTTGTGCCGCTGAGGGCTGGATAACGCAGGGATCCGTCTAGGGGATGTGCAGTCATTCATAGGTTCCTGTGCTCCAATTTGCATTGCATTATTGGTACCCATGGGGAATTTCTGACTCCTTGGGGTGTAGACACAGATGCTCTCTCTTTGAGTTGAGCGGTGCCTTTGGCTGACGTCCTTTTGACGTAGGTGGAGTATCCCGATTGTCCTTATTCGGGTGTCTCTTTTCGATTTTTTTGATTTTTTGTAGCCTCTGTGTAGCCTGTTTATTCACTGGGGATTTTGTCATTCATTTCTTGACTGGCCTCTTCTGTTAGGCAAATAATCTTGATGTTTGGTGCTTGGCTGGATGCCGCATTCCGCTTGGGGAATATTTATTGATATATATTTTTTGATTTTTTCCTTTTTGTAGGAATGCCTCTTGAGTAGGCGACTGAGGATTTAGGGATCTTATGTATCCCAGAGTATTATTTAGGAAGCCTCTACAGGCTTAGACTCACTCAATGCCTGAGTTGGAGAGCTATCTTCCACTGAGGAAGTTTTAAGTCCTTTGACTGAATATTTTGCTTTGGATGATCGCGTTTCCATTGGGGATTTTTGCCGATCTTGCTTTTATAGCTCTCGCTGGGGAATTTGGCCCGTGAGTGGGAGCTGAGATATCTTTGGGGAGTATTATTTCGGCGAGCCTCTCCAGGCTCAGTTATTCTGTACGAGGCGATTAATTTTCTAAATCTTTTGCCTTTTTTGTCGTTTTTGGCTTTTTATGTACTTTTTTGCCTTTTCTGTTGATTTGCGGCTTTTTCTGTTTGACCGCTGCCATACACAAGCAATTTTTCTATTTTCTATTTTATGCAATTGCCTCATGATAAGGTCTTCGAATGTGCAACTAATGTGTGTGATGCACAAATGCAAGTTTTATTATTTAATGTTTTTAGAAAAATGAATGGCTCTCCCTATCCTCTTTTTCTTGGAGGAATTTCTGTCATTGACGTGAGGAAATATTTTTGTGAGCCTTTTATGCAGGAGATTATGGATTTTATAGGAACCCCTCCAATTTTCTTTATTGACCGATTATTAAGGAATTTCATACAATTTTTTAGAAATACCAATTTAGAGGCATAATCATATGGTCAAGAGAGAAAAGAAACAAATGGATATTTTATTTGATATTCAAAAATGTTTTTACAGAAAGATTTGCAAAGGGAATTTCTGAAGAATGGCTGGCCAAGGTGGGCTATTTATACATTTGGCTTAAACAATCATATCTGTAATTGTCGCCCTTCCCGTTCCCCTAGCTGCTTCGGGTGAGATGCCTGAGCCAGGAGTGTAGATGCTACAAGACGCTTGCTTCTAGAAGATTATCACTTGAACCGCCTTTCGGTTTTCGATTCAAGTGATCGTTGCTTGCTTTGTTTTTACATCTTATTCTTTTGCCCCTAACTTTTGCCTAGGACGTATCCTAGCGGGGATAATTTTGCCTTTGTTTTGCCTAGTACCCTTGTACTGGCGGGCTTTTTATTTTGCCCTAACTTTTGCCTAGGATGCCCTTTTTGGGTTTTCATCCTAGCGGGCTTGTGCAAGCAACGTCTTCAAGCATAATACTTCTTTACCACGTCAGCGTTGACTGGGTATCGAAGTTCTTCTCCGTCCATGTTTGTGAGGATCAGTGCTCCTCCGGAGAAGGATCGCTTCACCACGTATGGTCCTTCGTAATTTGGGGCCCACTTTCCGATTTTGTCCTTTTGAGCTGGTAGCAATTTCTTCATCACCAGCTCTCCCTCGTGGTAGACTCGAGGGTGGACTTTCTTGTCAAAAGCCTTTTTGGTCTTCCTCTGATAAGCTTGACCATGGCATATGGCGTTCAGCCATTTTTCTTCAATGAGGTTCAACTGGTCATACCGGCTTTGAACCCATTCTTCTTCGGAAAGTTTTGCTTCCATAATTACCCTTAGAGAAGGTATCTTGACTTCGACGGGTAGAACTGCCTCCATCCCATAGACGAGGGAGAATGGAGTAGCTCCTGTAGATGTGTGTACTGAAGTCCTATAACCATGAAGAGCGAAGGGTAACATCTCGTGCCAGTCTTTAAATGAGGCAACCATCATTTGCCCTATTTTCTTAATGTTCTTATTGGTTGCCTCGACTGCCCCATTCATCTTTGGCCGATATGGGGAAGAGTTGTGGTGTTGGATCTTGAATTCTTGGCACAGTTCTTCCACCATTTTGTTGTTCAGATTAGATCCATTATTAGTGATGATTTATTTCTCCATGCTTCCACTAGATTATTCTAAAATCTTTTGGGACAAGAGAGAAAAGAAGGGAAAGATATTTTTTGTTCTGAAGTTTGTGTTTTAGAGGGGATTATTTATTTTCTGAAAAATGGATTTTGTAAGAATGGATGGCCAAGGTAGGCTTATGTGTTTAGGCTTGTTTGATTAAACACTTATGAAGTTAAAAAGTCGTGTTGTGATTCGACAACTTGGATAGTTTCCCTTGAGCCTTTCTTTTTTGAATTTGGCTCAAGGTACCATCATGGATTTCTTTTCATTTTTTGATTGTCCTTATTTTTGCCTAAAACACCCTTTTGTGGCGTTTTAGCGGACCTTTGTTTTTGTTTATTTTTGTAACCCTAACTTTTGCCTAGGTCACCCTTTCGTGGGATTCCTAGTGGGTCTTTAGCTCTTATTTTTGCGCAGTCCCCTTTTTGAGTTTCCTGCCGAGCTTCTTTTATTTTGAAAGATTTCTTTTTACCCATGATGGCACTCGTCGAGGCCAAGGGAAGGTGCTCCAAGTTATCACACACACTTCCACATAAAAATGATGTGGGTTTATTATTATTAAGATGATTTTAACCTCATTCATGTTTATTCAAACGGGGTTAAAAATAATGTGGTTTAGAATTTTATTATAAGCAAGAAAAGAAGCAATGAAGAACGATTTTATTATAATCATAGCGGAAACATGTGTCCTTATTTCATCACTGATATGGGTCCCAAGGTTGACCTCTTTTATCTCTCGGCCATGCCCCAAATTCACGGTCTCGAGCTTCTTGATCTAGCAATCTTTGCAGATCCGGAGAAATGGTCTCCTCATCACTGTCCAACTCAACCCTTTCACCTTCGGATCCCGGTCAGAGCGAACAATTACAGACATAATTATTTTATTGGTTCTGTTTAGGTTTAGAATTATTAATGTTAATGAGGAAAGAGAGAAAAGAACAAAAAAGAGAGTAATGTGAAAAATGCCTCTTTATTGATATGTATTAAAACTGTACAAAAACCCTTATTTACATGAAAAGGTTCTCATGATCTCGGGTACTGATCATGAGTCCCTAAAAGAGAAATATGAAGGGGCCCTATCGTGGCTTGTTCTTCTCTCTACTCCTGCTTTGGCAGAGGATTCTTGCTCACGTCGGGCGCTGTCGAATCGAAGGTGACCCACCCGGCATCAATAAGGTCTTGGACCTTGTATTTGAGAGCTAGGCATTTCTCTGTTGAATGCCCTAGTGCCCCCGAATGGTATAAACATTTGTCTTGTGGCTTGTACCAATCGGGGTAAGGTGGGTCGATCTTCCTTGGTGGAACATGAGCTAGAAGTTTGGCTTCTACTAGCTTCGGTAGAAGATCGCTATAAGTGGTCGGAAGTTTATCAAACTTCTTCACAGGGGTGAATTGCGATCTTCCTGACTTCGAAGTGGAAGTAGCCGAGGGTATGGTTATAGCATTGACTCCTCCCTCTTTCTTCTTCCCGAAGACCTTCTTAGCTTCATATGATTGGGAAGGCTTAGCCAGCTTCCCACTTTTAAGTCCTTGTTCCACTCTCTCCCCAATGGTGATGATGTCCGAGAAGAGTGTCGTTGTGTTCCCTATCATTTTATCGTAATAGGGACCAGTCAACGAGTTGATGAATAAGGACACCGTCTCCTTATCCGACAGCGGGGGCTCTATCTGTGCCGCCAACTCCCTCCATCGTTGGGCGTACGCCTTGAAAGATTCATCATTTGTTTTACTCAAGGCTTGAAGATCTGACCTATCGGGTGTTAGGTCGATGTTGTATTTGTAGCGCTTGAGAAAGGCGTCGGCCAACTGCCTCCATGTATGTACTAGATTTCCATCTAGCTGCATATACCAATTGAGTGCGGTTTCAGCCAAGCTCTCTTGAAAGCAATGAATTAAGAGCTTTTCATTGGTAGCATATGCAGCCATTTTGCGACAGTACATGGTGAGATGACTCTTAGGGCAAGTCGATCCCACGTATCTCGGGAAATCTGGCACTTTAAATTTAGGAGGAAATTGAATATCCCTCACTAAGCACATGTCGGCGGCATCTTTAATATCGAAATCATGCCCCTCCATAGCCCTTAGCCGATCCTCTAGGGCGTGGAATTGTTCCTTTGAAACTTCGGGCTCTTTAATCATAATTCCAGCCCCAATAGGTATGGCGTGTGGAGGCTCTTCTTCATGCACCTCCTCTTCCTCATGATGGGACCCATGGTCACTGTGGCTTGATCCATGGACGTTATGTTGACGCATGAGTTCCATCATTTGCGCCATTTGTTCTTTGAGCTGTGAGAGCTCGGCTGTAAGCTTCTTATTTTGGTCCTCCAGCGCTTCCATCTTCTTGATTTTCTGCGCGCGTGTGAGGACAGAGAGATGACCAGCCACTTTCTAAAATGAATGTTTTATTCTAATTAGTTTATTCATGGTATGAATACACTCTCGATGTGAGCTTGATAAGACTCCATCTTTAAGGCGCTGCCTTTTTAAGATGAAGGTTTATCACCCTCCCTAGCCTATGATCTCTCCCCAACGGAGAATCTCAATAGTCATGGGTCCCTTTTGCTCACATCGAGAGGGTATTGGTGATCCTAAAATGAATAATTGATGAGGATGCATGAGGTCTTATTGGCAATGATGTACATACTCCTCGCTTTTTATTATATTTTCACACATTGGTTTTTCCTCTCATGTCATGACATTTTCATGCATGGGGATTATTCTTTATACCTTATCACGAGGTTATTTATTAATGCACAAACAATTGCACATAAGCATTTACACAAACAATTCACTCATCCACGAACAGTCACGAGCGAATCACGAGGTAGGGGTATCCTGCAGAAAAGTGCATATTCAAGGTGGTTCTAACTGTTCTCACCGGTCTGAGGCCCCCAAGGTGCCCCCATTATAGGGACCCAATTCCTCTCGTCGTAAGTCGATGGAAAGCTCCAACGCACTGTCGGACTCGAGTTCATGGTTATCACCTTGAGTGATGCTTTCCGACAACGGTCTACGGGCACCTATAGACCCATTCGACAACCGGCCGTACTAACATCCACTCCCTATGGCTTACCACTCATGCCCCCGGGTATAGAGGGAACTGTTGTGTGCAAAGGTTTGTGTGCAGTTTTTATTTCAAACAATTGTGGAAATTTAAACAAACAACAGTTATTAAAAGCCAAATAGGTAAAACGTGTTATCATACAAGCAAGGGGTAATAAAGTAATTTTAACTATTATTTGTTAAAAATAATCTGTCACTAAATGGGACTGACTCTCGAAGCTTCCCCAGTGAAGTCGCCATCTGTCGCCACCGGCCCGAAACGGGGCTTTCGGCATTCGCGAGGGATGGTTGGACTCTTTTATTTGTTTAAAAATATGGATTGCTAGAATGACTTATTCTCAAACTGAGACCTCGTCAAACGAGCAATTTTATTAAAAGGCTCACCAATCCATGTTAATCCCAAGCGGGACCCTCCATAGATTAGCGGTTTTCATAAAAAGGAAGGGTTCATGGAGTCGCCACCAATGTTTTACTCAAAACATTGGAAAAAGGGATAAGGCAATTGATTTTATAAATCAACTTCGGCCATTACAACCAGAGTTGGGTAAGGGAGTCGGTTACGCGTGGGGAAGGTGTTAGCACCCCACAGCGCCCCTTTCGGGTTCCCTATGACAGATTATTTCTAAAATAATAGCGCAAAAATTACTAAATTACCCCTATTTATTATTGTCGCCACCGGCCCGAAACGGGCTTTCGGCATTCGCGAAGGATGGTTGGACTCGTTTAATTGTTTAAAAATATGGATTGCTAGAATGACGTATTCTCAAACTGAGACCTTGTCAAACGAGCAATTTTATTAAATGATTCACCAATCCATATTAATCCCAAGCGGGACCCTCCATGGATTAGTGGTTTTCGCAAAAGGAGGGTTCTTTGGAGTCGCCACCAATGTTTTACTCAAAACATTGGAAAAAGGGATAAGGCAATTGATTTTATAAATCAACTTTGGCCATTACAACCAGAGTTGGGTAAGGGAGTCGGTTACGCGTGGGGAAGGTGTTAGCACCCCACAGCGCCCCTTTCGGGTTCCCTATGACAGATTATTTCTAAAATAATAGCGTAAAATTACTAAATTACCCCTATTTATTATAAGCGATTATAAATTAACTATCTACATGATGACAGTTTAAATATGCACACAGAAAGCAGTAAAAGGAAGGATTTAAGAAGAAACCTCTTGAAGCGTGCTTTTATATATTGAGTAAAACTGGGAAGCTTTTTGGCGTTCCCTCGCTCTACAAGCTCGCTCGCTCCTTCCTAAAAACTTTTGACTATGGAAATCCGGAGGATTTCCCTTCGACTAGGTTCGAATCTCCAAGCTAAGTGCTCGGAATTCCAGAACTTCGTCGGATCGACTCCCAGAGAGATTTCTAGGGCAGAACACTGCTCAAAAACCCCAGAATACTCAAGGAGAGGGTTGAAACTATCTGAAAAAGTGTGGAATGACGTCCAATTGACGTCATATTTATAGGGAATAGGCGCAATACGGCCTACAGAAGCAATACGGCCGTATTGAAATTTTTGAACTTCAATACGGTCGTATTGAGTTCAATACGGCCGTATTGAAATTCAGAAATTTCAATGCGCCCGTATTGAGTTCACTGCGGCTGTATTGAAGCTTCAATACGGCCGTATTGATTTCAGTACGGCCGTATTGAAGTTTCAGAAACTTCAATACGCCGTATTGAGTTCACTGCGGCCGTATTGAAGCTTCAATACGGCCGTATTAAGTTCAGTACGGCCGTATTGGGCTTCATTCCCTCCACTTCCTTATTTTGAGCTATTCTAAGACCTCTAGACCTACAGAGAACCCTCCTAGGGCCTTCCAGGAGTCCTTCTGGCTGATCTTCCTTCAGTCTTCGAGAGTCTTCAGGCTTTATTTCCGACCCGGACAATTTTAGGGGTCTACAGCTGCCCCCCCCTTTACTTAGTCGGACGGCCTTTTAGTGTACCGGCTGACAAGTAAAGGAGTTGACCCAATTGTCCGGGTGATGCGCCGACCTTCTGACTTGTAGCGTCTTCCGGTGGAAAATTGTTGAGTAACCTCTCCAGGTTGTTGCATACCTCGGCGCTCCAGACAACCTCGGTAGCTAAGTTTACCCTCTCCAGGTCCTGCCTCTTAACATTCAGCAGTGTGAGTTTACCCTCTCCAGGTCCTGCCTCTTAACATTCAGCAGTGTGAGTTTACCCTCTCCAGGTCCTGCCTCTTAACATTCAGCAGTGTGAGTTTACCCTCTCCAGGTCCTGCCTCTTAACATTCAGCAGTTGAGTTTACCCTCTCCAGGTCCTGCCTCTTAACATTCAGCAGTGTGAGTTTACCCTCTCCAGGTCCTGCCTCTTAACATTCAGCAGTGTGAGTTTACCCTCTCCAGGTCCTGCCTCTTAACATTCAGCAGTTGAGTTTACCCTCTCCAGGTCCTGCCTCTTAACATTCAGCAGTTGAGTATTGCCTCTCCAGGCCTGCTTCCGTGTCTTCTGATCACTTCGGCAATGATTTGATATGATTTTTGTCTCCACAGTCCACGATGCTGCTTCGACGGTTTTTCTGATTTTGTGCCGCTGAGGGCTGGATAACGCAGGGATCCGTCTAGGGGATGTGCAGTCATTCATAGGTTCTTGTGTCCCAACTTGCATTCCATTGTTGGTACCCATGGGGAATTTTTGACTCCTTGGGGTGTAGACACAGATGCTCTCTCTCTGAGTTGAGCGATGCCTTATGTTTGGCTGACGTCCTTTTGACGTGGGTGGAGTATCCCGGTTGTCCTTATTCGGGTATCTCTTTTGGATTTTCTGATTTTTGTAGCCTCTGTGTAGGCTGTTTATCCGCTGGGGATTTTGTCATTCATTTCTTGACTGGCCTCTTCTGTTAGGCAAATGATCTTGATGTTTGGTACTTGGTTGGATGCCACATTCCGCTTGGGGAATATTTATTGATATATATATTTTTTTTATTTTTTTTATTTTTCTCCTTTTGTAGGGGTGCCTCTTGAGTAGGCGACTGGGGATTTGGGGATTTTATGTATCCCAGAGTATTATTTAGAAAGCCTCTGCAGGCTTAGCCTTACTCAACGCTTGAGCTGGAGAGCTATCTTCACTGAGGAAGTTTAAGTCCTTTGACTTGGATATTCTGCTTGGGAGATCGTACTTCCATTGGGGATTTTGACGATCTTGCTTTGATAGCTCTCGCTGGGAAATTTGGCCCGTGAGCTTGAGTTGAGGTTTCTCTGGGGAGTATTATTTCTGCGAGCCTCTCCAGGCTCATTTATTCTGAGAGAGTATTATTTCTGCAAGCCTCTCCAGGCTTTAGTTATGATGAAAGAGTATTATTTCGGCGAGCCTCTCCAGGCTCAATTATTCTGCAGGAGTATTATTTCGGCAAGCCTCTCCAGGCTCAATTATTCTGAAGGAGTATTATTTCGACAAGCCTCTCCAGGCTCAATTATTCTGTGGGAGTATTATTTCGACAAGCCTCTCCAGGCTCAATTATTGTGTGGGAGTATTGTTTCGGCAAGCCTCTCCAGGCTCAGTTATTTTGAGAGTATTCTTTCGGCAAGCCTCTCCAGGCTCAGTTATTCTGTATGATGCTGTTGATTTTCTGAATCTTTGTATTTTGCTTGCTGCTGTCATACACAAGCAATTTTCTATTTTTCTATTTTATGTAATTGCCTCATGATAAGGTCTTTGAATGTGCAACTAATGTGTGTGATGCACGCGATGCAAGTTTTTATTTTTGTTCTTTTATTTAGAAAAGTGAATGACTCTCCCTATCCTCTTCTTTTTTTGGAGGAGTTTCTGTCATAGACGCGAGGGAGGATTTTTGTGAGCCTTTTATGCAGGAGATTATGGATTTTACAGGAACCCCTCCAATTTTCTTTATTGACCGATTATTAAGGAATCTCATACAATTTTTAGAAATACCAATTTAAAGGCATAATCACATGGTCAAGAGAGAAAAGAAATGAATGGATATTTTATTAATATTCACAAATGTTTTTACAGAAAGATGTACAGAAGGAATTTCCGAAGAATGGCTGGCCAGGGTAGGCTATATACATTTTAGCTTTAAACAATTATATCTGTAATTGTCGCCCTTCCCGTTCCCCTAATTGCTTCGGGTGAGATGCCTGAGCCAGGAGTGTAGATACTGCAAGACGCTTGCTTCTAGAAGATTATCACTTGTACCGCCTTTCGGTTTTCGATTCAAGTGATCGTTGCTTGCTTTGTTTTTACATCTTATTCTTTTGCCCCTAATTTTTGCCTAGGACGTATCCTAGCGGGGATAATTTTGCCTTTGTTTTGCCTAGTACCCTTGTACTGGCGGGCTTTTTGTTTTGCCCTAATTTTTGCCCAGGATGCCCTTTTTGGGTTTTCATCCTAGCGGGCTTGTGCAAGCAACGTCTTCAAGCATAATACTTCTTTACCACGTCAGCGTTGACTGGGTATTGAAGTTCTTCTCCGTCCATGTTTGTGAGGATCAGTGCTCCTCCGGAGAAGGCTCGCTTTACCACGTACGGTCCTTCGTAATTCGGGGCCCACTTTCCGATTTTGTCCTTTTGAGCTGGTAGCAATTTCTTCATCACCAACTCTCCCTCATGGTAGACTCGAGGGTGGACTTTCTTGTCAAAAGCCTTTTTGATCTTCCTCTGATAGGCTTGACCATGGCATATGGCGTTCAGCCGTTTCTCTTCAATGAGGTTCAACTGGTCATACCGGCTTTGAACCCATTCTGCCTCGGAAAGTTTTGCTTCCATGATTACTCTCAGAGAAGGTATTTCGACTTCAACAGGCAGAACTGCCTCCATTCCATAAACAAGGGAAAATGGAGTAGCTCCTGTGGATGTACGTGCTGAAGTCCTATAACCATGGAGAGCGAAGGGTAGCATCTCATGCCAGTCTTTGAATGAGACAACCATCTTTTGTACTATCTTCTTGATATTCTTATTGGCTGCCTCGACTGCCCCATTCATTTTTGGTCGGTATGGGGAAGAGTTGTGGTGTTGGATCTTGAACTCTTGGCACAGTTCTTCCACCATCTTGTTATTTAGATTGGATCCATTATCAGTGATGATTTTGTCGGGAATACCGTATCTGCATATGATATTCTTTCTGATGAAGGATGTTACCACCTTTCGGGTCACATGAGCATACGATGCCGCTTCTACCCATTTGGTGAAATAGTCAATGGCCACAAGAATGAACCTATGTCCATTAGATGCCTTTGGCTCAATGGGTCCAATAACATCCATGCCCCACATTGCGAATGGCCAAGGCGAAGCCAACACGTTTAGTGGAGTTGGTGGAACATGAATATTGTCGGCGTATGCTTGACATTTGTGGCATTTCCGAACGTATTGGTAACAATCCTTTTCCATGGTCGACCAATAATATCCCGCCCTAAGGATTTTCTTTGTCATTGCAGGCCCGGGGATATGGGTACCGAAAACCCCCTCATGTATCTCTCTGATCACATTTTGAGCTTCGACCTGGTCTATACATCTCAACAAGACCGAGTCATAATTCTTTTTGTAGAGGGTTTCTCCTATTAGCAGAAATCCCATGGCCCTTCTTCGGATATGCTTTTTGTCATTATCGTTGGCCATGTCAGGATATTCCCCTTTTTTCAGATATTGTTTGATATCGTGGAACCATGGACCATCGTCGATATCTTCATCTATCAGTAGGCAGAACGCTTGCTTATCGTGCCGCCGGATATTGATGATGGGCATTTCATGCTCCTTATCCAAGGCGAACATCGATGATAGTGTAGCAAGGGCGTCAGCGAACTGATTTTCCTCCCTTGGGATATATTCAAAGACGACATTTTGAAAGAATTGTATCAGGTCTTTGATATGCTCAACATATGGTATCAGCTTAGGATTTCGGACTTCCCATTCACCTCGCAGTTGGTGGATGACTAAAGCCGAATCTCCAAATACTTTGAGCTTTAGGATACCATTGTTGATTGCTGCTTGGATTCCTAACGCGCAAGCCTCGTATTCGGCCATGTTATTTGTACAGTCGAAGTTGAGTCTTGCCGTTAAGGGGATATGCTTTCCATGTGGGGAGATTAATACTGTTCCAATCCCTTGTCCAAGCATGCTGGAGGCTCCATCAAAATACATGGTCCACGTATCGTCCTTAGGATCTTCATGTTGTATACTCATTATATGCTCATCGGGGAAATCATCCTGAAGGGATTGATAATCATTGGTCGGCCCATGTGCTAGGTAATCAGCTAGGGTACTGCCTTTGATGGCTTTTTGTGTGACATGTATGATGTCAAATTCTGATAATTGTACTTGCCATCGGGCGATCTTCCCAGTGATTATTGGCTTGTCGAACACATACTTAATTGGATCCATTTTGGAAACCAACCAAGTAGTATGCCTTATCATATACTGCCTGAGCCTTTGTGTTGCCCACGCTAACGCACAACAAGTCTTTTCTAATGGCGTGTAGCGGGTTTCATAATCTAGAAATTTCTTGCTCAAGTAGTAGATGGCTCGTTCTTTCTTTCCAGTTTCGTCCTGTTGCTCTAGCACGGCTCCCATGGACTCATCAAGCACTGTTAGATAGAGGATTAATGGCCTTCCCTCGACAGGTGGCACCAATACTGGTGGATTGGCCAAGCACTGTTTGACCTTGTCAAAAGCTCGTTGACAATTCTCATCCCAAGTTTCGGAATGATTCTTGCGCAATAGCTTGAATATTGGCTTGCACGTGTCAGTCAACTGTGCGATGAACCTTGCAATGTAGTTCACCCTGCCAAGGAATCCTCTTATCTCCTTCTCGGTTTTAGGAGGAGGCATTTCCATTATTGCCTTTACTTTATCGGGGTCCACCTCTATGCCTTTTTCACTAACGATGAACCCGAGAAGCTTACCCGACCGGACTCCGAAAGTACACTTAGCCGGATTTAGCTTAAGCTGATACTTGCGAAGCCGATTGAATAATTTTCTCAAATATTGAATATGGTTCATCTCGTCTTTCGACTTTGCGATCATGTCATCCACGTATACTTCAATTTCCTTGTGGATCATGTCGTGGAATAGTGTCACCATCGCTCGTTGGTAGGTGGCGCCCGCATTTTTAAGTCCAAAAGGCATTACCCTATAGCAAAAAGTGCCCCAGGGTGTGATGAAAGAAGTTTTCTCGCGGTCTTCCTTATTCATTTTGATTTGGTTATACCCCGAGTATCCATCCATAAAGGAATAGAGCGTGTTCGTGGCTGTGTGATCCACGAGTGTATCAATATGTGGCAAGGGAAAATCGTCCTTTGGACTGGCACGATTCAGATCCCTATAGTCAACACACACTCTAACCTTTCCATTCTTTTTGATAACTGGCACAATGTTAGCCAGCCATTCGGGATATTGGGATACAACCAAGAATCCCGCGTCTAATTGTTTTTCCACCTCCTCCTTGATCTTTAAAGACCATTCGGGCTTGATTCGTCGAAGCTTTTGTTTAACGGGTCGAAACCCTTCTTTCAATGGCAACTTGTGCTCGACGATTTTAGAGTCCAAACCGGGCATATCACGGTACGACCATGCAAATACATCCTTGTATTCCCTTAATAATTGGATCAATTGTGATTTTATTTCATCACTGATATGGGTCCCAATGTTGACCTCTTGTATTTCTTGACCCTGCCCCAAATTTACGGTCTCCAATTCTTCTTGATACGGTTGGAGTAGACGAGCTTCTTGATCTAGCAGTCTTTGCAGATCCGGAGAGATGGTCTCCTCATCACTGTCCGACTCAACCCATTCATCCTCGGCTTTTGGATCCCGGTCAGAGCGAGCAATCACAGACATAATTATTTATTGGTTCTGTTTAGGTTTAGAGTTTATTAATGTTAATGAGAGAGAGAGAAAAGAACGGAATGAGAGAATAATATGTGAAAAATGCCTTTTTATTGATATATGTATGTAAAACTGTACAAAACCCTTATTTACATGAAAAAGGTCCTCATGATCTCGGGTACTGATCATGAGTCCCAAAAAGAAAAATGTGGAGGGGCCCTATCGTGGCTTGCCATACTCTACTCCTGCTTTGGTAGAGGATTCTTGCTCACGTCGGGCGCTGTCGAATCGAAAGTGACCCACCCAGCATCAATAAGGCCTTGGACCTTGTGTTTGAGAGCTAGACAGTTCTCTGTTGAATGCCCTGGTGCTCCCGAATGGTATAGACATTTGTCTTGAGGCTTGTACCAATCGGGGTAAGGTGGGTCGATCTTTCTTGGTGGAATATAGGCTAGAAGTTGGGCTTCTACTAGCTTCGGCAGGAGATCGCTATAAGTGGTCGGAAGTTTGTCAAACTTCTTCACAGAGTTGTATTGCGATTTGCCTGACTTCGAAGTGGAAGAAGATGGAGAAATGGTTACAGCGTTGACTCCTCCTTCTTTCTTCTTCCCGAAGGCCTTCTTAGCTTCATATGGTTGGGAAGGCTTAGCTAGCTTCCCACTTTTAAGTCCTTGTTCCACCCTTTCTCCAATGGTGATGATGTCCGAGAAGAGTGTCGTTGTGTTCCCTATCATTTTATCGTAATAGGGACCAGTCAACGAGTTGATGAATAAGGACACCGTCTCCTTATCCGACAGCGGGGGCTCTATCTGTGCCGCCAACTCCCTCCAACGTTGGGCGTACGCCTTGAAGGATTCATCATTCTTTTTACTCAAGGCTTGAAGATCAGACCTATCGGGTGTTAGGTCGATGTTGTATTTATAGCGCTTGAGAAAGGCGTCGGCCAACTGCCTCCACGTGCACACTTGATTTCCATCCAGCTGCATATACCAATTGAGTGCAGTTTCAGCTAAGCTCTCTTGAAAGCAGTGGATCAAGAGCTTTTCATTTGTGGCATATGCAGCCATCTTGCGACAGTACATGGTGAGATGACTTTTGGGGCAAGTCGATCCCACGTACTTTGGGAAATCCGGCACTTTAAATTTAGGAGGGAATTGGATGTCCCTTACTAAGCACATGTCAGCGGCATCTTTGATGTCAAAATCATGCCCCTCCATAGCCCTCAACCGATCTTCTAGGGCGTGGAATTGTTCTTTTGAAACCTCGGGCTCTTTAATCATAATTCCAGCCCCAAGGGGTACAGTGTGTGGAGGATCTTTTTCATGCTCTTCCTCCTCTCCCTCATGATGGGACCCATGTTCACTGTGATGAGATCCATGGACGTTGTGGTGACGCATGAGTTCCATCATTTGCGCCATTTGCTCTTTAAGCTGTGAAAGCTCGGTTGTGAGCTTCTTGTTTTGCTCCTCCAATGCTTCCATTTTCTTGATTCTCTGTGCGCGCGTAAGGACAGAGAGATGACCAGCCACTTTCTAAAATGAATGTTTAGTTAGTTTATTTTATGGAATGAATACACTCTTTAACATGAGCTTGATAAACCTCCATCTTTAAGGCGCTGCCTTTTTAAGACGGAAGTTTACCACCCTTCTTTATCTATGATCTCTCCCCAACGGAGAATCTCTATAGTTATGGGTCTCTTTCACTCATGTCAAGAGGTATTGGTGACCCTAAAATGTATGTTTTTATGAGGATGCATGGTCTCTTATTGGTAATGATGCACATGCCCCTTACTTTTATATTTTCACACATTGGTTTTTCCTCTCATGTCATGACATTTTCATGCATGGGGATTTATTCTTAGACCTTATTACAAGGTTATTTATTAATGCACAAACAATTGCACATAAGCATTTACATAAACAATTCACTCATCCAAGAACAGTCACGAACGAATCACGAGGTAGGGGTCTCCTGCAGAAAAGTGCATATTCAAGGAGGATCTAACTGTTCTCACTTGGTCAAAGGCCCCCAAGGTGCCCCCATTATAGGGACCCAATTCCTCTCGTCGTAAGTCGATGGAAAGCTCCAACGCACTGTCGGACTTAAGTTCATGGTTATCACCTTGAGTGATGTTTTTCCGACAACGGTCTCGTAGGCTCCTATAGACCCATTCAACCGGCCGTACTAACATCCACTCCCTATGGATTACCACTCATGCCCCCGGGTATAGAGGGAACTGTTCTGTGCAAAGGTTTGTGTGCAATTTTTATTTCAAACGATTGCGGAAATTTAAACAAACAACAGTTATTTAAAGCCAAATATATAAAGCATGTTATCATACAAGCAAGGGGTAATGAAGTAATTTTTAACTATTATTTGTTAAAAACAATCTGTCACTAAATGGGACTGACTCTCAAAGCTTCCCCAGTGGAGTCGCCATCTGTCGCCACCGGCCCGAAACGGGCTTTCGGCATTCGCGAAGGATGGTTGGACTCGTTTAATTGTTTAAAAATATGGATTGCTAGAATGACGTATTCTCAAACTGAGACCTTGTCAAACGAGCAATTTTATTAAATGATTCATCAATCCATATTAATCCCAAGCGGGACCCTCCATGGATTAGTGGTTTTCGCAAAAGGAGGGTTCTTTGGAGTCGCCACCAATGTTTTACTCAAAACATTGGAAAAAGGGATAAGGCAATTGATTTTATAAATCAACTTTGGCCATTACAACCAGAGTTGGGTAAGGGAGTCGGTTACGCGTGGGGAAGGTGTTAGCACCCCACAGCGCCCCTTTCGGGTTCCCTATGACAGATTATTTCTAAAATAATAGCGTAAAATTACTAAATTACCCCTATTTATTATAAGCGATTATAAATTATCTATCTACATGATGACAGTTTAAATATGCACACAGAAAGCAGTAAAAGGAAGGATTTAAGAAGAAACCTCTTGAAGCGTGCTTTTATATATTGAGTAAAACTGGGAAGCTTTTTGGCGTTCCCTCGCTCTACAAGCTCGCTCGCTCCTTCCTAAAAACTTTTGACTATGGAAATCCGGAGGATTTCCCTTCGACTAGGTTCGAATCTCCAAGCTAAGTGCTCGGAATTCCAGAACTTCGTCGGATCGACTCCCAGAGAGATTTCTAGGGCAGAACACTGCTCAAAAACCCCAGAATACTCAAGGAGAGGGTTGAAACTATCTGAAAAAGTGTGGAATGACGTCCAATTGACGTCATATTTATAGGGAATAGGCGCAATACGGCCTACAGAAGCAATACGGCCGTATTGAAATTTTTGAACTTCAATACGGTCGTATTGAGTTCAATACGGCCGTATTGAAATTCAGAAATTTCAATGCGCCCGTATTGAGTTCACTGCGGCTGTATTGAAGCTTCAATACGGCCGTATTGATTTCAGTACGGCCGTATTGAAGTTTCAGAAACTTCAATATGCCGTATTGAGTTCACTGCGGCCGTATTGAAGCTTCAATACGGCCGTATTAAGTTCAGTACGGCCGTATTGGGCTTCATTCCCTCCACTTCCTTATTTTGAGCTATTCTAAGACCTCTAGACCTACAGAGAACCCTCCTAGGGCCTTCCAGGAGTCCTTCTGGCTGATCTTCCTTCAGTCTTCGAGAGTCTTCAGGCTTTATTTCCGACCCGGACAATTTTAGGGGTCTACAATTATAAGCGATTATAAGCGAAATATCTACATGATGATAATTTAAGTATGCAACACTCAGAAAGCAGTAAAAGAAAGGATTTAAGAAGGAAACCTTTGAAGCGTGCTTTTCTATATATTTAAACAGAAATTGGGAAGCTTTTTGGCATTCCCTCACTCTACAAGCCCGCTCGCTCCTTCCTAAAAAATAATTTTTGACTTGGAAATCCGATGGATTTCCCTTCGACTTAGTTCGAGACTCAAGCAAAATGCTCAGAACTCAAAAAACTTCGTCGGATCAACTCTCCGAGTGATTTCTAGGCAGAGCACTGCTCAAAAAAACCCAGAATACTCAAGAAGAGGGTTAAAACTGTGTGTAAAAGTGTGAAATGACGTCCCATTGACGTCATATTTATAGGGAAAAGGCTCAATACGGTCTCTGGAGGTCAATACGGTCAACACTGAAATTTTGAACTACAATACGGCCGTATTGAATTCAATACGGCCGTATTGAAGTTCAAAAAACCTCAATACGACCGTATTGAAGTTCAGTGCAGCCGTATTGAAGTTCAGTGCAGCCGTATTGAATTCAATGCAGCCGTATTAAAGTTCAGTGCAGCCGTATTGAATTCAATGCAGCCGTATTGAAGTTCAGAAACTTCAATACGGCCGTATTGAGTTCAGTGCGGCCGTATTGAAGTTCAAAATGTTCAATACGGCCGTACTGAACCTCTGGGAGGCCGTATTGGGCTTCATTCCTCCCACTTTTCTTATTTTAGCTATTCTAAGACCTCTAAACCTACAGATAGTCATCCTATGGTCTTCTGGGAGTCCTTCCGGCTGACTTTCCTTTGGTCTTCGAGAGTCTTCAAGCTTTATTTCCGACCCGGACAATTTTAGGGGTCTACAAGCGTGCTTTCTTATATCTCTTGACAGAAATTGGGAAGCGTTTTGGCGTTCCCTCCCTCTACAAGACCGCTCGCTCCCTCCTATAAAATTTTAACTATGGAAATCCGGAGGATTTCCCTTCGACTAGGTTCGAGACTCAAGCAAATGGCTCGTGACTCAAGAACTTCGTCGGATCAACTCTCCGAGTGATTTCTAGGCAGAGCACTGCTCAAAAAAACCCAGAATACTCAAGAAGAGGGTTAAAACTCAGTAAAAAAGTGTAGAATGACGTCCAATTGACGTCATATTTATAGGGATGAGGCGCAATACGGCCTCTGGGGGTCAATACGGTCCGTATTGAAGTTTTGAACTACAATACGGCCGTATTGAAGTTCAAAAAACCTCAATACGGTCGTATTGAGTTCAGTGCAGCCGTATTGAAGTTCAGTGCAGCCGTATTGAGTTCAGTGCAGCCGTATTGAAGTTCAGAAACTTCAATACGGCCGTATTGAGTTCAGTGCGGCCGTATTGTAGTTTAAAATGTTCAATACGGCCGTACTGAACTTTTGGGAGGCCGTATTGGGCTTCATTCCCTCCACTTTCTTATTTTTTGCTACTCTAAGACCTCTAAACCTACAGATTGTCATCCTAGGGTCTTCCAGGGTCTTCCAGGAGTCCTTCCGGCTGACTTTCCTTTGGTCTTCGAGAGTCTTCAAGCTTTATTTCCGACCCGGACAATTTTAGGGGTCTACAGCTGCCCCCCCTTTACTTAGTCGGACGGCCTTTTGGTGTACCGGCTGACAAGTAAAGGAGTTGACCCAATTGTCCGGGTGATGTGCCAACCTTCTGACTTGTAGCGTCTTCCGGTGGAAAATTGTTGAGTAGCCTCTCCAGGTTGTTTGCATACCTCGGGGCTTCTGACAACCTCGGTAGCTAAGTTTACCCTCTCCAGGGTCAACTTCACTCGACGCCCGAGCCGAAAGTTGAACACCAATGTGCCTCTGACGACGCTGATGGTTGAGTACTGTCTCTCCAGACCTTGAGTACCGTCTCTCCAGACTCTGAGTACCGTCTCTCCAGACTTTGAGTACCGTCTCTCCAGACTTTGAGTACCGTCTCTCCAGACTTTTGAGTACTGTCTCTCCAGACTTTGAGTACCGTCTCTCCAGACTTTGAGTACCGTCTCTCCAGACTTTGAGTACCGTCTCTCCAGACTTTGAGTACTGTCTCTCCAGACTCTGAGTACCGTCTCTCCAGACTTTGAGTACCGTCTCTCCAGACTTTGAGTACCGTCTCTCCAGACTTTGAGTACCGTCTCTCCAGACTTTGAGTACCGTCTCTCCAGACTTTGAGTACCGTCTCTCCAGACTCTGAGTACCGTCTCTCCAGACTCTGAGTACCGTCTCTCCAGACTCTGAGTACCGTCTCTCCAGACTCTGAGTACCGTCTCTCCAGACTCTGAGTACCGTCTCTCCAGACTCTGAGTACCGTCTCTCCAGACTTTGAGTACCGTCTCTCCAGACTCTGAGTACCGTCTCTCCAGACTCTGAGTACCGTCTCTCCAGACTCTGAGTACCGTCTCTCCAGACTTTGAGTACCGTCTCTCCAGACTTTGAGTACCGTCTCTCCAGACTTTGAGTACCGTCTCTCCAGACTTTGAGTACCGTCTCTCCAGACTTTGAGTACCGTCTCTCCAGACCTTGAGTACCGTCTCTCCAGACTTTGAGTACCGTCTCTCCAGACTTTTGAGTACCGTCTCTCCAGACTTTGAGTACCGTCTCTCCAGACTTTGAGTACCGTCTCTCCAGACTTTGCTTCGGTTGTCTCTGACGACCTAGGCAACTGAGTTTGCCCTCTCCAGGGTCTGCGTCTGTGTCTTCTGATCACTTCGGCAATGCGAGTTTACCCTCTCCAGGGATCTGAGATGATTTTTTGTCTCCACAGTCCACTATGCTGCTTTGATGGTTTTTTCTGATTTTGTGCCACTGAGGGCTGGATAACGCAGGGATCCGTCTAGGGGATGTGCAGTCATTCATAGGTTCTTGTGCCCCAACTTGCATTTGCATAGTTGGTACCCATGGGGAATTTCTGACTCCTTAGGGTGTAGACACAGATGCTCTTCTTGAATTGAGCGATGCCTTATGTTTGGCTGACGTCCTTTGACGTTGGTGGAGTATCCCGACTGTCCTTATTCGGGTGTCTCTTTTGATTTTCTGATTTTTGTTGCCTCTGTGTAGGCTGTTATCCGCTGTGGGATTCTGTCATTCAATTCTTGACTGGCCTCTTCTGTTAGGCAAATCATCTTGATGTTCGGTGTTTTGGCTGGATGCCAAATTCCGCTTGGGAAATAATTATTTGTCTTTTGTGATTTTTCTTGAGGGGGTGCCTCTGAGTAGGCGAGTGGGGATTTAAAGTTTATTTATCCCAGAGTATTATTTAGAAAGCCTCTTCAGGCTTAGCTTCACTCATCGCTTGAGTTGGAAAGCTACCTTCCACTGAGGAAGTTTAAGTCCTTTCGACTTGGATATTCTGTTTAGATGATCAAGCCTCCCTTGGGGAATTTTGCTGATCTTGGTTTGATAGCTTTCACTGGGGAATTTGGCCCGTGAGTGGAAGCTGAGGTTTCTCTGGGGAGTATTATTTCTGCGAGCCTCTCCAGGCTCAGTTATTCTGAGAGAGTATTATTTCGGCGAGCCTCTCCAGGCTCAATTATTCTGTGGGAGTATTGTTTCGGCAAGCCTCTCCAGGCTCAGTTATTCTGCATGAGTATTGTTTTTTGTTCAGCCCGAGAATGCGAGCTGAGACGTCTTTTGGAGAGTATTATTTCGGCAAGCCTCTCCAGGCTTAATTATTTTGTGGGAGTATTTTTTCAGCAAGCCCCTCCAGGCTCAATTATTCTGTGGGAGTATTATTTCGACAAGCCTCTCCAGGCTCAGTTATTCTGTGGGAGTATTGTTTCGGCAAGCCTCTCCAGGCTCAGTTATTCTGCATGAGTATTGTTTTTTGTTCAGCCCGAGAATGCGAGCTGAGACGTCTTTTGGAGAGTATTATTTCGGCAAGCCTCTCCAGGCTTAATTATTTTGTGGGAGTATTTTTTTCAGCAAGCCTCTCCAGGCTCAATTATTCTGTGGGAGTATTATTTCGGCAAGCCTCTCCAGGCTCAGTTATTCTGTGGGAGTATTGTTTCGGCAAGCCTCTCCAGGCTCAGTTATTCTGCATGAGTATTGTTTCGGCAAGCCTCTCCAGGCTCAATTATTCTGAGAGAGTATTATTTCGGCAAGCCTCTCCAGGCTCAGTTATTCTGTACGAGGCGATTGATTTTCTAAATCTTTTGCCTTTTTTGTCGTTTTTGGCTTTTTCTGTATTTTTTGCCTTTTTTGTCATTTTTTTGGCTTTTTCTGTATTTTTGCCTTTTTTGTTGATTTGCGGCTTTTTCTGTTGACCGCTGCCATACACAAGCAATTTTTCCTATTTTCTATTTTATGCGACTGCCTCATGATGAGGTCTTTGAATGTGCAATTAATGTGCGTGATGCACAAAATGCAAGTTTAATTATTTTATTAATTTGTTTTTTTTTTTTTTTTTTTTTTAGAAAAAATGAATGGCTCCCCCTATCCTCTTCTTCTTGGAGGAATTTTTGTCATCGACGTGAGGGAGGATTTCTGTTATTGCCAATACGGCCGTTATTCATTTCAGTATGCCCGTATTGAATTGAAAATTTGTTCATAACCCTAATTTTGGTACGGGCGTACTGAACATGATACGGGCGCATTGTTTTTTCTGAAGTTTATATTTTTTGTTGTTTTTTTCAATAAACAGAGAATAAGTGATCTTCCATTACACCTATCATCTGTATGCATGTATGCAGTATGATGCACCTAATTTTATTTGATTCACTTTTCAAAAGAATTAACCGATGCGTTTCTCTGTTTGGATTTTTGCCATTCCTCTAGACGGGCTGTGTGCTGCCGATTTCTGTAACCGAGGAATGATGCATGTTATATTGAGATTTGGTGTCATCAACCAAATGATTTTCCTTTCCTTTAGAAGATGTGTCAACCCTCCTATTGACTACTATATCTCCATGTTTCCACTAGATTATTCAAAAATCGTTTGGGACAAGAGAGAAAAGAAGGAAAGGATATATTTTTTTTCGAAAGTTTGTGTTTTAGAGGGGATTTTATTTTCATTTTGAAAAATGGTTTTTGTAAGAATAGCTAGCCAAGGTAGGCTTATTGTGTTTAGGCTTGTTTGTTTAAGCTTTTATGAAGTTAATCAAATCTTGTTATTGACGTTGTGATTTGACAACTTAGATAGCTTTCCCTGAACTTTTTCTTTTTGAATTCGGTTCATGGTACCATCATGGATTTCTTTCGTTTTTTTTTATTGTCCTTATTTTTGCCTAAAACACCTCTTTGCGGCGTTTTAGCGGACTTTTGATTTTTGTTCATTTTTGCAACCCTAATTTTTGCCTAGGTCACCCTTTTGTGGGATTCCTAGCGGGTCTTTTGCTCTTATTTTTGCGCAGTCCCCTTTTTGGGTTTCCTGCCGAGCTTTTTGTTTTATTTTAAAGGATTTCTTTTTATCCATGATGGCACTTGTCGAGGCCAAGGAAAGGTGCTCTAAGTTGTCACGCACACTTCGACATAAAAATGATGTGGGTTTATTGTTATTAAGACAATTTTAACCTCATTCATGCTTATTCAAACAGGGTTAAAAATAATGTGGTTTAGAATTTTATTGCAAGCAAGAAAAGAAGCAATAAGAAATAATGATGAATGATTTTATTATAATCATAGTGGAAAACATGTGCCCTATCGAGGCTCGGGTGTCGGGCTGTCTCCGAGGAGTAATCTCTAATAGTCATCAGGCCTATACATCTCTATCGGAAGGAGAAGAGCACTTGATGACGACGACCGGCCTTGACGCTTGTGAACCGGCCTTCCTAAAGATCTGGCTTAAAGAACGTCGAGAAGGATCTTGGTTTCTCTTCGTCCTTTGATCTTTATAAGGGTTGTATCCTAACCCTTGTTTCCCCGGATTATCCTTGATAATAGGTAGCTCGGGAATTCCTTGGGAATCCTTGCCAAGTCCTTGTTCCGGCAAGTATCCATTCTTGGTGAGCATATGGGCTACCTTCTTCATTTCTCGGGGAAATGTTTCAACATTGGCGATCTCTAATGCTTGGAAGGCGGTTTCTAAAGCTTCCTCTGCTGCATCCACGTAAGGTATGGTGGATGGCTTGCTGATGAGTATGTCATCTTCAGCTTGTACGGTCACCAGTTTGTCATCCACTATGAATTTGACTTTCTGGTGGAGCGTAGAGGGAACAGCTTTTGCATCATAAATCCAAGGTCGGCCGAGGAGACAGCTATATGCGGGAGAAATGTCCATCACTTGAAATTCGACGTTGAAGATGGTGGGTCCAATTTGGATTGGGAGATTGACTTCTCCCACCACTTCTCTTTTAGAACCGTCGAAAGCTCGAACGATCATGTTGCTCGGGCGCATTTGGATTCCCTTGATTGCCACTTGCTCGAGCGTTCTTTTTGGCATCACATTCAAGGAAGATCCATTGTCTACCAAGACTTTAGCGATGTGATACTCCTTGCACTTTACAGAGATGTGCAAGGGCTTGTTGTGATTTGGTCCCCCAGCGGGGATTTCCTCATCGGTGAAAGTGAGGTGATCATTAGCCGTGATGTGACTAACAATCCCCTCAAACTTGTCTTGGGAGATAGTGTGCGACACATATGCCTCGTTCAAGACTTTCAAAAGAGCTTGCCGATGCGGTTCGGAGCATAGGATCAACGACAACAGAGTAATCTTTGCTGGCGTCTTATGAAGTTGATCCATGATGGAGTACTCGCTCTGTCGGATATATTTTAATAGCTCATCAGTCTCCTCCTCGGATTCTTTATTTTCCTCGGGTTTTTTTTCTTTTTCTTTTTCCTTTTCTTTATTCTTGGGAGCTTTATCATGAAGATCTTCGGGAGTGTAGATCCTGCCACTCCTAGTCATGCCCCCAAGTCCAACGATGTTGGAAATATCGCTGTCGGCAGAAGAATGGATGTCGTATATCCATGGCACAGCCTTATTCGATTCGTAGGGGAAAGGTCTTGGAGCAGTGATCCTTAACGGTGTTGGACCTTCCCCTTTGTTCGTCTTGATTACCAACAACGAAGTTGTCATGTGCTCGCTTGGCGCAGTTGTTGGTTTGCATTTGATAACAAATGGCGTGCGATCCATTCTTTGAACATACGCATCGCTTAATCCTTTCTTTTTATTACTATTATTAATGAATTACTAGGAGGGATGTATGAAATGCAAATCTAGATCCCTCCATGATCTTTGATAAGAATGCATGATATGAGATGATGACGTTGAATATGCATGCATTGTGTTTATTCAACTAAGCATTATCATGTTTTTAGGATGTCCCTAAGATGATGCATGATATTGCTTGGTTTGGATAAATAACCCTTTTTTCTTTTTTTTTTTTGGGTATTTTGTTTTTTTGTATTTTTTGGGTGAAAAGGGAAACTACCTATATGAATGTGATGAAGGTAGATGTTAACACCATGCAATGGAAGATTCTTATTCCTATTTATTCTTATTTTTAAAAAGGAATGTTGTATGTTTAAAGAAATGCAATGTATACTCAAACAATTTCACATAAACAATGCACAAACAATTCACTCATCCACGAACAGTCACGAGCGAATCACGAGGTAGGGGTATCCTGCAGAAAAGTGCATATTCAAGGTGGATCTAACTGTTCTCACCGGTCTGAGGCCCCCAAGGTGCCCCCATTATAGGGACCCAATTCCTCTCGTCGTAAGCTGATGGAAAGCTCCAACGCACTGTCGGACTCGAGTTCATGGTTATCACCTTGAGTGATGCTTTCCGACAACGGTCTACGGGCACCTATAGACCCATTCGACAACCGGCCGTACTAACATCCACTCCCTATGGCTTACCACTCATGCCCCCGGGTATAGAGGGAACTGTTGTGTGCAAAGGTTCGTGTACAGTTTGTATTCCAAACAATTGCGGAAATTTAAACATACAACAGTTATTAAAGCCAAATAGATAAACATGTTATCATACACGCGAGGGGTAATGAAGTAATTTTAACTATTATTTGTTAAAAATAATCTGTCACTAAATGGGACTGACTCTCGAGGCTTCCCCAGTGGAGTCGCCATCTGTCGCCACCGGCCCGAAACGGGCTTTTGGCATTCGCGATGGATGGTTGGACTCTTTTATTTGTTTAAAAATATGGATTGCTAGAATGACTTATTCTCAAACTGAGACCTTGTCAAACGAGCAATTTTATTAAAAGGCTCACCAATCCATGTTAATCCCAAGCGGGACCCTCCATGGATTAGCGGTTTTCATAAAAAGGAAGGGTTCATGGAGTCGCCACCAATGTTTTACTCAAAACATTGGAAAAAGAGGTTTAAGGCAATCGATTCAAAAATCGACTTCGGCCATTACAACCAGAGTCGGGTAAGGGAGTCGGTTACGCGTGGGGAAGGTGTTAGCACCCCACAGCGCCCCTTTCGGGTTCCCTATGACAGATTATTTAAAAATAATAGTGCGAAATTACTAAATTACCCCTATTTATTCTAAGCAATTATAAATTAACTATCTACATGATGACAGTTTAAATATGTACACACAGAAAGCGGTAAAAGAAGGGACTTTAAAGAGATAAACCTTTGAAGCGTGCTTTCTTATATATCTTGACAGAAATTGGGAAGCGTTTTGGCGTTCCCTCCCTCTACAAGACCGCTCGCTCCCTCCTATAAAATTTTAACTATGGAAATCCGGAGGATTTCCCTTCGACTAGGTTCGAGACTCAAGCAAATGGCTCGTGACTCAAGAACTTCGTCGGATCAACTCTCCGAGTGATTTCTAGGCAGAGCACTGCTCAAAAAAACCCAGAATACTCAAGAAGAGGGTTAAAACTCAGTAAAAAAGTGTAGAATGACGTCCAATTGACGTCATATTTATAGGGATGAGGCGCAATACGGCCTCTGGGGGTCAATACGGTCCGTATTGAAGTTTTGAACTACAATACGGCCGTATTGAATTCAGTACGGCCGTATTGAAGTTCAAAAAACCTCAATACGGCCGTATTGAGTTCAGTGCAGCCGTATTGAAGTTCAGTGCAGCCGTATTGAGTTCAGTGCAGCCGTATTGAAGTTCAGAAACTTCAATACGGCCGTATTGAGTTCAGTGCGGCCGTATTGTAGTTTAAAATGTTCAATACGGCCGTACTGAACTTTTGGGAGGCCGTATTGGGCTTCATTCCCTCCACTTTCTTATTTTTTGCTACTCTAAGACCTCTAAACCTACAGATTGTCATCCTAGGGTCTTCCAGGGTCTTCCAGGAGTCCTTCCGGCTGACTTTCCTTTGGTCTTCGAGAGTCTTCAAGCTTTATTTCCGACCCGGACAATTTTAGGGGTCTACAGAGACTCATTGGGAGTCTCTGTCTGGAATTGCGCTGGGCGTAAGGAAATTGCGCCGGGCACTGAGACCTCTGTAGGTCTCTATTTGAGTTTGCGTCGGGCGCAACCTGAGTGCGCTGGGCGCGTGGTCCATTTGAGGAAAACCTTTTATAATTAAGTTTTTATGGAAATTTAAAATGTTGAATCAAATCATCTTTGATGTAATATATTTGGTATGGAATGTGGAATGGTTATGGAAAAGATTGCATGTAATTATGGAATGTTCTTATGTGTGTTTGATATGGAAAACTAATAGGTCTTAGAGGAGTAAGGTTATGGTAAGGATTGGGAGATCTCTTGGTGAGATCTAGATATAATCTTTGGAAAAATATGGAATTTGGGGGTCCCATGGTGGGGATCCCAATATGGAACTTTTCCAAAGATTATATAATAAACCACTTCAGATGTTAGGTGGATTCTGAAGTACTCCTCTAAGCATTCTATTTGCTACTGGTATGAGGGCAAGGCCGAGTCATACCGATGGATGAAGTGGCCAGGATCACCAGGGTTACATGACGATGTAATCCAACTGTATATTTTCCATGAGAGGTTAGGTGTGTGACATGGGCAGGTGACATGTTCACGAAATTCAACACTTGGTTTGGATGTGTTGAGGTCAACATTTGGTTTGGATGTGTTGGCTACTTCATGGGATTATACAGTGGTGTGACTTTGGTTTGGACGTGGAATATGTATGCATTTGGTATGGATTGTATACATTGGTCATGGATTCTTTAATATTATAGAGTATGTATGCATTGGCATGGATGTGTATACATTGGATTTTTGGATTTGCTTATATTTGGGATGGAAATGACTTGTCATAATGTTTTCATTCCCTTGGTATTGATAGATGTTGTTGATGAATATCTAATTTGATGATATTTCAATTATATTGTACTATGGTTGGTTTTAGACGTGCTAGCCCTTATATTTCCATGATATTGACTGTGATGATCTCACTATATGGGGGAACAGATCAGGTGTGAGGCTTTGGGATAGAAAGAAGTCTTTTGGTAGCTGCTTTGAGAAGTGGCTAGACTTAGAACATGACCAGCACCTAGGGTGTCTTATTTTGATGTCTTTATGATGTTGTATACATATTATCTTTTTGGATGACTGTATAACCATACTAATGATGACTCTTTTATAAAGTTGTTTTATATGATGAAAACAATTTATACGTTATTTTATATTTACACTCTAGTGTAGCTGACCTTTGCTTTCTTTTCTTTATTATATATTATTTTATGTTAGTTGTCATATTTGTTATTGATGTGACGGCCTAGGGCGGGTCATTACACTTGTCGGTATCAGAGCTGGTCAAGCCTCATTGGGGTTTGTGGGAAATGGTCTTGTTATGTTTCTTTTGTGAGGAAATGGATTTTGGAAATGAATTTCTTATGTGTTTTAGTGTAAACTCATGGGTTCCTTGATCTTTTATCTGATTAGGATGGTTGGTAGGGGAAACCATTCTAATCCTTCTTCAAGTGTGGATGAGCGAAAAATTGCTCAAGCTATGGAGCTAATTGCTGCTGTTATTGGACAACAAAATACTTTGGTGGCTCAGATGGAGACCAATTAGGTTGTAGCTGAAGCAGCTAGGGCTGAGGTACCTGATGAGTACAGGGGTTTGTCAAAGTTCAGAAAAAGGAATCTTCCTCAGTTTACAGGTGTTGATGGACCTGAAGCTGTTGACCAGTGGATTGAGAAGATGGAGAAAATCTTCATAGTGATGCATTGTCCTGAGGAGAGGTAGTTAGTTTATGTTGTTTAATGTTGGTGGGTGAGGCAAGTTTTTGGTGGAAAGGTGCTCAGGCTATGATCGAGGCTAGAGGGGAAGCAGTGAATTGGGAAAGTTTCAAAAAGGTGTTCCTAGAGAAATATTTTCTAGATAGCGCCAGGTATGCTAAGGAAGCTGAGTTTTTGAGACTACAGGAAGGGAATATGTCAGTACAAGAGTATGTGGCCAAGTTTGAACACTTGGCTAGATATTATTCTCAAGCTATCACTAAAGCCTGGAGATGTAGGAAGTTCAGTGAGGGTTTAAGGTATGAGCTGAAGAAGACTATTGTTCTTATAGGAATTGTGGAGTTCCCAGTTCTAGTTGAAAAGGCAAAAATAGTTAAAAGATTGGAAGGAGGAACTAGAGCGACAAAGGGTTCAGAGGGATCATCTAGATTTGGAAGGGGGAAACATTCACAAAAGAGACCGTGTCCATTTTAGAAGGGGAATGCTAATAAGAAACCAATAGGTACTACTACTACAGAAGTTGTTCAGAGTTCTAGATGTTTCAGATGTGGACGCCCACATATGATGAGGGATTTTCCTATAAAGGATTGTGTGTGTTTTAAATGTGGCAAGGTGGGTCATATGGCTAACGATTTCAATGTAAGAAATACTCAAGCTAGAGGGAACTAGAAAATGGATCAACCTACCACAACAGGTCGTGTCTTTGCTCTAACTGGTGTTGAAGCTGAAATGTCATCTGAATTGGTGAAGGGAAAGGGTAAAGCTGATGGTAATGATGTTTCTATTTTATTTGATTCTGGTGCTTCACATTATTTTATTTCTTATGAATGTGTGGCGAGATTAAATTTGGTTGTGAGTTCTTTCTGTGTGGATCTGATGGAGGACCATCCTTGGTACTTCATGTGAGACCCATCACATGGTTCATGGCTAGGAGAATGGAGAGATACCATGTATGGATCCATCTCCTAGGCCCAATTTGAGTAGTATAGAATTTTATTGCTTTATTCCAATTTTACCCTTGTACTTTAGGGTATTTTAGTCATAGAATTTATTTTACTTGTATTTCCAATTTTACCCTTGTATTTTGGGGTATCTTAGTCATAGGATTTATTTTTCTTTTGTATTTCCCATTTTACCCTTATATTATGGGGTGCTTTAGATGATTAGGGTTTTTATTTTTGGGCTAGGGTTTAAAATTAGGAGGTGACATATTTTTTTGGTGTTCTTGGACCTATTTTTTGTGTTAGAAAGGCTTAGGCCCAAATGGAGGGCAAAGGTTGCATGGTCTTATCATGTACCTAGATATAGCCAATCTCAACCCAAAGATTCCATCCTTGGCCACCAAGTTGCATATAGGGTTAATTTGCATTTCATTTGGAGTGCATTTGCCTTGTGAATTTCGGCCATGCATACTCCAAATGCAACCCTAGATGCCTCCCACTCCTATAAATACCCAATGCACCACACCTTGTAAATACTTTGGATTATATGAATTTGAGAGAGCATTTCTTTGCCTCAAATCCTATCCTTAGTCCCTAGGTTAGTTCGGCTAGCCCCTTCATTCTCCACCCTTGGAGAGTGAAACCCTAGAATGGCCTCCACCTTCACTTAGAGTGAGCCAACCTTGAGCAACCATACACCATCCTTCACCCTTCATCATTTTGACGTCCCAAAACCATCTTCCGCTAAACATCCACATAATCTCTTCCCTTTGGTGAGCCTAAGATCTTTGGGCAAGGATTCCCTCTTCAAGAGTCAAAATCATCCATGGAAGGAAGGATCCCATCAAGTGGTATCTAGAGCCAAGGTTCATCAAGGGTAAAACTTTGTCTTCCTTGTCTTCTTGCTTGTTTTCCTATTCGGTCATTTCTCTACTCCTTGTCATTTCTTGTGTGGCCGAATAGTTTAGGGCTCATTCTTTGTTCCTTGTGAGCCTTCCTTGAATATTGTAGGTTTCCATTGTTAGGTGTTTGCCATGCTTTTCTATTTTTAGGTTGAGTCTTACATGAACATGAAGAACATGCTATGAACATGCTTTTGATTTTTGAATCCACCTAAGTTTTGTCAAATTTTATGTTTCCTATAATTTGTCTACAAAAAAATTCCATGTATGTGCCAAACACCTTTGCATGAATACATGAACAAAAATACCATGATGCATCATTCTAAGTGGGCGTGACATATAGGAGCCATCTAGGAGTCATTCATGCATGCTACTTAGTCCTAGCATGTTCTATGTGATTTTTGATATCCATGTGTAAATGCTTCCTTGCACATGCATTGTCGCCCCACTTCCTTGCATTTCCACTTGATTTAGTCTAATTTTGGTTGTATGAAAAAAAACCCTAAAAGAATCTAAGAGGTGTTCTAGAAATCTAGTACAAAACAACTTGTCCTAAATAGTACAAGACCAATTCCACTAAAAAGATTCCCTAAAACCCTCTAAGAACACGCCACTTGTCTCCTTATCTTTCTCCTAAATTTGACCTAATTTTTCCCACCCACAAGTGCAAAACCTAAGCAACAATGGGCTAAACATTAAAGAAAAGAAATTGGACCCAAGGAACATCAAAAAAAAAATTGACGTGAAAATAGAACAAAAAAAATGTATCAAAAAAAAAAAATTGGACCAAAAAGGACTTGTTGCTAGACTAGTGGACTTGGACCTTTACCTATGCATTTGGGAGTTGGACTTATGACATTTTGAACCTATTTTTGAGACCTTAAAAGTGGCTGGACCAAATTCATAAAAGACTTAATCAAGTGGACTAAACACTAATCCATTCTAGTGCCATTCTAGGATTACTCTTTTGTGTGCTTCCTATTTTTAATTGAGTCTTAATTTTAGTTTGTCTTTTCTTTGGCCTCTTTTGTTTTGTCTCCATCAATTCTCTCTGAGTTTAGCCTTTCCTAATTGTGCTTTTCAGTTTTGTTTCTTGGACTCTTGCTCTTTGGGTTGGTTTCATTTTGTTTGTAGGTGAAGAACCTCTCTAGCAAATTAGCACACCTTTGGTGGATTTGAGTGGAGGAGTGAACCGAATCCAAACCTAGCCTTTGGAGGGATTTAAACCACACCAAAAGGAGTGTTCAAACACTTGGAGAGGAATAACAAGTTTGCTCTTTGTGAAGGAACCCAAGTGGAGGAGTTGAAGACCCAAACTTTTGTCTTTCATATTTTTGCTTGATTTTCTTTTCGGCCTCTTGTGTTTTTTGGCCTTGGTTTCTTTCATTTTGGTTTGTAATTGGCCATTTCTAAACCTCTTCACTTTGGTTTTAGTTCGTGTAGTTGAAGGTGATTTGAAAACCTTCACCTAGGACTTCGACTAGAGTATGCTTTAAGTGCTTTCCTTTTTGCATGTTTTAAAGCTTTTGGTAATATAATTGTTAGGGTTTTATCTTTGTTTCCAATTACGTTTAGAAGGCTTGCTTTTGCCTACTAGGGGTAACGTGCACACACACACCTTTATTGTTGTGCCAAATTGTTTTGTAAGAAAAGTGGAAAAGGCTTAGTGATTTTTACTTGATAAGGCTTGGTTATTAAGTGATTCATAGTAGTCCACCTCCCTTTGATAGTTCACTTTGTACACTTAGGCCTTTTCCTACCTATCTTGCACCTTGAAAAACATTTGTGAAAACCTTTTTATCACTCACTCTTTGTGAAAACCTTTTTCAAACTTTTTTTTTTAAAACAACTTTGTGAAAACCTTTTGGATCAAAGATGAGTGATCATTCTAGTGTCCATGGTCATAATTCATGTAGTTCTAGGTCTAGTGTTAGGGATGAACTTAGGCAACTAAAAGAGTACCTAAGAAAAAAAGAAGAGGAAAATATAAAAAGAGAGGAAGAGTTGAGAAGAAAAGAAAAAGAGTTTGAAAAAAATAATGAGGAAATAAAAAGGTTGCTTGCTAGGCTAGTTGTGGGAGGAGAGACTAGTGGTTCAAAACAAGAGTCACTTCTCCTAAATCCTCAAAGGGTAAGGGGCATATGTTTCATTCAAGTGTTCATGAGGAGGAAGGGCATCATACCCAACCTCTAAGTGATGTCTTCTATAGTAGTCATCACAATGATGATTACTATCAAAGACCCCCAAGCCAACATAGACATAAGGAGTCTTCCAATAGGGAACCCAACATCACTCTTCCCCCATTTAATGGCAAAGATAATGTTGAAAGTTATTTAGATTGGGAAATGAAAGTTGAACAACTTTTCTCTTGCCATGGAGTGAGTGAAGATAGGAAGGTTTCTTTAGCAACCCTTAGCTTCCAAGGGCATGCTATGTATTGGTGGACCTCCCTAGAAAAAGAAAGGAGAATAAATCAAGAGCCCCAATCCAATATTGGAATGAGCTCCGTAGTGCCTTAAGAAGGAGGCATATTCCTCCATACTATGACCATGAGCTTATGGACAAGCTACAAAGATTGAAACAAGGGTCATCTAGTGTGGAAGAATATAGGCAATCTATGGAGTTGCTTATGATGAGGGCTGGGATTAGGGAGGAAGAGAGGACCACAATCTCTAGATTTCAAAGTGGTCTTAATCTTGAGATAAGAGACGAAGTTTAACTTCTACCTTATAGGGATTTGAATGAACTAGTTCAACTTTGTTCAAGAATGGAGCATCAACTTACAAGAAAACCTTTTCGAAAAGACTCCACTCCCTCTTATTCCAAGAGTTTTAAGAAGGAGGGTCACTCTTCCCTACCTTATCCCAAAGAACAAAAAGAAAAAGAAAAAGAAAAAGAAAAAGAAAGATCATCTTTTAAAGCACCTTCCAAAGAGTCTAAAAGTCAAGTGAAATCAAGTGTTTCAAGTGTCTTGGAAGAGGACATATTGCTTCCCAATGTCCTACAAAGAAAACTATGGTTTTAAAAGCCCAAGACCACTATAGTAGCCTTGATGAAGCTACTTCTTCTTCCTCTAGTAGTGAAGAAGAAGCCATAGATTCCGAGGAAGAAATTTTACCTTGTGAAGGAGAATTACTATTGGTTAGAAGGCTTCTTAACAATCAACCCAGTGACATTGACCAATCTCAAAGAGAGAACTTGTTTCAAACAAAATGCAAGATTCTAGAAAACACTTGTTCTCTCATTGTAGATAGTGGGTCAACTTCAAATTGTTGTAGTACTAGATTGGTTGATAAGTTAGCCTTGACTACAAAACCTCATCCTAAACCTTATAGAATGCAATGGATCAATGAGGAGAGAGGTATTGTAGTTAACCAACAAGCAAGCATACCAAAACAATCCATGATGGCTTCACCAATAAAATAAGTTTCCAACACTTGGGAAAGAAATTTGTGTGGTGTCCTTTATCACCTTCTCAAGTGAATGAGGACCAACTCAAATTAAAAGCTAAGAAAGATGAGGAGGAGAAAAGCAAAATCAAAAACAAAAAGAAAAGAAAAGAAAAAAAGAATTTTTCCTTTGAAGAAAAAGGGCTAGGTTCAAGAGAACCTTAACCCTTGTGCCATCCTCATTCTTTTGGTGCCAAAGAAAGATGGAAATAGAGGATGTGCACCAATTTAGAAAGCCATCAATAAAATCTAGGCAGCCAATCCCTAAGATAGACAATTTGATGAATGAATTACATGGGGTCATCACAACTTTTGAAAATTTTCTTATATGGTTATGCCTTTTGGCTTTCCCCAATGACCCTAACACTTTCATTCAACAAATTTTGTACTTAAGGATTGCATAGTTAAGTTTTAGTATTTTTCCTTCCCTAATTGTGGTTTCACATCTTTTGAAGGATCAATGGAATGGAAGAGCTCAAAGATTTGAAGACAAATCTTTCTCAAGAAGGAGGGGATGATGGAGGACCATCCTTGGTACTTCATGTGAGACCCATCACATGGTTCATGGCTAGGAGAATGGAGAGATACCATGTATGGATCCATCTCCTAGGCCCAATTTGAGTAGTATAGAATTTTATTGCTTTATTCCAATTTTACCCTTGTACTTTAGGGTATTTTAGTCATAGAATTTATTTTACTTGTATTTCTAATTTTACCCTTGTATTTTGGGGTATCTTAGTCATAGGATTTATTTTTCTTTTGTATTTCCCATTTTACCCTTGTATTATGGGGTGCATTAGATGATTAGGGTTTTTATTTTTGGGCTCGGGTTTAAAATTAGGAAGTGACACATTTTTTTGGTGTTCTTGGACCTATTTTTTGTGTTAGAAAGGCTTAGGCCCAAATGGAAGGCAAAGGTTGCATGGTCTTATCATGCACCTAGATATAGCCAATCTAAACCCAAAGATTCCATCCTTGGCCACCAAGTTGCATCTAGGGTTAATTTGCATTTCATTTGGAGTGCATTTGCCTTGTGAATTTTGGCCATGCATACTCCAAATGCAACCCTAGATGCCTCCCACTCCTATAAATACCCAATGCACCACACCTTGTGAATACTTTGGATTATATGAATTTGAGAGAGCATTTCTTTGCCTCAAATCCTATCCTTAGTCCCTAGGTTAGTTCGGCTAGCCCCTTCATTCTCCACCCTTGGAGAGTGAAACCCTAGAGTGGCCTCCACCTTCACTTGGAGTGAGCCAACCTTGAGCAACCATACACCATCCTTCACCCTTCATCATTTTGACGTCCCAAAACCATCTTTCGCTAAACATCCACATAATCTCTTCCCTTTGGTGAGCCTAAGATCTTTGGGCAAGGATTCCCTCTTCAAGAGTCAAAATCATCCATGGAAGGGAGGATCCCATCAGGATCTAGTTGTTTCTACCCCAGCTTCAGGTTCTGTTTTGACTTCTGAGGTTTGTTTGAAATGTCCAGTGGAAGTGGAAGGGCGTTGTTATAAAGTGAATTTTTTTTGTTTACCTTTATCAGATTTGGATGTGATTTTAGGAATGGATTGGCATTCTGCCAATAGGATTTTTATAGATTATTCAAAGAGGCGATTAATCTTTCCTACTGTTGAACAAGAGAGATTTATTTCTAGTGGACAGGTGGATGGTTTGTTGAAGGGTGGAGCTCTTGGGTTTATTGTCTTATCTTTTATCAGTTTAGAGAATGAAAAGTTGTTAAATAGTATCGATGTTGTTAGAGATTTCCCAGAGGTTTTTCCGGATGATGTTCCGGGGTTACCACTAAAGGGAGAGTTGGAGTTTAGTTTTGATCTAATACCAGGGGCGGGACCAGTGTCCATTTCTCCTTATAGAATGGCACCAGCGGAATTGTCTTAATTGAAGAAGCAGGTTGAGGAACTTTTGGAGAAGCAGGTGATCAGACCTAGTGTGTCTCCATGGGGAGCACCTGTGTTATTGGTCAAGAAGAAGGATAATGGTGTGAGGTTATGTGTGGATTAGAGGCAGTTAAATAAATTGACAATCAAGAATAAGAATCCATTGCCAAGGATAAATGATTTGATGGATCAATTGAGGGGGGCTTCTATTTTCTCCGAGATTGATTTGAGGTCTAGGTATCACCAGATTCGGGTAAAGGAGGAGGACATACCAAAGACTGCTTTCAAGACTTGGTATGACCATTATGAGTATGTCGTTATGCCTTTTGGGAGTGACGAATGCTCCAGCTATTTTCATGGATTATATGAACAGGATTTTCATACCCTTTCTAGATAAGTTTTTTGTGGTGTTCATTGATGACATTTTGGTCTATTCTAGATCTATGGAGGAACATAGAGAACATTTGAGGATAGTTTTGTAGGTGTTGAAAAAGAAACAGTTATTTGCAAAGTTGTCCAAATGTGAGTTTTGGCTATCTGAAATTAAGTTTTTTGGTCATATGATTTCTGCACAAGGAATTGCAGTTGATCCTACTAAGGTGGAAGTCGTTTTGAGGTGGGAGCGTCCGAAATCAGTTACTGAAGTTAGAGGTTTTATGGGATTGGCTGGCTATTATAGGAGATTCATAGAAGGGTTTTCTAAAATAGTTATGCCTTTGACACAACTGACCAGGAAGGATCATTCTTTTGTATGGACAGAGGAGTGTGAGAATAGTTTTCAAGAGTTAAAGGAGAAGTTGACGTCATCTCCTGTGTTCATTTTACCGGACCCTAATAAATCTTTTGAGGTTTATTGTGATACATCTCATCAAGGTTTAGGATGTGTTTTTATGCAAGATAGGCAGGTTATGGCCTATGCATCTAGGAAGTTGAAGACTCATGAACGGAATTATCCTACACATGATCTGGAGTTGGCTACGGTGGTTTTTGCTTTGAAGATTTGGAGGCATTATCTCTATGGAGCTAAGTTTGATGTGTTCAGTGATCATAAGAGTCTAAATATTTGTTTGATCAGAAAGTGTTAAATATGAGGCAGAGGAGGTGGATGAAGTTTCTGAAAGATTATGATTTTCAACTGATGTACCATCCAAGTAAAGCGAATGTGGTGGCAGATGCTTTGAGCATAAAATCTCTTCATATGTCTTACATGATGGTTAAAGAATGGAGTTGGTAGAGAAATTTAGGGATATGAATCTTAATGTTTTGGTTGCTCCTGATTTTATTAGTTATGGTATGATTGCCATTCTAGTGATTTCTTGGAGATGGTGAAACAAAAACAAGTTCAGGATGTTGGTTTGAATAAGGTTAGAAAGTTATTGGGTTCTAAGAAAGCTAAAGGATTTGAACAAGATGTGGATGGGGTTTTGAGGTACAAGGGCAGAATTTGTATTCCACAAGATGAGGAGTTGAAGAAGTTGATACTTGAAGAAGGTCATAAGAGCAAGTTGAGTGTACATCTGGGGATGACAAAGATGTATTAAGATTTGAAGAAAATGTTTTGGTGGAATGGTATGAAAAGGGAGGTAGCTGAGTATGTTGCATCTTGCATTGTGTGTCAGAAAGCTAAGGTAGAACATCAAAAACCAGGGGGTTTGTTACAGATGATGGAAGTGCCAGAATGGAAATGGGATAGTATTGCCATGGATTTTGTTGTTGGCTTGCCAAGGTCTGTTAAGAATTGTGACTCTATTTGGGTGATTGTGGATAGATTAACTAAGTGTGCTCATTTTCTTCCAGTGAATGTAAAATGGTCCTTGGAAAAGTTAACTTAATTGTATATCAAGGAGATAGTTAGATTACATGGTGTGCCTTCCAGTATCATTTATGATAGAGATCCTCGTTTTACATCTCGATTTTGGCAGAGTTTGCACCAGGCGTTAGGGACTAAGTTGAGACTTAGTTCTGCTTATCACCCATAGACTGATGGGCAGTCTGAGAGGACTATCCAATCTTTGGAGGACTTGTTGAGGGCTTGTATTTTGGATCATCTAGGGAGTTGGGAAGAAATGTTGCCTTTGGTCGAGTTCACTTATAATAACAGTTTTCATGCAAGTATAGGGATGGCACCATTTGAGGCTCTATATGGGAGGAAGTGTCGAACACCTCTGTGTTAGTTTAAAGAGGGAGAATCAATGATAGTGGGGCCAGAGATCATCTTACAGACTACAAAGTAGGCAAAAATCTTACACAGACAAGAGGAGGAAACCTTTGGAGTTTTCAGAGGGAGAGCATGTGTTTTTATAGTATGAGATGAGAGGTTGATGTTTTGAGAGGTTTATATAGGCATGTGTGTGCATGAATATGGTGAATGATGCATTGTACACCATTATACTGAACTGGCACTAAGAGGGAAGAAGATTGATCAACTTCCTTGTCATATTAGTTAAGTGAAGTATTATGCCATGCAACTCATTATTCCAAGAATATGTATTTGAAGGTGATGTTTTTTATATGTTGATACATGTTACATTTCATATGGTGGTGGGTTGTGAATATTGCATGGAGAGGAATAGAAAAGGTAGGAGATTGGAGGATAGGAACATAAGATAAATCTGGTCTTTTTGAGTGAATTTGAGGTTGTTTTAGAGTTTAGGGAGTTGAAATACTTCAAGGAATAGGATATTTAAGGTGAATAGGTCCTAAGGGTGAAATTTGGAAATTTTGGAAAACGGCCATATATAGGGACTTAGGACCGGAGGGTCTCATTTGTCAAATAGAGACAGTTTCTAGAGAGAGGCTCTGATCCAGAAGGAAGCTGAGGACACATTTGGGAAGCTTATCAAGCCAGGATCAATCTTCACAACTAGAGTTTCAAGAGATTTGGCCTCTAAAGCCTTGAAAAGGGGCATTAAAATTTGAATTGGGATTTGAGGGTTTTGTTCAAATCTTGCATTTCTGAGGTTTTTGAGGTAAGGTTGGTACTTATAAGACTTAATCTAGTATGTATGGGTTTGAAATATCACATTGATTCCATGATTTATGCCTGATTAAGGATGAATTGAGGCGAAAGGGTTTCAGTTGGGGTTTCTCCATGATTTTCCACGAATTAGTGGTTAAGACTTGATTTCATTGCTTAATATGTTGTTTTTGGATAGTATTTATGCTTTATAATGATTTGAACTCGTGTAATTTGGATTGGGTTCATGTTGGGAAGAAGTTTTTGAAGTTTTTGGGGGTTTCTGGTAGAACATGTGCCAGGCGCAGTTCTTGGCACCGGGCGTAGTTCTTGGTGCCGGGCGTGCATTCATCAGGGACCACCATTGTCAAATCACGCCGAGCGCGAGGGGAACGACGTCAGGCGTGCTAGCAGACGTGAGTATTTTATTTTTGGTTACTGATATGGCACCGAGCGTGATCTGAGCAAGCCAGGCGTGGAGACTCATTGGGAGTCTCTATCTAGAATTACGCTGGGCGTAAGGCAATTGTGTTGGGCACTGAGACCTCTATAGGTCTCTGTTTGAGTTTACGTCGGGCGTGACCTGAGTGCGCTGGGCGCGTGGTCCATTTGAGGAAAACCTTTTATAATTAAGTTTTTATGGAACTTTTAAATGTTGAATCATATCATCTTTGATGTTATATATTAGGTATGGAATGTGGCATGGTTATGGAAAAGATTGCATGTAATTATGGAATGTGCTTATGTGTGTTTGATATGGAAAGCTAATAGGACTTAGAGGAGTAAGGTTATGGTATGGATTGGGAGATCACTTGGTGAGATCTGGATATAATCTTTGGGAAAATATGGAAATTGGGGGTCCCATGGTGGGGATCCCAATATGGAACTTTTCTAAAGATTATATAATAAACCACTACAGATGTTAAGTGGATTCTGAAGTACTCCTCTAAGTATTCTATTTGCTATCAATATGAGGGTAAGGCCGAGTCATACCGATGGATGAAGTGGCCAAGATCACCAGGGTTACATGACGATGTAATCCAACTGTATATTTTCCATGAGAGGTTAGGTGTGTGACATGGGTAAGTGACATGTTCACGAAATTCAACACTTGGTTTGGATATGTTGAGCTCAAAATTTGGTTTGGATGTGTTGGCTACTTCATGGGATTATACAGTGGTGTGACTTTGGTTTGGACGTGGAATATGTATGCATTTGGTATGGATTGTATACATTGGTCATGGATTCTTTATTAATATAGAGTATGTATGCATTCGCATGGATGTGTATACATTGGATTTTTGGATTTGCTTATATTTGGCATGGAAATGACTTGTCATAATGTTGTCATTCCCTTGGTATGGATAGATGTTGTTGATGAATATCTAATTTGATGATATTTCAATTATATTGTACTATGGTTGGTTTTATACATGCTAACCCTTATATTTCTGTGATGTGGTGATGATCTCACTATGTGGGGGAGTAGATCAGGTGTGAGGCTTTGGGATGGCAAGGAGTCTTTTGGTAGCTGCTTTAAGAAGTGGCTAGACTTAGCTTGACCAGCACCTAGGATGTCTTATTTTGATGTCTCTATGATGTTGTATACATATTATCTTTTAGGATGACTGTATAACCATATTGATGATGACTCTTTTATAAAGTTATGTTTTATATGCTGAAAATAATTTCTACGTTATTTTATATTTACACTCTAGTGTAGCTGGCCTTTGCTCTCTTTTCTTTATTATATATTATTTTATGTTAGTTGTCACATTGGTTATTGATGTGACGGCCTAGGGTGGGTCGTTACACAAAGTCCAGCTTGAAAAGGCTTCACAATACTCATACAACTTAACAGCACAAGTTTTAGCAAAGATGGCCCAAGCTAGGGGCATAATAAGCATTTTTTCCTGTTATCCCTAGGGCATCCCTCACCAAATCAAGCGAACAGCAAAGGAAACCACCAGACTCCTCAAAACTAAGAAAGGATGGGGTCACAAAATCATGATCCTTCAAAACTTCCTTCGCCACCAACACAGGGGTAGTCCTTCCAACACAGGTGCACTTTCATACGAATAAACCAGTTCAGTTAGCACCCACTAGCCTAGAGAGGCTACAAAGAATACTAATCACATTATTCTACAAAGAGGATGAGGCTTCATCAATTGGGAGAGGTTGCAAAGAGTACTCACTGCATTAACCTGTAAAGAGGATAATCTTTCACTGGCCTGGAGAGGTTATAACGAAAATACCCACCACATCATCCTGTAAAGAGGATGATCCTTCATCAACTAGGAGAGGTTGCAAAAGAGTTCTCACCATATTATCCTACAAAGAGGATAATCTTTCACTGGCCTAAAAAGGCTATAAGGAAAATACCCACCACATCATCTTCCAAAGACAATGATCCTTCATCAACCGAGAAAGGCTATAAAGAGTACACATCGCATTATCCTACAAAGAGGATAATCCTTCATTGGCCTAGAGAGGTTATAAGGAAAATACCCACATCATCCTACAAAGAGGATGATCCTTCATGAACCAGGAGAGGCTGCAAAGAGTACTCACTACATTATCCTACAAAAAGGATAATCCTTCACTGGCCTAGAGAGCCTATAAGGAACAAATTACCACCATATACATTGGCTAGAAGCCCTAATACTAGTCCATCCTAGAAAGGCTGAGCTCAAAATACACTCAGTCCACAGTAGACTTGGAAGAAATCTTCACCTCACTACTGCCACACAGAGGAAGCGGCAAAGAGCATTCACATGAAGGTACACAAGAAGCCAAGGGTTTAGAAAGGTACAATTTGTCATCCTCACCCATCTTTGGAGAAAATCCCAACATTCTGTTATCCAAATAGCAAGGATACAGGCAAACCCATCTAACTAAGGGAAGCAACGTGGAACATTTACACGAAGACGCGAAGAGAAGATCTGGACAAAATGTATACGTCTTTACTTGCCTTTGGAAAAGCAACATCTTGCCATCCAAAGGTCAAGTAAAGAAAGGCAATTGTAGACAAAAGATTTCATCCAAACTGCCACTATTAAGGACAAAAGGCCACTAAGATGACACAAGTAGCCCTCGAGGACCCAATAGAGCACCTAAATGGACCAGGACAACACTAGAAGGTCCAAGAACCTCAAAACCCTAGTTTCAAGCTTGGAATAGTCGTTCTCAAACCCAAAACGGTTGTTCCCAACTGAAAAAATGGCCTATAATCCTAATTGGGAACAGGTCATTCTAAGGGCCCATTTTATGAGTAAATTTATTGCCCAAAACGGTCATTCCAAGCTTGGCAATGGCTGTTACACACCTTCAAAAGCCTATATAAGCGTTTCTAAGGCATGCTCTTTCACACACACTATTCAATTGACTCAATCCTAACATAAATTCTCTCTTCTCTTCCTCTATACTTTCTTGAGTATTTGTAATGTCTCTATAGAGCGAAAGGCTGCCAACACACACCTTTTTAACAAGATTTAAGATCCTTCTTCTATAACCTTTGTTTTAGATATATTTCTATCAATTCTCTCTCTATCTCTCTCTCTCTCCATATTTATTTAATTGCTTTATCCATAGTATTATTTCCATAAAATAATCAATAATTATGTAGACATTAGGAATGTAAATGACTAATAAAATAGGGGTAAAGATGTAATTATTGTTCATTATTATGTTAAATTCATCATATGGTACCAAATTAGGGCATTGTGGGATGCCTAATACCTTCCCCATGCATAACCGACCCTCGAACCAAATTTTGACTATGAAGGCCATTGTTAATTTTTGAAAAACCTTTTCTTTTTCCGATGTTTTGAGTAAAATTTTGGTGTCGACTCCTTCAAACCTCTTTCAAAAACCATTGGTGAAGAATTAGTCTGATCTTTGGGTATTTCTTAGCCGATGAGATTTTTAAATGGAAGTCAAAACCATCTGTGGGTAAGATTGGAATTTTTTGGGTTCCGACAGTTGTAACTAGCAAATTCTTGTTAGACATTTTTAGGTTTGGATGGCCTAAATCTTTTTTATGGCTCATAGGTTTGGACGTCCACTTGCTCATGCAAGTGGTTTGGATGTCCAAACCATGTCAAACTTGTCATTCAAGCTACAAATTAAGTCACATTGCTTTGATAGTGAAATCATAACAAACTTGTTAGAAGTAATCATTAGTCTAGTAGTTATAATGATTAGGTTAGGTAGTTGGAGTTAACTTAAGCTAACCTAGGTTATTCTTAAACTAGGATTAGCTTAGCTTGCTCCATAAGCTTCTAGACAATTAACTAGACTTGCAAACATTTAACTAGAGTTAGTTAGCTTAAGTACAAGATAACTAACCATGGTTAGTCTAGCTTGCACCATAAGCCAACTAAACTCTATATATTGTAGTTTTGACCCATTTTCTAGGGGCTTTTCATTTATATTCAGATTTTGGCCAAGAATTTCTCTCAAAATTCTAAATACTCTATTTGATTTGCTTTGAAAAAGTGTTGTTAGATTTAAAGTGGTTTATCTTCTATCTTGAAGTGGCATCACTTGAAGAGACCTCTGCACCTTTGAAGGTGAGTCCAGAGATTTCCTCCTTCGTTGCAAACATTGAAAAAGCTTGAGAAGTGTCAAAAATTCAAAGATATAGGAAGAAGCTTGAAGGAGAAGCTTCATCAATCAAGTATCTCCTTGAGGTTTCCATCACTTTCTAAAAGAGACCTTTTTCATTCTTTTTCTCCTTTTGAGTAGCCTTGTCGGAACCCAAAAAATTTTGATCTTGCCCACAGATTATTTGGACATCGATTTGAAAATTGCATCGGCTTTGGAATAGCCTAAGACCAAACTAATCCTCCATCAATAGTTTTCAAAAAGCTTTGTAGGAGTCGCCACCGACATTTTTACTCAAAACATCAAAAACAAAAGAAAAGAAGTTTTCAAAAATTGATTATGGTCTTCCTAGCTAGAATCAGGTTCGGTGGTGGGTTACGTGTAGGGAAGGTATTAGGCACCTCACAACGCCTTAATTTGGTACCCAATAATAAATTTAGCATAATAACAAAATAATTAAATCTTTACTCTTTTTATTTTATTTAAGCATATAATAATTTTCATTATATTAATTCCAACTCTATTGCAAACATATTAGTTTATTATCTACATGACATCTATTTTATTACATATAAGAAAAGCAATAAATAAAATAATAAATAAAATAATAAAATAATAAATAAGATAAAAGAATTTGAAACCTCCAAAGCGAACCTTTTATTTTAAGTCAGACGAAGGCATTTCCAAAAAGATTTTGACTGAGACAAATATAATATATGTTGTTATCTCTAACAAGTAAGTTAGTATTTCAGAAAAACATAAGTATATGTAAAATGACGAAGAGGCATAAGCATCAGACGCTACAAAACAAAAGGCCAACATAAGCACTCAACGAGCCAAATCAGGAACAAGACCATGTCAAGCACAATCTAAGGCAGCACATAAAGACTCAAATAGAAGATGGTCAAACGACCAAGAAGAAACTCCAGAAGAAATGGAAAGTCTGACCATATACAAGGTTGAACAAGACAAAAGGAAAAGTCAAAATGCTAATGATCAGACAAAGGTCGAAGTATTCAACTAAATAGCGACTACCAGACGCAGACGAAGAACGTCACACAATCATCTTAGAAATCAAGCCTTAAAGGAGAATTTGAATATTGTTTACACTCACAAAAGAACACGAGGTCATTTGAATTATTAAAAGAAAAGAAGAAAGAAGAAGAGCATGCTCAAACGCTAAATCATGCATATGTCAGAAAAAAGTATATCACTTTTTCAGGCAAGGACAAGAGCTCCACAACTATAGGGTTAGAAAAGGACAGAAGTTTCCTAGGACTCTGCTACATTCAGATACAGCTACTAACTGAGCAAGAAAACTTCAAGCATTGTCTATAAACGGGAAGCAGCATTTAATACATGAATCTGGGCATTAAATGGGAAGATCAAACTGGTCGTTAACGGTTATATTTTCTTCAACGACAATTACAACGGGAAGATTTCACAAGACTATATATAAACCTCAACATCAAACCTTGTGTGGCTGGCTTTTTTGGCCCGAAATGGTGCAAGCATAACGAAGAGTAATATCCAGCCCATGATTCAACGAAACCAGAGATAGTGCGTATAGAGTTCAAAAATACATTAATGTATTCGTCTCAGTAAACTAAGGAATTCTAAATGTGTACATATTAGAGAGAAAACCTTAGTGAGTGTAGATCATATATGTATCCTCTCTGTGAGAGTAACCCAAAACACTTGAACCTGACTACATATCTATCATCGTAAATCCTGAAGAGGCTAAGAAAAGAATACTTGTAAAGCCCGGAGGAGCTTGTTAAAGAATACTCACTGCTAGCCAGAAGTGGCTGAGAAGAAAATACTAGCGTTGGTGAGTGAAGCCAACGGGCTAGGAGTGGTCGAGAATACTTGGAGAACCAGAAGCGGTTTAAGAATACTAGCGTTGGTGAGTGAAGTCGACGGGCTAGGAGTAGTCGAGAATACTTAGAGAACCAGAAGTGGTTTAAGAATACTAGCATTGGTGAGTGAAGTCGATGGGCCAGGAGTGGTCGAGAATACTTGGAGAACCAGAAGTGGTTTAAGAATACTAGCGTTGATGAGTGAAGCCGACGAACCAGAAGTGGTCGAGAATACTTGGAGAACCAGAAGTGGTTTAAGAATCCTAGCGTTGGTGAATGAAGCTGATGGGCCAGGAGTGGTCGAGAATACTTGGACCAGGAGTGGTTCTAACCTAGGTGGTTCATAATATTCACTGCTAGCCTAAAGAGGCTGAGAAGAATATACTAGTGTTGATGAGTGAAGTCAACGGGCCAGAAGTGGTCAACAATACTTATGTACTTTATTTCATATCTAGTGGAACCCTTCAAGTTAAAAGAGATTAGACGTAGCTCTGTTGAGCGAACCAGTATAAAATGGTTACATTTTTTTACTTACTTAGACGCAAATCCTTCTTATTGATTAATTCTTTGCGAAAGACTTCGTCCAATGTTCAGATATATTTAAAACAACTTTTAGACGAAGACGCTAACTTTGCTTGACAAATTTATTATACTGAAAGTTCATCTGCTACTTATCCTTAAACAAAACTATCTTGAAAAGGAAAATGTAAGAACTTCAATTAATATTTTTACGAGACATTTTCCCTAGTGGACGATAAACCTTTCAGACGCATTGAGCATAAGTTAAGCAAGCTCTGCACAATCGTCTGATATTCAAAAGTGAAGTGGACGGAGAGTACTACTCTTGCAAAAAAGTTTTAAAATATATTTTTTCATACACACACATATTGAACCCCCCCCCCCCCCCTTCTATGTGTTTTTTTGCTAACTTCAATTGGTATCAGAGATTGACCCCTTGGGTTGAGCATCTAACAATGCAGGGGAATGCGACGATCCATAGAAGAACGAAGGACAAAGGAAGCTGAAATGCAAGAAAGATGAGCAACTGATATAGACAAAACAGGTATCATCTCACTCACTTAAATAAAGCATAACCTACACTATATTAGGATAGATATCATCGGACATGCTAGAATAGTTGTATACGTCTAGTGTCCATACAGACAGAGACATAGTGAATTGTAGTGTCTGTATACACCTGAGGGCATTGCAAGAAATTGCAGCGTCTGGGATTTCTCATCTAATGAAGTGTGCAAAACACTTCTCTTGCGTCTAGAAAATTTAAGTTTTCAAAAATGTCATTAATGAACGAACTGCAGTCGGAGAAAAACATTCTCCGCTTTTAAAAAAATGAAATATTTAAATTGATAAATGACAAAATCGTCGTTTGGGGTTCGGATAAAAAGACAGATCCTTTACCCTAAATTTAACGCGAGCCGTACGACACTCTGCACAAGGAAAGGAAAAGGGTGCCACGTCATATAAACTAAAATAGATAATAAAAAAAAAACCTCGACAATGTTCTACATCTCTTTCACGCTCATTAATGTACCACCTACACTTCAAAACTTTGAAATCCTGAACTCTCAAGCTCTCTCTCTTCTTCTCAAACCCTAACTCTCATCTCACAAATCCTTCCCTACTCACTACAATGGCTGCTCAAGCTGGAAAAGTTGTATCGGACATCATTCCTAGTGAAATGCGTGAAGCCACCACCTGCACTCATACCTTTTCTACGGAGGAAAAACCTGTCATCTACCTAGAACACCACTTCAACCTTGAACAGATGAAAGAATAGGGAATACCCATCTATGAAAACTTGGTTGACTGTGGGATCCTCGATTACTTTAACATTAAGGAGGTAGTTTACCCTGGTCTGATAAAGCTATTCTATGGATCTTTGAGGACATCTCCAGGATTCTTTGAGGGAACCATGCTTGGAGTAAAAGTCAGGGTTAGTCCTACCTCTATCGCACAAGCCATTGGGTGCAAGAGAACGAGTCTTCTCTACCATAAGGAATGGATGTCTGACGCTGGTGGCTTAACCAATGTCATCAAGACCATTCATAAGGAAGGAGAGGAGGGACCCATTGTTTACAGCAAACTTGACGACAAAGCCAAAATCTTCCAACAAATTTTGAACAAGTCTATTCTTCATAAAGTGGGAGCCAAGGATAGCATCTCAGACATGCACAAATTCTGCCTGTTTCAAATGATGACTGGAGGAGCCTTCAATCTGCCACAAATCTTTTATCAGCACTAGAGAGGGTGCTTGAAGGACTACAAGGACTTTGTGGTTCATATAATGCTTCTCAATAAAAATCCTCTGGGATCACAATGTTTATCACGCCCTCTTCTCTCTTGAAGAAGGTGAGAAGAAGAAGATATTAGCAATGGGGAGAGACAAGAGATTGGAACCCATTGTCTTTGGAAAATCTAACTTGGGAAAGATTCCTGTTAGCTTCAAAATTTCTGATCCCACTGTTGCCCTAAGAGTTAAGGCAGAGATCAGAGAAGGGCACACTGTGACGCGCTCAACAAGGAAGCGTCCTAATCCTTCATCTCCATCTCCCAAAGAAGACAAGTCTCTGGTTGTTGTAACATAACCAAGTAAAAGAAGGACAATCCTCAGATCAGACTAAGACTTTGCGTCTGATGATGGAGACGACCACCCCATTGGGATGGTCTTGAAAAGAATGTCCCCTCTACTTTCTGTCGCACCACCACAGTCTAAACGAAAACGGAATGTGAGACTCATTCCAAAGGTGGTTGCAATGGGAAAATCAGCATGCTCCCCTCCACCTGTAACTGAACAGGCAGTCACTACTGAACCAGCAGGTGGAGTCATCATCCCCTCAACTTCGGCTCAAAAGGACGGTCCTTCCTCCCTCATCATTGTACATTCTCCCTTTGTAAGTGATGATCCTATACCTTTTTCCCTTCTAACATTTTCAAGTCCTAACTATAATCTCATTACAGACCTCTTCTGTGAATTACTTGGCACTAACAAGAAGAAAGTCTGCTATCAAGATCGATTATAGGATCTTGCCTCCATGGCCTAGTTCCTTTTTTTCCTTCTCCCTGGTCGAATCAACTAATCCACTAATTCTAGAAGGGATGCCTCCAAATACGGATGAATATTCACTCATCTACCCTGGCGCATCAAACCTTGAAGGAAAAGCAGAGCTGCTTCAATCGACCCATCTCACAACCGACAGGAACATCATAAAGAAAAACAAAATTAGTCTGCGAACAAAGCCATGACCCTACATCAATGACAAAATGATCAGTCTACTTTGTGGTCGTTATCCCATCAACTGGGTCGGGCGCTATGTCTTACAAACACCCAAAATGCATGCCCTGGGATACTACAGACCAGTGTACTCCTAGCTTGAGGAAGGCTCGGTCATACTGGATGCTTCAGGGAACCCTCTGTGCAATTCACAAGGGAATACTCATAAGTATGAAGCCATCCTGTCCAACATATGGACCGGAGTACTATTACCTGGAGCAATCTCCTCCTCCAGCTCCATTCTCCATCCTTGCTCGTCCACCTACCTTTGGACTCAAGCAAGAATCTCCGTCATTCTCTTCGTCCACCTCATAGACTACAGAAGATCTGCCCGGACATCCTCCATTCGTATACTTTTTTCTGAAGCACTTCCCGGCACTTACTATCACTGACCCTCACAATCAAACAATTGAAGACTCCACCCTGACTTGTCTAAATATCCTTCCTGTTCTAGAATATGAGTATGAGGAAGGTGTGTACGAGTGCAAACCATACTGCCCAGATGTACCTTTTTCTCCATCTGAGGCGTATCTAGCTCTACCACCAAATGCCATAACTGCTCTTCCTCCACCAACCTTCAAAAGGAAGATAAATCCAGGAGGAGTGATCAAGTCCAAGACTGTATGGACTCCACCACAACGAACACTTCAACTTATTTGTCCCCTCTATCAATTATCCTCACCTGGGAAAGCAATAGCCTCATCCTCCACCCAACCAAGGAAGTCTCCATCCCGTCTACCTAAGGTGGAATTCTTCAATTCTCCTAATAAATTTCTTCTTGTACATATAGGTCATTATCACTCTATCACAGCATCGGACCTCGTAGCAATTGGTCATCTACGCCTATGTATAGACATACCATCACAACTATACATACCTCCCTCTCTATACACACTAGTGGCAACACAAATTTACATTTATCCTGATCGTATTTATCCACGTCTTCCTCCAATTGATCAGAATAAAATGAAGGAACCCATACTTCACTTGGGAAGAATGCCCATGCCATCAAAGGTTGAGGTTCGTAACTATAAAGGAGTGAACTCAGATTGGCAACAGAATCCTGGCAGAGCACTAATACATACCGAGGACAAAGCTGAAAAGATATACCAGAATTTCATGTACAAATGTGGGCAAGAGGCAAGCTTGTCTGGTCTCTCAGACGATACAAAGGCTAAGACACTCATGTTGAGTGGATATTGCTGGATAACCCACTATAGAATGATACATTTCCCGGACACATCTGTAGCCTTTTTTCAAAGGCATCGTGGACCTGATCTAGATGCTCTAAGCAAAGAGTACTTCATTCATTCTGCACTTTTCAATCTGGACTTATACAGGGATGAATGGAAAGCGGTGACAGATTCATGTTTCCAAGCCCCTGTCTATGATTGGTGCAAGGACATCCCCTTATGAAAACCAGGTAAGCCTATGCCTTGGGATGCTCCCTCCGAAGTTGCACAACCTGAATTACAAATGTCCGAGCCCATATTTGTTGAGCCTATCTCAGCGTCTGCTCCTATTGACAACACTCCATCTACCTCTGAAAAGAACAACAATATGTCTCCATTTAATTCTTTAATGAATTCAAAGCTGATCTGAAAAACTGATTTGACAATCTCTTCAACCTGATTGCATCCAAGATTTCCAAGGATCCATCTCCGTCCTCTTGATCATTATGGAAGACTAGTGTAGGATTAACCCAGTTTCAGGGTAGAGAATATAATGTACTTCCTTCTTATAATTGAACTAATTTCCTTCATTATAAACCATTCATGTTCAACACATTCTTTTCTTCTTTTGTTGATATAAGGCATTGTCTCATGATTCTTGTGGTATGCGTGCTTTGATCCACGATCAAACTCTTCTGACATTTTTTTTCATGATCACAAAAGGGGAGAAATATAAGAACAATTAATCGACTAACAATAATGTACAACTAATAATCTTCCAAGGGATAATTGAGTAAGGGGGAGAGCATACACTAAGGGGAAGAATTGAACACAATACTCAACTTGCACAACGAACATACGATTTATTCTAATTGCCTTAATTTAGAATAATCTTATCCGAAACAAACTTGATTAATTATATTTGTCATCATCAAAAAGGGGGAGATTGTTAAGTCAGACAAAGAAATTCCCAAAAAGGTTTTGAGTGAGACAAATATAATCTATGTTGTTATCTCTAACAAGTAAGTTAGTGTTTCAGAAAAACATAAGAACAGGTCAAATGACGAAGAGGCATAAGCATCAGACGCTACAAAACGAAAGGCCAACATAAGCACTCAACGAGCCAAATTAGGAACAAGACCATGTCAAGCATAATCTAAGGCAGCACATAAAGACTCAGACGGAAGATGGTCAAATGACCAGGAAGAAAACTCCAGAAGAAATGGAAAGTCTAACCATATACAAGGTTGACCAAGATGAAAGGAAAAGTCAAAACGCTGATGATCAGACAAAGGTCATTGTATTAAACTAAATAGCGACTACCAGACGCAGATGAAGAATGTCACGCAATCATCTGAGAAATCAAGCCTCAAAGGAGAATTTGAATATTGTCTACACTCACAAAAGAACACACGAGGTCATTGAATTATTAAAAGAAAAAAAGAAAGAAGAAGAACATGCTCAAACGCTAAATTATGCATATGTCAGAAAAAGTATATCACTTTTTTAGGCAAGGACAAGAGCTCCACAGCTATAGGGTTAGAAAAGGACAGAAGTTTCCTAGGACTGCTACAATCAGATACAGCTACTAACTAAGCAAGAAAACTTCACGCATTGTCTATAAACGGGAAGCAACATTTAATGCACGAATCTGAGTATTAAATGAGAAGATCAAACTGGTCGTGAATGGCTATATTTGCTTCAACGGACAATTACAATGGGTAGATTTCACAAGACTATATATAAGCCTCAACATCAAACCTTGTGTGGCTAACTGTTTTGGCCCGTAATGGTGCAAGAATAATGCAGAGTAATATTCAGCCCATGATTCAACGAAACCAGAGACAGTGCGCATATAGTTCAAAAATACATTAATGTATTCGTCTCAATAAACTAAGGAATTCTAAATGTGTACATCTTAGAAAGCAAAACCTTAGTGAGTGTAGATCATATATGTATCATCTCTATGAGAGTAACCCAAAACACTCGAACCTGACTACATATCTATCATCGTAAAGCCTGAAGAGGCTAAGAAAAGAATACTAGTAAAGCCCGGAGGGGCTTGTCAAAGAATACTCACTGCTAGCCAGAAGTGGATGAGAAGAAAATACTAGCGTTGGTGAGTGAAGCCAACGAGCTAGGAGTGCTCGAGAATACTTGGAGAACCAGAAGTGGTTTAAGAATACTATCGTTGGTGAGTGAAGCCGACAGGCCAGGAGTGGTTGAGAATACTTGGAGAACCAGAATTGGTTTAAGAATACTAGCGTTGGTGAGTGAAGCCGATAGGCCAGGAGTGATCAAGAATACTTGGAGAACCAAAAGTTGTTTAAGAATACTAGCGTTGGTGAGTGAAGCTGACGGGCGAAGAGTGGTCGAGAATACTTGGAGCAGGAGTGGTTCTAACCTAGGTGGTTCATAATACTCACTGCTAGCCTGAAGAGGCTGAAAAGAATATACTAGCGTTGATGAGTGAAGTCAACAGGCCAGAAGTGGTCAACAATACTTATGTACTTCATTTCATATCTAGTGGAACCCTTCAAGTTGAAGGAGAGTGGACGTAGCTCTGTTGAGTAAACCAGTATAAAATGGTTACATTCTGTTACTTACTTAGACGCAAATCCTTCTTAATCCTTCTTATTGATTAATTCTTTGCGAAAGACTTCGTCCAATGTTCATATATATTTAAAACAAATTTTAGACGAAGATGCTAACTTTGCTTGACAAATTTATTATACTAAAAGTTCATCTGCTACTTATCCTTAAATGAAGCTATCTTGAAAAGGAAAATGTAAGAACTTCAATTAATATTTTTACGAGACATTTTCCCTAGTGGACGATAAACCTTTCATACACATTGATCGTAAGTTAAGCAAGCTCTGCACAATCGTCTAATATTCAAAAGTGCAGTGGAAGGAGAGTACTACTCTTGCAAAAAAGTTTTAAAATACATTTGTTCATACACACACATATTGAACCCCCCCCCCCTTCTATGCGTTTTTCAACTAACTTCATTTTATAAAGGAATCTTTCCAAATACGTAAAGGGGTGCGTTTTGGCAGTCTTTCACTCTACAAAAGTCTCACTATCACTCAAGAATTTACATAAAGAGGGTGGATCTATGTAGCTTAAGGTGTCTATTCCTTTGCCAAGGGGTTTCTTATATAGCCATCTAGGAGGCAAAATCACTAGAGAATTGTTAGATTTGGGACTTAGTCCTCTGAGTTTTTTTAGAAGTGGGACTAAATCCACAAAAAATAATCTCTTTTATTTTCTATATGGGATCTCTATAAAACTCCTTAGCCATTGGATCATGTTGTTTTTTGATTGTATATTCTTGATACAATAATCTTTAACATCAATGGTCAGATCGTTGAAATTATATCTGTAGCGAGAGATACTATTAGAACAAAAATGTTATCCAAAATAAGACTCCCTTTTTTAGTTGTTGTACGAAGCTTCTAGAAAACTCGTTAGCCATTGGGTCATGCTAAAATTTTGATAGTATCTTCTTAATACATTGATATTTAACTTCAATTGTCAGATCATTGACATTAGGTTTGTAGCAAGAGATACTATAAAACAAAAACATTTTTCAAAATGAAACTCTTCTCTTTTTATTTTGGAAAAGGGGAATAACCATTCCAAACACTAGAATAGTCGTTTCGCGCCTTAGAGTGACACTAAAAATGGTTATTGTGAATGACCATTCTTGATCTAAGGTTTATGTTGAATTTTGTCATTGGGAATGGCTGTTCCAAGGTTGGGAAGGTCGTTCTGCGTCTAAATTAGGGTTTTTTCGTGTTATAGTATCTTCTAGACCTCCTAGGCTCCATCTTGATCCATTTTTGTGCCTCACTAGGCCCTCAAGAGCTGCTCTTCTCATTCCAAAGGTCTTCTAGCCTTAGTAGGGATGGCCCAGGCAAAAATTGGTGTCTATAGTTGCCATTCTTTACTTGTCCTTTGGGTACCAAAATGTTGAGATTGTGTTTTCCAAAGCCAAGAAAAGACATAGACATTTTGTCTAAGTCATTATCTTCCTATCTTCATGGAGGATGAGTAAAGTGTAGTCATCCTTTATCATCTCTCTATAGGGTTGGTTTGTGAGTTTACCTTGTGGATTCATCTTTGTAGGGATTCTTCAGGTTTGTTGAGGAGCGAGTATGTTCTAAGCTCAGCCTCTCCAAGCTAGACTGATATTAAGGCTTCCAATTAGCCTAAGTCATGGATTTGAGTACTGCTTGCAACGTCTCTAGGTCGATGATTTGAGTATGTTTTGAGCTTAGCCTCTTGAAGTTGGACTAGTATTAAGGCTTTCAACCATCCTAAGATGATGATTTGAGTATTTTCTCATCTTAGCCTCTCCAAGATGGACTAGTATTAAGGCTTCTAGCCGCCCAGGTCGATGATTTAAGTATGTTTTGAACTCATCCTCTCTAAGCTGGACTAATATAGCCCAAGTTGGTGATTAGAGTATGTTCTAAGCTTAGCTTCTCTAGGCTAGATTGGTATTAGGGCTTTCAGTCATCCCAAGTCGGTGATTTGAGTATGATTTGAGCTCAGCCTCTTTGGGCTAGACTGGTATTAGGGCTTCTAGCCAACCCAAGTCGTGGATTGGTTGTAGATGTATTGTTGAGAATTCCCTTATGCTGAGGGGCGAAAGATCATCCTCTTTGTAGGGTGATCACCATTGTGTGTTCTCGTATCTTTGTTGGGGGATTAGTAGGAGATGTTGATGATGTTTTTGTCTTTGATTGTTCTACCTTTGTGTATGCGATTGTCCTTTGGGATGGAAATGGTGTCTGTTTGTGATATGCGGGGATAGTCCTGATGCCCCCAACTTTGACTGTCATTGCCTCTACCTAGGCAGTTAGTTATATGCTGGGGACTGTTTGATTTTACTGTGTGAGTATTCTTTCACTAAAGCCTCTCCAAGCTTGGTTTCCTCTGTGTAAGAGTACATTTTCCATGCTTTGTAGAATTTTACAAGAAAGAGGGGGGTTAGTAAGAACAAAAAATGTTCCAATAACTAAAGCAATGTATTTTCTATACACAAAGTTAAGGATCCCTATTATTTTTTTATTTTAAAATGGACTCACTTTGTATTGTGAATCAATGTATTAATTGTTTTGTGGATGTTAATGGTGTTTTAAAGTTTTTAATTTTTTGTGAATTTAAAATATTTTGTAAATTTAAAAGAAAAAATTAATTAAATATAATGTCTGGTATTATTTTTGAATTATTTAAAATTTTATAACATTAAAATTATTTTCCAATTATTAAATATATTTTTATAAAATTTAATACTAAAACTTTAATTTTTAATAAATATTTAAAAATAAAATTGCTTAGCAGAAATTGAAATACTTTTTCCAAACAAGATAATTCAAATACAAGATATTAAAAAATGTTTTATCCAAACAAAACATTTGAAAAAGAAAGGGAATTCAATTGAGAGTAATTCAAATTCTAAGAATTTGAAATTCCTTGAATTTCTAAAATGATTTATCCAAACACAACATAAGACTTTGCATACTTCGAGGGATTTACTTGTCCTTTTTCTAATGAAAAACATGTCTCCTTTCCTTTTAAAAGTGTAAGTACCAAAGAAACTTTTATTGTTTTCAATCTATTAAGGAATAACATAAAAAAAGATGATTTGGTTATCAAACATCATACATGATATAAATTATATGCATTCATTTTACACAGACATAGTAATTCATCTAAGAGACTACATGTCATCATAAAAAAATCATCTATTCTATTTCGTCTTATAGTATGATATGAAAAACTTTTCTCTGATAAAAACATATAAGCTTGTTAGCATTAAAATTGGCCTTGAGAGATCCAAGATCATCTTTTGATCTAACAAAAATGGAAAAACAAAGGTAAACTTGTATACAAAGATACAACTTATAATATAAAGGCAAATAATTAACAATATAAACAACTTCAATAGTAACACTATAGCAGCCACTACTCAACTTAACAAGACAAAGCAACTTATCAACTTTATAACACAACAGCATAATAACCATAGCTTAATAACATATAAACAAACAACATAGCAACACAACAACTTAACAACTCAACAATTTTATGACACAACATATATATGAGTCGTCACACATTTAAATTAAGAGATCTCTTACAACAAAAGTGAGTAGTCTAAGTGGCTTGACCTTACCAAATCACTAAACAACGACCTATCACTTTAATGTGTGACCTCTCGTATTTAGGTCATACAACACAACATTGGTTATAAATCCATTTTAAACACAACATTGATTTCTTGAATTTTGTCACTTAAACTAGGAAAGTCCAGTACCATTGTCAAGGATATAACAGCTTGGATGTGAACCTACCACAACATTAGTATACATCAACTAAGCCTATATGGAATTAACCTTCCAAATATTGAACACCTTTCCAACAATCAATAAAAGATTTTACCCCTCAGCTTCATACCTTACTTGATTTGATCACTTCTAAACCAGTATGGCTCGACTTACCCCCATGTGGTATCAAATTAGGACCTAAAGGAGACACAACACTCCACTTCAAGAGATAACTCTCCCAAGAAGGGATTTTCAACATTGGGTTCTCAAAGCACTAGAACACATCCACACAATGGGATATTTCAACTTTCAAAAACATTTTTTCCTCTAGCCCTAAGTTCACAACACAACTTATCAACATACATATTGCACAACACAACATAGTTCAACTTAATACAACATCTCAACTTATCAACACAACTTATACCACCCTAGAATAACTACTAGTTCAACTTAAAACAACTCAATATGCTTCATTTTAACTTCCTACAAGATGATTCATCGATCATACAACACAATACAACATATCTTTATAAAATATCAACTTATCATCTCAACATTATGAAGTAAAAGCTTGAGTATAAAAGTCATAAAATAAGACTCTTATTGGACGAGTTAAGCTCTCTAGAGCTCCTCATGGAGTGAGATTACTCTCGCTCAATGAGGAAAGCACTATGTCACTTTCCTAGCCAAGCATGCTTTTGGCTTATCGATGGTCAAACTTCTTTGGAGCTTGTTGTTGGGCGATCAAGAGCTCATTGAGTGCTCCACCTTCTTTGTGGATATTCCCACTAGGTGGTCAAGATCCTTTATGAGTTCTCTCGCCAAGCGTGATACGTCTCACTAGGCAAGCTTAGCCACACAGTTGTTCTTTTGTTGGGCAACATATTTGCTACTAAGCAAGAGTGTGATTCTAGTCCATTATTCATGATAATCATGACGAGCACTAGGCGCCATAAACTCTCGTTGACAGAGAAAAAGTTTTCACCCACAAAATCCAACTTTCTAACATTTCAACGATCAATCCATACCAACTCAACATGCAATCTTCAAACCAACATTTACACATCTTAAAAAAATTAGATTCGTAAAAAAAAGAATTAAAGAAAAATGAAATCTCATGATCCAAGATCATCAATTCTTCTTCCAACACCAAGAAAACCCAAAAGCATACTACATAGAGTTCAACATTACAACTTCACAAACACCATTCAAGTTATGAGCTCAACACAACAAATCAACATATTAATTAAAGAACATTATACTACAAGTTTTTCTTACCTTGAATCTTCCAAAAACAAGGAAAAAGAAAAAGAACGATGAAGAACGAGACTTTGCAAAAACTCTTTGTATGACAACTTTAACCTCTAATTCTCAGTTCCTCAACTTTGAACCCTTAATCAACCACCATAACACTACTACATGGGAAGGATTAGGAACATCCTATTAAGTTAGAATAAGAAAAGAACTTTTTTGTCTCTAAAGCCTATTTTTGCAAAACTTCTTTCTAAAACTCTAAGAAATGAACATATGAACTTAAAAGCTTTTAGAAAAATATTATACACCTTCCTTATTTTAGGTCAACCTTGAGCTCAATATAAAACAACTAACTCATAAGAATTCCATAATTCTTAGAATTCTAAAACATCAAAATATCACATCAACATAAATCAATTAAATATGAATTTTAAATAAATCATACAACTCACAACATAGTTTTACAAAAATTATTGTCTTTAAGTTTCTTGTTGAAAATAACTAAATAAGTTGATCATCCAATAAATAAGATAAGATGAACGCACTTCATGTTACTATCATATAGCGTCCAACACACTAGGTTTGCATCCTATTTTCAAAAATTAGTTTCATGGTCATAAATGGTTATAAACCCATTCAAAACACAAATATGAACAATTAAATGATAGCCTACTTTGAGTGAATTGCATTTATTTTAATACTTCCTCTTTTGTGTATAGGTGTAGTAGTTGATAGTGCACTTCCTTCGAATGTTATATAAAGCAAAATAACAAAAAGAAAGTTTAATTGCATTTTTATCCCTCTAGCATTACAATTGTGGGATTTAGTCCTTAACGTTCTAATTAAACAATTTTAGTCTTTCACATGTTACAATTATGCAATTTTGGCTTCCAAATTTTAATTAAGCAATTTTAATTCATCAAGTATTGTAATTGTACAATTTTAGTCTCTCAAATATTATAATTATACATTTTTTTACCTTTTAAGTTACATATATTATAATTCTCATTCATGTATTAAATGATATGTATTTACTATTGTTAAAATTACTAATATATATATATATATATATATATATATATATATATATTAAATAGGTAAAAATTTGTATAATTGTGATACTTGAGAGACTAAAATCAAACAATTGCAATACTTTAAGACTAAAATTGTTCAATTAAAAATTGAGGGTCTAAAATTGCACAACTACGATACTTAAAAGACTAAAATTGTTCAAAATTTGAGGGACTAAAATTGCATAACTATTATACTTGAAGGACTAAAAATACATTTGTCAAAAAAGAATGTTCAAACCTTATAAGAAAAATTTTCGAGAAAGTCAACCATGGTTAAGGCACATTTTTTCTTATTCACCATGACAAAGTTACGTTTTTGGGAAAGATCAAAATATGTACATGCTTTACATGAAGAATACCTTTTGCATTAAAGATAAAGCCATAGCAAGTACTTTGAAGACCTTGCTTTCTTTCCCGACAAATATTTTGAAAAGGTTATAAATACAAGACTTCTTGGAGACTTGAAAAAGAGAATATCATGAACTTAGTTGTGCCAAAGTTCTATCATTTCAAGTTCTCAATCTTCTTGTATTATCTTCTAAGATATTGTTTGGTGTATAAATACTATATAACTTATTAGACTTGTCCTTGCCTTAGTAAGTAAGAATAATTTGAGCTCAAATTTGCATATCCCCTATGTAAGATAACCTTGTCTAAACACTAACTAAAAAAACTAAAGAGTATTGAGAGGAAAGAGAAAGGGTTCTTGAGAACTAAAATAACAGAAGTCGAGTTATATATACTCAACCTAAAGAAGTTACAATATAGAAGAAAAAAGTAACTAATTATCTAGCTGAGCAATCATTACTTGTAGCTACTATTACCCCCCCCCCCTTAAGTTGAGGATGAGAAAATATTAACCAAACTTAGCTTGGAATAAAAAAAAAGGTAAAAATTCAAGGAAGTAAAGCCTTGGTGAAAATGTCCACTGTTTGATCACACTACAAGAAAAAGTCAAATTTCCCACGGATTATTTCCTACGGACCAAAATCCGTCGGAAATTTCCCACGGATTTAGATCCGTGGGAAATTTCCGACGGAATTTCCGACGGATTTTTACATGAAGGAATTTCCGACGGACTTTCCGACGGATTTAAATCCGTGGGAAATTTCCGACGGAATTTCCGACGGATTTATATCCGTCTGAAATTTTTGACGGAATTTCCCACGGATTTAAATCCGTCTAAAATTTTTGACGAAGTTTCCCACGGATTAAAATCCGTCTGAAATTTCTGACATAGTTTCCCACCTCTGAAATTATTAAATAAAATTTAAGCCAATTATTTTTCAAATGCAACCAATCCTAATCGCATCAATACACACAACAATGCACTATATAATATTTTCATTATTATATGGGTGTTTTCAAAATATAAATAAGAAATATAAATCAAAGTGTGTGAGGTATGACTTATATTACCTTTATATAATTATATGTTTAGGTTATTATAAATTATAAACTAATTAGCGTAAATGTGTTTTTTGTTACTTATTATCTTGAAAAATACCAACACATGACGTTCAAATTTAAGAATAACACATCTTTTCTTTAATTTTTAAAAGTCACTCATCTCTTTGAAAATAACGTTATTAATTAAATAAGGGGGAAAAGAGTTAAATTATGTTCTGCAAATCATATATATGTATCTATCATGTATTTCTAAATTACATCCAATACTATGTCATTTTGACGAAAACTTTCATTGATCTTCAATTTTGAAAATAATAATTTTTTCAATTCATTTTTAAAATTATTACTTAAATTTAATATATTTTTTTAAATCACAGTGTGCATGATATTTAAAATAAATTTCAAAAAAGTTGAAATAATGAAATAAGAAATCAAATCTCATTTAATTATTGATATTTGTATTAATAAATTATTTTGCCTTAATAGTATATAAACAGTATTATCATATATAAGTAGTTGTATGTGCCACTTAAATAAATAAATAAGAAAATTAATACTCACTTAAAAATTTGAGAAGAGATATTTGTATGACGTTATTGAGAAAAACTTCAAGTAGGGGTTAATGGAATTTTTTCTATATTAAATCTTCTTTATTTAAAACTTAAAACATTAAAGTTAAAATAATTACACTAAATAATTATTTTTGTTCCTAATAACTGATTGATTTAAAAATCTCTCTTTAAGTTGTAGTATTTTCTTAAATTTACATTTTATTGATTTCTGAATTTTATATTTAAGTAAATCAGTAAAATACAAAGTAACGAGTATAAATATGCGTATTTAAAACTTCAATGAATCTATATATAGAAAGTAGAGATAAAGACAGAGAAAATGAATAGAAGAAAAATAGTTAAATATATAGTTGTTTGATTATCTATATAATAGATAAAGAGAAATATACGTCATCTTGTAACTGATTTTGTCTAACAATTAATAGATAATCATACCCTTAACTAAATTTTATTTTATATATTCTAATTTTATTTGAAATAATATGATTATATATTTAAATAGTTTAATTTTAATAATTTTTTAAGTATATTTTTGTCTTTTCACTTAAAATATTTGAATTTCTATATTTTAATTTAAATTATTTTTTAAGTATATTTTTGTCTTTTTGTCTTAAATTTTTGAATTTCTATATTTTAATTTTAATAATTTTTTATTTCTATTATTTATTAATTCTTTTCATTTTAAATATTTTATAACATTAATAAAATTTTATAATTTTAATCTCTCTAATTTTATCTTACTTTTTATTTTATAAATATAATTTGGATTATTCATTTTATAATTAAATTAAATTTTTTAAATTTTTTATGAGTTTACATTCTAAGAATTTATTGAAGTTCCTCAATATTTGATTATTAGATAGCAACAACATGGATATTCTGATTATTAGACATTATGTTATAATTCTACTACTGATCGTACTATATGTTATTTTTAAATTTGAACTCCTAAACTTTATTTGTTATGTATGACATTTTATTTTGTATGAATGAACTTGTTTTTATTTACATAATTATGATTAATTTAATATATTTAAATAAGATAATTATTTAATAAAATTTTGAATTTTAAAAAAATAATTTTTCACAAAATTTCCCACGGATTTATCCGTGGGTAATTTCCCACGGACTAATCCGTGGGTAATTTCCCACGGATTAGTCCGTGGGAAATTACCCACGGACAAATCCGTGGGAAATTACCCACGGATTAGTCCGTGGGAAATTACCCACGGACAAATCCGTGGGAAATTACCCACGGATTAGTCCGTGGGTAATTTCCCACGGATAAATCCGTGGGAAATCCGTGGGAAATTCTGTGAAAAATTATTATTTTTTAATTCAAAATTGAGGAGTTTCAATACATTCTTAGAATGTAAACTCATAAAAAATTTAAAAAATTAATTTAATTATAAAATGAATAATCCAAATTATATTTATAAAATAAAAAGTAAGATAAAATTAGAGAGATTAAAATTATAATATTTTAATAATGTTATAAAACATTAAAAAAGAAAAGAATTAATAAATAATAGAAATAAAAAATTATTTAAATTACAATATAGAAATTCAAAAATTTAAGACAAAAAGGCAAAATTATACTTAAAAAATAATTCAAATTAAAATATGGAAATTTAAATATTTTAAGTGAAAAGACAAAAATGTACTTAAAAAATTATTAAAATTAAATTATTTAAATATATAATCATATTATTACAAATAAAATTAGAATATATAAAATAAAAATCAGTTAAGGGTATGATTATCTATTATTTTTTAGACAAAATCAGTTACAAGATGACGTATAACTTTATATTAAATGTGAATTTTGTAAATTCAACCATTAAATTAAAAATATTTTACTCTTAAATCATATATACAAAATGTTATATTAATCGAAGATGATTTCTTATAAAACAAAATTAAATCTATTGAAAAATTTATATTTTTGATGAGAAAATTTTTTTAGGAAAAGCTATATTATTGATGAAATATTTCAGACAAATTTATATTTTTTGAAAATGTAAGAACAGATTTTAAATTTGATATGAAAATATTATGATATTATTAGATAAGATTTTAAGTTAGTATTTTATTAATAGTTGATAATTAAAAAATAAAACAAGGATAAATACATTTTTTGAATTTTATATGTTTGATTTAAGATAACTTATAAAATAACTCTTTGATAAAGTTATTCCGCTCAGTAACTCATGGCGTGTGTTGAATTTCATCGATATAATTAATTGTTAAATTAAAAGTTACTAAATTTTACTAATAATTAATATAAAAAATTAATTAGTTTTGGAATAAATTATTTTTGAATTAACAATATAATTGAAACATTAGTTATTTTAAATTATTTAACTAAAATCTTATTGATAATTTACTATATGATCTTAATATTTTTGTATAATTAATATCTGGTTTTACTATATGATCTTAATATTTTTATATAACTAATATCTGATTTTAAATTTGATATGAGAATATTATATATAATTAGATAAGATTTTAAGTTAGTATTTTATTAATAGTTGATAATTAGAAAAAAAAAACAAGGATAAATACATTTTTTGAATTTTATATGTTTGATTTAAGGTAAATAAATATATTAAATTAATTAATATTTTATTTAAAATATTAAAATTTAATTTATAAGTATGTATTAAATAAATATTTATAATTTTTTAAATTATATTAGCATTATAAATTATAAAATTAAATAATTTAAATTATAATTTTAAATAAAAATAAGTAGACGTTAATTATAAAAGTAAGTACATATAAATAAATAATAATTAAATATATTATTATTATTAATTATTATTATTTGTAATATAAAATTATTATATATTATTATTATAGTATAAATATGAGATTGTATATTTGAGGATGACTTAAATGAATTAATTTGTACAAGTTATACTGACAATATACATATACATTTCGGTAGCTTACTCATAAGAACTTCACAGTTAAGCGTGCTTGACTTGGAGTAGTACAGGGATGGGTGACCTTCTGGGAAGTTTCCCAGAAATTGCACAAGTAAGGTTAAAACACACTAAACAATGAAATATCGTGAAATAGAACCCTTGAGAGGCCAAATACGAGGGTTGTTACATTAATAAATTTATTAAAATTAAAAAAAAAATTATAATTTTCGGGTAATTTCCCACGGATAAATCCATGGGAAAATCCGTGGGAAAGTTACCCACGGATAAATCCGTGGGAAAGTTACCCACGGATAAATCCGTGGGAAATTACCCACGGATAAATCCGTGGGAAAATCCGTGGGAAAGTTACCCACGGATAAAAATCCGTGGGTAAATTTCAGACGACCAATTTACCGACGGATTAGTGTCCGTCGGTAATCCGTCGGAAATGCCTCATTACCCACGGATTTTGGGCATTTCCCACGGATTTTTGCCGTCTGAAATACTGAATTTTCTTGTAGTGTCATAAGTTATTATGGGAAGAAGCTTCATCAAATCAGAGGCACAACATTCTCTAAATACGTGACAATCAATGTCTAGATGTTTCATGCATTCATGAAACATGGGATTGGCAGCAATATGCAAAGCGCTCCTATTATCAAAATATAAGATTGGTGATTTGACAGAAGTTATAGCAAGATCATACAATAAGAAGGTTAGTCATTGCTATTCACAAATTGCTATAGCTAAGGCTCTATACTCAGCCTTAGAGGAGGATCGAGCTACAATGATTTTCTTCTTTGATTTCTAACACAAATTGCCAATAAAGAAGCAATAATCACTAACAAGCCTTCATGTGTCTAGACACCTACCCCACTCAACAACAACAAAACCTTGTAATTAAATAGATGTTGCATAAGATAAGAAAATACCTATCCCAGGTTTACCTTTAAGGTATCTTAGAACTCTTTAAGCTTTTGTAAAATGTGTCTCGGTGGGATTATCCATGAATTTCCTTAATTGTTGAGTAGCAAAGAAAATATTTGGATGTGTTGTAGTTAGATACAAGAGTCTTCCATCTAGCCTCCTATACCCCAAGGCATCCATATAGAGAGGACTATCATCTAGGAAAAAATGTGTCCTTGGTTCAAGAGGGATACTAATAGGTTTTACAACCAAACATTTTAGAATCTGCTAACAGGTCAAGACAATATTGTCTTTGGCACAAAGAAATTCCTTTAAATTTGTGAGGTACTTCCTATTGAGCTTAGGAGAGCTTGAAGCCTAAAGGAGTTTTGATGATCACAACACAAGTGTACAACAATAACTTACAACTTGGAAGCACAAAAACAAAGTCAAAGAAAAGTCAAGAAAATGCTATGTAATGGAGCAATATAATAGAGTTTACGAATTAAGTTGTTTTGAATGAGATTTTCTATTGTGTGTGCTTAGTATGCTTTGTGCATAAGCAAATTTATATCTAAAGCTAAGTAGAGGTATATGATGATGAGTGAAAAGGTTGGAAAGTTATTTTGAGACTTAAAACGAAGTTTTGAAAACTAACTCAAAATAATCGATTATCGTTAAATATAATCGATTATTCCAGCAACAGGAAAAATGGGATGCCTTGCTGCAATAATCGATTATTTGCCGAAATAATCGATTATCCCAGAAACAACTCTCTGGAATAATCGATTATCCAGCAAAATAATCGATTATATTGTTCTTGGTTGGTTTCCAGAAAACCTGAAGAACAAAATAATCGATTATTCTTTAAAATAATCAATTATCTGCATCTGAAACTTTTATAAATAGTTTGAACTTTGAGAAACTTCAAACATTGAGTTAGAACTGATAATCAATTTGTGAAAAACGTTTTGGAGAGTCTTTGTGACATCTTGGAGAGTTTTCTTTGTGAAATCCAAGAGCAAAAACGTTTGTGAAAAACTTTGTGAGATCATCATCATCATCATATCTTGAAAGGGGAAGATTAAGATTTGCTTCAAGAATTCCAGGTGAATTCGTTCCTTTATTCTTTGTGAATCTTTGTAAAAATCTTGAGAAGGGTTTCTCAAGTAGTAAGGTTTCTTGTAGTGGGTTCTACAAGGGGTGCTTTCTTGGGGTCAAGAAAGTGGTTATCTTTTGTGTTGAAGTATATGCATGTGTGTGTGCTTGTAAACATTCTTGCTTAAGATAGTGGAACAAATCTTAATCAGGTGTTGATTAAGGACTGGATGTAGGTCACATGTGGAGTGGCTGAACTAGTATAAAAGAATTGTGCAATCTTCTTCTACATTATATTTGAACCTCACAATTTTGTAATCAAGAAAGCATATTGCATTCATACTTTCATAACAAGTCTTTAAGAGAGCTTCATTTGAAAAATTCAGTCTTAGAAAAGTTTAAGTGAAATAAAGATCCTAAATACTCTGATAATTTTTAAAGGGTCATAGAATCCAATTCACCCCCCCCCCCCTCTTGGATTGTGCCATTCTTTTCTAACACTTCCAACCCAAAGAAATACTTTAAAGTACCCAAGTCCTTAATGTCAAAGCGAGAATGAACAGTTGCCTTAACTGTGATGATTTCATTTAAGGAATTTCCAACCATTAACATATATGATTAATGCAGTAAATATTTTATCTGTGGCTTTAATAAACAAGGAATGATCCGAAGAAACTTGACAATAACCATATTTTAGCAAAAGAGTAGATAATTCTTCATACCATTGCTTACTTGCTTGCTTTAAACCATAAAGTGGTTTTTTGAGCTTGCACACCTTGTTTGGGGAATTTGCTATCACATTAGGAGGGAGGTCCCTGAAGACATTTTTATTCAAATCACCATGCAAAAAATCATTATTCACATCTAACTGGTGAACATGCCAAATGGCAATAAGATCTAAAAGCACTCTAATTATAGTAATCTTAGCAACTTGTGAAAACATGTCTAAGTAGTATAATCCTACAATTGGTGTGTAACCTTTTCACACAAGTCGAGCCTTGAATCTTTTGATTGTGCCATCAAACTTTTATTTTATCTTAAACACCCACTTGTTGCCAATGGGTTTCACTCCTTAAGGAAGATCCACAATGTCTCATGTTTGATTAGATTGAAGTGCTTTGAGCTTTATTTGCATATCATCTAGCCAACATGGATGCTTGCAAGCCTCTCAATATAATTGAGGTTCAATGTCAGTGGTTAGGGAAAGGCTATAGGTTTTATGTATGTGGGATAAGTTTATGTAGGATAGGTATGTAGATAATGGATAAGGTGTGGAAGTGTTAAAGGTGTTACACTGATAATCTACAAGGTATCTAGGCATTTGTGTAATATGGGTGGATTTTCGAGTTGCACTAGTTTCTAGTGTATTTTATGGTGTAGGGTTTTGACTGGTAATGGACAAATGAGATTCAGTTACAACAAGTAGTGAAGGAATGTGATACTGCCATGGTGTTGGTTGTGGACTAGTTTGTGATGAGATGATGGAGATTGTTGAGATGATGGAGACTATTAGAGATGATGCGACATCTTGAAGACTCCTCAAGATTGTTTTAGTTTTGATGATATATTATATAGATGTTGCTTAAGCCTATGCAAAAGGATATTGTATTGATTGTAATAGATATGGGCATGTGTGTGTGTTTGTTTATGTTTGATGATGATGATGATGAATGCTTAATTCAAGAGCTAATCAAGTTTTTTTAAGAAACCAAGAACTTGAGTTTTTAGTATTTCCATGTGTAAACATAAAGTAATAGATTATCATGAAAAGGTAATTTATTACCAAGTGTTTAAAAATAGAAATATGACTTGATTCAAACAAGAGTTTTCAAGGTAACATTGTTAATCAATTACCATTCAGGGTAATTGATTACCAAGTCTGTTACTGGAAAAAGATATTCAAATGTCCTCTGTGTTATATAGATTACCAAGTCTGTTACTGGAAAAGAATTTTCAAATGTTTTATGAGATAACAGATTACCAGAGTTGGTAACAGATTAAGACAAACTCTCTTGCTTGAAACAAGGCTGAAGAATCAAAGTTTTCATCGGGATAATCGATTACCACATGAGATAATCAATTACCATAGAGTGAAACACAATTATGGGTCTTAAAAAGCTCTAGATAACTGATTACCATATCCCGTAATCGACCCTGGTAGATTTATGTTCCTGGTTTAATTTTAAAGAGCTGGAAACAAATTAACATATCAAGTAATAGATTACATTTGTTATTACTCTTTATAACTGAATCACGTCTTGCACTTTAAATATCTATCTTTTATGATATTAAAATAGAACTTTTAGAAAATATTTTTGGAAAAATAAAATTAGAGAAAAATATTACTTTTAGAAACAAGAAGAAGAAAAAGGTTGATCAAAGAAATTTTCTAAAATACTAAGAAGTGCAAAGATTGAACATGAGTTCTTGAAGGAAAAAATTCAAAAAGTGAATTCTATTTGTGAAAGATCAATGTCTACACGAAATTAGGTGATATCTTTCTAATCTTTAATTTTTAATTTTCATTTTGTATGGTATATCTCTTGAGATAAGGTGTCTCAATAAGAGATCTTAAAATCTTTAGTGGGATTTCTCAAGTAATTTCTGTGAGGTACAAAAATTTGTGTGTTTTCAATCTTGTAGTGTCAAGATTAATGTATGTTTGCATTCTTGTAATATTGTGTGTGCATGGTGTTTGTAAATAATATTATAATGAATGATCTTTGATTTAGTGGAGTGCTAAATCAGAGAAAACTAGATGTAGGCCAAGTGGATGGTTGAACCAGTATAAATTTCTATGTTCTTAATCTTCTTACCCTTATCTCTTTAAGAATCTTGATAATTTCTTGCTTAAAGAATTTAAAGATTTTTAAGATATGTTGTTTCAATTACCTCATTTACTTTGAATATTATGCTTGTTATTGAAATTGATTAAGAAGCTGGTAATATAAAATCAACCTTGATTACAAGTGAATGATTTGTTGTGTTAACACTGATATTCTATTATATTGGTATTATATCTTGTAATCTACTATTATTTGTTAACTCAAATTGTATAAAGGTTGAATCTTGAAAATTGTAGTTGGCCAATATCAAGAAATTTTGAAAATAGAGTCATTTTAGGCTAGAATCTTTTCAACCCCCTTCTAGATTCTTGTCAATTGGGACCAACACCTTGTTTACATTGGTGAGGAAAAATCAATTCATGGAAACCAATATTCCTTGTCACAATAATTTCCTTGGTGGACAGCAAATAAATAGCATAACCCTTCATTCATGTTTTATATCCTAAGAATATCCCTTTGTTGGATCTAGGATGAAACTTAGTTCGTTGTGTAGTAAGAATGGATACAAAACATAAGCATTCAAAAACTTTGACCTCTTTTAGATATGGTAAAGAACCATTCAATGCTTCATAGGGTGTTTGTCCTCCAAGGGCTTTGTAGCTTACTCTATTAATTAAGTAGGTGGCCATTAAGACAACATAACTCCAAAAACATTTTGGTAAGCCAGATTGAAACAGTAAAGCCCTTGACACATTCAAAATATGTTGATGTTTCCTCTTAACTTTTTTATTATGTGGAGTCTCAACACAACTACGTTCATGTAAGACCCCTTTGGATACATAAAAGGTTGACATAGAAAACTCAGGTCTATTATATAATCTACTCTCCTTACAATTGCTACATTGTTTCTCCATAAAAGTAATAAACTTTTGCACTTGTGTTTGCACTTCAAACTTTCCTTTTATCATGAAAGTCAAAGTAAATCTACTATGATCATCCACTATAGTTAGAAAATAGTTGTAACTGTGAACCGATGCCACTACATAGGGGCCCCAAATATCCAAGTGTTGAAGTTCAAAAAGAGTGTTTCACATGGCTAAAACTCAAAGAATAAGGCAATTTCTTTTGTTTGGCATAATAATATGCATCACAAACACTTATTTTATTTATGTGTAAATATGGGAATTGTACAAACATCTTATCTAAAGAAGAATTAAAAAGATATCCTAATATAAAAAGCCATAAGGCTGAATTAGGAATAACAATAGAATTACAAGTCTTATTTCTTAAAGCATGTGAAGAAAAAAAGTGTTGTGAATTCAAGTAATAGAGTCCATTCATCATATTAGCCAAACCAATCATCCTCCTGGATAAATCTTGAATGCAACAAGACCCATCAGTAAATATAAAAGAACAATTCATCTGGTGTGAGGCATTTGATATAGAAATCAAATTAAATGCAAAGTCAGGTATCTAGAGAACATCTTTCAATATCAAAGAGTCATTAAGATTGACTATACCAGCATATTTAGCCACTATCACATTTCCATTTGGTATGATTACACTTATTGGATGTATTTTCACATATTTGTCAAACCATTTCAATGAGGTACATATGTGATCTGTAGCCCCTGAATCTATAATCCAAAAATCATTATCTACTCCAACTAAACAACATGTGGAGTGAAAGGATTTACCTTGTATAGGTTGAGATGCTCGAGAAGTGGATTCTCCCGACATCCTTAACAGTGTAGATACTTAGTTACTGCAAATCCTTCTTGATTGTCTATATTGGAATTTCCAATATTCCTTTGCAACATAGACATTAGAGCCTTGTACTCTTCATGAGTAAAGGTAGGTGCAACTTATTATTGTACATGATCCTTCACAAATATAGTATCATCACTCATGTTATCAATATCTTCACCAACAGTACAATTAACATATGTTGAGCTTGCCTTTTGTTTGAGATTTGATGGAGAGCCATGTTTTCTATAGCATACATCCACTATGTAGCCTACTCTACCATAAAACATACAAATTTTATTGTTATAAGAGATTTTTACCTTTTCATTGAATTTCTTTATTTCAGCCAAATTAACCATAACATGTTCCTCTTCACTACTAGGCTTTAGGTTGTTTTGCCTTTCATTTTGACACACCATAGAAAAAGTGGTATTTAAAGTAGGAAAGGAATTCATCATGAGGATTTGTGATCTTACCATTGTAAAACTATCATTTAAAGACTCATAAGAAATCTCATAACAAAGTCTTCCTCACAAAATTGTTTGGAATTTCTTAATGCATAGCAAACACACCTAATTGTGCATGTGCATAAGGGAATTGGTCTATAAGCCTCCAATTCTTCTGACGTTACCTTCAATTGTGTGAAATAATCAGTCACAAACAACAAACCTTGCCTAAATTGGTACAACTCATGTTGCAATTCTACTATTCTGACCTTATCTAGTTGTGCAAACCTTTCTTGTAACTCTTTCCATACATCAAATGTGTTTTCTGTAAATATCACACTTTCCACTATAGACGGAGAAACCGAATTTATAATCCAAGAGTGCACCATATTGTTGCCCCTCTCCTAAGCATCATAACTTGGATCGAATTCATTAGGAATAGGAATTGAACTGTTTACAAATTTAAACTTGTTCTTACCAATTAAGGCTTTCTTCATTGACCTTGCCCACGCATGATAATTTCTAGGTTTGTGAACCTTGTTTACCAAGGATGCAACAGGATTTTTCTGATGGATGCAAATACTATAGATTTGCGGCATTCTCTGAAGGATCCACCATGACGAAATCTTCTAAGTTCATTGTTTGATTGTTGTGTTTTCGCAGCATTATCAGAGATGCACAATAGAGCTCTCAAGGTGAGAGCTCTAATACCATAAAAGAACTAAAGAATATTGAGAGGAAAGAGAAAAGTGTCTTGAGAAATGAAGAGAATGATTCTCATTATTCAGGTACAATAGAAGTAGAGCTATATATACTCAAACTAAAGAAGTTACAATATAAAGGAAAAAGTAACTAACTATCCAACTCAGCAATCATTACTTGTAACTGCTATTACTAACCTTACTATCCTAGTTAAGCCTAATCAGGCTTGTTGTAAATAAAAATACTAATATACAATTGTTTATAGTTTTGACTAGCAGAAACTTAGAGAATAGTATGTAAGTCAAAAGTAACAATAAGAATACTTTGTGTAACCTATTGTGGTTAGTGAAGTTTTTCTAGTTTAAAGGTAACTAAAGGTAATTCAAATTGAGTGAACTAGTATAAAATTGAATGATATTTTATATGTTCTTCATGTTTTCTAGATGAAATAAACATTTACAAACTTATAATTGTTTTATTTGTCTATAGCAAAAAGTTTGTTAGAATATTTACAAACACGTTCAATATCCTAGTTTATGTGTTTGTTTCTCATTCGCATATTTAGAGAACACAAGTATAATTTTTAATATCTATAGATTAAGATGATCGATATTTATAAAGCATGAAAGATTTTATTTGTTTAAAGTTTTAAAAAGAGTCTATTTTATACAATTATATAGAAAGTTATTTTTTTTACATCAAAGTCATTTTTTATTAAATAATAATCATAAAAATATTTTTATTTTAAAAAATAATTAAAATTTCATTTTTAATTTTTGAAACAACTTAAAATGATTTTTCAAAATAATATATATATATATATATATATATTAATTTTTATTTTACAAACATAATTAAATGCTCTCAAAATTTTAAAAATAGAAAAAAAAAAGTAGAAATAAAAGGATCCTAAATTCATAAAAATTGTAGTGTTATGGGAATTAGTTCATAAATTAGCTTCTATTATAAAAGACATAATTAATAATAAAAAAAATAGAATAATAAGGATTTAGGCTTGAGAATAATCCGAAAAATGGAAATTTTGATAAAGAAATAAAATCCTTACTTTTTATTTTTGTTTTCATTTTCTCCACCATGAAGTCGGTAAGTCAATAATTGAGTCCAAAAACAATACAAGTGGGAGTTCAAACGCGTAACAAATGGATGGATATTGGGAGGGGGGGGGGCACTCAATCAATATGTCATTTAATGCACAGAATAATCAAATCAAGGGTTATTTGGAGACCTATAATATCATCATTAGGTGTACAAATAAAGTTTATAGAGGACGCGTGGGAAGGTTATTTTGGTCATAGTGAACGTTACAAGAGGATATACATAAGTAAAGTTATAAAGTAATGGCTAATGATGTGGGTATATTGGTAAATTGATGTCAAGGGATGGAACTGAAAGTTAGGTTAACATCAATAGGGAACCCCTTTCATATTATTGTTTTGATTTTTTAACTAGAATAATACAATTAGTTAAAGTGAGTATAACATACTTCTCACAACCATTACACATGATTAAATCTCTTCAGCTTTATTAATTAAAACTTAAACTTGAATTTAATTTTTATATAAAATAATTGTATAACCTCCTTAAGCAAAGTATTCATATTTTCAATATGTTTACTCAATTTTTAAAAAATGTCAATTTTAAAATAATAATTTTAGAAGAAAAAAAATGTTTGACAACTTTCCCTATTAAAAACTTCTTTTAAGTAAAAAAAAAAAAAAACAAAAAAAAAACAAAAAAAACAAAAAAAACAAAAATCATTCCTACAATGATTGACTTGCATCATTTGTTCAGGATTAAAGAAAGATAAAGGGTAAGATATATATAAAATTCTTTTAAAAAGTTGTTTCAGTTGCATTATTTGAAAAGTTACTTTTATTTTTTATATAACAAATAAGTTTCTTAATTAATCTTTAAAAAGAAGTACAAATATATGAGGAAAACAAATTATATGACAGGTATTTGTAAAAATTTTGTTCATTTAACAGTACACCATTATGATAATTTGCGGAATTAGGTTAGTAGAATTTCATTAGAATATAGCACCAGTAACAATTTTTAATACCGTGATTCAACCATGAATGATTATATAATTAAAAATTGATCACTTGTGTTAAAATTACTCTAAAGATCATATTTAAATTGTTTTTTAATTAATTTATAATATGAAAATTACATTAATAAAATATCAAAATCAAACTGTGACATTATTATTTGAGATTTATTCACGGGATTGTTTTCATATTTTTAATTAATTAAGATATGACACAACATGTTTTATTTAATTAACAAGATCATCTTCACAAACATTTTTTCACATGTTTAAACCTTTGGCATCGCAAAGTCTCCTCCACTATCACTTTCAAATATTTTATAACCAAGAAACCCTGCCTCACACTTCAGTACGAATTTTGAAGATAAAAAAAAAATATAGAAAACAATGTTTGGAATATCTTAGCTATTTTTTTTAATGAAAAATAAATATACAAAAAGAAGATCATATGAAAAGTACTTATTAGATATAGATAGATCACCACAAGGTTCACGAGAGAGTTTAGATTAAAATATTCCTTTTGCATAAATGTATTTTATAACTACATTTTCTTTAATTATGGATCGTTAAGACAATTCTCATAAGCCGGAGAATAATTATTTCAATATATAAGTTAGATCAATTATTTTAAAAGGAGAATATCTTTTTACCGAAAAAAGGAGAATATGATTAAGAATTATTTTTTTAATGAGAACAAATTTAAAAAGAACAGTAATATATTAAGAAATTTTGCTTAATGTCTTATATCTTTTAATTTATCTTTGTCATCTTTATTTTTAAATTAAATTTTAATATTTTTAAAATAAATTATATAATAATATAATTTTTAATCATAAATATCAGACATATTTTTTATTTTCAAAATATTTATTTATTATGAATTTTAATTATAATATAAGTTATATATTCAAAAATATTTGTTCTTATAAGTTTTCATTATATAAAATAATCATTTATCAATTGTTAGTTAAATTAAAATTAATACATACATATTAAATACAAATCTCTATCGACAATTCTTCCATAGAAACACTTTTAGAAATTTTAATAATTTATTATTTAATTTAATTTTTTTATATATCATATTTTTTTTATGAACTAAATTTAATATTTATAGATATATCATATTAAATTATTTATATTAAATCTAAAATATAATTTATATAATTAAAATATATATTTATATAAATTTTAAAATAATTTATAAATTCAAGTATAATTTTTATTTATATATAATTTATTATAAATTTTAATTATATATAATAAAATTTAGCCCATAAAATAAACATACTAAGATACTAAATCATCATTGCTTTCAACAATTCAAAAAGTTTGGCATATTATAAAACCGAATTCCGGTTACAGTAAGCTAACATACTTACATTTTTATATTTTTGTAGAAGAGTCCCCCCAGCCCAATTTAATATTCCTTGAAATTGTTTTAATTAAGACACAATCACACATGCATGTCTCACTCTCAAGCTAATATATTTATGCATACCTCTCTCTCACTCCTTTGTTCATTGAACATGTACATAATTAAAGAATATCTGATTGGCTAATATTAGTTGTGGATTAAAAGAGAGGATGCACAAAAAATAGTGGGTATCTGATCATAACATAGCATTGGCCATGTCTCTTTTTTCATAATTGTTTTATATATTTTCCAACAGTATAACTTGATTAGGCACATTGCTTGTCTTACAAAACATGAAATTTGATTTTACTAGATTAATTTGTTTGTGTTTGTGTGTCTTATTTGCTTCGCTGGCAGAGGTCTTCTCTAGCTGGATAGAACATATGCCTTTGTAGAGAGAGAAGATGCCCTACCCACTATGCCCACTATTTTGGTATTTTACAGCCTAACAGATACCACAACTGTAATTTTCTCTCTCCAGACACAACACCTTGTATTTTTATTTATTTATTATTTTCCATGTATATATATATATTTTATAATCTTGCACAATGTGTGATCACTATATATTGAATATGAAAAGTTTTTCAAATACAAATGTGAGTTATGATAAACTGATTTGTGGGAAATCAATCCTTTAATTTATATACGATTTGTCTTGTAATTGTAGTCTTATTTGGCTGAGGGAGGGTTTGCATAAATTTTTTTTCATATCTATATTGGAATTGATACTAGAAAAACATTATGATTACTACATTCTACTCAACTATCTGAGAATTAGATAATTTAGTAAATATACATAATATAAAGCCGCATGATGTGAAATGGTATAATTGGATGTAGTCCATATGTTTGTTGCAATGGTTTGACAGCTTATTCCAGAAATTTATCTTTTTATAAAAAATAAGGAACTAGATGAGTACTAAATTATGTGTCAAAGCATATATTCATCAGTCCCATAATATCGAGAAACAAAATGTGTACATAACCAACCATATGCATACCTTTTTATTTAGGAACCAACATGCATACCTGAGAAAGATAGGAGATCATTAAAGGAAAAGAAGAAGAAAAAATCCAGAAGGTTCTAGAGTAGAGGCCACCGGCAAAGAGGGTTCAATTGTTTTAAAAATATATATTTAAAATTGAGGTATCCAATAGATATTCTCTTAATTTGATTTTTTTTTTTTATATTTGATTAAGCAACATGGATCTTTCATTACTCATTTCAACCTAAGTTAGCAATCAATTAAGGTACTGATTACTATAGTTGAGTATAGTGATTAAATTTTTACTAATATAAAAATAATGATAATAATAATAATATATAAAATGATATTAAAAATATATTATTATAACTTTATAAGACTAAAAATAAAAACATCATTTTATAGATTCTCAACATTTAAATACATCGTAATAATAGTCCATTATATGCATATCTAAAATAAAAATAACAATTATATATTTTAGGTTGAATTTCATATTTCAAAGAAAAAAATCAAAACGACAGTGTGTTAAGTATTTCTCATTGGTTTTTAACGTTGGATCGAATTATTTTTTATAAATATAATTTTAAATTATTGAACAATAAGTTGGACGTATGTTCAAATTAATTTTAACCATAAATTTACATTAAAACATATGTTTTTATTGGACAATGCTAGAATTAATTTTCTAGCATTAAAATAAAATGGGTCAAATTTTGTTGGAATGATTGGAATTTACTAAATTTCTATTAAGGATTTGAAAGACCTTTTTGCTTACAACTCTAATAACTTGTTTTGATGAGTAACGTAATCTAATAACTGGTTTGTCTATTTTTAAATAACTTCCCGCAGTCTTAAGGATGAAAAGGTACTTTAGCAGAAATATAGGTTCTATTATTATCTAAAACATGTTCCAATACAACGTATCCAGTAATTAAAACAATCCAAATTAATCGAAGTAAACAGTGTATAAAGCAACTCATGAGTCTTGAGAACTCATGTTTAATCAAATGATTAGAACTCAAATTCTATCCTTCGTGAATGGATAAAACTTAAGTAAAGTTAAGAGAGAATAATTTGAATGATTATCTGTTTCTATGTTTGACAAAAAATACTACTTAATAATAAATAAATAAATAATAGTTTATGACTTAAGAAAAAACTTGTTACATTATTAAAAGCTATAAGTTTAGACCTAGCTACAATTGGGGTATTAATATATATTTACATTAAAAATGAACATTTTTGTATATACATTAAAATAGAAACCCATTTTCTTTTTTTGCAAAAGAGAATAATAATTTCAAACATAAAGAGTATTAGAAGTTTTCTAAACTGTACAGATCAATCATGCTGAAAGTGCTCCATAATTTTTATTAACAATCTTGTAAGTAGCAGCTAAACCTAATTTTCATTTGAATAGTGTAAAACATTAAAATAAGCTACCATATATACATGTACAAGGTAACTTGTTTCTCACGAGGTAAAAAAATATTATATACCTACCTATATGAATAAGAAAATAATAGCTTAGTGAAACTTAATTAAATATTGTATATAATATCCCCCAGATAAGTACTTGAATATATAAAATACACGCAAGTATCTTTCATATTCGATTGTAACATATAGTATATATGCAAGTATTTGTGTCAAAAGTATGTATACGCGCGTACGTATCATATCATATGTATCATCATTTACATAATCAAAGATTTATATTAAACAAAAGTACACACAAATGGGGGCTACAACTTGCAAATTGCAATCTTAATTATATAGGAAACTGATTACGGAATAATATAATTCGAGAGTAGGCAGTTGAATATAATGTAACAATACATTGATTATCGTCTATAGAAGTTTGTCTTTTACATAGGAAAGAACTCTTACTATAATAAATATTACGTATAGTGTCATAGAAAGTAATATATATATAAATATAAATATATTTCATATATAGTCATACATAATTTTAGTTCTAACTTTAAATAAAATTTATTAATAATATATATTATGTTACTATAATTTTTATTTATACTTTTTAATAATATATTAATATATATATATATATATATATATATATATATTAGTTATAGTATAATCAAAAATAATTTTTTGTAACAACTATTATATCATTATAAAGTCCGTTTTTATGTAAAGATTTTTTTTAGTAAATATATATTACCACAGGGTAAAAAAAATATTAAATAACTAGCTTGAGGGTATATATGAGGGGATGAAGGTGGAACAAACCCACCTCATTTTTTGTTTCTAGCAATAAAATGTCCTTAAAAGTACAAAAAAAAAATGTCTCTGCTGACCGACCCTGCAGACAAGGAAGTTCCTGAAAATAGGGGTGTGGTTGTCATTTATGCAATTGCCAAGATAAAGAAATTAAGGAAATTATCGATAGAAATTAGGTATAGCCAGATAGAATATGACGAACTAAGAAAAGATTTATATTTAGTGTTTGTATTTTAAATAAGATTATTAAAAATGTGAAATATATTTTTAGTCTATAAAATTTAAGATAAATTTATTTTTATTTTTTAAATTTAAAATTCATTTTCTTAATCTCTATAATCTCATAAAGTCTCGCAAGTTACTAGTAATATAAATCATATAAATCACAGTAACATGCAGGATCAGATAAATTTAATATAATATTTTTATTAATAATAATAAAAATGGGTAAGTCTTGTGTGATAAAATTATTTAACACATATGGGTAATCAGATTAACATGAACAAAACTTTAATAATATAAACTAAAAATATATATATATTTTAAAATTGAGAAAAGCAAGTTTGATGAATAAAGATACATTTAAGAAAATTAAAAGTTAGAAAGGAAAAAAGGGGGGGCATATACATATGCATATGCATATGCACTCATTAAATACATAACAATTTGTGGATCTGGCTGACTTTAAATTTACAGGACCCATATGAGAAAAGTTTTACATGTAGACAAAAGGTTTACTTCACATGGGGCGTGCATGTGATGTGAATGTACACTTACATCTTCTGTCTACCATGTGGATTAACCCTCACATTTTTCTGTCACCAGCTAAGCAATCCACCAAGTTGATTCTTTTTTTGTCCCCCCCCCCTCCATTTTTTTCTTATCTATCTCACCCTCTCTTTTTCTTTTTATTCTTCTCCATCTTAATTCAAAATCACACACCACCACAATCCCAATAACTAGACAAAAGGCTCTTATTTTATTTCATTCAACCCCAAATCATTTTTGCAACTTGGAGTACACGGTGAATTCAAAGCAACATGCTAAAATTATTCTTAACTTTTTCTCAACAAAAAAAAATTGACACTTGCCTAAGCTTTGTAATGATTCACTCATCCCACAAGGATTTCAAGCCGCTATATATTAAGTAAAATATGTTATTAATCTCTTAATTAATAATTGACTGTTTTTTGCACTTTTTTTTTTCTTCAAAAGTTGATAGTAATGTTTTTGTATAGAAGCTTCCTAGTGGAGTGTTCAACTCAACCCCTTTGCTCTTTTCTTCATCATATCATGCCTTTAAGAAAGCTTCATTTGGCATATAATATCTAGTTTAAAGCTTGTACCACGGAGTAACAAGTATAGAAAATATGGTAGTGGAGAGTAAATTGCAAGCAATCATAACCATGTGCAAAAGATTTGGTATTTAATATTAATCATCTTATAACCTCTCACTTATATAAGGTACCATCAAAAAAATTCCGTTTAAAGTCTTGTACCGTAGATTCATTGGGACATGGAAGCATGTGCACACACCATAATTTATTTAATGTATAAACAAAAAAATCCTTAGCAATCCCAAGGATAATTTTAGCATTATTATCATTTATGGGTAATTAATATAACAGCCACAATTACAAAAGCTTTGTCATTGCCAATTTGCTACTACTAATGTTAACCCTAATCAAGATATTTTTTTTCTCTCTTTCTTTTTATCCGCCAACCCTAATAAAGATTCAAGAACCACATTTTTTTGGTCAACAAGAACCACATTTAAATAGTGAGTGTGACAGTAAAAGGGCCAAAATGTGGGCCCGGAGAAAGAAAGCACTCGAAAAAGCCCATATTGGGCAAGTAAGAGTGGAGGGCCCATAAGCCCATCACCTACAACTTACGGTAAGGGGAAGAAAGGAAGATAACTACGTAACAAAATAGCACGTTACTCTCACGTCAACAGCTTCTTGACCTTTCCATTTTCCATTAATTAATTTAATATTTTTAAAAAAAATTCCATACCCTCCCCTTTTTTAATAATTATTTTCACTCATATCTATTTTTGTGATGTAAGACTCAGGTGGATAATTGGATAAGCTTGCCAATGGACACTGTTATTATCACAAGTTAGGCTTACTTAGCTTGTTTATAGTTTATTTACATTTATTTTATGATGAAAGGACTTTTGTGAATCTTTTCAATAGCTTATAAAAAATGGTTCAGTTTATTAAAATTTTATAAAATAATTTTTGAAGAAGTAGATAAGAGTTGTTTTATTGAAAAAATAAATAAATAAATAACTTCTTTAAAAAAAATAGACAAACACAGTTAAAAAAGTTAAAAAAAAAAAAAAAAAAAAAAAAAAAAGACTTATTAAAAAGTATTTTAAAAAAAACTTTAAACAAATGACCTAATATATGTATTTATAAACTGTTTCAAATTATTTTAATAACTAACCTATCTAGAATAGATTCTTTTTGTTTTTGTTGTGGACTTTCACATAATAGTTTAGAAAAATAACTTTAAGAAAAGAATTTAGAACTGTTTTAACATATAACTTATTTAATATCTTATTTAATAAATCTTTTATTTAATAAATATTTTATGTAATAAGAACCTATGGTATAGGTGCATAAAATTTAATAAGTTGTTGCATTTGAATATACATTTTAATAAACACATGTACAATTTTAAAGTATTTAAATGTATCATTATTTAATCATTAATAAGATGTTAACTCAATTTAGAATTTTAAAAATACAAATTAGATTTTGACTAAAACAAATAAAAAAGCTTAAAAGTATTTTTAATCCCTACAAAATTAACTGGTTTTGAATTTAGTCTCTATAAAAAATTTCTTTATTTTTCATCCTATAAAAGTGAAACTATTATTTATAGCCCCTATGTTTATTAAAAGATTAAGTGGACATTTTAGGTGCTACATACGAATATTAGTGATATCATGTCAATGTCTAATACCTCTAAAAATTTATATAAATTCTTAAAATAACTATTATTGATTTATCTTAAAATTTAAAATTTAGAGACATGGAAATAAAATAAATATATTTTATAGAGATCAAACAAAAATTTATTTATTTTATGAGAAACAAAAATAATGTTTACAAGTTTTAGAAGGATGAAAAAAAAAACTATAAGAATCAAAATCAAAACTCCCTAATTGTACAGGAAATAAAAACATAATGAAGCTAAATAAAAATATAAAAAGTAACTAAATAATTTTAAAAAAATTACATTATACATCACAATAAAATTAAAAGTATAAAAAGTACTAGTCACCATTCACTTAATTTTAGCTTATAAAAAATAAATTATTGATAAAATATGAGAAATCAATTATATATATATATATATATATATAACCATGCTTAAAAAATAAGAACCATAAATTTTAAAAATTAAAAATTAATTCTATATATTTTATAAAACCATGGTTAAAAAAATTATTGTATAAATATTAAAAAAAATTAGTCCAAATATATTATTTTATAGAGAAAAAAAAGTTATGAGTTTTCTTGTTATATAAGGGGAATGTGGATTTTGGGGGAAGAGATAAAAAAAAATTGGAGGAGAGAAAAAAATAAAGAGGAAAAAACTTTTGGAAGGAGAAACCAAAACTTTTGGAAGGAATAATGAAAAAAAATATAATTGATTTTTAAGTATAAAAAAATGAAGAAAAAAAATTACAATATTTATATCAATGACAAAATTTAAATTTAGATATTTTTCAATAGATTCTTGTGTAAACTAAGTAATAAGCTATATTAGATAACTTATTAAAATAAGTTCAAAACATCTAATGAATTATTTATAAGATATTTTATAAATTTGTCCAAAAATTCTTATAAACTCTTATAAAATAAAATAAATACAAATAAAGAGTTCATAAATTCTTCTAGACATAGTCAGTCATATTTTTTTAATTATAAAAGTAATTATTTATAAACATTTATGACATAAGATTTTTATCAAACTATTTATATAAGTAGTGGTCTTTACTCACATATTTTTTTATTTATTATTATTATTTCTTATTTTTATAAAAATAAAATAATATTTTTAATCTCAATTTTATATTTAAATTAAGAATTGTTCCATGATATTTAATTAATGAGAATAAGTATTGCACTATTTGATCTAACAATTTTCTTTTTATATTTTATTCAGTATTTACCCTCACTTTTAATCTCTACATCTTATTTATCATTCAAATTAGCGAACCATAAAGGAAAATATACCATCAATGTCAAAGTCAAACAAGGATGCTGGATAGGGATGAGAAGTTCTTGAAATCTTGAGCACATAACAGAGGATAAAAGCAAGAAAGCCTAAAAATAAAGGTTGAAAGTAGAAATGAATGATTAAAGTATCATAGGGTGTCACTGTTCTTAAGCCACGTCTAACTTTAATGCCGTCATTGCTATGTGTCTTTTTAATTTTTTTTAATGCCATTGTCCCTTTTTCACTGTTTCACTCATCTTGATACCTATAGAAGTGACTGTGCGGCTTCATTCATTCCCATTATCTGGCGTCAGTGACATTCAATATCTGCAATGAAAAAGTTCAAAATTCCAATTTCTTGAAACAAAGAACAATTCGGTGGACACGTACTATATAGTGAGTATATTCATTAGCCTTAACCTTATTAATTCAATTTTAGGAGTATAAGAAAAAGTTTAAATTAACATTTAGACGATAAAAGAGTATTATTTGATTTTTTTTCCCTTAAACAATAGTTTGGTTCTACTTTTATAGATACAAAAAAATATGATTAAAAAATTATTAATAATTATTTGTCAAATTATTCAACAAAAAAATAGTTATAAATAGAGTTAATAAATATTAGTACTATTAAAATGATTATAAAAGTTTGAGTAGTAGTTAGACACTCTATGTTCACACGTTATAAAACGTTATAAAGACGATTTATACAGTAAAAATCTCATGTTTAATGTGTTTGGTATGTGAAAATTAGTCAAGTCAAAAAATAATTATAATACTAAAAATAAAATTATTCACTAATTTAATAGGTCGAGAAAAATATGTTATAAGTCAAAAAGAAAATAATTATAAAAAAAAATGATAAAAGGGCAGCACTGAATTTTATGGATGATTAATTATTAAGTATGTGTATACATTTTTTTATATGCTTTGATGACTCATCCTTTTGACTTTGCTATTTGTTTGGATTAAATAAATTTAAGTTCCATAGTGAGAACAGACTTGTTAATTAGAGATAGATTCATTAGAAGATAAATAAGAAAACAGATTGAGCATATTAGTAGAGAAATTATATTAAGGATTACACATTTTCAAGTCAATATTTGACACTATGATTGAACAGAAAATGTTTATGCATGATACTAATTAATTCCTAAAAATTGTAATATTATATTAATTATTAAAAAAATTCAGTAATTATTAATTAGCATGACAAGTAATATTATATTGAGAGATTTTAAAATAAGTGTAAGATTCCTCCATTGTAAATGTGTGATATTATTCAATTATGTATGATTAATTACTTAGTTTATATGATATAAGGATGAGAATGAGATGGGATGGGTCCGAGTTTTTCTATACTTTCTGTTCTTTTTTTGTATTTTATACACATCTTCATTCTCGACAAGTGTAAAATTTGTATTCTCATTAAAAATGGGAATAGGTCAGATCTTAAATAAAAATCTATGACTTGACCTCTTTAAAGTCTGGTCTGACCTAACCTATTTAATAAAAAGGTCAGACTTAGATTTTTTTTTTTTTAAAAAAAGCTATTTATATAAAAAAAAAATCAAGGTTAGGCTTATAGAAAAGTCTATTAAACTTGATAGATCAGTCTATTTATTTATATAATATAATAATAAATAATATATATATATATATATTATTAAAAATATAAATAGATAAATAAATTTATAAAAAAAAATAAATTATTAATATTTAAAATATTTTTTATACAATTATTTGATTTAGGTTTATAAACTTATAACTTGCACATGAATGTACATCAATATACATAATTACATATGAATTGTTCATTCAATAGAAAATTATTCAATTTTTCTCCTATATTTCTTTCAAATTTTAAATTTTAATAGTATTGAGTAAATTATATTTTAAAAATATTTTTTATTTTTAAAAATTAAGTTTATTAATCTAATTAATATTAGGCTTTTAAATAAGCTAATATGTTAGGTCAGACCAATAAAAAAAAAGCTTATGATAGCGATAATAGGTCAAACTTAGGTTTTAATTTTGCAAAACAAGTCTATCCTATATATTCAAATCATAGTCTGGCTTATTCTTCATTCCCGTATTCCTCGGGTATCAGGTATACTTGTATCCCTATACCCATTAAAAATTTTAATTGAATATTATTTTTATAAAAAATTAAAAATAAGAATTTTAACATACAATAATAATTATAAAATTACATTAATAAAATTTTATTTGACATAAATTAAAAATAGAGTAAGAAATTATCACGACCCGTCAGGACTCACACTGTCTATAGCGTCCAAATACAAGTATAAAAATAAAATCTCACTACTAAACAATTATATATATAAGGAGAATACACAACTAAAAAGTCTCATAATATATATAACTGAAACTAGGGAAATAATACCCTATACAACAACTAGGTAGTCAAAAACTACCAATCAACTAATTACAACGTTAGCCCTCCTCCTGAGTCTCAAAGCTTACCCAGTCCAGTAAAGCACCTATCATGATCTGCTCGCATACCAAGGTATGGTCATCGCAGTCCCAACCACATAGGGAAAACACGCTAGGGTAAGCTCACAACAATAAACATAAAAAAATAGCATCAACATATAATAAACAACAATAGAATTCTACTTTCAACTTGCAACTTAAAGAAACACAACATCTACAACAATAGATATACAATATCATCTACTAGCAACAACATTTTCAACACATCGCACTTTATTCAAATTGGCCGCTTGTAATCGATATAGCTCGGCCTGGCCCCTATACCGTGGTCACTTCATACACGTGTTCCTCGACCTTGCCCACACACGGGACCAACCAAGTCCTAGAGGAGAACAACACATCATTCACTCCAAGGAACAACTTTCCAACGAGGGTTTTTAAACAAATTGGACTCTCAGAGCACCACAACTATCTCAATCCGCACAATGGGATGAGCAACTTCGAAAACTTCTCCTCTAGTCCTAGTGATCAACAACTCATCACAACACAATCACATAGTATTTATCACAATAGCTCAACTATCAACTCATTCATACAACATTATATACAACTTGAATACAACAACCCATGCAACATCAACTAATGCGTCGTCACGCATATACAACTTGGAGATCTCCAACAACTGAGGTTGAGCAGTCTAGGTGGCATAAACCCTACCGAATCCAGCGTTTGACCTATCTCAACCAGGTCAGGTATAGGACATCGTTAGGAACTCCAAACAGAACCAAGTATAGACAACAATAGGTGATTGCTCAGGTGTGCCACTTAGACTCAGAGGTCCAGTACTACTGTCAGGACAGAAGGGTTTGGGTATGAGTCTACTATGGCCTTGTCTAGCATCACCAATCCACGGATGGAGTTAGCCCACCCACTGTCCTCCAAGTATCATGCACCCTCCAGTACCTAGTCAAAGACTACATCTCTAACTAGATACCTTACTCAAATTGGTCATTCAACCATGACATGGATCGACTACTTTCATGTCGCCCACACAGTACTAAGGGATTCAACTTTAAAACAACTTTCAACTTATCTCCTTAGTACTATGTATCTCAACATAGGACATATATCTTCATCATATGTCCCCAACTTTTCAACTTTACCACAATAGGCAGCTTTACAACTTTATGGCAATAAACAACTTTACAACTTTACAACTATAGGCATCATAACAAATTTACAACAATAAGCATCTTTACAACAATAAGAAACTTACAACAATACAACAATAGACATCTTACAACAATAGGTAACTTACAACAATACAACTATAGACATCTTACAACAATAGACAACTTACAACAATACAACTATAGACATCTTATAACAATAGACAACTTACAACAATACAATTATAGACATCTTACAACGATTGACAATTTACAACATTAAAACATTAGGCATCTTACAACGATAGACAACTTTCAACTTTACAACATTAGCCATCTTACAACGATAGACAACTTTATACTACTTAATTAAACAACTACAGTCAACACAATATCAACTTTACAACAATGAACTACTTTAACTTATACATCTCAACTTATTAATAATTCAACAATAAACAACATAAAAACCACTTAGTTTCACCAAATACACAACATATAAACAATGTAAGTCAACAACTACTCAACTCATCTTCATCAGGCAACTTAGCAACTTAACCACGTTATAAACAACTTCTGAAACACAAGAACAACTACATGCAACCACTAATTTAAATCAATCATCTCTTTTCTTTCAAACAACAAAACCCAACTTTTTAACTCAATCCGCACCCAACAACTTGACCATTTTCAAGGAAAATAATGCATGAAACTTCCCTAACCTGAAGATTGACTCAGCATTGCCAAGAGTTGAGAAGAAGTGGAATTTCCTTCCGAAGCTCAACCCAGGAACCTCCATCTTCCAAAAGCAAGCTTCCTGGCCCAGAGTCTTTCTCTCTAAAACTGCTCTCTAAGTTCTCCTTTTCTCCCCCTCCTCAACACCTATTTATAGAGGTAAGAGTGACCAGAACGACCCTTTTCGAGTCTGGAACGGCCCATTCTGGGCTCCTTCGTCATGTGTAAAATTTACATGCAGAACGACCCGTTCTGAAACCAGAACGGCCCATTCTAGCACGTCTAGAACGGCCCGTTCTTAAACTAGAACGGCCCGTTCTGGAGTTGAATTTAACTCACAACAACTATATTTGGAACGGCACGTTCTCAACTAGGATTTACAGGCCTATTTAGTAGTTTGGAACGGCCCGTTCTAGTTTGGGAACGGCCCGTTCTAGGCTTCTAAATCGCCCTTGTTTTAGTCTTTTGGAACGACTTATTCCAATTTTGGAACGCTCCGTTCCAATCTACCAACTGCGTTACAAAAATTATATAAAGTTTAGGTAAAATATAAAAAAATAAATTAAATATTTATAAATTTTAAGCGGATACAGATATGTATATATCCATCCTCATTCCTGTACTCAATTTAATAAATCAGGTATTACATGTACCCGTGTCGCGATCAAATCAAGTATTCGTCGTCAAAGTCGGAATAAATTCAAATATTACTCACGAATTCATATTTACTTGTCATCCGTCTATCTATCTATATATATTCGGTAAAGATTATTCTTGACAAACTGCAAAATAATTTAAGTTTTATATTGACTTGTTATTGATACTATCTATAATTAATCTGTATACAACTTGATGATGCAATGAGGCTTTCCAAGTAATTATTTTTGAAAAATTATCAGCTTATGATCAATTGAGCCTTCGAAAAGCTACTACCATCATAGATACTTAAATTTACACGAGCTCGTCTATAAATTTTCATCCGATAATAAATACGTATGTATTGCCCTAATTTTTCGTATATAAACTTTGGATTTGAAATCTATGTACAAATTTATATCGAGTTTCAATATGTTTATAATTCTCGATAATATTATATAATTTAAAAAAAAAATAGTCCTTTTTTTACATTTTAATTTTTAGTCCTTAAAAAATAGTAAACACAGTGTATTTTTAATCTGTCTTTAATAAGGGACACAAATGCATTATATTTATTTACCGTGGAGCTATAAAATGAATAATATTGATATAAGAGACGTTATATTTTCAGAGATAGAAAACATATTTAAGCACAGACAAATTCACACATAAAACACATTATGAAGTTTATATGTCAATTTCTTTTCATATTTTAATTTTACAAAAGCAAAATATAAATACATTTTCATTGTCATTCCAACAACTCATTATTATCAAGACATATTTCTATGTTGCCACAGTTCAGCATTCGTACATTGCCTTATTAGTTTTCCTAGCCAATATCTATTTATTTAAATATGTTTGGTTGTTATTGTAAAAAAAAAAAAATTGACTTTCACGTTTCAATAATTGACTATATATATCACCCTTTGATAACGATTATTTAGAGCTCTAGTAACCTGATTTCTTTGAATTACATCATGATAACCGTGCATCTATTTTGTTATCCTACTCTTTGAATAAAATAATTTATTATTGATGTTTGTAAAATTGGGACCAGTTAGCCACTGAAAGTTGAAAATTTGATTATCACTCGTGGATAATGTGATTATTAATGTTTGTAAAAGTTACCCAGAATTTCAACATTTCTAGAACTCGATGTTAACCAATCACCACCTCAAGTTAATCGATCACAACTTTTTAATAATTGTATTAATCGATTTTAAGCCAGTAATTAATAACCACACCTCTGGAAGTGAGGTTAATCATTAGTCGTTGCTTTTTATACTAGTGTAAAGTTTTAAGGGAATGTTTGGTAGTTAAGTTTTGAAGGAAAAGAGAGAAAGGAGAGACAAATTTTTATTTCTAATCAATATTCTCTAATTTGATATTTTTTAACATAAAATAATTAAGATTTAATACATCATATGATTCCTAAACATTTTTAAAAAATTTAATAGATTCTTAAACTAAAAGTATTTGTAATTAGGTTCATCTTTTTATATTTTTATAATTTAGCTTCTGTAATTAGAAATTCATTTATATATAGATGATAACACAAAATAATAATCAAATCAAATATGACCTATATAATATCATTCAACAAACTAGAAATTAGAGCCAGCTACACTGACAATAATCTATTAGGCAGGCACCAAGAACATTTAGCCTCTAATTTTCTACAACTAAACCATCCACTCCCTTGTTTCCCAAGATTCTGGAAGTGTTTAATTTTGCATTAGTGAAAGAGTTACAATATTCAATTGTGAATAAAAGCCTATTTGGATACAAGTTAAAAGAGTTTTTTGAAAATTTTTCTACCGAAAATAAGAAGTATTTTTTTTTTTTTTGATAAAAAAACACTCAAATATTTTTAAATTTACATTCAAACATATTTTAAGTCATGTTTCACTCATGTCCGCCGAAATTAAAATTACAAACTGTTTAATAAAAGCCCACAACACTGACATATATAGCCCATAACATCATAGATTTTCCCTTGGATGCATTCCCCAGTTTTTATACCAAGACTTGAAGGACTTCACACCTTCCCCAACCATTTACAAGCCCAAGTGACAATGGTGGAAACATTGAGGCTTTTGAATCTTGTATATCAAAAACCAACAGAAGCTTCCATGTCCATATGAGAATTGAGCAAAGGCATTGCTCCAAGTATAGCTAAATCTACATTACAATGGTTATGATAGAGACCTCTCCCCAATGGTAGAAACTGGAATCGAGACCCCAGAGTTATAGATATTGAGATTAAAAATTACGAAATTTTATATTCACAGCCTAACAGGAATGCCTTAAAACAGAATTTGCCTCCCTTTTTTCCTGTCCACCTGCCATTTAGGCAAGGGCATATTGATTACATATGGTACGTCAAAGTTATACACCAATGGGTTACAAAACAATGATTAAAAAAATAAAAAAGAGAAAAGTTTAGGATTTGAGTATTTGACACAATTGATTCCTATGTTAGAATACAAATTTGTCAAAAGAAGTTCACAAAATCTTTTTTTTTTTTTCACTCTAATCCCTCTTATTACCGGGATTAAGTCTAACAAAAAGAGTTAGAACATATTTGTTTTATCATTGAGTTTCGTTGAAAAAAAAAACATTCTAAAACACCAAATCAAGAAATATTTTCTGTTTTTTTGTTGAACGTAATTTTGTGAATTTCCAAAAGAAATTAAACACACTTAGTCTCTCACAACATGACTGACAAATCAAAGTCCGAATTCTCACTAAAAGAAGTGTTGATATTTATTGTCAAACCATATCTAGCATAAAATTATATCATAAGAAGGAGGATACTATGAGGGGGGAAAAAATCTCCCTTATTTTTTTTTTCTCGGCATGATTTTGTTAAGTGCTGGATGTTTGATAGACGACCCAATAATATCTTGGCACAAGATAAGATAATCTGATACAACCTCTAGTATCAATGGATAAATTTCCTTATAGGAAAAGTAAGAATTTTAGATTGCATCCAAGGTAGAAGGCCGTTGCAGTTGTTAACAAACAATAAAGAGAAAACCAAACTTATGCTTAAAAGGCATTCCATTAACAATTGAAATGACCAATAGCAGCAACCGCACCCCACATAAATATGAATAAAAGCCTAGCATTTATAGATGAAAATGGAGCCGGATATAATCAGATTTGGGAACTAATCTAAGTTATCAAGTAGAAATATAAAGTACTGTATCCCACATGTTGGCTTTTAATGCAGAAGGTGGTATTGGATTTTCTTAATATGAGTAAGATCCAACTGTTATTAGCTCATCACCACACAAATCTTTTATGCTTACCAAAATAAACTCTAGGCAACCATGGCCTTTATAATGTAGGCAATTGACATATTTGACTCATTTGCAGATTTTCAACCCAAATTTAAAAGTTAAATCCGTTAATTGATTGGAACCTAAAAAATGCAGAATGATAAACATTTGCCAGATCTAAAAGCACTCATTCATGAGGGATCAAATTCTGTATCTTTCATAGCAATTGAAAAGAACGAAATTAAGTTACACGACAGTTTGCTCCAAATCTTAAAGCAAAATAAAAAAGGGTGTTTATATCTTTATCAATCAATACTGCTTGCTATAAGGGAACCTCCCTACAATAAGAAAAAAATAAGAAGGCTAGTAGCATACACCTTGTGTGAAATTTAGGTGAGTTTCACCAAATGATGTAGATCTCATCCCTTTTTAAGGGCTCTTGTTTATTATGTAGTGACATCTTCACATCTACCTGAATTTCACACAATATTAAGAAGTGTATAAGATAGTGTTAAAAAACTGTATTGCTAGCATTTCACAAAAATCAATATTGTCAATAATATACCATTACTAAAACAAACCCGCTCCAGCCATCTTAAATTGTTTCCCACTTAGTGCCTACATTACAGAATTTCTTTTCCTAAAGTAATTTTCTTTATTTTTTAGTTAATCCAAGTACTATTCTTAATATTTTTCCATCCATCTGCACTTAATTCCAGCCTTGTGCTACTTCATTTGGAAGGAGCATTCTCCAGTTTATTTTCGTTGCGCCGCTTTTTCTGCCAGACTTCAACAGAGATGTTTAGCGGCCCTTATTAGATCTACTAGCTTTTATTTCTACTTGGGTTGCTGTGTCCTTGGGTCTGCTTGTGTTGGTTAGGCTGCATTTTCCACTGTTTAGCTTTCTTACTTGTTTACAGCTGAGATCTTAAAATCTTAAGCTTTTGGAAAGTTAGTTCATGACATGGAGAATCACACCAGAAAAATTAGTCTAACATTCCAACATGTTCCACAGCCCCGTTGCCCACATTAGCTGGCTGTGCATTTCAACTACTTCAAAAGCAAAAGTTGCTATGTTGGCATCACCACTTGCATCACTTGTTTGCAGCTAAGAGCCAAGGTAGAAAGCTCTTAACAATTGATAAGAACCTAGGAAAAGCCACACTAAGCTAGGTATTGTAGTTATAGAACCCAAGGCCTTATAAACCTTACATTAGATCAGAGTTTCATGCCTTGCAATTAGATCCCAGCACTTCTATGATAAAGTGGTCAAGAGTTTGATCCTTTGCATCAGTATCTGAACAAAAATGGAACTTCAGCACAAAGTATCTCTTTAATAAAGAACTGAGTCAGTTCCTTGCAATGGGTTAACATAAAGCTCAAACTGCTCTCTGTATTCGTCTACCGAATTTGTTTGCTTTAATTCTGGTACCAATTCAAAAGTCTTCATCATCATTTCTGGCTGAAACCTGCTAACAACAGCTGTCTTAAATTCTTCCCACGATGGGTTTAGATTACAAAACCCCCACTAACAAAACCAAGAAATGGCCTTTCCCTCCAATGCGACCATCACCACATGCAATTTCTCATGCTCCAAAACCACTTTAAGTTGGAAATACCTTTTCACAGGAAGGACCCACCCATAAGCACCCTCACTAGAAAATAAAGGAAACTCAAGTCTGCGCCACTTTTCATCTCCAAGACTGACATTAACTCTATGCCCTAGAACAGAACCATCATCGACACTTGTACTGCTTCATGATTGTTACTCCTTTGTTGTTCATTGTTTTCACTCATGCCGTCTGAGAATTTATTGCAGTCAGCTACTGTGATAACCTTTCTAATGTAGCTTCAATCCCCTTTGATCAGCTTCTGTGATAACCTTTCTAATGTAGCTTCAATCCCCTTTAATCAACTTTCTTCTAACTCCCAATTCTTCTTGGCTTGTCTTGTTCTTGATTTTCCTCCTGTTTTTGATTCCATCTTTCAAACCCATCTTTGGCCCTCCAGTCTTGCAAACTATCTTCTTGATTTTATTTCATCAAACCCTCCAAGCTGCGTTCAAATATGTCCTTGCAGGCATCCATTCTTGTGCTAAGTGCTAATCATTTAGAACTCCCTCAGTGGAGAGTTTCCAGGCAACGGAACCAGTTGTAAGGAATGGGTAAAGGAAAAACAGAAAAGAAAAGAAATCTAGAACTTCTATAATTCTGCAATATCACAAAAATGACAAACAAAATGGAATGTACAATGCCCAGGACTTTGAGAGCCTGGTCTCTCCCCAAATCTGTTATAATTCTCCTCTCCCTAATTCCCTTTTCCCCCTTTTTATATCACTTCTGTTTCTAACAATCAGTACTGGGCAACTAATTACACATTAACTGGACAGGGCCTGTCACATTTGGGCTTATTCCTTATTCTTCTACTGCCTGCAGACTTAATTGGGGGTCTAACACAATCCAGTAAAGTAAGTACACGAACAAGCCATATTTAAAAGTTAGCCTCAAGGAAGTGGAAACCCCACTGTTCAATACATATAGACACTATACAGTAATTGCAACTTTTCTATAAGCAGCCCTCTGAAAATCTCAATACATGAACTTCCTTCAAACAATGATAACCTCATTACAAAAGCTTAGGAAATGTATAATTGATTCAACTATGGCAAATTATCAAGGTTTTCATTTGCATTTATAAGTTCAAAGTTGGAGGATCTATAAATCCTCTTGAAAACCAGGGTCAAGATAGTGACAAGGCAAGAAAAAAATAGCTCAAAAGGGAAAATCCAGTCCCGTTTCATAACACAGAAGACCTTTACGATTTCTGCACATATCTACCAAAAAGATTCTTTCAAACAAAAAAAAATGCAAAACAACAGGTTACCAGAGAATAAGAATTGAGAGAAGCCATGGAAACAGCTTTTCACCACAAGTGGTCCTAGAATGGAGACTCCCCTTATAATCTGAGCATTTTCCTCCAAACAGAGACCACAACGATCAACATATAATGTACAATGCTATATAACTTAGTCCTCCAACTACTCGGTCCTTAACTAACCTTTACATCTAAACCAATTTGCATAACCCAAGGAGGACCCAGAAGACACAGTGAAGATTCCTACTGTAAATCCAACCCAGAAGACACAGTGAAGATTCCTACTGTAAATCCAACTGACCGATGAGCATGTAAGAAACTCTACACTAATGTATTAGAAATGCATCACAAAACTGTAGGAGATAAAGCAATTTTAGGTTCATAAATATGAGACATTTCATTATTATAAATGATTGAGCCTTTGTTCAATCAAAGAGACATGAGTTTAGAGGAATGTTTGGACTTCCAAAGGAGATTTTCAAGAGTCTCTATTTTAACGGGAAGAGAGATAAATGGAAGTTGAACATGGAAGAAAACTCACCATAAGTTGACACGACTCCAATGTTACCATATGAATCATGTGAAAATAAAACTCCCCACCTTCAAGAAGTTGACAAACAAATGCTGATGAAGCTAAACAACTCTGGAAAAGAGATTCATTTAAAACTATTTTCATTAAGGTAAGTGGTTAACTCTAAATTCGAGCTTTGGAAACAGACTTTGAAATCAAAGGAGTTTTGCTTAGTAGTTAGGTAGGAGAAAGAATTTATGCATTGCATATTTAGAAAGAAACAAGAAAATGAATTAGAGGTAAAATGGAAAAAGATCACAAGAAGGGCTTCTGAGTTCAAATATCTAGGATCAATATTATAAACTAATGAGGAAATTAACGAGGATTTCACACATAGGATACTAGCTGGATGGTTAAAATGGAGAAAATCATTTGAGGTTGTTTTGATCATAAAGTATCCTACCAAACTTGAAGGAAAAGTTTGCCTTACTGCTAGACACCTAACTATACTCTATGGTAGTGAATGTTGAGCTTTAAAGAGAAAAGAAAAAATGAGTAACTAAAGTGAGAATGTTAAAATGGATGTGTACTCTCACAAGAAAGACACAAAATGATTGATATGAAAAGATATATTGGTGTGACACCAATTGAGTAAAAAAATGACAGAAAATTAGTTAAGGTGGTTTGACACATCACTGGGCTTAATAATTAATAAGAGATGAATAGGGTGTTAAGGGGAGTTTTTGAAAAAGAAAAATTGTGACAGCTGGTCTTTGGAGCTAGGGAAGGGATAATCCCTTGGATAGCAGTCTTCCTCTGTAGTCTGTACTTGTAATCATTATTCATTAAGCATTCTAAGAGAATATTAATTCTCTTAATTTTCTGTATTTCTATATTTTGTATTTTCTGTTTACTGGCATCCGTAATCTCTGTAAGTCAGTTATAGCGTCACCAGGACAGTTATAACTGACAGGACTGCCATCATATCTAGCTACAGCTTCTATTGCATAAATAGCAGTTGTGTACAGAAGCTTGGCACCTTTTTCTATTCTCAGAACTCAGTTATTTTATCAAGGGCGTATTTTTCATGGTGGTGGTGGCCATTTTGGTTGTGGAAGATGGTGAGGTGGACATTCCTCTCTTCAATGTCAAGTTTTCTCTAAATTTGTGCTATCATCAGTTTGACTCAGCTTATATTGCTACTACCACTTCCAAAACCTAATCGGTGTCAGTACAATGTGCCATATAAATGAGTCTGTTTGTTTAAACTTATTTCTTAAAAAAGCACTGTTTTTAATAAAATAAGTTTTTTTTTTATACTTTTTTGATGTGTTTGTCTAAACTTATTTTTTTAAATAAATAGTTTCAGCTTTTTTAAGAAGCAATTCCTATATGTTTCATAAAGAACTGGATTTTTTAAAAAGTACTTGTTTAGAAACACTTCTTTTTAAATTCAAACAATCGAACCCAATATCATGTGGCTTAGTAGAATGAATCACTCCTCAACTCCACACTTATAGTCCCAGGCTCCTCAGCTTGTTCATGAATTAGCTTATTCTCATCCTCATGCACCTTCTCAATTTCAGTCTCAACCAATTATAACAAGTGGCACACCAGCCACCAATCTTATACAGCAAACCTAATATCCTAATTCTAGTGCATCTTAACTCTCCTATATCATACCTCCTTGCCATTGAAATTTTGGAATGATGTGTTTGTCACAACAGTACCTACCTTATCAATGAAATTTACCATTCCTTACCAGTTGTTGTTCAAACAAATACCAGATTATACTTTTCTATGGGCCTTTGGCTACTCATGTTATCCGCACACAAACTTGATTTTCTTTCACAAGGGAGTCTTTTTCTTGGATATTCAACAGCACACAATGGATATAAGTGTCATATCTCTGATGGCAAGTTAATCATCTCCAAGGATATTATTTTTAATGAAACACGCTTTCCATACTCTACCTTATTTTCCTCCAACCCATACTTAGCATCACCCACTCAACTAACTTCAAACATACCCCTAGCAGTCCCACATGTTGTTCCTCTATCAACCTATCCTTCCCTTAATATTTCCTATACTTCATGTTCCACTACCAACTCACCTGCTCCACCTTCTAGTGCCAATCAACCTGCAAGCCAGTTATCCACTAATATTCACCCCATACAAATCAGGTCCAAGTCTAGTATTATCATGCCTCCAACTCTTCTCACTCATGTCAAATCAGTGCAGTCAAGCAGGCCCTTCAAGACTCTAATTGGCTTGCTGCTATGCAAGCTTAATTTGCTCTTCTTCAACAAAATAACACCTGGACTCTTGTTTCTCTTCCACCTGGTAGGACTCCCAATGTTGCAAATGGGTCCCTCAATAAATATAAGGCATGATTGGTTGCTAAAGGATTCAACCAACATTATGGTTTTGATTTTATTGAGACGTTTTATCTTGTCATCAAGCATGTTACTATACAGATTATACTCACCCTAGCCATAACTCTTGGCTGGTCTTTGCAACAATCAGATATCAACAATGCCTTTCTCTGTGGTCTTTTAGAGGGAGAGGTTTACATGATGTAGCCCCCTGGTTTTTGAGGCTCCTAACAAAGCTATTTGTCAACTCAACAAAGCTATTTATGGCCTTAAACAGGCTCCACAAGCCTGCTTTGAAAGACTAAAGAATACCCTTCTACATCTTGGTTTCACTGCTAGACAACTCTCCAAAGAAGTTTCTGATTTTCTTCAAGATCCTTCAACACTATGGTTGGTGCACTGCAGTACATCAATATCACCAGACCTGGACTTAGCTTCGCTGTTTATAAGGTTTAACAATTCATGTCATGTTCCCTGAAGAGTCATTAGGTTACTATTAAACAAATTCTTCGTTACTTGAAGGAAACTATTACCTTTAGCTCTGCATGCTTTCTGTGACACCAATTAGCGTATTGGACGTCTGATCCAAATGACAGAGGTTCTACTTTAGGTGTTGTTGTCTACCTTGGCCCTAACACTATTTCCTGGCAGTCCCGCAAACAAACAGTTATTGCTCAAAGCATTGCTGAAGTTGCTCAAAGCATTGCTGAAGTTGAATACCATAGTCTGTGTTACTTCCTTTGGGTATCAACCATCCTTCATGAGTTGGTTGGCCTTTCCTATCTCTCAAGCCTATCTCTGTCATTTTTTGTGACAATCAACGTACAGTGTGTCTCAAAATCCTTGCTACAAGCCAAAACTAAACATGGAAATTGATCTTTTCTTCATGAATGAAAAGGTTAATTCCAAGCAGCTGCCCGTAGTTCATGCTCCTGCTCAAGATCAATGGGTAGATGTTCTCACCAAGCCCCTGCCCTCTGTATTTTCTGTATTTCTATATTTTTTATTTTCTGTTTACTGACATCTGTAATCTCTGTAAGTTATAACTGTCACCAGGACTGGTGACAGTTTATAACTGACACAACTATCATCATATCTAGCTGTAGCTTCTCTTGTATAAATTATTGTTGTGTACAGAAGCTCAGCGCCTTTTTTGTATTTACAGATTCTCAGTAATAGAATGAGATTGTTCATTTCTCACTATATTTCTAAGAAGCATTAATTCTATAGAAGAGGCTTTCCTTTTCCAGAATTGATTCTGTTTACTTCTATTACTATTATCTGAATCCTAATTCTGGGAAGTCAATAGTTCCATGAAACAGAAGTAGATTTGGGATAAGATTTCGTATTATGCTTCTAATTGGTATATAAAGCACATGGCCATTATAATTTATAGGTTTCCCTAACAAATATGTTGAGGGTTTATGCAGCTTTGTTAATTTTTTATTTTCATTTTCCGTGTTCAGTGTTTTTTATATGTTAAGGGATATTTCCTTATCCCCCAAACTCTGTAATTTTCTATCTCAATGATTGTTTTATCAAAAAAAAAAAAATCAAATATTGAGAAAATAAGCATACAAAACCAAATGAAGCTCCTCGTAAGCTAAGCTAATATATATGTTTCTATTAACTTTCTGGCTAGTATGATAGTTCAGCACATCAACGATTTCAAGATTTGAAAATGCAAAAATACTTACTATACTATCCTACATCCTACTGCATTCAAAAAATCATTGTTAGGCCTTTTTGGAGAATGTTAGGTATATCCTACTACATGCTGAACCAAATTCATATGGACAGAAGTAAAGAAGCCAAACTATTCAGGCAATGAGTATGTTGCACTTTGTTGGGTGGAGCTTAACTATAGCATTTTTTGGGACATCTCTTCAAATAAGCAGCTGCTTTGGCATAAACTTAAGACTTTTGCTTCCATATGCCTTTTCCTCAAATATATACTGCCAGATTGTGTAGATTTACTACATTGATGTCTATTTGATAGGACACAGAAAAATTAAGAAAGAAAACCACTTTTATCCTATTACTTAGTTGACAAAACAGCTAGAAAAAAACCATAATCAGAGCCTCTGGCACCTCAATTAAAAAGCTTTCCTTCTCTAAAAAAATTACCTCACACCACTCACTCTCCCCCAGATATCCCACAATGTTCCCCTCTAACAAACTCAACAATTAAACTTAGCATCCTAACCAACTTCCTTTCCTCTCTCCTATTTCTTCCTCCAGGAATAAACCTTCCAGATATTTGGTTTGGCTGAATCTTGATCCAGCAATTGATCCTTTTCTGGTTAAGTCCACCAGATAAGTGATTTTATCTTTCCTTTTTTTTTTTTAATCTTAAATCCTCCTTTCCGTAAGTATTCTTCTTCTTAGTTAAATGAGTCTCTCTAACAAAATAAATAACTGGAATATCAAGATTATACAGCTACTCCATAAAGATCACAAAAGAACAGACGACAACATATAACATTCAAAATTTAATATTTCAGAATAAAATATTAAAGCGATTTCAGCCACCCAGTATTTAAGTACAGGCAACAGAGCTTCAGTAAAGCCTAATCAATAATCTCTGTACACCACCCACTGGATTTTTCAAATTCCCAAATCTAAACAGCACTAGGGGATCTATTCTTTCCTAAGTCTCCCCATAAAATATGTATAGTTTCAACTAAATAAACAGCTCATCAAAGACAGCTGAAGGGAAAAAAAAAAGAAAAAGAAAAAAGAGGAGCATCATGCATGTAATGTCTTGGCAAAAAAGCATGCAAGACGACCAACCTAGTTAAAGCCAGTTCCCATTTCCTTTCGCTTTAGTTCTAAAGCAATACGTTCATTTTCAAGCTTCATTCTTTCATTCTCCAGCTTTAACTTTTCCAACTCCCGGTCTTTTTTCTTACTAAACTTCTGCCACTTGAATCTTTGTTTCTCTAGCTCCAACATCTCAACCTGAATTTGTAGTTTCTGCTCCTCTAACTGAAGTGAACGAGATTCAACCCATTGCTTCTGTAACCAAGCTGCTCTCATATTTTCAGGTAAAGCTTGATTCACATCAGATTGGACCATCGGAGGATACGAACTTTTGTTGTGCTCTTGACTGTTTAAAGCACTCCCAAAAGTAGCAGCATCTTCTTGCCCATGCCCTACTCTTAATCTTTTCAAAGATCCCCCTGATGCCCCATAGAGTCCTCTACTATCTGCATGAGAAACATAATTCTCTTCAAAGTCATCACGGTCATCAGTTTCCACATCTGGATCATCTTCATCATGATCATCATGATAGGACCTTCTGATATCATCATTATCATGATCATCTCTATTTCGGAGAGCCAGCTGCAGCGACCGTTGCAATGCAGGATCATGGGGTAAATGCAATCTATTACCATTATGGTAAGAACACATCTCCTCATAGAACAGGTGTCTTGAGCTCAGTATTTTTCGAACATCATCCTTTTCTTTCTCAGAAAGATAATCTATCACATCCAACAGAGCAGGATTTTCAACAACCTGACAAGAAGTTCCCCTCCCAAGCATATCATTAAGCTTTTTGTACCTTTTATTAAGATCATTGAACTTATCCTCACACTGCTGAGGTGAAACATGATAACCTCTTTCAGCCATGACCTTAGAAACAGATTTCCACTTCCCCTTTTTCTGTAGGACTGTAAATTTTCTCCTTCCACCACCACCTTCAGAAGTTAGATCCTCGCCTATGTATGAAACAGCTGTTATCAAAAGCCTCACCATCTTATCAGTCCACTTCACCCGCTGCCAAGGCGACCCCTTCTTCCCTCTACCCGCTTCATGATGACCATCACCACCTTCCTCAGCAAAACTTGGTTCATCTTCATCACTTGGTGAGTTTTTGCTTCTATCTCCCTGACTAAACTCGGTCATTGACATTGTCTGATCACAGTTCTGCAAGGTTCCCATCGTAAGGGGAAAACCATCATGAACTGAGGAATGCACCCCAGACCCTTGGCAAGGATGTGTTTGATGCTGATTCATGGAATGAGGATGCTGAGCTTGCCGATGAACCCGCATTGATCCAGGCAAATCAAAACCCCCAAAAGAACTACCACCGCCTTGAATCATACCTCCCTGTGACAAATTCCCTTCCATTGATTCACACAAACAACAAAAACAGATCAAGCCAGTGAACCCATCCCACCTCCAATCCTAGTTCGCACACACTCCAAGTGCTTTTCACAAAACACACATCAAATCACACAAACCATGTCCATTCAATTTTCCAAGTTTCAACACCGTTTTCAAACACACCTATCTCTTTCTCTAGATCCTCGAGCTAAAAGGGCACCCAAATCAAACTAAAACCCTTACCCAATAATCATTTCATACACCAGCACTCCCAACCCACATACAAAAATCTCACAACACAATAGAGGGACCCACCAACAAAACAAAAACCAAATGTTCAATAAAGATTCAAAAGAAAAGCCAAAACCCCTTTAGAGGCTCACCAGTGAGGAAACTCAGGAACTTCTCTGATGAAAATCTGCAGAAAACCTGACAACCCAGAAGCCAAGATTGGACCTTTTCCTCGAAATCAAGCCGCGAATCCCGAAACATAGACCAACAGAAAACAGCACATCCTCACTAACCGAGGAGTGAAAAAAGCACCACAACGAAACAAGGGGGAAAGACGAAGAAAAAGAGCGAAGCACAAAAGACAAGGGCTGGTTTGTGTTATGAGCAAGTTTCCTTGTGACCACGCTATATATACACGCTTTAATACTAAAAGGACAACAGCGGAAGAACCATGATGGTTCAATGTATGAGAAAAAGGTGTGGACCAACTCAACTATTTTATTGTTTCTTCCACAGTGAAGAAAGAATCATTTAATAATAAAAATCGAATCTTTCCTTGTAAATGATCTAGAATTCAAACCTAGTGTGCTTATGCTGATTATCTCATAATCCGAACCTGCTAACATGAATTATAGCGATTTCTCTCTCTTTAATTAAGTTGACTAAGAATTCCAATTTTAGTTTTAGTAGTGAAAGAAGTATGTTAAAAGAAAAAAATACTTATTTTTATGTATGTTTATCCGAATATTTCGTACTAATATCATTAAAAACAAAAGTCATGTCCACTAATAAAAATGAAGCATCCTTCAAAAAAAATAAAAATGAAGCATATCTTGAATGACTATTTCAACTTTTATTTTTATGATTTTTATTTTTTGCTAAGTAAAATTTTTAAGAAAAAATATATTATTTAAAGAATTTTATTTTTACACCTAGAGCTTAATTTTTTATATATTGGTATAAAGATTTTTATCCTATGAAACAACTAAAATGTATTTTAAATATAACATTTAAAATAATTATTATACTTGTTAATAAATTTACTATACACCACTAAAATACTAGCACATTAACATAAGGTCATTTTCTCATTTCCATGCATATTTAAAATATATATGTTTTTATATTAACTTATTTATATTCGGATAAATATAATTAGTTTTTTTTACATTATTTTTTAACATTTGGATAAACATAATTAGTTTTTAAGTAGAGAAAAAAATAATACAACAAATCTTCAACTAATTAGGCTATTCAAGTATTTCCTAATAAAAAAATATTAATAAATAAATTATATTTCATTGAAATCAAATGACAAATAGTCAAAGTAAATATTGGTCAATGAATAAAATTAGGCCTTTTGCTTAATACACCTCCCTTTATTTATAATACACATCCATTACTCTCCCTATTTTTCTTCTAAAATATCTTTCAATTTTATTTACATTCCTTATTTTCTTGACATCACAAACTCTGTCTTCAAAAGTAGGGATGGTATAGGGCAGACGGGTATGAGTTTTTTTTATCCCCATCCTCGTCTTCATTCCCATATCCTATATTCATCCTCATCCTCATATTAGATGGGTATGAAATTTTTGTTCTCATTCCCTTATTCATTGGATATTGAGTATACCCATACTTGCTCGTATCCATCAAAAAAAATAATTAATATTATTTTTTACAAAAAAAAATATAAAAGTATGAATTTTAACATGAAATAGAAATTACAAAATTACATTAATTAAGTTTTATTTGATATAAATTAAATATAGAATAAGAATTACATAAATGTTAAATAATTTCTAAAAAAATAAATTAAGTTTCTAAAAATTTCAAGCAGATACGAGTATGTGTATGATGCAGGTATGTATATACCCATCCTCGAACTCGAACTCGATTTAATTAATTAGGTATTGCTCATCCCCGATCAAATTATTTACTATATGTCAAAGTTGGGACAAGTTTGGACATTATCCTCGAGTACGGATTTATTTGACATCCTTATTAAAAAGTATGAAAAAGCATAATTCTAGAAGGTAGTTTTTGAAACAGTACTTTTCAAAAATATGTTCATACTTTCATAAAATACTTTCCGAAATAATAAATTTAATATTTTAAAAAAAATACTTTTCAAAAGTTTAAAACAATATACTTTTAGGGAATCTTTTTCAAAACATTAAATTTATTATTCATAAAGTAGCTTCTAGAAGTGCAATTTTTAAAAAGTACTTTTCAAAAGTTTGAATAAAAAAAATTCACTCTATAATCAATGAAATCATACCTTGTGAACGAAAATCTTTAGATAAAAAAATTCACCAAGTTACTTCTTGTTTACTTGACTAATTATCTATAGTGTATAAGTCATACCTTATATTTAATGTAGAGAACAATAAAGATAAAGTGAGAAATTAGAATTTACATAATGATAAAGTTAAAAGTGGAAAATTGGATTTGAAAAAATACAAAGATAAGGTGTAACTCTTTTGATTGTTGGAGAAAGAAATCAAAAATTAAAAGACAAGAAAGAAAAACAAATAAAGAAAAAGAAGAAAAAGGAGGAGGATGAAGGAAATGGGTGAATGATAAAAATAACTTAAAAGAGTTTTTTTTTAAAAAAAGGAAATTAATTAAAAGCATATTTTGAAGAAAAAAAATGAGAGTAATGAGGTGCATTTATAAAATAAATAAATAAAGGGTATGTTGGTTGTAATAGTGGTGGCGATGGTTGTGGTAACAGCGATGGTATTGGCAACAATGGTGAGAAAGTGAGTGTGAGTAAGAAAGTTTGGAAGATTAATTTGATAAATGAGAAACTACGATAAAATTTAATAAGTGTTTTAATCACAACCTTTCAATATATATAAGAAGGGATCTACTTATTTAAAAAATAAGTCTAACTAAACTTACTCTACTTAATAATTCATGTTCTACATTATATATTAACGATTCAACCATATCAACCCAATTGTTGTATTTGGTGATATTATACTCATAATCATGCATATCAAATTTTAAATTATTTGGATTTTCTTATATATGTTATCTAATAATGGATATTTATATTTATTTTGAATATCATGTTAAAATAAAGTGATAATTACTCTTTCACATGACAATCATTATCATTGTAATCACCATCACTATCACCACCATCATTACTACTCTACTTGTTGTCGCAACCACGTGGCATGATGACAATAGTAGTGGTGGAAGCAATCGACAACCACCATCACCACCACCATTGTAATACTTTCATTGTCACTTCAAGCATTATCCTCCCCCTACCACCACTGTTATCATCATCTCCACTACCAATCATTGTCACTGCTTTCATCATCATCACAATCACAATCACCATTATTATCATCGCTCTAACACTTACTACAACCACCATCCACCGTTTCCACCATGTGGCAACAAAGATGGCAGTGGTAGCAGTTGTGGTGATAATGAGATGGTGACCGTGATGATATGCCATTGTTATATGAAAATGGTAATTAATTAAAAAATAATAATTGAAAGTTCAATTCAATTTGCTAATTTTATTTTAAAGGTTATTACTTAAGTTTCTCACATCTCATAATATGAAACTCCTCTCACTAGATACAATCCTTATATGTGTGTGCGCATGCGTTTGAAATTTGACTACTACATATCAATGTATAACCAACAATTATCAATAAAATTTTTGCTAGGTGCCTAAAAGTTACTCTAACATTGGGAAGAAAACCTTAAACATAATAGATTATAAACTTAAGTCTAAAATAGTTATTTTTTTCTAAATAATGTGATAAGAAAATTTTGTTTTAGACTAGACATAATAAATTATTAATATACTTTAAAATATTTAACTAAATTTATTAATTTAGGTTAGAATTAAAATTCAAATCTTTAATGTTCTTTTTCTTTTTCTTTTCAATTTTGGGCGGACAAGTCAAAATTTTTAGCCCATAATCATCGAGTGGACCAACGATAAGGTAAGAGTTGTTAATTTGGGTTACTATTATCACTAAGTGGGCCGACCCACTTTTGCCACTCTTGTAATATACATGTATTTATTTTATTTAATTATTTTGAGGAAAAAGAGAAGTGGGTTAGAAGAGAAGGAAAATGGGTTGGGTTGACCCAGCCCAATAGATTAATTTTAAGAAATGAATCAGGTAGTGTTAACCCTATCTGCCTCATTTGTATCTGAAGGGTTAGGGAAAAAAAGAGAGGAGAAACAAAGAGCTCTAAGTAAGAGTACTCAGGAACGATCTTAGATCACACCAAGACCATTCGTCTTCTGCTCATCCAGGTAAGGGGGGAGTGAGAAACCTTGCTTTGGGTGTGGGAATATCTGTTGGGTAGTGGGATTGGCCCCCAATCCTGTGTTTGTTGTATTTTTTGTATGCTTATGTATGAGGGATTTTCCCCAATTGTATATGTTTTACCTATTGTTTTCTTATATGTAATTAATTGTATGAATTGAGATCTCTATGGGTTCCTATGGGAAATCCTAAGGGAATGCATTGATAATTGTAAGAGGCAAATTTTAAATGTTTTCTGTTTTACCTTCTGAGTTTTCTGTTGTGTTTCTTGATATTTGCCGAGTGTAAATCTGTGTCTAATTTTGAAAATAAACAAGTTTTGATATGAATTAGAGTGCTCTGTGGGTTCCTGTGGGAACCCTCTGATTGTTCTGTTGTATTCCTTGTTGTATGAGATGTATGAATATATGTTTACTTTCACAAATAGATGAGTTCTGATATGAATAAAAGTGCTCTGTGAAAATTGTGAATATGATGTGATAATGCGAATGTGATGATGAAATGTAATGAGGAGATGTGATGATGAGATGTGTTGAGACATGATAATGTGATATGGGAATGAGACATGAAAATGTGATATGAGAAAAGCATGGAGTCTTGATTGACATGCATCATATGCATAAATGTTTTTAAGGGTATGATATGGAATACACCGCCAGAGAAGGCCCCCTAGTGTAAAAGCTTTGGGGATTAGTCCTTGGGGATAACTCGGTTTGGAAGTCCCAGTCTTGCCCATTGTGTGCATGGGATGTATCTTGCGCGGCTTAGCTATCCCGACGAGACTCTGGTAGTATGTCCTTCTAGTGAGAGTGCGTAGAGGGTGTGACCCGGCATGTACTCCTAGACAACTCTTCGTGTATTGCTAGCGACAATATGCCATGTGATGTTTTACTGGCGCCACATGCATGATAATATGTAGTCCGTGTCCATACTTATGCATTTTTAATGTTATATGATAAAGTGATGGTTTATGTCTTGGATGAGTGTGATGTTATTATTAATTTATCTATGTTATACCTGTTTTATTTGCGTTTGGCTATCCGACGTATATTTCTACACTGTGTGTGACACCCTTACTACCCCAACACATACATCATAATAATGTAATTAAATTAAGAAAAATAAACTTTAAAATTTGGTAAAAGGGTTCACATAAACTTCAAAAATCGTTCTTTAATAACCTTGAATATTAAAGATTTAGAAAATGAAACACAAAAGTTTACAAATTATTTTCAAAATGATATTTACAATTCCAAATCCATATAAAAATTCTTTCCTAAAAGTCCTCTGCCCCGATGTCACAATATCAGAGCATAACCCTTTCCCTTTAGAACTCAACACTATGAGTGCCTTCATCTTCACCTAAAAGAAAACCACATAAAAACAGGACGGTGAGAGATAGATAACATCATATATGAACATAGAGCTACCCAATTCCCACCCCACACCGTGCACCAAAATATCATCATTAAATATAAACAACAAATACATCTCATATAATTACCAAACATCATTTTTTTTTCAATCATACAAGCTTTCATACACATGCTCACTATATGCTCATACACATCTCCTCTCCTAAGAGTCTCAACTTGGCACTCCTCACAATGGGCGTACCTCGTCAATTCCCTTAGTTGTTGCCAATGCGGGCATACCGTTCTCACACCCTCCCAGGGCCGGTATGTTGCACGGTTAAACACCCAGCGGCCCGTGCAAAGGCAATCCACCCACCGTTAAACCCTCTGTGGCCAGTGAGCTGCGCAGTTAAACACCCAACGGCCCACGCATGGAATGCCTCCCGTCATGGTCCCCCCTGTCTCAACCCCTCTCTGGGCCCAGGGTCCAATGCAATATAGCCACGTCTGGCTTCTCAAGCACCACATGCAACTCATAAGTCTCATGCAACTCATGCATCCCACGTAACTCATAATTAATGCATCTCCATTATATAACATCATCACATGTCAATAACAATCCATGCAATATCATCCTCACATGCTAGGTACCTATCATTAAGTTATCAACATCATAGATCACAAATTTCACATAATTCTTCACACACATCACAATATCTATGACATTCAGTTAATAATTTAACCATAACTCGAGATATACATATCCTTTCTAAGTGATCCCAACTCCATTAGAATCCTAACATCAATATCTACAACTTTCATGAAGAACACAAATCCTAATAAAGTCGTTTAGGTTACCATTCAGGGCTCACAAAAATTGATGTTGTGGTTCGCACACAGATTGGAAGGCTCAAATTGAAACTCACATAACTTGATCAAATATTAATATTTTTACACTATTCTTGTGTCTAAATGGTAGCCCCAGATGTCTAGTTTCTAACAAAACAAACGGCACTCGATTTGGATAACTACACAGAAAGATATCGCAAAATTACAAACGTATGTCGGGGTCCCGACGCCCGACGCCCAAAACTGGCGCTGAGCGCCCAAATCTCTGCCCAGACTCCCCTCTGTGCAATTAAACCTGCGTTTTACGAGTTCCAACAAGGTTTTTACCAATTTTCACTACTTCTACACCCCGTTGGTTCAGTTTAACTCCATTTATATTCTTCATACGTTCCAAATCAATCCATACACATCTCAAGCCTCAAAAATTGGTTTCCATTAGTTTTACAAAAAAAAATCTAAACTCTTCTTAACACATAAAATTCAAGTCATCAAATTTAAGGATAAAGAATTAACAAGAAAGCCCCAATGGAATTCAAAGACAATTCAAGAAATAAGTTCTTCCAAATGAATTAAGAATTTAGAACATCGATTGCACAGATAATCGTTCAGAATTTTAAATAGAGTTCCTAGAGGGACTTAGGGATTGCCCTCACTACCCGAACACCCCTATATTCACATATGAAGAAACCCATCCCCCCGTACCTTAAGGATGATGAACGAAGGCCAACAGAAGAACGACGGAGCAATCTGAACACTTTACGCCTTCCTTCAAGAATTTTCTCCTCTTTTTTTCCCTAACCCTTCAGAACGCAAATGAGGCAGATAGGGTTAACACCACCTGACTCTTTTCTTAAAATTAATCCATTGGACTGGGTCAACCCAACCCATTTTCCTTCTCTTCTAACCCACTTCTAATTTTCCTCAAAATAATTAAATAAAATAAATACATGTATATTATAAAATATTTTTTCTCTATAATAATAATATATTTCTGACCCTAAATATAATAATATAATTTCAATAATAAAATATCATATAAAATCAACCTTCTCTTAAAACATATAAATATTTATTTAAAAATGCTAATAAAAATACTTATTTAATACGTACAAAATAATTGTCCAAAATAATAATTATTTAAAACGTACAAAATAATATTCCTCTATAATTATTAAAATAATTATGACCAAATACCATATAATAATAATAATAATAATAATAATAATAATAACCTTTTTGAAAATTGGGGTGTTACACTGTGAGCCAAAGTGAGATGTTTCTCACTCCCTTTTCTCGTGTTATTTTGCTTTAACTATTATACAGGTGATCATCAGCGTGAGACTGAGGATGTTGGTGATGAAGCTTAGGCTTCTATGTTGGGTTTTGCTATGATAGGACATGTGACATCGGGACATAGATAGAATTAGTTTAAGATGTTCTTATTAAATTATTTTGGAAAATTTAGTTTTATTTCTTTGTAATTTTACCGGCATGTTATTTGGATAAAGTTTATGAATGTGAACTATTTACCCTTATGTGGTTAGAAATTTGGTTTTTTTAATGATGAAAAATTTTATTTTTTTTATAATTACTGTATATATATGTTGGGGTAGAGGGTGTCACACTTCACATATTTGAATTTAAAAAGATAATTAACAATTATTATATTATCAAATCACTTAGAATATTTTATTCTCTAATTAATTAATTAGAAAATATTTATTAATATTTTTTTAGAAAAGTGAGATGTTACATTGATATTTGATGATGTTGTTTAAGTGGTGAAGTTGGGGTTTTAAGGGGGAGAAAAACTTAAGACCTAATGATGTTGAGTTTGTGATAGATTCTTCTTGTATGTTGAATTTGATGGTAGGTAATTATTACTTGGTTGTTTATGTTGTTTTAATGATTAGTTGTAAGTTGTGAAATGAATTAATAGGTTGTTTTAAGTTGAAAGTGGTTTCTATGTTAATTTTATTTAGAGTAAATTACACTCTTATCTCTTGAGAAATACAAATATTACACTACCTTTCCCTCTTATGTTAAAAATTGGAGTTCCCTCCCTTGACAAATTCTAATATGTACTTTATTCATTTTTTAAATTTTTCGTTAAAGTTCCATTAACTTCCAATACAAAAAAAAATTATCACCAAAACACCTTCTATACTAACATCCCCTAAAAGATGTAAATATTACACCACCTTCACTTTTTATAAACATTTTTTCCCTTATGCTATAGTTTAACAATATATCTCTTAATTTACATATTTAATTGTTATTTAAAAAATTATTATAAATTTTACCAAAATTAACCATATATATCTTAAAAAAAATATTTTCATTATTATCTTTACAAAATATTTTTAAAGTTACATTTCAAAATAATAAAATAATATATATATATATATATATATATAATGTATAATAAAATCAAATACAAGTGTTATAATATTATTTAATTAATATAGTTAATGTAATATTTTTATGAAAATTTAAATAAAATAATATTTTTATCATATAGTACTAATTATATATATATATATATATATATATATATATATATATATATGTTTAACTAATATATTATTTAATTGATGTTACTAATAAAACATGTAAATAATATATAAATAAATTAGTGTTTTATGATAAAATATTATTTATTATATTTTATTAATGTAATGCTAAAATATGTACATTAAATATATATTAAATAAATATACTTATTTTAGAAATATGTTATTAAATAAAATATAATTATTATAAAATTTAATAATATGTGTGTATAAAAATATAATATAATATAATATATAATTTAATTTATATTTTTTATTTAATTTATTATTTTAATAAACTAATTTAAATTTAATTAAATATTTTATGATTTTTTTAATTCAACAAATGAATGATAATGAACATAAAAATATTTTAAAATATATTTTAATTAAAATTATAGTTTTTTATGAATAATTAAATGAAATGTATAATTTTTTTATTATAAATAATTAAATTAAAAGTAATTTTTTGAAGTCTTATAAATAATTATATGTCTCAAATGAGAAGAATGTAATTTACATTAACGACATTAAGTTAAATGGACTAAATTGTATATTATTATTTCTCAAGGGAGGAAATCGTAATTTACTCTTTATTTCATGTTGTACTATAATGAAAATTGTTTTAAGATTCGAGAAACAAGTTAATTAAAAGTTGGTTTTTGATTGTTTTTAGACTTTCTCTTCATATGTTGTCTTTTTTGCAAAATTGCCCTTGTTTTTTTTCATATGTTGTACTATGTTGATCAAATTTGGCATAGGAGCAGGCTAAGAGGCGAATGGGTAAGCATAGTTGATTGGCCATGCTAGAAATGACACATTGTGAAGTTATTCTAATACAACCTTATATAGAGATGCTTGGTTGACACTTAAGATTTATGCTTTCAGTACTAATATTTATAGTTGTATATGTATGTGTACATGGATTACTATAACCCCACAAGGGATGTTTATGTTTTTAGTTAACTGACAAAAATTGCTTTTATGTTTTCCTACACCTATACATATATTTGTGGCATGAATATTCAAGTACTGCTTGCATGCTATTCTTTGGTTAGATAATGTCTATATTTTCCACCATGTTTTAGCTAAGTTGTATTTAATGTAGTGACATGTCGGATCATTACAAATGAATTTTGTTAATTATAAAGTGTATCCATTGAAAATGCTTGACCCTCAACATAACAGTATTATTCATATTGTCTCTAGACCACTATGTTCCTAGAAACAGTTTTTATAGTTGCAATGAATGGTCTACTTCATTCTTGTATGTGTGTGTATAGGGAGGGGTCAAATGACATGTAACTTTTACCAACTATTACACTGCTCAATAACTTTAAGTTTGATATGAATTTTGTATATCCAACCGTTGAATTATAACTTTATATCACCTTGTATGTTTGTGTCAAATTTTGTTAAATTTGAATAACAATTTGAAGGTAGCCAAAGTGTTTATATTTTAGTATATATATATAGACAAATGACATTGGTGTAACTTTTACCAATTATTATATTGCTTAATAACTTTATGTTTGATGTAAATTTTGTAGATCTAACTGTTGAATTATAACTTCATATTAGCTTGTATGTTCATGTCAAATTTTTTAAAATTTGAACAACAATTTAAAGGTAATCAAAGTGTTTGTATTTTAGTATATTTTAAAATTTATATATTACATCAATTTTGATTCATATGAATGAGGTATCAAATCATCTTGAATTAACATAAATTTTTGTATATATAATCTAGGAGTAAGGAACTTTCAATCTAATGATAAGTTTTGATAAATAATCATTTTATTGAATGTTATTGAGTGGTATAATAATTGATAAAAGTTACACTGGTGTGATTTGATCTCTCTCCTATATATATATATATATATATATATATATATATATATATATATATATATATATATATCAAGCGTACCGACATGTTGAGTCGTTACAAATGGATTTTGTTGATTATAAAGTGTACCCATTGAAAATGCTTGGCCCCCAAATGTAACAGTATTATTCATATTGTCTCTAGAACATTTTATTCCTAGGAATAAAAAAGTTATAGTCATAATGAAAGGTCCACTTTCATTCTTGTATATGTATTATGTACATATATATGTGTGTGTGTATGTGTGAGTGTGTGTGTGTGTGTGTCACTACAAAAAAATCAAATTTTAGCGACCACCAAAATCGGTCGCTATTTAGGTTATTTCAGTCGTTGTTACGATCAGCGACCGAAATAGCGACCGAAAAAATCCGTCGCTAAAACCCTAGTCGCTGTTGATAATAGCGACCGAAATTTTTTCCGTCACAAAGTAGCGACCGAAATAATCCGTCGCTATACATTCATAATCCGTCGCTAAGATATTGGTCTCCTAACTTCTCGAGACCAATTTTGCGACCGAATGTTTTGGTTGCAATTTCCGTCGCTAAATTTTTTTATTTATTTTAAAAAAGATTTTTAAAATCGATCGCTAAATCAGTAGCAAAAAATGTGAAATAGCTACGAATAAATTTGGTCGCTATTTCGATCGCTAAAAACTTGAATCAATTCGGTCGCTATTTCGATTGCTAAAAACTTGAATTAGCTACTAATTATTTTGGTCGCTATTTCAATCGCTAAAAACTTGAATTAGCTACGAATTATTTCGGTCGCTAAAAACTTGAATTAGCTACGAATTCTTTTGGTCGCTAAACACTTGAAATAGCAACAATTCATCTTGGTCACTATTTCGGTCACTAATGCTAACCAGTATTTTTAAATTCTTTTTAAATTATAAATTTATACCTGTTAACAAATAGGAAATTAAAAATATATTTATTACACAATTTATAATAATAAACTAGAACATACTAAAAGACATAATCTCGTCGATGTAAATTTATATTATAGTGAAAACTAACTAAAATATAAGTATGTCAATATAGTATGCTAAAAACACAATAATAACATAAAACGTTTAAACTTCAACAAAGTAATAGTGAAATACAATAAAATATCCTGAAACAAGTAAAATAAAGAAGCTTAATTAAGGGTCTTCTGCTATCTCATCAAGAGCATCATCAACACCATGGTCAGGATCATCTAGGGAAGTACTCGGTGGAGGAGGGGTTGGCCTTAAAGGGTCAATGTTGAGATGACGTAGTATATACTGCATCTGCTCATCATGTCGTCGTATATGTTCTTCCAATGCTTTTTCCTTTGCTTCCTTTGCAGCAAGCTCAACATTTAATTTAGTTATCCTATTTTGCATTTTTTCTATCATCCCTGCAGTGACTGGTGATGGATGTGACATAGAAGATTGTGGAAGTGTTGAGCAAATGAAATCATCAGTCAATCCAGCAAGCCCATACAAGTTCCCCTTCGTATTCTTTTTAACCACCTGCAAATAAACTTCATTATCACTAATACAAGTAGAAGCAGAGCCCTCTATGTCATCCTGTGTATCTTGTTGCTTGACTTCAATTAGACGCTCCTTATATTTCTCCTAAAAAAATAAAAAATATTATTTCAACAAAAATTTCAAGACAACATATTCTTTGATTTTAATTCAGCAAATAATTATTATTTTACAGCAAATAATTCAGCAAATAATTCCAAGACAACAAAATCCACAACTGATATATTTAAACCCTTCTTGGAGTTATAAAATTAATTGGGAAGAGAACACTGACTCTAACACTCTTTTAATTATTGATTCAAAATCATAAATTTTAGTTAATTTTACCACTAATCAGAATCACAAATTATAGATACAATACTAAAAAAAATAGTAATTTCTAATATGTTTCGACCAATAAAAATCGACATCAATCATGAGCAAGGTTAATTTTTGAAACCCGGAAGAAGATGATTGTTGCTAGAACTACGATTTTATCAAAGTAAAGTATTTATTGTATTATGAATCAACTCCATCCATGAACAAGTTGTCTAACTATTATGTTTCAGAGTTTTTTATCTATCATACTTATATGATTGTTCATTATGGTAAACATCTAAACTATAAATGTTTGAACTCCACAGAAAACTCCAAAGGATAAAAAAGCCTGTTTAGTCATACATGGGTTTGTAGATAAGGTAAATGATCTGAATCCTTTATTATAGAAGATGTTTTCTTTTCATTGTTTTTATAGTTTTTTTCTGTTTAAGTTTACACTGATGTTACTGTTGTTAAAAAAGAAAACGTTGTACCATATGGTAGAGATAAGTACATGTCTTAAAGTTGTCTGTATTATGACTTGTAGTGTCAAACACCCAGACTACAATTCCATTCATTTGGATTTCAAGGAAGTTGTTTGTTACGGGCTTTATATTATAAAATTAAACACACGCACATGCAGAATACTGGTGTGCATATTACTTGCATTCCATGAGAACAATGTTAAAAATACAATCATGGTGCTCTTTTTTCCTTTAAAAAAAAGAAAAAGAAATTAAGCAATCACTCAACTCTTTTTCAGCATGTTGCTGAATTCCTCTGTGGTCCAATTTCTTAATGTAGATGACATTTCAAATCATGAATCCTTATCTATTTTCTTTGAGAATTTTTTATGTTTTCATATTCTAAGATTCAGTTTGAGGTAGATAAGTGGCTTTTTTCTAATTGTCATAATAAATAAATACAGATATATTTTAATTCATTTTAACTTGCATTAATTCTACTGGAACAGGTAGTTGCAGGCGTGATGGACCAACTTAATATGCAAATTTCTCCATTTGTCAAGATTGATCTTTTACAAATTATTCTAATGCAAGCTCCAAAAATCCTCTCTTTTTTGTTATTGTCAAACACGAGCAAGGTTTTTGCATTGAAAAAAAAAAAGGTTGATGAGAAAACCACAAGCAAAGGTGGTTTCTAGAATGAAGTGGCCACAAAAACAAATATACCATAGAATTAAAATAAGTGAACAAGATCAGTGACGATTAACAAAATGTAACAACAGTCACACACAGCAACAGTAACATCACAAGACAAAATTGATCACAAACAAAAAGGAAAATCAACAGAAATTACAAAATAAAACAGAACATGGAGAGGAACTTACAACAATGTTGTGGGCTTTATCACTGACCCATTCTCCAGTCTTAAGTTTTTTTGTCTTTTCCACTAATTCCAAAACAGTAGGGGGACGATTTTGCTCCTTCGCCTATATAAATTTAAATATTACAATTCAACCAATCAATTATATTAAATTGAACTAAATATAAATAAAAAATGAAATAAACTTACCAATTTTTCAAAGTGGGCTCCTGCAGATATGGAGCCACCAGTGTAGGCTGTTGCTCCATTCTCTACAGCCCGATTCCCTTTAGCAGTATTACTTTTGTTTTGGAATTTTTCAGAAGCCCAATGTTGATCCAAAATAGATCGAGAATTTTCAGGGATCCAATTTCCCTTATCGACACCTAGTCTAACCTTATGTATAGCATTTTTCAGAAGAGTTGATCCTTTATGCTCAAAAGTCTTTCGTATGGCCCGATCATGTTGTGGATCTCACTTATACTCTTTCTGCATTAAAAATGAATTAGGGAACATACTAAAAACTACATGCAACACATTTTAAATTAAACAAAATTTAATTACCTGAAACTCTCCGAACCACATGTCCCGAACTGATTCATCCACAACCTTCCAAGTGGGCCACGCCCTCAAATTTTTGTTTAAAGATCCCTGAAATGACATCAGCAGGGCCTTTTGCAGGAACAAATCTATTAAAAAAGATATTGTCAATATCACATTTAAACAATGTTATATTAGAAAAATAATCTTTAAATTAAAATGTACGTACTCTTTGCCTTTCAAGGATAGCCAAAACCTTTGGTCAGATGAATCCCCAAACTCAGGAATGGTAGGAGGTGGGTATTGTGGAGTCAATGAACATTCTTCTGTTAAAGGTATGTCCTGTCTAGAATGAGTATTAGGAATTGATTCGCCTACGAAGGTGGGAATTGGTTCTTCATGAATTGTTGTGAAGGCCAACACCACCATGACCTCGACCACGAGGTGCTTTACGACCACCACCTCTACTTCTACCTTTACCTCTATCTGCCATCTGAATGTAGAAATTGTTACATATATCACATTTAAGAGCAAATGTTATTTTTTCATCCAATAAACTTGTAATAAACAAATAATTCAAATTATTAAGAATAAATTTAAACTTTAAATCATATAACAACAAAATAGATGTTCTACACATAAAATTATATTTAAGTCATTCTACACATCAAAAGAATTATACAAATAATTATTTAATGTATAAATTACCTAAGGTTCATCTGTATCATTGAAATCACTATCATTCTCATCATCATTATCATCCTCACTTGATATGTATTTATCTTCAATAAATTCATCCACCATGTCTGGTTGATCAAATGATTGCATATCTACTTCTTCTCCACCAACATCATTATCAACTAGAGAATCATCAATGACATCTGAGTCAATGTGTAACATGACTTGAAGCCCTACAACCTCATCATCCTGGTATGGAACCTCTTGCTCAGTTTGAATTAATATATTATCATTTATTCTACTACGAGCCTTTGTCTTAATTATGGCCAGCCAATCATTATGTCCTTCAGGATATGGTGTGAAGTAAACTTGCTCAGCTTGTTGTGCAAGTATGAATGGGTCATAAGCCTTATTATACCTCCTTGATTGCCTTACCTCAACAACCTCATACTTATCATTTACTCTTATTTCGATATTAGGAGTATTATCAAACCAATCACACTTGAAAAGTATTAGTTTCATTATTGGTAAGCCAATATACTCCAATTGAATAATATCAGTCAATTTTCCATAAAAGTTAGATTCTAATTGACCACTAGTTCCTCGTACCCAAACACCACAATTAGATGAATTCATGCCTTGACCCCAAAGAAGAGTGTGGAATTTATATCCATTTATAGTGTAAATAGGCCATGATTCAACCTTTAGCTTGGGCCCCCATGCTAAATTAGGCAATAGTGGATCTTGAACATTATTTTCAGAATTTAGAACCTAAAAAATGTAACAATTAATGTTATATATTAAGGGAAAATAAAATTTTAATAACTTACTAGATGTTAACCTACATATGCTTTGAACCATGTAGGAAAATTTGATGAAATTTCCTGACCAACTTGAGCGTCTGAAGCAGTGGGGTTGAGTTTCCTTAAATATTTGACATAAATACTAGAATGGTAAAAAACAAATCAATCAAACTACACAATATGACAACATTAACATTTATGTGGATGTTATGTAAAGACTGAACATTATCTTACTCTAAATATGGCTCAACCTCTTCACAATTTTGAAGAACATACAAATGAGCAGCTTTGAGGTCTAGTTGGTCCAAGAAATATTTTGTAGATTTTCCACTCGCTTTACCTGGGTAGTTAAAAATTGATAAACAAGGAGTAGACAAAGAACCTTCATCTACATCAACATTACTAGGCATTCTGGTCCCTCTTGTATCAATTTCAGAAGGATAGTAGTAGGAAGCAAAGGTTGATGTTTCCTCAACTAAGTAAGCTTCACAGATCGAAGCCTCTACCCTTGCCTTATTTTTTGACTTTGTTTTTTAGGGAATGTAAAAACCTATAAAGGTATATGGATGCATTAGTTAAAAATTTGAAAAAATAATAGGAAAACATATAATTGATTATCAATTTTATACCTCTCAAAAGGATACATCCAACGATATTGGACTAGACCACCAACCCTAGCCTCGTAGGGAAGATGAATAGGAAGATGCTCCATTGAATCAAAGAAGCTTGGTGGGAATATTTGTTCCAACTTACACAACAACACAGGTATGTCATTTTCCATAACTCTTAATTGCTCAACATTTAGTGTAGTAGAAGTCAATTCCCTAAAAAAATGGCTAAGTTCAACAAGAACCTTCCAAATAGGTTTCGATAACGAGTCGAATGCAATTGGAAGCAATCATTGCATGAAAACATGACAATCGTGACTCTTCATTCCATGTAACTTTCCCTCCTTAATAACAACACATCTACCCAAGTTAGAAGCATATCCATCAGGTAACTTTAGTTCTTTGACCCATTGACAAATAGCTACTCTTTGGGATTTAGTCAATGCATATGTTGCCTTAGGCTTGATAAGTTTACCACGACCAACATCTTTCAACTCAAGTTCCCTTCGATTGCATATTTCTGCTAAATCCAATCGAGCATTGTTAGTATCCTTTGTCCTCCCATTAATGTCCATCACAGTGTTAAACACATTCATAAACATATTTCTCTCTGTGTGCATGACATCAATGTTATGGCGTAGAAGGTGTGTTTTCCAATATGGTAAGGTCCAAAATATACTTTGCTTTGTCCAATTATGTTTGTCTCCATAATGTGGAGGGTTTTCATCTCCCCTATCTTGGGCAAGTGGTAAATGAGCAACTTGTTTCCATATATTAGGACTAGACAAACGTGGAGGAGGGTTTGAGGTCTCAATAACCCTCTTCTTAAATGAATTTTTATTCTTCCTATATGGATGATTATGTGGAAGAAATTGACAATGGCAATCAAAATAAGAAACCTTGCGACTATTCTTAAGGGAGAATGCCTTTGATTTATCCATGCAAATAGGACAACCAAGTCTCCCAGCAGTCGACCAACCAGACAACATTCCATAAGCTGGAAAGTCATTAATTGTCCACATCAAAACAGCCTTCATCATGAAATTCTACCTCAATGACACATCATAAGTTAGTGTGCCATCATTCCATAAGGTGCACAACTCATCTATAAGTGGCTGCAAGTACACATCAATCTTGTATTTTAGATTTGATGGACCTGGAATTAATATGGTCAAGAACATAAATTCTCTCTTCATGCACATCCCAGGTGGAAGATTGTATGGAGTTAAGATAACTGGCCAACAAGAGTAAGTTTTTCCATATTGACCAAAAGGATTAAACCCATCTGCACATAAGCCTAATCTGACATTCCTAGGCTCTTGACTAAACTCTGAATGCACCCTATCAAAATGTTTCCATGCTTCTCCATCAGATGGATGACACATGATAGTTGAGTCCCTTTCATTCTCACTATGCCATCTCATATGAGATGCAGTGGCCATTGAGGAATATAATCTTTTTAGTCTTGGAATGAGTGGAAAGTACCACATTTTTTTAGAAGGGATCTTCTTTTCAACACCCCTCTTATTGGTTGTCTTGTATCGATCTTCCCCACAAATCTTGCAATTTGTTCTATTTGAATTTTCTTTGTAATACAACATGCAACCTTTTGGGCAACAATCAATTTTCAAACAACCCAAACCCAATTTTCGCACCGATTTTTTAGCTTGATAAAAATTATTGACCATTTCATTGTATTTTTGGCATCGTCTGACCCATAAGTTCGACCATTCGATTAAAACACCCTTCTGACATATTATAATCAGATTTTAAGCTTAAAACTGCCAAAGAAGCTGATAATTTTGAATGATTCTCACATCCTTCCCATAATGGTGCTTGTGCAGCTGCAAGCATATCAAAGAATTCTTGAGCTTTAAGATTTGGATTCTCCTTTATGTAGTCTGGCCCATGTTCTATGTGTTGGCCGATTGAAGGTCCAACATGATCCATGACCAGTTGCTCATAAGGATTCAACTCTTCCCTTTGCTCACCACTCCCATAGTATGAACCTTCAACCACCACTTGAGGAATTTCTTGTTCCAACTCACCGTGATTTGTCCACCAATAATAATTAGGCATGAATCCTTTGTCATTAACATGCCAAAAACTTCTTTCATAGTCCTGAAAGTTTTACATTTGCATTTGACACAAGGACATCTCGTGACATTGCCTTGGTTATGAAATTTCTCCTGACTAGTAACAAACTCTAGGAACTCAGCTACTCCATTTACAAACTCAACCTTCAAACGTTTAGTAGCATCCAATCTATTATACATCCACCTTCGATTCTCGGGAATTTCCATTGATGCAAACTACCTACAACTTATCAAAGGCTAAAGCTTAATAATAAAGTCAAAATAATGAGTTTAGACCCTATGTACTTGAAATTCAAGTATGCAAAGTGAATACAATCTCCACTGACTACTAAAATTGGCTAAACTAATATATAATTAGTTATAAAAGATATTGTATAATTAAGATACAAAAATGCACAATCATCACCAATGTAGGTAGTTAGTTCTTTAAAAATAATATGCAAAAGAATTATATTAACTAAACATTATTTTTAGTTAAAATATGTAAAGTTTTTAGTCTTTCTTTAGATATTAATGTGTATGTGTGTGTGTACACACACACATACATATGTATGTAAGTATGTATGAGGAGTGTGAATAATCAATTTTATCCGGACTCACAAAAGTGATGAAATAGATATCTACTATGAAGGGAAGAAGCTCCCGAAACATGCCGACAAGAAGACAGGACTTTAGAGGGCCCAAAAGCACAAATTAAGTTTTTTTTTTTTTTTTTTTTTGGGCCCGGAACGGGCCGTTCCAGAATCGGAACGGGCCGTTCCAAGGTCCAGAACGGGCCGTTCCAAGGCTCCAAAAAGGCCAAAAACCCTAATTTGGAACGGGCTGTTCCGATCGTTCCTACATCTGGAACGGGCCGTTCCATGGCTGTTCCGGTCTTAAAAATTGGGTGTTATTCTCAATGCTGGAACGGGCCGTTCTGATTTCAGAACGGGCCGTTCCAGTATACGAATTTTTCACACAACGGCCATGTCCAGAACGGCCGTTCCGATTTTGGAACGGGCCGTTCTGGACCCCTTCCCGAAGTCTATAAATAGACAGCTGGGGCTCATTTCTCCGGACCCCGAAAAATTTCGTTCAGTACTCTTCAGAGCTCGAAATTTTTTCTCTCTCTCTTCCCCCTCTCTTTTGTATTTCTTAAGATCTGTGAGACACCTCTGTAGTGTGAAAGGTAGCCAAAAAGCACCTTCTTGATCATCATATTCGAAGATTCAATTCATTTGGTATCGTTCTTTTCTTAACTTTTTTTTTCTTTTATTCTTTTATTTATTTTATTTATTTGTTTATTTATTTATTTGTTTATTTATTTATTTTTATTTATTGTTTGTACATAGTAAATATGATTTGTTGCCTTTAATATTGTTATTTATAAAAATATTTAATATGCGACCAATAATAATGTTAATTGAATAACATTTTTATCTTTAACATTATTAGGTCCTGAGAGTTTAATGACTAGTCATTTGCTAGCTTAAACTCTCCTTAACAAATTTGTCTTTTTTAAATAAAGATATGTTGCAACCAATAACGTTAATTAAGTAGCACTTCTATTTTTAACGTTATTGGAGGGATTTATTGTTTAGTCATTTATTAACTTGAATCCTTATGCAAAATCTATTTCTTTAGATAAAAATATAAAAATATAAACATAATGTTGCTTTAATGATATTAATTGCGTAGCATTTCTACCCCTTAATATCATGTAAATCATAAAAGTTAATAGAATAATTATTTGTTGTTCTAACCTTTAAGCCTATTTTATTATCAACAAATAAAAATCAATAACATTGATTGAATAGCAATTCTATCTTTCATGTTATTGGGAGGGTTTATTGATTAGCCATGTGCTAACCTAAATCCTCATGATTTTTTTTTTTAATAAAAAAAAATACAAAAGAAACATCTCTCATATTAAAAAAAAAGATATATGTATGTATACACACTTTCGAGGAATAAAATAAATGTTTATAAATTTATATAATTTTGCGCAATTAATTAAAGGTACTGTTTTTACGGGCGTTGTAGGGTGCTAATACCTTCCCTACACGTAATCGACTCCCGAACCCAACTTTAATTTTAAAGATTATCCTTTAAAGGGTTTTCCAATGTTTTTCCCTTAAATTAAAATATTGGTGGCGGCTTCATTGAATATAAAAATGTTAGCGTCATCCCGTCGTGATCCCGGTTACGACAGATGGCGACTCCACTGGGGATGTTTGAGAGTCAGGCCTTATTAAATTAATTGCGCAAAATTATGAATTTATAAATATTAATTTTTTTTCCCTTTCCTTTTATTTTATTTTTTATTTATTTATTTGTTTTGTTATTTTTGTTTGCTACGCATGTGTTGTTTGAATTTAAGTTTAAATTATAGTTTTATTTATTTTATTTGCACATCTACACCCACTAACACTTGTACCTCACACACTTTGGGCTCTATACCCGAGCCTGTGCGAGCATAGAAGAGAAAGTGGCTTGATGACTGTTATTGAGGGGCTTGATGCTCACTTGAATGTTGTTGAGTCACTACTCAGGTTGTTACTAGTAGCATGAGTTAATCATATTGAGAGGGTATGTTCCCTACTTGTGATTGGTTCATGCGCTAGGTCTTTATTTATATGATAAGGGCAACCTGGGGACCAATAATTCTTGAGAAGTTTTTAGATCCACCCACAAAACCATGCACTAATAGGTGGACTTAATGACCTTCCAAAGTAGGGTGTTAACCTTAGAAATTTTCCTTCCCTAGGTTTACCGTAATAGGTCACATCGCAGTACTCTCTATCCCTCTTTTGATATATGTTCATACTAACAAAAAAAAATATGTTATACATTCATGCATCATAAATTTATATCCAATATCAATTTTTTAGGTTGTTTTTTTTGCCTAAAATAAATTTTTTAATAAATAAAGGATAGATGATAAAAAGTCATGCATACATGCATATTAGGGGCATAGTAAGTCACATTTTAATTAAGTCTTCATCTCATTTTTTTTCTTTTCTTTTAAACCTTAAAATAATTGATAGTATTCAATATGGAGGGGATTCAAAATCATACGAGCAATGCATCAGTGTTAAGCAAGAGTATTAGGATAAATGTGCTAAAATAATAGCACATTTGACTTGATAACTTGTTTTAGACATCATTTATTGAGGAGAGAATTCTCCCTTGAGTGATTGTTAATCACATTTTGATCTTGAAATGATTGATCCTTGTTTGAAAATGTGGTTCGTACTGCTGCATTGCTAGTAAGGTGACCTTATCCATTGAGGAGTGAATGCTCCCTTGAAATAAGTGTCAACCGTTGTATAACCTAAGAGATTTTGCCTCTAGCGTTAAGATATGGGGAATCACTCTTTAATTTGAATACAAAACCAATATTTTCAAAAAAAAAATTAAATAAATAATAATAATAAATAATAATAATAATAATAATAATAATAATAATTTGTGTCTTCTTTTTTCTTTTATACTCATAAAAATTTACTTTGTATTTTGAAAGAAATAAAGCAAAAAAAACAAAGTGTTTCCTTGGCATCGTTATAGAACACGCTCTCAGACCAAGATCATGGATGAGATGGAGGAACGCAACGAAGAAATGAGAAATGATATCAATCAACTGAAGGAACAAATGGCCCAAATTATAGAGATGTTGCAATCTATACAAGTGAAAAACATGGAAGGGACCCCTCCAGTAGCTAGAGGAGAATCATCAACCTCTCCTGCGTATCCACCTGGCTTTACCCCAGCCCCAGCACAACCATTAACTCTACATCTTAACAATCCCGACCAACATGTTGACCCTCCAGAGGTCCAATGGCCACAATATGGCCTTCCGCCCAACTACACACCTCCAACAATCATGGATCCTCCGGATAAGCACCAACCATTGTAGACTTGATCTATGCATTAAAATATTTTAATTAATGGTTAGATCGTTAAAATTCAACATATATCATAAGTTATTAAGTGGAGTAACTTTACCAAGAGTTACTCTTGAAGTAATTTGATCCATTCTCTCTTTCTTTGTGTGTGTCTGTGGATATTTGATGAATAATCTACTTATCCTAATAGACTTATTCTACTTATCCTAAAAGTTCTTAATGCATGAACCAAGTTTACAAAATTTTTAAAAATTTGTAGACTTGATCTATACATTAAATTTTTTTAATTTAATGGTTCGATTGTTGAAAGTTGATGCATAACTTGAGTTATTTAGTGCTTTTGGAGTAAATGAGAGAGAAGGAATCCACTTACTACAAGAGTAAGTCTTAGTAGACTTACTTCGCTCAATAACTCATGTTCTATATCAAATTTTAACGATACAATCATTAAATTCAAAGTTCTTAATAGATATATCATATCTGCATATTTTTATATAAAAAAATGAAAATTATATGATACCTCATTATATACATTTAAAGCAACGTATAAAATACTTTTATGATTATCTATCAATTTGAATTAATAAAATAAAGTATCATATGGTTTTCAATTTTTTTTAAAATTTTCAAACATGATCAATACATTAAGAACTTTTAATTCAATAGTTAGATCATTAAAATTTGATGTAGAACATAAGCTATTAAGTGGAGTAAATCTACCAAGAGTTACTTTAGAAGTAAGTAGATCTATCATCTTTCTCTCTTTCTCTCTCTCTCTCTCTCTAGATATATATATATATAGAGAGAGAGAGGGGGGGAGAGAGGCAGATAAGGGATACGTTTACTCTAGGAGTAAGTTTACCTAAATCCTAAACCTGGACTTACTCCATTTAATAACTCATATTCTACATCAAATTTCAACGATTCAACTGTTAAATTTAAAGTTCTTAATGTATAAATTAAGTTTGCAAATTTTAAAAAAATTTGAAAACTATTTGATACTTCATTTCATTAATTCAAATTGATATATAAAATATTTATATGACTATCCATCAATTTGAATTAAGGAAATGAAGTATCAAATGGTTTTTAATTTTTTAAAAAAATTTCAGACTTGATCTATATATTAAGAACTTTTAATTCACGATTAGGTCGTTGAAATTTGATTTAGAACATGAGTTATTGAATGGAATAAGTCTAGGTAGACTTACTTTTTGAGTAAATGCATCCCTCCTCATATGTATGTGTATATATATATACACACACACACACACACATATATATATATATATATATATATATATATATATAATATTTTTGTGATTATCCGTCAATTTGAATTAATGAAATGAAATATCAAATAGTTTTCAAATTTTTAAAAATTTGTGGACTTGATCTATTTATCAAGAGATTTTGACTTAACGATTAGATCACTGAAGTTTGATGTAAAATATAAGTTATTGAATGGAGTAAGTTTATCAAGTCTTAAGGCATCAAGTTTATGGGTTTTTATCACTTATATGACTCTCATTTACACTTGCACACCAATAATCTCCTTCTTTAATGTGAAACTCTTCCTCATGGTATGCTTACCCTCAAGTAAGGGTTTTTCTCCATTCATAAGTATTTAATGATAACACTTAGAGCCTAGCCATTGCTGCCAATAAGCTCAAGAGACTTGCAGCATTGTTAACTTGCATCAATGAGACATGTTGCCTGACTTCTACTAGGAAATTTTTTACACAAAGATCACATACATGAACCCATTGCCAATTCCACTACCCAATACTCATCTAAGTTAGTTACCTATTTGAACTATCAACTATGGTACCAATTATTGGGAACACAAGGATGGTTAAATACCGAGGAGATGTCAATAATGTATCATGAGAAAATTACACAAGTGAACTTGACATCATATCTTAATGTAACACCCTGATTTTTCATACTTTATATAAATAATATTTTTGAAATTATTTTGATATTTAATATAATTATAGAGTTTTGATATTATTTTTACTAAAAAGGAAAAATGTATTTTATATTATTTATCTATTTTATGTGAGTTATATTTTAATATAAAACATCATTTTTAATTAATATTTGGATTATTTGTCATAAGACTATTTTTTATGAAAATATGTTTTTATCAAAAATTATGTTTATGTTATTTATTAAAAGAAAGAAATATGTTTAATTATTTTAATTGTTTTATAAGAGGGAAGGAAGGATATCTTGGACATTTATTAAATTGTATTTTATTATAATTATTATTATTTAATTTATTAATTGATAAGGAAGGGTTAGGAGAAGTTACAAGGGAGTTAAGTCATTTTTACGTAAACCATCTCCTGATTCTCATTTTTCTCTCTACTCATCAAGGTAAGGGAGAGTGAGAAACCTCACTCCGGAGAGTGAAAATAATTGTTGGGTAGTGGAATTGGCCCCCAATTCCTTCCCTGATGTATGCGTATAGGAGCAAACACTTTATAAAGGTTTTCTGTTTTGCTTTCTGATTATTCTGTTGTGTTCCTTGTGTGATTTTGAGTATGAATATGTGTTCAATTTCAATAATGCATATGTTTGGTAGCGGGATTGGCCTCAATCCCTTGCCTGATGCATGCTCTTAGAAACAGGCACTTGGAAACCCTATGAGAAACAGACAAATTTTAAATATTTTATGTTTTGGCTTCTGAGTTTTCTATTATGTTCCTTGATAATTACTAAGCGTGAATATGTGTTTAATTTTGAGTTTGGATATGTTTTGATATGGATTAGAGTGCTCTATGGGTTCCTACAAGAAACCCTATAAGAAACATGGAAATTTTGAATGTTTTCTGTTTTGATTTTTGAGTTTTCTATTGTGTTCCTTGATGTTTTCAAAGTGTGAATATGTGTTTGATTTCAAAAACAGAATAATTTTGATATGAATTAGAGTGCTTTGCGGATTCTTGTGTGAAACCCTATGAGGAACAATTAGGGACGTGATCGGTCTTTTGATGAGAACCTTTATGTGCATGACCTTATGGGATGATTATGTAGATGCGAAACGTGACAAGTGATATGAGATATGATTAGATATGATATGTGCAATGTTGAGTCAATGAAATAGTGAATGTGTGACATGCATCATATGCATTTATAACTCTAGGTGTGTCACTTAGGCCGCATGCCAATGATGTATTGAGCTATTCCAGGTGTGCCGCTTAGGCCACATGCCAGTGATGTATTAAACTATTCTAGGTGTACCTTGGGTCACCAGTGATGTATTGAGTTATTCCAGGTGTGTCGCTTAAGTCGCATGCCAATGATGTATTAAGCTATTTTAGGTGTACCTTGGGTCACCAGTGATGTATTGATCTATTCTAGGTTTGCTGCTTAGGCCACATGCCATAGATGTATTGAGCTATTCTAAGTGTACCTTGGGTCACCAGTGATGTATTTATGAATGAACGTGCCCCCAAGTATGTTTCTATAGTAGCATACCAATGATGAGAAATGTGCAACTTCCATATGGCGCCACATGCATGCATTTATGAGTCGAGTCCATAACATTATTGCATGATAAGTGAATGTGTATGTATTCTAATGTATCTATAACTTGAGAGTTGTGCTTGGTTATGTGTAACTTGTGTGGTATTTTTTATGATTGTGTGTATGTTGCCTATTTATTTCTACATTTGAACCAGAGTGAAATGTTTCTCACTCCCTTGTGGCTCTATGTGTATTTTTATGGTGTTGCAGGTGATCATCAGCACGAGGATATATGTGATGAAGTTTAAGTCTCATTGTAGGGTGTGCTCTGATAGGACATGTGACATCGAGGTTTAGTTAAGATTGATTTAGAATGTTACTCTTGTTAAATTTCTTAGAAGACTTTGATTTATTCTTTTATAATTTTCGCATTGAACTATGATTTATGATTTATGAATGTGAGCTATTTACCCTTATGTGGTTAGAGACTTGGATTTTATTTATGAAGAATTTTATTTATCCATGTTTATTGTATAATTATGTATGTGGGGTAGAGGGTGTCAGTCTTAACCTGGATCCTTAAGACATTAGGTTTATGAATTTTTCTCGCCTATATATATGTTACTCAACATACCACTACCCAATACTTATTTAAGTTAGTTACCTCTTTGAACTATCAACTATGGTACCAATTATTGGGAACACAAAGAGGGTTAAATATCGAGGAGTTGTCAATAAAATGCATCATGAGAAAATTACACAAGTGAACTTGACATCACATTTTAACCCAAATCCTTAAGACATTAGGTTTATAAATTTTTCTCACCTATATATATGTTACTCAACATACCTAACTTATCCAAAACGGGACACTTATTCACATTTGTACACCAACAAAGCCCAGATGACAAATTCAAGGAACCTATAGTATTGACGACTCGACAATACTATGCATGTGTATTAAATAAGATAACCTATTGTAGTAGTTCCCCATTGATTCTTTTTTTCTATATACTTTTAAGGTTCACACATTGAGACCGTTGAATATTGAGTATCACCAAAGCTTCCATATCCACAATTCAATTCTATATTATAATGGTTTAGTATAAACCACTTACCAATTGTTGAAACAAGGATTGAATCCCAAAATCATAAAATTGAGATTCAAAATTACATAATTGATATATTCACAGGCACTTTAACTAAATTTCCCTCCCTCTTTTTCATTATTCTTAAAAAAAAACTATTTTGAACTAAACTATTGAAAACTGAACTCAATTACATTATTAAAAATTAAAGTATTTTTTATTTGATCTATATATTTAAGTTTAGTTTTAAAAAGCTAAAGTGTTTTAAAAATTGGTTCAATACACTTAAGTTATAAGAAGAAAAAAATTTGTTACAATGACTTTTGCACAATTGATGTATTCAATCTTACATACATGGTGATTTTTATTATAATGACTAGTTTGATGCATTCAAGATGAATACATGAATTATTAGATAAAAATATATTTAAGTTATGAGATAATGATCACATCAATTATTAAGATAAATATTTAATAACAACGTATGAAAATTTTATTTTACTATCAAGGTACTTACATTTTGTTTGATTATTTAAAATGAAATTAAGTGTATGCATTTTATTACATATCATATCATTACTAAATTTGATTTAAATATGATTAGGTTAGGTTAATAAATCATTAAATCATTATTAATGAAATATATATGATTCAAATGAATGATTTGATTTAGTTTAAGATCGATTCAATTCAATCCAAAATATAAGAAAAAAATTTATTCAAAGTGTGTTTAGTGTAATAGAAAAGAAGGGGAGGAAAGTGAGAGGAAGTCACCATTTATCGTTTTTTGTGCAACAGAAAGAGAGGAGAATAGGAAGGAAAAGGAAAGAAGTTCATGCATAAAAATCTATTTTCAAAAATGTAAAGAAGTGTGAAGAAGTACCATGCACATGTATATATATTTGATTATGTTGAGTAATTTAATAATATATATATATATATAATTAAAAATTAAAATAATAATATTGAATTATTATTATTATTATTATTATTATTATTATTATTATTATTATTATTATTATTATTTCTTCCCTTATTTTTCAAACTAAATAATCTCTTAAAAATTGACTTATATTCTCTTCTACATCCTTTCAACCAATTAATCTTATTTTCAAGTTATTTTTTTTTTACATATTTTTCTCTCATCCTCTTATCTACTTTTCTCTTTATTTCTTTCCTCTCTTCAAAATATAATATTTTAATTCTTATGTATCTTGATACGATAAATGTCGGGTCACACCCTCTGCGCATTCTCACTATAAGGACATACTACCAGGGTCTAGTCGGGATAGCTAAGCCGCGCAAGATACATCTCATGCACACAATAGGCGAGACTAGGACTTACAAACCGAGTTATCCCCAAGGACTAATGCCCAAGCTTTTACACAAGGGAGCTTTCCCTGGGGGTGTATTCCATATCGTATCCTTAAAACATTTATGCAAATGATGCATGTAATTCAAGACTCTATGCATTCTCATATCACATTATCATGTCTCATTATCACATATTATCGTATCTCATGTCTCATATTCACTTTTCACATTATCTCATCATATTCACATAGTCTCCATAGAGCACTTTAATTCATATTAAAACTTGTCTATTTTTGAAATTAAACACATATTTACACTCAACAAACATCAGGAATACAACAGAAAACTCAGAAATTAAAACAAAAATATTATAAATTTTCCTGTTTCTCATGGGGTTCCCACAGGAACCCAAAAAGCACTCTAATTCATACAATAAACATTTAAAATAATACAGTTTACTCATATAATTACATCTTCAAACAATCTCCTCTTACAACCACCAATGCATTCCGTTAGGGTTTTCCATAGGAACCCATAGAGATCTCAAATCATACAATTATTTACATATAAGAAGAGAAATAAATGAAATAGATATAATTGGGGAAAACCCCTCATACATGAGCATACAACAAACATAGGATTGGGGGCCAATCCCACTATCCAACATACATTCCCACACCTAAAGCGAGGTTTTTCACTCCCCTCTTACCTCGATAAGCAAGAGATGAAACTAAAGTAGGATCTTGCTGGTCTCCTCTTTTGGGTTCCCCTGGTCTTCAGAAAGTGTAGAAGAAAAAGAAGTCAAAAGTGAAAAATATGCTTTTGGTAGTGTCAGAGTGTGCTATTTATAGACGTCAGGAGTGGCTAGAACGACTCATTTCGGATCCAGACTGCCTATTCTAGACTCATTTGTCATGTGTTAAATTCGCATCTAGAACGACCCTTTTCTTAAACCAAAATGGCACATTCTGAAGTTGAGTTTTAACTCATAACGGCTATGTTTGGATTCTTAAACTAGAATGACTCGTTCCCAACTAGGGTTATATGCCTTTTTAGTAGTTTGGAATGACCCGTTCTAGGCTACTAAAATTCAAAATATTATATAAAATAATTTTTCATAAATATTTATTATTTAATTAACATACTCACAATTATTAAAAACCTCTAAAATGTTTTATAAAACCCATTTAATTAATCAAAATAATTATAAGAAAATAATCTCCATAAATATAAAAATAAATAATAATTAACTATTATATATTAGTAGGAAATTCGGGATGTTACAAAATAAAATATCAAATAGTTTTCAATTTTTTTAAAAATTTGTGGACTTGATCTATCTATCAAGAGATTTTGATTTAACGATTAGATCACTGATGTTTGATGTAAAACATAAGTTATTGAATGGAGTAAGTTTATCAAGTCTTAAGGCATCAAGTTTATGGGTCTTTATCACTTATATGACTCTCATTTACACTTGCACACCAACAATCTCCTCCTTTAATGTGAAACTCTTCCTCATGGTATGCTTACCCTCAAGTAAGGGTCTTTCTCCATTCATAAGTATTTAATGATAACCCTTAGAGCCTAGCCATTGCTGCTAGGCATGGCAATGGGGCGGGGCGGGGGCGGGTTTTACATTCCCCGCCCCCGCCCCCGCAAATTTAAACCGCCCCTGCCCCCGCCCCCGATACCCGTCTGGGGTAAAATCTAGGTCCTCATCCCCACCCCCGGCGAGGTTCAGTTTTCCCGCCCCGCCCCCGCCTCCACTCCTATTTTTTTTCTTCTTTTTTTTTCTTTTTTTCTTTTAAATAAATATGAACAATTTTAAAAAAATAAAAGAAAAGAAAAATAATATAAATTTTTACATATAAATATTTCTAATTTTGGTTTATATATATATAAAATAATTTTTTAATTATATTATTAAGCGGGGCGGGTATGGGGGCGGGGGCGGGGTGGGTATTAACATCCCCGTCCCCGCCCCCGCCCCTAATTTTATCAATTGGGGAAAACCCGAACCCGAACCCGAACCCGATAAACATGGGTTTTTCCCGTTCAAATCGGGGCGGGTTTGGGCGGGTACCCACGGGGACGGGTTAGATTGCCATGCCTAATTGCTGCCAATAAGCTCAAAAAACTTGCAGCATTGATAACTTGCATCAATGGGACACGTTGCCTGACTTCTACTAGGAAATTTTTTACACAAGGATCACATACATGAACCCATTGCCAATTCCACTACCCAATACTCATCTAAGCTAGTTACCTATTTGAACTATCAACTATGGTACCAATTATTGGAAACACAAGGAGGGTTAAATACCGAGGAGATGTCAATAATGTATCATGAGAAAATTACACAAGTGAACTTGACATCACATCTTATTGTAACACCCTGATTTTTCATACTTTATATAAATAATATTTTTGAAATTATTTTGATATTTAATATAATTATTTTAGAGTTTTGATATTATTTAATTAATTATATGAGCTCTATTTTATTTATGAGACATGATGTATAATGATTATTTTGATTAGTGATATATAGGTAACTTTTGTAAAATGCATTTTTATTAATATTATGTTTGTATTTATTTTAATATTTTAATGTGTTTATTAGAAGAATTTTTAATATTATTTAGCTAGTAGATATGAATTATATTTTTATATAAAACGTATGTTATTTTTACTAAAAGGGAAAAATATATTTTATATTATTTATCTATTTTATGTGAGTTCTATTTTAATATAAAAATGATTTTTAATTAATATTTGGATTATTTTTCATAAGACTATTTTTTATGAAAATATGTTTTTATCAAGAATTATGTTCATGTTATTTATTAAAAGAAGGAAATATATTTAATTATTTTAATTATTTTATAAGAGGGAAGGAAGGACATCTTGGACATTTATTAAATTGTATTTTATTATTATTATTATTTAATTTATTAATTGATAAGTAATGGTTAGGAGAAGTTACAAGGGAGTTAAGTCATTTTTACGTAAACCATCCTGATTCTCATTTTTCTCTCTACTCATCAAGGTAAAGGAGAGTGAGAAACCTCACTCGGGGGTGTGAAAATTTTTGTTAGATAGTTGGATTGACCCCCAATCCCTTCCCTGATGTATGTGTATAGGAATAAATACTTTATAAAGGTTTTTTGTTTTGTTTTTTGATTATTCTATTGCGTTCCTTGTGTGATTATGAGTATGAATATGTGTCCAATTTCAATAATGGATATGTTTGGTAGCGGGATTGGCCTCAATCCCTTGCTTGATGCATGCTCTTAGAAACATGCACTTGGAAACCCTATGAGAAACATACAAATTTTGAATATTTTATGTTTTGGCTTATGAGTTTTCTGTTATGTTCCTTGATGATTACTAAGCGTGAATATGTGTTTAATTTTGAGTTTGGATATGTTTTGATATGGATTAGAGTGCTCTATGGGTTCCTACAGGAAACCCTATAAGAAACATGGAAATTTTGAATGTTTTCTGTTTTGGTTTTTGAGTTTTCTATTGTGTTCCTTGATGTTTGCAAAGTGTGAATATGTGTTTGATTTCAAAAACAGATTAATTTTGATATGAATTAGAGTGCTATGTGGATTCTTGTGTGAAACCCTACGAGGAACAATTAGGGACGTGATCGATCTTTTGATGAGAACCTTTATGTGCGTGACCTTATGGGATGATTATGAAGATGTGAAATGTGACAAGTGATATGAGATATGATGAGACATGATAAGTGAAATTTTGAGTCAATGAAATAGTGAATGTGTGACATGCATCATATGCATTTATAACTCTTGGTGTGCCGCTTAGGCCGCATGCCAGTGATATAATAAGTTATTCCAGGTGTGTCGCTTAGGCCACATGCCAGTGATGTATTAAACTATTCCAGGTGTACCTTGGGTCACCAGTGACGTATTGAGTTATTCCAGGTGTGTCGCTTAAGCCGCATGCCAGTGATGTATTGAGCTATTTTAGGTGTACCTTAGGTCACTAGTGATGTATTGATCTATTCTAGGTGTGTCGCTTATGCCACATGCCAGATATGTATTGAGCTATTCTAGGTGTACCTTGGGTCACCTGTGATGTATTTATGAATGAACGTGCCCCCAAGTATGTTGTTGTAGTAGCATACTAGTGATGAGAAATGTGCAACTTCCATATGGCACCACATGCATGCATTTAGGAGTCAAGTCCATAACATTATTGCATGATAAGTGAATGTGTATGTATTCTAATGTATCTATAACTTGAGAGTTGTGTTTGGTTATGTGTAGCTTGTGTGGTATTTGTTATGATTGTGTGTATGTTGCCTATTTATTTCTACATTTGAACCATAGTGAAATGTTTCCCACTTCCTTGTTTCTCTATGTGTATTTTTATGGTGTTGTAGGTGATCATCAACACGAGGATGTTGGTGATGAAGTTTAAGTCTCATTGTGGGGTGTACTTTGATAGGACATGTGACATCGATGTTTAGTTAGGATTGATTTAGAATGTTACTCTTGTTAAATTTCTTAGAAGACTTTGATTTTATTCTTTTGTAATTTTCGCATTGAACTATGATTTATGATTTATGAATGTAAGCTCTTTACCTTATGTGGTTAGAGACTTGAATTTTATTTATGAAAGATATTATTTATTTCTATTTATTGTATAATTATGTATGTGGGGTAGAGGGTGTCAGTCTTAGCCTGGATCCTTAAGACATTAGGTTTATGAATTTTTCTCACCTATATATATGTTACTCAACATACCACTACCCAATACTCATTTAAGTTAGTTACCTGTTTGAACTATCAACTATGGTACCAATTATTGGGAACACAAGGAGGGTTAAATACCAAGGAGATGTCAATAATGCATCATGAGAAAATTATACAAGTGAACTTGACATCACATTTTAACCTGAATCCTTAAGACATTAGGTTTATAAATTTTTCTCACCTATATATATGTTACTCAACATACCTAACTTATCCAAAACGGGACACTTATTCACATTTGTACACCAACAAAGCCCAGATGACAAATTCAAGGAACCTATAATATTGATGACTCGACAATACTATGCATGTGTATTAAACAAGATAACCTATTGTAGTAGTCCCCCATTGATTCTTTTTTTTTTCTATATACTTTTAAGCTTCACACATTGAGACCGTTGAATATTGAGTATCACCAAAGCTTCCATATCCACAATTCAATTCTATATTATAATGGTTATAGTATAAACCACTTACCAATTGTTGAAACAAGGATTGAATCCCAAAATCATAAAATTGAGATTCAAAATTACATAATTGGTATATTCAGGCACTTTAACTAAATTTCCCTCCCTTTTTTCATTATTCTTAAAAAAAACTATTTTGAACTAAACTATTGAAAACTGAACTCAATTACATTATTAAAAATTAAAGTATTTTTTTATTTGATCTATATATTTAAGTTTAGTTTTAAAAATCTAAAGTGTTTTAAAAATTGGTCCAATACACTTGAGTTATAAGAAGAAGACAAATTGTTACAATGACTTTTGCACAATTGATGTATTCAATCTTATATACATGGTGATTTTTATTATAATGACTAGTTTGCTGCATTCAAAATGAATACATCAATTATTAGATAAAAATATATTTAAGTTATGAGATAATGATCACATCAATTATTACGATTAAAGTATGAAAATTTTGTTTTACTAGCAAGGTACTTACATTTTGTTTGATTATTTAAAATGAAATTAAGTGTATGCATTTTATTACATATCATATCATTACTAAATTTGATTTAAATATGATTAGGTTAGGTTAATAAATCATTAAATCATTATTAATGAAATATATATGATTCAAATGAATGATTTGATTTAGTTTAAGATCGATTCAATTCAATTCAAAACATAAGAAAAAAAAATTATTTGAAGTATGTTTAGTATAATAGAAAGGAAGAGGAGGAAAGTGAGAAGAAGTCACCATTTATCGTTTTTTGTGCAATAGAAAGAGAGGAAAATAAGAAGGAAAAGGAAAGAAGTTCATGCATAAAAATCTATTTACAAAAATTGTAAAGAAATGTGAAGAAATACCATGCACATGTATATATATTTGATTATGTTGAGTAATTTAATAATATATATATATATATAATTAAAAATTAAAATAATAATATTGAATTATTATTATTATTATTATTATTTCTTCCCTTATTTTTCAAACTAAATAACCTCTTAAAAATTGACATATTCTCTTCTACATCCTTTCAACCAAACAATCTTATTTTCAAGTTATTTTTTTACATATTTTTCTCTCATTCACTTATCTACTTTTCTCTTTATTTCTTTCGTCTCTTCAAAATACAATATTAGATTACAAAAATCAGTTCAATTTAGTATAAAACATAATACAATTGAAACTTTTAGAATGTAATAAGTTGAACTAAAAAAAGGTCAGTTTGGTTTATATAACTATTTAAGTTCAAGTGAAGTATTTTTATGATTAAGTTTAATTTTCATATAATTCAAGTTAGTTCAACCCTTTTAAAACTCGTTTACTATTTCCCCCTCCACCTGCGACGAGAGCTATTGGTTTACATTCTCTTTCCCTTCTCTCAATTTTCCAGAATTATTGCTATGGAACAACAATTTTTTGTACCAATGAGTTACAAAACAATGTGATTGTATGCCATTGTTTAAATAATAAATTATACGATAAAAAGAAAAAGATTTGACGCAGATCATGTCAGTGTTAGATACATTTTTGTCCAAAGAAAAAAATTCAAACTATCTAATAATTTTCTTTTCATTCTCATCCTCGCCCTTATTTTTTCTTGGCATGAATTTTATTTCCTATGTTTGACAGGCAAACGAATAATATCTTCACACAACAGATTAAAATATTCTGATACAATCTCTATTATCAATAGATAAATTTCCTTATAGGAACAATAAAGGATTTTAGTTTGCATCCAAGGTAGAAGGCAATTGCAGTTGCTATCAAACATAAATAGGAAACAAAATTTATTCTCAAAAAACATTCCATTAACTATTAAATCCAATAATTAATAAAGCAAATAGGAGCAGGATATAATCAACCTTGGGAACTAATAAAAGTTACCAAGTAGAAATATAAAGTACTCCACATGCTGGCTTTTAATGCTGAAGTTGCCATCGATTTTTCTTAAATGAGTAAGATCCAATTGCTATATTTTCTTCAATGGAAGTGGTTAACTCTAAAGTTGAGCTTTGGAGACAGACTTTCGAATAAGAGCGTTTTCTTTTTTAATATATTTTTTATATTTTTTTATTTTATTTTGGTCAAGTAGGAATAAGACAACTGCAATGCAAATTTAGAGGGGAAAAAAACACGAGAAAAATGGCTTAGAGGTAAAAAAACACAGGGAAAGATGTCATACACCATATATTTCTAAATTCAAATATCTTGAATCTATATTACAAAATGATGAGGAAATTAATGAGATGTCACAAACGATATAAGATACTGGATGGATGGTTAATGGAGAAAGTCATTTGAAGTTGTTTGTGGGTGGAACTTAACTCTAGAAGTTCTTAGGATATCCCTTCAAATAAGCCTTTAGAGTTTGGATTCTATATGGCTTAATGCACATGGTCTTTTCCAGATATTTGGTTTACCTTACTTTCTTCTTTTCTTTTATATCCTCCTTATGTATTCTTTTTGTTGGTCTTAATAAATCTCTTTTAAAGAAAAATAACAATAAATAAGAGGAGATCAAAATTATACAGCTTCTAGATAAAGATCAGGACAGAATAGAAAATATATAACATTGAAAATCTAATATTCCATAATAAAATATTAAAGTTATTTCAGGCACCCAGTATTTAAATATAGGCAACAGAGCTTCAGTTAAGCCTAATCACTAACTAATCTCTGTGCACCAACCACTGGATTTTTCAAATTCTCTAGGGGTCTCATTCTATCCTAAGTTTCCCCATCAAATTTGTATACTTTAAACTAAATAAAAACAGCTCATCAAATATAGCTGGTAAAAAAAAAGGAGCATCATGCATGTATTGTCTTTGATTCTTTTCGCTTTAGTTCTAAAGCCATGCGTTCATTCTCAAGCTTCATTCTTTCATTCTCCAGCTTTATAGACTCCAACTCCCGGTTTTTTTTTATACTAAACTTCTGCCACAAGAATCTTTGTTTCTCTAGCTCCAAAAACTCAGCCTGAATTTGTAGCTTCTTCTCCTCCAACTGAAGAGCACGAGGTTCAACCGATTGCTTCTGTGACAAAGCTGCTTTCATGTTTTCAGGTAAAGCTTGACTCACATCAGATTGGACCATCTGAGGAAATGAACTTTTATTATGCTCTAGACTGTTTAAAGCACTCCCAAAAGTAGCAGCAGAATCTTCTTGCCCTTGGCCTGGTTTTAATCTCTTCAAAGATCCTCTATTATTAGCATAGTTCTCATCAAAGTCATCAAGGTCATCGGTTTCCTCATCTTCATCATGAGAGGACTTTCTGACATCATCATTGTCCTGATCATCTCTATTTCGGAGAGCAACCTGCAATGACCTTTGCAATGCAGGATCATGAGGCAAATGCAATCTATTACCATTATGGTAAGAACACATCTCTTCATAGAACAAGTGTCTTGAGTTCAGTATTTTTCGAACATCATCCTTGTCTTTCTCAGAAAGATAATCTATCACATCCAACAGACCAGGGTTTTCAACAACCTGACAAGTGGTTCCCCTCCCAAGCATATCATTAAGCTTTTTGTACCTCTTGTTAAGATCATTGAACTTATCCTCACACTGCTGAGGTGAAACATGATGACCCCTTTCAGCCATGGCTTTGGAAACAGATCTCCACTTCCCCTTCTTCTGCAGGGCTGTAAATTTTCTCCTTGCAATGCCACCGCCACCGCCATCTGAAGCTGCATCCTCACCTATGTAAGAAAGAGCTGTTATCAGAAGCTTCACCATCTTATCAGTCCACTTCACTCGCTGCCAAGGCGATGGCTTTTTCGCTCTAGCCGCTTCTTGGTGACCATCAACACCTTCCTCAGCAAAACTTGGCTCCTCTTCATCACTTGGTGAGTTTTTGTTTCTGTCTCCTTGACTGAAATCGGTCAGTGACGGTGTCTGATTCTGATCACACTTCTGAAAGGTTCCCATCGTGAGTGGAAAACCATCCTGAAATGAGGATTGCACCGAAGAGCCTAGGCAAGGATGAGTTTGATGCTGGTTCATGGAATGAGGATGCTGCTGCGCTTGCTGCAGATGAACCCGAATTGAATTGGGCAAATCAAAACCACCGAAAGAGGCCCCTCCTTGAATCATACCTCCCTGTGACAAATTCCCTTCCATTGCTTCTCACAAACAACAAAAACACATCAGAAGAATGAACCCATTCCACCTCCAATCCTAGTTCACATTCACAAAACAAACACATCAAAATCATGCAAATCCATGTCCATTCAATCTTCAGAGTTTCAACACCTTTTTCAGAAACCTCAACTATCGAGAAATTATTAGATGATCCGGTATAACATGGTTTCTAACTAGTCTCAGCATGTTATTCAATCGAGTGTGATTAATTTTTTTTCGTGAACTGAAAAACTTAAATGCATGTCATGTACTGATTAGTTGGGACCATAGACACTCATAGTCTTGTACTACCTAATAATTTCTCTTCCCGTTAGTTTCTCTATTATTCAAGCCAAAACAGCACCAAAATCAAATTAAAACCATTCTTCAACGTTCTTCAATAATCATTTCAATTCATACACCGGCATTCCCAACCCACAAACATAAAACTCACAACACAACACAACAGAGGGACCCACCAAAGTGCTAAACCACCCCAGCAGCAATCACAAACCAAAATGCTCAATAAAGAATCAAAACAAAAGCCAAAATCCTTTTAGAGGCTCACCAGTGAGGAAACTCAGCAACTACTCTGATGAAAATCTGCACAAAATCTGACACCCCCAAAAGCCAAGATTGAACCTTTTCCTCGAAATGAAACACCAACAGAAAACACAAACAGAAAACAGCAGATCCTCCTCAGTCACTACTAACTGAGGAGTGAAGAAAGTACTGCAACAAAACAAAGGCAAAAGAAGAAGAAAAAATAAAAAGACCGAAGCACTAAAGACAAGGGTGGATTTGTGGTGTGAGCTAGTTACTATGTGACACGCTATATATACACGCTAAGATACTAAGGAACAACAGCGGCAGACCGTGATGGTTCAATGTATGAAAAAAATGGCGTGGACCAACCCGAGTATTTTATTGTTTTTCACAATAAAGAAAGCACCATTTAATATAGTTAATAGTTAATAAAATAAAGAGGAGCATTTAATATTTAGTAAAAGAGAGGGAAGCATTTAGTATTTGAATTTAAAAAGGAAGTATTTAATATATTTAATAATAAAAAAAGAGGAGTAATTAATATTTAGTGATAAAAAAGGAGGAGCAATTAATATCGAAATATAAAAACTGATTATTTCCTAGTAGTCTTTTATTCATATCTTGAGTGCTACTACAGGTGACAAGTGTATCTAAAAGAATTTGATTTTGTTTAAGGTAAACTTTTATAAAAATCAATAATTTTACTTTATAGAAATATATATAATTAGATGATAGTGTAAATTTTTTTAATATTATTAGTGTATCTAAATTTAGTAAAAAAGTTAAGATAATTATCAATTTTCCAATTATAATTTTATCTTTGCTTATTTTTCTCTTTACATTTTGTTCAATTCAAATCAAAATAGTTCATGTTGAATTTTTTTCTCCTCACTTTTTGAGAGTAAAATTAAAATTAAAATTTTTTATTTCATAATATTAATGATAGGTTTCGAATTTAGGACCCTACACATACTATTCATCCCTTCACTTCTAAGCTAACAATTAAAAATTTAATTTTTCTATTAATTGAATAATTAAATTATTTATTAAAATGTTTAAACGTTAGTACACTTTTATTAGTTTCAATTTAAAATTTTATAAAAGTTACAATAATAAAAATAGTTAATAATAGTTTGTAAATCATTGATGAATTTGAAAAAATAATTTTTTTATAAAATTAATATTTTACTTTAAAATTAAAAATTCAATTTTATCATTGATTAATAATTAAATTATTTTTAACAAATTTAAACATAAGTATAATTTATTAATGTCAGTTAAAAAATTATGAAAATTACAATAATAAAAATAGTTAATAATATTTTCTAAATCATTCATGTATTTAGAAAAATAACTTCTTTTTTATATAAAAATTAATATTTTACTTTAGTTTTTACATTTATAATAGTTTTAATTTTTATTTTAAAATAATTAAAAATACAAAAATGAAGTTCTAGAAAAGCAAAGCATTAATCTCCTACAGGAGTTGCTTATATTAGCAACTATTCTTTGTGAATGGCCAATATTTTTTTAAAATTATATAATTGTGTTATAATTTTATATTTTTTAAAAATAAATTAAAATTATCATATTTTATATATTTTTATTTTATAAAATATAAAGTGATACAATTATAATATATTGTTATCTTTATTGTTAAATTTTTATGTATTACATTTACAAAATTATAAATTATATTTTTTATCTTTCTAAAATTTTTCAAGTTTGATTCTAATTTCCCAATTTATTTTTTTTCTTGTTTTTATCCTTTTAATTTGAGATGTATTACTTTTGATTCTTTAAGTTATTCATATAATATGTTATAATAAATTATTGTATAAAAATAAATTGAATAAGAATATATTAGTGTATCTATTTTAGATTTGTTAACATTATTATTTCTTTAATGTAATAAAACATGTTATATTCGATTAAAATTTTAATATATTATTTGATCTATGAAGTTTTTGAAAAATTTTATTAGGTCTCTAAACTGGAAAAAAAATTGTAATCAAAAGTTATTCGTCCTTTTTTTTGTAATTTATTCCTTTGGGTTAAAGATTTATTTACATTTTGTGAAATATGACATATTTTTATATTTATAGAGTCACCTCAAATTATTATCATATATTATTGTACATGTCTAACAAATTTTAATCTACTTATAAAAATTTTCATAGTCTCTTTGGCCATAATAATTCTAGAATAGTAAAAAAAAATTAACCGGTGGAGTTTAAAACCTAATACAAATAAATGTTGATATTAAATGGTAATTTAATATAGTTGTCTGAGTATAATGAAATAAAAATAAAATATTATTTTAAATTATATATCATGGATTATAAACTAATATATGATCATAGGTACTAAATTATAAAAATATGAAATACCAAATTATAATTTTTTTAATTTAAGATCTAATTAAAAATTTTCAAAAGAATTTATGAACTAAATGATATATTAAGTTTTAATTAAATCATATATCTATTTTTATATTATACATATTTACATTTCAAATATTATTGCTAATATATAAAGGCTCAAACTTATTGTTTCGCTTGGGGCCCATGAAATATTAGGATTGACCCTGTATGTAAGTTACTTAATATTTGTGTGTATGCATCAAAGAATACGAGAAATTAAAGAGAGAGAAAACTTATTTGTTAGTTAAGTAACTTTTTAACACGTACTTGCATTGGAGTGAGAATTGAATGGGTTGCTAATGGAGGACATCACACATGCCAATCACAGGGAGCTCACACATGAGGACCATTGGGCCTTTAACTAATTCCATGATCAAGAGGTTAGAGGAGGCTTCTACAAAGGAAGTGCTTCTTAGACCTATGCTCTACATGAGTATTGAGTATGATTCCTCTTATTAGTCTCTTAGTCTCCATTATAAATACATTGTATAGTACTTGTACATAGTAGTAGATACTTGTCTAAATATATTTTTGCTTTTGTATTTGTGAGACACCTTTTTCTTACTCTGTAGATCATACCCTTAGGATTCTAGGGTATGTTACTTAGAGATTTTTGCTCCATTTGACCTTGTATTAAGGGTCATTGATTTTCTTATTTTTAGTATTAGAAGTGGGGTGCCAAATAAAAAGTATGTAGGTGAAGCTAGTAATTGAGCCTTTAGTGGGTCTGGGCCAAATTTTGCATATTAGGCTTGTTTTCTTTTATTTAATCCAAGGAATTGATTTAGCTGGGTCTCACCACCATTTGGTGAACCTAACCAAACCAATTCCATAATTTTTGGATTGGTTTAGATTGAAGAAAACAAGTTTGGCTGCCTAGCTCATCCATGGCCGAGTTTCACTTAGCTTATCCCACACACTTGTTTCTTGGTTAGCCAAGGAGACAAGGTGGCACTTGGCAAGCTAGGATTGACTAATCTAGATCTAAGTGTTCCTACCTTGTCCCTACCTTGTCTAACTTGCTCAACAAGCTACTCCACCTCCATATATAGGTTTCTTCACTTGTAACTTCATTTTTTGGATGATGTATTTGAGAGTTGCCAAGATTTTACTATGAATTCTCTCTTTCAAAAGTCTTGAAATCTCTTTGATTTGGTTCTAATTCTCTTATCCTCTTCCTAAAGAGTGTGGTGAGAATTGAAGTGGTTCATCTTCTTCTAAGGAGTGACATCACTTGAAGAAAATTCTTCACCTCTTAAGGTGAAACTAGAGGCTTTTACCTCCATTAGAGGCCTTGAAGAAGCTTGAGAAGTGTCAAGAAATCAAAGGTCTAGGGAGGAACTTGAAGGAGAAGCCAAAGTCATTCAGATTCTCCAAGAGTTTTCCATCAGTTGCTTAGAATTATGGTGACATATGTAGACTCATAAAGTGGGTTGCTTATCTGAAAAGCATTGAATATGCTTTTAAAACATTTCAAATGAGTTGCTTATGGGTCACTTAACAATAAAATGTTATTTTAGTATACTACATGTGATTTTAAAATTTAAGAGAGTTACTTATATAAACAATTATTCTTTGTGAGTTGTATGTACCTGTAGGAGAGAGAAAATAAGAGATTCAAAGAGAGAAAGTATATTTGTGAATTAAGCAATTTTTTTACATGGGAACTTGCATTTGCATGGAGTTAAATGGATTACTTAAAGAGAAAAAATGAGTTACTTATTTGAAGAGCATTGAAGATGATCTTAAGGCTTGTTTTGGTAAAATTCTCTAAAAACACTTTTGAGAGAGAAAAATAAAAAGAAAAAAAATGAAATAAACTTCTCAATAAATTACGAAACAATTTATTTCCAATTTTCTTCCTATTTTTGTTTCCTAAAAGTACTTTTGAAGAAATTTATGTAAACATGTCCTTAGTTAGACGTAAATCTTAATGACCTATATAATATGAATTGTTATTGTCTTTGATAATTATTTTATATTATTTTATGTTACTTTTATAAATAGATTGAAATAATTATCTCCTATTGAATTTTTTTTATTATCTAAATTAAAGTATGATATATGATTATAAAGTATTGTTATATTAATTATTATTTTTTTATGTATTATATTTTTAAATTTATATTAAACAATTTTTTAGCTCATAATGACATGCAATGAAATGTGGGCATATGATAATGCTACATTTAAATTTTCTTTTAAATAAATAAGAAACACTAACTAAAATTAAAATTATAAAGAATCTTAATTTATACTATAAATTTAAAATCTCTAACTTAATTAAACTCCCACTCATCCTACTTTCTCATTTAGAGATTTTCAATGCATTTTTTCTTTTCTTTGGGAGCTTCATTCTAATTATATATATTATATCACAATATAAATTATTTATTATAAATTTAAAATATAAATTATATATTTAAAAAAAATTATTATAAATTTTAATACTAATATTCTTTAAATTTTAAAAAATATATTTATAACTATATAAAGTAAATATGACAAAAAAAATATAAAGAGAATATTTATTATGAACAATAATACACATATTAAGTTAAGACTAAAAGTTAGTATATTAATATAAAAAAGTACATATAATGATTATAATTTGTAAATGATAGAAAATAACGTAACTGTAAATTGAATGAAAAATGTCATATATCTTTTTTAAATTTGTTAAAACTATATTATTTGTTTAATGTTAGGACTAGCTAAACAATGAGTGAAGTCCAAAGCAAATTTTGAAAAAAAATCATTTTACTTCCAAGAAAGTTATATGTGAAGCCATTTATTAACATGTAACTTTTTTCTTTAACAAAAACATCGGGCAAATATATATATTTTTTATATAGAAACTAATAGCGAATATTAACTTTAGTAATTGGGTTGTGTTGATCAAACTTAAAATGAAGATCAAGCTTAAAATGAAGATCTTATATGTTTTGATGATTACAAAAGTATCACGAGTAACTTCTTAAAAGATAAGAGTATAAGTTGTGAATTGTTGCATGTTTAACTTTGTTGCCACTACAAGAAATGTTATATATAGTGACATACAAAAAGTGTCACTATAGGTACAATATATGTAGATATATGTCTATTTGACATATAGTTATACACAATTTTAATGTTGATTTTAAATGAGATTTAACAATATATTTCGTGTGTCACTATAACCTATACTCACACTTTTTAATAATATACCAACATATATTGTAGTTATTGTGTGTGTAAAAGTAATTTTTAGTGACATGTATATTGTCACTATAGAGTATGTGTCACTATATGACAATTTTTTTGTAGTGTGCATGTTTATCTTTGTGTACGTCTTGGTGCTAAATCATTGTTTGGTTCATAATTCTTTATTTAGGTTGATGATTGATTATTGATGATAAATGTGAGGTTTAAAATTAATTTGAAAAGAATTTGGAATGAAAATCGAAATATTAAATTTTTACTCAAAACAATTGATTATCTTATAATAATCAATTATTTGCTCTGTTTTTTAGTAACTTGAAAAAATTTATTGTAATAATCAATTATCTGACTAAATAATTCATTATTTTAGAAACGTCTTTTTGGATTAATTGGTTATTCCTAAAAATAATCAATTAACATGTTCTTCATGAGTTTCTAAATTTGTGAAGAACAAAATAATCAATCATTCATTAAAATAATCGATTATTTTAAACAAGAAACTATATATAATGTTTTTCATTTTCAAAACTTGTAGAAACTAAAAATTTATGAATTTTAATCATTGAGTGAGCTTTGAGTAAAGTTTTTCTTGACCAGAGGTTTGTAACCCTTTGTTAAAAACTTTAGCCTAAATCAAGAGAGTTGAATTATCATCATCATCATCTATTTGGAGAATTATGACTGCTTGATTTAGTCTTGATACACATGTTCATGTTGTTCTATACATCAGGTGATATCTTTCCTTAATCTTTTTGATTTCTTAAGTAGGTTTCTCAAGATATATTGGTTCTTGAGTAGGTTTCTCAAGAAAGAAAGGTTTCTTGTAGTGGGGTACTACAAGGGATGCTTCTTAGAGTTCAAGAAGTGTTTTTTTTTTTGTTGCTAAAGTGTGTTGTATGTGATTTGTAATTGTAAAAACTTCTGAAAAATAAAAATAGTGGAAATTGTAACACTCCAAGTTTTCTAAATTTATTAAAAGAATATTTTGATTAATTAAATGAGTTGTATAATGTATTTTAAAATCTTTTAATAATTATGAGTGTTTCAATAAATGTTTGCAAATTGTTTTTTTTTTAATATTTATTAGACAAATATGTATTTTTATGATATTTTGTTATAAAAAAATATTGGGAGAAAATATTTTTTTTTATTATTTATGTAATTAAATATATTTTGGAGAATATGTGTTTTTATGATATTTTAATATATATTGTTAACTGCTATTATTGTATTTTATTATAATTACTTGAGTTGATTTTGTTAATTATTTTAATTATTTTATATGTATTTGAATTTGTTATAAGGTTTTATAATTAAATGATTTATTTATTTTAAATTATTTTGAGGGAAAGAATTTGTAACTTAGGCTAAATGTTTTAACTGTTAGGTTAAGAGGGGGTTAAGTTTTTAAGAAGGGAGTTATCTAATTAGTATTTATTTTATGCTTTTTTCCTTTCCTTTGTGCGTTTACACTCTAACGGCTTGGGAGAATTAGAGCTCATAAGAGAACACCCCAAAATCCATGTCCATCTTCTAACACTCATCAAGGTAAGGGAGTCGTAAGTAGTCTCACTCTGAGCATAGAGTAATTGTTGGATAGTGAGATTGACCCAATCTTTTTTTTGTTATATGCGTTATGTGAGGGGAAACCCAATTTGTATTTGTCATAACCCGAAAAAATTTAGTTTTAAAACTAATAGTTTAGACTACCATTTTTGAAAATCTCATTAATAAAGGAATGTCTGAATGCCAGACTAATCTTTAAATAATGGTTTTTGAAAATAGGTTCATGGAGTTTCCACCAATGTTTTGCTCAAACATTGGAAAAGTAAAAGATTTTCAAAAAATCCAATAATGGCCTTAATAACCAAAATTGGGTTTGGGGTCGATTACGTGTAGGGAAGATATTAAGCACCCCTATAACATCCTAAATCGGTACGCTATGATGAAGCTAGCCTAATAAGAATTAATAGTCTAAATATTAAATCCCCTTTATTGATAATTATGTATATACATGAAATTTAAATTACCCGATTTACCTTAAAACGTCTACATCATTACTCTTTTTATTATATAGAACAATATCGGTTAAAAATGAAGAAATAATGGGAGAGAGAAATGTTGACTGAAATACCTCTTGACTGAACTTTATTAGATCTTCAAGTATGGAGACTCTTAGATGCTTTTTGGCTACCTAACATACTACAATGTACCTCATAAAATCTCAAGAAATATAGGAGGAAAGAGAGAGAAATTTCGAGCTATTAAGACTTCTTAGACGAACTTTTTTAGCCCCGAGAGCAGTGTTCAAGTTTACTGTTTTTAGACGGCAGAATGACCCGTTTTGGATTAGTTTGCTAAGAGTAAAATTTGAATTCAGAATGATTCGTTCTGGTGTCAAAATAGCTCATTCCAAATTTGAATTTAACTCATAACAACCTATGTTAGAATGGCCCATTCTGGGATGGGAACTATCCGTTCCCACCTAAGGTTTCTAGGCCTTTTTAGTAGTTTGGAACAACCCGTTCTAGATTGGAAATAGCCTGTTCCAGGCTATTAAATCACCTTTGTTGGGCTTTGGGCCTTCTGATGTCATATCGTGTCGTTTCTAGGCTTTCGAGAGCTCGTTTTCTTCATAATAGAAGTCAATTTCTTTGTTTGCAGGTCTGGACAAAATTAGGTGTCTACAGTATTTATTCTTTTAATTTTGTCTTCTACATGATTCTTCATTACTCTAATTGATGATATTAAACAATATGTATGCTTAATTTTGTGTATTGAATTAATCTTATGGATCTTAAATTACCTATAGGTTCTCGTGGGAACCCTAATGACATGTTTGCAGAGGTGACTTAGTAGGGAATGAATAAGAAAGGGAGAGATTATCAAAGAATTGAAAACAAAATGTGTGTTTGGAGGAGATAATTTAAGTGATTTTTTGAGGAAATTGTGATGGAGTCCATGTGGATTTAGTTCAACTCTCTTAGGGGTGGATTTGTGAGAAATTTCCAACAAAAAATGCATGGACAAGACTACCCTACACTGTTGTCTACATAATTGATTAGAAAAGAATAAAAACATTATTATTTAAATAATATATTTCTACATAAAAATCTAGCTATGTAAATACATTTTTAAAATACCAATTCTTCTCTATTTCTCACCTAATTTCACTCTACCAAACAATTATAAATTCCACACTATTTTCTACATATTTTTTTATCAAATCAATTTTTGCTTGTTCTCTTTCATTCCCCTTAATTCTTCCCCTCTTCCAAAGAAAGCATATGGAAATGTATTTTTGGTGATTGTATAAGAATTTGAGAATCTATAAGTGCTTGTAAATGATTTCATATAAATGGATTTGTTTGAGAATCTGTGAGTGTTTGTAATTCCTGTAGAAAAGTCTTGTTTATAGAGAAAAATGAACATTGATCTTAATTGCATGAATATGCGAAATTAAGATTGGATTTGAGTAATTAATGATATAGTAAAGTAATATTAGGCTTTAATATATGTTTTTACTAATTGGATTGGGAGAAAAGAGTTTGGGTGTGAGTTATGCCTTGTTATGAAAATTTTAGTATGAATATACATTATTATTTATGTGATTTCTCTGTGATTAATGAAATTGGATTCTGATTGTTGGGTTAGAAAGTAAACATTTGGAGGCTATAGTTTAGACTCAAGAATCACATAAAAATGTTAAGGAATAACCAACTTATGCGAGTTAAAAGATGAACCTTATGTCTAGTGTGCAAAATTTAACATGTGTACGTTGTAAGCCTTTCAAATAGACTTAAATGATAGAATTAATTTTGTAATCTTCATAAAAGTTGTATCCCTAGATGCTATCTTTCAAATTCCACTGAAATCACATAAAAATAAGGTATAAAACTCAAGTTATGATCAAATTAGTGAACAAAGATTAGACTGTCAGACTTAGGCCAAAATGTCCTGATTTTGTATTTTTAAAAAATATTAGATTGAATAATTAAATATGGAGGTCAACATAGAAGTTTTAGATAATTATCTTAGCTTTCTAATAAATTAAGAATAACTTAATATCATATATGTAACTCTAGATAAGGTATTTGGAACTCACAATGTCTTAGCAGATTAGGTTATGAAAATGTAGTTTGTGAATGATGATGATTAATAACTTTATTCCTTAAGTGTTTGATCTTAAAAATGGTTTGGGGTACCTATATCAATGTCTATAAAGGAGAAATCATGATAGAAAATATTAATTAATGTTATGATGTAAGTTGGTTGTCAATGGCTTGAGGTGTTTTGGTGATAGCGATGTCTAATGACTTGATGTGTAATATTGATAAGGTTGTTAGACTAGTTAAGCTATTAATTTAAATACTTAGTGACGTTGATCTCTTAGTAATTATGATTGATATATTAACATATTATTAGATGACTTCATATCGATTTTATCTTGAGGTGTACTAAATGATGTTATGTAATTATTGTGCTTAAACTTTGAACATATGATTCTTGTTCTAAACAATGCATATAACTAAGTATGATATGTTGAGTATATATTTATGATAATGTGAGACATGATTGATGCAAAGTTTTTGAATTGCTATTGGTGTTGGCAAGACATGAATGATACAAATAGAATGTAATTTGCAAATTGTTGTGAGTGACAAGTTGTTGTAAGCGGCAAATTGTTGTAAGTGACAAATTGTATGTATTACAAATCATTGACTATGTACATTGAATTATAATATGACAGTAAGTTTGTATGACATGCATCATATGAACACAAATTGGAAAAATGTTATATATGCACTGCATATATTTGTGATTGGCACCATATAGATGCAAATCAGAATTCGTGTCTATTACATCTCATATTTACATGCGATTGTATTTCTCTCTTAAGATTAATGATATGATGTATTGTGAACGAGTTATTGTAGTTTGATAACGTTAATTATGTGTTTAATATTGATGTTATTATTATGAAGGATATGTTGAGTGTGCATGACTATCCATCTTTTGTTTCATGCCATGAGTCAGAGTGAGATGTTTCTCACTTTCCCTATTTCTATGTTGTTGTTGTTATGTATATTGCTACAGGTAAAGCTCATCAAAATATTGATGGTACCAGTGATGAGGCTTAGACCTTATTTTATGAGTGCTCTAATAGAATATGTGACATTGGGGTTTATACTAGAATTGTTTTTGTTATTCTTGTGATAGAACTTATGTTTAGATATGTATTTTTGCTTTATTATGAAGTTTTAGTTTAAGAGATTATTATGTGGGACTCTTTACCTAATGTTGAAGACTACATTTTTATTATTTATGCTAGGATTTGATATTTTTATATCTTTTATTCCAAATTATCATTTATATGCGTATGGGGGGTAAAGGGTTTTATAGAAATATTCAATCGGTAGATTGGAGACTAGATGTAAATCACAATTGGTAGTGGTTGAACCAGTATAGATTCTTGTGCAAGCTTTTCTTACCCTTTACTTGAATATACTTTCTTGTTTAAGCTGATTACATGTTGATTAATATTGTTTCTTATATCATAAGCATAACATTAGGGTAGTTAAATTCAAACTTGCATTAATAATGTTTTCATGAAGATGTTGAATCCTAAATGGTTCTAATAATGACAAATCCTTAGTTCCCAATGACGGAAAAGTAATCAATGATTTCTAACATATCTACTCAAGTGTTTCAGACTAAATGTATCATATCTTCTAAGATATACTATTCAGAAGGACACTAAAAAACAAAGACAATTATCATTGATTATCTTTGTTCCTTGGTCAAAATGCTCAAGATTTATGCATTAAGGATCTTCAAGTATAAACAACTTCTCTCAAGGAAAGATACCTTGAGGAACCTAGATTGTAGTTTATCTGATACGGCCTTCTAAGCAGCAAGTCTCAATTCAAACTTAGCTTCAAAGAAGACTAGTATTGGAGACCTTATTTAGAAGGTTACTCAAAAGCACACTTAGAAGGAAGATTTAAAAGTAGATTGCTTTTGAAGGATATGTTGACAACACCAAAATCAAAATATATGATGATGTCAACATTGCTTAAAAGTTAAGCCAACTCTAATAAACCTATTTTGGAGTCTATAAAAAGAAGACCAATGAAACTATTTGAAGTAGGCAATAACATTGAAAATTATGAATATCATAGCTAGATAAAGTTATAATTACTTTCTTTATACTCTATGATTCAAAGCTCTCACCACAGACATTTGTTATATGATTTGTAATAGAAAGAGTAAAAATACTTCCTTAGTGGAAGCTCCCATCCTAAGAAAGTTACATAGAAACCTTTAACAATTGTTAAGGTTTCTCAAATTTGTAAACAAATTTAATTGCCCATTCATGGATCTAGTGTGCAGAGGGAAAGAAAGGCTAGAAAAGTTGCAACTAGATGGTTGTGGTTTGACTCATAGTCATGGGCTATGAGAGTGGTTTACTTAATAAGTGTTAAGGGTTACTTAGTAGTTGGCTAAGGGTGACTACACAAATAGCAGGTGGCTAGTTTGTTTAAGAGAATCCAACAAGTGTTGGTGGTTGTATTTAGAGAAATCATTTTTTATTATAGTAGAGAAATACCACAATATGTGTGGGGATTGGATGTAACCCAAGGTTGGGTGAACTAAGATAAATCACAGTGTGAATCTCTCTTACCATTACTCTCATATCTATTTAAATTACTTTAAGTTGCTCATATTTATTGGTACATGATTGTGACATATCAGACTAAGTTTTTAAACATGTAGAAAGTATTTTCAAATACCTTAGAAGCACAAACCTCTAAGAAGTTGTTTTCTAAAGAAACTGCTTAGAAGCATAATCAATTTTTTAAACCTTCAAAAGCATCAACATTTGGACCTTAGTTTGATAAAAGAAATTCAAATTTTAAGATAACCACAATTCAACCCTCTTTCTTGTTTTCTAACATTTAATTCAATTGGTATCAAAGCTTGGCTCCTAAAGTTGAGACACTTAACAGTGCAGGAGAAAAAGATCCTGCGAAAAGTAAATGGTTATACAACATCCAACAATGTTCATCCTACAAGGAGCTTCAACAAATAGACCTCTAGGATTTGATAGAAAAGACTACTAATACTAGAGAGATAGGTGAAGTTATTCTTGGATTCACAAAATGTAGATCTGCTAGAAATAGTGAAAGAAGGGCCATATGTACCAAAGAAACTCTAGAAATTGGTGTCATCATTTCTAAACCAAAACAAGAATGGAATACTGGAGAAAAGTCTAGATACTTGTTAAATGCCAAACCAAAGTTTTATCTCACATGTGCACTTGATAGATTTGATTATGACAAAGTGTGAGAATGCACCACAATTAAGGAAATCGGAGAAAAACTCAAAGTAGCTTGTGAAGGAATAGATTAAGTAAAAGATTCCAAAGTAAATATCTTAACTCATCAATTTGAAATGTTTAAAATGCAGTAACAGGAATCAATAAATAACCTGCATAACACATTCGATTTTATAATGAATGAGTTAAATAACTTGGGAAAAAATGCTCAATACACTAGAGGATAAAACATATCTTTAGAAGTTTACCTAAGATCTAGAGTCCCTAGATTACAGTTATCCAAGAAGCCAAGGATTTAAAGATACTTCAGATGGATGAGCTTATTGGATTAGTAAAGGTTCACGAATAGGAACTTCAAGAGGAAATACAACCTAAGGAAAAGACAGTAGCTCTGAAAGCTAGTCAAAAATCAAAAGCCTCAAAAATTGAAGAAGAATTTGAATGAGAAGATGCTAAGGAGAACTCAAAAGATGATGAACTAGATCTCTGACACCCTTACTACCACTACACATATAGCGTAATAATGTAATTAAATTAAGGAAATAAATTTTTCAACACTAGTAAAAGGGTTCACGTAAAAACCTTCACAAATGTTCTTCAATATCCAAAATGATTGAAAATGAACATTAGAAAATAAAACGTAAGAGTTTACAAATTGTTTTTAAAGTAATAAGTACAACTCTAAATCCATATAAAAGTCCATGTCCTAGAAATCCTCTACCCCGATGTCACAATATCAGAGCATACCCACAATTCAACCGTTGGCATTCTAGATGCCACTCATAGTCGGATCTTCCTCACCTAAAGCATCCACAATTGCACGATGAGAAAAGAAAACATCTATATGTAAAGCACACAAGGAAAAACACAACATAATCTTATCATAACTCATCAATTATGAAGTCTTTACAAGCATATCCATACATTCTAATTCTATCAATCATGCATCATATTCACATCACAATTTCACAATCACACCAGTCTATCACAAATCTTGCAATTAACACTATGCTAATGGTCATGCCACCTCAAGGTCGTGCCACTCTATACATAAGTGATATGTATTAAATGTCTCACTCATCCCACACTATGCCAGGGGCACGCCATCCCTGTAGCATCATTTACCTAGGGTCGTCTCATCCCTGGTCATATGTGTGAGGAACCACAATAACATCACAATCACAATTATCACAAATCTTACTATGTCAAGGTCACGCTACCTTTCAGCCTAGGGTCATGCTTACCCCTAACATAACACTATGACAAGGTCACGCTACCCTTTTAGCAGCCTAGAGCCGTGCTTACCCCTAACATAACACTATGCCAAGGTCACGCTACCCTTTTAGCAGCCTAGAGCCGTGCTCACCCCTGATATAACACTGTGCCAAGGTCACACTACCCTTTTAATAGTCTAGGGTTATGCTCACCCCTGGTCATCAATATGAGGATCCACAATCACATCTTATTCACATTCCACACATCAAATTCCATATTACATACAGATAAGTCCACACAATACAATGATTCACATACCCATCAAGCAATTCACCATGAATACACATCTATAACAATAACATAATAATATTTATAAATTAATATAAAACCTAATAAATTCACCAATTTAATACAATATTAAATCAAATAGTAAAACCCCTAATTTTTCCAAAACCTAACTCACTGACACTTTTCTACAATTTCGTTCTCTCTCCTAGATCATCATTTTCACAAATTAAATATATATTTCCAATCGTCAATACATCCAGAATCTAATGGGATCATCAATTCCTCAAATAGAAACAATTATAAAATTACCCATAATTCTAAGGGACTCTTTATCTACCCAATTTCCTCATGTAACTCTGCATACAAATAATTTCCTTTTCCCTCGTACCTCGATAAGTAGTAGCTAAAACTAAAACAGAGATCTCCTTGGTCTCCTCCTTTGAGTTCCCCTCGGTTCGCTGAAACTAAAACAGAGATCTCCCTGGCCTCCTCCTCTAAGTGCCCCTCGGTCTTCAGAGAATGTAGAAGGAAAAGAAGAGAATGTAGAAGGAAAAGAAGAGAATGTAGAAGAAAGAAGTCAGAACTGAAAGGTGTGCTTTTTGAGAGTGCCAAAGCACTCTATTTATAGGCATCAGGAGTCGCCGGAACGGCCCGTTTCAAATCTGGAACGGCCTATTCTGGACTCTGACGGCATGTGTAAAATTTTACCTCCAAAATGGCCCGTTCTCAAACCAGAACGGACCGTTTTGGGGTTACATTTAACCCACAACGGCTAGATTTGGAACGACCCGTTCTCAGCTAGGGTTATAGGCATTTTTGGTAATTTGGAACACCCTGTTCCATTTTGGGAACGCCCCGTTCCCAACTAAAATTTGTAGGCAATTTTAGTATTTTGGAATGACACGTTCCAGTTTGGGAACGGCCTGTTCTGGGCTACTAAATCACCCTCATTTTAGTAGTTTGAAACGGGTCGTTCCAATTTTGGAACGGCCCATTCTGGGCTACTAAATCACCCTTATTGGGCTTTGGGCCCTCGTACAATCTGTGAAAATCGGGCTGTTACAATTCTCCCCTCTTTTTAGAAATTTCGTCCCTGAAATTCACCTGAAAACAGAAATTGGTAGGCTCCTCGCATCTTGCTTTCTAATTCCCATGCAACCTCACTACCTTATTAATGTACAACTTTAACAATCTCACCAAGGAATGTCTATTATCAACGAGGGTAAGGCAAGTAAACTTGGTGAGTCAATCCAGTATAACCCAAAAAGAATCAAATTTCATAATCATCTTAGGCAAGCCTACAACAAAGGTTTATCTACACACCATCTGACTTCCAAAATGGGACGTCTAAAGGCTGCAAAAGTCCTAAAGAATTCTAGCATTCTAAACATGAGTACACAAATTACTCTACTCCTCTCTTCACCTTAGGCCACTACGCTTCCGCTGTGTCACTCTGATACATCTTAGTAGCTCCTAAATGAAAGCTAAGAGTACTCTTATGTCCTTCCTCTAAGATCATCTTCCTTAATTCAGGATTACTAAGCACCTAAATTTTGTTCTTGTACCTCATAACAATGTCAATTCCTACTTAGAAAAAAAAATTATCTGGACCCCTACCAATCTTCTCCACTTGGTTCACAAAAAAAGGATCTAACTTTTGGCTTCTTTAATCTCATCCATTAACTCACTAGTCACTTTCAATATACCCAATTCCATGCTCCTAAGAGTAAGCTCACTCACCAAGCTTAAGTCTCTAAATTCTTCAATCAAATCCAACCCTTAAATCATCAAAAATGATAGATCAATGATCATCCTACTCAAGGCATCTGCCACAATATTAGCTTTACTTCTATGACCCTCTCCAAAGATCAAACACCTAAGCATAAGTTCACTGGGTTCACATACTCAATCTCAGAGTCTTACTACTCCATCTATACCTAAGGCAAACTCTTATCCATTACCTTATCTTATAACTTCATATCTTGTCACCAAAATGAATCAACTAATTATGCTTCTCCAATTTCTTTCAACGATCCCTTGTTACTCAAGACATACCTAGTTTTACACTACTAGGAGTAATCTCGCGAGTCAAGCTAAAATCCCCAATTTGAGCAAAAAGGTTTCCTACTCAAAACATCAGTCACCATATTGACTTTATCCAGTTAACAACTAAGATTAAAATCCTAGTCCTTAAGAAATTCCAACTATCTCCTTTGTCTCATATTCAACTCCTTCGAGTCAAACGAATATTTAAGGTTCTTATGATCACTAAATACCTCAAGCTTCGAATCATATCGGTAGTGTCTCCAAACCGTAGAATAAATATTACAACCGCTAACTTAAGGCAATGGGTAGGTGATTCCTCTCATGAATTTTCAGTTGCCTAGAAACATAAGTTACTACCCTTCCTTCTTGCATCAACAATCCACCCAAACCCATCTTAGAAGCACAAATATATACCACAAAAGACTTACTAAAATCTAGTAGTATTAACACTAGTCAATCTTTCGTTAAGAGTTTGGAAACTACTCTCGTACTTACTATCCCGCACAAGGACAACACTCTTCCTAGAAGACCTAGTCAAAAGTAATGCTATCTAAGAAATTTATTCAATAAATCTCCAATAACAAAGAACTAACCCAAGAAAACTCTTAACCTCACTAATTGATTTAAGTATCTCCCACTTAAGTACAACTTCTACCATAAATAGATCTACATTATACCTCTGTTAGAATTTACAAGGCCTAGAAAACTCACTTCATATAACTAAAAATCATACTTAGATAACTGCATAAAACTGTCTTGGATACATCTTCATCCTCATTTCCAATATGATGATATCACACCCTAAGGTCAATCTTACTAAACACATAAACACTCGCTAATTGATCCATAAGGTCATCTATCCTCATACCAACATACATGTATATCAAATCATAGTAGAATACCTACTTTAAACCTTCATATATATCATCCCTAAGTATGTACGAATCAACCACCGTTTACACCATATAGCATGTACATGAACCAACCTTATCACATAGCATCATACCATCTTAAACAACCTATTAATGACAACACCTCAGAACATCATATCCAAATCAGTTTTTATCCTTGCTATGCCTAACAACTCAGAAACATCACGACATCATATGCCTCCCTTCAACAACTGTAAAAGCAAATAACACACAAAGAGTTATACTCATCCAAATGATCTCAAACCTATCTCAAAAGAAAGCTAAGAGAATAAGCTATAACTCTTATGAAAACATAAGATTCTAAAAAGATCATCTTCTTAGCTAAAAATTCAAAAACCACAACAAATATATTTAGCGCTTACAACTAGACTTTTGATCACCAAAGCAATGATGACTGAAGTTCTAGACCTCCATTTTACCTAATTCCAATTCCATTAGAAAGATAACGTCCAAGGCTACAACTTTTATGAAGACCACAAAATCTAATTTTGTCAATATAGCACTTGTACTAGCACAATAAAACTACAGCGAAAACATCCTCTACACCAGACAACAATAGTGTATCAATATCTAAGGCTACAGAAATACCTCAACCATTCCAAACTCACACCTCAAATTCATATCCAAGCTTCCCACTAAAATCCTAAACCCAAAACAACTCACATATTCATCACAAAAGACTTAGAAAATAAAACTCACATGCTACCTAAACAATAAAAGGTTAACATGCAAGCACCAACTCCAGAAATCATCAACACTTCAATCTCTCCTTAAGAATACCAAAACTCCAATTGTCAACATACAACCTCCTTGGATTCAAGCGCTACAACTATAGATTTTAGAAACTCCACCAATCGTAAACTCTTAATACACTCGACAAATCAATGTCTAACCCACATCCAAGGTTCTAATAGTTCTAGTTGGTTAGCACAAGGCTTCATCCACTATTACTAGTACATATGCTCGCAACACGAGCGATACCACTCAACCACTACTTCTTACATAAGCAAGAAGTATCAAAACAAATAAGCAATCATGAATAACATCAACTAAGCTATATCATGTCTTTCAGCCAAATTTTGAGAAAACAATATACAAGTAAGCACAACACTAACAACACAAGGGAAACATCATCATCATCATCATTATCCTCATCATAAAGCAAAATATTGTTAGAGTATACACAATTAAATAACAACAAACATAATCAATCATCATACTAGCATATCAATAAGTTCCACAATCAAATCATTCCATCATTCATCTACCAAACAAGCATAGTAGACTCATAACTCACGACCAATTGGATCGACCTGCTCTGATACCACTAAATGTGACACCCTTACTACCCCAACACATATAGCGTAATAATGTAATTAAATTAAGGAAATAAATTTTTCAACACTAGTAAAAGGGTTCACGTAAAAACCTTCACAAATGTTCTTCAATTTCCAAAATGATTGAAAATGAACATTGGAAAATAAAACGTAAGAGTTTACAAATTGTTTTTAAAGTAATAAGTACAACTCCAAATCCATATAAAAATCCATGTCTTAGAAATCCTCTGCCCCGATGTCACAATATCAAAGCATACTCACAATTCAACCGTTGGCATTCTAGATGCCACTCATAGCCGGATCTTCCTCACTTAAAACATCCACAATTGCACGGGGAGAAAAGAAAACATCTATATGTAAAGCACACAAGGAAAAACACAACATAATCTTATCATAACTCATCAATTAATGAAGTCTTTACAAGCATATCCATACATTTAAATTCTATCAATCATGCATCATATTCACATCACAATTTCACAATCACACCAGTCTATCACAAATCTTGCAATTAACAATATGCCAATGGTCACGCCACGTCAAGGTCGTGCCACTCTAGATATAAGTGATACGTATTAATTGTCTCACTCATCCCACACTATGCCAAGGGCACGCCATCCCTGTAGCATCACTTACTCAGGGTCATCTCATCTCTGGTCATATGTGTGAGGAACCACAATCATATTACAATCATAATCATCACAAATCTTACTATGTCAAGGTCATGCTACCCTTCAGCCTAGGGTCGTGCTCACCCTTGACATAACACTGTGCCAAGGTCATGCTACCCTTTTAGCAGCCTAGGACCGTGCTCACCCCTAACATAACACTGTGCCAAGGTCACACTACCCTTTTAACAGTCTAGGGTCGTGCTCACCCCTGGTCATCAGTATGAGGATCCAAAATCACATCTCATTCACATTCCACACATCCATTTCATAACTCAAATTCCATATTACATAAAGATAAGTCCACACAATACAATGATTCACATACCCATCAAGCAATTCACCATGAATACACATTTATAACAATAATATAATAATATTTATAAATTAATATAAAACCCAATAAATTGACCAATTTAATACAATATTAAATCAAATAGTAAAACCCGTAATTTTTTCAAAACCTAACTCACATGCACTTTTCTACAATTTCATTCTCTCTCCCAGATCATCATTTTCACAAATTAAATATATATTTCCAATCCTCAATACATCCAGAATCTAATGGGATCATCAATTCCTCAAACAGAAACAATTATAAAATTACCCATAATTCTAAGGGACTCTTTATCTACCCAATTCCCTCATGTAACTCTGTATACAAATAATTCCCCTTTCCCCCGTACCTCGATAAGTAGTAACTGAAACTAAAACAGAGATCCCCTTGGTCTCCTCCTCTGAGTGTCCCTCAGTCCGCTGAAACTAAAACAGAGATCTCCTTGGTCTCCTCCTCTGAGTGCCACTCGGTCTTTAGAGAGTGTAGAAGGAAAAGAAGAAAATGTAGAAGAAAGAAGTCAAAATTGAAAGAAGTCAGAACTGAAAGGTGTGCTTTTTTGGGAGTGCCAGAGCACTCTATTTATAGGCATCAAGAGTCGCTGGAACGACCCGTTTTCAAATCCAGAACGACCTGTTCTGGACTCTGACAGCATGTGTAGAATTTTACCTCCAGAACAACCCATTCTCAAACCAGAATGGTCCGTTCTGGGGTTGCATTTAACCCACAATGGCCATATTTGGAACGGCCCGTTCTCAGCTAGGGTTATAGGCATTTTTGGTAATTTGGAACGCTGCGTTCCCAACTAAGATTTGTAGGCAATTTTAGTATTTTGGAATGGCCCGTTCCAGTTTGGGAACGGCCCATTATGGGCTACTAAATCACCCCCATTTTAGTAGTTTGAAACGACCCGTTCCAATTTTGGAACGACCCGTTCTAAGCTACTAAATCACCCCTATTGGGCTTTGGGCCCTCGTATAATCTGTGAAAATCGGGCTGTTACAAGATCTTTTGATAAGAAGAGTTTAGAGACTGTATACTTAGAAGGTGAAAAAGAATGAAAAGAATCACCAAGTGGAGAGTCCTTCAAGATATAAAGTGTTAAAAATGCAAGATAAAAGTGCACTCTCCACTTTACATTGTTCTTCTTTTTAATTGTCTCAAGGTAGATAGATTATTGAGTAACTTTCTTAAGAAATAAAGAATTCTTGTAGTAAGGTTTTATAAGGGGTGCTTCTTGGGGTTTAAGAAGTGGTTTCTTTAATTTTGCCAAACTATATTGCATATGTTTTATGATTGTAAAACTTTTGAAAATTAAAGATTAGTAAAAATACTCAATCAAGTTAGATTAGGGACTGGACGTAGGTCACAAGTGGTAGTGACTAAACTAGTATATATTCTTATGCAATCTTCTTTTACCCTTTACTTGAATTTACTTTCTTGTTTAATCTAATTACTCATTGGTTAGTATGTTTCTTGTATCATAAGCATAACATGTAGGATAGTTAAATTTAGACTTGCATTAATAATTTTTTCAACACAATCATTCCATCTTGGCTTAAATCAATTAGGGATGACAAAGTGGGCTGTGCCTCGTGGGCTGGCCCGTTGGCCCGCCAAAAATTGGAGGGCCGGGCCCATCATTTCAACCTGCCAAGCCCGCCAACCTGCCGGGCCAAATAACGGGTCCGCCCGCCACAACCCGCCGGCCCGCATATATTTTTTTTTAATTTAATTATTTTTATGTTTATTTTATTTTGATGTAGAAGATGAGGATGAAGATGATCAAGAAAAAAGTAGAGACAACTTCTTCCAAGAGAGCTTCTAATATTTTTAAAATAAAAATACAAAGTTAATTAATTGTATTTGAATTTGTTTTGTGGACTATCAAAAAATTTAATTTATAAGTAATTTGTAAGTTTATAATTTGGTGTTGATTTTAGTGTAAGTGGACTAATTTCTATTTGATTTTGTTCTAAGTTTGTAATTTGCTTTTGTTGAACATATATTATGTACAATATGTATGCATTTTTAATTTCATATGATTATATTTATTTATTTGTAGCAAATTTTTTTTATTTGAACATAAAAATTTTTTTTTCATTTTTTTTGTATGCGGGCTGGCCTGCCAACCTGCCAGCCTGTCCTTAGACATGGCGGGCCAGCATTCCCAGCTCGTTTTACATTGACAGGCCAGCCCGGCCCGACCTGTTTTTGGCGGGCCAATGGCGGGCCGAGCTGGCCAGTTTTGCCATCCCTAAAATCAACAAGTTTAAATGAAAATACTTAGAAAAATTTTCATTCAAGAAAAGTTGAAAATAATTTTTCAAAATTAAATTCACTTCTCTTGGATTAACCATCGTTTCTAGCAAATTGGTCCTTTTTAATATAGTAAAATGTATCTCTTTTTAATGAAAATGTTTATATTTGTGTTTGTGTGTGAGCATGTGTTTTAGAATATTCATTTATTATTTTGTCATGAACTCATAAAATGTTAATATCATCCTTAATTAATTGTGTTTATTAAACTAACTTTAAAAAATTAATACTTTTATTCTAATTTTATATTATGATAGTATGTTAATATTTTATTAATTTTATATGTTATAGATCCATTTTATTTGTTTTATAATTGTTAAATTTTACTATATTTGTATCACATAATTGTATTTGTGATTCTCATAATTCTTTTATATTTTATATGAATATTTCTTCATAAGCAATCATGCTTGAAAAAAATGGGATACTAAATATAGATAACTCTCACAAAAATATCAAAATCTTGATTCACCAGAGATTATTCCTTCCATTTGTTTAAATATTTTATAATTGCTACTTAGATTACTTCATAAGATTTCTGAGATACACCAAAATAACTAATGGTCAATTGATTCAATCTAATGAAGAAACTTGTAACATTCATAAATTCATGGATTTTGATAAACATACTAATTGAAAAATTGTCTTGTATGACCATGTTAGTAAAAAAAAACAGGGATGGGGTGAGAAATCAAAATAACTATATTAAGATGAAAGTTAGGAATCAAAGAAAAACAATTATCTAATCATTATATTAATGATTAAAGTATTTATTAAATGATTATAAAATATCTGGTGGATGAATAAAATCTAAACATTTTAGAAATTCTAACATTTGAGATGTTAAAAGAATTGTTTAATTTTGATATATCTTATAAAAAAATATGTTAAAACATTAAATAATTTTAAAAAGCATGACAACAAAGAAAGTCACACAACTACAAATGTTTCATTCTTACATGATGATTGTGGGTAAAATCAAAGACTACTTTTACCTATAAATATTGAGTATGGGTAAAACTCAAATAATTGTAATTACAACTATTTGTTGTATATAAAACTTACAAAGTTGCTTCTATACAACTCATATAATGGACAGATAGATCATTCGTGGATAGATATAAAAGATACATTTACTTACAAATTTTAAAGTTTAGTAGTTAGGTCAATCCTGCTTAATTTAATTTATGTTTATACATTCACTAACAAATTTTAATTATTAATTTATTATTTTGTCTTGAACTCATAAAATGTTGAGATCAACCCTAATCATGTGTTTATAATTTTAACTAATTTATAAAAGTTTTATGCTTCTTATAACTCTTTTCTATTTCACATGAATATTTCTTCAGAAACAATCATGTTTGAAAAATGACGGGATACTAAATATTAACAACTCTCTTAATAATATCAAAATGTTGGTTGATGGAATATTATCCTTCCATTTGTTTCAATATCTTATAATTACTACTCACATTACTTCATAAGATTTTCGATATACATCAAAACTTTTGTAAAAGAATTGCAATAATACTTATATTATACCAATTGAGTATCCATTAGATAAAATCAAGTTCAAATTTATTATATTATAATTTTATCTTACAAATTAAATTTATTGCCAATTGATTCAATCTAGCAAAACAACCTGTAATATTCATAAATTCATGAATTTTGATAAATATACTAATTTCACATTCATAAATAGTCTTTTATGGTCACGCGAGTCCGAGAAAAAAAAAGAATCAAAATAACCATATTAAGATGAAACTTAAGAATACAAAGAAAATAAATATATACCCATTATATTAATGGTTAAAGCATTCATAATAGAATATAAAAATATCAAGCGGATGAAATATAAATTTTTTATAAATTCTAGCATTTGAGATGTTAAAAGAATTTTTTAATGTTGATAAATAAGGACAAAATTAAGAAAAAAGTAAATCTCCTTTATATTCAACTACAACACCATCCAAAAGAGAAAATCAAATCTAGCCATAGCCCAATGAGCTTTAGCTCCAACTAGCTCATGTATCTGCCACAACATTCATCTCTCATTGTGACACCCTTTTCTTCGCATACTCATACTCCTAAATACTAATGGAACAAAGAACCTTACCTGAATAAAACTTGATTTGAAATAAATAAATAGTTCGTAAAATGCCTTTAAGGATAGAAGATTCACATTTGATTCAAAATGGAACAAGTTCAAAATTTAAATATCTCCACAATAATGACTAGAACATAACGGTCACCAAAAATAATACATGAATCCAATGACCAACACTTTTACTTAAGAAGGTGAAATAAACCAAGTAAACTGAATAACAATCCCTAAACTATGAACCCTGATATCACATCTTATTAAAGCTTTAACCATAAACACGCTAAGGCCTAAGCCTCAACATTAGTGTAACGACCCACCCTAGGCCGTCACATCTAGAACCAATCAAAGATAAATAATATATATAAAAGAAAATAGAATAAGAGCCAGCTACGCTAGAGTGTAAATATACAATAACATATAAAATTGTTTCTAAAATATATATAACATAAGCTTATAGTAGAGTCATCCTCAGTAAGGTTATACAGTAATCCAAAAAGATAATATAATTACAATGTCATGAAGACATCAAAATAAGACACCCTAGGTGCTGGTCAAGCTCTAAACCTAGCCACTCCTCAAAACAGCTATCCAAAAGACTCCTTGCTATCCCAAGGCCTCACACCTGATCTGCTCCCCCACATAGTGAGATCATCACAGTCATCATGGAAATATAAGGGTTAGCACATATAAAACCAATCATAGTACATCATAATAAAATATCATTAAAACAGATATTTATCCACAGTATTTATCCAGACCAACAAGTCATTTCCAAGCTAAATATAGACCATTCCAAAATATATTGTATACACATCCATGCCAATGCATACATATTTTATGATAATAAAGAATCCATAACCAATGTATACAATCCATACTATATGTATACATATTCCACATCCAAAACAAAGTCACACCACTGTATAATCCATGATGTAACCAACACATCCAAACCAAATGTTGGCCTCAGCACCATCCAAACCAAGTGTTGATACGGTGAAACATGTCATCAACCCATGTCTCACGCCTAACCTCTCATGAAAAATATACAGTTGGATTACGTCGTCACGTAACCCTGGTGGGGCCACCTCATCCATCGGTATGACTCGGCCTAGACCCATACCGGTAGCAAATAGAATACTTAGAGGAGTACTTCAGAATCCACCTAACATCTGAAGTGATTTATTATATAATCTTTGGAAAAGTTCCATATTGGAATCCTCACCATGGGATTCTCAAATTCCATATTTTCCAAAGATTATATCATGATCTCACCAAGAGATCTAATCCATACCATAACCTTACTCCTCTAAGTTCTATTAGCTTTCCAAACCACACACATATAGCATATTCCATAATTACATACCAAAAATTTCCATAACCATGCCAAATTATTCAATATAATACCATAAATAACTAAACACTTAAAATAACCATCAACTTAAACAAATGATAATCTTCATATAAACAAAATAGCATATCAAAAGTTATACTACCCCTATCATGCTCATACATACTAGATTAAGTCTTATAAGTACTACCCTTACTTAGATAAACCTGAACCAAAACTCGGGCAGAACCTCCTCCTCTTCCTTAAACAAGAACCGAAACTCGGGCAGAATCTCCTCCTCTCCCTCCTTTTTTCTCTCCCCTGGCAGAACCTCCTCTACTGGATTCCTCTTCCTTTCTTTCCCCTCCTCTCCTTTTTCTCTCTCTCTCTCTAGGACCCTCTCTCTCAAAATCCTACTTTTCCAACACCCCCAACCCCCTATTTATAGAGTTCTGCCTTCCTAACCCGGAACGGCCCGTTCCAAAAGCGGAACGCCCGTTCTGGGCCTGAAAAATCCACGTAAAATTTTGAACTCGAACGGCCCGTTCCAAAACCAGAACGGCCCGTTAACGGCCCGTTCTGAGACTCATCCAGAACGGCCTGTTCTCCTTCTGAAACGGCCCGTGCTCCTTCTAGAACGGCCCGTTCCAAAATCAGAACGGCCCATTCTCCTTGTTGGAACGGCCCGTTCTGGACCCGTTCCCAACTTAAAATTTAGTGTCTTTTTATTGCTTGGAACGGCCCGTTCCAATTTTGGAGCAGTCCGTTCCAAGTTACTCATTTACCCCTCAAACTTTAATAAAATTGCGAAAATGCCATTAATAGAAATTACAAAAATACCCCCTTTAAAAAAAATGAATATTACAATTCTCCCCAACAACAAAAATTTTCGTCCTCGAAAATTCACTTACTTAAAAAGAGATATGGGTATTGATCCTTCATCTTGTCTTCCAATTCCCAAGTGGCTTCATTAGTAAACTCATCCCAAATAACCTTTACCAAATTGATAGATTTACCTTGCAATTGTTTAACTTTCTTATCTGCCACTGAAACTGGCTGTTTCTCAAAAGTTAGATTCTCTTTAATTTGCACTGCATCTGATTCCAAGACATGACTCGGATCGTGAATATACTTCCTCAATTGTGAAACATGAAACACATCATGTAGATTAGACAGAAATGGAGGTAATGCAATCTGATATGCCACTGGTCCAATCCTCTTGAGAATTTGATACGGCCCAATAAACTTAGGATTCAACTTCTTAGCTTTGATAACTCTTCCCACACATGTGGTAGGAGTTACCTTCAAAAACACATGTTCTCCCTCTGAAAACTCCAAAGGTTTCCTCCTCTTGTCTGCATAAGACTTTTGCCGACTCTGAGCAGCTCTCATTTGTTTCACCTTTTCAGTAGTCTGTAAGATGATCTCTGGTCCCACCATCACTGATTCTCCCTCTTTAAACCAACACAAAGGTGTTCGACACTTTCTCCCATACAGAGCCTCAAAAGGTGCCATTCCTATACTTGCGTGAAAACTGTTATTATAAGTGAACTCAACCAAAGGTAAGATTTCTTCCCAACTCCCTAGATGATCCAAAATACAAGCCCTCAACAAGTCCTCCAAAGATTGGATAGTCCTCTCAGACTGCCCATCAGTCTGTGGGTGGTAAGCAGAACTAAGTCTCAACTTAGTTCCTAACGCCTGATGCAAACTCTGCCAAAATCGAGAAGTAAAACGAGGATCCCTATCAGAGATGATACTGGAGGGCACACCATGTAATCTAACAATCTCCTTAATATACAACTGAGTTAACTTTTCCAAGGACCACTTTATATTCACTGGAAGGAAATGAGCACACTTAGTTAATCTATCCACGATCACCCAAATAGAATCACAATTCTTAGCATACCTTGGTAATCCAACAACAAAATCCATGGTTATACTATCCCATTTCCATTCTGGCACTTCCATCATTTGTAACAAACCTCCTGGTTTTTGATGTTCCACTTTAGCTTTCTGACACACAATGCAAGATGCAACATACTCGGCTATCTCCCTCTTCATACCATTCCACCAAAACATTTTCTTCAAATCTTGATACATTTTTGTCATACCCGGATGTACACTCAACTTGCTCTTATGACCTTCCTCAAGTATCAACTTCTTCAACTCCTCATCTTGTGGAATACAAATTCTACTCTTGTACCTCAAGACTCCATCCATATCTTGTTCAAATCCTTCAGCTTTCTCAGAACCCAACAACTCTCTAACCTTATTCAATCCCGTATCCTGAACTTGTTTTTGTTTCACCATTTCCAAGAAATCACTAGTAATGGTAGTCATACCACAACTAATAAAATCTGGAGCAATCATAATATTAAGATTCATATCCCTGAATTTCTCTACCAACTCCATCTCTCTAACCATCATGTAAGACATATGAAGAGATTTTCTACTCAAAGCATCTGCCACCACATTCGCTTTACCTGGATGGTACATTAACTGAAAGTCATAATCTTTCAAAAACTCAATCCACCTCCTTTGCCTCATATTTAACTCTTTCTGATCAAACAAATATTTTAGACTCTTATGATCACTGAACACATCAAACTTTTCTCCATAGAGATAATGTCTCCAAATCTTCAAAGCAAAAACCACTACAGCCAACTCTAGATCATGCGTAGGATAATTAATTCCGTTCATGAGTCTTTAATTGCCTAGATGCATAGGCCACAACCTGTCTATCTTGCATAAGAACACATCCTAAACCTTGATGAGATGCATCACAATAAACCTCAAAAGATTTATTAGGATCTGGCAGAATCAACACTGGAGACGACGTCAGCTTTTCTTTTAATTTTTGAAAACTCCTTTCACACTCCTCCGTCCATATAAAAGGATGATCCTTCCTGGTCAGTTATGTCAAAGGCATAACTATTTTAGAAAATCCTTCTATAAATCTTCTATAATAGCCAGCCAATCCCACAAAACCTCTAACTTCAGTAACTGATTTCGGACGCTCCCACCTCAAAATCGCTTCCACCTTAGTAGGACCAACTGCAATTCCTTGTGCAGAAATCACATGACCCAAGAACTTAACTTCAGATAGCCAAAACTCACATTTTGACAACTTTGCAAATAATTATTTCTCCTTCAATACTTGCAAAACTATCATCAGATGTTCTCTATGTTCCTCCATAGATCTAGAATAAACCAGAATATCATCAATAAACACCACCACAAACTTATCCAGAAAGGGTCTGAAAATCCTGTTCATATAATCCATGAAAATAGCTGGAGCATTCATCACTCCAAAAGGCATGACAACATACTCATAATGGCCATACCGAGTCCTGAAAGCAGTCTTTGGTATATCCTCCTCCCTTACCCGAATCTGGTGATACCCAGACCTCAAATCAATCTTGGAGAAAATAGAAGCTCCCCTCAACTGATCCATTAAATCATCTATCCTAGGCAATGGATACTTATTCTTAATTGTCAATTTATTTAACTGCCTGTAATCCACACATAACCTCACACAACCATCCTTCTTCTTTACCAACAACACTGGTGCTCCCCACGGAGATACACTAGGTCTGATCATTTGCTTCTCTAAAAGCTCTTCAACCTGCTTCTTCAATCCAGACAACTCTGCTGGTGCCATTCTATAAGGAGAAATAGACACTGGTCCCGCCCCTGGTATAAGATCAATACTAAATTCCAACTCTCACTTTGGTGGTAACCCCGGAACATCATCCGGAAAAACCTCTGGAAATTCTCTAACAACATCAATACTATTCAGCAACTTTTCATTCTCTACACTAATAAAAGATAGGATCATAAACCCAAGAGCTCCACCCTTCAACAACCCATCCACCTGTCCACTAGAAATAAATCTCTCATGTTCAACAGTAGGAAAGATTAATCTCTTTTCTGAACAATCTATCAAAATCCTATTGGCAGAAAGCCAATCCATCCCTAAAATCACATCCAACTCAGATAGAGGTAAACAAAACAAATTCACTTTATAACAACGCCCTTCCACCTCCATTGGACATCTCAAACAAACCTCAGAAGTCAAAACAGACCCTGAAGCTGGGGTAGAAACAACTAGATCCACACACAAAGAATTCACAACCAAATTTAACCTTGCCACGCACTCATAATAAATAAAAGAATGTGAAGCACCAGAATCAAATAAAATAGAAATATCATTACCATCATCTTTACCCTTTCCCTTTACCAGCTCAGATGACGTTTCAGCTTCAGCACCTGTTAAAGCAAAAACACGACCTGCTGCAATAGGCCGATCCACTTTCTGGTTCTCTCTAGCTGGAATATTTCTGACATTGCAATCTTTAGCCATGTGACCCACCTTACCACATTTAAAACACATATAGTTCTTTGTAGGACAGTCCCTCATCATATGTGGGCCTCCACATGTGTAACATTTAATACTCTAAACAACTCCTGTAGTAGTAGTCCCCATTGATTTCTTATTAGCATTTCCAATTTGAAACTGAGATGGTCTCTTTTGAGGATGTTTCCCCCTCCCAAATTCAGATGATCCCTTAGTACCTTTTGCCATTTTATTTCCTCCTTCAAATCTCTCAACTATTTTTGCCTTTTCAACTAGAACTGGAAACTCCATAATCCCCATAGGAACAATAGTCTTTTTCAGCTCATACCTTAAACCTTCACTAAACTTCCTGCATCTCCATGCTTCAGAGATAGCTTGAGAATAGTACCTAGCCAAGTGTTCAAACTTAACCACATACTCTTGTATTGACATATTTCCTTGCTGCAGTCTCAAAAATTCAGCTTCCTTAGCATATCTGGCGCTATCTGGAAAATATTTCTCTAGGAATACCTTTTTGAAAATTTTCCAATTTATCGCCTCCCCTCTAGCCTCCATCATAGCTTGAGCACCTTTCCACCAGAAACTAGCCTCACCCACCAACATATAAACAACATAAACTAGCTTCCTTTCCTCAGGACAATGCATCACCATGAAGATTTTCTCCATCTCCTCAATCCATTGATCAGCAACTTCAGGTCCATCAACACCTGTAAATTGAGGAGGATTCCCTTTTCTAAACTCTGACAAGCCCCTATACTTATCAGGTACCTCAGCCCTAGCTGCTTCAGTTGCAGCTCGGTTGGTCTCCATCTGAGCCAACAAAGTATTCTGTTGTCCAATAGCAGCAGCAATTAGCTCCATAGCCTGAGCAATCTGCCGCTCATCTACACCTGAAGAAGGATTAGAATGGTTTCCCCTACCAACCATCCTAATCAAGATAAAAGATCAAGGAACCCACGAGTTTACACCAAAACACATAAGTAATTCCTTTCCAAAAAATCCATTTCCACACAACAGAAACATAACAAGACCATTTCCCACAAACCCTAAAGAGACTCGACCAGCTCTGATACCAAAATTGTAACGACCCACCCTAGGCCGTCACATCTAGAACCAACCAAAGATAAATAATATATATAAAAGAAAATAGAATAAGAGCCAGCTACGCTAGAGTGTAAATATACAATAACATATAAAATTGTTTCTAAAATATATATAACATAAAAGAAAATAGAATAAGAGCCACCTCTGGCCTCTTCCTTTCTCAACATAATATCATTTGGATATCCTCTAAAAAGTTGACATGGCAGAAGTTAAACCATCACGCACACCTTTATCTCCCACTGCCACCCTTACACTAAACAATGGCACACCCACCGCTGGCCACCCATTATCGGAGCATCACTGGTGCCCTGCAATACCTGACCCTTACTAGACCTAACCTATCTTTTTCTATTAATAAACCATCCCAATATATGCACAAACCTACCACCTTTCACTTCCAACACCTCAAAAGCCTACTTTGATACCTCAAGTCCACTCTTAACAATGACATCCTACTATGGAAACCAACCTCCCTTATTTTAATGGCCAACATAGATGCAGATTGGGGTGGGAATGTTGTTGACAAAATCTCGATCTCTGTGTTTATTATCTTCTTTGGAGACAACTCGACTTATCGATTCTCTAAAAAAATAATGCACTGTTGCGAGGTCTTCCACTATGGCTGAATATCTTGCAATAGCCACAACCACCCCTGAGATCATATGGCTTATCAATCTCCTTATAGAACTTTGAGTCTGCTTGTCCACACCTTCAACACTTTTGTGTGACAACATTAGTGCCACCTATTTATGCTCTAACCTTGTCCTTCGCTCTGGGATGAAACATATCTCACTAGACTACCACTTTGTATGCAAGCAGGTTCAAGTTGGATGCCTCAATGTATCTCATGTATCCACTAAAAATCAACTAGTTAATGTTCTTACAAAGCCTTTTTCCATAGCTCGATTGAAAGATCTTACAATCAAGATGTATGTTATGGATGGCAATTTCATCTTAAAGGGATATATAAACACGTGAAAATTTCACTTTATCATTAATTCATATACACACAATCCATTTATATTGATACATATTTTATTATTATTGTTAACTAATGTGTCATAATCTTCTCAGATATATTAGGAAATATCATAGCTGATTTTGTATCGACATCTTTAATTCATGGATTCTCCACTTGTATATATCAGAAAGCTTTGTACACATTAAAATGCAATTGCAAAACCTAATTCTTCCAAACCTTATATCCCAAACCCTTTGATTTTCTAGGCTACTTTTTACTTCTTTTTTGTATCTTTTGTCTCAGTAAAATCTCCATCATTTAGTGATTTTGAATGCACTACTACATTACATGAGAGAAATATACTATCTAGGGGTGAGCATGAGTCGAGGGAAATATACTATATAGGAGTGAGCATAAGTCGAGTTAGACCTCACCTATCCAAGCCTGACACACTTTTTGACCGACCATATTTTTAAACCCAAACCTAACTCAAGGAAGGCCTGAAAATATATAAGATAAAGTCAGGTCAACTCAACTTTGAAACACTATATTAGTTTTAGCATTATGCATAGTTAAATTATAAATTAAAATAAGTGAAAAACATAAATTTAGGAATATTTTATTAATTTTTTTAAAATAAATAATTTTATTATGAATATAATACTATATTATAATTTTTTTTAATAATTAAATCAATTTATACACAATAATTTAATAAAATTTATACTTTTTAAGATAATATTATGTATTAAATCGAGTTTGATGACCCAAAACATAACTTAAATTTATCCTAAAAATATACTAATTCAATTTCAAAGTCTAAGTTCATCCAAATCAACTTGAGATTAAGCTGGAATGGATAATACATTTTATACTATCTAAAACCTCGACATTTTATTTCATTAGAATTTCTCTTATTAAATTTAATGCGTATTTATATTAAAATAATATTTAATTAACATATAAACATAAATTAATCATTATTATCAATTTTAAGATACTATAGGAACTCCGAAATTTGTAAATGATACAAAAGAAAACTGTCTTTGGAAATTTTAACATAATTCACATGTACCAACTACTACTGCCCTTCTCACTCTATTAGTCTATTACCTCAGCTGCCTCCATTCCCTGGGCCTCCCTTCTCAAAACCAATTCCCTCCGCCACAGTGTTGCAAACCCTAAAACCTTCTTCTCCACCGTTCATGTCCGATCCCTAACCCAACCCCAATCTCTCACCACATTCCCCAGACAAACACCCCAAAAGCCCAAAATGAAGTTCGAAATCGAGGACGTGACAGTGTACTTCCCCTACGACAACATCTACCCGGAGCAATTCTCCTACATGGTGGAGCTCAAACGCGCCCTCGACGCCAAGGGCCACTGCCTCCTCGAAATGCCCACCGGCACCGGAAAAACCATCGCCTTGCTCTCCCTCATCACCAGCTACGTCCTCTCCAAGCCCAATTCCCCCCTCAAGCTCCTCTACTGCACCCGCACCGTGCACGAGATGGAGAAGACGCTCGCCGAGCTCCGCCTCCTCCACGACTACCAGCTCCGCCACCTCGGCCCCGCCGCCAGGATCCTCGCCCTCGGCTTGTCCTCGCGGAAGAATCTCTGCGTCAATTCGCGCGTCCTCGCCGCCGAGAACCGCGACTCCGTTGACGCCGGCTGCCGGAAACTGACGGCCACGTGGGTCCGGGCGCTGGCCGCGGAGAACCCTGCGGTCCCGACTTGTGAGTTTTTTGAGCAGTATGAGAGGGCGGGGTCGTCTGCGGTTCTGCCTCCCGGGGTTTACACTTTGCAGGTTGGGGTTTGGTTTTGGTTGGGTTATGAGTGAAGGGTTTGGTTTTGATGGGGCTTTGGATGTTGCATCATTCCATGGGTGTGAGGTGTTTGGGATTTGTTTGGATGAAAAGGAATTTGGTTTTGATTGGTTTTGGCCCTTTTGGGTGTTTGTTTGATATCTGTGAGCAAGGTTTTAAATTGGGGTTGTGGTTTTGGTCGCAGTCCTTGATATTGTGGGATGTTACAGACAAATGTGGTTAATTTGCTGCAATTGTTGCGGTTGCAGAGACTCCAAAAACCTTGATATTGCGGAGTTTTGGTTGTGGATCGGTTTTTAAAACCTTATTATGGGTAAATGAGGTCAATGTGACTGCAATTGTTGTGGTCACTGAGTCTCCAAAAACCTTGATGTTGTGGAGTTTTGGTTATGGATTGGTTTTTAAAATGTTTTTCTTTCTTATTTTTAACATGGCTGATTAGAAGATTTTATTTATTTATTAACAAGTTTCAATCTTCTATGATTTTGGAGTGTTTGGGTTTTGTGGTTGCTTGAAAGATTGGGTTTTAAGGTTTAGGATGTTAACCAATTCTAAAATGTTCAAATTCTGAGTATTTGTAGTCTACTGAATGGATAAAAAGAAAATTGAGTTTGATTAGTTTTGAATGTTTGCTGTTTCTGAAATGTTTGGATTTTAAGTGTGGACCAGACTGAAAATTTTCAATTTTTATTGGTTGTGCTTTATGATTTTTACCAAAAGTTTTGAAATGTTTGAAACTGAATGTGTATGTTGATTGTAGGACCTGAGAGCCTTTGGGAAGGAGAAGGGGTGGTGTCCTTACTTTTTGGCACGGCATATGGTGCAGTTTGCCAACGTGGTAGTGTATAGTTATCAGTATTTGCTTGATCCGAAGGTGGCTGGCATAATATCTAAGGAGATGCAAAAAGAGTCTGTTGTTGTGTTTGATGAAGCTCATAATATTGATAATGTTTGTATTGAAGCGCTTAGTGTGAGTGTGAGGAGGCAGACTATTGAAGGTGCCAGAAGAAACCTTAGTAGGATGCGTCAGGAAATTGACAAGTATGTGCTGTTTCTAGCTTTCTCCTTTTGTATGGTGCCAATTTTCCAATATGAAAACTTATATAGGGTAGCATGGGAGAATAAATTAAAAGAATTTAATGATTCTGGTGAATTTGGAAACTTCTGTGAAATTACAATTATTTTTCTATTCCTACATTGGTTAGGTTGATTCATAAAAGGAAGAATTATGAAGGGTCAAACTTTACCTAGGGGCACTTGGAATTCCTCCCCCTTTCCATTTGCAATAGTGCCATTATTGCTTTATTTTTCATTTGTACCCGTTGCTGAAATTTGATTCAGTTTCTCTTGACTATCGGAATTTGAACTGGTAGGAAGGTTCAAGGCCACTGATGCAGGTAGACTTCGTGCTGAATACAATAGGCTTGTTGAAGGTTTGGCACTAAGAGGAGACCTGCCTGGTATGTCTGGTTGTCAATTTTGTTATTGATGTCTTTGTGTTACCACTGGTCATCACTAACTAAAACTTCTCTTTTTTTCATAGCTACTGATGGCTGGCTTGCAAATCCAGCCTTGCCTGATGATATACTAAAGGAGGCTGTACCCGGAAATATTCGTCGAGCTGAGCATTTTATTCATGTTTTACGTAGGTTAGTTCAATACCTTGAAGGGCGCTTGGAAACTGAGAATGTGGAGAAGGAGAGCCCTGTTAGCTTTGTTGTCTCTGTTCTTAACCATGCTGGAATTGACCAAAAAGCACTAAAGTTCTGCTATGACCGCCTTCATTCATTGATGATGACGTTGGAAATTACAGACACTGACGAGTTCCTTCATATCCAAACTATATGTGATTTTGCCACCCTTGTGGGAACATATGCTCGTGGTTTTTCTATTATAATTGAACCTTTTGATGAGCGAATGCCACACATTCCTGATCCAGTATTGCAGGTTAGCATTGTTGTTTTGAATTTTTTTTTTTACTCTATTGCTATTTTAACCTTAAAAGTAGTTTTGTTATGCAACATTTATTTATTTCTAGCGTGCATCCAGTACACTTTTTCTTATTCTTTTTTCATTAACAACATTTCAGCTTTGTTGCCATGATGCTTCTCTCGCCATTAAGCCAGTTTTCGAGCGATTTCAGTCTGTTGTGATTACATCTGGCACACTAAGCCCAATAGATCTGTACCCTCGCCTTCTAAATTTCAATCCTGTTGTCAGTCGAAGTTTTACTATGTCCTTAACAAGAGATTGTATATGTCCTATGGTACTTACCCGCGGCAGGTATTCCCATTATTTGCTCCTCCATATTGTAAAATAAACCTTGTTAATATATTTTTAATCTCTGATTTGCTTTAAAAAGACCTCACCTCTTTTACTTCCCCCTTGGTTTCCTTTTTAATATTTAATGTTTCTTGTTTCAGTGATCAGCTCCCAGTCAGTACGAAATTTGATATGAGAAGTGATCTGGGTGTAGTTAGGAATTATGGAAGGCTCTTATTGGAGATGGCTTCAGTTGTTCCAGATGGGATTGTGTGTTTCTTTGTTAGTTACTCTTATATGGATGGGATAGTCAATACCTGGAATGAAACTGGAATTTTAAAGGTGAGGGAACTAATTAATTATTTATTTTTTTAATTTCCAGTTCGTTTACTAGTAGTGTAAAATTATCATTTTTGCAGGAAATAATGCAACATAAACTAGTGTTTATTGAGACTCAGGATGTGGTAGAAACTACGTTGGCTCTTGACAACTACCGCAAAGCTTGTGATTGTGGAAGAGGTGCTATCTTTTTTTCTGTTGCTAGGTACGATAACAGAAACATATCCTCCTGGGTTTTTTATGTAAGATTAACTAAACTACACTCTCTTTATAACGAAAAGGGAAATATGCACTTTCTTTGGTAGCATATTAAATATTAAATGACATACATAGTAGTATATCACTAACCAATGTTGTCAAAATTACAATCCAACGTGTAGGATCATATGATCCAATGTCTTTTTGCCTCCCTTGCGAACTCACTAACCTAGCAGAAAATGCTCCATGGTTGGATGCTGGATTGTTGCTCCAAAGCATTGAATCATTGGATCATTGCTCCAAAATGCGTGTTTGTAGCTGCAAATGAACTGGGTTGGGTTGTGTGACCTGTTTTTTAAAAAAAAGATCTTTTTTGATTGTTGATGTGCATAATGTTGCCTTCCTCAACCTCAATCTAGTTCTTTATTTGTCCTCTACATTTGCCTTTTGAGCCTTTCTGGTTCTCTTCTGTTTTTGCCTTCTGTATGTGGTTGAAGGCAGAAGTGAAGTTTGATGCTTTCATTGCACTCTGTATTTGGGTTACTAGGCATGCTCTGCCAGCTGCATCTATTTTCTTTTACACTTTAGTTTGTGATGCTCCCTCCATTTCAATGTCGAAAATTTGATTTTGACAGCCTTGGCACCAATTGACCTGTCGGATATTATAGGCACAAAATGTTTTGTTGGCAAATATTTGGATAATATTGCTAAAACAATTTCTGCATCTTATTTCATTATTTGATAAGAGAAGTGCACTAAAGGATTTATACATGGTGGCTGTATATCAAAACCAATCATTCACAGAATTTCATGTGGAAGTTTTAAAGCCAAACCTCTTCCATCTAATTAGTGATTTGGTTAATTAATTTCTTATGCCTCTTTGAAGCTCCTTTTTGTTGAGTCATATACAACAACAAAAGTGTTTTCTCATTAGGTGTGGTTGGCTACATGGATCATATATTCATATGCTGCCATTGTGTTTTGTCAAAAATCTATTTTCATAGAGGCCATTTCGATATCAGTTGCTTTTAATGGTTTCACCTGGTGTTTTTCGGGATCTTCCCCTATATCTAACTATTGACTTGTCCTTTAGTTCACTTGATTAAACTCTTATTACTAGTAAGGGCTTTTATTGGTATTCTTCTCACATGGCTAAACAATCATGGCATGATTGGCTCTACTTTCTTTATTTCTTAATATGTGATATTGCTGTTTTTTCGCTTAACACTCTTGTATGATCTAATCCATTACTTTGATTGTCTATAAAAGAGGAATTTTCTTTTTCATTTACTAATTTGGCTACGAGTTGCTGTAATTGTATACTACTTTACCTATTTATCAAGGTCATCTGAGCCTAACAATATATGTACTTTTTGCAGGGGAAAGGTTGCTGAAGGTATAGATTTTGATCGTCATTATGGTCGACTAGTAATCATGTTCGGGGTTCCTTTTCAATACACATTAAGCAAGTGAGTTTCATTTGACTAAATTTCTGAATAAGGGTAATTTAGAACTGTTGTATTTCTTTATCTTGTCAAAATTGTGGAGGTTAAATGTCCGGTTCCAGAATTTATTAGGGTAATAATTTTTCAGGATTTTGCTTGCACGCCTGGAGTATCTACGGGATACTTTTCAAATTAAGGAAGGAGATTTTCTGACTTTTGATGCATTGGTGTGTTTCTCTCTCGTATAATTGTTGCTTATAATTTGATCACCAGATTCCTAAAACATAGTGAAAATTATTTCTGCTTAAACAGAGACAAGCTGCTCAGTGTGTGGGTCGTGTAATCCGTTCAAAGGCTGATTATGGAATGATGATTTTTGCAGACAAAAGGTTAGTATCATTACATCCCTTTTCTTCCATAAACACAGTAGTGCATTTTAGGAAAATGTGAGGGCTGCTTTTGGTATTCTATGCTGAACTTAAGCAATTGTTTATAATTTGATTTGATTTAGCCTCTAAAAGTTTGCAACTTGCTAGTTTCTAGTTTTGATTAAAAAAACACAAAGCACAATGAACTATCTTTTTGTAACTTTATGGACTTTGTCCTGAAATCGGTTGGAAGTTATTGTGTCTCTAATAATGAATGAAAAACCAAAAGAACCCGTGACAAGATGTATAATCTAGTTTGTTAAGAAAAGAAAGAAATATGTTCTTTCATGCCATGACATGTTTAATTTAGATACTGATCTAATCAGCAAAAAATTGGTAAATGTCTTGGTTACAAATTCTATACATTATATAGGAAATAGCAAATTTCAACTTTAAAGGTCTGCATGAATTAATACCCTAGTCTACATTTTTGTTGCTTGGGTAAAATAGCAAATGGATATCATTTTTTGTGCACATCATCACTCTCACTGACTTCAGGATTTATGATGGATAGGTTTGCTTCTAGTTTTCTCTTTGACAGAATTTTGATAGTAATAGATTGTTGGTTATAACTTCTGCACTCTGCAGGTATAGTCGTCATGACAAACGTTCAAAATTGCCTAGTTGGATACTCTCTCATTTACATGATGCCCACCTCAACTTGAGCACAGACATGGCTTTGCATATAGCACGTGAGGTCAGTCCTTGTACTTCTGGTTTGAAGCATGTGTAGTCACTTGCATACAATCTCATGGATGTTAGAGCATCTTGTTTTTGGTTTATGTTACATTTTCCCCTTTTTTATTCTCCTTTTTCTGGTTATTTCCCTTCAAATTAATTACGCTGCTATTCTATCTCAAGTATGATTGTGTCAAATTGCCAAGTGTTAGTAGTAGCAATTAAGTCCCTTGATCCTCTTGTTGTGCACTTGATTTAATGATCTTGTATACCTTGCTTCACAGTTTAACTAGAAAATATGTATGCCCAGATGCATGCATGCATATATGTACGCACTGGTTGATGTTGGAATTGTTTGTGACCTTGTTGAAGTTGCTTGTTAGTGATACCATATCCAATAGTATGATTGCATAATTACACTTTTCTTGTCTGTTAAATGCAGTTTCTCAGGAAAATGGCCCAGCCATATGATAAAACTGGTGGCACTGGCAAGAAAACCTTGTTGTCCCAGGAAGACTTGGAGAAGATGGTTGTGGGCAGCATGGATGATATGTTGTATTGAGGCTTCCCTACGCATGTCTACTATTTTTTAGATTTGGGGTGGCTTCCATGTGGGTCTTAATTCCATATGCAGTTCTCACGTTTAGAGATAAGGGAAATGTGATTTTGATGTGAATGGTTCATAGAGAAATCCATAATGATGAGGTAGAGACACATTGTTTAGCATGGAAATCTAGTTGAGGAATTGAGCTTCAATCTTAAAATATTCTATAACACATTTGTTTAGGCCTTTAGTGGGCTTATCGAATTTTGGTGAGTACTTTCATGCTTATCTTGGGCTATGGGAAAATTGTATTGATCTCTTTGATGTTATTTTAAATGATTCACTTTTCCTCTAATTTTTAATTAATTTATTTATTTATCTAAGTGATACATATAATACTATTTATATACTATTAAGAGAGTACAAATTATTAATGCAAGTGCACATATATTCTAAATATGTTGTGATTAAAAAAATATATTAATTTCAAGAAATCATTTCAAAGAATGGACTGAAAAGTTATTATTTTTAAAATTGGAGAACAATGATTTTTTTTATAAAGACGATGTTATTATACATAATTTAGAAACGAAGAATAAATTTGTTTATGATTAATAGAACATGAATTAACTTTTTTTTTATTTTTTTATTTTTATCTTTCATTTTAACTAATGATGTTAATCCAAGAGGGTGAATGCAATTTTGCCTAAACTTATTTGTCATTTTAATGTGTTTATAAATTAATGTGGCGATGATTTATCATAGGCACCTCAATTTTCAGTTTATGAACAAAATAAGTTGCTTATTGGAGGTGTTGTTTACGGATCAATTTGTTGCTGGGAGGAAAAATAAATCAAACCGGTCAATTTTGATTGACTTGGACAAATTAAATCTATGAAGATCGTTTGTCTCATCAGTTTATATATTGGAGGTGTTGGAGGCGAAGTAGTTAACAATAAATATGTTGATTGGCTTGGGTGGTTAGGTTCTTGAGATCGAATTAGTATTAGAGAAAGAATGGTAATTTAAATTCAAACCTCAAATCATATGAGTAGAGAATTCCCTAGAAAACGAACATTGGCGAAATTAACACATACAACTGATAAAAAGGCAAAACTATATTGACCATGGAAAAGAAAAACCAATTATTCATTGCAATAAAACAAAAACCAAAGCTCCACTTGACAAGATCGGTAACACAAAAAGGTGGCAGATTCAGTGATATTTCTTATGCTTAGAGTATATGTTTGGATTAAGGAAATAGGTAAATTTTTGTTCTATTTCTTGAAATTGTAAGCAAAGATTTTTAGTTTTTGAGTTTACAGAATTAATATGTTAATTCTTGATTTTACAAAATGTTTTTCATTTATTTTATTTTGTGCAAATTAATAGTGGAAAATGGTTAAAATAAAGGACTCCTTTGAAAGCCAATGAGTCTAATGTTGATTTGATACAAGCAACAATAATGAAAACTACAAACATAAAGGATGAGCAAATGGACCACAACCAAAATTGCTTTGACTTTAATGATTTAACAACTTCAATATTGCATTAATCATGTTGTGCGAATCTTTCATGATATAATAATAGGATCATCACGACTTAGAATCATGAAAAAAGAAAAACATTGAAACATAGAAAACTAAAGTGTATATACACATTTATTTGAAACATGATTGAAACTCTTCTAAACTTCTTTAATATATGAATGTCATTGAATGGCAAGTTACACTTGCTTTTATTAATAAATACACCTCATTATTTTTTAAAATAAAATCAGTTCTCTATATACTCTTTTAATTTATTTATTTTTCTTTTGAAAAAAGATTCTTTTATGCTTACTCTCTTATTCGATCACTCTGTTTTTCTTTGTTACCCTTTTTTCTTTAACCATTCTTTTGCTCCCAATAACTCCATGTTGCTTTATCTTTATTACTTTTTATATTGAATGAGTTCAAACATGATGTTGTATAAACTATGTGTAAACCTTGAGTGCTTTTTTAGTTTGCTTTTAGGACAGTGACTAGTTTCATGATACAATACTCTCATTCATTATTTTCTAACAAGTTTCACTAGACCATTTAATAGTTTTTAATAGCTAAACGCCTAATTATTTATTCTTGTTTATATTCTAAGTGTTGGAATATACATGCTTAGTATGATGAACTCAAAAAATGTATGAATATTATATCATATTGTATATTTATCCATGCAACTAACATATACATAGTTTTAAGAAGAAAAAAAATTCTTATTTTGTTTTATGTAGAAAAGAAAGTTGTCTTTGTGTTAGTTATACTAATATGACTAAAAACAACATTTTATAAATGCATATCCAAAAGGGGTAATATGAAAACCCACACTGTACAAGGATAGTTGTATCAATGTTTTCACTTCTACTTGGCATTAAAGGACAAAACACATGTTGTACCTCTATGTGACGAGCAAAAAGCTACTCCTACAACAAATGCTTTGTTCCTCCTACATTTGTCTCCCAATGTATCTTTTTCAAGGTTGTATGTAAAAGGAACTCAAAGACTCTTAAAAGTTGAGAGAAAAACTCCATTTTCATTCTTATATGCTCTAAAGTAATGAATTACATGGAGGAGACACCTATATATCAGCTTGGTTAGCTTGTGGTACAAGTTAAGTAAACTATGATCAAGTAGACCATAATTTAGTTAATTTGTACTCAAGCTAACTAACCATGATTGTCTAAATTAGAATTTCAAATTAGAATTTGAATTTAGACTCCATAATCATTAGATCCACACTAGCTAATGAGAAAAAAACGTGTGGCAAGGTGTGGTAGGTGTGATAAAAGGGCGTGGAGGTAAGAAAAAAGGTATAGAAGCAAACATATAGAAGGCGTGACTATGTATCGAACATGTAGCTAGGTAGGCTTCTATAAAGCTAGGGGGAGTAGGAACTCCAAAGTGGATGTACCACTCAAGGAAAAAAAAATGTTCTCTTCGCTTTCTTGGCCTAAACAAATCTAATTAGTACATTTTTCAATTTCTAGTTGCACCCCCAAGAATACTAGGTATACCCCTAAAAAGTTACAAGAAAATAAATTCTTATTCTAATTGACCCAAAATACAAGATCAAAATAAAAGAAATATTTACAATCAAGAAAAAATGAATTATTATTAAAACCTAAAGCTCAACATGAGCTTAGGTCTTCCTTTTTTTATGTCTAGTCTACTCTTCTTGACTCCTTGTAGACTTGGTCCCTAGGCATGATTGCATCAAAACACTTGTTACATTCAACCTTCTCGTGTTGTTAAGATGGAAGACACTTGTTATACTTGGGAAGTCCACTACAATGTTTGAGACTAGTACTTTGTAATGCTCAGGGGACATTTAGTAGGAGAGAAATTTTTTCATACTGATGAATCATGATTCCTAGTAATTACAAATCTTGGAAATTATGATTTCTGGGAATAGATAAAAATTTGTTTAGTTACTCATAAAGATTCATGAGAATATTCATATAAAATTTTCAAGAATTAAAGATTTTCATATTTGGTTAGAATAACATATTTTTGGGTATATACATATTTTTACAAAAATATTCTTTATCAAAATAACCACATTGGATATATTTTATTTGCTCAAATCTTATTACAAATATAACATTAAACTTTTTTTTAAGATCTAATTACTTTTTTGAAGATAATAAAAAGTTAATTACATATATAAACACATCTTTTCATATAATAATATTTGTATTTGATAAAACTTAAACTATTTCAAAAAGTTAAAAATTTATAGTTAAAGTTATTTAAATACATAATTCAACAAAAAGAAATAAATAAAGAAAACTACTACCTTATAATTAAGAAGGATTAAAATATATTATTTCATTTCATCCAAAAAAAATTAAATAAACAAGTGTTAAAAATATCATTAAATTATAGAAATAAAATAGATTTTAATAATATTATTAAAATTGATAAGGTTAAAAAATAATGAGATACAATAAATAGAGAGATAAATAGAAATATGAGAGGGAGAGAGATGGGAAGAGAGAAGGAGAGGGAGAGAGATTAAGAGAGAGAGCAAGAGAGATGGAGAGTGAGAGAGGAAGACGGGGAGTGAGAGTGAAAGTGAGAGATACTTGAAAAGATGAAACTCAACTATATATTTACTATTTTAAAAAGAGATATTATGATGTGTGTATATGTGTATATATATATATACATATATATATATATATATACATATATATATATATATGTATAATTTTTACATTGAAATAAAGATATACATTAATCAAATATTTAAAAATGAAATTAAATAAATACAACTTAAATTACATAATATATAAAAAATGAGTTAGATCCATTGACACACTGAGTGTAACTCTAAACAATTATATCAAATCTTATATCTTTAATATTTTTTTATATAATGCAAATTTAACTAATTCAATCGTTTAATTATGTGATATTATAATCAAGATTAAGTATATCAAATTTTACATAATTCAAAAATTATTTAGTATTTCATTATATTATTTTATTTTAACATATAATATGATGTTTAAAACGTGTAAATATTCATTTTTAAAAATCGGATTTAGAAAAGTGTAAATCATGTGAAATTTAACATACATGATCTTGTGTATAATATCACATGATTTAATAATTGAATTAGTTAAATTTATATTATGGAAAAAAATTATTAAAAGCATAAAATTTGATATAAGTGTTTTAGATTTATATCCGGTGTCAATAAATCCTGATTCATAAATAATATATAAAACACACACGTGTATATATATATATATATATATATATATATATATATATATATATATATATATATATATATATATATATATATATATATATATTATAATGTTATAAGAAGGAACCACTTGCGAGTTTTGTTCCCTTGGCAGAAATACATGATGTCAATTGCAAAGTAAAGAATTTTTGGGACGACAATACATATGGACATTGAGCAACTTATATATGATCTTTCCAAAGGCTATCGCATGGCAAATAAAAGGATTTGGTAACACGTTTAGCGGAGGGGATGCCAGACTTGTGAATTTGGAATAAAAATACTTCATGCAAATATTCAACAAAATGACGTACAAATGGTTGAATGGAAAGTAGAATGGATAAGAGTTTAAACATTGGAATTGGATTTGGAAACTTGTACTAGCAAATATACAATTTTTTATTTGGCAGCTTTGTAACTATGCCATACCAGTAAGAGATATATTAGTAAGAAGAGGTATTATTATAACTTCTTTTTGCCCGAGATGTGTAGATACTATGGAAACAATCGAGTTGTCTCTGCTCTAAATTGGTCTAGAGAACCTTTAGATTGACCCTTCATAGGAACAATTTTCGAAAGGTAATTGGCATGGGTGGTTGAAAAATCTAGTCAAAACTCATGGGTTGTTATGCACCTTGATCATGTGGTTCATATGGTATGGTAGAAATCAACTTATCTTTGAGACTAAAGAGGTAGATGCAGGTTTTATTGATGCCAAGGTGCAAACAATGTTGCACCATTATGTTGTAGCCTTCCATAAAGACCTAAGGATTACAAGAAATAACCTAATTTTAGTGTCATGGCTGCTCCCACCTCATGACACAATGGCTCTTAATGTGGATGACAACGTGTTGGGAAATCTTTCTATAGCAAATTACAATGGTCTTTGTCGTAACAACCATGGAGAGTTTCTCTTTGGTTTCCATGGTAATGGTGATTGAACTCCAATTATGCATGTAGAGATACTTGCTTTACTACATAATATTTGATTATGTTGGGATCGAGGGTTTAGCAAAGTTATTTGCTATATAAATTCATCAAATGTTTCTAGTCTTATACATGGTGAAATGTTGTTTTATCATATAGTTGAAAACGAGGTCATGAAAGTTCATCACTTTCTAGAAAGAAATTAGATTTATAAGTTGTAACATACATTATAAGAAGGTAATTAATGTGTGGATGTCTTAGCTAAGACAAAGTGTATGTTTGTTTTGTTGTTAAAATTTTGCAAATTTATAATTGAGCGAAAAAGATATAAAAACTTGTTTTGTATTGTGATACTTTTGAAAGAGTGATTTCACGTTTACATTAAAAGAATGGATTTTCAAACATGCTAAAAGACAATAGGGGATAGATACATGGTGATCATGCAAAAATCACAAATGTACATTGAATATTCGTCTCTAACTAATTTGTGGATAGTTAATTACTAATAAGAATAGTTTAAGTTTGTTTATTTCCCATTCTCTCATATGTACAAAAAAATAATTTTCTAATTTTTAAGAAATATATTTGATTTATTTTTAAAATTCATTTTTCTAAAATTATTTTTTGTATTTTTTAATTTTAAATAAACTAACCCTAAAAGGATTTTCAAACATGGGCCCTAAGAGACCGGGCCAGGCCCAAGTTCCACAAAACCACGAGTACTCTGACCGTACATAAGAGAGAAAGAACAAGAAGAGAGGGTTAAGACGAAAAAAACTTGAAATACCTCAAGAAAAGAACTACTGAAACAAAGAAACACAGAAAGAGTGAAAAAAAAAGGGTTTACAAGTAGTGAAGTGATTAATGGCTACAGAGGAAGAGAGCGCCGTGAAGGAGCCTTTGGATCTCATTAGGTTGAGCCTCGACGAACGTATCTACGTCAAACTCCGTTCTGACAGAGAGCTTCGTGGCAAACTTCACGTAATTCTTCAATTTTTTTCCCCCCATTTTGGTGGTTTTCTCTGTAGTCTTCAGCTTTTGCACTCTTTTTGTGACTACCCATTAACGCATAGGGTGTTTGGGTGTTCTGTGATGGAAAATTTAGAGTCTTTAAGTTGTTTTGGAGGTAATTGAAATCTGGGTTCCTTGCTATGGTTGGCAAGTTTGTACCTTTCTCACTGTTTTAATGATATAAGAATAATGAGTTATTTTACATGCCTGTGGGGGTTGAAATGAATCTCTAGTTCTGAATTTTGGTTTTTGGAAGGGATTCTGAATGAAAATTTGAGTGTTTTTGAAATATTGTTTAAAATAATTAGGTTTGGGATGAGGAATGATAATGTGGGTTGTTAGTTTCTAAGATTTGTTTCATTGTTAGTACTTAGTAGGCTAAGAAGTTTTTGTGCTGGTAGTTGAAGATTGAATTAATGTAATATGAACTCTTTAGGGTTTCTAAGTTGTTTTATGCTGCAAGGAATTTCACTGGTTATTTGAGAGTAACGAATTGAAATAATTTTGTGTTCTGTAAAGGTCTTTTTAGAGCTGTAACTTGGACAATGTTTTGGTGCATTTTGTGTGACAGGAGTGTATTTTTATACATTTGTTTATTTCTTGAATTTCTATAAGATTGTCACGAGCTTGTAATTTAATTTACTGAAGGGCTCCTATTTGAAAATAACCCGAGTTTATAATGGTTTTTTCAAACTACACATCATTGTCAGTTGCCTATCTTGTTCATTTGATAGAAGTATAACTACGATAAATATATTAACTACATAGGTTTAAGATTTCTATTTGTTATGAAAATGGATATCATTTATGAGGTAAACTTTCGGCATGAAACCTGAAAACCAAGGATGCATAGGTTTATGATGTGCTTAATAATTTCAGTCAAATAATCTGCTTCACTTTGTCAAATTGCTGAACTGGAACTCTGGATGCAACCTCTATATAACTAAGTTGCTTGTCTGACTTGCAACTGGCTAACAACTACTATGTCTAATTCTAACTAAGCTAACTAATGGCATAATTTACTTAATTTTTTGCATTACTTAAACTATAAAACTTTTTTAACTTTTAAACTTTCAGATCTGGACTCTAATGGTTTTGTTGCTTCTACCATCTTCTGGGCAAAGTGTAAAATCACCTGTGTGCAAAGTGTAAAATTACCTGATAGATCAAACATGTCTAAACATTGTTCTTAAGTTAAATAAGACATGAATTTGAGGTCTTTAAGTTGGTATTTATTTTTAAAAAAAGGTATTTGATCTGATCAGTGGGTGCAGTATATCCTTCCCCTGAGATTTGTTAAAGGATTCATATTTAGTACACAGCCAAGGCTTGTCTTATTACACGGGAAAGAAGTGTCCTTCTTTCTCCTCAAATACTTATCTGCTACATAACCAATAATTTGTTGTCATAACTAGGGATAATGCTGTCTATTTGATGTAATTCTATTGTGATATTACTATTACTCTTGGAAATAAACTTCTATTTCAAATGAAAATGGTAATATATAGAAAATATGCATCTTGTATATAGGATGCATAAGTAAAATTTTGTAAGGGGAAGAAATCTTTTACAATTTTTTTATCTGCTTTATTTCATTTCCTTTTTCTTCCCTTCTAGTAAATGGGCCCTTGGTGATTATTTTGATCTTTAAAATTTTGTTGGCTTGATATGCATTTTCCTTTTTCTCATTTTTGTACTGAGTTTTCAAACTTGAATTTGCAGGCTTATGATCAGCATCTTAATATGATTCTTGGTGATGTTGAAGAAATCGTTACTACTGTGGAAATTGATGATGAGACATATGAAGAAATTGTGAGGGTAAGTTGTAACAGCAAAAAGGAGAAATACGCGCGCGCATATACACACACACACACACATATATATATATATATATATATATTATTTTATTTATATTCCTTTTTGGCAGCTAAATGGAAAAAATGTTAATAATTGCTGGAGAATTTGAATAATTTTGGATTATTCATATGTTGATAAGCATTGTTGAGGGACAGCATCCATGATTACCTCTTTCTGTTTAGGAAGAGATGATTATAGAGTATGACTTACCCAGTTAAGTAGAAACATTGTATGAATGAAGAGCGTATAACTTATATGTAAATACCATTTGAAAAGAACTATGGCTAATTCAGTGAGAATGTGTAGTAAAGCTAGACACTTCAGGGTGTTTTTAAATGAGACTACAATTCTATCTAGATACAAGCTTAGAAAAGCTTTTCTACTGAAAATACAAAGTTTTTTTTTTTCCAATAGAGAAACTCTTCTAAACTTGTACCAAACATACTCTATAGGCCTTTTTAATTCTCCCACTATTAGCCTTATTATTTTAGAACTTGGATGCCAAGTGCAAACAAATGTGTGAAAATAAAAAAATGCCAGACAACAAAGGGAGGGGACCTTTTGAATTTTGTTCAGACATAGGGAATGCCAAATGCATATTTACAATCTTCGATCTGCATCAACCTTTGAATTGCTCTAATCTAACAAATGCATGCTGCATTGATTTTGAGGATATATTTCCTTGGATGATCGTTTTGTTTTCCTTTTGATTGCAGACTACCAAGCGGACAGTTCCTTTCCTGTTTGTCAGGGGAGATGGGGTGATATTGGTTTCCCCACCACTGAGGACTGCCTAACATGGACCAATGAACTATGTGATCTTTTTAATAACATGTGTCACTGTTTATGAAATTGTATAACATAAGTAGTGATCTAATTTCTTATGGTTAGATTAGTTACTTAATTGGCCTTTGTGTGTTGACAGTCAGTTTTCATTTATGTTTATAGCATGAGAGAATCATGGCAATGGCATGCACATAAACAAGGATTTTGGCTGTAGTTTGGAGCTGACGTTATATATCAGTGGCTCCATAAAGTAGACCATCATTTCCTGATTTGATGTCTCTCCTTCATGTTTTTATTTACTTTTAGTTCCAATAGAAGATATGTGAACTGGAATGATATTTGATGTTGGGTGTATTTTCATTTGACATATGAAGCTTGCATTAGATACAGTTTTTAAAGTCCTGTGATAATTTTTTGTTTTGGAGTTTCCTCTAAAGTAATGGAAAGTGACGAGTTATAATCCTGTTGATTGAAAAATCAAAACAGTTAATATTGTGATTAAATATATAATATGCGTAACAATTTAGTGAGATTACTACCTATTTATTTATTATTTTTTGTTTTAAATACCTAATTATTTTTTTTTCAATTTAGTACTCGATGTTAGTCCCTCTCTCTCAAGTGATGACGTAGCTGGCAAATTATCATGTCATCACCAATAATGTCTGTAACGTCATTTAAATGTCCACGTGGCAGTTTTTTAGATGACATAAATTATACTGAATGAAAGGAGTGTATGTGAATATTCAAATAATCCGTTGATTTCAAACTTTGGTTTGTCATAAAAAATAGATAATTTTTTTTAACAAAGATAGTGGACAATGAAGAAGTGGAGAAAAGTGAAGATTAATAATGAAGTGGAGAAAAGTGGAGATTAATACGATGAAGACATGAAGCACTTGTAACTAGAAGCAAAAATAATAAATGTTTTATATTGTACCATGAATTAAGATACTTTCGAAAAAAATTTTAAGTGCAGCTTAAATATACTCAAACTACTTTCAAGTAGGTTGATTTTCAAATTATTATCTCTAATTAGGTCGATTTTCAGATTATTACTTATTAATTTATTATTTTTTATTTTAAATACTTGACTAATTTTTTTTCTTCTAATTTAGTATTTGAAGTTAGTCTCCCTCTATCAAATGATGACGTGGTTGGCGAATTGTCACATCATCACTCAATAGTGTCTTCCACATCATCTAAATGCTCATGTGGTAGTCCTTTAGATGACGTGGCAAACACTTTTGGGAGATGACCTGACAGTCTGTCAGTCACGTCATCACTTAACAGAGGAGGATTAACGTCAAGTACTAAATTAAAAAAAATTTTAGTTAAGTAATTAAAACAAAAAAAAATTAATAAGTAGTAATTTAAAAACTAGCTTAATTGGAAGTAGTTTGAACATATTTAAACTTTTTTTATATATAAATTTTTTGTTTAAACTAGGTGTAATTTCTGACTTTCCAGTCAATGAAGGAAATTTGACCCTTTTATTATTGTTTATTTAAAACCTTACATTTTCGTGTTTTTACTCAATATTTTTACAAGTTAAATTGGTAAGAGTGTTTTAATTTTTTAATTCAAAAATTACCTATCAAAACATTAAAATTTACTCAAAATAATATCAACTTTCTCTTCAATCGATCTTAATCTTACATTTTATAAAATGATTTATTTTAAGAAAAAGGGGCATGGATCAACAAGAATTAATTAAACTCGTGTGAGAAGGAATAACTTACATCCCAATAAAAGGAAGAATAAAATCATAAACTCTCAAATTTTTATTAAGAAAGTTTTCATGATTAGTAAACATATCTACAGCTTTATTTGTCTTTCGTAGCACAAGACAATATTAAAATCGAGATTTTATTTAGAATTGGAAAGGGATAAATCATCGTAACTTAGATCGTAAGATCCTACATTCCTACTTAAAATTCTTATATGCAACACATATAGATAGAAAACTACATAGATAAACAATATTAAACAACTTTATAGTTATAATAAGTCATTAAAAATATAATATCCAAATTTGAAATAGGAAAAAATATAAAAAAGAAGTTAAACAACTCCTAATAGAAATTAGAAAGTTCATAAGTCATAAGACTTAATAACTAAAAACATAACACATCATAAATTCATATGAAATCTTGCATTCTAGTCATTTAGGAGAGCATAAATTTCTTCTTGATAACCATCATCTATGTTATCTTCATTCTCATTAATGGCATTAACATCTCCTACCACTCCAACTCCAATTAATTCATCCTCTTCAATAGGAGGAACATCCAAATGGTCCACAAGTGCACCACCATCGCCACCACCACTAGTTCCAACATCTTGTCCAACTTCAAGTATGTCTTTATTCAAAAAAATTCAAATATGAAATTTGATCATTTTCTTCCATAATCCAATCATCATCAGAAGAAAGGTCTTCATTACAATAGTTCTTTTCCTTCCTAACTTGCTTCTTATTCAATTTGGAATTAGCCATGTCATAAACTACATCATTCATGGTCTTTTGCAACAAATGATTCCTTTTCTTGGTATGGGCCTAAATGAAAAATCAATTATCATATAATAGGAAGAAGGAAATAAAATACGTTATACATATACGAATATACCATTTTAAATTAGAATTTTTACATTTTCAAAGACACTGCAGTTGCACTCACAGCCAGATGAACTACATGCCAAACTCAAAACCTGAATTGTAAATTGTTACAATTTTAGATGTTTATCTCCATAAGATTCCCACTAATCTGTCGGACTTTTGGTATCACATTGAGTTATATGACCAAAAAGGTCTTTTTTTTTTCTTGAAATCCTCAAGTTAGTCATCAATTTTTCCTGTTATTTTAAAGTCTCCAACAATCTTTTCCATGCAATTGATGAATCCTTTCTTAACTTCTCAATCAACCTTAAAATTAGGAGCATAATGCAGTATGGGGTTAAGGTAGTAGCCTGTAGCATGCAAAGGCTTATGTAATTGTTTTTCCTATCTTTGATCAATAATTTCCCATAAAGGAATGTAGCTACAATTGAAGAAAAAAAATAGTTTTCAACCAAAGTCTATAATTTATAAAATGAAGCACACAGAAGATAATTACCTGCTTTCATCTCCTCTAAAAGCATATTGTATCTTTTCTTTAGCTTGGTCCATTTCTTCATAAATGAACACCATGGTTGGCCTTTCATCTAAATCCACCAAGCGCAACACTTTAACTAAGGCAAAAACGCCTCTCATACAATTCATAACATTTTTCCAAAATCCCTTATCTGTAACCAAATTCTCCATAAAATTTCCATCCTTGGTCTTTGCTAATTGACTAGAAGTCCATTCTTCAGATGTAAACATTCTAGTTAACTAACCCTTATAATCATTCAAAATGAGTCAAGTTAGGTTTAATCAAGTTAGGTTTAATCAAGTCACCTCGTCAGTAAATTTATGCAATAAAGCAATAAAACTTGTTCTATAATAGATGTATGATGTGATCCTTCTACCACTTGCAATTGTTTCATTATGAAGTGTTAAGTCAGACGAAGCAATTCCCAACAAAGTTTTGAATGAGACAAATATAATACATATTTTTATATCTAACATGTGTGTGTTAGTGTTTCAGAAATATTTAAGTATAGAAAAATTATACTAGAACCAAGATCAAGGAAGGAAAGCTTCAAGCATCAGACAAAAAGGCCAAACGAAGCCAAGTCTAGTACAAGAAGGAAATGAGCAAGCCTCAAACGAAGCACATTCAAGAACGAGAAGAAGTCCATACAGACCACAAACGAAGCTTCTTCAAATACGAAACGAAGATGAGTCAAGGCAAAGCATAACATGAGGATCAGACGAAGCAAAGTCAAGTGATAGATGAAATAAGACATGAGCACCAGACGATAACGGATCAAATATCAGACGTAGGTGTGTCAAGCACAACCTAAAGCGCAACATAAGGACTCAGATGAAGGCTGGTCAAGAATCAAACAAAAGTCAACTACATATTAGATGAAGGATAGCAAAGACTGAATAGCATTCCAGATGAAAATGAAGTCTGTCTATCTACAATGTTGACCAAACCAAAGGAAGTCAAAGCATTAATGACAAATGCTCAGACAAAGATCAAGTCTTGAGATGCACATGGACTACCAGACGCAGACGAAGACTACCATGCAAGCATTTGAAGAATCAAGTCTCAAGGGACAATTCAGGCATCTTCTACAATCATACAAGAGCTCTCAATATGATCGCTTGATGAAGGAAAAGAAAAAGAAAGAAGAAAGATAGACAAGCGCGTATCCACAAGTTAAAGCATGCGTGTGTCAGAAAAAGTACATCACTTTTTCAGATAAAGGAAACGCCCCTATAGCTACGATGACCAAAAAAAGACAAGAAATTCCTAGGTCACAATTAAAGTTAGACACTGTAGCTAACAAAATGTAAAACACTTCATGCAATGTCTATAAACAGGAAGCAACATTTAATGTAAGATCTAATGCATTAAATGAAAGATCAAACTAGTCATGAACGACTACATTCTACTTCAACGGACACTTGTAATGGACAAATTTTACAAAGACTATATATATGTCATGACTTCAAACCTAGAAAGGTTGGCGAAGAGAGTGATTCCAAGCCCAAGAAGCAACGAAACCAGAGACAGAGCAAACATAGTCAAATGTACAATATTGTAGTGTATTTATCTTTGTAGATTAAGGAGTTCTAAGTGTAACTTAGGAACATAAACCTTAGTGAGTGTAGTAAATCTTTGTATCCTCTTTGTGAGAGTAAACCACACACTCAAAACAATTTATTTATCATCTGTAAAGCCTAAAGAAGCTAGGGAAAGAATACTTGTATAAGCCTAGAGAGGCTTGTCAAAGAATCCTCACTGAGTGCCTGAAAAGGCTGAACAAAGAATACTAGCGCTACTAAGTGAGGTTAGCGGGATAGAAGTGGTCAATAATCCTCATTGAGAGCCTGAAGAGGCTGAACAAAGAATACTAGCGTTAATAAGTGAAGTTAGCAAACCAAGAGTGGTTGATAATACTCGGGGACCAGGAGTGGTCGAGAATACTCACTAAGAGCCTGAAAAGGCTAAACAAAAAATACTAGCGTCAATGAGTGAAGTTGGCCAACTAGGAGGGGTTGATAATACTCAAGAACTAGGAGTGGTTGAGAATACTCACTGAAAGCCTGAAGAGGCTGAACAAAGAATACTAACACTGACAAGTGAAGTTAGCGGGCCAGAAGTGGTCGACAATACTTGGCAAACAAGAAGTGGTGATAATACTTGTATTTAATTGAAAATCTAGTGGAACCCTTCAATTGAAAGAGACTAGACGTAGCTCAGTTTGAGAAAACTAGTATAAAAATCTTTGCACTGCTTATCTATGTTCAAACACAATTTTGTTTAGTTAATATATCATACTGAAAATTTCGTCCATTGCTTATTATTCACTGTAACTCTCTTCAGACGAAAAATACACTTTCTTAACTTATTATTTTTAAGAAACATTTTTCTTGTGCAGACGGTAAACTCTCAGACGCAAAATATTTTGTTGAGTCAATCCTGCACAGTTTGAAGTATTCAAAATAATATTTTTATTGGACGAAAAAGAGTCTCTCTACGAAAATAATTTTAAAATTCCTTCGATCACACAAACACATATTCAACCCCCCTTCTATGTGTTTTTCCTCTAACTTCATGAAGTGGTATCTTTTTCTCAAAATCCTCAAGCATTAAGTCAATGCAATGAGTTGCACAAGTTGTCCAATACAATTTAGTCCTTTTTTTCATCAACATTTCCCCAGTTGCCTTGTAATTTGTTGTATTGTTTGTGACAATATGGACAACATTTTCTTCCCCAACCTTTTCAACTACATCATCTAACATCTTGAAATTTTTTTCAGCTGTCTTGTATATCTTGGATGCATTAATAAAATGTTAAGTCAGGCGAAGCAATTCTCAACAAGGTTTTGAACATGACAAATATAATACATATTGTTATTACTAACATGTGCGTTAGTATTTCAGATAAATATAAGAATAGGCAGAATTGAAAAATGAAGTATGTGTCATTACATATACTATGGTCAAACCAAACAAAGCATGGTTGAGCTGTACAAAACATCAGACGAATTGATCAAGCATCAAGACTAAGCCTGACAAAAGCCAAACAAAAATACAACAAATATAAGACAAGGCGCACTACCAATCAAAAGTCAACAAAAGTATCAGACGATGGATAATATAAGACGAAGAAACGTTCCAGATGGAATTAAAGTATTCCATCCTCACAACTAACCAGACGAAAGGAAGAGTCAAAACAGACGAAAGGAAAAGTCAAAGTCTACCTCTCAAACGGAGGCTCAAATTCTAGACGCAGACGAAGAATATTGAAAAATGTCTGAAGTCTTCTATTCACAACGAGAGATATCATATATCGTCTACACTCATAAGAAGAGCACACGAAGTCACCAATATTGTGAAAAGAAAGAAGAAAAATAGGTAAGCGTGAATCCACAAGTCAAAGCTGCGTGAGTCAGAACAAGTACACCTACTTTTCAAAAAACGACAACGCCTCTGCAGCAACAATGACAAGGAAAGAACAGATATACCTAGGTTATGATTGAAGTCATACATAAAAGTGAACAAAACTACACACAAGACTTCGCGTAACACAGATTCGACATGCAAACATTTAATGCAAGATTAAATACATTAAATGAAAGATCTATATATATTTATGAACGAACTACTATCTGCACCAACGGGAAGCTTCGCTCCAACAAACACTTTCAAATTCAAACAACGGGTAGATTTACCACGAAGCTATAAATATCAAGACCAAACAAGAGAAGAAGTAGAGAAGTGAAGCAACAAGCAATAAGCAAAAGTGAATGTTAAATCTCTTCCTGTACAGTCTTGTATATCTGTGTAGATCTAAGATAGCTTATCTTAGTGAGTGTTGAAATTATCCTATCCTTTCCGCGAAAGTAACACACACTCAGAATACACATCTTTGTAAAACTAAGGTTGAATACCTTAAGCGAGTGTAGAAATTATCCCATCCTTTCTATGAAAGTTATACACTCACTCAAATCATTCATCTATTGTAAAGCTTGGAGAGACTATTTGAAAAAAATACTTGGAGAGCTAGGAGTGGTTGAGAATACTTGGTGAACCAGAAGTGGTTTAAGAATGCTATCATCAACAAGTGAAGTTGATGAACTAGAAGTGGTTGATAATACTTATAATCCGTTGTGATTAGGGGAACCCTTCAGTTGAACGAGACTGGACGCAGCTTAGGTCGAGCGAACTAGTATAAAACTCTTTGCACTCTATCTATTTTCAGAAGCAATTTTATTTAACTGTTATATCATACTAAAAACTTCGTACACTAATTATTTTTCTCTACAACTATCTTCAGACGAAAAATATACTTGCATAACTTATTATCTTAAAGAATATTTTCCTTTTAAGAAATATTTTCCTTGTGCAGATAATAAACCTTCAGACGGAAAATCTTTTGTTGAGCTAACCTTGCACAGTTTTCAAGTGTTCAAGATGATATTGTTTTTATACGGAAAAAAGTTTCTTTGTGAAAACGGTTTTAAAATTCCTTCGTTCTTGCACACGCACATTCAACCCCCCTTCTATGTGTTTTTCCGCTAACTTCATAAACTTCAAAAAAATTGTTCCAAATAAACTATTTACTAAAAAATTTAATATAGTCTTCATCCTCCTATTAGTCTAACCATTTGTCATTATTGTTTATCCAAATTTCTTCTAATAAGTTTTATGGTCATCTAAAGAAATATTGGTCATTTTAACATGATACTTTAAGTATTTCACCCTAATCTCATGGTAGAATGGTGGGTCAAATCCTGGACCGTGTTGAGCAACTGATTCAAATATTTTCTTATATGTTTCACTGTTGGATGCATTAAAAGGGTAACATTCAAATATAAAAAAAATATAGCAATGTCCTGACATGCTTCCTCCCTCAAATCCTTTTTAAAGATCTTGTTGATTGTCATTTGAGAGTTAACTTTTCTCTTGAAATAATTTTGACTACCAATATCACCACCTTTTGATTGAGTAGCAAAACTATTACCTATTCCTTCAATGTCACCAGATTTTTTTAAGAGGTTTTGTTGTAATGATGAAACAATACCCAACAATTGTTTCTTAACATCTTCAGGAACCGATCTACATGCTTCAACATCTTTGGATGTTCTTTCCAAATGATGTTTCAAATGATAAACCCCTCTTGTGAATGTCTTTTCACAAAATTTGCACTTGACTTTTCTTGCATCCCATCAATAGAAACACAATATTTTCATGTCACATCACTTTTCATTCTAGTAGCTTTTTTATGTCATTTTTGTGGTGGTTCACTTCCTTTAGTTCTTTCTCTTGATGCCATTTTTTCTTCAATAATTTTAAAACAAACACTAATAAGATAAGAAATTAAATGAGAAAAAAAATTAGTGAAGGAAGGAAAGAAACTAAAACGAAGAATTAATTGAATTAACATAAAAAAGAATGGTTGAATTACTCAATTTTATTGATATTGCATTTAAAAGAATTGATATGTTTCATTGTTTTTAAAAATTGTTAAAAAAATATACCAAAACAATTATATATTGCTTCAAAAGCAATACATTAATACTTTAAAAGAAAAAGTAATCATTAGTAGAATTAAAATAAAAATGATTGAATTGCTTATATTGAGATTGAATTTTAAAAAATTAACGTAATTCACTATTTTTAAAAATTGTTAAAGACTTATATTAAAAAAATTGTATAATACTTATATAAGCAAAGAAAAAATAATAATGCCTCAAAAGTAATACACTAATACTTCAAAAGAAAAAGTCACGATTCATAAAATTAATATTAAAAAATGAAAAAAAAACTGGTTGGATTACTATATCTATTTAGAATTAAATTTTTAAAAAATTAACATATTTCAATATTTTATAAAATTCTTAAAAAAATTATATAATACTTAATTAAATAAAGAAAAAATAATAATGTTTCAAAAGTAATACGTTCGGAAAAGAAAATTTATTGATTCATAAATCTTAAATTTAATATATTTATAAAGAAAAAAGTTAAAGAAAAAAATTATATAAATAAGAAAATAAAAAATAAATTATTAAAGGTGGAGACATTCATATTTTTTTTATAAATATTTTGAAACATAAAAGTTAAAAAAAAAAAAAGGAAACATAATATGTTTGAAACAAGGTTAAAAAAAAAAAAAAAAAAAAAAAAAGAAAGAAAGAAAACAGACACGTTAAACTTAAGAAAAAGAAAAGAAAAGAAGAAAAAGATGGGACAATAAACACTTAAAATAAAAAGAAAATAAGATAAGAAAAAGAAAAAGATGGGTTAGAGAAGGGACGCACGACACATAAGGTTTATTCTTTTTCTTCTTCTGTATTTTGATGCAACTCAAATAACTTTTTCTTTTGCGAAGCACTTCAGATGATAGAAATAGAATCACGATGGTGCCATGACACATGATGACATCACTACGGACAACGGTGCGATAACAATAAAGGTCTAAGTGTCTAACAACTCACTATATGAAGAATTTTTGTGTAGGTGTTGCGATGTAGCAAAATAAATAAAATTATAAAAGAAGAATGCATGCATATCAAGTTAGGGTTGTTGTTTTGAGATCGAAGATATCCGTCCCAATATTTCATTTTTATTTTTTCAAGTTGTGAGAGATCGAAGATTTCACGAATCACGCAAAAGACCGCGATCTTACTCTGATCTTACTTTGCCATTATTTCATTTTCGATCCCGTACGAAATACCCTTTGCAAACCGCAAAATCGTAGGGTCCCACGAGGTAACAGACGATTTTAACAAGATTGGCACAGGACCAAACAACAATACCATAATCAATAAGTGAAAAAATATTAGATATTAACCTAACACATGGATGATGTGAATCACAACCTTAGCACAATAGATTGAATCTGAAGATCTAACTCAACTATAATTGATATGAAACTTGAACTTTATTGAATAATGATGTGTATCTTAATTACAACTTGAATTTATAATTCAAATGATTTCAAATGTATCATGTTAGTTTTATCTTGATCATTAGTTGTAGTTGTTATATAACATATATGTTATTTATTGTTATCATTATCTCAATGGATAGGTTGTTTAGCAACAACCTTTCTCGGACATAGGATCAACTTTCTGTATAAATATTATCCATTGGATCCATTATCAAGCATCTGAAACGTAATAATCAATTTCTCTATATGGTATCAGGAGCTTTTGCTTGACAACATTGATCCATCCTAAATCACACACCATGACTCTCTCATCCATTTCTACTACTACCAACATTCTATTTAATGCTTCCCAATCTGTGGTTGACCTTAACACATAGTCTTCCATCAAACTATATGGTACTAATTACCCAATTTGGAGAGTACAACTTAATGCTCTTCTCATTGGGTACGATCTTGTAGGATTTGTTGATTTGGCATAAACACGTGCCCTACACCAAATCATATATATTTTCATTACTGGATGCAATAAGACCAATTCATTCTACATGCCATCATTTCCTCTATGGATCAAAATGTGATAACCATGCTTCAAAATGTTAAAACTTCAAAACAAGCATGGGACACCCTTAAAAAAATATTTGTGAGCAAAACTAGTGCCTGCATCATGTATCTAAACCCTAAACCCTAAACACAGATTTGTCTTCGATTACCTACATGGCATTAAGTCTCAATCTTATGAGCTTGCCCTTACACCTCTCCATTGGATGATGATGACCTTGTCATCCACACTCTCAATGGTCTTGGACCTGAATACAAGTAGGTAAATATAGCTCTATGCACATGGGAAAATCCCATTTGTTTTGAGGAACTCCAAGACCTTCTTACTAATTTTGAAAAGTTATCTAAAAAGAGATGACTCCAACCAAGATCTCGCTTAAGTCATTACTACACATGCAACTCATAAAGGAAAAACATTTTCCAAAAATCATGGCTTTACCTCAAGTCACAACTCTTCTCACTCTTTTAGATGATCCACATCTCCAAGCCTCTCCAAGAGAGTCATATGCCAATACTGCGAAAAAATTGGGCACACTACCAAGGTTTGCTATAAACTCCATGGTTACCCCACCAAATCGTCAAGTTGGTCCCTCTACTCATCATGCCAAAAATGCAACTCCAAACACAAGGCACATATTGGATAGTGGACTTAGGTGCCACTCATCACATCAGCAATGACCTCGATCAGTTTCACCTCACCGACCCTTATCATGGAATCGATCAACTCATTGTTGGAGATGGATCTACTCTTTCTATTAACCACATTGATAAAACTATTTTACACACAACCTCTTAAAAACTATATCTTCCTAAAGTTCTCCATGTTCCCAATAGATCTCAAAACCTCATATCTGTTTCTTTTTTTTATGTAAAACTAATCCTATCTCTGTTGAATTTTTTTTTCTAATCATTTCTTGGTGAAGGTTCTAAAGCCAAAGATGCCTCTTCTTAAAGGACAACATAAGGATGGACTCAACCACATGCCCTACCCATCAACTATCCCAACCACATTCAACACTATATCATCCTCTCATTCACCATGGTATCACATCCCGGGGCACCCTTCTGATCGTATATAAAACTTTAAAGTTTAAAAAAAAAAAAAAAGAATGAAGAAGAAGAAACGCACACCGATACGGATTGGGGAGGAAATGTCGATGACAAAACCTCAACTTCAGCCTATATAATCTTCTTTGGAGGCAATCCATCTTGTGGCTTTTTAAGAAACAACGAATCGTGGCCAGGTCCTCCATCAAGGTTGAATACTGGGCAGTTGCTGCAACTGCTTCAAAGATTGTGTGACTTACCAACCCTCTCATAGAACTTCATCTGCTTGTCTGTAACCCACCCACACTACTGTGATAATGTGGGTGCTACCTATCTATGCTCTAATCTTGTACTACACTCTAGATAAATATTAAAATATAATTTATAAATAAATATGACACTAAAAATAATATAAATAAATATGATAAATGAAAATTGAATTCGATAAGTGAAAAGAATCTTTATAAAATACCTAAAAAAATGTTTTTGTTAAGAAGTTTACTCCTATACAAGATAACTCGTCATATTTAATATATAGGTGTTGATGCTTTAAATTTGTTAAACTTCTACTTATAAATTTTTAAAATTTTTTCATATCTTAAATTTATAAACTCCCATCTATTTGGAGAGAAAATGAGAATTTGAAGACTTTAGACAATAAAAGAATGAAGAAAAAAATCAAATTAATTTAATTTAAATTTTTTAAATTTTATTGATTTAAAAGAACTTAGAGATAAAAATTACATGTAGTATAAATTAAAAAAAGAAAAAGTGAAATTAACGTAAAAAAGATAATAGCATGGTGTGCATTTCCCTATAATAATTTGGATTTTTTTTTTGGCGGGGCATGGACGGATTTGGTTGTTTATTTTATACATTACATTCTTTACCTTCATGATATGGGAAAACAAAGGACTAAAACTCTAATTTGGTCCTTTATAATATTAAAAATTTTCAATTTGATCCCGTTTTAATTTTTGGTTTCAATTTAGTCCTAATTTATTTTAAAATACTTCAATGGGGGACTTCCGTCCAAATTTCACAAACGACGTTAAAGGTCCATGAGAATCACGCCCGTAATTCCAAATCATAATCATTATTGACCATGATTCCAAATCACAATCATAATTCTCACGCCTGGTGTTAAATCTTGGTGGGAGAGAGCTTTCTTCATTATTGTTCTTTCTAGAAGGCCAATTTGCTCACCATTTAGACACATAAACCTTATCCTTTTCTTCGATCATCTTCGATCACCACCGACGTCGAAAATCGCTGCACATTCACCTCCACCTTGTCATACACCGCTCCCTCCGCCTAATTATCATTGCTCTTCATCAACCACAACACCTTCATGGTGAAACTGCCCCCGCCATGCCGTCTTTCCTCACCGCGAAGTCGTTCGCACCCACCAGATCCTCATTCAGCCACACCTTTCTCGCCGTGTCGTCCACCGCGTCCTCGACTACACCACCAAGAGGTATCCCTTGCTCACGTAGGTGATTCCGTTCAGCCCTACAAAACTGTAAGGTGCGTCGCCGTCTGAAGAATTCTTCGTCGCCTTCGTGTACATCAAAGATCATGAAAAGATCGACCTAGATCCGTCGATGGATACCTTCCAAATGAAGTCTCCGTCGGAGTTCGTCACGAAGGCATTTTCGCAGTGGTCCACGACGACATCATTCGCCGCGTTGACATCTTCAGAGGGGAGTGAGGAGAGGAAGAGGCGACGGCGGGAGTCTTTTTTGAATGCCCTAAATTTCACTAAGATCACCAATGAAGATTTTGCTTATGGTAAAGTTTGTTAAGCTTTGATTGGTTCCTAGGCGTGAAAATCACGGTCGTTATTTGGAATCACAGGCGTGATTCTCATGGACCTTTAACACCGTTTGTGAAATTTAGACGGAAGTCCCACATTGAAGTATTTTAAAATAAATTAGGACTAAATTGAAACAAAAAATTAAAATAGGATCAAATTAAATTTTTTAATATTATAAGAGACTAAATTAGGATTTTAGCCAAAAATAAAGTTACCAAGTATTTTGAAATATCTATAATAAATTAACAATAAAGACTATCTTATTATAATTAATACATTTTTTTTTTACTTTTTTATTCTTTAAATGCTATTGTAACTTTTACTCTTCACATTTTCTTTTCAATCTTCATTCTTTACCTTCTTCTAACTTTCCATTCGTTATGTTTGAATTGCCGGTTGCCAATTTCTATTCAATCTTTCTCTCTTCCTCTTCTTTCCAACGTTCACTCGTGGAGTTCAACTTTGAAATGCATCTCAAGGGAAAGTAAGTACTTATCCTTCTTCAGTAACATGGCAAAATATTAATTTAATCAAAACCAAAGCAGGCACATTAACAACTTTTATTAACATGTACATGACCAGATAGCAGGTTTTCTCATAAGCCCCTGCCGGTAACAAATTGAATAACAAGTGCTTGCAAGTAGCAAAAGATACAAGAAGGAAGCTTTCAAGGTTCATTTTTCTGTACCCTCAGCAGCATAAAGAGCTTTGATTTCCTCAACATCATCATAGCTACCAAGGACTATGGGAGATCGCTCGTGCAACTTCGTTGGAACTAAATCAAGTGCCTGATGACATACAACATGTATCAATTCATTGCCAAATGATGCTTTCGAAACTATATCAGCCATATTTCCTTTTGCAAGAGAGCATGTTGGGGGTAATTCCAATATCAAAGTGATAAAAGAAAATCAATAATTGGCAAATTAAAATGAATTTAATTAAAATGGCACTTAGATAAAGGTTTTTTACACTTTAACCCACCAATTATAAATTGTAATTTCTAATCTATAATCTATAAGAATTAATAAAGAGTATACAATGTTTTAGTATCGACAATTTTTTAAACTCTTTTACCTCTAAACTAATACACATATCTGATTACTATTATAAAATTACCTTCTTATTTCATCATCTATTTCTTATTATTATTTTTTCTTAAAATACTAGCGAGGGATGAAATGCCTCATTTTCCTCTAGTGTATGATAAAATTATAGAATATAATTTTTTCAATAATTACTTTAAAAATCATATCTAACTTCTTGCTGACAATTGGTTGATAAAGTAAAAATCTTAGTGACCGTGAATGAAAATAAAACTTGATGTAAATTTACCCGTTCTTTGCCTGTGAAAGACTGTCCTCCTGCCTGCTCCATCAAGAATGACATTGGGAAGACTTCGTACAGGACACTACAAAAAACAGTTAAATTAAGCCAACAATTTCTGACAAAAAAACGTTTAATCAAACTTGGATGTGTTACTCAAAGCCAAAAGAAAAATAAATTAATAAATGCAGAGGTTGAACATGACATACCGAAGTTTTCCATTTGGATTTTTTTTATCAGCAGGGTACAAAAAGATGCCTCCATAAAGCAATGTTCGATGAATATCAGCTACCATGCTGTTAATATATAGAAATGTCATAAATTGAAAGACAAAAGAGAGTTGAAACTTAGAAAGTTCAGTTAAGCTCATTAAAATAGCCATTAACAAATTCTGATAGTTGTTTACTTACAAATAAATGAGACATTGAGAAATATGTAGTTCTAACCATAAATAACTATTTATCTATCATATTCTTCAGAACACCAGAATTATCATTTTTTTAACAAACGAACTGAATTATCAATTTAACAATTGCACCTAAGGATTATATCACGTCTTTTTATCTTCTATTTTATCAACTATCCTTTATGTATGCTCCGGTAAATTTCAAGTTTCAACTGACCCTAAAGTTCACTTTTCAGAGTAAATTGATATGTAATTCAGACTCAAGAAGCTGCAAAGATGTTCCACCAGAAAATGAAAACTCAACTGCTAGAAAATTGATGATTTTGGCAAAACTAGGACTTTATGGCAACGAGTGTTAATAAAAAAAAAACCGTTAATAGTTAAAAACTCAACTCTACACGTCTAGACCAAGTTGATAATATACATGCTTCATTTTAGAGCTAACTAGTTAAGCATTACCAAGGAGAGTCTTCAGCTGACTTTTTATTTATTTATTTTTAAATGCAACTCTTGGCACCTGTTTTTCATTGATACATAATCTCTTATGGTCTGGCTACTAATTCAAATCCCTATTTGCATTAATTGTTATAAAATGAAAAGTTAAAAATAGAAGTTTCAGGGTGGCAAATGAACAAATTAGACTGCTTCTAGGGTTGAGAATAAAATGATACCTTCCGATATATCTTAGAGACTTTGGCGATGAACCATCTTCTGGAAACTTGCATTTTTGAACGTAACTGAACAGAAGTGAAAAAGAAATTACAAGGTTGTCAAAATTTACACTTTAATGCTTGAAAACATTATAACATTACTGAATTCAAACATACGCTGCAGTAGGACCGTCCCAGTTTTTGGCATTTCCTTCATTCACTGAATAAATCTTGCCTTTCTTTGGGATCTGCAAAGAGAACCACACATCAAATGATTAAACATATGACACAAGTAACCTACAGATGGCGTGGATATATGTGTGTTTATATTCCCTCAGTCCTATATTGGCTGCAATTTTACTATTTGAAAAATATTCTAAAATAACTAATATTTTCACTTTTCAATGTAATATCAATTACCTTTTTTCTAATTTATCCTTTCATAAATTATTCAACTATCATAATTAAAAATAATGCATCTATATTTTTTTGGTAAAGATAGAAAATATGACTATTTTAGTAAAATTATATCAAAAAGAGATATTGTTATTCTTAAAATCTTAAACTAGAATCATTGTGGGACTAAGGGAATATTCTAAACAATTAATACACTTTCTCTGCCTTAAAATTAGGTGAATATCAATACAGAGAATAGAGCTCCGGTACTCAACAAATATATGATGGTATGTTGATAAAAAAATTCAAGGATAGCTAATTATTTGGCCATAGTTACTTGCGATTCATGTTTACACAACCAAACTTCATTCAAACAATGTTTCTTCTGAACCTTCAACTTATAAATTATAACCATCTTATCCTAAACAAGATCATGTAATCATGGATGCTGCCCTCTACATAGATATTTTAGAAGGAGAACAGATAATGTCAATCATCTTTTGTTTTTTCAGCTTTTTATCATTGCAGATATTACTGAGTAGAAAATAAATAAATCATGTCAGATATTATTGAAGGAGAACAGATCATGTCGACTAACTCTTTTATTGAGCTGTCATCTTAACAAGGATTAAAATAAGTTGAGCAAGTTTGTGTGGCATGTAAAGCCTCAGCCTATTTTTTTTTATTTTTTTTTATTGCTAAGTCTTTAACCCAAGATCCTTTCCGTAGGCATATCTCAAAGCCAAGAAAAGCCACTTGCATCAGATTCAGTTAGAAAAAAATACAAAATCAAGCAGGTGCTGACTTTCATAAGAGCTGAGCAGCCATGCAAGCATTTCCAGAGAGAAGGATAATCTATAATAGTGACCCATAAGTGAGCAGAGTAATACCTTGATGTCAGGGTGAGTTAGGATGAACTCACCAAGAGATGGGTCAAGGGTGAAACCATTAACACCAGCTCCAGTGCTTAACACAAGCTGCAAAACCATTAGATTTCAAATTGTAATTTAGTAATTAAACATTGCAAGTTTAGAATGAAGGCAAAGGAAAGCCTCAGTCATCAGATATACCAAAAATGAAATAGTTTTCTCAGCCAAAAAGAGTGAAAACAAAAATTCATGCCAATATACAAAATTTTTGTAGAAAAGATGAATAAAGTATTCAACAGAAAATGAAGAAAAAGCAGAAAACAGGTGCACCGAACATATCTAAAATTTAAGCAATAAAAAATGATGAGTTTATTATACCGTGCAAGAGCTTCCATACATACAATAGCCAGCAGCCACCATGTTCTTCCCAGGAAGCAGGACATCTTCTATGCTTGGTTCATGGACATCTTTCAACGCATAAATCCCAAAAATCTACAACATACTCAATTGGCACACACACGGAACATCCAGTTAGTCTGGATTATTAATCCTTCTATACGTAACTCACGCAGCAGAGAATTTCCATGGAAAGCATATTATTTTATTATTATTATTATTATTATTGATATTGTAGTTGTGGTGGTGGTGGAGGACAATACTTCTATGTAGTTCCTAAGATGATTTTGGTATTGATTTTTAATGGGAATATGTAAAATAAAAATTTGCATTAAGCAAATATATCACTGAATTGAAACTAATTTTAAGCAGAGAATAACACTAACACCAAAAACAAAAACATTTATGAAATTGCATCTAAACTTTGCTCTAAAAATAATAATTGCAAGCAAGATGTAAGAGGGATCGTACTGTGCCAATGGAAACCCCACAATCAATGTTAGAGGAACCATCCAAGGGGTCAAAAACAACACAGTACCTGCCCAGTAATTAAAACACAAAGAAACCACACAAAATAATCAGAATCAACAAATCAGAGCAAACACATTTCCTATGAGATTTTAAATTGCATACACTATCACATGTTGCAACCACGTGATTGTAAATTGCCTAACATGTGAGAGTTGCAACTTTAATTTAAAACCTGGTACACAGAATATTAATTAACAGTACTAGGCAACAAAGAGAATGAACAACTTTCCACGCAACGAAGGCTCCACTATTGTCGCTTCTTCATCTTCTTCAGAAACCAAGACGCACTGTTCAAAGATAACACCATCAGTTCCAAAATAAATAATAAACAGTTAAATAAATAAAAAATCACATCACCCTTTACAAGTTTTTCCATAAACACTTCGAAGAAAAGAAATTGGTAAAATAAAGCTTCTCCTAAGAGTTAACATTAATTTATGTATAAATTAAAATCAGTTTTTTTTAGAAGCTAAAATCATTTTTTTTCCTAAAAATACTTAAGAGTAAAATTGCACTGACATTTGCTAAGATTTTGTGAAACATTAAATTCGTTGTCTTTTTCTATTTCTAAACAAACGCTCTCCTCAACATTAAATTGACTCTCTTAGATTATTTGAAAAACATTACAATAAATCCCCTATAAGAGGTCATTGAATACGATATCGCAAAACATCATAGTGTCACTCAAAAACTTACCATCTCACGCATTAACTAATTTTAACTCAAAAAAATGTTACTTTTCTCTTATAAGGAATAATCGTAAACATTAACAAAAATATGGGGTTCGCGCAATTTCACAAAATCAGTGTCACTCAAAAGTCTATTTTATCGAACGTGTTAGCAAATTTTAACTTAAATAACAATTTTTTTTTTTCATTTTTCTTCCTTGTTTTCTTATAATTCTATAAGTATTTATGAAAAATTTTATCCAATCAAATCTTGTTCACTTACAGTTCGGCCACTGCTTTTGAGAGCCTTCATGAAAACCTCATTGGAAAGAACATCCAGCTTCTTCTGCTCTTCACCCTTCATTCCAAACAAACAGAACTCAATATAAACAAACAAATAAATAAAAATCACACATACCTAATTAAATGAGTCTGAATATCTCGACAAATAAGTCATTAGCTTTCAACCATGGAATATCCTATGCCAACAATGATCGATCTAATTGATAAGGAACATACTCATATATATTTCAAAAGAAAGTGAGTTTGATTCTCGCTATCGATGTGAGAAAGTCATAGAACTTTGAGGTCAGTCATGTCCTTGATGAGTCACGAGAATCAATTCACCTAAACTTTTCTCTACCAAAAGAAACTATAGAATAAGAATAACCTATGCAACAAAGCACACACATATTTATTATATTATCTACGAAAGAAGCGCTTGCCTGAACGTTGGTCTCTCCAGCGAGTCCAATAAGCTTGGCAAGCCCAGCCTGCAAAACCGTTACACTATTTCGTGACGTTGATTCGGCGGTAACGGTAACATTCGTGGTCGAGAGAGGGGGGAAAAGGCACCTTGTTAACGGAAGAACAAACGAACTTGCAACCGAAGACAATGTGATTGAGCAAGATGGTGAAATCGCCGCGCGATTCAGGGTGCTTGGATTGCTCGTTCAGCACGAACCGCGTGATGGTCATCAAGTCCGTGCGATGTGCGTCCGCATGATGGTCCATTTCTTCCGATTGCTATCCCAAGGGAACAACCATGCACAGTGTGTGATTAATTAATAATTGATGATGAGAATAAAAATTTGGTTCACTAGGTTGTTGAGTTCGAGGTTTGGGTGGAGAAAGAGATGGGACGCTTGCAGTTGTGACACGTGGCAAGAGTAGAGTGAGAGATCTTTTCCGTGACTGTTGCGCCGGATAATGATTTCCTGCTTCTCTGCTTTCACGCTACTGTGTGTTATGGGTTCGAGATTCCTTGGATAATCGTGTGACGAATAATTAAAAACAGGTTTAATACTTTACTATGTCGATAAAATATTTAGGAATTTTTAATTTGGTTTTTAAACTTAAAAAGTTTATTATAACTAAGTCTGGTTAAAATTTATTGAAAAATATAAATTTTGGTGGTCTCATGTCCTATTTAATAACTTTTATTTTTGATTTTATAATTTTTTAATAAATTTTAATCAATGAGAATTAGTGTGTTATAGAAAGTGTTGCTAGTCTTCTTCTAATAAAAATAGACAAAGAGCGTGTTTGGAAAATTGTTCTTTCAACGAAAACGTAAAAACACACTTTCTGATGTACCAAAATATAAAGCAAGAATTTGAATCTTTTACGTTGAACGACCATTTGTAACTTTTTAACACTAAAACAAACACACTGAAAATCTTTTACAAAAATGAACATCCAATATTTTGGTAAAACCAATAGCCAATGTGTACTATAAAGCTTTGCACCAAATCGCTTTATACTCTAATACATAAAGTTTGTAGTGGTTAGAATACAAGAACGGGGTTGAAAATTTTCCTTATAAAAATTATTTCTTTTTGAATCTATTACGTAGAAGACAAGTTTTCTGAGTGTTGGTACTGAGTTTGTTTTTTTTGAAAACAGTTTCTAAGTTTACTTTTTTATGTTTCAGATTATGCAGTATTATAACAACGAATACAATATGTTAAATAAGCAAGTAAAGAGATAAGCAAAAAAAAAAAAAAATGGAACATGATTTATATTGGTTCACCACAATTAGGATATATTTAGTCTCTACACAACCTTGTGGGGATTTTCTACTAAAAACACAACCAACGACTGTTCAAACTTAGTCACTTGCTAATACAAACAACAACTAGATAACCATCTGTTATTAGTGTTAGAAAAGAATGACTCAATCCAAGAGGAGGAATGAATTGGATTCTATGACACTTTAAAAAATTATCAGAGTTTTAGGATCTTTATTTCAATTCAAACTTTTCTAATTATGAATTTTCAAAGAAGTTTCTTAAAGACTTGTTAATGAAGAATGAATCCTATATGCTTTCTTGATTAATCGTTAATGAGATTCAAAGTTACGTACAATCAATATGCAATACTTTGATTCAGTTCAGATCAATATTGCTCATGCAAACATGTTAATCAAGAATGATCTCTTTTACATACAACCAAGATATTACACAAAGTAAAAGATAAGGGTAAGAGAAGATTGCACAAGTCTTTTATCCTGGTTCAGTCACTCCACATGTGACCTACATCTAGTCCTCAATCATAACCTGATCAAGAATTGTTCCACTATCTTAATGAAGAATTTTTACAAGCATACTACACATGCATATACTCCTACATTCAAGATAACTACTTTCTTGACTCCAAGAAAGCACCCCTTGTAGAAACTCACTACAAGAATTCCTTACCACTTGAGAAACCTACTCAAGATTTTACAAATATTCACAAAGAATTAAGGAACGATTTCACCTGGAATTCAGAAGCAAATCTTAATTTGTCTCTTTTTCAAGAACGTGATGATGATGATGATGATCTTTTCTCAAAGCATTTCAAAAACGTTTTTCTTCTTGGTTTCATAAAGAAAACTCTCCAAGAATGTCACAAAGACTTCACAAACACGTTTTTCCATTTTTGATTCTCAATTCTATCTTGTTCTGAAGTTTCAAAATGTTCAAACTATTTATAATTTTTTCAGAACCAGATAATCGATTATTTTAAAGAATAATCGATTATTTTGTTCTTCATGATTTCTGGAAATCAACTAAGAACAATTTAATCGATTATTTTGCAGGATAATCGATTATTCCAGAAAGTGATTTCTGGGATAATTGATTATTTCACAAATAATCAATTATTGCAGCAAGGTATTCTTTTTAACTGTTGCTGGAATAATCGATTATATTTAATGATAATCGATTATTTTGAGTTAGTTTTCAAAACTCTATTTTAAGTCTCAAAATAACTTTTTAAACTTTTAAACTCATCATCATACACACTCCTAATCATATTAGACAAAGATTAGCTCATGCACAAAGCATACACACACAAAAAATAAGCTCAACAAAATAATTTATAAGCTACTCCTATTACATAACATTTTTCTTTGACTTTGTTTTTGACTTCTAAGTTGTTGATGTCCTTGGTCAGCTTTGTTCCACATTTGTTATCATCAGAACCTTTCATCTCCAGAGGTAAGTTGATTCACCACCATGAATCTCAACAATCTCCCCCTTTTTGATGATGACAAACCAAGCTAAGCTAAGCCATTTTGTCCATTTTGTTTTGCCTTATAACACAACACTTCAAAACCTGCAAAACAAACTCACAAAACCTTTCTCCCCCTTTGGACATCATCAAAAACAAACCAATATTTGTATGTCCAGAATACACAAGTATAAGCTTCATGCATACTCCTTAGTTACTCAGAACAATACCACAAAACTGATTTACCATAACAGAGGTATTGGTCAGCCAAAAAAAAAAACTTTGTGAACTTGAATCATACTATCCAAGCCATAAGCATCAAATCAGCAACAAAAATATTAATTGGTCAGCCAAAATCATAAGATACAATTCATTATCACAATTTAGAGTCCAAAATCATTATCAAATATGCCAACCAAATATCAAAGAACCACATATCAATGTTTAAAACAGAACATCACACCACCAATCAACCAAACCAGAATTTATCAAACCATTCAAACACAATATATCAGCAATTAAACTTTAAATTCCAACAGAAACCAAATTGTTCAACAGATTAAAGTAATAAAATTGTTTAGAAATTAAAGCGATTACAACCCAATCGAAATTGAAATTTAAAAACTAGAAATTAAACTTCCTAATTTAAAAAGAAAATTGAACACTAAATCACTCCGAGTCTTCAGGCATCCTAAGCTGAGCCTTAATTCGGCCTATCTCATAATCAAGGTTATCAAACCGATCAAGAATACCCGAATAGATTGACTTGTTAATCATTATCTGCTCGAATGGATAGAATGGTTTAGGCTCTGCCTCTTGCTCTCTGTTAGGTTCAGCTTCGACTTGTGGTGGTTGGTCTTCATCATGAGATGGAATGCCATCCTCATCAGTTTCCGGTTCAGGGGTTGGAGGGACATCTTCTTTGAATACCCATTTATCTTCCTGCTTCAGCATCCCCATGTGATGCAAGGAAGATTTCTCAATCTTGTTAGAAGCATGGAGAATAATCTTCTTCTCCCTTGTCAAATCAACCCCTGCTTTTTCAAAAATTCTAGACAGTAATAAGGCATAAGGAATTGGACCATCCTCTTTCCTTCTAGCCTTCAACATACAGTCATTCACCACCGACACCTAATCAATCTTAATTTTCTTTTTGATAACATGCATCAGCAAAATGTCATCCCTTGACATTTGAGCATGGTTGTACAAACGCGGTTTAATACTCCTGGGTTTTCTCATCCGCAAACCTTTGGTGAGTTGCTCTGAGGGTAGAGGATGCTTGCTCCCCCTCACTTCTAGCTTCTTTGGTCTTTTGGAGGAAGAAGCCATGGTTGGGTTTTGGTAGAGGTGAAGAAAATGAGAAAGATGAAGAGGTTAGGGTTTGAGAGTTGAGAGAATGTGAGTATATGAAAACATAAGAGGATTTGGAGGTTCTTAAAGCCTTAGCACGTTTCTGAGTGGGGAGAGGTTACTCAACTGATGAATAATGGGAAGTTAAGGGTTTGGCGCAAATAAAACCGTTCAAAATGCTTCTGAAAAACCAAAATTCACGCAAATAATCGATTATCCATACAAATAATCGATTATTTGTATCAATAAAAACCTTTAAAAACCCTTTCTACACTAAATAATCGATTATTTTTGGAATAATCGATTATTCCAAAGGGTTGTTTTTCTCAACTTTGCCCAGATAATCGATTATTTCCAAGATAATCGATTATGCTTCCCAGATAATCAATTATTGCCCCAAATAATCGATTATTATAGAGGCTCTTGGAATTTTTCATCTCCTAGATAATCGATTATTACCCAAATAATCGATTATTCTTTTGGGCTCACTTGAAATAATCGATTAAATTTTAAAATAATTGATTATTCCAGAGAAGTTTTGCTTCTCTTAAAACTAGATTCTCAAACCATTCCAAATCTAATTCAACTCTTAAATACACTTTTTTATGTTTTTACATCAATGTTTCACACAGTTATTAACCAATCAATCACACAATCAATCTCAAATCACAGTCAATTCAAACAAGATTCATTGATTATTCCTAGTTCAATTCTTAATTGATTAAATCTTTCTCTTGGTAGAGGTTTTGTAAATAAGTCAGCTAATTGCTTACTAGTTTCAACAAACTCTACAACACAATCATTTCTTTGAACATGATCTCTCAAAAAGTGGTGTCTTATCTCTATGTGTTTTGTTCTAGAGTGCAAAATTGGATTTTTGGTCAAATTTATTGCACTTGTATTGTCACATCTCAGAGGTATTTTATTCAACTCAATTCCATAGTCTCTTAGTTGTTGTTTCATCCAATGAATTTAAGCACAACAACTCCCAGCAGCTATATATTTAGCCTCAGCTGTACTTAAAGCAACACAAGCTTGCTTTTTGCTATGCCATGAGACAAGTGCACTACCTAGTAGGTGACAAGTACCACTTGTGCTTTTTCTATCAAGTCTACACCCAACATAGTCTGAATCTGAGTAGCCTATCAGACTTAGTGAGACTCCTTTTAGATACCACAAACCTACATTAGTTGTACCTTTCAGATATTTAAGAATTCTCTTTACACATTTCATGTGAGATTCTTTTGGATTTGCCTGAAATCTTGCACACAAGCACACAACAAACATTATATCAGGCTTACTAGCTGTCAAATATAAAAGTGATCCAATGATACCTCTATACTTTGAGTTATCAACAGTTATGCCTTTCTCATCCAAGTTAAGATTGCATGTGTTTGATATTGGTGTTGCAGCCTCCTTACACCCTTCCATACCAAACTTTTTCAATATTTCATTGCAATACTTGCTTTGACTTATGAAGATTCCATTACTCATTTGTTTGATTTGCAACCCCAAGAAAAATGTAAGCTCCCCCATCATTGACATTTCAAATTCTCCTTGCATGGTCTTAACAAATTCTTTGCATAGAGAGACATTAGTAGATCCAAATACAATATCATCCACATAGATTTAAACATACATTGTATCATTTTTAAATTTCTTCACAAACAATGTATTATCTACTTTCCCTCTTATATAGTCATTCTCAATCAAAAATTTGCTCAACCTGTCATACCATGATCTTGGAGCTTGCTTCAAGCCATAGAGTTCCTTTTTAAGTTTGTAGACATGATTAGGATTCTTAAAATCAACAAAACCTGGTGGTTGCTCCACATACACTTCTTCTTGTATCAACCCATTGTGAAATGCACTTTTCACATGTATTTGATAAAGCTTGAAATTCATTATAGAATAATAAGCAAGAAGTAATCTAATGGCTTCTATCCTTGCTACAGGGGCAAAAGTCTCATCATAATCAATTCCCTCTTCTTGATTATACCCCTTAGCCACTAGTCTTGCCTTATTTCTTATAATTAATAATTCCTGATTCATCAAGCTTATTTCTAAAAACTCACTTGGTTCCTATAATTGGATAATTAGTTGGTAATGGCACTAAATCCCATACTTCATTTCTTTCAAACTGATTTAGTTCCTCTTGCATGGCCATTAACCAATGTTCATCTTTTAGTGCTTCATCTATACTTTTAGGTTCAACTTGTGACACAAAAGCCATAGTATTGCAAATATTCTTAATGGCACTTCTAGTTGACACTCCCTTACCAATATTTCCAAATATATTATCCATTGATAAGTCCCTAGAAGTTTTCCATTCCTTAGGCAATTGTTCACATGTATCCTTAGTGTTTTAATTTGGTTCACTCTCTTTAGGCTTTTCATTAGGTTCACTCTCCAATAGAGGTTGATCAAGAAAATCAGTCAAGTCTTCTATTTCAGTTTGCTTTGTCTCTTGTTTGTTAGTCTCATCAAACACAACATGAATTGATTCTTCAACAACTAGAGTTCTTTTGTTATAGATTCTACAGGCTTTGCTATTTGTAGAATAACCTAAAAAGAATGCCTCATCAGCCTTTGCATCAGATTTTCCAAGTTGCTCTTTCCCATTGTTCAGCACAAAACACTTACACCAAAACACTCTAAAGTATGAAATGTTAGGCTTCCTTCCATTGTAAATTTCATAGGGTGTTTTCTTTAGTATGGGCTAGATCAGAACTTTGTTTAACACATGACAAGCTGTGTTAATAGCATCAGCCCAAAAATATTTTGGCAATTTTGTCTCATTCAACATAGTCCTAGCTAGTTCCTCAAGAGACCTATTTTTCCTCTCAACAACCCCATTTTGTTAAGGTGTCCTAGGTGCTAAAAAAATTATGGTTTATACCATGCTCCTCACAGAATTTTTGGAACAAAAAGTTTTGGAATTCACCTCCATGGTCACTTCTTATAGAGGTAATGTTTGAATTCTTTTCATTTTGAACAAGCTTGGCAAATTTTCTAAAGGCATTAAAAGCATCATTTTTATTTGCAAGAAACATAACCCATGTGAATCTTGAGTAGTCATCTACAATAACTAACCCATAGTAGTTCCCACCTAGAATCATGGTTCTTGAAGGACCATACAAATTCATGTGAATTAATTGTAAAGGTCTAGTAGTGGAAATCTAATTTTTGCTTTTAAAGCTAGCCTTCACTTGCTTGCCCTTTTGACAAGCATCACATAGTTTGTCCTTGCTAAACTTGAGTTTAGGTAATCTTATTACTAATTCCTTTCTACTTAGTTTATTTAAGTGATCTAAGTGAATATGTGCAGCTCTCCTATGCCACAGCCAAATATTTTCTTCTTTGGTTATTAAGCACTTAGTATTAGAAATTGCTATTGAGTGTTCTAAGTCAAGCATGTATATGTTTTCAATTCTTTTTCCAATGAATTTGATTTCTTTTGTCTTTTTTATCACATATCAAGCAACAAGTGTTATCAAATTCAATTTTAAATCCTTTATCACTAAGTTGACTTATACTCAACAAATTATGTTTCAACCCTTCAACAAGCAATACATTTTCAATCAATGTGAGGAGGAGTTACCAATGTTACCATGACCAAGAATTCTCCCTTTGTTGTTGTCACCATAAGTAACATACCCTTCATTTTTCAATTTTAGACTTGAGAATTTTGAAGGATCTCCAGTCATATGCCTTGAGCAGCCACTATCAAGATACCATAGTAAGCGCTTGGCCCTCAAGCAGTCCTACAACAAAGATCAGAAAAATGATTTAGGTACCCATGTGAAGGGTCCTTTATGGTTAGTTCTCAACCTTTGGCTCTTTTTAATCCAAACCATTTCTCCATTTGGAACTCCATATTTCCTAGAGTAACAATTCCTTATTGTGTGACCTTTCTTACAACAATAATAGCAAGTTTTTTGTCTAGTGAAATTGCTTTTAAATTTTCTGAAATCTTGGTTTTTCTTAAAAACTGCTTTCTTTGATTTTAATGGCATGCTCATGCTTTGATTAAAACCAAGTCCACTCCTATCAAAAGTATTTCTTTGTTTTCCCAAAAGAATATTCAAATTTCCATTTCCATTTGTGAACTTTGCAAGAGTGATTTTTAAATCAGCATTTTCTTTTTCAAAAGTCTTGCAATTTTCACAAACACCTTTTGAGGAAGAGGAGGTTTCACAATGAGCTTCACTAAAGTTAAAAATAGTTTAAAGATTTTCATGCTCATTTTTCAAATCCTCAAGCTCTTATTCAGCTTTAATTAAAGCATTTTCATACCATGATAGCTTGTTTTTGAGCTTTGAATTTAAGGCATCTAATTTTACAGCCTCTTTGTGAATTTGAATGAAAGCTTCTTGGAGTTGATCATAGTCCGGATTAGATTCAAGGTCAGAATCACTTACTATTGTGTCTTGGTCAGCTCCAGCCATCAAACACAAATTGTTCTATTCAAATTCAGATTCATCGCTTGTTGTGCTTGAGTCATTGTCTTCCCAAGCAATGTAGGCTCTCTTCCCTTTGCCATTTTTCTTCATTTTCTTTTCCTCTTCTTTCTTCTTCAAGAGGTTTGGACATTCAGCTTTTATATGTCCTGGTTTCCCACACTCAAAGTAATTGTAGGAGGATGTACTTGTTTCCTCTTTCTTGTTAGCCTTTTTGTTGAACTTGTAGGGGAATTCCTCTTTTTCCTTAAGAATTTTCTGAACTTTTTCACCAACAAGTTGAAGTTCTCAGTTTCAGAGTCTTCAGAGGTTGATTCTTCACACACCTCTTTGCCTTTGGTTGATTTTAAGGCCTTTAGTGACACTCCCTTGCCCTTCTTGTCCTGCTGTTCATTTTCCTCAAATATATGCTACTTTTGCTCATGCTCTCTTAGCTTCCCAAAGAGAGTAGCAAGGGTCAATGTAGTCAAGTCCTTTGATTCTTCTATGGCAGTCACCTTTGCTTGCCATGATCTATCCAAGCATTACAACACTTTCAAGTTTAACTCTTCTTTTTCAAATTTCTTGCCAAGATCAACAAGATGATTTATCAAGTGTGTAAATCTCTTTTGAAAGTCAGAAATAGATTCACCATTGTTCATTCTCAACAATTCATATTCTCTTATGAGAGTATGCTCTCTAGATCTCTTTACATCACTTGTTCCTTCATGAGTGACTTGCAAAGTATCCCACATTTTTTAGCAGATTTACATTGTGATATTCTGAAAAATTTATCAATAAACAATGCAGATGTAATGATGTTTTTGGCTCTATAGCCATATTGGGCTCTTTTTCTTTCATCATCACTCCACACACTCCAATGTTTTTCTCTCTTCTCATCATCAACTTTGGTCATAGGGATATAGGGTCCATTTTTAATTGCATCCCACAAAGCAATGTCAATTGCTTCAATGAAAATTCTCATCCTAATTTTCCAATAGACATAGTTTTCACCATTGAAAACAGGAGGTCTATGAACAGACACACCCTCACCATAAGGTAGGTTGCTATTGGCCATTTTTGAAATCTTGAATAACACTCAAGAACCTTGCTCTAGATACCAATTGTTAGAAAAGAATTGCTCAATCCAAGAGGGGGGGTGACTTGGACTCTATGACACTTTAAAAAATTATCAGACTTTTAGGATCTTCATTTCAATTCAAACTTTTCTAATTATGAATTTTCAAAGAAGTTTCTTAAAGACTTGTTAATGAAGAATGAATCCTATATGCTTTCTTGATTAATCGTTAATGAGATTCAAAGTTACGTACAATCAATATGTAATACTTTGATTCAGTTTAGATCAATATTGCTCATGCAAACATGTTAATCAAGAATGATCTCTTTTACATACAACCAAGATATTACACAAAGTAAAAGATAAGGGTAAGAGAAGATTGCACAAGTCTTTTATCCAGGTTTAGCCACTCCGCATGTGACCTACATCCAGTTCTCAATCATAACCTGATCAAGATTTGTTTCACTATCTTAATGAAGAAGTTTTACAAGCATACCACACATGCATATACTCCTACATTCAAGATAACCACTTTATTGACCCAAGAAAGCACCCCTTGTAGAAACCCAATACAAGAATTCCTTACCACTTGAAAAACCTACTCAAGATTTTACAAATATTCACAAAGAATTAAGGAACGAATTCACCTAGAATTCAGAAGCAAACCTTAATCTGTCTCTTTTTCAAGAACGTGATGATGATGATCTTTTCTTAAAGCATTTCAAAAACGTTTTTCTTCTTGGTTTCACAAAGAAAACTCTCCAAGAATGTCACAAAGACTTCACAAACACGTTTTTTATTTTTGATTCTAAATTTATCTTGTTCTGAAATTTCAAAATGTTCAAACTATTTAAAAGTTTTTCAGAACCAGATAATCGATTATTTTAAAGAATAATCAATTATTTTGTTCTTCATGATTTTTGGAAATCAACCAAGAACAATTTAATCAATTATTTTGCAGGATAATCGATTATTCCAGAGAGTGATTTATGGGATAATCAATTATTTCACAAATAATCGATTATTGCAGCAAGGTATCCTTTTTACCTGTTGTTGGAACAATCGATTATATTTAATGATAATCGATTATTTTGAGTTAGTTTTCAAAACTCTATTTTAAGTCTCAAAATAACTTTTTAAACTTTTAAACTCATCATCATACACATTCCTAATCATATTAGACAAAGATTAGCTCATGCACAAAGCATACACAGACAAAAAATAAGGTCAAAAAAACAATTTATGTGTTACTCCTATTACATAACATTTTTCTTTGACTTTGTTTTTGACTTCTAAGTTGTTGATGTCCTTGGTTAGCTTTGTTCCACAGTTGTTATGATCAAAACCTTTAATCTCCTAAAATAAAACTTCCATTAAAGATGGTTTCACACTTCTTTCCTATTACAAACCAGATATACAAAATTAAAGTAAAAGTCTATAAAGAATTCAAAGGATTAAGCAAGGAATGTAGCTTATAGTGCTTGAGTAATTTCTTTTTCTCTTTAATCTTGCTTTCCTCAAAATGACATTGTTGTCTTCTCTTTAAAGGCACCCAATAATAGATCCATTGTAGCTTGTTTATTTTTCAAGCTTGATACTGATATCATTGTACTTTATTTTTTGTTTCTGTTAACTTTTACAATTGAGGTGCCTTCTAAGTAAATCTTCACTTCAGGCCTTTTAAACTAAGTTTTTAATACAAGTGTTTTGAGAGAATTATTTTAATTAAAGGTTTCTTATAGGAAACTTAAAGTAGAAGTCTTATGAACCAGGTTTTCAAGACATTTCTCTTGAGAAAAAAATGTCTTACTTGAAGCTTTATGATCAACAACTTAGGATACTCAACTTTTTTTGGGACAAATATTGTCTTTTATTTTAATTAACAGTCATTAAAACCAAATATTCTTTTACTTTGTCATAAAGATGTCTTATGAAGCATTTCCATTATTCAAGGAATCATTTACTTATGTAACCTTCTAATCAGTCTTAATTCTATTAAATCACTTGAACAAACTTATTAGCACAAAAATGAGAATTCTTTTTTATCTATAATTTGAAATTAAGAATTTGTCATTGTTAAAAAATCATATTTAGGTAGGATTCAACAAAGTTTTCTAAGCACGCAAAAACACTTTTAGTCCAAAGCTCGTTTTCCTATAAGACCATTTTAAAGATTTCATGCCTTGAATATATCCTTATAGAAGTTTAAACCTTAACAAAAGTTCTTCTTGATATGCATTAACATTTTTAACATTTAATGAAAATAAGATTTATATTGTATAAGTACAACATCAAATTAAAAACAAATCAGTATACCAAAACAAAGTACAAAAAAATAGAACAAAAAAAAGGAATATTCAAAAAAGAAGAATCAAGAGTCATATAAAAAAACACCTTTTTGGTGGAGACATGACAATTGACTTTCTCATTTTCTTCTTCAAAACAAGACTCAAAAAAACGTGATAAAGTCTCTCAAACATTAAATAAGGATTTGGAATGGATTTTTTTTTAATTTTCTCTCTCACAGTGAACATATTCAAATGACACTTTATAAATAGGATTTGAAGAATGAACATATTCAAAAAAACTTGTACTAAAGACTCTATTTAGAAGACTTGAAGAAAAAAATACTCAAAAGGTACCTCATTTGAAGGAAAAAGTTGATTGTACTAGAAAAGACAAAATACAACGATATTAGCCACGCTTAAAAATTAAGCTAGTATCAAAAAATATATTTTCAAAGGTTATAAAGGATAGAAAATGAACTCGTTTTGAATCAAGCAAGATCAAAGAGAGAAATCCAAACACAAGTTGTCAAGTTGTAATCCTTGCTTCATACTCTAATTCATTCAAAGATCTCCACTTTAGCATTTTGTATAAATCTCGTAATAGAAAAATAAGTGTGAATCTTCCTTAGTGGAAGATCCATTATAAGAGAACTTGTAGTAATCTTATCACTGTGCAAGGTTACAAAACCCATTGTTCTAAACACAATTCCTACTTAGATATGGTTGTTGGATTGTTTTTCTCAATAGGTGGTTGAGTAAGGAAATCTCAACAAAAGATTGAATGTTGGCTACTAACAAAGGTGGTTATATAACAATGTTTGTGTATCGGCAGGCAACTGAGTTGTTCTTAATCAGTAGTTGGATGTGATAATCCAACAAGTTTGTGTGAGGACTAGATGTAGCCTAGTTGGGGTGAACAATATAAAATCTATGTGTAATCTCTGTTACTCTATATCTTTACTTGCTTTATTTACCTTACTACATCTTGTATTTTATTGTTACACTATCTATTTTGAAAACCTGTAAGCTCAAAAACTATTTTTAGAATAGTACTCTAAGTTTCAATACTTAGAAGACATACTTTTTGAAGAACATAATTTCATAAAGAACTAATTTTTAAATAACAAAACAATTCAACCCTGATTCTTGTATTCTAGCATTCACTTCACAAACAAATTTATAAGTTTTATGAAACAACTTTTATTGTGATAAAAATGCTTTGAACTTTTATCTTTCTTTTGTATTCTATAAGAATACTATACAAGTATAAATAACTATATTCTTTACTCTTTGCAAAATTATCTTGTATTTGTGCTAAACATTAATATTCTCACTTTATGAATTAATCTCTTGTAAACTTCTGATATATTCATTTTGTGAAAGTTTAAAGAGGCTTAATGTTAAAGAATATCCAGGTTAGTAATATTTTGGATAAGATTATAGTTGTAAAGTTAAGAATGACTTAGAAAATACTTGTATATATAACTAGGTTGGTAAGTGGAAACCTTCAAATGCATGTGAAGAAAATTGGATGTAACTCAGGTCGAATGAACCATTATAAAACTCTTTTTTTTTCTCTTGCTTATGCTTAAGTTTTTTGTTGGATAAAGTAATTTAACTTATAATTAGTTGAGAATTGCAAAATCATTTTATAATCACGCATACACACAATTCAACCCCCATGTTTATGTGTTTCTTGTTATCTTAACTTATAATTTGTTGATATAATTTGATTTGAATTAATAAATTTAGTTGCACTTAAATATAAAATAGTCAATGATCACCCTCTAATAAGATAAAAATAATACATATATACAACTTCTGTAATACGTTTATCTTTTGCTATTATATTTTTATTCATTAAATCATTTGTATAATTAAAATATTCTATTTTATGATAAAATGTTTTTCAAAATTATGCTTATGGTTGTCATCATTAAAAATAGAGAAGATTGTTAGATGAATAGATGAATTAGGTCCATATCATATCTCTTATAATTTTTAATTACAACAAACAAAGTCCTAGTATATATTTGATAATTTATTTTTATCTAACAAATGCTTAAAAAATGAAGCATTATGTCTAAAGAATACAAGATATGTAATTCAAGTATATCTTCTATATAGTTTATCTATGCACCTATTTTTTTTTTTATCAAAGGGTTATGATTTACGATATAGAGGAAAAACATGTTTGTACTTCCTAATATAAGAAGTAAAAATTCTTCTTACTAGAAGATTTTGAGTATGAAAAAGGAATATAAACAAAATGTTTTATCATATCAAGATGACTAATTGGTGAAATAAAATAAATAGAATATTAAATGTTCCTAATAATCAATTATAAGGACTCAACAAAGACAAACAAAGAAGACAAGTTTCAAATTTTCAATGATTACTTTTAAAGAAAAGTTGTACACAACAAAGAAGTTTTAAACAAGACATATAGATGTTGTCATGATATCAATTTATTATAAGCAAATATTTTTTTTCTATACAAACATTTCTCAAGCCCTTATCTTGTTGAAAAAAACTTGTAAAGGAACTTATATTCCTAAGCTAACAGTTAATTGTATATATGTTTGATGAGATGTTAAAAGTTAGATAATTTTACCTTTTACTAAATCTAAGTGATTATGGTGGAAGCCCAAAATGATATTTTTTTGCAAAAAATATTTGGATTATTTCTTAGGGAGGCAAGTAAAAGATTACTTTAGTTTAACCTAAATAGACTTTATGAAACAATACTTGTAACTTGTTAAGTTATAATGAAACTTAGTAATACTTAAAGAATTGGATTTAGTTTTAGGGTTGAGACGAACTAATATATATATTTGATTATTTTTATTTTATTTTTTTTATCTTGACTAACAACAATCGTGTTTTAAAATCTTTATTTGTTTAAAGTATTTTTCAAGATATAATAGGTTCTCCGATCATCTATAATCAAAATAGATTTTTTGAGATTTGTTTGTATTGTCTTATGAGTTAAGACAAAACTTAATCTTTTAAACAAATTTGTGAAAATTTTTTAATGAACAATTCAACATTCCTTCTTGTATTTTTCTATATTTTACACACTATTTGCCTTTGCTTTTAAAAACATTTTTGTCAAAAAATATTGCCAAAAACTTCTTTGTTCTATATTATTAGTTGATCCTAAGACTTGCTTAATTTATGAAGAGTGTTTCTATAAGCAACTCTGTGACACCCATATTACCCCAACACAGATATAAATAAATCTTGTAAATAAACTAAAGATTAAAATATTCAACGTTGGTAAAAGGGTTCACATAAAACTTTCAAAAATAACCAAAATAATTAAAAAATGAAATTTAGAAAGTAAAACTTGAGAGTTTATAAATTGCTTTCAAAAGAGAAGGTATAACTCTAAATACATATAAAAATTTATCCTATAATTCTTTGTCCTGATGTCACAATATCAGAGCACACCCACAACTCAACGGTTGACATTTTAGATGTCACTCAAAGCCGGATCTTTCTCACCTAAAACATCCACAAATTGTACGGTGAGAAAATAAAATATCTATGTGGAAAGCGCACAAGGAAAAATACAACATAATCCATCATAACTCCTTACTGAATGAAATATTCACAAGCATTTATATATGTCATAATTTATCAATCATTCATCATCTTCACATCTCAATTACATCAATCCATCACAATCCACACAAATCTTACAATTAATTGCTTCACTCATCCCACATCATACCAGGGTCACGCCTTCCCTGTAGCATCACTTACCCAGGGGTCGTGCCATCCCTAGTCATTGATGTGAGGAACCACAATCACATCACAATCCACACAATCTCTTGCAATTAACCTTATGTCAAGGCTGCCATATTTGACATAAGTGATACGTGTTAATTGCCTCACTCATCCTACACCATGCCAAGGTCACGCCCTCCCTATAGCATCACTTACCCAGGGGTCGTGCCATCCCTGGTCATTGATGTGAGGAACCACAATCACAATCATAATCACATCCATACAACATCTTATCTCATAGCTCAATTCCATATCATATACACAATTCCATATACACAACAGATAAGTCTAACAAAATAAGGGTTTACACACCCCTCAAGCAACTCACATCTAGATTATCAATTCTTAATAAGTAATATAACAATAATATTCATAAATTAATATAATACTCAATGGAATTACCAATTTAATATAATCTTAACATAACGGTAAAACCCCCAATTATTTCAAAACCTAACTCACAGACACTTTTCTATAATTTCGTTCTCTCTCCCAGATCATCATTCTTACAAATTAAATATATATTTCTAAACCTCAACACATACAGAATCTAATAGGATCAACAATTCCTCAAACAGAAATAATTATAAAATTACTCATAATCATAAGGGACTCTTCCTCTACCCAATTCCCTCATGTAACTCTACATACAAATAATTCCATTTTCCCCCGTACCTGGATAAATAGTACTTGAAACTAAAATAGAGATCTCCTTGGTCTCCTCCTCTAAGTGCCCCTCGGTCTTCAGAGAGTATAGAAGGATAAGAAGAGAGCAAAGAAGAAAAGAAGAGAAAAGTGAAGACTGTGCCTTTTGGGAGTGCCAGAGTGCTCTATATATAGGCCTCAAGTGTCTCCGGAATAGCCCGTTCCAAATCTGGAACGACCCGTTCTGGACCTTTAAATCATGAGTAAAATTCACATCCAGAACGGCCGGTTCTCAAACTAGAACAGCCCGTTCTCAATAAGGTTTAAAGGCCATTTCTAAAATCCAGAACGCCCTATTCTAGCAAAGAACGGCCCGTTCCCAACTAAGAATCATAGGAAAATTTAATGGTTTGGAATGGCGCGTTCCAAATACGGAACGGCCCGTTCTGGGCTACCAAAAGTAGATCTATTTAGTAATTTAGAACGGCTCATTCCGGGCTACTAAACCACCTTAATTGGGCTCTTGGGTTGTTATAATTCTCCTCTCCTTTATGAAATTTCGTCCCCGAAAATTTTGCATTGGTAGACTCCTCGCATCTTGCTTTCTAATTCCTATGCAACCTCACTACCTTATTGATGTACAACTCTATCAATTTCACAAAGGAATATCTATTATCAACAAGGGTAAGACAAGTAAAATTGGCGAGTCTATCCACTATAACCCAAAGAGAATCAATCTCTTAAGCGTCTCAGACAAACCTACAACTAAGGTCTATCCATTCACTATCTCACTTCCAAAATGGGACGTCTAAGTGCTACGAAAATTCCTAAAGACTTCTAGCATGCTAAACGCGAGTTTACAAATTCCTCTATTCCTCTTTTTATCTTAGGTCATCATGCTTCCGTTGCACCACTCTGATACATCCTCCTAAGGTCTCGATACATCTCAATAGTTCCTAAATGAATGTTAAGAGTACTTATATGTCCCTGTTCTCAGATCATCTTTCCTAATTCAAGGTTACTAAGCACCCAAGTTTGTTCTTGCACCTCAAAACAACGTCAATTTCTACTCAGAAATGGTTATCTATACTTCTACCAATCTTCTCCACTTGGTTCCCTAAGAAATGATCTTACTCCTAGGCTTCTCTAATCTCATCCATTAATTCACTAGTCACTTTCAACATAATCAATTCAATGCTTCTAAGGGTGAGCTCACACATCACACTTAAGTTTCTAACTCTTTAATCAAATCCAACCCTTAAATCATCAAAGATGGTAGGTGAATGGTCATCCTACTCGAGGCATCTGCCACAATGTTAGTTTTTCTTCTATGACCCTCTTTAAAGATCAAACACCTAAACATAAGTTCACTAGGTACACATACTCGATCTCAAAGTCATACCACTTCATCTATACGCAAGGCAAACTCTTACCATTATCTTGTCCTATAACCTCATATCTTATCACCAAAATGAATCAACTAATTATGTTCCTCCAATTTTCCTTTAACAATCCACTAGTTACTCGAGTCATACTTAGTCTCACACTACTAAGGGTAACCTCATAAGTCAAGCTTAAATCCCTAATTTGAACTAAAAGATCCATCTCTCTAATCATAAGGAAAGGCAAATATAAAGGTCTCATACTCAAAGCATCTGTCACCAAATTGGCTTTACCTGGATAACAACTAAGATTAAAATCCTAATCCTTAAGAAATTTTAACTATCTCCCTTGATCAAAAGATATTTAAGGCTCTAACGATCACTAAATACTTCAAGCTTAGAATCATGTAAGTAGTGTCTTCAAATTTTAATGAAAAATATCATAACCGCTAACTCAAGGTCATGGGTAAGGTAATTCCTCTCATGAATTTTCAATTTTCTAGAAGCATAAGCTACTACCGTTCCTTCTTGCATCAACATTCCGCCCAAACCTATCTTAGAAGCACTACTTTATTCCATAAAAGGCTTACTAAAATCCAGTAATATTAGCACAAGCCAACCTTTCCTTAAGAGTTTGGAAGCTACTCTCATACTTTCCATCCCACACAAAAACAAAACTCTTCTTAGTTAATCTATTCAAAGGTAATTCTATCTTAGAAAGTTACTCAATAAATATCCAACAACAATGAGCTAATCCAACAAACTCATAACCTCACTAATAGACTCATGTGTCTTTCACTTGAAACAACTTCTATCTTTGATAGATCTACGTTACTGTAAGAAATTACAGGGCCTAGAACACTCACCTCATACAATAAAAAATCACACTTAGATAACAACTTAAAACTATCTTGGATACAGTTTCATCCTCATCTCTAATATGATGATATCACACCCTAAGGTCAATCTTATTAAACACCTAAATACTCGCTAATTGATCCATAAGATCATCTTTCCTCATATCAACATATATGCATATCAAATCATATTAGAATACCTACTTTAAACCTTCATATATACCATCCCTGAGCATGTACGAATGAATCATCGTTTACACCATATAGCATGTACATGAACCAACCTTACCACATAGCATCATACCATCTTAAACAACCTCTCAATGACAACACCTCAGAACATTATCCAAATCAGTTTCTATCCTTGCTATGCTTAACAACTCAAAACATCATGACAGCATATACCTCCCTTCAACAATGTCAAAGCAAATATAACACAAAGAGTTATACTCATCCAAAATGATCTCAAGCCTATCTCAAAAGAAAGCTAAGAGAATAAGCTATAACTCTTATGGGCATAAGATTCTAAAACGATCATCTTCTTAGCTAAAAATTCAAAAACCACAACAAATATGTTCAGCGCTTACAACTAGAATTCTGATCACCAAAGCAATTATAACTAAAGTTCTAGACCTCCGTTTTATCTTATTCTAGTTCCATTGGAAAGATAACATCCAAAGCCACAACTTTCATGAAGACCACAAAATCTAATTATGTCAATACGATACTCATACTGGCACAACAAAACTGCAACGAAAATATCCCCTATACGATACGACAATAGTGTACTAACATCCCACAAAATACCTCAACCATTCCAAACTCACTCCTTTCCACCTTAAACTCATATCCAAGCTTTCCACTACAATCCTAAACCCAAAAAGCTCACATATTCAGTACAAAGGACTTAGAGAATAAAATTCACATGCTACCTAAACCATAAAAGGTTAACATGCAAACACCAACACTCAAGGAAATTACCAACGTTCCAAACTCTCATCAAGAATATCAAAACTCCAATTCTCAACATACAACCTCCTTGGATTCAACCGCTACAACTATAAATGCGAGAAACTTCACCAATCGTAAACTCTTAATACACTCAAAAAATCAATGTCTCACCCACATCCAAGGTTCTAATAGTTCTAGTTGGCTAGCACAAGGCTTCGTCCACTACTACTAGCACATATGCTCGCAACACGAGCGATACCACTCAACCACTACTTCTTACATAAGCAAGAAGTATCAAAACAAATAAGCAATCATGAATAGCATCAACTAAGCTATATCATGTCTTTCAGCCAAACTATGAGAAAACAATATAAGTGTAAGCACAACACTAACAATACAAGGGAAACATCATCATCATTATCATTATCATAAAGCAAAACATTGTTAGAGTACACACAATTAAATAAACAACAAACATAGTTTTTCATCATTAGCACATTGTAGACCCCTAAAATTGTCCGGGTCGGAAATAAAGCTAGAAGACTCTCGAAGACTGAAGGAAGATCAGCCAGAAGGACTCCTGGAAGGCCCTAGGAGGGTTCTCTGTAGGTCTAGAGGTCTTAGAATAGCTTAAAATAAGGAAATGGAGGGAATGAAGCCCAATACGGCCGTACTAAACTTAATACGGACGTATTGAAGCTTCAATATGGCCGCAGTGAACTCAATACGGTGTATTGAAGTTTCTGAAACTTCAATACGGCCGTACTGAAGTCAATACGGCCGTATTGAAGCTTCAATACAGCCGTATTGAACTCAATACAGCCGTATTGAAATTTCTGAACTTCAATACGGCCGTATTGAACTCAATACGGCCGTATTGAAGTTCAAAAATTTCAATACGGCCGTATTGCTCCTGTAGGCCGTATTGAGCCTATTTCCTATAAATAGGAGGCCATTTGGACGTTCCTCCACACTTCTGAACATAGTTTCAGCCCTCTCCTTGAGTATTCTGGGGTTTTTGAGCAGTGTTCTGCCCTAGAAATCACTCGGAGAGTTGATCCGACGAAGTTCTTGAGCCCCGAGCCATTTTGCTTGAGGATCGGACCTAGTCGAGGGGAAATCTTTTTGATTCCCTTAGTTAAAATTTTGTTCTAGGAGAGCGAGGAGCGGGCTTGTAGAGCGAGGGAACGCCAAAACGCTTCCCAGTTCTTCGCAATATATAAAAGCACGCTTCAAGAGGTTTCCCTTCAATCCTTCCTTTTACTGCTTTCTGTGTGTTTATTTAACTGTCATCATGTAGATAGTTAATTTATAATCGCTTAGAATAAATAGGGGTAATTTAGTAATTTCGCACTATTATTTTTAGAAATAATCTGTCATAGGGAACCCGAAAGGGGCGCTGTGGGGTGCTAACACCTTCCCCACGCGTAACCGACTCCCTTACCCGACTCTGGTTGTCATGGCCGAAGTCGATTTTTGAATCGATTGCCTTATCCCTTTTTCCGATGTTTTGAGTAAAACATTGGTGGCGACTCCACGAACCCTCCTTTTGCGAAAACCACTAATCCATGGAGGGTCCCGCTTGGGATTAATATGGATTGGTGAATCATTTAATAAAATTGCTCGTTTGACAAGGTCTCAGTTTGAGAATACGTCATTCTAGCAATCCACATTTTTCAAACAATAAACGAGTCCAACCATCCTTCGCGAACGCCGAAAGCCCGTTCAGGGCCGGTGGCGACAGATGGCGACTCCGCTGGGGAAGCCTCGAGAGTCAGTCCCATTTAGTGACAGATTATTTTTAACAAATAATAGTTAAAATTACTTTATTACCCCTTCGCTTGTATGATAATATGTTTTATCTATTTGGCTTTTAATAACTGTTGTATGTTTAAATTTTCGCAATTGTTTGAAATACAAACTGCACACAAACCTTTGCACACAACAGTTCCCTCTATACCCGGGGGCATGAGTGATTAACCATAGGGAGTGGATGTTAGTACGGCCGGTTGTCGAATGGGTCTATAGATGCCCGTAGACCGTTGTCGGAAAACATCACTCAAGGTGATAACCATGAACTTGAGTCCGACGGTGCGTTGGAACTTTCCATCGACCTACGACGAGAGGAATTGGGTCCCTATAATGGGGGCACCTTGGGGGCCTTGGACTGGTGAGAACAGTTAGAACCTACCTTGAATATGCACCATTTCTGCAGGATACCCCTACCTCGTGATTCGCTCGTGACTGTTCGTGGATGAGTGAATTGTGTGTGCATTTTTATGTGACATTGTATGAGCATACATTTGCATTCTTTAAACATACAACATCCCTAGTAAAATAAAAATAAATAGAAATAAGGATCTTCTAGTACATGGTGTTAACATCTACCTTCATTGCATTCATATAGGTAGTTTCCCTTTTCACCCAAAAATACAAAAAATACAAAAATATACAAAATATCAAAAAAAATATATAATGATATTTACCCAAACCAAGCAATATCATGCATCATATTAGGAAAATCCCAAAAACATGATAATGTTTAGTTAAATAAACACTATGCATGCATATTCATCTCCATCATCTCATATCATGCATTTTATTGTAGATCATGGAGGGATCTAGGGGAATGCAAGGGCAATTGAAGAAAGTGGACTTCTTATTGTACCGTGCCGAGAGGTTGGATCACCTCTGTACCTTGATGCCACGAGAGGCTCGTTTGGAGTTCGAAAAATCTTATGGACGAGTCCTTGACTTGATGAAGATTTGTGTGGATCCAGCCTTTCTGAGAGCCTTGGTCCATTTCTGGAGTATCGATCTGCACTGTTTTGAATTCCCCCAGTTTGACTTAGTTCCTACTCTCGAGGAGTATGAACTCATGCTTCGATGGCCCAAATCAACAGGGGTCTATATTTTCCATGGGAATCATGTGGCCGTAGAGAGAGTTGCCACTCAAGTCAAACTAACACCACGATTATCTGCTTTAGTGGGGAACGGCAGTATCAAGGGTTGGAAGCTTGCTATGATTGAAAACCACCTTTCTTCTTTGGCTGATGAGGGAGATTGGTTAGCTTTCAACAAGACTCTAGCGTTAGCCGTGTTTGGGATGATCTTATTCCCCTTTCACGCTAACACAGTGGACCACGCTGCCATGGACGCTTTCTTCGCTTGGGACGTACATATGAAGAGTCCCGTGCCTGCCATTCTTGCCGACACCTTGCTGTCTGTCAGCCTATCTCAACAGAAGCAAGGGAAAACTATCCGGTGTTGTACCTCCTTGTTGTATGTGTGGGGCATCACACACTTTTATGCCTCTAGTCATATGGGGACTTTGCCCGATCCTTTGAGAAGTTTTTCGAAGATCCCCGTACGCCGCCGGTATGCTTCCGAGTGGAAGGAAGAGATGGAACAGTGGAGTATTGAGCACTTCACGTGGGTTTGTCCTTGGTTCCGTCCAAACAATGTATTGACAAGATGCGGCAATTATCCAAGCATACCATTAATGGGCCTCAGAGGTTGCATAGCTTATTCACCTAGATTGGCTATGAGGCAACTCATGAGGACTCAAATTGTTCCTACCAAAGAGGAGCTTGGAGGGTTGTGTTTCTTCTTCGATTCCGAACATCAGAGGGACATGCACGCTGTCATTAGAGCGTGGGAGAAACCAATCTATGAGGGAGATCGAGAGCTTGGAAAGCCTCGGGTATCCGCCTCCACCGACTATGAGATATGGAGGAACGAGAGGGGGGTGCCTCAACCATCCACCTCTTGCGCAACCACAACCACAAGGAGGTTAATGCAAGAACAAGTCGACGCCTTGACCAAAAAGCTGGAAAACATGGAAGCTCAAATGAGGTTTCTTGAAGAAAAAAATGAAGAATCCAGTTTTACTATTGATGGTCTTCAAAGGCAATGCAAGAAGAAAGACCACGAAATAGAGCGGCTCAAGGATGAGTGTGCTAACCTCAACGAGGAGACCACTCGGACATCCAAAATGCCAAAGGTTGAACCAAGTAGTCAACTCCAAGAAGTCAATGCAAAGATAGCACACCTGGAAGCCGAACATGCAAGGCAGGCTCAGTTGATCAAGAACATGCAAAAAGATCTGCTCTTGACCCGATCCGATGCACAACAATGGCGGGAAGTTGCTCAACAACAAGCCGCAAACCTTTCCGATTTCCACAAAAAGGAAAGGAAGGGACTAGCACAAATGGCTAGACTCCGAGAGGAGAAGGATCGAGCCGAAGACGAGCTTAATGAGCTACAGGCCATGATCAACTATTACACTCAAAAGGCGAAGGATGCTCAGAAAAGTAGTGATGATATGAGCCAAGCCGTCCATATGCAAGTTGAAGCAATAGCACGCCATGTGGAGGAAGCCGAAGACGAATGGAGAAAAAAAATGAACCCGCCTGTGGGTTTTTATCGGCTTTTCTCATATTGTAAAAAATTGCTTCAAAGCATTGTATGATAAGTTGTACACTTTCTATGATCAATGAAATCAAGTTTGGTGATTTATGAAATCTCTCAATTGCCTTTGCATTTCATAGTCATTCATTTGCATTTATCTCTCCCAGTAATTTAAAAATAAATGTTAAGAAAGAAATAATCAATGCGTATGTTCAGAATGGATCGCATGCCATTGGTCATTAAATGCAAACCAACAACTGCGCAAAGCGAACATACGATGACACCGTTGTTGGTAATCAAGACAGACGAAAGGGAAGGTCCGACACCGTTAAGGATCATCGCTCCGAGGCCTTTCCCCTACAAAACGAATAAGGCTGTGCCGTGGATATACGACGTCCATTCTTCTGCCGACAGCGATATCTCTAACATCGCTGGACTTGGGGGCATGACTAGGAGTGGCAGGATCTACACTCCCGAAGATCTTCATGATAAAGCTCCCAAGAATAAAGGAAAAGAAAAGGAGAAAACCGAGGAAAGAGAATCCGAGGAGGAGACAGACGAGCTGTTAAAGTTTATCCGACAGAGCGAGTACTCCATCGTGGATCAACTCCATAGGACGCCAGCAAAGATTACGCTGTTGTCATTGATCCTAAGCTCCGAACCGCATCGGCAAGCTCTGTTGAAGGTCTTGAACGAGGCATATGTGTCGCATACCATTTCCCAAGACAAATTTGAGGGAATTGTTAGCCACATCACGGCTAATGATCACCTCACTTTCACCGATGAAGAAATCCCCGCCGAGGGACCTAATCACAACAAACCCTTGCACATCTCTGTAAAGTGCAAGGAGTACCACATTGCAAAAGTCTTGGTGGATAACGGATCTTCCTTGAATGTGATGCCCAAAAGAACTCTTGATCAAGTGGCAATCAAGGGAGTCCAAATGCGCCCGAGCAACATGATCGTTCGAGCTTTCGACGGTTCTAAAAGAGAAGTGGTGGGAGAAGTCAATCTTCCAATCCAAATTGGACCTACCATCTTCAACGTCGAATTCCAAGTGATGGATATTACTCCTGCATACAGCTGTCTCCTAGGCCGACCTTGGATTCATGATGCGAAAGCTGTACCCTCTACGCTCCACCAAAAAGTCAAATTCATAGTGGGTGACAAACTGGTGACTGTACAAGCTGAAGATGACATACTCATCAGCAAGCCAGCTGCTATACCTTACGTGGATGCAGCAGAGGAAGCTTTAGAAACCGCCTTCCAAGCATTAGAGATTGCCAATGTTGAAACATTTCCCCGAGAAATGAAGAAGGTAGCTCATATGCTCGCAAAGAACGGATACTTGCCAGGACAAGGATTAGGCAAGCACTCCCAAGGAATCCCGGAGCTACCCATTATCAAGGATAATCCGGGGAGACAAGGGTTAGGATACAACCCTGCTAAAGATCAAAGAACGAAGAGGAATCAAGATCCTTCTCGATGTTCTTTAAGCCAGATCTTTGGGAAGGCCGGTTCACAAGTGTCAAGGCCGGTCGTCGTCATCAAGTGTTCTTCTCCTTCTGATAGGGATATGTAAACCTGATGACTATTAGAGATTACTCCTCGGGGACAGCCCGACCCCTGAGCCTCGATAGGGCACATGTTTCCGCTACGATTATAATAAAATCATTCTTCATCATTTCTTATTGCTTCTTTTCTTGCTTACGATAAATTTCTAGGCCATATTATTTAACCCTGTTTGAATAAGCATGAATAAGGTTAAAATCGTCTTAATAATCAATAAACCCGCACCATTTTTATGTGGAAATGTGCATGACAGCTTGGAGCACCTTTTCTTGGCCTCAATAAGTGCCATCATGGATAACGAAATCCTAAAGATAAAAAGCTTGGCAGGAAACCCAAAAAGGGGACTGCGCAAAAATAAGAGCAAAAGACCCGCTAGGAATCCCACGAAAGGGTGACCTAGGCAAAAGTTAGGGTTACAAAAATAAACAAAAACAAAGGTCCGCTAAAACGCCACAAAAGGGTGTTTTAGGCAAAAATAAGGACAATCAAAAAACGAAAGAAATCCATGATGGTACCATGAACCGAATTCAAAAAGAAAGGTTCAAGAAAAGCTATCCAAGTTGTCAAAGCACAATCATTAATAACAAAGATGTGCTTAACCTCATAAGTGTTTAAACAAACAAACCTAAACACAATAAGCCTACCTCGGCCATCCATTCTTACAAGATCCATTTTTCAAAAATAAATAATCCCCTCTAAAACACAAACTTTTGAAAAATATACCCTTTCCTTCTTTTCTCTCTTGTCCCAACGATTTTTGAATAATCTAGTGGAAACATGGAGATATAGTAGTCAATAGGAGGGTTGACACATCTTCTAAAAAAGGGAAGAATCATTTGGTTGATGACACCAATCGGCAGCACACAGCCCGTCTGGAGGAATGGCAAAATCCAAGAACGCATCGATTAATTCTTTTGAAAAACTGAATCAAATAGAATTAGGTGCATCTCATTTGCATACATGCATACAGATGATAGGTGTACTAGAAGATCACTTATTTTCTGTTTATCTTAAAAAAAAAAAAAAAAAAAAAAAAAAAAAAAAAAAAATCAATGCGCCCGTATTGAGCTTAATACGGGCGTATTAAGGTAAACGTTGAGGCAACTTTTCGTCTTCAATACGGCGTATTAAACCACAATACGGGTGTATTGATGATCAATACGGCCGTATTTATTTCAATACGGGCCGTATTGATCGCCACATTTGTACAACAACGGGAAGGCCAATACGGCCGTATTAAATTCAATACGGCCGTACTGGCGGAAATTTTTCTATAAAAAAGCCTTCCCCCTCTCATTTTTGCATACCAATCTTCATTCCCCGCATATTTTGTTTGTGAGTGCACCCTATATAGCTTCTGAGAAATGGCAGAATCATCTCGAAAAAGGCAGAGAGCCCCAGCTCGACGTGAGATGACAGACCGACACAGGCAACGGCTGGAGCTCATAGAGACGTTCAACTTCGAGCCGTCGAGGGTGCTTGACTTTGACCTTCTCCGGGCAGTGGGCTTGGAAGATGACGTCAGGGGTTACTTCGGCAGCATAGGATGGGGATTTCTACTTGATCCCCCTTCGCAGCTGTACTTGACAGCCACGAAGGAGTTCCTGGCCTCCGTCGGTGTTACTGAGTCGACGAATAGTTATGGGGAAGATGTCTGCTCAGTTGATTTTTGGATGAATCAGGGGTACCGCTCTTTGACTTTGGACGAGTTCAATGTCCAGGCGGGATTTTTCAGCCGCACTGATCAGCTGGAATTTCGTGATGCCATATGCGAGTGGCCAGATCAGTGGACTCCGGTTGACATGTGGAGGTTGCTCACTGGCCGAGAGGATTACCATTCAGGGGTAAAGGGCTCCCGGCTTCCGACCGCTCTTCGGATCTGCCACAAGATCCTTACTAGTACTATCCACGGCAGGTCCAAGAGCCCCGAGTCGATTACTCGTCCGGACCTGCTGGCATTATATTGCATGGCCACCGGACGGAAGGCCAACCCGGGATATTTCTTCCTCGAGCATGTGAAGAAGCTGGGGGCACGAGAGGGAGGAGAATCTAGACAGGGGTATATCTTGGTCGCCCCACTCCTCTCACAGCTGGCAGAAACATGGGGATGCCCCGATGGCGAAGAGCCAAGGGCGCTGGCGCCAAAGCTGATCGGTGCTACCACTTTGATTAGCATGAGGATCATTACTAGATCAGCTGGAGGGTTTGTACGAGTAGATGGCCCTGATGCCTATGCCGACATCCTCAATGACCTCGATTTTGAGGGTGATGGCAGCCCACAGCCAGAGACCGGCACCTCGCAGTCGGATAGGGCCTACTTTGATGCCCGCTTTGACGCTTTACAGCAAAGCATCGATACTCGATTCGATGCTTTTCAGCATAGCATCGGCACATGGCAGCAAAGTACAGATGCTCGACTAGATACCTTGGTGCAGGGGTTCGACAACCTCTCCGTCTGGATGCATCACCGCTTCCCGGACCCGCCACAGGACCCGCCAGCAGAGGAGTGAAGACCGGCTCCTGCTTTACTGCTTTTTCACATATTAGTTTGGTTGGGCTTAGCCCCATTTCTCAAAATTTTCTTGTACAAATTCATATTTTAGTAATGAAATTTGCCGCTTTTGAATTCAAAATTCTTTAGCACTTTTAATTTCTGTACAGAAAAAGCCGAAAAATGACAAAAAAGGCAAAAATACAGAAAAAGCCAAATCAGAAGAAAAGGCAAAATACAGAAAAAGCCGAAAATGAAAAAGGCAAGGATACAGAAAATCCAACAACCAGTTTGCACAGAATAACTGAGCCTGGAGAGGCTTGCCGAAACAATACTCCTCATCCTCCACATCAAAGAATAACTGAGCCTGGAGAGGCTCGCAGAAATAATACTCCCCAGAGAAACCTCAGCTCGCGCTCAGAACAAATCCCCAGCGAGAGCTATCAAAGCAAGATCGACAAAATTCCCAATGGAAGTACGATCTCCCAAGCAGAATATCCAAGTCAAAGGACTTAAACTTCCTCAGTGAAGATAGCTCTCCGACTCAAGTGTCGAGTGAGGCTAAGCCTGTAGAGGCTTCCTAAATAATACTCTGGGATACATAAGATCCCTCATTCCCCAAGCGGAATTTGGCACTCAGCCGAACACTGAACTCCAAATCCCCAATCGCCTACTCAAGAGGCATCCCTGCAAAAAGGAGAAGAAAATCAAAAATATCAATAAATATTCCCCAAGTGGAATCCGGCTCTTAGCCAAACATCGAACGTCAAGCCGATACGCCTAACAGAAGAGGCCAATCACAACTAATGACAAAATCCCCTAGCGGATAACAGCCTACACAGAGGCAACAAAATCCAAAAATTAAAAAAAAAGTTACCCGAGTAAGGATAACCGGGATACTCCACCTACGTCAAAAGGACGTCAGCCAAGCATAAGGCATTGCTCAAACTCAGAGAGAAAGAGTATCTGTGTCTATACCCCAAGGAGTCAGAAATTCCCCAAGGGTACCAACAATGCAATGCAAGTTGGGGCACAGGAACCTGTGAATGACTGCACATCCCCTAGACGGATCACTGCGTTATCCAGCCCTCAGTGGCACAAAAATCAAAAATAATCGTCGAAGCAGCATCGTGGACTGTGGAGACAAAATCAACATCCAGAATCCCCAGCGGATAACAGCCTACACAGAGGCAGCAAAAAAAATCAGAAAACCAAAAAGAGACACCCGAACAAGGATAACCGGGATACTCCACCAACGTCGAAAGGACGTCAGCCAATCATAAGGCACCGCCCACATCAGAAAGGGCATCCTTGTGTCTGCACCCCAAAGGAATCAGAAATTCCCCAGTGGGCACCAACTACGCAATGGAGAGTGGACACAAGAACCTATGAGTAACTGCACATCCCTTAGACGGATCCCTGCGTTATCCAGCCCCTAGTGGCACAAAATCGAAAAACAACCGTCGAAGCAGCATCGTGGACTGTGGAGACAAAATCATCACAAATCCCTGGAAAGGAGATATTCACGCTACCCCGTCGTCACAAACACGGAGGTATGCAGCTTCCGGCTCGGGCAATGAGCGAAGCTATCTCTGGAAAAGGGGTACTCACCGCTTACCGTCGTCACAAGGGTAGTTAGCTTCCGGCTCGAACAAAGAGTGAAGCTAAGCCTGGAGAGACGGTACTTACAGCTTCCAGCTTGGGCAACAAGCAAAGCAAGGCCTGGAGAGGCAAAACTCACACTGTTCACCGCCGTCACAAGGGTATTTAGTTTCCGGCTCAAACAAAGAGTGAAGCTAAGCCTGGAGGGACAGTACTTACAGCTTCCAGCTTGGGCAACAAGCAAAGCAAGGCCTGGAGAGGCAAAACTCACACTGTTCACCGCCGTCACAAGGGTATTTAGTTTCCGGCTCAAACAAAGAGTGAAGCTAAGCCTGGAGGGACAGTACTTACAGCTTCCAGCTTGGGCAACAAGCAAAGCAAGGCCTGGAGAGGCAAAACTCACACTGTTCACCGCCGTCACAAGGGTATTTAGTTTCCGGCTCGAACAAAGAGTGAAGCTAAGCCTGGAGAGACGGTACTTACAGCTTCCAGCTTGGGCAACAAGCAAAGCAAGGCCTGGAGAGGCAAAACTCACACTGCTCACCATCGTCACAAAGGTGCTTAGTTTCCGGCTCGAACAAAGGGCGAGACTAAACCTGGAGAGGCTACTCAACATTTTTCCACCGGAAGACGCTACAAAGTCAGAAGGTCGGCGCATCACCCGGACAATTGGGTCAACTCCTTTACTTATCAGCCGGTACACCAAAAGGCCGTCCGACTAAGTAAAGGGGGGGCAGCTGTAGACCCCTAAAATTGTCCGGGTCGGAAATAAAGCTAGAAGACTCTCGAAGACTGAAGGAAGATCAGCCAGAAGGACTCCTGGAAGGCCCTAGGAGGGTTCTCTGTAGGTCTAGAGGTCTTAGAATAGCTTAAAATAAGGAAATGGAGGGAATGAAGCCCAATACGGCCGTACTAAACTTAATACGGACGTATTGAAGCTTCAATATGGCCGCAGTGAACTCAATACGGTGTATTGAAGTTTCTGAAACTTCAATACGGCCGTACTGAAGTCAATACGGCCGTATTGAAGCTTCAATACAGCCGTATTGAACTCAATACAGCCGTATTGAAATTTCTGAACTTCAATACGGCCGTATTGAACTCAATACGGCCGTATTGAAGTTCAAAAATTTCAATACGGCCGTATTGCTCCTGTAGGCCGTATTGAGCCTATTTCCTATAAATAGGAGGCCATTTGGACGTTCCTCCACACTTCTGAACATAGTTTCAGCCCTCTCCTTGAGTATTCTGGGGTTTTTGAGCAGTGTTCTGCCCTAGAAATCACTCGGAGAGTTGATCCGACGAAGTTCTTGAGCCCCGAGCCATTTTGCTTGAGGATCGGACCTAGTCGAGGGGAAATCTTTTTGATTCCCTTAGTTAAAATTTTGTTCTAGGAGAGCGAGGAGCGGGCTTGTAGAGCGAGGGAACGCCAAAACGCTTCCCAGTTCTTCGCAATATATAAAAGCACGCTTCAAGAGGTTTCCCTTCAATCCTTCCTTTTACTGCTTTCTGTGTGTTTATTTAACTGTCATCATGTAGATAGTTAATTTATAATCGCTTAGAATAAATAGGGGTAATTTAGTAATTTCGCACTATTATTTTTAGAAATAATCTGTCATAGGGAACCCGAAAGGGGCGCTGTGGGGTGCTAACACCTTCCCCACGCGTAACCGACTCCCTTACCCGACTCTGGTTGTCATGGCCGAAGTCGATTTTTGAATCGATTGCCTTATCCCTTTTTCCGATGTTTTGAGTAAAACATTGGTGGCGACTCCACGAACCCTCCTTTTGCGAAAACCACTAATCCATGGAGGGTCCCGCTTGGGATTAATATGGATTGGTGAATCATTTATAAAATTGCTCGTTTGACAAGGTCTCAGTTTGAGAATACGTCATTCTAGCAATCCACATTTTTCAAACAATAAACGAGTCCAACCATCCTTCGCGAACGCCGAAAGCCCGTTCAGGGCCGGTGGCGACACACATCAATAAGTTCCACAATTCATTTCATCATTCATCTACCAAACAAGCATAGTAGAATCATAACTCATGGTCTATTAGATCGACCTGCTCTGATACCACTAAATGTGACACCCTTACTACCCCAACACATATATAAATAAATCTTGTAAATAAACTAAAGAATAAAATATTCAACGTTGGTAAAAGGGTTCACATAAAACCTTCAAAAATAACCAAAATAATTAAAAAATGAAATTTAGAAAGTAAAACTTGAGAGTTTACAAATTGCTTTCAAAAGAAAAGGTATAACTCTAAATACATATAAAAATTTATCCTATAATTATCTGCCCCGATGTCACAATATCAAAGCACACCCACAACTCAACAGTTGACATTCTAGATGCCACTTAGAGCCAGATCTTCCTCATCTAAAACATCCACAAATTGTATGGTGAGAAAAGAAAACATCTATATGGAAAGCACACGAGGAAAAACACAACATAATCCATCATAACTCCTTACTGAATGAAATATTCATAAGCATTTATATATGTCATAATTTATCAATCATTCATCATCTTCACATCTCAATTACATCAATCCATCACAATCCACACAAATCTTACAATTAACACTATGCCAAGGCCACGCCACAACTAACATACGTGATATAGGTTAATTGCCTCACATCCCACACCATGCTAGGGTCACGCCCTCCCTGTAGCATCACTTACCCAGGGGTCGTGCCATCCCTAGTCATTGATGTGAGGAACCACAATCACATCATAATCCGCACAATCTCTTGCAATTAACCCTATACCAGGGTTGTCATATTTGACATAAGTGATACGTGTTAATTGCCTCACTCATCCCACACCATGCCAGGGTCACGCCCTCCCTGTAGCATCACTTACCCAGGGGTCGTGCCATCCCTGGTCATTAATGTGAGGAACCACAATCACAATCATAATCACATCCATACAACATCTTATCTCACAGCTCAATTCCATATCATATACACAATTCCATATACACAACAGATAAGTCTAACAAAATAAGGGTTTACACACCCCTCAAGCAATTCACATCTAGATTATCAATTCTTAACAAGTAATATAACAATAACATTCATAAATTAATATAATACTCAATGGAATTACCAATTTAATATAATCTTAACATAAACGGTAAAACCCTCAATTATTTCAAAACCTAACTCACATGCACTTTTCTGTAATTTCGTTCTCTCTCCCAGATCATCATTCTTACATATTAAATATATATTTCTAATCCTCAACACATACAGAATCTAATAGGATCAACAATTCCTCAAACAGAAATAATTATAAAATTACTCATAATCTTAAGGGACTCTTCCTCTACCCAATTCTCTCATGTAACTCTACATACAAATAATTCCCTTTTTCCCCCGTACCTGGATAAACAGTAGTTGAAACTAAAATAGAGATCTCCTTGGTCTCCTGCTCTGAGTGCCCCTCGGTCTTCAAAGAGTGTAGAAGGAGAAGAAGAGAGCAAATAAGAAAAGAAGAGAAAAGTGAAAAGTGTGCCTTTTGAGAGTGCCAAAGTGTTCTATATATAGGCCTCAAGTGTCTCCAGAACGGCCCGTTTCAAATCTGGAACGGCCCGTTCTGAACCCTTAAATCATGAGTAAAATTCACATCCAGAACGGCCCGTTCTCAAACCAGAATGGCCCGTTCTCAATAAGGTTTAAAGGCCATTTCTGAAATCCGGAACGCCCTGTTCCCAACTAAGAATCATAGGAAAATTTAATGGTTTGGAACGGCCCGTTCCAAATACGGAACGGCCCGTTCTGGGCTACCAAAAGTAGGTCTATTTAGTAATTTGGAACGGCCCGTTCTGGGCTACTAAACCACCTTAATTGGACTCTTGGCCCAGTGAAAATTGGGTTGTTACAACTCTCCAAGTTTGATCAAGGAAGCCTCCATAATCTTTATGATAAATCCAAGTAACTTGAAAATGAAAACAATTCACCTTCCTTTTCTAGGATTTGAAATAACTTATATAATTGTTTATATACATGGCCTCCATTATGAATTTTTTTAAGCCAAGTGAAAAGTCTCTCTATCACATCCATATCAAGAAAATTGTAATTTGTTATTATGTTTGACAAAAGTTTAACCCCAAAAAATTGAATGAATCTTCTGAATCTTTTACCCCACTGAAAAATTCATTGAGATACCCAAAAAAAGTAAGGACCATTGATAAGACCTCTCAGCCTAACCAAGTGTTTCCATAACTCTAATCGAGCTACATAAATAGATAAAAACATACATTTTTGAACAAAACTATGACCTATTTTCTTCTTTTAATAAAAAAGTGACGATTTAAACTATGTTATCAACCAACAAAAAATAAGGTCATTTTGACAAGAAAACACTCAAATGCCTTCAAAATACCCTTGAACTTCTTGAGCAAAAACAAGTTTATAACCTAACAAATGCCAAAAGTTCTCCACTTTATTGAAAAATCCATGCATATAATAAACAAAAATGGTTTAAAACAATAATACCATACACATGGTGCCTTACAACATGGCCTAAGGCTCCACAAATATTCCAATAAATAATAGAGAAGTCTTGGAATGTCATCATAAGCAAGGAATAAGAGTTGGATCCTAAGGGTGGGATATGAAGCCATCTGATGCATATGATGTAGTGTTAGCCACCATACTTGATCCTTTCCCACTTGTGAAGAGCCAACATCTTGTTATACAATTTCCATGTCATTATCACTAGTACCTTCACAATTGTGATCAACCACATTGCCTTCCTCATAACACAAAAGAACAAAATAAAAGTTAGAACATTGTCTTCATTTTCACTAGAATTTAGTGTCATAACCCAAGTCATAAATAATATTGTCACTTTTCTTGTTGTGCTTTATCGCATTTTTTTCACTCGAAAACATCATATCCATTCTTTTTAAATCCTTGTTATAAGTTCAATATCTATTGAAAGGATTTTTCCTAATCTAATTATTTAATTCTTTACTTATTCTCCCAAGTTTAACATTAGAATACACCATAAGATGTTGGTTAGAGGTACTAGTTGGGCCCACCACCACTTGTGGATACATGTTTTGCCTGTTGTAGATTGTATCCAACATAACTCCTACATGCATGTGATTTAATTCCCTTACCTTTATCACTTTTGTTAAATAAAAAAATCTTGTTTAAGACTATAGAAAATTCCTTAAGTTTTAATAATGACAAACTAAAGATTTTCTTTAAACAAAGTCAACATTCTTCAAAGACAAAGCATATCAGACGAAAGGTGAAGAATATATAAATATTATCTATAAGATGATAGAAATCAGATGAAGCATACAATCCGGCTGACGATATTAAATGAACACTATCATGATAGACTAACATCAAATTTCATTTAATGTATTATTTCTTAATAGATTGAATGAAAATAAATTTTAGAACTCTCGAAGTGCATTAAAGAGGAAATATACAAAATGTCCATGAGAAGCAAAAAGGAAAATCCCATATATCACGAAAAAAACACTACAAAAGACTGTTCTATGCCAACCTCAATTGCTTTGCTGTGACACTATTTCTACTACGCTCAATTTAGAAAGAAATAATGATAAGTAGTTGCCAAGATTAGATAAGAGATACATGCTTCACTAAAAGGCATTTAATACTTGCATTAAATGCATCAATGATAATCTCAAGGATTAGCAAAAAAGACAAACGAAGCAACTTGTGAAAAAATCCAAACGTTCAAACTCAATGTTGCTATAATGGTCATCTTCCCTGAAGCTACTATATAAGGATCAAGCCTTCAAACACCAAGAAGAGAACTCACGTAATATACAAATACGAAGAAAAGTGTTGTACATAACAAGATCAACATTCACTGAGTAGTTCACATTGATCAAACATTCTAAGAATAAAGTTGAAGCACTACAAAGAAGCTTTTTATTGTAAATCTTGTACATAGTTCTTTGTACTCTATTTGTGCTGTATTTTTCATAACATCACATCTAGAAGAGACGAAACTATCCTTATAACTCTCATCAAATTTATTTTGTGAGGGTTGAGTCTAAAGATGCTTGTTCAAAATAATACTTGGATTTGAGCTTGAAGAGGCTTATTGAAAGAATATTTGGTGTTTAGCCTGGAGAGGCTTGTTGAAAAAATACTTGGATAGTTTCTTGGAGAGGCAAGTCAAAGTCTACTTAGGTAGAGCCAAAAGTGGCTTGTGTAAATAATACTTGTATCTTGCAAAAAAATAGTAGAACTCAATTTGGTTGGATTGAGAACTAGACATAGTCTCTGTATTTGAGATGAACCAATATAAAATATTTGTGCCCCTTCATTTGATTGCATTCCAGTACTTTTTCTATCACAGCTTCTACTATTTCACTGCATATTAAAAGCACAAGTTTCTGATATACATTATTCAACCTCCCATTTTAGTGTGTATCTTTTTCTCCAATAACTTTTAACATAGTTGACTCTCTCATCATTGCTCTCCTTGACTTTAAATGAGAAACAATTATTTATTTATTTTTTGTTTGACTATCAATTAGTCACCATGAAAGGACTCATTATTTTTTGCCCCAATAATCTCACTTAAATCAAGCCTAAATTTGTGTTGGATTTTCTAATCATTATTGCCACCAACCACCTTTCTTAGGGTAACTCTGTTGGATGGAACCACCATAGGAAGGGATTGTAGAAACTTCAACTATATCCCCTAGGGTTGATGTGAAGTATCACTCTTCATCTTACAAGACCTTGTTAAGTGGCTATAACAGTCATATGAGGTGCAAATGTAGTGAAGGTCTTCATACATGGCACCAAAACCCTTTAAGCATAGTTTCCTTACTACAAGTCTTTTTAGGTTTACCTCTACACATAGTAATGTCCCCTCTTGATGTACAAGGTGTAACTATTAAACTTGATAGGTTTACTCAGTATGACAACTAAAGCCAAGTGAATACTTTTATCATAATAATATTATATTCAACCTAGGGAATCTAATCCATACATAACTTGTTTATCTTTGCTAATGGAGTGGTAAATTTTGGAGTCCAAGATTGCATCGTTAAATAATGATCAAATGTCATCTATGAGCTTTATCCATAATCTTTAAATGATTTCCTTCATGGTCAAATTTAACCATCAAGGAATCATTCCTGATATCCATAATTTCATAGCCCACTAATAGTTTCCATATTTGTTCTAGTTAATCCTTCATAGTATTATATCCTGAAATTTGACCTAGAAGTTTAACTACAATAGCATCTCAACATGGCACATACAAGCCCTAAAAAACAAAATCCACATTTTGCATCATGCTTTGAGGGGGTTACCATCATTAACTTAATTCTTGTTAGGTTTTCCTGAATCGAGTTGACCGTTGGTTTACTTGAAGGAACAACTCCTTCATTGAAACACAATGTCTCATGTGTTCATAGAAAAAATAAAGTTCTGATATGTAGGCATGGAAATCTAACCCGCCCTCGTTGGTACCTGCCCGATCCCGCCCATATTTGGATGGGGAAAACTTGTGTTTATCGGGTTCGGGTTCAGGTTTTCCCCCGATTGATAAAATTGGGAGCAGGGGCGGGGGCGGGGATGTTAATACCCACCCCACCCTTGCCCCGCTTAATAATATAATTAAAAAATTATATATATATATATATATATATAAATCAAAATTATAAATATTTATTGTTCTTACCGGAATCTGGTCGTGGTGATGATCCGTCCAGTAAGATCGGTGAGCCTCCTTCGCTGATGTATTGGTGCTCCAAGATGGGGGAGGTACCTGCAAAAGAGACTCCGATGCTAAAGTTAGGGTTTGTATAAGTATGAGTCTCGTATAAATAATGCACGTACCTTGGTGTGAATTAGGGTTGTTTTGGGCTCTGGGCCTGAGATAAGATATAATAAGATCAGATAATATATCTCGCCTGGGACGAGATCCTTTGGGATTAGTTATGATTTACTTAGATGCCGGGCTGACGTTATGTAATGTGTACCCGAGGTCTTCCTGCGCCGTGGTGCCGAGCTCCGAGCTTGGTTTCACGGATCGGATAGTACATTAGCCCCCTGAGCTCCGAAGACTGTGGGTCGAGGAGTTAAGATCGGGCTTGTTGGATCCTCTAAGTGTCGAGCGATGCGAAAGGGAAGTGGGCTTCTGAGGACCCTTCTAGTTTAAAGGTTCAGACTTGACCTTGCTAGGTAGATACTCAAGGCTCGGACTCGACCTTGGCTGGGAGGATGTAGTCTAAAGGTTCAGACTCGACCTTGGTTGGGAGGATGTAGTACTGAGGTTGAGTAGTAGGTTTGGTCTGGGGTGAGGGTCTTTGGTCTTAAATACCGAGTTGACAATACATATCACACGTATGGGGTCATGTTGCACCGTGGTGCCGAGCTCCGAGCTAGGTCTCATAGGTCAGGCGGTGTAGGTGGGTCTGAGCTTCACCAGGGGGAGTGACTTTTTGAGTACGCTGGCTTATTCATTGCGCCGCGTGTCGTTTCTCGTTTCAGTAACCGAGGGCTGCGTGTTGATGGGTGTAACGGTTATGCAATGATGGCTCTTTTTGTCATAATGGGTCTCATTTATTGCGCGTTCGAGTATGTCCCCTGGCTGACACGTGTTGTGGCCGTTTGAATTTGGGTAGAACCTTTTCTCTTTTCCGCGCCCCTTCTCTCTTCATTTTTCTCATTTCTCGTTTCTTTTGGCTTTTCGTGCACGCTTTCTCTCTATCCTTCATTGTCTTTCCGTCTTCGTTTTTTCGGTTTCCACCATCGTTCCCGGTGACTCAACTGTTGCTAGGGTAATTTTTCTGAGGAATAGTACCAGGTACTTCCTGCTCCTCTCATTTTTTCCTCGCCTTCTTCTCCAGGTTTTCGTGGGGTCTGCCTCATTTCTTCTTCTCTTATATGGCTGGGGAGAGTGGTGTTGGTTCTTCTGCGCCTGTCAAGCGAAAAGGCAGGGCGCGGGGTAAGGCGGTGGTCACCAGAAAGGCCACCGCTGCGAAGGTTGATCTGCCCAAGGATCTGGTGCCAGGAAGCCGCTGGATTGCAAGTTCATCCTGTCGCTCGAGAGGTCAGCGCACAGGGAGAGGGACCTAGAGAGTGAGTATTTTGCCTTCGATCGGCCGCTGGATTGCTTGTTTCTCCGTTTTCCTTCAAGCTTCCCTCTTTTGTTTTGCAGGTCATATGGGAAAATTGTGGAAGGAGCTTAAGCATCGCTACAATGTTGCTGAGCTCGAAGTTCTCGATCTCCCAGAAGAGGAGGTTCCCCCTCCTAAAGCTAGTCGGAAGAGGAGGAGGGAGGAGAAAGAGGTCGCTGGGCCTTCCATTCCTTCGGGCGCCGAGGAGGTGACCTCCCGAACGGCCGATGTTAACGCGGCGGATCTCACCGAGAGTCCGTCGTCCCAAGTAGCTACTGAAGAGGTGGCGCGGACTGCTGAGCCTGCCGTACAGGCTGCCGAGGTAATGATCTCGCTTTTCCAAATGTCTCTTTTTATCTCGACTAAGTTAGGTTTGTTGAGGCTGGTCAGTTCCTTTTGTAGGTCGGGGTGGCTGCTGCCGGAATAGGAGACCAGGTAGTTGAGCAGGTTGCTCAAGTTGCTGAGGTGGTGAGTCTTTTGTTCTTTAAGTTTTTCATCTGCCCTTTGCTGTGTTGGTTGGTCGTCTGACTCAGGGTGGTTTTTTGCAGGCAGGAAATGCTGCCGAGGCGGCGACACAGGCTGCTGGGCGGGCTACCCAGGCCGCTGAGCGGGTTATTCCTGATGCCGAGGTAAGTAGTGTTTGCATATTTTTCTTGGTGGTTCTCCCCTAGCCCTTCTGTTTATTTTTGACGTGTGACTGATTTTTGTAGGCGAGGTCGGAGGTCCCCATGGTGGACTTTCAGGATGTTGAGTAGGGGATGTCGGCTTCTGCTACGGCTTCGGTGCCCCCGGAGGGTTCGTCGCGGGGTCCTCCTCAGACTAAGTACTTGGCCCACCGCTTCGGAAAAAGTCTTGACACCGTGCGGCTGGACCATGTGAGCGCCTCCGCGAACTTGAATTCTCTGTGGAGTGCGGGGGTGAACGCGGAGAGGTTCTTCCCTCAAGGTTCGCTGAGTTCCGAGGACCAGGGGTTGATTGACGAGGTCGGTCCCGTGGACAGTTTTGATGCTGCCCAAGTCATGCTGCAGAGGGTCATGGGAATAATGGGCCATTAGAAGCCCAAATGGAGCCAGCAGCAGGAGGTTTTGGCCGGGCAGCAGGAAGAACTGGCCAAGTTGAGGGGGCGACTTCAGCCTTGGAAAGAGGCCAACAAGATCTTGAGGGAGGAAAATAAAGCCCTTAGTGCTGCCGTTAGCGAGGCGAGGCGGCAGGAGGCCAAGCTTCGATCTCCACGAGGTGATCTTGCGCGGGCGCAAAAGTCTCTTGAGATCGCGTTGCGATCCAATGAGGCTTATGCTGCTCAGATGGGGGAGTTGCAGGAGCTTGCGGCCTTCTCCATAAAACGTGCTCGCTCCTTGGAGGACAGGGTGACGTCTTCCCGTGACGAAGTACGGGCGTTGGAGGATGCTGTGACTTCCCTCAAGGGGGAGTTGGCGGTGGCGGCTGAGGAGCGCCTCCGCAGCGAGGTCATTCAGGGTGGCTACGAGGATGAGGTTGCTACCTTGAAGACGGAGCTGACCGAGCTGGTCGCGGGCAAGGTGGCCGTGGAGAGGAGGCTCGCCGAGGTTGAGCGCTCCGTCGTGGTTGAGCACAGGAGGGGCTTCCAAAAGGCTGCTCGTCAGGCACGGCTTCTCACTCCTAGATTCGACTTCTCTTCCATGCATGTGGAGAAAATCGTCCGTTTTGGGAGGTTGGTTCGGGAGGATGACGCCGATGACAGCTCTAGTGGGGGTGCTTCAGTTTAGGCTGCCTCTGTAATGACCTGCTTAATTTTTGCTTGGGTTTATGTAATGAATTTTACTTATATATATGTACATATTTTGCTCTATGTCATCCACTTTTGCGCTTAATTTTGGGGTGTTCGCACTGTTTAAGGTACACGTTTGGTGCCTGTGTGTATATTTTTGTATGTGGTTATACTTCTACCTTGAGTTGGCGAGGCCGGTGTTCGGGATCGAACTTGAGCTTTCCAAATTTCGCGTGGGAGTTCGAGCTTGACCCTAGACGGATGTCGAACTCAACCTTGGAGGGCCGTGTTGAGGTTCGTGTTCGACCTCAGATTTTGATTAAGTAATCATTGTGTAGGTTCGCAGTTAATCCCATACGGGGGTCAAGGGTTGGATCTCTCTTGAGGTTAGTCGTGTCGGGGTTTTGACCCCGGTATTGAGAGTAGGGTCTCGGCCCCAGTGAATGGTTTGCATTCGACCTTGGGGATGGGTTTCGAGGTCCATTTTTGACCTCGAAACTTGTGTGTTACCTTAAGTAAATGTGCTGGAGTTCGCATGCAAGTTTAATCATGCTTTGGGCTTTACTGTTTTTCTGATTTTGTCCTTAGGTTTGGGTGAAACGATCTCATGTGAGGACCGTTTGCGATTCTGAGTAAGCGTGTTATGGTTTGTATTTAACCTTACGGACTTAACGAGGTCCAGATTTGGCCTCGAAAAGGAGTATAAGGTTCGTTTTCGACCTTATGAATTTTACGAGGTTCATACTTGACCTCGGATAAGCATGTAAGGGTCGTATTCGACCTTACGAATTTTGCGGGGTTCAGACTTGACCTCGGATAAGCTTGTAAGGTTTGTATTCGACCTTACGAATTTTGCGAGGTTCAGACGACCTCGGAAAGGCGTGTAAGGTTCGTATTCGACCTTACGAATTTTGCGAGGTTCAGACTTGACCTCGGAAAGGCGTGTAAGGTTCGTATTCGACCTTACGAATTCTGCGAGGTTTAGACTTGACCTCGGATAAGCTTGTAAGGTTCGTATTCGACCTTACGAATTCTGCGAGGTTCAGACTTGACCTCGGATAAGCTTGTAAGGTTCGTATTCAACCTTACGAATTCTGCGAGGTTCAGACTTGACCTCGGATAAGCTTGTAAGGTTCGTATTCGACCTTACGAATTTGGCGACCTCGGAAAGGCGTGTAAGGTTCGTATTCGACCTTACGAATTCTGCGAGGTTCAGACTTGACCTCGGATAAGCTTGTAAGGTTCGTATTCGACCTTACAAATTCTGCGAGGTTCAGACTTGACCTCGGATAAGCTTGTAAGGTTCGTATTCGACCTTACGAATTCTGCGAGGTTCAGACTTGACCTCGGATAAGCTTGTAAGGTTCGTATTCGACCTTATGAATTCTGCGAGGTTCAAACTTGACCTCGGATAAGCCTGTAAGGTTTGTATTCGACCTTACGAATTCTGCGAGGTTCAGACTTGACCTCGGATAAGCTTGTAAGGTTCGTATTTGACCTTACGAATTTGGCGAGGTTCAGACTTGACCTCGGGTAAGCTTGTAAGGTTCGTATTCGACCTTGCGTTGTAAATGTAGGCCCTTAGGGTGCGTGATTTCGTTCATGCAAAAGCGATAGATGAGGTAATAAATTGTGCAAGACGCGTAATTTTATTGATGGTTTTTGTGTGCCTCGTTAAAAACCCTCTCAGTCGAGGACTAAGGCGGGAAAAGAGTGCACAATATATTCAAGCTGGAAATAAAGGGGGTGCTAAAACTTAAAGATCTCTAGTAGGGGAGTTCCCCTTGCTTTGCTTGCTTGGTGCGGAGATCCTTAGGCTTGCGGCGTAGCATTGCTGAGCTGTCTTCTAGTTAGCCTTGACTGAGATGACTTTGCCGTCCTTTCCTGGAAACTTCATGGTGAGGTGTGGAGTTGAGACGACCGCTCCGAGTTGGTTCAGGGTCGGTCGCCCGATGATGATGTTGTAGGAAGTATTGGCTTCCACGAGGAGGTACCGGACCATGACGCGTCTTGTATCTGGTGGTGTTCCGAAGGTCGTCAGCAAGTCTACGTACCCCCGAGTGTGGACTCGCTCTCCTGCGAAGCCGACTAGAGGCTCCGTGTGAGGTTGAATGAGAGAGTGGGGGACGTCTAGTTTGAGGAAAGTTGGCCAATACGGGACGTCCGCCGAGCTTCCCTGATCGATGAGTGTTTTTTGCACTTTCCAGTTGGCTATTTCCACAACGATGACCATGGGGTCATCCTGGTTAGGGCTAAGGCCGGCGTAATCTTCGTCGGAGAAGAAAATCGGTGGTGAACTTTGGTGCAGGGTTGAGGTGGTTGAGTGGACGCAGTTGACGTTCCGCAAGTGTCTTTTTCGGGCCGAGTTGCTGGCGTCTCCTCCAGCAAAGCCGCCCGCTATTGTGTTGATTATTCCCCGTAACGGGGTTGATTCCGTCTCCTGGCTTATCTCGGCTTGTACTGCGCCACTAGCGTTTTGTTGGGGACCCGAGGGTGCATCGGTACGGGTTCTTGAGCCTCGTCTCCTTCCGCGTCCCCGGCCTCCATGGCCACCTCTACTGCCCTGTTGTCGCTGTACGTACTAGCCGAGGTGACCCGCTTGAATGAGCTCTTCGATGCGGTCTCGGAGCGTGCGACATTCCTCCGTGGTGTGACCATGGTTCCTATGGTACCGGCAGTGCTTGGACGTGTCGGCGTTGTTGGGGGTATTGCCCAGTGGTGGAAGGGCGAGCAAGTTGTTGTTGCTGGCTTCCTCCAGGATGTGTACCCTAGGTGCGTTTAGGGGAGTGTAGAAATCGTATCTCCCTCCTATGCTTGCTCTAGTCGATTTTTTGAAGTGGCTGTCGTTGTTGACCTTGACCTTGTCCTTATGCCCTTGCTCCGACTTTGCTGGGATTTCTCCGTGAATCTGGTCGCGGAATGCGGAGTGCTCCTCCATCTGGATGTATCCAGCTGCGCAGGCGCGGAGTTCATCCATGTCGCGGGGGGCGTCGCGACATAGGCTATCAACGAATGGCCCGGGCTTGAGTGCCATGAGCATGGCGTGTAGGGCGACCTCGGGATTCAAATTCCATATCCTCACTGAGATGCTGGAGAAGCGTTCCATGAAGGTTCGCAGGGGCTCGTCGTCATTCTGTCGGAGGTTGGCCAAAGCGGCCGAGGTAGTGTGATGGGGTCGGCAGGTGGCGTACTGTGCCATGAATCGCCTTACCAGTGTGTTGAAGCTGTTGATGGATCCGGCGGGTAGTTGGGTGTACCAATGAAGTGCCGCTCCCTTAAGTGAGATCGGAAAAACCCTACACAGTATAGCATCACTGTTAGTGTAGAGATTTACCTGGGTTGTGTACGAATCGATGTGTTCGTCGGGGTCCGTTGTGCCATCATAGCGGTCGAGGTGGAGGGGTTTCCATCCGCGGGGTAGCGGAGTCTCCATAATGTCGTCCACGAAAGGATGACGGCGGAAGGGCTCTTGGCCTTCGAAAGCATGGGTGGGGGCTTTGCTGATGTCCTGCCCTGACTTATACGTCGGTGCGTGAGATCGGTGCGTGGCAGGCCGCGAAGCTGGTGCCTTGGTCGTCGCCCGAGATTGGGTGGCTGAATGTGCCTCTTCCTCGCGCGTGTTGCTCTCGTGGGGAGGCTGGTTGGAATGGTGTCGAGGGAGTTGGGAGCGAATATGCTCGTTTTCGGCACGTAAGGCTGCGAGTTCTGCTTCGTTGGCTGCTTGCATGGTCGCGAGATCGTTTGCATGCTGGGTGCGCATGTTCTAGAGATCGGCGTCGTGCTGTTGCCGCATCTGTTCGACCTGATCAATCAGCCTTCTCAATGTTGTTGCATCGCTATCCATGGTGACTGAGTGGCTTACGTCGTCCGTTGCTCGTCTGATGTGGCTCCTAGTAGAAACCATACAGGTGGCCGATGAGAGCTGTCGCGATCGGCCCCACGGTGGGCGCCAAATGTTCTTACTGGAATCTGGTCGTGGTGATGATTCGTCTAGTAAGATCGGTGAGCCTCCTTCGCTGATGTATTGGTGCTCCAAGATGGGGGAGGTACCTGCAAAAGAGACTCCGATGCTAAAGTTAGGGTTTGTATGAGTATGAGTCTCGTATAAATAATGCACGTACCTTGGTGTGAATTAGGGTTGTTTTGGGCTCTAGGCCTGAGATAAGATATAATAAGATCAGATAATATATCTCGCCTGGGGCGAGATCCTTTGGGATTAGTTATGATTTACTTAGATGCCGGGCTGACGTTATGTAATGTATACCCGAGGTCTTCCTGCGCCGTGGTGCCGAGCTCCGAGCTCGGTTTCACGGACCAGATAGTACATTTATATATAAAAATTTTTATTATCTTACTTTTCTTTTATTTTTTTTTAAATTGTTCATATTTATTTAAAAGAAAAAAGAAGAAAAAAATAGGAGCTGGGGCAAGGGCGAGGGCGGGGGGGAAACCCGAACCCCGCCGGGGGCAGGGATGGGGACCCAAATTTTATCTCAGCGAGTATCGGGGGTGGGGGTGGGGGCAGAAAATGTAAAACCCGCCCCGTCCCGCCCATTTGCCATGCCTACTGATATGTGTCCTTATACAATGATAATTAATATTAATGCATTTTAATATTTAATGATGAGATTGAAATTATAATTAAATTTATGACTCTTATCTTTTTACATGGATGAATCTTCCTAATCTTTATTTTGGAATCTTTGAGGTGATATGTTTTATCCATGACAATTTTTAATTGGAAAAAAAGCCCAATAACTAAATAACAAGAAATATCTAATGAATGAACAAAGTAACTAAAACATTGATAGTAAACGAAGATAGATAACTAATACTCAATGCAAATATACATTCTGTTTTCTAAGGAATATTTTATTTTTATGTTAACTATGATATTTTGTTATAAATTATTAGAGACTAATTTCTCAAGTGCTATAACTATATCTATTTAAAGAATTGATATTTTTCTAATATATGTTCTTTTACGTATATAAAATTAAATTTAAGGATCAAACTCCTCTTCATTTACTTAAAAGACATAATTACGTGTGGATCATATGGATATTTTAATTTCAACACACATATATACATAAATAAATGTTAGAAACATTCAATTTTAACAAGTCTAGCATCTTATCATATTTAATAAATTTCTCTTAAGTCTTAATTTAATTATTATTATAAAAACATTTTCAATCAATTTTTAGCAACTGGGAGAAAATCGGTATGAAATAGGAAAATGTTAGAGTTTTTTCTTTAGGAGAAAATTAAAAAAAAAAAAATTGTATTTTAAATTCCCCCATAAACGGAAAAAACGGAAACGATTTCCTCTGCATTGAAGGAAAATCAGCATCTCCGGTAGCGACAGATACAAAATCTGCACAATCAGAACACACGACACTAAAATCCCTAAAATACCCTCACCTTCATCCTTAATTCACTTCTTCTTTCACCCGCACTACGCTGTTTACGCAGCACCTTTCAAGTTTCAACTCAGGGCTCACACAGTCAATTCACCACGAATTCCTTCAACAGAACGCACCACAACGGATTCTCCTCCTCACGACACCGTTTCACTCACTCTCTTCTCGCCACCGGCTACCGGCGCTGCCGGGCACCGGCACCTTCCGTTTTTCTCCAGCGTAAATCGCTTTCCGTAATTGCCCCTTTCCGGGGCTTTAAATTCCGATTCGCGGTTTTCCACTCAATGCGAGCGAGCGAAACCGAAACCGTAACCTAAGGGTTTCTGTAGCTAGGGTTTCTCTTTCGGTTGGGGATTTCGCAGTTTCGTTGGTGGTGTTGGAATGGCGGATCGCGAAGACGAGGATTTGCAAATGGCGATTCGGATGAGCATGCAGTACTCGCCGCCGGAGCCGAAGCGGAGCATGCCGCAGGACGCCGTCGCTGGGGGCGGCGTTTCGGAGTCGCCGGAGGCCAAGAGCCGGCGGTTGCAGCGGGAGCTCATGGCGGCGGCTGCTGAGAAGCGGATGGCGGGGAAAGGCGGTGGCGAGGTTGGGAGGAGGGAGAAGAGGGACGAGGAGTGTTCGGAAGGTGGGAGTGCGGTAGAGCTTTCTCTTGAAGAAGCGAATGAGTTGTTTGATGTGGTGTTTGGTGGTGAGGTCTCGAAGGGGATTCTTGCGCAGTGGAGCAACCAGGGAATAAGGTAGTTTCAGTTTTTGATTGCTTGGGGTTAGGTTATGGCTGTTCATTTGTTTGTTTGGCTCGTTTTTTCTTACATTTTGTTATTATTTGCTGGATTCAATTCAAATGCATCCACACTCTAAAATAATCTAATTAAAGTTTATCATATGTTGAAAATTGGTTGAGTCCAGTGGTCTTAAGTTCGAGTCTTCGGTATTCACACACTCAAAGGGAGAGTGTGGTTCTATTTCTACCCAGGATTGCTTTCTGTGAAGGTGGAAAGGATACTTGTGATCTCTTAAAAAAATATTGAAAATTGGTGGCTTTTGTTAGTACGTTTGACTGTCGTTTTGTTTTACAAAAATGATTTTTGGCCTCCCAAAAACTTATTTGACACCTAGTGAGAGAGAGATAACAGATAAAATTATAAGTATGATAGATGATATGATGTGATAGGAAGAGAGAGATAGATAGAAACAATGAGTGTTAATTAGGTACTTGGAAAAGTGGAGTACAAAAATCATTCTTTGTTATAAAAGATGATGATTTTACACACTGATTGGGCATAAACCATTTGGCCCTGTTTAAAACGAATAGGAAATGAATTTGAATCATTGGATGACTTGTAATGTGTTTGGATTACTATTTCAAAGCCTTAAAACAAGGTAGTCAAAATTGAGATTCTACTAAAATTATAAAATTCTTATATATGCATCTAACATAGGGTAAATATGAGGGGAAAAGGCCATCATAACACATGTAATGCTTAATTTAAGCTTAAATTCATAATAACAGATTTATAAGCATAAAAAAGTCGATTACTAAACTCCATACAGAATTGAAATAACCAACAAAACAAATTAAAAAGTTGAAACACTGCACTGCAGTAACAACTAACAAGACAACTTTAAACACCTTCACCTAGTTTAGACCTTTGATAGACTAACACTATGGCTGAAATAGATCATAGAAATTAAAATCATAATCACTAGAGATATCCTTATTTCTTCCAACATCTTCTCCTTGTCCTTCATTAACCATATTACTATTAGCAAGATGAGTCTCATCTAGAGGTGGCACACAAAGAACATCATCCCCATCCTCATCCCTCATTTGGAGGATCCAGTTCTTCATTCTCTTCCACTTCTTCATCATAATTTTCCATAATCCACTCATCATCAGATGAAAGATTATCAAACAAATCTTCAGATAACTAAATTTCAGATGATCTTCTTTTAGCTTGTTTTTTCTCTGGCAGCTTAGCCAATTTTAAATTAACCATGACTAAAACAACATTATTCATTGTATTTTGCTTCAAACAGTTTCTTCTCTTTCGTGGACATAAAGAAAAATGCAAATATGGTTGTTGGTAATCATTAAACAAATTACTATAGTCTAATACTCAACTATTATTAATACATAATTTACAATTCAAATGAAAATCTTAATTACCATCTTGAATGCACTCTAGTTACACTTACATCCAGAAGGACTGCATGTCAAACTTATAACAAACTTTTGGAGCTCTGGATGTTCATCTCCATAAGTCTCCCACTAAGCTGTTGGAGTCTTCTTACCAACTGCCCTAAAAGGCCATAGGATGACCAAACATCAAGTTTGGATTCTTGAAATCTTCTATTTTAACATCAACCAAAGTTTGTTCATTAGGATTCTACACCCTCCTTTGTATACATGTAATTAGACCCTTTTTAACTTCCAAATCAACTTTAAATTTAGGGGCCATAATGCAATTTAGGGTTCATATAATAGGCCGCAACATGCAATGGCTGGTGAAGTCGCTTTTGCCATCTTTCATCAATGATATTCCATAAAAGGCTAATAACTAAACAGGAAAGAATAAAATGAATAGAGTTAGTGTTTGCTCAATTAGTTAATTGCTTTTGAAACCAAAACCACAAAACAATATTAATAATAATTATAATAGGTACCATCCTTTTGACACCATTCAAGTCTTTCTCAATCTTCTCCTTAGTCTAGTCCATTGCCTTTTAGTTGACCCTTCATAGTGTGGTTAGACTTAGACTTTTATAATGAATTCAATTCAATAATTATGTGTCCTTTGCTTTCTACCAACATTTGAAAAAAAGCAAGAGTTTAAAAAAATGCAATTGTTATGGACTATCCCATTCCTTGATTTTGTTTCTTCATATTATTTCCTTTGATTCTCTTCTTTCTTTCCATGCAAGTTATATGGATGTGGCAATTGATTTTCTCCTTGTTTTCCCTCTTCATTTCATTCCATTAAGAGTGTTCATAAATTTTAGTTCAGATGCAAAAACTCATTTTTGTTAATCTTTTGAGTTTCCTTGGTGCTTTTGGAATCAACATTTGACATCCCTGAGAGGCAGTTGATATATGTAGTATATCTTTGGTATAATTTTTGTATGTCTTTCATTTCTAGCCAATAGGAAGATTTTATGAACCTTTGGAAGTATTCTATTTTAGTATTTTATTTTTAATACCCACCTTTGGAGGGTGATGCATCTGGATTAAAATAAAATGATGCAAAAGAAATAGAAATATATTAATAAAATATGCAATTGAATCATTAAATTCATGCAAAGTTATCTGAGGAAGCATTCAAGTCTTGATGTAAAAGGTACTGCTGAGACACATGTAACATTACATAAAAATTCAGTCTTTAGCAAAAATTGGTTTTTTAGCAACAACTGTTTCTGTGCATCTTGTGGAGCATAATTTATAAAATAAAAGGAGCAGCTTAAGGCATGAGAGCACCTCCAGTGGGGGGTGCTTAGGGTGTATCTTAAAAATAAGCAACATTGCTTATAAGAAATCCCCACTGGAGTTATCCTAGGTGGCAAAACAAGTCCAAAATTTTTTAGCACTGTTGTTTGGAGAAGCAACAGTGCTTACACTCTGAAAATTAAAATGAAAAGGTTTGATTGGCTGTTTTTCATCCTAGGTGGAACATGACAGTGACAATGTTTTTGCAAACCAAAAAAATAGATAAAACTTCCACACCTAGTTCTCCCTCTCAATGGACTCCCTCCGATGGCCATGTTCTGAGCAGCGACAGCACGTCCGGGGCGGCGTGGTTATGGAAGCTGGCCGCGCGCACGACGGTGGTGGTGTGGTAGTCGAAGCTGGCCAAGCGGATGGCGGTGGTGGCGAAAATCGTTCGCAGCACGCGCGTCTCCGGGGTCCTTCGTCGCGCGAAAATCGTCCGACCAGATCTCCTCTGGCACCGGCCGCTATGCCCAATCAGACCTCCTCTGGTGCGCGCGCGTCTTACCCCGACCGACCATATCAGACCTCCTCTCTGCCAGACCAGTGCCCGTCAGCCGCGCACGTCTCCCGCCGACCGGACCCCCTTTGGCGCGCGCCGCTCCGCCCGACCAGACAGCCTTAGCTCCGTCCACAGCTCTGCCCAACCAGACCTCCGCCCGGGACTCCTCAACCGCCCACACGTCTCACCTGGGTGGGTCTTTCATGGTGAAACTTTGAGAGAGAGAGAGTGAAGGGTGAGAATAAGAGAGAAGAAAAAGAGACGTTAAAGGGAAGGTGAGAAACGGAAAATGAGAAAGAGAAAGTGAAAAGTGAGACTTGAACGAAATAAAAAAAAAAAAAGAGACGTTGGGATGCTTATAAGCAATTTGCATTGGAGTAAAAATTGTAAAAATATAGTATGGGTTGTTTATGAGTGACGTGGCACAGTGGGACCTATTTAAAGTGGTTGGGAGTTGCTTATAAGCAACTCCCATTGTAGATGCTCTGAGACTCCTATCATTGTGGGGCATGGGAAAGGTCTGGTTATATGTACGAATCCGATGAAGTATGACTGATAAAATAGTTTCATTCTCCAATGTTTGATACTTAATCATACATGTTTAGCTTCAACTCTTCATTTGAATGTTATGCTTTTGCACTTTTCATCCTTTTCTAGAAGGATTTTGAATTATTTGTTTCTTATACTTTTAAATTCTAATCTGTTTATAAACTTATTTTCTGTTGCTAATACTATAAAAGTGTTGCTATATAATATAGGTTTAGCTCTGATCCAGAAACATTCATGGGCCTAGTGCAGCATGAAGGTGGGCCATGTGGCGTTTTGGCAGCTATTCAAGTAATGGTCCCATTTTTAGTTGTGCTTTCGAACTTGTAGAATGCTGTCTGTCACTATTGGATTATGTTTTGACGTCCAATGTTTTATTTATTTAAAGCTTAATATTTTATTTATGATCAACTATTATGAACATCAAATTTTAATTTGACTTCTACTTTTAGAATCACTCCTTAAATGGTTTGGAAAAGAGTGGAGAAGACTTGTAGAAACCCCAGGGAGGAGGGTGAATGAGATGGAAGGTTGCCTAAATGTCAAAGGCAGAGGGAGATTGAGAAAAACTATGGCTGAAACAATTAAGGATTTAAAAGTCAATAATTTGTCTGTATGTGATTTATGACATAACATCATGGTGTCGTTTGATTCATGTAGCTGATACCATGAGAAAAGACTTCATTGTTGTTGTTGATGCTACTGTTATATCTAATATAAAGTCTGAAATTTAAATTTAAACAAGTAATGCACCAATTTGTCCACAGTAGTCAACCTCATTAAAGACCATTTTATTATTTGTAGGTATGAATTTAGAATATTTGAGGAATGTCAGCAACATACACTTTACCACTCATTACTATTGTTTGAAATTTATTTGTGAACCATGAAATGATGTGGGTCTCTCCCTATTTAGTGAACCATATGAATTTCACTTAATAATGAAGAGAATGTTATAGATTGTTTTGATAGCTTTTTTCATAATATTTTTACGATGCTGCTTGTGTTTTTCCTTTAACATTGCAGGCATTTGTGCTCAAATACATTCTTTTCTTTCTTGATGAGTTGAAAGATGTATCAAGCATGCCACTGAATTGTGGTCCAGGCTCATTACTAAAAAGTCAATATGTTCCATCATATAATTTTTCCTTACTCACTGAAGGTGTAAAAGTAAGGTGATTAACTTTTCATGACCAGTCATTCATGTTTAGCTGGGTAAATACATTATCATAGTCTTGTGATTTGTGCTTATTCCCATCAATTTCTTCCACTTTCAACATTCTGATTTCTTGTGCATCATGAATATAAATATTGATTGCAGTTGCACTGTTGTTGTGCTTTTTTATTAAACTGGCTGCCCTTTTTGAGTATGTGACATAATTTAATCCTTAATAAGTGCTTTTGTTGAATTTAGAGGGGTAGATTTAGAGGAAGAGGATAGAATGAAATTTTTTAAAGAGAATTTAGAGAATGATAATGCTTTATTATTCAACCAAGTCTGTAGCACATAGGTTCTGCATATTATCCATATCCATCTATATATATACAATTGATAAACTTAATTGAGACTATTTCCTAGGCTACTATTTCCTAGGCTAATATTTGGTGTAACTTTTTAGATGCTAATACCCATGAGTACTAAATGCATTTTATGTGATACAAGAACATAACTATTTCCTAAGTACTTTAAATACCATTATTTCCAACATTTTTATTTGTCTGCTAACTTTATTATCAATATATTTGGGTTCCTTTGTTAATCAATTGTATTTCATTTATGGGATATTATTCATTTGACCACATTAAGTTGAAGTAGGACCTAATCTTTTAATTGAATCAAAACCACAACAAAAAAGGGCTTGCTTTTTATTCTTCAATGTCTTTCTCTTTTCATCTGCCAGTTTGACAACATGACTTGGTTAAAGCTCTATTCTTGAATCTTGTTAATTATGTTTAACACTTTATTGTTCGCAGGTATTCTTTCATGGTTGCACACATGCTTTCGTCTTGACTAATTTTTGCTAATATTTTGATAATCTTCTGGCAGTGCCCTTGTAAGAAGCATGTGCGAAATATTATTTATGTGTGGAAATAACGAGCGGGCTGTGATTGCAACCTTGAACATTTTAGGGAATTGCATTCATCATTCTGAAGAAATTTCAAATGATGAGGTAGCTTGAATGTTCTATTGATACTGGTGATTCATGCAGCACCTTGTTAGCAATAGATGGAATTGAAATTTTTATCTTGGTACTGCATTCTTCTTTTGTTCTGCAATGATATTTTTATTTACATGAGTCTTGTCCAATGATTAGGTTATTACAAAAGCACTTGAAGGTCTTACAATTGAATCAGCCTTGGATCTGCAAAAAGTTCTTAGAGTTGAAACATACACATTGCAAGCAAGTGCAATGAAAAGGCTAGAAGCAGTGATTCCCTTATTCCAAAGTCGTATGGGGGCATTGCTTTTCCTGATCTCTGCTTTACTTTCTCGGGGACTGGTATGTTTTCTAATTGCAATTGGCAGCCTTAGGAGTTCACTGTCTTTTAAGTGTGAGATACTTGGGATCTTTCTTCTATCTCTAGTTCTTTCCTATTTTATGGAAATATGTTAGGCATTCCTGATTCTACCTACAAAATATGAACTATGTTTTTGACCGAATTTGTGTAGGTTTAAATGCTATTTCACTGAATATTAGAATGTCTCCACACCAGACATTTTGTACCCATTATTAAAGATTAAAAAAAAAAATCAAATCAGATTACTAGCTAAGTGATTTATTGGGTGTGGTTACTTCATATTTGCTCAAATTTGGCAACTTTGATGTGGGTAATTTACTTAAGAGGAAAAAATGAGGCATCTCAATGACTTGGTAAGAATATATTGGACAATTACAAGATTCCTATTTGAGGAATGCAATGACTTAGTAAGAACATCCACTAGTTGGTCTTTGGATTTGACAAAACAGGTAATGATGTCCTTGGATAAGATATTCTCCTAATGAAATGATAATCTATCTGAATACGTCTAGTCCTCTCTTGAAACATGGAATTTGAGGCAATATGAAAAGTTTCTTGATTATCCCAAATGAGTGTCATAAGGCCGCATCAACCAATCCTCAGTAGACCCAATCTGAATGGAAGCCTTACGTGTGTCACCTCCAGGTGTGTTTTTTCATGTGTTGCCACTCCTTATCACACCTAGCAGCATGTCTAATAGCAGTTCCAGATTCCAATTGCAGCACCAGTGGGGTATTTCTTTGTCTTTCTAGATTCTGCTGTCACTTGTTTGATTTGGCCCACGGTTTTGTTGGGTACCCTCGATACATGTTCATTTAATACTTGTTTCCTGTGTATTTCTTTTACCGACTGTCACCTATTGCTAGATCTACCTCTGGTAACAATCCTAAGGCTGGGACTGCTATTTTTACCAATTTGGTCAGTGCTCTAATTGAACATCTCTAACTATGATACTTGGGTTTCTAACAATTGTCCTCCTTGCCCAAAATGACAACCGCATCTACTAGAGAAAACTGATCACAGTTATTAAACTGAAGATTGATGAATCGAATGAGGCTGTTTAGCAACATTGGCTTGTGGTGGAGCTTGTAGTGATGAGGGTTTTATGTGGCAGGTTCAGCTACATTGATGGAGGCAATGCTTTACTTTACTTATATTCCATGGATCAAATTTGTTGCTGATCAATGATATTGTTGATTCATATTCTTCAGGCAAACCTTCAAAGAATCACATTATGGTGTTCTTTTGAAGTTACTTCTCCAATAGTAGGTAAAGCATCAACAAGTGCTTGAATTCTGGGTAGATATTCTGAAATCAATCCATCCCCAAGTGTTGTACATCGAAGCTGTTTGTAGCTGTTGAGCAAGCATTGGTGTGAAAAGAGAAATAAGCATGAATTTTGTTCCAAAATCTTTCATGAGATTTTTCATCCAATGACTTGAGTGAGCATCTCGCCAGAGATTAATGGCTGAAACCATGATAGAAGCAATTGATCTTGCTGCTCCCATGTGACAGATTCTTTTGATACTCAACTAGCTTCACACTCTTCCACTAACAATTTTTTATGGAATAATCTTGTTGACAAGATAATGGTGAAGTCAATGTCCTTTGATGATTGATTCTACCTGATGACACAATAACAATGGTGATTAGCTTCACAAAAATGGAATATGGGGTGACAGGTGCTGCCATTACTGTCGAAGCCTCCATGGTGAAAACAATATATACAATTGCAGTGGTTGAGTGAAAGTTGGTGTGGAGGAATGACCAGGGGCATTAGGGTTTGAACCTAGCTCTGATACTGATCGATATCTGTGAGGTTCTTATGATCATGTGAATGAATCTGTGTCTTGACTTCATACTAGAGGGTTTCATTTATAATTAGTCATAAATACAATGGATAACAGTTACATAATCCGTGTGCCTTACTAGTTACTATCCTAATTACAATATTTCGGCATTTGTTCAATATTTATATAATTGCAAGATTTCTAACATTTAACTTGTAAGCAGCTTCTGACTGAGTGAGCTAAATTCAGAATGTGTCCAGTTCATATACTCTTAAATTTTGAGCTAATGTGAGAATGGCTGTCTGTCCAAAGATGTTTATATCTTGGAAGCTAAAGATTCCTGTCTTCATGCTTTTAATAAAATGTTTTTTCAGTTTCTTTGACATGATTATAAATTATGGGTCTTCTTTTCCTGTGTACCATACATATGGTGGAATGCAATAGCCACTTAAGTGCTATCAATGCAAAGGAGGATCTTAATTTGCATTGGTCGTTATTTTTTATAAAATGGGCTCATGTTAATGCATGGAATATCATGCTTTCATCTATAGGACTTGGTTCAAACAGACAGGGATGATCCCAGCCAACCTCTGGTTACTGCTCCCTTTGGACATGCCTCTCAGGTATATACCAACAGATAATTTAATGTTGCTATCCTTTTAACTGCTGTACATTTTAGAATCTCTTCCAGGGAAGATCTGATTTTTTATTTTTTTTTTTCTGCTGGATATTGTTTTGCAGGAAATTGTAAACTTACTGCTCTGTGGGCAGGCCGTCCCTAACGTCTTTGATGGGAGAATGGATTTAGGTGGAGGAATGTTTTTGAAAGGTATTTCCCAGCATGTCGAAGTTGGATTTCTCACATTGCTAGAATCCCTTTGTTTCTGTAAGGTTGGTCAGTATTTGAAATGCCCAAGGTGGCCTATATGGGTTGTTGGCAGTGAATCCCATTACACAGTACTGTTTGCTCTTGACACCAGTGTTCAAAATGAGAATGAGCTGGAAGAAAGGGAATCACAGATTCGCAAAGCTTTTGATGCGCAAGATCAGAGCGGAGGTGGTGGTTTCATTGGTGTGGATGGGTTCCATCAGGTTCTCAGAGAAACAAATATCAAACTTCCACAAGAGAAGCTCGAACACCTTTGCAGTACAGGCTTCATTGTATGGAGCGAGTTTTGGCAGGTCATTTTGGATCTAGACAGGAGCTCGGGAGGTTTAAAGGATTCATCAGGATTGATGGGTAAAAAGGTGTTTGATCTTTACCATTTTAACGGAATTGCTAAATCAGATCTGAATAGCAGCCAAGTAAATTTTAGGGGTGAAACAACACTACAAAGACCTAGGCTCACAAAATTGAGAGTTTCAGTCCCCCCAAGGTGGACGCCTGAGGAATTTATGGCAGATGTGACGGTTTCCTCTGCTTCTATTGCAAATGAATGTTGTGGTAAGGACAGCGAAGTAATTAAACCTGAGCCTTCTCAGCATGCACCTTTGGTAGATTGCATAAGGACGCGCTGGCCCCGTGCTGTTTGCAGCTGGTCAGGGGATCCTCCTAGTATAGTCTGAGTAATTAAGCTATGCCAAAAGAAACAATATATGAAATTTTCCTGTTTTACTTTGATATTCTCCATGGGGATCCAATATCCAAAATTCTTCCTATATGTGCATACTGCATAGCTTATGATTTAGAGTAATGTATCTTTTAACATTCACTTCAATTTTGTCTTGCCACTCGAAAGGGATGTTATACTTGATGTCAAGCCAACTTGTAAAATCTAGTTGAATGTACACTTGTCATCAATTAGAGAGATTTAGTTCTTTGGGCGAGGGGTTGTTATGTAACTGTCAAATTTGATGCTTCTGAATTGTTGTGATGTTCATACTATATTGCGCTCGTGTTCTAAATAAGGAAAATTGAATATTTATAATAGGATTAAATAAGTTTTTAGTTATTCAAGAATTCGATTTTTAGACCTTGAATTTTTTTTTGTCAATTTTTTAATCTTTCATTAATTTTCTGTTGCCTAAATTATTTCTTAAAGGTAAGTTTCTTTTGTTAAGTACTAATGTATATTAATAAATTAATAATCGACTATTAATATTTTCGTGACTATTTAATTAGATGTCAAATTATATGACATGTACATTTTTTTCTATTTACTTTTTAGGTTCGTTCTTGGAGTATCCATCGCCGACAGTAGTGATTAATCTCCTCGCTACGTTGGAGGCACTTCAAAGAGTGGGATAGCTGGCCTCAAGATTTAACGCGGCTGCATACACAAGACAAGATTCTTTTTGAAAATATAAAATGTTATTAAAATAATTTTTTACCTTATAATCTTGAATGATTTGATATCTATTAACAATATGTAAATATTAATAATAAAGTATTTTATGATTTACACATCACTACTTAATAATTGAGACTTCATTTAAGCATTATTTTATGTGCAGAAAATTAATGGAAGATTAAAAGTTGATAAATTTTTTTTAAGAGAAACTAAAAATTAAATTTTAAAAAATTGAAGGAATTTAACCCTTTATAATATTATCACCACCACATGGGCCCTAGAAAATCATTACTCTTCTCTAAAGATGATCACCTGCATCTTAGTTTTAAATCTTTTTGTAGAGTTTAATTAGGAAAGATATGCTCCACCACAGTCTAATAATTCCTCCTAACAACCGCGTGAGCATAGCATGTCAAATATGAGCCCCTAATCATTAGTCAAGCAGCAGAGTACGCGCCTATATCGCAAAGGAAAAAGATCGCAGTTTATTGAAACCTGCAAGCAATTTCTTAAAAAAAAAATAAAAAATAAAAAATAAAAAAAAAAGTGAGAAAAGCAGATACCATAATTGCACTTGCTGTGATTGAATATGGAAGAAAAGAAATATCGAGTCAGCATCCATTCAAAAAAGCATACAAGTGAGTGAAAGTGAGGAGAGTAGGGTTAACTCATTTTCTCACTTTCCTGAATTTTCAAAATCCAACCAACCTCTTCATTTTAGTCTAATTTCACATCACATCAACTTGTTGAGGTTAGTGGCAGGGATGATCCAGGAAGATTTATTTTTTCTTCTTTCATAACTGCTTACATATTTAACTTTTTTTTTTTTGACAAATATTAATTAACTTCCAAAATAAATTTACTAGTTTTACATATAAAATTAAAATAATTTTTTATTTCAAATAAGAGTGAATGATTGGACATGTTAATTTAGATTAAAATTAGGAATGATAATATAGAACAAAGAAAAAATGTAATAGAGCGCATATACGAAAGATGTAATAGAAGATAAATTGTAGTGTCATTTTGTTTGCAAAGATATAATAGAAGATAAATTGCAGCTTCAATTAGTTTGCATGATGGATCAATTGCTCTGAGGGAAAAAAAACTAATTGGAAGGGTGAGAATGGAAGATGAAGTAGTGTAAGAATGTGGATTGATTAGGGTTAGAGCATTCGGATATCGTCCAACTATTTATAATATAAAAGTTAATATATATTCTATTACGTTGATATATTATTATAAAATTAATTTTATATATTTTCATTCATCATATTTATTTATGTGGAAATTTTTTAAAATTTCTATCTTTTATTATATTTTCTTTATACTTTTTATATATTATATCTCTTCACATTCTATTTAATTTAATCCTCATTTTTTTATTATCTAATTTTTATTCTACTATGATCATCATTATCAAAAGGATATTATTTCTCTCTCTCTCTCTCCTCTACCCTTTACATTACACATTTACATTTTACCTAATCTATCTCTCATTCTTTTAGTTTAATTTTCATCTCATGACAATCTTTGTCAATATAAAAGCTAAGATACTTTCTATCACGTTGACATGTGATTATAAAACTAATTTTATATGTTATTATGCAAGCATATTTGTCTATGTGGCAAATTTTCTAAGTTTCTATCTTCTATCATATTTTTCCTTTACCTTTTATATATTACATCTCTCCACATTCCATTTAATCTAACTCTCATTTCTCTATTGCCTAATTGTTATTCCACTACAATTATCATCATAAAAAAGATACTACTTCTCTCTCTCTCTCTCATTCTCTTTGCTTAATTTTTATCTCACATAACAATCTTTGTCAAAAATGAAAGGTACTACTTTTTCTTCCTTTTTTTTCTCTCTACCATTTCTATTACATATTTACGTTCTATCTAATCTACTTCTCACCCTCTTTGTTTAATTTTCATCTCACATGACAATTTATCTATCTATTTATAATATAAAAGTTAAGCTACACTCTATTACGTTGACACATCATTATAAAACTAATTTTGTATGTTATCATGTCAACTTATTTGCCTATGTTGTAAATTTTCTAATTTTTTATATTCTATTATATTTTTTCTTTACCTTCTATATATTACATCTCTCCACGTTTCATTTAATATAACGGTAATTTTTCTATTATCTAATTTGTATTCCACTACAATCATCATTATCATTATCAAAAAGGTACTACTTTTTTCACTTTCTTTTTTTTTTCCTTCTCTACTCTTTATATTACACATTTACGTTTTATTTAATTTATCTCTCATCTTTGTTTAATTTTCACCCTAGAATATCATTACTCTTCTATAAGATGATCACCTACATCCTGGTTTTATTAGTGACTAATGACAAACATCAGTCTTCTGAATTGCATTTGCAAAGTTATTTTTAAGAATTTTTAAAAGTAATACTTTTCCTTTCCATTTAATTGTTTTTCACTTAATGATTGTTTGAAAAGAGAATATTAATCATTTGAAAACTATGTCCACTCATTTTCTTCAATCTTAATATATATAAAAAACTATCCCATTGAATTTCAACATTTATTAATTTTTCCCTAAAAAAATGGTTAATTAAGGGTATTATAAAGGGAAAAAAATTAATACAAGAGACAATCAGAGGTTTATCAAAAAGAACAAACAATAATGTAAAAAACATTATATTATATTATAGGGATGAAGATATTAACATTTCAGCATTTCAATATAAAACTAATTATTTTTTATATTTTTTTATAATTTTTAATATTATATTTTATCATTTCTAATAAAACATTAATAATAAAGTTAAATATAAAAAATTATTATCCTTTTCATCTATTTATTCTTAATTATGTATTAAAAGAATGAATACGACATTTATTATTGGAGGGCAGACTCTTCTCAGCATTTCTCTTGCAGAAATGGAGCACCAACTTCCCTATTCCAATATGATGACGAATTTGTCAAAGTTTTATTAGCATGAGCATTAGGTCCTCCAAAACATATTATTATGGCAAAAATTAAATATTTCTTCTTAACTGTAAAAGAGAATTGAGAGCAAATAAAAATAATCGAGTTAGCTTTCTTTTATTTGGAGCATCTTATGTGTGAACTTTGCTTTAATGTATAATAAAAGAAGAAAAAGTAAAAAAGAATGTGAAGGAAACTCAAGTGGAAAATAAAGCAAAGGCACCATAATAGATAGACACTACAATTTGTCTATCACCACTTAATGTAGGATATTTATTTAAGTTTGAGATACAATTAAAAGCACATGATTTCATGTCACAAAAATAAATTAGATAATTTTGAACCGTCAAATGTATATAACAAAAATAAATTATTATATAGTTTTGAAGCATCAAATATATATAGTCCAAATAATATTTATATGACATGCATTTTGAAATTTTCGATTTACAAAAATCCTAGTAACACTTTATTTGTCTATCTAATAATTTCTCTATGTGAAGTTTTTTTTTTTATATATTTTTTTAATCTTTTTGTGGAGTTTAATTAGGAATGATATGCTTCACCATAGTCTAATAATTCCTTATAACAACCGTGGGAGCATAGCATGTCAAATATGAGCCCCTAATCATTAGTCAAGCAATAGATAAAAGTAACTAAAGCAATATATAAAAGTCACTATAAGAATGAGATAATTAAAAAAAAAAATTAATAACTTTTAAGATAATTATTAGAATTGTCACTAAAAAAAAAAAATTTCTAATAATTTAGTGGATTTTTACCAACATTCTATATAAATATCAGTAATAATATTAGTGATCCTAAATACACTACTAGCCATTATTTAATTGTTGATAAAAAAAATTATATATGAGTACTAAATAATAAAATAATCACAAAAAAAAATAATTTTGGTGTAATTGTATAATTAGGAAACATATGCTCCACAATAGTCTAATAATTCCTCCTAATTAATAACCGTGTGAGCATAGCATGTCAAATATGAGCCCCTAATCATTAGTCAAGCAGCAGAGTACGCATTATCGCAAAGGAAAAAGATCGCAGTTTATTGAAACCTGCAAGCAATTTCTTAAAAAAAAAAAAAAAAAAAAAGTGAGAAAAGAAAATACCATAATTGCACTTGTTGGGATTGAATATGGAAAGAAAAGAAATATCGAGTCAGCATCCATTCAAAAAAGCATACAAGTGAGTGAAAGTGAAGAGAGTACTAGTAGGGTTAACTCATTTTCTCACTTTCCTGAAGTTTCAAAATCTAACCAACCTCTTCATTTCCTTATTCTAATTTCACATCACATCAAGTTGTTGTTGAGGTTAGTGGTAGGGATGATCCAGGAAGATTTTTCTTTTTCGTCTTTCATAATTGCTTACTTATTTAACTTGTAACAAAGAGTTATTTGACAAATATTAATTAACTGCCAACAAAATATTTTTTTTTTCTAGTTTTACATATAAAATTTAAACAATTTTTTATTTATTTTAAATAAGAGTGGATGATTGGATTTATTAATTTAGATTAAAATTAGGAATTAGAGATGATATAGAGCATAGAAAAAATGTAATGGAGAACATATAAGAAAGAAAGATGTAATAGAATTTTATTTATTTATTTATTTATTTTTCATTTTTTTACTATTCTCAATTTATCAGACACTTTATCTAATTTATTAACTACTTACATTGAACTAGAATTTTAAATTATTTGTTAAAATACAACTATTTATTTTGCAGGAAAATGAAAGAAAAATAAATTATTAAAGTGACAATGATATATTATCTATATAACATTTTGTATAATATTATTTTTATTATCCTTCTATATTTGTATTGATTAACAAATAGATTTAAATTGTATTTAATTAGTAAATTATTAATTATACAAATAATTATATTAATTAATAATTAAGAGATTAAATTTAATTATATTTTTCATTGTGAAGGAATAAAATACAAAAAATATTATGCAATTATTATTAATTATGAGTAACATAACAAATTTTTTAGTTGAAAGTATATTGTGTGAATTTAAAATTACATTTAATATATAATTTGTAACGACCCACCGTGATCCTTACACTTAGTGAAATCGCACTAAATACTAGTGGACTAAGAAAATATATTAAAACTGGATAACTCATACATACAGGTATATATAAAAATAATAATAACTATGTTTCTATGTACAAAATATAATACCATATATGTACAGTCATCCCAAAATAATATCACCTAATGCTGGTCAAGCACGCCTAGTCAAACACTCCAACACTAACTTTGACACTGAGACAAAACACCTAATCTCGTTAGTAGCGGCCACATCAACTCCAACCTAATCCTGACATGCTCTCATACATAGAATTATCATCGCAGTTCATCCATATGGAAATAAAAGGATAAGCTAGAGTTCAATAAACAATCATACAAGTATAGAATAATAATCTATATATTCTACACATTCATCTAATCATGCCCCCAAGGGACTTTCCATCTCAATCAATCATCAATTCATCAAACATGAAGTCAACACCACACACTTCATCATACCAGAAATCATGCAATAATAGAAACTCATGACAGATATCAATGCATATCAATCATCTAATGTTTCGTCACGCATTCACCTAGGAGATCTCCTTAACAGTAGAACAGTATAAGTGACATTTCAATCCTACCGAAACCACCCCAACCATTTTCAAGCCCAATGCGCCGCTCGGTCATAGCTAATCACTCGAGTTTACTCAGATGATGTCACTTACACACTTGGAAGTCTGGTTCCATCGTCAAGTATAGCACAGCTGGGTACAAGTTTACCACGACCTTGACATGCATTACGAAGTCACTTGTGAAGTTTGCTCACCGACTATCCGCAAGGAACCACACACTTTCCCCAGTACTTGGTTAAGGGAATAACCCTCAACCTCATACCCCGCTCCAACACTAGATAAGGACTTAGAGGAGACTCGCCCAAACTAGTGGCCTATCTAAGCACCACTCTCACCCAAAACTAGTGGCCTATCTAAGCACCACTCTCATTTACACTGCAAGAAAAATGTAAATTTCTGACGGAAACATTTTCGACGGATATAGATCCGTCAGAAATTTCTGACGGATTTATTTTTCCGTCAGAAATTTCTAACAGGATTTTCCGTCAGAAAGTTTCTGTCAGAAATTTCTGACAGAAATATAAATCTGTCAAAAATTTTTGACAGAAAATTTCTGACAGAAATTTCTGTCGGAAATTTCTGACAGAAAAATAAATCCGTCGAAAATTTCTGACAAAAAATTTCTAACGGAATATTCCGTCGGAAATTTCTGACGGATTTATTCCATCGGAAATTTCTGACGGATTTATTCCGTCAGAAATCTCTGACGGAATTTTCTGTCAGAAATCATTTTTAATTATTATTTTTAATTTCTTTTTTTTAATTTCTTTTTTTTTAATTTATTATTTTTAATTTCTTATATATATTTGTAGTATTAAAAATTTTATATATCTTTTGAAGGTATAAATACATATTATAATTATTTATTACAAGTTTTTTATATCTACGATTAGTATTAAAGATGAAAATAAATTAGGTCATACTATATTTTATTATAATTTACATGGTTTGAACCTAACTTTCTTTAAAAATATATGTTTTAAGTATGATTTATTTATCTATCATAGACAATTTTTAAATGTTTGAGTAGAATTACAATCATAATTAAAGACTTATTTTATAATAATTTAACATTATTAAAAATATAAAAATAAATATGTTAACTTTATAAAAATAAAGTTTAATTTATTTATGATATAAATATGTTTTTAATATCTAATATATATTTTTAGATGATAATTTATTTTAAAATATATCTTATAATAACAATTCTAAATGGAATATAAATCTTATGATTTTTCTTATTTTGATTTTTTTAATCAATGTATTCAATTTTACTATTTTGATTTTTTCAATCAACGTATACAATAAATAAAAAACACAAAAGATAAACATGCATGCTACAAATTTTATTTTATCAAAAAATTATTGGTTTTAATATATTAATTATATATGTGAATATTAAAACATATATATATATATATATATATATATATATATATATATATATAGGGACAGCTGCACGTTTGGAATAGTGAGGCACTTGCCCTCACTACTAATGAATTAATTATAATATATATATATATATATATATATATATATATATATATATAATATAGGGGGTTATAATTATACTGGTGTAACTTTTACTAAGTATTATGCCGCTCTATAACTTTATATTAAATGTGAATTTTATAAATCCAACCGTTAAACTGAAAGTTCATATCACTTTATACGTGTATATCAAATTTTTTTAAAATTGAACAACAACTGGAAGATAATCCAAGTGTTCATATTTTAGTGTATTTTGAAATGAATATATTACATCAATTTAAATGAAGTATCAAATCATCTTGATTAATTATAAATTTTTGTATATACTAAGAGATATGAACTTTCAATCTAACAGTTGGATTTACCAAATTCATATTTAATATAAAGTTATTGAGCAGTGTAATACTTTGTAAAAGTCACATTTAATATATATATATAATATATATTATATATATATATAATATTATATAAATATATATATATATATATAGAGTCACACACACACACACACACACACACACACATTATATATATATATATATATATATATGAGGGGCGTTATAATAAATTATTACTAAGTATTACACCGCTTAGTAAATTTATATTAAATGTGAATTTTGTAAATTCAACCGTTAAATTGAAAATCTTTTACTCTGTAAATCATATATATAAAAATGTTATGTTAATCGAAGATGAATTTATTATAAAAACAAAATTAAATCTTTCGAAAAAATTTATATTTTCGATGAGAAAAATTTTTGTAGGAAAAGCTATATTATTGATAGAATATTTCAGACAAATTTATATTTGTCGAAAATATAAGAACTGGTTTTAAATTTGATATTAAAATATTATGATATAATTAGATAAGATTTTAAGTTAGTATTTTATTAATGGTTGATAATTAAAAAATAAAACATGGATAAATACATTTTTTGAATTTTATAAGTTTGATTTAAGATAACTTACAAAATAACTCTTGGTAAAGTTATTCCGCTCAATAACTCATGGTGTGTGTTGAATTTCATCGATCCAATTAATTATTAAATTAAAAGTTATTAAATTTTACTAATAATTAATATAAAAAATTAATTAGTTTTGGAATAAGTTATTTGCTAATTAACAATATAATTGAAATATTAATTATTTTAAATTATTTAACTAAAATCTTATTGACAATTTACTATATGATCCTAATATTTTTGTACTACTAATATCTGGTTTTAAATTTGATATGAAAAATATTATATATAATTAGATAAGATTTTTAAGTTAGTATTTTATTAATAGTTGATAATTAGAAAAAAAAAATAAGGATAAATACATTTTTTGAATTTTATATGTTTGATTTAAGGTAAATAAATACTATATTAAATTAATTAATAATTTATTTAAAATATTAAAATTTAATTTATAAGTATATGTAATAAATAAATATTTATAATTTTATAAATTATATTAATCATTATAAATTATAAAATTAAATAATTTAAAATTATAATTTTAAATAAAAATAAGTAGATCTTAATTATAAAAGTAAGTACATATAAATAAAGAATAATTAAATATATTATTATTATTATTATTATTATTATTTGGTAATATAAAATTATTATATATTATTATTTATAGTACAAATTGAGATTGTATATTTGAGGATGACTTAAATGAATTAATTTTGTACAAGTTATACTGACAACATACATAGACATTTCGGTAACTTACTCATCAAAAACTTCACAGTTAAGCGTGCTTATCCTGGGGTAGTAGTTCTGGGGATGGGTGACTTTCTGGGAAGTCTCCCAGAAATTGCACAAGTAAGGATAAAACACGCTAAACAGTGAAATATTGTGAAATAGAACTCTTGAGAGGCCAAATATGAGAGTTGTTACATTAATAAATTTATTAAAATTACAAAAAATTATAATTTTTGACGAAATTTTCTGTCAAAAATTTTGACAGCAATTTCTGACGGATTTTTCTGTCAGAAACTTCTGACAGAAATTTCTAACTCTGACAGAAATTTCCGTCAGAAATTTCTGACAGAATTTTTCAAGTTTGAAAAATTTCTGTCAGAAATTTCTGTTGGAAAAATTTCTGACAGATTTTTTTTTTCGACGTCACTTTTTCCGACGGATTGAAATCCGTCAGAAATTCATCGAAAAAAGAAAAATCCATCGGAAATTTAGTGATTTCTGTCAGAAATTTCTGTCAGAAATCAGCATTTTTCTTGTAGTGTTATATCAGTGGCCTATCCCAGCACCGCTCTCAAGAAACTCTATGTGCTTCTAGTTCGAAAACATTTCCCTCTCCTCTAGTCCTAGGCTAGACACATGCCTTAAAACATCACATGCAATAATGCATCATACACCATACATGGTTAATCCACCATCATGATCAATATCATTCTCATATGAACATATACACATGTCATATCATATTTAAACATTCAGTACAAGAAAATTTGCTATTACAGACGGCCAGAATCCGTGGAAAATGCCAAATATCCATGGGTAATAGTGCATTTTTGACGGATTACTGATGGACACCAATCCGTCGGTAAATTGCTCGTCTGAAATATTTACCGACTAATTTTTATCCGTGGGTAATTACCAAAAATTATAATTTTTTTAATTTTAATAAATTTATTAATGTAACAACCCTCATATTTGGCCTCTAAAGGGTTCTATTTCACGATATTTCACTGTTTAGCGTGTTTTATCCTTACTTGTGCAATTTCTCAGAAGGTCACCCATCCCTGTACTACTCCAGGTTAAGCACGCTTAACTGTGAAGTTCTGATGAGTAAGCTACCGAAATGTATATGTATGTTGTCAGTATAACTTGTACAAATTAATTCATTTAAGTCATCCTCAAATATACAATCTCATATTTGTACTATAATAATAATATATAACAATTTTATATTACAAATAATAATAATTAATAATAATAATATATTTAATTATTATTTATTTATATGTACTTACTTTTATAATTAACATCTACTTATTTCTATTAAAATTATAATTTAAATTATTTAATTTTATAATTTATAATGATAATATAATATAAAATTATAAATATTTATTTATTACATACTTATAAATTAAATTTTAATATTTTAAATAAATTATTAATTAATTTAATATATTTATTTACCTTAAATCAAACATATAAAATTCAAAAATGTATTTATCCTTGTTTTTTTTTCTTCTAATTATCAACTATTAATAAAATACTAACTTAAAATCTTATATAATTATATATAATATTCTCATATCAAATTTAAAACCAGATATTAGTTATACTAAAATATTAACATTATATAGTAAATTGTCAATAAGATTTTAGTTAAATAATTTAAAATAATTAATGTTTCAATTATATTGTTAATTAGCAAATAATTTATTCCAAAACTAATTAATTTTTTATATTAATTATTAGTAAAATTTAATAACTTTTAATTTAACAATTAATTGGATCGATAAAATTCAACACACACCATGAATTATTGAGCGGAATAACTTTACCAAGAGTTATTTTGTAAGTTATCTTAAATCAAAGATATAAAATTCAAAAAAAAAATTATCCTTGTTTTATTTTTTAATTATCAACCATTAATAAAATACTAACTTAAAATCTTATCTAATAATATCATAATATTTTCATATCAAATTTAAAATCAGTTCTTACATTTTCAACAAATATAAATTTGTCTGAAATATTTCATCAATAATATAGCTTTTCTTACAAAAATTTTCTCATCGAAAATATAAATTTTCCAACATATTTAATTTTGTTTTATAAGAAATCATATTCGATTAATATAACATTTTGTATATATGATTTAAGAGTAAAAGATTTTTAATTTAACGGTTGAATTTATAAAATTTACATTTAATATAAAGTTATACGTCATCTTGTAATTGATTTTTTCTAAACAATAATAGATAATCATACCCCTAACTGATTTTTATTTTATATATTCTAATTTTATTTGTAATAATATGATTATATATTTAAATAGTTTAATTTTAATAATTTTTTAAGTATATTTTTGTCTTTTCACTTAAAATATTTGAATTTTTATATTTTAATTTGAATTATTTTTTAAGTATATTTTTGTCTTTTTTTCTTAAATTTTTGAATTTCTATATTGTAATTTTAATAATTTTTTATTTCTATTATTTATTAATTCTTTTCTTTTTTAATGTTTTATAACATTATTAAAATTTTATATTTTTAATCTCTATAATTTTATCTTACTTTTTATTTTATAAATATAATTTGGATTATTCATTCTGTTAAAAATTATTTTTTTTAAATTCAAAATTGTATTAAATAGTTATCCTATTTAAAGATATTAAATCAATCATGGTTATGTAAATAAAAACAAGTTCATTCATACAAAATAAAATGACGTACATAACAAATAAAGTTTAGGAGTTCAAATTTAAAAATAACATATAGTACTATGAGTAGAATTATAACATAATGTCTAATAATTAGAATATCCATATTGTTGCTATCTAATAATCAAAGATTGAGGGGTTTCAATACATTCTTAGAATGTAAACTCATAAAAAATTTAAAAAAGTTAATTTAATTATAAAATGAATAATCCAAATTATATTTATAAAATAAAAAGTAAGATAAAATTATAGAGATTAAAAATATAAAATTTTAATAATGTTATAAAACATTAAAAAAGAAAAGAATTAATAAATAATAGAAATAAAAAATTATTAAAATTACAATATAGAAATTCAAAAATTTAAGACAAAAAAGACAAAAATATACTTAAAAATAATTCAAATTAAAATATAGAAATTTAAATATTTTAGGTGAAAAGACAAAAGTATACTTAAAAAATTATTAAAGTTAAACTATTTAAATATATAATCATATTATTACAAATAAAATTAGAATATATAAAATAAAAATCAGTTAAGGGTATGATTATCTATTATTTTTTAGACAAAATCAGTTACAAGATGACGTATATTTTCCTTTATCTATTATTATAGATAATCAAACAACTATATATTTAACTATTTGTCTTCCATTCATTTTCTCTGTCTTTATCTCTACTTTATATATATAGATTCATTGAAGTTTTAAATACTCATATTTATACTCGTTGCTTTGTATTTTACTGATTTACTTAAATATAAAATTCAGAAATCAATAAAATGTAAATTTAAGAAATTACTACAACTTGAAGAGATATTTTTAAATCAATCAGTTATTAGGAACAAAAATAATTATTTAGTGTAATTATTTTAACTTTAATTTTTTAAGTTTTAAATAAAGAAGATTTAATCTAGAAAAAATTCCATTAACCCCTACTTGAAGTTTTTCTCAATAACGTCATACGTATATCTCTTCTCAAATTTTTAAGTGAGTATTAATTTTCCTATTTATTTATTTAAGTGGCACATATAACAACTTATATAAGATAATATTATTTATATACTATTAAGAGAAAATAATTTATTAAAACAAATATCAATAATTAAATGAGATTTGATCTCTTATTTCATTATTTCAACTTTTTTGAAATTTATTTTAAATATCATACACACTGTGATTTAAAAAATATATTAAATTTAAGTAATAATTTTAAAAATGAATTGAAAAGAATCTTATTTTCAAAATTGAAGATCAATGAAAGTTTTCATGAAAATGACATAGTATTAGATGTAATTTAGAAATAAATGATAGATACATATATATGATTTGCAGAACATAATTTAACTTTTTTCCCCATTATTTAATTAATAACGTTATTTTCAAAGAGATGAGTGATTTTTAAAAATTAAAGAAAAGATATGTTATTCTTAAATTTGGACGTCATGTGTTGGTATTTTTCAAGATAAGTAAAAAAAAATACATTTACACTAATTAGTTTATAATTTATAATAACCTAAACATATAATTATATATAGGTAAGTCATACATCACTCACTCTGATTTATATTTATCGTATTCATTACAATATATTTATATTTTGAAAACACCCATATAATAATGAAAATATTATACAATGCATTGTTGTGTATATCAATGGGATTAGGATTGCTTGCATTTGAAAAATAATTAGCTTATATTTTATTTAATAATTTCATACGGATTTAAATCCGTCAAAAATTTCAGACGGATTTAAATCCGTCGAAAATTCCATTAGTTAAAATTCCATCAAAAATTTCCGACGGATCTAAATCCATGGGAAATTTCCAACGGATTTTTGTCCATGGAAAATCATCCGTCGAAAATTCAACTTTTTCTTGTAGTGATTCATATATATCATTACCAAGCATACATATGAATCATACACCACCATACATTATATATCATACATACATGATCAAATCTTGAACTTTAAACATGCATAAACATCATTTTCAATCAACATCACTAAACATACTCACGCCTGGCGCAACCAGCTTGAGCTCGACCTAACATCTAACCCGAGAGCTCTAAGGCTCATCCACATCCGGCACAATCAACTCAAGCCCGATGTCCTTAAGACAGAGACTACCAAAGGTTTCCACGCCCAACACCATATTAGTAAAATGCCACAACAAACCACTATCTGATATAGCGCCCGACATGGTTCTCCTCATGTCCGATGTGAACTCAACCAGAGACTCCATGATGGACTAGCCTTGAAGAATGGTTGATGTTCTTCAAGCTCCACCTTCAATCCTTTTCTTCTCTTGAGGTTAGGCATGCCAATGATAAAGAATCACCTTTGAAGAAGCTCCAATGGTGAAGAAGCACTAAGGAGTGCTCGGTTACTCCTTATACAAGTAGAAGGAGACAAGGTTCTAAGGCACAAAGGTGGAAACCTTTGTGAAGGAACTAGGAGAGAAAATTCTCCACGACTAAAGTGACTTTGAGAAGAGATAATTCTTTTAGAAATTTTGATTTCATTCATCTAAAGTGTGGGAAAATGAGAGGTTTACAAATATATAGAAGTAGGAATCTTGTGGAGGAAGCTAAGCTTAACCATGGTTCAAGTGAACCATGGTTGGCTTAACTTTGACCGTCGACTCTAGTTTTAGGAGGCTTGTGGAGCAAGCTTCTACCTTAGCTTGCTTGGGAAGCAGGCTAAGTTAGAAGCTTAGAGCACAAGCTTCCCAAAAACACTAAAGCTAGAAGCAATTTCGACCAAAGGAAGGAAATTAGGCAAGCTAGGCAGTCTTGGACTCTATTTGCCCCATTAATCCATTTCAAAAATGTTTGATTTGGTTTAGCTAGGTTCATTCAAAAATAGTGAGACCTAGTTAAATTAAATCCTTGAAAAATATGGAGCAAAACAAGTCCAATATGTAAAATTTTGCCTAGGCCCAATTTTGGCCTAATTGCTAAACACACCCTCATGCCTTGTTATTTGCTACCCCTCTTCTACTACTGAAAAATGTAAAAATGGTTGACTTTTAATACAAGGTCAAATGGAGTAAAAGTCCCCAAAGAACCTACTTTAAATTCCCTATACAATGATCTATAAAAAGGAAACAAAGTGCCTTACAAATACAAAGGCAAAATGAACCTATACAAGTAACTACTATATTTACAAACATATGAAAAGGTCTTCAAAATTATCCCATTCCTTTTGGTTCCTTTAATATATCACCTTGTCTCTAAGCTTTCTTTGAGAATGAGCTTATGAGGCTCCCTCTCAAAGAAAATCTTATATACTTTTATCTCTAGCATCCACTAAACTTTGAAATCCTAGTTACTATGTTACATAATTATATATAATTTAATAATTTTATTAATTAAGAAATTAAATTTTGTTAAATTTTAAGTTACAAACCAATTAATTTTAATTATAAATAAAAATAAAATGATTTTAATTAATATTAATCATAGATTAAAATATTCAATCATTAATTTATTATTTAAGAAATTTAATTTGATTAAATTCTACATTTCAAAAGAAGTGATAATAATTAATATTAATATTAATATTAATATTAATGTTAATTATAAACCATTATTAAAAAACTATTTTTGTTGAAACCTAATAATTATTATTAATTGACATTTATGTTCATTAATAAGAAAAATAATAAATTTTTGATTAATATTAATTTTAAACAATAATAAAACATTTTTGACAAGCCTCTCAACAACTGGATTCCTATATGAGAAGCTACATATTTGAAAATAATATATATATATATATATATATATATATATATATATATATATTCTTTATTATCAATTTATTAAATTTATAAAATATTGAAATAGAATATTTTATAATTTAGTTATAAAAAATATTTATTTGGATATACCTTTAATTATGAACTTTTTAAAAGATTATTTACCTGAATTTTATATTTTTGAATTTGAATCTAAAAAAAATAAAGGATGAAATATTATATAAATATAAATATAAAAAATATTTATAATAATATTTTTCTTTATCCTATTACAAACAATAATTGTGACACCCATTTATCCTAGGAGAGATACCAATTAAAGATACAAATAACTCTTAAATTCTCATTTCATACTCATTAAGTCAAAAGTAACTCAATTCAATAGAAAAATAATAATAACGGATAATGGTAAAAGATTCCCAACTTAAATATATTGAATTAAAATTAAGAAAGATAACATAGTTTGTAAACTACACTTAGGCCCCCCGGTGTGACATTGACATTAGAGTTTCCATATGCATCTAGATATCTCTATACTCCTCAAAAATTGAAGATTTTTGTCTACAAAAGATACAAAACATACCAACAAACAAATAAGGAGTGAAAACAATTTCATTTTATAGGGAATGGGCCGCAATCCTCGGTATCCCATCCTTTCATGGTAACAATTATAATAACAATAATAAATACATCAACTTCAATTGTAAACACCATAAATTTCATCGACAACCACATACATCTAAATGCATGGGGTACCTGACCATCATCATCAAGAATATACAGTTCATACCTAAGTCTCCAGTTAACCTTAGGCTACCAACACAAAAGTGTTCCCACTATAACACCAATAGATTCCCACCAAAACTACAGAAACAGGTTCCCACTAGAATCACAGAATCATGCAAGTATGATGTATGTCACAACCATGCAAATGCTTCTATATTAATACATCATGATTGTCATATAATTCATCGTTATGTTAACCAATATCCATATTCATCCATATCAAATGTCATCTATCAAGATAAAAATCATCATTCATCAGGTATATATATATATATATATACACACACACACACATCATCATCATCATCATATAATCAATCATTAACATCATAATAACCTTATTTAAAATGTCATAAATGAGACTCCTAACATTCTACACAGGACTTGAAAACCTACATTTGACTCTAAACTGAGAAAAGAGCACTCCAATCATCTTACACTCGACTTCACTAAGCCACATTCGATCGACTTTAAGCTGAGACAGAGAACACCTAGATCTTTTCACGTCCGGCTTCACAAAGCCATGCTTGGCTTTAAGCTGAGATAAAAAACACCCTAAACATCCCATGCCCAGCGTGGACATTTCCTCGACCGGTGCCAGTATGTCTAGATAGTGCCTTTATACGCGTGAAGGCATGCACGACTTCGAGCACTTGAGTCTAGCACCACGTACAATCCAACACCTAAACACACCATGATCGGAACAATCGGAACAATAATCTCAAATAAACATCACAATAAACGATCATGCAAAATTCCAAACAACTAGAATTCATTTTAGTCCATAAAATTAACCACTCGATCGAGGTAGATTCATCCAATTAAACGTCTATGACTCTAACCACTTTCCACACAACACTCAATTAATTACTTCAAAACAATAAAATTATCAAATAAAATTCATATTAGGAATCTACTCGACAAACAACATTAAATGCACACAAGATTACATCAAACATAACACTTATGGGATCGAAGTCAATCTCTCTATCCTTTATGCATACACTCAATTTCCAAAGATGAAGGTTCTCGCTCTCCCATATATTGAGTGATGCAACGTATCAGATCTAAACTCCTACCTCTTCTACGATGATCCCTTCTCCTTGCTCTCCAGATGCGTTCTCTTCATAGCACTAAAGCTTCGAAGAACATGAAGATGTAAAATATATCAACCCTTCTTTGCCTCTCTCCTAATATATAACTCCCTATTTCTCTAAACTTCTTTATTTTTAATTATTTATAATTCTCCTCTTAAAGATTAAATCTATTAAAATAATAAAATAAAATAAAACCATCATTATCTTTCTAATTAATTATTATTAATTATAAAAAATTCTACGATGTTAAAATAATAAATTTATTTATTGTAAAAAATCAATAACAAATTCATATTACATAATTAAAAATATTATATATATATATATATATATATATAACTTATATATTAACAAATAAAATAATATTTTTAATTTAAATAATTTTATTTTTATCTACGCATTGCGTGGATCTATGTCTAAATATAAATAAAGTGTCGTCCATGAACATAGATAAAATAATAAAAAATAAATAAATAAATAATAATAATAATAATAAAATAATAATAAAAATAATAATAATAATAACAACAACAACAACAACAACAATAATAATAATAATAATAATAATAATAATAATAATAATAATAATAATAATAATAATAATAATCATAATAATAATAATAATAATCATAATCATAATCATAATAATAATAATAATAATAATATTAATAATCATAATCATAATAATCATAATAATAATAATAATAATAATCATAATAATAATAATCATAATAATAATAATAATAATAATAATCATAATAATAATAATAATAATAATCATAATAATAATCATAATAATAATAATCATAATAATCATAATAATAATAATAATAATAATAATAAATAATAATAATAATAATAATAATAATAATAATAATAATAATAATAGTTATAGTTATAGTTATGTTTAAAAAGCTATTTTAAAGTACATTAAAAGTTGTATAAGTTTTTTTTATACATAAAGTAGTCTAACTTTGAATGCTAATTGTTATTATTTTTAATTTTATGAAAAATCACTTTCGGAACTTTTGTTTACAGGTTTCGGATAAGTGAATTAATACAGAGAAGAGAACTCACCGCTCTATATAAATGTTGCCATGGAGCCTTGTGAACTTCACAAGCCAAAGAATAAAAATCGATCGTAATTCTCTTTTTGTTATCTTCGTCAGTTGTTAAGATAAATTCTCATGAACAAAATCATAATGAGCCGTTATTTTCTCAAAGTATTTTATGCTCTGTTATTCCTTTTATTGCATTCCTCGGGACTTAAAATTGCTGCTGAGGTGAAGTGCATAGAGAGGGAGAGACAAGCACTCCTCAACTTCAAACAAAGTCTCTTTGATGATTCTGGCATCTTGTCAACATGGAGGGACGGTGACAACAATACAGATTGTTGTAAATGGAGAGGCATACAATGCCACAATGAAACTGGTCATGTACGCATGCTTCATCTTCCTGGTTCTCATACACAATATTTGAAAGGTGTAATCAATCTCACTTCATTGATTGACTTGCATAATATTCAACATCTCGACCTCAGTTATAATAATTTTCTGGTGAGTCACCTCCCAGAAGAACTCATGGGCTCCTTGGCCAACTTAACATATCTCAATCTCTCTTATTCTGTATTCAGTGGCATGATTCCATCTACACTTGGAAATCTTTCACAACTACAATATCTAGACCTCGGAGGGAATTATCTCTGTGGAGTAATTCCTTTTCAGATTGGCAATCTCAGTCAATTAAAATATCTTGATCTTGGATATAATGCTCTTTCGGGAGAAATCCCGTATCAAATTGGGAATCTCAAACAGCTACAATTTCTTTATCTTGCGGGAAACACTCTTTCTGGAGGTATCCCTTTTCAGGCAGGAAATATTCCTCTCTTGCACACTCTCGGGTTGGGTGGCAATTTTGATTTACAAGATAAGGATGCGTGGTTCTCTAATCTCTCTTGCTTAACAACTCTTCAACTCACTTCATTACACAATCTTAGTGCCTCTCGTCGCTTGCTACAGACTATAAGTAAGTTTATTCCAAACTTAAGACAGATGAGTCTTGTTGATTGTTCACTCTCAGATGCTGACATCAGATCCTTGTTTTATTCTCACTCCAACTTTTCCACTTCTCTTACCATCCTTGGTCTTTCTTCTAATCTGCTAACATCCTCAACATTTCATTTGTTATCTTCTCTTTTGCCAAATTTTCCATCTCTTAAGATCCTTGACCTCTCTTATAATAATCTTTCATCATCAATATTTCAAGGTAATTTTAATTTTGGATCGAAACTGAAAGAGCTTCATTTAGAAAACTGCAGTCTTACAGATAGAAGTTTTACTGTTTCATCTACTTCCACAATGAATTCCTCATCTTCTCTTCTCTACCTTGATCTCTCCAATAACTTGCTGAAATCATCTGCTATATTTCATTGGCTTTTTAACTTCACCACCGGTCTTAATACTCTTTGCCTTAATCATAACTTGTTAGAAGGTCCGATTCCAGATGTATGTGGAAAAACAATGAACTCTCTTGAAGTTATTGATCTCTCCTATAACAAACTACAAGGCAAGATTCCATCTTTCTTTGGGAATATGTGCAGATTGCAGAGCTTATACCTCTCAAATAACAAGTTGAATGGGAAAATTTCTAGCTTCTTTCAAAATTCCTCATGGTGCAACAGACACGTATTTCAGAATTTGTATTTATCTTATAACCAAATTACTGGCAAGATACCTAAAAGCATCACATTGCTATCTGAGTTGGAGCAGTTATCCTTAGGGAGTAATTCTTTAGAGGGTGACGTCACTGAATCTCATCTTTCTAATTTTTCTAAATTAGAATATTTGTCCTTATCACAAAACTCATTGTCTGTAAAATTGGTCCCTAGCTGGATTCCTCCTTTTCGATTAAGTTATTTGGGCGTAGGATCTTGCAAGCTAGGCCCGAGTTTTCCTAGTTGGCTCCAGACTCAAAGTTCCTTGATTTATCTGGATATATCTGATAATGGGCTTAATGGTTCCGTACCAGAATGGTTTTGGAACATGCAATTTTTTTACTCGTTGAATATGTCTCACAATAATCTCACTGGTACTATTCCTAATATACCATTGGAGCTTCATGCTGTACCGTCAATAATTTTGAATTCAAATCAATTTGAGGGCAGCGTTCCATCATTTTTGCGTCAAGCTTCAGAGTTGTTGCTCTCTGAAAATAAATTTTCAGACTTGTCTTCATTCTTATGTGACCAAAGGACAGTTGCAAAGTTTGGCATTTTAGATTTATCAAAGAATCAAATAAAAGGACAACTTCCAGATTGTTGGAAATCTGTTGACCAATTACTGTTTCTTGATTTAAGCAACAATCAATTGTCAGGGAAGATTCCTATCTCCATGGGCACCCTTGTTAAATTGGAAGCTTTGATTTTAGGAGGCAATAGTTTAATGGGTGAATTGCCTTCAACTTTGAAAAATTGCAGCAATTTATTTGTGCTGGATGTGGAGGAAAACTTGTTGTCTGGTCCAATACCATCATGGATTGGAGGAAGCATGCAGCAATTGATAATCTTGATAATGCGAGGGAATCACTTCTCTGGAAATCTTCCTGTTCAACTCTGTTCTTTAAGGCATATTCAAATGTTGGACCTTTCGAGGAATAAGTTGTCAAAAGGAATTCCAACATGCATAAAGAATTTTATTGCAATGTCTGAAAAAAGCATAAATAAAAGTGAAACTTATAGCCGTATATATGAATATGATATCACTTACTATGATTTTTATGGTCCCTTCTCTTTTGATGATTATAAGCTTGACATCACATGGATGTGGAAAGGATTGGAACAACAATTCAAGGATCCCGAATTGAATCTTAATAGCATTGATCTCTCATGTAACAATTTAACAGGTAAAATACCAAGAGAGATCGGATATTTGCTTGGCTTAGTTTCTTTGAATTTATCGAGAAACAATTTGAGCGGAGAAATTCCTTTTGAAATTGGATATTTAAGTTCACTTGATTTCCTTGACTTATCAAGAAATCATTTTTGTGGGAGAATTCCATCTTCTCTCACACAAATTGATGGTTTAGGAAAATTAGACTTGTCACACAATTCTCTCTCAGGAAGAATCCCATCGGGAAGACATTTCGAGACCTATGGTGCCTCTATTTTTGAAGGAAATAATGATCTTTGTGGAGAGCAAGTTAACAAAAGTTGTCCCGGAGATGAGACAATAGTGAAGCCTCAAGAACAAGCTGTGCATGAAGAAGATTTTGTTTTCTATGAAGCATTGTACATGAGCTTGGGGATAGGATACTTTGTAGGCTTTTGGGGCTTAATAGGGACAATACTAATTTGGAAACCTTGGAGAATTGCCTACACGAGGTGCTTGAACAGAATTACGAACTGGGTAACAGTGTAGTGAATGTGACAAAGTTCTGTCAGTGGCTCAAGGCTAGGCTAGCAGGTGCGTTGTAACCTTTGTTTTTTATATTGTAAGTTTATACTGCAATTAGTAATATAATTCTTTATCCTAAATTGACTACTTTATTACCCCTAACATACAGAATTATTACTTACACTGGAGTGTAACTTAGAAGGGAATAAAAAGAAAGGAATGGCTCTTATTGTCAAAGTATTCCATTTTGTTTAAAAATTCATTTATAAGATAGATTTGGATCAAGTCATGCAACATGTTTTATACAGGTGCTTTCTCTAAAGGACTATTTTTAGATGTCTCAACTGAATTTCGGATATGTTGATGATGTCTTGGTTTAATTCTCTGCCGGGTCATCTGTCTCATTCTCCTAAAATTTGGTACTTGGAATTCAGATGTATCCAATATATAGATGGGAGACAAAGTACCAAATTAATAACACAAAATAAATTTGATGAGGGCATTTTGTAAAATATCATGTGTTAGCAAAAAGTTTTCTAATGAGGATATTTGATATATTTTTTCTTTCCTTTTTCAGAAAAATTGCTTGCTTCTTACCAAATTGCAACATATTTCTTGACTTGGGAATTTATGTATCATTTTTTTTATATCTTCCTTATGAAATAGCCTAATTTGATTCGTAGTGAGTCAATTAATTTTGTGGGAAGCTTTACTCACGGTAAAACTAGCCTACTGTGGTTCTCATGGACACACAAATATATAATTCCCAAATCACATTGGTGTGTCTGTTTGCACTTATTTTCTTCTGCTTCCACCAACAGATTCTGAACCATTTCCTGTGATACATGTTATTGCAAGTATACTATTTCAACATGTATGAGTTCCTTGATCTTTGATCCATGCCTCTGTCTCAGATAATGGTAATTATTTTATTACTCAAATGAAGTGATTACTTTTCAGCTTTTGAAGTAGTAAGTTGATGAGTTGAATCAGAGAAATTGACTGGATTTAACAAGAGTATCTCTAATGTTTGAAAATTCTAAGTGTTTGTTGTTATCCCTACAACTCTGGTGGTTCTCTAAGTCCAATCAAAGGTGGAGGTCTGGGGTTAAATTTTCAAGTCCTCGTAACTCACATTGAAAAATGTTGCTATCCTTTTTAACCGTTAATTATAATTTAATTCTATGCTAGATGTAGAACATATTTGAAATTTTGGTTTCCAACTAAATCTTGTTGTAGGGAGCTATGAATTAACTGCTTTGTGGACAGTGTCCCTATTGATGCGAGGATGGAATCTGGAAGAGGTGTGTTTCTACATTGGTGGCCAGAATTTGTAAGTGTCCATTACTGTTAGCACCGAGTTAGAGCAGCAAACTTTAAGGAAAAAGGGCTATAGGAGTATTATATAAAAAAGGAAGGGGTCAAAGTATACCAAATCGATAGGAGGTTAGGAGGGCTAATTAGTTCAGTTTTGTATTCCCTATAAATAAGCCCTGTGTCAAGTAATGAGGGGAACTTCAGAATATTTTGTAAGGTTTCACCGTGAAGGAGAAAGCTCCATAGAGGATATATTTGTATAACATGGTTCTTGGTTTGTAATCAGTTTTCTGTAATAAAGAAAGGAAATACAGAATCTTTTTCTGTGTGCAATTATTCTTTGTTATGCTTTATCGTTTCTTGCTCTAAAAGGAAAATCCTAACAATTACACTGGACTTTTTGTTTATAATGTCTTAAATGTCAGATCTGAAAACGAGAATGAATTTTTTAAAAGTAAATATGAAATTTGGAAAAAGTTCACAAAGGGGGAGGTTTTTTTGAAAGGTTCAATCATGTTGTCTGAGGCAAATATTAAACTTTCACCAGCTTGAGCACCTTCACATAACAGGCTTGAGTTTATGAAGTGAGTTCTTCCAACTCATGTAAAAAGATCCTGATGACGGTAGTTCTAGGAATATTATTCGAAGAACTTACGGATTTAGGGATTTCAAAGATGAATATGAAGAATTGTATATCAAATAGAGAAAAAGATTTTATAGAGGTGCATTGCACCAACTGACTAAAACAACCAACAACACAAAAACTGGAAAATCCTAACAAAATTATCAAAATTAAATTGATTGGCTGCCACGTGGCTTCCTTATTAACTTAATAAGATTAGCTCCTGTAACCAAGGAAATTTTATGATCATGACCTTTTTCTCTTAGGTGGCAGTCTGGTAGGTTCCTGGAAAATATCATCAAATTGCAATAATAAATCATCTATAGATTTCAGGAATAATGTGACTGTCCGCATGTGTAGTGGTGAGGTTTTTGCGAACTCTCTACTTGGCAAGCGGACCAAGTTTCGATGTAGTATTTAAGTATGGGATTTGAAAATTTAGTAATTCTTACTCTAATGATCCAATAAAAGACATTGATATGATTGAAAGTGAATTAATGTAAAGTAAAATAAAACGATAATGTAAAATTTATAAGAATAATTATAAGAAGCGAGGATTAGACTCAGGAGTACTTGCTAACTCTTAAATCTTCTTAAAATAAATATGATTTCAATTTCATGACTTCCACGTTCATGTAATAATTCAACAAGATCCCTCAAAGTTGAATCCTAAAGTCATTAATCTAAAACATGATTCCTCAATGTTTTGAAATTAACACTTTGCATTAAGAACAATGACTTGAACAACGTGACTAAACAAATCAAGTCTATTCCTAGAGCAAGAGATGTTTAGGTGCAAGATTCAGTTCGGATTTTTAAAAATATTTTCCAACCGGATTCAAAAACCAAAAATCATACAACGGGTGATCAAGCGATATAAGCATTAAGAGAAGAATCAAGCACAAGTAATGAAAATGAAATGCATATATATATTTAAGAAGAAGAAGAGTTAGTAGTTACATCCAGACCAATCCTCAAAGATTTAGCCCCTCATGGCCATTTACAAGATCAAGGGAGTGGAAGAAGAAATTACAAAGGAAGAGATGAAGAAAAGGAGTTGATCCTCGTTCCCACTCCGTTCTTTCTTCCTCCTGTGCTCCCAGCTCTTGTTTTTCTCTCTATTTTCGTTCTACCCAAAATCCCCCTCGTTTCCCTTTTATAATAGCTTTAAAACAAGGGAGGAATTGTAATTTTTAAGCTCACTGCTGCAGCTGTAGATTCACAGCTATGGCTGTGGGAACACCTTCAAGGTGAAGTAAGCTTCATAGCTGTAGCTGTGGTTTTACAGCCATAGCTGTGGAAACTCCTTCAAGTTCAAGGAACCTCCAACGCTTTAGCTATGAATTTCACAACCATGGCTGTGACTCTCTAGTGCTCTCTCAATCTTTAGTGTTCCATGGCTCTAGCTGTGAGCCCACAACTTTAGCTTCAAGTCTCTAGACCCTTAAATTTGCATTCCAGATTTTCACAGCTATAGCAGCAGAACCACAACTATAGCTGCAACTTTCTAACCTTCTGATTTCTTCCCAAATTTCCATAGCTATAGCTTCAGAACCACAACTATGGCTGTGGAATTTTGTCTTCCTAAATTTTTTGCAAAAAATGAGGGAAATCATCATTAGTTTTCTACTACTCTTCCATCTTTTAATATCTACTTAATTCTTCCTAATTAGAGTTAAATTATCATATATATATATATTTATAATTTATCCAAAAAGAGTACCAAAAGTTGAGTGTAATTGATGAATAAAAGACACTCAACATGTAGTTAATGAATGCAGTAGGAGACTATTATCCTTGTCACACAACTGCAACATAGACAAATGCACACCAGAGGCAATTGTCTTCTGTAATTGTTTTTTCTGGCAATTTTAAGTCTTTCACCTATTGCTCCTCTCAATACCAGCTTCTTATCTTGAACATAAAATTGCATGGACAACCTATTGAAATTCCAGGAAAAGTCTCCTAGAGTAACCAGCCACTTAATTCCTATAACACCACATCACAACATCCCATTGGTATAAGAAGCATATATGAGGTAAATCCCGTGTTTTGAATTGTCCACGGAAACTGCTTAGCAGTAGCTGTAATGTTTACTCGAGCTCCATCAGCTACTGCCACTTAAGGTAGGAATATCTATTATAGGATAACCCAATTTCTTAGCCACCTCCTCATCTAAAAAATTATGGGTACTTCCACTGTCAATGAGTATGTGCAAGGGCTTCTTCTTATAGTAACCAGTCACTCGCATAGTTTTGAAGTTAGTTATACCAGTCAATGCATTAACTGATATTTGAGGGTCCAAAGAAGTACTACCATCTTCTGGAGTGTCATCAATCTGATCTACAATATCCTCCTCAGTATCACTCACCTCTAGCTAGAACATGAATCTCAAGTTTCTTGTGTGTCAACGCATGTGTAGGGCTATATGGTTCATCACAGAAATAACAGAGTTCTTTGGATCTCCTCTCAATCATAAAAGCAGGTGTGAGTTTCTTACTAGTTTGTCTTTGGTTTGTGTTTAGGGTAGTTTGTGAATCAGTAAGCTTGTATATAGGTTTATGTGTAGGTAAAATGGCTTTTGTACTAGTTTGTGTATGCTAGAATTTAGGAGGAGTTTTGGTAGAGATGTTTGAACTGGAAGTTGATTCATACAATTTAACCAATTGGAATGCCTTTCTTAAATCTTGGGGCTGAAACATTTTGACTGTCATTTGAATATCTTTTTTTAAGCCTCCTAAAAAATAGCTTAACAAGTGCGTATCACTTAGGTTTAATCTAGAAGTTATTTCATCAAAGTGATCATGGTATTCTCCCACAGAACCTTGCTGCCTTAATTTCATAAGTTCTGACATTGGATCGTCGTCTATTTCACCAAAGCGATCTATTAGTATGTTCTTAAATTCAGTCCAATTAGGAAGATTACCTCCTGGAAGAGTTTTAACAAAGGATGTATGCCATTGTAGTGCCTTCCCTTCAAAGTGAATTACAGCCAATTTCACTCGAAAATCTTCAAGAGTGCTGTCAATCGTGAAATACATTTCACATTGATAGATCCACTATTGAATTGCATCACTGCCAAAGCGCGGAAAATCAATTCGCGCCAACCATGTTCTGCAAGAATAATTAGAATTCAAAGGGCGTGCTCCTCTGCGAATAGAACCTTGTCCTGTAGCATCACTATCTGAATCTGGGTTCTTTTGTAAAGTTTCTAAGATTCGTTGATCCACTGATGCATCAATTGCTTGCCGAATTGAAGAGGTAATCTCCATTATGCGCCCTTCGAGTTTCAATAGGATCTTGTTTTCCAACCTCTCCTCTTGTTCATGTACCGCTGCTTGAGAACGAGTTGCTTATGCCATAACTGCCGATGGAAGGTCCAAACTGATACCATTGATGACGGTAGTTCTAGGAATAGAGATTATTCGAAGAACTTACGGATTTAGGGATTTCAAAGATAAATATGAAGAATTGTATATCAAATAGAGAAAAAGATTTTATAGAGGTGCATTGCACCAACTGACTAAAACAACCAACAACACAAAAATTGAAAAATCATAATAGAATTATCAAAATTAAACTGATTGACTACCACGTGGCTTCCTTATTAACTTCCTACATCAAATTCAATCTTGGAGAGCTATTTGTAAGCGTGAAATCTGTTGTTGCTTTCAGAATTGTTATAATGAAAAATCATTCATTGTGATTGACATTTGAAATGGTAACATGCAAATAATTAATGACGTGTGAATTTTTTTTCCAACCAGAAATAGCCTCTAAATATAACTTTTATATCAAATAATTCATGACAAGTGGATGTTTTTTCCAACTTCAAAGTCATTGTATCATTATTTATTTAAGTTGAGAAGTTATTAACAAGAACATCTACCTTTTTAACTTCCCTCTATTAAATAACATACCATGACTCACTGGTTCAAGTATGAGATAACATTTTCACCCATCATATCAAATGAAAATATCCAAGCTTTGTCAATCATCATACATAAAGAGATCTGCAAGTATATAAATTACAAACAGCTTTGCGCTAATTACCATAACAAATTTCTCTATCCCATGTTCCATCTCATCATTTTTAAAAAAACAATGAGTGAGGACCTTCTAGAATAGAGGATAGAACATGTCTTAAGTTACAAAATGAAAAGGGAGTCTATAATGAAGTACACGTGACCAAAACAATATGCTTAGCCCAAAACACATGGCCATGATCATCCAACCCACAATCAAGAACATTACAGCGGACCTCAACACTGGCCATAACCAACCAAATCCAAACAAAGCAAAGCTCACAGCAGCCACAACCATTCCAAGTCCTACCTTATATTTCCCTGTATGGGAGGCTGCAAGCAATGACACCATTCCACCAACACAAATGGCTAAACCTGAGGTTGTTGCTGCTTTTAAAGGGTTTGGCAAACTTGCTTTCTCTTCATTGCTATCTCCCTATTCTCTATCTATAATAAGCCCCCTTTGCTCATCTCTCTTCATTTGAGCAACCTCTATGTCCAAATCGATGGACACAGACCCAAACTTCTTTCTGGCTCTGCTACAAGCCCAGAACACCAACCCCATCAAACTCCGTTGCATGATGACCTTAATGTCTTGCCATAACACATGTTGTTATGACCATCCCCTCAATGGCTGCCATAACAGCAGCCTGTAGCCATTGCCAAGTCTGCGGAAAGAAGAATAAAGATCAAAACAGAGGTAACATTTTGTATAAATGATAAAAGAAGAATAATTTCAAATCTTATTATGTTTATCAAGCAAAACATGCATTAGAGAATGAGGGATAAATCACAATTTTACCCATAAAAAACAGTAAGGGCCTAATAAACAACATTATTAAAGCTTATATCATGGTTAGCCCCAGAGCATGCAAGAAGCTTCTATTTTGGCCGCTGTCAAAAACTGCTCTGCTATGAGACCATATACATGACAGGTGAGATTGTAAATATCATCATTCATTACCTCACAATGCTTGCGAGAAAATCGGTGTCCATCTCATGAAGACTCAAGAGTTCAGAACAACACCACAAACTCGACAGACAGGCTGATCAAATTCATTATACCTCTATGCATATGTGTAGAAAGATAGAAATAGTTAGTGTGATTGGGTAAACTTTTCCGTAAGTACTTTAAGGAGAGAAAAATAGGAAAAGAAAATGAAATGAGAAAGTTAAAATTAATTTGTGTATAAACTAATTTGTAGAAGCTTTATCCTATTAGCTTCTTCAAAATCTTATTTTTAATTCTTGCATAAGTTAATTTTAACACTTAGAGAAATTTAGTTAATTTTTCTACTTATTTTTCTCTCCTAAAAATATTTATGCAAAAGCTTATCAAAAAGAGACCCTTAAACTAATATCGAGTATAATTTATCCAAATAAGAATGGCATAATTTTATGCTAAACAAAATAAAGCACAAATAAATCATCTGATTAAGTTTAATTTTATGCTGAGCTAAGAAGAGGCGTGTCTTAAATGTTACCTGGAAGAGAAGAACAATAGTTGAATCAATAATCATCCATTGCCAGGAAAACAAGAAGTTTGGCCAATTGCAACATGCATTTTTGTGCCACACTCGTTTTGATTTTAGTACAGATTAACAGTTTAAAACCAATTCAGAACTAGTTCAGCAACAGTGTTAAATTAGTTTACCTGTTCAGAACTGGTTAACTATTTGTTCATCGATATCAACAAAAAGAATTGGTTAAAACAGGATTGCAGATTGCGGTTGCCTTCCCAAAAATATTCAGAATTTTTCGAAACCAAAACCAATGCAGCAAATAATGTAATTGTTGTAATGGAAGAAAATTATGAAATAGAAGTAATGGTGGGATGATCCATATAATGAATATTAATTAGTAAATAATAATTTAAGCATTTAGGTCACAAGATTTTATGACTAGCTAGGTCAAGAATGAAGTGAAAGCATAAGTATGGAATTCAGAATATGAAACAAACAACACACTGTCCATTAGTTACGGATGGTGTCCCAAAAGTACAAAGTAGAAATGAAAAGAAAAAAAAGGGACTTTTATTTCAAAGTTCCTCTTCTACCTAATCAACTATAGGGTTTTGATGAAATATTAAATACGAGTTTACACATGTAGAGATGAAAAAATTGACGCAAGTAAATGAGACATGTGACTAAAACGGTTAATCCGACGAATCCATCTCGCCAAAATCAATAAATCAACTGGATTGGACTGCCAAAATTTGAATGATTTAAATATCGATCGGTCTATTAAACAAATAAAAAAATATAAATTATTCAAACATAATATATTATTATAATCATTCAGATGTTATCTTATTGAACTGTCTTTCATATTTTTAGGAATTAATAGAGTAATAAAAAAAACATATTTCTAAAAATATTTATAATTACTAAAAAATTAATAAAATAAAGTTAACCCAATTCAACTTGTTTCTTAATTAATTGTGTTGATGGACTATATAAATGGAAGAGTTAAATTATATAACTGAACTTAATTTTGACAAAATTATGGGTTAAAATTTAGGTTGAGTTTTGGCGTCCTTTTGTTAACTCTGTGTATGAGGGGATTATGAAATTAGTGTATAAAAAAACAAGTGTAAGTAAAAAAAAAAATATTAATAATATAGCATTAATTGTTTGATGTTTTTCTTAAAGAAAATTATTTGTCTTCGTGTGGAGCATAAATAGAGTCTTGAAATTGTTGAAGAAAATTTTATGGTTCAAAAGTTAATTAACATGAACATATTTAAACTTTTTTATTTATCAGTTTTAATTAATTTGGATGCATAATAGATCGTTTTTGGTTCCGCTGTTTGTGTTATGAACATTGTTTCTCTCTCTCTCCTGTTGCCATGCCGCATGCCTCACCCTCCAACCCTGAAAACGTTTATAGTTTATGCAAACTCTAGTCTCAACTTTATATATAATTTTTACATTACTTGGCAATTCTACACAAAAAGAAAAAATGTAAATAATTTTTTTCACACATTTGATAGGGAGAACATTATATACTACGTCATGCCTACTACGTTGTGGATGTGAAACCAGAGCTAATAATTCCACTTAATTATGTGCCAATTTTGATGCTTACTGCATATTTATTTTTACATGTATAATAATTTGCAAATATTTTAATTTTTAAATTGAATTGTTGACAAATATTAATTTATAAATAATTTGCACAATTGATATAATTTTAAAATATTTTTATATACAAATTCAATAAATTTTTACAATTGTTTATTTTTTTTTAATAATTTGATGTAATATATCTCTCAATTATAATTTTGATTAGAAAATGCTTGGACCAACTAGTAGAACAATTATAAAAATTAATATTTAGAAATAAAATTAATAAATTCCAGAGAGTCAAAGGTCATTGTCATATCAAAGGTTCCTAACTTTAAGACTCTTACGTTGAATGAATTTTTAGGAGTCCTGAGTTTATGAAATCTATTTGAACATCAAGTTTATATCACTTACAAGTTAATAATTTTGTTGCTCTAAGAACCGATAAAACTAATAAGAAGAGAGATAAAGACAAATTTTGAAGGTAAAGTCTAAGGACAACAACTCAGAAAAAAATTCAGAAAACTCAATGAATAATGAGATATCTATCATATCCAGAAAATTTATGAAGATTTAGAATGTGAATGTTAATATTATTCATGTGATTCATGCAGCAAATTCAGTAGCCGATTGTATTACAGGTCTAGCCCACAATAAAGATATTAGTCCTACTATTTTTAATGATCCACCTCTAAAGTATAGGGGTTTGGTTTGATAGGATTTTAGGGAGTTATTCTTACTAGTGCATCTTTGTTGTGTAATTAACCTTTGACAAAAATAAAAGTTACCTAACATGAGTAGACTCTTGCAGTTGTAGAACACTTAAATTGTTTGCTTATTGTTTTGTAAGTCTGCTAATTTAGAGCCTTACAATTGACTAACTTAGATTAAATATGGGTCTCTTTACATGAATTTATCCAAAAATACTTCTAAGAAAAAAAAATATGATGAAAAATAAAATTATTTTTTTATAAGTTAAATTAAATTAACTTGTGTACAAACTAATTTATAGAAGTTTTCTCCTGTTAATTTCTTCAAATTTTGTTTTTTAACTCATGCATAAATTAGTTTTTTAACTTATAAAAAAAATATTTTAATTTTCTGTTTTATTTTTTTAAAAATGCTTACGGAGAAACTTATCAAAAACTTGGAACTGTATGATGAAGATTATCATAACATTTAGTGTTCGATTCATGAAGCATTAATTCGCGTACACACTTCTCAGAAATCGAATAGGGATTAGCCTTAAAGAAACTAATGTGTTAAAACAAAAAGTAAGTCCAAATTGGATCAACTCATCCAAAACTGCAAATTTGGTATGATTGCTCGCTCACAATTGAATTATACAAATTATTTATAAAATTATGTAACAGAAACTCGGGGAAAGTGACTCAGATTTCCACTCTACTCATGAGATTTATCGCACTAGCCCCTAATGTTAAAAAAGAAGTTATCGCTAAAAAATTAAATACCCAAGTCATGTCATTGAATATACCATAAACATGTAACATACATTGGTCTTCAGTTTAAAGTCTAAACTCTAGAAAATGGAGACTCTTCAAACAGCTACATTTATCACCGTCACATTTGTTCAATTTTTGTGACTTTTGCAAGTGTCAACAAAAAGAATGGAGAAATTTGGGATCAAAATGAACTTCTTTTTCCTTATCAATTGTCGGATTTACAAAAGTGTTTTGAAATCATAGACATACCACGTGATAATTAAGCATGATGTGTTTTTATGTGTGACACGTTTGTACAAAAGACTAAATTTAAGTCTTTTCACTAAATTATATGTATATAAGAAAAACAAAGTAACAAAACATTTGTGTACCTGTCTTGCGGGTACACTCGAAGTCTTCTATGGGGAAGGGGCCGAACGAGAGCTTTAGATACTTCGTATGAGGGGGGAGGTACCTGCAAAAGGCACTCCGACGCTTAAGTTAGAATAGACACAACTTTCTAGAATAATTAATGAACAGTGACATACCTTATTATGTGTGACCTATTTATAGTACCTGACGTGGGCCTGAGCATGGTGGGCCTTCTCAGATGTTTACCAAATTAGGTAATATGATGTTAATCGGTTGTTTTGCTTTAACCACGTGCTTACCTTTCCTAATTGTGATTAACATTATAATCCGTTTTACCTTTCGGCGAGTGACCGAGCCGATTGATTAAGACTTGGGAAACTGTATGCCTTCGGCTGTTGACCAGGCCGATACATGCCTTACTCGGGTGTCTCACTCATTTGGCATTTGGCCGAGCCGATTCGATAGGTAATGGTGCTGTCTGTGTCGGCCTTAAACCGAACCGGTGGTTGCTAGTAGACTGTTCCCGGCCTTCGGCTGTGTGCCGAGCCGATTCTAACGTCAAGGTTTGTACGAGCATGGTTTAATACGCATGAGTGTCTGACGGACAGGCACGTGTTGGTTCACGTGACCGATACTGTCCCTCCGGTACAATTTGCAAGAGGAAAAAAGAATGGAGAAATTTTGGATCAAAATGAATGTTTTTTTCTAACAATTTTCCCTTTTTTTTAAAATAAAATATTATTTTTACTTTTTTAAAATCAACTTTTCAGAACTTTGTTTGCTGGTCTCTAAGAAGTAAGAAGTGAATCAGCATGGAGAGCCAACCACTATATAAATGTTGTCATGCCATCCAACCATGTTAACTTCAATCTCAAGCAATAGAGAAAAACTCCATCATAATTCTCTCTCGTTATATTATTTCTTTGTTCTTAGTTAAGATTCTTTCTCACCAACAAAACTATAATGAGTAATTGTTGGGATAAATTTCTTACACTAAATAAAATTTTTTCATCAATCAATATTAAGACCCATTGTTTAAAATTATAGAGTTAAGGTTAGTAATACATACCTGTATCCATTGATGTTAGACAAAGGTTGCAGTGGAATAGTCTTTTCATACAATGATCTTCCTTAGGCAAAATCACTGGATATTCCTTAACCGGGACTTAATATTCCTCTTCTAGTGGAGAGACAGAGAGACGTGTGTTTTTGATTTGACATATTAGGAACCATGACCATCTTTATAATTTTAAACCTATTAAGGTTCCCATTAACCCCTAACAGGTCAAATTTGGTTTCCAATTATTTGAACCCATATTAGTTTTACTATTGGCAATTTAAAGGCTCACTAAAATTAGATCACTTTTATTAAGCCCAACTAAATGTAAATAGCTAATATAAATACTATAAATTATATATGTAACCCACAATATTATTTATTAAAAATAAATTTTCTAACAATCTTTCGCTTGGACTTCATATTCATTAAAGCATTTATATCACAAAATTCTTTAGGCGTGCAACCGTATGCTATTCACTTTTAGACTCCCCTTAAACAATCTGGTTCATCATTACCCAATGTGACTAAACCACAATGATCACCACAGTTGTATGCACTCAATGACATAGATCAAATATGGATAAGTGACATGGAAATTACATGCAACGTGATCTCAATCATGTTTATTTTCAACTGGTCCAAACTTTATTCCTTATAGAGATCAATTCAAAATACAACATATATATTGCACAAATGAACATCAACTTTATTTTTTGTAAAAAATCCAAATAATACAAATATATGGAAAAATAAAAAAATAAAGAAGACATAAAACATAAATGAGACTCTCATTACTAAGGTACTATCAAGAATTACACCCATATGAGTAGTGTGCTCGTGAAATACTTTACACACCAAACCCTTAGTAAGTGGATCAACTAGCATAAAATTAGACCCTATATGTTATATAGAAAATTGCTTATTCTGAATTCTTTTCTTAACAACCAGAAATTTTATATCAATGAATTTTGACTTGGTTGTACTCCTATTATTTTAGGATAAAGAACTGCATAGTTATTATTACAATAGATTTTCAATGGCCTTTTGATGCCATTAACCACATGTAAATTAGTGATAAAATTCACACCATATCCCATGGTTAGACGCCTCAAAACAAGCAATGAACTCCTCAGCCATGGTTGAAGAAACTATAATAGTTTGTTTAACATACTTTCAAGAGCTAACTCCTCCGACCAACATAAAGATATATCCAGATATGGAGCGTTTGCTGTCTTGACATCTAGCAAAATCAAAGTCTAAGTACTCAATGATCTCTAAACTGTTAGACTTATGATAAGTGAGCATATTTCCTTTTGTTCTCTTCAAATAGTGTTTTACGTGCTTCACTGCCTTCCAATGTTGCATTCTAAGATAACTTAAGTATGTGCCCAAAACTTTCACTACAAATGCAATATCGGGATGAGTACAAACTTGAGCGTACATTAGACTTCCCACAGCTGAAGCATAGGAAATCTTTTGCATCTCATTTCTTTCAAGGTCATTATTTGGGCATTGTTTAAGGATATATTTGTCTCTTTTGGCTATAGGGGCATCTCTTGGTTTACTATCTTTCATCTCGAATCTATCTAAAATTTTATTGATATAAGTATCTTATGATAAACTTATGATACCATGATAACAATCTCTTAGTATCTTAATACCTAATATAAAAGAGGCTTCACCAAGATCTTTCATTTCAAAATTTTTTGTTAGAAATCTCTTGGTTTTGTGTAATAAGCCTATATCGCTACTAACAAGCAATATATCATCAACATATAACACCAAGAATATATATTTACTCCCACTAGACATATGATAAACACAATCATCAACTATATTTGCCTCAAAACCATATGAGGTAATAGCCTAATGGAATTTGTGATACCATTGATGAGAAGCTTGTTTGAGATCATAGATGGATTTCTTTAGTTTTCATACCATAAACTTTGAGTCACACTAGTGGAAAAAAGACTTTTAAAATCAGTTATTTTCAACTTTTAAATCGGTTCCGTAATCGATTTTAAAAGAGTCAATTTTAAAAGTTAGAGTTTTAAAATCGGTTAAATAACTAATTTTAAAAGTTAACTTTTAAGATCAGTTGTTTTATAACCGATCTTAAAAGTCCTGGCTCCGAAATAAATTAAACTGGAACGGGCCGTTTCAGGTTGTTAAAAAGGCCTAAAAAGATAGTGTGGAACGGGCCATTCTAGCATAGTTTGGCATAAGTTTAACCAATCCAGAATGGACATCAGTACGGGCCGCTCTCCTTGCAGTACGGGCCGTTCTCCCTAAAGAACAGGTCGTTCTCCCTGAAGAACGGGTCGTTCTCCCTGAAGAACGGGTCGTTCTCCTTGCGGAACAGGCCGTTCCAGATTCGATATTTACCCAAAATGAACCTACAACGAAAATAAAGACAAGAGAAGAGCATGAGAGAATGAAAAGAGAGACAAGAAGAGTATGAGGAGAAGAAAACGAAAATGAAAATGACAACGAAATTTACCTTATTGGAGACTTTAGAAAATAAGAGCGCGAGAGAGTAAAAAAAGGAATGGAGGGAAAGATTAAAGAGAATGAGAATGGAGGGAAATATAAAAAGTTTCTGACGATACTTTTAAAATCGGTTATTTAAGAACCGATTATGTATACTACATACAAAATCGGTTCTGAAATAACCGATTTTAAAAGTAGCACTTTTAAAATCGGTTCTTAAATAACCAATTTTAAAAGTGCTACTTTTAAAATCAGTCATAAAATAACCGATCTTAAAAGTACTTTTAAGATCAGTTATTTTATGACCGATCTTAAAAGTTGTGTCTGATATAACTTTTAAGATATCGTTTCTTTTGTAACTGATCTTAAAAGTTGTGTCAGACATATCTTTTAAGATCGATCATAAAATAACCGATGTTAAAAGTATTTTTAAGATAAGTTAAATTTTAACCGATCTTAAAAGTGTTCATATTATTTACAAAATTGTCACCGCGTCACTTTTAAGATTGATTACCTTGTAACTGATCTTAAAACTCTGATTTTAAATCCAATTTTTGCACTAGAGTCACTAGAGACAAATTTTTCTGGTTGCATCATATAAATCATTTCTTCAATGTCACCATTTAGAAACGCGATTTTAATATGTATCTGATGGAGCTCTAAATCATGATAAGCTTAAGTAGTGTGAGAATGTGGATAGATTAGGATAAGAGCATTAGGATATCATCAACTTATTTATAATATAAAATTTAAGATACATTTTATTATGTTAAGACGTCATTATAAAATTATATTTATATATTGTCATGTCCGCATATTTATTTATGTAACAAATTGACTAAGTTTCTATCTACCATCATATTGTCCCTTTATCTTTTATAATACATATATCTCTCCATATTCCATTTAATATAACTTTCATTTCTCTATTGTCTAATTTTTATTCCACTATGATCATTATCTCAAAAAAGGCACTACTTTTTTCTTTCTTTTTTGTTTTCTCTTCTCTACCCTTTATATTACACATTTACGTTTTATATAATTTATCTTTTATCCTCTTTGTTTAATTTTCATCTCAAATGACAATCTTTGTCAATATAAAAACTAAGATACATTCTATCATGTTGGCACATCATTATAAAATTAATTTTATATGTTGTCATGTTAGCATATTTGTCTATGTGGCAAATTTTCTAAGTTTATATCTTCTATCATATTTTTGCTTTACCTTTTTATATATTATATCTCTCCACATTCCATTTAATCTAACTCTCATTTATCTATTGTCTAAATTTTATTCTACTACAATCATCATCATAAAAAAGGTACTACTTTTTTCTCTTTCTTTTTCTTTTTCTCCTCTACCCTTTATATTACACATTTATGTTCTATCTAACCCATCTCTCATCTTTTTTGTTTAATTTTCAACTCATATGGCAATCTTTGTCAGAAATGAAATGTATTACTTTTTTTTCCTCTACCTTTTATATTACATATTTACATTCTATCCAATCTACTTCTCACCCTCTTTGTTTAATTTTCATCTCACATGACAATCTATCTATCTATTTATAAAGCTAAGCTATATGCTATTACGTTGACACATCATTATAAAACTAATTTTATATTTTGTCATGTCAACATATTTGTCTATGTGGAAAATTTTCTAAGTTTCTATCTTTTATCATATTTTTTGTTTACCTTCTATATATTATATCTCTCCACATTCCATTTAATCTAACATTGATATCTCTATTGTGTAATTTTTATTGCTCTATAATCATCATCATCACCAAAAAGGTACTACCTTTTTTTTCTCCTCTACCCTTTATATTACACATTTACATTCTATCTAATCCATCTCTTATCTTTTTTGTTTAATTTTCAACTCACATGGCAATCTTTGTCCGAAATGAAATGTATTACTTTTTCTTCTTTTTTCCCCTCTACCTTTTATATTATATATTTACATTCTATCTAATCTACTTCTCATCCTCTTTGTTTAATTTTCATCTCACATGGAAATCTATTTATCTATCTATTTATTATATAAAAGCTAAGCTATACTCTATTACGTTGATACCTCATTATAAAACTAATTTTATATGTTGTCATGTCAACATGTTTGCCTATATATGTGAAAAATTCTCTAAGTTTCTATCTTTTATCATATTTTTCATTTACCTTCTATATGTTATAACTTTCCACATTCCATTTAATCTAACTTTGATTTCTCTATTGTCTAATTTTTATTCCTCTATAATCATCATCATCAAAATGGTACTACTTTTTTTTTCTCTTTCTTTCTTTTTTTCTCCTCTACCTTTTATATTACATATTTACATTCTATCTAATCTATCTCTCATCCTCTTTGTTTAATTTTCATCTCACATGGAAATCTTTGTTAGAAATGGAAGGTAGTATTTTTTCTTCCTTTTCTTCCTCTACCTCTTATATTACATATTTACATTCTATCTAATATACTTCTCACTCTCTTTATTTAATTTTCATTTCACATGACAATCTATCTATCTATCTATGATATAAAAGCTAAGTTACACTCTATTACATTGATACATCATTATAAAACTAATTTTATATGTTATCAAGTCACCATTTTTGCCTATGTGGCAAATTCTCTAAGTTTCTATCTTCTATCACATTTTTCGTTTACCTACTATATATTACATCTTTTCACATTTCATTTAATCTAACTCTGATTTCTCTATTGTCTAATTTTTATTCCACTACAATCAACATCATTGCAAAGGTACTACTTTTTTCTCTATTTTTTTTTTACCTCCTCTATCCTTTATACACTACAAAAAATTAGAGTTAATTAGTGGCGGTTTTTTTTTCCAGCGGTTTTAATAAACTGCTACAAAATGTTATAATTTTGGCGGTTATTTTAATCGCCACAAAATAATTAAACCTTCTGCTTTGCTTCTTCTTCTTCTTCCATTAAACCTTCTGCTTCACTCTCAAACTTCTTCTTCTTCTTCTTCCGTTAAACCTTCTGCTTCACTCTCTAACTTCTTCTTTCGTCAAACCTTCAACTTCATTTTAGGCTCAGCACAATCATTCGTGAGCCAATATTCAATGAAAACATTTCGCTAAGTGTTCAATTTGGGGTTAGTGATTTCGTAAAAAAGCTCTCTCTTCTCTACTCTGTTCTTTGATCGATTGTTTCCATTTAAGGTGAGTTTTCGATTCATATCCATTTTGATTCCCTATTTTTGCTTTGTATAATATTTCATTACAATTTTTTTTGTTCAGAGGCTTTAGATGGAACAAATTTTTCAGAGATTATAAATTTGAGGTAAGGGAATATAAATGTTCTTTATTTATTTTTGGTTGTGGGTGTTTGGTTGGTGCAAGGAATTGCTTTGAGGACATAGGAAATGAGGATGTTATTTCATGGAGCTCGTTGGTTTTTGTTTATGCGAAGAACGATTTGTTGTGTGATGCTTTGGAGGTGTAACTATATTGTGTAATTATATTTTGTGGCTTTATGTCACAATGTATGATCTGGGTGCAACATTCCTCGTGCAAGTAAACATACGCTCTTGCAATCCCAAAGGCAATCTGGTTTAGATATATTTAGATTTAAGATATTGATGGATGTGTAGCAGTATGATATCTGGTTGTATTTAGTACTAGTGATGTAATTTACACATTTACATTCTATCTCTCACCTCTTTGTTTAACTTTCATCTTGCATGGCAATCTTTGTCAGAAATGAAAAGTACTACTTTTTCCTCTTTTTTACTTCTTCTACCTTTTATATTATATATTTACATTCTATCTAATCTATTTCTCATCCTCTTTGTTTAATTTCTTCTCACATGATAATCTTTGTTTGAAATGAAACCACTACTTTTTCTCTCTTTCTTTTTTTTCCTCTATGACACCCTCTACCCCAACATACATATATAATAATTATAAAAATAATATTCTTGGAGTAAATAAAATATTTAGAATTGAAACAATGGTTTCACTAACATAAGAGTAGAGAATTCACATTCATAATTAAACTTAAATCATGGTCAAATGCGGAATTTACAAGAAATGAAACATGAGTTTTTCCAAAACAAAATAACAATAATGAAATCCTAAACTAAGCCTAACTATGCCCCGATGTCACATATCCTATTAGAGCACGCTCAACTAAAGCTTAAGCCTTATCACCAACATCCTCATGCTGATGATCACCTGCAACACAATTTAAACACATACAAAGAACAACAAGGGAGTGAGAAACATCTCACTCAAGTTCAGGTGCAGAAATAAAGGTTAGACAACGCACACACAACAAACATAATACAAGTCACAAGCACCAATCACATATAAATAATACACATAAACAATTAGTATTACATGCACACTCATTTATCATGCAATGATGTCATGGACTTGACTCATAAATGCATGCATGTGGCGCTAGTCATATGTCTCATAATCACATATCACGTGGTATGCTTCCGAAGCAACATACCTAGAGTAGTCTAGGAGTACATGTCAGCTCAACCGTGCACTTTCAACTAGAAGGATGTACTGCTAGGGTCTCGTTAAGATAGTGAAGCCGCGCAAGATACGTCCTATGCACACAAACGGGCAAAATTGGGCCTTCCAAACTACACTATCCCCTAAGACTCCTCTAAGATGTTTCACACTTTGAGGGCCTTCCCTAATGATGTACTATAAATGCATATGATGCATGTCACACCTCCACAAACTCATGGACTTAACATTTTACTTGTCAAGAAATTTCATGACTCATGTCACTTGTTCACATTTCACCTTTCACATTTCTCATAATCATGCTCATAAGATCATCATTTGGAGATTAATGTCCTTATCATGCTCATAAAAAACATCACATGCGCTAACACAATACTAAGGCAATTTCCACACAATTTGCACCTTCAAACAAGGCATAAAACATATAAAATCACAGGGGTCACACCCGGTGTGCCCCAACTTGCACCCAGCACATTAGATGTCGCACCAAAAGTGAAGCATTACGCCCGGCGTGCCCTAAGCGCACTCGAAAAATTTAATGCCGCGCTTAAAGCGGAGAACTTTGCCCGGCGCAACTTTCTTGCGCTCGAAATAACTTTCCTAAGCTCGACTCAATTTTCTTGCACCCGACGCAACTTTCCTGAGCCCGACTAAATTTTCCTGAGCTTGGCTCAATTTTTCATGGGAAACTATTAATTTGCACCCAGCGCGAAGAACTACGCCCAGCGCCCTTAGTGCGAACCTACACTTCGAAATCAGACGATTTTTCACAACCAACATGTAATCATATAAATCAATTGCTAAAAATCCTCCAAATAACACTTAGAACATAAATTCATACTCAATTTTACATAAAATACCTCAAGTCTTGTCAAAAGATCATACCCCTAATTGTTTCTCATAGGGTTTCCAACAGGAACCCACAGAGCACTCTAATTCATATCAAAACTTATCTAATTTTAAAATCAAACACATATTCATGCATCAAATCCAACCAGAAATCCAACAGAAAACTCAGATATTAAAATAGAAAACTTTCATAATTTGCTTGTTCATAAAGCATGCATCAGGCAAGGGATTGGGGGCCAATCCTGCTACCCAAAAATTATTCTCACACTCCTGAGCAAGATTTCTCACTCTCCCTTACCTTGATGAACATAAGATGAAGCAAGAGCGGAATCGGGATGGTTCTCTGCTTCAGGTTCTCATTGGTCTTCAAAAGCGTATAAAGAAAATGAGTCGGGAAGAAGTGAATGCGAGGAATGACTCTGATAACTTCTAATAACCTCCCTTTTCTCAAATTATTAATAATAATATATAATAATAATAATAATAATATTAAACATATCTTCTCCCTTTTATAAGATAACTTAAACATAATTATTAATAATAAAATACATTTCCTAAAAATAACTCTTACTCCACTAATTAAACAAAATATAGTTACAAATTGTGTCACATAATTAAAATAAACCTCATATAACTAATTAAATAATACCCAAAACTCTAAAATAAATATATTAAACGAGAAAATAATTTCTAAAATACTAATTATTATAAGATATGAAATTTGGGGTGTTACATCCTCTACTCATTATATTACATATTTACGTTCTATCTAATTTGTCTTTCATCCTCTTTGTTTAATTTTCATCTTACATGGTAATCATTGTAAGAAATGAAAGGTATTACTTTTTCTTTCTTTTTTTTTTTTTGCCTCATCTATCTTTTATATTACATATTTATGTTCTATCTAATATATCTCACATTCTCTATGTGTATTTTTCATTTCACATGACAATCTTAGTTAGAAATGAAAGGTATTGCTTTTTTTTTTCTCCTCTACCTTTTATATTATATATTTAAATTCTATCTAATATATCTATCACCCTCTTTTTTTATTTTTATTTCACATGGTAACCTTTGTAAAAAATGAAACGCACTACTTTTTCTTTCTTTTTTTTTCCTCAACCCTCTATATTACATTTTTACATTTTATCTAATTTATTTCCTACTCTCTTTGTTTAATTTTCATCTCACATGATAGAAAATACTACTTTTTTCATTTTTTTGTATTATTCTCAATTGTCACATATTTTATCTAATTTATTTCCTACCTATATTGAACTTGAATTTAAATTTCTATTAACATACAACTTTTTATTTTGCAGGAAAATAAAAGAAAAATAATTTGTTAATGTTGAATTGGATCCTTACTTGCATGTTCATTGTCTTATGATTTATTTATTTTAATTTTAATAGAAATTAAAAGTGACAATCATATATTATCTATATAGCACTTTCTATAATACTATTTTTATTGTCCTTCTATATTTCTATTTAGTAACAAATACATTCAAATTTTATTTAATTATTAAATTAATAATTATATAAATAATCATATTAGTTAATAATCAAGAGATTAAATTTAATTATAAAGAAATAAAATTCAAAAAATATTATGCAAACAAATTTATCAATTAAGAGATTAATTTTGTTAACTTTCAGTTACAAATAAAATAATTTTAATCATAAATAAAAATGAAACAATATTAATTGATATTAATTGTAGATTAAAATATCCAATCATTAATTTACTATTTAAGAAATTAAATTTGATTAAATTCTCTGTTTTAAAAAATAATGAGTATTATAGTTATAACATCCCGAATTTTCTACTAATATAATATATAGTTAATTATTATTTATTTTTATATTTATGAAAATTATTTTCTTATAATTATTTATTAGAGAACTATGTATTCTTATGATATTTTATTATAATAAGTATTTGAAAAAAATTATGTGTTATAATTGTAATTATTTCTATATTTTATTTTATTTATAATTGTGTTGGAAGAAACAAATATATTTGATATACATATATATATATATATATTTGTTAATTATTAAATATTTTGAATTTTAGTAGCCCAGAACGAGGTGCTCCCAAACTGGAATGGGGCGTTCCAAACCACTAAAAAGGTCTAAAACCCTAGTTGGAAATGAGTCGTTCCAAACATGACCGTTATGAGTTAAAACTCAACTCCAGAACGGACTGTTCTGCTTTAAGAATGAGCCGTTCTAGACGCGAATTTAACACATGATGAATGAATCCAGAACAGGTCATTCTAGATCTAAAACGGGCCATTTTGGCCACTTCTGACGTCTATAAATAGCACACTCTAGCACTACCAAAAGTATTTTCTTGCTTTTGACTTTTTTTTCTTCTACATCTCTGAAGACCAAGGAGAACTAAGAGGAGGAGACTAGCAAGATCCTGCTCTAGTTTTATCTCCCGCTTATCGAGGTAAGGGGGGAGTGAGAAACCTCATTTTGGGTGTTGGAATGTATGTTGGGTAGTAAGATTGACCCCCAATCCTATGTTTGTTGTATACTCATGTATGAGGAGTTTTCCCAATTGTATCTATTTCATCTATTGCTCTTCTTATATGTAATTAATTGTATGATTTGAGATCTCTATGGGTTTCTATGGGAAACCCTAAGGGAATACATTGGTAGAGGAGATTGTTTAAAGAGGTAATTATATGAGTAAATTGTATTGTTTTAAATGTTTATCGTATGATTTAGAATGTGTTTTCCGATTGTATGAAGAGATGTATGATATGCAATAATGTGAATCTCTTGTGTTACTCAATGTTATCCTCTAGTGAATATAGTTGATGAGTATGTGATGTGAGACAATTTGATACGGAATAACGACATGATAATGTTATATGACAATGAGACATGATAATATTATATGATAATGAGACATGATAATGTGATATGAGAATGCATAGAGTCTTGAATTACATGCATCATTTGTATAAATGTTTCAAGGGTACGATATGGAATACACCGCCAGGGAATGCCCCTTGTGTAAAAGCTTAGAGATTAGTCCTTGGGGATAGCTCTGTTTGTAAGTCCCAGTCTCGCCCATTGTGTGTATGGGATGTATCTTAATTTGTAAGTTACTTTGATTAGATATATGGTTGACATTTACCAACTCTTGTCATTTGTATGTAATTTGGTCTATTAAAAATATATGAATTGTTTGGTATTTTATTAATTTCCAGGTTTTGTTCAGGGATCCTCCTAAAATAAGTCAAATATTTAAAAAAAAAATTTAACCACTTTTAACATCGGTCATGCCATGACCGATTTTAAAAGTCCCACTTTTAAAATCGGTCAACAGTGACCGATGTTAAAAGTGGGACTTTTAAAATCGGTCACTGTTGACCAATTTTAAAAGTCCGACTTTTAACATCGGTCAACGATCGATTTTAAAAGTCAAAAATGACCGATTTTAAAAGTACTTTTTCCACTAGTGCTTGCGCAGCTTAGCTATCCCAACTTTACCTTGGTAGTATGACCTTCTAGTGAGAGTGTGCAAAGGGTGTGACCCGACATGTACTCGTAGACTACTCTATGTGTGTTGCTAGCGACAATACACCATGTGATGTGTTACTGGCGCCACATGCATGATAATATGTAGTCTGTGTTCATTACATATTCATTTTTAATGTTATATGTTAACTTGATTTTTATGTCTTTGGTGAGTGGCATGTGATATTGTTGTTTATCTATGCTATGTACATATACATGTCTTATTTGTGTTTGATTATCCCGTATGTATTCCTACACCGTGAGACAGAGTGAAATGTTTCTCACTCCCTTTTCTTTTGTGTTGTTTTCCTTTGATTGTTATACATGTACAGGTGATCATCAGCATGAGGCTGAGGATGTTGGTGATGAAGCTTAGGCTTCAATGTTGAGTTTTGCTCTGATAGGGCATGTAACATCGGGGCGTAGATAGGATTAGTTTAGGATGTCATTTTTATTAAATTATTTTGAAAACCTTAGCCTTATTTCTTTGTAATTTCCACTTAATATGTTATTTGTTTAAGTCATGGATATAGTGCTCTCTAGCTGAACACGTTTGATATTTTAATTATGAAAGATTATGTTCTTCAAATTTTGTTATCTATGTGTTATGGTATGTGAGGTAGAGGGTGTCACAATAGTAATTAATATTAATATTAATATTAATTATACATCATTATTAAAAAAATTGCTTTTGTTGAAACCTAATAATTATTATTAGTTGACATTTATGCTAAAATAATAAATTTTTAATAAATATTAATTTTAAATAACAATATTTTTTTTGACAAACCTCTCAACAATTGGATTTGTATATGAACATTTACTGAAAATAATAAATATATGTATATTATTTATTATCAATTTATTAATTTAATAAAAATATTAAAATAGACTGTTTTATAATTTAGTTATAAAAAATATTTATTTAGATATATTGCCTTTAATTATGAACTTTTTAAAAAGATTATTTACTTGAATTTTATATTTTTGAATTTGAATAAAAAAAATAATGAATGAAATATTATATAAATATAAATATAAAAAAAATATTTATAATAATACTTTTTCTTTACAAATCTTATTACAAATAATAATAAATTTATTTATTATAAAAAATTAATAACAAACTTATATTACATAATTAAAAAAAATATATATATAAAATTTATATATTAACTACTAAAATAATATTTTAATTTAAAAATATATATATTTTTTATCACGCATGTCGATCTCTAATTATTTATAAAATTAGGTAACAGAAACTCAGGGAAAGTGACTCAGATTTCCAACTCTACTCATGAGATTTACCACACTAGCCCGTAATGTTAAAAAATAAAATAAAATTTATCGCTAAAAAATTAAATACCCAAGTCATGTGGTCAATGATATACCATAAACGTGCAACAAAGTAGCGAAGCATTTACAAGTGTGAACAAAAGAATGGAGAAACTTGTGATCAAAATGAAATTCTTTTATTACCATTTTCGGATTTATAAAAATCTTTTGAAATCATAGACATACCATGTGATAAGCATGATGTGTTTTTACGAATATGAGACACGTTTCTACAAAAGACTAAATTTAAGTCTTTTCACTAAATTATATGTATATAAGAAAAATAAAGTAACAAAACATTTGCAAGAAGAAAAAAGAATGGAGAAATTTTGGATCAAAATGAACGTTTTTTTTTTTTTTTTCCTAACAATTTTCCCATTTTTTTAAAAAAATATTATTTTTAATTTTTTGAAATCAACTTTTCAGACTTTTGTTTGCTGGTCTCTAAGAAGTAAGAAGTGAATAACTATTGCTCCATAGAGAGCCAACTACTATATAAATGTTGTCATGCCATCCAATCATCTCAAGCAAAAGAGAAAAACTCCATCATAATTCTCTCTCGCTATATTATTGCTCTGTTCTTAGTTAAGATTGTTTCTCACCTGCAAAACTATAATGAGTCGTTACTTGTTCACAATGTTTTATGCTTTGCTCCTGCTTTTATTGCATTCCTCAGAGTTGGAAGAGGCAAAGTGCATAGAGAGGGAGAGACAAGCACTCCTAAACTTCAAACAAAGTCTCTTAGATGAGTATGGCATGTTGTCTACATGGAGTGAATATGACAATGATTGTTGCAAATGGAAAGGCATTCAGTGCAACAATGAAACTGGCCACATACAACTACTTCATCTTCATGGTGATCGGCATGCAAAAGCGCAACATTTGAGAGGTCCATTCATCAATCTCACTTCATTGATGACTTGCATAACATTCAACATCTCGATCTCCGCAATAATTATTTTCGGGGGAGTCACCTTCCAGAAGAACTCATGGGCTCCTTGGCCAACTTAACATATCTCAATCTCTCTTATTCTCTATTCAGTGGCATGATTCCATCTACACTTGGAAATCTTTCACAACTACAATATCTAGACCTCGGACACAATTATCTCCGTGGAGTAATTCCTTTTCAGATCGAGATTCTCAGACAGTTACAGTATCTTGATCTCGGAAACAATTAACTTTCGGGAGAAATCCCGTTTCAAATTGGGAATCTCAAACAGCTACAATTTCTTAATCTTGCAAGTAACACTCTTTCTGGAGCTATCCCTTTTCAGACTGGAAATCTTCCTCTCTTGCATACACTCCGGCTGGGTGGCAATTTGGATATAAAAGATAAGGATGCAGAGTGGTTTTCTAATCTCTCTTCCTTAACGACTCTTGCATTCACTTCATTACACACACTTAGTGCCTCTCCTCACTTGCTACAGACTATAAGTAAGTTTATTCCAAACTTAAGAGAGATGAGGCTTGTTCATTGTTCTCTCTCAGATGCTGATATCAAATCCTTGTTTTATTCTTACTCCAACTTTTCCACTTCTCTTACCATCCTTGATTTTTCTTTTAATATGCTAACATCCTCAACGTTTCATTTGTTATCTTCTCTTTTTCCAAATTTTCCATCTCTTAAGATCCTTGGCCTCTCTTATAATAATCTTTCATCATCAATATTTCAAGTTAATTTTAATTTTGGATCAAAACTGAAAGAGCTTCATTTAGAAAACTGCAGTCTTACAGATAGAAGTTTTACTGTTTCATCTACTTCTACAATGAATTCCTCATCTTCTCTTCTCTACCTTGATCTCTCCAATAACTTGCTGAAATCATCCGATATATTTCATTGGATTTTTAACTTCACCACCGATCTTAATACTCTTTACCTTAATGGTAACTTGTTAGAAGGTCCGATTCCAGATGTATTTGGAAAAACAATGAACTCTCTTGAAGTTATTGATCTCTCCTATAACAAACTACAGGGCAAGATTCCATCTTTCTTTGGGAACATGTGCAAATTGCAGAGATTATACCTCTCAAATAACAAGTTGAATGGGGAAATTTCTAGCTTCTTTCAAAATTCCTCATGGTGCAACAGACATGTATTTCAGACTTTGGATTTATATTATAACCAAATTACTGGCAAGATACCTAAAAGCATCACATTGTTATCTGAGTTGGAGAAGTTATACTTGGATGGGAATTCTTTAGAGGGTGACGTCACTGAATCTCATCTTTCTAATTTTTCTAAATTAAAATATTTGTACTTATCACGAAACTCATTGTCTCTAAAATTGGTCCCTAGCTGGATTCCTCCTTTTCGATTAAGATATCTGGGTCTACGATCTTGCAAGCTAGGCCCGAGTTTTCCTAGTTGGCTCCAGACTCAAAGTTCCTTAGCCCGTCTCGATATATCTGATAATGGGCTTAATGGTTCCGTACCAGAATGGTTTTGGAACAACATGCCCTTTTTGAACCGGTTGAATATGTCTCACAATAATCTCACTGGTACTATTCCTAATATACCATTGGAGCTTCATGGTGGACCATCAATAATTTTGAATTCAAATCAATTTGAGGGCAACTTTCCGGCATTTTTGCGTCAAGCTTCATTGTTGTTGCTCTCTGAAAATAAATTTTCGGACTTGTCTTCATTCTTATGTGACCAAAGGACAGTTGCAAAGTTAGCCATTTTAGATTTATCAAACAATCAAATAAAAGGACAACTTCCAGACCGTTGGAAATCTGTTGACCAATTACTGTTTCTTGATTTAAGAAACAATCAATTGTCAGGGAAGATTCCTATCTCCATGGGCACCCTTGTTAAATTGGAAGCTTTGATTTTAGGAGGCAATAGTTTAATGGGTGAATTGCCTTCAACTTTGAAAAATTGCAGCAATTTATTTGTGCTGGATGTGGAGGAAAACTTGTTGTCTGGTCCAATACCATCATGGATTGGAGGAAGCATGCAACAATTGATAATCTTGATCATGCGAGGGAATCGCTTCTCTGGAAATCTTCCTGTTGAACTCTGTTCTTTAAGGCATATTCAAATGTTGGATCTTTCGAGGAATAAGTTGTCAAAAGGAATTCCAACATGCATAAAGAATTTTATTGCAATGTCTGAAAAAGGCATAAATAAAAGTGAAACTTATAGTCGTATATATGGATTTGATATGACTTACTATGAAATTTATGGTCGCTCCTCTTTTCTGATGGGTCCAGCCATAGAAAAATATTGTGGTAGGTGTGATAAGTGTGGTAGGTGAGGTAGGTGTGGTAGGTGTGGCTTAATAATGACCAAGTATCAAATCAATGGTTGTGGTGTTTTCTAGCCACATATATCCAATGGCCATGATGCATTCTTGAAGCCTATATATAGGAGGCTTGAGAGGAGACTTAATCATCCAAGAGTGAAGCATTTCCACTCATAGTTTGAAGAAATAGAGAGAGAGCCTTAGAGAGAGTTTCTCTAAGAGAGAAAAATAGTGAGCCAATTTGTGAGTGTCATCCACAAATTGAGGATACAATATCATTGTATTTTGTATTCCCATTATTTTATAGTGGAAGATTAAGTGGCCTACTGGTCCCGTGATTTTTCCTTGAGAAAGGTTTTCCACGCTAAAATTTCTGGTGTAATAATTTTACGTTTCCGCTCAGTGCCCATTTTGAGTTAACAGAGAAGGGAAATTATGATGCCATTTCCCAACAGTGGTATCAGAGCTCTCAGAGCTCTTGAAGACTAAGGTGTCGATCTCATAAGAAAATTCTTAGTATGCTCTGTGGTTGCAGTTTTATCTGATCTTCCACATCAGAAAAGATTATTCTTGTGGTTGGACACTATTCAGCCTGTATAATTCAAGATGGAGAGTACCACTACTCATGATGGAGATATGTTCAAGCTAACTGCTGATAATTTCTCATATTGGAAGCCGATGATGGAAGACCATTTATATTGCAAGGATTTGTATGAGCCAATCACCCAGCAAAGTAAGCCAGAGGGGAAGACTGATAAAGACTGGGAGATCTTGAATCGGAAAGCTGTAGCTGTGATCAGAAAATATATTGATCGAAGTTTGTTCGAGCATGTATCAACTTATACCAATGCGTATGAGTTGTGGACAAAACTTGAATCTTTGATTCAAAAGAAGACACCTAGGAACAAAGCCCACCTTTACAGACGACTTGCAAAGTTGGAGTACATGGACGGTCAGAACATGATCGAACATCTGAATACCTTCAAAGGTCTTGTGAATCAACTGAAGAAAGCAGAAATAAACATAGATGATGAGGTGCAAACTCTTATGCTCTTCAGTTCTCTACCTGAAAGCTGGGACACTTTAATTATCACTCTCAGCAATTCTGCTCCAGAAGGAAAGCTCAGTCTAGATTCTGTAACAGACAGTTTGCTGAATGAAGAATCAAGACGAAGAGAAAGAGGCAGTATTAACTGCAGCTGATTTGATTAATTTGTCACCTTCAAGACCGTTAAATGGAGAGATACCAGAAGAAGTATGGTCTGGAAAGAAAGCCTACTATGGTCACCTGAAAGTTTTTGGATGCAGGGCTTTTGTCCATATTCCTAAGGATGAAAGAGCAAAGTTAGATGCTAAGGTGAAGGAGTGTATATACCTTCGTTCACCAAAAGATGAACTTGGCTTTAGATTGTGGGATCCTGCAAACAAGAAGATTGTTCGAAGCAGAGATGTGATATTCTTTGAGGATCAAACGATCCAAGATATCAAGAAACCTGAGAAGCCAAAGCAAAAGAAGGTTCAAGATTCAAGCCCCATAGTGATAAACAATTCAGGGGGAGAGATTTCTCAAAGAATTGATGAACCTAATCAGACAGAACAGCCTGAGTCAGAACAAAGTCAGACAATGCAAGAAGAACAAATGGAGACTAATCAGGAAGAACAAGAACCTGAAGTTAGAAGATCAATGAGAGTCAGACAACCGTCAAAAAGGTATTTCTCAGATGATTATGTTAATCTTACTGATGAAGGAGAACCTCAAAGCTTTATAGAAGCCATTGAGATGAATGATAAAGAAAAATGGTTGCAAGCAATGGAAGAAGAATTGCAGTCCCTGAAGGAGAATGAAACTTATGAACTAGTGGAGTTGCCACAAGGAAGAAAAGCATTGAAAAACAAGTGGGTGTTCAAGCTCAAGACTGAAGAGAACAACACAAAACCCCGATACAAAGCAAGGATTGTTGTTAAGGGGTGCAACCAGAAAAAGGGAATAGATTTTGAAGAAATCTTCTCACCAGTAGTGAAGATGACATCCATCAGAGCAATTCTCGGCCTAGCTGCGAAGCTAGACTTGGAGATAGAACAACTCGATGTCAAAACTGCATTCTTACATGGAGAATTAGAGGAAGAAATCTATATGGAGCAACCTGAAGGCTTTGCAGAACCAGGCAAAGAACATCTTGTGTGTCGCCTGAAGAAGAGCCTCTATGGTCTGAAGCAAGCTCCAAGGCAATGGTACAAGAAGTTTGATCTTTTTATGGCCCAACATAATTTCAAAAAGACCTCCGCAGACCAGTGTGTGTTTGTGAAGAATTATGAGAATGGTGAGTCCATCATACTATTGTTGTATGTTGATGATATGCTAATTGTTGGAAAGGATAAAACAAAAATAGCTGCTCTCAAGAAGGCATTAAGCAAGTCCTTTGCCATGAAAGATCTGGGCTCAGTGAAGAAAATTCTTGGAATGAAGATAATTAGAGATCGTTCCAAAAGAATGTTGTGGATGTCACAAGAAGACTATATCAAGAAAGTTCTTGAAAGGTTTAATATGCATAACGCCAAATCTGTGCATGTTCCATTACCTGGTCATCTCAAATTGAGTAAGAAGCAATGCCCAGTGAATGAAGAAAAAGAAGAAATGAGCAAGGTTCCCTATTCCTCTGCAGTAGGTAGCCTTATGTATGCAATGGTCTGTACAAGACCAGATATTGCTTATGCTGTAGGAGTTGTGAGCAGATTTCTATCAAATCCAGGAAAGGAGCATTGGAATGCTGTGAAATGGATACTACGATATCTGAAAGGAACTGCCAAAAGTTGTTTGTGTTTTGGCAATGGAAATTTAATGCTCACTGGATATTCAGATGCAGATATGGCTGGAGATGTAGATTCAAGAAAGTCTACATCAGGATACTTGATTACTTTTGCAGGGGGAGCTATTTCTTGGCAATCACGACTACAAAAGTGCATTGCCTTAAGCACCACAGAAGCAGAGTTTATTGCAATCACTGAAGGTTGTAAGGAGATCCTGTGGATGAAGAAATTCCTACAAGAATTAGGACAAGATCAAGAAAGCTATGTTCTCTACTGCGACAGTCAGAGCGCCATACACCTCAGCAAAAACTCGACATTTCATTCAAGGTCGAAACACATCGACGTAAGGTATCACTGGATCCGTGATGTGTTAGAAAGTAAAATGCTCAAGATTGAGAAAATACACACCAAAGACAACGGGGCTGATATGATGACAAAATCTCTAACAAAAGAGAAGATAGAAGTCTGTAAAGAAGTTGCAGGCTTAGCATCAACCCTAAACTAATCCAAGGATAATCCCTTTTTATGACTGGAGGGGGAGAATTGATGGGTCCAGCCATAGAAAAATATTGTGGTAGGTGTGATAAGTGTGGTAGGTGAGGTAGGTGTGGTAGGTGTGGCTTAATAATGACCAAGTATCAAATCAATGGTTGTGGTGTTTTCTAGCCACATATATCCAATGGCCATGATGCATTCTTGAAGCCTATATATAGGAGGCTTGAGAGGAGGCTTAATCATCCAAGAGTGAAGCATTTCCACTCATAGTTTGAAGAAATAGAGAGAGAGCCTTAGAGAGAGTTTCTCTAAGAGAGAAAAATAGTGAGCCAATTTGTGAGTGTCATCCACAAATTGAGGATACAATATCATTGTATTTTGTATTCCCATTATTTTATAGTGGAAGATTAAGTGGCCTACTGGTCCCGTGATTTTTCCTTGAGAAAGGTTTTCCACGCTAAAATTTCTGGTGTAATAATTTTACGTTTCCGCTCAGTGCCCATTTTGAGTTAACAGAGAAGGGAAATTATGATGCCATTTCCCAACATTTTCATGGGTATACGCTTGACATCACATGGATGTGGAAAGGATTGGAACAACAATATAAGGAACCTGAATTGATTCTTAAGAGCATTGATCTCGCATGTAACAATTTAACAGGTAAAATACCAAAAGAGATCGGATATTTGCTTGGCCTAGTTTCTTTGAATTTATCGAGAAACAGTTTGAGTGGAGAAATTCCTTTTGAAATTGGAAATTTAAGTTCACTTGATTCCCTTGACTTGTCAAGAAATCATTTTTGTGGGGGAATCCCATCTTCTCTCACACAAATTGATGGTTTAGGAAAATTAGATTTGTCACACAATTCTCTCTTAGGAAGAATCCCATCGGGAAGACATTTCGAGACCTATGATGCCTCTATTTTTGTAGGAAATAATGATCTTTGTGGAGAGCAAGTTAACAAAAGTTGTCCAGGAGATGAGACAATAGTGAAGCCTCAAGAACAAGTTGTGCATAATGAAGATTCTGTTTTCTATGAAGTATTGTACATGAGCTTGGGGATAGGATACTTTGTAGGCTTTTGGGGCTTAATAGGGACAATACTAATTTGGAAACCTTGGAGAATTGCCTACACGAGGTGCTTGAACAGAATTACAAACTGGCTAACGATGTAGTGAATGTGACAAAGTTCTACCAGTGGCTCAAGGCTAGGCTAGCAGGTGCGTTGTAACCTTTGTTTTTTATATTGTTAAGTTTACTTACTACTGCAATTATTAATATAATTCTTATCCTAACTTGACTACTTTATTACTCCTATCATACACAATTATTACTTACACTGGAGTGTAACTCAGAAGGAAATAAAAAGAAAGGTATGGCTCTTATTGTCAAAGTAAAGTATTCCATTTTGTTTAATAATTCATTTATAAGATAGATTTGGATGAAGTCATGCAACATGTTTTATTCAGGTGCTTTCTCTAAAGGACTTTTTTTTTTTTTCTATCTCAACTGAAATTTGGATATGTTGATGATGTCTTGGTTTAATTCTCTGTTGGGTCATCTGTCTCATTCTCCTAAAATTTGGTACTTAGAATTCAAATGTATCCAATATATAGATGGGAGACAAAGTACCAAGTTAATAACACAAAAAATAAATTTGATGAGTGTAAAATATCATTTCTTTGCAAAAAGTTTTCAGATGAGGATTTGATATATTTTTTCTTTTCCTTCTTCAGAAAAATTGCTTGCTTCTTACCAAATTGCAACATATTATTTCTTGATTTCTTGTAATTTTTCATGTATCATTTTTTTTATATCTTCCTTATGAAATTGCCTAATTTGATTCTTAGTGATTCAATTAATTTTGTGGGAAGCTTTACTCATGGTAAAACCAGCCTACTGTGGGTTCTCATGGACACAAATATATAACTCCCATATCACATTCTGTGTCTGTTTGCACTTATTTTCTTATGCTTCCACCAACACATTTTGAACCATTTCTTGTCATACATGTTATTATAGCCATACTATTTCAACATGTATGAGTTCCTTTATCTTTGATCCATGCCTCCCTGTCTCAGATAATGGTAATTATTTTATTACTCAAATGAAGCGATTACGTTTTAGCTTTTGAAGTAGTTAGTTGATGAGTTGAATTCAGAGAAATTGACTGGATTTCACAAGAGTGTCTCTAAGGTTTGAAAATTCTAAAAGTGTTTGTTGTTATCCCTACAACTTTGGTGGTTCTCTAAGTCCAAACAAAGGTGGAGGTCTAGGGGGGTTAAATTTTTCAGTCCCCCTAACTCACAACTAATTGAAAAATGTTGCTATCCTTTTTAACTGTTACTTATAATTTAATTCTATGCTAGATGTAGAACATACTTGAAATTTTGCTTTCCAACTAAATGTTGTTGTAGGAAGCTATGAATTAACTGCTTTGTGGACAACTGTCCCTATTGATGTGAGGATGGAATCTGGAAGAAGTGTATTTCGACATGGGTGGTCAGAATTTGTAAGTGTCCATTACTGTTAGCACCGAGTTAGGGAAACGAACTTTAAGGAAAAAGGGCTACAGGAGTATTATATAAAACGGAAGGGGTTAAAGTATAACAAACCGAGAGGAGATTAGGATCGGAGGGCCAATTAGTTCGGTTTTGTATTCCCTATAAATAAGCCCTGTGTCAAGTAGTGAGGGGGAACTTTAGAATATTTTGTAAGGTTTCACTGTGAAGGAGAAAGCTCCGTAGGGGATATATTTGTATAACATGGTTCTTGGTTTGTAATCAATTTTCTGTACTAAAGAGAGGAAATTCATAATCTTTTTCTGTGTGCAATTGTTCTTTGTTATGCTTTATCGTTTCATTCGCTAAAATGAAGATCCTAGCCATTACACTAGACTTTTTGTTTGTAAAGTCTTAAATGTCAGATCTGAAAACGAGAATGAATTTAAAAGTAAATATCAAATTTGGAAAAAGTTCGGAGAAGGGGAGGTTGTTTTGAAAGGTTCAATCAAGTTCTCTGAGGCAAATATCAAACTTTCACCAGCTTGAGCACCTTCATTTAACATGCTTGAGTTTATGAAGTGAGTTCTTACAACTCATCTAAAAAGATTCAATCTTGGAGAGCTATTTGTAAGCGTGAAATCTGTTGTTGCTTTCAGAATTGTTGTAATGAAAAACATTCATTGTGATTGACTTTGATTAACAAGAACATCTACATTTTTAACTTCTTTCTGTTAAATAGCATACCATGACTCACTGGTTCAAATATGGATAACATTTACATCCATCGCATCAAATGAAAATATCCAAGCTTTGTCAACCATCATACATAAAGAGAACTGCAAGTATAAAAATTACAAACCGCTTTGCGTCAATTACCTTAACAACTTTCTCGAACCCATGTTCCATCTCATCATGTTTAGTAAAAATACAATGAGGGCCTTCTAGAATATAGGGTAGATAGAGCATGTCTAGGTTACAAAATGAAGAGTCTATATAGGTGCATGATGAAGTACCCTTGACCAAAACTATATGCTTAGACCAAAAGACATGGTCATTATCATCCAATCCACAACCAAGAACATTACAGCGGACCTCAACACTGCCCATAACGCACCAAATCCAAACAAAGCAAAGCTCACAACAGCCACAACCATTCCATGTCCTACATTTTATTCCCCTGTATGTGAGGCTGCAAGCAATGGCACCATTCCACCAACACAAATGGCTAAACCTAAGGTTGTTGCTGCTTTTAAAGGGTTTGGCAAACTTGCTTTCTCTTCATTGCATTGCTATCTCCCTCTCTATCTCTAATAATAAGCCCCCTTTGCTCATCTTTCTACATTTGAGCAATGTCTATGTGCAAATCGATGAACACAAACCCAAACTTCTTTCTGGCTCTACTACAAGCCCAAAACACCAACCTCGTCAAACTCCTTTGCATTATGACCTTATGATATGATTTTTTCTCTGAATATTAATATGCTCGATTATATGGATAAAAAGTATACTGACAAGTAGCAGGAAAACAGAAAGAAAAGAAGATTCTCCAAGCTCATGACATGAGACTCAAATAGAGAGAGAAAAGCAAAAGAAGATTTTCAGAAAAACCACCACACTCCTCCCTAGATGTCCACTCTCAATTTATATGCTATTATTCCCCTCAAAGTTCATTTGCAATTTCTACGTTTTCCGCTTTTCACGTGTGTTGCGCCTCAACTTGCCAAATTCTGTTATTGCATCCATATCATCATATGCCGCGTGTCCCTTCTCAATATCATATTTTGTTATGCTTTTTGATCCCGTATTAATGCCCCTTTCATTAAGATTGACCTTGACCTCAAGGTCAAAAGATGGAAATTGTTGCTGCATAAAAGATACAGACTCCCAAGTGCTGTCAGAACGAGGTAAATGAACCAAAACTTGATCAACCCAACGAACTTGTTGCTTAATTCTCCTCGAGTCGAGAATGCGACATGGAATTGGTTGGAAATCCTCAACAGTCGTGTTTAATGACAGTGGAACATACTGCTGAGAAGAATTACCCATGCATTTCTTAAGTAAGGAAACATGAAAAACAGGATGAATTCGAGCACATGGTGGTAACAACAATCGATAAGCTAACGGAGACCCAACTTTTGATGACCATGTGAACGCAAAGTGGATTGCCTATATGGTTGCAGCTTGACAAAAACCATATCCCCGATTTGAAATTCCACATCCACACGTTTACGATCAGCTATTTGTTTCATGCGGTTCTGAGCCCTTGCCAGATTGAGCTTGAGAGTAGCTAATACATCATCCCTTTGTGCCAACAACTGAGCAACATCAACAGGTAAATGCTCAGATGGACTGCTGATCAAGTTAGGAGGAGGGCGCCCATACACCACTGAATATGGAGTCATACCAGCAGCTGAATGATACGATGAATTATACCAATATTCAGCCCAAAGAAGGAACTGGAACCAACTTCGAGGATGATCATAAACAAAACAACGTAGATACATCTCAATACAATGATTTAAAACTTCTGATTGGCCATCTGTTTGTGGGTGATAAGCGGTGCTCATAACTAATGTAGTACCTTGAGATTTGAACAATTGCTGCCAAAAATTACTGTAAAAGTTCATTCTCTATTTTGAATTCTCTTGTTCTTCCTTGGTTCTTCTAATAATTATGTTATTCCTAGTTCCATCTACATCATAATCCGACGAATCCATCTCGCCAAAATCAACAAATCAACTGGATTAGCCTTCCAAAATTTGAATGATTTGAATATTGATCTATTAAATAAATAAAAAATATAAATTATTTGAACATAATATAATATTATAATCATTCGGATGTTATATTTTTTTAAGAATTAATAGAGTAATAATTAGAAGAAACATATTTCTAAAAATAGTTATAATTACTAAAAAAATTTAATAAAATAAAGTTAATCCAATTCAACTTGTTTTTACTTGTTTACAGTATTTAATCGTGTTACTTCAATCGTATAATGGAAGAAAAATTATGATATTTCCTTTAATCATGTTACTTCAATGGCAAGTTATAGTATTTCCTTGGCAGTTTATGGTATTTCGTTGGCATTGAAGTAACACGATTAAAGGTGGGTATTGTTATATCATAAAGAAAATACATTTTGGATATCTCGGAAGATTGAAATCGTTATGTTGGATTGTAAGCCCATGAACATTCCTATGGGTTCAAATGTCAAGCTCCTTCTTAATCAAGGGAGTCTATTCATGATCCAGGAAGGTAGCAAATACTAGTTGGAAAGTTGAATTATTTAACTATTACAAGACCAGATATGCATCATTTGTTGTCAGTGTTGTTAATCAATTCTTGAATTCTTCGTGTGATGGCCATTGGGATGCTGTGGTTAGAATCTTGAGATATGTTAAAGGATCTCCATAGAAAAGACTAGTATACAAAGACAAAGGTCATTCTAATATTGTTGGATTGGATAAGTTGCTCGATCGATAAGCACTCCACATTTGGGTATTGTTTTCTTATTGGAGCTAATTTAATTTGTTGAAAAAGTAAGAAATAAAACATTGTTGCTAGATGTAGTGTTGAAATAGAGTATCGAACTATGGCTCTCACTACATGTGAACTTTTGTGGATGAAGCATCTAATTCAAGAAAATTGCGCTTATGTGAAATTGGTGTTATGAAATTAATGTGTGATATCCAAATAGCTATGCACATCGCCTCCAATCCAATCTTTTAGGAGAGAACTAAGAATATTGAGATTAAATATCATTTTATGCATGAAAAGATTGTGTCTAAAAAAATTATTACTCCTTTTATCAAGTTTGAATGAGCAGTTCATAGATATTTTCACTATGTCTCTTTGTGGTTTGGTGATAGCTTACACAAACTAGATGCATATAATCTTTTATGTACCAACTTGAAAGGAGTATTGAGATATAATTTGTTATAATAAATTTATCTTTATTAAGATAGGATAAGTTTATTTTCTATGTTTATCTTTATTTAATTTTATCTTTAAACTTATTTTTATCCAGAATAAATTAAGATTATATAAATATGTACCTTTTTACATTGATTTCTTAAACAATAATAATCATTGTACATTCATATTCAACAATTGTTGCATCCTTCCTTCCTTTTTCTATCTGGGAATGACACGTATAGGAAGTTCATGTCTTTTAATTTATGCATTTAACCTAATAACTAGACATAAACCTGCACAATGTCTGAATAAAAAGAAATTATTTAAATTAAAAATGTTAACTTTTTGTTAATATATAAGTTTTATATATAATTTTTTTAATTATGTAATATAAATTTGTTATTGATTTTTACAACAAATAAATTTATTATTTTTTATAATAGGATTTGAATAGAAAAATTATTATTATAAATATTTTATATTTATATAATATTTCATCCTTTATTTTTTCCTAGATTCAAAATTAAAAATACAAGATTCAAGTAAATAAATTTTTTAAAAAGTTCATAATAACTAAATTATAAAACAGTCTATTTCAATATTTTCTCAAATTAATAAATTGATAATAAAGAATATACATCTATTGATTGTTTTCAAATATGTAACCCTTCATATACAAATTTAAATCTAATTGTTGAGAGATTTATAAAAAAAAATTGAATTATTTTTTAAAATTAATATTAATAAAAATTTATTATTTTCTTATTATGAGCATAAATATCAATTAATAATAATTATTAGATTTTGATAAAAGAAACATTTTAATAATGATTTATAATTAAAATTTATATTAATATTAATTACTATTTGTTTTTTGAAATGGAGAATTTAATCAAATTAAATTTCTTAAATAGTACATTAATCATCGAATATTTAATCTACAATTAATATCAAATAATATTTCTTCATTTTTATTTATAATTAAAATTAATATTTTTGCAACTGAAAATTTTAATCTCTTAATTAATAAAATCATTAATTCATATATAATTACATATTAAACATAATTTTATATTATCACACATTATAGTTTTGATGAAAAATATATTTTTATTTTTTGTATTTTTTATAACGAACAAATTAATTAAATTGAATATCTTAATTATTAATTAATATGATTATTTATAGAATTACTAATTTACTAATTAAATATAATTTGAAGCTATTAGTTACTTAATACAAATTTAGAAGTACAATCAAAATAATATTATAGATAAAATGTGTGACAAATTCAGAATAGTGAAAAATAAGATGAAAAAAGTAGTACCATTTATTGTTTTACAAAGATTATATCATGTGATTGTGTATTAAATATCATATTATGTGTGACAAATTGAGAATAGTAAAATAAAAGATGAAAAAAGTTATACCTTCTAATTTTGACAAAGATTACCAGTGAGATGAAAATTAAACAAAGAGAATAAGAGATAAATTAGATAAAACATAAATATATAATATAAAGGATAGAGGAGAAAAAATAGGAAAAGAGAAAAAAAGTAGTATCATGATGAAATAAAAATTAGACAATGAAGAAATGAAGAGAGAAAAAAATAAACAGAGAAAAAATAGTAACCTTTTTATGACAATGATGATAAAATAAAAATCAGATAATAAATAAATAAGAGTTAGATTAAATAGAATCTAGAAATATATAATATATAGAAAGTAAAGAGAAAATATGATAAAAGATAAAAATTTAAAGAATTTATCACATAAATAAATATACTACATAAAAACATTTAAAATTATTTTTATAATATATTTACGGAATTGAGTGTAGCTTAACTTTTATATACAAATAGAAGATAGATAGATTATTACTTTTTCAACAAAATTAAGATTATTGTCTGTCTTCTTGATATTTGAGCCCAGATTATCCTAACACCATGACTCTCCAAACATAACAGTAGGACCTTAAATTATTAGATAAAAATAAACTATCTATGTCTAATTGCTATCTCTGACTAGTATAGCTTTAAGAAAATTATGAAAACATATTTAAAATGAGGAAAATATAATATATAAAAATTAGAAGAAAATGTTTATTTCTTCTTAATATATTTTGTCATATTCACTCAAATAAATGGTTGTATAATTTTCGAAGTTATTTGGGAGAGGTAGAGGATTGTCATCCAACTACTGCATAAATGAATTATATTTAAGGAGTTTTTTATTTTATTTTTAAATATGACTATATCAACCGGAAACTATTTGAGGCTAATAAAAAACTAACAAATCTATCTAAACAAGAAGTTTGATAGGAATCCACTCAACAAAGGAAATTAAATAATTAAATAGCTGAGGAGGCCTTGTCTTTTCGACAACGTAATTCAAATATATATAGATATATTTGAATTTATTTACAAGAAAAGTAGAATATGGTGCATCATTCTGTATATTACAATTGGAACTTTTCTCTTTGTTTTTTCATTTTTTAAAATAACGCACTAACGAGATGTATGTGTATGTATATTGTGAGAATTCTCTACGGGAAGATCAATTATAAACAAAAATCTGTTTTGGATATCAATTTTTTTTTATCATGTGATTGGTGTAATTTTGTCTTTGGTATGTGTGATTCTTAGGCTAACTTTCTTGATGTAGAATGAATTCAAAGAAAAAGACATAAAATAGGATTTTAGCGGAAAAAGAAATCATACATGAATATAATGAACGCTAAAGAACGTGTATTGCGTTTTTTGTTGATAGAAACCCTAAGCATCAACTTGTGTGCGTGATTGAGATAGAATGAGAAATGTGCGAATGAGAAGAAGGTGATGTATATTGCGCGCATATTTTCCTTAATTTCGTGGCTTCTATTTTTCATTCCGCCCTCACAAATTTATATATATATATATATATATATATAATTATATTGGTGTAATTTTTATTAAGTAGAATACTGTTTAATAATTTTATATTAATTATGAATTTTATAAATTCAATCGTTAGATTGAAAGTTCATAACTATTAGATCATATATATAAAATTTTATATTAATTTAAGATGATTTGATACTTTATTTTTATAAAATAAAATTAACGTAATATATTCATTTCAAAATACAATAAAATATGAACATTTTGATAAAATTCAAGTTGTTGTTTAATTTTAACAAAATTTGATATACATGTATAAAGTGATATGAACTTTCAATCTAACAGTTGAATTTACAAAATTTACAATTAATATAAAATTATTAAGCTGTGTAATATTTAATAAAAATTATATCGATGTAATTATAGTCTCTCAAATATCTATATATATACACATAAACCTTTAATGCCAGAATAAAAAAAAATATAGTTACGAATTTATCAACGTTGCATAATATAAATAAGTCACGAATCATTTAAGTCACATATATTTAATCGCGGTTTATTATATTTATGATTAAAAATTCGTTGTTTATTTTATATCTACAATTTTAAAAATGTGTTCTAAAGAAAATAACCCATAATTATGATTTACGAAAAAAAATCTGGTTTATATCTTATTTTAAATGTCAATTTTTATATCTTATTTAAAATTATTTTTATTTTTATTTTGTAAAAAAATACATAATATATATAATGTCTACATAGATATTATATTATTAAATATATAATTTAAAATTAATAATATACTATAAAAGTTATTTAAGTTGTATATATTAGAAATAAATACATTAGAACAAGTAGTCATTGTTATAATTAATAAGACTCTTTGCTCTTCCATTAAGAGATTTAGTTTTTATTATTATTTTTTGGTTTATGGTCCCTTTAAAAAGTTATAAAAAAAAAGTGGTTGAACTAGTTTGACTCACCGGTTCACTAGTTGAACCGGAAAATTAACTGGTTTAATCTGGTTTAAAATGAGTCGACTGCATAACTGATCTAACTTAAAATTCGGACCGGCTGAACCACCAATTCTCAATCTAACCGATCTAACCGGTCTGACCAGCTGATTCGATCCTTTAAATCACTAGTTGTAGTGACAATTTTTTTTTTATTTTAAAAAAGAAGTAAGAAAAGCATATACCACAATTGCACTTGCTGGGATTGAATATGGAAGAAAAGAAATATCGAGTCAGCATCCATTAAAAAAAGCGTACAAGTGAGTGAAAGTGAAGAGAGTAGAGTTAACTTATTTTTCTCACTTTCCTAAAGTTTCAAAAACTAACCAACCTCTTCATTTCCTTAGTCTAATTTCACATCACATCAACTTGTTGAGGTCAGCGGCAGGAATGATCTAGGAAGTTTTTTTTTTCTTCTTTCATAACTGCTTACATATTTAACTTTTTTTTGACAAATATTAATTAACTTCCAACAAAAAAAAAATTACTAGTTTTATATATAAAATTAAAACAATTTTTTTTTTAATTTCAAATAAGAGTGAATGATTGGACATGTTAATTTATATTAAAATTAGGTGAAAGATCATATATAAAATTACTAGTTTTTTCTCTTTTTTTTTTCTCCTCTACACTTTATATTACACATTTACGTTTTATATAATTTATCTTTCATTCTCTTTGTTTAAATTTCATCTCACATGACATTTTTATCAATATAAAAACTAATTAAGATATATTCTATATCATGTTGACAGATCATTATAAAATTATTTATATGTTGTTATGTTAGCATATTTGTGTATGTGGCAAATTTTCTAAGTTTCTATCTTCTATCATATTTTTGTTTTACCTTTTATATATTATATCTCTCTACATTCCATTTAATCTAACTCTCATTTATCTGTTGTCTAATTTTTATTCTATTACAATCATCATCATAAAAAAAGGTACTACTTTTTTCTCTTTCTTTCTCCTTTTTTTTTTCTTTCTCCTCTATCCTTTATATTATACATTTATGTTCTATCTAATCCATGTCTCCTCTTCTTTGTTTAATTTTCATCTCACATGACAATCTTTTTCATAAATGAAATGTATTACTTTTTCTTTTTTATTCCCTCTACCTTTTATATTACATATTTACATTCTATCTAATCTACTTTTCACCCTCTTTTGTTTAATTTTCATCTCACATGGCAATTTATCTATCTATCTATTTATAATATAAAAACTAAACTATACTCTATTACGTTGACGCACCATTATAAAACTAATTTTATATGTTGTCATGTCAACATATTTGTCTATGTGAAAAATTCTCTAAGTTTCTATCTTTTATCATATTTTTCATTTACCTTCTATATATTATATCTCTCCACTCTATTTAATCTAACTTCAATTTCTCTATTGTCTAATTTTTATTCCTCTATAATCATCATCATTAAAAAGGTATTACTTTTTTTCTCTTTCTTTCTTTTTTTCTCCTCTACCCTTTATATTACATATTTACATTCTATCTAATCTATCTCTCATCCTCTTTGTTAAATTTTCATCTCACATGGCAATCTTTGTCAGGAATGGAATTACTTTTTTTTTTCTCAACCCTCTATATTACATATTTACATTTTATCTAATTTATTTCTTATTCTCTTTGTTTAATTTCATCTTAGATGATAGAAATGACTACTTTTTTTTTCATTTTTTTGTATTATTCTTAATTTGTCATGTAATGACCTGGCAGGTCACTACTCTCACAATGACAACATACCGGAAACACTAGGCAGAATAGAACGAGTATATAAATATAGTGTCTAGAATATAAATATATACATATGTCCCAAATCCAACTAGAGTTAGGGTATGCAATACAAGGATTTCATCAAAAGTCACTATACCCAGTGACTAACACAAGCAAAACATCCATAGAAGTCAGCTCCATCTCTCTCTACTGCCAACTCATCACTATCCACCACCTATCCCTACTCTGCTCCCATACATAGTACCGATCATAGTAGTCCAACCACATGGAAACACAAAGGGTAAGCTAGTATAAAGAGAACAACATATGGAAAATTTTAAACAAATACAACAAATACTACCATCACACAATTCATCAATGAGCATCCAGTCAGTTATTTCCACACAGATTTACCAATACACACAAAATGCATCGTCACGCATATCACCTCGGAGATCTCCTACAACACCTCAGCCTTTCGGCCTACAACACCTCAGCCTTTCGGCCTACAACATCCAAAAGCAACACACAGAGTAACACAACTGTTCAGCTTAGCATATCAACTTACAACATTGCACAACTAATACAACTCACATACCATCTTATAAGAATATGCTACTAATATATCTCAACATCATCAACATTATTATCTACTTTGTATTCATCTATTTCGAATCAACTTAGCATACAACAACATTGCACAGTATATAATCACAACCTCACTAACGCGCCTGGCGCGCTCGTAGTTGCGCCCAGCACCGTACAACCAGAGGGAACCAGAGGGTCAGCGCGCCTGGCGCAAGCATGCCCGCGCCCGGCGGGACCCAGCCAGAGGCTCAAGGCTCCCTCTCGCTTGGTGCAATAGGTAATTGTGCCCAGCGTAAGCCAGACAGAGACTCCCAGTAGTTTTTTGCGCTCGGCGCACCCAACTCGCGCCCAGCGTGGGGAAGGCAGAGACCTCCCTTGGTCTCGTGCCCGGCGCAATTTGAATTGCGCCCGGCGCCTCCCATGGTAGAGACTCCAAGGAGTCTCTGCACCTAGCGCGGCCAAAGTCGCACGTAGCGCCATACCAAAAACCCCAAAATCAATCTTCTACTGATATCGCGCCCAGCGCGGTTCGACTCTCGCCCGGCGTGGGCCATCCAGAGGCTACATCTCCAAGCCCGCCCGGCGCACACATCCTTGCGCCCGGCGGCTTGCCTAAATGCTACCCTCAGAGGACCACGCGCTCGGCGCGAAGAACTACGCCCAGCGCGAATTTAGCAGCAGACCCCATATTTTCGAAAATGCTCCAACAATCTGCAAAACAATCAGAAAACTCCCACAGGCAATCAGTTCAAATGACTACGTTTTCATTCCAGAGTCCAAAAACACCACCTTTTTCAACATGCAACAACAAATCAAGGATTTCCCCAAATTTTCTCAAAAACCCCGAAACCCCCAAAAACAAGTTCTCATTCAACACAGCCACGAATCAACCATCAATAAGCATCTAATGAGTTTCTAGAACTCGTCCACAGCCAAAAACAGCGACAAAAGAAAGAAAATTACTAGCTTCCCTTACCTCGGGCAAAGGATCCGAGCTTCCGGGAAAGAAATGGAGAAGAAGAGAGCTGAAAAAGGAGATGAGGGAAGAGGCTCCGCACGATTTCGACCAGAATCCACCCTTCAATCAGCTCCTTAAGTTGAAATGGAGCACCAAATTAGTCACAGGGAAAAGCAAGTGAGAAGTGAGTGAATAGAGGTTAGCAAAGTGATGAAGAAGAAAAAAAGAGAATGGGTCCGGGGAGAGGGAGAAGGAAAAATAAAAAGGACCTCACATGTCACATATTTTATCTAATTTATTCCCTACCTACATTGAACTTGAATTTTAATTTATTTATTAACGTATAACTTTTTATCTTGCAGGAAAATAAACAAAAAATAAATTGTTAATGTTGAATTGGATCGTTAGTTGCATGTTCATTGTCTTATGATTTATTTATTTTAATTTTAATAAAAAATAAAAGTGACAATCATATATTATTTATATAACGCTTTTTATAATATTATTTTTATTGTCCTTTTATATTTTTATTGAGTAAAAAATTGCTTTAAATTTTATTTAATTAGTAAATCAGTAATTATATAAATAATCATATTAGTTAATAATTAAGATATTAAATTTAATTATAAAAAGATAAAATATAAAAAATAATATGCAAAAGAATTTATCAATTAAGAGATTAAATTTTTTCAAATTTCAGTTACAAATAAACTAATTTTAATTATAAATAAAAATAAAGCAATATTAATTGATATTAATTGGAGATTAAAATATCCAATCATTAATTTACTATTTAAGAAATTAATTTGATTAAATTGTTCGTTTTAAAAAACCAATAAATATTATAGTAATTAATATTAATTTTAATATTAAATTATTATTAAAAAATTCTTTTGTCGAAACCTAATAATTATTATTAATTGACATTTATGTTCATTAATATGAAAAATAATAAATTTTTAATTAATATTAATTTTAAATAACAATAATTTTTTTTACAAACCCCTCATCAATTGGATTTGTATATGAATAGTTACATATTTGAAAAATAATGATGAAATCGAATATAAATATAAATATAAAAAATATTTATAATAATACTTTTTCTTTACAAATCTTATTACAAGTAATAATAAATTTATTTATTATAAAAAATCAATAACAAACTTATATTACATAACTAAAAAAAAATTATATATAAAATTTATATATTAATTACTAAAATGATATTTTTTAATTTAAATAATTTCTTTTTTATCGTGCAGGTCCATCTCTAATTATTTATAAAATTAGGTGACAGAAACTAGGGAAAAGTGACTCAGATTTCCACTCTACTCATGAGATTTACCGCACTAACCCGTAATGTTAAAAACTAAAAGAATTATCGCTAAAAAGTTAAATCATATGGTCAATGATATACCATAAACGTGCAACAAAGTAGCGAAGCATTTGCAAGTGTGAACAAAAGAATGGAGAAATTTGTGATCAAAATGAACTTCTTTTATTACCATTTTCGGATTTATAAAAATCTTTTGAAATCATAGACATACCATGTGATAAGCATGATGTGTTTTTACGTGAGACACGTTTCTACAAAAGACTAAATTTAAGTCTTTTCACTAAATTATATGTATATAAGAAAAACAAAGTAACAAAACATTTGCAAGAAAAAAAAAGAATGGAGAAATTTTGGATCAAAATGAACGTTCTTTTTTTTTTTCCCTAACAATTTTCCCATTTTTTTAAAAAAATATTTTTAATTTTTTAAAAATCAACTTTTCAGACTTTTGTTTGCTGGTCTCTAAGAAGTAAGAAGTGAATAACTATTGCTCCATAGAGAGCCAACCACTATATAAATGTTGTCATGCCATCCAATCATGTGAACTTCAATCTCAAGCAAAAGAGAAAAACTCCATCATAATTCTTTTTCGCTATATTATTGCTCTGTTCTTAGTTAATATTGTTTCTCAGCAGAAAAACTATAATGAGTCGTTACTTGTTCACAATGTTTTATGCTTTGCTCCTGCTTTTATTGCATTCCTCAGAGTTGGAAGAGGCAAAGTGCATAGAGAGGGAGAGACAAGCACTCCTAAACTTCAAACAAAGTCTCTTAGATGAGTATGGCATGTTGTCTACATGGAGTGAATATGACAATGATTGTTGCAAATGGAAAGGCATTCAGTGCAACAATGAAACTGGCCACATACAACTACTTCATCTTCAAGGTTATCGGTATGCACATGCACAATTTTTGATAGGTCCAATCAATCTCACTTCATTGATTGACTTGCATAACATTCAACATCTCGATCTCAGCAATAATCGTTTTCTGGGGATTCACCTCCCAGAAGAACTCATGGGCTCCTTGGCCAACTTAACATATCTCAATCTCTCAAATTCTCTATTCAGTGGCATGATTCCATCTACACTTGGAAATCTTTCACAACTACGATATCTAGACCTGGGCAGCAACTTCTTTCTTCATGGACCAATTCCTTTTCAGATTGGGAATCTCAAACAGCTACAATATCTTGATCTTGGAAACAATCAACTTTCGGGAGAAATCCCATTTCAATTTGGGAATCTCAAAGAGCTACAATTTCTTAATCTTGCAAGTAACACTCTTTCTGGAGCTATCCCTTTTCAGGCAGGAAATATTCCTCTCTTGCACACTCTCGGGCTGGGTGGCAATTTTGATATAAAAGATAAGGATGCAGAGTGGTTCTCTAATCTCTCTTCCTTAACAACTCTTGAACTCACTACATTACACAATCTTAGTGCCTCTCATCGCTTGCTACAGACTATAAGTAAGTTTATTCCAAACTTAAGAGAGATGAGGCTTGTTCATTGTTCTCTCTCAGATGCTGATATCAAATCCTTGTTTTATTCTCACTCCAACTTTTCCAGTTCTCTTACCATCCTTGATCTTTCTTCTAATCTGCTAACATCCTCAACATTTCATTTTTTATCTTCTCTTTTTCCAAATTTTCCATCTCTTAAGATCCTTAGCCTCTCTTATAATAATCTTTCATCATCAATATTTCAAGGTAATTTTAATTTTGGATCAAAACTGAAAGAGCTTCATTTAGAAAACTGCAGTCTTACAGATAGAAGTTTTACTGTTTCATCTACTTCCACAATGAATTCCTCATTTTCTCTTCTCTACCTTGATCTCTCCAATAACTTGCTGAAATCATCCGCTATATTTCATTGGTTTTTTAACTTCACCACCGATCTTAATACTCTTTACCTTTATGGTAACTTGTTAGAAGGTCCGATTCCAGATGTATTTGGAAAAGCAATAAACTCTCTTGAAGTTATTGATCTCTCCATTAACAAACTACAAGGCAAGATTCCATCTTTCTTTGGGAACATGTGCAGATTGCGGAGGTTATACCTCTCAAATAACAAGTTGAATGGGGAAATTTCTAACTTCTTTCAAAATTCCTCATGGTGCAACAGACACGTATTTCAGACTTTGGATTTATCCGATAACCAAATTACTGGCAAGATACCTAAAAGCATCACATTGCTATCCGAGTTAGAGGATTTATCTTTGGAGGGGAATTCTTTAGAGGGTGAAGTCACTGAATCTCATCTTTCTAATTTTTCAAAATTAGAATTTTTGTACTTATCACGAAACTCATTGTCTCTAAAATTGGTCCCTAGCTGGATTCCTCCTTTTCGATTAAGCTATTTGGCGGTAGGATCTTGCAAACTAGGCCCGAGTTTTCCTAGTTGGCTCCAGACTCAAAGTTCCTTGATTTATCTGGATATATCTGATAATGGGCTTAATGGTTCCGTACCAGAATGGATTTGGAACAACATGCAATTTTTGTACCGGGTGAATATGTCTCACAATAATCTCACTGGTACTATTCCTAATATACCATTGGAGCTTCATGGTGGACCATCAATAATTTTGAATTCAAATCAATTTGAGGGCAGCCTTCCGTCATTTTTGCGTCAAGCTTCAGAGTTGTTGCTCTCTGAAAATAAATTTTCAGACTTGTCTTCATTCTTATGTGACCAAAGGACAGTTGCAAAGGTTGGCATCTTAAATTTATCAAAGAATCAAATAAAAGGACAACTTCCAGATTGTTGGAAATCTGTTGACCAATTACTGTTTCTTGATTTAAGCAACAATCAATTGTCAGGGAAGATTCCTATCTCAATGAGCACCCTTGTTAAATTGGAAGCTTTGATTTTAGGAGGCAATAGTTTAATGGGTGAATTGTCTTCAACTTTGAAAAATTGCAGCAATTTATTTGTGCTGGCTGTGGAGGAAAACTTGTTGTCTGGTCCAATACCATCATGGATTGGAGGAAGCATGCAACAATTGATAATCTTGATGATGCGAGGGAATCGCTTCTCTGGAAATCTTCCTGTTGAACTCTGTTCTTTAAGGCATATTCAAATGTTGGATCTTTCCAGGAATAAGTTGTCAAAAGGAATTCCAACATGCATAAAGAATTTTACTGCAATGTCTCAAAAAAACATAAATAAAAGTGAAATATATAGTCGTATATATGAATATAATATGACTTACTATGACATTTACGGTCTCCTCTATCATCAAGACTATACGCTTTACATCACATGGATGTGGAAAGGATTGGAACAACAATTCAAGGAACCCGAATTGAATCTTAAGAGCATTGATCTCTCCTGTAACAATTTAACAGGTAAAATACCAAAAGAGATTGGATATTTGCTTGACTTAGTTTCTTTAAATTTATCCAGAAACAATTTGAGTGGAGAAATTCCTTTTGAAATTGGAAATTTAAGTTCACTTGATTCCCTTGACTTGTCAAGAAATCATTTTTGTGGGAGAATTCCATCTTCTCTCACACAAATTGATGGTTTAGGAAAATTAGACTTGTCACACAATTCTCTCTCAGGAAGAATCCCATTGGGAAGACATTTCGAGACCTACGATGCCTCTATTTTTGAAGGAAATAACAATCTTTGTGGAGAACAAGTTAACAAAAGTTGTCCCGGAAATGAGACAATAGGGAAGCCTCAAGAACAAGTTGTGCATGAAGAAGATTCTGTTTTCTATGAAGCATTATACATGAGCTTGGGGATAGGATACTTTGTAGGCTTTTGGGGCTTAATAGGAACAATACTAATTTGGAAACCTTGGAGAATTGCCTACACGAGGTGCTTGAACAGAATTACAAACTGGCTAATGATGTAGTGAATGTGACTAAGTTCTGCCAGTGGCTCAAGGCTAAGCCAGCAGGTGCGTTGTAACCTTTTCTTTTTATATTGTTAAGTTTACTTACTACCGCAATTATTAATATAATTCTTTATCCAAACTTGACTACTTTATTACCCCTATCACACACAATTATTACTTACATTGGAGTGTAACTTAGAAGGGAATAAAAAGAAAGGAATTGCTCTTATTGTCAAAGTACAGTATTCCATTTTGTTTAATAATTCATTTATAAGATAGATTTGGATCAAGTCATGCAACATGTTTTATTCAGGTGCTTTCTCTAAAGGACTATTTTTTATCTCAACTGAATTTTGGATATGTTGATGATGTCTTGGTTTAATTCTCTGTTGGGTCATCTGTCTCATTCTCCTAAAATTTGGTACTTGGAATTCAAATGTATCCAATATATAGATGGGAGACAAAGTACCAAGTTAATAACACAAAAAATAAATTTGATGAGTGTAAAATATCATGTCTTAGCAAAAAGTTTTCTGATGAGGATTTGATAGATTTTTTCTTTTTCTTTTTCAGAAAAATTGCTTGCTTCTTACCAAATTGCAACATATTTCTTGATTTCTTGTAATTTTTCATGTATCATTTTTTTTATATCTTCCGTATGAAATTGCCTAATTTGATTCTTAGTGAGTCAATTAATTTTGTGGGAAGCTTTACTAATGGTAAAACCAGCCTACTGTGGGTTCTCATGGACACACAAATATATAACTCCCAAATCACATTGGTGTGTCTGTTTGCACTTATTTTCTTATGCTTCCACCAACACATTTTGAACCATTTCTTGTCATACATGTTATTATAGCCATACTATTTCAACATGTATGAGTTCCTTGATCTTTGATCCATGCCTCAGTCTCAGATAATGGTAATTATTTTATTACTCAAATGAAGCGATTACTTTTTAGCTTTTGAAGTAGTTAGTTGATGAGTTGAATTCAGAGAAATTGACTGGATTTCACTAGAGTGTCTCTAATGTTTGAAAATTCTAAAAAGTGTTTGTTGTTATCCCTACAACTTTGGTGGTTCTCTAAGTCGAATCAAAGGTGGAGGTCTAGGGGGGTTAAATTTTTCAGTCCCCCTAACTCACAACTAATTGAAAAATGTTGCTATCCTTTTTAACTGTTACTTATAATTTAATTCTATGCTAGATGTAGAACATACTTGAAATTTTGCTTTCCAACTAAATGTTGTTGTAGGAAGCTATGAGTTAACTGCTTTGTGGACAGCTGTCCCTATTGATGCGAGGATGGAATCTGGACGAGGTGTGTTTCTACATTGGTGACCAGAATTTGTAAGTGTCCATTAGGTAGGAGGTTAGGAGGGCTAATTAGTTCAGTTTTGTATTCCCTATAAATAAGCCCTGTGTCAAGTAATGAGGGGAACTTCAGAATATTTTGTAAGGTTTCACCGTGAAGGAGAAAGCTCCATAGAGGATATATTTGTATAACATGGTTCTTGGTTTGTAAACTATTTTCTGTACTAAAGAGAGGAAATTCATAATCTTTTTCTGCGTGCAATTGTTCTTTTTTATGCTTTATCGTTTCATTCTCTAAAACGAAGATCCTAGCCATTACACTAGACTTTTTGTTTGTGAAGTCTTAAATGTCAGATCTGAAAACGAGAATGAATTTGTTAAAAGTAAATATCAAATTTGGAAAAAGTTCGGAGAAGGGGAGGTTGCTTTGAAAGGTTCAATAAAGTTCTCTGAGGCAAATATCAAACTTTCACCAGCTTGAGCACCTTCATTTAACATGCTTGAGTTTATGAAGTGAGTTCTTACAACTCATCTAAAAAGATTCAATCTTGGAGAGCTATTTGTAAGCGTGAAATCTGTTGTTGCTTTCAGAATTGTTGTAATGAAAAACATTCATTGTGTTTGACTTTTATTAACAAGAATATCTACATTTTTAACTTCTCTCTATTAATTAGCATACCATGACTCACGGTTCAAATAAGGATAACATTTCCATCCATCATATCAAATGAAAATATCCAAGCTTTGTCAATCATCAAACATAAAGAGAACTGCAAGTATACAAATTACAATCCGCTTTGCGTCAATTACCATAACAACTTTCTCGAACCCATGTTCCGTCTCATCATATATGTTTAGTAAAAATACAATGAGGGCCTTCTAGAATATAGGGTAGATCGAGCATGTCTAGGTTACAAAATGAAAAGAGTCTATATAGGTGCATGATGAAGTACACTTGACCAAAAACTACATGCTTAGACCAAAAGACATGGTCATGATGATCCAACCCACAACCAAGAACATTACAACGGACCTCAACACTGGCCATAACCAACCAAATCCAAACAAAGCAAAGCTCACAGCAGCCACAACCATTCCATGTCCTACCTTATATTCCCCTGTATGGGATGCTGCAAGCAATGGCACCATTCCACCAACACAAATGACTAAACCTAAGGTTGTTGTTGCTTTTAAAGGGTTTGGAAAACTTGCTTTCTCTTCATTGCTATCTCCCTCTGCTCTATCTCTAATAATGAGTCCCTTTGCTCATCTTTCTTCATTTGAGCAACGTCTATGTGCAAATCGATGAACACAAACCCAAACTTCTTTGTGGCTCTACTACAAGCCCAAAACACCAACCTCGTCAAACTCCTTTGCATTATGACCTTAATGTCTTGTCATAACACATGTTGTTATGACCCTCCCCTCAATGGCTGCCATAACAGCAGCCTGCAGCCATTGGCAAGTCTACAGAAAGAAGAATAAAGATAAAAAAATAGGTAACATTTTGTATAAATGACAAAAGAAGAATAATTTCAAATCTTATTATGTTTATGAAGAAAAACATGCATTAGAGAATGGGGGAGAAAACATTGGCCACGTTTAAAGCTTATATCATGGTTAGCCCCATTGCATGAAAAAGCTTCTATTTTGGCCGCTGTCAAAAACTGCTATGCTATGGGACCACATACATGACAAGTGTGATTGTAAATACCAGCATTCATTACCTCACAATGCTTGCGAGAAAATCGGTGTCCATCCCATAAAGACTCCGACTTCAGAACAACAAAAACTCGACAGACAGGCTTATCAAATTCATTATACCTGTATTTATATGTGCAGAAAGACAGAAATAGTCAGGGTCCGACCGTCCGAGTGGGTAAACTTTTTTATAAGTCCGAGTCAGGTTACCAGATTAAAACCAATTCAGAACTAGTTCAGCAACAGTGTTAAATTAGTTTACCTGTTCAGAACTGGTTAACTATTTGTTTAGGGATATCAACAAAAAGAATTGGTTAAAATAGGATTCCTTGCAGAAGTTACCATCTATTGATTAGTAGTATAAGGGAAACTAGAACAATTGTAGATTCTGATTGGATTAATTAGATTTTGTTGTAAATTTAGTTGAATTGTTAAAAGTTGTAGAGTCTGATATAAATAGGAAGGTTTGGAAAACTGTCATTGGAGTTCATTTGAATTCTCTTGTTTTTCCGTAGTTCTTCAAATAATTCCGCTATTCCTAGTTCCATCTACATCATAATCCGACGAATCCATCTCGTCAAAATCAACAAATAACTGGATTAGACTACCAAAATTTGAATGATTTAATTATTGATGTATTAAACAAATAAAAAATATAAATTATTCGAACATAATATAATATTATAATCATTATCGAATTAAATTGTCTTTCATATGTTTTAAGAATTAGTAGAGTAATAATTAAAAAAAAAAACATATTTCTAAAAGTAGTTATAATTAATAAAATAAATTTAACCCAATTCAACTTGTTTCTTAATTAATTATGTTGATGGACTTTATAAATGAAAGAGTTAAATTATTTAACTTAAACTTAATTTTAACAAAATTAAATGGGTTAAAATTTAGGTTGAAGTTATTTTGATATTCGCGGGGTTAATGTCAGTTTCACTGATTAGGATAATTTGATCTTGTTTGAGTTGGATGCTCTGGATTTGTTTTGCATTAGGGAAATGTATTTGAAAATTAACTTTTGAGTTTTGACTTCCTTTTGTTGACTGGGTATGAGGGAATTATGAAACTAGTGTATTAAAAAACAAATGCAAGTAAAAAAAAAATTTAATAAATATATAATATATTAATATGGCAAGTTACGGGATTTCCTTGGCAGGTTATGGTACTTCCTTAAAGGTGGGTTATTGTTATATCATAAAGAAAATACACTTTGGATATCTCCGAGGAAATTGGTATGTTGGATAGTAAGTCCATTGATACTCTTACGGATTCAAATGTCAAGCTCCTTTCCTAATCAGGGGAGTTTTTTCATGATCCAGGAAGGTATCAGAAACTAGTTAGGAAGTTGAATTACTTAACTATTACAAGACCAGATTTATTATTTGTTGTCAGTGTTGTTAATCAATTCTTGAATTCTTCGTGTGTGATGGCCATTGGGATGTTGTGTTTAGAATCTTGAGATATGTTAAAGGATTTCCTAGAAAAGGTCTAGTATACACAGACAAAGTCATTCTATATTGTTGGATACTCAAATGTTGATTAGACAGGTTGCTCAACCGATAAACGCTCCACATTTGGGTATTGTGTTTTTATTAGAGCTAATTTAATTTGTTGAAAAAGTAAGAAATAGAACATTGTTACTAGATCTAGTGTTGAAGCAGAGTATTGAACTATGACTCTCACTACATGTAAACTCAAATGTTTATATATAATTTTTTTAATTATGTAATATAAATTTGTTAACGTTATTGAGTTTTTACAAAAAAAATAAATTTATTATTGCTTGTAATAAAATTGGTAAAGAAAAATTATTATTATAAATATTTTTGATATTTATATTTATATAATATTTCATGCATTTTTTTTCTTAGATTCAAAATCAAAAATATAAGATTCAGGTTTTCACTATATTTATATAATAAATTTTTAAAAAAGTTCATAATAACTAAATTATAAAATAGTCTATTTTAATATTTTATCAAATTAATAAATTGATAATAAAGAATATACATCTATTCATTGTTTTCAAATATGTAACCCTTCATATACAAATTTAAATCTAAATTTTAAGAGATAAGATAATTAAAGAGTATATAAGTAAGTAATAACTATCACCTTACAAGTTGATTTAGTAGGGTTGAGTTAGCTTCATAATTCACTATTCTAAATTGGTATCAAATCATCCACTATTACCGAGTTTTAGAGCTGTCAAAATGGGCTCAACCCGTTGAGCCAACCCGGCCCACTACGGGTTTGAGCCGGGTTGGGCAAAAAAAAAAAATTTGAAAATTTCAGTACAAGACAAATTTGAACCTGGCTCACTAACAACCCGGCTCATCCGGGTTGAACCTGTGGTGAGCCGGGTTGACCTACCAACCCATAATAATAAAAAAAAATGTTTACTCTTATTGGGCCAAATTAGGGTTGCACTCTCATTCAGTTCTCAGTTCTTCTCCCAGCCTCATCTGATCTCATCAGTCCGCACCGCACTTTGCACTCCCGCTCCGCACAGCACAACAGCCACAACCATAGCTGCTGCCACCACACCGCACCGCACCACACCACACCACATCGCGAGCCATGAGCCACGGTGCCCACCGCGCACAGTAAGTTGCGAGCCACTGTGAGCCACCGCTACTTCCAGGTTCGTTCTTAAAATACTTCTCATGCATTTTCCTTCGAGTAAAGGCATTTGCATTGAGGTTATTTGCTTTGCTTTACTCTAATCTGTAGTGTTGTCTTTTTTCTTTGTTCTTCATTGGGATATTGTTGTAAACCTAGAAATTGAATTTGATTTCATTGATTTATCTTGGGTTGGTTGAATCAGTGTAATATTTGACAAGATAAATTTATGCCTGTTATTAATTGTGTTGTGTATATTTATGGTTTTACAAAATAAAATGAGATCTAAAACCGTAGATGAATAATGTGTTAATAATAATTTAATAAAGCTTTGCCATCAATTGTAGTAAGAGACCTAGGGTATCTACTTCTAATGTTTGGGGTCATTTTACCAAAAATGGTATAAAAGATGGTAAAGAAAAGGCGAAATGTAATGCATGTGGTGTTGAGTCTGTTGTTGGTGGGACTAAAATAGGAACTTCAACAATGTTGCGTCATTTGTCAAAATGTGTAGTGCTAAAAAAATTAAAAGATAATGATGTGGGGAAAATGATAATTGATCATGTTGGGAAGTTAAGGTCTAGGGAAATTGACCAACAAGTTGTAGATGATCTTATTCAATGGCTATTATTCAACATGGGTTGCCATATAATTTTGTTGAATATAAGTGGATTAAAGAATTGCTTATATATCTAAATCCATAAGTAAGAGTTCCAAGTAGGAATACAGTCGTGTCTAATATTTCAAAGAAATTCCATGAACACAAAGAAAGGGTGAAAGTTGCAATGCATAAATCTCATAGCCAAATTTGTTTGACATCTGATTGTTGGACTTCTATAACTCAACAAGGGTATATTTGTTTGAATGCTCATTTTGTTGATGCTAGTTGAAAGTTGAATAGCAAGATTATTGCCTATTGTAAAATGGAACCTCCACACATTGGTCATGATTTGGCGCAAATTTTTTTTACTTTGTTGCTTGATGTAAGATCCCAAATTTTATACTAATATAATGGTTGATTATTATTTATTTTTATATTTCTGGAGATTATTTTTTTATAATTATTTTAATTAATTAAATGGGTTTTATAGAATATTTTAGAGGTTTTTTTAATAATTATGAGTATTTTAATAATAAATATTTATGAAAATTATTTTGTATAATATTTTGATTTTTAGTAGCCTAGAACAGGCCATTCTCAAACTAGAATTGTAGACACTCAATTTCGTCTAGGGGCATAACAACAAGGAAATGAACCTCTATTATGAAGGGAAGGAGCTCCCAAAGCATGCAAACAATAGGACAGGACATCAGAAGGCCTAAAGCCCAAATAAATTGGTTTTAGTGGCTCGGAACGGGCTGTTCCAAAATCAGAACGGGCCGTTCTAAGCCACAAAAAAGGCCTAAAAACCAAGTCTAGAACGAGTCGTTCCAAAACCAGAACGAGTCGTTCCAAAACCAGAACGGGCCGTTTCTAAATCAGAACGGGTCGTTCCTAAACCAGAACGGGTCGTTCCTAACCGCTAAATAGCCTAAAAAACCTAGTTTGGAATGGGCCGTTCTAGCAATGCATTTTTGTGTTAATCTCAACTCTAAAACGGGCCGTTCTGGTTTTAGAATAAACTTTTCTAGGGTAAGAATTTAACACACAACGTTCAAATCTAGAACGGGCTGTTTCAAATTTGGAACGGGCCGTTCTGGCACCCTTCTAATGCCTATAAATAGACAGCTTGGGCACAGTTCTCAGGGCCCTAAAAAATTTTGTCCAAAACTCCTTAGAGCTCAAAATTTCTCTCTCTCTCTCTCTCCCCCTCCTATTGTATTTCTTGAGATTTGTGAGGCATTTGTTTAGTGTGAAAGGTTGCCACAAAGCACCTAGAATTTCTATATCGGAAGATTTAACAAAGCTTGCTATAAGGTATTTCAATTAATATTCTTCTATATCTTTTATTTCTCATCTTTATCTCTATCTTTTATTTATAACAAATGCAATCATGTAGACATTTTAGGGTTATTCATATAATTTAAATTTTAAATATGTAAATAAATATTAATAAAGGGAATTCAATATTTAATTTATTAATTCTTATCATGTTAACTTCATCATAGGGTACCGATTAAGGGCGTACGTAATCGACCCTCGAACCCAATTCTGGTTATCAAGGCCATTATTGGACTTTTAAAACCTTTTCTTTTTCCAATGTTTTGAGTAAAATATCAGTGGCGACTACATGAACCTATTTTCAAAATCATTAATTAAGAATTAGTATGGTGTTTGGGCATTTCTTAATTAAAAAGGATGTCTAAATTATAGGTCGCAAGATCAGAAATTTTTGGGTTGCAACAGATGGCGACTCCACTGGGGACGTTCTAAGAGGGTCAAGCCCAATAAATGATGAAGTTAGTAAAATATGAATAATAATTTAAATATTTTTTCCCCTTTACTTTGTTTTTTTATTTGCTTGGCCTTCATATTTGTTTGTTTGTTTAAATTCTGCACCTGTTTGAATAAAATTGTACACAATCCTTTGCACACAATAGTTTCCCCTACACCCGGGGGCATGAGGGTAATAAACATAGGGAGTAGTTGACATACGATCGGCCCATGTTTGGCCTTGGAGCCTGCGAGCCTTGTCAGAAATCACACTCAAGGTGATAACTAGTTACTCTAGCCTAAAATACTACGACAGACCTTAGAGTTTGTCAAGTGACAGCGACAGAGATACTGAGTCCCTATAATGGGGGCACCTTTGGATCCTTAAAGACCAATGAGATTAGAATCGCCCTATATAATGCACTTTTCTTATAGGGACCACAGACCAAGGATTTGAACGTGACTGTCCGCGGGTGTACATTTGTTTGAGCATATGTGTGTTGCATTTGTTGTTTTCTCTCTCTAATCATTTCAAACAGAAAGGAGTTATAGACAAACAAACAGATATCAATAAAAAAAACTAACCCTCTTCTATATACCCTAACTCTAAAGCATCATATAGGGTAATTTATTTCAAAAAAAAAAAATATAGCTAAAAAAAATCATGCATCATAACCCTTAGTATAAAAAAACATGATAAGTTTAGGCAGAAAACAAACATTATGCATCTTGTAGGATAATATATTAGCATACATTCATCAGAAATGGGAGGCACATATAATAGTATGCAAAGATGTTCTCTAAACAAAAATCAATGAGAATGATATCCATTGAATTTCTCAAGTGACTTTGTATCCTATTCTAGGTTTCATATACATAACACGCCTTCCTTATAAATAATAAATAAAAATTAAAAGGGAAACTTAATCTGTGCATGTTAACCGTATAATGGAAATTACTGTAATCAAGTGCGAACTCGACACATCAAATCGGCAAACACTTATCAGTAATTGGGGGCATCACATGCCCAAATCGACAATTCAAACACCCAGACTTTCCCATGCTAAAACGACAATTTTCAAGATAGGAGGAATGATCAAGAATAGACGAATCCTTGCTTCTAGGGAATTACAAGACAAAACTCAATTAAAAAATAAAGGCATTGCATGATGAGGACCTGCTAGGACGAAAACCCGCATGGGGCGTTCTAGGCAAAATTAGGGCAAAGAAAAAAATAATCAAGATCCCTATAGGATACATCCTGTGCAAAAATTAGGGATACATAAATAAAAAAAAGCAATGCTTGCTCAAGTTAAAAATCGAAAAGCAGCTTGAGTATCCCCTTTGAGAAGTAAGAATCTATAAAGGTCTCACTCCAAATTCAAAACACCGACATTCTAGTAAGTGGGAATGTGTTCCTAAAGTAGTCCGACCAATCATCAGCCATGACTCTTTAGGGGCAACCTCCATCTATCTCTCCGTATATGAATCACGAACTCGGGGCATGCCTGGGCCCCATAGCTTTGCTAAAGGGGCACATGTAAATTGGAAGTATTGTTTTAAATGCCATAACACTCCTTCATTTCTTTTCTCCATTTTAATATCCACTCTAGGCCTCATCTATCAATCCTTAATAAACAAAATATATTTGCGATAAAGATGTTACTCGATAATAGCATGGAAAGGATAACAAAGGAACAATCAGGAATCCAAACATGACTAGGGTTCAATAAAAATAAGGGCATCCCACACAAATGCTGCAAAAATGAAAGCCTGACAAGAAACCTACTAAGGGAGCTGCGCAAAAGTTAGGACAAGATCTGCTAGGCAACCCACAACTAAAAAAGGTAACCTAGGCAAAAGTAAGGATCAAAAGAAAATGTCTACTAGGGAACACATCTAAAGTAACTTAGGCAAAAGTTAGGATGTCAAAGCAGCAACCTGAGTTGAAAACTGAAAGGCGTCTCAAGGGATCATCTAAACAAAGCACAACCCCAAGTCATCACTCCACTTTCCAAAAAAGGTAAAACACAATGATAGCTTCTTTGTAGCAAATATGCTTTGTTTAATAGCCATAAAGACTAAAGCCCACCTTGTCCAGCCATTCTTCTAAAAAACCCTTTTGGAAATTCTAACAACCCTTCTGAAAAAATACAAACATCCTTTCTTTCTTTTCTCTTGCCCCTTATGGCATTAAAATGGTACCGAAAATATACACGGAGAATGCACAGTGAATACTCACAGAAGAAAGATTGAGATGCCCCCGAATAGAGTTGGGAGACGCTTGACTACATATCGACTGGATAATCAATGAGCCACTAAAAGCTTGGGTTCAAAGGAACACATCCTGACAATAATAAAAAATGGCATGGATAAAAAGGAATCATCATCATTAACCTTAACGCGTACATGTTAATTTCCAGACATAAAAAAAAAAAGAATTGCATTTTTTAGGAACAAACACATGAGCATAAATTGCATCACATGTATATGAGGTAGGGGCATATGAAAGGGCGTTACTAAAAAAAAGGGGAATAAATAATAAAACCATTTCTGTCTTGCATTTTCATTGCATCCATACATCCATGCATTCTACTTCCTATGGGTCAAAGGAGTCATCAACACAAGGCACTTGTAAAAGCTAAATAGCCAAGCATGAGTCGAATGGTGTCCAATGGAAACCCTAAGTGATTCTATGTGCCCACTAAGCAAAGACATATCAACAGTGGAATAGAATGGAATCAGCCAAATAAACAAGTTTGTAAGTAGAAAGAGGCCATCACGCCTTCTGAATCAAATGAAGGATGATTCAAGAGAATGCCAAGATCATGAACGGTTTCCTTACCAAAGCTAGGAGTGGCTTCCAAAATAATACTTATCAATAAAGATTCAGCGAATAACATCATGGGAATAGATCCCTCCACCAATGATGACAATAAAGAGAAAAAACTACGAGAAAAAGGCAAGCTTCGTAAATGTTGAAAAACCTGAAGCATTTTTAAAAAAATAACAAAAAAAGGTAGACTTCAAACATGGAAGAGCTGAAACTAAACAAAAATGAAATTCAGAAAAAATTTACCACAAACAGACACCTCGAGAGGCATTACAATACTCACATGATAGGGGCAGTACCAGAACCCTTTCACCCATTTACTCATTTGCCCACCATCCCAAGGGCACCACCTACCAGCAATCATCGTCTTCATCAGACGTCTTCCTTAAAAAAGGGGCAATCATATCATCAGCATCAGCAGGCAGCCTAGAGAGGCTAAGCGTAATAATATTCAACATTTACTCCTTTGCCCACCATCATAAGGGCACCACCTACCAGCAATCCTTGTCTTCATCAGACATCCTCCCAAAGTAAAAGGGTAATCACATCATCAGCATCAGCTAGCAGCCTGGAGAGGCCAGGCATAATAATACTCAACATTTACTCTTTTTCCCACCATCACAAGGGCACCACCCATCAGTAATCCTCGTCTTCATCAGACGTCCTCTCATAGAAAAGGGGCAATCACATCATCAGCATTCAGCAGGCAGCCTGGAGAGGCCAAGCATATTAATACTCAGCTTCAACAGGCAGCCTGGAGAGGCTAGACAAAATAATACTCACCATTCAGCAGGCAACCTGGAGAGGCCAAGCATAATAATACTCACCATTCAGTAGGCAGCCTGGAGAGCCCAGACATAATAATACTCAACTTCAGCAAGTAGCCTAGAGAGGTCAGGCATAATAATACTCACCGTTCAATAGGCAGCCTGGAGAGGCCAGGCATAATAATACTCACCATTCAGCAGGTAGCCTGGAGAGGCCAGGCATAATACTACTCACCGTTCAATAGGCAGCCTGGAGAGGCTAGGCATAATAATACTCACCGTTTAGCAGGCAACCTGAAGAGGCCAACCATAATAATACTCCTTTTTAAACAAGCTACAAATAAAGTGACACATTATCACAAGAGAAATAATGGAGCTTCTACTCGAAGACTAAAGATCAGATGTACAGTTTGTCAACCTTGTTACCCAATAGAGTACGCAACAATGCTTAACTACTCTAAAGGGTGAGGATACGAGCAAATACACCTATCCAAGGGAAACAACGCAGAAGCACCAAAGAGATAAAGAGAATACCCACACAAAATATCTACGTCTTTACTTGTCTTTGGAAAAATAACACATTACTATTCTAAAGGACAAGTAAAGAGCGGCAGCTGTAGATACTCAATTTTGTCTGGGGGCATACAAACAAGGAAATAGACCTCTGTTATGAAGGGAAGGAGCTCCCAAAGCATGCAAACAATAAGGTAGGACATCAAAAGGCGTAAAGCCCAAATAAATTGGTTTTAGTGGCCCAAAACGGGCTGTTCCAAAATCGGAACGGGCCGTTCCAAGCCACAAAAAAGGCCTAAAAACCTAGTCTGGAACGGGCGTTCCAAAACCAGAACAGGCTATTCCAAACCAGGAAAAAGGCCTAAAAATCTTAGACTGGAACGGGCTTTTCCGAAACCAGAATGGGCCATTTCTAAATCAGAACGGGTCATTCCTAAACTAGAACGGGCCGTTCCAAATCACTGAATAGCCTAAAAAACCCAGTTTGGAATGGGACATTCTAGCAATGCTTTTTTTGTGTTAATCTCAACCCTAGAACGCGCCGTTCTGGTTTAAGAACAGGCCGTTCTAGGGTAAGAATTTAACACACAACGTTCAGATCCAGAACGGGCCATTCTGAATTTGGAACGGGCCGTTCTGGCACCCTTTTGATGCCTATAAATATACAACTTGGGCACAGTTCTTAGGGACCTCAAAAATTTTGTCCAAAACTCCTTAAAGCTCAAAATGTCTCTCTCTCTCTCTCTCCCCTATTGTATTTCTTGAGATTTGTGAGGCATTTGTGTAGTGTGAAAGGTTGCCACAAAGCACCTAGAATTTCTATATCGGAAGATTTAACAAAGCTTGCTACGAGGTATTTCAATTAATATTCTTCTATATCTTTTATTTCTCATCTTTATCTCTATCTTTTTTTTATAACAAACACAATCATGTAGATATTTTAGGGTTAGTCGTATAATTTAAATTTTAAACATATAAATAAATATTAATAAAGGGAATTCAATATTTAATTTATTATATCTTATCATGTTAACTTCATCATAGGGTACCGATTAAGGATGTTGTAGGGGTACTTAATACCTTCGCTATACATAATTGACCCCCGATCCCAATTCTGGTTATCAAGGCCATTGTTGGACTTTTAAAACCTTTTCTTTTTCCAATGTTTTGAGTAAAATATTGGTAGCGACTCCATGAACCTATTTTCAAATCCATTAATTAAGGATTAGTCTGGTGTCTAGACATTCCTTAATTAATGAGACTTTTAAAAGGATGTCTAAATCATAGGTCGCAAGATCAAAATTTTTTGGGTTGCGACAGGAACAGGCCGTTCCAAACTACTAAAATGACTTATAACCCTAGTTGGGAATGGCTCGTTCTAGTTTAAGAACGGGACGTTCCAAACATGGTCGTTATGGGTTAAATCTCAACTCTAGAATGGGCCGTTCTGGTTTAAGAACGGGCCATTCCAGATGCAAATTTTACACATGATGGATGAGTTCAGAATGGGCTATTCTAGATTTGAAATGGGCCATTCTGGCCACTCCTGACATTTATAAATAGCACGCTCAGGCACTCCCAAAAGCACATTTTTCACTTTTAACTTCTCTTTTTTCTACACACTCTAAAGACCAAAGAGAACTCAGAGGAGGAGACCAGCAAGATCTTACTTTAGTTTCAGCTCCTGCTTATCGAGGAAAGGGGAAGTCAGAGACCTCGCTCTGGGTGTGGCAATGTATGTTGGGTAGTGGGATTGGCCCCCAATCCTATGTTTGTTGTGTGCTCATGTATGAGGGGTTTTTCCCAATTGTATATGTTTCATCCCTGTTTCTCCCTGAATGTGTAATTGATGTAATTATTATGTATGTATAAGTAGTGTTTATGTTTGGATTATAATCGCAAACTTTGGTGTTCCTATGGTTTCCTATGGGAAACCCTAAGAGAATGCATTGGTGATTGTAAGAGGAGATTGTTTGAAGTGCCAATTATATGAGTAAAGTGTATTGTTTTAAATGTTTATTATATGAATTAGAGTGCTCTGTGGGTTCTTGAGAGAACCTTATGAGAAACGGGAAAAATATGAATGTTTTCTATTTTGCTTTCTGATTGTTCTATTGTATTCCTTGTTGCATAGAGTTTTGATTAACATGCATCATTTTCATAAATGTTTTAAGGGTACGATATGGAATACACCGCCAGGTAGTATGGCTTTGGAGATTAGTCATTGGGGATAGCTTGGTTTTGAAGTTCTAGTCTTTTCCATTGTGTGCATGGGATGTATCTTGCGCGGCTTAATTATCCCACCAGACCCAGGTAGTATGTCCTTCTAGTGAGAGTGCCACTACAAGAAAATTGCAAATTAGAGAGGGAAAGATCCTTCGCAAATCCCTCACAAATCCCTCGCTAAAAAATATGGTGAGGGACTAACGAGGGATTTGCGAAGGACTATTCCCTCGCTAAATTCAAGTCGCTAATTGGTGACAGATGCATATCCCTTGCAATTCCGTCGCTACATTCCTTCACTTTTCCCTCGCAACCATCTTCGCTAGTCCGTGACAAATTTGTGCCGCTAATTCATCGCTATCGCCTCGCAAATGTAAAACCCAAATTCCCTCGCTAATTGCATTTAATATTTCCTCGCTAATCCCAAACAAATCCGTCACAAGTATCCCTCGCGATATTGTCGCTAATTTCTTGCAACTCTGTCGCAATATATCAATTGAGGTTCTTCGCAAAATCGCTCGCTAACCCCTCACAAATATGTCCTTCACAAATCCCTCGCTAACCCCTCGCAAATCCCTCGTTAATCACTTGCAAATATGTCCTTCGTAAATCCCTCGCTAACCCCTTGCAAATGTGTCCTTCGCAAATCGCTCGCTAATCCCACGGAAATCCATCAAAGCATATCAATTGAGTTCCCTCGCGCATACCATGCTAATCCCTAGCAAAACCTTCACAACATATCTTTTTGAGTTTCCTCGCGAATCCCTCTCTAATCCCACACAAATCCATCAAAGTATATGGATTGAGTTCCCTCGCGAATACCACGCTAATCCTTCGCGAAACCTTCACAACATATCTTTTGAGTTTCCTCGCGAATCCCTCGCTAATATCTCATTAAACCTTCCCAGTTTATCTATGTATATATACATTATTCTCTCATGAATCCATGTAGATATGCCACTTAATTTGATATTTTAAATAAATCTAAATCAACTACATAATTTTTTTTCAATTCTACATGATTTAAAATAAAAGTTGCATCTAACGATATCTCTTACAAAACCAAATTGTTAAATGTCTTATAAAATCCAACTTGTGCATACTATCTTAAAGAAACCCAAACTAATCAATGTCTTACAAAAAGAAAAGTCAAATAACGAGTCAGCCTAATAGTAATCAACCTAAGTTAGTAAAATCATCCTCTCGTCCTTGATCCTCCCTATATTGGTTGGTTGATGGTGTTGTTGATGGTTGAACTGCCTGAATTATTTGCCTTATCATCTCTGGTAATTGTGTTTGCAGAAAAGAGGCCAATGCATTATTTATAACTGTAGTGACCCGTTCTTCTATCATAGGCGTAAGATTTGTAGAAGAACCTGCAACCTTTGGAGATGAAGCTTGGGTAGAGCTACTAGTTCCAAGATCCAAGCAATGTCCCATGCCATAAACCCTTTTCTTCTTGTTTTCACCTGCAGCTTTTAACCAAAGATCAGAATCAATTACAGGATTAGATGAAGTGTCTTCTCCATATTTTTGTGTCATTGATTCTTCATATGTTTCCTACAAATAATAAACAAAAAAAAAAAGTGAAATAGCAAGAGGTTAAAAATGTACATAATCAATCTTAAAATATAAAATAACATGCAATAAATTTCTTTGCCCTAGTTGAGACAAATTCACCATCATTTTTTTTGTGAACTTTGTTATACACTTCACGATAAGAAACAGGATGATTCTGATGTGCCTCCTGTAAAAAAATTACGATATAAATTTTAAGTAATGAAATTTACCAAAGAAACTCATTAATTTTCAAAACCTTAAACTTTCACAACTTGTTAAAGAATTAAAAAAAACTACACTTATAGAACTGCAAATTAGGATTTAGATAATTCATAAGATTCTAAACTGTCAAAGTAACTCCCATCATTAATCAACATAAAGAATCATATTTTTTATCATTAAAATTACAATCACAATAATAGAACTCAAACTTAAAAGTCCTGAGAAAGAATATCATAATAGCAAGCACTTTCAATCAAAAAAAAAAGTTAACACAGAAATTCAATTAAAGGCTACTACAAAAAAAATTGAGACACATTGCAATGAAAGACACTTTCAATTTAACACAGATAAATAACAACCTCAAGAACATAATAGTGGAAGATTTTTCAAGGTGATGTAGTAAAAAGATATGTCGAATACTTTATAATACTAACTAGATTTGCAAATACACCGTCACTCAAAGCACTTCCATCAGTATTCCCGATACTTTTACAAAAAATAAACAAATCAATAACCAGATGAGATAAAAATAAATACAAAGACAACTGAGTTGGTTTAGTTTTTATAACTTTTAAAACAAATGCAGGTATGCACAATAACAGAATTAAAGCAAACACGTTAGTGTAGTGAGGAAAACTAGTAAAGGCTTTGGCTAAATGCATACCTCAAGTTTAGAATAAATGTGTGATATGGAATCTTTCAGTCTTTTTGTCTGCATTTAATTAATAAGTGAATAGAACATCAGATGTAATAAAATGCAACTAAGAAAAGATTACTAATGAACCACTACAAACATATCTACAATATAATGCATGTATGATCCAATTATCACCAATCGGATATAGAAGAAAAACCCCTGTCAACTCATCCAATGGCTATCGGGCTAATCACCTCAATGTCATTGATAAACTACTAAAGGGAAAAGAAAGGAAGATTCAAGGCCACATTGGACCCAGTACACAATTCATAGTCCTTCAAATCCATCTAGCCATTTGTGAACATCAAAAACTTATTTGACATACACTACTTATATTGTTATTTTTATTATAAAACATCTAGTTAACTACTCAGATCAGCTGCTCCTTACACAGTATCAAAGCCTCTTTCTTTGACCCACAAGCAAAATAATATATGGATTGATGCTTGATAAGTTTACAAGATCTATAGATATTAGTTGAATGGTTACTTGCATCTTAAAACAAAAGGGCTTTTCTTGTCAAAGCTTGTTGGGCACAAGCCTGAAATAGTTCATCAAATGCACATGACATAATATCAAACCCCATATCATCACCCTTTCTCATATCAACCTTAAAAATTCAGTTCAAAGATAACACAACAGTTTATATAAAATCAAGCAAAATTTTGACAAAACTGATTTACTGATTGACCCACCATGCAGGCAAATAGAAACTTGCAATGTAAACCATAACAAAATATTATCATGAAGTGAATATGTTACTAGATAAAGGAGAGACAAAGGAATAGAGTACAATGAAGATCCATGATAAAAACAAATGATATATGATGAGCTCAAGAAACCAATGCAAACAAATCCTTATCCCAGTATTCCACTGGTGCAATATTAGATAGGTCATGCATAGAAATCAAACGTTGAAAGATCTTGTTGAAATCAAGCATTAAAAGATTTGAAAAAACAACTAATTATGGCATCTGATGTGAACTATTTAGGAACACTCCAATTTGGAAAAGCAAAACTTGTATGAACATGAGAAAAAGGAAGAGAATGCAAGCATTTTGCCTAGTAGAGGGGAAGATGAGGAGTTAACTGATTCCTTTAAGGGCAGGCAAAAATACAAGGACGTGGCTGATGCAGCACAAGCAGCTTTTGAGTAAGTAGCATATGCTGCAGCTGCTGCAAGAGCAGCACTGGAACTCTCCCGATTTAAATCACATGATCCTAATGATCATGATAGTCCAAGCCCCTAACCAAGAAAAGTAGAGGATGATGGACATGATAATGTGAGGCCTCCATCGGAAGAAAATGAATTCCTCAGGGAAACAGAAGAAGAATTTGACAAGGATATAGATGACATAAAAATGCCAAAAGACATTATAAGTTGCAATTCAACTGATGAGATTTTGAAGGGGGCTAAAATTGATGTTGATCCTTTGGAAAAGCAAATAGTTTTTGATGAAACTGATGAAGAGACTGATAATGAACATAAAAGAAATCAATCTTCTTCTAAGACTTCTTTAGGGTATGGTGCTTAATATTTAAGAGGAAAATGAAAAAAAAATTGTTTATTTTCTAAACAAAGTAAATTCTGAAGCAGTAATCCACAAAGAGCTTAATCTGTGGCATGTCAAATAAATTCCCATATCTCTGTAGAAATTGAAAGCCATGTCATCTAGAGCATAACACTTCATTTAGTAATGTTTTTAAACACATTGTTGGTATTATTAATGCTTTACTAGCAGAAAAGCAAAAGGCACTTATCAAATCATGCCCATAAAAACAAAGAAGGAACATAGCCAACATATTCTAGATGACTTCAAATTTCAAACACGTAGAAAAATTGTCAAAAACGGATGGTGCAAATCTAAGTGCCATCTACCACTCCCATATGAGTTAATACCAAATATATGTGTTTCCTTACTATACCGTATTATTAGCTCTTAAGAAAACAAAAGGGAATTTATATTAGTCCTAGTATTGAGCAAGTTAAGGGAATTTATCTTACTATCCACAAGTTTATTATAGACGCAGACAACATTTCCTCTCTCTCTTTCTCTTTTTGTTTTCCAATTTTTTTCCTTCAGTAATTCCATGACTACGAACCAATTCAAAATATTCTCGTGCACCAGTAAAGACAGCCCCAGTATTACTACCCTATTCAAAACTTTATTTCTTCAATTAAAAACCTAACCTCAATTCCAAGAAGCGGCTCGGAACTCAAGTAGGAAACATTTTTTGATGGACGTGGAAGCTGGAACCCTAAATTGAACACGCAAGTCAACCGTGCAAAGACGAAGTGAATTGAATTTGAATGAGAATTTGGAAGTTAGTGATTGAGTTGAGTACCTTGGGGGCGGTGGTTTGAGGGAGGTGGTCCGGTTTGGCCTGACCGACGACGGCGAGGAGGAAGGGCGAAGCGGCTGGATGAGCAGTTTGAAGAAGAGAGGGTGAGAGTGGAGGGTTTGAAGAAGAGCAGTTTGAAGCGGTAGGGATTGGGAAGAGAAGCAATTTCACTTAATAAGCAAATATAATTTTTATTTATTTTTAGGAGGGAAACTAAAAAAATAAGGCCCTAACAACTCCTTTTTTTTATTTATTTTATATAAGTATAAAAATTATTAGTCAATATAATTTTTAAACATATTATATTATTAAATACTGTAACGACCCAGCTGGTCACTATACGTGGTACAACACACTGGAAACACCAGACAGATAGAACAAGTATATAAATATAGGATCTAGAATATATCGATATACACAGTTCCAATCTGACTAGAGTTAGAGTGCACAACAAAATACATCATCAACCGCTACACCAAGTAGCTAAATAACAAAAACACAAAACATTCCCATAGAATCAGCTCCAACTGCCAGCTGCAGCCCAATTACCAGCTACCGACCTATCCCTGCTCTGCTCCCATACATAGTATGATCATCGCAATCCAACATCATGGAGACAACAAAAGGGTAAGCTAGTGTAATTAAAAATCAACATACAAATAGATAGATAGCAATAAAATAAATCCATCGTTATAGTTATCAGCACATTTATACAACTTATACCACTTAACAACATTAGCACCGCATTACGGCAATATCAGCATAGCTTATCAGCAACAACAACACCACTTCAAGTGGCTAAGACAGCACCGCAAAGCGGCTACAACAGCACCGGCTTAGCAGCTATAACAGCACCACGTATGTGGCTAATAATAGCACCGACTTAGCGGCTATATCATCACACAACTCAGCACAGCACAGCACAGCACAGCATATCGCAACACAACCATTTAACATGTTTATTGCTTTTCACAATTCAGCCCAATCTTCTCTAGTTTTGTTATACTATAACTTTTGCATATTAAATTCATCGATTTCAACTCAACAGTACACCTCTAATACAGCTAAACATTATATCTCAGCTTTTTCACCTAGTCATCACAGCCTATTCATCAAATATAACTTACTTCAGCACATAACAACGATTTACATTCTCAGCACAATTCAATTAGCCAACAACATATTTGTAAATATCTCCTTGCGCGCCCGGCGCACTCGAGGTCGCGCCCAGCATGGCTCAACCCGAGAGCACCAGGGGACTAGCACGCCCAGCGCAAGAGTACTCGCACCCGGTGAAACTCAATCCGAGAGTACCAGACTCCCACGCGCCTGGCGCAATTCCAATTGCACCCAACGCCTGCCAGGCAGAGACTCTAAGGAGTCTCGTGCGCTCAGCATAGCCAAACACGAGCCCAGCGCGGGGAAGGCAGAGACCTACCAAGGTCTCGTGCCTGACGCAATTTGCATTGCGCCCAGTGCCCTCTTAGCAGAGAATTCCAAGGAGCCTCCGCGCCTAGCGAGCCCAAACGCGCGCCTAGCGCAGCATTAGAGTACCCAAACATGTCACCCTTGATATCGCGCCTGGCGCAGCCCAAGTCACGCCCGGCGCGGGCCAACCAGAGACTCTCATTTGCAAACTCGCCCAGCGCACACAGCATTGCGCCCGGCGGGCTCACCTAAATGAAGTCCCCTGGTGGTCACGCGCCCAGCGCGAAGAACTGCACCAGCTCGAATTCAACAGCAACCATCTCCAAGTTTGAAAATTGTCACAATCCTACAAAATATAACAGAAAACCAGCATGCAATCCAGCCAAAAGTCCCCAACCTCATCAAATATCAATAAAAATACCTCATTTTCAACATGCAAACCCAATTCAAGGATTTCCCCAAAAATTTCCCCAAAGACCCCGAAAAATCGAAAACCCCCATATCAGCCATTTCTAGCAGTTCTCAGCTCAAATATAGCAACATCATACCGCCCAACGAATTCTTAGGACATCATTTTCAGCTAAATAAGACATAGGACTAAATTCCCTTACCTTTGTTCAATGGTATGAGTTTCGGGAAGGAGAAAGATGAAGAAGGAGAAAGTTCCGCCCTCGGCTAGCCCCAAATGGTTTCAAGATTGAGAGAGAGCACCTCTAAGATCACTCACGGCTTCAGTTGAAGGAAGAAAGACCAGCCACAAGGTTCAGGGAATTGCAAGGATGAAGAGAGTGAGAGTGAGTGATAAAAATGAGAGTTAAAGTGAGTGAGGAAAAATAGAGTCGGGGAGGGAAAAGGAAAAAGGTTTCTCACAACCTCCCCAACAACAAAAGTTTTCGTCCCCGAAAACAGACTTACTTGGGAAGAGAAACGGATACCGCTCTCTACACTGTTGCTCCACCTTCCAAGTAGCCTCACTAGTAGCTGCATCCCACAACACCTTCACCAGAGCAATGGACTTTCCTCTCAGCTCTTTCAGTTTATGATTGACCACAACTACCGGCAACTTCTCAAAGGTCAGGTTCTCCTTCAATTGCACATTGTCTAGCTCCACCACATGACTGGGGTCATGAATATACTTTCTCAGCTGGGACACATGAAATACATCGTGTAGGTTTGAAAGAGACTGTGGCAAAGCCAACCGGTAAGCAACCGGACCTACACACTGTATGATCTGATAGGGACCAACAAATCTAGGCGTTAACTTCCTAGCCTTCAGTGCTCTGCCCACACCAGAAGTTAGAGACACCTTCAGAAACACATGCTCCCCCTTAGCAAACTCCAAAGGCTTACGCCTTTTATCCGCATATGATTTCTACCTACTCTAAGTAGTCTTCATCTTCTCCTATATCATCTTCACCTTTTCCGTAGTTTCTAGGATCAGCTCCGGTCCCACAACCACTAACTCACCATCCTGATACCAGCACAGAGGAGTCATACATCTTATGCCATACAGGGCTTCATACGGCGCCATCCCAATACTAGCATGGAAGCTGTTGTTATAAGTAAACTCCACCAGCGGTAGGACTTCCTCCCAGCTACCCAAGTGGTCTAACACATAGGCCCTCAACAGATCCTCCAAGGATTGGATTGTCCTCTCTGACTGACCATCTGTCTGAGGATGATAAATAGAACTCAGCTTCAGCTTTGTGCCTAGGGCTTGATGTAGACTCTGTCAAAATCTAGAAGTGAACCTCAGATCTCGGTCAGAAATGATACTAGAAGGCACCCCCTGCAACCGTACTATCTCCCTCACATACAACTGTGTAAGCTTCTCCAAGGACCACCTGATATTAACAGGCAAGAAATGCGCACACTTGGTCAGTCGATCAACAATCACCCAGATAGCATCACTATTCCTAGCTTACCTAGGCAACCCCACAATGAAATCCATAGTAATGTTATCCCATTTCCACTCGGGAATCTCAACATGTTGCATCAACCCACTCGGTTTCTGATGCTGAACCTTTGCCTTCTAACAGGTCAGACAGGCTGCCACATACTCAGCGATTTCCCTCTTCATACCGGTCCATCAGAAATTCTTCTTGAGGTCTTGGTACATCTTAGTCATACCCGGGTGTATGCTAAGTTTGCTCTTATAACCTTCTTCTAATACAGCTCTCCTCAGCTCAGCGTCCTAAGGTAGGTAAATCCTGCCTCTGAACCTCAAGATCCCATCTTCTCACAGGTCAAAACTAGTAGCTTTCTCGGTATCCAGCAAACCAAGAAGTCTCACCAACTCCGCATACTACAACTACTTGAGTCCAACCTGCCTCAAGAACTCATTAATGGTAACTGCCCCACAACTAATGTGATCCTAAGCTAACTCCACATAGAGATTCAAATCTCTGAATTCCTCAACCAGCTCCAGCTCCTTCATCATCATACTCGATATGTGGATGGATTTCCTACTCAGCGCATCTTCTACCACTTTGGCCTTGCCTGGATGATACATCAACTGAAAGTCATAATCCTTTAGAAACTCCATCTACTGCCTCTATCTCATGTCCAGCTCCTTCTGATCAAACAAGTACTTCAGACTCTTGTGATCATTGAAGACGCTGAACCGAGCACCATACAAGTAATGCCTCCAAGTCTTCAAGGCAAACACCACAGCTGCCAACTCCAAGTAATGAGTGGGATAGTTCCTTTCATGAGTCTTCAGCTGCCTTGAAGCATATGCCACCACTCTCCTATTTTGCATCAACACACACCCCAGAACCTGATGAGAGGCATCACAGTACACATCAAAAGGCTCACTAGAATCCGGCAATACTAACATAGGAGAAGTAGTCAGTCTCCGTTTCAGCTCAATAAAACTCTATTCACAAGCATCAGTCCAAATAAAAGGCTGCTCTTTCCTCGTCAGCTGGGTTAAAGACGCTACTATCTTGGAGAATCCCTCAATGAACCTCCTAAAGTATCCCGCCAAACCCACGAAACTCCTGATATCAGTGACAGTTCTCGGGCGCTCCCACTGCAACACCGACTCCACCTTGGTCAGATCAACAACAATCTCCTCAGCCAAAATCACATGGCCCAAGAACTTTACCTCATCCAACCAGAACTCACATTTTGAAAGCTTAGCATACAGTTGCTTCGCTTTCAAAATCTCCAACACTGTCCTCAAGTGCTCGTGTTCTTCCCGGGTCCTTGAGTAAATCAATATGTCATCAATGAATACCACAACAAATTTATCCAAGAACGGCCGAAAGATCCTATTCATGTAGTCCATGAACACTGCGGGGGCGTTGGTCACACCGAACAACATCACAACATACTCATAGTGACCATACCTAGTCTTGAAAGCAGTCTTTGGTATGTCACCCTCCTTCACCCTGATCTGGTGATAGCCTGACCTCAAGTCAATCTTGGAAAACACCGATGCTCCCCTCAATTGATCCATTAAGTCATCTATCCGGGGAAGTGGATATTTGTTCTTAATGGTCAACTTGTTTAGCTGCCGGTAATCAAAATACAATCGACTACCTCCATCCTTCTTTCTTACAAATAACACCGGAGCACCCCACGGCGAAATGCTTGGTCGCACCAACTGCTTTTCCAACAAGTCCTCCAACTGACCCTTCAGCTCAACCAGCTCAGCAGGAGCCATCCTATAGGGAGCCAACGACACTGGCCCCGCACTTGGAACCAAGTCAATGTTGAACTCCAGCTCCCTAACAGGAGGCAGCCCTGGCACCCCATTAGGAAATACCTCAGCAAAGTCTCTCACCACCTCAATATCAGCTAAGACCCTCTCGGTCTCCACACTCACAGCAACAAGCAGAAGACAGCACTCTGCCCCATCTCTTAGCAAGGACTCAACTTGGCCAGCTGAGATCAACAGTTCATCCTCCTCCTGAAGAAAAATCAACCGCCTATTGGCACAATCTATTAGAATGTGATTGGCAGACAACCAATCCATTCCCAAGATTATGTCAATATCCACCAAAGCTAAACAAATCAGGTTCACCTTGTACTTCTTCTCATTCACCACAATCAGGCAACCCACACACAATTCAGAAGCAATCACTGAAGCAGAAGCGGACGTCGACACAAGCAGTCTCAACCCCAAATCACACACAGGCACACCCAATATAGCAGTACATGCATAAGATATAAAGCAATGCATAGCACCAGAGTCAAAAAGAATCATCACATCCTTACTAGCAGCTTTACCCTTCCCCCTCACAAGGTTAGAAGAAGTCAAAGCCTCAGCACCGGTCAAAGAAAATACCCTACCAGCAGTAGTGGGTCTGTCACCCCTCTGAGTTTCAGCTCTCTGTGCACTACTCCTCTGAGTCTCAGCCCTCTGTACATCACTCCTCTAAGTGCTCCTCTGTGGTCTGCTCCTAGTAGCTCAGTTAGTTGACTCGTGGCCTATCTGATGACATCTGAAATAACGGCTCTCCTTGTGTTGACAGTCCCTGACAAAGTGGGACCTGGCACACCTGTAATATCTCAGAGTGGCACCTCCACTCTGTCTACCTCCACTAGCAGCATTGGAAGATTGTCGAGCAACAGAACCCCCTTGTTGTGACTGGGGCCTGTCATATGGTTTTCTCTGACTCTCACCCTTCTTGGACCCAGATGGCCCCCCAGCAGTCCTCATAGCACGGTTACCACCTTCCAACTGCTCCACCACCTTTGCCTTTTCCACTAAGGTTGGGAACTCAGTGATGGCCATAGGCACCACCACCCTCCTCAACTCATATCTCAACCCATCAGCAAATTTCCTGCATTTCCAAGCCTTAACTATACCTTGCGAATAAAAACGAGCCAAGTGCTCGAATTTAATCGCATACTCAGAAACTGTCATTCCCCCCTAATGCAGTCGCATAAACTCTGCCTCCTTGGCATGCCTCACGCTTTCCGGAAAGTACCTCTCTATAAACACCTTCCGGAAGCACTCCCAGTCAACTGTGACTCCTCTAGCAGCAAGCATCTGATAGGTGCCTCTCCACCAATGCTCAGCCTCTCCCACAAGCATGTACACAACATAAGCTAACCTCCTCTCTGGAGGACATCCCAGGATAGTAAAAATCTTCTCCAGCTCACGGATCCAGCGGTCTGCTACCTCTGGATCTGCAACTCCTGCGAACTGTGGAGGGTTACATTTTTGGAACTCAGCAAGATCTCGGCTCTCTTGTGACCCTGTAGGCCTTGCTGCACCAGCTACAGCTCTCTCAGCCTCTATCCTAGCAAAATAGGCATTTTATTGTTGCATAGCCATAGCCATCATCTTTATGGCACGGGCTATCTGTTCGTTGGTCCTAGCCATCGTCTACAAAAGTAACAGCATCTTTAGTAAATAATAACTAAACCAACAACAATCAACAGCACAACAAACCATCACAGCAATTTTCAGCACAACAGACATCACAGCAAAACAACACAGCACAGTTAACACAGCAAAAAGCCTAAAGGGACCACCCCCAAAGAGTGTCCACTAAACTCGACCTGCTCTGATACCACTAAACTGTAACGACCCAGCTGGTCACTACACGTGGTACAACACACTGAAAACACCAGACAGATAGAACAAGTATATAAATATAGGATCTAGAATATATTAATATACACAGTTCCAATCTGACTAGAGTTAGCGTGCACAACAAAATACATCATCAACTGCTACACCAAGTAGCTAAATAACAAAAACACAAAACATTCCCAGAGAATCAGCTCCAATTGCCAGCTACAGCCCAATTACCAGCTACCGACCTATCCCTGCTCTGCTCCCATACACAGTATGATCGTTGCTGTCCAACATCATGGAGACAACAAAAGGGTAAGCTAGTGTAATTAAAAATCAACATACAAATAGATAGATAGCAATAAAATAAATCCATCGTTATAGTTATCAGCACACTTATACAACTTATACCACTTAACAACATCAGCACCGCATTGCGACAATATCAGCATAGCTTATCAACAACAACAGCACCACTTCAAGTGGCTAAGGCAGCTCCGCAAAGCGGCTACAACAGCACCGGCTTAGCGGCTATAACAGCACCACGTATGTGGCTAATAACAGCACCGACTTAGCGGCTATATCATCACATAACTCAGCACAGCACAGCACAGCACATCATATCGCAGCACAACCATTTAACACGCTTATTTCTTTTCACAATTCAGCCCAATCTTCTCTAGTTCCGTTATACTATAAATTTTGCATATTAAATTCATCGATTTCAACTCAACAGTACACCTCTAATACAGCTAAACATTATATCTCAGCTTTTTCACCTAGTCATCACAGCCTATTCATCAAATATAACTTAGTTTAGCACATAACAACGATTTACATTCTCCGCACAATTCAATTAGCCAACAGCATATTTGTAAATATCTCCTTGCACGCCCGGCGCACTCGAGGTCATGCCTAGCGTGGCTCAACCCGAGAGCACCAGGGGACCAGCACGCCCAGCGCAAGAGTACTCGCGCCCGGCGAGACTCAATCCGAGAGTACCAGACTACCACGCACCCGGCGCAATTCCAATTGCGCCCAGCGCCTACCAGGCAGAGACTTTAAGGAGTCTCGTGCGATCAGCGTAGCCTAACCCGAGCCCAGCGCGTGGAAGACAGAGACCTACCAAGGTCTCGCGCCCGGCACAATTCATATTACGCCCAGCGCCCTCTTAGCAGAGACTCCCAAGGAGCCTCCATGCCCAGCGAGCCCAAACATGTGCCTAGCGCGGCACCAGAGTACCCAAATATGTCACCCTTGATATCGCGCCCGACACAGCCAAGTCACGCCTGGCACGGGCCAACCAGAGACTCCCATTGGCAAACTCGCCCAACACACACAACATTGTGCCCGGCGGGCTTGCCTAAATGAAGTCCCCTGGTGGTCACGCGCCCGGCGCGAAGAACAGCGCCCAGCGCGAATTCAATAGCAACCATCCCCAAGTTCGAAAATTGTCACAATCCTGCAAAATATAACAGAAAACCAGCATGCAATCCAGCCAAAAGTCCCCAACCTCATCAAATATCAATAAAAATACCTCATTTTCAACATGCAAACACAATTCAAGGATTTCCCCAAAAATTTCCCCAAAGACCCCGAAAACCCCCATATCAGCCATTTCCAGCAGTTCTCAGCTCAAATGTAGCAACATCATACCGCCCAACGAATTCTTAGGACATCGTTTTCAACTAAATAAGACATAGGACTAGCTTCCCTTACCTCTGTTCAATGGTCCGAGTTCTGGGAAGGAGAAAGATGAAGAAGGAGAAAGTTCTGCCCTCGGCTAGCCCCGAATGGTTTCAAGATTGAGAGAAAGCACCTCTAAGATCACTCACGGCTTCAGCTGAAGGAAGAAAGACTAGCCACAAGGTTCAGGGAATTGCAAGGAGGAAGAGAGTGAGAGTGAGTGATAAAAATGAGAGTTAAAGTGAGTGAGGAAAAATAGAGTCAGGGAGGGAAAAGGAAAAAGGGGTTCTCACAAATACAAATATTTTAAATTTTTTATTTGATAAATTTAAATTACATTTATCTTTATAAATGAATTTAATTTAAACTATACATAAAAATAACAATAAACTAAATAGAAATAATACTGATAAAAATATACAAAAAAGATATACTATTATAATTTTAATATGGTATTATTTTAACTTCCAAAATAATATTAAAAAAGATAAATATAAGAAAAAAATTATACATAAAAATAAGTTGTTGTTTTAGTTTTAAAAATAATAAAATACTTGTATTTGAAAAAAATTTAAAATACATTAAAAATGAAGTGAAATATTTACTCTATGCAATTAGTTTTGTTTTAAATCTCATGTATTTATTACCTTTACCTTTTATAATATTAATATTGCTTTTATTTTGAATACTTTTAAATGAAAAAGTAAATTAAATTGATTAAAATTTTTACAATTCAAACTACTGAAACGAATATTACTTAATATTATACGTGTATTATTTTTTTTTTGGAGAAAAAGTAAGTATTTTTTTCTTTACACAATCATGCAATATTTATTAATTATAAAAAATACATTAGTAGTAAAATAAATACTTTAAAAACTAGTATTTCTTTACACAACATTATAATAAAATTTTTATTTAAGATTTATTTATATATGATATAAATGTACTAAAATTACAATTGTATAAAATAAAATAATATTTTGGAACAAAAAACTTATAAAAATGAAAAGTATTATAACATACTAATGTGGCAAGAGAGAAGAAAGTAGAGTTATGTTTATTGAAAAGAGAACACACACACACACATATATATATAATTTAATTTAATTTAATTTTCCTTCTCTCCGTAACTCTCTCTCTCTCCCTCTCTCTCACTCTCTCTCTCGCTCTCTCTATATATATATATATATATATATATATATAGAGAGAGAGAGAGAGAGAGAGAGAGGGAGAGAGAGAGAGTTATGGAGAGAAGGTAAATTAAATTAAATTTATTAAAAAAGATGGAGTAAAAAAAATATGTTGAGCAAAAAGATTTTTGACAAAATCGACACATGTTTAGAAAAAAAAATTCCTTTATATATAATATGATAATTAACAAATATCTTGATAAAATTGACTATTATATATATATATATATAAATATATATATATATATAATTTATGCTTACTTTAATTTTTCAAATATTATATATGAAATATACGCTAAATATTAATTTAGAGTTTTTTAATTTTGATCCTTCGAATTTTTTAAAATTATTTTTAATCCTTATACGATTATCCTTTCTCAATTTCAGTTTCAATCTTTATAATATTTTTTTTTCAAAGTTTAGTCAGTATAATTTTATATTTTTTTTCTTTCTAATTTTTAGTTGTTAGTACGAAGTTACATGAACTAAAGTGAAAGAAAATTATAATGTATATTTAAAGAAATAAAATTTGAAAAATTCATATTTATAAAGAGAAAAATAAATTAAAATTTATAAGAACTAAAATTGAGAAAACATGAACTTTCAGAGACTAAATTCATATCTAAATCAAAATAAACAAAACTATTTTAAATTATCAAAATTAAGAAAACAAAACATACACAGACTAAATTCATATTGTAAACATATTTAACATTTATGATATATATATATATATATATATATATATATATATATGTGTGTGTGTGTGTGTGTGTTTGTGTGTGTGTGTGCGTGTGTGTGTGCGTTTGCGTGCGTGTGCGTGTGCATGTGTGTATACGTGTGTGTGTGTGGGGGGGTTTAAAAAATATATATGAGTGAAAATTCGGTTACTTCAAAAATAACTCTTAAAATAGTTATTTAATGAACGTAATTACGTTATATATTGAATTTCTTATTCAATAAATTAAGTCTAAAAATTTGTATATACTTTATCTTTTAATCAATAATTTTATTTAATAGATAATGTTAGATAATATTTAATAAATTTTAAAACTAATATTATATAATATTTAATAATTTTAAAAATATTTTTAATATTCAATAATTAAAAAAAAATGAAAAGATAACAGATAAGATAGAATATATATAAGTAAAATAAAAAGGAAAAAATATGAAAAATTTCAAATTCTTACTTTTTTGGGAGAATTTGAAATTCTACAATTTCAAGAAATTTTACAAATACTTGAATTTCAAATTCTTTATAAATTCTTCATCCAAACAACTTATTTCACCTCAAAGAATTTAAAATTCTTCAAATAAATGAATTACTCCATTTAAATTACCTATCCAAACACACAATAAAGCAATTTGCAAGGGATTTATTCTCTAAATTTGCGAGGGAGTTAATAACAATTTGCAAGGGTCCTGTTCTCTAAATATTCGAGGGATTAGCGAAAAAACTTTTCCCTCACTAATTTGCGAAGGCTTTGCGATGGCTATACTTATAACTCATTTGCGACACACAAACTCTCTCGCTAGATGAAAAATTTGTTTTTTTATTTTGACTCATAATTTGGCGAGGGATTTGCAAGGCATTTGCAAGGGCCTAAGTTTCTCGCTAAATAAGCACTAACTTCAGCGACAGATTTGCGAGGAAATAAAGGTTGGTCGCAAAATGTTCCTATTTAGCGAGGGATATAAACCTAAGCTATTTGCTCGCTAATTAGCGAGGGATTAGAGAGGAAATGTGTTTCTCGCTAGTCCCTCACTAATTAGCGAGCAAATAGCTTGGGTTTATATCCCTCGCTAATCCGCGAAATTCTTGTAGTGTGCGCAAAGTTTGTGACCTGGCATGTACTCCTAAATTACTCTTCGTGTATTGCTAGTGGCAATATGCCACGTGATGTGTTATTGGTGCCACATGCATGATAATATGTAGTTTGTGTCCATACATGTGCATTTTTAATGTTATATGATAAATTGATATTTTTATGTCTTGGATGAGTGGGATGTAATATTGTTGTTAATCTATCTATTTTATACATGTCTTGTTTGTGTTTGATTATCTGGTGTATATTCCTACACTGTAAGTCAGAGTGAGATGTTTCTCACTCCCTTTTTTTTGTGTTGTTTTCCTTTAATTGTTATACAGGTGATTATCAGTATGAGGCTAAGGATGTTGGTGATGAAACTTAGGCTTCTATGTTTGGCTTTGCTCTGATAGGACATGTGACATCGGGGCGTAGACAGGATTAGATTAGGATGTTGTTCTTATTAAATTATTTTGGAAACCTTAGTATTATTTCTTTGTAATTTCTACTAATTAAGTTATTTGTTTAAGTCATGAATGTGGTAGTCTTTATCTAAATACTTTGGTACTCTAATTATGACAAATTATGTTATTCAAATTTTGTTATCTATATGTTATGGTATGCGGGGTAGAGGGTGTCACATTTAGTGGTATCAGAGCACAGTTGATTCAAACCGGACGTGTGTGTTATGTGCTTAACATGATTTTGTTGTGTACTTTGTTGGTGTTTTGCTTTGTGACGATTGTGGTTGCTTTGTATTGTTAATGATGGCTTAATTGTGTGTTTCTTTTCTTAGATTATAGCTGGTAGAAATGATCGTGCTATTACTGATGCTCTTCAAGCATTAGCACAAGCTGTGAGTAATAGTAATAGGATTGGCGTCGCTCCTAACTAGTTGGAGCAATTTCAGCGAAATAATCCACCTACCTTCAAAGGAGGATATGACCCAGATGCTGTGATGAATTGGCTAATGGAGATCGAGAAGATCTTCAATGGCATGGAGTGTCCCCTCGCTCAAAAGGTGAGTTTGGCTACCTTCATGTTGACTATTGATGCCCATTTTTGGTGGGAAGGAGCACTTTAGAGGATGATTGATGGAGGAGTGCACTTAATTGGGACAACTTCAAGAGGGCTTTCCTTGAGAAGTATTTCACAGACAATGTGAGGAGTCAGAAGGAAGTGAAACTTCTTGAGCTGAAGCAAGGGAATGATACAATGGTATAGTATGCTGCCAAATTTGCTGCTTTGGTTCGTTATTGTACTCATTGCCATGGTGAGGGTGGTGAAATAGCTAAGTGCATTAAGTTTGTGAATGGCCTTCATCTTGAGGTGAAGACAACAATCAATTATCAAGAGATTTATCACTACCTGACGCATGTCAACAAGTGTAGAATTTACGACTGTGACCGTGCACATGCTGCTTTCTACAAGGGAGTTGGAGGTCCTATGCGTGTTGCAAGTTCTAGTACTCCGGGTAGGAGTAAGCCTTACTCCGCTCCTGCCAAGTTCAAGGAAATCATGCTAGAAGTAGATCTGTTGCTAGAAACTCTTTCGTGAATGGTGATGCTAGTGTAGGAGGCTCTGTTTCTACACCTACTAGTCGATGCAAGAAATGTGGGCAACATGGGCATGAGCAGTGTAACTGTTCTGACAAGGAGATAACATGCTTCAACTGCAATGGCAAAGGTCATATTAGTATTCACTGTCCACAATTGCCAAGGCAACGCATGATGGGAACAGGAGCTAGTTCTCAACCTAGGCATCCGAAGACTACTAGAAGAGTATTTGCTCGTAGTGGTGCCAGAGCTACTCAGTCTGATAATCTAATACAAGGTATTTGTTTCATAGTTGAGAATCCTTTTGTTGTACAGTTGAATTCTGGTGCAAGTCATTCTTGCATTTCTCTTGCCTGTGTCCAAAAATTGAAATTGCTAGTGTCTTGTTTGAGTTATAATCTAGTTGTAGAAATCCCCACAGATGGTCCCATAACTACTTCTAGTATTTGTCTTAAATGTCCAATTGTTATTTCTAAAAGGCAGTTTCTGGTTGACCATATCTGTTTGCCTCTTAGTCAACTAGATATCATTCTTCGAATGGACTGGTTATCTTCTAATCATGTCCTACTAAATTGCTTTGAAAAATCCATATCCTTTGGTCAGAGTAAGTGTGCGAAGTTTTTAAGTGCTAATAAAATAAAAACATATTTAAAGGAAAATGAAAAGGTTTACATGATTCTCGCCTGTTTGACACTTGAGAAACACCATGAGTTTAGTGAGATTCCCTTAGTGAATGAGTTTCCTGACGTTTTTCCTAAGGACGTGTCTAGCTTACCACCTAAGAAAGAGATTGAGTTTTCCATAGAATTAATACCTGGCACTGCACCCATATCTATAGCACCTTATAAAATGTCCCCTAAGTTGTTAGCTAAACTCAAGAAACAAATAGAAGAGCTTCAGGAGAAACAATTCATTAGGCCTAATGTATCACCTTGGGGAGCACCGGTGTTGTTGGTAAAGAAAAAGGATGGAAGCATGAGGTTGTGTGTAGACTACCGTCAGCTTAATAAAGTTACCATTAAGAATAAATATCTCTTGCCTAGGATAGATGACCTTATGGACCAACTAGTTGGGGCTTGTGTGTTCAGTAAGATAGATTTGATATCAGGTTACCATCAAATTTGGGTGAAGTTTGAGGATATCCCAAAGAATGCTTTTAGGACTCGCTATGGGCACTATGAATATTTAGTTATGCCTTTTGGTGACTAATGCACCTAGTATATTCATGGATTATATGAATAGGATATTTCACCCATATCTTGATAGGTTTGTAGTAGTCTTCATGTGACACCCTCTACCCCAACATACATATATAGTAATTATAAAAAAAATAAAATTCTTCATCATTAAAAACCAAATCTCCAACCACATAAGGGTAAAGAGTTCACATTCATAAACTTAATCCAAATAACATGTCAGTGGAATTACAAAGAAATAAAACTAAGTTTTCCATAATAATTTAATAAGAATAACATCCTAATCTAATCCTATCTACGCCCCGATGTCACATGTCCTATCAGAGCAAAGCCCAACATAGAAGTCTAAGCTTCATCACCAACATCCTCAGCCTCATGCTGATAATCACCTGTATAACGGTCAAAGGAAAATAACAAAAAAGAAAAAAGAGTGAGAAACATCTCACTCTAACTCACAGTGTAGGAATACGCACCAAATAGACAAACACAAACAAGACATGTATATTTGTACATAGTATAGATAGATTAACAATAATATCGCATTCCACTCATCAAAGACATAAAAATCAGTTTAACATATAACATTAAAATGCACATGTAATGGACTCGGATTACATATTACCATGCATGTGGCACCAGTAACACATATCACATGGCATATTGCCAGTAGCAATACACGAGATTATTCTAGGAGTACATGTCATGTCACACCCTCTACGTACTCTCACTAGAAGGACATACTACCAGGGTCTTGTCGGGATAGCTAAGCCGCGCAAGATACATCCCATGCACACAATGGGTGAGACTAGGACTTACTTCATGCAAGTTTGGAAAATTGAATGTTTGTTACGGGAAATGCCAAAAGTGATGATCCGACGATTAAAGATATGGCATTGAATATGATGAACAAGTTTAGTAAGTATTGGGATCATTATTGTGATATTCTTACTATTGGGGCTATTCTTGATCCACGAATGAAGTTTGAAGCTATTAAGTTCTGTTATTCAAAGATTGATCCTTCTACGTGTAAAGAAAATATTAATATTTTAAAGGAGAAGATGTATAAGTTGTTCAAAGAATATGTCAAATTACATTCAAATGAGTCAAATACTTCAAGTTCTCAAATTTCCCGTTCAAGTTGCTTCTTTTACAAATAATGAGCAAGTGATGGATGCATTTGATGTAAATTTTTATTTCTCAAAATTTCCAACACAACTTGCTTTATTTTATTTACATCTTATTTCTTACTTATCCATGACTTAAAATTCTCTTATAATGTCTTAGGAATATGTTGATCATTTGAGTCAACATATTAATGAAACTGGAAGGTCTAAATTGGATCTTTATTTAGATAAAGGGAATCTTGACCCAAAGTTTTTTTGATAAGTTGGATGTATTAATTTATTGGAGGGATCGTCGAGATTGTTATCCAAACTTATCTAAGATGGCTTGTGATGTGCTTAGCATTCCATTCACTACAGTTGCTAGTGAGTCTATCTTTAGTCTCGATTCTCGTGTGCTAACAAAATACCATTATTCCATTCTTCCGGAGAATGTTGAGGCACTCATTTTAACTCAAAATTGGTTGCATGATTTTGAATTAATAGGTAGCATTTATTAGTATTATGAAATTAATTTAATAACTTATTACTTAATTTTTCATCATTATTAGTTAACATTTTTTTTATTATAGATGGGGATAAAGAAGATCCTTCAATAGATGAATATATTTTGGATTGCTCCATTCAAGACTCTAATGTTATAGATGGACAAGTGACAACAATGATTTAATGTTAGATTGTAATTTGTAATTTTTATGATTAGATTGTATTTGAAGTTGAAGATGATTTTGGGTTGTATTTGAAATTTGAGATGATTTTGAATTATATTTGTCTACATGAGATTATTTACATTTTATTTAGAATTATCATTTAATTAAGAGTTTCAAATTTTTAAAACAGGTTTGAGTTTTTTGGGCTTTAGTTGTATATTAAAAAAATACATTTTTTTTAAATTAGGTGAGCTAACCCCATTTAACCCACCAACCCGTGGTAGGCTGGATCGGATTCATTTTTTTTAGCTCACTAATAAATGAGTCGGGTTGGGTTGGCCCACCAAATGCTCAACCCGTGGTGGGTCGGGCCGGACTGGGCTAGGTTACCCATTTTGACAGCTTTACCAAGTTCAATAGTGCTATAAAACAATTAGAGATTAACTTTCACCTTGTACGTCTCACATCTCTTAAGAGACAAGATAATTAAATAAATAAATTAAAAAATATATAAGTAGAAGACAATCCTCATCTTACAAGTTCCACGTTGACTAGTGATAAATAAAAGTCACTAAATGGATAGAAAGGAGACAATTGAAAAAGTAACTTTTAATAGCCTTTAAAATGGCTACTCGAATTGTCACTAAAAAAAAGTTTTCCTAACAATTTAGTAGGTCTTTACCAGCATTTTATGTAAATACCGGTAATAGTATTAGCGACCCTGAATTTACCAGTCATTATTTAAATGCTTGTAAAAAAAATAATGGTTATTTATATGGCCGCTAAATAATAAATTTAATTGCCACAAAAGACTAATTTTGGTGTAGTGTTGTGTGACAAATTGAGAATAGTAAAAAAAAAAAAAGATGAAAAAGTAGTATCTTCTATTTTTAACAAAGATTATTATATAGGATGAAAATTAAACAAAGAGAATAAGAGATAAATTATATAAAACATAAATATATAATATAAAGGAATGAGGAGAAAATATAGGAAAAGAGAAAAAAGTCGTATCATGATAAAATAAAAATTAGACGATGGAGAAATGAAGAGATAAAATAGTAGCCTTTTTATCATGATGATAATAGAATAAAAATCAGATAATAGGGAAATAAGAGTTAGATTAAATAAAATGTATAGAGATGCAATATATAGAAAGTAAAGAGAAAATATGATAAAAGATAAAAAATTTGGAGAATTTACCACATAAACATATACCAACATAACAATATATAAAATTATTTTTATAATATATTTACGTAATTGAGTGTAACTTAACTTTTATATACAAATAGAAGATAGATGGATTATTACTTTTTCAACAAAATTAAGATTATTGCCTGTCTTCTTAATATTTGACCGCAGATTATCCTAACACCGATGACTCTCCGAACATAACAGTAGAACCTTAAATTATTAGCTAAAAATAAAATATCTATGTCTAATTGCTATCTCTGACTAGTATAACTTTAGGAAAATTATGAAAACATATTTAAAATGGGGGAAATAATATATAAAAACTAGAAGAAAATGTTTATTTCTTCTTAATATATTTTGTCATATTCACTCAAATAAATGGTTGTATAATTTTCGAACTTATTTGGGAGAGGTAGAGGATTGTCATCCAACTACTGCATAAATGAATTATATTTACCCTTTTTTTTTAAATATGACTATATCAACCGGAAACTATTTGAGGCTATATAAAAAAACTAACAAATCTATCTAAACAAGAAGATTGCTATGAATCCACACAACAAAGGAAATTAAATAGTTAAATAGCTGAGGAGGCCTAGTCTTTTCGATATAGTAATTCAAATATATAGATATATTTGAATTTATTTACAAGAAAAGTAGAATATGGTGCATCATTCTGTATATTACAATTGGAACTTTTTCTCTTCGTTTTTTCAATTTTTAAAATAACGCACTAACGAGATGTATGTGTATGTATATTGTGAGAATTCTCTACGGGAAGATCAATATATAACTAAAATCTGTTTTGGATATCAATTTTTTTTATCATGTGATTGGTGTAATTTTGTCTTTGGTGTGTGTGATTCTTGGGCTAACTTTCTAACCCATTAAATGGATTTGAATAGTAAGATCATTAAAAGTCTTTGGACTGTTTCATGCATTTTTTTTCATTTCTATTGGTGTGCTCAATATTCCAACCCATAAAATGGATTAGATGGGAAAGATCAATAATGTTAGATCTTTGAATTAGTTTCATTTATTCCTTTATTTTATTTTATTTTATTAAAGTCTTCTTCTTCTATTTTTTTTTTAACTCAGAAAATGGATTCGACCAAAATAATCAATTAATTAAAATTTTTGGACTAATTTCCTTTTTATTCTTTCTACGTGGGTAATGTGTTTAATTTTTTAACCCATAAAATGGGTGAGACTAAGAAAACCAATATAAATTAAGGTCTTTAGACTAGTTTTATTGTCCTTTTTTTTTGTGTTTGTTGTGCTCATTTTCTAACCCAAAAAATGGAAGGAAGTAGGAAGATCAATAACTTAAAGTTTTTGGACTAATTTGATTGTCTCATTTCTTGTGATAGGTGTGCGCTGATTGGTGTACTTAATTTTCCTCTTTTTTCTTCTTCTTTGTTACGTTTTATTTTTATTTTATAAAATCGTCTTTCAAGAGATTTGTTTATCGGAGAAGTGAATTAGTAGAAAGAGCTCAACAGTACTCTATATAAAGGTTGCCATTGAGCCTTGTGAACTTCACAAGCCTGAGACTAAAAGTCCATCATATTTCCTCGTTATGTTCCTTTGTTCTTAGTTAAACAACAAAACTATGAGTCGTTACTTGTTCAGAATGTTTTATTCTTTGCTCCTGCTTTTATTGCATTCCTCAGAGTTAGACGAGGCAAAGTGCATAGAGAGGGAGAGACAAGCACTCCTAAACTTCAAACAGAGTCTCTTTGATGAGTATGGCATGTTGTCTACATGGAGTGAATATGACAATGATTGTTGCAAATGGAAAGGCATTCAGTGCAACAATGAAACTGGCCACATACAACTACTTCATCTTCAAGGTTATCGGTATGCACATGCACAATTTTTGATAGGTCCAATCAATCTCACTTCATTGATTGACTTGCGTAACATTCAATATCTCGATCTCAGCAATAATTATTTTTTTGGGATTCACCTCCCAGAAGAACTCATGGGCTCCTTGGCCAACTTAACATATCTCAATCTCTCTTATTCTCTATTCAGTGGCAAGATTCCATCTACACTTGGAAATCTTTCACAACTACGATATCTAGACCTGGGAAACAACATGCTTCTTCAGGGACCAATTCCTTTTCAGATTGGGAATCTCAAACAGCTACAATATCTTGATCTTGGACAGAATCATCTTTCGGGAGAAATCCCGTTTCAATTTGGGAATCTCAAAGAGCTAAAATTTCTTAATCTTGGAAGAAATACTCTTTTTGGAGGTATCCCTTTTCAGGCAGGAAATCTTCGTCTCTTGCATACTCTCCGGCTGGGTGGCAATTTTGATATAAAAGATAAGGATGCAGAGTGGTTCTCTAATCTCTCTTCCTTAACGACTCTTGAATTCACTTCATTACACACACTTAGTGCATCTCCTCACTTGCTACAGACTATAAGTAAGTTTATTCCAAACTTAAGAGAGATGAGGCTTGTTCATTGTTCTCTCTCAGATGCTGATATCAAATCTTTGTTTTATTCTCATTCCAACTTCTCCACTTCTCTTACCATCCTTGATCTTTCTTCTAATCTGCTAACATCCTCAACATTTCATTTGTTATCCAATTTTAGTTTCAATCTTCAAGAGCTTTATCTTTCTCATAATAAGATTGTTTTGTTATCTTCTCTTTTTCCAGATTTTCCATCTCTTAAGATCCTTGACCTCTCTTATAATAATCTTTCATCATCAATATTTCAAGGTAATTTTAATTTTGGATCGAAACTGAAAGAGCTTCATTTAGAAAACTGCAGTCTTACAGATAGAAGTTTTACTGTTTCATCTACTTCCACAATGAATTCCTCATCTTCTCTTCTCTACCTTGATCTCTCCAATAACTTGCTGAAATCATCCGCTACATTTCATTGGCTTTTTAACTTCACCACCGATCTTAATACTCTTTACCTTGATTATAACTTATTAGAAGGTCCGATTCCAGATGTATTTGGAAAAGCAATAAACTCTCTTGAAGTTATTGATCTCTCCATTAACAAACTAGAAGGCAAGATTCCATCTTTCTTTGGGAACATGTGCAGATTGCGGAGGTTATACCTCTCAAATAACAAGTTGAATGGGGAAATTTCTAACTTCTTTCAAAATTCCTCATGGTGCAACAGACACGTATTTCAAAGTTTGGATTTATCTTATAACCAAATTACTGGCAAGATACCTAAAAGCATCATATTGTTATCTGAGTTGGTGGAGTTATACTTGGAGGTGAATTCTTTAGAGGGTGACGTCACTGAATCTCATTTGTCTAATTTTTCCAACTTAATAGTGTTGTCGTTATCATATAACTCATTGTCTGTAAAATTGGTCCGAAGCTGGATTCCTCCTTTTCATTTGACGTATTTGAGTTTGGCATCTTGCAAGCTAGGCCCGAGTTTTCCTATTTGGCTCCAAAGTCAAAGTTACTTGCTTTATCTGGATATATCTGATAATGGGCTTAATGGTTCCGTACCAGAATGGTTTTGGAACAACATGCAATTTTTGTACCGGTTGAATATGTCTCACAATACTCTCACTGGTACTATTCCTAATATACCATTGGAGCTTTATGGTGGAGCGTCAATAATTTTGAATTCAAATCAATTTGAGGGGACCGTCCCGTCATTTTTGCAACAAGTTTCAGAGTTGTTGCTCTCGAAAAATAAGTTTTCTGACTTGTCTTCATTCTTACGTGACCAAAGCAAAGCTAAATATTTGGTCATTTTAGATTTATCAAAGAATCAAATAAAAGGACAACTTCCTGATTGTTGGAAATCTGTTGACCAATTACTGTTTCTTGATTTAAGCAACAATCAGTTGATTGGGAAGGTTCCTATCTCCATGGGCACCCTTGTTCATTTGGAAGCGTTGGTTTTACGACACAATAGTTTATCGGGCGAATTGCCTTCTGCTTTGAAAAATTGCAGCAATTTATTTATGCTGGATGTGGGTGAAAATACGTTGTCTGGTCCAATACCGTCATGGATTGGAGAAAACATGCAGCAATTGATAATCTTGATCATGCGAGGGAACCACTTCTCTGGAAATCTTCCTATTCAACTTTGTTTTTTGAGGCATATTCAACTGTTGGATCTTTCAAGGAATAAGCTGTCAAAAGGAGTTCCAACATGCTTAAAGAGTTTCACCGCAATGTCTGAAAAGAGTATCAACAGAACTGAAATTCAAAGTCGTATATACACGTATAATATGACTAACTACGACATTTATTTTCTTTTAGAAAGTTCTGATTATACACTTGGCATAACATGGATGTGGAAAGGTGTGGAGCACAACTATACAGATCCCGAATTGATTCTTAAAAGCATTGATTTCTCATGTAACAATTTAACAGGTAAAATACCAAAAGAGATCGGATATTTGCTTGGCTTAGTTTCTTTGAATTTATCAAGAAACAATTTGAGTGGAGAAATACCTTTTGAAATTGGAAATTTAAGTTCACTTGATTCCCTTGACTTGTCAAGAAATCATTTTTGTGGGAGAATTCCATCTTCTCTCACACAAATTGATGGTTTAGGAAAATTAGACTTGTCACACAATTCTCTCTCAGGAAGAATCCCATTGGGAAGACATTTCGAGACCTACGATGCCTCTATTTTTGAAGGAAATGACGATCTTTGTGGAGAACAAGTTAACAAAAGTTGTCCCGGAGATGAGACAATAGTGAAGCCTCGAGAACAAGGTGTGCATGATGAAGATTCTGTTTTCTATGAAGCATTGTACATGAGTTTGGGGATAGGATACTTTGTAGGCTTTTGGGGCTTAATAGGAACAATACTAATTTGTAAACCTTGGAGAATTGCCTACACGAGGTGCTTGAACAGAATTACAAGCTGGCTAACGATGTAGTGAATGAAACTAATTAAGTTCTGCCAGTGGCTCAGGGCAAGGCTAGCAGGTGCGTTGTAACCTTTGCTTTTTATATTGTTTACTTACCACTGCAATTACTACCCCTAAGATACACAATTATTACTTACATTGGAGTGTAACTTAGAAGGGAATAAAAAGAAAGGAATGGCTCTTATTGTCAAAGTAAAGTATTCCATTTTGTTTAATAATTCATTTATAAGATAGATTTGGATCAAGTCATGCAACATGTTTTATTCAGGTGCTTTCTCTAAAGGACGTATTATTTTTTATCTCAACTGAATTTTGGATATGTTTATGATGTCTTGGTTTAATTCTCTCTTGGGTCATCTGTCTCATTCTCCTAAAATTTGGTGATTGGAATTCAGATGTATCCAATATATAGATGGGAGACAAAGTGCCAAATTAATAACACATAAAATAAATTTGATGAGGGCAATCTGTAAAAACTCATGTTTTAGGAAAAAGTTTTCTAATAGAGATTTGATATATTGTTTCTTTTCCTTTTTCAGAAAAATTGCTTGCTTCTTACCAAATTGCAACATATTTGTTGACATCTCGTAATTTTTCATGTATCATTTTTTTATATCTTCCTTAAGAAATTGCCTAATTTGATTCTTAGTGAGTAAATTAATTTTATGGGAAGCTTTACTCACTGTAAAATCAGCCTGCTGTGGGTTCTCATGGGCACAAATATATGATTCCCAAATCACATTAGTGTGTCGTTTGCACTTATTTTCTTCTGCTTCCAACGAAACATTGTGAACCATTTTCTATCATACATGTTATTGTAGCTATACTGTTTCAACATGTATGAGGTCCTTGATCTTTGATCCATACCTCTCAGTCGTCTCAGATAATGGTAATTATTTTATTACTCAAATGAAGTGACTACTTTTCAGCTTTTGAAGTAGTTAGTTGATGAGTTGAATTCAGACAAATTGACTAGATTTAACAAGCACTATTAGAATTTTTTTATTTCATGCAATTTTTTCTGCGAATTTTTGAAAATTCGCAGGAAACGTTGTTCCTACAAATTTTTCTGCAAAATTTTATGGATAGGTAATATTTTCGTGGATAATATATTTTACAAATTTTAAAATTCGCAAGAAATTTTTCTGTGGAATTTCTTGAGAAAAAAATTCGCAGCAAATTTTTTCACAAGAAATTTTGCTGGAATATTTTTTTACGAAAAAATTTAAAAAAAATTACTACAAATTCTATCAATAATTATTCAACTTTCAATTTAGAAAAACAGAGGGGTGGTGGTTGCTTTGTGGAAAAAGAAATTCGGTGGTTGTCATTGTTGACAATGGTGACTGGCATGTGCTGGCATGTGGCTCATGTGCTGGCATGTGGCTGGCATAGCTTTCCAGATCATTCTCCCGGGGTTGGAAAAGACTCGTCCTCGAGTCTAAGCGTCTTCCTCATCGAAGTAGGGTGAAAGGTCTGCGACATTAAATGTAGCAGAAACACCGTAAGAACCTGGTAGCTCGATCTTGTAGGCATTGTCATTAATCTTCTGGACTACGCGGAATGGACCATCAGCTCGTGGCGACAGCTTGGCATTGGACTGTTTTGGAAACCTTTCTTTCCGCAAATGAATCCACACTAGATCGCCTTCCTTGAATACCTGTTGCTTCCGGTGCTTGTCTCGTTGAGCTTTGTACTTTGCATTTTGCTTTTCAATCCTAATTCTGGCTTGCTCATGAAGCTGTTTAATTTCTTTGGCTCTCTGGTCAGCATCAGCGCTGAATTGACTCTTGTCTGAAGACGGAACCAAGTCTAAAGGGGTAAGAGGTCGTGCACCGTAGACGATTTCAAAAGGACATTTACCAGTAGCTTGATTAGTGGAATTGTTGTAGGCAAATTCCACTTGAGCTAGAATCTGATCCCAATGGTGTGACACCCTCTACCCCGCATATCATAAATCAATAAATTTAAATAATATAACTTTAATAATCAAACATGTTTAAAGAGTATCACATTTTTAACAAACATAATCAGCGGAAATTACAAAGAAATAAATCTCAAAGTTTTCAAAGTAATTTAAAATAACATTAACAACCTAATCTAATCTTATCTATACCCCGATGTCACATGTCCTATCAGAGCATAGCCCATAAAGAAGCCTAAGCTTCACCACCAACATCCTCAGCCTCATGCTGATAATCACCTGTATAACGGTTAAAGAAAAACAACACAAAGAAAAAGGGAGTGAGAAAACATCTCACTCGGCTCACAGTGTAGGAATATATATACTAGATAGCCAAACACAAACAAAACATATATAACATAGATTAACAATATCACATCTTACTCATTCAAGGCATATCCATTTGTCATATAATATCAAAAGACACATGTATGGACACGGACTACATTTTATCATGCATGTGGCGCCAGTCACTTATCACGTAGTATATTGCCGCTAGCAATACACAAAGAGTAGTCTAGGAGTACATGCCGGGACACAACCTCTGCGCACTCTCACTAGAAGGACATACTACCAGAGTCTCGTCGGGATAGCTAAGCCGCGCAAGATACATCCCATGCACACAATGGGCGAGACTGGGACTTCCAAACCGAGCCATCCCCAAGGACTGATCCCCACAGCTTTTACACTAGGGGGCCTTCTCTGGCGGCGTATTCCATATCGTACCCTTATCACTTTATGCAAATGATGCATGTCAAACAAGACTCTATGCATTCTCATATCACTTTATCACTTTCCATGGTCATTTCTCTTTATCACATTTCATATCTCATTGTCACATTATCACATTATCTATCTCATGGTCAATCATATCTCATGGTCATTTCACATCATATTTCATCATCACATCATATCATTAGAAACATCACATTCACATTATCATATCATATTCATAACTTTCACAATCATAATCTCAACAGAATTTCTATTCATACACACATATTAACCAAGCAATTAGAACATACAAACAATATAACATACAACAAACACAGGATTGGGGGCCAATCCCACTACCCAGCATACAATCCCACACCTAGAGCGAGATTTCTCACTCCCCCCCTTACCTGGATGACAAGCGCTGAAACTAAAGAAGAGCTTCCTCCTCTAGGCTCCTTCTACTAGGATAGAACCACCTCCTATGGATTCCTCTAGGTCTTCAAAGAGAAGAAGAGGAGAAGAAGAGAGTATAAGAGAAGAGAGAATGAGAATTGAGGGATGGTTTGCAATGGAGAAGTGAAGGGCTATTTATAGCCTTCAAGGCACATTAAAAAAATGGAAAATAATGAAAAAATCTTAGACAAAACTAAGTGGAATGAATTAGTGAGATGAATTATTAAAGTTGGTGGGATGAATTAATGGAGTTGGTGTGAATTAATGGAGGGTGCCATGTTCTTTTCCTCACCGACTTTAGCTACTGATTTGGACCTTATAGACAGCCGAATCTGAAAATATTTCCTTCATGAAAGTTGTAGGAGTTTCTCTTATCTTTCCATAGCCACCAAGTTTGTATCATTTGAACAACCACTGACCAAGTTATACCCCACAAACCGAGGCTTGCCAATCAGTCCAGTGAGAAACAATTGTATCAATCAAATTCCAATTTTGACCTCCTAAACGACCGATTTTGCAAATGGCTATTTCTGTAAAAGTTGTGCGTTTTTATCTTAGATTTCCATTGACACCAATTTTGCATCATTTGGACCATCACAGCCCAAGTTATGCCCTAAACACCGAGGCTTGCCAATCAGCCCAGCGAAAAACGGTTTTATTGAAAAGAAAGTTTACAACTATCTAATTAAGCCCAACAACACACATATCTTTCTAAGCATAAATGGAGTGTAAATTATCTACAATTGAAGTAAAATATAACCACCAATTTATGACCAAATACCACATAATAATAATAATAATAGTAATAATAACCATTTTGAAAACTAGGGTGTTACAAATGGCGAAGATTTTTACCTACAAAGCTGCGGAGTAAGTTACCTAGTAGCCTGTTGATAGCCTCTGTTTGACCATCTGTCTGTGGATGGCTAGCACTACTGAACTGCAACTTCGTACCCATCTTTTTCCATAGAGTTCTCCAAAAGTGACTCAGAAATTTAACATCTCTATCTGACGTGATGGTTTTAGGAATTCCGTGTAGGCGAACAACTTCCCTGAAATATAAATCAGCAATATTAACGGCATCGTTAGTCTTTTGGCATGGAACGAAATGTGCCATCTTCGAAAATCTGTCCACAACCACCATAACAGAATCTTTTTGTCTTTGGGTTCGTGGAAGTCCTAGGACAAAATCCATGCTGATGTCTTCCCAGGGTGCAGCTGGTACCGGTAATGGTAAGTAAAGGCCAGTGTTTTGGCTTTTGGATTTAGCTAGGTGACAGATTCTGCAACATTGAATGTGGCGAATGACATCTCTCTCCAGCTTAGGCCAGTGAAAATTCTCCTTGATGATAGATACAGTCTTATCTCTACCAAAATGTCCTGATAATCCTCCATCGTGTGCTTCCCAAATAATGGCTTCTCTTAAAGAGCAACGAGGAATGCATAAAACGTTGTCTTTAAATAGAAAACCTTCATGACGATGGTAATGTTGGAATGGCTGATCTTCGGTAGACTTCCAAACAATGTTGAAATCTGGATCGTCTTGGTATAATTCCTTGACGGTCTCGAAGCCAATGACTTTTGTTTGCAGAGTAGTGAGCAAGAAATGACGTCGGCTTAGGGCATCAGCAACAGAGTTCTGCTTTCCTGACTTGTGTTTGATCAGGAATGGATAGGCTTGAAGGAACTCAACCCATGAAGCATGCCTGCGGTTGATCTTTTGTTGTGAACTCAAATGCTTGAGAGCCTCGTGATCAGAGTAAAGAATGAATTCTTTGGGAAGCAGGTAATGACTCCAGTGCTGAAGTGCTCGTACAATGGCATAGAACTCCTTGTCGTAGGTCGAGTACTTTAGCTTTGCATCATTTAGCTTTTCACTGAAGAAAGCTATTGGTTGGCCTTCCTGGCTAAGAACTGCACCAACACCAATGTTAGAAGCATCACAATTTACTTCAAACACTTGATCAAAATTAGGAAGGGCCAATACTGGAGCATTGGTCAGGTGGTGCTTTAATTCATTGAAGCTTTCCTGAGCTTGTTCTGACCATTGGAATTTATCACCTTTGATACAGTTGGTGAGTGGAGCTGCAATTGTGCTGAAGTTCTTGATGAACCTGCGATAAAAAGAAGCCAATCCATGAAAACTTCGGACATCGTGAATGGATTGAGGAATTGGCCAACTGTTAATCGCCTCGACTTTGCTGGGGTCCACCTTGATACCGTCACTAGAAACAATATAACCAAGGAATATAATTTCATTGGTTAAAAATGAGCATTTCTCAAGGTTGGCATAGAGTTTCTGCTCCCGTAGAACTTCTAACACCTTCTGTAAGTGCTTCAAGTGCTCCTCCTTGCTTTTGCTATAAACCAGGATATCGTCGAAGTAAACGACTAAAAATTTTCCATTGAAAGGCCTTAGTACCTGATTCATCAGTCGCATGAAAGTACTGGGAGCATTGGACAATCCAAATGGCATGACTGTCCATTCGTATAGACCATCTCGGGTTTTGAAAGCAGTCTTCCATTCGTCACCTGGTCTAATTCTGATTTGATTGTAGCCACTGCGAAGATCAATCTTTGAAAAGATAGTGGCGCCATGAAGTTGATCCAACATGTCATCGAGCCGTGGTATTGGAAAGCGATATTTGATGGTGATCTTGTTCACAGCTCTACTGTCCATGCACATCCTCCAAGTTCCACCTTTCTTTGGAACTAGAATAACAGGGACAGCACAAGGACTGACACTCTCTTGAATCAAACCATTTTTCAATAATCCTTCAACCTGCTTTTGTACCTCTGCATGTTCCTGAGGGCTCATTCTGTATGCAGGCTTGTTAGGGATCACGGCTCCTGGTACAAAGTCTATGGCGTGTTGTATGTCACGCATAGGCGGTAGTCCTGGAGGAATTTCTTTGGGAACAACATCTGGAAATTTTGATAAGAGTTGAACAATCTCTGCAGAAGGTTTAGTTCCACAATTCTGTTCAAGTACTAATATAAATTCCAGATTACATACCTCATCTTTAGGCACCTTGGTGACTAAAGAAACTAAGGGAACTGTTTTCTTTTTATCCTGACTGGTTTCTTCGGGAGGCAGTGGAGCTAATTTGATCTTTTCTCCATCCTTGGTGAAGGAATATGTGTTGGCGTAGCCATCAAATTGAGCTCGTCTATCATATTGCCATGGCCTTCCTAAGAGGAGGTGACAAGCATCCATGGGGATGACGTCACACCAAACTTTGTCTTTGTATTTTGAACCAATGGAAAATGAAACAAGACATTGTTTGGAAACCTTGACTTCGCTTCCCTTATTGAGCCATTGAAGTTTATATGGGTGTGGATGGACTTGAGTTGGCAGCTTGAGTTTCTCCACCATGTAGTTGGATACTACATTTTCACAACTTCCACTGTCTATGATGACGTCACAGATTTTACCATTACTGGTGCAACGAGTGTGGAAGATGTTGTGCCTGAGCCAGTGATCGTCTTTTGTTGGCGCTGTGTGCAGACTTCGCCTTACCACTAATAGCTCTCCATGATCGGCAGGCGTACAGTCTTCGTCATACACAGGTTCAATGTCTGCTTCTGATTCTTCCTCTGATAATTCATGTGGTTCTTCTTCAATGATGGTGAAAGCCTTTCGATTGGGACAGTCGGAAGAAATATGTCCAAAGCCTTGACATTTGAAACATTTTATAGTTGATTTGGATTGTGGGGCAGGTTTGGAGTTATTGTTTTTGGTATTTTGGGCTGGTAGTTTGGAGGTGTTGGACCGGGTGTTTTGGGCTTTACTGTTATAAAAAGGATTTTTGGATGAGGATGGTTGATAAGGGTTTTTAGAGTAGGAAGGGCGGAACGGGTATTTGGATGTGGAGGGTTGGTCTCGAAGAGTGGTGGAGAGTTGTTTTTCAATTTTGATGGCAAGTTGTACTACATCATCTAAGTCCTGGTACTGTTGTAATTGGACTTGGTTGGCTATTTCAATGTTTAGTCCACCAATAAAACGAACTATTTTTTGTTCCTCGTCATCTTTAAGGTCACATTTCATTACTAACAACTCAAATTCCTGGGAATATTCTTCTACTGTGCGTGACTGTTGAGACAGTTTATGAAGCATCATATAGTTTTCTTGCTTATAGTGGAAAGGTAAGAACTTACTTGTGAGTTTCTTCTTCATCTTCTCCCAAGATTTGATCTTTTCCTTCCCTGTTCTTTCACGCTTCTTGTTGAGATTCTCCCACCAGATGGATGCATGCTTCTTCAATCGGATAGCCACCATTTTGACCTTGAGTTTATCTTGAACATCATGCAGGTAAAAAATTCTTTCCACCGTTCGGAGCCAATCCATAAATTCGTCAGGTTGTAATCTCCCTTCGAATTCAGGTATATCTACCTTGAAATTATGAAAACGATTGGTTTGTTGTGTCCTTGACACTTGGTGACTTCTAGAGGAATAAGAAGATGAGGAATCACTGTTGTCTGACTCATGATTTGGTTTATTCCTCAGCTGTTCAAGTTCAACTCGTTGACTTGCAACTGTTTCTTGAAGCTCTCGCAGTTGCCTTTTCATTTCCTCAAATTCGATATCTCGAATGGTCACATCGTTTTGCTTTCCACGAACCATGGTGAAGGTGGATAGGAATAAAGGGGTAATTTAAGAGGTTAAAGGGGTAATATGGGAATTTAGGTTAGGGTAAAATGGTTTTTGTAGAAAAGGGCAATTTTGGAATTTTGAAAATATAAGGGCTAAATTGTAATTTTAGAAAGTTTAGGGGCAAAATATAAATTCAGAAAGTACAGGGGTAAAAGTGAAATTTCAAAACTTACAGGGGCTTTTTTTGCAAATTATGAAACTTTGGTCAAAGTCAACACTGAAGACACGTGGCAGAATATGGTTGGTCAGAGGTGGCAAATGAGGGTTCTCAGTCAACGTTGACCACTTATACGTGGCGTCTCCTGAGTGGCTGATTAAAGATGACGTGGCGCTTATGTGGCGATGACGTCAGCTTGTCTTCAACCTCCAGAAATTTCGGTGACCGTCAAATTTTCCGGCGAACTTTTCCGACGAATTTTCCGGTGACTTTCCGGGTGGTTTCCGGCGATACAAACTATCGTTCCCAAGGTTTTGGGACCTTCCGGACGCTTCTACGGGGTCGGTTTTTCGAGAAAAGGCCTCTAAGGGTGGGTTTTCGGGGCTGGCCGAATTTCCAATGGATTTTCCGGCGACCGGAAAGTTCCAAATCTCTTTTCTAATAAACCCAAAGGCGTAGGAAGCTTCGGAACCTTGCTCTGGTACCAAAAATGGCACAGAATGCAAAGGAAGAACTCTCTAAGAGAGAAAATACTCAATTGAGTAATAGAAATGATATTGATTGATGAGTGCCTTGAGAGTTTACATTGATAGCTATTTATAGGAATCAGAAACAAAGAAAATACAAATCATAGAAGCTGGCAATTTAGAAAATGCTCACAATGAATTCATCTAAAGCATTTGTTTTCAAACTTCCAATATGTGATACATAATCCTTTAAACTATAAGATTGTAGATTAAAAGTCTAACACTCAACCATACAAATTAACTTGTAAGGTAAGTGTTGCCCCAACTTATATACTCTTTAATTGTTTTATTTTCAATTGATGTGGGACTTGAAGTTCTTTTAAAATATTAAACTTATAAATTTAAATATTTTTTTTATTTTTCCTACTGATTAAAATTGACAAGAAAATCTGCAGGAAAAGTTACTTACAAAATTTTTCTACTATTTAGTAAACATTACTTGCAAATTTATTTTTGCAAGAAAATCTGCAAGAATTTACCTTGAAAAAAATTTCTATAATCATTAAAATTGTAGCAAAATTTGCAAAAAAATTTTGTATATTATTTTATATAAAAAAATTGTAAGAAATATCGGTAAATTATTTTTCACAAATAAATTCGTAAAAATATTTTGCGAAATTATTGTTGCAAGAAAATTCGCAAAAAAAAATTACGAATATGTTTTTTAAAGAAAATTTGCAAAAAAAAATGACACTTTTCTAGTAATGAAGATAGTGTCTCAAATGTTTGAAAATTCTAAAAATATTTGTTGTTATCCCTATAGCTCTGATGGTTCTCTAAGTCCAATCAAAGGTGGAGGTCCGGGGTTAAAATTTTCCCGTACCCACTAACTCACTAACTAATTGAAAAATGTTGCTATCCTTTTTAACTGCTACCCATAATTTAATTATACGCTAGAAGTAGAACATATTTGAAATTTTGCTTTTTCCACTAAATGTTATGTTGCAGGAAGCTATGGATTCCCTAATTTATTTGATTGGAGAATGGAATCTGGAAGAGGCGTGTTTTTGCATAGGTGGTCAGAATTTTTAAGGAAAATGGGGCTTCAGGAATATTATATGAAAAAGGAAGGGATCAAAGTATAACAGTCCGATAGGAGTTTAGGAGGGATAATTAGTTCAGTTGTGTATTCCTTATAAATAAGCCCTACTTCAAGTAGTGAGGAGAAGTTTTGAATATTTTGGAAGGTTTAACTGTGAGGGAGAAAGCTCTTAAGGGGATTGGTTTGTAATCAGTTTGCTATAATAAAGAGAGGAAATTCAGAATCTTTTTTGTGTTCAACTGTTCTTTCACTAGTACAAAATCTGTTATTTACGTCATTGTATTATCGTTGGAAAATGAAAAATTTGACGTAAAAAAAAATGCAGTGATATTTTTGAAATTTAAACCAAGTTTTTTACGTCGGATATCACGAGGTCTGACATAAAATTTAAAATCTACGTCGACCTTTTATACAGTCCGATGTAGATTTAAAAATATACGTCGGACCTCGTGGTGTTCAACGTAAAAAACTTGTTATATCCCCTTCCCTGATTCATTTCTTCGTGCGCGCTTGAGGGTTTTAGTTGCAGAACGTTCAGATGACCTCTGACGACGAGTTTCTACGAATCTTGGGTGTTTTTGGTGACATTGAATGACGGTGACAGTGGTGGCGACGTCCATTCATCATTGCAGATCGTTTTATCCGGTTGTATTGAAGTTTTGATACGCGTCTTGCTTAAGTTAGCGTTTAAGGGTACTCGAAGGTGTTAGGATTCAAGGTTAGTGCAAATAGATTGGATTGGAGGATATTTTTGAACTTAAACATTGTTTGTGTGTGCTATTTTGGAGGATTTAGGGTTATTTCATAGGTATATGTTATGAATTTGGGTGTATTGTTTTTGGTACGTATATGTTAAGAATTTGGTTCCTATTTTAAGTCCTTATTGACAATGTGTAGCTATAGTTGTGTATATGATTTTTTGGTACGTGTATGTTATCAATTTGGTCCCTATATATTTTGACTCCTTATTTACAAAGTGTATAAGTTCATGATTATATATATATATATATATATATATATATATATATAGATAGATAGATAAATAATTTAAAGATAAATATTTTGGTATTTTACAAATTTAAATAATGAATAAATAATTTGCATTTGTAGTTAATTTTGAAATTTTTAAGGACTTAATTGATTATTTTATAAATAATTATTTTTTAATAAATTTGAAATTAAAATTTTAATATTTGTTTATTTATTTTTGGCAAGATAATTATTGTAATTACCCCCTCTGTAGATATTTTTTTAAAATATAAATATATAATATATATAAGATATATATTTCTAATTAAGTTACTTATATTTTATCAAATTATTAGTTGATCGATCTATTTTTCTATTGACTTTATTTGTTGTTTTATTAATCACATTGTTATCTTTTCAAGATTATGGCCGATTTAGGGTCTGACATACCGAGGAGGGAAGGTAGATTTGTCACCCGATTGTCTGGGTTGACAATGGGACCGATTGCAAAGGAGAGGACACTGGTTGAGGTGGATCCTCGTTCTGGCAAGGCATCAGGCCCAAATGCTGCAAAGTTTAGGAGCTATTTGGGAGTCATTGTTCGACGACATGTTTCTATTATCATTCCATCATGGGATGATGCTGAGGAAGTTGACAAGAACCTCATGTGACAGGATATATATTCAGGTATATACTTGCACATCCCTTAAATATTATATAACTTAATTACTTTATTTATTATTTGTTGTTATTTTGACAGCAAAATTTTGCGATTTCCAACACTAAGGTGATGAGGAAGAAGATTTTATCTGCTCTTGCAACCAGATGGACGGACTTCAAGACTTTCTTGACATTAGAGTATGTATTTGGAAAGCGACAAAATGAGACTCCTTATCTAAAGTACCAGATTAGTGACAAGGACTGGATGCAGTTTTGTGTTAGTCGATTAGACCCTTCTTGGCAGGTTAGTGATTGATAATTCAAACCCTAAACACATAAATACTTAAGGTATATTTTAATGTTATTTTTTTTATTTGCATTATTGCAAGCCAAAAGAGTAGTTGTCCAAGAACGACAGAAGTTGAATGATGCACCCCATCTTTTGTCACGAGGAGGGTATGAATTGAAAAAGAAGACACTCATGAAGGCTAGGGTGGAGGCATCAGGGGTTGAGTTTGCTGACCTTATCGATCTACCTCCTCGCTATGAGATGTGGATAGCAGCTAGAACAAAATCAGATAGACAAATGACTTCTCAGTCTACAAGAGTCATTGTTGATAAAATAGTAAGTAAAAATATACATATATACTAACACTCTTAATTTCAGCTCATTCAATTCAAAAGTTATGTAGTTTAGGGTATACTTACTTATTGTTAATATGTTGTAGGATGATTTAGTTGAGCAGGCCACCCAAGGCTCATTTGTTCCCCATGGTTGGGATGATATCCTCACAACGACCATATATAGGAAGGCCAAAGCACCCAGGGCGTGTGCGTGGTATTGGTTGTTCTTGGAGTCTCCGAGATCACTTTGGTGCACCACCACCGAGGAGCAGTTTTGACTCTTACAGTTAGGAGGTTTTGCAGAGAATGGAGATACAGTTTCAAGAAAAATTGAATAACATGCAACAAGAGTTTCAAGAGAAGTTTGAGATTTTGACTCGTTCTCAGCAACAGACTGCAATTGCTAATGATGTTGTTCGAGTGAGCACTAAAGGGAGTTGTGCTGCTCCAAATCCCTCAAAGGAACATACTCACACTGATGTACCAAACCAATGTGAGTTATATGTTGAGGATGACCCCCCACGTCTAGTAGCTAACGCTATTGGTCGAGTTGAGGGTGGCTCAACCATCCGTGGTGTCCCTCTACAGCCAGATTGGACACGGTTTGTGGTTGATCATGTTCAAGATGATGCTGCTCTAGTGCTTTTGCCTAATACAAAGGTTTAACTAGTAGGACAGGCAACTGGCACATTCTTGGCTTGGCCAACACGTTTGGTGATGTCACTTTCAGCAAGGGCAAAGGTAATTCTATTATTGTTCTTTTGTATACTTATAAATATATTATTGTTTAACTAACTTTTATCATTTTTTTAGGATTTTATCAATCGTGGTAAGGAGGTAATGAAAGAACTTGTTATTCATGATGTTGATATCCCAAAAGTTGAGGATGATCCCATATCTAGGCTTCTAACCATATTACAACGATTGAAGAAGAAATCAATTCAGATACAGTGGGACATCAGAGTTTTTGGAGTTGAGAGCTCTAATTTTTCACTATACATTTCCCTGCCCGACGCATTAGAGATTGTTGGGGTAAACTCCATGTTAAATATTTCTATCATACAACTTTGGGCCATGTAAGTGATATTTTCATTTATGAGTCTAAAATTACAATAATTACATTTAACTTATTAATTGTGTTAGGTACATGGACAAATTGAGTGTGGAGCAAGGACAAAGACACGTATATGGATTTCTTGAGCCTCAATCCATCCAAAAGTTAGGGAACATGAAGGTCCAGATCCAACAATATATGCAGGCATGGATGAGTGACTCAGAAAGACATATATACATGGCTCCATACATTGATGAGTTAGTATTTTTAATTTGTTTTTTAATCAAGGTAATTTCATAACTAATTTATTTGTCATACAATGTAGGTCCCATTGGCAATTAATTGTAATCATTCCTAAGGATTACACCGTGGTGTGATTTTTTTTGCTACATCGAAAACCAAGCCACGAAATGAAAATCCAATTACAAGGGTAATTATAATTTTTCATTATGTTTTAAAATTGTAAGTATTTATATTGGCTAAAATCTATTTTTATTTCAATTAATTAGAATCGTGTCTGGAACTAATATTTTAAGTGGAAGAGCAAGATCAAAGACATTGCACTTCATATACCCTAAAGCGAGATCAAAGACATTGTACTTCATGTACCCTAAGGTTAGCAAATTATTGAATAGAGGCAATAATATTTGAATTTATCAACTTTGAAAATAATATTGTTATTTGTTTCTCATTTTAGTGTAATAAGCAAACAGACTCGTTTGAATGTGACTATTACATCATGTATTGGATGAGAGCCATAGTTTCTGCGGGTATTAGTGATTCTTGGGTGGAGGTAATTCATATCAAAATTTATTTAAGTATATTTAACTTTATGATAATTAACATTGCATATTAACAACAGTTAAATTAAATTTCAGGTCTTTCAAGATCCATCTCCATTGCCCGAAGATGAAATCTCAAAGAGAGGAGAACAATGGATAACTTTTTTACTTCAAAATATATGATAGTTACATTTCTAAGTTTAATTAGTTAGTTGGATATTATGTTTCTAGTTTCATAGCATTGACAAACTTAGATTCTGTAACTTTTTTAGGATAATAGAGTTTACATTATTGTCTTAATTTATGTTTTTTAAGATTTATATATTATTTTTTTTGTGATTGAATTTTGAAATAAAAATTATATTTGAATTTATATTTTGGAGTGTGCCTGAGTTAGGTGTACTACTTGATTTTGTCCCTTTGGACATGCCTCTGAGGTATATACCAACAGATAATTTAATGTTGCTATCCTTTTAACTGCTGTACATTTTAGAATCTCTTCCAGGGCAGATCTGATTTTTTTTTTTTTTCCTGCTGGATATTGTTTTGCAGTAAATTGTAAACTTACTGCTCGGGCAGGCCGTCCCTAACGTCTTTGATGGGAGAATGGATTTAGGTGGAGGAATGTTTTTGAAAGGTATTTCCCAGCATGTCGAAGTTGGATTTCTCACATTGCTAGAATCCCTGAGTTTCTGTAATTGCAATTGGCAGCCTTAGGAGTTCACTGTCTTTTAAGTGTGAGATACTTGGGATCTTTCTTCTATCTCTAGTTCTTTCCTATTTTATGGAAATATGTTAGGCATTCCTGATTCTACCTACAAAATATGAACTACGTTTTTGACCGAATTTGTGTAGGTTTGAATGCTAGTTCACTGAATATTAGAATGTCTCCACACCAGACATTTTGGACCCATTATTAAAGATTAAAAAAAAAAAAATCAAATCAGATTACTAGCTAAGTGATTTATTGGGTGTGGTTACTTCATAGTTGCTCAAATTTGGCAACTTTGATGTGGGTAATTTACTTAAGAGGAAAAAATGAGGCATCTCAATGACTTGGCAAGAATATATTGCACAATTACAAGATTCCTATTTGAGGAATGCAATGACTTAGTAAGAACATCCACCAGTTGGTCTTTGGATTTGACAAAACAGGTAATGATGGCTTTGGATAAGATATTCTCCTAATGAAATGATAATCTATCTGAATACGTTTAGTCCTCTCTTGAAACATGGAATTTGAGGCAATATGAAAAGTTTCTTGATTATCCCAAATGAGTGTCATAAGGCCGCATCAACTGATCCTCAGTAGACCCAATCTGAATGGAAGCCTTACGTGTGTCACCTCCAGGTGTGTTTTTTCATGTGTTGCCACTCCTTATCACACCTAGCAGCATGTCTGATAGCAGTTCCAGATTCCAATTGCAGCACCAGTGGGGTATTTCTTTGTCTTTCTAGATTCTGCTGTCACTTGTTTGATTTGGCCCATGGTTTTGTTGGGTACCCTCGATACATGTTCATTTAATACTTGTTTCCTGTGTATTTCTTTTACCGACTGTCACCTATTGCTAGATCTACCTCTGGTAACAATCCTAAGGCTGGGACTGCTATTTTTACCAATTTGGTCAGTGCTCTAATTGAACATCTCTAACTATGATACTTGGGCTTCTAACAATTGTCCTCCTTGCCCAAAATGACCACCGCATCTACTAGAAAAAACTGATCACAGTTATTGAACTGAAGATTGATGAATCGAATGAGGCTGTTTAGCAACATTGGCTTGTGGTGGAGCTTGTAGTGATGAGGGTTTTATGTGGCAGGTTCAGCTACATTGATGGAGGCAATGCTTTACTTTACTTATATTCCATGGATCAAATTTGTTGCTGATCAATGATATTGTTGATTCATATCTTCAGGCAAACCTTCAAAGAATCACATTATGGTGTTCTTTTGAAGATACTTCTCCAATAGTAGGTAAAGCATCAACAAGTGCTTGAATTCTGGTTAGATATTCTGAAATCAATCCATCCCCAAGTGTTGTACATCGAAGCTGTTTGTAGCTGTTGAGCAAGCATTGGTGTGAAAAGGGAAATAAGCATGAATTTTGTTCCAAAATCTTTCATGAGATTTTTCATCCAATGACTTGAGTGGGCATCTCGCCAGAGATTAATGGCTGAAACCATGATAGAAGCAATTGATCTTTCTGCTCCCATGTGACAGATTCTTTTGATACTCAACTAGCTTCACACTCTTCCACTAACAATTTTTTATGGAATAATCTTGTTGACAAGATAATGGTGAAGTCAATGTCCTTTGATGATTGATTCTACCTGATGACACAATAACAATGGTGATTAGCTTAACAAAAATGGAATATGGGGTGACAGGTGCTGCCATTACTGTCAAAGCCTCCAAGGTGAAAACAATATATACAATTGCAGTGGTTGAGTGAAAGTTGGTGTGGAGCAGTGACTAGGGGCATTAGGGTTTGAACCTAGCTCTGATACTGATCGATATCTGTGAGGTTCTTATGATCATGTGAATCAATCTGTGTCTTGACTTCATACTAGAGGCTTTCATTTATAATTAGTGATAAATACAATGGATAACAGTTACATAATCCGTGTGCCTTACTAGTTACTATCCTAATTACAATATTTCGCCATTTGTTCAATATTTATATAATTGCAAGATTTCTAACATTTAACTTGTAAGCAGCTTCTGACTGAGTGAGCTAAATTCAGAATGTGTCCAGTTCATATACTCTTAAATTTTGAGCTAATGTGAGAATGGCTGTCTGTCCAAAGATGTTTATATCTTGGAAGCTAAAGTTTCCTGTCTTTATGCTTTTAATAAAATGTTTTTTTCAGTTTCTTTGACATGATTATAAATTATGGGTCTTCTTTTCCTGTGCACCATACATATGGTGGAATGCAATAGCCACTTAAGTGCTATCAATGCAAAGGAGGATCTTAATTTGCATTGGTCGTTATTTTTTAAAAAATGGGCTCATGTTAATGCATGGAATATCATGCTTTCATCTATAGGACTTGGTTCAAACAGACAGGGATGATCCTAGCCAACCTCTGGTTACTGCTCCCTTTGGACATGCCTCTGAGGTATATACCAACAGATAAATTAATGTTGCTATCCTTTTAAGTTCTGTACATTTTAGAATCTCTTCCAGGGCAGATCTAATTTTTAATTTTTTTTTTTCTCCTGGATATTGTTTTGCAGGAAATTGTAAACTTACTGCTCTGTGGGCAGGCCGTCCCTAACGTCTTTGATGGGAGAATGGATTTAGGTGGAGGAATGTTTTTGAAAGGTATTTCCCAGCATGTCGAAGTTGGATTTCTCACATTGCTAGAATCCCTGAGTTTCTGTAAGGTTGGTCAGTATTTGAAATGCCCAAGGTGGCCTATATGGGTTGTTGGCAGTGAATCCCATTACACGGTACTGTTTGCTCTTGACACCAGTGTTCAAAATGAGAATGAGCTGGAACAAAGGGAATCACAGATTCGCAAAGCTTTTGATGCGCAAGATCAGAGCGGAGGTGGTGGTTTCATTGGTGTGGATGGGTTCCATCAGGTTCTCAGGGAAACAAATATCAAACTTCCACAAGAGAAGCTCGAGCACCTTTGCAGTACAGGCTTCATTGTATGGAGCGAGTTTTGGCAGGTCATTTTGGATCTAGACAGGAGCTCAGGCGGTTTAAAGGATTCATCAGGATTGATGGGTAAAAAGGTGTTTGATCTTTACCATTTTAACGGAATTGCTAAATCAGATCTGAATAGCAGCCAAGTAAATTTTAGGGGTGAAACAACACTACAAAGACCTAGGCTCACAAAATTGAGAGTTTCAGTCCCCCCAAGGTGGACGCCTGACGAATTTATGGCAGATGTGACGGTTTCCTCTGCTTCTATTGCAAATGAATCTTCTGGTAAGGACACCAAAGTAATTAAACCTGAGCCTTCTCAGCATGCACCGTTGGTAGATTGCATAAGGACTCGCTGGCCCCGTGCTGTTTGCAGCTGGTCAGGGGATCTGTTAAAATATGATACAAACTTCTAGAATAATCTAGATTCTTATAGAAAAATACATAAGTATGCTAGTGATTACTAGATACAAATTCTAGAATCATGTAGATAATTATATATATAGATAGAAAACTACATAAAACATGAATGATGTCTTGAGGCCTATAAATAGGTCATGTACTTAACATTTGTACCAAGCAACTAGTAAGTCATTCTCATTACTCAAATCTATTCCAACTATTCCTCTAAACTAGTTTTCCTCTCAACTAAGCCTATCACTATAAATTTGCCTCCCCATTCTTTCTACCAATCAAATAAGTTTTTGCTATTTGATAATTCATAAACTAACAGTGGTACCATAGCTACGTTCGGTCATCTATTGGGCGTAGAAATATTACCCCACTACTTCCAAAAAAAAATTTTTCCCAATATTCTACCCACTTTCCAAAAACAGATACTAATCCATGGCTAACACCATTCAGTCATCATCTATCCCTATTCCCATTTTTAATGGTGAAAACTATGATTTTTGGAGTACAAAAATGAAGACATATTTCACCTTCCAAGATTTATGGGACACGATAGAAGAAGGATTTTCTACTCCAGAAGACACATCATCTCTTACTGCGGCTCAGAAAAAGGAGTTAAAAGAGAACAAACAGAAGAATTCAAAGGCGTTATTCATTTTGCAACAAGCTGTGACCGACACAATTTTTCCGAGAATAATGGGTGCAACAATAGCCAAAGAAGCATGGACTACGCTGCAGGAGGAGTTCAAAGGAAGTGAAAAGGTACGTTCCGTAAAATTACAAACTCTACGGCGTAACTTTGAATTGTTAAATATGAAGGAATCTGAGACTGTAAAGGACTACTATTCTAAGATAAAAGAAACAGTTAACCAAATGAGAGCGCACGGGGAAAATATTCTTGACAAGAAAATTGTGGAGAAAATTTTAATTAGTGTTCCCCGTAAATATGATCCAATCGTGACAACAATTGAGCAAACAAAAGATCTATCTACCTTATCAGTAACAGAGTTGATGGGGTCACTTGAAGCTTATGAGCAAAGGTTGAATAGGCATGATGAAGACTCAACTGAAAATGCCTTTCAATCAAAGCTCAAATTACGGTCTCAAAATAAAGATAAAAGGAATAATGGAGAAACTTCTAGAAATAAAGAAAATTCTAGAAATTTCTCTAGAAATTATCAAAATGAATATCCTCCATGCGGCATTTGCAAGAGGACAAATCATGCCGAGAAAGACTGTCGATATCGTGGAAAGCCACAATGCCGCCACTGTAAAAAATTTGGACATGTGGAGAAGTATTGCCGCAACAAAAATAAGCATCAAGCAAACTTTGCTGAAGAGAAAGATGGTGAGCAACATCTTTTCTATGCTAGCCAAGATTCCAATAGTGAAACAAGTGGAAGTTGGTACTTGGATAGCGGCTGCAGCAATCATATGGCTAAAGATGCAAGCATCTTCAAGGATATTGACGAATCCGTCAAAGTGAAAGTCCGAATGGGGAACGACACTCTCATTGAATCAAAAGGCAAAGGCACAGTTATGGTGGAGACGAAGAAAGGTACGAGACTTATTACTGATGTTCTACTAGTTCCCAATCTTAAAGAAAATCTCTTGAGCATTGGCCAAATGATGGAGAAAGGTTATACACTCCATTTCGAAGGAGACATATGTAAAATATATGACAATAAAAAACTAGAAATTGGCCGAGTAAAAATGGAGAAGAGGAATAGAAGTTTCCCTATAAGCCTGAGACAAGGCCCTAACATTGCCATGAAAGCAGAAGTAGACGACTCATGGCTGTGGCATCGAAGATTTGGCCACTTTAATACACATGCCTTAAAGTTATTATATCAAAAAAATATGATGAGAGATCTCCCATGCCTAAAAGAGAATAGTGAAGCTTGTGAAGGATGTCTCCTTGGCAAGCAACATCGACTACCGTTTTCAACAGGCAAAGCATGGAGAGCAAAGGACTTGTTGGAACTAATCCATACAGATATATGTGGACCAATGCGGACATTATCACTCCATAACAACAGGTATTTCATTCTCTTCATAGATGATTTTTCTAGAATGACTTGGGTCTACTTCATAAAAGCAAAATCAGAAGTCTTTGGTATTTTCAAGAAGTTTAAGACCCTTGTCGAAAAGCAAAGTGGCAAACAAATAAAAGTACTTAGAAGTGATCGTGGCAAAGAATACACTTCCCATGAGTTTGATAAATTCTACGAAGATGAAGGCATTGAGCGACAACTTACAGTTGCATATTCTCCACAACAAAATGGAGTATCTGAAAGGAAAAACCGCACAGTAATGGAGATGGCCAGATCAATGCTCAAGGAGAAAGGATTACCAAACGCATTTTGGGCTGAAGCAGTTTATACTACTGTCTACATACTTAATAGATGCCCAACTAAGGTAGTCCAAGATAAGACTCCAATTGAAGCTTGGAGTGGGATAAAACCATCAGCAAAACACCTAAGGGTATTTGGATCTATTTGCTACATACACGTTCCAGAAGAGAAAAGGCACAAGCTAGAAGACAAGACAGTACGAGGTATCTTCCTTGGATATAGCACACAATCAAAAGGCTATCGCGTATATAACTTGCAAACCAAGAAGCTGATTATTAGTCGAGACATTGAAGTTGATGAAAATGCAGCTTGGAATTGGAATGATGAGAAAGTAGAGAAAAACATTCCTATCTCAATTCAACAACCAGAAGAAGAAACTACAGAAGTCCCAGGTGAGCCTCATTCTCCTCCACAACAACAAACTCCATCACCAGAGTCTACTCCAAGACGAGTTAGATCCTTGGAGGATATATATGAAACCTGCAACTTGGCCATACTTGAACCTGAAAACTTTGAAGCAGCATCAAAGCAACAAGTATGGGTTAAGGCTATGGAAGAAGAGATAAAAATGATTGAGAAAAATAACACATGGGATCTAGTAGACTATCCAAAAGACAAAGATATCATTGGGGTAAAATGGGTTTACAAGACAAAGCTCAATCCGGATGGCACCATACAAAAGCACAAGGCAAGGTTGGTAGCTAAGGGCTATTCACAACAACCTGGAGTCGACTACAACGAGACATTTGCCCCAGTAGCACGCCTAGATACAATTAGAGCTCTAATAGCTCTTGCGACAGAAAAAGGATGGAATATCTTCCAGTTAGATGTCAAGTCCGCTTTTCTCAATGGAGTACTACAAGAAGAGATCTATGTAGAGCAACCACAAGGTTTCATAAGCAAGGTCAATGAAGACAAAGTACTAAGGCTCAAAAAAGCTTTATATGGTTTGAAGCAAGATCCTCGAGCATGGTATAGCAGAATAGATCAATACTTCACCGATCATGGATTTAGGAGGAGTAAGAGTGAGCCAACACTATATATCAAGTCCCAAGGTCAGTATGACACTCTCATTGTCTCCTTATATGTAGATGATCTTATCTACACAGGGAACAATATGAAGATGATGACAAAATTCAAAGAAGACATGATGAAGACATTTGAAATGACTGACCTTGGCTTGATGAACTACTTCCTTGGTATTGAGGTAAGTCAAAAGAAGAAAGGGATATTCATTTGTCAGAAGAAATACACTGAAGCTCTCTTGAAGAAGTTCAAGATGAGTGGTTGCAAGACTGTCACTACTCCGCTTGCAACAAAGGAGAAGCTACAGAAAGATGATGGAGCACCAGATGCTGATGCATCTCGCTACAGAAGTTTGATTGGAAGCTTACTATATTTAACAGCCACACGACCAGACATAATGTATGCTGTAAGCCTTCTATCAAGGTTTATGCAAAAACCAAGCCAAATTCACTTTGGAGCAGCTAAAAGAATTCTAAGATACCTACAAGGCACGAAGGAGTTTGGTATTTGGTACAAAACAATGACCAACTCAAGCTTGCTCGGATACACCGACAGTGATTGGGCAGGATCGGTAGATGACATGAAGAGCACTTCTGGTTATGCCTTCTCACTTGGATCAGGAATATTTTCTTGGGCATCAAAATAGCAAGCAACAGTTGCACAATCAACTGCAGAGGCAGAATATGTTGCAGCGGCTGAAGCTACAAGTCAAGCAATTTGGCTACGAAGAATACTTGAAGAAATGGGAGAACAACAAGATGGGCCTACTACAATCTACTGCGACAATAAATCAACAATCGCAATGACAAAAAATCCAATACATCACAGCAGGACAAAACACATTGCAATTAAATATCACTTCATCAGAGAAGCAGAAACAACTAGAGAAATCAAGATGGAGTATTGCAAGACTGAAGAACAAGTTGCTGACATATTCACAAAGGCACTGTCGAGAGCAAGATTTGAACAGTTTCGCACTATGATAGGAGTTAGAGAAATTTGTATCAAGGAGGAGTGTTAAAATATGATACAAACTTCTAGAATAATCTAGATTCTTATAGAAAAATACATAAGTATGCTAGTAATTACTAGATACAAATTCTAGAATCATGTAGATAATTATATATATATATAGAAAACTCTAGAAATAGATATCTCTAGAGTTTTCTACATAAAACATGAATGATGTCTTGAGGCCTATAAATAGGCCATGTACTTAACATTTGTACCAAACAACTAGTAAGTCATTCCCACTACTCAAATCTATTCCAACTATTCCTCTAAACTAGTTTTCCTCTCAACTAAGCCTATCACTATAAATTTGCCTCCCCATTCTTTCTACCAATCAAATAAGTTTTTGCTATTTGATAATTCATAAACTAACAGGATCCTCCTAGTATAGTCTGAGAAATTAAGCTATGCCAAAAGAAACAAGATATCAAATTTTCCTGTTTACTTTGATATTCTCCATGGCACATAAATTCGGGATCCAATATCCAATTTTTTTCCTATATGTGCATACTGCATAGCTTATGATTTAGAGTAATGTATCTTTTAACATTCACTTCAATTTTGTCTTGCCATTCGAATGGGATGTTATACTTGATGTCAAGCCAACTTGTAAAATCTAGTTGAATGTACACTTGTCATCAATTAGAGAGATTTAGTTCTTTCGGCGACGGGTTGTTATGGAAGTGTCAAATTTGTTGCTTCTGAATTGCTGTGATGTTCATACTATATTGCGCTCGTGTTCAAATAGGGAAACTTGAATATTTATAATAAGGTTAAATAAGTTTAGTTATTCAACTTTTTAAGAATTCCATTTTTAATTCTTGAATTTTCGGTCAACTTTTAGTCTTTCATTAATTTTCTGTTGCGTAAATTATTTTTTAAAATTAAGTCTCTTTTTTTAAGTGATAATATATATTAATAAATTATGATTGATTTGAAAATTGATGTTCACATAGCTATTTAGTATGCCAAGTCATATATCGTGCAATTTTTCTTTTTGTTTAGTCAAATGTATTTTCTGAAAATAAAAAATATTATTAAAACAATTTTTCACTTCTATACCCATGAACGAATAATATAATTACATTCATGTTATATGATTTGGTATCTATATTAAGCAATTATATGAGTATCAATAGTAAAGTTTGTCATAATTTATACATCATTATTTAATAAATGAGACTTAAATTGAGGACTGTTTTATGAGTAGAAAATTAGTGGAGAACTAAAAGTTGAAAAAAAAATTAAGAGAAACTAAAAATTAAATTTTAAAAAGTTGAACGATAAAAACTTATTTAATCCTTTATAGTATTATACATCCTGTCAACCCTAAAACATCATTACTCGTCCCTAAAGAAGATGACCTGAATCTTGATTTTATGAGTGACTAATGACAAACATCATTCTACTCAATACAGGAATTGCATTTTCAAAATTACTTCTAACAATTTTTTGAATTAATACTTTTCCTTTCCATTTAATTGTTTTTAACTTAATTAATGATTGTTTGAAAAGAGAGTATTAAACATTTGAAAACTATATCTTCTCATTTTCTTCAATCTTAATAAAAAAAATTATCCCATTAATTTTTAACATTTATTAATTTTTCTCTAAAAGAATCGTTAATTAAGGATATTATAAAGAAAAAAATTTAATACAAGAGACAATTGAGAAAGAAGAAACAATAATGTAAAAACATTATATTATGTTATAAGAATGAAGATATTAACATTTCAGCTTTTCAATATATAACTAATTATTTATATATATATATATATATATATATATATATATATTTTTTTTTTTTTTTGTTTTAAATATTATGTTGTATCATTTTTAATAAAACATTAACAATAAAGTTAAATATAAAAAAAAATTATTATCTTTTTCATCTATTTATTCTTGATTATATATTAAAAGAATCAATAAGACATTTATTATTGGAGGGCAGTTTCTTCTCAACATTTCTCTTGCAGATATGGAGCACTAACTTTCCTATTCCAGTATGCCGACGAATTTGTCTAAACGGTGTATTGGCTTATGATTTTATAAGATTTTAAAAGATTTTTTTTAATAAAAAAATTTATAGGTATTTGATCAAAATCTTATGTTACTTAAAAATAATCAAGTGGCATTCAATATAGATTTTTAAGATTTTTTAAAGAGTTTATTAAAATCTATCTATTGGTATTCATTTGAGACATTTTACAACTTAAAAATAATTCATTGGTATTAAAAAATATAGAAATTTTAAAGAATTATTATATCAGACGGATTTTGAAAGGCTTTTTAGTGATATCTATAAATACCAAATTCATAAAACAATCACATCTAAACCCATCAGATTTTGGAGGATTGTTTCAAGTGACATTTCAAGTTCTTCAAGAATTTTCAAGTGAGTTTTTTATTTCTTTTTGTTTCTATGTTCATGTCTTCTCCATTTTTTTCTCTCTTGTTAATAATACAACATTACTGCTCATACATAATACTATACTACTATTCTATTTCATTCCCCCTATTTGGTAAAATTTCTATACGTAAATAATAGAATTATTGACTTACTATATTTTTCTTTTCGTTCTCTTTAATTAACTTGCTCTGTTCTATTTAAATGAGATTGCTCCTCAATTATATAACACAAAAAATGCTTGAAATTTTAATTGTAGTAATTTTTTTATAACACGCGTAAAGGGAAAGGTGAAAGCTAAAATTGATATATGATCTCTATAATTAATTGTAGATCTTCAAGACCTTATAATCAATTTAAATTTATTAGAACAAATATACATATAAAAGATGGATTTGAGTTAGGGTTTCCGTGAGTAGAATAGTTGGGGGTTTTACCCACTCAGCATAAAAACTGCAATCTCAATGCTTTTCTTAAATTTGTTACTATTATCCTTCCCATTTTATGTCTCAAAAATTATTTTATTTCTTTTGTTTTTACTATCTTTTATTTTTTAAATTTTATATTGTGAAATTAGGATTTTTTTATATTTTAAAAAAGAAAATTAACATACGGCATTGTAGTATCTTAAAATTTAATACTAAAAATATTTTTTCACAAGTTAATAATTGAAAATAATTAAAAACTAAAAAATTATTTCGTACCTGTAACAATTTTCATATATATATATATATATATATATATATATATATATATATATATATATATTTTCACTTAGTTGATGTTTGTAAATTTCTTCGGTACCAATATAAAATGAAGGGACATATTTAGTTATAAGAGAGTAGGATAGCTGTCCCACTATTTTCTTTAATCATTTATAAATTTATAAATAAAATATTTTAAAACAAATTATAAAAAAATTAAAATGTTGTTTAGAATAGTTTTTAACAAGTGCAATACTTCATAACTTTCTTCGTTAAAAATGTCATTTTGATGCATTTTCAATTGGAGTGGTGGACGAACATTCATCTTCTGTAACGACCCACCCTAGGCCGTCACATCAATAACCAACCAAAATAAAATAATATAAAATAAAGAAAATAGAGCAAAAGCCAGCTACGCTAGAGTGTAATTATACAATAACATATAAATTGTTTCCAAAATATATAATATAATCTGCTATGGCAGAGTCATCATCCTTAGTAAAGTTATACAGTAATCCAAAAGATAATATAATTACAATGTCATGAAAACATTAAAATAAGACACCCTAGGTGCTGGTCAAGCTCTAAACCTAGCCACTTCTCAAAGTAGCTATCCAAAAGACTCCTTGCTAACCCAAAGCCTCATACCTGATCTGCTCCCCCACATAGTGAGATCATCACAGTCCAAACCACATGGAAACATGCAAGGGTTAGCACATATAAAACCAATCATAGTACATCATGATAAAATATCATTAAACAAATATTTATCCACAATATTTATCCAGACCAACAAGTCATTTCCATTCTAAATTTAAACCAATATATTGTATACACGTCCATGCCAATGTATACATATTTTATGATAATAAAATAATCCATAACCAATGTATACAATCCATACCATATGTATACAGATTCCATATCCAAAACAAAGTCACACCACTGTATAATCCATGATGTAACCAACACATCCAAACCAAATGTTGGCCTCAACACCATCCAAACCAAGTGTTGATACGGTGAAACATGTCAGCAACCCATGTCCCACACCTAACCTCTCATGGAAAATATACAGTTGGATTACGTCGTCACGTAACCCTGGTGATCATGGCCACTTCATCCATCGGTATGACTCGGCCTTGCCCCCATACCGGTAGCAAATAGAATACTTAAAGGAGTACTTCAGAATCCACCTAACATCTGAAGTGGTTTATCATATAACCTTTGGAAAAGTTCCACATTGGAATCCTCACCATGGGATTCCCAAATTTCATATTTTTCCAAAGATTATATCCTGATCTCACCAAGAGATCTAATCTATACCATAACCTTACTCCTTTAAGTCCTATTTACTTTTCCAAATCACATACATAGCATATTCCAATTTTTAAACATAACCATAACCATGCCAATTTGTCAATATAATAATAATATAAATATCCAAAACAACCATCAATTGATCCAAATTATATTATATGAAATGAAAATCTCCACATAAAATAGCATATTAAAATTATACTATTCCTATCATGCTCATATATACTAGATTAATTTTATAAGCACTACCCTTACTTGTATAAACCTGAACTGAAACTCGGGCAGAACCTCCACCTCTCTCCTTAAACAAGAACCGAAACTCGGGCAGAATCTCCTCTACTGGATTCTTCTTTCTCTCTCTCCTCTTTCCTCTCTCTTTCTCCCTTTCTCTCTCTTCTTTCTCTCTAAAACTTCACTCTTCAAGTTATGAATTTCCTTCAACCCCTAGCCCCTATTTATAGAAATTTTTGGCCACCTAACCCAGAACGGCCCGTTCCGAAAATGGAACGGCCGTTCTAAACTCTTTAGAACAATGTAAAATTTTTGACTGGAACGGCCCCGGAACGGCCCGTTTCGAAACCCAGCAGAACGGCCCGTTTCGAAACCCAGCAGAACGGCCCGTTCTCCTTTCGGAACGGCCCGTTCTGCAAGGAGAACGCCCCGTTCTCCAAGCAGAACGGCCCGTTCTGCAAGGGGAACGCCCCGTTCTCCAAGCAGAACGGCCCGTTCTCCTTTGGAGAACGGCCCGTTCCAGTCCTGTTCTGCACAAACCCAGAACACATATTTTTATCTTTTGGAACGGCCCGTTTCGCTTTTGGAACAGCCCGTTCCAAAATCTGAAAATACCCCAAAAACTTTAATAAAATTACGAAAATGTCACCGATAATTACTAAAATGCCATCAATAATAAGATTACAAAAATACCCCTATACCTTTGAAAATTTACGAAAATGCCATTGATAATTAATAATAATAAAATGGGTATTACAATTCTCTCCAACAACAAAAATTTTCGTCCTCGAAAATTCACTTACTCTAAAAGAGATATGGGTATTGATCCTTCATCCTTTCCTCCAACTCCCAAGTAGCTTCATTAGTAATCTCATCCCAAATAACTTTCACCAAATTGATAGATTTACCTCGCAACTGTTTAACTTTCTTATCTGCCACTGAAACTGGCTGTTTCTCAAAAGTTAAATTTCCCTTAACTTGTACTGCCTCTGATTCCAAGACATGACTTGGATCGTGAATATATTTCCTCAGTTATGAAACATGGAACACATCATGCAGATTAGAAAGGAATGGAGGTAATGCAATCTGATATGCCACTGGTCCAATCCTCTTGAGAATTTGATACGGTCCAATAAACTTAGGATTCAATTTCTTAGCTTTGATAGCTCTTCCCACACCTGTGGTAGGAGTTACTTTCAAAAACACATGTTCTCCTTCTGAAAACTCCAAAGGTTTCCTCCTTTTGTCTGCATAAGACTTTTGCCGACTCTGAGCAGCTCTCATTCTTTCCTGAATTTGTTTCACCTTTTCAGTAGTCTGTAAGATGATCTCTGGCCCCACCATCACTGATTCTCCCTCTTTAAACCAACACAAAGGTGTTCGACATTTCCTCCCATACAGAGCCTCAAACGGTGCCATTCCTATACTTGCATGAAAACTGTTATTATAAGTGAACTCGACCAAAGGCAACATCTCTTCCCAATTCCCTAGATGATCCAAAATACAAGCCCTCAACAAGTCCTCCAAAGATTGGATAGTCCTCTCAGACTGCCCATCAGTTTGTGGGTGATAAGCAGAACTGAGCCTCAACTTAGTCCCTAACGCTTGATGCAAACTTTGCCAAAATCGGGATGTAAAACGAGGATCCCTATCAGAGATGATACTAGAGGGCACACCATGTAATCTAACAATCTCCTTAATATACAATTGAGTTAACTTTTCCAAGGACCACTTTATATTCATTGGAAGGAAATGAGCACACTTAGTTAATCTATCCACGATCACCCAAATAGAATCACAATTCTTAGCAGACCTTGGTAATCCAACAACAAAATCCATGGTTATACTATCCCATTTCCATTCTGGCACTTCCATCATTTGTAACAAACCTCCTGGTTTTTGATGTTCTACTTTAGCTTTTTGACACACAATGCAAGATGTAACATACTCAGCTATCTCCCTCTTCATACCATTCCACCAGATCATTTTCTTCAAATCTTGATACATTTTTGTCATACCTGGATGTACACTCAACTTACTTTTATGACCTTCCTCAAGTATCAACTTCTTCAACTCCTCATCTTGTGGAATACAAATTCTACCCTTATACCTCAAGATTCCATCCATATCTTGTTTAAATCCTTCAGCTTTCCCAGAACTCATCAACTCCTTAACCTTGTTCAAACTCGCATCCTGAACTTGTTTTTGTTTCACCATCTCTAAGAAATCACTAGTAATGGTAGTCATACCACAACTAATAAAATCTGAGGCAATCACAACATTAAGATTCATATCCCTGAATTTCTCTACTAACTCCATCTCTTTAACCATCATGTAAGACATATAAAGAGATTTTCTACTCAAAGCATCTGCCACCACATTTGCTTTACCTGGATGGTACATTAACTGAAAATCATAATCTTTCAAAAACTCAATCCACCTCCTTTGCCTCATATTTAACTCTTTCTGATCAAACAAATATTTCAAACTCTTATGATCACTGAACACATCAAACTTTGCTCCATAGAGATAATGTCTCCAAATCTTCAAAGCAAAAACCACCGCAGCCAACTCTAGATCATGCGTAGGATAATTTCGTTCATGAGTCTTTAACTGCCTAGATGCATAGGCCACAACCTGTCTATCTTGCATAAGAACACATCCTAAACCTTGATGAGATGCATCACAATAAACCTCAAAAGATTTATTAGGATCTGGCAGAATCAACACTGGAGACGAAGTCAACTTTTCCTTTAACTCTTGAAAACTCCTTTCACACTCCTCCGTCCATATAAAAGGATGATCCTTCCTGGTCAGCTGTGTCAAAGGCATAACTATTTTAGAAAATCCTTCTATAAATCTTCTATAATAGCCAGCCAATCCCACAAAACCTCTAATTTCAGTAACTGATTTTGGACGCTCCCACCTCAAAATCGCTTCCACCTTAGTAGGATCAACTGCAATTCCTTGTGCAGAAATCACATGAGCCAAGAACTTAACTTCAGATAACCAAAACTCACATTTTGACAACTTTGCAAATAAATGTTTCTCCTTCAATACCTGCAAAACTACCCTCAAATGTTCTCTATGTTCTTCCATAGATCTAGAATAAATCAAAATGTCATCAATGAACACCACAACAAACTTATCCAGAAAGGGTCTGAAAATCCTGTTCATATAATCCATGAAAATAGCTGGAGCATTCGTCACTCCAAAAGGCATGACAACATACTCATAATGGCCATATCGAGTCCTGAAAGCAGTCTTTGGTATGTCCTCTTCCTTTACCCGAATCTGGTGATACCCAGATCTCAAATCAATCTTGGATAAAACAGAAGCTCCCCTCAATTGGTCCATCAAATCATCTATCCTTGGCAAAGGATACTTATTCTTGATTGTCAATTTATTTATGTGACACCCTTACTACCCCAACACATATATCGAAATATAATAAAAAAAAATTAAGGAAAATAAACTTTTTAAGTTGGTAAAAGGGTTCACATAATACTTCATAACTGTTCTGACTGAAAAATAAAACTTGAAAGATAAAATTCAAGAGTTTACACATTTTTCAAAGAAAATAACATTTATTACAATACCAAATATTCTATCCTAGAGATCCTTTTGCCCCGATGTCACACTATCAGAGCATTTCCCAAATTAACGGATGGCATTCTATATACCACTTGCAGTTGGATCCTCTCCACCTAAAATATCAATAATTTATACGGTGAGAAAAGAAAAATTATCTATATGCAAAATACATTCAATCATATCACAGTATAATTTCATCATAACTCATTATATAGTGTATATATATATATATATATATATCAATTACTCATCATATTCACATACAACATTCGTGCCAATCCAACAATTAACACTATGCCAAGGCCTCGCCACATCTGACACAAGTGATACAGGTTAATTGCCTCACTCAACCCACACCAGACCAGGGGTCACGCCCTCCCTGTAGCATCACTTACCCAGGGGCCGTGCCGTCCCTCGCCATTTTGGTGTGAGGAAACACAATCACATTACAATCAATACAATCTCTTGCAATTAACCCTATGCCAGGGCTGCCATAAGCGACATAAGTGGTGGTGTTAACTGTCCTACTCATCCCACATCATACTAGGGTCACGCCTTCCCTATAGCACCACTTACCCAGGGGTCGTGCCATCCTAGTCATCAATGTGAGACATCACAATCATAATCATACAATATCTCAACTCATAATTCAAATTCACATCAATATCATCCATCAAATAACATAACAATAACTAATATAATAATCAATAGAATGATTAGTATAAACTATAAACAGCGTATCAGGGGTTATACTACTCCTACCATGCTCATCCTTATTTCATATGAAAGATAATAAAATTTCCTACAACTCTCATGAAGACATCAAGTCCTAATTCCATCATCTACTTTGTGAAAAATGATAAAAACCGCAACAGCTATAGATAAAGCTGACAGCTTGACCCCTCTTCACTAAAACATCCATATCTGGAGTTCTAAACCTCCTTTTTGGGTGATTCCAACGCCATTGGAAAGCTAAAATCCAAGGCTACAACTTTCATTCAGACCTCAAAATCAAAATATTCACGCTCAGCGCCCAGACTTGCACTCAGCGCGCCCAGCGCATTCTGCAACCAGCAACCCATGAAAACCTTGAAAATTCCTTCCAATCATGAATCCAATCCAAATTACACGAATTTGAACCATTAAAAAAAACATAAACAATATCAAAAAACATCATTTTAAGCAATAAAATTAAGTTTTAACCATTAATCCATGGAAATCATGAAGAAATCATGAAAACCCTAACCAAAACCTTTTCCCCTCAATCCAACCTCAATCATACATAGAACATGGAATCAATGTGATAATTCAAACTCATACATACCAGATTAAGTCTTATAAGTACTATCCTTACAATATAGTGAAAAACTAGGAATACATATATATATATAGATAATAATAAAGAAAATATAAATTAACTCCAGTAAAGGTGGCAGTGCCTCCTAGTTAGGAATCCATTTATATTTTCCAAATCATAAAAAATATAACAAAGATGTAAATTTTAGTCTTTTATCAAGAACATTTAAATTACAAAATAATAGGAGGCTCAGCCTTCCATTCAGATAAATTAAACGTGATCTTAAGAAATTATTCCTCTACCCAATTCCCTCATGTACTCTACATATAAATAATCCCCTTTTCCCCCGTACCTGGATGAATAGGAACTTGGGCAGAACCTCCTCCTCTTTTTCTTAAATCGGGACCGGAATTAGAGCAGAACCTCCTCTCTTATTCTCTCTTTTTATTTCTCTAGAATTTCTTCTCTCTAAAATTATGAATTTTCAAAAACCTTAAGCTCCTATTTATAGAATTTTTGAAGTTACTATGCATAGGTTACTATTCATTAAAATAATATTATAAGTTACTATGCACTATTCATTAAAATATTCAAATTCATTTATAAATGGAAACTTGCTTCCCTCGTGAGCTCCCTTCAGCAGCCATTTACTATGCAATTGCATAGTAAAATACGTATATATGAATAGTAAAATACGTATATATGAATAGTAAAATACGTATATATATAAATAGTAAAATACGTATATGTAAATAGTACAATACGTATACATGAATAGTAAAATTCGTATAAAAATACATAAAAATAAAATTTTTTGGAATGTTACATTACTCCCCTCCTTTTAGAAATTTCGTCCTCGAAATTACCTGAATTAAACAAAAATTGATATGAAGTTCTCATCTTCTCCTCTAGTTCCCAAGTAGCACTTTCTGGTATAGCTCCTCCCCAAATAACTTTTACCAAAGGAATTTCTTTACCCCTAAGTTGCTTTACCATTCGATCCTCGACTCTCACCGGGGTAGCTTCCATCGTCAAGTTCTCCTTAACCTCAATATGATCCGACTCAATCACATGCGAAGGATCGTGGATATATTTTCGAAGTTGAGAAATGTGAAAGACATCATGAAGATTTGACAAATTAGGAGGCAAAGCAATTTGGTAGGCAACATTGCCGACTCTTTTAAGAATTTGAAAAGGACCAATAAATCGAGGAGTAAGTTTTCTGGATTTTAATGCCCTGCCAACCCCAGTCCATGGAGTGACTTTCAAGAATACATGGTCACCTTCTTGAAATTCTAAATCCTTTCTTCTTCTGTCAGCATAACTTTTCTGTCTACTCTGAGCTGTCCTCATCCTATCCTGTATCAATTTAACTTTTTCAGTAGTTTGTTGCACAATCTCAGGTCCTAAGATGACATTGTCTCCAGGCTCACTCCAACACAAAGGAGTTCTACACCTCCTACCATACAAGGCTTCATAGGGTGCCATACCTATGCTAGAGTGGTAACTATTATTATAGGTAAACTCTATCAAAGGTAAAAGGCCATCCCAACTTCCTCCTTGGTCCAAAACACAGGCTCTAAGCAAATCCTCTAAAGACTGAATAGTCCTCTCAGTCTGACCATCAGTTTGAGGGTGGTAAGCTGAACTAAGTCTCAGTTGGGTTCCCAAAGCTTGTTGTAGGCTCTCCCAAAATCTAGAGGTGAATCTAGGGTCTCTGTCTGAAATTATGCTAGATGGTATCCCATGTAATCTCACGATTTCATCAATATACAGTCTAGCCAATCTCTCCAGAGAAAACCTAATGTTAATAGGTAGGAAATGTGCACTCTTGGTCAACCTATCAACTATAACCCAAATGGAATCATGCCCTTTCCTAGTTTTAGGCAAAGCAACTATGAAGTCTATAGAGATGCTATCCCACTTCCACTCGGGTATACTCAAAGGCTGAAGTAATCCTGAAGGTTTTTGATGCTCTATCTTAGCCTTCTGACATACTAAACAGGCACTCACAAATTCAGCTATATCTTTCTTCATCCTAGGCCACCAGAATATCTTCCTGAGATCTTGATACATCTTCGTTGCTCCTGGATGAAAACTAAGCTTGCTCTTATGACCTTCCTCTAGTATCAATCGTTTAAGTGTAGGGTCACTAGGCACACATACTCGGTCTTTAAATCTTACCACTCCATCTGCACCCAAGGTAAATTCTCCTCCAATCCCTTGTCCTATAGCCTTACGTCTAGCCTCTAGAAATGAATCCACTAACTGAGCTTCTCCAATTTCCCTCAACAACTCACTAGTCACCCGAGTCATACCTAATCTCACACTATTATGAGTCACTTCACAAGTCAAACTTAAGTCTCTAAATTGGGTCAAAAGATCCATCTCCCTAATCATAAGAGAAGACAAATGCAAAGATTTCCTACTCAAAGCATCAGCTACCACATTAGCTTTTCCTGGATGATAATTAAGATCAAAATCATAGTCCTTAAGAAATTCCAACCATCTCCTTTGCCTCATATTTAAATCTTTTTGGTCAAATAAATACTTAAGACTCTTATGATCACTAAACACCTCAAATTTTGAACCATACAAATAATGTCTCCAAATCTTAAGTGTGAACACTACTGCTGCTAATTCAAGATCATGGGTGGGGTAATTCCTCTCATGTACTTTCAATTGTCTGGATGCATAAGATATGACCCTTCCTTCTTGCATTAATACTCCACCCAAACCCATCTTAGAAGCGTCACAGTAAACTACAAAAGTTTTACTAAGATCAGGCAACACTAAAACAGGTGCACTAGTCAACTTTTCCTTAAGGGCTTGGAAACTATCCTCACATTTATTATCCCAAACAAATATAACTCCTTTCCTAGTCAAGCTTGTCAATAGAGCCGTCAAAATGGGCCGTGGCCCGTGGGCCAACCCGGCCCACCTTGAAAACGGGCCGGGCCGGGCCAAAATAAATAGTAGTTTTATGTTAAGTGGGTAAATTCAAACCCGGCCCACTTTTACCCGGCCCACTTGGGCTGAACCCGTAGTGGGCCGGGCAGCCCACCAGCCCACTTAATTTTTTTTATTGAAACTGAACACCCAGGAGCCAGCCCAGCCCAATAGACAAGTTTCACTTCAATTAAAAAACAGTCCAAAAATTAAAACCCTATTCTAACAACATTACAAAGAAACGGGAGTACGCCACGGGACCACGCCGCAGTGACGAAGGCTGTGCTTCAGTTCGAGAGTCGAGACTACGCGCAGTGACGAAGGCTATGTTTCAACTTTTACTGTTTCTTTCACTGCTTCAATTTGACTAAGGCTTCACTTCACACGAAGGTGCCCCTCTATATAAATGCTAATCTTTATAATGTAGTTTGTTTTACAGTTTAGGACTAATTATTTAATAGATATATTGGGTGATGGATTAATGTTGTTTTTTTTAACAAATTATTTAATAAAATAGATCTATTTGAAGTTTGAACTACTGGAGTAGTGGAGTGAATATGATAATGAAGGATTGAAGTAATACTGGAGTAATATAGCAACCAATACAGGTTTCGCTTTTCCGATTTTTAATGTTAATTTATTAACACTAATTAGTATAAATTGTTTGCGGTTTTTAATGTTAATTTATTAACACTAATTAGCATAATTTCAAGCATTTAATTATTTCCGGTTTTCAAAATTTGAATCCTAAGTAGCATAAATTGTTTCTTTTATTGTAGTTTCGTATAGTTAGCATTTAGGCATTGCTATATATTATTAATGTCTTGATATATATTATTACTAGTGATATATTGGTGTTTAATTGTATGAGTAACTTTCTTTTTATTAATGCTTTCAATATACAGAATGGAATCTGAAACCCATGAGCAAATTATTGATGTTGGGTTAAATGAACAACTTTCTCCTATTATTGAAGATATTGATGATTCTAGGCCAACTAAGAAGCCTAAAACAACCACATCTAAAGTTTGGGATAATTTTACTAAACTTGGGGTAAAAGATGGTAAAGAAAAAGCTAAATGCAACCATTGTGGTAATGAATATGTTTGTGGTGGTGTAAAAATAGGAACTTCATCCATGTTACGTCATTTGCAAAAGTGTGACATCTTAAAGCAAAAACAAAAATCTGCACAAATTGGAAATATGATAATTGATCAAGCTGGCAAGCTGAGGTCTAGAGAAATAGATCAAAAACATTTTGAAGATTTGCTTTCAAGGGCTATTATTGAACATGGGTTATCATTTAGTTTTGTTGAGTATAAGTGGATTAGAGAGTTATTTTTGTATTTATATCCTGGGTTAAGAATTCCTAGTAGGAATACAGCTGTTTCTAACCTTTGGAGGATTCATGATGAAGAAAAAGTAAAGGTGAAAAATGCAATGCGTAAAGCTAATAGTAGGATTTGCTTAACATCTGACTGTTGGACATGCATAACTCAGGAAGGATACATTTGTGTAACTGCTCATTTTGTTGATTCTAATTGGAAACTGAATAGTAAGATTCTTGCCTTCTCTAAGTTAGATCCTCCACATGGTGGTCATGAAATGGCAAAAAAAATCTTTGAAATCTTGCTTGATTGGGGGATAGATAGGAAAGTGTTTTCCATTACTTTGGACAATGCAAGTGCCAATGACACAATGGTAAATTTCATGAAAGCACAATTTAATTTGCAAAATAGTTTGATTTGTAATGGCTCATATTTTCATGTGAGATGTAGTGCACATATACTAAATCTCATTGTTCAAGAGGGTTTGGGGGTGGCTAGTGGTGCTTTGAAAACAATTAGAGAGAGTATAAAATATGTAAGAGGATCAGAAGCTAGAAAGATTGCTTTTAAAGAATGTGTGCTTCAAGTGAGGGGTATTGATACTAAGGTGGGTTTGAGAATGGATGTGCCCACTAGATGGAATTCCACTTATGTTATGCTTGATAGTGCAATTAAATACAAACGTGCATTTGGTTGTTTAGCTATTCGAGATAGGAATTATGTTCATTGCCCATCAGATGATGAGTGGAATAGGGCTGCAAGAATGTGCGAGTTCTTGAAGCCTTTTTTTGTCATGACAAATTTGATATCAGGCTCCACTTATCCAACATCTAATCGGTACTTTATGCAAGTTTGGAAAATTGAAAAATTGTTGCGTGAATTTGTTATGTGTGAAGATCTAGTGATTAAAGAGATGGCTTCAAAAATGATGACTAAGTTTTCAAAGTATTGGCATGATTATTGTGAGATTCTTGCCATTGGTGCTATTCTTGACCCACGAATGAAGTTTGGAGCTATTCAGTTTGCTTATAGAAAAATTGAGCCTTCAACTTCTGAAGAGAAAATTAGTGCTTTAAGAAAGAAAATTTATGAACTGTTTGAAGAGTATGAAAAAGTAAAATCAAATGAGTCAAATGCTTCAACTTCTAATGTGTCTCTTCTTCCACCACAACCAATTTCATATACAGATGATGAGCAAGTACTTGATACCTTTGATGTAAGTTAATAATTTTTTTAAGTACTTTATTTAATTTCATTTTTATTTAGTAATTATCATTGAATAATGAATATTGAATTTATTTTTCTTTGTAATCTCTTAGGAATATGTTGATTATTTGAGCCAAAATGCTACTGCTAATGGAAAATCTGAATTGGATCTATATTTGGAGGAAGGAAATCTTGATCCAAAGTTTCATGAAAAGTTAGATGTGTTAGCTTATTGGAGGGATCGTCATGATCGTTATCCAAACCTCTCTCGGATGGCTTGTGATGTGCTGAGTATTCCAATCACTACAGTTGCTAGTGAATCTGCTTTTAGTCTTGGGTCTCGAGTGCTAACTAAGTATCGCTCTACCATTCTTCCTGAAAATGTAGAGTTACTCATTCTAACTCAAAATTGGTTACATGGTTTTGAAGAATTAGGTAATTTTTATAATGAAAATTTCTTATTTATTTTTACAATAACTCATCCTAACACTTCTTTTCCCTATTTGTAGATGGAGATAAAATGGATGTGCAAAGAGAAGAAATTGTTATTGACATTTCCGTGCAAGATTCTAATTAAGTTTATTTTGCAAGACTTTCGTATGATAAAATATTGAAGCTTTTTATTTTGAAGTTTGGAGTTTGATTATAGTTTGTAGTTAATTTTGTATGATGAGACATTGAAACTTTTTATTTTGGAGTTGGACTTTGATTATGGTTTGTAGTTAATTTTGTATGATGGAACATTGATATTTTTTATTTGGACTTTTAGCATGGTTTGTATTTAATTTTATATGATGAGTTATGATTTATGACTATTAATAATGTTAATTTTATGATTATTATGTTATTTGAAATTTTAATTTTTTTTTATTTTTTGGTGGGTTGGTGGGCTGGCCCGTTTGACCCACCAACCCGTGGTGGGCCGGGCCGGGCCATAAAAATTCTGGAAAAATATAAAGTGGGCCGGGTTGGGTTGGCCCGTTTTTTAGGTGGGCCAAAGTGGGCCGGCCCATATGGGCCGGGCTGGCCCGTTTTGACAGCTCTACTTGTCAAGGGTAATGCTAACTTAGAGAATCCCTCTATAAATCTTCTATAGTATCCAGCCAATCCAAGAAAACTCCTAATCTCACTAACTGACTTAGGTGCCTCCCAATTCAGCACAGCCTCAACTTTAGATGGATCCACTGTTATACCTCTACTTGAAATTACATGCCCTAAGAAACTCACCTCCTCTAGCCAAAAATCACACTTGGACAACTTAGCATAAAGTTGTTTCTCCCTGAGTGTTTGTAGTACTACCCTTAAATGTTCCTCATGCTCCTCTTTAGTCTTGGAATAGACTAGTATGTCATCTATAAAGACAACTACAAATTTATCCAAATACGGATGAAGAATCCGATTCATGTAATCCATAAAAATTGCAGGAGCATTTGTCACACCAAAAGGCATTACTAGATACTCATAGTGTCCATAGCGAGTCCTAAATGCTGTCTTAGGTACATCCTCCTTCTTAACTCTGATCTGATGGTACCCTGATCTGAGATCAATCTTACTAAACACACAAGCACCTACTAACTGATCCATAAGATCATCTATCCTAGGCAATGGATATTTGTTCTTAATGGTCACCTTGTTCAACTGACGATAATCCACACACAATCTCATGCTACCATCTTTCTTTTTGACTAAGAGTACGGGTGCTCCCCAAGGTGATACACTAGGTCTCACAAACCTCTTCTCCAACAATTCTTCTATTTGCTTTTTCAGTTCCACTAACTCTATGGGTGACATCCTATAAGGTGCAATAGAAATAGGTCCTGCTCCTGGAACTAAATCTATGGAAAATTCTACTTCTCTTCTAGGTGGTAAGCTAGACACCTCAGAGAAGACATCCGAAAAGTCACATACAACAGGCAGTTCATTTACTGAAACATTTTTCTCAGAATTTAAAGAAGCTAACAACATGTACACTTGGGCATCCGCTTGCATAGACACCTTAACTTGGTTGGCAGTCAAATAATCCTTACTCACTCTTTCAACAGGTTCACCAAAAACAATAGATTTACAAGCACAGTTCAAAAGGACATGATTGGAAGATAACCAGTCCATACCCAGAATAACATCTAGTTGACTTAGAGGTAAACAAATTAAGTCAACCAGGAAATCTCTACCTTCAATAGTTAGAGGACATTTTGGACAGACATCAGAAGTAATTACAGAACCATTAGTGGGTGTTTCGACAATTAACTCAAAAGACAAGGAAGAGACAGGTAATTTTAACTTAGACACATATGCATGTGATATGAAAGAGTGAGTCGCACCAGAATCATATAAAACGGTTAAAGGAGTTCCGTTAATGAAACACATACCCTGAATTAAGTCTTCGGATTGAGTAGCTTCAGCACCACTCAAAGTGAATACTCTTCCTGTGGTTCGAGGTTTGCTAGCGTTTCCTCTAGTCTCTATTGTTTCTTTCCTATTCTGGGGACATTCACTAGCCTTGTGTCCTTCTGCTTTGCATTTGAAGCATATCAGTACCTTTTGCATCCGACACTCAGCTGCTCTATGACCTGGCTTTCCACATTTAAAACAGTTGTTGTGTGGAACAAAACCCACACTTCCTCTTCCAGACGTTTGGCTAACCATTGGAACTTGGCTTCTTTGTTGGATAGAACCCTGATTATTCACCTTAGAACTTGAGTCCCCTGTAAACTTGGTATAAGGTTTACCCTTGGATGAACCAAACTTATTATTTCTCATTGGTCCTCCACTTTTATAATGAGTTACCCTAGCTCGGTTGTCCTCATCATAAACTCTGCACTTGTTCACCAATTCATGGTAGTGTGTGATCCCTTGATAATTGAATACTTGTTTGATTTCAGGGCGCAGACCGCTCACAAACTTCACACATTTGTCCTCCTCATTGTCTACGCCATCATACATAGGACAAAATCTAACCAAGTCTTCAAATTTAGTCACATATTCAGCCACTGAATTCTCTCCTTGTTTTAATTCAAGGAATTCTACTTGTTTCTTATGTCTCACGTCTCGGGGAAAATATTTCTCCAAGAACAGTCGTTTGAAATTTTCCCAGTTTACTTGAGTTCCCGCAGCCATCATTCTTTGTAAAGCACCTTGCCACCAAATACCAGCCTCCCCAGAAAGCATAAAGACAGCTAAAGTCACTTTCTGTATCATAGGACATCCCATAGCTTGGAATATCTTTTCGACTTCAAATATCCAGTCAGCAGCTCCGTCAGGATTATAGCCTCCACGGAAACTTGGTGGATTATTTCGCTGAAATCTCTCTAGCCAATCAATGTCTGGTCGTTGGTTCAAATTACCAAGAGCCTGAGCCATTGCTTGCAAAGCATCGGCTATTGCACGATCGTTTCTACCTCCTGCCATTGTTTTCTGTGTTTCCCCAAAAAGTTAACAATCATACTCTAAAACAACAAACTCAATCAATCGTCATATTATCAATAAGTTCAACAATTAATTTTGCCACATCATCCATCTACCAAACAAGCACAATAGACTCATAACTCACGGCCGATTGAATCGACCTGCTCTGATACCACTAAATGTGACACCCTTACTACCCCAACACATATATCGAAATATAATAAAAAAAATTAAGGAAAATAAACTTTTTAAGTTGGTAAAAGGGTTCACATAATACTTCATAACTGTTCTGACTGAAAAATAAAACTTGAAAGATAAAATTCAAGAGTTTACACATTTTTCAAAGAAAATAACATTTATTACAATACCAAATATTCTATCCTAGAGATCCTCTTGCCCCGATGTCACACTATCAGAGCATTTCCCAAATTAACGGATGGCATTCTATATACCACTTGCAGTTGGATCCTCTCCACCTAAAATATCAACAATTTATACGGTGAGAAAAGAAAAATTATCTATATGCAAAATACATTCAATCATATCACAGTATAATTTCATCATAACTCATTATATAGTGTATATATATATATATATCAATTACTCATCATATTCACATACAACATTCGTGCCAATCCAACAATTAACACTATGCCAAGGCCTCGCCACATCTGACACAAGTGATACAGGTTAATTGCCTCACTCAACCCACACCAGACCAGGGGTCACGCCCTCCCTGTAGCATCACTTACCCAGGGGCCGTGCCGTCCCTCGCCATTTTGGTGTGAGGAAACACAATCACATTACAATCAATACAATCTCTTGCAATTAACCCTATGTCAGGGCTGCCATAAGCGACATAAGTGGTGGTGTTAACTGTCCTACTCATCCCACATCATACTAGGGTCACGCCTTCCCTATAGCACCACTTACCCAGGGGTCGTGCCATCCTAGTCATCAATGTGAGACATCACAATCATAATCATACAATATCTCAACTCATAATTCAAATTCACATCAATATCATCCATCAAATAACATAACAATAACTAATATAATAATCAATAGAATGATTAGTATAAACTATAAACAGCGTATCAGGGGTTATACTACTCCTACCATGCTCATACTTATTTCATATGAAAGATAAGAAAATTTCCTACAACTCTCATGAAGACATCAAGTCCTAATTCCATCATCTACTTTGTGAAAAATGATAAAAACCGCAACAGCTATAGATAAAGCTGACAGCTTGACCCCTCTTCACTAAAACATCCATATCTGGAGTTCTAGACCTCCTTTTTGGGTGATTCCAACGCCATTGGAAAGCTAAAATCCAAGGCTACAACTTTCATTAAGACCTCAAAATCAAAATATTCACGCTCAGCGCCCAGACTTGCACTCAGCGCGCCCAGCGCATTCTGCAACCAGCAACCCATGAAAACCTTGAAAATTCCTTCCAATCATGAATCCAATCCAAATTACACGAATTTGAACCATTAAAAAAAACATAAACAATATCAAAAAACATCATTTTAAGCAATAAAATTAAGTTTTAACCATTAATCCATGGAAATCATGAAGAAATCATGAAAACCCTAACCAAAACCTTTTCCCCTCAATCCAACCTCAATCATACATAGAACATGGAATCAATGTGATAATTCAAACTCATACATACCAGATTAAGTCTTATAAGTACTATCCTTACAATATAGTGAAAAACTAGGAATACATATATATATATAGATAATAATAAAGAAAATATAAATTAACTCCAGTAAAGGTGGCAGTGCCTCCTAGTTAGGAATCCATTTATATTTTCCAAATCATAAAAAATATAACAAAGATGTAAATTTTAGTCTTTTATCAAGAACATTTAAATTACAAAATAATAGGAGGCTCAGCCTTCCATTCAGATAAATTAAACGTGATCTTAAGAAATTATTCCTCTACCCAATTCCCTCATGTACTCTACATATAAATAATCCCCTTTTCCCCCGTACCTGGATGAATAGGAACTTGGGCAGAACCTCCTCCTCTTTTTCTTAAATCGGGACCGGAATTAGAGCAGAACCTCCTCTCTTATTCTCTCTTTTTATTTCTCTAGAATTTCTTCTCTCTAAAATTATGAATTTTCAAAAACCTTAAGCTCCTATTTATAGAATTTTTGAAGTTACTATGCATAGGTTACTATTCATTAAAATAATATTATAAGTTATTATGCACTATTCATTAAAATATTCAAATTCATTTATAAATGGAAACTTGCTTCCCTCGTGAGCTCCCTTCAGCAGCCATTTACTATGCAATTGCATAGTAAAATACGTATATATGAATAGTAAAATACGTATATATGAATAGTAAAATACGTATATATATAAATAGTAAAATACATATATGTAAATAGTACAATACATATACATGAATAGTAAAATTCGTATAAAAATACATAAAAATAAAATTTTTTGGAATGTTACAATTTAACTGCCTGTAATCCACACATAACCTCACACCACTGATGAGCCTAAATTATACTTGTTTTTATACAAGATTTAATGATCAAATTCTTCCATTCTTTGTATCATTGCAATTTAATTGTTCTCATTTTGGTTTCTTTTGTATATGTAGGTATTCAAGTAGAGAATTGAGGAAAAAAAGGGTTAAAGGAGTAGAAAACCTAAGAAGCTAAGGAGCAGAGAAGAGGCTCTGCGCCGGGCTCAATATAACCTGCGCTGGGCGTGACAAAAACAGAGTATTTCATCTCTGCCAGTTATATTAAGCCGGGCGCAAAAGGAATTAAGCCGGGCGCAAAAAGAATTAAGCCGGGCGCAAAAGGAATTGCGCCGGGCTTGTGTTGAGACAGAGAGTGCTTGACTTCTCTGGAAGAACTTGCGCCGGGCGCGAAGAATTGTGCGCCGGGTGCGGAACCCTAATCTGATCTCCCAGGCTCGTATTTGAAGCCATTTTCGGGGATCTTTCTCACCATTCGCCCAGGGGCGCCTCCAGGAGCTCTGCAGGAGGGATTCTCAGGCTTCGGAAGCCTCCCACGGTGGATCATTCCTTCGGTTCTTCCTTTCCTCTTCCATCTCTATTTTAGTTTTCCCCTCTTTGTTTTGAGAGGTTCTATCCATTGTATTGGGGTTTTGATGTAACCAACAAACTCTATTGTAATCCCTTTGTGTTTAATGTTATATATGTTTTGTTTCATTCCTTGTTGTGTATGATTCTATGCTTAATGCTTGCTTTGGCTTGATCACCCTTTGCATGATTTAAGGTTTCATTGAGTATTGTGAAATATCCTTGAAATTAGTTCTGAACATATGCCTAGTGGGAATTGTACCTAGGGATAGGGCTTGACCCATTAGTAGTCTTAAAACCCTAACCGGTAATGCGGGTGGAGGTATTGAGTACTCAAGGGATTGATATTCAATATTTTGCACCTAGGCTCTTTCTCTAAGGAATTAGGTCTGAGTAAATTTATGGTTGACTGAACAATGAATGTAAAAAGAGACATAGGATTCACTAGAGTTTGTTTGGTGGAATCAAACCCCCACAACTTCAAGTGTCCATTTTGCCATTTCTCACCCCATTTCATTTCTAATCCATTTATTTGTGTTTTAACAATTCCAGTAGTTTTGTTCTTAAATTCACATTCATATTTATTGGGATTGTTCTCAAGTCACAAGTAGCCAATGAATGCTTAGTTTACCTTCTAATCCCTGTGGATACGATATTTTTACTACTTGTACGGCCGGTACACTTGCCGTGTTTGAGTCCGTTGAGGGAAGTAACCTAATCTATAATTATAAATAAAAGTACTTCAACGGAAATCTCAACAAGTTTTTGGCGCCGTTGCCGGGGATTAGAATGACAAATTGAGTATTTATAGTTATTTGTGACTTGTTTGTTTATATGTAAATATGTTTTGTGTTATATGTTGTTTGTGTTATGTATTGTTTGTGTTATTTGTTAAGTGTGTGAATCATGTTTGAAATGAGTAAATATAGGTTATACTTTGTTTGGAGTGTGAGATATGAGGTAATTCTGGTTCTGGTTGGTTACAAGGTTCCCTTCAAAGCAAATTTAGGCAAAATGTAACCATTTCAGAGTACCACGCCCGGCGCGAGTTTGTGTTGCGCCCGGCGCGGTATCAGAATTTGAACCTCGTTGGCCTTTTACTGATATGACGCCCGGCGCGAGTTTGTGCTGCGCCCGGCGCGAGCACTCTCCTGAACCTATATTTCTCTGTTTTCAAGCATGTTTCTTTGTGGTTAATTTTGGTCTAAGGTTGTTCTTCATTTTTGATATAATTGTATGGTCATCATTGTATACTATGCTCACCATGTTCTTCATGATTATACTCTTTCACAACTTCTGGTTACTAGGACTTGCAGGCATATACTGGTTGGCCTGGGGACCAGGCTTCTAAATGTGGGGGAGTGGAGCTGCTGATGCAGATGCGGTTGAGCACTTACTGAGGAAGATGACCAAATTTGATGGAAATAGATGAAGCTCACCTTAGTTCACCTCTGTTTGCAATTTATTTTTCTGTTGTTATTTTCAGTATTTTAATTGTTTTTGGATTACTCTGGTTGGTACATTTTTTTGAATATCCTGCTAGAGCATGGTTTTTAATCTTGTTGAATACTTGTTTTGTATGTGATCAATTTTGGATTGAGGTTTGCTTAATGTTTATGGTGTGTGTACTTTAGACATTTTCAAGTCATATTAGAGCTTTAGTTCATGATTAGTTGCATACGGGTTTCAATGTTGATCATAGACTGAGCTGAGTGTGATAATCTGTGGATGCCAACCGAGTGAGGTCTGAGCCTAAATACTGATGAGAGAAACTACACTTATGTTGCATGATAGACTTTGCTTGAGTTTCCCGGGTGGTTTGCTAGTGTAGTGTATTTACATGATCAAGGCATTTCTATATTTTGATAACCATCTAAGCCAAAAAGCCATATTTATTTTTCTTTTGACCCATATCTTCCTAAGCTTAAACACTCAACCTTCCACTTATCCCAACTTTGAAAAATTAACCTTAAATCCTTGTTTTGGTTAAGAGAGTATATTGATGACATCAAATAAGTTTGGGGGAGTTGAAGAATGAAGAAATTTGAGAAAGAAGAAGTATGTGGTCAGTAAAAAAAAAAAAATATTTGAAATAAGATGCAAAAGTGTACAGATGCATCATATAAAGGCTAATGGCTGGAATTGGTTGAGGGCATGTGCTAAAATGATACATTGGGGTATGGAGAAAGAAATTATTGAAGAAATTTCAAGTACTCTCTTAAGCTATAGCACCCTTATTCCTTGAAAAACCATGAAACCGCTATGCTTGACCCTAATTACCTTAAATTGCCTTAATAAAGCCCTTGTGATAAGTGCCTGCATGTGTATTACCATTGGTTTCATTTGGAAACGAAGAGCAAAGTTGAATCCTGTGGCGTGAGTAGTAGATATGAGAGAAACACTCACCCCTATACACTAGTGTGCATATGAGAGAAACACTTTCCTAGTGAGGATGCATTCATAGATAGTCATTAGCTTTTCTCAGTTCTTTGATCTCTTTTGAAACTTTTGTTTGCACATTGTCATGTTCCATTGCAATAATTGTGGCTGAAAATTCGTTTAAGGTTCATGCTTGTGAAATGAAATTGTAAGTGAACCAAGAATAAGGAATTTGACACACATGCATTGCTTGTTATCTGCTTGATTAATTACCTTTTGCTTGAGGACAAGCAAGGTTCTAAGTTTGGGGGAATTTGATGAGCCTAAATTATACTTGTTTTTATACAAGATTTAATGATCAAATTCTTCCATTCTTTGTATCATTGCAATTTAATTGTTCTCATTTTGGTTTCTTTTGTATATGTAGGTATTCAAGTAGAGAATTGAGGAAAAAAAGGGTTAAAGGAGTGGAAAACCTAAGAAGCTAAGGAGCAGAGAAGAGGCTCTGCGCCGGGCTCAATATAACCTGCGCTGGGCGTGACAAAAACAGAGTATTTCATCTCTGCCAGTTATATTAAGCCGGGCGCAAAAGGAATTAAGCCGGGCGCAAAAAGAATTAAGCCGGGCGCAAAAGGAATTGCGCCGGGCTTGTGTTGAGACAGAGAGTGCTTGACTTCTCTGGAAGAACTTGCGCCGGGCGCGAAGAATTGTGCGCCGGGCGCGGAACCCTAATCTGATCTCCCAGGCTCGTATTTGAAGCCATTTTCGGGGATCTTTCTCACCATTCGCCCAGGGGCGCCTCCAGGAGCTCTGCAGGAGGGATTCTCAGGCTTCGGAAGCCTCCCACGGTGGATCATTCCTTCGGTTCTTCCTTTCCTCTTCCATCTCTATTTTAGTTTTCCCCTCTTTGTTTTGAGAGGTTCTATCCATTGTATTGGGGTTTTGATGTAACCAACAAACTCTATTGTAATCCCTTTGTGTTTAATGTTATATATGTTTTGTTTCATTCCTTGTTGTGTATGATTCTATGCTTAATGCTTGCTTTGGCTTGATCACCCTTTGCATGATTTAAGGTTTCATTGAGTATTGTGAAATATCCTTGAAATTAGTTCTGAACATATGCCTAGTGGGAATTGTACCTAGGGATAGGGCTTGACCCATTAGTAGTCTTAAAACCCTAACCGGTAATGCGGGTGGAGGTATTGAGTACTCAAGGGATTGATATTCAATATTTTGCACCTAGGCTCTTTCTCTAAGGAATTAGGTCTGAGTAAATTTATGGTTGACTGAACAATGAATGTAAAAAGAGACATAGGATTCACTAGAGTTTGTTTGGTGGAATCAAACCCCCACAACTTCAAGTGTCCATTTTGCCATTTCTCACCCCATTTCATTTCTAATCCATTTATTTGTGTTTTAACAATTCCAGTAGTTTTGTTCTTAAATTCACATTCATATTTATTGGGATTGTTCTCAAGTCACAAGTAGCCAATGAATGCTTAGTTTACCTTCTAATCCCTGTGGATACGATATTTTTACTACTTGTACGGCCGGTACACTTGCCGTGTTTGAGTCCGTTGAGGGAAGTAACCTAATCTATAATTATAAATAAAAGTACTTCAACGGAAATCTCAACAACCACCATCCTTCTTCTTTACCAATAACACTGGTGCTCCCCACGGAGAGACACTTGGTCTGATCATCTGCTTCTCCAAAAGCTCCTCAACCTGCTTTTTCAATTCAAACAACTCCGCTGGTGCCATTCTATAAGGAGAAATGGACACTGGTCCCGCCCCTGGTATAAGATCAATACTAAACTCTAACTCTCGCTTTGGTGGTAATCCCGGAACATCATCCGGAAAAACCTCTGGAAATTCTCTAACAACATCAATACTATTCAACAACTTTTCATTCTCTATACTAATAAAAGATAAGATCATAAACCCAAGAGCTCCATTCTTCAACAACCCATCCACCTATCTATTAGAAATAAATCTCTCCTGTTCATCAGTAGGAAAGATTAATTTCTTCTCTGAACAATCTATCAAAATCCTATTGGCAGAAAGCCAATCCATCCCTAAAATCACATCCAAATCGGATAGAGGTAAACAAAACAAATTCACTTTATAACAACGCCCTTCCACCTCCACTGGACATCTCAAACAAACCTCAGAAGTCAAAATAGACCCTGAAGCTCGGGTAGAAACAACTAGATCCACACACAAGGAACTCACAACTAAATTTAACCTTGCCACGCATTCATAAGAAATAAAAGAATGTGAAGCACCAGAATCAAATAAAATAGAAATATCATTACCATCAGCTTTGCCCTTTCCTTTTACCAGCTCAGATGTCGTTTCAGCTTCAGCACCTGTTAAAGCAAAGACACGACCTGCTGCAGTAGGCCGATCCACTTTCTGGTTCTCTCTAGCTGGAATATTTTTGACATTGCAATCTTTAGCCATGTGACCCACCTTGCCACATTTAAAACACGTATAGTTCTTTGTAGGACAGTCCTTCATCATATGTGGGCCTCCACAGATATAACATCTAATACTCTGAACATCTCTTGTGGTAGTAGTCCCCATCGGTTTCTTATTAGCATTTCCAATTTGAAACTGAGATGGTCTCTTTTGAGGATGTTTCCCCCTACCAAATCCAGATGATCCCTCTGAACCCTTTGCCATTTTATTTCCTCCTTCAAATCTCTCAACTGTTTTTGCCTTTTCAACTAGAACTGGGAACTCCATAATTTCCATAGGGACAATAGTCGTTTTCAGCTTAAATCTTAAACCCTCACTAAACTTCCTGCATCTCCAGGCTTCAGTGATAGCTTGAGAATAATACCTAGCCAAGTGTTCAAACTTGACCACATACTCTTGTACTGACATATTTCCTTGTTGCAATCTCAAAAATTCAGCTTCCTTAGCATATCTGGCGCTATCTGGAAAATATTTCTCTAGAAATACCTTTTTGAAATTTTTCCAATTTATCACCTCCCCTCTAGCTTCCATCATAGCTTGAGCACCTTTCCATCAGAAACTAGCCTCACCCACCAACATATAAACAGCATAAACTAGCTTCCTCTCCTCGGGGCATTGCATCACCATGAAAATTTTCTCCATCTCCTCAATCCATTGATCAGCAACTTCAGGTCCATTAACACCTGTAAATTGAGGAGGATTCCCTTTTCTGAATTCTGACAAGCCCCTATATTCATCAGGTACTTCAGTCCTAGCTGCTTCAGCTGCAGCCCGGTTAGTCTCCATCTGAGCCAACAAGGTATTCTGTTGTCCAATAGCAGCAGCAATTAGCTCCATAGCCTGAGCAATCTGCTGCTCATCTACACCTGAAGAAGAATGAGAATGGTTTCCCCTACCAACCATCCTAATAAAGATAAAAGATCAAGGAACCCATGAGTTTACACTAAAACACATAAGAAATTTCTTTCCAAAATCTATTTCCTCACAACAGGAACATAATAAGACCATTTCCCACAAACCCTAAAGAGACTCGACCAGCTCTGATACCAAAATTGTAACGACCCACCCTAGGCCGTCACATCAATAACCAACCAAAATAAAATAATATAAAATAAAGAAAATAGAGCAAAAGCCAGCTACGCTAGAGTGTAATTATACAATAACATATAAATTGTTTCCAAAATATATAACATAATCTGCTATGGCAGAGTCATCATCCTTAGTAAAGTTATACAGTAATCCAAAAGATAATATAATTACAATGTCATGAAAACATTAAAATAAGACACCCTAGGTGCTGGTCAAGCTCTAAACCTAGCCACTTCTCAAAGTAGCTATCCAAAAGACTCCTTGCTAACCCAAAGCCTCATACCTGATCTGCTCCCCCACATAGTGAGATCATCACAGTCCAAACCACATGGAAACATGCAAGGGTTAGCACATATAAAACCAATCATAGTACATCATGATAAAATATCATTAAACAAATATTTATCCACAGTATTTATCCAGACCAACAAGTCATTTCCATTCTAAATTTAAACCAATATATTGTATACACGTCCATGCCAATGTATACATATTTTATGATAATAAAATAATCCATAACCAATGTATACAATCCATACCATATGTATACAGATTCCATATCCAAAACAAAGTCACACCACTGTATAATCCATGATGTAACCAACACATCCAAACCAAATGTTGGCCTCAACACCATCCAAACCAAGTGTTGATACGGTGAAACATGTCAGCAACCCATGTCCCACACCTAACCTCTCATGGAAAATATACAGTTGGATTACGTCGTCACGTAACCCTGGTGATCATGGCCACTTCATCCATCAGTATGACTCGGCCTTGCCCCCATACCGGTAGCAAATAGAATACTTAAAGGAGTACTTCAGAATCCACCTAACATCTGAAGTGGTTTATCATATAACCTTTGGAAAAGTTCCACATTGGAATCCTCACCATGGGATTCCCAAATTTCATATTTTTCCAAAGATTATATCCTGATCTCACCAAGAGATCTAATCCATACCATAACTTTACTCCTTTAAGTCCTATTTACTTTTCCAAACCACATACATAGCATATTCCGATTTTTAAACATAACCATAACCATGCCAATTTGTCAATATAATAATAATATAAATATCCAAAACAACCATCAATTGATCCAAATTATATTATATGAAATGAAAATCTCCACATAAAATAGCATATTAAAATTATACTATTCCTATCATGCTCATATATACTAGATTAATTTTATAAGCACTACCCTTACTTGTATAAACCTGAACTGAAACTCGGGCAGAACCTCCACCTCTCTCCTTAAACAAGAACCGAAACTCGGGCAGAATCTCCTCTACTGGATTCTTCTTTCTCTCTTTCCTCTTTCCTCTCTCTTTCTCCCTTTCTCTCTCTTCTTTCTCTCTAAAACTTCACTCTTCAAGTTATGAATTTCCTTCAACCCCTAGCCCCTATTTATAGAAATTTTCGCCACCTAACCCAGAACGGCCCGTTCCGAAAATGGAACGGCCGTTCTAAACCCTTTAGAACAACGTAAAATTTTCGACTGGAACGGCCCCGGAACGGCCCGTTTCGAAACCCAGCAGAACGGCCCGTTCTCCTTTCGGAACGGCCCGTTCTGCAAGGAGAACGCCCCGTTCTCCAAGCAGAACGGCCCGTTCTGCAAGGGGAACGCCCCGTTCTCCAAGCAGAACGGCCCGTTCTCCTTTGGAGAACGGCCCGTTCCAGTCCTGTTCTGCACAAACCCAGAACACATATTTTTATCTTTTGGAACGGCCCGTTCCGCTTTTGGAACAGCCCGTTCCAAAATCCGAAAATACCCCAAAAACTTTAATAAAATTACGAAAATGTCACCGATAATTACTAAAATGCCATCAATAATAAGATTACAAAAATACCCCTATACCTTTGAAAATTTACGAAAATGCCATTGATAATTAATAATAATAAAATGGGTATTACATCTTCAACATTACCAATTAATAAAAATCATAATTTTGAGTCTATTATTAAATCCCAAGAGCAAGAGCCAAAAGATGCTAATACTTGAAGGACTAGTATATCTATGGATATGGGGTGAATGTTATTTAGAATGACATGATATTATGGAGAATTATTATTATTATTATTTTATCCAGACATTTCTATTTTTTTATTTTTGTATTTGAATCTTTTTAAATTTGAGTTATGAAAAAAATCTTGAACTCTTATCGTATGTCAAAAATCTACGAAATTTTGCAAAATTCACAAAGTCCCACATAATCCATTAAAATTCTAACTTAAAAGTTTTGCTGAATCTATTAAAATCTCAATTGAAAGTCTTGCGGAATCTTACAAAATCTTAAAAGTCATGAACATCCTGCAAAGTCTTTTAAAATCCACAAAACTTTTTTCAACTAAAAAAGTCCTTTAAAATCTTAATCCAATACACCCCCTAAGTTTTAATATTAGCATGAACATTCTATTCAAGCAGGTCCTCCAAAGCATATCATTAATTAAAATAGTTAACTAAATGAGATAAGGCCCGGGTAATTATTATTAGGGTAAAAATTAAGCATTTCCTCTTGACATGTTTGATATGCGAAATGTTTTTTTACATTTATTAGAATCTTAAAGTGAAAATCTTAATTTTCAATATTTATTAGCTATTTTTAAAAAAAAACCTAAAAATGTAATTTTTTGGAAATCACTTTTATCTTATTTTTTCACAAAAACATTTTCATGGGGTGAGAATACAACATTCTTAAGTTAGGGGAAATTTCAATACATTAAAAATACCATAGTATCCTTTTTTAAAACATAAAATCTCTCTTTTTCTCTCCTTCTATCTCTCTTTCTCTCTCTCTCTCACTCCCCCTCTCTTCCTCTCTCCCTCCACCCTCTCTCTCTTTCTTTCTCTCTCTCTTTCTTTCTCTCTCTCTTTCTCCCTTTTATTTCTCTTCCTCCCTCTCTTCATCTCTCTCTCTCCCTCCCCCTCCCCCTTCTCTTTCTCTCTTTCTTTCTCTTTTTCTCCTTTTATTACTTTCTCCTTGTCTCTTTGCCTCTCCCTCTCTCTCCGTCCCATATCTTTATTTCTTTCTCTTTCTTATATTTTATTATTTCTTGATCTTATTAATTTTAATAATATTATTAAAGTTTGTTTTGTTTATATAATTTAATGGTATTCGTTAACACTTTTTAATTAATTAATTAATTTGAATCAAATGAAATATATATTTTTATCCTTCTTAATTATTATTTAGCATTTTTTTGAATTTTATGTTTAAATAATTTTAACGGAATTTTTAACTTTTTCAAAATAATTTAATGTTATATTTATAATAAGATCTGAGCAAATAAATACATCTAATAAATTTATTTTAATAAAGAATAACTTTGTAAAAAAAAATATTTATATCCTCATGAATATAGTAATGTAACCAAATATGGAATCTTTAATCTTTGAAAATCTTATATGAATATTTCCAAGAACATTTATAAATAATCAAACCTATTTTAACTATTTCCAGGAATTATAATTCTCAAGAATTTAATTTTTTGGTATGAAAAGATTTTCCTATTCCAGTATGCCGACGAATTTGTCTAAGTTTTATTAGCATGCGCATTCTATTCAAGTAGGTCCTCCAAAGCATATCATCAATTAAAACAATTAATTAAATGAGAAGGCCTAGGTTATTATTATGGCAAAATTAAATATTTCTTCTTCACGTTTTAATACACGAAATATTTTTACATTTGTTAAAATTTTAAAGTAAAAATATTAATTTTAGATATAGTAGCTATTTAAAAAAAATTCTTAAGAATGTAATTTCATGATAATCATTTTTATCCTATTTTTTCACAAAAATATTTTAATATATGAGAATTCAAATTTCTTAAGTTAAGAGGAAATAAGTTTAATACGTAAAGAAAAAACCATAGTATCATTTTTTAAAAACATAAAATCTCTCTCTTTTCTCTCTCTCTCTCTTCCTCTCTTCCCTCTCCCTCTCCCTCCCCTCTCTCTTTCTTTCTCTCTCTTCCTCTCCCTTTTATTTATCTTCCTCCCTCTCTCTCACTCTCACTCTCCCTCTCTTCATCTCTTTTTCTCTCTCTCTCTCTCCCTCTCTCCTTTTATTTGTCTTTCTCCTTATCTCTCTCACTCCCCCTCTCTCCCTCCTATATCTTTATTTCTCTCTTTTTCTTGTATTTTATTGTTTCTTGATCATATCGATTTTAATAATATTATTAAAGTTTATTTTATTTTTATAATTCGTTAACACTTTTTAATTTATTTCTTCGAATAAAATAAAATATATATCTTTATTCTTTTTAATTATTATGTAGCATTTTCTTTTGAATTCAGTGTTTAAATAATTTTAACCAAGTTTTCAACTTTTTAAAAATAGCTTAATGTCATATTTGTAATAAGATCTGAGCAAATAAATGTATCCAATAAATTTATTTTAATAAAGAATATTTTTGTAAAAAATATTTATATCCTCATAAATATAGTAGTGTAATAAAATATGGAATCTTTAATCTTTGAGAATCTTATATGAATATTTTCAGGAACATTTATAAATTATCAAATCTATTTTAACTATTTTTAAGAATTATAATTCTCAAGAATTTAAGTTTTGGGTATGAAAAGATTTCTCCTTTACTAACCACTATCTAAAAGAGAACCGAGAACAAAGAAAAATAATTGAGTTAACTTTCTTTTATTTGGAGCATCTTTTGTTTGAACTTTGCTTTAAAGTATAATAAAAGTAGAAAAAGTAAAAAACCATGGAAGGAAACTCAAGTGGAAAATAAAGCAAAAAGCATCATATTAGATAGACACTACAATTTGTCTATCACCACTTAATATACGATATTTGTTTAAGTTTCAAATATATAATAAAAATAAATTATTAGACAGTTTTAAACCATCAAATATATATAGTCTGAGTAAATGTTTATATTACGTGCATTTGAATTTTTCGATTTACAAAAATAATAGTAACACTTTATTTGTCTATCTAATACTTTCTTTATGTGAATTTTCTTTTGGTTACATATTTTTGTGGAGTTTAATTAGGAATGATATGCTCCAGCACAGTCTAATAATTCCTCATAACAATCGTGTGAGCACAGCATGTCAAATATGAGCCCCTAATCATGAATCAAGCAACAGAGTACGCATATATCACAAAGGAAAAAGATCGCAGTTTATTGAAACCTGCAAGCAATTTCCTTAAAAATAAAAGGTGAGATAAGCATATACCACAATTGCACTCGATGGGATTGAATATGTAAGAAAAGAAATATCTAGTAAGCATCCATTCAAAAAAAGTATACAATAGTGAGTGAGTGAAAGAGAGTATGGTTGACTCAACAAAAACTAACCAACCTCTTCATTTCCTTAGTCTAATTTCACATCACATCAACTTCTTGTTGAGGTTAGTGGCAGGGATGATGAAGGAATATTTTTTTTTTTTTTTGTCTTTCATAATTGCTTACTTTTTTAACTTGTAACAAAGTGTTATTTGACAAATATTAATTAACTTCCAACAAATTTTTTTAACTAGTTTTACATATAAAATTTAAACAATTTTTTTTATTTTAAATAAGAGTGAATGATTGGACTTGTTAATTTAGATTAAAATTATAGGAATTAGAGATGATATAAAACAAAGAAAAAATGTAATAGAAAACATATAGGAAAGATGTAATAGAAAATAAATTATAGTGTCAATTTGTTTGCAAAGATGTAATAGAAGATAAATTGCCGTTTCAATTTGTTTGCATGATGGAACAATTGCTCAGAGGGAAAAAAACAAAAAAAAAAAAAAGAAACTAACTGGAAGGGTGAGAATGGAAGATGAAAGTGTGAGAATCAGGGTGAGAGCGTTTAGATATTATCTATTTATAATATAAAAAGTTCAACTACATTTTATTATGTCGATATATTATTATAAAATTAATTTTATATATGTTAATATATTAGTCTACGTTTTAAATTTGAGCATATTTATTTAATATATTAGTCTCTGTTTTAAATTTTTTAAATTTTTAGTTTTTATCATATTTTTCCTTTATTTTCTATATATTATATCTTTCTGCATTTTATTGAATATAACTCTATTTATTATCTAATTTTTATTTAATCATCATCATATATAAAAAAGTACTACTGATTTTTTTTTTCTTTTTTTTCCTCTCATTTATCTATTGTCTAATTTTTATTTCAACATTATCAAAAAGGTACTACTTTTTTTCTCTTGCTTTTTGTTTTCTCTTGTACCCTCTATATTATATTTTTGTTCTATCTATTCTTTTTGTTTAATTTTTATCTTACATGACAATCTTTCTTAGAAATAAAAGGTAATACTTTTTCTTCTTTTTTTTCTCCTCTACCTTTTATTTTACATATTTACGTTCTATATAATCCATCTCTCACCCTCTTTGTTTATTTTTCATTTCACATGGTAATCTTTGTCATAAATGAAAGATAATACTTTGTCTTCCTTTTTTTTTACTCCTCAAACATCTATATTACATATTTACATTTTATCTAGTTTATATTCTTACCCTCTTTCTTTAATTTTCATCTCAAATGATAATCTTTGTCAGAAATAGAAACTACTATTTTTTTTTTCATTTTTTTACTATTCTCAATTTGTCACACATTTTATCTAATTTATTTTCTACCTACATTGAACTAGAATTTTAAATTATTTGTTAAAATGCAACTATTTATTTTGCAGGAAAATGAAGGAAAAAAAATTGTTAAAGTGACAATGATATATTCTCTATATAACACTTTCTATAATATTATTTTTATTATCCTTCTATATTTGTATTGATTAACAAACAGATTCAAATTGTATTTAATTAGTAAATTATTAATTATATAAATAATTATATTAATTAATAATTAAGATATTAAATTTAATTAAATTATTCATTGTAAAAGAATAAAATACAAAAAATATTATGCAATTATTATTAATTATGAGTAACATAAAAATATTTTCTAGTTAAAACTATAATGTTTGTAATTTAAAATTACATTTAATATGTAATTATATATGATTTAATGATTTTATTAATTAAGAAATTAAATTTTGTTAAATTTTTAGTTACAAACAAATTAATTTTAATTATAAATAAAAATAAAATGATATTAATTAATATTAATCATAGATTAAAATATTCAATCATTAATTTATTATTTAAGAAATTTACTTTGATTAAATTCTACATTTAAAAAATGTTATTAATTAATATTAATATTGATATTAATGTTAATTATAAACCATTATTAAAAAATTATTTTTGCAGAAACCTAATAAGTATTATTAATTGACATTTATACTCATTACTACGAAAAATAATAAATTTTTTATTAATATTAATTTTAAACAACAATAAAACATTTTTGACAAACCTCTCAACAATTGGATTCTTATTAAAAGCTACATATTTGAAAATAATGAATATATATATATATATATATATTCTTTATTATCAATTTATTAAATTTATAAAATATTGAAATAAAATATTTTATAATTTAGTTATAAAAAATATTTATTTGGATATACCTTTAATTATGAACTTTTTAAAAGATTATTTACCTGAATTTTATATTTTTGAATTTGAATCTAAAAAAAAAATAAAGGATGAAATATTATATACATATAAATATAAAAAATATTTATAATATTATTTTTCTTTAGCCTATTACAAACAATAATTGTGACACCTATTTACCCTAGGAGAGATACCAATTAAAAATACAAATAACTCTTAAATTCTCATTTCATGTTAATTAATAAGTCAAAAGTAACTCAATTCAATAGAAAAATAATAATAACGGATAATGGTAAACAATTCACAACTTAAATGTATTGAATTAAAATCAAGAGAGATTACATAGCTTCTAAACTACTCTCAAGCCCAGGTGTCACATTGGCATTAAAGTTTCCACATGTATCTAGATATCTCTCTACTCCTCCAAAAATTGAGGATCTCGTCTGCAAAAGATACAAAATGTAATGACCCGGCTGGTCACTACACACGGTATAGCACACTAAAACACCAGACAGATAGAACAAGTATATAAATACAGGATCTAGAATATATAAATATACAAGATTCCAGTCTGACTAGAGTTAAAGTGTACCAAGAAAAATTACAACCAAATGCTACTATCCCAAGTAGCTACAAGCAAAATATCCACACAAGCAAATTAGCTCCAAAGTCCGCCGGAGACTCATCCCAAGACGCCCACCTATTTCTGCTCTGCTCTCATACATAGTATGATCATCGCAGTTCCAACCACATGGAAAACATGCAAGGGTAAGCTAGTATTCTTTAAAAATCAAAACATACTAGTAAAGGATTAGCAATGTAAATGAATTCATCGTTATAATTATCAACACATCTGCACAACTTATATTGCTCAACAATATCAGCACCGTAATGCGGTTATATCAACACTGCTTAGTAGCAGCAACAGCACCACTCTAGTGGCTATAACAACACCGACTTAGCGGCAACAACAACACCACTCTAGTGGCTATAACAACACCGACTTAGCGGCAACAACAGCACCACTCTAGTGGCTATAACAACACCGACTTAGCGGCAACAACAGCACCACTCTAGTGGCTATAACAACACCGACTTAGCGGCAACAACAGCACCACTCTAGTGGCTATAACAACACCGACTTAGCGGCAACAACAACACCACTCTAGTGGCTATAACAACACCGACTTAGCGGCAACAACAGCACCACAATAGTGGCTATAACAACACCGACTTAGCGGCAACAACAGCACCACAATAGTGGCTAACAGCACCGACATAGCGGCTATAACAGCAGCAACAACACCACCTCAAGTGGGTATAATCAGCATACAGCTCAGCATTATATAGTACAGCAAATCAGCATACAACACAGCTAAGTAGTATTCAACACAACTTACTACTCATAACTCAGTTCAACATCTTTATAGTATAATACTGTTAAAAATCAACATATAATTCAGCTCGACTCAACAACAAAATTTTACACAGTTCAAAAATATTCATTTATTATTAATCATCAAACAATTAATAATTTCAAAAAAACTAACTTCCCTTACTTGGATAATCCTGAACCAAAACTCGGGCAGAACCCCCTCCTCTCTCTTCCTTAGATAGGAACCAAAATTTGAGCAGAACCTCCTCCTCTTTCTTCTCTTTTCTTTATTCTGACAGAACCACCTCTACCGGATTCCTCTTCCTCTTTCTCCTCCTTTCCTTTCCTCCCTCTTTCTCTAAGGATTTTCTCTTCCCAAGGTATGAATTTTCGTAACTCCCCAAGCCCCTATTTATAGCAATTCTGGCTCACCTACCCGGTACGGCCGTTCCAAAAATCGGAACGCCCGTTCTCGGCTCGAAAAATATACGCAAATTTTTGAACTGGAACGGCCCGTTCCAAATCCGGAACGGCCCGTTCCCAATTTCCAGCAGAACGGCCCGTACTCCTTTTGAAACGGCCTGTTCTCCCTTTAGAACGGCCCGTTTCACAATCAGAACGGCCCGTTCTCCTTGTCGGAACGGCCGTTCTGAGCCCGTTCTCACTCAAGATTTTTAGTTAAATTTTAAAGTTTGGAACGGCCCGTTTTGCTTTTGGAACGGCCCGTTCCAAGTTACCAAAACACCCTTCAAATTTTTTGAAAATTGCGAAAATGCCATCAATAATTACAATAATACCCCTATACCTTTATAAAATTCACGAAAATGCCATTTTAATAATAAATAATAATAATAAAAAAAAATAAGGTATTACAATTCTCCCCAACAACAAAAATTTTCGTCCTCGAAAATTCACTTACTTAGAATAGATATGGGTACTGTTCACTGAACTGACTTTCTACCTCCCAAGTTGCCTCACCCGTAGTTGCATCCCAAAGAATTTTCACCAATTTTATGGACTTGCCACGAAGCTCCTTCAACTTATGATCAATTATAGCTACCGGTTTCTTTTCATAAGTCAGATTCTCCTTCACCTGCACCTCATCCATCTCCACCACATGACTCGGGTCATGAACATACTTCCTCAGCTGGGACACATGAAATACATCGTGTAGGTTTGAAAGAGACGGTGGCAAAGCCAACCGATAAGCAACCGGACCCACACGCTGTATTATCTGATAGGGACCCACGAATCTTGGTGTTAACTTCCGAGTCTTCAGCGCTCTACCCACACCAGAAGTCGGAGTCACCTTCAGAAACACATGTTCCCCCTCAGCAAACTCTAAAGGCTTACGCCTTTTGTCAGCATATGATTTCTGCCTACTCTGGGCAGTCCTCATTTTCTCCTGAATCATCTTCACCTTTTCAGTAGTCTGTAGGATCAACTCTGGTCCCACAACCACTGACTCACCATCCTGATACCAGCACAGAGGAGTCCTACATCTCCTGCCATATAAGGCTTCAAACGGCGCCATCCCAATACTAGCATGGAAACTGTTGTTGTAAGTGAACTCCACAAGCGGTAATACTTCCTCCCAACTACCCAAGTGATCTAACATACAAGCCCTCAGCAGATCCTCCAAGGACTGGATTGTCCTCTCTGACTGACCATCCGTCTGTGGATGATAAGCAGAACTCAGCTTCAGCTTTGTGCCTAAAGCTCGGTGTAGACTCTGCCAGAATCTGGAAGTGAACCTCGGATCTCGGTCGAAAATAATACTGGAAGGCACCCCGTGCAACCGAACTATCTCCCTTATATACAACTGCGTCAGCTTCTCTAAGGACCACTTGATGTTGACAGGTAAGAAATGCGCACACTTGGTCAACCGATCAACAATCACCCAGATAGCATCATTATTCCTAGATGACCTAGGCAACCGCACGATGAAATCCATAGTAATGCTATCCCATTTCCACTCGGGAGTCTCAATCTGTTACATTAACCCACTAGGCTTTTGATGTTCAACCTTTGCCTTCTGACAGGTTAAACAGGCCGCCACATACTCAGCTATCTCTCTCTTCATACCAGACCACCAGAAAGTCTTCTTGAGGTCTTGGTACATCTTAGTCATACCTGGATGTATGCTAAGTTTGCTCTTGTGACCTTCCTCTAGCACAACTCTCCTTAGCTCAGCATCCTGAGGTAGGCAAATCCTGCCTCTGAACCTTAAGATCCCATCCTCTCCCAGCTCAAAGCCTACAGCTTTATCGGTACCCAACATCCCAAGAAGCTTCACCAGTTCGGTGTCTTGCAACTGCTTAAGTCCAACTTGCCTCAAGAACTCATTAGTTATGGTAACTGCCCCACAACTAATGTGATCCTGAGCTAACTCCACACAGAGATTCAAATCTCTGAACTTCTCAATCAACTCCAGCTCTCTAATCATCATACTTGTCATGTAGATGGATTTCCTACTCAGCGCATCTGCCACCGCATTGGCCTTGCCTGGATGATACATCAACTGAAAATCAAAATCCTTCAGAAACTCCATCCATCGCCTCTGTCTCATGTTCAGCTCCTTCTGATCAAACAGATACTTCAGACTTTTGTGATCACTGAAGACACTGAATCGAGCTCCATACAAGAAATGCCTCCAAGTCTTTAAGGCAAACACCACAGCTGCTAACTCCAGATCATGAGTGGGATAGTTCCTCTCATGAGTCTTCAGTTGCCTTGAAGCATACGCCACCACTTTCCCGTTTTGCATCAACACACACCCCAGACCCTGATGAGAAGCATCACAGTACACATCAAAAGGCTCACCAGAATTCGGTAACACCAACACAGGAGAAGTAGTCAACCTTCTCTTCAACTCCTCAAAGCTCCGTTCACAGGCATCTGTCCAAATAAACGGCTGCTCCTTCCTCGTCAACTGGGTCAGAGGCGCTACTATCCTAGAGAACCCTTCAATGAACCTCCGATAGTAACCCGCTAAGCCCACAAAGCTCCGTATATCCGTGACAGTCCTCGGGCGTTCCCATTGCAATACCGACTCCACCTTAGCCGGATCAACAGCAATCCCCTTAGCTGAAATCACGTGGCCCAAGAACTTCACCTCATCCAACCAGAACTCACATTTTGAAAGCTTAGCATACAATTGCTTCGCTTTCAAAATCTCCAACACTGTCCTCAAGTGCTCTCCATGTTCCTCCGGGGTCCTTGAATAAACTAAGATATCATCAATAAACACTACCACGAATTTATCCAAGAACGACCGGAAGATCCTGTTCATGTAGTCCATGAACACAGCGGGGGCGTTGGTCACACCGAACGGCATCACAACATATTCATAGTGACCATACCTAGTCCTGAAAGCAGTCTTCGGTATGTCACCCTCCTTCACCCTAATCTGGTGATATCCTGACCTCAAGTCAATCTTAGAAAACACCGTCGCGCCCCTCAATTGATCCATTAAGTCATCTATCCGGGGAAGTGGATATTTGTTCTTAATGGTCAATTTGTTCAGCTGCCGGTAATCAACACACAGTCGACTACCCCCATCCTTCTTCTTTACCAACAACACAGGAGCACCCCACGGCGAAACACTCGGTCGCACCAACTGCTTTTCCAATAAGTCCTCCAACTGATCTTTCAGCTCAGCCAGCTCAGCAGGAGCCATCCTATAGGGAGCTACTGACACTGGTCCCGCACTTGGAACCAGGTCAATGCTGAACTCTATCTCCCTAACAGGAGGCAACCCAGGCACCTCGTCAGGGAACACCTCGGCATACTCCTTCACCACATCGATACCAGCTAAGATCCTCTCGGTCTCCACACTCGTGGTAGCAAGCAGAAGACAGCACTCTGCCCCATCCCTCAGCAAGGACTCAGCTTGAACAGCTGAGATCAACAACTCATCCTCCTCTTGAGGGAAGATTAACCACCTATTGGCACAGTCTATAAGGATGCGATTGGCAGACAACCAATCCATCCCTAAGATTATGTCAATATCCACCAAAGGTAAACAAATCAAGTTCACCTTGTACTTCTTCTCATCCACCACAACTGGACAACCCACGCACAATTCAGAAGCAATCACAGAAGTAGAAGCGGGCGTCGACACAAGTAGTCTCAACCCCAACTCACACACAGGCACACCCAACAAAACAGCACATGCATATGATATAAATGAATGCGTAGCACCAGAGTCAAATAGAATCATCACATCCTTACCAGCGGCCTTGCCGTTCCCCTTCACAAGATCAGAAGAAGTCGAAGCCTCAGCACCCGTCAAAGCAAATACCCTACCAGCAGTAGTAGGTCTGTCACCCCTCTGTGTATCAGCTCTCTGTGCACCACTCCTCTGAGTATCAGCCCTCTGTACATTACTCCTCTGAGTGCTCCTCTCTGGTCTATCCCCTGTAGGACAATTTGCCGATTCGTGGCCCATCTGATGACATCTGAAGCAACGGTTCTCCGTGTGCGGACAGTCCCTGATAAAGTGGGGCCCAGCACACCTGAAACATCTCAGAGTGGCACCTCCACTCTGTCTATCTCCACTAGCAGCACTGAAAGATTGCCTATAAACAGAACCCCCTCGCTGTGGTTGGGGCCTATCATATGGTTTCCTCTGACTCTCACCCTTCTTGGACCCATATGGTCCCCCAATAGTCCTTACAGTACGGTTGCCACCTTCCAACTGCTCAACCACCTTTGCCTTCTCCACTAAGGCTAGGAACTCCGTGATGGCCATAGGCACCACCATCCTCTTCAGCTCATATCTCAATCCATCTGCAAATTTCCTGCATTTCCAAGCCTCAGGCATAACCTGCGAATAAAAATGGGCCAGGTGCTCGAATTTTATCGCATACTCAGAAACTGTCATCCCACCCTGATGCAGTCGCATAAATTCAACCTCCTTGGCGTGCCTTATACTGTCAGGAAAGTATTTCTCCATGAACACTGTCCTGAAACACTCCCAGTCAACGGTAACTCCTCTAGCAACAAGCATCTGATAGGTGCCTCTCCACCAATGCTCAGCCTCTCCCATAAGCATGTATACAGCATATGCTAACCTCCTCTCTGGAGGACATCCCAGTACAGTAAAGATCTTCTCTAATTCACGGATCCAGCGGTCAGCTACCTCTGAATCCCCATCTCCAGTAAACTGCGGAGGGTTACACTTTCGGAACTCAGCAAGATCCCGGCTCTCCTGTGACCCTGCAGGTCTTGCTGCACTAACTGCATCTCTCTCAACCTCCATCCTAGCAAAATAGGTATTTTGTTGTTGCATAGCCATGGCCAACATCTCGAGGGCACGGGCTATCTGCTCATTTGTCCTAGTCATCTTCTATAAAGATAACAACTTCTTTAGTAAACAGTAACTAAGCCACACAAGCACAACAAATCACCACAATAATTAACACAACAATCAACACAACAAGACAACACAACACAGAGTTTAGCACAACAAAAGCCTAAAGGAACCACCCCCAAAGAGTGTCCATTAGACTCGAACTGCTCTGATACCATTAAGTGTAACGACCCGGCTGGTCACTACACACGGTATAGCACACTAAAACACCAGACAGATAGAACAAGTATATAAATACAGGATCTAGAATATATAAATATACAAGATTCCAGTCTGACTAGAGTTAAAGTGTACCAAGAAAAATTACAACCAAATGCTACTATCCCAAGTAGCTACAAGCAAAATATCCACACAAGCAAATTAGCTCCAAAGTCCGCCGGAGACTCATCCCAAGACGCCCACCTATTTCTGCTCTGCTCCCATACATAGTATGATCATCGCAGTTCCAACCACATGGAAAACATGCAAGGGTAAGCTAGTATTCTTTAAAAATCAAAACATACTAGTAAAGGATTAGCAATGTAAATGAATTCATCGTTATAATTATCAACACATCTGCACAGCTTATATTGCTCAACAATATCAGCACCGTAATGCGGTTATATCAACACTGCTTAGTAGCAGCAACAGCACCACTCTAGTGGCTATAACAACACCGACTTAGCGGCAACAACAACACCACTCTAGTGGCTATAACAACACCGACTTAGCGGCAACAACAGCACCACTCTAGTGGCTATAACAACACCGACTTAGCGGCAACAACAGCACCACTCTAGTGGCTATAACAACACCGACTTAGCGGCAACAACAGCACCACTCTAGTGGCTATAACAACACCGACTTAGCGGCAACAACAACACCACTCTAGTGGCTATAACAACACCGACTTAGCGGCAACAACAGCACCACAATAGTGGCTATAACAACACCGACTTAGCGGCAACAACAGCACCACAATAGTGGCTAACAGCACCGACATAGCGGCTATAACAGCAGCAACAACACCACCTCAAGTGGGTATAATCAGCATACAGCTCAGCATTATATAGTACAGCAAATCAGCATACAACACAGCTAAGTAGTATTTAACACAACTTACTACTCATAACTCAGTTCAACATCTTTATAGTATAATACTGTTAAAAATCAACATATAATTCAGCTCGACTCAACAACAAAATTTTACACAGTTCAAAAATATTCATTTATTATTAATCATCAAACAATTAATAATTTCAAAAAAACTAACTTCCCTTACTTGGATAATCCTGAACCAAAACTCGGGCAGAACCCCCTCCTCTCTCTTCCTTAGATAGGAACCGAAATTTGAGCAGAACCTCCTCCTCTTTCTTCTCTTTTCTTTATTCTGACAGAACCACCTCTACCGGATTCCTCTTCCTCTTTCTCCTCCTTTCCTTTCCTCCCTCTTTCTCTAAGGATTTTCTCTTCCCAAGGTATGAATTTTCGTAACTCCCCAAGCCCCTATTTATAGCAATTCTGGCTCACCTACCCGGTACGGCCGTTCCAAAAATCGGAACGCCCGTTCTGGGCTCGAAAAATATACGCAAATTTTTGAACTGGAACGGCCCGTTCCAAATCCGGAACGGCCCGTTCCCAATTTCCAGCAGAACGGCCCGTACTCCTTTTGAAACGGCCTGTTCTCCCTTTAGAACGGCCCGTTTCACAATCAGAACGGCCCGTTCTCCTTGTCGGAACGGCCGTTCTGAGCCCGTTCTCACTCAAGATTTTTAGTTAAATTTTAAAGTTTGGAACGGCCCGTTTTGCTTTTGGAACGGCCCGTTCCAAGTTACCAAAACACCCTTCAAATTTTTTGAAAATTGCGAAAATGCCATCAATAATTACAATAATACCCCTATACCTTTATAAAATTCACGAAAATGCCATTTTAATAATAAATAATAATAATAATAAAAAAAATAAGGTATTACACAAAACATACCAACAAACAAATAAGGAGTAAGAACAATTTCGTCTGCAAAAGATACAAAACATACCAACAAACAAATAAGGAGTAAGAACAATTTCATTTTATAGGGAATGGGTCAAAATCCTTGGTATCCCATCCTTTCACGGTAACAATTATAATAACAATAATTAATCATCAACTTCAATTGTAAACACCACATTAATTCCATTCACAAGCACATACATCTAAATGCATGGGGTACCTGACCATCATCATCAAGAATATACAGTTGGTACCTAAATCTCGAGTTAATCTTAGGTTACCAACACAAAAGTGTTCCCACTATAACACCAACAAATTCCCACCAAAACCACAAAAACAAGTTCCCACTAGAACCACAGAATCATTATGCAAGTATAATGTATGTCACAACCATGTAAATGCTTCTATATTAATACATCATGATCGTCATATAATTCACCGTTCACCAACATCCATATTCAACTATCAAGATAAAAATCATCATTCATTAGGCATATATATATATATATATATATATATAGGGAACATATTAAGTGAGAAGAAATTTATTATGAGAGATGAGAGGGTTAAAATACAACACTTAGATTAATCAAGTGAGAGAAAATTTTGGGTTTAATCAACTTAGAGGAAATTAATCTAAGGATTATATTTTAACCCTCTCATCTCTCATAATAAATTCCCTCTCACTTGATATGCTCCCTATATATATATATATATATTATTTATCAAAAGATAGTTAAACACCTCTTACAAATTGAATGGTTGTTATATTCTTTTTTTATTGGTAGGAATTATTATACACTACTAGAATTTCTCTCATTATATGTGACTTTTCCTATGAATTTTTCATAAAAATTCGCAGGAAACATTGTTCTTGTAAATTCACTACTAGAAAGAAACTATTTTACGTCACCAATTTTACATCAGTTTTAGTAAAACCGATGTAGAAATAAATCACGGTGGCATTCTCGTAATTAAGAGCATAATACATTACATATTTACATTGATTTTGGATGGGACCGATATAAATATGTAATATTCTACATCATTTTTATGGAACTGATGTAGTATTACAAAAGGCGGTGGCATTGTCGTAAATAATCCTAAAAAGTTTTGAGATCTACATCGGTCCACTTGGTGACCGATGTAATATTCCTCATGAACCCTCAAGTCAGAAGCATATGCGCGCCCTTTCCCCTCATGCACCCTCTCCCCTGATAAACCCTAAAATCTGGAAGCATTTCCCCCGGTGAACTTGAAGTCTCGAAGCAAGCCTTTCCCACAAAAAACCGTGAACTCGCTAAGCATTGTCATTGATTTGCAAAGAAAGAACGCACCTACTTTGGATGCAAGCTTGAAACTTCTGTTTCGTTTCCAGACAGTAATGGTAAGCATCGTCGTTCTTCTCTTTTGAAGTTCGGGATCTTCTTTCTTCTATAAATTGTTTTCTGATCATGGATCATTCAGATCAGATCTGTGATTTGGGGTTTTAGATTTGTGTGTCTTTGCTTAAGTTCACTATCAAGTCCATTGTTATACTCTCTCTTTCTCTTATGCATGTTATTGAATTGTCTGTTAGTGTTACTATCTCCTTGGCCATCTACTCAGTTTTTATTAGATTTGATTTTATAAAATTTATTGACTCAATGCATGTGTTCGTGACTCATAATGTGACCATTTGGAAATTGTTTCAGGATTTGAGTTTCAGAGGTTTTGATAATGGCAACAAATTCTTCAAATGGAGATCATCAAAAAGCAACAAAGCAACCTCCCTTGCCGTCTCCCTTGAGATTTTCCAAGTTCTTTCAGGTGAAGTCTCGCGTAGCATTCTCATGTTATTCTGTCATTCTGATTGTCGCCATTTTAGTTTTTATTTCAATGCTCACTCTTGTCAAAATATATGCTATGATTGCATTCTCGTGTTTACTTTTCAGCTCCTGGTGCCAATTGGTCTACTAAAATAATTTTCCCCTTTGATTGTTACTACATTTCATTTTATATATTCTCTTGCACAACTTAGTTCAAGTCATGTGGAATATGTGCATAAAACATCATATTACATTTCATTACCAAGAGAATACTGACTACCTGAACAATGTTCTTGCCAGGATCTCTTTTTTTACATGATACTTTTTGTCTTTCCTTATGTGAACTCTTGGTTTTACAATGTTGCTTTCATTTATGACAACAGTCCAATATGAGAATTCTGGTTACTGGAGGAGCTGGGTTTATTGGCTCTCACCTAGTTGACAGATTGATGGAAAATGAAAAAAATGAGGTTAGCATGGCTTATATAATTCTGTTCATAGTTTTGAAGTTTATTAGTTATTCGACATGCGCAATAAAACTTGGGAACAACATGTGACACTATGTTTGTTTAATCAGGTCATTGTTGCTGACAACTTCTTCACCGGATCTAAAGACAACCTTAAAAAGTGGATTGGCCATCCAAGATTTGAGCTAATTCGTCATGGTATAATTTTATTATTTTCTTTTTTGCAATTGTCCATGTAGGGTGAAATTTGTGGTTAAAATTTCTTTCCTGTCTTCCCACCTTTTACTATGTGTTTGACCTCTTAATTTAGTTCTCTACATTGTGATTGATCTTCAAGACTGCGAAGGATCATGCAACAGAAGCTTGTTGGTCCTCGATATTGTGAAAAATAAATTTTTGTCCCCAACTTTCACAATTGGCATTATGAGTCAATTTGGTCCCTAACATTATAGTTCAATCAACTTAGTCCTTGAATTTAACAATTATCATTCAATTTAGTCCTAAATTTTGTTGACCAAATTAACTGATGTACAATAAAGTCAGGGCTAAATTGACTGATGTGCACCAAAGTCTGGGACCAAAATGACTATAGTTGTCAAATTCAAATATCAAATCGGTAGATCCTTAAAACTAGGGCCTAAAATGACTTGTAATTTTAGGGATTAATTTGACGGTTTATTCTCAATGTTTCTAAATCAGTCACCAAACATAGAGCAGCCAGCTGCATCATGTTGTGTTGAACAACATGAATGATGATGTTATCATGTGCAAAGTTTTTCTTTATTTCTAGATGTGTTTCAATTTAATTAAAATGCATATACTTTTCTTTCCCTGAACAGATGTCACAGAGCAATTGTTGATTGAGGTTGATCAAATCTATCATCTTGCATGCCCTGCTTCTCCAATTTTCTATAAGTACAATCCTGTAAAGGTGGGGTTCTTAAGAGTCTACTTTTTGTATTTCTGTCCTTTACCATGGTTGTCACTCAGTTGTCTACATGACTTATTTCTTGCACACAACTCAAGTAGCTCGAATTTCCCCCAATCTGCCCCCTTCCCCCTGGCCTATTGCAGATTTAAAATTAGAATTTCATATATATTGTTATGATGTTTCCAATTGTTATTATTTCTAGTAATTCAGACTGTTTATGACCTTCTCGTTGGTCTATTGTTCTCTATCTAGTGAATCTTGAGAAATGATCTAACAATTAAAGTAAAAACTCCACAGACAATAAAGTGGTTTGTCATTTTGAACATGCATTTGTTAATGAACATGATCTGAAAGCTGCAAATATATGATCTCTTTGAATTATATTTTGATAATATCCATGTCGTTCATATACCAAACTTGTAGGAATTTAGAATGATCCATGTCATGCATGCTATACTGACCTTTTATCATGACCCAGTAAAATTGCTTGGGGGTGGGTTAAAAAAACATTTTTCCCAATGTTTTGGGCTCATGATGTGAGGTGCTCCACTGCTCCTCAATTACTTGTTTATTGATATTGTATTAGGTTTTGATACGGTAAACCAAACAATATGTTATGCTGAAACTTGTGAGGATATGGCCTAAACATAAAAATATGTGTGCACAGGAGTTCGGAGTTGTTATGATGAGGGCAAGCGTGTTGCAGAAACTTTGATGTTTGATTATCATAGGCAGCATGGAATTGGTAATTCCTTTTCTTTTTCCTCTTTCCGTCGATGGTAATATTTTCTAATTAATTGAGGGCTCAAACAGTACAAGTTTTGCACTGCCGTTAACTAATAACTCTGATTTTTTTTTCTTTATATTTTTATCTCAGAAATACGCATTGCAAGAATCTTTAACACATACGGACCAAGCATGAATATTGATGATGGGCGTGTTGTCAGCAACTTCATTGCTCAAGCAATTCGGTAAAACAGCTATGCTGATAAATAATTTTGTGACTTTATATATCTCAACTCTCAAGAAACATTGATGCACGTCTGTAATCAAGTTACTTACTTTATTTCAAGTGCACTAATGAGAAACCCAAGCTCTATAACTGTATGAATTATGTGCTTGTTGAGCCTGCTGTTTATTTGCTAGGTTGATTCAAATACCCTGATTTAGTTGCCTTTGTGCTTGTTGAGCCTGCTGTTTATTTGTTTGTCCGTTGAATTTGTGATTTTATTGTTACTTATGCTGATATTTGAATATCGAGTGTTGTACAGTTTGAGGCTGCTTGGGCTTTAACAAATATAGCTTCTGGAACATTTGAGAACACCAAGGTGGTGATTGACCACGGGGCTGTCATGATTTTTAATTAGGTGTTAGTGCATAGAAAATAAATAGGCTTATATAGTTTGCACTTGTCCGTTATCTCATATTGTGTGGATGTTTGAAATTGACATGTATTTAGCACATATATAGTAATCATACCTTATTCAAATAGAATTATATCAAATAAAAGATATTTATAGTTGGTAAAAAAATCTAGTTATATCGATTATTTATTTATTTATTTATTCAGAGCTGTACGGATTTAGTAGCATATGTTATTACTTAACCTAACTTTAATTAAGTTAAAATAAGTTGATGTGCTATAAATAATAAACGTTTTTTTTTACAACTATAAATAATAAATGTTAAAAATAAAAATAAAATAAAATAAGTTGGACTTTGTGCTTATTTATCTCCTTATGGATCTCCCAGTTATCTTTGAATATTCAAGATGGAGTTTTCTGTTACAATTTTCTCTTGGAACAATAATTATGACAAGTGAATTGCATTCATCAAGGGGATCCCATGCTTATTAAATTCCATGTTGAAGTATGCTTGAGTATAAAAGCTATTACTTTTCTTTGAGAAATTGCTTCATATGTAATCTGCACTCTACAGTGTTTTATGTAGGATTTAGCCCATTTTTTATTTTATTTATTTATTTTTTTATGTGATTTCCCTTTTCTCTTTGCCTTTATCATGAAACTTGTCCAGGTAATTATATGCTTGCCTAATTCTGCTTCGTAGTATGCTTGAGTTTGCATGCCTCAGAAATAGCTCTGTGCTATTTAGTGTGCTTTTTTAAGTTTTTTCATATTGTAATATATATCAGTATATCTATAGTAATAAATAATAATAATATAGCAGTTTTATCCAAATAGTTGTCTCAAATGTCTACTTGATGGGCAGTTGCTATCTCTTATGCCTGAGCTGACAACTTGCTTCAAAATATTTATAGTGTATTTTACATCAGTTCTATGAATAACTGATGTAAAATATGCCATATTTTACGGCGGTTCTGGGTGGAACCGATGTAAAATATGATATATTTTACATCGGTTCTGGTAGAACCGATGTAAAATATGGCATATTTTACATCGGTTTCACCCAGAACCGATGTAAAATATGACATATTTTACATCAGTTATGTCAATAACCGATGTAGAAATGATGCTTTTTACATCGGTTTTGAAAACCGATGTAAAATGTCTTGCACTTTTTACATCGCTTGCATCTACATCGTTTTCAAAACCGATGTAAAATATCTAAAAAAACCGATGTAAAATGTGACTTCTGTAGTAGTGATTTTTCTGCGAAATTTTATCTATAAGTAATACCTTCGTGGATAATATATTTTTACAAATTTTAAAATTCACAAGAAATTTTCCTGCGAAATTTCTTGCGCAAAAAATTCACAGGAAAGTTTCTTGCAAAAAAAAAATTCACAGGAAAGTTTCCTGCAAATTTTTTCGGAAGAAATTCTGCAGGAATATTTTTTTACGAAAAAAATTAAAAAAATTACTATAAATTCTATCAATAATTCTTTTCATACCTTCAACATGTGATACATAATATTTTATATTATAAGATTGTAGATTATAAGTCTAACACTCAACCATACAAATCAACTTGTAATGTAAGTGTTGCCTCAACTTATATACTCTTTAATTATTTTATTTTTAATCGATGTGGGACTTGAAGTTTTTTGAAAATATTAAAGTTATGTAGGAAAAGTTACATGCAAAATTTTTCTACTATTTAGTAAACATTATTGGCGAATTTATTTTTGCGAGAAAATTTGCAAGAAATAAGATAAATTTTTTACAATATTTTCTACAAATTTTTACCATGAAAAACAATTTCTATGATCATTATAATTATAGAAAAATTTGCAAATTTTTTTTGTAAATTAAATTTGTAAGAAATATCTACAAATTATTTTTTGTAAATAAATTCATAAATATTTTTTGCAAAATTATTATTACAAAAAAATTTGCAAAAAAATTTCTGTAAATATTTTTTTTATAGTAAAATTCGCAGAAAAATGACATTTTTCTAGTAATGATATAAGCTAACTAGAGAAATAATTTAGAACTAAAATTGACTTACGAAAAATATTTTAAAAAAATAATTATTGTTTATAAAATAAATAAATTATATTGATTAACATGACTATAAAAATGTAAATATATCATAAACCATAAGTTGTACATAAATAATAAATAAAAGGACTAGTTTAATTATGGTGAATGCTTTGTCTACTTAATGCGGCATATTTAAAAAAAAATATAATAATAATAATAATAATAATAATAATAATAATTATAATCATAATAATCATAAACATAATAATTATAATAACAATAATAATAATAACAATAATAATAATAATCATAATAATAATAATAATAATAATAATAACAATAATATAATATTAATAATAAACATAATAATAATAATAATAATTATAATAATTATAATAATAATAAAAATAATTATAATAACAATAATAATAATAATAATAATAATAATAATAATAATAATAATAATTATTATTATTATACTAATAATAATCATAATAATAATAATAATTATAATAACAAAAATAATAATAATAACAATAATAATAATGATAATGATAATAATAATAATAATAATAATAATAATAATAATAATAATAATAGTAATACTAATACTAATAATAATAGTAATAATAGTTATGTTAAAAAAGGTATTGTAAAGTACATTAAAAGTAGTATAAGTTTTTTATACATAAAGTAGTCTAACTTTGAATGCTAATTTGTTATTATTTTTAATTTTATGAAATCACTTTTGAAACTTTTGTTTACAGGTTTTGGAGAAGTGAATTAATAGTTAATACAGAGAAGAGAACTCACCGCTCTATATAAATGTTGCCATCGAGCCTTGTGAACTTCACAAGCCAAAGAATAAAAATCGATCGTAATTCTCGTTTTGTTATCTTTGTCCGTTGTTAAGATAATTTCTCATGAACAAAATCATAATGAGCCGTTATTTTCTCAAAGTATTTTATGCTCTGTTCTTCCTTTTATTGCATTCCTCAGGACTTAAAATTGTTGCTGAGGCGAGGTGCATAGAGAGGGAGAGAGAAGCACTCCTCAACTTCAAACAAAGTCTCTCCCATGACTATGACATGTTGTCTACATGGAGTGACTATGACAATAATACAGATTGTTGTAAATGGAGAGGCATACAATGCCACAATGAAACTGGTCATGTACACATGCTTCATCTTCCTGGTTCTCATACACAATATTTGGAAGGTGCAATCAATCTCACTTCATTGATTGACTTGCATAATATTCAACATCTCGACCTCAGTAATAATAATTTTCTGGTGAGTCACCTCCCAGAAGAACTCATGGGCTCCTTGGCCAACTTAACATATCTCAATCTCTCAAATTCTCTATTCGGTGGCATGATTCCATCTACACTTGGAAATCTTTCACAACTACGTTATCTAGACCTCGGACGGAATTATCTCCATGGAGTAATTCTTTTTCAGATTGAGAATCTGAGACAGTTACAATATCTTGATCTCGGACACAATTATCTTTCTGGAGAAATCCCGTTTCAAATTGGGAATCTCAAACAGCTACAATTTCTTAGTCTTGCGAGAAACACTCTTTCTGGAGGTATCCCTTTTCAGGCAGGAAATATTCCTCTCTTGCACACTCTCGGGCTGGGTGGCAATTTTGATATAAAAGATAAGGATGCAGAGTGGTTCTCTAATCTCTCTTCCTTAACAACTCTTGAACTCACTTCATTACACAACCTTAGTGCCTCTCGTCGCTTGCTACAGATAAGTAAGTTTATTCCAAACTTAAGAGAGATGAGGCTTGTTGATTGTTCTCTCTCAGATGCTGATATCAGATCCTTGTTTTATTCTCACTCCAACTTTTCCACTTCTCTTACCGTCCTTGATCTTTCTTCTAATCTGCTAACATCCTCAACATTTCATTTGTTATCTTCTCTTTTTCCAAATTTTCCATCTCTTAAGATCCTTGACCTCTCTTATAATAATCTTTCATCATCAATATTTCAAGGTAATTTTAATTTTGGATCGAAACTGAAAGAGCTTCATTTAGTAAACTGCAGTCTTACAGATAGAAGTTTTACTGTTTCATCTACTTCCACAATGAATTCCTCATCTTCTCTTCTCTACCTTGATCTCTCCAATAACTTGCTGAAATCATCCGCTATATTTCATTGGCTTTTTAACTTCACCACGGGTCTTAATACTCTTTACCTTAATGGTAACTTGTTAGAAGGTCAGATTCCAGATGTATTTGGGAAAGCAATGAACTCTCTTGAAGTTATTGATCTCTCCATTAACAAACTACAAGGCAAGATTTCATCTTTCTTTGGGAACATGTGCAGATTGCAGAGCTTAGACCTCTCAAATAACAAGTTGAATGGGGAAATTTCTAGCTTCTTTCAAAATTCCTCATGGTGCAACAGACACGTATTTCAGACTTTGGATTTATCTGATAACCAAATTACTGGCAAGATACCTAAAAGCATCACATTGCTATCTGAGTTGGAGCAGTTATCCTTGGGGAGTAATTCTTTAGAGGGTGACGTCACTGAATCTCATCTTTCAAATTTTTCAAAATTAGAATATTTGTTCTTATCACAAAACTCATTGTCTCTAAAATTGGTCCCTAGCTGGATTCCTCCTTTTCGATTAAGATATTTGGGCGTAGGATCTTGCAAGCTAGGCCCTAGTTTTCCTAGTTGGCTCCAGACTCAAAGTTCCTTGATTTATCTGGATATATCTGATAATGGGCTTAATGGTTCCGTACCAGAATGGATTTGGAACATGCAATTTTTTCACTCGTTGAATATGTCTCACAATAATCTCACTGGTACTATTCCTAATATACCATTGGAGCTTCATGGTGTACCGTCAATAATTTTGAATTCAAATCAATTTGAGGGCAGCGTTCCGTCATTTTTGCGTCAAGTTTCAGAGTTGTTGCTCTCTGAAAATAAATTTTCAGACTTGTCTTCATTCTTATGTGACCAAAGGACAGTTGCAAACTTTGGCATCTTAGATTTATCAAAGAATCAAATAAAAGGACAACTTCCAGATTGTTGGAAATCTGTTGACCAATTACTGTTTCTTGATTTAAGACACAATCAATTGTCAGGGAAGATTCCTATCTCCATGGGCACCCTTGTTAAATTGGAAGCTTTGATTTTAGGAGGCAATAGTTTAATGGGTGAATTGCCTTCAACTTTGAAAAATTGCAGCAATTTATTTGTGCTGGATGTGGAGGAAAACTTGTTGTCTGGTCCAATACCATCATGGATTGGAGGAAGCATGCAGCAATTGATAATCTTGATCATGCGAGGGAATCACTTCTCTGGAAATGTTCCTGTTCAACTCTGTTCTTTAAGGCATATTCAAATGTTGGATCTTTCGAGGAATAAGTTGTCAAAAGAAATTCCAACATGCATAAAGAATTTTATTGCAATGTCTGAAGAAAGCATAAATGAAAGTGAAACTTATAGTCGTATATATGGATTTGATGCGACTGACTATGAAATTTATGGTCCCTTCTATTTCTATGAGTATACGCTTGACATCACATGGATGTGGAAAGGATTGGAACAACAATTCAAGGATCCCGAATTGAATCTTAAGAGCATTGATCTCTCATGTAACAATTTAACAGGTAAAATACCAAAAGAGATCGGATATTTGCTTGGCCTAGTTTCTTTGAATTTATCGAGAAACAGTTTGAGTGGAGAAATTCCATTTGAAATTGGAAATTTAAGTTCACTTGATTCCCTTGACTTGTCAAGAAATCATTTTTGTGGGAGAATTCCATCTTCTCTCACACAAATTGATGGTTTAGGAAAATTAGACTTGTCACACAATTCTCTCTCAGGAAGAATCCCATCGGGAAGACATTTCGAGACCTATGGTGCCTCTATTTTTGAAGGAAATAATGATCTTTGTGGAGAGCAAGTTAACAAAAGCTGTCCCGGAGATGAGACAATAGTGAAGCCTCAAGAACAAGCTGTGCATGAAGAAGATTCTGTTTTCTATGAAGCATTGTACATGAGCTTGGGGATAGGATACTTTGTAGGCTTTTGGGGCTTAATAGGGACAATACTAATTTGGAAACCTTGGAGAATTGCCTACACGAGGTGCTTGAACAGAATTACGAACTGGGTAACAGTGTAGTGAATGTTCCAAATTTCCGCAAGTGGCTTAAAACTAGGCTAGCAGGTACGCTGTAGCCTTTGTTTTCATATTCATTGTTTATTTACTAGCAATTTCATAAATTGACAACTGCTTCTCATTTTTTAAAGGAAAATCTTTATTCCAAACAGAAAGATCGTATCCGCATTATTCTAATTGTTAGTAGTCAGTAGTCACTAACATAATTATTTATCCTAACTTGGCTATTTCATTACCCTAACTCCCTAACTAAATTATAGTGTAACTTTGAAGGGAATAAAAAGAAACAAATGGTTCTTATTGTCAAAGTATTCAAATTTGTTTGATAATGTATAATAAGATAGTTATTTGGATCAAGTCATGCAACATGTTTTATTCAGGCTCTTGCTCTGAAGGACTATTTTTAGATGTCTCCATTTAGCTTTCATATAAATGTGATTGATTTGTAACTCAACTGAACTTTGAATGTCTTGATGTCGGTCATCTGAATGTTATGTTGCAGGAAGCTATGAACTAACTGCTTTGTGGACAACTTTCCCTAATTTATCTGATGGGAGGATGAAATCTGGAAGAGGTGTTTTTCTGAAATGTATATCCAAATATGAGTTTCTCGTGCTTCTTGAATCCCCGATCTTTGCAAGGGTGGTCATAATTTTCAAGTGTCCATTACACTGTTCTTTTTGTTATACTCCCTGAATCTCTACATGTATATCCAAACATGTAATAATGTATATTACCATCACACTTCCTGCATCCTTGTATGTTAATGCTAATGACAAAGACTGTGTAATAAGGGTCGGCATGATTTAAAAGTGTTGTCATTCAAGTTGAGATGTCTGTTACAGATGAAGCAATCATGCTTTACAGTCATTGAGCCTCAATTATTTTATATATATATATATATATATATTATTTTTTTTTTATATCAAACCTCAACTATTATATGATAATGAGGATGATCATCTATATTCATAACAAAGCCCCAAAAAAAATACCTTTTATATGCCTATCTCACAAAGAGTAGATTGTTCTTAAAGGAATTACTACAAATGACATTAATATTTGCTTCGATATATGCTCAAATCTTATAAATAACGTGACCTTGAAACATGAGAGAGTAATTGAAAACAAATAATTCGACTATCCCAATGACTACCATGCAAAGATAGTGCCTAAAGTGTCGCTCTTTTGCCATTTACAATGGCTAAGTTGCATTTGTGTAGTGATTAGGGAAAATTACACTGGATTTGACAATGGCAGAAGAGAGGAAACTCATAATTTTTTCCTGTGCAATTGTTCTTTGTTAGGCTTTATCGTTTCTTGCTCGAAAAAGAATATCCTAACAATTACACTGGACATTTTATATGTCAGACTTGAAATCGAGAATGAATTTGTTTAAAGTAAATATCAAGTTTACAAAAATTTGAGAGGGGGAGGTTGTTTTGAAAGATTCAATCAAGTTCTCTGAAGCAAATATCGAACTTTCACCAGCTTAAGCACTTCACAAAATAGGCTTCAGTTTATGAAGTGAGTTTTTGCAAGTCATTTAAATATATTGAGTCTTGGGGATCTATTTGTAAACTTGAAATCTGTTGTTGCTTTCAGAATTATTGTAATCTCAAATCATTCATTGTGCTTGACGTTTGAAATGGAAACATGTAAATAATTAATGGCATTTGAATTTTTTTTTCCAACCACAAATAGCCTCTAATGTTACTTTTATATCAAATAATTAATGACAAGTGAATTTTTTTCATTTAGGTCACTTGAACCATATAGTGAATATTAAATAGTAAATACTAACTCAAGCACTTTGATCAAAAAAACAGTATGTCGTCTAATCAAGAATGCAGCCAAAACAATTATGGAATGTATCTGTTTATCTATTTATAATGTAAAAACTGAACTACACTCTATTATGTTAATATATCATTATAAAATTAATATTACATGTTATTATATTAGTATATTTGTCTATATGACAAATTCTCTAAATTAATTCTTTAAATTTCTATCATCTATCATATTTTTTTCTTTATTTTCTATATATTACACCTCTCTACATTTTATTTAATCTAACCGTCATTTATCTATTATCTAATTTTTATTTCATCATCATCATTATTGGGAATATGCCTAAATATCTTTAGGAGAATAAATTAGTTTTTCATAAGAATATTTTATTTATATCTCAAATATTTATATTTAATTTGTTTTGATTATTGTAAGATTTGTTTCCTTATTTTAGAATAGGATAATATCAATATTTGATTTTGTATAACAAATTTTCTCTATAAATAGAGACTCATGAATAAAACTAGATTATGTTCCTTTGATAAAATAACTCTTATAAAATATTCCCTTAGACAAATAGCATAAAATAACCCCATCATTGGTATCAGAGCTAAGGTTACGACCTGTGGAGATGGAAGCAGAAACAAACTTTTCACAAATTTCTCCACCTATTTTTGATGGAGAAAGTTATGATTTTGGGCGGTGAGAATGGAGGCTACCTAGAAGCTTTAGATCTCTGGGAAGCTGTAGAAGAAGATTAGGATATTTCCGTCTTGCTAGAAAATCCTACCATAGCCCAAATGAAAATTCACAAGGAAAAGAAAATCAAGAAGGCAAATGTAAAAAGTTGTCTCTTTGCCTGTGTTTCACAATGTTTTCACCAGAATTATGACTCTCAAATCGACAAAAGAAATTTGGGATTATCTAAATGAAGAATATGTTGGAAATGAAAGGAATCGAAGCATGCAAATATTAAATTTAATGAGAAAATTTGAAATACAAAGAATGAAGGAGACTAAGACAATCAAACAATACTCTGACAAACTGCTTGGCATTGATAATAAGGTACGATTACTAGGAATGCAATTTCTTGATTATAGAATTGTTGAAAAAATTCTAGTAAGTATACATGAAAGATATGAAGCTTCAATAGCCGCCTTGGAGAACAAAAAGGATTTGAGTAAGATCACTTTGACAGAGGTGTTACATGCATTGCAAGCATTAGAACAAAGGAGGCTTATGAGAGAAGAATGATCTATGGAAGGTGTATATTTAGCCAAATGGAAGAACAAAAATAGTGCCAAAAATAAGAAGAAGGAATTGTTTCAAGAGAACAGTCAAAATAATAACACTCAAATTTTTCCACCATGTCCTTATTGCAAAAAGACTAATCATCCACAACAGAGATGTTGGCGGAGACCTGATTTAAAATGTGACAAGTGCAGATAATTAGGACACCTAAAACATGTATGAAAACCAACAAGAAGAGGAAGAAGAAGAACTACTTTCAATGTCATGCTTTATGAGCAAAAAACCCTAAAAAACATGGATTATTGATAGTGGTTGTACAAATCATATGATTTATGATCGAGAACTCTTCAAAGAACTCAACAAAACTGATATCTCTAAAGTTCAAATGGGGAATGAAGCATACCTTATAGTAAAAGGCAAAGGAACACTTGCTATTAAGAGTCATTCAGGTTTGAAATTAATATCTGATGTTTTATACGTTCCATATATTAACCAAAATTTGTTGAGTGTTGCTCAATTATTAGGAAAATGCTATAAAGTATTATTTGAAGATAAAATTTGTGTGATTAAAGATATACACAACAAAGAAGTGTTCAATGTTCATATAAAAGACAATAGTTTTGCTTTAAATTTGGAGGAGGAGAAGTCAATTATAAATGAAGATACAAGTAAAGAGCACAAAGATGCATGTCTTCAAAAGAAGTTTGATTATCAAGAGGAGAATGAAGATTTTCGAAACAAATATTAAAGTGGTCTCACTCAATAAGGATTGCAACAAAAATCACAAAAAGAAGAAACCAATCAAAAGGAGAAAAGGAAGATTTTGAAATTCAAATCAGGTGATAAAGATATTTAGTAAAGGAGAAGTGTTGGGAATATGCCTAAATATCTTTAGGAGAATAAATTAATTTTTGTTAAGAATAATTTATTTATATCTCAAATATTTAGATTTAATCTGTTTTGATTATTTTAAGATTTGTTTCCTTATTTCTGAATAGGATAATATCAATATTTGATTTTGTATAATAAATTTTCTCTATAAATAGAGACTCATAAATAAAATTAGATTATGCTCCTCTGATAAAATAATTCTTATAAAATATATCTTCAGATAAATATTATAAAATAATCCCATCAATCATAAAAAAAAGTAATACTTTTTTTCTCTTCCTTTTTTTTTTCTCTTCTCATTTTTCTATTGTCTTATTTTTATTTCATCATGGTATTACTTTTTTTGGGTCTTCTTTTCGTTTTTTTTAATAAGTATACTATAAGCACAAACCAGATATGAAAACAAAATTGGAACTTTTGCACCTCAAATTTCCTCTTTTACATCCTCAACGGTACGCAACAATAGGATTTTGATGAAATGTTGAACACGAATTGGTGTCAAAATTTTAATGATTTAAAACTTGATGTATGAAACAAATAAAAAGGTATAAATTATTCGAACATAAATATAATATTATAATCATGCAAATGTTATCTAATTAAATTGTTTTCGATATCTTTAGGAATTAATAGGTTAACTTGTAGGGAGTACTCATCAAATTCTTATGAAATTATAGATTCTCAAAATCACCTAAAATCAAGTCAACAAAATAAGACTTGAGCGATAATAAAAATAACTTTTCAATAATCAAATTGAAAACTAAAATAAAACTTTAGTCTATAAAAGACAAAATTAACAAGAATAAATTAAATAAAATCAGTTTAATAAAAGCTATATATTTTTTTTTAAATATTCACCCAAAATATACAATACTAATCACTTTATCAGACTTTGAGAATTTTCTTGATTTTTTGAATATAAAATCTATTGTACTTTATTTCTCTGACTAGCAATCTATTTTAGATGAAAAGTAGGTGATTTAGAGTATATTTTTAGTCAATATGTAGTAGGTAAAAGTACTGGATAGTACAACTAATTTATGTATGCATTTTTTGAATTATAAGCTTGTAATATTAGACCTTAAAGTCATTCCAATTTGCTAACATGAAAAGAACGTGAATGCACAAGTTAATGTCCACTTAAAAAATTGTCTTGCTCTATTTTTTCTCTCCATTCTTGCTATATATCTAATTTTCTTTTTAACATGGTATCAGGAGCTTCATTGATCTTTTAGGGTCTGTGAGGGAGAAAGAAAAAAATATGAAAAATTGAGTTTGTGTGCATGAGAGAAAACCAACAAGAAATCCACTCAATAAACCTTCAACCAATGGCTTCCAATAGCAGTTCCTTACCTCCACCTCCAATATTTGCTGGAGAAAATTATGACTTGTGGGTTGTAAAAATGAGAACTTATCTCCAAGCTTAGAGTTTGTGGAAAATGGTGAAAAATGGAAGTAATCTAGCTCCTTTACTAGACAATCCAACAATGGCTTAGGTAAGATTTCATAGTGATGAAGTGGCTAAAGAAGGTAGAGCACTTGCCATCCATATAAGTAGTCGCTCATGACGATGTTTTTTTATCAAGATTTTGAATCTTCATACAATGAAAGAGGTGTGGGACAATCTCAAGGAGGAGTTCTTAGGCAGTGAAAGAACAAAGAGGATGAAAGTGTTAAATTTGAGAAGAGAATTTGAAGCTATCAAAATGTAGGAAGTTGAAACAGTGAAGGAGTTTGCTGACAAGCTTTCTAAAGTGGTTACACAAATTAGATTACTGGGTGAAGAGATTAGTGATCAACGAGTTGTGGAGAAAATATTGGTATGTCTTCCAGAGAGGTTTGAGTCAAAAATCTCTTCTCTTGAAGAAAATATGAATTTTTTTCATACATCAATTTCAAAACTTGTAAATTCTTTACAAGCCATTGAATAGAGAAGATCCTTGAGGATGGAAGAAAATGTTAAAGGTCCTTTTGTGGTTAAAACGAAAGACAAATTTTAATGCAGCAATAGTTGTGGGAAAAAGCCATTTAGTGGGAAAGAAGGAGAAGGAAAAAAAAACAAGAAGAAAGCAACAGAGGAGGAGGTTGGAAAGATAAGTATCCACCTTGCTCTTACTATAGAACAAAAATCATATAGAAATTTTTTTTTGGGTTCAGGCTCGGAGTCAAATGCAAAGCAACTTGGTCATGTGGAGAAAGTGTGGAAAAACAAAGCAAAGCAACAACGACAACAAGCCCAAATTATTGAGCATGAAGAACAATATAAGGAGCAATTATTTGTTGCTTCTTGTTTTTTAGCAAGCAGTAGCAAGAAGGTGTGGCTTATAGATAGTGGATGCACAAATCACATGACTAATGATGCAAATATTTTCAAGGAATTGGATCAGTCTCACTTCTCAAAAGTCATTGTTGGCAATGGAGAAAATGTTGATGTAAAAGGCAAAGGAGTTATTGCTGTAAAAACTCCTTCAAGTACTAAATACATTTAAGATGTTTTATATGTACTTGAGATAAATCAAAATCTTTTAAGTATGAGATAAATGTTTCAAAATAATTATACTTTGCATTTTGAAGACATGAAATGCATCATATTTGATCTTTCTAGATGTGAGCTAACATCTATCAAAATGAGAGAAAAATTTTCCAGTAGAATGGAAGCAACCTTCTATGCATGCTTTTCCAAGTTCAGTAGATGATTTTGTTTTATGGCACAAAAAACTTTGTCATTTTAGTTACTCCACCTTGAAGCAAATCAACTCAAATGGTTTAGTTCAAAACTTACATTCTATAGAAGATGGTGTTGATGTTTGTGATGTATGTTAATCTGGAAAACAATGTAAATTGACATTCCCTACAGTAGCAAGCTAGAGAGCTATTGAAAAATTATAGCTTATTGATACTGATATGTGTGGTTCAATGAGCATAACATCTTTAAATGGTAGTGAGTATTTTTTACTATTTAGATGATTTTACAAGGATGAGTTGAGTTTCTTTTCTAAAGTAAAAAATCAAATGTGTTTGTTTTATTTTAGAAGTTTAAGATTTTGGTTGAGAATGAAGCTTGTTGTCAAATTAAAAAACTTAGATCTGACAATGGAATTGAGTATACAATAGGGAAATTTAAAAAAAAAATTGTGATTAAGTCGGAATACAACATCAATTCACTATTTATTACACTCGTCAACAAAATGAAGTGAGTGAAAGAAAGAATAGGATAGTGATGGAGATGACTTGATGTTTTCTCTTTGAGAAATATCTTCCTAAGACTTTTTGGGCTGAGGTTGTAAATACCTCAGTTTACTTGTTGAATTTATTGCCTACCAAAGCATTGAAGGGTAAAACAGCCTATGAAGCATGGTGTGGAAGGAAGCCTTCAGTGGAGCATTTAAAAATATTTAATTGTGTTACACTCATGTTCTAGATGTGAAAAGAGATAAACTTGATCATAAGTGTGAAGTTGGTATTGTTTTTGGGGTACAACATTAACTCTAGAGGATATCGAGTATACAACTTGGAGACAAAAAATTTATTATTAGTAAAAATATAAAATTTGATGAGTTTTCAAAATGGAATTGGAAGAAACATAAGCAGAAGGCTCAAGTAAAAGGTTGTTTGATGAAAACACTATGCAAGAGCAATATTTTGAAGATGATGAAGAGAACTATGATAGTGACATTGAATTTTCAGTGAGAAGTACAAGAAACTTGGAGTATATTTATGCAAGATGTAATGTTGCTGCATTGGAGCCTACAGGGTATGAAAAAGCTACTAAATTTGAAAGTTGGAGAGCTTCTATAAAGAAGGAGATAATGATAATTGAGAAAAATGAAACTTGGTAGCTTGTTGATAGGCCAAGTAATAAAAAAGTGAGTGGTGTTAAGTGGGTTTACATAACTAAACTTAATCCTAATGATTTTATAAAAAAACTTAAAGCCAGATTGGTGGTAAAATGTTACTCCCAACAATATGGAGTTGATTTTTTTTTTTGATACTTTTGCACCTATTGCAAGACATGATACAATCAAATTATTGATCTCTTTGGCAGCAAAGATTGGCTGGAAAGTTTATCATTTTGATATAAAGTCAGCTTTTTTTTTTTAATGGATTGCTTGATGAAGACATATATGTGGATCAACCTGAAGGTTTTCAGGTTCCAAGAAGTGAAGATAAAGTTTATAAGTTTCATAAAGCTCTCCATGGCTTAAAACAGGCCCCAAGAGTTTGGTATAGCAAACTATTTTATGCAAAAAGGATTCAGAAAAAGTGAAAATGAAGGCACCTGAATGTGAAGGTGTCAAACAATGAAGTGCAACTCATTGTGTCTTTCTATATTGATGATTTATTGGTTATAGGAAATGAGTAAAATTCCTTTAACCAATTTAAGAAGGACATGGAGAAAGAATTTGAAATGACTAACTTGGATGAAATGAAATACTATCTTGGAATGGAGGTTTCTCAACAAAATTATGCAATATTCATTTCACAAAGAAAATATACTTTAGATATATTGAAGAATTTTCACGTGGAGAAATGCAAGTCTGTAGCTACTTGATAGTCATATTTTAGTATATCTTTCTTTATGTACTTTTACCTTATTTGATTCTTTTTAGTATCCTATATTCATGTTTTAGTTTACATTTGTATTAGTGAACCATTTAGGAATTAGTTATAAATTTTACTAATTTTCCGTAAGAATTTCCTGTTTTGACACAGTTTCTTGTGCAGGCCATATCTGGAGCTATTAAACTCGGAATTTGGCAAACTTGGTGTCCCTGTAAAGATAAGACAGAGATCTACAATTCTTATGTTGGACGAAAAACCCAGTTTGGAAACTTTCAGACCCAAAATCGTGCTTTAAATTCGCGGCTCTGCACTTGATTGTTCAGCTTGTCATGAAACTGTTTAGTTTAGTTAATTAGGCTTTTGAATTGTAATTAGTGGACTGGACCTTTGGTTTTAGGCCCATTATTTTGTCTTTAAAAGCATGTAATGACTCAGGAGTTGGGGCTTGGAAATTCATTTTTTTAGATTTTCAGATTTGGGATAACTTCCTCAAGAAGTTTCTCTCAAATTCTCTCTTCTCTCTTTTGAAACTTTTCATCTTCTTCTCTCTCACTGTCTCTTACATGAATCTTTCTCTCTCTCACGGAATTTCTTCTCTTAATTGGAATTTGTTGCAACATGATAATGAGGCAAGGCTAATTCCTTAATCGGTTTAAGGTTTCAAGAACTCCGGTAAATTTGAGTTTCTAATTTTTACCCAACGAATTCTTTCTTCTTCTTCTCCTCTTTTCTGTTTAGTTTAAATTCGGTTTTTCATGATATTGAATCTCTGTTTTGAATCCTAATTGAAAATGAGAAGAAGTATTTTCTGATTAGAAATAACCTAAATCCCTAATTCAATCGGTTACTTTTCTTGAATTTTGTTGAAATTTGGAATGTGCGATTGTAGTTTCTGTTTTAATAAAATTCACAATCTAGATTTAGAAAACTGTTTGGATTAATTTCGGATTAAATTAAATGGATTGAGAATTCGTATTTTTTGTGAAAAATGATGATTATACCGTAGGAATCGAAACCTGTTGAGCCTAAATTGTACTTGTTTTTATACAAGAATTAATAACCAATTTCTTCCATTCTTTGTACCTTTGCATTATAATTGTTCTCAATTTTATTTCTTTTGTTTATGCAGGTATTCAAGTAGAGAATTGAGGATAAAAGGGCTAAAGGAGTGGAAAATCAAAGATATAAGGAGCAGAGCAGGACCCGCACCGGGCGCAGCCTTACCCCACGCCGGGCGCGCCACGGTGCAGAAAGAAGGACAGACGCGCAAAATGAATTGCGCCGGGCGCAGCTTGTTTGCACGCTGGGCGCGGTAACCCTAATCTGTCTCCCCAGGCACTATAAATGGAAAATTTCAAGGGTTTTCTCCCTCATTCACTCAGGGGCGCCTCTAGGAGCTGCGGAAGGGATTCCCAGAGCTTGGGAACGGCCATGGTGGATCATTCCTTCGGTTCTTCCTTTCCTCTTCCATCTCTATTTTAGTTTTCCCCTCTTTGTTTTGAGAGGCTCTATCCATTGTATTGGGGTTGGATGTAACCAACAAACTCTATTGTAATCCTTTTGTGTTTAATGATATATATATGTGTTGTTTCATTCCTTGTTGTGTATGATTCCATGGTTAATGCTTGCTTTGGCTTGATCACCCTTTGCATGATATAAGGTTTCATTGAGTATTGGAAAATATCATTGAAAATAGTTCTGAACATATGCCTAGTGGGGATTGTACCTAGGGATAGGGCTTGACCCATTAGTAGTCTTAAAACCCTAATCGGTAATGCGGGTGTATGTATTGGGTACTCAAGGGATTGATATTCAATATTTGCACCTAGGCTCATTCTCTAAGGGATTAGGTCTGAGTAAATTTATGGTTGACTGAACAATGAATGTAACAAGAGACATAGGATTCATTAGTGTTTGTTTGGTGAAATCAAACCCCTACAACCTCAAGTGTCCATTTTACCATTTCTCACCCCATTTTCCATTCTAATTCAATTATTTGTGTTTTAACAATTCCTGTAGTTTTGTTCTTTAATTCATATTCATATAAATTGGAATTGTTCTCAAGTCACAATTAGCCAATGAATGCTTATTTTACCTTCTAATCTCTGTGGATACGATATTTTTACTACTTGTACGATCGGTATACTTGCCGTGTTTGAGTCCGTTGATGGAAGTAACCTAATCTATAATTATAATAAAAGTACTTCAACAGAATTTTCAACAAGTTTTTGGCGCCGTTGCCGGGGATTAGAATGGTAATTTAGTGTTTATAGCTATGAATTTGTGACTTGTTTGTTTATATGTATATATGTTTTATGTTATATGTTATATTGTGTTATGTATTGTTTGTGTTATTTGTTAAGTGTGTGAATCATGTTTGAAATGAGTAAATATAGGTTATACTTTGTTTGGAGTGTGAGAAATGAGGTAATTCTGGTTCTGGTTGGTTACAAGGCTTCTTTCAAGGAAAATTTAGGCAAAATGTGACCATTTCAGAGTACCACGCCCGACGCGAGTTTGTGCTGCGCCCGGCGCGGTATCAGAATTTGAACCTCGTTGGCCTTTTGCTGATATTGCGCCCGGTGCGAGTTTGTGCTGCGCCCGGCGCGATCACTCTCCTGAACCTATATTTCTCTATTTTCAAGCATGTTTCTTTGTGGTTAATTTTGGTCTAAGGTTGTTCTTCATTTTGTTATTATTGCCTGGTCATTACTATGTTTAATTGTCATGCTCACCATGTTCTTTTCATGATTATACTCCTTCACCATTTCTGGTTACTAGGACATTTCAGGTATATACTGATTGGCCTGGGGACCAAGCTTCTAAGTTTGGGGGAGTGAAGCTGCTAATGCAGGTGTGGTGGAGCACCTACTGAAGATGATGACCAGATTGGATGAAAACAATGGAGCTCACCTTAGTTTACCTCTGTTTGCATTTTTATTTTTTGTTTATTATTTTCAGTATTTTAATTGTTTTTGGATTACTCTGGTTGGTTCATCTTGTGAATATCTTGCTAGAGCATGGTTTTTAATCTTGATTGATACTTGTTTTGTATGTGATCAATTATAGATTGAGGTTTGCTTGATGTTTAGGGTGTGTGTACTTTAAACATTTTCAAGTCATATTAGAGCTTTAGTTCATGATTAGTTGCATACGGGTTTCAATTTTGATCATTGACTGAGCTGAGTGAGATAATGTGTGGATGCCAACCGGGTGAGGTTTGAGCCTAAACACTGATGAGTGAACTACACTTAAGTTGCATGATAGACTTTGCTTGAGTTTTCCTGGTGGTTTACTAGTGTAGTGCATTTACATGATCAAGGCAATTTCATATTTTGATAACCATCTAAGCCAAAAAGCCATATTTATTTTTCATTCGACCCATAACTTCCTAAGCCTAAACACTCAACCTTTCACTTATCCCAACTAGTGAAAAATTAACCATAAACCCTTGTTTTGGTTAAGAGAGTATATTGACGACATCAAACAAGTTTGGGGGAGTTAAAGAATGAGGAAATTGGAAAAGAAGAAGTATGTGGTCATATTTATATATAAAAAAAAGAAGAATAAGATGCAAAAGTGTACAATGCATCACATAAAGGCTAATGGCTAGATCCGGTTAAGGGCCTGTGCTAAAATGTTACATTAGGGTATGGAGAAAGAAATTATTGTAGAAATTTTAATTACTCTATTAAGCTATAGCAACCTCATTCCTTGAAAAACCATGAAACTGCTATGCTTGACCCTAATTTCCTCAGATTGCCCTAATAAAAGCCCTTGTGATAAATGCCTGCATTTGTATTACCATTGGTTTCAATTGGAAACGAAGAGCAAAGTTAAATCCTGTAGCGTGAGTAGTAGATATGAGAGAAACACTCACCCTGATACACTAGTGTGCATAGAGAGAAACACTTTCCTAGTGAGGATACATTCATAGATAATCATTAACTTTTCTCAGCTCTTTGATCTCTTTTGAAACTTTGTTTGCACCTTGTTATGTTCCATTGCAATAATTGTGATTGAAAATTTGTTTAAGGTTCATGCTTGTGAAATGAAATTACAAGTGAACCAAAAATAAGGAATTTGACACACATGCATTGCTTGTCTTCTGCTTGATTAATTAACTTTTGCTTGAGGACAAGCAAGGTTTTAAGTTTGGGGGAATTTGTTGAGCCTAAATTGTACTTGTTTTTATACAAGATTTAATAACCAATTTCTTCCATTCTTTGTACCTTTGCATTATAATTCAACGGAATTCTCAACAAAACCTTGAACCGAATTTCTATACTACTGAAATTTTGTGTTGCTTTGATTTCTTTGCTTTCTTGATACTTTGTTCTAATTGTTTGCTTGAAAATTCCCCCCCCCCCCGAGTTCTAAACTGATTTATATACATGATTAAATTCAAAATACAATGTGCTTGTGTCCTTGAGAGATGACATAGGTTAAGTCCTCTATATTACAAAAATTTGTTGAGGAACCTAGAATAGTTTGATAGTGATACGAATGAGCTATCACTACTTCATTGGTTGTAAATGAAAAATTTTCAAAGAACAATGTTGAAAATAGAGCAGATGTTATAGAAGTAAAATTGGAAATTTGTTGTATCTTTCAACAACCAGACCAGATTTAATGTTTGTCTTGAATTGTATTGTTTAGGTAATTTGTAGTGTTTTTGTAGCAATCTTGTATGGTTTCTTTGCGGTTTCTTTGTGCTGTATTTTAGCTAGAAAAACAGGGAAAAAAACAAAGGACTAGTAGAAATCATTTCCTGAAGAAGTTGTCTTTGGCTCTCCATGAAACCATTCCGAAAATTTTCAAAGGTTCTCTGATTGAGCTGAAACTTGGTCTCCAAAGGTAAAATGTGATTCTGAGCAAACTTATTCCTGAAAGAGGGTAACCTGGGCTTAAAATCATAGAATTCCTTCATCTTCTATGAGTTTTGTAAAAATTTTTGTAGGCGTATTTTGGTCTTTTTTGCGAATGTTGTTAGATTGGGCTGAAAATTGGTGGGAAGGTAGCTAAAATTCATACAAGAAGGCACCCCTATTATGGAATAACTATGGGTGTTGGGGGTCCTTTTTGCCAAATTCCTTCATTTAGACCACTTTTTCAATTTTTTACTATTTTTGATATTTTTAAAAATCACCAAAAAATTCTCAAAATTAGGAAATCATGTATAAATGATGTTATGGTGGTGAAATATTTTTCAAAATTCATTTGGTATAGTTTTGCATGTTACAGTTGCTTATATAGTAAATATTGACTTTTGTTGACTTTTGACTTTTTTGTTGACTTTTGACTTCATAACTTTGTATGTGTTCTTACTTGCATGACTAGGTCCAACCTTGGAACATTACATGATTTTGGTCTTGAGATAGAAAGAACATTTTAGCATAGGTTAAGGTCTAGTTAGAATAATAATAGTAGTATAGTTAATTTTGAAGTAGTTATTAATTCTACTTTTAATTTTCAATCTTGCTCTTCTTCTGAAACTGATTCTGAAATTGATATCATGGCTGATAATCATGGACTCACTTTGAAGGAATTGGCTACACCTAATGTTGTGTATCAACCATGGTGTGTCCAATATCCTGATAATCAAACAAATTATGAGCTTAAATCTGGACTTATCCATTTGTTGCCCAAGTTTCATGGACTTGCAGGTGAAGATCCTCATAAACATTTAAAGGAGTTCCATGTAGTGTGTTCCACCATGAGATCTCAAGGAGTTCCTGAAGATCATGTCAAAATGAAGGCATTTCCTTTCTCTCTGGATGGTGTTGCAAAAGATTGGCTCTACTTTCTACCAGCAACAATCACTACATGGAATCAAATGAAGAGTTTGTTCCTAGAGAAATTATTTCCTGCATCCAGAATAGTAGCAATTAGGAAAGAGATATTTGGTATAAGGAAACTGAAGAGAGACTTTGTATGAGTACTGGGAGGGATTCAACAAGCTGTGTGCTACATGTCCTCAACATCAGATTAGTGAGCAATTATTGATTCAATATTTTTATGAAGGACTAACCTTGATGGATAGGAACATGATAGATGTAGTGAGTGGAGGAGCATTGATGGATAAGACACCAAATGCTGCAAGACAACTCATTTCAAACATGCCAGCCAACACTCAACAATTTGGATTTAGAGGAGTTGTCAAGGGAGTAAATGAGATGGCAATTGGTGCTGGTTCTAGTTCTGTTTGTGGTGTGGATAATCAAAGGCTGGAAAACAAAATTAATGAGCTAGCCACCATGGTGAGACATTTAGCAATTGAACAACAACAATAGGCGAGTGCAGCAACTGAGTGTCCAGCAACAATTTGTGGCATTTGTTCTTCAGTGGAGCACTATACACATTCATGTCCTACTCTACAAGAAATAGATGCAAATGTTATGGAATTTACACCAACAAGCAACAACAATATAGGCTTCCACAACAGCAGCAAAATTACAATCCATACTCCCAAACATACAACCCATGATGGAATGATCATCCAAATCTGAAATGGGGACAGCAACAACAACAACAACAACCTTCATTCCAACCTTCTAGGAAATATCAGCCTCCATTCAAGCAACAACAGCAACAACAATCACCAGCACCTACATCTCCTCCTGCACAAAAGAGTGGACCTTCATTCGAGGAGATGATGCAACAGATGGCTGCACAAAATTTACAGTTTCAACAACAATAGTTGCAGTTTCAGAGAAATATAGATGCCACTGTCCAAGATTTAAATACTCAAATTAGCCAGTTAGCATCTCAGGTAAATCAGTTTCAATCTCAAGGTTCTGGCAAACTTCCCTCCCAAACAATTTTAAATCTAAAGGGGAATGTGAGTGCCATTACCTTGAGAAGTGAAAAAGAGTTACCACCAGTGCAGCAACAATCAGTTGTAGCACCAGTGGAATGTGATTCTTCCTTTGCAGGTGCAGCTGAAAATAATGATGCAGCAAAGAGGAGATAAGAGATTCCACTCCCCTTTCCAAATAGACCAGCAAAGAAGAGATTAGAAATTGATAGCGAATTGTTGGAAATGTTTATCAAGGTGGAAGTCAACATTCATCTCCTTGATCCCATCCAACAAATTCCAAAATATGCAAAGTTCCTTAAGGAATTATGTACTAATAAGAGGAAGTTGAAGGGTGATGAGAGAGTGAATGATGAGCCTAAATTGTACTTGTTTTTATACAAGATTTAATAATCAATTTCCTCCATTCTTTGCACCATTGCATTATAATTGTTCTTATTTTGATTTACTTTGTATATGCAGGTATTCAAGTAGAGAACTGAGGATAAAAGGGTCATAGGAGTGGAAATTCAAAGAATTAAGGAGCAGAGAAGGCTACCGCGCTGAGCGCGCCAAGAAACACGCTGAGCGGACACAAAACAGAGAAGACTCTCAGCCTTTAGAGCCCGCGCTAAGCACACAAGTGAAACGCGCTAAGCGCGCATGAGGCCGAGAGCAATTGAACATCAGGGGAGCCTCGTGCTGAGCGCGCAAGGAAGCGCGCTGGGCGCGCTCGAGGCCGAGAGCAAATTGGGCGTCAAAGAAAACCCGCACTGAGCGCGAAGGTTAACGCGGTGAGCACGTAAAACCTAATCTGACTCCCTAAGTACGTATAAAAGGAAAATTTTGAGGGTTTTCTCCCTCATTCACTCAGGGGCACCTCCAGGAGCTGCGGAAGGGATTCCCAGAGCTTGGGAACGGCCATGGTGGATCATTCCTTCGGTTCTTCCTTTCCTCTTCCATCTCTATTTTAGTTTTCCCCTCTTAGTTTTGAGAGGTTCTATCCATTGTAGTGGGGTTGGATGTAACCAACAAACTCTATTATAATCCTTTTGTGTTTAATGATATATTTATGTGTTGTTTCATTCTCTGTTATGTATGTTTCCATGCTTAATGCTTGCTTTGGCTTGATCACCCTTTGCATGATTTAAGGTTTCATTGAGTATTAGGAAATATCATTGAAACTAGTTCTGAACATATGCCTAGTGGGAATTGTATCTAGGAATAGAGCTTGACCCATTAGTAAACCCTAATCGGTAATGCGGGTGTAGGTAATGGATACTCAAGGGATTGATATTCAATATCCACACTTAGGCTCTTTCTCTAAGAGATTAGGTCTGAGTAAATTTATGGTTGACTGAGCAATGAATGTAACAAGAGCTCTAGGATTCAGTAGTATGTTGTTTGGTGAAGTCTAACCCCCACAACCTCATGTTTCCATATAACCATTTCTTACCCCATTTTCCATTCTAATTCAATTATTTGTGTTTTAACAATTCCAGTAGTTATGTTCTTTAATTCATATTCTTATAAATTGGAATTGTTCTCAAGTCACAATTAGCCAATGAATACTTATTTTACCTTCTAATCCCTGTGGATACGATATTTTTACTACTTGTACGGCCGGTATACTTGCCGTGTTTGAGTCCGTTGATGGAAGTAAACTATTATAATAAAAGTACTTCAACGGAAATCTCAACAAGTTTTTGGCACCTAGCTATTTGTGACTTGTTGGTTTATATGTATATATGTTTTGTGTTATATGTTGTTTGTGTTATGTGTTGTTTGTGTTAATTGTTAAGTGTGTGAATCATGGTTGAATGGCTGAATATAGGGTATATTTTGTTTGGAGTGTGAGAAATGAGGTGACTCTGTTTATGGGTGGTTATAAGGCCTTCTTTCAAAGTAAAATTCAGGCAAAACTGACCAAATCAGTGGCTTCGCGCTAGGCGCACCCTTACGCGCTCAGCGCAATTATCAGATTTTCGTCTCTGGAACCAACGTGCTCAGCGCGCTTGACACTGCGCTCAGCGTGACTTCAGTCACGCTCAGCGCGGTAGCAGTCACGCTCAGCGCGCCATATCAGATGTGAGACCTCTGCTATTTTTACTGATAGCGCCTAGCGCACCTCTAACGCGCTGAGCGCGCACCCTCCTGACTCCCCATATTTGTCTATTTTCAAGCATGATTCTCTGTGTTTGCTTGTTGTGTTTTATTTTGGTCTAAGGTGTTCTTCATTTTTGCTATAATTGTATGGTTTTCATTGTGTTTAATTGTTATGCTCACCATGTTCTTTCATGATTATACTCTTTCATCACCTCTGGTTACTAGGACTTTCAGGTATATACTGGTTGGCCTGGGGACCAGGCTTCTAAGTGTGGGGGAGTTGAGCTGCTAATGCAGATGAAGTGGAGCACCTACTGAGGATGATGACCAGAGATTGGAAACAGATGGAGCTCACCTTAGCTTACCTCTGTTTGCAATTTATTTTTCTGTTTGTTATTTTTAGTATTTTAATTGTTTTTGGGATTACTCTAGTTGGTCATATCTATGAATATCCTGCTAGAGCATGTTTTTTAATCTTGTTGGATACTTGTTTTGTATGTGATCAATTCTGGATTGAGGTTTGCTTGATGTTTATGGTGTGTGTACTTTAGACATTTTCAAGTCATGTTAGAGCTTTAGTTCATGATTAGTTGCATACGGGTTTCAATGTTGATCATAGACTGAGCTGAGTGTGATAATCTGTGGATGCCAGCTGGGTGAGGTCTGAGCCTAAAAACTGATGAGAGAAACTACACTTATGTTGCATGATAGACTTTGCTTGAGTTTCCCTGGTGGTTTGCTAGTGTAGTGCATTTAAATGATCAAGGCATTTTCATATTTTGAGAACCATCTAAGCCAAAAAGCCATATTTACTTTTCATTTGAACCATATCTTCCTAAACCTAAACACTCAATCTTCCACTTATCCCAACCAGGAAAAATTAACCATAAACCCTTGTTTTGGTTAAGAGAGTATATTGATGACATCAAACAAGTTTGGGGGAGTTGAAGAATGAGGAAATTTGGAAAATAAGAATTATGTGGTCATTAAAAATATAAAAAAAAGAAGAGAATAAGATGCAAAAGTGTATAGATGCATCACATAAAGGCTGATGGCTGGATCCGGTTAAGGGTCTGTGCTAAAATGATACATTGGGGTATGGAGAAAGATATCATTGTAGAAATTTCAAGTACTCTCTTAAACTATAGCACCCTTATTCCTTGAAAAAAACATGAAACTGCTATGCTTGACCCTATTTAATCCAGATTGCCCTAATAAAGTCCTTGTGATAAGTGCCTGCATTTGTATTACCATTAGTTTCAATTGGAAACGAAGAGCAAAGTTGAATCCTGTGGCGTGAGTAGTAGATATGAGAGAAACACTCACCCCTATACACTAGTGTGCATAGAGAGAAACACTTTCCTAGTGAGAATGCATCCATAGATAGTCATTAAATTGTCTCAACTCTATGATCTCTTTGGAAATTTTGTTTGCACCTTGACATGTTCCATTGCAATAATTGTGGCTAAAAGTTGTTTAAGGTTCATGCTTGTGAAAAGAAATTACAAGTGAACCAAGAATAAGGAATTTGACATACATGCATTACTTGTTATCTACTAGATTATTTACCTTTTGCTTGAGGACAAGCAAGGTTCTAAGTTTGAGGGAATTTGATGAGCCTATATTGTACTTGTTTTTATACAAGATTTAATAAGCAATTTCCTCCATTCTTTGCACCATTGCATTATAATTGTTCTCATTTTGATTTACTTTGTATATGCAGGTATTCAAGTAGAGAACTGAGGATAAAAGGGTCATAGGAGTGGAAAATCAAAGAATTAGGTAGCAGAGAAGGCTACCGCACTGAGCGCGCCAAGAAACGCGCTGAGCGGGCACAAAATAGAGAAGACTCTCAGCCTTTAGAGCCCGCGCTGAGCGCGCAAGTGAAACGCGCTAAGTGCGCATGAGGCCGAGAGCAATTGAACATCAGGGGAGCCTCGCGCTGAGCACGCAAGGAAGCGCGCTGGGCACGCTCGAGGCTGAGAGCAAATTGGGCGTTAAAGAAAACCCGCGCTGAGCGTGAAGGTTAACGCGCTGAGCGCGTAAAACCTAATCTGACTCCCCAAGTGCGTATAAAAGGAAAATTTCGAGGGTTTTCTCCCTCATTCACTCAGGGGAGCCTCCAGGAGCTGCGGAAGGGATTCCCAGAGCTTGGGAACGGCCATGGTGGATCATTCCTTTGGTTCTTCCTTTCCTCTTCCATCTCTATTTTAGTTTTCCCCTTTTAGTTTTGAGAGGTTCTATCCATTGTAGTGGGGTTAGATGTAACCAACAAACTCTATTGTAATCCTTTTGTGTTTAATGATATATTTATGTGTTGTTTCATTCTCTGTTGTGTATGTTTCCATGCTTAATGCTTGCTTTACCTTGATCACCCTTTGCATGATTTAAGGTTTCATTGAGTATTGGGAAATATCATTGAAACTAGTTCTGAACATATGCCTAGTGGGAATTGTATCTAGGAATAGAGCTTGACCCATTAGTAAACCCTAATCGGTAATGCGGGTGTAGGTAATGGATACTCAAGGGATTGATATTCAATATCCACACTTAGGCTCTTTCTCTAAGGGATTAGGTCTGAGTAAATTTATGATTGACTGAGCAATGAATGTAACAAGAGCTCTAGGATTCAGTAGTATGTTGTTTGGTGAAGTCTAACCCCCACAACCTCATGTTTCCATTTAACCATTTCTTACCCCATTTTCCATTCTAATTCAATTATTTATGTTTTAACAATTCCAGTAGTTATGTTCTTTAATTCATATTCTTATAAATTGGAATTGTTCTCAAGTCACAATTAGCCAATGAATACTTATTTTACCTTCTAATCCCTGTGGATACGATATTTTTACTACTTGTACGGCCGGTATACTTGGCGTGTTTGAGTCCGTTGATGGAAGTAAACTATTATAATAAAAGTACTTCAACGAAAATCTCAACAGCGAACATGGGAAGAAATGGTTCTACATTACTCCAGAAGAAAAATGTGTCTGCCATTATTCCACATGATCTACTTCCTGATTTGCCACAAAAGTGCAAAGATCTAGGAACTTTTGCTATCCCTTGTACTATAGGAGAAGAAATTTTTACTAATGCTATGCTAGATCTAGGTGCTTCAGTAAATGTTATGCCTGCATCTGTTTTTATATCATTACAGATTGGAGATTTGACTCCTACAGGTGTGAGCATTCAGTTGGCAAATAGGAGCATTGTGCAGCCACTTGTAGTAGTGGAGGATGTGCTGGTCAAAGTAGAAGATCTTCTCTTCCTTACAGACTTCTACATTCTTGAGATGGAGGATGAGTCATCCAGTCATGCTACATTGATCCTTGGGAGACCATTCCTAAGGACAGCAAGGACAAAGATAGATGTGCATGCAGGAACTCTTTCTATGGAGTTTGGAGATAATCTGGTGCAATTTAATATTTTTGAGGCTATGAGACATCCAATAGAAGACCATTCTGTTTTTAGTTTGGATGTTATTGATTTATTAGTTAATGATTGCACAAATTTTGATGATGATCTACTTGGTGATTTTTCTGATTTTACTGACCCATCATGTACTTGTGATGATGATTCATCTATGTGTGTTATTTGTGCAGAAATTAGTGTTGTTATTTTAGGTATAGCAGATTTAGCCACATCAGTAGATGTTCAACCACTAACATCTGAGACATCATCTCCATCTCTACCTTTTTCATTGTCAGTACCATCCACTATGCAGACACCATCAATAGAGTTAAAACCTTTACCTGCACATTTAAAGTATGCTTCTTTAGAGGATAATCAAGGGCTTCTTGACATTATAGCTAGCATTCTTGAATCTGATCAGGAGGAGAGACTGTTGCAAGTTTTGAGAGACCACAGGAAAGCCATTGGTTGGACTTTTGCTGACCTTCCCGGGATTAGTCCTGCCATATGCATGCACCGGATTCTACTGGAGGATGAGTTCTGACCTGTGAGGCAGCCATAGAGAAGACTCAATCCTACTATTTTAGATGTGGTGAAGAAAGAGGTCACAAAGTTATTGGCAGTAGGTATAATTTATCCTATTTCTGATAGCAAGTGGGTTAGTCCTGTGCAGGTGGTTCCCAAGAAGACTGAGATGACTGTGGTGAGGAACCAGGATGCTGAGTTGGTTCCAACCAGAGTTCAAAATAGTTGGCGAGTTTGTGTGGACTATAGAAGACTTAATCAGGCAACTCGCAAGGACCACTTCCCTCTTCCATTCATCGATTAGGTGTTGGAGAGGTTGGCAGGTAAATCACACTATTGCTTCTTGGATGGATTTTTAGGGTACATGCAGATTCATATTGCACTAGAGGACCAACACAAGACCATATTCACATGTCCATTTGGCACATTCGCTTACACTAGGATGCCATTTGGTCTATGCAATGCTCCTGCCACCTTTCATAAGTGTATGGTAAGTATGTTTTCTAATCTATTGGAGATTTGGATGGAGTTGTTTATGGATGATTTTACAGTTTATGGTTCTTCATTTGATGCATGCCTAGAGAGTCTATCTAGGGTATTAGATAGGTGTATCCAAACTAACCTTGTGTTAAATTTTGAAAAATGTCATTTTATGGTCACCCATGGTATAGTTTTGGGTCACCTAGTCTCTAGTAGAGGCATTGAGGTTGATAAGGCTAAGATAGATATCATTGCTTCTTTACCTTACCCCGCTTTTGTGCGGGAAGTACGTTCTTTTCTTGGACATGCAGGTTTTTACAGGAGGTTCATCCAAGACTTCAACAAGATTGCATTGCCATTGTCCAAGCTTTTACAGAACGAGGTGGAGTTCATTTTTGATCAGCCTTGTCAACTAGCCTTTAAGGAGTTGAAGAAGCGGCTTACCACCACACCTATTGTACAACTTCCTGATTGGGAGCTTCCATTTGAGCTCATGTGCGATGCATCCAACTTTGCCTTTGGAGCTATTTTAGCTTAGTGAGTTGGGAGGCTTTTGCTTGTCATTGCTTATGCCTCTCGCACATTGGATGTAGCTCAAGTCAATTACACCACCACTAAGAAGGAGCTTCTAACTATTGTATTTGCTTTAGATAAATTTCGTTCATATTTGCTTGGCTCCAAGATTACTGTGTTTTTTGACCATGCAGCTTTGAGATTCCTGTTGAAGAAACCTGATGCTAAACCCATATTGATCAGGTGGATGCTTCTTCTTCAGGAATTTGATATTCAGATCAGAGATAGGAGTGGTGCAGAGAATTTGGTAGCAGACCATTTGAGCAAGATTGTGAGGTGGAGTGTTGATCCCCTGCCTATTAGAGATGATTTTCCTGATGAGCATTTGATGCACTTACATGATATTGCTCATTGGTTTGCTGACATTGTAAATTATTTGGTTGCAGGTGTTCTTCCCCCAGATTTATCTAGATCACAGATAGCTAAACTGAAAAGTGAAGCTAAATATCATGTTTGGGATGACCCTTATTTGTGGAGATTTTGCAGTGACCAGGTGATCCGCAGGTGTATTCCAGATTATGAGATCCAGTCTGTGCTTCAATTTTGTCATGCTTCACTTGTAACACCCCAAATTGTCTACTAATATAATGTTATTGATTATTATTTAGTTTCATATATTTATTATAGTTAACTAAAAGGGATTTTATAAAAATATTGTAAAGGTTTTTAATAATTTAAATTATTTAGGAAATTCTTTTATAAATTCTGTTTCTTTAGGTTGGAACGGGCTGTTCCAAAAGTGGAACGGGCCGATCCAAACATTAAAAATATATTGATTTTGAAGTGGCAGAACGGGTCGTTCCAAAAGTGGAACGAGCTGTTCCAAATTTATAAAAAGGTCCATTTTGATTTCTCCAGAATGGGCCGTTCCCAAAGGGAAATGGGCCATTCCAGAATTCTAAAATTGCCTAAAAAGTTAAGTTAGAAACGGGTCGTTCTGCTTATGGTCAATGTGTGTTAACTTGGGTCTTAGAATGGGCCGTTCTGATTTCAGAACGGGTCGTTCTGCTTTTTGGGAACGGGCCGTTCCAATTTTGGAAAGGGCCATTCTAGTTGAAAAATTTGCCCATGTTTGAAGGATCCGGAACGGGCCATTCCGAAATCAATACGGGCCGTTCTGGGTGCTCCAGGATGCCTATAAATAGGGGCAGGGGGTGAAAATTTTATAACTGAGTGAGAAGTGAAAATTTTAGAGAGAGAAAGAGGAAGAGAGAAAGAGAGAGAGAGAGAGAGAGAGAGAGAGAGAGAGAGAGAGAAAGAAAGAGAAAGAGAGAGAAAGGAAGAGGGAATCCAGATGAAGAGGCCCTGCCCAAGTTTCAATTCCACTCATCCAGGTAAGGGGGGAGTGAGAAACCTCGCTCGAGGGTGTGGGGATAATTGTTGGATAGTTTGTTTGTCGGATTGGCCCCCAAATCCCTTGCATGTTGTTCTGCCTTTCTGCTTGCTCTACTTTGTTCCTTGTTGCTTTGTTCCTTGAAAGTAATAAATAAATATGGAATTAATACTAAAAATAAATGTTTTAATATGAATAAGAATGCTCTCTGAGAATATCTGTGCGGATCTTATGAGGAGTATTTATGACATGACCTTGTGAAATATGGACAAATGACATGAGACCTAAGAATGGACTATTGAGACAAGCTATGATTATAAGAATATGAAAAATGATGACATGATGTACTAAATAAAATTTTGTAATAAGTCAAATGTTAAGTCAATGAAATATTGAATGTATGACATGCATCATATGCATATATTATTCTAGGTGTGCCGCTAAGGCTGCATACTAGTGATGTAACTTGCTAACAAGGTGTACCTTAGGGTCACCGACAGTTGTGATATGCTAATAAGGTGCACCTTAGGGTCACCGACAGTTGAATAAGCTAACAAGGTGTACCTTAGGGTCACCGAGAGTTGTAACCAGGTATGCCTTAGGGTCACCAGTGATGATGAATTGTGAAACTTCCTTATGGCGCCACATACATGCATTTTTGAGTCGAGTTCATGACATCATTGCATGATAAATAAGTGTATATGTGTTGTTGATTATGTATGTGTACTATTTACATATGACTTATATTTGTTGTGTGTGTGTTTGTGCTATCTAACATTTATTTCTTCACCTAAAACTGAGTGAGATGTTTCTCACTCCCTTGTTGCTTTTGTATGTGTTTAAATTATGTTGCCGGCGATCATCATCATGAGGATGTTGGTGATGAGGCTTAAGGCTTCAGTTGGACATGCTCTGATAGGATGTGACATCTGGGCTTAGCTAGCTTAGTCTAATATGTTATTGTTTTAATAACTTTAGTTTATTTTCTTTTGTAATTTCTAGCAAAGAAATAACGTAAATAAAGTTGTAAACTTTCTTTTGTAAATTTGATCGTCCTTGATAAACTTTTAACGTCCTTGATAAAAGACCAAAATATGCATCTTTGTCATACTATTTTATTACCTGATTTGAAAGTTATAGATTAGTTCCTAACTAGGAGGCACTGCCACCTTTGCTAGAATTAATCTATATTTTCCTTTTATATGATCTTTTGAATTTTGATACTTACAAGATGATTTTCTATGATTTATGAGTTACGAATGTGAATCTTCTACCTTAGGATATTTTAGACAATTTTTTTAATATAAGAAAGATATTATCAAACCGTGAAATATTTTAATCACTCAAAAAGAAGAAAAAAAAATTATTGTTTAAATTTATTGTGTTTTAATGTTGGGGTAGAGGGTGTCACAACACCTGTTGGAGGACACTATGGTTCATATAGGACAGCTAGGAAGGTGTTGGATAGTGGGTTTTATTGGCCCACCATTTTCAAAGATGCACATCAGATATTTAGCACCTGTGAGAAGTGTGAGAGAGTAGGGATGGCCATTACACGTAGGCATGAGATGCCCCAACATCCTATCATTTTCTATGAAGTTTTTGATGCTTGGGGTATTGATTTTATGGGTCAATTTCCTACATCTTTTGGTTACACTTATATTTTACTAGCTGTTGATTATGTTTCGAAATGGGTGGAGGCTAAGGCCACCAAAACTAATGATTCTAAAGTTGTTGTGGATTTTGTTAGATCCAATATTTTTTGCAGTTTTGGTGTGCGTAAAGCCATCATCAGTGATAGGGGAGCCATTTCTGTAATAGGAGCATGTAGGCTTTGCTTCATAAGTATGGGGTGGTGCATAGTGTGTCTACAGCTTATCATCCTCAAACTAATGGGCAAGCTGAAGTTTTTAACAGGGAAATCAAGCAAATTTTGCAAAAAATAGTGCAACCCAATAGGAAAGATTGGAGCAAGCTTTTGGAGGATGCTCTGTGGGCACATAGGACAGCTTACCGGACACCTATTGGGATGTCTCCTTATAGGATTGTGTTTGGTAAAGCATGTCATCTACCTGTTAAGGTTGAGCATAGAGCATATTAGGCGGTGAAGAATTGTAACTTGGCATTTGACCAAGCTAGTATGCAAAGGAAGCTTTAGTTGCAACAACTTGAGGAGCTTCGGTTGGAAGCCTATGAAAACTCCAAGATTTATAAAGAAAAAGTCAAGCACTTTCATGATAGTCATCTTTTGAGAAAGGAGTTTAAAGTGGGCCAACAAGTATTATTGTTCAATTCACACCTAAAGCACATTGTCGGTAAACTTAGATTAAGATGGAATGGTCCTTTTGTTATTACTAATGTGTTTTCCCATGATGCAGTAGAAATTAAAAATGAAGTTACTGGCAAAACCTTTAAAGTGAATGAGCATCAACTTAAGGAATTTAATCAAAGTGTAAAGTTGGAGGACAAAGATGTGGAGGACATTTCATTAGAAGAGCCAACTCTTGGACCTTGAGGGAGTTCTACCCCTTTTCTATAATTTGCAATTGTCTTTATTGATTGCATTATTTGTTTCATTGAGGACAATGTGTGGTTCAAGTGTGTGTGTATTCTGTATTCTATTTCTATTTTTTGTTTTTTGTTTCTATTTTCTGTTCTGTTTCTATTTTCTGTTCTATTTCTGTATTCTGTATTCTATTTCTATTTTCTGTTTTCTATTTCTATTTTCTATTTTGTTTCTATATTTTGTATTCTATTTCTGTTTTCTATTTTCTGTTTATATTTTCTGTTCTATTTCTAAATTCTGTTTCTATTTTATTTTATGTCTTTATTTTCTGTTTTTGTTGTTTTGTTGTTTTGTTGTTTTGTAATAGAAAATAGAATGAAAAAAAATTTCTTATTTTTTTTCTTTGGATTTGTAGATGTATGGATTTAAAAAGTTGCATCATTTTTGTTGATTAGTTGAACAACATGAAGTGTAAATCATTTGTGCATTTTTAGTTTTGTAAGTTGATTTGAAAAATTAAAGTTTGATTCTTTGATAATAGAATTTTAGTCTTGTGAGATTTGAGCCTATATTGATGGATGGAATACATCACTCCATTCCAATTTCTTTCTTGTGTGAATTTGCTCATGATTGCTAGATTACTCTAGGTTTTGCCTTAACTCTTTTTGAAGCTTCTTGTTCACATGCTCTATTGATATGATTTAGGCATTTAGGCATTTGTTTCTTAAACTACTAGCCAAATAGCTTACCTTACATATTTTTTTTCTCCTAGTTTCCCTCTTTGAGCCTTTATAACCCTTCCTTAATTTTAGCTCATTATAAGCCAAAAGTGAAAAACCATGATATCCCATAACCTTAGGGATTAAAGGAGCTTTGGAATTGTTTTGTGAATGGGTTCTTTATAAGTGTGGGGGTGCTTTTAGGGAATACTTCTATATTATTGATATTGAGTTATTTGGCACTAAAAACAAAAAAAGAAACAAAATATATAATAAAATAAAAATATATCATTGGGAGGCAAAATTAAAAAAAAAATGAAATACATATGAAAATGTATAGCATGGCAAGGCAATTTATAGGAGTTTCATCTAGGGGTAATCTTTATGCTTATTGAACCTATTCTCCGTTGCTCCTCTTTTCTCTTTGGTTATAAAGCTTAAATGACTTTTTTTTTCTCTTTCTCATCTAACCTTTACCTTGGCCACATTACAAGCTAATAAAAGTCCTATTGATCTTTAATTGCATGTGATTCAAGTTGTGAATTTTAGAGGTTTGTCAAAGCTTGGGTGTGCTAGTTTTACATGATGCATTTCAGTGTAAACACAAACTTAAACACTTGAGAGATGAGAGTAAACACTTTCTTGTGAGGGTTCTATTATTTTTGAATCATTCTTTAATTGAGCTTATCACCTTGCTAGCTTTTAATGTTGCATTGGTGTTTGTTGTTTTACCTTGATGCTTGAATGTTGTATTCTTTCTTTTTTCTTATACATTTGTGAATTCATTAGAAAATTTTAAGAAGTTTTGCTCATTCTTTGATGAAGTTTTAGAAAAGTTGTATTAGATTGATTTTTAGTTTTTCCCCGGAGTGCAAAAGATTAAGTGTGGGGGTATTTGATAGTCATATTTTAGTATATCTTTCTTTATGTGATTTTACCTTATTTGATTCTTTTTAGTATCCTATATTCATGTTTTAGTTTAGATTTGTATTAGTGAATCATTTAGGAATTAGTTATAAATTTACTAATTTTCCGTAAGAATTTCCTATTTTGACACAGTTTCTTGTGCAAGCCATATCTGGAGCTATTCAACTCGGAATTTGCCAAACTTGGTCTCCCTGTAAAGATAAAACAGAGATCTACAATTCTCGTGTTGCACGAAAAACCCAGTTTGGACATTTGCAGACCCAAAATTGTGCTTTAAAGTCGCGGCTCTGCAGTTGATTGTTCAGCTTGTCATGAAACTGTTTAGTTTAGTTAATTAGGCTTTTGAATTGTAATTAGTGGACTGGACCTTTGGTTTTAGGCCCATTATTTTGTCTTTAAAAGCATGTAATGACTCAGGAGTTGGGGCTTGGAAATTCATTTTTTTAGATTTTCAGATTTGGGATAACTTCCTCAAGAAGTTTCTCTCAAATTCTCTCTTCTCTCTTTAGAAACTTTTCATCTTCTTCTCTCTCACTTTCTCTTACACGAATCTTTCTCTCTCTGGAATTTCTTCTCTTAATTGGAATTTGCTGCAACATGATAATGAGGCAAAGCTAATTCCTTAATCGGTTTAAGGTTTCAAGAACTACGGTAAATTTGAGTTTCTAATTTTTACCCAACGAATTCTTTCTTCTTCTTCTCCTCTTTTCTGTTTAGTTTAAATTCAGTTTTTCATGATATTGAATCTCTATTTTGAATCCTAATTGAAAATGAGAAGAAGTATTTTCTTATTAGAAATAACCTAAATCCCTAATTCAATCGGTTACTTTTCTTGAATTTTTATTGTAATTTGGAATGTGCGATTGTAGTTTCTATTTTAATAAAATTCACAATCTAGATTTAAAAAACTATTTGGATTAATTTCGGATTGAATTAGATGGATTGAGAATTCGTATTTGTTGTGAACAATGATGATTATACCGTAGGAATTGAAACCTGGAACCGAATTTCTATACTACTAAAATTTTGTGTTGCTTTGATTTCTTTGCTTTCTTGATACTTTATTCTAATTGTTTGCTCAAAAATTTCCCCCACGAGTTCTAAACTGATTTACATACATGATTAAATTCAAAATACAATGTGCTTCTGTACTTGAGAGATGACCTAGGTTAAGTCCTCTATATTACAAAAATTTGTTGAGGAACCTAGAATTGTTTGATAGTGATACGACTGAGCTATCACTACTTCGTTGGTTGTAAATGAAAATTTTCAAAGAATAATGGTGAAAATAGAGTAGATGTTATAGAAGTAAAATTGGAAGTTTGTTGTATCTTTCAACAACCAGACTAGATTTAATGTTTGTTGCAAGTTTGCTTTCCAGATTCATGCATTCTCCTAGTCAAGTGCATGTTGGTGCAACAAAAAGAGTTTTGAGATATATAAAAGGTACAACTAATTATGGTTTTTATTTCTTAAAAAATGAAAGTGGAGAACTTCAAGGATATGTAGATAGTGATTGGGTAGGATGTATTGATGATTTTAAAAGCACCTCTAAATATGTGTTTTCAATTGACAATGCTATTTTTTCTTGGAATTCAAAGAAATAGAATGTTATTGCCTAATCCTTAGCTAAAAATGGGCATATTTCAGCTGCAATTGCTGCAAATCGGGCTATTTTCCTAAGAAAGATTGTATTTGATGTAGGGCATATTCAAGATGAAGCTATTATCATTTAGATGGATAACAAATCTATTATTTTTATTGCTAAAAATCCTATCCAACATGGAAGAACGAAGCATAGTGAAGTTTCATGCCATTAGAGAAGTAGAGAAGTCAAAATAAATCAGGTTGGAGCATTGCAGCTCTGAGGAACAAATTGTAGGTATCATGGCCAAAGTCCTCCGCAAGGGTCAATTTGAAACACTAAGATCAACATTTGGAGTGCTCAAGAAAATATCAAGGAGGAGTGTTAGATTTTGGAAATTTTCTTGATTTTTTGAATAAAAAATCTATTATACTATACTTGTCTAACTAGCAATCTATTTTAGGTGAAAAGTAGGTAATTTGGAGTATGTTTTTAGTCAATATGCAGTAGGTAAAAGCAAGTAATACAATTAAGTCAACTATGTATGCATTTTTTGAATTGTAAGCTTGTAATATTAGACCTTAAAGTCATTGTAACTTGCTGATATGAAAAGAACATAAATGCACAAGTGAAGGCCCACTTAAAAAATTGTTTTGCTTTGTTTTCACTCTCCATTCTTCTTATCTATGTATTTTCCTTTTTAACACACTATAAACTTTTGAAGAGAAATTATAACATGAGAGGAAAAAAATGGATATGTAGTGCAAAACTACATACATTCAATAGAACCATTTAAAGAAAAAACATGTAAAATGACTGAATCAGATAATGCTTGTTATTACTATATCTCTTCATAGCAGTACTAAAAGAGAACCGAGAGATGAGTAATTGAATGCTAACCATACCAGTTTCCTTTTTTATTTTTAGCAATAATAATTGTTGCTATGGTTAAGTGGATATGGGTAACCTGTAAATTCGAACTAACCCAAACCAACCTAATGAATTTTGATAAGATTTTTTCAATTCAATCAAAACTCGATACTGTACAGATCGGATAACAAGTTTGTGTTTTCAATCCATTATTGACTTCACCTAACTCAGTCATATATTATTATTATTATAATAATACTACTACTACTACTAATAATAATAATAATAATGATGATGATGATGATGATGATGATGATGATCGAATAATCATTTGCTTAAGATAATACTCACTGTCACTTTTATTTAGTAATAAGTTTTGTATTTTAGGTTGATATATAACATTGTAACAATATAATACATTTATTTTAAATTTTATTTTGTATTAATTAATGTTAATTTTTTGAGTTGATAATAATGTAACAAATTAATAAATTTACTTTAATATTTAATTTGCATCATTGTTTACTTTATAGGTTGATAACATAGAATTTGCAATAATGTATCAAATGCTTTACATTATTTTGAAATATTTAAATTTTTACAAAAAATAAATAAATATAATTATGTTGACCAGATTTTGCTTTACTTACACTACTAGAAAAGTGTTATTTTCCTGCAAATTTTTCTACAAAAAAATATTTGCAAAAATTTTTTGTAAATTTTCTTGTAATAATAATTTTGCAAAATTTTTTTACAAATTTATTTGCGAAAAATAATTTGCAGATATTTCTTACAAATTTTTTTATGAAAAATAATTTACTAGAAATTTTTGCAAATTTTGTTACAATTTTAATGATCATAGAAATTTTATTTCATGTTAAAAATTTGCAGAAAAATATTATAAGAATTTTATTTTGTTTCTTGTAGATTTTCTTGCAAAAGTAAATTCACAAGTAATGTTTATTAAATGGTAGAAAAATTTTGTCGGTAACTTTTTCTGCAGATTTTCCTGCCAATTTTAATCCACAGGAAAAATAAAAAAATATATTTAAATTTATAAGTTTAATATTTTAAAAAAACTTCAAGTCCCACATCGATTGAAAATAAAATAATTAAAGAGTATATAAGTTAGGACAACACTTATCTTACAAGTTGATTTGTATGGTTTAGTGTTAGACTTATAATCTACAATCTTAGAATTTAAAAGATTATGTATCGCATGTTGGAGGCATGGAAACAAATGTTTCGGATGAATTCTTTGTGAGCATTTGAAAGTTGAAGAATTATTGATAGAATTTTTATAGTAGTTTCTTTAATTTTTTTCGTAATAAATATTCCTGCAACATTTGTTGCGAAAAAATTCACAGGAAACTTTCCTACGATTTTTTTTTTTGCAGGAAAATTTCTTGCAATTTTTTTTTGCAAAAAACTTTCCTGCAAATACTTTTCGCAAGAAATTGTGTAGGAAAATTTATTGTGAATTTAAAATTTGCAAAAATATATTATCCATGAAGGTATTACCTGCATATAAAATTTCATAGAAAAATTTGTAGGAACAACGTTTTCTGCGAATTTTTTATAAAAATTCGCAGGAAAAGTCGCATGTAATAAGAGAAATTTTAATAGTGTTAGTATAAAATTGCAAGAAAACTATGCTAACCTTACACACTCTATATTAGTTATGGTACTCTTTTATTTTAAGGAAAATTTAAATAAAAATATAAATCACATGAAATATAACAAGTGAGTATAAGTAATGCAAAATGAGCATAAACAATACATAAAACTATTAAATTATAAATTAAATCATGTTATACCACAAAATTTGTCTCTTGAGAATTATAATTTTTTTCTTCTACTTTCCAAGTATTTTATTCAATGTGAAATAAATATGATAAAAATTCCTTTTAATTTTAAAAGATAGTTTAGTGTTATTATTATATTTTAAATACGGGACAACGTAACAACTATATCAATGTAAATTTAAATGATTATACACAAATTATAGTAAATAAATAAAATTAATACAAAATAATATATAAATTGATTTGATTTTCTATTATCAAAAAATTATACATAATAGAAATTGATATATAAAAAATAATAATTTTTATTAGCATTAAATGTTTTTTAAGAATATTCTTATTTGAATGTATTTTAACTCTATAATTCAAATTAAGTTTCTTGATAATAAAATTAATTTCTATAGCATTGTATATAAAAAAACCATACTTAAACAGATATGTTAATCTAATTATATGCGTAGGTATCATACTTTAAAATAGATGAAAATAAAATTATTTTTAATAATTCTTTAATTGATAAAAATTAACTAATTGCTTGAGATATACAAATTTAATATGAAATAGTTAATTATCATGTATAAATTAAAGAAAAATTGTAATAGATGTAAAAATATAACAAATAACCAACCTACACCAAATGGAGAGACATTGAAGGAAAAAAAAAAGAAAAAAGAAGAAGAAATATTTATAAGGAAAATGTAACAAATGTGTTGTTATCAAAATAGGTAAAAATAGGAATCAATTACCATACCATTTAGGAATATAAAATCTCTTTATTCCTTGATTGCATGGAGTCGCAATAGAAATTAGTGATAAAGAATGGCTTAAGATTACAACATGAAATTTCATACATTTAATATAGTGATACGTTCAAGTTGTGTGAAAATTGTTTCTAACCATAGGTCAGAGAAGACATGATGAAGGTTAAACATTACCTCCTTTTGATATAGATACGATATGACACTAGTACAAAAGAGACATTTTACGTCTGTTATTTTAAACCTTTTATGTCAGGAAAAAGTCTGACATCAATGCGGGAGGTGTAAATTTACATCGGCTGTTCTAGCCGACATAAAATTACGTCGAACATCCTCCACCTCCGACGTAAAATGGTTGATAGACAAACAAAAAAATAATCTCAATCTATGAAAATGTTCAAAAAAATACTGTTAAGTCTCAATTTTACCTCTTTTTGGATGAGACTTATTGAACAATTCCACTCATCCTCTGAACCATTGCAATACAATTATTCTCTTTTTGGTTCATTTTGTGTGCAGATATAACTAACCTAGATTCAGCTAACAATACCTTAATACACGTCATTTTTTGTGCAGGTATTGAGCTAGTGAATTGAGGATGGAAGACCTTAGGATTGGAAATCTAAGGAGCTAAGGAGCAGAGCAGAGTGGCTGCGCTGGGCGTGAGACTCCCCCACACTGGGCGTGATCGAGGCAGAGAGTACCTCAAAACTCTCTGGAATGAATTGCGCCGGGCTTAATAGAGAATTGCACCGGGCTTGCTCTAAGGCAGAAAACCTCTAGAAGACTCTGCGCCGGGCGCGGAGACTTACACGCCGGGCGCGAAACCCTAATCTGATTTCCCAGGCTCGTATTTGAAGCCATTTTTGAGGGAGAAACCCTTATTCTCACATTGGGCACCTCCAGGAGCTGCGGAAGGGATTCCGAGGGCTTGGGATTGTCCGTGTGTGGATCTTTCCTTCGGTTCTTCACTTCTTCTTCCATCTCTATTTTATTTTCACCCTCATTTTGAGTGGTCCTACCCATTTTTGTGGGGTTAGATGTAACCAACATACTCTTTTGTAATCCTTATGGCTTTAATGATATATATACATGTTGTTTCATTCATTGTTGTGTTTGTTTCTATTCTTAATGCTTGCTTTGGATTGATCACCCTTTGCATGATTTAAGGTTCCATTGAGTATTGGGAAATACCCTTGAAACTAGTTCTGAAACATATGCCTAGTCGTGATTGTATCTAGGGATAGAGCTTGACCCATTAGTAGTCTTAAACCCTAGCCCGTAATGCAGGTGTAGATATTGAGTACTCAAGGGATTGATATTCAATATCCGCATCTAGGCTCTTTCTCTAAGGGATTAGGTTTGAGTAAACTATTGGGTTGACTAAGCAATGTATGTAACAAGAGATTAAGGATACATTAGTGTTGTGTTTGGTTAAATCTAACCCCCACAACCTCACAACACCACAATACCATTTCTACCATTTTCCACTCTAAAACTAATATTTTATATAGTATTAACATTCCAATTGTCATGCCCTTCAATTTACATTTACATGACAAACTATAAATTGGAATTAATCTTTAGTCACGAATCAATAAATGCTTATGTTACCTTCTAATCCTTGTGGATACGATATTTTTACTACTTGAACGGCCGGTATACTTGCCGTGTTTGAGACCGTTAATAGAAATTAACTGATTTATAAATTAAAACAAAAGTGTTTTAACAAAAATCTCAACAAGTTTTTGGTGCCGTTGTCGGGGATTAGAATGGCGATTTAGTATTTATAGCTATTTGTGACTTATTCTTTTGTTTTATTTTTATTTGTGTGTTGGCAATGAATGGTTGAAGCTAACCTGTGTACTCTAGTCTTCTGCTTTCTCTTGTATGCAAGGTACTGTGGACTAGATTGACTAATCCCTCTGAGCAGTTGTTGAGCAATCCTGAGATTGAGCACAGGGAAAGGAGGAACAATGGCAACAGGAGGAGAAGGAGAACTAGAGCAATTCAAGTTGGTCACCGTCAGGCTCGGGACAGTAAACAAGCGCTTCTTGGGAGGCAACCCAGAGATCTGAACTTTATTTATGTGTTTTTCATCTCATTATGTTGTAGATTTTAGTGTTAACGTTTGTTATGCATAGTTGTTTTTGTTATATGTTATTGTGTGTATGTGTTGTTTGTGGTATGTGTTGTTGTTATAATCATGCTTGAGTGGGTAAATATAGGGTGCATTTTGTTTGGGATGTGAGGAATGAGGTAATTCTGTCTCTAGGTGGAAATAAGGTCTTCTCTCAAAGAAAACTTAGGCAAATTGACCAGGTAAGTGGCTACACGTCGGGCGTAACTCTTGTGCGCCCGACTTATTGCTCAAATTTTGGGTCTCTGGAACCACCACGCCGGGCGCGCTTAACTCACGCCCGGCACGATATCAGATTTTGAAACCTCGTGATTTTTACTGATATGAAGCTCAGCGCACCTGTATTGCGGCCGGCGCACCACAGCCCGACACCCAATATTTATCTATTTTCAATCATATTTCTTTATGTTCTGTTGTGTGTTGTATGTTTGTGTGCTTTATGTTGCATTGTTATAATCCATTTCCGTGTGCATGCATGTTGTGCTTAATTTTGGTCTAAAGATATTCCCCATTTTTCCTACATTTGCTTGGTCATCACTGTGTATAATTTTTGTGTTCACCATGTTCTTTCATGATTACACTCTGCAATCACTTCTGGTTACCAAGACTTTCAGGCATATACTGGTTGACCTGGGGACCAGGTGATGGAATAACACTAAGGCCAAGAAGTCCAAGAGGTGATGTATTGAAGGAAGCAAAAGGAATGGGTTAGTGTTGAAAAACCAAAGGAGGAGTGAGGCCTACTTTTGGGCCTTAGCTCCTAAGTTTTTATAGCATTTATTTTTATTCCTATTTTGCCCTTATCTTTGATTCCAAATTTACCCTTGTACTTTGGGGTATTTTAGTCATAGAATTTATTTTACTTGTATTTCCAATTTTACCCTTGTATTTTGGGGTGTTTAGGACTTAGAATTTATTTTCTTTTGTATTTCCCATTTTACCCTTGTATTATGGGGTGCTCTAGATGATTAGGGTTTTTAATTTTGGGCTAGGGTGTTAATTAGAGGGTGACGCATTTTTGGTGCTTATTGGGTCTATTTTTGGTGTTAGAAAGGCTTAGGCCCAAGTGGAGGGCAAAGGTTGCATGGTCTTATCATGCACCTAGATATAGCCAATCTAAACCCAAAGATTCCATCCTTGGCCACCAAGTTGCATCTAGGGTTCATTTGCATTTCATTTGGAATGCATTTGCCTACTCCAAATGCAACCCTAGATGCCTCCCCTCCTATAAATACCCAACACCCCACACCTTGTAAATACTTTGGAATATATGAATTTGAGTGAGCCTTTTGTGCCTCAAATCCTCTCCTTAGTCACTAGGTCTACACGGCCTACCCCTCCTATCTCCTCCCTTGAGTGAGTTTAGGGTTCCTTGAGTGGCCTTCACCTCCACTTAGTGAAGAGAGCCAACCTAGAAGCACCCAAAACACCATCCTCCCATCATCTCTCATATTCGCCTAAATCAACCCATTTACGCCCACCTTCCTTTTGCCTCACCCTTGAAGGAACATCCACCCTTAAGGTCATCATTTTGGCCTTAGCAAGGAGATTCTTCCCACCTTGGACGTCCATGATCAACCCCTTGGTGGAAGGAGTCCATCATTTGGTATCAAGAGCTTAGGTTATCTTCAAGGGTAACTAGCTTCCTTTCCATTTCTTTGAGTCTTTTCTTTTTTTTAGTCTTGTTTTGTGTCATCTTTGAGTTCATTGTCATCCATGAAAACCTTATTAAAAATGTCATCTCATGTTGTTCCATGGTTCATTGCTTATTCATGAGCCTCCTTTTGTGCTTTAGGGTTTTTCTTGAGTTTTAGGTTCTTGTGTGCCATTTTTGTTTTTTACTCTTGTTGCTGGAAAAATATATTATGAACATCAAGAACATGTCTTTCATCTATTTTTGATCTTTTTACCTTTAAAGTTTTGTCAAAAGTTGTGTTTATCTCACCTTTCTCAAAAAGACAAAAAAAAATATATGTATGATGCACCCATTTGATGTATGAAACCATGAAAATATGAAATGTATGTGTTTTTCCATGAGGTGGCCTAAATTTTGCTGCACCATTTAGAGGTCATTCATGCATGTTAACTAGTCCTTGGCATGCTCCAAATTTGTGTTGAAATCTATGTGTTATTTCCTTCCTACACATACATGATTGGCCACCTTTCCATGCACATCATTACATGATTATTCTTTTGTCCTTTTATGCACATGTGTGAGTGATAAGTTTTGTGTGTGAGTGCTGGAATCTTTGAAAAAAAATCTGCACCAAAAAGAAAATAGTACAAGACACACTCCACTCACAAAATGCTTCTATACCCACTCATGTGTTGCCACTTGTCTCTCTATTTTTGACTCCTTATATGTGCTGAATTTTTAATCACCCACAAGTGTAAAAACCAAGCAACATTTAAAAAGAAAAATAGAAACAAAATCTGGACAAAAATATTAAAAAAAAAACGTGACCAAAAAGGCTAAAAGAAAAAGAAAGAAAAACAAAAAGGACTTGTTGCTAGACTTGTGGACATTGACCTAATTACCCTTGCACATTGGAGTTAGACATGGACTGAATTTTTGGACCTTATTGGACCATTTTGAGACACAAAACCGTGGCTGGACCTCTAGCAAAATGGACTTAAAAATTCACAAGTGAAAACCATTAAAGTTTTAACTCCATTCTAGTGCCATTCTAGGACTTTTCCTTTGTGTGCTAGCCTTTTTAATGTGTCTTAATTTTTTTCTTGTCTTCTTTGGAATTCTTATGTTTGTCTCATTAATCTCTCTTTGAGTTTAGCCTTTTAATTGAGCATTTTCAGTTTTATTCCTTTGGCCTCCTTCTTGTTCTTGGTTGGTTTGTTATCTTTGGGTGTAGGTGAAGTACTACCTCCAAGAAACCCTTAGCAAAACTTCTTTGGGGGATTGAGTGGAGACTAAATCCGTGAGGTCCCAAGTGCTTTGGAGAAGGATATCATATCTCAAAGAGTGCAAACACCAAAGGAGAGGACTAACTTTGTTTGTTCCTTGTGAAGGGGAGCCAAATTGGAGGAGTTGAAGACCTTTAATTTCTTTTCTTTCTTACTTGCTCATTTTGCTCAACTTTGGCCACTTGTATTTGGGCCTTATTTCTTTATCTTGGTTTGTAATTGGCCATTTTTAAACCTCTTCATTTTGGTTTTAGTTTGTGTAGTTGAAGGTGATTTGAAAACCTTCACCTAGGACTTCGACTAGTATATGCTTTAAGTGTTTTTCTTTTGCATGTTTTAAAGCTTTTAGTAGTATAATTGCTTAGGACTTTATTTTTGTCTCAATTTCCGTTTAGAAGGCTTTCTTTTGCCTACTAGGGGGAACGTGCACACATACTTTATTTTTGTGCCAAATTGTTTTGTGAGAAAAGTGGAAAAGGCTTAGTAATTTTTACTTGATAAGGCTTGGTTATTAAGTGATTCCTAGTAGTCCACTTCCCTTTGAAAGTTCACTTTGTACACTTAGGCCTTTTCCTACCTATCTTGCACCTTGAAAACCTTTTTGTGAAAACCTTTTTATCACTCATTCTTTGTGAAAACCTTTTTCAAACCTTTTTTTTAAAACAAATTTGTGAAAACCTTTTCTTGATCAAAGATGAGTGCTCATTGTAGTGTACATGGTCATAATTCTTGTAGTTCTAAGTCTAGTGTTAGGGATGAACTTAGGCAACTAAAGAAGTACCTAAGAAAAAAAGAAGAGGAAAATTTAAAAAGAAAGGAAGAGATGAGAAGAAAAGAAAAAGAGTTTGAAAAGAATAATGAGGAAATAAGAAATTTACTTGCAAAGTTGGTAGAAACTAGTGGATCCAAACCTAGGATTGTTCCAACTAGATCTAAAATAGGCAACGAAGTTAAAGTCCCTAGGAGTATGCATGAAGAACAAAATACAACAAGAGAGGTAGAACTTAGAAGAAAAGAAAAAGAAAAGAAAATAGAAAAGAAAGAAAAAATAAAGAAAAGTATAGAAAAAGTTCAAGAGTGGTTAGAAAATGAAAAACAACAACCAACACTCTTAGAGAAGAGTAAGCAGGATAATGTTTCTTCCAAAGGGCTTATGCTTGAGGAGAGTCACTGTCCCATTGAAAATGATTTAAAAAAGACTTTCTTCATTCATCAAGACCTTAACTCTTTCTCTCACGTTGCCACTAGTCATGAAGTGGAGATTCAAAAACAAATCCCTTTTAAAGAAAAAGAATCTCAACTTCAAGATTTAGTGAAGAAGAAGTGGACTTCACTTAGTCCCACTTCTTGTGCTACTTCCTTGGTGGTGCCCAAGGAAGATAAGCCTTTTCTCTTTAAGCCTCTTTCTACTTTAGTTTTCCTCATAAAGCACCCAACTTTTGATTTGTATGATTTGTTGGATACATCTCATGGTGTCCTATTTTCTATTTTTGATCTTGAGGGAAGTTCAAACTTATTTCAACTTAACTTGGTTACTTCCCTACAAGACAAACTTAGATTATATGAGTTTTCTAAACTCCTCTTGACACCTTTTTCTCATATGTATCTAACAAATAATGCAATACAAAGTTGTTTAGGTAATTTTTTAGTTAAGTTTTCTTTACTTTCTAGTACATATCTAGGTCACCACATTGGGTACCTCCAACAAGATATTTTAGTTTTTAGGACTAATGCATTTGTGTGCTATAGTTTTAGTCTTTTTACCTTTTTAGGTTTTAGTTATACACCTAGACTTCACCGTGGGGAGGATCCTATCCTTAACATTAGAGAGTCTAGTCCTTTTAATTTAGACAATCTTCTTAGCATTTTTAGTAGAACTCCTCTTAGGATACACTTTCCATTTCTATCATATACTATTACCTCTAATGCTTATTTTTATGTTTTTGTTGGTCATGATTCCCACCATGAGGAACCTCTTGATTTGAGGTCAAATCCTTTTCAAGAGGGAGGGAATGATGGAATAACACTAAGGCCAAGAAGTCCAAGAGGTGATGTATTGAAGGAAGCAAAAGGAATGGGTTAGTGTTGAAAAACCAAAGGAGGAGTGAGGCCTACTTTTGGGCCTTAGCTCCTAAGTTTTTATAGCATTTATTTTTATTCCTATTTTGCCCTTATCTTTGATTCCAAATTTACCCTTGTACTTTGGGGTATTTTAGTCATAGAATTTATTTTACTTGTATTTCCAATTTTACCCTTGTATTTTGGGGTGTTTAGGACTTAGAATTTATTTTCTTTTGTATTTCCCATTTTACCCTTGTATTATGGGGTGCTCTAGATGATTAGGGTTTTTAATTTTGGGCTAGGGTGTTAATTAGAGGGTGACGCATTTTTGGTGCTTATTGGGTCTATTTTTGGTGTTAGAAAGGCTTAGGCCCAAGTGGAGGGCAAAGGTTGCATGGTCTTATCATGCACCTAGATATAGCCAATCTAAACCCAAAGATTCCATCCTTGGCCACCAAGTTGCATCTAGGGTTCATTTGCATTTCATTTGGAATGCATTTGCCTACTCCAAATGCAACCCTAGATGCCTCCCCTCCTATAAATACCCAACACCCCACACCTTGTAAATACTTTGGAATATATGAATTTGAGTGAGCCTTTTGTGCCTCAAATCCTCTCCTTAGTCACTAGGTCTACACGGCCTACCCTTCCTATCTCCTCCCTTGAGTGAGTTTAGGGTTCCTTGAGTGGCCTTCACCTCCACTTAGTGAAGAGAGCCAACCTAGAAGCACCCAAAACACCATCCTCCCATCATCTCTCATATTCGCCTAAATCAACCCATTTACGCCCACCTTCCTTTTGCCTCACCCTTGAAGGAACATCCACCCTTAAGGTCATCATTTTGGCCTTAGCAAGGAGATTCTTCCCACCTTGGACGTCCATGATCAACCCCTTGGTGGAAGGAGTCCATCACCAGGCTCCTAAGTTTGGGGGAGTGGAGCTGCTGATGCTGATGGAGTTGATGATGGTGGAGCAGCTCTTGGAGATGAGGATGACTAGACCCCACAGATGGAAGCATATGGAGCCTACCTTAGTTTACCTTTGTTATTGCAATTTATTTTTCTCTTTTATTTTCAGTATTTTAATTATTTTTATATCTAGTTCTTTTTGGTGATTACTTTGTTGGTTCTTTTTGTGAATATTCTGCTTTAGCACGATTTTTAATCTTGTTGATACTTGCTTTGCTTGTGGTTGATTCTAGATTGTGGTTTGCTTGATGTTTATGGTGTGTGTACCTTAGACATTTTCAAGTCACGTTAGATCGTTAGTTCATGACTAGTTGCATACGAGTTTCAATGTTGATCATAGAGCTGAGTTTGATAATTTGTAGATGCATAGCCGGGTGAGGTTGAGCCTAAATACCTATGAGTGAACTACACTTATGTTACATGATAGACTTTGCTTGAGTTTCCCTGGTGGTTTGCTTATGTTGTGCATTTATATGATCAAGGCATTCATATTCCTCTATTTTGTTAACCATCTAAGCCAAAAAGCCATCCCTAACACCACACCTTCCACTTGTCCCAAACCATAGAAAATTAACCATAACCTTTGTTTTGGTTAAGAGAGCAAATTGATGACATCAAATAAGTTTGGGGGAGTTGAAGAATGGGGAATTTTGGGAAGAAGAAAGTATGTGGTCAGCCATTACAATATATATATATATATATATATATATAAACAAAAAAACAAAGTAAAACAAAAACAAAAATTTTAAGATGCAAAAGAATAAATATGCATCTCATAAAGGCTAATGGCTTGGATCCGGTTGAGGGCATGTGCAAAAATGTTGTATGGGGGTATGGAGAGGGACATCATTGTAAAATATCAATTGCTCTCTTAAGCTATAGCACCTTCAATTCTTGAAAAACCCATGAGATTGCTACTGCTTGACCCTACTTAACCCAGATTGCCCTAGTAAAGACCTTGTGATAAGTGCCTGCATTTGTTTTACCACTGGTTTCATTTGGAAACGAAGAACAAAGTTGAATCATGTGGCGTGAGTAGTAGACTAGAGAGAAACACTCGCCCTTATACACTAGTGTGCATAGAGAGAAACACTTTCCTAGTGAGAATGCATATATAGATAGTCATTACTCTTTCTCAACTCTTTGATCTCTTTTGAAACCTTTGTTTGCACCTTGTCATGTTCTATTGCAATAATTGTGACTGAAGATCCATCTTAGGTTCATGCTTGCGAAAAGAAAATACAGGTGAACTAGGATGTAGAACTTGACACACATGCATTGCTTGTTATCTGCTAGATTAATTACCTTTTGCTTGAGGACAAGCAAGGTTCTAAGTTTGGGGGAGTTGTTAAGTCTCAATTTTACCTCTTTTTGGATGAGACTTATTGAACAATTCCACTCATCCTCTGAACCATTGCAATACAATTTGTTCTCTTTTTGGTTCATTTTGTGTGCAGATATAACTAACCCAAGTTCAGCTAACAATACCTTAATACACCTCATTTTTTGTGCAGGTATTGAGCTAGTGAATTGAGGATGGAAGACCTTAGGATTGGAAATCTAAGGAGCTAAGGAGCAGAGCAGAGTGGCTGCGCCGGGCACGAGATGAACCGTGCCGGGCTTGAGAAGAACAGAGTATTGTACCTCTGGAAGTCACACATGCGTCGGGTGCGAGACTCCCCCGTGCCGGCCGTGATCGAGGCAGAGAGTACCTCAAAACTCTCTGGAATGAATTGCAACTGGCATAATAGAGAATTGCGTCGGGCTTGCTCTAAGGCAGAGAACCTCTAGAAGACTCTGCACCGGGCGCGGAGACTTACACGCCAGGCCCAAAACCCTAATCGGATCTCCCAAGCTTGTATTTGAAGCCATTTTCAAGGGAGAAACCCTTATTCTCACATTGGGCGCCTCTAGGAGCTGTGAAAGGGATTCCCAGGGCTAGGGATTGTCCGTGTGCGGATCTTTCCTTTGGTTCTTCACTTCCTCTTCCATCTCTATTTTGTTTTCACCCTCATTTTGAGTGGTCCTACCCATTTTTGTAGGGTTAGATGTAACCAACATACTCTATTGTAATCCTTATGGTTTTAATGATATATATACATGTTGTTTCATTCATTATTGTGTTTGTTTCTATTCTTAATGCTTGCTTTGGATTGATCACCCTTTACATGATTTAAGGTTCCATTGAGTATTGGGAAATACCCTTGAAACTAGTTCTGAAACATATGCCTAGTCGTGATTGTATCTAGGGATAGAGCTTGACCCATTAGTAGTCTTAAACCCTAGCCCGTAACGCAGGTGTAGATATTAAGTACTCAAGGGATTGATATTCAATATCCGCATCTAGGCTCTTTCTCTAAGGGATTAGGTTTGAGTAAACTATTGGGTTGACTAAGCAATGTACGTAACAAGAGATTAAGGATACATTAGTGTTGCATTTGGTTAAATCTAACCCCCACAACCTCACAACACCACAATACCATTTTTACCCTTTTCCACTCTAAAACTAATATTTTATATAGTATTAACATTCCAATTGTCATGCCCTTCAATTTACATTTACATGACAAACTATAAATCGGAATTAATCCTTAGTCACGAATAGTCAATAAATGCTTATGTTACCTTCTAATCCCTGTGGATACAATATTTTTACTACTTGAACGGCCGGTATACTTGCCGTGTTTGAGACCGTTAATAGAAATTAACTGATTTATAAATTAAAACAAAAGTTTTTTAACGGAAATCTCAACAAATACCCAAATGCTTCAATCAAATCAGAGAGATAGGTCCAAAATAAAGAATGGGTCTTGCCACCATGCATCATGAACGAAAAATGCCTAAAGGTCTCACACTACTGTCGCAAGAAATCGTTGGAGAGGAAAATAGTGTCAAAACACTCGTGTGCAAGGATAAAACAACATTTTTACACAAAAAATCAATACACGCATGAAAGTACTAGCCTCAATCCATGAAAATGCCTAAATGCTTCAACCCAATCGGAGAGATAGGTTTAGAATCAAAAAATGGGTTTCACCATCTACGTCGGATATGAAGTACAACCCAAAGAATTCATTGCTAAATTTAAAAGTAACAATAATAGTAAAGGAACAAGTCACAAATAGCTATAAATACTAAATTGCCTGACTAATCCTAGGTAATGGCGCCAAAAACTTGTTGAGATTTTCATTGAAACTACTTTTATTATCATTATAAATCATTTTAATTATATCAACGGACTCAAACAGGGCAAGTATACTGGCTGTTCAAGTAGTAAATTATATCGTATCCACAGGGACTAGTAGGTAAAATAAACATTTATTGACTATTCGTGACTAAAAAATAATTCCAAATTCATAGTTTGTCATGCAAGTTGAATTGAAGGTTATGACTATTGGAATGTTGAACTATAAAAGTATTTGTTTTGTGTGTGGAGAAGGGTAGAAATGGTATTATAGTTTTGTAAGATTGTGGGGTCAAATATCACCGAACGTCACACTAATGAATCCTTAATCTCTTATTACATCCATTGCTTAGTCAACCAATAAGTTTACTCAAACCTAATCCCTTAGAGCAAGAGCCTAGGCGCGGATAGTGAATATCAATTTCTTGAGTATCCAATACCTACACCTGCATTACAGGTTAGGGTTTAAGACTACTAATGGGCCAAACTCCATTCCTAGATATTTTCCCACTAGGCATTTGTTTCAGAGCTAGTTTCAATGGTTATTTTCCAATACCCAATGGAACCTATATCATGCAAGGAAAATCAATCCAAAGCAAGTATTAAGAATAGAAACATACACAACAATGAATGGAACAACATGTATATATCATTAAAAAACGTAAGGATTACAATAGAGTATCGTTGATTACATCTAACCCCACAAAATAATGGGTAGAATCACTCAAAACAATGAGGGTGAAACAAAAATAGAGGCGGAAGAGAGAATGAAGAACCGAAGGAAAGATCCACACACGAACGGTCCCAAGCCCTGGGAATCCTTTCCTCAGCTCCTAGAATGCGTCCAATGTGCGAATGAGGAGAAAAACCTAGAAGATTTCTTCAAATACGAGCTTGGGGAGTCAGATTAGGGTTACACACCTGGCATATTAGTCTTTGTGCCCGGCGTAGGGCCTTCTAGATAGTTTAGTTACTCTCTGCCTTAGGACATGCCCGTCGCAATTCCTTTTAAGCTAGGCACAATGTCTTCCAGAGAGTTTGAGTTACTCTCTGTCTTGATCAAAACTCGGCGTGGGTAGTCTCGCGCCCGGTGCAGTTATGACTTACAGAGGTGTGACACTCTGTTTTGCTTAAGCCCGGCACGGGTAGTCTTGTGCCCGGCGCAATTACTCTTCCCAGCTCCATAGCTCCTTAAATTTCCAATCCTATGAGTCTTCTATCCTCAATTCTCTAGCTCAATACCTGCATAAAAATTCTGGGTTAGCTATATCTGCATACAAAATGAATCAAAAAGAGAACAATTATCTTGCAATGGTGCAAAGAATGAGTAGAATTGTTCAATAAATCTTGCCAAAAAGAAGTATAATTGAGACTTAACATACAATAGACACGTATTTCAGACTTTGGATTTATCTTATAACCAAATTACTGGAAAGATACCTAAAAGCATCACATTCCTATCTGAGTTAGAGGAGTTATCCTTCGAGGGGAATTCTTTAGAGGGTGACGTCACTGAATCTCATCTTTCTAATTTTTCTAAATTAAAATATTTGTCCTTATCACACAACTCATTGTCCCTAAAATTGGTCCTTAGCTGGATTCCTCCTTTTCGATTAAGATATTTGGGCGTAGGATCTTGCAAATTAGGCCCGAGTTTCCTAGTTGGCTCTAGAATCAAAGTTCCTTAAACAGACTTGATATATCTGATAATGGGCTTAATGGTTCCGTACCAGAATGGTTTTGGAACAACATGCAAATTTTTTACGTGTTGAATATGTCTCACAATAATCTCACTGTGATAAGGAAAGAAGTAGTTCTAGGGATTTAGGTAACCAAAGAACCAAATGAGAGCTAGGGAATCGTGAATAGCAGAGATTCTGAAGAGAATTTTATTAATCAGAGTGAGCAGAGTAAAGATTTGTGTTTTCACAATAGAATGAATATATTCTTTCATGTATGGGTCTTATTCCCTTTTAGACACTTAACTAACATATCCAACCCCTAACTGATATAACTAACTCCATATCAATCCCCCCTGCTTGAAAAAATCCTTGTCCTCAAGGATGAAAAGAAGGAAACTTCTGTTTTAGATCATAGTAAAAATCCCAACTAGCATCTTCGGGAAGTTGGTGCTTCCACTTAACCAAGACTTTCGTGATAGCTTTGTTTCCTCTTTTTACAGTAGCTCGATCCAAAATTGCTTCAGGTTCTTTGTTAGAAATGGCATCAGCAGCATGCAGAGGAAGTGCAGGGCTTGAAACTAGATCACCAATATGCCTTCTGAGTTGTGAGACATGAAAACATGATGTATTCTAGACGAGGTAGGAAGATCCAGCTTGTATGCAATAGCTCCAATACGGTCTAACACCTTGAAAGGACTGAAAAACTTAGGACTCAATTTAGCACAACTTCTATAAGAAACATAAACTTGTCGATAGGAGTGTAGCTTGACATAGACAAAGTCTCCAATTACAAATTATCTATCAGTCCGGTGTTTGTCTGCAATTTGTTTCATCCTGTCTTGAGCCCGTCGTAAATGAAACTTGAGAACCTTTAGCATTTCTTCTCTTTTTACCAAGCTTCTATCAACCAATCCCAACTTGGATTCCCTAGGTAGATAAGGCAAATAAGCTGGAGGAGGTTGTCCATAAGCAACCTCATAAGGAGTGGCTTGTATAGAAGTATGAAAGGTAGTGTTGTACCACCATTCAGCCAAAGGAAGCCATTTGGACCACTGTTGAGGACAGTTAGAACACATGCACCTTAAGTATGTTTCAAGGCACCGATTGACCACTTCAGACTGTCCATCAGTCTGAGGGTGATAGGAAGTGGACAACTAAATCTGGACCCCTTGTAGACTTATGAACTCCTTCCAGAATTGGCTAGTGAAGACCTCATCTGTATCACTAGTGATAGAATCTGGGAACCCGTGGAGTTTGAAGACATTATCCATGAAGGACTGGGCTACTTTAGCAACTGTATAGGGATGGGATAAAGCCATGAAATGTGCATCTTTACTTAGTCTGTCTACAACCACAAAAATAACCTTTTTGCCATAAGAAATTGGTAATCCCTCAATAAAGTCCATGGTGATGTGCTGCCATACATGACCCGGGATCGGGAGAGGTTGTAACAAGCCAGGAGAAGCTGTCGTATCATACTTACATTGCTGGCACGTAACGTATGATTGAATAAACAGCTGAACATCCTTGTGCATCCCTTTCCAATACACTACCGCCTTGAGTCTTTGTAGAGTAGCCTGCCTGCCCGAATGTCCTCCAACTGCAGAGGCATGTAACCACTGGAGGATATCTTTTTGCAAGGTCTGATCACCTCCAATAACCAATCTCCCTTTCCTTCGCAGTTCACCATTAACCCAAGTGTGATACTTGTGTGATGATTGATCCTTCTCAATCTCAGAGATTACTTTCTGTAGAGTAAGGTCAGATGACCATAGTTGCTGGATTCTGGCCACTAAATCAGATTGGAATTGGCAAGTAACTAGAGCACGGCATTCCAGAAAGTCCAATCTAGAGAGTGCATCAGCGACAACATTCTCTTTCCCTTGTTTATACTCAATAGAAAAATCAAATTCCATGAGTTTGACTAACCATTTTTGCTGAAAAATAGTGGATAGTCTCTGGTCTAGGATATATTTCAGGCTGCGATGATCAGTTCGAATAATGAAGTGCCTATTTAACAAGTAATGTTGCCATTGTAACACCATGGAAAATACTAAGTTATTTCGTATATATGTATGTATGTATATGTTATTTATGTGGATTTGGAATGTACTTACTTCTATGCATGTTGTATGTTAATGTGATTTTGATTAGTTATTTAAGCATGATAGTGATTTTATAGTATGAGATGAGAGGTTGATGTTTTGATAGTTTGTATAGGCATGTGTGTGCATGAATTTGGTGAATGATGCATTGTACACCATTATACTGAACCAGTATTAAGAGGGAAGAAGACTGATCACCTTCCTCCTCATCTTGGTTAAGTGAAGTATTATGGCATGCAACTCATTATTCCAAGCATCTATATCTGAAAGTGATATTTGTTTGTGTGTTGACACATGTTGCATTTCATATGGTGGTGAGTTGTGAGTATTGCATGGAAAGGAATAAGATGGGTAGGAGATCGAAGGATAGGAACATAAGATAAATCTGGTCTTTCTGAGTGAATTTGAGGTTGTTTCAGAGCTTAGGGAGTTGAAATACTTCAAGGAATAGGATATTTGAGGTGAATAGGTGCTAAGGGTGAAATTTGGAAATTTTGAAAAATGGCTATATATAGGGACTTAGGACCGGAGGATTTCATTTGTCAGACAGAGACAGTTTTTAGAGAGAGAAAGTAGAGAGAGAAAGTAGAGAGAGAAAGGCTCTGGTCCGGAGGGAAGCTGAGGACATATTTGGGAAGCTTATCAAGCCAGGATCAATCTTCACAACTGGAGTTTCAGGAGATTTGGCCTCTAAAGCCTTGAAAATTGAGATTGAAGTTTGAATTGGGAATTTGGGGGTTTGTCCAAATCTTGCATTTCTGAAGTTTCTGAGGTAAAGGTAGTACTTATAAGACTTAATCTAGTATGTATGGGTTTGAAATATCATATTAATTTCATGATTTAAGCTTGATTAAGGATGGATTGAGGAAAAAAGGGTTTGATAGGGTTTTCATGATTTCTTCATGATTTGCATGAATTAATGGTTAAAACTTGATTTTATTGCTTAAAATGTTGTTTCTGGATATTGTTTATGCTTTATAATGGTTCAATTTCGTGTAATTTGGATTGGATTCATGAATTGGAAGGAATTTTGATGATTTTCAAGTTTTCTGTCGTGAAAGTTACTATTCACATGAATAGTACTATTCATATGAATTCCGTCTGATTGCATAATTTACTATTCATTCAATTTACTATTCATTCAATTTGAATTTACTATTCATTCAATTTGAGTTTACTATTCAGTCACGAATTGATTTCAGAAATTACTGTTCATGTGCATAGTACTATTACTATTCACATGAATAGTACTTTTCATGAGTATTTTGATTTTGTCATGAAAGTTGTAGCCTTAGATGTTAGCTTTCTAATGGCATTGGAATCACCCAAAAAGGAGGTCTAGAACTCTAGATATGATTGTTCTAGTGAATGATTTGGCATGGTTATGGAAAAGTTGTATGTAATTATGAAATATGCTATGTGCATGTGGTGTGGAAAGCTAATAGAACTCAGAGGAGTAAGGTTATGGTATGGAAGATCTATTGGTGAGATCAGGATATAATCTTTGGAAAACTATAAAATTTGTGAATCCCATGGTGAGGATTCCAATAAGGAACTTTTCCAAGGATTATATAATAAACCACTTCAGATGTTAGGTGAATTCTGAAGTACTCCTCTAAGTATTCTATTTGCTACCGGTATGAGGGCAAGGCCGAGTCATACCGATGGATGAAGTGGCCATGATCACCAGGGTTACGTGACGACGTAATTCCAGCTGTATATTTCCATGAGAGGTCAGGTGTGATTCCTGGGTTGCTGATATGTTTCAGCGTGCGTGTCAACACTTGGTGGATGGTGTTGAGGCCAACATTGTGAGGATATGTTGGTGTGAGATCATGGAATAATTATACAGTGGTGTGACTTTGTTTCTGGATGTGGAAATATGTATACAAATGGTGTGGATTGTATGCATTGGATTTTAGATTTGATTTATATTTGGCATGGAAATAATTATTTATAAGGTTTATTTCCTTGGTGCGGATATATATATATATATATATATTAGGGATAAATATCTGTTTAATGATATTTCATTTTATCGTACTATGGTTGGTTTATATGTGCTAACCCTTATATTTCCATGTGGTTTGGACTGTGATGATCTCACTTTGTGGGGGAGCAGATCAGGTGTGAAGCTTTGGGATAGCAAGAAGTCTTTGGTAGCTGCTTTGAGAAGTAGCTAGGTTTAGAGCTTGACCAGCACCTAGGGTGTCTTATATGATGTTATTATGGGATTACTGTATAATTTTACTAAGACTGACTCTGATATAATTATGTTTGATATTATGAAGACAAATTTTTACACTCTAGCGTAGCTGGCTTTTGCTCTATTTTCTATATTATATATCATTTTATTTTAGTTGGTTTTGATGTGACGGCCTAGGGTGGGTCGTTACAGTTTTGGTATCAGAGCTGGTCGAGTCTCTTTAGGATTTGTGGGAAATGGTCTTGTTATGTTTCTGTTGTGAGGAAATCGATTTTGGAAAGGAATTATTTATGTGTTTTGGTGTAACTCATGGGTTCCTTGATCTTTCATCTTGATTAGGATGGTTGGTAGGGGAAACAATTCTAATCCTTCTTCAGGCGTGGATGCGCAACAGATTGCTCAAGCTATGGAGCAAATTGCTGCTGCTATTGGACAATAGAATACTTTGTTGGCTCAGATGGAGACCAACCGGGCTGTAGCTGAAGCAGCTAGGACTGAAGTACCTGATGAATATAGAGGCTTGTCAGAGTTCAGAAAAGGGAATCCTCCTCAATTTACAGGTGTTAATGGACCTGAAGTTGCTGATCAATGGATTGAGGAGATGGAGAAAATTTTCATGGTGATGCAATGCCCCGAGGAGAGGAAGCTAGTTTATGCTGTTTATATGTTGGTGGGTGAGGCTAGTTTCTGGTGGAAAGATGCTCAAGCTATGATGGAAGCTAGAGGGGAGGTGATAAATTGGGAAAATTTCAAAAAGGTATTCCTAGAGAAATATTTTCCAGATAGCGCCAGATATGCTAAGGAAGCTGAATTTTTGAGACTGCAGCAAGGAAATATGTCAGTACAAGAGTATGTGGTCAAGTTTGAACACTTGGCTAGATATTATTCTCAAGCTATCACTGAAGCCTGGAGGTGTAGGAAGTTTAGTGAGGGTCTAAGATTTGAGCTGAGAAAGACTATTGTTCCTATGGGAATTATGGAGTTCCCAGTTTTAGTTGAAAAAGCAAAGACAGTGGAAAGATTTGAAGGAGGAAATAAAATGGCAAAGGTTCCAGAGGGATCATCTGGATTTGGTAGGGGGAAACATCCTCAAAAGAGACTATCTCAGTTTCAAATTGGAAATGCTAATAAGAAACCAATGGGGAATGCTACTACTGAAGCTGTACAGAGTATTAGATGTTACAGATGTGGAGGCCCACATATGATAAGGGATTGTCCTACAAAGAATTATGCTTGTTTTAAATGTGGTAAGGTGGGTCACATGGCTAAAGATTGCAATGTCATAAATACTTCAGCTAGAGGGAACCAGAAAGTGGATCGGTCTACTGCAGCAGGACGTGTTTTTGCTTTAACAGGTGCTGAAGCTGAAACGTCATCTGAACTGGTAAAAGGAAAGGGCAAAGCTAATGGTAATGATATTTTTATTCTATTTGATTCTGGTGCTTCACATTCTTTTATTTCTTATGAATGTGTGAGAAGGTTAAATTTGGTTGTGAGTTCCTTGTGTGTGGATCTAGTTGTTTCTACCCCAGCTTCAGGGTCTGTTTTGACTTCTGAGGTTTGTTTGAGATGTCCAGTGGAGGTAGAAGGGCGTTGTTATAAAGTGAATTTGTTTTGTTTACCTCTATCTGATTTGGATGTGATTTTAGGGATGGATTGGCTTTCTACCAATAAGATTTTGATAGATTGTTCAGAAAAGAGATTAATCTTTCCTACTGTTGAACAGGAGAGGTTTATTTCTAATGGACAGGTGGATGGGTTGTTGAAGGATGGAGCTCTTGGGTTTATGATCCTCTCTTTTATCAGTGTAGAGAATGAGAAGTTGTTGAATAGTATTGATGTTGTTAGGGATTTTCCAGAGGTTTTTCCGGATGATATTCCAGGATTACCACCAAAGCGAGAGTTAGAGTTTAGTATTGATCTTATACCAGGGGCGGGACCAGTGTCCATTTCTCCTTATAGAATGGCACCAGCGGAGTTGTTTGAATTGAAAAAGCAGGTTGAGGAGCTTTTGGAGAAGCAGATGATCAGACCTAGTGTCTCTCCGTGGGGAGCACCAGTGTTATTGGTAAAGAAGAAAGATGGTGGTGTGAGGTTATGTGTGGATTACAGGCAGTTAAATAAATTAACAATCAAGAATAAGTATCCTTTGCCAAGGATAGATGATTTGATGGACCAATTGAGGGGAGCTTCTATTTTCTCCAAGATTGATTTGAGGTCTGGGTATCACCAGATTCGGGTAAAGGAGGAGGACATACCAAAGACTGCTTTCAGGACTTGGTATGGTCATTATGAGTATGTTGTTATGCCTTTTGGAGTGACGAATGCTCCAGCTATTTTCATGGATTATATGAACAGGATTTTCAGACCCTTTCTGGATAAGTTTGTTGTGGTGTTCATTGATGACATTTTGATTTATTCTAGATCTATGGAAGAACATAGAGAACATTTGAGGGTAGTTTTGCAGGTATTGAAAGAGAAACAATTATTTGCAAAGTTGTCAAAATGTGAGTTTTGGCTATCTAAAGTTAAGTTCTTGGGTCATGTGATTTTTGCACAAGGAATTGCAGTTGATCCTACTAAGGTGGAAGCGGTTTTGAGGTGGGAACGTCCGAAATCAGTTACTGAAGTTAGAGGTTTTGTGGGATTAGCTGGCTATTATAGAAGATTCATAGAAGGATTTTCTAAAATAGTTATGCCTTTGACACAGCTGACTAGGAAAGATCATCCTTTTGTATGGACGGAGGAGTGTGAGAAAAGTTTTCAAGAGTTAAAGGAGAAACTGACGTCGTCTCCTGTATTAATTCTACCAGATCCTAATAAATCTTTTGAAGTTTATTGTGATGCATCTCATCAAGGTTTAGGATGTGTTCTTATGCAAGATAGACAGGTTGTGGCCTATGCATCTAGGCAGTTAAAGACTCATGAACGAAATTATCCTACGCATGATCTAGAGTTGGCTGCGGTGGTTTTTGCTTTGAAGATTTGGATACATTATCTCTATGGAGCAAAGTTTGATGTGTTCAGTGATCATAAGAGTTTGAAATATTTGTTTGATCAGAAAGAGTTAAATATGAGGCAGAGGAGGTGGATTGAATTTTTGAAAGATTATGATTTTCAGTTAATGTATCATCCAGGTAAAGCGAATGTGGTGGCAGATGCTTTGAGCAGAAAATCCCTTCATATGTCTTACATGATGGTTAAAGAGATGGAGTTGGTAGAGAAATTTAGGGATATGAATCTTAACGTTGTTGTTGCCACAAATTTTATTAGTTGTGGTATGACTACCATTACTAGTGATTTCTTGGAGATGGTGAAACAAAAACAAGTTCAGGATACGGGATTGAACAAGGTTAGAGAATTGTTGGGTTCTGAGAAAGCTGAAGGATTTGAACAAGATATGGATGGAGTTTTGAGATACAAGGGAAGAATTTGTATTCCACAAGATGAGGAGTTGAAGAAATTAATACTTGAGGAAGGTCATAAAAGTAAGTTGAGTGTACATCCAGGTATGACAAAAATGTATCAAGATTTAAAGAAAATGTTTTGGTGGAATGGTATGAAGAGGGAGGTAACCGAGTATGTCGCATCTTGCATTGTATGTCAGAAAGCTAAGGTAGAACATCAAAAACCAGGAGGTTTGTTACAGATGATGGAAGTGCCAGAATGGAAATGGGATAGTATAACCATGGATTTTGTTGTTGGATTACCAAGGTCTGCTAAGAATTGTGATTCTATTTGGGTGATCGTGGATAGATTAACTAAGTGTGCTCATTTCCTTCCAATGAATATAAAGTGGTCCTTGGAAAAGTTAACTCAATTGTATATTAAGGAGATTGTTAGATTACATGGTGTGCCCTCCAGTATCATCTCTGATAGGGATCCTCGTTTTACATCCCGATTTTGGCAAAGTTTGCATCAAGCATTAGGGACTAAGTTGAAACTCAGTTCTGCTTATCACCCACAGACTGATGGGCAGTCTGAGAGGACTATCCAATCTTTGGAGGACTTGTTGAGGGCTTGTATTTTAGATCATCTAGGGAATTGGGAAGAAATGTTACCTTTGGTCGAGTTCACTTATAATAACAGTTTTCATGCAAGTATAGGAATGGCACCATTTGAGGCTCTGTATGGGAGGAAGTGTCGAACACCTTTATGTTGGTTCAAAGAGGGAGAATCAATGATGGTAGGGCCAGAGATCATCTTACAGACTACTGAAAAGGTGAAACAAATTCAGGAAAGAATGAAAGCTGCTCAGAGTAGGCAAAAGTCTTATGCAGACAAAAGGAGGAAACCTTTGGAGTTTTCAGAAGGAGAACATGTGTTTTTGAAAGTAACTCCTACCACAGGTGTGGGAAGAGCTATCAAAGCTAAGAAGTTGAATCCTAAGTTTATTGGACCGTATCAAATTCTCAAGAGGATTGGATCAGTGGCATATCAGATTGCATTACCTCCATTTCTGTCTAATCTGCATGATGTGTTCCATGTTTCACAGTTGAGAAAGTATATTCACGATCCGAGTCATGTCTTGGAATCAGAGGCAGTGCAAGTTAAGGAGAATTTAACTTTTGAGAAACAGCCAGTTTCAGTGGTAGATAGGAAAGTTAAGCAATTGCGGGGTAAATCTATCAATTTGGTAAAGGTTATTTGGGATGAGGCTACTAATGAAGCCACTTGGGAGTTGGAAGATAGAATGAAGGATCAATACCCATATCTCTTTATGAGTAAGTGAATTTTCGGGGACGAAAATTTTTGTTGTTGGGGAGAGTTGTAACACCATGGAAAATACTAAGTTATTTCGTATATATGTATGTATGTATATGTTATTTATGTGGATTTGGAATGTACTTACTTCTATGCATGTTGTATGTTAATGTGATTTTGATTAGTTATTTAAGCATGATAGTGATTTTATAGTATGAGATGAGAGGTTGATGTTTTGATAGTTTGTATAGGCATGTGTGTGCATGAATTTGGTGAATGATGCATTGTACACCATTATACTGAACCAGTATTAAGAGGGAAGAAGACTGATCACCTTCCTCCTCATCTTGGTTAAGTGAAGTATTATGGCATGCAACTCATTATTCCAAGCATCTATATCTGAAAGTGATATTTGTTTGTGTGTTGACACATGTTGCATTTCATATGGTGGTGAGTTGTGAGTATTGCATGGAAAGGAATAAGATGGGTAGGAGATCGAAGGATAGGAACATAAGATAAATCTGGTCTTTCTGAGTGAATTTGAGGTTGTTTCAGAGCTTAGGGAGTTGAAATACTTCAAGGAATAGGATATTTGAGGTGAATAGGTGCTAAGGGTGAAATTTGGAAATTTTGAAAAATGGCTATATATAGGGACTTAGGACCGGAGGATTTCATTTGTCAGACAGAGACAGTTTTTAGAGAGAGAAAGTAGAGAGAGAAAGTAGAGAGAGAAAGGCTCTGGTCCGGAGGGAAGCTGAGGACATATTTGGGAAGCTTATCAAGCCAGGATCAATCTTCACAACTGGAGTTTCAGGAGATTTGGCCTCTAAAGCCTTGAAAATTGAGATTGAAGTTTGAATTGGGAATTTGGGGGTTTGTCCAAATCTTGCATTTCTGAAGTTTCTGAGGTAAGGGTAGTACTTATAAGACTTAATCTAGTATGTATGGGTTTGAAATATCATATTAATTTCATGATTTAAGCTTGATTAAGGATGGATTGAGGAAAAAAGGGTTTGATAGGGTTTTCATGATTTCTTCATGATTTGCATGAATTAATGGTTAAAACTTGATTTTATTGCTTAAAATGTTGTTTCTGGATATTGTTTATGCTTTATAATGGTTCAATTTCGTGTAATTTGGATTGGATTCATGAATTGGAAGGAATTTTGATGATTTTCAAGTTTTCTGTCGTGAAAGTTACTATTCACATGAATAGTACTATTCATATGAATTCCGTCTAATTGCATAATTTACTATTCATTCAATTTACTATTCATTCAATTTGAATTTACTATTCATTCAATTTGAGTTTACTATTCATTCACGAATTGATTTCAGAAATTACTGTTCATGTGCATAGTACTATTACTATTCACATGAATAGTACTTTTCATGAGTATTTTGATTTTGTCATGAAAGTTGTAGCCTTAGATGTTAGCTTTCTAATGGCATTGGAATCACCCAAAAAGGAGGTCTAGAACTCTAGATATGATTGTTCTAGTGAATGATTTGGCATGGTTATGGAAAAGTTGTATGTAATTATGAAATATGCTATGTGCATGTGGTGTGGAAAGCTAATAGAACTCAGAGGAGTAAGGTTATGGTATGGAAGATCTATTGGTGAGATCAGGATATAATCTTTGGAAAACTATAAAATTTGTGAATCCCATGGTGAGGATTCCAATAAGGAACTTTTCCAAGGATTATATAATAAACCACTTCAGATGTTAGGTGGATTCTGAAGTACTCCTCTAAGTATTCTATTTGCTACCGGTATGAGGGCAAGGCCGAGTCATACCGATGGATGAAGTGGCCATGATCACCAGGGTTACGTGACGACGTAATTCCAGCTGTATATTTCCATGAGAGGTCAGGTGTGATTCCTGGGTTGCTGATATGTTTCAGCGTGCGTGTCAACACTTGGTGGATGGTGTTGAGGCCAACATTGTGAGGATATGTTGGTGTGAGATCATGGAATAATTATACAGTGGTGTAACTTTGTTTCTGGATGTGGAAATATGTATACAAATGGTGTGGATTGTATGCATTGGATTTTAGATTTGATTTATATTTGGCATGGAAATAATTATTTATAAGGTTTATTTCCTTGGTGCGGATATATATATATATATTAGGGATAAATATCTGTTTAATGATATTTCATTTTATCGTACTATGGTTGGTTTATATGTGCTAACCCTTATATTTCCATGTGGTTTGGACTGTGATGATCTCACTTTGTGGGGGAGCAGATCAGGTGTGAGGCTTTGGGATATGAAGAAGTCTTTGGTAGCTGCTTTGAGAAGTAGCTAGGTTTAGAGCTTGACCAGCACCTAGGGTGTCTTATATGATGTTATTATGGGATTACTGTATAATTTTACTAAGACTGACTCTGATATAATTATGTTTGATATTATGAAGACAAATTTTTACACTCTAGCGTAGCTGGCTTTTGCTCTATTTTCTATATTATATATCATTTTATTTTAGTTGGTTTTGATGTGACGGCCTAGGGTGGGTCGTTACAGCCATTTTTGGACAGCAAACACTACTACAATGAGCTCTTTTTCATATGTGGAGAGAGCTTGTTGTTGTTTATAGAGGGGTCTGCTGATATAGGCAATAGGATGGTTAGCTTGCATGAATACTGCTCCAATGCCCGAGCCAGAAGCATCCACTTCAATTACAAATGTTTTGCTAAAATCGGGTAATGCCAAGACAGGGGTAGAAGACAACAAGTGCTTGAGATGCTGGAAGGCTAATTTGGCTTCCTGTGTCCAAGAAAAATTATCCTTTTTTAGCATATCAGTGAGAGGTTTAGCCACAATTCCATACCTGTGAACAAACCGCCTGTAATATCCAGCTAGCCTAAGGAAGCCTCTAAGTTGTTTTATGGACTGCGGTAATGGCCAATGAACCATAGCTTCTATTTTTGCCGTATTAGTTGAAACACCCTCACCACTTATGAAATGACCCAAGTATTCTACCTTTCTAATAGCAAAGTAGCATTTCGACCTTTTGGCAAATAACGAATTCTTTCGCATGGTTAACAAGACCTGCTGTAAATGTCTCACATGATCATCGAAGGACTTACTATAGATGAGTATATCATCAAAAAAAAAAACCAATAGAAACTTCCTCAAAGTGTTTGAAAATGTCATTCATAAGGCTTTGGAAGGTGGCTGGGGCGTTTGTAAGCCCAAATGGCATGACCAAATACTCGTAGTGTCCTCCATGTGTCCTAAAGGCTGTCTTTCCCACATCAGATTTGGCCTTTCTGACTTGATTATAACCTGCTCACAGATCTATTTTCGAAAATACCTTAGAGCCATGCAACTCATCTAATAAAGTAATCCACCAATGGAATAGGAAACTTGTTTTTGATTGTAGCTTGATTCAGATCTCTATAATCCACGCATAAGCGCCAAGAACCTTCTTTCTTTCCAACCAATACCACCGGGCTTGCATAGGGGTTGGTGCTGTGTTGTATAACTCCAGTCTTCAAATATTGCTAAATCAAGCCTTCTATAATATCCTTTTGATGTCTTGCATACCTGTAGGGTCGTTTATTCACAGGGTTAGCGCCCTGTATTAACGGAATTTTATGATCATGGTTAGGTCTAGAAGGAGGAAGTTGGGTGGGCTCCTGAAAAATGTCTTTGAAGTCATCCAAAAGCTGCAAAATGATTTGTGGAATAGCTGGTTGAGCCTCATGTGTAGTCATAGATTGAAGTAAGGAAGTATCATCTTCGCATAGGCTGATCATTGTAAGGTGTACCCCGTCTTGTAAAGTCTTTTGTACCTGTTGTCTTTTAATGGTATGGAGTCCACTGGAAGAGGCACCTTGAAGGACATGTCTGCGGCCTTGGACGATAAACTCCATTGTCAATTTGTCAAAGTTCCAAGTAATATTACCTAATGTCACCAACCATTCAATGCCAAGCACCAAATCACAGCAACCTAAAGGAAGAAGCAACATAGCCGAAGTGAAAGTAGTTTGCTGGATCGTCCAAGAGAATTTCTATACCACCGAGGAAATTTGCAATTTAGTTCCATCTGTGACAACCACATTCAAAGGTTCCAATTCCACAATCTGACAACCCAACTTCTTGGCTATATTAATATCCAAGAAGTTGTGGGTACTGCCACTATCGATCAGCACATGGAGAGGTTTCTTGTTATGATAACTAGTAATTCGCATGGTTCTAAAATTGGCAATTCCTGTTAAGGCATTCACTGAAATTTGAGGCTCCTTCATCCCGACTTCTTCATTTTGTGTAGCACTATCAAGTGTCGAGACTTCGTCATCACCTTCATTGACTTCTAAAACGTGTATCTGTAATTTCTTGTGCGTCAAACTGTGAGATTGAGTAAAGGGTTCATCGCAAAAGTAACAAAGGCCTTTAGCTCTCCTTTCGGCCATATACACTAGGGTAAGATTCTTGTGAATCTTGGGTGCTGTCTTGGAGTTGTCTACCCCTGCAGTTGGTAGAGTAACCAGTTTTTCTCCTAGTATTGACTTTTGGTTAGAAAGATTTCGAGTCTGTTTCGCGAGGGTAGTTGCTACCGAGGATTGAGAACTGGCAGCTTCATACATCTTTGCCAGAGTAAATGCCCTTCTCACAGAATCTGGTTGAAACATCCTGACCAGCATTTGAATGTCCTGCTTTAGTCCTCCCAAGAAACAGCTCAACATATGCTCTTCAGAGAGTTGTAACCGAGCCACGATAGCATCAAAATCCTCATGGTATTTCTCAACACTAGTGGTTTGTCTCAGCTTCATTAATTCCGCCATTGGATCATCACAGACTGCACCGAACCTGTCAATCAATAGGTTAGTGTACAATGCCCAATTATGAATAGGAAAATTACCTGCAGAACAAACGAATGCCGTATGCCATTGCATGGCTTTGCCTTCAAGGTGGATGATCGCTATCTTGACTTTCACATCATTGGGAGTATTATCAATAGAGAAATAATTCTCAGCTTGGTAGATCCATTGATGCACGTTTTCGCCCCCAAATTTTGGAAAATCGATTCTGGCTAGTCTTGTTCCGTAAGAAGAATGTGGATGATACCCCTTGTACTGAGTCGCACTCCCAGAAGAATGATGACTGTCATCGCCTTCGTGTGAACTCCAGAAGACTTCTTGAATGCTGTTCTTTAAAGATTCATCCAGTGTCTTCTTGATGTTTCCCGTAAGCTCAATCAAACGCGTTTCTAATCGGGCTGCGAGACGCTCCTCCATCTCCTTCATTGCTGCCTGAGTCCTGGTGTTTTCGGCCATGGAAGGGACAGGCTGATACCAATTGATAAGGAAAGAAGTAGTTCAAGGGATTTAGGTAACTGAAGAACCAAATGAGAGATAGGGAATCGTGAATAGAAGAGATTCCGAAGAGAATTTTATTAATCAGAGTGAGCAGAGTGAAGATTTGTGTTTTTACAATAGAATGAATATATTCTTTCATGTATGGGTCTTATTCTCTTTTATACACTTAACTAACATATCCAACCCCTAACTGATATAACTAACTCCATATTATCCTGGTACTATTCCTAATATACCATTGGAGCTTCATGGTGGACCGTCAATAATTTTGAATTCAAATCAATTTGAGGGCAACATTCCGTCATTTTTACAACAAGCTTCAGAGCTGTTGCTCTCTGAAAATCAATTTTCAGACTTGTCTTCATTCTTATGTGACCAAAAAACAGTTGCAAAGTTGGCCATTTTAGATTTATCAAAGAATCAAATAAGAGGGCAACTTCCTGATTGTTGGAAATCTGTTGACCAATTACTGTTTGTTAATTTACCCAACAATCAATTGTCAGGGAAGATTCCTATCTCCATGGGCACCCCTTGTTAAATTGGAACTTTTGTTTTTAGGAGGCAATAGTTTAATCGGTGAATTGCCTTCAACTTTGAAAAATTGCAGCAATTTATTCGTGCTGGATGTGGAGGAAAACTTCTTGTCTGGTCCAATACCATCATGGATTGGAGGAAGCATGCAACAATTGATAATCTTGATAATACGAGGGAATCATTTCTTTGGAAATCTTCCTGTTCAACTCTGTTCTTTAAGGCATATTCAAATGTTGGATCTTTCGAGGAATAAGTTGTCAAAAGGAATTCCAACATGATAAAGAATTTTAATGCAATGTCTGAAAAAAGCATAAATAAAAGTGAAATATATAGTCGTATATATGAATATGATACGGCTTACTATGAAATTTATGGTCCATTCTATCATCAAAACTATACACTTGACATCACATGGATTTGGAAAGGATTGGAACAACAATTCAAGGAACCCGAATTGAATCTTAAGGGCATTGATCTCTGTTGAGATGCCTTGAATTTATAATTTTGTCCGTTACTATTTCCCTATTAATTGGGTTGTAATGAGGCTGTTATATTTTATCCTTGTTATAAGGCTAAAAGGCATATGTATCAGATATCTCTATTCATTCAGAAATAAGAAACTCTTGAACTGCCCGTGGACGTAGGTCACATTGACTGAACCACGTAATTTGTGTGTCATCTTTTTTCTCTTCTCTTTCTTTTACATATTTTCATAACAATTGGTATCAGAGCTCTAGGTTACGCTAGGGCCTGATCTGAAGAAACGCAATGTCTTCGTACAAATTTGATATTGATAAATTCAATGGATCGAATGATTTCACTTTGTGGAAATTGAAGATGAAAGCGGTTCTTGTGCATCAGGGTTGCGCTGCAGCACTGGAGGGTGCGGATAAATTACCCATAATTATGACTGATGATGAAAAGAAAGCGATGTTGGAAAAGGCGCACAGTTTGATTCTCTTGAGTTTGACTGATGAGGTTCTACGAGAGGTAGGTGAAGAGACAACGGCAGCAGGGATGTGGAAGATGTTGGAAGATAAATTCCAGCAGAAATCCCTAACCAATCGGTTGTATCAGAAGCAACGTCTCTATACCTTGCAGATGTCTGAGAATATGTCTGTGAGAGATCATCTTGATAATTTTAACCGAATTATCTTGGACCTACAGAGTATTGGAGTTAAAGTTGATGATGAGGATCTAGCTATTATTTTGTTATGTTCTCTGCCAAAATCATATGAGAATTTTATTGATACTATGTTGTATGGCAGGGATAGTATTACTCTCAACAATGTGAAGGACAGCTTACAATCTAAAGAATTGAAGAGAAGAGTAGTCTCTAGTTCTAACGCGGATGATGTAGGTCTGACTGCTAGCAGAGGCAGAAGCACGGAGAGAGGAAATAGTAGCAAAGGTCATACACGCAGTAATTCACTTTCAAAGTCAAAGAAAGTGAGATGTTACAAATGCAAAGAGGTGGGGCACATAAGGAAGAATTGTCCACAACTGAAGAAAGATAGAAATAGTAATGCCAGTGCATTTGTTGTTCGTTCTAGTGCAACTGTCTCTGGTGAGAGTTTAGATGAAGGAGATGGCGGAGATGTTTTGACTGTCAGTACTACTGATTTTGCTGATACATGGGTCATGGATACCGGAGCTTCTTATCACATGACTTTTAACAGGAAGTTGTTCAATTCATTTAAAGAATGGAATGGTAGTGTAAAGTTAGGTGATGATGAAGAGCTTGGAGTAAAAGGTAGTGGCGCTGTACAGATAAAAATGTATGATGGCATGGTTAGGACGTTTGATGCTTGGTATGTTCCTGGCTTACGGAAGAACCTGATTTCTATTGGTACCTTAGATAAACAAAGGTACAGTTTTTCAAGAAATAATGGACAAATCACAGTTTCTAAAGGTGCTCTGGTTGTTATGAAAGGAAAGTTACAACATGGAATTTATGTTATGCTTGGCAATTCCTTTCAGGGAACGGTGTCTATATCTCATTCCTTAGAGCAACATGTTGATAACACAAAATTATGGCATTGTAGGTTGGGACATATGAGTGAGCGTGGACTTGCAGTGTTGAGTAAACAAGGACTGTTGGGTGGAGCGGTGATAGGGAAATTGGAGTTCTGTGAATCTTGTGTTATGGGTAAACAACGCAGGCTAAAATTCAGTCACGGTAAGCACACTTCAACCGAAATATTGCAATATGTTCACTCTGATTTATGGGGTCCTTCCCCAGTGCAGTCCCATGGAAGGAGCAGGTATTTTGTGACGTTTATTGATGACTACTCTAGAAAGGTTTGGGTGTATTTTTTGAAGTCCAAGGATGAAGTGTTTGGGCGTTTCAAGGAGTGGAAGACTATGGTTGAGAAACGAACCGGGAAATTAGTCAAGACTCTAAGAACAGATAATGGACTGGAGTTCTGTAATGCATTATTTGATGATTACTGTAAAGAAGCAGGTATAGTCAGGCACCTCACAGTGAGACATACACCACAACAGAATGGCGTTGCTGAACATATGAATCAAACACTACTTCAGCGTGCTCGGTGCATGCGTTTAAATGCTGGTCTCTCAAAAGAATTCTGGGCTGAAGCAGTTAATACTGCTGCCTATTTGGTGAACAGGTATCCATCTACTGCAATTGACTTAAAGACTCCTCAGGAGGTATGGTCTGGTAAACCTTCTGATTATTCTGGCTTATGTATATTTGGTTGTCCTGCTTATGCTCATGTTAATGATGGTAAATTAGAGCCTAGGGCAATGAAATGTATATTTCTTGGGTATCCTACGGGTGTCAAAGGATATAGATTATGGTGTACTGAGAATAACAGAACAAAAAAATTTGTTATTAGCAGAGATGTTACTTTTAATGAGTCTGCTATGTTTGACCAGAAAGAGGAGGTTGAAAATCTTGCAGGAAATAAAAGTACAAATAAGGGAGTTCATCAGAAGGTGGAGTTTGAGGTTGAAGATTCAAATAAAGAAAATTTGAATCCTGTGGAACAATCTAGTAATGTTCAAGAAGAGCCTCAAAGCATAGCAACAAGGAGAACAAGGAGGGAAATCAGAAAACCTAAGAGGTATGCAGATGTTACTAATGTTGTTGATACTAACTCTGTTGCATATGCCTTGCTAGTAGGTGAAAATCTTGATTCTGATGAGCCTAAATCCTATAAGGAGGCGATTCAAAGTAAAGAAGCATCGAAATGGCTAATTGCCATGGATGAGGAGATGCAGTCACTTAAGAAAAATCAAACATGGGAGTTAGTACCATTACCTAGAGGTGTGAAGCCAGTGGGATGCAAATGGGTGTTAAAAAGGAAAGAAGGGATTCCTGGTGTTGAACCATCCAGATTCAAGGCAAGACTTGTGGCAAAAGGTTTTTCACAGAAAGAAGGAATTGACTACCATGAAGTGTTCTCGCCTGTGGTAAAACATAAGACTATTCGAGTTCTGTTGGCTATGGTGAGTGCTTTGAATATGGAGTTAGAGCAGCTTGACGTGAAAACTGCATTCTTGCATGGAAATTTAGAAGAGCAGATTTACATGTCACAACCAGATGGATTCCTTGAGGCCGGGAAAGAGAACCATGTGTGTTTGCTGAAAAAATCCTTGTATGGTTTAAAACAGAGCCCGAGGCAGTGGTACAAGAGGTTTGATGCTTTTATGATTTCCTATAATTTTGTTCGAAATGAGTTTGATAATTGTGTTTATAGTAGGAAGCTATCAGATGGTTCCTATATATATTTGTTGTTGTATGTGGATGACATGCTAATTGCAGCTAAGAGCAAGACTGATATTGATGCTCTTAAAGCTATGTTGAGCAGTGAGTTTGAGATGAAGGATTTGGGTGCTGCCAAGAAGATTTTAGGAATGGAGATTTGGAGAGACAGGAATGCAGGTCTACTTTATGTATCTCAGAAGAAATACATTGAAAAGTTGTTGCAGTCTTTTCAAATGGAGAATTCTAAGCCTGTTAGTACTCCCTTGGCAACACATTTTAAACTTGATGCTAGCACTCTTCCTAGTACTGATGAAGAAAAGGAGTATATGAATACGGTTCCTTATTCTAGTGCTGTTGGAAGCTTAATGTATGCCATGGTTTGTACAAGACCAGATTTGGCTCATGCTGTGAGTGTGGTTAGCAGATTTATGAGTAATCCTGGAAAGGCTCACTGGGAGGCTGTGAAGTGGATTATGCGATATTTGAAAGGTACTAGTAATATCTGCTTAGTTTATGGTTCTAATGATATTGGGTCTGGTCTTATTGGCTATGCAGATTCTGACTATGGTGGAGATCTCGTGAGGAGAAGATCTTTGACATGTTATATCTTTACTCTTTATAGTTGTGCTGTAAGTTGGAAAGCAACACTTCAACCTACTGTTGCTTTGTCTACAACTGAAGCAGAATACATGTCCTTGACAGAAGGGGTTAAAGAAGGTATATGGTTGCAAGGTCTTATTGATAGTCTGGGATTGAATGTGCAGAGACGTATACTTTATTGTGATAGTCAAAGTGCTTTATGTTTGGCAAAAAATCCAGTCTATCATGAAAGATCAAAGCATATTGATGTCAGATTGAATTTCATACGAGACGTAATTGAAGACAAATTGTTCTCCATAGAGAAGATAGCTACGGTAGACAATCCAGCAGATATGTTGACTAAACCTTTGTCTTTTGAAAAGTTTAAGCATAGCTTGGACTTGGTGAATGTTCGCATCGCTTGAGACCCTTCTTGGAGAATAAGCAGGAGAGTTGTTCTTGGTTACTGGTGACTTGGGAAAATTCAAGTCAAGGTGGAGAATTGTTGAGATGCCTTGAATTTATAATTTTGTCCGTTACTATTTCCCTATTAATTGGGTTGTAATGAGGCTGTTATATTTTATCCTTGTTATAAGGCTAAAAGGCATATGTATCAGATATCTCTATTCATTCAGAAATAAGAAACTCTTGAACTGCCCGTGGACGTAGGTCACATTGACTGAACCACGTAATTTGTGTGTCGTCTTTTTTCTCTTCTCTTTCTTTTACATATTTTCATAACAATCTCTCATGTAACAATTTAACAGGTAAAATACCAAAAGAGATTGGATACTTCCTTGGCTTAGTTTCTTTAAATTTATCCAGAAACAATTTGAGTGGAGAAATTCCTTTTGAAATTGGAAATTTAAGTTCACTTGATTCCCTTGACTTGTCAAGAAATCATTTTTGTGGGAGAATTCCATCTTCTCTCACACAAATTGATGGTTTAGGAAAATTAGACTTGTCACACAATTCTCTCTCAAGAAGAATGCCGTTGGGAAGACATTTCGAGACCTATGATGCCTCTATTTTTGAAGGAAATAATTATCTTTGTGGAGAGCAAGTTAACAAAAGTTGTCCCAGAGATGAAGAAGATTCTGTTTTCTATGAAGTATTGTACATGAGCTTGGGGATAGGATACTTTGCAGGCTTTTGGGGCTTAATAGGGACAATACTAATTTGGAAACCTTGGAGAATTGCCTACACGAGGTGCTTGAACAGAATTACAAACTGGCTAACGATGTAGTGAATGTGACTAAGTTGACTACTTTATTACCCCTATCATACACAATTATTACTTACATTGGAGTGTAACTTAGAAGGGAATAAAAAGAAAGGAATGGCTCTTATTGTCAAAGTAAAGTATTCGACTTTTTTTAATAATTCATTTATAAGATAGATTTGGATCAAGTCATGCAACATGTTTTATTCAGGTGCTTTCTCTAAAGGATTATTTTTTATCTCAACTGAATTTTGGATATGTTGATGATGTCTTGGTTTAATTCTCTGTTGGGTCATCTGTCCCATTTTCCTAAAATTTGGTACTTGGAATTCAAATGTATCCAATATATAGATGGGAGACAAAGTTCCAAGTTAATAACAAATAATAAATTTGATGAGTGTAAGATATCATGTCTTAGCAAAAAGTTTTCTGATGAGGATTTGATATATTTTTTCTTTTCCTTTTTCAGAAAAATTGCTTGCTTCTTACCAAATTGCAACATATTTCTTGATTTCTTGTAATATTTCATGTATCGTTTTTTAATTTTATATCTTCCTTATGAAATTGCCTAATTTGATTCTTAGTGAGTCAATTAATTTTGTGGAAGCTTTACTCATGGTAAAACCAGCCTACTGTGGGTTCTCATGGACACACAAATATATAACTCCCAAATCACATTGGTGTGTCTGTTTGCACTTATTTTCTTATGCTTCCACCAACACATTTTGAACCATTTCTTGTCATACATGTTATTATAGCCATACTATTTCAACATGTATGAGTTCCTTGATCTTTGATCCATGCCTCTCAGTCTCAGATAATGGTAATTATTTTATTACTCAAATGAAGCGATTACTTTTTAGCTTTTGAATAGTAGTTAGTTGATGAGTTGAATTCAGAGAAATTGACTGTATTTCACAAGAGTGTCTCTAATGTTTGAAAGTTCTAAAAGTGTTTGTTGTTATCCCTACAACTCTGGTGGTTCTCTAAGTCCAATCAAAGGTGGAGGTCTAGGGGGGTTAAATTTTTCAGTCCCCCTAACTCACAACTAATTGAAAAATGTTGCTATCCTTTTTAACTGTTACTTATAATTTAATTCTATGCTAGATGTAGAACATACTTGAAATTTTGCTTTCCAACTAAATGTTGTTGTAGGAAGCTATGAATTAACTGCTTTGCGGACAACTGTCCCTATTGATGTGACGATGGAATCTGGAAGAGGTGTATTTCTACATGGGTGGTCAGAATTTGTAAGTGTCCACTAGTGTTAGCACCGAGTTAGGGCAACAAACTTTAAGGAAAATGGGCTACAGGAGTATTATATAAAAAAGGAAGGGGTTAAAGTATAACGAACCGATAGGAGATTAGGAGGGTCAATTAGTTTAGTTTTGTATTCCCTATAAATAAGCCGTGTGTCAAGTAGTGAGGGGAACTTCAGAATATTTTGTATGGTTTCACTGTGAAGGAGAAAGCTCCGTAGGGGATATATTTGTATAACATGGTTCTTAGTTTGTAATCCGATTTTCTGTACTGAAGAGAGGAAATTCATAATCTTTTTCTGTTGTGCAATTGTTCTTTGTTATGCTTTTATCGTTTCATTCTCTAAAACGAAGATCCTAGCCATTACACTAGACTTTTTGTTTGTAAAGTCTTAAATGTCAGATCTGAAAACGAGAATGAATTTGTTGAAAGTAAATATCAAATTTGGAAAAAGTTCGGAGAAGGGGAGGTTGTTTTGAAAGGTTCAATCAAGTTCTCTGAGGCAAATATCAAACTTTCACCAGCTTGAGCACCTTCATTTAACATGCTTGAGTTTATGAAGTGATTCTTACAACTCATCTAAAAAGATTCAATCTTGGAGGGCTATTTGTAAGCGTGAAATATGTTGTTGCTTTCAGAATTGTTGTAATGAAAAACATTCATTGTGATTGACTTTTATTGACAAGAACATCTACATTTTTAACTTCTCTCTATTAAATAGCATACCATGACTTACTGGTTCAAATATGGATAACATTTACATCCATCGTATCAAATGAAAATATCCAAGCTTTGTCAACCATCATCATACATAAAGAGAACTGCAAGTATACAAATTACAAACCGCTTTGCGTCAATTACCATAACAACTTTCTCGAACCCATGTTCCATCTCATCATATATGTTTAGTAAAAATACAATGAGGGCCTTCTAGAATATAGGGTAGATAGAGCATGTCTAGGTTACAAAATGAAGTCTATATAGGTGCATGATGAAGTACCCTTGACCAAAACTATATGCTTAGACCAAAAGACATGGTCATTATCATCCAATCCACAACCAAGAACATTACAGCGGACCTCAACACTGCCCATAACCCACCAAATCCAAACAAAGCAAAGCTCACAACAGCCACAACCATTCCATGTCCTATATTTTATTCCCCTGTATGGGAGGCTGCAAGCAATGGCACCATTCCACCAACACAAATGGCTAAACCTAAGGTTGTTGCTGCTTTTAAAGGGTTTGACAAACTTGCTTTCTCTTCATTGCATTGTTATCTCCCTCTCTATCTCTAATAATAAGCCCCCTTTGCTCATCTTTCTTCATTTGAGCAATGTCTATGTGCAAATCGATGAACACAAACCCAAACTTCTTTCTGGCTCTACTACAAGCCCAAAACACCAACCTCGTCAAACTCCTTTGCATTATGATCTTATATGATTCTTCCTCTGAATATTAATATGCTCGATTATATGGATAAAAAGTGTACTGGCAAGTAGCAGGAAAACAGAAAGAAAAGAAGAATCTCCAGGCACATGACATGAGATTGGCCCAAATAGAAAGAGAAAAGCAAAAGAAGATTTAGAAAAACCAACACACCCCTCCCTAAATGTCCACCCTCAATTTATATGCTATTATTCCCCTCAACGTTCATTTGCAATTTCCAAGTTTTGAACTTTTCACGTGTGTTGCGCCTCAGCTTGCCAAATTCTGTTATTACATCCATATCATTATATGCCGCGTGTCCCTTCTCAATATCATATTTGGTTGTGCTTTTTGATCCCGTATCAATGCCCCCTTCATTAAGATTGACCTTGACCTCAAGGTCAAAAGATGGAAATTGTTGCTGCATAAAAGATACAGACTCCCAAGTGCTGTCAGAACGAGGTAAATGAGCCCAATGAACCAAAACTTGATCAACCCAACGACCTTGTTGCTTAATTCTCCTCAAGTCGAGAATGCGACATGGAATTGGTTGGGAATCCTCAACAGCCGTGTTTAATGATAGTGGAACATACAGCTGAGAAGAATTACCCATGCATTTCTTAAGTAAGGAAACATAAAAAACAGGATGAATTCGAGCACATGGTGGTAACAACAATCGATAAGCTACTGGACCAACCCGTTCCACCACCGGAAAAGGACCAAAGTAATGGAGACCCAACTTTTGATGACCATGTGAACGCAAAGTGGATTGCCTATATGGTTGCAGCTTGACAAAAACCATATCCCCGATTTGAAATTCCACATCCACACGTTTACGATCAGTTATTTGTTTCATGCGTTTCTGAGCCCTTGCCAGATTGAGCGTGAGAGTAGCTAATACATCATCCCTTTGTGCCAACAACTGAGCAACATCAACAGGTAAATGCTCAGATGGACTCCTGATCAAGTTAGGAGGAGGGCGCCCATACACCACTGGATATGGAGTCATACCAGCAGCTGTATGATACGATGAATTATACCAATATTTAGTCCAAGGAAGGAACTGTAACCAACTTCGAGGATGATCATAAACAAAACAACGTAGATACATCTCAATACAACGATTTAAAACTTCTGATTGGCCATCTGTTTGTAGGTGATAGGCAGTGCTCATAACTAATGTAGTACCTTGAGATTTGAACAATTGCTGCCAAAAATTACTGGTAAAAGTTCATTCTCTATTTTGAATTCCCTGTTCTTCCTTGGTTCTTCTAATAATTATGTTATTCCTAGTTCCATCTACATCATAATCCGACGAATCCATCTCGCCAAAATCAACAAATCAACTGGATTAGCCTACCAAAATTTGAATGATTTAAATATTGATCTATTAAACAAATAAAAAATATAAATTATTTGAACATAATATAATATTATAATCATTCGGATGTCATATTTTTTAAGAATTAATAGAGTAATAATTAAAAGAAACATATTTCTAAAAATAGTTATAATTACTAAAAAAATTTTATAAAATAATGTTAATCCATCAACTTGTTTCTACTTGTTTACAGTATTTAATCGTTTTACTTCAATCATATAATGGAAGAAAATTATGATATTTCCTTTAATCATGCTACTTCAATGGCAAGTTATAGTATTTCCTTGGCAGTTTATGGTATTTCGTTGGCATTGAAGTAACACGATTAAAAGTGGGTATTGTTATATCATAAAGAAAATACATTTTGGATATCTCGGAAGATTGAAATTGTTATGTTGGATTCTAAGCCCATCAACATTCCTATGGGTTCAAATGTCAAGCTCCTTCTTAATCAAGGGGAGTCTATTCATGATTCAGGAAGGTAGCAAATACTAGTTGGAAAGTTTAATTACTTAACTATTACAAGACCAGATACATCATTTGTTGTCAGTGTTGTTAATCAATTCTTGAATTCTTCGTGTGATGGCCATTGGGATGCTGTGGTTAGAATCTTGAGATATGTTAAAGGATCTCCATAGAAAAGACTAGTATACAAAGACAAAGGTCATTCTAATATTGTTGGATACACAGATGTTGATTGGATAAGTTGCTCGATCGATAAACACTCCACATTTGGGTATTGTTTTCTTATTGGAGCTAATTTAATTTGTTGAAAAAGTAAGAAATAAAACATTGTTGCTAGATCTAGTGTTGAAGTAGAGTATCGAGCTATGACTCTCACTACATGTGAACTTTTGTGGATGAAGCATCTAATCCAAGAAAATTGCGCTTATGTGAAATTGGAGTTATGAAACTAATGTGTGATATCCAAATAGTTATGCACATCGCCTCCAATCCAATCTTTTAGGAGAGAACTAAGAATATTGAGATTGAATATCATTTTATGCATGGAAAGATTGTGTCTAAAGAAATTATTACTACTTTTATCAAGTTTGAATGAGCAGTTCATAGATATTTTCACTATGTCTCTTTGTGGTTTGGTGATAGCTTACACAAATTCGATACATATAATCTTTTATGCACCAACTTGAAGGGAGTGTTGAGATATAATTTGTTATAATAAATTTATCTTTATTAAGATAGGATAAGTTTATTTTCTATGTTTATCTTTATTTAGTTTTATCTTTAAACTTATTTTTATCCAGAATAAATTAAGATTATATAAATATGTACCTTTTTACATTGATTTCTTAAGCAATAATAATCATTGTACATTCATATTCAACAATTGTTGCATCCTTCCTTCCTTTCTCTATCTGGGAATGACACTTATAGGAAGTTCATGTCTTTTAATTTATGCATTTAACCTAATAACTAGACATAAACATGCACAATGTGTGAATAAAAAATAATTATCTAAATTAAAAATGTTAACTTTTTGTTAATATATAAGTTTTATATATAATTTTTTTAATTATGTAATATAAATTTGTTATTGATTTTTACAACAAATAAATTTATTATTTTTTATAAAAGGATTTGAATAGAAAAATTATTATTATAAATATTTTATATTTATATAATATTTCATCCTTTATTTTTTTTCCTAGATTCAAAATTAAAAATATAAGATTCAAGTAAATAAATTTTTTAAAAAGTTCATAATAACTAAATTATAAAACAGTCTATTTCAATATTTTCTCAAATTAATAAATTGATAATAAAGAATATACATCTATTGATTGTTTTCAAATATGTAACCCTTCATATACAAATATAAATCTAATTGCTGAGAGATTTATAAAAAAAAATTGAATTATTTTTTAAAATTAATATTAATAAAAATTTATTATTTTCTTATTATGAGCATAAATATCAATTAATAATAATTATTAGATTTTGATAAAAGAAACATTTTAATAATGATTTATAATTAAAAGTAATATTAATATTAATTACTATTTGTTTTTTTGAAATGGAGAATTTAATCAAATTAAATTTCTTAAATAGTACATTAATGATCGAATATTTAATCTACAATTACTATCAAATAATATTTCTTCATTTTTATTTATAATTAAAATTAATATTTTTGCAACTGAAAATTTTATTCTTAATTAATAAAATCATTAATTCATATATAATTACATATTAAACATAATTTTATATTATCACACATTATAGTTTTGATGAAAAATATATTTTTATTTTTTGTATTTTTTATAACGAACAAATTAATTAAATTGAATATGTTAATTATTAATTAATATTATTATTTATATAATTACTAATTTACTAGTTAAATATAATTTGAAGCTATTAGTTACTTAATGCAAATTTAGAAGTACAATCAAAATAATATTATAGATAAAATGTGTGACAAATTCAGAATAGTGAAAATAAGATGAAAAAAGTAGTACCATTTATTGTTTTACAAAGATTATATCATGTGATTGTGTATTAAATATCATATTATGTGTGACAAATTGAGAATAGTAAAAAAAAGATGAAAAAAGTTATATCTTCTATTTTTGACAAAGATTACTAGTGAGATGAAAATTAAACAAAAGATAAATTAGAGAAAACGTAAATATATAATATAAAGGATAGGGGAGAAAAAATAGGAAAAGAGAAAAAAAGTAGTATCATGATGAAATAAAAATTAGACAATAGAGAAATGAAGAGAAAAGAAAATGAACAGAGAAAAAATAGTAGCCTTTTCATGACAATGATGATAAAATAAAAATCAGATAATAGATAAATAAGAGTTAGATTAAATAGAACGTAGAGAGATGTAATATATAAAAAGTAAAGAAAAAATATGATAAAAAATAAAAATTTAAAGAATTTATCATAAAAATAAATATACTGACATAACAACGTGTAAAATTATTTTTATAATATATCTACGTAATTGAGTGTAGCTTAACTTTTATATACAAATAGAAAATAGATAGTTACGAATTTATCAATGTTGCATAATATAAATTTTTTTTTTGATTCATGGGGGGGCTAAAAGCCCAAGGAAAAAACTAACAAAAGATTCGAAAACTAGAAATCACGAGGAAATGTTACTCCAGACTCATCTGCAAATAAAAGAGAAGCACTCCACAAGGGGGGAGAATCGAAAAACGTGAACTTCTTCTGGCAGAGAGAGCCCTCTCTTGGCAAAACAGTCTGCTACCTGATTAGCCTACCTTAAAATATGAGTACACTCAATAGTGTTTAAGTCTTCAGCCATCTTAACCACTTGATTGGTCAAACCGTAACAGGGGTGCAATCTAGGGCATCCTTTATTTAAAAATTGAACTCCACTGATTAAGTCATACTCGATAATAATGTTATCACATAGGCCTCTACCTCTGAGGATCTTTAAACCATAGAATATGCCCCAAAGTTCAACATGAAGGATGGAGCAAACCCCAACCCGATAGGAGAATCCTACCATGAAATTACCTTGGTTATCACGCAACACCCCACCACAGGAGGCAACCCGAGATGTATTGACTGCCCCATCACAATTAACCTTTAAGTAACCTTGGAGAGGCGCCTTCCACCCAATATATAGGATTGACTGAGGAGGAGGGACTCCACGATTAGCTGCCAGGCTATATCTATTTGATAGCTCACGACTTCGACCCCGAATTTCTCCCAACAGAAGAGTTGTATTAAGTTGGGATTGTTGAAAGACAAAGGTGTTGCGAGCCTTCCAAATAGCGTCTAGAGTCACTGCAAAGGTGATAGGCCAACCTTTGTTTCCTCCTGATAGGTTATGTTCCAACCAATCAAGAATAGAGTTTGAGATAAGGTCAAACCCAGGGGTGTCGTTATAAAGAGATAACTAGATAGACTTTGCAAAAAGGCAGTCACATAGTACATGTAGTGTTGTTTTCCTTTCTCTTTTACAAATAGGAAAGAGTGGATCAGTTGTTAGGCCCCTCCTACTGCGCCAATCATTTGTTACCAAGCTTTCATGAGCCACTCGCCATAATAGGCATCTTACTCGTTCTGGACCGCACTACTTCCAAATTAAATTAAATACTACATTCGATCCATTAGATATTGTGCGAATGGCATTGTATGCAGATTTAATAGAGTAGGTTCCAGTTGGGGACCCACCCCAAACCAAAACATCTGGGTCAGTTACCAAAGAAGGGGGAGCAGACTCTATTATCTCAAACCAAACTGAAGTAGGAAGCAAATAACGAATATGGTTTAGGTCCCATTTGCCTTCCTCAGTGATATATTCAAATACTAATTTACCTTTCTCTTGCTCCGAAACTGGTTCTAGAGACACCTCAGACAGACGGGTTCAGGAAAGGAGCCAGTTGTCCATCCAAAACTGCACTTGTTTTCCATCCCCAACATTCCATGCAATGAGAGGTTGGACAAATGACCACGCATCACAAATACCTGTCCAAATATTTGAGGAGGTTGGTTTCTTCTTAATAACTGGCATCATTTCATTCCCACATTTATATTTATCTCTCAAGACTTGGACCCATAATTTAGAGGGCTATGAACAAATGCTCCAACAATTTTTCATCATAAAACATCTATTAACAAGCCTCATCTCTCTCAAGCCTAGACCTCCTTCATTTTTAGGTTTGCAGATCTTTGACCAAGCTACCGCATGGATCTTCCTCTGGTCACTTGTGTGGCCCCACAGAAATGATCTACAAGACTTATCAATTTCATCACAAGCCTGACGGGGAAAGAAAAATGTTTGCATAATGTAGGAGGGAATTGTCACGAGGACAGATTTGGTGAGGGTCAAACGACCAGCGAAAGATAAGTTTCTTGTCTTCCACGAGCTAAGTCTTTGATTCACCTTCTCCATCACAGATCTAAGGAAACGACGATTAACTCTCGCGTGATGGATAGTAACTCCTAGATACTTACCGAGGTTATCAGTATGATGAAATTTGAGAGCATCGCTGATCTCTTTCTTAAACGCCCAAGTCACAGTTTTTGAGAAGAAGATGCGAGTTTTCTCAATGCTGACCTTCTGACCTGAACTATTGCAAAAAATATCAAGGCATTGTTGAATAATTTCTACCTGATCTATAGAGGCCTCAGAGAGTAGGATCAGGTCATCCGCGAAGGCAAGGTATGATAAGGACGGCCCTCCTTTAGAAAGTTTAATCGGTTTCCATAGCTTATGGGTCACAGCAACATCTATAAGGTGAAACAGATGCTCCATACATAAAACAAAGAGATAGGGGGACAAGGGGTCCCCTTGTCTGATACCTCGAGACGGTTTGAATTCTTCCAGTTTCTCCCCGTTCCAAAGCATAATCATAGATGGAGTGGAGATATAGGCCCACACGAAGTCCACAAACTGTTTAGGGAACCCAATATCTTCCAACGTATCCTTAATAAATCTCCAATTGAGACGGTCGTAGGCTTTCTCAAGATCTATTTTAATTGCCATCCAACCTTTCTTGCCTGTTCTATGCTTCATAGAGTTAATCACCTCTTAGATGTTGATAATGTTATTAGAAGTCTGCCGATGAGGGACGAAACTACACTGATTTGGGCTTACTAAACCCTCCATCACTTTCCTGAGTCGGGTTGGCAGGACTTTAGTGATCACTTTATAGGAAACGTTACAGAGGCTAATAGGTCTCATTTGCTTCAGCGAAACTACATTATCAACTTTTGGTATGAGAGTTATCAAGGTACCATTGATTTCAGAGATCTTTCTCAGATTAAGTTCCACACCATGAATTAATCGACACAAGGACGGGCCCACTATATTCCATTGGGATCGGTAGAAGATAGCTTGGAAACCATCTGGTCCAGGGGCTTTAAGGCCCCCCATTTGCTTTACAACACCATGAATTGTTAAGGTGTGAAGATTGCATAATAGAAAACTTAGGAAGAAAGCAATAACAAATTGAGGAGTGTACTCCATGCAAGGGAGTCTTGCAAGTTTGGAGATGCCAAAACCTAGTGTAGACTCAAAGCAATCCCAATGGGGTTGAACAAGTTTGGGACATTGGCTTGGCTATATATACCATTGTAGGCAAACCTCATTTTGTGTGCAGAAATTCCAAGTGAGAAATAAGAAAGGAGTTGAGTTGAGAGAGTGAGTGTTTCATACAAGTGTGTGTGAGTTGTACTCCTCGGTTTATCCTCCTCTTTTGAGTGATTTCTCCTGGCTTGGTATCGCCCCCAGACATAGGATTTTTATCCGAACTGGGTTAACAAATTCGTGTCTTTTATCGCTTTATCGCTTTCACATTCGTTATTGTGTTGTTGTTGGCCATCTTGACTTGATCCATTTCATAACAACTGGTATCAAAGCCAGGTCATAGTATCAAGATGGAGGGCAAAATTCCAGTCGAACGATTCAATGGTTCCGACTTTGGATTCTGGCGCATGCAGATGGAGGCCTGCCTGTATGGGAAGGACCTGCACGCACCACTTGCAGAGAAGCCCGAGAGGATGAGTGATGAAGAATGGAAGGTGCTCGATCGGAAGGCGATGAGCGCTATAATTCTATCGCTCTCTCAGAATGTCGCCTACCATGTGAAGGGAGCGAAAAGCACGAAGGAAGTCCTGCAGACACTTGCCGATATGTACGAGAAACCCTCAGCAATGAACAAGGTTATGCTGATGAAGAAGCTGTTCAAGTTGCAGATGGAGGAGAGGAAGTCGGTGGCCGATCATCTCAACGACTTCAACCAACTCACGACGCAGCTGGCGTCTGTGAACATTGAGTTTGATGATGAGGTAAAGGCCTTAATCCTGCTCTCATCGTTGCCCGACAGCTGGGATGTGTTTGTTACTTCGGTGAGCACTTCGTCTGGCAAGGAGAAGATGAAGTTCGACAACATCAGGGACATGATGTTGAACGAAGAGACCCGCAGAAATCAGGCGGGAGGGTCGTCTGGATCTGCACTACATACAGAGTCTAGAAGAAGACCCGACACACGGGGTAAATTCCGTGGAAGGTCAAAATCCAAGGGGAGAAACAAAGGCAAGAAGGAGATGGTGTGCTGGAACTGTGAGAAGCCCGGGCACATGAAAAGTGAATGCCGGGCGCCAAAGAAGGAGAAGGAGGGCCAGACAGCAAATGCCGCAATAGAGGAAACGGTGGATGCACTCTTGTTGAGTGTGAGCAGCTCGTCCGATGACTGGGTCATGGACTCAGGGGCCTCATTCCACTCATGCAGTAGAAGAGACATCATGGAGCCATACACTACAGGTGATTTTGGCATGGTATATCTTGCAGACAACAAACCCCTGAAGATTGTAGGGAAGGGTGATGTACGGATCAAGTATGCAAATGGGTCATGCTGGACCTTACGAGATGTAAGGCACATACCAGGACTGAAGAGGAATTTGATTTCAGTCGGACAACTGGATAGTGACGGCTTCCACATAATGTTCGGAGACGGTAAGTGGAAGGTCAGCAAAGGAGCTATGACATTGGCACGAGGGCTGAAGTCAGGAACGCTCTACATGGCAGGAGGATCCAACCCAAACATCCCCTTTGCAGGAGCAGTCTCGCAGGCTGATTTTTGGCACAATAGCTTGGGCCACATGAGCGAGAAAGGCATGAGCGTGCTGAAGTCAATCGGACGGTTGCCCGAATTAAAGTCGGTGGACGTAGGTCTATGTGAGCATTGTGTGCTTGGAAAGCAGAAGCGGGTGAGCTTTATGACCACGGGGAGAACTCCAAAGATGAAAAAACTGGAGCTCGTACACACTGACTTATGGGGGCCAGCACCGGTGATATCTCTTGGAGGATCGACATACTACATGACGTTCGTCGATGACTGCACAAGAAAGGTATGGGTGTACTTCCTGAAAAGAAAATCCGATGCCTTTGATACCTTCAGGAGATGGAGAGCACTTGTGGAGAATGAAACTGGTCTACAAGTGAAGTGTCTGAGATCAGACAACGGTGGTGAGTACAACAGTGAAGCCATCAAGGAATATTGTGCCGACCGTGGGATCCGGATGCAGAAGACAATCCCGGGCACACCTCAGCAGAATGGAGTTGCTGAGAGGATGAACAGAACACTGAACGAGCGTGCGAGATGCATGCGATTGAAGAGCGGACTGCCCAAGATGTTCTGGGCAGAAGCAGTCAGCACGGCTGCTTTCTTGATCAATCGTGGGCCTTCTGTCCCGCTGAACAACAGGATTCCAGAGGAAGTCTGGAGTGGTAAGGAAGTTGATCTCTCTTTCTTACGCACCTTTGGTTGTTTAGCCTATGTTTTGAACGATGATCGGACTAAGCTGGATGCTAAGTCGATTAAGTGTACATTCATTGGATATGGGACTGACGAATTTGGGTATAAGTTCTGGGATGATCTTAACCGGAAGATAATTCGTAGTCGTAATGTGGTGTTCGATGAAGGCATGATGTACAAGGACAAGAAGGAGAGCCTGAACGATGGCAAGATGGAAAAGGAAGTGGTTGGTCTCGACATATCAAACACCAGGATCCCGAGACCAGCAGACCATGATTCAGTGGGAGTTCAGATGGAGGAAACCGACCAAACAGAGGAGGAGTCAGAGCCCGAACCACCGCCGCCCTTTGAATTCCGGGCGACAAGGGAAACAGAAAGCAGGACACCCCTGGCACTGGGCCGAGTTACAAGGAAGAGAAGGGCCCCGGAGCGGTATTCACCCTCTCTCTACTATTTGCTTTTGACTGATTGTGGGGAACCCGAATGCTATGCAGAGGCGGTCAATGATGACCACAAGAGCAAGTGGGAGCTTGCGATGGACGACGAAATGTGCTCGTTGAAGAAGAATGACACATGGGAATTGTGTCAACTCCCACAAGGAAAGAAGGCTCTTCAGAACAGATGGGTCTATCGAGTCAAAGAAGAATCAGACGAAAAAATCGATACAAGGCCAGACTTGTAGTGAAGGGATTCCAGCAGAGATACGGTATTTATTTTACCGATGTTTTTACACCTGTTGTTAAGATAACCACTATTCGCCTAATGTTAAGCATGGTAGCGGCGGAGAACTTGGAGTTACAGCAGATGGATGTGAAGACGGCCTTTCTGCACGGGGATCTCGAAGAGGAAATCTACATGGTACAGCCGGAGGGGTACAAGGGAGATGATCAGCAGGTCTGTCGCCTGAAGAAGAGCTTGTATGGATTGAAACAGGCTCCGCGACAGTGGTACCGGAAGTTCGATAACTTCATGCTGGAGATAGGGTACTCCAGGTGTAGTGCTGATCATTGCTGTTATGTGAAGAGGTTCGGTGACTCTTTCATTATTCTACTCCTGTATGTGGATGACATGTTGATAGCAGGATCAAATGTCATGGAGATCAACAGGCTCAAGGATCAGTTGTCAAGGAGATTTGACATGAAGGATCTAGGCGAAGCAAGGCAGATATTGGGCATGAAAATCACGAGGGACAGGAATACTGGTAAATTATGGCTTTCTCAATCTAAGTATATTGAGAAGGTGTTGTGCAGATTCAAGATGGAAGCTGCAAAGCCGGTTGGAGTGCCACTGGGAAGCCAGTTTAAGTTGTCCAACAAAGATTCGCCCAAGGATGACTCTGAACGAGAAAGGATGAGGGGTACGCCGTATGCTTCGGCCATTGGGAGCTTGATGTACGCTATGGTCTGCACCCGGCCAGACATAGCACATGCAGTGGGAGTTGTCAGCCGATTCATGAGCAATCCCGGAGTAATGCACTGGGAGGCAGTAAAGTGGATCCTTAGGTACCTGAGGGGTACTAAGGACCGGGTATTGATGTTTGGAAGGGGTAACCTTACCCTGTCTGGGTTTGTCGATGCTGATTTTGCAGGAAGTGACCTCGATAAGAGGAGGAGCACTACTGGGTACGTGTTTACTTACGGCGGAACAGCCATATCCTGGATATCAAAGTTGCAGAAGATTGTTGCACTGTCAACGACGGAAGCTGAGTACGTGGCAGTGACGGAGGCAGCCAAGGAGCTCGTTTGGCTGCAGAATTTCCTGAATGAACTTGGGAGACCTCGGGAGTATGTGGCTCTATATAGTGATAGCCAGAGTGCGATCCATCTGGCAAAGAACCCCGCGTTTCACTCACGAACGAAGCACATCGAGGTCAAGTATCATTTCATCAGGCATCTTCTGGAGAAGAAGGCACTGCAGCTCGAGAAGATCCAGGGGGACAAGAACCCTGCAGACATGCTGACCAAGGCGGTGACTTTGGAGAAGTTGAAGCTGTGTGCAGCTTCGACCGGCCTTGACAACTAAGCAGACAGACCCGGTAGTACCAAGAAGGAAGAGGAGAAAAGCTGATCAATCTTCAAGTGGGAGATTGTTAAGGTGTGAAGATTGCATAATAGAAGACTTAGGAAGAAAGCAATAACAAATTGAGGAGTGTACTCCATGCAAGGGAGTCTTGCAAGTTTGGAGATGCCAAAACCTAGTGTAGACTCAAAGCAATCCCAATGGGGTTGAACAAGTTTGGGACATTGGCTTGGCTATATATACCATTGTAGGCAAACCTCATTTTGTGTGCAGAAATTCCAAGTGAGAAATAAGAAAGGAGTTGAGTTGAGAGAGTGAGTGTTTCATACAAGTGTGTGTGAGTTGTACTCCTCGGTTTATCCTCCTCTTTTGAGTGATTTCTCCTGGCTTGGTATCGCCCCCAGACATAGGATTTTTATCCGAACTGGGTTAACAAATTCGTGTCTTTTATCGCTTTATCGCTTTCACATTCGTTATTGTGTTGTTGTTGGCCATCTTGACTTGATCCATTTCATAACATGAATCTCTAAAACTGAAAATGGTAGAGAGAAGGCCTCCAACTCTTGATCTGATAGGGTAGGAAAGGCTGACGTGAGACAATATGGAACATACACTTCTGGGTCTTTAAATAAACGTTTATAGAATGCAGTCACCATAAGCTGCAGATCACGTTTGTTTTCTATCCAAATACCTTCATCATTTTGTAGCTTCACGATCCTATTTCGCCTCCTTCTAATAACCGTGGTGCCATGAAAATAACTGGTATTTCTGTCTCCATATTCCAGCCATTTGCACCGAGATTTCTGAAGCCAAAGTAACTCTTCCCTTGCGAGAATTATTTCATATTGGCTCCATAATTCTTTTTGCAAATTTGAGAGGAAAGGGTTATCTTCCTGAAAGAGCCTAGATGCTATGCCGTTTAACCTCCTTCTCAGGCGTCTCTTAGCATGAAAAATATTACCAAAAGTGATTTTGTTCCATTTTAGCAGGCTGCATTGTGTGTTCCTCAAATTTCTTGGCCAATCTATTGGCTCGTCCCAGCTTTCTCTGATTAGGGTGGGAAAGTCAGGGTGGGTCAACCATGCGGCTTCAAAGCGAAATGGTCTACGAGATTTATTTATTGTTTCTGGTGAAAGCAGCAGGATAGGGCAGTGGTCCGACTTAAGCGGGTTTAGATGAAATACATTTGAGTTTGGATTAGCCATTTGCCACTCCAAGCTAACCAGAACTCGATCCAATCTCTCAAATAAGGATCCTCTTTCCAAGTGAAGGGTGCTCCCTGGTAGCCTATATCTAGCAGGTGGCATTCAAGCACAAAATCTCTAAAGGCGTTGTCACCACGGAGGCACGCCGATGATGAACCTCCTTTGCGTTCTGACTCTTTAAGGACAACATTGAAATCACCTAGAATGCACCAAGGATTTCGAATATTCGCGGCTATTCTTCTAAGGTCCCTCTAGAGACTTACACGAAACTGAGGGTGCGGGTTGGCATAAACTACAGTTAACTCCCAGGCTAAGGATCCACTTGAAACAGTAAAATGAACAAACTGAGAAGAGGATTGTAACATCTCCAGTCTCCATCTTGCCGAGTCCCAAAAACACCATATTCCTCCAGCACGACCATTTGCGTCAACCATGAAGGATTTATCAAGTTTGATGCGACGCGCTATCTGCTACGCTTTAGAGCCACTAACATGTGTTTCTAGTAAACACAAGATACCCACATCATTTTCATGAATTAAGTCATTGACCAGAGGAGCAAATCCTTTGCTGCCCGTCCCTCTACAATTCCAACTTAGAATATTCATATCTAATCAGAGGAGGAGTTTGGTTTTGAAAACCTGGATCCATCATGTTGGACAATTCCAACTGGCTTCTTCGTTGTATGCTTCCCAGAATTATTCGCTCCTAGTTCAAAGTGTTGTTTCAGCGCATTAGCAATGGCTAACGTCTCATCATCGGGGGTGTGAGCATGTGTGATTAACTGATCTTCAATCTGCATGGAACCTCCCTCATATATGTTACGTTCTTTAGGCCGGTGAGAACTCTAAGAGAGTTTTCCTCTTCATGTTCTGCATGTTGACTCTTTGACCATGCATGAGATTTTTTTCGAGAGCTAGGGTGGAGGTGGGCCCCACCTTTAAGGGAGATTCCGTTTGCGCCTAGAGATGGTGCTCCTATTACCTTGTTCTTGCCCTGGGGGTTGTTCTTTTTACATTGTACTTGTGGGTTTTTTCTAGCTAAGGGTTGCGACTTATTACCACTGATCTGGTTTGACTAATCAGTTCTTGTCCCACATTAGGAACATCAGATTGGTTCACCGGGTTTGTCCCTTCATCAGAAATATATTCATGTTGATCTTTGGTGCGATTGTTAAGACCCAAATCTCTAGCTTTATCCTTTCCCAGATTTTGCGGCCGGTTTCTTGCAGTTTTCTTGTTACGTTTAACTATCATCCAAGGGCCATATTGGTCTACTGAATCCAAACTTCCCGAATTTGACTGATCTTGATTTGAATCTTGTCGATCATGATTTGGGTTAGCTTCTCCAGCCATTTTTGGAACGTCGTCAGTGCCCACCTTCATGGATGTTTCATGATTATTTGCAGCCATATTACCATCATCCTCCTTCACCACGAGTTCAGTGCATAGGTTTTGTTTATGACTATATTTTTTGCAATGAAAACAGATAGAGTGAAGCACTTCATATTCCAAGTGGAGGATATGCCCAAGAACATTAATATGCGGAACCAGCTTCTTCTTGGGATCAATCTCCACGCATATCCTAGCGAATCTTCCACGAGTTTGGATAGAGGTCAGCTTATCAATTTTAAGCATTGTTCCCAGCTTGCTACCTACACGCCAAAAAAAGCGGTCATTGAATAACTGAATAGGTAGCCCTGGAATGCGAATCTAGGCCGCGATTTTGTGTGTTTTAGTCGCTGTGAGCGTGAAGAATGGTCTCCACCTCTGAACAACAATGTAATGATTTGCAATCATCCATGGCCCTTCATATAAGGCATGCTTGTAATCATCTTCAGCTGAAATTTGCACAAGGTAAAAATCTTGAGACAGATCGATTAAGCGAACAATCCCAGATTTTGCCCATTCACGTTGAACTTTATTATCCAATATTTTGTACGCTACGCGTTTCCCAAACACGTTGATTACTAAGGAATTTTTCCACGGAGAACACCAATCTTCAAATTCTTCCTGCATGACAGGGATAGTGGGACACGAGTCTAGTTCCCCCTCATCCTCTATTGAATCATCTTTATCATTATAGATTGCTTCCTCCGGTCATACCATCTCTTTCATTAAACTATTGAGATCGGTGAAAATCTTCCCTCCGTCAGGTGATAGAAGACTTTCTAGATAAGATTTAGACGAGTCTTTTCGCATGGCAACACCTTCCACCGGTTCCTCCATTCGAGCATCCTCCATGGCAGAATCAGGCTCACTTGATTCCTTCGTTTTAACCTTCTTAGTACTCCGGATGGTAGGATTGTCGCTAGCAAAGTCGTCTTCCTCCGAAACCCTAGCAGAGCTAGTTTTCTTCATTCTCTCTGTTTGCATAATATAAATAAGTCATGAATCATATAAGTCACATATATTTAATTGCGGTTTATTATATTTACAATTAAAAATTCATTGTTTATTTTATTTCTACAATTTTAAAAAATGTGATCTAAAGAAAATAACCCATAATTATGATTTACGAAAAAAAAAGTTATTTAAATTATATGTTATTAAATATATAATTTAAAATTAATAATATACTATAAAAGTTATTTAAGTTGTATATATTACAAACAAATATATTAGAACAAATAGTCATTATTATATTTAATAAGACTCTTTGCTCTTCCATTAAGAGATTCAATTTTTATTATTATTTTTTGGTTTATGGTCTCTTAAAAAATTAAAAAAAAAAAAAAAGTGGTTGAACCAGTTTGACCCACAAGTTCACTGGTTGAACCGGAAAATTGACCGGTTCAATCAGGTTTGAAACGGGTCAACTGCATAACCGTTCCAACTTAAGATTCGGACCGGCTGGACCACCGGTTCCTGGTCCAACCGGTCTGACCAACCGGTTCGATCCTTTAAATCACTTGTTGTAGTGACAATTTTTTTTTTTTAAAGAAGTGAGAAAAGCATATACCACTTGCTGGGATTGAATATGGAAGAAAAGAAATATCGAGTCAGCATACATTCAAAAAAGCATACAAGTGAGTGAAAGTGAAGAGAGTAGAGTTACCTTATTTTTCACACTTTCCTAAAGTTTCAATTCAAAAGTAACTTAATTCAATAGAAAAATAATAATAACGGATAATGGTAAAAATATCACAACTTAAATGTATTGAATTAAAATCAAGAGAGATAACATAGTTTCTAAACTACTCTTAAGCCTCGGTGTGACATTTTGACATTAGAGTTTCCACATGCATGCATCTAGATATCTCTCTATTCTTCCAAAAATTGAAGATTCTCGTCTGCAAAACATACCAACAAACAAATAAGAAGTGAGAACAATTTCATTTTATAGGGAATGGGCCGCAATCCTTGGTATCCCATCCTTTCATGGTAACAATTATAATAACAATAATTAATACATCAACTTCAATTGTAAACACCATCAATTCCATCCACGAACACATACATCTAAATGCATGTGGTGCCCGACCATCATCATCAAGAATATACAGTTGTACCTAAGTCTCGAGTTAACCTTAGGCTACCAACACAAAAGTGTTCCCACTATAACACCAACAGATTCCCATCAAAACCACAGAACCCGGTTCCCACTAGAACCACAGAATCATGCAAGTATGATGTATGTCACAACCATGCAAATACTTCTATATTAATACATCATGATCGTCATATAATTCATCGTTCACCAATATCCATATTCATCCATCAAGATTCATCATTCATCAAGTATATATATATATATATATATATATATATATATATATATATTGCGGATTACCGCGTGTAAACCCGGTCCTTTTACATACAACAGATTCTGTTTTACTTTCGCTAGTTCCTATCTCCTCTTCCTTTTACCCTCCTAGATCCACTTCGGGGACTTCTGGTATCAGAGCCTGATGGGGAAATAGGATAATATTTATTAATATTAAGTTAATATCTGTTACTATGAATCTGGTATTTCTTTCATGTTGTATAGTTAAATTTGTGTTTCTTTTATTTTGTGTTGTTCGGTTTTTCTCCATAATTCCGATCTATGTTTTCAGTTCTTAAGTAACTATAGCAGTAAGACCCGTGAGTGGCAGTAAGGCTAATTTGTTGATGTTATCTTAAAACTGAATCTAGATCGTTCATTAAAAAAAAAAGAAAAAAAGAGTTTTATAAACCCAGATTCATTGGACAGGGATTAATTTAATATTAATATGTTATTTTATGGAATCAAATGAGGGTAATGATACTAGATATTAATACACCATGAGTAATCTCCTTCGCTCCCTTTCTCATCGTCTCACTATTAAAGCATCATTTTCCTCCTCTTCATCTTCCAAAAATCTGCTCACTGAGCAAAATCAAACCATAGAGAAAATTCCTCCTAAAAACAACATCTTCAAAGAAGAAGTCTGCTTTGAAGATATCAACCAAGCAATTGACAATTGGGAAATTCCCAAAATACCCCAGGATGAGTTATATATTCCTGATGAAAACAAACATGTTCGCAGTTCTAATTATATTATCAAGACTGCTGAAAACAACATACCATTGGATCCCCAAGCCGGTGAGGAGTTTCATCTTCTTACTAAACAATCTGTTACAGAACATTCTAGGAAGTACAAGTACCTCCATATAGGATGTGTCCAAGTTACTGTTAAACCCCTAATCAGGGAAGGTCTTAATGCCTCAATCCTTATGTGTCTTAGAGATATCAGGCACAATGACTTCCACGACTCCCTTAAACAAGCTTAGGACATGGTCCAGTTTACTTCAATTATTTTCCAAATAAAACTGTGAGTCTTTTAGATAGAAATGTCTTAGATTCATTATTTTTAAACATTAGACTGCATGGGTTGAACATGAAAGAAGGTTCTATCACTGTAGCTCTCCTTTATAGGATCCAATACAAAGTCATGAACACTTGTAATTCAAGGGTTCTTCTTAAGACAAATGATAAGGAAACCACCTTGTTCGTCACAGACATGACAAAAGCCAATGTTGCTATTCCTAAACTCATAAAATGGGATGAGGTAGAACTTCCTACAACTTGGCAACTTGAAAGAGCAACACCAACCCTACCTAGACAAGCCCCTGAATTCTAAGAAATTAGGCAGTCGGAGGCTAGTAAGGTAGAAATCATTTTCGATAGGAGAAATTCTTTTTCCTTAAGAACAGAAGCTACTAAATCTGAATACACCTCCGCTAGAAGATCTTTTTCAGTACCCTCACAATTTAGTAAAAATTCACTCCCTAGGGGCATCGAAACAAATTCAACCATTCCTAGACCAGTTTACCAAACCAACCTTAGGGGCATCGAAACAAATTCAACCATTCCTAGACCAGTTTACCAAACCAATGAGGAGGATGACCAAAAGTATATCCAATCTCCAACCTATTCTTCCCTTAATGATCATTATGAAACAATCTGAGTTCCAAGCTGATAAGGAGGCCCTCCGTAAAGATTTTGCCTCGGAGGAAAACCAACCTCAAAGATCTTGGTTTTTGAAAAATTATCAAGGTTCAAAAAGAGTAGAGATTTAGGAGATTTATTATAATTTCTTGAACCATGTCAAACTCAATATACCTTTTCTTGATTGGTTTCATGCTTATACCATTAAGAAAAATATAGATTATCATTTCAAAGATGACCTTATAGGGCAGCATTCCATAAATGTTGTTTGGCATCTCAAAGACGGAGAAAAGGTTCAATCTGAACTTCCACCCAAAACTCAATACCAACTCCCTTAGATTAGGGATGAAAAGAACAATCCTGTTTTAGCTACACCTTTCAAAACTAAGGATGTAGAAGAAAATCTGTCTTCTAAAGATATCAAAAGTTTGATGGAGCAGGCTAATTATACCAATAAATATCTTTAGATTTTAGGAGAGAAATTAGCCACCCAAAATCCCAAAGTTATCAAGCTTAGTAGTATATCCTCTACTCAAGCCGCTAGCTCTAAGCAATTAGAAAAACCCTTATTTCAACCATTTAAGCTTAGTCAAAAGGCAAAACAAAATTTCCAAAAAGCCAAAGCCAAAGCCACTTCTGATAATAGTGAATTATTAAACAAGATTAATAATTTGCTCAAAGTACCACAATCCCAGATACTCCTTCAATCACTGAAGAAGCCTCTTCTAGACCCAAAACTAGATTGGCTACAAAAACCATAGGAGTCATCAATCAAAGTTATGAACAGGATTCAGATTCTAGCAATCCTCAACCTCTTCAAATCAATCCAGTAATGACTACATCTGTTAAGCAATGGAAAGGTCTTACAAAGCATTATCCTTCTACAGCTTTAGATTTGGCTATACAAAGACAGAGATCTTAACACTAGTAGTTTCAACGCCAACAATGTCTATGAATGGAATATTGATGGAAAATCCGAATACAATATCCTGCATATGTTATAACATATGACCATGGTTTGTACTGCTTACCAAACTGCCCATGAAACTTCTGAGGAAGCCATAGCCAATGTTATAGTTTCAGGTTTTACAGGGCAACTCAAAGGATGGTAGGATCATTATCTCACTAAAGAACAAAAACTAGGAATATTTTCAGCTGTTAAGATAGATGATAATGGCGACCAAATATTAATTCCATAATGGTGAAACTATTCTAGATGCTGTGAATAGTTTTCACTATTGCTCAACATAAGGATACTTATGGAAAGACAGATCTGCTGAATTGTTATCCAACCTCAAGTGTAAAACCCTAGGAGACTTTAAGTGGTATAAGGATACTTTCCTCACTAGAGTTTTTACCAGCGACGATAGCCATCAACCTTTTTGGAAAGAAAAATTCTTAGCTGGCCTCCCTAGGTCATTAGGAGACAAGGTTAGGGATAAAATTAGGAGTTTAACACCTGATAACATTATCCCTTATGACCACCTGAGCTATGGCCAATTGGTTTCTTTTGTCCAGAAAACAGCCTTAGAAATTTGTCAAAATCACAAAATTCAAAGGCAATTGACTAGGGAAAAGAACCAAAATAGGAAGGACTTAGGAACCTTTTGTGAACAATTTGGGTTACCTAGGTGTTCCAAGAAGAAAACTAGGAGAGTTTCTAAGTATGAACAACCTAGTAATAACCAATACAAACCACGTTACTAACCATAGAGAAGGTTTAGAAAATCCAAAAGAGAATCAAAAGAAGAAGCCAAACCTTCTTTGGGAAATAAACCTATAATTTGCTACAATTGCAAAAAGCCTGGTCATATCAGCAAATATTGCAGACTCAGGAAAAGAATTAGTATCCTCAACCTTGAACCTGAATTAGAAGAACAAATCTGTTGAGATTAGGGGAGTCTGAACTTGATGAGATCACGTCTGAAGCTTAAAGAGTTTTGATGATCACAATGTCAAGGATAACAACAAATAACAACAACTTAGAAGTCAAAAACAAAGTCAAAGGAAAAACTGTTATGTAATAGGAAATAGTCTTTAAAATTGATTTTGATTGTGTTTATCTTTTGTGTGTGCTGTGTGCATGAGCTAAATCTATATCTAATCTGATTAGGGAGTGTATGATGATAAGTTAAAAGGACTAAGAAGTTATTTTGAGACTTAAAACGAAGTTTTGAAAACTAACTCAAAATAATCAATTATTATTAAATATAATCGATTATTCCAGCAATAGGCAAAATGGGATGCCTTGCTGCAATAATCAATTATTTGTGAAATAATCGATTATCCTAGAAATGACTCTCTGGAATAATCGATTATCCAACAAAATAATCATTATATTGTTCTTGGTTGGTTTCCAGAAAACCTGAAGAACAAAATAATCGATTATTCTTTAAAATAATCGATTATCTGGTTCTGAAACTTGTATAAATAGTTTGAACATTTTGAAACTTCATAACAGAGTTAGAATTGAGAATCAAAATTAGAAAAGCGTTTTTGGGAAGTCTTTGTGACAATCTTTGAGAGTTTTCTTTGTGAATCCAAGAAGAAAAACGTTTGTAAAAATTTTTGAGAAAAGATCATCATCATCATCACATTCTTGAAAGGGAAGAGATTAATATTTGCTTCTGAATTGCAGGTGAATTTGTTCCTTAATTCTTTGTGAATACTTGTAAATCTTGAGAGGGTTTCTCAAGTGGTAAGGAATTCTTGTAGTGGGTTTCTACAAGGGGTGCTTTCTTGAGGTCAAAAAAGTGGTTATCTTGAATGTAGGAGTATATGCATGTGTGGTGTGCTTGTAAACCTTCTTCATTAAGATAGTGGAAGAAATCTTGATCAGGTTCTGATTGAGGACTAGATGTAAGTCACATATGGAGTGGCTGAACCAGGATAAAAGACTTGTGCAATCTTCTCTTACCCTTATCTTTTACTTTGTGTAATTTCTTGATTGTGTATTAAAGAAGATTGTTCTTGATTAACATGTGTGCATGAATAACATTGGTTTGAACTGAGTCAAAGCATTACATATTGATATTATCTTTGAACCTCATTGTTGGTTAATCAAGAAAAGCATATAGGATTCATTCTTCTATAACAAGTCTTTGAGAAACTTCAATGAAAATTCTTTATTAGAAAAGTTTAATTGAAATAAAGATCCTAAATACTCTGAAAATTTTTAAATTGTCATAAAATTCAATTCACCCCGATTGTGCCATTCTTTTCTAACAAAATCAACAATTTGTTGATTGCTACTTCTGAGGAAGATTCTACAAATGACTATTCTGATGAAGAAATTTAGAATATCCAGCAAGATGATGAAGTTTCTTCATCAAATAGTTCTGAAACACCCACCATTAATGTCTTAACAAAAGAGCAAGATCTTCTGTTTGAAGCCATTAATGCCATTCCCGACCCAGAAGAAAAAAGAGTTTATTTGAATAAACTCAAGCAAACTTTAGAGAAACAACCCAAAAATCTCGTTATCACCAATAAATTTGATCTTAACCCAATTCTCAAAAGACTAGAAAAAACCTCAACCAAAAACCAAACCAATTACTATCCAAGATCTTCAAGCTAGCTGAGATTAATAATCTCAAGAGAGAAATTAAGGATATTAATATATATATATATATAATTAATCATTAACATCATAATAACCTTATTTTATGAAGATTGAGGCACCAAGGCACAGTATAATAATTCCTCCTAACAACCCTGTGAGCGTAGCATGTCAAATATGAGCCCCTAATCATTAGTCAAGCACCAGAGTACGCATATATCACAAAGGAAAAAGATCGCAGTTTATTGAAACCTGCAAGCAATTTCTTAAAAAAAAAAAAAAAAAAAAAAAAAAAAAAAAAAAGTGAGAAAAGCAGATACCATAATTGCACTTGCTGGGATTGAATTTGGAAGAAAAGAAATATCGAGTCAGCATCCATTCAAAAAAGCATACAAGCGAGTGAAAGTGAAGAGAGTAGGGTTAACTCATTTTCTCACTTTCCTAAAGTTTCAAAACCTAATCAACCTCTTCATTTCCTTATTCTAATTTCACATCACATCAACTTGTCGAGGTTAGTGGCAGGGACGATCCAGGAAGTTTTTTTTTTTTTCTTCTTTCATTACTGCTTACATATTTAACTCTTTTTTTTTTTTTTTTTTACAAATATTAATTAACTTCCAAAAAAAAATTACTAGTTTTACATATAAAATTTAAACAAATTTTTTTATTTCAAATAAGAGTGAATGATTGGACATGTTAATTTAGATTAAAATTAGGAATGAGAGATGATATAGAACAAAGAAAAAATGTAATAGAGCGCATATACGAAAGATGTAATAGAAGATAAATTGTATTATCAATTTGTGTTGCAAAGATGTAATAGAAGATAAATTGCAGCTTCAACTAGTTTGCATGATGGATCAATTGCTCTGAGGGAAAAAAAAAACTAATTGGAAGGGTGAGAATGGAAGATGAAGTAGTGTGAGAATGTGGATAGACTAGGGTTAGAGCAATCAGATATCATCGATCTATTTATAATATAAAAATTAATATACATCCTATTACGTTAATACGTTATTATAAAATTAATTTTATATATTGTCATTCAACATATTTATTTATGTCGCAAATTTTCTAAGTTCTTATCTTTTATAATAATATTTTCTTTACCTTTTTATATATTACATCTATCCATATTCCATTTAATCTAACTCTCATTTCTTTATTATCTAATTTTTATTTACAATTATCATCATCAAAAAGGTATTATTTATTTTTTCTCTCTCTTTTTTTATCCTCTCCTCTACCCTTTATATTATACATTTACATTTTACCTAATCTATATCTCATCCTCTTTATTTGATTTTCATCTCATGTGACAATCTTTCTCAATATAAAAGCTAAGATACTTTCTATCACATTGACATGTAATTATAAAACTAATTTTATATGTTGTCATGTAAGCATATTTGTCTATGTGACAAATTCCCCAAGTTTCTATCTTCTATCATATTTTTTACCTTTAATATATTACATCTCTCCACATTCCATTTAATCTAACTCTCATTTCTCTATTGCCTAATTTTTATTCCACTACAATCATCATCATAAAAAAGGTATTACTTTTTTCTCTTTCTTTTTTTTTCCTCCTCTACCCTTTAAATTACACATTTACATTCTGTCTAATCTATCTCTCATTCTCTTTGTTTAATTTTCATCTCACATGACAATCTTTGTCAAAAATGAAAGGTACTATTTTTTCTTCCTTTTTTTTATCTACCTTTTATATTACATATTTACCTTCTATTTAATCTACTTCTCACCCTCTTTGTTTAATTTTCATCTCACATGGCAATCTATCTATCTATTTATAATATAAAAGTTAAGCTATACTTTATTATGTTGATACATCATTATAAAACTAATTTTATATGTTGTCACGTCAACATATTTACCTATGTGATAAATTCTCTAAGTTTTTATCTTCTATATATATATATATATATATATATATATATATTACATTTCTCCACGTTTCATTTAATCTAACTCTAACGTCTCACATCGATTAAAGATAAGATAATTAAAGAGTATATAAGTGAATGATAATTATCACCTTACAAGTTAGTTTTGTAAGGTTGAGTTAGACTGCTAATTCACTATTCTAAGTTGGTATCAAATTACCCACTATTACCATTATAAAATAATTAAAGAGTAATTTTAACCTTGTAAGTCTCGCATCTCTTAAAAGACAAGACAATTAAAAAATATATAAATAGAAGACAATACTCATCTTACAAGTCTCACATTGACTAGAGATAAAAAAGTATATAAGTTATGGATTTAGAAAAGGAAATGATATGAAGAAATTATTTAAGGTTTTACTAGCAATAGATAAAAGTCACTAAATGGATGTATAGGAGACAATTGAAAAAAATAACTCTTAATGGTAGAATTGTCACTAAAAAAATAATTTTTTCGGATAATTTAGTGAATCTTTACCAATATTCTATATAAATACCGATAATACTATTAATAACGTAACCCTAAATACACCGATTATTATTTAATTGTTGGTAAAAAAAATAATGATCAACTATAGCTACTAAATAATAAAATAATAACTACGAAAGACTAATTTTAATGTAATGATTTAATTTGAAATGATATGCTCCACCACAGTCTAATAATTCCTCCTAACAACCCTGTTAGCATAGCATGTCAAATATGAGCCCCTAATCATTAATCAAGCAGCAGAGTACTCATATATCACAAAGGAAAAAGATCGCAGTTTATTGAAACCTGCAAGCAATTTCTTAAAAAAAAAAAAAAAAAAAAGTGAGAAAAGCAGATACCATAATTGGAATTGCTGGGATTGAATTTGGAAGAAAAGAAATATCGAGTCAGCATCCATTCAAAAAAGCATACAAGTGAGTGAAAGTGAAGAGAGTAGGGTTAACTCATTTTCTCACTTTCCTAAAGTTTCAAAAACTAACCAACCTCTTCATTTCCTTAATTATTCTAATTTAACATCACATCAACTTGTTGAGGTTAGTGTCAGGGATATCCAGGAATGATTGGACATGTTAATTTAAATTAAAATTAGGAGTGAGAGATGATATAGAGCAAAGAAAAAATGTAATAGAGAGCATATAGGAATTGAAAGATGTAATAGAAGATAAATTGTAGTGTCAACTTGTTTGCAAAGATGTAATAGATGATAAATTGCTGCTTCAATTAGTTTCCATGATGGATTAATTGCTCTGGGGAAAAACTAACTGGAAGGGTGAGAATGGAAGATGAAGTAGTGTGAGAATATGGATTGAATAGGGTTAGAGTAATTGGATATCATCAATCTATTAATAAAATACATTTTATTCCGTTAATATGTTATTATAAAATTAATTTTATATATTGTTATTTAATATATTTATTTATGTAGTAAATTTTCTAAGTTTTTATCATTTATTATATTGATCTCTTTATCTTTTATATATTACATCTTTCCACGTTCCATTTAATCTAACTCTTATTTTTTTATTGTCTAATTTTTATTCTAGTACGATCATCATCATCAAAAAGGTACTACATTTTTTTCTTTTTCTTTTTTTCTCTCTTTTACCCTTTATATTACACATTTACATTCTACCTAATCTATCTCTCATTCTCTTTGTTTAATTTTCATCTAACATGACAATCTTTATCAATATAAAAGCTAAGATACTATCTATCAAGTTGACACGTCATTATAAAACTAATTTTATATGTTGTCATGTCAACATATTTGTCTATGTGGAAAATTCTCTAAGTTTTTATCTTCTATTATATTTTTCCTTTACCTTTTATATATTATATCTCTCGCATTCCATTTAATCTAACTCTCATTTCTCTATTGCCTAATTTTTATTCCACTACAATCATCATCATAAAAAAGGTATTACTTTTTTCTCTTTCTTTTTTTTTTCCTCCTCTACCCTTTAAATTACACATTTACATTCTGTCTAATCTATCTCTCATTCTCTTTGTTTAATTTTCATCTCACATGACAATCTTTGTCAAAAATGAAAGGTACTATTTTTTCTTCCTTTTTTTTATCTACCTTTTATATTACATATTTACCTTCTATTTAATCTACTTCTCACCCTCTTTGTTTAATTTTCATCTCACATGGCAATCTATCTATCTATTTATAATATAAAAGTTAAGCTATACTTTATTATGTTGATACATCATTATAAAACTAATTTTATATGTTGTCACGTCAACATATTTACCTATGTGATAAATTCTCTAAGTTTTTATCTTCTATATATATATATATATATATATATATATATATATATATATATATATATATATTACATTTCTCCACGTTTCATTTAATCTAACTCTAACGTCTCTATTATCTAATTTTTATTCCACTACAATCATCATCATCATAAAAAGTACTACTTTTTTCTCTTTTTTTTTTCATTCTCCACCTTTTATATTACACATTTACATTTTATCTAATTTATCTCTCGGCCTCTTTGTTTAATTTTCACCCTAGAATATCATTACTCTTCTCTAAAGATGATCTCCTGCATCTTGGTTTTATTAGTGGCTAATGACAAACATCACTCTTCTCAACAGGTGAATTGCATTTTCAAAGTTTTTTTAACAATTTTTTAAACTTAATACTTTTCCTTTCCATTTAATTGTTTTTCACTTAATGATTGTTTGAAAAGAGAATATTAATCATTTGAAAACTATGTCTACTCATTTTCTTCAATCTTAATATATAAATAAAAAAAAACTATCCCATTAAATTTTAACATTTATTAATTTTTCCCTAAAAAAGTTGTTAATTAAGGGTATTATAAAGGAAAAAAAAATTAATACAAGAGACAATCAGAGGCTTATCAAAAAGAACAAACAATAATGTAAGAAAACATTATATTATAATTATATTATATGAATGAAGATATTAACATTTCAGCATTCCAATATAAAACTAATTATTTTATATAGTTTTTTTTATATAATTTTTAATATATCATATTGTATCATTTCTAATAAAACATTAATAATAAAGTTAAATATAAAAAAAATTATTATCTTTTTCATCTATTTATTCTTGATTATGTATTATAAGAATCAACACGACATTTATTATTGGAGGGCAATCTCTTCTCAGCATTTCTCTTGCAGAAATGGAGCACCAACTTCCCTATTCCAATATGCTGACGAATTTGTCAAAGTTTTATTAGCATGAGCATTGTATTCAAGCAGGTCCTCCAAAACATATCATCATATATATAAAACAGTTAACTGAATGAGATAAGGCCTCGGTTCTTATTATGGCAAAAATTAAATATTTCTTCTTAACAGTAAAAGAGAACTGAGAGCAAATAAAAATAATTGAGTTAGCTTTCTTTTATTTGGAGCATCTTCTGTGTGAACTTTGCTTTAAAGTATAATAAAAGAAGAAAAAGTAAAATAGGATGTGAAGGAAACTCAAGTGGAAAATAAAGCAAAAGTGTCATATTAGATAGATACTACAATTTGTCTATCACCACTTAATGTACGATAATTATTTAAGTTTGAGATAAAATTAAAAGCACATGATTTCATGTCACAAAAATAAATTAGATAATTTTGAAACATCAAATGTATAACAAAAATAAATTATTATATAGTTTTGAACCATCAAATATATATATAGTCCAAATAAATGTTTATATGACATGCATTTTGAAAATTTCGATTTACAAAAATACTAGTAACACTTTATTTGTCTATCTAATAATTTCTTGTGAAGTTTTTTTTTATTATTTTTGTTTAATCTTTTTGTGAAGTTCACAACAACAAAATTTATTATTAATGATAATTATTTAATGACAATAAATTATCTTTCTATTTAATTATATAATAAAAATATTAATGACTAATATATAATAGCCACTAAAAATGTATTTACATTACATCAAAGTTTACTATTAGCGACAATTATTTATTAGAAAAAACTTAAGTTTCACATCGATTAAAGATAAGATAATTAAAGAGTATATAAGTGAATGATAATTATCACCTTACAAGTTAGTTTTGTAAGGTTGAGTTAGACTGCTAATTCACTATTCTAAGTTGGTATCAAATTACCCACTATTACCATTATAAAATAATTAAAGAGTAATTTTAACCTTGTAAGTCTCGCATCTCTTAAAAGACAAGACAATTAAAAAATATATAAATAGAAGACAATACTCATCTTACAAGTCTCACATCGACTAGAGATAAAAAAGTATATAAGTTATGGATTTAGAAAAGGAAATGATATGAAGAAATTATTTAAGGTTTTACTAGCAATAGATAAAAGTCACTAAATGGATGTAAATGAGACAATTGAAAAAAATAACTCTTAAAGGTAGAATTGTCACTAAAAAAATAATTTTTTCGGATAATTTAGTGAATCTTTACCAATATTCTATATAAATACCGATAATACTATTAATAACGTAACCCTAAATACACCGATTATTATTTAATTGTTGGTAAAAAAAATAATGATCAACTATAGCTACTAAATAATAAAATAATAACTACGAAAGACTAATTTTAATGTAATGATTTAATTTGAAATGATATGCTCCACCACAGTCTAATAATTCCTCCTAACAACCCTGTTAGCATAGCATGTCAAATATGAGCCCCTAATCATTAATCAAGCAGCAGAGTACTCATATATCACAAAGGAAAAAGATCGCAGTTTATTGAAACCTGCAAGCAATTTCTTAAAAAAAAAAAAAAAAAAAAGAGTGAGAAAAGCAGATACCATAATTGGACTTGCTGGGATTGAATTTGGAAGAAAAGAAATATCGAGTCAGCATCCATTCAAAAAAGCATACAAGTGAGTGAAAGTGAAGAGAGTAGGGTTAACTCATTTTCTCACTTTCCTAAAGTTTCAAAAACTAACCAACCTCTTCATTTCCTTAATTATTCTAATTTAACATCACATCAACTTGTTGAGGTTAGTGTCAGGGATATCCAGGAATGATTGGACATGTTAATTTAAATTAAAATTAGGAGTGAGAGATGATATAGAGCAAAGAAAAAATGTAATAGAGAGCATATAGGAATTGAAAGATGTAATAGAAGATAAATTGTAGTGTCAACTTGTTTGCAAAGATGTAATAGATGATAAATTGCTGCTTCAATTAGTTTCCATGATGGATTAATTGCTCTGGGGAAAAACTAACTGGAAGGGTGAGAATGGAAGATGAAGTAGTGTGAGAATATGGATTGAATAGGGTTAGAGTAATTGGATATCATCAATCTATTTATAAAATACATTTTATTCCGTTAATATGTTATTATAAAATTAATTTTATATATTGTTATTTAATATATTTATTTATGTAGTAAATTTTCTAAGTTTTTATCTTTTATTATATTGATGTCTTTATCTTTTATATATTACATCTTTCCACGTTCCATTTAATCTAACTCTTATTTTTTTATTGTCTAATTTTTATTCTAGTACGATCATCATCATCAAAAAGGTACTACCTTTTTTTCTTTTTCTTTTTTTCTCTCTTTTACCCTTTATATTACACATTTACATTCTACCTAATCTATCTCTCATTCTCTTTGTTTAATTTTCATCTAACATAACAATCTTTATCAATATAAAAGCTAAGATACTATCTATCAAGTTGACACATCATTATAAAACTAATTTTATATGTTGTTATGTCAACATATTTGTCTATGTGGAAAATTCTCTAAGTTTTTATCTTCTATTATATTTTTCCTTTACCTTTTATATATATATTATATCTCTCGCATTCCATTTAATCTAACTCTCATTTTTCTATTGTCTAATTTTTATTCTACTATAATCATCATCATAAAGAAGGTACTACTTTTTTCTCTTTCTTTTTTTCCCTCTACCCTTTATATTATACATTTACGTTCTATCTAATTTATTTCTGATCCTCTTTGTTTAATTTTCATCTCACATGGCAATCTTTGTCAAAAATGAAAGGCAGTACTTTTTCTTCCTTTTTTTCTCTACCTTTTATATTACATATTTACACTCTATCTAATCTACTTCTTACCCTCTTTGTTTAATTTTCATCTCACGTGACAATCTATCTATCTATTTATAATATAAAAGCTAAGCTACACTCTATTACATTGACATGTACATCATATAAAACTAATTTTATATGTTTTCATGTCAACATATTTGCCTTTGGTAAATTCTCTAAGTTTCTATCTTTTATTATATTTTCTTTTTACCTTTTATTTGTTACATCTCTCCATATTCTATTTAATCTAACTTTGATGATTTCTTTATTGTCTAATGTTTATTTCACTACAATCATCATCATCATCAGCAACAACAACAAAAAGGTAATACTTTTTTCTCTTTCTTTCTTTTTTTCCTCCTTTACCATTTGTATTACACATTTACGTTCTATCTATTCTATCTCTCATTCTTTTTGTTTAATTTTCATCTCACATGATAATCTTTGTCAAAAATAAAATGTACTATTTTTTTTCTTTACTTTACCTTTTATATTACATATTTACATTCTACCTAATCTACTTTTCACCCTCTTTATTTAATTTTCATCTCACATGGCAATCTATCTGTCTATTAATAATATAAAAGCTAAGCTACACTCTATTACATTGACACATTATAAAACTAATTTTATATGTTGTCATGTCAACATATTTGCCTATGTGATAAATTCTCTAAGTTTTTATCTTCTATCATATTTTTCCTTTACCTTCTATATATTACATCTCTCCACATTCCATTTAATCTAACTCTCATTTATCTATTATCTAATTTTTATTTCATTACAATCATCATTATGAAAAAGGTACTACTTTTTTCTTTATTTTTTTCTCCTTTACCCTTTATATTACACATTTACATTCTAACTCTCATCCTCTTGGTTTAATTTTCATCTTACATGACAATCTTTGTCAGAAATGAAAGGTACTACTTTATCTTCTTCTTCTTCTTCTTCTTCTGTTTCCTCTACCTTTTATATAAAATATTTTTTATCGAATTTATTTCTCACCCTCTTTGTTTAATTTTCATCTCACATGATGATCTTTGTCAAAAATGAAAGTACTACTTTTTCTCACTTTCTTTTTTTTTTCCTTTACCCATTATATTACATATTTACGTTTTATCTAATCTATCTTTCATCCTCTTTGTTTAATTTTCATCTCACAGGGTAATTTTTGTCAAAAATAAAATGTACTACTTATTCTTCCTTCTTCATCTCCTCTACGTTTTATATTACATATTTATGTTCTATCTAATCTATCTCTCAACCTCTTTATTTTTTAATTTCACATGACAATCTTTGTCAAAAATGAAAGGTACTACTTTTTCTTCTTCTTTTTTCTACACTATATTACATTGATACATTATTATAAAACTAATTTTATATGTTGCCATGTCAGCATATTTGCCTATGTGGAAAATTCTCAAAATTTCTAACTTCTATCATATTTACCCTATACCTTCTATATATTACATCTCTCCGCATTCCATTTAATATAACTCTCATTTCTCTATTATCTAATTTTTATTCCACTACAATCATTATCATCATCAAAAAGGTACTACTTTTTTCTCTATTTTTTTCTCCTTTACCCTTTATATTACACATTTATATTCTATCTCTCATCCTCTTTGTTTGATTTTCATCTGACATGATAATCTTTGTTAGAAATGAAAGATATTACTTTTTCTTCTTATTCTTCTTCTTCTTCTTCTTTTCTATACCTTTTATATTAAATATTTACATTCTATCTAATTTATTTCTCACTCTCTTTGTTTAATTTTCATCTCATATGGCAATCTTTGTCAGAAATGAAAGTACTACTTTTTTTCTCTCTCTCTTTTTTTTCTTCCTTTATCTATTATATTACATATTTACGTTCTATCTAATTTATCTTTAATCATTTTTGTTTAATTTTCATCTCACACAATAATTTTTTGTAGAAATAAAAGGTATTACTTTTTCTTCCTTTTTTTTCTCCTCCACATTTTATATTAAATATTTAAGTTCTATCTAATCTATCACTCACTCTCTTTATTTATTTTTAATTTCACATGGAAATCTTTGTCAGAAATAAAAGATACTACTTTTTCTTCCTTTTTTTTCCCTCTACCTTTTATATTATATATATATGTTTTATCTAATCTATCTATCTATTACCCTCTATGCTTATATTTTATTTCACATGGTAATCTTTTGTAGAAATGAAAGGTACTATTTTTTTTCCTTTTTTTTTCTCCTCAACCTTCTATATTACACATTTACATTTTATCTAATTTATTTTCTACCCTCTTTGTTTAATTTTCATCTAACATGATAATCTTTGTTAGAAATGAAATGTACTACTTTTTTTTTCTTCTCAACTCTCTATATTACATATTTACATTTTATATAATTTATTTTCTATCCTCTTTGTTTAATTTTTATCTCACATGATAATCTTTGTCAGAAATAAAATGTAGTGCTTATTTTTTTCTCATTTTTTTACTATTATCAATTTGTCACACATTTTATCTAATTTATTTTCTACCTACATTGAACTTGAATTTTAAAATATTTTTTAATATCCAACTATTTATTTTGCAGGAAAATGAAGGAAAAATAAATTGTTAATGTTGAATTGGAACCTTACTTACATGTTCATTGTCAATGATTCAATATGATTTTATTTATTTTAATTTTAATAGAAATTGAAATAACAATGATATATTATCTATATATCACTTTCTATAATATTATTTTTATTGTCCTTCAATATTTGTATTGAGTAATAAATAGCTTCAAATTGTATTTAATTAGTAAACTAATAATTATATTAATTAATAATTAAGAGATTAAATTTAATTAAATTTTCATTATAAAAAATAAAATACAAAAAGTATTATGCAAAAAATTTTATTAATTAAGAGATTAAATTTTGTTAAATTTTCAGTTACAAACAAATTAATTTTAATTATAAATAAAAATGAAGAAATATTAATTGATATGAATTGTAGATTAAAGTATTCAATCATTATCCTATTTAAGAAATTTAATTTGATTAAATTCTCCATTTAAAAAAAATTAATATTATAATAATTAATATTAATATTAATATTAATGTTAATTATAAATTATTATTAAAAAATTTCTTTTTCCAAAATCTAATAATTACTATTAATTGACATTTATGTTCATTAATAAGAAAAATAATAAATTTTTGATTAATATTAATTTTAAACAATAAAAATTGTTTTTGGACAAACCTCTCCAACAATTGGATTTGTATATGAACAGTTACATATTTGAAAATAATAAGTATATATATATTATTTATTATCAATTTATTAATTAGATAAAATATTGAAATACACTAATTTATAATTTAGTTACAAATATTTTTTTGGATATATTACTTTTAGTTATGAAATTTTTAAAAGATTATTTACTTGAATCTTATATTTTTGAATTTGAATCTAACAAAAAAAAATAAATGATGAAATATTATATAAATATAAATATAAAAAATGTTTATAATAATATTTTTTTTCTTTACAAATCCTATTACAAACAATAATGAATTTGTTTGTTGTAAAAAATAAATAACAAAGTTATATTACATAATTAAAAAGAATTATATATAAAACTTATATATTAATTAATAAAATAATATTTTTTTAATTTATTTTTTTAATTTATTTTATTAATTAATATGTATGTTTAAAACATATATTACATTTATCACTGTCTTATTTGTCCAAATTTTGTGAGTTTTTATACATATCTATATATATATATATACTCTCTCTCTCTCTCTCTCTATATATATATATATATATATATAACAAAAACAAAGTAGCGAAACATTTGCAAGCGTGAACAATGGAGAAATTTTGGATCAAAATGAACGTTTTTTTTTTTCCTAACAATTTTCCCATTTTTAAAAAAATGTTATTTTTAATTTTTTAAAATCAACTTTCCAGAATTTTGTTTGTGGCCTCTAAGAAGTAAGAAGTGAATCAGCATAGAGAGCCAACCACTCTATAAATGTTGTCGTGCCATCCAATCATGTGAACTTCAATCTCAAGCAAAAGAGAAAAACTCCATCATAACTCTCTCTCGCTACATTATTGCTCTGTTCTTATTTAAGATTGTTTCTCACCAGCAAAACTATATGAATCGTTACTTGTTCACAATGTTTTATGCTTTGCTCCTGCTTTTATTGCATTCCTCAGAGTTGGAAGAGGCAAAGTGCATAGAGAGGGAGAGACAAGCACTCCTAAACTTCAAACAAAGTCTCTTACATGACTATGGAAAGTTGTCTACATGGAGTGAATATGATAATGATTGTTGCAAATGGAAAGGCATTCAGTGCAACAATGAAACTGGTCACATACAACTACTTCATCTTCATGGTTATCGGTATGCAAATGCACAATATTTGAGAGGTCCATTCATCAATCTCACTTCATTGATTGACTTGCATAACATTCAACATCTCGATCTCAGCGGTAATAATTTTCTGGGGATTCACCTCCCAGAAGAACTCATGGGCTCCTTGGCCAACTTAAAATATCTCGATCTCTCAAATTCTCTATTGAGTGGCATGATTCCATCTACACTTCGAAATCTTTCACAACTACGATATCTAGACCTGGGCAACAACATGCTTCTTCATGGACCAATTCCTTTTCAGATTGGGAATCTCAAACAGCTACAACATCTTGATCTTGGACACAATCATCATTCGGGAGAAATCCCATTTCAATTTGGGAATCTCAAAGAGCTACAATTTCTTAATCTTGCAAGTAACACTCTTTCTGGAGCTATCCCTTTTCAGGCAGGAAATCTTCCTCTCTTGCATACTCTTCGGCTGGGTGGCAATTTTGATATAAAAGATAAGGATGCAGAGTGGTTCTCTAATCTCTCTTCCTTAACGACTCTTGAATTCACTTCATCACACACACTTAGTGCCTCTCGTCACTTGCTACAGACTATAAGTAAGTTAATTCCAAACTTAAGAGAGATGAGGCTTGCTTATTGTTCTCTCTCAGATGCGGATATCAAATCTTTGTTTTATTCTCATTCCAATTTCTCCACTTCTCTTACCGTCCTTGATCTTTCTTCTAATCTGCTAACATCCTCATTTCATTTGCTATCCAATTTTAGTTTCAATCTTCAAGAGCTTTATCTTTCTCATAATAAGATTGTTTTGTTATCTTCTCATTTTCCAAATTTCCAATCTCTTAAGATCCTTGACCTCTCTTATAATAATCTTTCATCATCAATATTTCAAGGTAATTTTAATTTTGGATCGAAACTGAAAGAGCTTAATTTAGCAAACTGCAGTCTTACAGATAGAAGTTTTACTGTTTCATCTACTTCCACAATGAATTCCTCATCTTCTCTTCTCTACCTTCATCTCCCCAATAACTTGCTGAAATCATCCGGTATATTTCATTGGCTTTTTAACTTCACCACCGATCTTAATACTCTTTACCTTAGTGGTAACTTGTTAGAAGGTCCGATTCCAGATGTATTTGGAAAAGCAATGAACTCTCTTGGAGATATTGATCTCTCCTATAACAAACTACAAGGCAAGATTCCATCTTTCTTTGGGAACATGTGCAGATTGCAGAGCTTATACCTCTCAAATAACAAGTTGAATGGGGAAATTTCTAACTTCTTTCAAAATTCCTCATGGTGCAACAGACACGTATTTCAGACTTTGGATTTATCTTATAACCAAATTACTGGCAAGATACCTAAAAGCATCACATTGCTATCTGAGTTGGAGGATTTATCCTTGGAGGGGAATTCTTTAGAGGGTGACGTCACTGAATCTCATCTTTCTAATTTTTCTAAATTAGAATATTTGTACTTATCACAAAACTCATTGTCTCTAAAATTGGTCCCCAGTTGGATTCCTCCTTTTCGATTAAGATCTTTGAGTGTAGGATCTTGCAAGCTAGGCCCGAGTTTTCCTAGTTGGCTCAAGACTCAAAGTTCCTTAACCAGTCTTGATATATCTGATAATGGGCTTAATGATTCCGTACCAGAATGGTTTTGGAACAACATGCAAATTTTTTCCTGGTTGAATATGTCTCACAATAATCTCACTGGTACTATTCCTAATATACCATTGGAGCTTCATGGTGGACCGTCAATAATTTTGAATTCAAATCAATTTGAGGGCAACGTTCCGTCATTTTTGCAACAAGCTTCAGAGCTGTTGCTCTCTGAAAATAAATTTTCGGACTTGTCTTCATTCTTATGTGACCAAAGGACAGTTGTAAAGTTGGCCATTTTAGATTTATCAGAGAATCAAATAAAAGGACAACTTCCTGATTGTTGGAAATCTGTTGACCAATCAATTACTGTTTCTTGATTTAAGCAACAATCAATTGTCAGGGATGATTCCTATCTCCATGGGGACCCTTGTTAAATTGGAAACTTTGATTTTAGGAGGCAATAGTTTAATGGGTGAATTGCCTTCAACACTGAAAAATTGCAGCAATTTATTTGTGCTGAATGTGGAGGAAAACTTGTTGTCTGGTCCAATACCATCATGGATTGGAGGAAGCATGCAACAATTGATAATCTTGATCATGCGAGGGAATCACTTCTCTGGAAATCTTCCTGTTCAACTCTGTTCTTTAAGGCATATTCAAATGTTGGATCTTTCGAGGAATAAGTTGTCAAAAGGTATTCCAACATGCATAAAGAATTTTATTGCAATGTCTGAAAAAAGCATAAATGAAAGTGAAACATATAGTCGTATATATGAATATGATTCGACTTACTATGAAATTTATGGTCCCTTCTATCTTCAAGACTATATGCTTGGCATCACATGGATGTGGAAAGGATTGGAACAACAATTCAAGGAACCCGAATTGAATCTTAAGAGCATTGATCTCTCATGTAACAATTTAACAGGTAAAATACCAAGAGAGATCGGATATTTGCTTGGCTTAGTTTCTTTGAATTTATCGAGAAACAATTTGAGTGGAGAAATTCCTTTTGAAATTGGAAATTTAAGTTCACTTGATTCCCTTGACTTGTCAAGAAATCATTTTTGTGGGAGAATTCCATCTTCTCTCACACAAATTGATGGTTTAGGAAAATTAGACTTGTCACACAATTCTCTCTCAGGAAGAATCCCATCGGGAAGACATTTCGAGACCTATGATGCCTCTATTTTTGAAGGAAATAATGATCTTTGTGGAGAGCAAGTTAACAAAAGTTGTCCCGGAGATGAGACAATAGTGATGCCTCAAGAACAAGTTGTGCATGATGAAGATTCTGTTTTCTATGAAGCATTGTACATGAGTTTGGGGATAGGATACTTTGTAGGCTTTTGGGGCTTAATAGGGACAATACTAATTTGGAAACCTTGGAGAATTGCCTACACGAGGTGCTTGAACAGAATTACAAACTGGCTAACGATGTAGTGAATGTGACTAAGTTCTGCCAGTGGTTCAAGGCTAGGCTAGCAGGTGCGTTGTAACCTTTGCTTTTTATATTGTTAAGTTTACTTACTACTGCAATTATTAATATAATTCTTTATCCTAACTTGACTACTTTATTACCGCTATCATACACAATTATTACTTACATTGCAACATATTTCTTGATTTCTTGTAATATTTCATGTATCGTTTTTAATTTTATATCTTCCTTATGAAATTGCCAAATTTGATTCTTAGTGAGTCAATTAATTTTGTGGGAAGCTTTACTCATGGTAAAACCAGCCTACTATGGGTTCTCATGGACACACAAATATATAACTCCCAAATCACATTGGTGTGTCTGTTTGCACTTATTTTCTTATGCTTCCACCAACACATTTTGAACCATTTCTTGTCATACATGTTATTATAGCCATACTATTTCAACATGTATGAGTTCCTTTATCTTTGATCCATGCCTCTCAGTCTCAGATAATGGTAATTATTTTATTACTCAAATGAAGCGATTACTTTTTAGCTTTTGAAGTAGTTAGTTGATGAGTTGAATTCAGAGAAATTGACTGGATTTCACAAGAGTGTCTCTAATGTTTGAAAGTTCTAAAAGTGTTTGTTGTATCCCTACAACTCTGGTGGTTCTCTAAGTCCAATCAAAGGTGGAGGTCTAGGGGGGTTAAATTTTTCAGTCCCCCTAACTCACAACTAATTGAAAAATGTTGCTATCCTTTTTAACTGTTACTTATAATTTAATTCTATGCTAGATGTAGAACATACTTGAAATTTTGCTTTCCAACTAAATGTTGTTGTAGGAAGCTATGAATTAACTGCTTTGTGGACAGCTGTCCCTATTGATGCGAGGATGGAATCTGGAAGAGGTGTGTTTCTACATTGGTGGTCAGAATTTGTAAGTGTCCATTAGATAGGAGGTTAGGAGGGCTAATTAGTTCAGTTTTGTATTCCCTATAAATAAGCCCTGTGTCAAGTAATGAGGGGAACTTCAGAATATTTTGTAAGGTTTCACCGTGAAGGAGAAAGCTCCACAAAGGATATATTTGTATAACATGGTTCTTGGTTTGTAATCAATTTTCTGTACTAAAGAGAGGAAATTCATAATCTTTTTCTGTGTGCAATTGTTCTTTTTTATGCTTTATCGTTTCATTCTCTAAAACGAAGATCCTAGCCATTACACTAGACTTTTTGTTTGTGAAGTCTTAAATGTCAGATCTGAAAACGAGAATGAATTTGTTAAAAGTAAATATCAAATTTGGAAAAAGTTCGGAGAAGGGGAGGTTGCTTTGAAAGGTTCAATAAAGTTCTCTGAGGCAAATATCAAACTTTCACCAGCTTGAGCACCTTCATTTAACATGCTTTAGTTTATGAAGTGAGTTCTTACAACTCATCTAAAAAGATTCAATCTTGGAGAGCTATTTGTAAGCGTGAAATCTGTTGTTGCTTTCAGAATTGTTGTAATGAAAAACATTCATTGTGATTGAATTTTATTAACAAGAATATCTACATTTTTAACTTCTCTCTATTAATTAGCATACCATGACTCACTGGTTCAAATAAGGATAACATTTCCATCCATCATATCAAATGAAAATATCCAAGCTTTGTCAATCATCATACATAAAGAGAACTGCAAGTATACAAATTACAAACCGCTTTGCGTCAATTACCATAACAACTTTCTCGAACCCATGTTCCATCTCATCATATATGTTTAGTAAAAATACAATGAGGGCCTTCTAGAATCTAGGGTACATAGAGCATGTCTAGGTTACAAAATGAAAAGAGTCTATATAGGTGCATGATGAAGTACACTTGACCAAAACTACATGCTTAGACCAAAAGACATGGTCATGATGATTCAACCCACAACCAAGAACATTACAGCGGACCTCAACACTGCCCATAACCCACCAAATCCAAACAAAGCAAAGCTCACAGCAGCCAGAGTCTTCTGAGAAAGTAGAACTTGAAGAAATTTCAGAAAGCGACATAACCAACAGAAGCCAGAGTACAAATATAGAGGTTGAATCAGAACCAGCATCTCCTCCTTTGAGAAGATCCTGCAGAGTTGCACCAGAAAGATATTCTTCTTCATTGCACTATTTATTGTTGACTGATGCTGGTGAGCCAGAATACTTCGATGAGGCTATACAGGGGAATGATTCTGTCAAGTGGGAGTTAGCAATGAAGGATGAGATGACATCTCTTCAAAAGAATGGTACTTGGTCGTTAACTGAATTGCCAGAAGGAAAGATGGCTCTACAAAACAAGTGGGTTTACAGGCTGAAGGAAGAATCTGATGGCAGAAAAAGATACAAGGCGAGACTTGTGGTCAAAGGATTTCAGCAGAAACCAGGAATTGACTTCACAGAAATTTTCTCTCGAGTTGTAAAAATGACTACCATCAGAGTCATACTGAGCATTGTTGCTGCAGAGAATCTTCATTTGGAGCAGTTAGATGTTAAAACTGCATTCTTGCATGGAGATTTAGATGAAGATATTTATATGACTCAGCCAGAAGGTTTTAAAGTTTCAGGCAAGGAAAATCTTGTATGCAAGCTTCATAAAAGCTTGTATGGCTTGAAACAAGCACCAAGGCAGTGGTACAAAAAATTTAATGAGTTTATGCAAAACTCAGGATTTAGCAGATGTGACATGGATCATTGCTGTTATGTTAAGAAATATGTTAACAGTTATATTATCCTTGCTCTATATGTTGATGACATGCTAATTGCAGGGCCAAATATGACAGAAATTAACAGGCTAAAGCAGCAATTGACAGACCACTTCGAGATGAAGGATCTTGGTCCAGCTAAACAAATTCTTGGCATGAGGATTTCTAGAAACAGACTAGAAGGAGTCTTGAAGTTGTCTCAAGAGAAATACATAGAAAAGCTTCTTGACAGATTTAATGTTGGAGATGCCAAAATCAGGAACACCCCTTTGGGAACTCACATGAAGCTCTCAAAGAAGCAATCTCCAGAGACAGTTGAAGAAAAGGACCACATGTCAAGAGTACCATATGCATCAGCAGTTGGGAGCTTAATGTATGCCATGGTGTGCACCAGACCTGACATAGCACATGCTGTTGGAGTTGTCAGTCGATTCCTATCGAATCCCGGGAAGAAGCATTGGGAAGGTGTAAAGTGGATATTAAGATATCTGAAGGGTACTTCAGGAATAAATTTGCTCTTCAAAAGAGGTAATTTCACTTTACAAGGGTTCTCTGATGCAGATTTGGGAGGAGATTTGGACACTAGAAAAAGCACCACTGGTTACATTTTCACCTTGGGGAGAACTGCGGTGAGTTGGAAGTCTAAGCTTCAGAATAGAGTTGCTCTCTCAACTACCGAAGCTGAGTACATAGCTATCTCAGAAGCAGCCAAGGAGATGATCTGGCTAAAGAACTTTCTCAGTGAATTAGGGAAAGAACAAAAGAACGCTCCATTGTTCAGTGACAGTCAGAGTGCTATATGTCTTGCGAAGAATCCTGTCTTCCATTCTAGATGCAAGCACATTCAATTAAGATATCATTTCATTAGAGAATTGATAAATGATGAAGAATTATCTCTGCTGAAGATTTCAGGATCAGAAAATCCAGCAGATATGCTAACTAAGACTGTTACAACTGAAAAACTGAGGCTCTGCATTACCTCAGCTGGTCTTCAGGGATAATTGAAGATAAAGAAAGCTGCACTAGGCGAAGGAGCATATGAACTCGATGCTTACAAGGAAGCTAACTAGAACTCAGACTCCAAGTGGGAGAATTGTTAAGTGTGTAGTCTAAGTTCTAAAATTGAAGTAGTCCCACATTGTTTAGTTTAACTTACTTATTAAGTCCCACATCACTTAGTTTGTAATGCTTGCCTCTTCCTTATGCTATATATATAGAGGCACCTTGTAAGGTTTAATACACACCAAAAACAAATACTCTTAGTATTGTTTATTTCTCTCTTCTATCCTTTTATTCTCTCTTTTAATGCCAGTTGCCCAACAATTGGTATCAGAGCCAAGGTCATGAGTTCGATACCCAGCGGAGCAATTGCTGAGGGGGAGATTGTTGCGGGTTGCATCAATTGTCCCGTGGCGGAGGCTAGGTGGGTCAAGTCACTGTCGAATCATGGCGCTTGGGCTGCTGCGCTCTTAAGTAAAAAGAGTTGCGCTCTGACTATCAGTTATAGCTTTTGGCCTAGTGGTAAGCGATCGATCCAACAACTTGTAGGGCCCGCTAGTCCATCCGTTCCTCCACCATAGTATGATATTGTCCGCTTTGGGCCCAAGCCCGCACGGTTTTGTTTTTGGGCTCCTTCCCAAAAGGCCTCATACTATGTGGAATGGTGGACACTTATAAACTAGCCAATGTTCCTTCATTTTACCGATGTGGGACTTGGGATGAATCCCAACAAACCTCCCCTCAGACCAAGGACCACATGTCTCGTGATCTCCTCCCCTCAAGCGATAATCTGTCACCATCTTGTACCGCCGTTAACTCTACGGGACACGCCGCCTGAACACCACAATATCAGGAAGACTTTCGACACAAGGCACCAAGTTCGAATCTCCATCGCGAGGCACAACACTGAGGGTCTTCCCGCATCAAACCCAGACGAACCGTTGGCTCTGATACCACTTGTTGGATCGATCGCTTACCACTAGGCCAAAAGCTATAGCTGATAGTCAGAGCGCAACTCTTTTTACTTAAGAGCGCAGCAGCCCAAGCGCCATGATTCGACAGTGACTTGACCCACCTAGCCTCCGCCACGGGACAATTGATGCAACCCGCAACAGGGTACATAGAGCATGTCTAGGTTACAAAATGAAAAGAGTCTATATAGGTGCATGATGAAGTACACTTGACCAAAACTACATGCTTAGACCAAAAGACATGGTCATGATGATTCAACCCACAACCAAGAACATTACAGCGGACCTCAACACTGCCCATAACCCACCAAATCCAAACAAAGCAAAGCTCACAGCAGCCACAACCATTCCATGTCCTACCTTATATTCCCCTGTATGGTATGCTGCAAGCAATGGCACCATTCCACCAACACAAATGACTAAACCTAAGGTTGTTGTTGTTTTTAAAGGGTTTGGAAAACTTGCTTTCTCTTCATTGCTATCTCCCTCTGCTCTATCTCTAATAATAAGCCCCCTTTGCTCATCTTTCTTCATTTGAGCAACGTCTATGTGCAAATAGATGAACACAAACCCAAACTTCTTTGTGGCTCTACTACAAGCCCAAAACACCAACCTCGTCAAACTCTTTTGCATTATGACCTTAATTTCTTGTCATAACACATGTTGTTATGACCCTCCCCTCAATGGCTGCCATAGCAGCAGCCTGCAGCCATTGGCAAGTCTGCAGAAAGAAGAATAAAGATCAAAAAATAGGAAACATTTTGTATAAATGACAAAAGAAGAATAATTTCAAATCTTATTATGTTTATGAAGCAAAACATGCATTAGAGAATGGGGGAGAAAACATGGGCCACGTTTAAAGCTTATATCATGGTTAGCCCCATTGCATGAAAAAGCTTCTATTTTGGCCGCTGTCAAAAACTGCTATGCTATGGGGCCATATACATGACAAGTGAGATTGTAAATACCAGCATTAATTACCTCACAATGCTTGCGAGAAAATTGGTTTCCATCCCATAAAGACTCAGAGTTCAGAACAACACAAACTCGACAGACAGGCTGATCAAATTCATTATACCTGTATTTATATGTGCAGAAAGACAGAACTAGTCAGGGTCCGAGTGGGTAAACTTTTTTTAAGTACTTCGAGGACAGAAAAATAAGAAAAGCAAAAGAAATGAATTTCTTCATAAATTAAAATTAGTTCGTAGATATGCTAATTTGGAGAAACTTTATCCTATTAACTTCTTCAAAATATTATTTTTAACTTTTGGATAAGTTAGTTTTAACTAATGAAAAAATTTAATTTAATTTCTCTTCTTATTTTTCTCTCCTAAAAAGTGTTTATGCAAAAACTTATCAAAAGAGACCCTTAAGATAATATAGAGCATAATTTATCCAAATAAGAATAGCATAATTTTATGCTAAACAAAATAAAGCACAAATAAATAATCTGATTAAGTTTAATTTTATGCTGAGCTAAGAAGAGGCGAGTCTTAAATGTTACCTGGAAGAGAAGAACAATAGTTGAATCAATAATCATCCATTGCTAGGAAAAAAAGAAGTTTCTCCAATTGCAACATGCATTTTTATGCCACACTCGTTTTGTTTTTGGTACAGGTTACCAGATTAAAACCAATTCAGAACTAGTTCAGCAACAGTGTTAAATTAGTTTACCTGTTCAGAACTGGTTAACTATTTGTTTAGGGATATCAACAAAAAGAATTGGTTAAAATCGGATTCCTTGCAGGAGTTACCATCTATTGATTAGTAGTATACGAGAAACTAGAACTATTGTAGTAGTATAAGGGAAACTAGAACAATTGTAAATTCTGATTGGATTAATTAGATTCTGTTGTAAATTTAGTTGAATTGTTAAAAGTTGTAGAGTCTGATATAAGGAAGGTTTGGAAAACTGTCATTGGAATTCATTTGAATTCCCTTGTTTTTGGTAGTTCTTCAAATAATTCCGCTATTCCTAGTTCCATCTACATCATAATCCGACGATTCCATGTCGTTAAAATCAACAAATAACTGGATTAGACTACCAAAATTTGAATGATTTAATTATTGATCTATTAAACAAATAAAAAATATAAATTATTCGAACATAAATAATATTATAATCATTCGGATGTTATCTAATTAAATTGTCTTTCATATGTTTTAAGAATTAATAGATTAATACAACAACAACAACAACCAAGCCTTTATCCCACTAGGTGGGGTCGGCTATATGGATCAAACGACGCCATAGGGATCTATCATAAATCATCTCTCTTGATAAGGCATTGATCTCCATGTCCTTTAGCACTGTTTCCCCTATAGTTTTTCGAGGCCTTCCTCTCCTTCTAGCTCCAACAGTAGCCTCCATCTCATCGACCCTCCTCACCGGTGCGTCAGCCGGTCTCCTCCACACATGCCCAAACCATCTAAGACGGGACTCAACCAACTTCTCCACAATAAGTGCAACCCCCACACTTTCTCGGATGCATTCATTTCTAATCCGATCTTTTATCGTGTGTCCGCACATCCACCGTAACATCCTCATCTCGGCTACATGAAGTTTATTCTCTTGTTGCCCCTTAGCGGCCCAACACTCGGTCCCATATAATATAGCCGGCCTAACAGCAGTACGATAGAACTTTCCTTTAAGCTTAAGAGGCACCTTTTTATCACATAGCACCCCGGACGCCCTCCGCCATTTCATCCAACCCGCTTGGATCCTATGATGTACATCGCCTTCCAACTCTGCATCTTGCTGAACAATAGATCCCAAGTACTTAAACCTTGGGACTTTTGTTATTGCTTGCTCTCCGATCTTCACCTCCTGAGTTGCCCTTGTGTTTCGCATGCTAAACTTACACTCCATATATTCTGTCTTACTTCGGCTTATCCGCAAGCCATGTTCTTCCAGGGCTTGTCTCCATCTTTCGATCTTCTCATTTATCTCTTCCCTAGAGTCTCCCGTAAGAACAATATCATCGGCAAAAAGCATGCATCGGGGAACTGGCTCTTGGACATGCTCAGTAAGCGCATCCATAACCAGTGTAAAAAGGTAAGGACTTAAAGTAGACCCTTGATGAAGTCCTATGGTAATAGGAAAATCCTCCGACACCCCACTCTGTGTTCTTATGCTAGTTTTGGCCCCTTCATACATGTCTTTAATTGCCCTGATATAAGCAATACGCACCCCTTTCTTCTCTAGTGCCTCCCACAATACTTGTCGAGGTACTCTATCATAGGCCTTCTCCAGGTCTATGAACACCATGTGTAAATCCTTTTGTTGTGTCCGATATTGCTCCATTAATCGTCGTAGTAAATATATTGCCTCCATAGTCGATCTCCCTGGCATAAAACCAAATTGGTTCTCCGTAACTTGTGTCTCTTGTCTTAACCTTCGCTCAATCACCCTCTCCCAAAGTTTCATAGTATGGCTCATAAGCTTAATCCCTCTATAGTTTGCACACTCTTGAATATCCCCCTTGTTCTTATAAATAGGTATTAAGGTACTCCTACGCCATTCTTCTGGCATCTTGTTTGATCTCATGATCTCATTAAACAACTTGGTGAGCCAACTTATGCCCTTCGCTCCTAAGGTTTTCCAAACCTCGATCGGGATATTATCCGGTCCCACAGCCTTACCATTTTCCAACCTTTTCAACGCCTCCCTTACCTCAACCTCTCTAATTCGACGGCAGTAGGTATAGTTTAAGCTTTCTTCCCGGCGATCTACCCTATAAGATTGCAAACGGTCCTGACCCTCATTAAAAAGCGAGTGAAAGTAACTCCTCCATCTTTCCTTGATATCCATATCCAACACCAGTACTCTTCCCTCTCCATCCTTAACGCACTTCACCTGTTCTAGGTCTCTTGTCTTCCTATCCCTACTTTTAGCAAGCCTATAGATGCTCTGTTCCCCTTCTTTTGTGCCTAACGAAGTGTATAATCCATCATATGCTCTAGCCCTTGCCTCGCTTACCGCTTTCTTAGCCTCACGCTTAGCCGCCTTATAATTTTCCCAACTCTCTGCGTTCTTACCTGTGGACCAGATTTTGTAGCAAGTCCTTTTCACCTTAACTTTCTCTTGAACATTTGCCTCCCACCACCATGATTCCTTGCCCCTGGGTCCAAACCCTCTCGATTCCCCCAGGGTCTCCTTTGCAATCCTCCTGATCACTTTGGCCACACACTCCCACATTTCATTTGCATTACCCTGCTTATCCCAGCTTCCTTCCTCTAAGGCCTTTCGTAGGAAGCGTCCTTGATCATCCCCCTTTAATTTCCACCACCTGATTCTCGGCACCTTGTCCTGGCCTTTTCTTTCCAACCTTCTCTTAACTCTAACATCCATAACCAACACTCGATGCTGGGTAGTCAGGCTCTCGCCAGGAATGATTTTGCAATCCATGCAAAATTTTCTGTCTGATTTTCTTACAAGAAAGAAATCGATCTGAGAGCATACCATCCCGCTCTTGTACGTGATAAGGTGTTCCTCCCGCTTTTTAAAGCACGTATTGACTATTGTAAGATCGAAAGCCAAGGAGAAATCTAGTATGGTTTTGCCTTCTCTATTTGCTACTCCTAAGCCATGTCCTCCATGGAAACCTTCGTATCCCCTAGAATCGCCCCCGACATGTCCGTTAAGATCCCCCCCTAAGAAAATCTTTTCTCCCATAGGTATTCCTTGGATAACCCCTTCTAGATCCTCCCAAAATTGCACCTTGTGGTGCTCCTCCGACCCAATTTGAGGCGCGTACGCACTAATGACATTGATGGTATCCTTCCGTGCGACTAGTTTAAGGGTTAAGATCCTATCTCCGACTCTCTTCACCTCCACCACGTCCTTCCTCCACTCCCTGTCCACTATGATGCCAACCCCATTTCTCGCTCTTACCTTCCCGGTGTACCAGAGCTTAAAACCCGAAGAATCCAATTCCTTTGCCTTTTCCCCTATCCATTTGGTTTCTTGTAGGCACATAAAGTTGATCCTTCTCCTAATCATCGTGTCTACTATTTCCATAGCCTTACCGGTAAGCGTGCCTACGTTCCATGTTCCTATTCGAATCTTGGTCTCGTGAACTAGCTTCTTTACCCGCACCCGTTCACTAGAATGCGGGAACCCTTGCCTATTTAACACTGCATCCGGGCGGCGATGCAACGGCCCTTGCACATTTGACACTGTACTCGAGCCATACAGCGCGTTGCTTCCGGGCAACGACCTAGCATTATCCAAATAACATCGTTGATCCATATCATAGAGATTCGACTGGGGTTTTTTACGCTGGCTTGTCGAATAGCCTAACACAACCTTCACCTTTTCTCCGGGCTTAGGACCGGCTATGTAGTGCCAAAACACTGCATAGGCAGGTTTCTAAAAGTAGTTATAATTAATAAAATAAATTAAACCCAATTCAACATGTTTCTTAATTAATTATGTTGATGGACTTTATAAATGGAAGAGTTAAATTATATAACTTAACAACTTAATTTTGACAAAGTTAAATGGGTTAAAATTTAGGTTGAAGTTATTTTGATATTCGCGGGGTTAATGTCAGTTTCACTGATTAGGATAATTTGATCTTGTTTGAGTTAGGGGATGCTCTGGATTTGTTTTGGCTTAGGGAAATGTGTTTGAAAATTAACTTTTGAGTTTTGACTTCCTTTTGTTAACTGGGTATGAGGGAATTATGAAACTAGTGTATTAAAAAACAAATGCAAGTAAAAAAAAAAATATAAATAAATATATAATATATTAATGTGGCAAGTTACGGGATTTCCTTGGCAGGTTATGGTACTTCCTTAAAAGGTGGGTATTGTTATATCATAAAGAAAATACACTTTGGATATCTCCGAGGAAATTGGTATGTTGGATTATAAATTCATTGACACTCCTACGGATTCAAATGTCAAGCTCCTTCCTAAGCAGGGGAGTTTTTTCATGATCCAGGAAGGTATCAGAGACTAGTTAGGATGTTGAATTACTTAAATATTACAAGACCAGATTTATCATTTGTTGTCAATATTGTTAATCAATTCTTGAATTCTTCGTGTGTGATGACCATTGGAATGTTGTGTTTAGAATCTTGAGATATGTTAAAGGATTTTCTAGAAAAGGTCTAGTATACAAAGACAAAGTCATTCTATATTCACTACAATACAAATAGTATTTAGTAACATTTGAAAAATGTTACTTAATTAATTATAAATGTTGTTAATTTATTTTAGTAACATATTATCAAATATTGTATATAGTCAATGTTGCTAAAGTCTTTTAGTAACATTTTTACATAATTAAGTAATATTTTTTAAATGTTATAAAAGTAGTATTTTTGTAACATTTTAATAATTTTTTGTAACATTTTAATGATGTTGCCAAGATTTTGTTAATCTTATAAAATAATATTTAATTTTAATTTAAATATCACTATCAATTATTATATTGATATGTCTTCTAAACTTCTAAGAATTCCTTAAGTTTTTAGGAAAAGAAATTTTTAGTTAGTCACCACTAATTATATATAGAATATCAAATTTCATTTATCTTAAATATAACTATATGAGTATATATACTCTTTATGACTATTCGATGCGGGACTTTAATTATGGGTTACAATTAGATATAAGAGAAATATTGATATAAAAAATGTTACTCTATTTATAATAACATTTTTCAAAAATGTTACAAAATAACATTTATATAATATATAGTAATATTTTAACAAATATAAACAAGAAAATGTTACTAAAGGATTAAAATCTAGTAGTGATTGTTGGACACTCAAATGTTGATTAGACAGGTTGCTCGATAAACGTAATGCTCCACATTTGGGTATTGTGTTCTTGGAGCTAATTTAATTTGTTGAAAAAGTAAGAAATAGAACATTGTTACTAGATCTAGAGTTAAAGCAGAGTATTGAGCTATGACTCTCACTACATGTGAACTCAAATGTTTATATATAAGTTTTTTGATTATGTAATATAAAGTTGTTATTGATTTTTTACAACAAATAAATTTATTATTGTTTTTAATAGAATTGGTAAAGAAAAATTATTATTATAAATATTTTTTATATTTATATTTATATTATATTTCATGCATTATTTTTTTTCTTAGATTCAAAATCAAAAATATAAGATTCAGGTTTTCACTATATTTATATAATAAATTTTAAAAAAAGTTCATAATAACTAAATTATAAAATAGTCTATTTTAATATTTTATCAAATTAATAAATTGATAATAAAGAAGATACATCATTCATTGTTTTCAAATATGTAACCCTTCATATACAAATTTAAGTCTAAATGTTGAGAGATCTGTCAAAAAGTTTTGAATTATTTTTTAAAATTAGTATTAATAAAATTTTATTATTTTCTTATTATCAGCATAAATCTTAATTAATAATAATTATTATATTTTGATAAAAGTAACTTTTTAATAATGATTTATAATTAAAATGAAAATTAATATCAATTACTATAATGTTTTTTGAAACGGAGAATTTAATCAAATTAAATTTCTTAAATAGTACATTAATGATCGAATATTTAATCTACAATTAATATAAAATAATATTGCTTCATTTTTATTTATAATTAAAATTATTTTTTAACTGAAAATTTAACAAAATTTAGTCTTTTAATTAATAAAATCATTAATTAGTTTACAATTACATATTGCACATAATTTTAAATTATCACACATTATAATTTTGACGAAAAATATATTCTTATTTTTTGTATTTTTTATAAAAAATAATTTGATTAAAATTTAATATCTTAATTATTAATTAATATGATTATTTACAGAATTACTAATTTACTAATTAAATACAATTTGAAGCTATTAGTTATTTAATACAAATATAGAAGTACAATGAAAATAATATTATAGATAAAATGTGTGAAAAATTTAGAATAGTGAAAAATAAGATGAAAAAGTAGTATTATCTATTTTTTTTTTACAAAGATTATATCATGTGATATTTGTATTAAATATCATATTATCACTACAATAAAATTTATTATTAACAATAATTATTTAATGATAATAATTTAATTGTCACTATTTAGTTATATAAGAAAATATTAATAGTTAATATATAATAGCCACTAAAAATGTATTTATATTACACTAAAATTTATTATTAGCCACAATTATTTATTAGAAAAAACTTGAGTCCCATATCGATTAGAGATAATATAATTAAAGAGTATATAAGTGAGTAATAACTATCACCTTACAAGTTGATTTTGTAGGGTTGAGTTAGCCTCCTAATTCACTATTCTAAATTGTTATCAAATCACCCACTATTACCAAGTTCTAGAGTTGTCAAAATGGGCTCAGCCCGGTGAGCCAACCTGACCCACCATGGGTTTGAGCCGGATTGGGCCAAAAAAAATTGAAAATTTTAGTACAGGCCAAATTTGAACCCGGCTCACCCAGGTTGCACCCGTGGTGAGCCGGGCTGACCCACCAACCTGTAATAATAAAAAAACGTTTACTCTCATTGGGCCAAATTAGGGTTTCTCACTCAATTCTCAGTTCTTCTCCCAGCCTCATCTAATCTCATCAGCCTGCCCCGCACTCTGCACAGCACAGGGGCCATAACCATAGTTGTTGCCACCACACTACAACGCACCGCGCATCGCGAGCCACGACCCATCGTGCCCACTGCGAGCCACCGCTACTTCCAGGTTCATTCTTAAAATGTTTCTCATGCATTTTCCTTCGAGTAAAGGCATTTACATTGAGGTTATTTGCTTTGCTTTATTCTAATATGTAGTGTTGTCCTTTTTCTTTGTTCTTCATTGGGATATTGTTGTAAAACCTAGAAATTGAATTTGATTTCATTGATTTATCTTGTGTTGGTTGAATCAGTGTAATATTTGACAAGCTAAATTTATGCCTGTTATTAATTGTGTTGTGTATATTTATGGTTTTATAGAATAAAATGATATCTAAAATCGTAGATGAACAATGTGTTAATAATAATGTGAATGAAGCTTTGCCATCAATTGTAGAAGAGGTTGAAAATGAAGGTATTGATGCTGATAGAGAAAGTAAGAGACCTAGGGTATCTACTTCTAATGTTTGGGGTCATTTTACAAAAAATGGTATAAAAGATGGTAAAGAAAAGGCGAAATGTAATGCATGTGGTGTTGAGTATGTTGTTTGTGGGACAAAAATAGAAACTTCAACAATGTTGCTTCATTTGTCAAAATGTGTGGTGCTAAAAAAGTTAAAAGATAATGATGTGGGGAAAATGATAATTGAATGGCTATTATTCAGCATGGGTTGCTATATAATTTTGTTGAATATAAGTGGATTAAAGAATTGCTTATATATCTAAATCCATAAGTATGAGTTCCAAGTAGCAATACAGTTGTGTCTAACATTTCAAAGAAATTCCATGAACACAAAGAGAGGGTGAAAGTTGCAATGCATAAATCTCATAGCCGAATTTGTTTGACATTTGATTGTTGGACTTCTATAACTCAACAAGGGTATATTTGTTTGACTGCTCATTTTGTTGATGCTAGTTGGAAGTTGAATAGCAAGATTATTGCCTATTGTAAAATGGAACCTCCACACACTGGTCATGATTTGACACAAATTTTTTTGCTTTGTAGCTTGATGTAACATCCCAAAATTTCTACTAATAATATAATGGTTGATTATTATTTATTTTTATATTTATGGAGATTATTTTAATTAATTAAATGGGTTTTATAGAATATTTTAGAGGTTTTTTTTTTTAATAATTATGAGTATTTAAATAATAAATATTTATGAAAATTATTTTATATAATATTTTGATTTTTAGTAGCCTAGAACGGGCCGTTCCAAACTACTAAAATGACCTATAACCCTAGTTGGGAATGGGTCGTTCTAGTTTAAGAATGGGACGTTTCAAACATAGTCGTTATGGGTTAAATCTCAACTCCAGAATAGGCCGTTCTGGTTTAAGAATGTGCCATTCCAGATGCGAATTTTACACATGATGAATGAGTTTAGAACGGGCCGTTCTAGATCTGAAACGGGTCATTCTGGCCACTCTTAATGTCTATAAATAACATGCTCTGACACTCCCAAAAGCACATTTTTCACTTTAGACTTATCTTTTTTCTACACTCTCTGAAGACCAAAGGGAACTCAGAGGAGGAGACCAGCAAGATCCTACTTTAGTTTCAACTCTTGCTTATCGAGGTAAGGGGAAGTTCAGAACAGGCCATTTTATATCCGAAACGGGTCGTTCTGGCCACTCTTGATGTCTATAAATAGCATGCTCTAACACTCCCAAAAGCACATTTTTCACTTTTGACTTCTCTTTTTTCTACACTGTCTGAAGACCAAAGGGAACTCAGAGGAGGAGACCAGCAAGATCCTACTTTAGTTTCAGCTCTTGCTTATCGAGGTAAGGGGAAGTCAAAGACCTCACTCTGGGTGTGGGAATGTAAGTTGGGTAGTGGGATTGACCCCTAATCCTAGGTTTGTTGTGTGCTCATGTATGAGGGGTTTTTCCCAATTGTATCTGTTTCATCCTTATTTCTCCCTAAATGTCTAATTGATGTAATTAGTATGTATGTATAAGTAGTGTTTATGTTTGGATTATAATTGTAGACTTTGGTGTTCCTATGGGAAACCCTAAGAGAATGCATTGGTGATTATAAGAGGAGATTGTTTGAAGTGCCAACTATATGAGTAAATTGTATTGTTTTAAATGTTTATTGTATGAATTAGAGTGCTCTGTGGGTTCCTGAGAGAACCCTATGAGAAACGGGCAAAATATGAATATTTTCTATTTTGCTTTGTGATTGTTCTATTGTATTCGTTGTTGGATGAAATGTACAAATATGTGTTTAATTTTGCAAATAGACGAGTTTTGATATGAATTAAAGTACTCTGTGGAGACCATGTGAATATGATTTGATAATGTGAAATGTGAATAAGAGACATGAGATATGAGAATATGTGATAATGTTATATGACAATGAGATAAGATAATGTTATATGATAATGAGATATGATAACGTGATATGAGAATGCATAGAGTATTGATTGTCATGCATCATTTGCATAAATGTTTTAAGGGTATGATATGGAATACACTACCAGGAAAGACCCCCTGGTGTAAAAGCTTTGGGGATTAGTCATTGGGGATAGCTCGGTTTGGAAGTCTCAGTTTTGTCCATTGTGTGCATGGGATGTATCTTGCGCGACTTAGTTATCCCGACTAGACCCTGGTAGTATGTCTTTCTAGTGAGAGTGTGTAGAGTTTGTGACCTGGCATGTACTCTTAAACTACTCTTCATGTATTGCTAGTGGCAATATTCCACGTGATGTGTTACTGGCGCCACATGCATGATAATATGTAGTCTATGTCCATACATGTGCATTTTTAATGTTATATGATAAATTGATATTTTTATGTTTTGGATGAGTGGGATGTAATATTGTTGTTAATCTATCTATGCTATACATGTCTTGTTTGTGTTTGGCTATCCGGTATATATTCCTACACTGTAAGTCAGAGTGAGATGTTTCTCACTCCCTTTTCTTTTGTGTTGTTTTCCTTTAACTGTTATACAGGTGATTAGCAGCATGAGGCTAAAGATGTTAGTGATGAAACTTAGGCTTCTATGTTGGGCTTTACTCTGATAAGACATGTGACATTGGGGCGTAGATAGGATTAGATTAGGATGTTGTTCGTATTAAATTATTTTGGAAACCTTAGTATTATTTCATTGTAATTTCTGCTGATTAAGTTATTTGTTTAAGTCATGAATGTGGTAGTCTTTATCTAAACACTTTGGTACTCCAATTATGAAAAATTATGTTATTTAAATTTTGTTATCTATGTGTTATGGTATGAGGGGTAGAGAGGGTGTCACATTTAGTGGTATCAGAGCACGGTTAATTCAAACCGGACGTGTGTGTTATGTGCTTAACATGATTTTGTTGTGTACTTTGATGGTGTTTTGCTTTGTGATGATTGTGGTTGCTTTGTATTGTTAATGATGGCTTAATTGTGTGTTTCTTTTCTTAGATTATGGCTGGTAGAAATGATCGTGCTATTGCTGATGCTCTTCAAGCGTTAGCACAAGTTGTGAGTAATGGCAATAGGGTTGGAGTCCCTCCTAACTAGTTGGAGCAATTTCAGCGAAATCATCCACCTACCTTCAAAGGAGGATATGACCTAGATGTTGTGATGAATTGACTAATGGAGATCGAGAAGATCTTTAATGCAATGGAGTGTCCCCTCGCTCAGAAGGTGAGGTTGGCTACCTTCATGTTGACTATTGATGCCCATTTTTGGTGGGAAGGAGCACTTTAGAGGATGATTGATGGTAGAGTACACTTGAATTGGGACAACTTCAAGAGGGCTTTGCTTGAGAAGTATTTCACAGATGATGTGAGGAGTTAGAAGGAAGTGAAACTTCTTGAGCTGAAGCAAGGGAATGATATAGTGGTAGAGTATGTTGCCAAATTTGATGCTTTGGTTCGGTATTGTACTCATTACCATAGTGAGGGTGGTGTAAGAGCTAAGTTCATTAAGTTCGTGAATGGCCTTCGTCTTGCAGTGAAGAAAACAATCAATTATCAAGAGATTTATCACTACCCGACGCTTGTCAACAAGTGTAGAATTTACGACCGTGACAACCGTGCACGTGCTGCTTTCTACAAGGGAGTTGAAGGTCCTATGCGTGCTGCAAGTTCTGGTACTATGGGTAGGAGTACGCCTTACTCCGCTCCTGCCATGTTCAAGGAAATCATGCTAGAAGTAGATCTGTTGCTGGAAACTCTTTCGTGAATGGTGCTGCTAGTGTAGGAGGCTCTGTTTCTACACCTACTAGTCGATGCAAGAAATGTGGGCAACATGGGCATGAGCACTATAATTGTCCTCACAAGGAGATAACATGCTTCAACTACAATGGCAAGGGTCATATTAGTTTTGAGTGTCCACAATCGCCAAGGCAACGCATGATGGGAATAAGAGCTAGTTCTCAACCTAGACATCCGAAGACTACTGGAAGAGTATTTGCTCTTAGTGGTGCCGAAGCTACTCAGTCTGATAATCTAATACAAGGTATTTGTTTCATAGTTGAGAATCCTTTTGTTGTATTGTTCAATTTTGGTGCAACTCATTCTTTCATTTCTCTTGCCTGTGTCCAAAAAGTGAAATTGCTAGTGTCTTATTTGAGCTATGATCTAGTTGTAGAAATCCCCACAGATGGTCCCATAACTACTTCTAATATTTGTCTTAAATGTCTAATTGTTATTCTAATCATGTCCTACTAAATTGCTTTGAAAAATCCATATCCTTTGGTCAAAGAACTACAAGAAAAATGCTGATTTCCGACGAAAATTTCTGACAGAAATAGGCAAATTTCGGACGGATTTTTCTTTTTCCGACAGATTTTCGATGGATTTCAATCCGTCGAAAAAAGTGGCGTTGGAAAAAAAAATCCGTCGAAAATAATTTTCCGACAGAAAAATCCGTTGGAAAATTCCGTCAGAAATTTTTGACGGAAAAATTTGTCGAAAAATTCTATCGGAAATTTCTGACAGAAAAATCCATCAGAAATCGTTGTCAAAATTTCTGACAGAAAAATCTGTCGGAAATTGTAATTTTTTTTTAATTTTAATAAATTTATTAATGTAACAACTCTCATATTTAGCCTCTCAAGGGTTCTATTTCACAATATTTCACTGTTTAGCATCTTTTATCCTTACTTGTGCAATTTCTGGGAGACTTCCCAGAAGGTCACCCATCCCAGTACTACTCCAGGTCAAGCACGCTTAACTGTGAAGTTCTGATGAGTAAGCTACCAAAATGTCTATGTATGTTATCAGTATAACTTGTACAAATTAATTCATTTAAGTCATCCTCAAATATACAATCTTATATTTGTACTATAATAATAATATATAATAATTTTATATTACAAATAATAATAATAATAATAATAATATATTTAATTATTCTTTATTTATGTGTACTTACTTTTATAATGATAATATAATTTATAAAATTATAAATATTTATTTATTACATACTTATAAATTAAATTTTAATTTTAAATAAATTATTAATTAATTTAACATATTTATTTACCTTAAATCAAACATATAAAATTCAAAAAAATGTATTTATTCTTTTTTTTTTCTTCTAATTATCAACTATTAATAAAATACTAACTTAAAATTTTATCTAATTATATATAACATTTTGTATATATGATTTAAGAGTAAAAGATTTTCAATTTAACAGTTGAATTTACAAAATTCACATTTAATATAAAGTTATTGAGCGGTGTATATTAAATGTGACTTTTACAAAGTATTACACCGCTCAATAACTTTATACTAAATGTGAATTTGGTAAATCCAACTGTTAGATTGAAAGTTCATATCTCTTATAGATTATATATACAAAACTTTATATTAATCCAAGATGATTTGATACTTCATTCTTATAAAATAAAATTGATGTAATATATTCATTTCAAAATACACTAAAATATCAACTCTTGGATTATCTTCCAGTTGTTGTTCAATTTTAACAAAATTTGATATACACGTATAAAGTGATATGAACTTTCAATTTAACGATTAATCTTTATTTTGGATTTAACGTTTTTACAACATAAAGAAACAAACCCCATTCGTTGATTAGTGTTAAGGTTGCCTTGAGCATCACCCAACCATGTCTTTTGGAAAACCAACTTCTATTTTATCCAAACCACATCCATTTGGAAGAAACCAAACTTCTATTCTAACCGTTTGGAAGAAACCAAACTCTATTCTAACCAAACCGTGTCTGTTTGGAAGAAACCAAACATCTATTATATTTTTGGGTGGAGGAATAAAAGAAACAAATTAACATACAAAAATAATTGTGCTAAAAAAGAGAGATATAAGAAAATGAAATAGAAATGATATGAAAGAATTAAAATATTATTAAAGTTTATGTGAAAAAAAATGTTATTCAAGTTATAAACCCATGGTATGCTATAGTGATTAAATACTTTACACTCGTATATTGTGTGATACCTTTACTACCCTAACACATATATTGTATAAATAAACTAAGGAAATAAACTTTTCAAAATAGGTAAAAGGGTTAACATAAAAACCTTTATGTTGGGGCTACTCGAAATCTATGTCACTCGAAGAATAGTTGGTCACTCGAAAGAATTGTTTGATAAAACACCTACCAAGGAGAAACATTAGAAACTTTGTAAATGCATTCTCGAGAGTGACTCGAAACAATGAAGAGTAGTCACTGGAGGTTTGTGACAGTTAAGACATACCAAGGTGGTTATTAAAGGTCGAATCGAGAAAAGCAAAAATGTGGGACGAACGGTTGAGAAGTTATGTCTTAAAGCCACGTAACAAGCATAGTGGATAGTGGTTATCGTCCCACGATGCACATATACAAAATTAACCGCCATCGATTGGCTCTATAAATACAAGAAAAATGTACCTTCAGGGAGTCAAAAAACTCATACTAGAACTGAACTCTCAAGCACTCTCCGCCTGCGCATATGACTCTCATGCAAGGAATTATTTTCGGGTATGACTACTTCTCAGCCATTTTTATTTTCTCTTTTTAGGATTAGGATTAGTTTAATCTTCTTTTCGCTTGTAGTCACATAGTTATTGCTTAAACTCTGATGATGTCGTAATGCTTGAATATTATGAATCATGATTTGTATTGGGAATATATATATTGTTCATTATGTTCATCTAATTATTTATGCACATGAACATTATTTCTTCATACTCATTGATGAACATTTGGAAACCAGTAACCACTAAAGCATTATACTCCGTCTTCTATTTGTAAACGTACTAAATACCTAAATTGAAATATTTTGTGCTAGTTCGAATATAAAGAATCCATTAAAAAAATTTCATCATAAACAAATTGGCACGCCTGGTGGGACACGTTTAAATCTAAACACAATTGAACTAGTTTTAGGTATACATGTTGTATGAGACTTAGGAGTGGAAGAACTATGTCTACGTCTCATAATTCTAACAACAGGAATAATGATAATCAAGTAGATGTAGAACACGGAAATCCTAACTCAAATAATGTAGTTGCCACTAGTGCAAAAATTAGATTTAAAATCGGAGTTTTAAGATCGGTTATAAGGTAACTGATCTTAAAAGTGACGCGGTGGCAATTTTGTAAATAATATGAACACTTTTAAGATCGGTTAAAATTTAACCGATCTTAAAAGTACTTTTAAGATCGATTATAAAATAACCGATCTTAAAAGGTATGTCTGACATAACTTTTAAGATTGGTTACAAAAGAACCAATCTTAAAAGTTGTATCAGACATCACTTTTAAGATCGATTCACAAATAACCGATCTTAAAAGTACTTTTAAGATCGGTTATATTTTAACCGATCTTAAAAATGCTACTTTTAAAATCGGTTATTTAAGAAGGTAGATTCATATCTGAAAGAGGTTGACAATAAGTTCTTTCAAAATGGTCTATTTGTCCCTCTATTAGAGGTGTTCCAGAAATGTCTGCGATCGAGTAAATAGCTCCACGAACGAATGGATTGTATCGAATTGGAAAATGGAAAGATTTTTAAAATTTAACTTTTAAAATTGGTTATTTAACTGATTTTAAAAGTCTAACTTTCAAAGTCGGCTTTTTTAAAATTGGTTACGGAATCGATTTTAAAAGTTAAAAATAACCAGTTTTAAAAGCCTTTTTTCCACTAGTGTGTTGTGACTAGGGGACAACATCACCCCCTGTATTGCTCGAAAATGTGGCTAGGAAAAATAATGTGTCCCAAGAACTTGTAAATGCCACTAGAGAATATCCCTGGGGTATGCCACAGAATTGGCGAAATACCTAACCTGTACATGTCGAGATGCCAATACCTTATTTAGGACCAAATTCACAAATGCACGTGTCTCTACAAGGATATAATCCCAGACAAAATGGTTTAGGTTTTGTTATGCAAGACCCATATCAACATGTAGGGACAAGTCATGAAGGTTCCCTGATTCGACAGGGTAGTTATGTAACCACTGGTATTAGTAATCAATCCATGATGGCTCTTCGACAGTAGATGGACCATAGTAATCATGACATGGTCAATCTGTTGTCAACCCAAATGCATAACATAATGACTCTTTTGTATGAATTGATAAACAAAATAGGAGACAAATTAGGGGATGCTCCACCTTTGAGAGCTATGAGAACGAATTTGAATGATATGGAAAATCTCGGAGGAAATGTAGTGTTCCCACAAAACGTAGGTTGACCTCATAGGAACCCAGGAGACAACCTAGAGCAAATTGTAGAAAGGGTATTAAACAGACATGGTTTCGAGGTAGGTCGAAATGAGCACCCTTATTTTGTGTCAGCCTTTCCATATTATATAACTCAAGTAGAATTGCCTAGAGGGACAAAGGTCCCAAAGTTTTCGAAATTTTTGCGGGAAAGTTAAATGAGTCTACAGTCGAACATATAGCTAGGTATATAGTCAAATGTGGAGATTTGGCGAACAATGAGTATTTAAAAATGAAGTATTTTTCGAGTTTGCTAACTAAGCACGCTTTTACATGGTTCACAACCTTACCTCCTAATTCGATAAATACATGGGTTCAATTGGAAGGTAGTTTTCATGAACATTTCTTTCGAGGAAAAACAAAAGTTAGTATAGTTGATCTAATGAACATTAAAAGACAAAGCCATGAAACATTAGACGATTATTTGAATAGGTTTAAGTAGTTAAAATCTCGATGTTACACTAATGTACCTGAACATGAGTTAGTGAAAATTGCGGCAACTGGGTTAGACTTCTCGATTCGGAAGAAATTAGTGAATGAGCAGTTAAGAGATATGGCTCAGTTGGCAGAAAAGGTAAGGAGGATCGAAAATATTAAGTTAGAAAAGGAAAGATTAAGAAAGTTTGATAGGTTTGTTCGAAAAGAAAAGATGGTTTATTTAGAAAACCATCATTTGTTGAACTGCATTAAATAATATATATTAAACATATTTTTTACTGTACCAAAAATGAAAACTATATAAAAAAATTAACAAAATTATTATATATAATTTTAAATTTTCACATAACATTAGATGATTAGTTTCGGTGTAGTGGTTATATTTATTTTAACCTTCTAATTAAGGGCAAGGATCAAATCCCATTGATATCAAAATTTCACTTTAATTTTGAATATTTAATTGAATTTGTGTATAACTTTTATTAATAAAAAATAATATTATTTTAATTTTTCTTTTCAAATAAAATTTTAAATTTAATTGCTATTATTATTACTCAAGATTAGTTGTGCTAGTGCAACTTCGGTCCAAATTTAATTCTTTAATATTTATATTATAAGTTAATGAATAAAACAATATTAAAATTAACCTTGTATAAAATAATTCTAATTTTAATATTTAAATAAAATTATAAATTTATTCATTGTCATTCAACTAATATTTTTGTTCTTGTATTATATATAACTAAATCATTTATTTAAGTTCATGAATTTATATATCTATCATTCTTTTTTTATAAAAAAACTATTCATAATTTAAAACTTTCACATAGTGATAAATTATTAGTGCTTAAAAAGCTTTTAACTTTCTAAAGGGAGAAGGCTCAATACTCGTAAGACTCAAGTTTCGCTCAAATTTAAATTTTCAACTGAATTTGTATATTTCTTTGATCAATAAAATATAATATTATTTTAATTTTTTTTCTATTCGGATAAAATTTCAAATTTACTTACTATTTTTGCAACAAATTAATTGTGCTAGTTTGACTCCATTCCAAATTTATTTATTTAATATCTATATTTATAGGCTATAAATAACACAATAATAAAGTTAATGTCGAATAAAATAATTTTAATTTTAATATATAATTAAAACTGTAAATTTATTCATTGTTATTCACCTAATATTTTAGTTTGTATATTACAAAAATAAACATTAATGTATTACTAGATGTAAACTTAAAATTATAATTAAAAATAATAAAAATAAAAATTTTAAATATAAAATTTATATTTAAGTTTATAAAATTTTAAAAAATAATTTAAATTTTGAGATAAGATTAATTTTAAATACAAATGAATATGTTTTAATAAAAATAAATGCATATAAATGAAAAATAATCGATAATCAAGGAAAATATTTTTTTAGGTAGTTGCATAGACACTAAATAATAAGTAAAAGGAGATCGATTCAAATCAATTCTTAGACACCATTTTAACCTTCTAATTTTTATAAATTGGAAAATTTTAACTTATTTTCACGGTGTGTTTTTGAAAGTTAAAGGATTATCAAATCAGTCTCATATCAAACCAACAATTTTAATTTAATTCTAATAACTTGTTAATACACTAATAATAAGTATTTAAGATAAATTATAATAAGAATTTTTTTAAAATATAAATAATAAATAAATGATCACTTATAATTAAAAATAAATTATAACTACTATAATAGTCACACTTAAAATATAATATCTGTGACAAAGTGAACCTTTTTCTTGCACAAAAACAATTTTTTATGTTTAATAAAATTTGTATCCATAAAATTTTAAAATTAAAAAGTAACTTTTAAAATATTAGTGTCAAATTTTTTGTGACAAATATATTTTAGCCACTATTAATAAAAATATAGTGACAATTTATTTTTTGTCACTATTACAAATAATACCAGTGACAAAATAAATATAGCCACTAATAATATATTATTAGTGACAAGTTTCATTTTCGTCACAATTTTTTAGTCACTACAAATCATATTTCTTGTAGTGAAAGTGGTAAATATTATATTACATGAAAAAGTAACCATTGAAGGAGATATGGATAGTTATTGAAAACTAAGATATGTGTGTTAGTAAAATAAGGAAAACAAGACAATTATGCTAAATTGATCGTCGGAGTCCTTTTTGTAAATACTCTTTCTACAACTATACAATCCTCAGGTTACGATGATTAATGTAAGCCTCAACTCCGTTTTTCATTTACTCTTCATTTCTTCTTCCTTGGTTGAAACAAAATACTTTTCTCCTCTCCTTCTTATTTTTTGAAGATTGAGCTGAGGGAAAGCTAGGCTTTTGGTGCTAGAGAACTTAAAGTTTGGGAAAACCCGAAGTCGTGTGTGGAAGCTTGTTCTCTTCCTTCCCCAAAGCTCAAATTCTTCTTCTCTGAGGTAAATGAAGCTAGAAATGAGGAGTAGAAGTTTATAGTGTTGCATTGTTGAGTTGATTTCAAGTAGAAACATGTAGGATTATCAAGCATGGTTGAGAAATCGAGTTGGAAGTTGAGTTTTGGGGAAAAGTTGAAAATGTGATGGGTTTGTGTTGTTTAAGATTTGCATGCAGTGTTTTTGATTATTTATGAGTTGCATGTTGTGTTTTGTGCTGGAAATTTGTGATTTCGTGTGTTGGATCTTTTGCGTTGATGTTTTTATATGAATTGAGTGCTCTTGCATTCTGGTTTTGATGAAAATGGTGAGGAACCCATGTATTTCTATCATCAATAGATGAGCCCTTTTAAAAGGTTGAACCCTTTGGGGGCTGCGTGAAAGGGGAGCATTCTCAAGAGGCAAAGGGCTGAGCTGTTGGGAACGACTAAGCGCTCGGTTAAATGGTTGATCCCTTTGAAACGGCTCAGCCCTTTAGGGGCCACATGCCAGGGGAGAATTCCTGGTGGCAAAGTGCTGAGCGCTTTTTTTATTTCAGAATTTGACTTTATGGTCTTCGTTAAAGTTGTAGCCTTGAATCTTAGCTTTCCGATGGCGCTGGAATCACCATAAAAGGAGGTCTAGAACTCTAGATATGGTTATTTTAGTGAATAGGGGTCAAGCTGTCAATATTAGTTATAGTTGTTTCAATTTTTGTAAGTTTTGCAAAGTAGATGATGGATTTAAGACTTTATGTACTGATAAGAGTTGTAGGAAATATTCTTATATTTCATATGAGATAAGGATGAGCATGATAGGAGTATTATAACGCCCGATATGCTATTTTATGTTCACAATGAGCGATTTGGTTAAGTTGATCGTTGTTTAATTTGGATGCTTAAATTTATTTATGTTGTTATATTGAGTAATTTGGCATGATTTATGAGTTTTAAATATCCAATAGGAGATGTATTATGTGACGAAAATGTTGTGTATTGTTATATATGATAAAATGTTGAAAAATGATTAATGTTGTAGTATGATGAGAAGACCAAGTTGTGTAGTTGTTTAGAGATGTTATATGAGTTAAATGAGCCATTGTGTTGTTAAACAGTGTTGATGAGTTGCTATTTTGATAAATGGTGTTGTTAAAGTTGTGAGTTGACTATGTTGTTCAAGTTGAAAGTTGATTGAGATGATGATTTGAAAATTGTGTTGATTATTATGCTATAATGATGAGTTGTTGATCACTAGGACTAGAGGAGATGTTTTTGAGGTTGCTCATCCCATTGTGTGGATTGAGATAGTTGTAGTGCTCTAAAGCCCAATTTGTTGAAAAACCCTCCTAGGGAAGTTGCCCCTTGGAGTGGACAATGTGTTGTTCCCCTCTAAGACTTAGTTGATCCTATATGTGGGCAAGGTCAAGGCACACGTGTATGAAGTGACCACGGTATAGGGGTCAGGTCGAGCTATACCGATTACAAGTGACCAATTCGAGTAAAGTACGAAGTTGGGAGCTTAGTTCCTAATCGAGTATTAGAGGGTTATAGTATTTGGAGGATAGTTAGTAGGTTAATCCCATAGGTGGCTTAGTTAAGCAGGCTAATGCCGTGGTAGGCCTAAATCCAGCTGTCTTATCTTGACATAGTACTATACTTCCTTTTTTAAGTGGCAAAGTTTAAGAAACCATTATCGTGTTGTGGATTTTTATCCAAATTTACTATTTACCTAGCAAGTCCAAAAAGGTTCTATGTTTTCGGTTCGGTAGGACCTAGCCACTTAGACTACTCACCTAAGTTGTAGGAGATCTCTGAGTTGTAATGTGTGACGACACATAAGTTGTTGATGAGTTGATTTTGTGTTGATGTAAGTTGTATATATGTTGTTGTGTGTAAAGTTGTGGTTGAGTTGTGTGTTGTTATGTGTTGTATGTTGAATCCATTGAGAATGATGAAAGTATTGTTGTGTTGTAAGTTGCTTATATATATATATATATATATATTATTATATTAATTTTTTTTCACTAGCTTACCCTTGTATCACTACAAAAAAAATACTCATTACTGACGAACTTTTTCCCATGGATAAATATTCGTCTGAAAAATGACATTATCAACAGATTTTTCCGATGGATATGTATCCCTTTGAAACATAAATGATTTTAACGGATATTACCCATGAATTTCTTTTTGTCTAGAGTTTTAGATAGATATTACTCACAATTTTTTTTCGTGAGAAAATTAAGATGTTTTAGACAGAGATTTCCCATGGATTATTTGTCTAAAATATTGTTCGTAGAAAATGCAAAAAGTTTGTCTGTAACTTAAAAACATTTAATGATAAAATATTAACAAATTAAATTCTTAAATACTTAACTAGTTTTTTCATGCTAATTAATTTACCATACCAACTATTATATATATAAATTTATAATTAAATGCTAGTATAAAATAATAATTTATCATCAATATATTTTAATATTATATAGTTAATTTTATTAAATTGAGAAATATATAATTAGTGAAATGATATTGATGCATGATAGTCTAACATTGAAAGATAATTTCTTAACATTTATAATAATTTTACCGATTTTGAATTATATTGTTTTTAATAAAACAAGATTGTTATTTAATACAATTTTAAAATATATTTTTTTAAAAATATTATCAATAATACCCATGAAATTACTGACATTATTACCAACAGATTTATACGTGGGTAATTATTTTTTATTCATAATTTATTTTAAAAATAATAAAATTAATTCATAAGTAATTATGATAAATAAAAATTAAATTAGATAATTACCCACAGATATATTCATGGGTAATTACAAATGGATTTATACGTGGGTAATTATTGACGGATAAATCCATGAGTAATTATTATTTTATTAAGAATTTATGTTAAAAATTATAAAATTAATTCATAAGTAATTATGATAAATAAAATTAAATTAGATAATTACCCATAGATGTATCCGTGGGTAATTATTTTTATTAATAATTTATGTTAAAGGAATTAATTTGTACTATCAATATTGATGAGATGCATCTACTCTTTGGTAGTTTATTTCTTAAGAACTTCGCAGTTAAGCGTGCTTGACATAGAGTAATTTAGGGATGAGTGACCTTTTGGAAGGTTTTCCAAAAATATGTGCGAGTGACGACAATGCACGTTGAAAAGTCTTGTGTTGATTTGTGGGTTTGTGGGTCAATCTTTGATCCTAAAAATGAATAAATATCTCAAAAGTTGTTACCCATGGAGGGTTTTAATTGGTGAAGGGTTTTGACCAATGAGAAATTGCGTGAAGTGTCGTAGAGTGGAGTTGTTGAAAGGTTAGATATGAGAGATGTTGCACTAAATAAGAGTGTTATTTAATATAATTTCAAAATTATTTTTTAAACATATTATCAATAATACCCACCAATTTTATCCGTTGATAATTACCCAAGGATTTTATCCGTGGATAATTACCCACGTATAGAATCCGTGGGTAATTCTATCGGAAAGTTACCCATGGATTATAATTGTCGGAAAATATTTCAGACGAGCAAATTACTGACGTATTATTATCCGTCTGTAATTCGTCGAAAATAAAGTGTTACCCACGAATTTTTTGGATTACCCATGGATTTGGTCATCTGTAATTTCAAAATTTCTTGTAATGTATGTTTCCATGTGGTGTGGATTGCGATGATCATACTATGTGTGAGAGCATAGCAGGGATAAGTTATTGTGAGCTGTTGGATGCCACTTGGTAGTAGGAGCTGCAGTAGATGATCTTTTTTTATGTAGGCTACCTTGGAGTAACAATTTGTCAACATTGTATTATTTATTTGGCTTGTTGAGCCTTTATGGTTAGATAGATGTATATATATTTATATATATTCTCTTGATATACTATTTGGTATATGTATTTATAGTAGTTTCAATTGTTTCGTAATGTGAGGACAAGGCAGGACGTTACAATTAAGAAAAAGATTGGACACGAATTTAGAAAATCTACTTAGACACAAAGTTAGAATTTCTACTCAAAAAGATCGAGAGGTCTTATACCAAATCTTATCATATTCTAGTATGAACAAGTACTTTTTATTTCTTTTACATATTGTTTGTTTGATATAATTTTGATGAGAGATATAAAAAAAAGTGTAAGAAAAAAATATTTTTATTTATTTTTTGAAAAAGAAGAGAAATGAAAAAAATATTGAATCCATGATAAAAAAAATTCCCTTGATAGATAGAGATTTTATAGTAAACTTAAATATTTTGAAACTCATTTAAAAATAATATTCTTCCTTTTTTCTATTTTCCCTTGGATTTTTTAATTTAAAAACTTAAAAAAAAAATTTATTCTGTATTTTCTCTTCTTCTTCTTCTCTCTCTCTCTCTCTTTTTTTTTTCTTTCTTTTTCTACTATATATTCCTCATCTCCCCAAACAAATTGTTAGTCTTTTTTCTTCTAACGTATCATACGATGTATCTTGTAACGACCCGGCTAGTCACTACACACGGCATCGCACACTAGAAACTCCAGACAGATAGAACAAGTATATAAATATAGGATCTAGAATATATAATATACTAAGTTCTGGTCTGACTAGGGTTAAAGTGCACCAAAGAAAATTACAACCAAATGCTACTATCCCAAGTAGCTACAATCAAAATATCCACACAAGCAAAACAGCTCCAAGGTCCACCGGAGACTCATCCCAGGACGCCCACCTATTCCTGTTCTGCTCCCATACATAGTATGATCATCGCAGTCCAACAACATGGAAAACAACAAAGGGTAAGCTAGTATTCTTTAATCAAACATATCAGCAAAGGCATAATAAGGTAATTAAATTCATCGCTATAATTATCAGCACATCTGCACAACTCATACTGCTCAACAACATCAGCACCGCGATGCGGTTACATCAACACTGCTTAGTAGCAGCAACAGCACAACAACAACACCACTTCAAGTGGTTAGAATGGCCTCTCACTTAGGCACACATCAGCACCAGCTAGCGGTTATTACAGCACCACGTATGTGGCAAACAACAGCACCGACTTAACGGCTACAGTACCACACTATTTGGCATAGTATAGTATGGCATAACACAGCTCAACATAGTACAACACGGCACAACCATTCAACAGGTTTACTAATTACATATATTTCAACCCAACAGTATACATCTAGTACAGCTAAACATGTTCATCATTTTATCAGCTTAAATCAACATAAACAACATCTAATCTGACCCAACCATCTTGTTTACAACTCATCTATCTTGTCAAATTACTCACCCAACAACAAGAGTACACCTAAGTACCTAAAACAACTTTCCACTTAACCAAATCACTAAATGTGAAAGGGCAACCATCACAACAAACAGCGCATCGGGAGTTATACTACTCCTACCATGCTCATCCTTATCTCATATGAAAGATAATAAAATTTCCTACAACTCTCATGAAGACACCAAGTCTCAAATCCTTCATCTATCTTGTTAAAAAATCCAAAAAACCGCAACAGCTACAAGTAATGCTGGCAGCTTGACCCCTCTTCACTAAAACGGCCATATCTTGAGTTCTAGAACTCCTTTTTGGGTGATTCCAGCGCCATTGGAAAGATAACATCCAAGGCTACAACTTCCATGAAGACCTTGAGACCAAATTCGGTCATCTAGGCCCAGCGCTGCAGCGCTCAATCCAGCGCTTTAGCTGCAACTCTCGGCCAGATCAGTTTTCCCTTCCACCCATGGCTGCAAATCCACGGCTATAGCTGTGATTCCACGGCTATAGCTGTAGGTTTCAGATCTTTCGAAAATTCCATGGATTTCACCTCCGTTTTCACTCAAATCCTCAATAAACATGCAATTCTTCACAGAAAATTCACATGCAATCCAACCAAAATGTCACATTTTCATCAAGGAGTTCAAAGATACCAACTTTAAATGCATGCAACCACAAATCAAAGAAAATTCCAAACTTTTGACTCAAAACCACAAAACCCCCAAGACTTCCATTTTTCAGCAACTCAAACAGGCCTTAGTCATCATCATCAGCAGCAAAAGAGCTCAAAGAACTCGTTTTTAGCCAAGTAGAACCAAAAGAACACTAGCTTCCCTTACCTCCGTCCAATGGTCTGAGTTCCAGGAAGGAGAAAGCTAAGACGGGGAAGAACGGAGAAGAGCTTGAACGAAAATCTGAGTCCTTACTCAGCAGCAGCACCTACGGTTCCAAGGCAAGAATGGAAAGAGTGAGGAAGGAAAAATGAGAAAGAGATATGGAAGTGGAAGGTGATTCAGCCAAAGAGTGAGTGGAGAGTGTCGGGGGGGGGGGGGGAGAAAGAAAGAACCACGGGAGGGGGGTCTCACAACCTCCCCAACAACAGGAGTTTTCGTCCCCGAAAACAGACTTACTAGGGAAAAGAAACGGATACTGCTCTCGGCACTGCTGCTCAACTTCCCAAGTAGCCTCACCAGTAGATGCATCCCACAGCACCTTTACCAGAGGAATGGACTTGCCCCTCAGCTCTTTCAGCTTATGATCTATCACAGCTACTGGCAGCTTTTTAAATGTCAGGTTCTCCCTTACTTGTACATCGTCCAGCTCCACCACATGACTTGGATCATGCACGTACTTCCTCAGTTGGGATACATGAAATACATCGTGTAGGTTTGAAAGAGACGGTGGCAAAGCCAACCGATAAGCAACCGGTCCCACACGCTGTATTATCTGATAGGGACCCACAAATCTTGGTGTTAACTTTCTTGCCCTCAATGCTCTGCCCACACCAAAAGTCGGAGTCACCTTTAGAAACACATGCTCCCCCTCAGCAAACTCCAAAGGTTTACGCCTTTTGTCCGCATATGATTTCTGCCTGCTCTGAGCAGTCCTCATCTTATCTTGAATCATCTTCACCTTTTCAGTGGTTTGTAGGATCAGCTCTGGTCCCACAATCACTGACTCACCATCCTGATACCAACACAGAGGAGTCCTACATCTCCTACCATACAAGGCTTCAAATGGCGCCATACCAATACTAGCATGAAAGTTGTTGTTGTAAGTAAACTCCACCAGCGGTAGGACCTCCTCCCAGCTACCCAAGTGATCCAACACACAAGCCCTCAACAAATCTTCCAAGGACTGGATTGTCCTCTCCTAATGACCATCTGTCTGAGGGTGATAAGCAGAACTCAGCTTCAGCTTCGTGCCTAGGGCTCGATGTAGACTCTGCCAAAATCTGGAAGTGAACCTCGGGTCTCGGTCTGAAATGATACCAGAAGGCACCCCGTGCAACCGCACAATCTCCTTTACATACAGCTGTGTCAGTTTCTCCAAGGACCACTTAATGTTGACAGGTAAGAAATGCGCGCACTTAGTTAACCGATCAACAATCACCCAGATAGCATCACTATTCCTAGATGACCTAGGCAACCCCACGATGAAATCCATAGTAATGCTATCCCATTTCCACTCGGGAGTCTCAATCTATTGCATTAACCCACTAGGCTTTTGATGTTCAACCTTTGCCTTCTGACAGGTCAAACAGGCCGCTACATACTGTCGCCACCGGCCCAAACGGGCCTCGGCGGTCGCGAAGACGGTCGAGCTCGCTTTTATTTTAGTTTGAAAATGTATTGGATTATTAGAACGACTTGTTCTCAAACTGAGACCTTGTCGATCTTATCCAATTTATTTATTAAAAGTCTCACCAATCCATATTAATCCCAAGCGGGACCCTCCATGGATTAGTGGTTTTCGCAAAAGGAGGGTTCGTGGAGTCGCCACCAATGTTTTACTCAAAACATTGGAAAAAGGGATAAGGCAATTGATTTTATAAATCAACTTTGGCCATTACAACCAGAGTTGGGTAAGGGAGTCGGTTACGCGTGGGGAAGGTGTTAGCACCCCACAACGCCCCTTTCGGGTTCCCTATGACAGATTATTTCTAAAATAACAGTGTAAAATTACTAAATTACCCCTATTTATTCTAAGCAATTATAAATTAACTATCTACATGATGACAGTTTAAATATGCACACAGAAAGCAGTAAAAGGAAGGACTTTAAGAAGAAACCTTTGAAGCGTGCTTTTATATATTTCGTAAAACTGGGAAGCTTTTTGGCGTTCCCTCGCTCTACAAGCCCGCTCGCTCCCTCCTATAAAATTTTGACTATGGAAATCCGGAGGATTTCCCTTCGACTAGGTTCGAATCTCCAAGCTAAGTGCTCGGAATTCCAGAACTTCATCGGATCGACTCCCAGAGAGATTTCTAGGGCAGAACACTGCTCAAAAACCCCAGAATACTCAAGGAGGGAGTCAAAACTGAGTGTGAAAGTGTCGAATGACGTCCAATTGACGTCATATTTATAGGGAATAGGCGCAATACGGCCTACAGAAGCAATACGGCCGTATTGAAATTTTTGAACTTCAATACGGCCGTATTGAGTTCAATACGGTCGTATTGAAGTTCAGAAATTTCAATACGGCCGTATTGAGTTCAATACGGCTGTATTGAAGCTTCAATACGGCCGTATTGATTTCAGTACGGCCGTATTGAAGTTTCAGAAACTTCAATACGCCGTATTGAGTTCACTGCGGCCGTATTGAAGCTTCAATACGGCCGTATTAAGTTCAGTACGGCCGTATTGGGCTTCATTCCCTCCACTTCCTTATTTTGAGCTATTCTAAGACCTCTAGACCTACAGAGAACCCTCCTAGGGCCTTCCAGGAGTCCTTCTGGCTGATCTTCCTTCAGTCTTCGAGAGTCTTCAAGCTTTATTTCCGACCCGGACAATTTTAGGGGTCTACAGCTGCCCCCCCTTTACTTAGTCGGACGGTCTTTTGGTGTACCGGCTGACAAGTAAAGGAGTTGACCCAATTGTCCGGGTGATGTGCCAACCTTCTGACTTGTAGCGTCTTCCGGTGGAAAATTATAGAGTAGCCTCTCCAGGTTGTTGCATACCTCGGCGCTTCTGACAACCTCGGTAGCTAAGTTCAACACCAACGTGCCTCTGACGACGCTGATGGCTGAGTATTGTCTCTCCAGACCTTGAGTATTGTCTCTCCAGACCTTGAGTATTGTCTCTCCAGACCTTGAGTACTGTCTCTCCAGACCTTGTTTGAGTGCTGTCTCTCCAGACTCTGTTTGAGTACCGTCTCTCCAGACCTTGTTTGAGTACCGTCTCTCCAGACCTTGTTTGAGTACCGTCTCTCCAGACCTTGTTTGAGTATCGTCTCTCCAGACTTTGTTTGAGTACTGTCTCTCCAGACTTCGTTTGAGTATCGTCTCTCCAGACTTTGTTTGAGTACTGTCTCTCCAGACTTCGTTTGAGTACCGTCTCTCCAGACCTTGTTTGAGTACCGTCTCTCCAGACTTTGTTTGAGTACCGTCTCTCCAGACTTGTGCATACCTCGGTGCTCTCGACAACTGGGTAGCTGAGTATTGCCTTTTAGGCTTTGAGATGATTTTGTCTCCACAGTCCACGATGCTGCTTCGACGGTTTTTTCTGATTTTGTGCCACTGAGGGCTGGATAACGCAGGGATCCGTCTAGGGGATGTGCAGTCATTCACAGGTTCCTGTGCCCCAACTTGCATTGCATTGTTGGTACCCATGGGGAATTTCTGACTCCTTGGGGTGTAGACACAGATGCTCTTTCTCTCTGAGTTGAGCGATGCCTTATGTTTGGCTGACGTCCTTTGACGTTGGTGGAGTATCCCGGTTCATCCTTATTCGGGTATCTCTTTTTGATTTTCTGATTTTTGCCTCTGTGTAGGCTGTTATCCGCTGGGGGATTTCGTCGTTGATTTTGATTAGCCTCTTCTGTTAGGCGTATCGGCTTGACGTTCGATGTTTGGCTAAGAGCCGGATTCCACTTGGGGAATACTTATTGATATTTTTGATTTTCTTCTCCTTTTTGCAGGGATGCCTCTTGAGTAGGCGATTGGGGATTTGGGGATCTTATTGTATCCCAGAGTATTATTTAGGAAGCCTCTACAGGCTTAGCCTCGCTCAGTGCTTTGAGTCGGAGAGCTATCTTCCACTGAGGAAGTGTTAAGTCCTTTGACTTGTATATACTGTTTGGATGATCGCACTTCCATTGGGGATTGCGTCGATTTTGCTTTGATAGCTCTCGCTGGGGATTTTTCCGTGAGCTTGAGCTGAGGTTCCCTCTAGGGAGTATTATTTCTGCGAGCCTCTCCAGGCTCAGTTATTCTGCATACTGTGGAGGATGTGGAGTATTATTTTGGTAAGCCTCTCCAGGCTTAGTTATTTGGTACAAATTGTTTGTTGGATTTTCTATATCCTTGCCTTTTTTATTTTCGGCTTTTTCTGTATTTTCCCTTTTCTTCTGATTTGGCTTTTTCTGTATTTTGCCTTTTTTATGTTTTTGGCTTTTGCTGTACAGAAATTAAAAGTGCTAAAGAAATTAAATTTATGAGAGAGTATTATTTCGGCAAGCCTCTCCAGGCTCAGTTATTTTGTAGGAGTATTATTTCGGCAAGCCTCTCCAGGCTCAATTATTCTGTGGGAGTATTGTTTCGGCAAGCCTCTCCAGGCTCAATTATTTTGTACGAGTATTATTTCGGCAAGCCTCTCCAGGCTCAATTATTCTGAGAGTATTATTTCGGCGAGCCTCTCCAGGCTCAGTTTTTTTTTGAGAGTATTCTTTCGGCAAGCCTCTCCAGGCTCAGTTATTCTGTATGATGCTGTTGATTTTCTGAATCTTTGTATTTTGCTTGCTGTTGTCATACACAAGCAATTTTCTATTTTTCTATTTTATGCGGTTGCCTCATGATAAGGTCTTTGAATGTGCAACTAATGTGTGTGTGATGCACAAATGCAATACAATTTTTTATTTTTGTTCATTTATTTAGAAAAGTGAGTGGCTCTCCCTATCCTCTTCTTCTTGGAGGACTTTCTGTCATTGACGCGAGGGAGTATTTTTGTGAGCCTTTATGCAGGAGATTATGGATTTTACAGGAACCCCTCCAATTTTCTTTTATTGACCGATTATTAATGGAATTTCGTACAATTTTTATGAAAAACCAATTTAGAGGCATAATCACATGGTCAAGAAAGAAAAGAAACAAATGGATATTTTTATTGATATTCACAAGTGTTTTTACAGAAAGATATACAGAAGGAAATTTCTGAAGAATGGCTGGCCAGGGTAGGCTATATACATTGGGCTTAACAATTATATCTGTAATTGTTGCTCTTTACGTTCCCCTAATTGTTTCGGGTGAGATGCTTGAGCCAGGAGTGTAGATACTGCAAGACGCTTGCTTCTAGAAGATTATCACTTGAACCGCCTTTCGGTTTTCGGTTCAAGTGATCGTTGCTTGCTTTACTTTTTGCATCTTATTCTTTTGCCCCTAATTTTTGCCTAGGACATGTCCTAGCGGGGATAATTTTGCCGTTGTTTTGCCTAGTACCCTTGTACTGGCGGGCTTTTTATTTTGCCCTAACTTTTGCCTAGGACGCCTTTTTTGGGTTTTCATCCTAGCAGGCCTATGCAAGCAACGTCTTCAAGCATAGTACTTCTTTACCATGTCAATGTTGACTGGGTATCGAAGTTCTTCTCCGTCCATGTTTGTGAGAATCAATGCTTCTCCTGAGAAGGCTCGTTTTACCACGTATGGTCCTCCGTGATTTGGGGCACACTTTCCGATTTTGCCCCTTTTTGAGTTGGTAGTAATTTCTTCATTACCAACTCTCCCTCATGGTAGACTCGAGGGTGGACTTTCTTGTCAAAAGCCTTTTTGATCTTCCTCTGATAGGCTCGACCATGGCATATGGCGTTCAGCCGTTTCTTTTTGATAGGGTTCAACTGGTCATACCGGCTTTGAACCCATTCTACCTCGGAAAGTTTTGCTTCCATAATTACCCTTAGGGAAGGTATCTTGACTTCGACGGGTAGAACTGCCTCCATCCCATAGACGAGGGAGAATGGAGTAGCTCCTGTAGATGTGCGTACTGAAGTCCTATAACCATGAAGAGCGAAGGGTAACATCTCGTGCCAGTCTTTAAATAAGGCAACCATCATTTGCCCTATTTTCTTGATGTTCTTATTGGTTGCCTCGACTGCCCCATTCATCTTTGGCCGATATGGGGAAGAGTTGTGGTGTTGGATCTTGAATTCTTGGCACAGTTCTTCCACCATTTTATTATTCAGATTAGATCCATTATCAGTGATGATTTATTTCTCCATGCTTCCACTAGATTATCCTAAAATCTTTTGGGACAAGAGAGAAAAGAAAAGAAAGATATTTTTATTCTGAAGTTTGTGTTTTAGAGGGGATTTATTTTTTCAAAAATGATTTTTGTAAGAATGGGTGGCCAGGGTAGGCTTAAGTGTTTAGGCTTGTTTGATTAAACACTTATGAAGTTAAAAAATCGTGTTGTGATTCGACAACTTGGATAGCTTCCCTTGAACCTTTCTTTTTGAATTTGGTTCATGGTACCATCATGGATTTCTTTTGTTTTTTGATTGTCCTTATTTTTGCCTAAAACACCCTTTTGTGGCGTTTTAGTGGACCTTTGTTTTTGTTTATTATTGTAACCCTAACTTTTGCCTAGGTCACCCTTTTGTGGGATTCCTAGCGGGTCTTTTGCTCTTATTTTTGCGCAGACCCCTTTTTGGGTTTCCTGCCGAGCTTCTTTTATTTTGAAGGATTTATTTTTATCCATGATGGCACTTGTCAAGGCCAAGGGAAGGTGCTCCAAGTTGTCACACACACTTCCACATAAAAATGATGTGGGTTTATTATTATTAAGATGATTTTAACCTCATTCATGTTTATTCAAACAGGGTTAAAGATAATGTGGTTTAGAATTTTATTATAAGCAAGAAAAGAAGCAATGAAGAATGATTTTATTATAATCATAGCGGAAGCATGTGTCCTTATTTCATCACTGATATGGGTCCCAATATTGACCTCTTTTTTTCTCTCGGCCATGCCCCAAATTTATAGTCTCCAATTTCTCTTGACAAGCTTCTTGATCTAGCAATCTTTGCAGATCCGGAGAAATGGTTTCCTCATCACTGTCCAACTCAACCCTTTCACCTTCGGATCCCGGTCAGAGCGAACAATTACAGACATAATTATTTTATTGGTTCTGTTTAGGTTTAGAATTATTAATGTTAACAAAAAAGAGAATAATGTGAAAAATGCCTCTTTATTGATATGTATTAAAACTGTACAAAAACCCTTATTTACATGAAAAGGTTCTCATGATCTCGGGTACTGATCATGAGTCCCTAAAAGAGAAATATGAAGGGGCCCTATCGTGGCTTGTTCTTCTCTCTACTCCTGCTTTGGCAGAGGATTCTTGCTCACATCGGGCGCTGTCGAATCGAAGGTGACCCACCCGGCATCAATAAGGTTTTGGACCTTGTATTTGAGAGCTAGGCATTTCTCTGTTGAATGCCCTGGTGCCCCCGAATGGTATAAACATTTGTCTTGTGGCTTGTACCAATCGGGGTAAGGTGGGTCGATCTTCCTTGGTGGGACATGAGCTAGAAGTTTGGCTTCTACTAGCTTCGGCAGGAGATCGCTATAAGTGGTCGGAAGTTTATCAAACTTCTTCACAGGGGTGAATTGCGATCTTCCCGACTTCGAAGTGGAAGTAGCCGAGGGTATGGTTATAGCATTGACTTCTCCCTCTTTCTTCTTCCCGAAGACCTTCTTAGCTTCATATGATTGGGAAGGCTTAGCCAGCTTCCCACTTTTAAGTCCTTGTTCCACTCTCTCCCCAATGGTGATGATGTCCGAGAAGAGTGTCGTTGTGTTCCCTATGTAATACCTTATTTTTTTATTATTATTATTATTTATTATTAAAAATGGCATTTTCGCAATTTTTAAAAGTTTGAAGGGTGTTTTGGTAACTTGGAACGGGCCGTTCCAAAAGCAAAACGGGCCGTTCCAAGCTTTAAAATTTCACTGAAAATCTTGATTGAGAACGGGCTCAGAACGGCCGTTCCGACAAGGAGAACGGGCCGTTCTGATTGTGAAACGGGCCGTTCTAAAGGGAGAACGGGCCGTTTCAAAAGGAGTACGGGCCGTTCTGCTGGAATTGGGAACGGGCCGTTCCGGTTTTGGAACGGGCCGTTCCAGTTCAAAAATTTGCGTAGATTTTTCAAGCCCAGAACGGGCGTTCCGATTTTTGGAACGGCCGTACCGGGTAGGTGAGCCAGAATTGCTATAAATAGGGGCTTGGGGAGTTATGAAAATTCATACCTTGGGAAGAGAAAATCCTTAGAGAAAGAGGGAGGAAAGGAAAGGAGGAGAAAGAGGAAGAGGAATCCGGTAGAGGTGGTTCTGTCAGAATAAAGAAAAGAGGAGAAAGAGGAGGAGGTTCTGCTCAAATTTCGGTTCCTATCTAAGGAAGAGAGAGGAGGAGGTTCTGCCCGAGTTTTGGTTCAGGATTATCCAAGTAAGGGAAGTTAGTTTTTGAAATTATTTGATGATTAATAATAAATAAATATTTTTGAACTGTGTCAAATTTTGTTGTTGAGTCGAGCTGAATTATATGTTGATTTTTAACAGTATTGTACTATAAAGATGTTGAACTGAGTTATGAGTAGTAAGTTGTGTTGAATACTACTTAGCTGTGTTGTATGCTGATTTGCTGTACTATATAATGCTGAACTGTATGCTGATTATACCCACTTGAGGTGGTGTTGTTGCTGCTGTTGTTGCCGCTAAGTCGGTGTTGTTATTAGCCACTATTGTGGTGCTGTTGTTGCCGCTAAGTCGGTGTTGTTATTAGCCACTATTGTGGTGCTGTTGTTGCCGCTAAGTCGGTGTTGTTATAGCCACTAGAGTGGTGCTGTTGTTGCCGCTAAGTCGGTGTTGTTAAAGCCACTAGAGTGGTGCTGTTGTTGCCGCTAAGTCGGTGTTGTTATAGCCACTAGAGTGGTGCTATTGCTGCTACTAAGCAGTGTTGATATAACCGCATTACGGTGCTGATGTTGTTGAACAATATAAGCTGTGCAGATGTGTTGATAATTATAACGATGAATTTATTTACATTGCTAATCCTTTACTAGTATGTTTTGATTTTTAAAGAATACTAGCTTACCCTTGCATGTTTTCCATGTGGTTGGAACTGCAATGATCATACTATGTATGGGAGCAGAACAGGAATAGGTGGGCTTCTTGGGATGAGTCTCCGGCGGACTTTGGAGTTAATTTGCTTGTGTGGATATTTTGCTTGTAGCTACTTGGGATAGTAGCATTTGGTTGTAATTTTCCTTGGTACACTTTAACTCTAGTCAGACTGGAATCTTGTATATTTATATATTCTAGATCCTATATTTATATACTTGTTCTATCTGTCTGGTGTTTTAGTGTGCTATACAGTGTGTAGTGACCAGCCGGGTCGTTACACTTAATGGTATCAGAGCAGTTCGAGTCTAATGGACACTCTTTGGGGGTGGTTCCTTTAGGCTTTTGTTGTGCTAAACTCTGTGTTGTGTTATCTTGTTGTGTTGATTGTTGTGTTAATTGTTGTGGTGATTTGTTGTGCTTGTGTGGCTTAGTTACTGTTTACTAAAGAAGTTGTTATATTTGTAGAAGATGACTAGGACAAATGAGCAGATAGCCCGTGCCCTCGAGATGTTGGCCATGGCTATGCAACAACAAAATGCCTATTTTGCTAGGATGGAGGTTGAGAGAGCTGCAGTTAGTGCAGCAAGACCTGCAGGGTCACAGGAGAGCCGGGATCTTGCTGAGTTCCGAAAGTGTAACCCTCCGCAGTTTACTGGAGATGGGGATTCAGAGGTAGCTGACCGCTGGATCCGTGAATTAGAGAAGATCTTTACCGTACTGGGATGTCCTCCAGAGAGGAGGTTAGCATATGCTGTGTACATGCTTGTGGGAGAGGCTGAGCATTGGTGGAGAGGCACCTATCAGATGCTTGTTACTAGAGGAGTTACCGTTGACTGGGAGTGTTTCAGGACAGTGTTCATGGAGAAATACTTTCCTGACAGTGTAAGGCACGCCAAGGAGGTTGAATTTATGCGACTGCATCAGGGTGGGATGACAGTTTCTGAGTATGCGATAAAATTCGAGCACCTGGCCCGTTTTTATCCGCAGGTTATGCCTGAGGCTTGGAAATGCAGGAAATTTGCAGATGGATTGAGATATGAGCTGAAGAGGATGGTGGTGCCTATGGCCATCACGGAGTTCCCAGCCTTAGTGGAGAAGGCGAAGGTGGTTGAGCAGTTGGAAGGTGGCAACCGTACTGTAAGGACTATTGGAGGACCATATGGGTCCAAGAAGGGTGAGAGTCAGAGGAAACCATATGACAGGCCCCAACCACAGCGAGGGGGTTCTGTTTATAGGCAATCTTTCAGTACTGCTAGTGGAGATAGACAGAGTGGAGGTGCCACTCTGAGATGTTTCAGGTGTGCTGGGCCCCACTTTATCAGGGACTGTCCACACACGGAGAACCGTTGCTTCAAATGTCATCAGATGGGCCACGAATCGGCAAATTGTCCTACGGGGGATAGACCAGAGAGGAGCACTCAGAGGAGTAGTGTACAGAGGGCTGATACTCAGAGGAGTGGTGCACAGAGAGCTGATACACAGAGGGGTGACAGACCTACTACTGCTGGTAGGGTATTTACTTTGACGGGTGCTGAGGCTTCGACTTCTTCTGATCTTGTGAAGGGGAAGGGCAAGGCCGCTGGTAAGAATGTGATGATTCTATTTGATTCTGGTGCTACGCATTCATTTATATCATATGCATGTGCTGCTTTGTTGGGTGTGCCTGTGTGTGAGTTGGGGTTGAGACTACTTGTGTCGACGCCCGCTTCTACTTCTGTGATTGCTTCTGAATTGTGCGTGGGTTGTCCAATTGTGGTGTATGAGAAGAAGTACAAGGTGAACTTGATTTGTTTACCTTTGGTGGATATTGACATAATCTTAGGAATGGATTGGTTGTCTGCCAATCGCATCCTTATAGACTGTGCCAATAAGCGGTTAATCTTCCCTCAAGAGGAGGATGAGCTGTTGATCTCAGCTGTTCAAGCTGAGTCCTTGCTGAGGGATGGGGCAGAGTGCTGTCTTCTGCTTGCTACCACGAGTGTGGAGACCGAGAGGATCTTAGCTGGTATCGATGTGGTGAAGGAGTATGCCGAGGTGTTCCCTGACGAGGTGCCTGGGTTGCCTCCTGTTAGGGAGATGGAGTTCAGCATTGACCTGGTTCCAAGTGCGGGACCAGTGTCAGTAGCTCCCTATAGGATGGCTCCTGCTGAGCTGGCTGAGCTGAAAGATCAGTTGGAGGACTTATTGGAAAAACAGTTGGTGCGACCGAGTGTTTCGCCGTGGGGTGCTCCTGTGTTATTGGTAAAGAAGAATGATGGGGGTAGTCGACTGTGTGTTGATTACAGGCAGCTGAACAAATTGACCATTAAGAACAAATATCCACTTCCCCGGATAGATGACTTAATGGATCAAGTGAGGGGCGCGACGGTGTTTTCTAAGATTGACTTGAGGTCAGGATATCACCAGATTAGGGTGAAGGAGGGTGACATACCGAAGACTGCTTTCAGGACTAGGTATGGTCACTATGAATATGTTGTGATGCCGTTCGGTGTGACCAACGCCCCCGCTGTGTTCATGGACTACATGAACAGGATCTTCCGGCCGTTCTTGGATAAATTCGTGGTAGTGTTTATTGATGATATCTTAGTTTATTCAAGAACCCCGGAGGAACATGGAGAGCACTTGAGGACAGTGTTGGAGATTTTGAAAGCGAAGCAATTGTATGCTAAGCTTTCAAAATGTGAGTTTTGGTTGGATGAGGTGAAGTTCTTGGGCCACGTGATCTCAGCTAAGGGGATTGCTGTTGATCCGGCTAAGGTGGAGTCGGTATTACAGTGGGAACGCCCGAGGACTGTCACGGATATACGGAGCTTTGTGGGCTTAGCGGGATACTATCGGAGGTTCATTGAAGGGTTCTCTAGGATAGTAGCGCCTCTGACCCAGTTGACGAGGAAGGAGCAGCCGTTTATTTGGACAGATGCCTGTGAACGGAGCTTTGAGGAGTTGAAGAGAAGGTTGACTACTTCTCCTGTGTTGGTGTTACCGAATTCTGGTGAGCCTTTTGATGTATACTGTGATGCTTCTCATCAGGGTCTGGGGTGTGTGTTGATGCAAAACGGGAAAGTGGTGGCGTATGCTTCAAGGCAACTGAAAACTCATGAGAGGAACTATCCCACTCATGATCTGGAGTTAGCAGCTGTGGTGTTTGCCTTAAAGACTTGGAGGCATTACTTGTATGGAGCTCGATTCAGTGTCTTCAGTGATCACAAAAGTCTGAAGTATCTGTTTGATCAGAAGGAGCTGAACATGAGACAGAGGCGGTGGATGGAGTTTCTGAAGGATTTTGATTTTCAGTTGATGTATCATCCAGGCAAGGCCAATGTGGTGGCAGATGCGCTGAGTAGGAAATCCATCCACATGACAAGTATGATGATTAGAGAGCTGGAGTTGATTGAGAAGTTCAGAGATTTGAATCTCTGTGTGGAGTTAGCTCAGGATCACATTAGTTGTGGGGCAGTTACCATAACTAATGAGTTCTTGAGGCAAGTTGGACTTAAGCAGTTGCAAGACACCGAACTGGTGAAGCTTCTTGGGATGTTGGGTACCGATAAAGCTGTAGGCTTTGAGCTGGGAGAGGATGGGATCTTAAGGTTCAGAGGCAGGATTTGCCTACCTCAGGATGCTGAGCTAAGGAGAGCTGTGCTAGAGGAAGGTCACAAGAGCAAACTTAGCATACATCCAGGTATGACTAAGATGTACCAAGACCTCAAGAAGACTTTCTGGTGGTCTGGTATGAAGAGAGAGATAGCTGAGTATGTGGCGGCCTGTTTAACCTGTCAGAAGGCAAAGGTTGAACATCAAAAGCCTAGTGGGTTAATGCAACAGATTGAGATTCCCGAGTGGAAATGGGATAGCATTACTATGGATTTCATCGTGCGGTTGCCTAGAAATAATGATGCTATCTGGGTGATTGTTGATCGGTTGACCAAGTGTGCGCATTTCTTGCCTGTCAACATCAAGTGGTCCTTAGAGAAGCTGACGCAGTTGTATATAAGGGAGATAGTTCGGTTGCACGGGGTGCCTTCTAGTATTATTTCCGACCGAGATCCGAGGTTCACTTCCAGATTCTGGCAGAGTCTACACCGAGCTTTAGGCACAAAGCTGAAGCTGAGTTCTGCTTATCATCCACAGACGGATGGTCAGTCAGAGAGGACAATCCAGTCCTTGGAGGATCTGCTAAGGGCTTGTATGTTAGATCACTTGGGTAGTTGGGAGGAAGTATTACCGCTTGTGGAGTTTACTTACAACAACAGTTTCCATGCTAGTATTGGGATGGCGCCGTTTGAAGCCTTATATGGCAGGAGATGTAGGACTCCTCTGTGCTGGTATCAGGATGGTGAGTCAGTGGTTGTGGGACCGGAGTTGATCCTACAGACTACTGAGAAGGTGAAGATGATTCAGGAGAAAATGAGGACTGCCCAGAGTAGGCAGAAATCATATGCTGACAAAAGGCGTAAGCCTTTAGAGTTTGCTGAGGGGGAACATGTGTTTCTGAAGGTGACTCCGACTTCTGGTGTGGGTAGAGCGCTGAAGACTCGGAAGTTAACACCAAGATTCGTGGGTCCCTATCAAATAATACAGCGTGTGGGTCCGGTTGCTTATCGGTTGGCTTTGCCACCGTCTCTTTCAAACCTACACGATGTATTTCATGTGTCCCAGCTGAGGAAGTATGTTCATGACCCGAGTCATGTGGTGGAGATGGATGAGGTGCAGGTGAAGGAAAATCTGACTTATGAAAAGAAACCGGTAGCTATAATTGATCATAAGTTGAAGGAGCTTCGTGGCAAGTCCATAAAATTGGTGAAAATTCTTTGGGATGCAACTACAGGTGAGGCAACTTGGGAAGTAGAAAGTCAGTTCAGTGAACAGTACCCAAATCTCTTCTAAGTAAGTGAATTTTCGAGGACGAAAATTTTTGTTGTTGGGGAGAATTGTAATACCTTATTTTTTTATTATTATTATTATTTATTATTAAAAATGGCATTTTCGCAATTTTTAAAAGTTTGAAGGGTGTTTTGGTAACTTGGAACGGGCCGTTCCAAAAGCAAAACGGGCCGTTCCAAGCTTTAAAATTTCACTGAAAATCTTGATTGAGAACGGGCTCAGAACGGCCGTTCCGACAAGGAGAACGGGCCGTTCTGATTGTGAAACGGGCCGTTCTAAAGGGAGAACGGGCCGTTTCAAAAGGAGTACGGGCCGTTCTGCTGGAATTGGGAACGGGCCGTTCCGGTTTTGGAACGGGCCGTTCCAGTTCAAAAATTTGCGTAGATTTTTCAAGCCCAGAACGGGCGTTCCGATTTTTGGAACGGCCGTACCGGGTAGGTGAGCCAGAATTGCTATAAATAGGGGCTTGGGGAGTTATGAAAATTCATACCTTGGGAAGAGAAAATCCTTAGAGAAAGAGGGAGGAAAGGAAAGGAGGAGAAAGAGGAAGAGGAATCCGGTAGAGGTGGTTCTGTCAGAATAAAGAAAAGAGGAGAAAGAGGAGGAGGTTCTGCTCAAATTTCGGTTCCTATCTAAGGAAGAGAGAGGAGGAGGTTCTGCCCGAGTTTTGGTTCAGGATTATCCAAGTAAGGGAAGTTAGTTTTTGAAATTATTTGATGATTAATAATAAATAAATATTTTTGAACTGTGTCAAATTTTGTTGTTGAGTCGAGCTGAATTATATGTTGATTTTTAACAGTATTGTACTATAAAGATGTTGAACTGAGTTATGAGTAGTAAGTTGTGTTGAATACTACTTAGCTGTGTTGTATGCTGATTTGCTGTACTATATAATGCTGAACTGTATGCTGATTATACCCACTTGAGGTGGTGTTGTTGCTGCTGTTGTTGCCGCTAAGTCGGTGTTGTTATTAGCCACTATTGTGGTGCTGTTGTTGCCGCTAAGTCGGTGTTGTTATTAGCCACTATTGTGGTGCTGTTGTTGCCGCTAAGTCGGTGTTGTTATAGCCACTAGAGTGGTGCTGTTGTTGCCGCTAAGTCGGTGTTGTTAAAGCCACTAGAGTGGTGCTGTTGTTGCCGCTAAGTCGGTGTTGTTATAGCCACTAGAGTGGTGCTATTGCTGCTACTAAGCAGTGTTGATATAACCGCATTACGGTGCTGATGTTGTTGAACAATATAAGCTGTGCAGATGTGTTGATAATTATAACGATGAATTTATTTACATTGCTAATCCTTTACTAGTATGTTTTGATTTTTAAAGAATACTAGCTTACCCTTGCATGTTTTCCATGTGGTTGGAACTGCAATGATCATACTATGTGTGGGAGCAGAACAGGAATAGGTGGGCTTCTTGGGATGAGTCTCCGGCGGACTTTGGAGTTAATTTGCTTGTGTGGATATTTTGCTTGTAGCTACTTGGGATAGTAGCATTTGGTTGTAATTTTCCTTGGTACACTTTAACTCTAGTCAGACTGGAATCTTGTATATTTATATATTCTAGATCCTATATTTATATACTTGTTCTATCTGTCTGGTGTTTTAGTGTGCTATACAGTGTGTAGTGACCAGCCGGGTCGTTACACCCTATCATTTTATCGTAATAGGGACCAGTCAACGAGTTGATGAATAAGGACACCATCTCCTTATCTGACAGCGGGGGCTCTATCTGTGCCGCCAACTCCCTCCATCGTTGGGCGTACGCCTTGAAAGATTCATCATTTTTCTTACTCAAGGCTTGAAGATCTGACCTATCAGGTGTTAGGTCGATGTTGTATTTGTAGCGCTTGAGAAAGGCGTCGGCCAACTGCCTCCATGTACATACTTGATTTCCATCTAGCTGCATATACCAGTTGAGCGCGGTATCAGCCAAGCTCTCTTGGAAGCAGTGGATCAAGAGCTTTTCGTTTGTGGCATATGCAGCCATCTTTCGGCAGTACATGGTGAGATGACTCTTGGGGCAAGTCGATACCACGTATCTCGGGAAATCTGGCACTTTAAATTTGGGAGGGAATTGAATATCCCTCACTAAACACATGTCGGCGGCATCTTTAATATCGAAGTCATGCCCCTCCATAGCCCTCAACCGATCCTCTAGGGCGTGGAATTGTTCTTTTGAAACCTCGGGCTCTTTGATCATAATTCCAGCCCCAAGAGGTATGGCATGTGGAGGATCTTCTTCATGCTCCTCCTCCTCTCCCTCATGATGGGACCCATGGTCACTGTGATGAGATCCATGAATGTTATGGTGACGCATGAGTTCCAACATTTGCGCCATCTGCTCTTTGAGCTGTGAAAGCTAGGTCGTGAGCTTCTTGTTTTGTTCCTCTAGCGCTTCCATTTTCTTGATTTTCTTTGCGCGTGTGAGGACAGAGAGATGACCAGCCACTTTCTAAAATGAATGTTTATTCTAATTAGCTTATTTATGATATGAATACACTCTTGATGTGAGCTTGATAATCTTTCATCTTTGAGGCGCTGCCTTTTTAAGATGAAAGTTTATCACCCTCCCTAGGCTATTATCTCTCCACAACGGAGAATCTCAATAGTCACGGGTCTCTTTCACTCACATCGAGAGGGTATTAGTGAACCTATAAATGATGATGAGGATGCATGAGGTATTATTGATAATGATGCACATGCTCCTCATTTTTATTATATTTTTACACATGGTCTTTCCTCTCATGTCATGGTTTTTTCATGCATGGGGATTATTCTTTAGACCTTATCACGAGGTTATTTATTAATGCACAAACAATGTCACATAACGAATGCACAAACAATTCACTCATCCACGAACAGTCACGAGCGAATCACGAGGTAGGGGTCTCCTGCAGAAAAGTGCATATTCAAGGAGGATCTAACTGTTCTCACTTGGTCAAAGGCCCCCAAGGTGCCCCCATTATAGGGACCCAATTCCTCTCATCGTAGGTCGATGGAAAGCTCCAACGCACCGTCGGACTCAAGTTCATGGTTATCACCTTGAGTGATGTTTTCCGACAACGGTCTACGGGCACCTATAGACCCATTCGACAACCGGCCGTACTAACATCCACTCCCTATGGTTAATCACTCATGCCCCCGGGTATAGAGGGAACTGTTGTGTGCAAAGGTTTGTGTGCAGTTTTTATTTCAAACAATTGCGTAAATTTAAAAATACAACAGTTATTAAAGCCATATAATAAATCATGTTATCATACAAGTGAGGGGTAATAAAGTAATTTTTAACTATTATTTGTTAAAAATAATCTGTCACTAAATGGGACTGACTCTCGAAGCTTCCCCAGTGGAGTCGCCATCTGTCGCCACCGGCCCAAACGGGCCTCGGCGGTCGCGAAGACGGTCGAGCTCGCTTTTATTTTAGTTTGAAAATGTATTGGATTATTAGAACGACTTGTTCTCAAACTGAGACCTTGTCGATCTTATCCAATTTATTTATTAAAAGTCTCACCAATCCATATTAATCCCAAGCGGGACCCTCCATGGATTAGTGGTTTTCGCAAAAGGAGGGTTCGTGGAGTCGCCACCAATGTTTTACTCAAAACATTGGAAAAAGGGATAAGGCAATTGATTTTATAAATCAACTTTGGCCATTACAACCAGAGTTGGGTAAGGGAGTCGGTTACGCGTGGGGAAGGTGTTAGCACCCCACAACGCCCCTTTCGGGTTCCCTATGACAGATTATTTCTAAAATAACAGTGTAAAATTACTAAATTACCCCTATTTATTCTAAGCAATTATAAATTAACTATCTACATGATGACAGTTTAAATATGCACACAGAAAGCAGTAAAAGGAAGGACTTTAAGAAGAAACCTTTGAAGCGTGCTTTTATATATTTCGTAAAACTGGGAAGCTTTTTGGCGTTCCCTCGCTCTACAAGCCCGCTCGCTCCCTCCTATAAAATTTTGACTATGGAAATCCGGAGGATTTCCCTTCGACTAGGTTCGAATCTCCAAGCTAAGTGCTCGGAATTCCAGAACTTCGTCGGATCGACTCCCAGAGAGATTTCTAGGGCAGAACACTGCTCAAAAACCCCAGAATACTCAAGGAGGGAGTCAAAACTGAGTGTGAAAGTGTCGAATGACGTCCAATTGACGTCATATTTATAGGGAATAGGCGCAATACGGCCTACAGAAGCAATACGGCCGTATTGAAATTTTTGAACTTCAATACGGCCGTATTGAGTTCAATACGGTCGTATTGAAGTTCAGAAATTTCAATACGGCCGTATTGAGTTCAATACGGCTGTATTGAAGCTTCAATACGGCCGTATTGATTTCAGTACGGCCGTATTGAAGTTTCAGAAACTTCAATACGCCGTATTGAGTTCACTGCGGCCGTATTGAAGCTTCAATACGGCCGTATTAAGTTCAGTACGGCCGTATTGGGCTTCATTCCCTCCACTTCCTTATTTTGAGCTATTCTAAGACCTCTAGACCTACAGAGAACCCTCCTAGGGCCTTCCAGGAGTCCTTCTGGCTGATCTTCCTTCAGTCTTCGAGAGTCTTCAAGCTTTATTTCCGACCCGGACAATTTTAGGGGTCTACACATACTCAGCTATCTCTCTCTTCATACCAGACCACCAGAAAGTCTTCTTGAGGTCTTGGTACATCTTAGTCATACCTGGATGTATGCTAAGTTTGCTCTTGTGACCTTCCTCTAGCACAGCTCTCCTCAGCTCAGCATCCTGAGGTAGGCAAATCCTGCCTCTGAACCTTAAGATCCCATCCTCTCCCAGCTCAAAGCCTACAGCTTTATCGGTACCCAACATCCCAAGAAGCTTCACCAGTCTGGCGTCTTGCAACTGCTTAAGTCCAACCTGCCTCAAGAACTCATTAGTTATGGTAACTGTCCCACAACTAATGTGATCCTAAGCTAACTCCACACAGAGATTCAAATCTCTGAATTTCTCAACCAACTCCAGCTCTCTAATCATCATACTTGACATGTGGATGGATTTCCTACTCAGCGCATCTGCCACCACATTGGCCTTGCCTGGATGATACATCAACTGAAAATCAAAATCCTTCAGAAACTCCATCCACCGCCTCTGTCTCATGTTCAGCTCCTTCTGATCAAACAGATACTTCAGACTTTTGTGATCACTGAAGACACTGAATCGAGCTCCATACAAGTAATGCCTCCAAGTCTTTAAGGCAAACACCACAGCTGCTAACTCCAAATCATGAGTGGGATAGTTCCTCTCATGAGTCTTCAGTTGCCTTGAAGCATACGCCACCACTCTCCCGTTTTGCATCAATACATAACCTAGACCCTGGTGAGAAGCATCACAGTATACATCAAAAGGTTCACCAGAATCCGGTAGCACCAACACAGGAGAAGTAGTTAACCTCCTCTTCAGCTCAACAAAACTCTGCTCACATGCATCAGTCCAAATGAATGGCTGTTCCTTCCTGGTCAGCTGGGTCAGAGGCGCTACTATCTTAGAGAATCCTTCAATGAACCTTCGATAGTAACCCGCTAAACCCACAAAACTCCTGATATCAGTGACAGTTCTTGGGCGCTCCCACTGCAACACAGACTCCACCTTGGTCGGATCAACAGCAATCCCCTCAGCCGAAATCACGTGGCCCAAGAACTTCACCTCATCCAACCAGAACTCACACTTTGAAAGTTTAGCATACAGCTGCTTCGCTTTCAAAATCTCCAACACAGTCCTCAAGTGCTCTCCATGTTCCTCCGGGGTCCTTGAATAAATCAAGATATCATCAATGAACACCACTACGAATTTATCCAAGAACGGCCGAAAGATTCTGTTCATGTAGTCCATGAACACAGCAGGGGCGTTGGTCACACCAAACGGCATCACGACATACTCATAGTGACCATACCTAGTTCTGAAAGCAGTCTTCGGTATGTCACTCTCCCTCACCCTAATCTGGTGATAGCCCGACCTCAAGTCAATCTTGGAAAACACCGATGCTCCCCTCAGTTGATCCATCAGGTCATCTATCCGAGGAAGTGGGTATTTGTTCTTAATGGTCAACTTGTTCAACTGCCGGTAATCCACACACAACCGATTACCTCCATCCTTCTTTTTTACTAGTAACACCGGAGCACCCCACGGTGAAACGCTCGGCCGCACCAACTGCTTCTCCAATAAGTCCTCCAGCTGATCCTTCAGCTCGGCCAGCTCCGCAGAAGCCATCCTATAGGGAGCTACTGACACTGGTCCCGCACCTGGAACCAAGTCAATGCTGAACTCCATCTCCCTAACAGGAGGCAACCCAGGCACCTCATCAGGGAACACCTCGGCATACTCCCTCACCACATCGATATCAGCTAAGACCCTCTCGGTCTCCACACTCATGGCAGCAAGCAGAAGACAACATTCTGCTCCATCTCTCAGCAAGGACTCAGCCTGGCTGGTTGAGATCAACAGCTCATCCTCTACTTGAGGAAAAATCAACCTCCTATTGGCACAATCTATAAGAATGCGATTGGCAGACAACCAATCCATCCCTAAGATTATGTCAATATCCACCAAAGGTAAACAAATCAGGTTCACCTTGTACTTCTTCTCATTCACCACAACCGGACACCCAACGCACAATTTAGAAGCAATCACAGAAGCAGAAGCGGGTGTAGACACTAGCAGTCTTAACCCCATATCACATACAAGTACACCCAGCATAGCAGCACAAGCATAAGATATAAATGAATGCGTAGCACCAGAGTCAAAGAGAATCATCACATCCTTACCAGCAGCTTTGCCCTTCCCTTTCACAAGATCAGAAGAAGTCGAAGCCTCAGCACCAGTCAAAGCAAATACCCTACCAGCAGTAGTGGGTCTGTCACTCCTCTGTGTATCAGCTCTCTGTGCACTACTCCTCTGAGTATCAGTTCTCTGCACATCACTCCTCTGAGTACTCCTGTCTGGTCTGCCCCTAGCAGGACAATTGGTCGACTCGTGGCCCATCTGATGGCATCTGAAGCAACGGCTCTCCGTGTACGGACAGTCCCTGACAAAATGGGATCCAGCACACCTGAAACATCTCAGAGTGGCACCTCCCCTCTGTCTACCTCCACTAGCAGTACTGGAAGATTGCCTGCTGGCAGGACCCCCTTGTTGTGATTGAGGCCTATCATACGGCTTCCTCTGACTCTCGCCCCTCTTGGACCCAGATGGTCCACCTACAGTCCTCATAATACGATTACCACCCTCTAATTGTTCTACCACTTTCGCCTTCTCTACCAAGGCGGGGAACTCGGTGATGGCCATAGGCACCACCATCCTCTTCAGCTCATATCTCAATCCATCTGCAAATTTCCTGCATTTCCAAGCCTCAGGCATACTTTGCGAATAAAATCGGGCCAGGTGCTCGAATTTTATCGCATACTCCGAAACTGTCGTTCCTCCCTGATGCAGTCGCATAAACTCTGCCTCCTTGGTATGCCTCACGCTTTCCGGAAAATACTTCTCCATAAATGTCGTCTGGAAGCATTCCCAATCAACTGTGACTCCTCTAGCAACAAGCATCTGATAGGTGCCTCTCCACCAATGCTCAGCCTCTCCCACAAGCATGTACACAGCATATGCTAACCTCCTCTCTGGAGGACATCCCAAAACAGTAAAAATCTTTTCCAGCTCACGGATCCAGCGATCAGCTACCTCTGAATCCCCATCTCCTGCAAACTGTGGAGGGTTACACTTTCGAAACTCAGCAAGATCTCGACTCTCCTGTGACCCTGCAGGTCTTGCTGCACCAGCTGCAGCCCTCTCAGCCTCTATCCTAGCAAAATAGGCATTTTGCTGTTGCATAGCCATGGCCAACATCTCTAGGGCACGGGCTATCTGCTCATTGGTCCTAGTCATCTTCTACAAAAATAACAGTAGCCTTAGTAAACAATAGCTAAACCACACATCAATCAACCACACAACAGTTTATCACAGCAATCTCAGCACAACAGTTTCAGCCAATTGACATCACAACAATTCATCACAGCAGTTTCAGCACAGCAGACATCACAACAAAATAACACAGCACAGAGTTAACACAGCAAAAAGCCTAAAGGGATCACCCCCAAAGAGTGTCCACTAGACTCGAACTGCTCTGATACCACTAAAGTGTAACGACCCGGCTAGTCACTGCACACGGCATCGCACACTAGAAACTCCAGACAGATAGAACAAGTATATAAATATAGGATCTAGAATATATAATATACTAAGTTCTGGTCTGACTAGGGTTAAAGTGCACCAAAGAAATTACAACCAAATGCTACTATCCCAAGTAGCTACAATCAAAATATCCACACAAGCAAAACAGCTCCAAGGTCCACCGGAGACTCATCCCAGGACGCCCACCTATTCCTGTTCTGCTCCCATACATAGTATGATCATCGCAGTCCAACAACATGGAAAACAACAAAGGGTAAGCTAGTATTCTTTAATCAAACATATCAGCAAAGGCATAATAAGGTAATTAAATTCATCGCTATAATTATCAGCACATCTGCACAACTCATACTGCTCAACAACATCAGCACCGCGATGCGGTTACATCAACACTGCTTAGTAGCAGCAACAGCACAACAACAACACCACTTCAAGTGGTTAGAATGGCCTCTCACTTAGGCACACATCAGCACCAGCTAGCGGTTATTACAGCACCACGTATGTGGCAAACAACAGCACCGACTTAACGGCTACAGTACCACACTATTTGGCATAGTATAGTATGGCATAACACAGCTCAACATGGTACAACACGGCACAACCATTCAACAGGTTTACTAATTACATATATTTCAACCCAACAGTATACATCTAGTACAGCTAAACATGTTCATCATTTTATCAGCTTAAATCAACATAAACAACATCTAATCTGACCCAACCATCTTGTTTACAACTCATCTATCTTGTCAAATTACTCACCCAACAACAAGAGTACACCTAAGTACCTAAAACAACTTTCCACTTAACCAAATCACTAAATGTGAAAGGGCAACCATCACAACAAACAGCGCATCGGGAGTTATACTACTCCTACCATGCTCATCCTTATCTCATATGAAAGATAATAAAATTTCCTACAACTCTCATGAAGACACCAAGTCTCAAATCCTTCATCTACCTTGTTAAAAAATCCAAAAAACCGCAACAGCTACAAGTAATGCTGGCAGCTTGACCCCTCTTCACTAAAACGGCCATATCTGGAGTTCTAGAACTCATTTTTGGGTGATTCCAGCGCCATTGGAAAGATAACATCCAAGGCTACAACTTCCATGAAGACCTTGAGACCAAATTCGGTCATCTAGGCCCGGCGCTGCAGCGCTCAATCCAGCGCTTTAGCTGCAACTCTCGGCCAGATCAGTTTTCCCTTCCACCCATGGCTGCAAATCCACGGCTATAGCTGTGATTCCACGGCTATAGCTGTAGGTTTCAGATCTTTCGAAAATTTCATGGATTTCACCTCCGTTTTCACTCAAATCCTCAATAAACATGCAATTCTTCACAGAAAATTCACATGCAATCCAACCAAAATGTCACATTTTCATCAAGGAGTTCAAAGATACCAACTTTAAATGCATGCAACTACAAATCAAAGAAAATTCCAAACTTTTGACTCAAAACCACAAAACCCCCAAGACTTCCATTTTTCAGCAACTCAAACAGGCCTTAGTCATCATCATCAGCAGCAAAAGAGCTCAAAGAACTCGTTTTTAGCCAAGTAGAACCAAAAGAACACTAGCTTCCCTTACCTCCGTCCAATGGTCTGAGTTCCAGGAAGGAGAAAGCTAAGACGGGAAAGAACAGAGAAGAGCTTGAACGAAAATCTGAGTCCTTACTCAGCAGCAGCACCTACGGTTCCAAGGCAAGAATGGAAAGAGTGAGGAAGGAAAAATGAGAAAGAGATATGGAAGTGGAAGGTGATTCAGCCAAAGAGTGAGTGGAGAGTGTCGGGGGGGGGGAGAAAGAAAGAACCACGGGAGGGGGGTCTCACATATCTTACATATATAAAGGTTAACTAAAGAAAAAATATGCATTTGCTTAATTAAGAATATTAATAATAATTTTAAATTTAAAATAAATAATTTAAAATGAAATATTTATAAATAAAATTATCACTCATACTGCCACCAATATCTTGTTCTCATTCATTGTCTTTATTTCTAAATTTGATGGCATGCTACTCTTTGGAATTTGACGTGTACGGTTATGATGGTACAACGACAAATCAAGAGCCGCGTGTCTTTTTGTTTGGGTAAACATAAAAGAGAAATGCTACTCATTCCGAAAAGAGAATCCGACATCGTCCGAAATTTTAAAATATTTATTTTTTAATAAATTTATTATAAAATAATTATTTAATTTAAATTAATATTTTAATCTATTCCGAATAGATTTCAGAATTTGTATAATTTTTCAACATAAAATAAAGAGTAATCATACATCTTATGATATTTTAACCGAAAACTCTTTTAAGTTATTTGCGATTAACATGTAAATTTTTTTTAACTATCTATATAAAAGTAATTTTTTGTTTTTACATAATAAAAAATAATATTAAAAATTAATTATTTTTATAAAATTAAAATTTGAATCAGAAATCTTAAAATTCAAGAATTAAACATAACATAAATTGATTTAATAAATATGAGTAATTATTAAACGCTTTTAAATAATATAAAAGTGAAGTGTTTTGATCCACTAATAAAATATAAATTTAATTAAAAAGAAAAAAAAAGTTTTTTAAATGATGAGAAGATCATTCGAAAAAAGCATAGGGAAGATCTAGCATTTTTCTAAAATAAATCATTGCACCTTTTCCGGAGAAAGATTCAGTTGCGGCTGTATACGTACATAGAAGTTGACAAAAATAGCAACGTAAGAGAATTTTGAACTGAAATAATATACTAGTAGGTTTTAGTATAGGTCTCAACTTTTAATTATTCAATTGTATTTTTTTGGAATTGTCTCCATACTTTTAATTTGTGTAGGCAAATTTAATGCTTTGTCTTTTATTTCTTTTAGGGTAAATTAGGTGTTTTCCTTGCTATAATAACACTAGAAAAAAAAAATAACACTAGAATAAAAAAGTAATTATGAGGCTTCTTTGTCCCACTTGGTTAATAGTAAATGTCGTTTTTGGGTTTTTGGGCCATCCCCGAATAAAAAATAATAATAATAATTATATATATTCGATTGTTTGGAAATATTTAATTAACAAATAGGCTAAATGGAAACAATTATTTGAGATTTATGTTGTTTTTCTCTCCCCACAGTAACCAAAATATGAAAGAATAATGGATGTGTATTCCTTTTTTGCCGTTTTATCCGTGTAAAAATTATATTTTTAATTAATTTTAGCTTTCTATTATAGGAAATAAATATCTTTATAAAAAATATTCTTTTTAATTTTTCCTTTGTTTTTGAAAATATTTTTCATATTTCAAAGGAAATAAAAATCTACTCATTTTCGCATCTATTTGTATCTAGTAACTACCATATTCTTATTTTCTTTCTTTTTCATCAATTTAACCTCAACTATTTGGATTCAGGGCTCTTCTATTTGCAGTTTTAGTCAGTATACTAAAATTTTTCAAGAAAAATAAATAAATTTAAGATACAAAAACTTTGAAAAAAAATATGTTTTTTTCACAACTTGAAAAACAAATTTCACAAAACAAAAAGGAAAATATCATTGCAAGTATATTTATTTTAAAAGACTATATCTAAACATAACTTTAATCTCAAAATCATTCTATTTTGAGAATTACGACTAACAAATATTTATATATTTTTTTTGAATAATTCTATTGCTAAGGTAACGTAATTTGAACTCTCTTTTTGCATGCCTGTGTCTCTATCAATCAATGGAAAGGGAGAAAATAGTTTGAAGTTTCTGGAATATCAAATCAAGTCTTTTTCACATGAATGAAGAACGTAGAATCAAACACACCATAATATGAAAGTCTTGAACCAAAAAAAAAAAAAACAAAAAGGCACACCAAATCTGAAAGATAGTATATACACCGCCGTACTAGGAACATGAGCCTAATGAAGCACCAGTGAGCTTAAATTTCCTGAATATAATTAAATTAGGCATGCCACGTTAGAAATTCTCCAATAATCATAGCAAAAACTTACCCAACTTGAGAGCAATTCACAGTAAGAAATGAACGTATACTAGTTCAAAAAAAATTATATGGGTACGTACTAAGCCAAAGGATAATCTAAAGTGAATATAACATAATATTAAGAATAATTCAAAAGTCTCCTACTCATCATCTTATTTAATATTTTTTTCGTAAGGCAATAGAACAATTTTTTTTATCGATTAAACTGACGATAACAACAATAAAATTTGAGTTTAAGATTATGGGTAAACTATTACATGTAGTCGATATAGAGCCTTTGGAAGAAGCTTGTTGAAAATTACTGAAATATTAATTTAATATAGCTTTATTTGACGAAGTGTTTGGAAAAAGGCTGATCTAACTAGTAAGTACAATGAATTATAAAATTTCAGTGTGTGAAAAGAAAACGTAAATTAACAAGATGCACGTTGATTAAGCATTGACAGACAAAAAGTCAAAGAGCTAATTGAATAAAAAATGCTGGATCGTTAATGTTAAAAGTTGGTCCGAATTATTGAACAATTAATGCTATTGAGAATGAGCAGCAACAGTTTATAGGAAAAAGACAAGAGTGAGAGATGTTGGATAGAAAAAAGTGATCGATGTCATGTTAAGTTGAGGAAAGAGAAAAGTAATGAATTATGAAGAAACTAATTGCAGTCACACTCATATCTACCAGAGACTAAATAACCGATAAATCAAAAAGTTTGCTTTCACCATTTTACACATGGTTGAAGCCTTCAAGCAATATTTGAGTTATATAGTATAATGTTCATGGCACACAAATGACACAATTCGAGTATTATATATTTGTTTGGGGCAGGGCTACAAAATTAATTAATTGGCTTGAGGAGATCAAGAAATTATTTTTAATTAGATTTAAAAAAAATTAGGGGAGCTCCCCTTCACTCCAATGTGTGAATCTACATACTAAATTGAGGTGAATCATTGTTGCAACAAGAAAAATCGATGTCACAATTTTACCATATATAGAACAGTAGAAATTTTGAAACCATGCCATGCAAAGGGACGTGACCACGATATTTAAAGCAAAGCTATTACCACCTGTGATGGTAACCTATGAAGATTCAAGTATTGAAATTTTATAAGTGGCACTGATTTGATAACGATGTTCATGTGGGCCCATGTCAACACAAACATCTCTAGTATCGTTATAATAATTCAAAATTTTAAAATTTAATTTTTTTAGATTATTTGGATTTAAAAATATTATTTTATTTATAGATGGATTTTAAAATTAAAAATATTATCTTTAATTTACAAAATCTTGTAAAGAGAATTTCTCTTTAATGAAATGATAAAAATACATTTTTCTCTTAGTTTTTTTCTAGTTATTTTTTACTCGAATCTTATGAAGTCTAAAAGTATCATGTACTGCTTCAAAAAAAAAAGTACCATGTACTGCCACGCGTGTCCAGACAAGGCCAAGTAGTTGTCTAGTGACGGTTTGTTTAATTAACATATACTTTTTTCTTTAAGACAATTAACAATATATTTTATAGAAAATTTTTAAATATTATATTCATAAAAATAAAAATAAAAAACTATGTATCTCTTTTCCTTACGTTAGCATTTTCCGTGGAGAACCAACCTTAGATTTATTAAATTATTTTAGTGTCAAATAATATCACATTAAATTTACGAACCGTAACAAACGTTGAGTAAAATTCAAAAAATGCGGCATTATCCAGGTTTTTTTTATTTAATTATTGTAAAAAATTTGGTTCTCACAGAAAAATTGTTTCAACGCCAAACTTTTCCATCACCTGTCTTCACTGGAGCCTCTTTCAAAGAATAGATTTTATTTTAAAAACTTAAAGAAGAATCACCTGTTGTACATGATTTTAATTTTAATTTTATATTTATTTTTTTAAAACCTATGGTTTATCAAATAAATTATATAATTGTGTAAATACTTTTTATGAAAGGCACAAAGAATTAATGTTGCATTTCATAAGGATTATTATATTTAGAATTAATTTTGTAAAGGTCTTTTATATAGTACAAATACTTATTTATTGTAAAAAAAAATTAACTTTTATAATAATATAAAATATTTATATTGACAGTCCATGTCTATTAATATTTTAGGAAAGTACTATCTATTTTATTTAATTTAGTATACTCTTGAGTTTTCACACTTTTTTTTATTGGTTGAAAATCATAAACTATGGTAAGGACTAGTCCTACACTTTATTTAAAGAATCTTTTTTGCAATATTATAATTTTCAAAGAATTTTATTTAATAAAAAAGTGTGTTAAGATAGGTGTATTTATTTTCTCCTGTATCTCTTATCTCGCTCTCACACACACTCTCTTTCCCTCTCTCTTTTTTCTTTTTACCTTACTTATCGTATTTATATTTATTTTCTTTCTTTCTTTACTTTTTCTCTATCTTCCACCTTTTCATTTGGCTAGTGTGACACCCTTACTACCCAAACACATATCTTATAATAATATAAATAAAAGTAATGAATAAATTTTTCAACGTTGGTAAAATTTGTTCACATAAAAACTTCATAATTGTTCTTCAATATCCAAAATAATTGAAAATAAAACTTGGAAAATAAAACTTAAGAGTTTACAAATTGTTTTCAAAATAATAAATACAACTCCAAATCCATATAAAAATCCATGTCCTAGAAATCCTCTGCCCCAATGTCACAATATCAGAGCATACCCACAATTCAACTATTGGCATTGTAAATGCCACTCATAACCAGATCTTCCTCACCTAAAACATATCCACAATTTGTACGGTGAGAAAAGAAAACATCTATATGTAAAGTACACAAGGAAAATCCATAACATAATAATATCATAACTCATTACTTAATGAAATATTCACAAGCATTTCTATATATCATAATTTTATCAATCATGCACATCTTCACATCACAATTCACAATCACACCAATCCATCATAAATCTTGCAATTAACATTATGTCAAGGTCACGCCACCCCTGTAACATCTCTTGTCCAAAGTCGTGCCATCCTGACATAAGTAATACGTGTTAATTGCCTCACACATCCCACATTATGCCAAGGTCACGCCATCCTTGTAGCATCACTTACCCAAGGGTCGTGCCATCCCTGGTCATAAGTGTGAGGAACCACAATCACATTTTATTCATAATCAACACAAATCTTACAATTAAAACTATGTCAAGGTCACACCTATAGCATCTCTTGCCCAAGGTCATGTCATCCTGACATAAGTGATACGTGTTAATTGCCTCACACATCCTACACTATGTCAAGGTCACTCCATTCCTGTAGCATCACTTACCCGAGGGTCATGCCATCCCTGGTCATAAGTGTGAGGAACCACAATCACATCACATTCACATTCAATACAACATCTCATTTCATGTCAACATACTCACATCATAATTAATTGAACAATTAAGTCATAATATACCATTCGCCACATCATGTTATCAATTCAATACTAAAACGGTAGATATAATGTATACATTTGTGCCAAGACATCACACCGCATTCCATAACTCAATAACATATCACATACACAAAATAGATAGGTCCACACAAAATAGTGGTGCACATACCTCTCAAGCAGTTCACCATGAATCTACCTCTAGATCATCACTTTTTACCATATAATGTAACAATAACATTTATAAATTAATATAACACTCAATTGAATCACCAATTTAATAGAATCTTAACTTAATTAGTAAAACTCCCAATTTTTCCAAAACCTAACTCATAGACATCTTTTTAGAATTTCATTCTCTCTCCCAGATCATCATTTTTACACATTAATTGCATATTCCTAATCCTCAATACATGCAAAATCTAATGGGATCATCAATTCCTCAAACAGAAATAATTATAAAATTACCCATAATCCTACGGGCTTCCTCCTCTACCCAATTCTCTCATGTAACTTTGCATACAAATAATTTCCTTTTCCCTCGTACCTCGATAAGTAGTAGCTAAAACTAGAGCAGGATCTGGTTAGTCTCCTCCTCTAGGTTCCCCTCGGTTTTCAGAGAGTGTAGAAGGAAAAGAAGTCAAAAGTGAAAAGTGTGTTAGTGCCAGAGCGTGCTATTTATAGGCATCAGGAGTGGCTGGAACAACCCCGTTCTGGACTCATTCGTCATGTGTAAAATTCACATCTAGAACAGCCTGTTCTTAAACTAGAACGACCCGTTATGGGATTGCATTTTAACCCATAACAACCATGTTTGGAACGACCAGTTCTTAAATCAGAACGGCCCGTTCCTAACTAGGGTTACAAGCTTTTTTGGTGATGTGGAAAGCCCCGTTCCAGTTGGGAATGGCTTGTTCCCAGCTAGGGTTTATAAGCCCTTTTAGTAGTTTGGAACAGCCTATTCCAGTTTGAGAACGGTCTATTCTGGGCTACTAAATCACCCTTATTGGGCTTTGGACTTTCATATAATTTCTTAAAATTGGGGTGTTACAGCTAGACTCTAATGTGAAATATGCATTAACATTTTCATTATATAAAGACGCTGTAATACCTTATTTTTTTATTATTATTATTATTTATTATTAACATGGCATTTTCGTGAATTTTATAAAGGTATAGGGGTATTATTGTAATTATTGATGGCATTTTCGCAATTTTCAAAAAATTTGAAGGGTGTTTTGGTAACTTGGAACGGGCCGTTCCAAAAGCAAAACGGGCCGTTCCAAACTTTAAAATTTAACTAAAAATCTTGAGTGAGAACGGGCTCAGAACGGCCGTTCCGACAAGGAGAACGGGCCGTTCTGATTGTGAAACGGGCCGTTCTAAAGGGAGAACAGGCCGTTTCAAAAGGAGTACGGGCCGTTCTGCTGGAAATTGGGAACGGGCCGTTCCGGATTTGGAACGGGCCGTTCCAGTTCAAAAATTTGCGTAGATTTTTCGAGCCCAGAACGGGCGTTCCGATTTTTGGAACGGCCATACCGGGTAGGTGAGCCAGAATTGCTATAAATAGGGGCTTGGGAAGTTACGAAAATTCATACCTTGGGAAGAGAAAATCCTTAGAGAAAGAGGGAGGAAAGGAAAGGAGGAGAAAGAGGAAGAGGAATCCGGTAGAGGTGGTTCTGTCAGAATAAAGAAAAGAGGAGAAAGAGGAGGAGGTTCTGCTCAAATTTCGGTTCCTATCTAAGGAAGAGAGAGGAGGGGGTTCTGCCCGAGTTTTGGTTCAGGATTATCCAAGTAAGGGAAGTTAGTTTTTTTGAAATTATTAATTGTTTGATGATTAATAATAAATGAATATTTTTGAACTGTGTAAAATTTTGTTGTTGAGTCAAGCTGAATTATATGTTGATTTTTAACAGTATTGTACTATAAAGATGTTGAACTGAGTTATGAGTAGTAAGTTGTGTTGAATACTACTTAGCTGTGTTGTATGCTGATTTGCTGTACTATATAATGCTGAGCTGTATGCTGATTATACCCACTTGAGGTGGTGTTGTTGCTGCTGTTATAGCCGCTATGTCGGTGCTGTTAGCCACTATTATGGAGCTGTTGTTGCCGCTAAGTCGGTGTTGTTATAGCCACTATTGTGGTGCTGTTGTTGCCGCTAAGTCGGTGTTGTTATAGCCACTAGAGTGGTGCTGTTGTTGCCGCTAAGTCGGTGTTGTTATAGCCACTAGAGTGGTGTTGTTGTTGCCGCTAAGTCGGTGTTGTTATAGCCACTAGAGTGGTGCTGTTGCTGCTACTAAGCAGTGTTGATATAACCGCATTACGGTGCTGATATTGTTGAGCAATATAAGCTGTGCAGATGTGTTGATAATTATAACGATGAATTTATTTACATTGCTAATCCTTTACTAGTATGTTTTGATTTTTAAAGAATACTAGCTTACCCTTGCATGTTTTCCATGTGGTTGGAACTGCGATGATCATACTATGTATGGGAGCAGAGCAGAAATAGGTGGGCGTCTTGGGATGAGTCTCCGGCGGACTTTGGAGCTAATTTGCTTGTGTGGATATTTTGCTTGTAGCTACTTGAGATAGTAGCATTTGGTTGTAATTTTTCTTGGTACACTTTAACTCTAGTCAGACTGGAATCTTGTATATTTATATATTCTAGATCCTGTATTTATATACTTGTTCTATCTGTCTGGTGTTTTAGTGTGCTATACCGTGTGTAGTGACCAGCCGGGTCGTTACACTTAATGGTATCAGAGCAGTTCGAGTCTAATGGACACTCTTTGGGGGTGGTTCCTTTAGGCTTTTGTTGTGCTAAACTCTGTGTTGTGTTGTCTTGTTGTGTTGATTGTTGTGTTAATTGTTGTGGTGATTTGTTGTGCTTGTGTGGCTTAGTTACTGTTTACTAAAGAAGTTGTTATCTTTGTAGAAGATGACTAGGACAAATGAGCAGATAGCCCGTGCCCTCGAGATGTTGGCCATGGCTATGCAACAACAAAATACCTATTTTGCTAGGATGGAGGTTGAGAGAGCTGCAGTTAGTGCAGCAAGACCTGCAGGGTCACAGGAGAGCCGGGATCTTGCTGAGTTCCGAAAGTGTAACCCTCCGCAGTTTACTGGAGATGGGGATTCAGAGGTAGCTGACCGCTGGATCCGTGAATTAGAGAAGATCTTTACCGTACTGGGATGTCCTCCAGAGAGGAGGTTAGCATATGCTGTGTACATGCTTGTGGGAGAGGCTGAGCATTGGTGGAGAGGCACCTATCAGATGCTTGTTGCTAGAGGAGTTACCGTTGACTGGGAGTGTTTCAGGACAGTGTTCATGGAGAAATACTTTCCTGACAGTGTAAGGCACGCCAAGGAGGTTGAATTTATGCGACTGCATCAGGGTGGGATGACAGTTTCTGAGTATGCGATAAAATTCGAGCACCTGGCCCGTTTTTATTCGCAGGTTATGCCTGAGGCTTGGAAATGCAGGAAATTTGCAGATGGATTGAGATATGAGCTGAAGAGGATGGTGGTGCCTATGGCCATCACGGAGTTCCCAGCCTTAGTGGAGAAGGCGAAGGTGGTTGAGCAGTTGGAAGGTGGCAACCGTACTGTAAGGACTATTGGGGGACCATATGGGTCCAAGAAGGGTGAGAGTCAGAGGAAACCATATGACAGGCCCCAACCACAGTGAGGGGGTTCTGTTTATAGGCAATCTTTCAGTGCTGCTAGTGGAGATAGACAGAGTGGAGGTGCCACTCTGAGATGTTTCAGGTGTGCTGGGCCTCACTTTATCAGGGACTGTCCGCACACGGAGAACCGTTGCTTCAGATGTCATCAGATGGGCCACGAATCGGCAAATTGTCCTACGGGGGATAGACCAGAGAGGAGCACTCAGAGGAGTAATGTACAGAGGGCTGATACTCAGAGGAGTGATGCACAGAGAGCTAATACACAGAGGGGTGACAGACCTACTACTGCTGGTAGGGTATTTGCTTTGACGGGTGCTGAGGCTTCGACTTCTTCTGATCTTGTGAAGGGGAAGGGCAAGGCCGCTGGTAAGGATGTGATGATTCTATTTGACTCTGGTGCTACGCATTCATTTATATCATATGCATGTGCTGCTTTGTTGGGTGTGCCTGTGTGTGAGTTGGGGTTGAGACTACTTGTGTCGACGCCCGCTTCTACTTCTGTGATTGCTTCTGAATTGTGCGTGGGTTGTCCAGTTGTGGTGGATGAGAAGAAGTACAAGGTGAACTTGATTTGTTTACCTTTGGTGGATATTGACATAATCTTAGGGATGGATTGGTTGTCTGCCAATCGCATCCTTATAGACTGTGCCAATAGGCGGTTAATCTTCCCTCAAGAGGAGGATGAGCTGTTGATCTCAGCTGTTCAAGCTGAGTCCTTGCTGAGGGATGGGGCAGAGTGCTATCTTCTGCTTGCTACCACGAGTGTGGAGACCGAGAGGATCTTAGCTGGTATCGATGTGGTGAAGGAGTATGTCGAGGTGTTCCCTGACAAGGTGCCTGGGTTGCCTCCTGTTATGGAGATGGAGTTCAGCATTGACCTGGTTCCAAGTGCGGGACCAGTGTCAGTAGCTCCCTATAGGATGGCTCCTGCTGAGCTGGCTGAGCTGAAAGATCAGTTGGAGGACTTATTGGAAAAGCAGTTGGTGCGACCGAGTGTTTCTCCGTGGGGTGCTCCTGTGTTGTTGGTAAAGAAGAAGGATGGGGGTAGTCGACTGTGTGTTGATTACCGGCAGCTGAACAAATTGACCATTAAGAACAAATATCCACTTCCCCGGATAGATGACTTAATGGATCAATTGAGGGGCGCGACGGTGTTTTCTAAGATTGACTTGAGGTCAGGATATCACCAGATTAGGGTGAAGGAGGGTGACATACCGAAGACTGCTTTCAGGACTAGGTATGGTCACTATGAATATGTTGTGATGCCGTTCGGTGTGACCAACGCCCCTGCTGTGTTCATGGACTACATGAACAGGATCTTCCGGCCGTTCTTGGATAAATTCGTGGTAGTGTTTATTGATGATATCTTAGTCTATTCAAGGACCCCGGAGGAACATGGAGAGCACTTGAGGACAGTTTTGGAGATTTTGAAAGCGAAGCAATTGTATGCTAAGCTTTCAAAATGTGAGTTCTGGTTGGATGAGGTGAAGTTCTTGGGCCACGTGATTTCAGCTAAGGGGATTGCTGTTGATCCGGCTAAGGTGGAGTCGGTATTGCAATGGGAACGCCCGAGGACTGTCACGGATATACGGAGCTTTGTGGGCTTAGCGGGTTACTATCGGAGGTTCATTGAAGGATTCTCTAGGATAGTAGCGCCTCTGACCCAGTTGACGAGGAAGGAGCAGCCGTTTATTTGGACAGATGCCTATGAACGGAGCTTTGAGGAGTTGAAGAGAAGGTTGACTACTTCTCCTGTGTTGGTGTTACTGAATTCTGGTGAGCCTTTTGATGTGTACTGTGATGCTTCTCATCAGGGTCTGGGGTGTGTGTTGATGCAAAATGGGAAAGTGGTGGCGTATGCTTCAAGGCAACTGAAGACTCATGAGAGGAACTATCCCACTCATGATCTGGAGTTAGCAGCTGTGGTGTTTGCCTTAAAGACTTGGAGGCATTACTTGTATGGAGCTCGATTCAGTGTCTTCAGTGATCACAAAAGTCTGAAGTATCTGTTTGATCAGAAGGAGCTGAACATGAGACAGAGGCAATGGATGGAGTTTCTGAAGGATTTTAATTTTCAGTTGATGTATCATCCAGGCAAGGCCAATGTGGTGGCAGATGCGCTGAGTAGGAAATCCATCTACATGACAAGTATGATGATTAGAGAGCTGGAGTTGATTGAGAAGTTCAGAGATTTGAATCTCTGTGTGGAGTTAGCTCAGGATCACATTAGTTGTGGGGCAGTTACCATAACTAATGAGTTCTTGAGGCAAGTTGGACTTAAGCAGTTGCAAGACACCGAACTGGTGAAGCTTCTTGGGATGTTGGGTACCGATAAAGCTGTAGGCTTTGAGCTGGGAGAGGATGGGATCTTAAGGTTCAGAGGCAGGATTTGCCTACCTCAGGATGCTGAGCTAAGGAGAGTTGTGCTAGAGGAAGGTCACAAGAGCAAACTTAGCATACATCCAGGTATGACTAAGATGTACCAAGACCTCAAGAAGACTTTCTGGTGGTCTGGTATGAAGAGAGAGATAGCTGAGTATGTGGCGGCCTGTTTAACCTATCAGAAGGCAAAGGTTGAACATCAAAAGCCTAGTGGGTTAATGCAACAGATTGAGACTCCCGAGTGGAAATGGGATAGCATTACTATGGATTTCATCGTGGGGTTGCCTAAGTCATCTAGGAATAGTGATGCTATCTGGGTGATTGTTGATCGGTTGACCAAGTGTGCGCATTTCTTGCCTGTCAACATCAAGTGGTCCTTAGAGAAGCTGACGCAGTTGTATATAAGGGAGATAGTTCGGTTGCACGGGGTGCCTTCCGGTATTATTTCCGACCGAGATCCGAGGTTCACTTCCAGATTCTGGCAGAGTCTACACCGAGCTTTAGGCACAAAGCTGAAGCTGAGTTCTGCTTATCATCCACAGACGGATGGTCAGTCAGAGAGGACAATCCAGTCCTTGGAGGATCTGCTGAGGGCTTGTATGTTAGATCACTTGGGTAGTTGGGAGGAAGTATTACCGCTTGTGGAGTTTACTTACAACAACAGTTTCCATGCTAGTATTGGGATGGCGCCATTTGAAGCCTTATATGGCAGGAGATGTAGGACTCCTCTGTGCTGGTATCAGGATGGTGAGTCAGTGGTTGTGGGACCGGAGTTGATCCTACAGACTACTGAGAAGGTGAAGATGATTCAGGAGAAAATGAGGACTGCCCAGAGTAGGCAGAAATCATATGCTGACAAAAGGCGTAAGCCTTTAGAGTTTGCTGAGGGGGAACATGTGTTTCTGAAGGTAACTCCGACTTCTGGTATGGGTAGAGCGCTGAAGACTCGGAAGTTAACACCAAAATTCGTGGGTCCCTATCAGATAATATAGCGTGTGGGTCCGGTTGCTTATCGGTTGGCTTTGCCACCGTCTCTTTCAAACCTACACAATGTATTTCATGTGTCCCAGCTGAGGAAGTATGTTCATGACCCGAGTCATGTGGTGGAGATGGATGAGGTGCAGGTGAAGGAGAATCTGACTTATGAAAAGAAACCGGTAGCTATAATTGATCATAAGTTGAAGGAGCTTCGTGGCAAGTCCATAAAATTGGTGAAAATTCTTTGGGATGCAACTACGGGTGAGGCAACTTGGGAAGTAGAAAGTCAGTTCAGTGAACAGTACCCATATCTCTTCTAAGTAAGTGAATTTTCGAGGACGAAAATTTTTGTTGTTGGGGAGAATTGTAATACCTTATTTTTTTATTATTATTATTATTTATTATTAAAATGGCATTTTCGTGAATTTTATAAAGGTATAGGGGTATTATTGTAATTATTGATGGCATTTTCGCAATTTTCAAAACATTTGAAGGGTGTTTTGGTAACTTGGAACGGGCCGTTCCAAAAGCAAAACGGGCCGTTCCAAACTTTAAAATTTAACTAAAAATCTTGAGTGAGAACGGGCTCAGAACGGCCGTTCCGACAAGGAGAACGGGCCGTTCTGATTGTGAAACGGGCCGTTCTAAAGGGAGAACAGGCCGTTTCAAAAGGAGTACGGGCCGTTCTGCTGGAAATTGGGAACGGGCCGTTCCGGATTTGGAACGGGCCGTTCCAGTTTAAAAATTTGCGTAGATTTTTCGAGCCCAGAACGGGCGTTCCGATTTTTGGAACGGCCGTACCGGGTAGGTGAGCCAGAATTGCTATAAATAGGGGCTTGGGAAGTTACGAAAATTCATACCTTGGGAAGAGAAAATCCTTAGAGAAAGAGGGAGGAAAGGAAAGGAGGAGAAAGAGGAAGAGGAATCCGGTAGAGGTGGTTCTGTCAGAATAAAGAAAAGAGGAGAAAGAGGAGGAGGTTCTGCTCAAATTTCGGTTCCTATCTAAGGAAGAGAGAGGAGGGGGTTCTGCCCGAGTTTTGGTTCAGGATTATCCAAGTAAGGGAAGTTAGTTTTTTTGAAATTATTAATTGTTTGATGATTAATAATAAATGAATATTTTTGAACTGTGTAAAATTTTGTTGTTGAGTCGAGCTGAATTATATGTTGATTTTTAACAGTATTGTACTATAAAGATGTTGAACTGAGTTATGAGTAGTAAGTTGTGTTGAATACTACTTAGCTGTGTTGTATGCTGATTTGCTGTACTATATAATGCTGAGCTGTATGCTGATTATACCCACTTGAGGTGGTGTTGTTGCTGCTGTTATAGCCGCTATGTCGGTGCTGTTAGCCACTATTGTGGTGCTGTTGTTGCCGCTAAGTCGGTGTTGTTATAGCCACTATTGTGGTGCTGTTGTTGCCGCTAAGTCGGTGTTGTTATAGCCACTAGAGTGGTGCTGTTGTTGCCGCTAAGTCGGTGTTGTTATAGCCACTAGAGTGGTGTTGTTGTTGCCGCTAAGTCGGTGTTGTTATAGCCACTAGAGTGGTGCTGTTGCTGCTACTAAGCAGTGTTGATATAACCGCATTACGGTGCTGATATTGTTGAGCAATATAAGCTGTGCAGATGTGTTGATAATTATAACGATGAATTTATTTACATTGCTAATCCTTTACTAGTATGTTTTGATTTTTAAAGAATACTAGCTTACCCTTGCATGTTTTCCATGTGGTTGGAACTGCGATGATCATACTATGTATGGGAGCAGAGCAGAAATAGGTGGGCGTCTTGGGATGAGTCTCCGGCGGACTTTGGAGCTAATTTGCTTGTGTGGATATTTTGCTTGTAGCTACTTGGGATAGTAGCATTTGGTTGTAATTTTTCTTGGTACACTTTAACTCTAGTCAGACTGGAATCTTGTATATTTATATATTCTAGATCCTGTATTTATATACTTGTTCTATCTGTCTGGTGTTTTAGTGTGCTATACCGTGTGTAGTGACCAGCCGGGTCGTTACAGACGCAATAAAGCCAAAAAAATATTTTATAATGTTTACACTTTGAGTATGTTTAACAAAATATTGAAGGAGTTTATAAACTACTTTGACTAGAATGTAAGTTTACTTAATCAATATAAACTTGTTTCACATTAGTTTAGTAACTTATGACTTATTATATTCATAAGTTACTTGAAGTAGCTTTTAAAAATAAACTAACTTATGAACTTCTATTTTTTTTGTGTTTTTGATTTTATTTTTATTCTTATTAATTTATTTGAAATATCTTGTTACCTAAAAAATAAATAAATATATTTTTAATGTCATTTTATAATTATTACTCAATTGTTCTAAACACTTCTAATTCATGTTAGGAGTAATAAAATATATTTATTTATTTATTTACTTTTGGTAATAGCAATAATTAGTTTTATTATTTTTCTTAATATGAGTAATAATGTACGGTAAAGGAGTTGTCATTTATCCCTATAAAAGGATATTTTTGTAACTTTCTACATATAATAAAATATAATTTTATTTTCCCTTTTTTCTATTATGGCATTAAAGCAAGATTTTCACGCTTCTCTTCCACACAAACTTTAAAACAGTTCTTTTTCTTCTTAGTTTTTGGATCTATGTTTTCTTCTTTCTTGATCAATCACAAAATCCCAGCAGTCCATATTATCTGCATCCTTCAGAAAATCCAAGATTGGTTCTTGTAACATTACATATGAATGGAAAAAATTATTATACCTAGAGTCAGACCATGAAAAGAGCCTTGTTTTCCAAGAACAAGTTGAAGTTCGTCAAGGGATCCATACCAATTCCGAGTGAGAATGATGCAAATTTTGACACCTGGGAGAGATGCAATGTTATGGTGAGTTCATGGATCACTAGAACGTTAAGTTCACAAATGGAACATATAATCATATACATAGATAATGCAAAGATCTCATTGGAAGATTTGAAAGAAATATTTTCTAATTAAAGGGGTAATTTCATAATTGCATACCTTCTTGAAGAGATTCATTCAATTAAAAAAGGTGTGTAACATTGTGTTGTGAGTTGTATGTTTATTTCAAATTTTAATATTTAATTAATTTATGTTGATGTGATGTTTTGGTATTTTAGAACTCTAAGGATTTAGAAATTATCAAGAATCAGTACTTATTGAAAGTTGTTTTGTCTTGAGGTCAAAGTTGACCTAAAATGAGGGAAGGTATAAGGTTTTTTTAAAAACTTGAAGTTCATAAGTTTATTTCTCAAAGTTTTAGAGTGATAGACTTTGGACCTAAATAAAATCTTTCTTTCTTTTAACTTCAGTAGAGTGATCAGATTCTTCCCCTAAGTTGCTTATGTGGTAGGTGGGTTGAGATTCAAAGTTAGGAGTTAAATATCAATTGGATAGTCACTCTATGAAAGCTCAAGATTCTTAAAGTCAACAAGATATGGTTTCCCAACGAGATATGGTCCCCAACGTCCACAAAGAGGGTGGACCACTTAGTAGGCTCTTGACCGCCTAACAGCAAGCTCTAGAGGAGTTTTGCCGCCAAACAAGGAGCTCAAAATAGCTTAGCCTACCCAATGATTGCTCTATTTCATGACTTTTGCACTTAATGTTTTATGTGATATATTGAGGTGATAAAATGAGCTATTATGAAGTTGTGTTGCATTATGTTGTTATGATTGATGAAACATGTTTTGGAAAGTGGAAAATATAATATGTTAAGTTGTTGAAGTTGAATTGGAAATTATTATAAATGTTGTATGAGTTGTGTTAATAAGTTGACAAGTTGTGTTGAGTTGAAATTCGTTGTGTTATGTGAGATGCATGTTATTGAATTATGTTGTGAACTTAGAACTAGACAAGAAAGTGTTATTTTTGAAAGTTGGAAAATCCTTCTTGAGAAAGATAGTTCTTTAAGGGGAGTGTTGTGTATCTTCCAAGTCCTTAGTTGATACCATATAGGACAAAGTCAAGCTATATTAGTTTAGAGGTGAACATATTGAGTAAAGTATGAAGTTGAGAGGTAAAGTTCTTGATTAATTGTTGGAAATGTTCGTAGTATTTGGAGGGTAGTTAATAGGTTAATTATTTCATAAAGGTTTAGTTGATGCATATTAATGTCATGATAGGTTCATACCCAAGTTGTTTTATCCTTGATAGTGGTACTAAGATTTTCTAGTCTAAGTGACGAAATTCAAGAAATCAATGTCGTGTTGAAAATGGATTTAATATCCAATGTTGTGTTGTATGGCCTAAATATGAGAGGTTTGACCTTAAGGTGATACATAGGAGTGTGTAAAAAAAATCAAATGAACCAGATTAAATTTAAAATCAATTACATCATTTGATAAACACCATAACCAATTTGGAAAAAATATCAAACTACATTATTAACATAAAATGAATTTTATAAACCAAACTGTATTAGTAATAAGGTTTGATGCAAAGGTGCACCATTTTTTAGAGAATGAAATAAAACTAAATAAAAATAATTTACTTATGTCTCTCATATCCCATAGTAAGTGATTTATAATATGACATAAAATGTTTGAGTATTGCAGTTATTGTGTTTTTGTGTTGCTTTTTTTTTTATTTGTCTTTAAACTATTAAAGTAACTTTTAGTTATCAAATGATGTTTCAAAATTTATTTTTTATGTGACAATTATAGTTCTTTAATGCTTTTGACTTGACCTCTAGAAGTTTCTTCAATTACTATTGCTCTTTGTTATATATTTACTTTCTATTGTATCTCTTATCTCTTTTTTTTTTCTTTTCTTTTTACCTTACTTATCGCATATATTATCAATTTCTTTCTTTACTTTTTTTTCTATCTCCTATCATTTCACTTGGTTAGACTCTAATGTGAAATATACACTAACATTTTTGTTAAATAAAGGAACAATAAAGCCAAAGAGTATTTTATAATGTTTACACTTTAAGTGTGTTTAGCAAGACATTGAAGGAGTTTATAAGCTACTTTGAATAACATGTAAGTTTGCTTAATCAATATTATTAAATCGAAATATGATTCCCTAAACTCAAAATTTTAATGCTAATAAATAAAGTGTTTTTATATAGAAGAAATGTCTAAAAAAAAAACGTTTTTAAAACATATTTTTGAAAGATTTATCAGATGAAGTGTAAGACGTAAATTACTTGTAAACCATTGTTAATTAAACAAAACATACAATCTATCACATATATATTAAATATTTATCATTTTAAAAAAACTTGATCACTTATTAACAAGGTAATTAACGTCAACTAATGTTTGAACTAATTAGAATGAAAAAATGCAAATTTAAATATATTTTTTTTTGTTAATATAAAACTAAGCTTTTGTCTCGTGTAAAAAATATATGTGACATAGTTTACATTTTTTGTTAATATATTAAAAAATATTATAAATAAATTAAAGAAATAAAAGGTTTTAGAGTCTTTCCACGACTTAAAAATAAATTTCAGAAAACTTAATTATTATATTATAAAATTAAGTTTTTTAAAATCTATCCAAATAAACTTGTATTCTTAAAAAAAAAATATTTTAAAATCACATTCTGAGAATTTTGTCAGCGTTAACGATAAAATAAAACTTCAATTTTCTTTTTGGTTGTATGTGCAAATGGGAATGTCCAAAAACCACGAAGTGCTCGTGGGTCGTACTGTGGAGGGAAAAGTCAAAAGTGAGAATAGGGGAAAAGGCCATAAATAAATAATAAATTATTATTATTATTATTATTATAAATAAATAAATAAAAATTCATGCAAGAAATTCCATATGATAACAAACGATCAAAGAGTGGCTCACCTAATTCTCAATCCTTTTTATTAACAAAATCTCCTTCACTTGCGAAGCTGCCAATTGACATTTGGCAAAGTAACCTTTTGGAGAATATACTTTTCTTTCAACTTTTCATTTCTTATTCAATCTTTTCAATTACAAATTGTCGCATTCTTTTAGGGGTTGGCTAAACTTTCATAACCAAATTATTATAAACAAACACAAAGTCAGTTATTTCATGGATTAGGAAATGAATTGGAAAACTCTTTAACTAGTCCTCTATTTGACAGCTTTCACGGTATGATGATTTTCCAAGATATGCTATTCAATTGTTTGATATGCGACAAATTCTGTGTGGGCAATAAAAGAGAGGAAATGAGATTTTTGCACTAACATAGATGGATACCTATATTACTTTTTACATCATCAATTATTAAACAATTATATCACAAAAGCTATTATTAAATCAGGAGAACATTAGATCAGTTTTATTTACGAATTTTATATTAATTTGTTCTTTTATCTCTCCATTACATCACACAAATTTAATCACACACGTCTCTTTATTTATTTTTATATGGTAAATATAAAATTTTATCGCTTTTTAAAGCTTCGTGTAATAACAATAAGTAAAGGAAACAAATCTGATTGTCTTTGGCTTGATGGTCGCAAAGAAAAATGGAAACAATAAAAGAAATAGTAATAACAATGACCCTTCCCTTATTCTTCTCCTCCACTCCACCACATGGAATACTACTGGAATAGTAATCAATAACAAAAGGAAACTTGGAATGAGGAGAGAAAAAGAAAAAAAAATAAATCAAAATAAAAGAAGTTAAATTTTAATAATATTATTATAAATGGTGTATAAAAATAATATTATTATAAATAAAAGAAAAATGTTAATAATATGTTTATTATTTAATTAAGAAAAATAAAATAGATATTTGACCTTGGATTAGTTCTTTTAACCAAGAGCCCTGAGTAGATTAGGGAGTTTATGTATGGGATCACTTTATACTTACGTTTTTCAAGCACTTGCTCTAAATTAGAAAAAACGCACAAGGAGAACCTCAAGGCTAAAGAAGGAAGTCATATGGGGATTCCTTGTTGACATCAAACTTCTATTGAGGTAAAAAGGAATGAATTTACTCGCTCATGAGTGGTGGACAATCCGAGATTAATCTCCTAATTCCATTGCTTGCTTCTATGTTGTTCTAAAGGGAACTTTGAGGATCTCCTTGAATATTGTGTCATAGGAGATAACTTTGTATGAATTCTATTGTTGTTGTTTAATATTATTTATGCTCTATATGATGCTTGATTCAATGGTGTGACTGTTGAATTAAAATATATAAAATTTACATTTAATATAAAGTTATAGAGCAACATAATACTTAGTAAAAGTTACACCGGTATAATTATAACCCCCTATATTATATATATATATATATATATATATATATATACATACATATATATATACATGGACAGCTGCACGTTTGGAATAGTGAGACACTTGCCCTCACTACTATTTGACATATACATAATTTTTTATCTAAAAAAATATTATATTTTAAAAAAATAAAATTATATTCTAATAATAGATTCAGAAAAAATATTTATTTATTTGATATCTGTCAAATTTTTGAAGGAAATTAATTCTCATGTGATAAAAAAATTTCTTAATAATGAATTAATTTCTTAAAAAAATTTAATTATAATATATATATATATATATATATATATATATATATCTTAATATTCACATATATAATGTAATATATTAAAACAAATAATTTTTTGATAAAATAAAATTTGTAGCATGCATGTTTCTCTTTTGTTTTTTTTATTTATTATATACGTTGATTGAAAAAATCAAAATAGTAAAATTGTATACATTGATTAAAAAAATCAAAATAAGAAAAATCATAAGATTTATATTCCATTTAGAATTGTTATTATAAGATATATTTTAAAATAAATTATCATCTAAAAATATATATTAGATATTAAAAACATATTTATATCATAAATAAATTAAACTTTATTTTTATAAATTTAACATATTTATTTTTATATTTTTAATAGTGTTAAATTATTATAAAATAAGTATTTATGATTGTAGTTCTACCCAAACATTTAAAAATTGTTTATGATAGATAAATAAGTCATACTTAAAATATATGTTTTTAAAGAAAATTAGGTTCAAACCAAGTAAATTATAATAAAATATAGTATGACCTAATTTATTTTCATCTTTAATACTAATCATAGATATAAAAAACTTGTAATAAATAACTATAATATATATTTATACCTTTAAAAGATATATAAAATTTTTAATACTACAAATATATATAAGAAATTAAAAATAAGAAATTAAAAAAATAAATTAAAAAAAGAAATTCAAAATAATAATTAAAAATAATAATTAAAAATAATAATTAAAAATAATAATTAAAAATAATAATTAAAAATAATAATTAAAAATAAGATTTTCGACGGAAAATTCCGTCGGAAATTTCCGATGGAATAAATTGTTAAGTCTCAAATTTACCTCCTTTTTGATGAGACTTATTGAACAAATTCCACGCACCCTTTGAACTATTGTAATATAATTGTTCTCATTTTGGTTTCTTTTGTATATGCAGGTATTCAAGTAGAGAATTGAGGATAACAAGGCTAAAGGAGTGGAAATCAAAAGAATTAAGGAGCAGAGCAGGCAACCACGCCAGGCGCCGTATTAATCTCGCCGGGCGGGCACAAAATAGAGTACTCTCAGCCTTTGGGAACCTCGCGCCGGGCGCAATTTAGAATTGAGCCGGGCGCAATTCAAGGCCGAGAGCACATTGAGCATCAGGGGAAGCCCGCGCCGGGCGCAAAGTGTAACGCGCCGGGCGCAATAACCCTAATTTGTTTCCTAAGGCTGCATAAAAGGAAAATTTCGAGGGTTTTCTCCCTCATTCACACATTGGGCGCGTTTTGGGAGCTGTGGAAGGGATTCTCGGAGCTTGAAGCCGTTCGTGTGTGGGTCTTTCCTTCGGTTCTTCACTTCCTCTTCCATCTCTATTTTAGTTTTCCCCTCTTTGTTTTGAGAGGTTCTATCAATTGTATTGGGGTTTTGATGTAATCAACAAACTCTATTGTAATCCTTTTGTGTTTAATGTTATATATGTTTTGTTCCATTCCTTGTTGTGTATGATTCTATGCTTAATGCTTGCTTTGGCTTGATTACCCTTTGCATGATTTAAGGTTTCATTGAGTATTGGGAAATATCCTTGAAACTAGTTATGAACATATGCCTAGTGGGAATTGTACCTAGGGATAGGGCTTGACCCATTAGTAGTCTTAAAACCCTAACCGGTAATGCGGGTGGAGGTATTGAGTACTCAAGGGATTGATATTCAATATTTTGCACCTAGGCTCTTTCTCTAAGGAATTAGGTCTGAGTAAATTTTGGATTGACTAGGCAATGAATTCAACAAGAGATTAAGGATACATTAGTGTTACGTTCGGTGAAATCTGACCCCCACAACCTCACAATACCACAATACCATTCCTTACCTTTTCCACTCACAAAACAATATTTATTTACAGCTTTCATTCCAATAGACACAACTTTGCATTCACTGCACAAACTATGAAATTGGAATTATTCTTTAGTCACGAATAGTCAATAAATGCTTATATTACCTTCTAATCCCTGTGGATACGATATTTTTACTACTTGTACGGCCGGTACACTTGCCGTGTTTGAGTCCGTTGAGGGAAGTAACCTAATCTATAATTATAAATAAAAGTACTTCAACGGAAATCTCAACAAGTTTTTGGCGCCGTTGCCGGGGATTAGAATGGCGATTTAGTATTTATAGCTATTTGTGACTTGTTCCTTTACTTTTATTGCTAATTTCTATTTCAGCACTTAATTCTTTGGGCTGACTTGTGCACTCTAGTCTTTGGTTTTCTCTTGTATGCAAGGTACCATCCGAACTAGAGGTACTGTTTCTTCTGAGCCATTGTTGAACGATCCTGAGATTGAACGCACGGCAAGGAGGAATAATAGCAATAGGAGGAGAAGGAGGACTAGAGCAAATCCAGTTAGCCAACCAACCATTCAGTTTCCTGAAGCTTTTGTTTTTGACATTCCTGAGTTCACTATGGAAGGTGGAGATGGTACTCACAATAACAATCACAACCGGAGGCGCACTATAGGTGATACTTTCACCTACACTAGCCCGAGGGAGTTCTCAAGCATTGTGAGGCCTACAATGAACGACAAACTAGCAGAAATGAAGCCTGCACTGCTACAGCTTATCAGTTCTCATCAATTTTCTGGCCTGGATCATGAAGACCCACACACTCATCTCTACACTTTCTATGAGTTGTGTGGTTCAGTTGGAGTTTCTGGGGCTGATGAAGAGGCACTTTTCATGAGGTTGTTTCCATTTTCTCTGAATGGTAAGGCTAAGGCTTGGCTTCATTCTCAGCCAAACCAAAGCCTGACAACTTGGAAGGATGTGGAGACCAAATTCTTAGCCAGGTTCTTTCCCCCATCTAAGAACACTGAAGCCAGAACTGCTATTGCTACTTTTGCTCAAGGTGCTGATGAGCCACTATGTGAAGCATGGGAGAGGTACAAATCATTGTTGAGGAGGTGCCCGAATCATGGTTTTGAGGTGGAGCTTCAAGTTCAAACTTTCTGTAATGGGCTACAACCTCAAACCAAGATGATATTGGACGCTTCTTTTGGAGGGTCAGTCATGTTCAGAACTGCTGAAGAAGCTATCACAATCATTGAGTCCATGGCTTCCACAGACTTCAGGAGCCAGCATGGTAGAAGTTCTTCAACCAAGAGAGGAGTTTTGGAGTTGAGTACTCAAGATGCGGTGTTGGCTCAAAACAAGATACTTTCCCAACAAATTGAAGCTTTGAATCAACGGATGGCCAAGCTTCCTCAACAACTTCAAGCTATGCACTCTAATGCTCCTCCTATACAACAAGTGATGGCATGTGATTTTTGTGGAGGTGACCACCTTAATGGTTATTGTGCCGGATCTTCTGATCCCCAAGGTGCAGAAGTGAATTACATGGGGAATCAAGGGCGGCAAAATTTCTCTCAACATCCCTATCCGCAAAATTCAAATCAGGGGTGGAGAAATAACTATGGTGGAAACAAACCAGACATGAATGCTTCATCAAGTAGCAGACCTCCACATCAACACCAACACTCACCTTTGTATGAGAGAACCACCAAATTGGAAGACACCTTGCAACAATTCATGCAACTGTCTATGTCCAACCAAAAGAACACTGATGCCTCAATTAAAAATTTGGAGATACAGGTGGGGCAAATAGCAAAGCAGCTAGCAGAGCAGCATAAAGGTTCTTTCTCAACCAACACTGAACAAAACCCGAAGGGGCACTTGAATGTAGTATCTACAAGAAGTGGTCGGGAGTTTGTGGTGAAGGAGAACGAGAAGAATGATGAGAGCAAGGAGAAGAATGACACAGGCAAAGATGATGATGATAGTGTTGATGAAGAGATCATCTTAGAGGGCCCAGGAGTGTGGAGAAGGAGTGGGGGAAGTGAGTCGGTTGTAGAGAATAAAGAAAAAATTGAAAATGACAAAAAGAAGGAGAAAGAAAAAGAACTTGAAAAAGAGAAAGAAAGAATCAGTAGAGAAAAGAATAAGGCGCCCATGGAGGAGAGGAATATTGTGAAGGTGCCACCCACCAAGAGCTTACCGTATCCTCATGCACCTTCAAAAAGTGATAAGGAGAGGCAATGTGCTCGGTTCTTGGAAATTTTCAAGACCCTGCAAATTAACATTCCGTTCTCCGAGGCATTAGAGCAAATGCCTACATATGCCAAGTTCATGAAAGAGCTCCTCACAAAGAAGAGAAAGTATTTTGAAGAGGAGACCATTACATTGGAGGCGGGGTGTAGTGCCATTATTCAGAAGATGTTGCCAACAAAATCCAAGGACCCTGGTAGTTTCACTCTCCCAGTCACTATTGGGAGTTTAGCTATTGGGAAGGCTTTGCTTGATTTGGGGGCTAGCATCAATCTCATGCCCTTATCTATGCTTCAGAGGATTGGCGATTTGGAGGTGAAGCCTACTCGCATGACTTTGCAGTTGGCGGATCGATCTGTGAAGTATCCTCATGGCATTGTAGAGGATGTTCTGGTGAAGGTGGACCGTTTCTTATTTCCCGCTGATTTCGTGGTGATGGATATTGAAGAGGACGTTGATGTACCTCTCATTCTTGGCCGACCATTCATGAAGACTGCAAGAGTTCTAATTGATGTGGATGATGGGAAGCTTAAGGTGAGAGTGAATGATGAAGAGGTTAACTTTGATGTGTTTGATGCCATGCACTACCCCAAGGACAAGAGCAGTTGCTTCCGGGTTGATGTCATTGATGAACTTGTTGAAGATTCCAGGAAGCATATCTCTTTCACTAACTCTTTGGAAAAAGTCTTAGTCAATATGGTTGAATACCTCCATGAAGAAGAAGATAGAGAGGTTGAGGCATGTTTGAGGAGCCTTGACTCATATAAGGAAGTGACACCGGACTCAGTGCACATGGAAGATTCGAAGGATGATGGGGAGGTGATCACCCCGAAGCTAGAGTTGAAGATACTCCCTTCTCATCTAAAGTATGTGTTTCTAGATGAAGGTGGACGCAAGCCGGTTATCATAAGTAGCTCCTTATCCCCATTGGAGGAGGAGAAACTTGTGAGAGTTCTGAAGTTCTATCAAGGGGCAATTGGTTGGTCTATTTCTGATCTCAAGGGAATTAGCCCAGCCTATTGCATGCATAAAATATTTATGGAGGATGAGTACAAGCCAGTTGCTCAACCACAGAGGAGGCTTAATCCTGTGATGAAAGAGGTGGTGAAGAAGGAAGTGATTAAGCTGTTAGATGCCGGCATGATCTACCCTATTTCTGATAGTGCATGGGTGAGCCCTGTGCAAGTAGTTCCAAAGAAGGGTGGCATGACGGTGGTTCGGAATGAGAAGAACGAGCTGATTCCTTCTAGAACGGTCACGGGGTGGAGAATGTGTATTGATTATAGGAAGCTAAATAAGGCTACCAGGAAGGATCATTTCCCACTCCCATTCATGGATCAGATGCTTGAGAGATTAGCTGGTCAAGCTTATTATTGCTTTCTTGATGGGTATTCAGGTTACAACCAGATTGTGGTGGATCCGGAAGATCAGGAGAAGACCGCTTTCACTTGTCCTTTTGGTATCTTTGCTTATCGGAAGATGCCATTTGGATTGTGCAATGCTCCTGCAACATTTCAACGATGCATGCTAGCTATATTCTCCGACCTGGTGGAGAAGAGCATTGAGGTCTTCATGGACGATTTCTCCGTGTTCGGGTCTTCATTTGACGAATGCCTGACTAATCTTGAAGTGGTGCTTAGAAGATGCTTGGAGACCAACCTTATACTCAACTGGGAAAAATGCCATTTCATGGTGACCGAGGGGATAGTTCTGGGGCACAAGATTTCTCACAAGGGCATTGAAGTTGACCCAGCCAAAGTGGAGGTAATAGAAAAACTTCCTCCACCCATCAATGTCAAAGGTATTAGGAGTTTCTTAGGGCATGCTGGCTTTTACAGGCGCTTTATAAAAGATTTTTCAATGATAGCCAAACCCCTGAGCAATCTCCTAAACAAAGACACTCCTTTTTGTTTTAATGATTCTTGTATGAAGGCTTTTGAAGCTTTGAAGGCTAGACTCACCTCTGCACCCATAATCACTGCACCAGATTGGAAACTGGATTTTGAACTCATGTGTGATGCTAGTGATTATGCGGTTGGGGCAGTCTTAGGCCAAAGAAGGACTAAAATTTTTCATGCCATTCACTATGCTAGCAAGGTTTTAAATGAGGCACAAATCAATTATGCCACTACTGAAAAAGAGTTGCTAGCCATAGTGTTTGCATTGGAAAAGTTTCGGTCCTATTTAATTGGTTCCAAAGTGGTTGTGTTCACAGATCATGCAGCCATTAAGTACTTACTCACCAAACCGGATTCCAAGCCAAGACTCATTAGATGGATTCTTCTGCTTCAAGAGTTTGATTTGGAGATAAGAGATAAGAGTGGCAAGGAGAATCTGGTTGCTGATCACCTCTCAAGGCTCATGAATGATGAGGTGACCCTGAAGGAGAGGGAGATCTTGGAGGAATTTCCTGATGAGAAGCTGTTCATGGTGCAAGAGCGACCCTGGTTTGCTGACCTGGCAAACTTCAAGGCAGCTGGAGTAATCCCTGAAGATTTCACAAGGCACCAGAAAAAGAAGTTCCTCCGTGATGCTACCTACTACGTTTGGGATGACCCTCACTTGTTCAAGATTGGTGCAGATGGCCTATTGAGGAGGTGTGTCTCAAGAGAGGAGGCCAAGAGTATTTTGTGGCACTATCACAACTCCCCCTATGGAGGTCATTTCAATGGAGAGAGGACAGCTGCCAAGGTGCTTCAATCTGGATTCTACTGGCCAACACTCTTTAAAGATGCCCATAGTCACACCAAGCAGTGTGACAGTTGTCAAAGGGCCGGAGGAATCACAAGGAAGCATGAGATACCCTTACAGAACATGCAGGAAGTTGAGGTGTTTGATTGCTGGGGCATAGATTTTGTTGGTCCACTGCCTTCATCCTTCACAAATGAGTATATTCTCGTGGCGGTGGACTATGTCTCAAAATGGGTTGAAGCCATTGCTACACCCAAGGCGGATGGCAAAACAGTGGTGAAGTTCCTCAAGAAGCACATATTCAGCAGATTTGGTACCCCCAGGGTACTTATCAGTGATGGAGGTTCACACTTCTGCAATACTCAATTGGAGAGGGCTCTAGAACATTATGGAGTCCATCATAAGGTTGCCACCGCCTATCACCCTCAAACCAATGGGCAAGCTGAGGTCTCTAACAGAGAGATCAAGAGGATTCTGGAAAAGACTGTTTCAGCTTCAAGGAAGGACTGGTCTACAAAGCTTGATGAAGCTCTATGGGCTTATAGAACCGCCTTCAAATCTCCAATTGGTCTCACTCCATTTCAGTTGGTGTATGGAAAAGCTTGCCATCTTCCTGTGGAACTGGAGCACAAAGCTTATTGGGCTTTGAAGCTGTTGAATTTTGATCCTCTCAGCACCGGTGAGAAGAGGAAGCTGGAGCTGCATGCTCTTAATGAATTGAGGCTCCAAGCCTATGAATCATCTAAGCTCTACAAGGAGAAGGTCAAAAGCTATCATGACAAGAGAATTCTGAAGAGAGAGTTCAGGGCAGGCCAGTCTGTGCTTCTGTTCAATTCCAGGCTCAAACTCTTTCCTGGAAAACTGAGATCAAAGTGGTCTGGCCCTTTCAGAGTTAAGGAGGTGAAATCCTATGGTGCCATAGAAATTGAAGATCCTGAGGCACAAAGAAGTTGGGTTGTGAATGGACAGCGGTTGAAACCCTACTTGGGTGAAGAGGTCGAAAGACTTTGCTGTATCCTTTCTTTTAGAGACCCTTGAGGTCTCTTCTTGTCAGGCTCGGGACAATAAACAAGCGCTTCCTGGGAGGTAACCCAGAGATCTGAACTTTGTTTTTATGTGTTTTGCAGTTACTTATTATTTTTAATTTTTATTGTTTATTGTTGTGTTATAATTGTTTGTATTACTGGTTCTAGGACTTGTTGTGTGGATATTTATGTTCTATGATATGTATGTTGTATTGTGTTGTTTGTGTTTGATATTCTGTGTTAAGTGTGTGAATCATGCTTGAGTGGATAGATTTAAGTTGAATTTGTGAGGAGTGTGAGGAGTGAAAAACCTAGGTGAAAGCTTAAGAGTTAATCACGCCGGGCTTGTCTTATCCACGCCCAGCGCACCTAGAGCATTGTGGTCTCTGTCAAGACTCACGCCGGGCGCAATTTATTTTTGCGCCCGGCCTAAACTTCATTGTAGCACTGGAACGACCACGCCTGGCACATTTATTGGCGTGCCGGGCGCATTAATAGTTAGGTGCTCCAGGGGTTAGCCAAGCCCGGCGCGCATAGCGCATTGACCACTGGAAGGTTTGAGCACTAATTGCGCCGGGCTTACCATCTGCCACGCCCGGCATCACACCAGAAAGGGCAAACCTTTGATTTTTACTGATATGGCGTCCGGCGTGGGTAATTTCACGCCCGGCGCGACCGCGCGAATGCCTTAACTTAACTTCCTCTCCCACGTTTTCATTTCACTCAGTTTTCTCAACTCTCTCTCAACTCCGTCCCCCTACTCATCTCCACCTCAAGTTTACGCGGTTTTCCTTCTTCCTCCACGCACTCCACCTCCAGTAGGTTCACACTCAACCTTTTCTTGCTTGGTTTTGCAGTTTTTCTCTTCTTTTTGGGATTTTTGGGGTGTTGTTTTGGGTGCAATCGAGCCCGGCGCGGTACCCTTGGCTGAAGCTGCGAAACGGCCCGTTCTGGTTCCAGAACGGCCCGTTTTGGACTTTGGAACGCCCTGTTCCATGTCCAGAACGGCCCGTTTCGGTATTTGGAACTGACTGTTCCAATTCCAGAACGACCCGTTTCGAATTTAAGAACGGCCGTTCTGATCTTGGAACAGCCCGTTCTGGCCATTTTTCTGAAAACGCGTACTCGCGCCCGGCTTAATTTATTTTTGCGCCCAGCGCAATTGGTTCCAGAGAGTACACACTATTGTATGCGCCCGGCGCAATTATGTTTTGCGCCCAGCGCACGCGCTTCCAGAGAGCTTTCTACACTCTCTGTGCCAGGCGCATGAATTCCTAAGCCCGGCGCAATTCCCCTCTGAAACCCATATTTTGATTGTTTTTAGTTCTGTTTTAAATTCCATTTCCAGTCTAGGGCTAGTTTCCTCTTCGGTAAAATGCACTGGTCATCCGTATATATTTTTATACTCATTCTGTCTGCCTGGGATTTCTATTGTTTAATTTCTACAGATGGCATCTTCCAGCAAACGCCCGCGTCAGAGCAAATCAGGGCAAATTCCGCGCAAACCATCTCGACCTTATTCTGATATCTTCCTCACCGAACGCAACGAAAAGCATTTTGAGTCAGTGAGTGCAAAGAAATTCATTCTTGAGAGAAGGGTCGAGTTAGAGCCAGGCGAGGCCCCTGAATTTCAAGCAGAGATGCGCCGACGCCGATGGGGAACGCTCGGTTCTTATCCACTTCCGGCTAACATAGCTGTGGTCAAGGAGTTTTACACTAACGCTCTGCGACAAGAGGGGCTTGCCCCATTCACCAGTTCCTATTCATATTGCTGAGCCCCAGGAAGACGTCCCCATGGATGATGCTGCTGCCTCCGACCCTCCACTCACTTTCCATCAGCGTTTTGACGCCTTGGAGGGTCGCATGGACACATTCATGCAGCGCCAGGAGGACCGCCTGGATACTTTCATGCAGAGGCACGAGGGCCAGATGGCATCACTCCACCGCGGACAGACCTTCATGTTTGATGCCTTCAGGAGATTCACACTGCACTCTGCCCCCGATTACCAGTTCCCCACCTCCGCTGATTATCACGCTTACACGGGGTGGCCTGGGGACCAGGCTCCTTTCTTTTGGGGGGGTGGAGCTTCTGAGGATGCTGGAGGTGCTGCTGAGGAGGGTGGAGCTGACCCAGGAGTTGCTGAGGATGACCAGGCCCATGATGATGCCGATTGAGCTGGCCTTGGACCATTTTAGTTTTATTATTTGTTGTCATTTAATTTTTCTGTTTTTCAGTTGTAGTTATTTAACTGTTTTAGTCCCAGAACCTTATTTTATATATCCATTTCTTTTTGGTGATTACTTTGTTGGTTCTTTTTGTGAATATGATGCTTTAGCATGGTTTTTGATCTTGTTGATACTTGCTTTGCTTGTGGTTGATTCTGGATTGTAGTTTGCTTGATGTATATAGTGTATGTACCTTAGACATTTTCAAGCCACATTAGATCTTTAGTTCATGACTAGTGCATACGGGTTTCAATGTTGATCATAGAACTGAGCTGAGTTTGATAGTTTGTGGATGCATAACCGGGTGAGGTTTGAGCCTAAACACTGATGAGTGAACTACGCTCAGGTTGCATGATAGACTTTGCTTGAGTTTCACTGGTGGTTTGCTTATGTTATGCACTTATATGATCAAGGCATTCACATCTCCATATTTTGTTAACCATCTAAGCCAAAAAGCCATCCCCACTTTTCACTTGACCCATACCTTCATAAGCCTAAACACCACGCCTTCCACTTATCCCAAACCATAGAAAAATTAACCATAACCCTTGCTTTGGTTAAGAGAGCAAACTGATGACATCAAATAAGTTTGGGGGAGTTGAAGAACGGGAAATTTTGGGAAGAAGAAAGTATGTGGTCAGCCATTACAAAACAAAATAAAAAAAAAAAAAAAAAGAAGAGAAAAACAAAGTAAAACAAAAACAATAAGGCTAATGGCTTGGATCCGGTTAGGGGCATGTGCTTAATTGTTGTAATGGGGTATGGAGAGGGACATCATTGTAAAATCTTATTTGCTCTCTTAAGCTATAGCACCTTCAATCTTTGAAAAACCATAAAACTGCTACCGCTTGACCCTGCTTGACCCAGATTGCCTAATAAAGACCTTGTGATAAGTGTCTGCATTTGTTTTACCACTGGTTTCATTTGGAAACGAAGAACAAAGTTGAATTATGTGGTGTGAGTAGTAGACTAGAGAGAAACACTCACCCTGATACACTAGTGTGCATAGAGAGAAACATTTTCCTAGTGAGGATGCATACACAGATAGTCATTACTCTTCTCAGCTCTTTGATCTCTTTTGAAACCTTTGTTTGCACCGTGTCATGTTCTATTGCAATAATTGTGATTGGAAATTCATCTGAGGTTCATGCTTGCGAAAAGAAGATACAAGTGAACTAGGATGTAGAAATTGACTCACTTGCATTACTTGTTATCCGCTAGATTAATTACCTTTTGCTTGAGGACAAGCAAGGTTCTAAGTTTGGGGGAGTTGTTAAGTCTCAAATTTACCTCCTTTTTGATGAGACTTATTGAACAAATTCCACGCACCCTTTGAACTATTGTAATATAATTGTTCTCATTTTGGTTTCTTTTGTATATGCAGGTATTCAAGTAGAGAATTGAGGATAACAAGGCTAAAGGAGTGGAAATCAAAAGAATTAAGGAGCAGAGCAGGCAACCACGCCAGGCGCCGTATTAATCTCGCCGGGCGGGCACAAAATAGAGTACTCTCAGCCTTTGGGAACCTCGCGCCGGGCGCAATTTAGAATTGAGCCGGGCGCAATTCAAGGCCGAGAGCACATTGAGCATCAGGGGAAGCCCGCGCCGGGCGCAAAGTGTAACGCGCCGGGCGCAATAACCCTAATTTGTTTCCTCAGGCTGCATAAAAGGAAAATTTCGAGGGTTTTCTCCCTCATTCACACATTGGGCGCGTTTTGGGAGTTGTGGAAGGGATTCTCGGAGCTTGAAGCCGTTCGTGTGTGGGTCTTTCCTTCGGTTCTTCACTTCCTCTTCCATCTCTATTTTAGTTTTCCCCTCTTTGTTTTGAGAGGTTCTATCAATTGTATTGGGGTTTTGATGTAATCAACAAACTCTATTGTAATCCTTTTGTGTTTAATGTTATATATGTTTTGTTCCATTCCTTGTTGTGTATGATTCTATGCTTAATGCTTGCTTTGGCTTGATTACCCTTTGCATGATTTAAGGTTTCATTGAGTATTGGGAAATATCCTTGAAACTAGTTATGAACATATGCCTAGTGGGAATTGTACCTAGGGATAGGGCTTGACCCATTAGTAGTCTTAAAACCCTAACCGGTAATGCGGGTGGAGGTATTGAGTACTCAAGGGATTGATATTCAATATTTTGCACCTAGGCTCTTTCTCTAAGGAATTAGGTCTGAGTAAATTTTGGATTGACTAGGCAATGAATTCAACAAGAGATTAAGGATACATTAGTGTTACGTTCGGTGAAATCTGACCCCCACAACCTCACAATACCACAATACCATTCCTTACCTTTTCCACTCACAAAACAATATTTATTTACAGCTTTCATTCCAATAGACACAACTTTGCATTCACTGCACAAACTATGAAATTGGAATTATTCTTTAGTCACGAATAGTCAATAAATGCTTATATTACCTTCTAATCCCTGTGGATACGATATTTTTACTACTTGTACGGCCGGTACACTTGCCGTGTTTGAGTCCGTTGAGGGAAGTAACCTAATCTATAATTATAAATAAAAGTACTTCAACGGAAATCTCAACATAAATCCGTCGGAAATTTGCGACGGAATATTCCGTTGGAAATTTTTTGTTAGAAATTTCTGATGGAATTATTTTTCCGTCAGAAATTTCTGACGAAATTTTCCGTCTGAAAGTTTCTATCGAAAATTTTCGACGGATTTATATTTCCGTCGGAAATTTCCGACAAAATATTTCCGACGAAAAATTCTGTCGAAAATTTCTAATGGAAATATAAATCCGTCGAAAATTTCCGACGGATCCATATCCGTCGGAAATTTTCCGTCGAAAATTTACGTTTTTCTTGTAGTGTCCTAGACTACTCTACGTGTGTTGCTAGCGACAATACACCATGTGATGTGTTATTGGAGCCATATGCATGTGATAATATGTAGTCCGTGTCCATTACATGTGCATTTTTAATGTTATATGTTAACTTGATTTTTATGTCTTTGGTGAGTGGGATGTGATATTGTTGTTAATCTATCTATCTATCAAATTTTCAGACTTTTGTTTGCTGGTCTCTAAGAAGTAAGAAGTGAGTAACTATTGCTCCATAGAGAGCCAACCACTATACAAATGTTGTCATGCCATCCAATCATGTGAACTTCAATCTCAAGCAAAAGAGAAAAACTCCATCATAATTCTCTTTCGCTATATTATTGCTCTGTTCTTAGTTAAGATTGTTCCTCACCTGCAAAACTATAATGAGTCGGTACTTGTTCACAATGTTTTATGCGTTGCTCCTGCTTTTATTGCATTCCTCAGAGTTGGAAGAGGCAAAGTGCATAGAGAGGGAGAGACAAGCACTCCTCAACTTCAAACAAAGTCTCTTTGATGACTCTGGCATGTTGTCTACATGGAGTGAATATGACAATGATTGTTGCAAATGGAAAGGCATTCAATGCAACAATGAAACTGGCCACATACAACTACTTCATCTTCATGGTCATCGGCATGCAAAAGCACAATATTTGAAAGGTCCATTCATCAATCTCACTTCATTGATTGACTTGCATAACATTCAACATCTCGATTTCAGCGATAATTATTTTTTGGGGATTCACCCCCAGAAGAACGCATGGGCTCCTTGGCCAACTTAACATATCTCAATCTCTCAAATTCTCTATTCAGTGGCATGATTCCATCTACACTTGGAAATCTTTCACAACTACGATATCTAGACCTGGGTAGCAACGTGTTTCTTCATGGACCAATTCCTTTTTAGATTGGGAATCTCAAACAGCTACAATATCTTGATCTTGGAAACAATCAACTTTCGGGAGAAATCCCATTTCAATTTGGGAATCTCAAAGAGCTACAATTTCTTAATCTTGCAAGTAACACTCTTTCTGGAGGTATCCCGTTTCAGACTGGAAATCTTCCTTTCTTGCATACACTCCGGCTAGGTGGGAATTTGGAAATCTTCGTTTCAGAGTGGTTCTCTAATCTTTCATCCTTAACGACTCTTGAATTCACTTCATTACACACACTCAGTGCCTCTCGTCACTTGCTACAGACTATAAGTAAGTTTATTCCAAACTTAAGAGAGATGAGGCGATGCTGATATCAAATCCTTGTTTTATTCTCACTCCAACTTTTCCACTTCTCTTACCATCCTTGATCTTTCTTATAATCTTCTAACATCCTCAGCATTTCATTTGTTATCCAATTTAAGTTTCAATCTTCAAGAGCTTTATCTTTCACATAATAAGATTGTTTTGTTATCTTCTCTTTTTCCAAATTTTCCATCTCTTAAGATCCTTGACCTGTCTTATAATAATCTTTCATCATCAATATTTCAAGGTAATTTTAATTTTGGATCAAAACTGAAAGAGCTTCATTTAGAAAACTGCAGTCTTACAGATAGAAGTTTTACTGTTTCATCTACTTCCACAATGAATTCCTCATCTTCAATTCTCTACCTTGATCTCTCCAATAACTTGCTGAAATCATCCGCTATATTTCATAGGCTTTTTAACTTCACCACCGATCTTAATACTCTTTACCTTGATTATAACTTATTAGTAGGTCCGATTCCAGATGTATTTGGAAAAGCAATGAACACTCTTGAAGTTATTGATCTCTCCTATAACAAACTACAGGGCAAGATTCCATCTTTCTTTGGGAACATGTGCAGATTGCAGAGCTTATACCTCTCAAATAACAATTTGAATGGGGAGCTTTCTAACTTCTTTCAAAATTCCTCATGGTGCAACAGACACGTATTTCAAACTTTGGATTTATCTTATAACCAAATTACTGGCAAGATACCTAAAAGCATCATATTGTTATCTGAGTTGGTGGTGTTATACTTGGAGGTGAATTCTTTAGAGGGTGACGTCACTGAATCTCATTTGTCTAATTTTTCCAACTTAAAACTGTTGACGTTATCATATAACTCATTGTCTGTAAAATTGGTCCCAAGCTGGATTCCTCCTTTTCATTTGATGTATTTGAGTTTGGCATCTTGCAAGATAGGCCCGAGTTTTCCTAGTTGGCTCCAGACTCAAAGTTCCTTACATATTCTTCATATATCTGATAATGGGCTTAATGGTTCTGTACCAGAATGGTTTTGGAACAACATGCACTCTTTGTCCTCGTTGAATATGTCTCACAATAATCTCACTGGTGCTATTCCTAATATAGCATTGAAGCTTCATGGTAGACCGTCAATAATTTTGAATTCAAATCAATTTGAGGGCAACGTTCCGTCATTTTCGCGTCAAGCTTCAGAGTTGTTGCTCTCTGAAAATAATTTTTCGGACTTGTCTTCATTCTTATGTGACCAAAGGACAGTTACAAAGTTGGTCATTTTGGATTTATCAAACAATCAAATAAAAGGACAACTTCCAGATTGTTGGAAATCTGTTGACCAATTACTGTTTCTTGATTTAAGCAACAATCAATTGTCAGGGAAGATTCCTATTTCCATAGGCACCCTTGTTAAATTGGAATCATTGGTTTTAGGACACAATAGTTTAATGGGTGAATTGCCTTCCTCTTTGAAAAATTGCAGCAGTTTATTTGTGCTGGATGTGAAGGAAAACTTCTTGTCTGGTCCAATACCATCATGGATTGGAGGAAGCATGCAGCAATTGATAATCTTGATAATGCGAGGGAATCACTTCTCTGGAAATCTTCCTGTTCAACTCTGTTCTTTAAGGCATATTCAAATGAAGGATCTTTCGAGGAATAAGTTGTCAAAAGGAATTCCAACATGCATAAAGAACTTTATTGCAATGTCTGAAAAAAGCATAAATAAAAGTGAAACCTATAGTCGTATATATGAAAATGATACGACTTACTATGAAATTTATGGTCCCTTCTATTTTCAAGACTATACGCTTGACATCACATGGATGTGGAAAGGATTGGAACAACAATTCAAGGAACCCGAATTGAATCTTAAGCTATGAAGCACGGATACTTCAATTTGCTTCACGTATCCGTATCCGATACGTATCCGACACGATACTCTTAGATACTTCACCGATACGTGTCAATGAAGTATCCTACTAGCCTTTAAAAATATTATAAAAAATTTATTCAATTTTGATACTTTCAGATACTTCACCGATACTTATTAGAGTAATACGTATCGATAAAGTGTTCAAATTTTTGAAAAAATTATGAAATATCCATTACAGCTAAATAAGATATATAAACATGTTTAATATAAAAACATAGAACTATTGGTCCTTGCTGAACTATAAATGAAAATTGTCTTTTATATAGATAATTTTAAGAAAGGAATGAAATTGGTAATATTAATTCTATTTGCAAATAATAAAAAGTAATTTATGATGAAATGATTTATAATTTATTTACTTTTAGTAATGTACAATAAATATGTTTTTAATTTGGATTTGCAAAATAGCTATTATATATTAAATATTTATGAATTTTGATCAAAATTACAAGTACACATTTATTATATTGTATGAACATTGATATATATGATGACACGTATCTTACAAGTATCGTATCTTATATATTTTTAAATAATCGTATCGCCGTATCGGATACGTGTCGTATCCGATACGCGTATCGTATCGGTGCATCATAGATCTTAAGAGCATTGATCTCTCATGTAACAATTTAACAGGTAAAATACCAAAAGAGATCGGATATTTGCTTGGCTTAGTTTCTTTAAATTTATCCAGAAACAATTTGAGTGGAGAAATTCCTTTTGAAATTGGAAATTTAAGTTCACTTGATTCCCTTGACTTGTCAAGAAATCATTTTTGTGGGAGAATTCCATCTTCTCTCACACAAATTGATGGTTTAGGAAAATTAGACTTGTCACATAATTCTCTCTCAGGAAGAATCCCATCGGGAAGACATTTCGAGACCTATGATGCCTCTATTTTTGAAGGAAATAATGATCTTTGTGGAGAGCAAGTTAACAAAAATTGTCCTGGAGATGATACAATAGTGAAGCCTCGAGAACAAGTTGTGCATGGAGAAGATTCTGTTTTCTATGAAGCATTGTACATGAGCTTGGGGATAGGATACTTTGTAGGCTTTTGGGGCTTAATAATACTAATTTGGAAACCTTGGAGAATTGCCTACACGAGGTGCTTGAACAGAATTACAAACTGGCTAACGATGTAGTGAATGTGAGGAAGTTCTGCCAGTGGCTCAAGGCTAGGCTAGCAGGTACGTTGTAACTTTGGTTTTTATATTGTTAAGTTTACTTGCTACTGCAATTATTAATATAATTCTATCCTAATAACTTGACTACTTTATTACCCCTAGCATACACAATTATTAGTTACATTGGAGTGTAATTTAGAAGGGAATAAAAATAAAGGAATGACTCTTATTGTCAAAAGTAAAGTATTCCATTATGGTTAATAATTCATTTATAAGATAGATTTGGATCAAGTCATGGAACATATGTTTTATTCAGGTGCTTTCTCTAAAGGACTATTTTTATCTCAACTGAATTTTTGATATGTTGATGATGTCTTGGTTTAATTCTCTGTTCGGTCATCTGTCTCATTCTCTTAAAATTTGGTACTTGGAATTCAGATGTATCCAATCCAATATAAAGATGAGAGACAAAGGACCATTTCCTGTCATATATGTTGTTGTAGCTATACTGTTTCAACATGTATGAGGTCCTTGATCCATACCTCTCAGTCTCAGATAATGGTAATTATTTTATTACTCAAATGAAGTGACTACTTTTCAGCTTTTGAAGTAGTTAGTTGATGAGTTGAATTCAGAAAAATTGACTGGATTTAACAAGATAGTGTCTCAAATGTTTGAAAATTTTAAGTGTTTGTTGTTATCCCTGTAGCTCTGGTGGTTCTCTAAGTCCAATCAAAGGTGGAGGTCCGGGGTTAAAATTTTCCCGTCCCCCTAACTCACTAACTAATTGAAAAATGTTGCTATCCTTTTTAACTGCTACCCATAATTTAATTATATGCTAGAAGTAGAACATATTTGAAATTTTGCTTTTTCCACTAAATGTTATGTTCCAGGAAGCTATGGATTAACTGCATTATGGATCGCTGTCCCTAATTTATTTGATGGGAGAATGGAATCTGGAAGAGGCGTGTTTTTGCAGTATTATATGAAAAAGGAAGTGATCAAAGAATAACAGACCAATAGGAGTTTAGGAGGGATAATTAGTTCAGTTGTGTATTATGTAACGACCCACCCTAGGCCGTCACATCAATAACCAACCAAAATAAAATAATATAAAATAAAGAAAATAGAGCAAAAGCCAGCTACGCTAGAGTGTAATTATACAATAACATATAAATTGTTTCCAAAATATATAATATAATCTGCTATGGCAGAGTCATCATCCTTAGTAAAGTTATACAGTAATCCAAAATATAATATAATTACAATGTCATGAAAACATTAAAATAAGACACCCTAGGTGCTGGTCAAGCTCTAAACCTAGCCACTTCTCAAAGTAGCTATCCAAAAGACTCCTTGCTAACCCAAAGCCTCATACCTGATCTGCTCCCCCACATAGTGAGATCATCACAGTCCAAACCACATGGAAACATGCAAGGGTTAGCACATATAAAACCAATCATAGTACATCATGATAAAATATCATTAAACAAATATTTATCCACAGTATTTATCCAGACCAACAAGTCATTTCCATTCTAAATTTAAACCAATATATTGTATACACGTCCATGCCAATGTATACAAATTTTATGATAATAAAATAATCCATAACCAATGTATACAATCCATACCATATGTATACAGATTCCATATCCAAAACAAAGTCACACCACTGTATAATCCATGATGTAACCAACACATCCAAACCAAATGTTGGCCTCAACACCATCCAAACCAAGTGTTGATACGGTGAAACATGTCAGCAACCCATGTCCCACACCTAACCTCTCATGGAAAATATACAGTTGGATTACGTCGTCACGTAACCCTGGTGATCATGGCCACTTCATCCATCGGTATGACTCGGCCTTGCCCCCATACCGGTAGCAAATAGAATACTTAGAGGAGTACTTCAGAATCCACCTAACATCTGAAGTGGTTTATCATATAACCTTTGGAAAAGTTCCACATTGGAATCCTCATCATGGGATTCCCAAATTTCATATTTTTCCAAAGATTATATCCTGATCTCACCAAGAGATCTAATCCATACCATAACCTTACTCCTTTAAGTCCTATTTACTTTTCCAAACCACATACATAGCATATTCCATAATTAAACATAACCATAACCATGCCAATTTGTCAATATAATAATAATATAAATATCCAAAACAACCATCAATTGATCCAAATTATACTATATGAAATGAAAATCTCCACATAAAATAGCATATTAAAATTATACTATTCCTATCATGCTCATATATACTAGATTAATTTTATAAGCACTACCCTTACTTGTATAAACCTGAACTGAAACTCGAGCAGAACCTCCACCTCTCTCCTTAAACAAGAACCGAAACTCGGGCAGAATCTCCTCTTCTCCCTCCTCTTTTCTCTCCTCCTATTTTCTCTCCCTTGGCAGAACCCCCTCTACTGGATTCTTCTTTCTCTCTCTCCTCTTTCCTCTCTCGTTCTCCCTTTCTCTCTCTTCTTTCTCTCTAAAACTTCACTCTTCAAGTTATGAATTTCCTTCAACCCCTAGCCCCTATTTATAGAAATTTTCGCCACCTAACCCAGAACGGCCCGTTCCGAAAATGGAACGGCCGTTCTAAACCCTTTAGAACAACATAAAATTTTCGACTGGAACGGCCCCGGAACGGCCCGTTTCGAAACCCAGCAGAACGGCCCGTTCTCCTTTCGGAACGGCCCGTTCTGCAAGGAGAACGCCCCGTTCTCCAAGCAGAACGGCCCGTTCTGCAAGGGGAACGCCCCGTTCTCCAAGCAGAACGGCCCGTTCTCCTTTGGAGAACGGCCCGTTCCAGTCCTGTTCTGCACAAACCCAGAACACATATTTTTATCTTTTGGAACGACCCGTTCCGCTTTTGGAACAGCCCGTTCCAAAATCCGAAAATACCCCCAAAAATTTTAATAAAATTACGAAAATGTCACCGATAATTACTAAAATGCCATTGATAATAAGATTACAAAAATACCCCTATACCTTTGAAAATTTACGAAAATGCCATTGATAATTAATAATAATAAAATGGGTATTACATATTCCTTATAAATAAGCCCTACGTCAAGTAGTGAGGAGAACTTTTGAATATTTTGGAAAGTTTAACTGTGAAGGAGAAAGCTCTTAAGGGGATTGGTTTGTTATCAGTTTTCTATAATAAAGAGAGGAAATTCAGAATCTTTTCTGTGTTCAATTGTTCTTTGTGTTAGGAACAATGGCAATAAAGGAAAGAAGAGAGAAATAAACAATACTAAGAAGTATTTATTTTGGTGCATTTGTAAATCTTACATAAACTTCCTAATATAACAAAAGTGAGGGATACCATCTCACAATACTAAGCAATGTGGGACTAACATAGTGAGGAACACCATCTCACAATACTAAGCAATGTGGGACTAAAAAACACACTACATTACTTAATCAAACTACACAAAAATAACAATTCTCCCACTTGGAGTTTGATTTCCACATAGTGTAATTGCCTTCATCATCAGTTATTCTTGAATGCCAATTGAGGTACTACAAAGCCTCAATTTTTCTGTTGTGACAACCTTTGTCAACATATCCGCTGGGTTCTTACTTCCTAGTATCTTCCTCAACGTTAGTACTTCATCCTCAAGCAGAGATCTGATAAAGTGATAACGGAGATCAATATGCTTCGTTCTGGAGTGAAATGTTGAATTCTTAGCCAGATGTATTGCACTTTGACTGTCACTATGCAAAACACTCCTTTCCTGGATGAATCCCAACTCTGTCAACAATCCTTGAAGCCATATCAATTCTTTGCTAGCTTCTGTTACTGCTACATACTTAGCCTCTGTAGTGGATAGAGCAACGATCTTTTGTATTTGTGACATCCAACTAACAGCTGTAGTTCCAACCGTAAATATGTAGCCAGTGGTACTTCTTCGATGATCAATTTCTCCAGCAAAGTCTGCATCCACGTAGCCTTGTACTTTTAGTTCACCTTTACTAAAGTGCAAACACCTTTCTGTGGTGCCTCGTAGATACCTCAGAATCCATTTAACTGCTTCCCAATGAGCTTTTCCTGGATTCGACATAAACCTGCTAACAACTCCCACTGCATGGCCAATGTCTGGCCTTGTACAGACCATTGCGTACATCAAACTTCCAATGGCTGAAGCATATGGAACTTTAGCCATAAAGCATTTTTCTTCCTCTGTCTGAGGGGACTGATCCTTGGATAGGCGAAAATGACTAGCCAAAGGTGTGCTAACTGGTTTGGCATTGCTCATGTTGAATCTTTGTAGAACACGGTTGATGTACTCTGCTTGAGATAACTGCAGAGTTCCCCTTTGCTTATCTCTCGTAATTTGCATTCCGAGGATCTTCTTTGCTGGTCCTAGATCTTTCATGTCAAATTCTTTTGACAACTGCGTCTTCAAATTTCTGATCTCAATCATATTTGAACCTGCTACTAGCATATCATCGACATAAAGTAGCAAAATGATATAACTGGAGTTATACCTCTTGAAGAAACAACAATGGTCAGCATTGCACTTCTTAAAACCTTCCTTGTGCATGAAGCTCTCAAACTTCATATACCACTGTCTTGGAGCTTGTTTCAGACCATACAAGCTCTTCTTCAATCTGCACACCATATTCTCTTTTCCTTTCTCTGAGAAGCCTTCTGGTTGGTGCATGTATATCTCCTCATCTAGATCTCCATGAAGAAATGCGATCTTCACATCCAACTGCTCTAGGTAGAGCTCTTCACTAGCAACAATACTCAACACTGTTCTGATTGTATTGAGCTTCACAACTGGAGAAAAAATCTCTGTGTAGTCAACTCCTTCCTTTTGCTGGAATCCTTTGACGACTAATCGAGCTTTGTATCTTTTGGAGCCATCATGCTCCTCTTTTACTCGATACACCCATTTGTTGTGAAGTGCCTTCTTCCCCATAGGTAACTTTGCTAGTTCCCATGTTTGGTTTGAGATCAAAGACTTCATTTCATCTTTCATTGCAAGCTCCCACTTGCTCGCATCTTTGGTTTGACATGCTTCTGAATAGTCTTCAGGTTCTCCTCCATCTGTTAATAACATGTAGTTCATGTATCTCCTGTTAGGCACAGGAACTCGAGAAGACCTTCTCAATTCATGTTCTGGAACAAATTGTTGCCCTCTGTCTGGTTCAATTGATTCCTTTGATTGAGAACTCTCAACTGGAGGACTTTCAAGAGCATCGTCTACCTCTACATAAGTAGGCTCAATCGGTTTTGAGTTGCTGGCACTTGTGTTTTGTTTGTCTTTGTACATAACTCCTTCTTTGAAGATCACGTCTCTACTGCGGATCATCTTTTTGTTTTCATCATCCCAAAGACGGTAGCCAAACTCATCTTCACCATAACTGATGAAAGTGCACCTTTTTGATTTAGGATCAAGTTTGTTCCTTCCTTGATTGCTAATGTGTACATAAGTTGTACAACCAAAAACTCTAAGATGTGAGAGTTTTACTTCTTTTCCGCTCCATACCTCTTCTGGTATTTTATGCTCCAATGGTACCGATGGACCTCGGTTGATCAAGTAAGCTGCTGTATTTACTGCTTCAGCCCAGAATTGCTTCGGTAGGCCTGATTGCATACGCATGCTTCTGGCTCTTTCAGTCAACGTTTGGTTCATACGCTCAGCTACACCATTTTGTTGAGGCGTTCCTGGCACAGTTCTCTCCATTTTGATCCCGTGCTCATAGCAAAACCTTTTGAATCTGGTGTCTTCATATTCACCTCCATTGTCAGTTCTGAGCTTTTTGATCTTCAATCCTGTCTCATTTTCTACCATAGCTTTCCACATCTTGAAAGCTTCAAATACTTCAGACTTGTGTTTCAGGAAGTATACCCATATACCTTCCTAGAGTGATCATCAATAAACATCACAAAGTATTGCTTCCCACTGATGGATGAAACAGTCGTTGGACCCCACACATCTGAGTGAACAAGCTTGAGCCTCTCCTTCTTTGGGGTTCTTCCACCCTTTTGAAAGCTAACTCTCTTCTGCTTTCCAAATATACAGTCTTCACACATTTCAATTTCCACTGACTGAAGACCTGGTAATTTTCCCTTCGAGTGCATGATCTTCATCCCTTTCTCACTCATATGGCCAAGTCTCTGGTGCCATAGATTGGGATTGTCATTTGCAGCAACTGTGATCAGATGACATGCTTCTGTTGTCTTGTAAAGAGTACCACTCTTCTTGCCACGAGCTATTGTCATTGCGCCCTTTGAAATCTTCCACTGTTCTCCTTGGAAGATTGTTGTGTAGCCGTCACTGGCCAACTGACCTACTGAGATTAAGTTTTTCGTTAGATCGGGAATGTGTCTGACATTCTTCAATTCCCAAACAGATCCATTCAACTTGATCTTCACTACACCTTTTCCCACAATCTCGCAGGATTGTTCGTTTCCAAGGTAAACTTTACCGAGATTTCCAGAGACATAATTCTCGAAGAGTTCTTTCTGTGAGGTTGCATGGAAAGATGCTCCAGAGTCTATCACCCAAGACTCCTCCTTGTTTTCCAAAGAACATATCAGTGCATCACCTCCTCCTGAGGTCGTAGCAACGTTTGCTTCATCTTTCACCTCTTGTTTCTTCGAGGCACTCCTACATTGATTTTTGTAGTGACCAGTCTTCCCACAATTCCAGCATTCGATAGTTTTTGATTTGTTAGAGCTTTGATGATTTCTGGATTTGGATCTCTCCTTTGATTTGCCACGTCCAATTCCTCTGGTTGAATTTCTACCTCTTGACTCTGTATGCAATACTGAAGAGGTTGTGGATTCACCCGTCTCTCTCCGGCGGACTTCTTCACTGAGGACCAAGTCACGAACATCGTCAAACTTTAACTTGTTACTTCCTGAGGAGCTACTCACAGCTGTGACAGTAGCATTCCAACTTTCTGGTAGGGAAGAAAGAAGTATTAAAGCTCGTACTTCTTCATCGAAATTGATTCCAACTGAACTCAACTGAATTGTAATTGTGTTGAGTTCGTTTATATGTTGCGCTGTTGATGCACCTTCTGTCATCCGTAGGTTGAACAACCGCCTTATCAAGTGAACTTTGTTTGCGGCTGACGGCTTTTCGTACATGCTGGAAAGGGCCGCCATAAGACTAGCTGTAGTCTTTTCTTTTGCAATGTTGAATGCAACATTACGGGATAACGTCAAACGGATGGCTCCGAGAGCTTTTCTGTCTAGAAAGCTCCACTCATCTTCCTTCATAGCTTCTGGTTTTTTGCCCGTGAGAGGTTCGTGCAAGCCTTTCTGATACAAATAGTCCTCTATTTGCATCTTCCAAAAGCCGAAGTCTGCACCATCGAACCTTTCAATCTTCATCTTGCCTTCGTCCATTTCCATCACTCCTACTGCTTTTGAAGAAAAGCTCCCCCACTAGTTCTCTAAACTGAGATCCCAAGAACAAGAGAAAAAAAATATTTTCTGATGTGGAAGATCAGACACAACTGCAACCACAGAGCATACTAAGAAAAATTTTACTCTAACCAAATCTTTTCTGATGTGGAAGATCAGACGCTGCTGCAACCACAGAGCATACTAAGAAATGGGCTTTGATACCAATTGTTAGGAACAATGGCAATAAAGGAGAGAAGAGAGAAATAAACAATACTAAGAAGTATTTGTTTTGGTGCATTTGTAAACCTTACATAAACTTTCTTATATAACAAAAGTGAGGCATACCATCTCACAATACTAAGCAATGTGGGACTAACATAGTGAGAAACACCATCTCACAATACTAAGCAATGTGGGACTAAAAAACACACTACATTACTTAATCAAACTACACAAAAATAACACTTTGTTATGCTTTATCGTTTCTTGCTCTATAAAGAAGATCCTCATAACAATTACACTGGACTTTTTGTTTGTAAAGTCTTAATGTCATATCTGAAACGAGAATGAATTTGTTAAAAAAAAGTAAATATCAAATGTGCAACAAGTTCAGAGAGGGGAGGTTGTTTTGAAAGGTTCAATCAAATTCTTTGAAGCAAATATCAAACTTTCACCAAGTTATGAATTGAGTTCTTTCAATCCATTTAAAAAGATTCAGTCTTGGGGAGCTACTTGTAAATGTGACCACAAGAGTAAACAGACCACGAAAGAGATAGTGACCACGAGAAAAATGTTGAATTAGAAAAAAGGTTTTGTTTAGTAGTTTTAAATAATTTAAATAAATATAAAAATAAAAAATAATTTTATTAATTTACTGGTGAAATTTGTCCATCGTAGTGGATATCTTTCTTTCCAACCACAAATAGCCTCTAATGGAACTTTTATATCAAATAATTAATGACAAGTCATTGTATCATTATTTAAGGGGAGAAGTTATTAACAAGAACATCTAGGTTTTTAACTTCCCTCTATCAAAAAAAAAAATACATACCATGGGTCACTGATTCAAATATGATAATATTTCCACCCATCATACATAAAAAGAACTTTAAGTGTACAAATTGTAAATAGCTTTGTGCTAATTATTAGAAAAACTTTCTCTAACCTATGTTCCATCTCATCATTTTTAAGTAGATAGAGCATGTCTAAGTTACAAAATGTATAGTCCGTATCCCTAAACCAAAACAACATGCTTAGCCTAAAAGGCATGGCCATGACCATCCAACCCACAACCAAGAACATCACAACAGACCTCAACACTAGTGCCCTACCCAAAATTGCGCATAACCAACCAAATCCAAACAAAGAAAAGCTCATAGCAGCCACAACCATTCCAAGTCCTACCTTATAGTCTCTTGTAAGGGACACAAATGGCTAAACCTGAGATTGCTATTGCTTTTAAAATGTTTGCTGGCAAATTAACTTGCTTTCTTTTTATTGCTATCTCCCTCTTCTCTCTGTCTCTACTATGCCCCTTTGATCATCTCTCTGCATTTAAGCAACCTCTATGTCCAAATCGATGGACACAAACGCAAACTCCATTTATTGTGGTTCTGCAACAAATCCAAGACACTAACCCCATCAAACCCCATTGCATCATGACCTTATTGTCTTGCTTAATTGCTCCAACAACCTTCATAAAACATGTTGTTATGGCCATCGCCTAAATGCCTGCCATATTAGTAGCCTATAGCAATTAGTGAGTCTGCAGAAAGAAAAATAAATATTCAACCAGAGGTAACATTTTGTACAAGTGATTAAGGAAAAAGAATTTCAAATCTTTTAATGTTTATGAAGAAAACATGCATCAGAAAATGAGAAATCACAATTATACGCATAAAAAATAGCTAGTAAGCACCTACACAATTATCTGCTTCTATTGCAAATGAATGTTGTGGTAAGGACACCGAAGTAATTAAACCTGAGCCTTCTCAGCATGCACCTTTGGTAGATTGCATAAGGAGTAAGGACGCGCTGGCCCCGTGCTGTTTGCAGCTGGTCAGGGGACCCTCCTAGTATAGTCTGAGTAATTAAGCTATGCCAAAAGAAACAATATATGAAATTTTCCTGTTTTACTTTGATATTCTCCATGGGGATCCAATATCCAAAATTTTTCCTATCTGCATACTGCATAGCTTATGTCAAGCCAACTTGTAAAATCTAGTTGAATGTACACTTGTCATCAATTAGAGAGATTTAGTTCTTCGGGCGAGGGGTTGTTATGTAACTGTCAAATTTGTTGCTTCTGAATTGTTGTGATGTACATACTATATTGCGCTCGTGTTCTAAATAGAGAAAATTGAATATTTATAATAGGATTAAATAAGTTTTTAGTTATTCAAGAATTCGATTTTTAGACCTTGAATTTTTTTTTTGTCAATTTTTTAATCTTTCATTAATTTTCTGTTGCGTAAATTAGTTCTTCTTTCTTAAAGGTAAGTTTCTTTTGTTAAGTGCTAATGTATATTAATAAATTACGGATAATCGACTATTCATATTTTCGTGACTATTTAGTAGATGTCAAAAAATTATATGACACGTACATTTTTTCTATTTACTTATAGTCAAACATATTTCCTTTTGAAAATATAAAATGCTATTAAAGTAATTTTTTACCTTATAATCTTGAATCAATAATAAAATTACACATATGTCATGATTTGATATCTATTAACAATTATGTAAATATTAATAATAAATTTTGTTATGATTTACACATCACTACTTAATAATTGAGACTTCATTTAAGGATTATTTTATGTGCAGAAAATTAATGGAAGATTAAAAGTTGATAAAAAATTTTATAAGAGAAACTAAAAATTAAATTTTAAAAAATTGAAGGAATAAAAACTTATTTAACCCTTTATAATATTATCACCACCACATGGGCCCTAGAAAATCATTACTCTTCTCTAAAGATGATCACCTGCATCTTAGTTTTAAATCTTTTTGTAGAGTTTAATTAGGAATGATATGCTCCACCACAGTCTAATAATTCCTCCTAACAACCGCGTGAGCATAGCATGTCAAATATGAGCCCCTAATCATTGGTCAAGCAGCAGAGTAAGCATATATCGCAAAAGAAAAAGATCGCAGTTTATTGAAACCTGCAAGCAATTTCTTAAAAAGAAAAAAAAGGGAGAAAAGAAGATACCATAATTGCATATGCTGGGATTGAATATGGAAGAAAAGAAATATCAAGTCAGCATCCATTCAAAAAAGCATACAAGTGAGTGAAAGTGAAGAGAGTAGGGTTAACTCATTTTCTCACTTTCCTGAAGTTTCAAAGTCTAACTAACCTCTTCATTTCCTTAGTCTAATTTCACATTACATCAACTTTTAGAGGTTAGTGGCAGACTGGCAGGGATGATCCAGGAAGATTTATTTTTCCTTCTTTCATAACTGCTTACATATTTAACTTTTTTTTTTTTGACAAATATTTATTAACTTCCAAAATAAATTTACTAGTTTTACATATAAAATTAAAGCAATTTTTTATTTCAAATAAGAGTGAATGATTGGACATGTTAATTGAGATTAAAATTAGGAATGATGATATAGAAGAAAGAAAAAATGTAATAGAGCACATATACGAAAGATGTAATAGAAGATAAATTGTAGTGTCAATTTGTTTGCAAAGATATAATAGAAGATAAATTGCAGCTTCAATTAGTTTGCATGATGGATCAATTGCTCTGAGGGAAAAAAAACTAATTGGAAGGGTGAGAATGGAAGATGAAGTAGTGTAAGAATGTGGATTGATTAGGGTTAGAGCATTCGGATATCGTCCAACTATTTATAATATAAAAGTTAATATATATTCTATTACGTTGATATATTATTATAAAATTAATTTTATATATTTTCATTCATTATATTTATTTATGTGGAAATCTTTTGAAATTTTTATCTTTTATCATATTTTCTTTGTACTTTTTATATATTACATCTCTTTACATTTCATTTAATTTAATCTTCATTTTTTTTATTATTTAATTTTTATTCTACTATGATCATCATCATCAAAAGGATATTATTTCTCTCTCTCTCCTCTACCCTTTACATTACACATTTACATTTTACCTAATCTATCTCTCATTCTTTTTGTTTAATTTTCATCTCGCATGACAATCTTTGTCAATATAAAAGCTAAGATACTTTCTATCACATTGACATGTGATTATAAAACTAATTTTATATGTTATTATGTAAGCATATTTGTCTATGTGGCAAATTTTCTAAGTTTCTATTTTCTATTATATTTTTTCTTTACCTTCTATATATTACATCTCTCTACGTTTCATTTAATATAACGATAATTTTTCTATTGTCTAATTTTTATTCCACTACAATCATAATCATCATTATCAAAAAGGTACTACTTTTTTCACTTTCTTTTTTTTTTCCTCTTCTACCCTTTATATTACACATTTACATTTTATCTAATTTATCTCTCATCCTCTTTGTTTAATTTTCACCCTAGAATATCATTACTCTTCTATAAGATGATCACCTAGATCTTGGTTTTATTAGTGACTAATGACAAAAATCAGTCTTCTGAATTGCATTTGCAAATTTATTTTTAAGAATTTTTAAAAGTAATACTTTTCCTTTCCATTTAATTGTTTTTCACTTAATGATTGTTTGAAAAGAGAATATTAATCATTTGAAAACTATGTCCACTCATTTTCTTCAATCTTAATATATATAAAAAATCATCCCATTAAATTTTAACATTTATTAATTTTTCCCTAAAAAATATGGTTAATTAAGGGTATTATAAAGGGAAAAAAATTAATACAAGAGACAATCAGAGGTTTACCAAAAAGAACAAACAATAATGTAAAAAAAATTATATTATATTATAGGGATGAAGATATTAACATTTCAGCATTTCAATATAAAACTAATTATTTTTTATATTTTGTTTTATAATTTTTAATATTATATTTTATCATTTTTGTACTATCCGATCTATGAAACCGAGCTCGGAGCTCGGTACTATGACGCAAGACGACCTCGGGCACGCATTACATGACGTCAGCCCGGTATCTAAGTAGATCATGACCGATCTCAAGGGATCTCGCCCCAGGCGAGATACATTATCTGATCCTATCATATCATATCTCAGACCCAGAGCCCAAAACAACCCTAATTCACACCAAGGTACGTGCATTACTTATACGAGACTCATACTCATACAAACCCTAACTTTAGCATCGAAGTCTCTTTTGCAGGTACCAACCCCATCTCGGAGCATCAGCGTACCAGTGAAGGAGGCCCACCGATCTTACTGGAGGGATCGTCCCTACGACCAAATTCCGGTAAGAACATTTGGCACCCACCGTGGGGCCGATCAAGACAGCTCTTATCGGCCACGCTTATGGTATTCACCAAAAGCTATAGCAGACGCGCGACAGACGACGCAGATCACTCAACTACCATGGACAACGAAGCCACACTAAGGAGACCGATCGACCAGGTCGAACGGATGTGGCAGCAACACGCCACCGATCTGGAAAACACACGTGCCAAACACGAAACCGACCTGGCCGCAACTCAACCGCGGTGGCGAAACTTTGATCCCCCCACCGGTTCTCAACTCAACCCCAGCGGAACAATGCGACGCGTGGGAAACCAGCAAGCAGGGCCAATTCCCCCTCGGGGATTGGTCTGTACGATCGCAGGAGGCTTCGCAGGAGGGGGTGCCAGCAGCTCAGCCCGGAAGAAACACCTGTGCAACGTCAACCGCGTGCACTTCACCTCCCCCGTTCCGCACCGGAACTTGCCCGTGATCACTTTCACCAACGACGACTATGCTGGGGTCTACCCCAACCAGGACGACCCCATGGTGATAGCCGTAGCACTAGCTAATTGGGAGGTCCACAAGACCCTAGTCGACCAAGAGAGCTCGGCCGACATCCTATATTGGCCAACGTTCCTCAGGTTAGACATCCCCCACTCTCTCATACAACCTCACACAAAACCCCTAGTCGATTTTGTAGGAAGAAGCTTTCACACTCGAGGGTACGTGGACTTACTAACAACTTTCGTCCTCGTGGCAGCTGACGCCTCCTATAACATCATCATCGGCAGACCAACCTTGAATCAGCTCGGAGCGGTGGTATCTACCCCGCATCTCACCATGAAATTCCCAAGACACGATGGGAAGATTATCTCCGTTAGAGCAAACCCAAAGGTGGCACAGCAATGCTATGCAGAAAGCCTAAAAGTCGCCCCACTCGGCGAGTAGTGTAAACGCAACCTCACCACCGTGGCTCACACTGACCATGAAGAAATCACCAATCTCGACCCAAGATCCGATGCTCACGACGAGTGGCCCAGCCCCATCGACGAGCTCGATGACCTCCAGATCGGGAAACTCCCTGGGCAAACCACAAAGATCAACAAACAGTTGACCTGAGAGTTGCGACAGCAACTTGAAGCGGAAATCCTGAAAAACGCCGACCTTTTCGCCTGGTCTAGCGCTGACATGCCAGGCATAAGCGCCGACTTCATCTGCCATAAACTAATAATACACAAGGAGGCAAAACCAGTCGCCCAGAGGAAGAGAAAGGTCGGTGGCGAAAGGAGAGAAGCCATCGTCGCTGAAACACAGAAATTACTCAACGCTGGCTTCATCCGTGAAGTCAGATATACCACCTGGCTGGCAAATGTAGTCCTGGTAAAGAAGAGCTCGGGAAAATGGTGCATGTGCGTCGACTACACCGACCTAAACAAAGCATGCCCCAAAGACTCATACCCTCTATCGAGCATTGACAGGTTAGTCGACGGAGCCTCCGGACATGCCCTCCTCAGTTTCCTCGACGCCTACTCTAGGAACAACCAGATAATGATGTACCCCCTGACGAAGTGCACACGTCCTTCATCACTGACCACGCCAACTACTGCTACCGGGTGATGCCCTTTGGCCTCAAGAATGCGGGAGCAACCTACCAACGGCTAATGGATAAGGTTTTCCATCAGCAAATTGGGAGAAACATGGAAGTTTATGTCGACGACATGGTAGTCAAAACCACTTCAGCAGCAGACCATGCTACCGACCTCGCCGAAGTATTCGCCCAGGTCAGGAAACATAACATGTGCCTGAACCCGGAGAAGTGCGTCTTCGGCGTCCAGGGAGGCAAGTTCCTTGGCTTCATGATTACTGGTACGTAGAGGAATCAAAGCCAACCCCGAGAAGTGCAAAGCCATCATCCAGATGCAAAGCCCACAAACGGTAAAAGAGGTCCAACGCCTGGCCGGACGATTAGTCTCATTGTCCCGCTTCATTCCCAAACTCGCGGAGAAGGCAGGACCAATCTTCACTCTGTTAAAAAAACCAAAGGATTTCCGGTGGACAGATCAGTGCGAGGAAGCTTTCCAAAACTTCAAATCTTTCCTCACCACTCCACCGATCTTATAGAGACCAGATCACAACACCGACCTCCTCCTCTATCTGGCAGTAGCAGAAAATGCCATCAGTGCAGTTATCGTACAAGAGCACCACAAATTACAGACTCCTATCTACTTCATCAGCCGAGTCCTCCAGGACGCGGAGAAAAGATACCAAATGATCGAAAAGCTGGCATTGGTGCTTGTCACCGCGGCCCGGCGGCTTCGACCCTACTTCCAAAGCCACCAGGTGATAGTCAAGACTGACTGCCCAATCAAACAGATAATGAGAAAACCTGAGCTCGCCGGGCGCATGATCGCCTGGTCAGTAGAACTATTCAAGTTCGGCATCCAATACGAAAGTCGCGGACCCATGAAGGCCCAGTGTCTGGCCGACTTCGTGGCCGAGCTCACGCCAATCACTGCCGAGGAACCCCAGGTATGGACTTTGCACGTTGATGGATCCTCCAACTCCAAAGGTGGTGGTGCAGGTGTCATTCTGGAAGGACCAAACCAAGTTACCTTGGAACAATCCCTCAAATTCGGCTTCAAGGTGACCAATAACCAGGCGGAATACGAGGCACTCCTCGCAGGGCTAAGGTTAGCCCGCGACCTCGGAGCTCGAAGAGTGAGTTGCAACAGTGACTCAAAACTCATGGTGGAGCAGCTCAGCGGGACGTACAAAGCAAAAGACACTATGCTGCAGCGGTATTTTCACACCGCATCCCACCAGATCTCATCCTTCGATGAATTCACCATAAAGCACGTGCCGCGAGAGCAAAACGCCCGAGCCGACCTCCTATCGAAGCTCGCCAACACCAAAAGGCCTGGACAGCACCGAACCATCATCCAGGAAACCTTGCACTCCCCCAGCCTGGACGACAAAATAGTCAGTGTCAATGACAGGGAAGACTTGGGATGGATGGAAAGCATCTGGAGCTACTTGAAAGAAGGAATCCTGCCCGAGGATAAAGATGAAGCTCGGAGGATAAGGAGGAGATCGGCCAAGTTCATCATCATTGGCGACGAGCTATTCAAGCATGGAATTTCCTCTCCATTACTCAAATGCCTAACGGCGTCTCAGGCAGCCTATGTCATCAGGGAAATCCACTAGGGGATATGCAGTATGCACTCCGGCGCGCGCTCAATGGCCACTAGAGTACTCCGAGTCGGGTACTACTGGCCCACCTTGAAGTCGGATTGCCAAAGCCACATCCAAAAGTGTAAAGAATGCCAACAGTTCGATAGCACACACCGACAGCCACCCGAAAACCTCCACCACATGATGTCGGCATGGCCCTTCTCCTAGTGCGGAATGGACATCCTCGGACCATTCCCACCTGCAAAAGGTCAGCTGAAGTTCCTCCTGGTAACAATCAACTACTTCACCAAGTGGATCGAAGCATGTCCACTCGCCAAAATTACCACCGAGAACGTACGAAAGTTCACTTGGAAGAACATCATCTGCCGTTTCGGAATCCCTCACGCCCTAGTTACCGACAACGGGCGACAGTTCTTCGCGCAAGAATTTGAAGAGTTCCTCCGCGAGCTCGGAATCAAACACCTCTCAACCTCGGTGGAACACCCCCAGACCAATGGCCAGGCCGAAGCTGCCAACAGGGTCATCCTCTGGGAACTTAAAAGGCGGCTAGGAAACGCCAAAGGGCAATGGCCTGAAGAACTCCCCAGTATCCTCTGGGCATATCATTGCACCCCCCAGTCAACTAAGCAAGAGACACCTTACAGACTAACCTACGGGGCTGATGCAATGATCCCAGTAGAAGTCAGCCAAACATCCCACAGACGTCAAACCTTCAACAGCGAGCAGAACGCCCAAGAACTGGCGGCCGACCTCGACCTAGTGGACGAGGTTAGGGACGAAGCCCAAATCCATGAAGAAGCCTGCAAGCTCCGAGCTTCCCGGAGGTACAACACCCGAGTAAAACCTCGCTCTTTTCGGGTAGGCGACTTGGTATGGCGATTACTAGGCGAAGCAAGAAGGGACACGTCAGATGGGAAACTCGCACCCACTTGGGGCGGCCCCTTCCGAGTCACAGAAGACTTGGAAAATGGAGCATACAGACTGGAAGAACTCAGCGGGAAACCCATACCGCGAACTTGGAATGCCACGCATCTCAAGTTCTATTTCAGTTAAACTTTGTACCAATGAGCCATGCACTCTTTTCCCACCTCAGTCTTTTGCCCCTAAGAAGAAAAAGATGGGTTTTGGCTGAGAGGGTTTTTAACGAGGCACACATTTTCATCAATAAAATGACTCATTCTTTTCACACTTTCTTACTTTCATCATCTTGTTCATGTTGATTAAAGGTCGAGAACGAACCTCGCCGTATTTTTCAGAGGTCGAGTACGAATCTCGCCATGTCATTAGAGGTCGAGTACGAACCTCGCCACGATTATTAGAGGTCAAGAACGAACCTCGCCGTATTTATCAGAGGTCGAGTACGAACCTCGCCATGTCATTAGAGGTCGAGTACGAACCTCGCCACGATTATTAGAGGTCGAGAACGAACCTCGCCGTATTTATCAGAGGTCGAGTACGAACCTCTCCATGTCATTAGAGGTCAAGTACGAACCTCGCCACGATTATTAGAGGTCGAGAACGAACCTCGCCGTATTTATCAGAGGTCGAGTACGAACCTCGCCATGTCATTAGAGGTCGAGTACGAACCTTGCCACGATTATTAGAGGTCGAGAACGAACCTCGCCGTATTTATCAGAGGTCGAGTACGAACCTCGCCATGTCATTAGAGGTCGAGTACGAACCTCGCCACGATTATTAGAGGTCGAGAACGAACCTCGCCATATGTATCAGAGGTCGAGTACGAACCTCGCCACGACTACTAGAGGCCGAGTACGAACCTCGCCACGATCATTAGAGGTCGAAAACGAACCTCGTCGTATTTATCAAAGGTCGAGTACGAACCTCGCCACGTCATTAGAGGTCAAGTACGAACCTCGCCACGATTATCAGAGGACGAGAACGAACCTCGCCGTATTTATCAGAGGTCGAGTACGAACCTCGGCACGACTACTAGAGGCCGAGAACCGACCTAAACACGATTATCCAAAAATCGAATCTCGGCAATACTACTTAAAGGCAAGCTCGAGTCCTCGCAGCACGCGACCAAGTAAAAACTGAAGTCGACTTCGAACCTCAGCACAATGAATTCAGAATAAGGACCAAGCACGGGCGCAGAAAAAAGCGCAGATATACAAAAGACCTTGTTCAATACATGAATACAAGTATGCAAAAATAAAAGCAAACAAACAAAACAAAGCTAGCCTACGCAGAGGTGTTATCACTAGAACTGTCCTCGACATCGTCCTCCCTGACTAGCTTTCCAAAACGAACAACTTTTTCCACATGCATACTGGAAAAATCAAACCCTGGCGCAAGGAATCTAGCCTGGCGGGCAGCCTTGAGGAAACCTCTCTTGTGCTCCACCACAAGGGAACGCTCAACCTCCTCGAGCCTCCTCTTCAACGCCACATTCTCGGCCTCCAACGTCAAAAGACCTACCCCCTGGGCGGCTATCTCCTCTTCCTTGCTACCAATAATAACCGCGTCGCGAAGACGCTCCTCGGTCACTAACACAAGCTCACTCTTCAAAAACGCCACTTCGCTTTCTAAAGAGCAAACCTGGCCCGCATAACCTTCATTGGAGCGCAGAGCGGCCTCCAGCGACTCCTTAACTTTAGCAAGGTCCCCCCTCGCCGCGTGAAGCTCGGCTCCCTACAGCTTCGCTTCACCAAGAGCCGAGGACAGAACCCCGTTCTCCTCCCTAAAAACCTTGTTCTCCTCATTCAGGGATTGAACCCGGCTCTTCAGCGTCGCCACATCCCCCTGCTGCTTGGACCACTTGTGCTTCCAGTGCTCCATAACGGCTGCGCCCCTTTGCAGGAAGATCTGGGCAGCATCGAAACTCCCTACCGGTCCAGCTGACTCGATCAGCGCCTGGTTGGTCGTGCTCAGGGACCCCTGAGGATAAAACTTCTCTAGAGCTGCCACGGCGCTCCATAGAGAATCGATCTCCTCCGACGCACTCAGGTGCTCCAACCGCGTCGACGCGCCCTCCTGCGCATAGCGATATGCGACGAACGGACGCTTCGGGGGTCCCTTCTCCACCGGGGCGGATGTCGGAACCTCAGAGCTAGGCCCCTTGCCACGAGCGCCGATCGGCACAGGGGTAGAGACCCCTGGCCCAGCACCAGAAATACCAACCCTACTCGCCTACACAAGGAAAAAAGAGCAAGAAACATAAACTTCACAAACAAAAAACACTCAGTGCATCGAAGGCTCACGAACACACACTGCTTACCTCGGTAGCTCGGATAGCCCGCGCCGCGACCGAGGCCACCGTCTCGAAGGTCGGAGTAACCTGACCAGCGGCTTGAGAAGCTACCTCGGTGGTAGCTCCCACCTGTAACCAACAATCCCAGCTCAAAAAATGGAAAAGTAACATGTAGGATGGAAGGAGGGATAATCAGGCAGGGCACTTACCAACGCAGTCTTAGCCACTCGCTCGGTAGCTCGGGTGGATACCCTAGTAGGCTGGGCAGAGGGCTCACCGACCGGCGATACCTCCCCAGCGGCCGCCTGAATCCCCTCCTCGGGCGGGGGACTCCCAGTCAAATCCACTACCTCGGCAGCGACAATGTGGGAAGCAACCCCCTCTGTCCCGTGAGAGGCAGAGGTTCCCCCAACCTCCGACACGTCCCTTTTCCTTTTCCAGTTGAGCTTCAAGGGGGAGACTTCCTCCTCGAGGGGCTCAGGAGCCTCGAGCTCGGTAACCTTGTAACGGTGCTTCAACTCGCGCCACAAGTTCTTCCCCAGGATACCTACAAACAAAAAGCGGAACACATCAATGAAAATGAGTTACACGAACCCTAACAAGTTACGAAAATAGGGGATACTCACTCTCCAAGCCCCTCTCCCTGTGCAACAAACTCTCAAGCGACAAGATGAGTTTAACATCCAGAGGCCGGGGAAGTGCCTTGAGGTTCTCAATGGCGGCTACCTCCGAAGCCGTCAACTGCGAGGGGTCCACCCCGTTAAACCCGGACGGGTCGGGGCACCAATAAAAGGGAAACTTCGGCAGACCACCGAAGTGAAACACCTCATCCTGCAGGGGGTCAACACCGACAAGAGCAACCCGAAAAAACTCCTGCTTGTAATTATTGTAAGATTGGGAGTAAAGAGTAAACAAACCCCCATCTTTACCCCCATTTAAAGAAAGAACGTCATAAGGCGGAGCACCCAACTTCAACTGATAGAAGCTGAGGAAAACCCGAAGGGACATCTCTATCCCTAACGCCGCGCAAAGGACTTGAAACGCCCTCAAGAAACCCCAGCTATTGGGGTGCAACTGGCTAGGAGCCGCATTAATGTAGTTCAAAAAATCGCACTCAAACTGAGTGAAGGGAAGACGGACGCCCAGGTCCCTGAAAAAGCACTGATAAACGTAAAAATGGGGAGGGTCGGTAGACTTCCCCATGTACACACCGTCTCCGGCAGGACAAGGCTCCAGCCGAATCATTCGGGAAATAGAAGAATCACAGACCCTATGTGTCCTCCAAGCCGAGTTGACTTCCAAAAATGATTTGAATACACTCTCTACCTTAGCCATCTCGCGCTTCAACCAGTTGTACCCAAGAACGCCTGGCTCCAGATCCGCAGGCGGAGGCGAACCCGCCTTCGAGGCGGTGGCCCTTTCGGCAGCCACCACCTTACCGCGCCCCCTGCCCCTGCCAGGCGCAGAAGAACTAGCACCACGACCACCGGCCATCGACAGAATGAAGAAAATGAAGGCGAAAAAGAACAGACGAAGACGGGGAAGGAGGCGTGCGCAAGAAGCTGAAAGGATGGGAAGAAGAGTAAAGTGAAAAAGAGAAGAGGCGCGAGAAAGAGAAAAAGGTTTTCCAAAAATTGAAACGGCCACGCACGTGTCAGCCAGGGGACATACCTGACCGCGCATTAAATGAAGCCATCATTGTATAACCGTCATTTCCTTTAATGGGCCACTCGCACGTTTCCGGGAAATGGACAGTTGTGACACATGGCACCTCTGCAAGCCACATTCGCAGAAGGTCCTTTTTCCCCCGGCGAGCTTGGTTTTAACTCCTCGACCTACGGTCTTCGGAGCTCGGGGGGCTAATGTACTATCCGATCTATGAAACCGAGCTCGGAGCTCGATACTATGACGCAAGACGACCTCGGGCACGCATTACATGACATCAGCCCGGTATCTAAGTAGATCATGACTGATCTCAAGGGATCTCGCCCCAAGCGAGATACATTATCTGATCCTATCATATCATATCTCAGGCCTAGAGCCCAAAACAACCCTAATTCACACCAAGGTACGTGCATTACTTATACGAGACTCATACTCATACAAACCCTAACTTTAGCATCGGAGTCTCTTTTGCAGGTACCAACCCCATCTCGGAGCATCAGCGTACCAGTGAAGGAGGCTCACCGATCTTACTGGACAGATCGTCCCTACGACCAAATTCTGGTAAGAACAATTTATAATAAAACATTAATAATAAAGTTAAATATAAAAAATTATTATCTTTTTCATCTATTTATTCTTAATTATGTATTAAAAGAATCAATACGACATTTATTATTGGAGGGCAGACTCTTCTCAGCATTTCTCTTGCAGAAATGGAGCACCAACTTCCCTATTCCAATATATGCTGACGAATTTGTCAAAGTTTTATTAGCATGAGCATTGTATTCAAGTAGGTCCTCCAAAACATATCATCAACAGTTAACTGAATGAGATAAGGCCTCGGTTATTATTATGGCAAAAATTAAATATTTCTTCTTAACTGTAAAAGAGAATTGAGAGAAAATAAAAATAATCGAGTTAGCTTTCTTTTATTTGGAGCATCGTGCGAACTTTGCTTTAAAGTATAATAAAAGAAGAAAAAGTAAAAAAGGATGTGAAGGAAACTCAAGTGGAAAATAAAGCAAAGGCACCATAATAGATAGACACTACAATTTGTCTATCACCACTTAATGTAGGATATGTATTTAAGTTTGAGATACAATTAAAAGCACATGATTTCATGTCACAAAAATAAATTAGATAATTTTGAACCGTCAAATGTATATATAAAAAATAAATTATTATATAGTTTTGAAGCATCAAATATATATAGTCCAAATAAATATTTATATGACATGCATTTTGAAATTTTCGATTTACAAAAATACTAGTAACACTTTATTTGTCAATCTAATAATTTCTCTATGTGAAGTTTTTTTTTAATATATTTTTTTATCTTTTTGTGGAGTTTAATTAGGAATGATATGTTCCACCATAGTCTAATAATTCCTTCTAACAACCGTGGGAGCATAGCATGTCAAATATGAGCCCCTAATCATTAGTAAAGTAATAGATAAAAGTCATAGATGAGAATGAGATAATTGAAAAAAAAAAATTTAATAACTTTTAAGATGATTATTAGAATTGTTATTAAAAAAATAAATTTTTTTAATAATTTAGTAGATCTTTACTAACATTTTATATATACGGTAATAGTATTAACGATGCTAAATACACTACTAGCCATTATTTAATTGTTGATAAAAAAAATTATATATGAGTACTAAATAATAAAATAGTCAAAAAAAGAATTATTTTGGTGTAATTGTATAATTAGGAAAGATATGCTCCACCACAGTCTAATAATTCCTCTTAATTAATAACCGTGTGAGCATAGCATGTCAAATATGAGCCCCTAATCATTAGTCAAGCAGCAGAGTACGCATATATCGCAAAGGAAAAAGATCGCATTTTATTGAAACCTGCAAGCAATTTCTTAAAAAAAAAAAAAGTGAGAAAAGCAGATACCATAATTGCACTAGCTGGGATTGAATATGGAAGAAAAGAAATATCGAGTCAGCATCCATTCAAAAAAGCATACAAGTGAGTGAAAGTGAAGAGAGTAGAGTTAACTTATTTTCTCACACTTTCCTAAAGTTTCAAAAACTAACCAACCTCTTCATTTCCTTATTCTAATTTCACAGCACATCAACTTGTTGTTGAGGTTAGTGGTAGGGATGATCCAGGAAGATTTTTTTTTCGTCTTTCATAATTGCTTACTTACTTAACTTGTAACAAAGAGTTATTTGACAAATATTAATTAACTGCCAACAAATTTTTTTTTTCTTTCTAGTTTTACATATAAAATTTGAACAATTTTTTTATTTATTTTAAATAAGAGTGGATGATTGGATTTGTTAATTTAGATTAAAATTAGGAATTAGAAATGATATAGAGCATAGAAAAAATGTAATGGAGAACATATAAGAAAGAAAGATGTAATAGAATTTTATTTATTTATTTTTTATTTTTTTACTATTCTCAATTTCTCAGACACTTTATCTAATTTATTAACTACCAACATTGAACTAGAATTTTAAATTATTTGTTAAAATGCAACTATTTATTATGCAGGAAAATGAAAGAAAAATAAATTATTAAAGTGACAATGATATATTATCTATATAACATTTTGTATAATATTATTTTTATTATCCTTCTATATTTGTATTGATTAACAAATAGATTCAAATTGTATTTAATTTGTAAATTATTAATTATACAAATAATTATATTAATAATAATTAAGAGATTGAATTTAATTATAGTTTTTGTTGTAAAAGAATAAAATACAAAAAATATTATGCAATTATTATTAATTGAGTAACGTAACAAATTTTTTAGTTGAAACTATAATGTGTGATAATTTAAAATTACATTCAATATGTAATTTGTAATGACCCACCGTGATTCCTACACTCAGTGAAATCGCACTAAATACTAGTGGACTAAGAAAATATATTAAAACTGGATAACCTATACATACAGGTATATATAAAAATAATAATAATTATGTTTCTATGTACAAAATATAACATCATATATGTACAGTCATCCCAAAATAATATCACCCTAGTGCCGGTCAAGCACGCCTAGTCAAACACTCCAACACTAACTTTGACACCGGGACAAAATACCTAATCTCGTCAGTAGCGGCCACATCAACTCCAACCTAATCCTGACATGCTCCCATACATAGTATGATCATCGCAGTTCATCCACATGAAAATAAAAGGATAAGCTAGAGTTCAATAAACAATCATACAAGTATAGAATAATAATCTATATATTCTACACATTCATCCAATCATGTCCCCAAGGGGCTTTCCATCTTAATCAATCATCAATTCATCAAACATGAAGTCAACACCACACACTTCATCATACCAGAAATCATGCAATAATAGAAACTCATGACAGATATCAATGCATATCAATCATCTAATGTTTCGTCATGCATTCACCTAGGAGATCTCCTTAACAGTAGAGCAGTACAAGTGACATCTCAATCCTATCGAAACCACCCAACCGTTTTCAAGCCCAATGCACCCGCTTGGTCACAACTAATTAGGATATAAATCCTTACTCAAGTTTACTCGGATGATGTCACTTACACACTTGGAAGTCTGGTTCCACCGTCAAGTATAGCACAACTGGGTACAAGCTTACCACGACCTTGACATGCATTACCAAGTCACTTGTGGAGTTCGCCTATCGACTATCAGCAAGGAATCACACACTTTCCCATTACTTGGTTAAGGGAATAACCCTTGACCTTATACCCATTTCCCTCTCCTCTAGTCCTAGGCTAGACACATGCCTTAAGGCATCTCATGCAATAATGCATCATACATCATATATGGTCAATCCACCATCATGATCAATATCATTCTCATATGAACATATACACATGTCATATCATATTTAAACATTCATATATATCATTACCAAGCATACATATGAATCACACACCACCATACATCATATATCATACATACATGATCAAATCTTGAACTTTAAACATGCATAAACATCATTTTCAATCAACATCACTAAACATACTAACGCCTGGCGCAGCCAACTCACGCTCGGCCTAACATCTAACCCAAGAGCTCTAAGGCTCATCCACATCCGGCACAATCAACTCAAGACCGACGTCCTTAAGACAGAGACTACCAAAGGTCTCCACGCCCAACACCATATCAATAAAATGCCACAGCAAACCACTATTTGATATAGCACCCGACATGGTTCTCCTCACGCCCAACATGAACTCATCCAAAGACTCCATGATGGACTAGCCTTGAAGAATGGTTGATGTTCTTCAAGCTTCACCTTCAATCCTTTTCTTCTCTTGAGGTTAGGCTCGCCAATGATGAAGAATCACCTTTGAAGAAGCTCCAATGGTGAAGAAGCACTAAGGAGTGCTCGGTTACTCCTTATAGAAGTAGAAGGAGACAAGGTTCCAAGGCACAAAGGTGGAAACCTTTGTGAAGGAACTAGGAGAGAAAATTCTCCACGACTAAAGTGACTTTGAGAAGAGATAATTCTTTTAGAAATTTTGATTTCATTCATCTAAAGTGTGGGAAAATGAAGGGTTTACAAATATATAGAAGTAGGAATCTTGTGGAGGAAGCTAAGCTTAACCATGGTTCAAGTGAACCATGGTTGGCTTAACTTTGACCGTCGACTCTAGTTTTAGGAGGCTTGTGGAGCAAGCTTCTACCTTAACTTACTTGGGAAGCAGGCTAAGTTAGAAGTTTGGAGCACAAGCTTCCCAAAAACACTAAAGCTAGAAGCAATTTCGGCCAAAGGAAGGAAATTAGGCAAGCTAAGCAGCCTTGGACTCTATTTGCTCCATTAATCCATTTCAAAAATGTTTGATTTGGTTTAGCTAGGTTCATCCAAAAATGGTGAGACCTAGCTAAATCAAATCCTTGAAAAATATGAAGCAAAACAAGTCCAATATGTAAAATTTTACCTAGGCCCAATTCTAGCCTAATTGCTAAACACACCCTCATGCCTTGCTATTTGCTACCCCTCTTCTATTACTGAAAAATGTAAAAATGGTTGACCTTTAATACAAGGTCAAATGGAGTAAAAGTCTCCAAAGAACCTACTTTAAATTCCCTATACAATGATCTATAAAAAAGAAACAAAGTGCCTTACAAATACAAAGGCAAAATGAACCTATACAAGTAACTACTATATTTACAAACATATGAAAAGGTCTTCAAAATCATCTCATTCCTTTTGGTTCCTTTAATATATCACCTTCTCTCTAAGTTTTCTTTGAAAATGAGCTTATGAGGCTCTCTTCTCAGAGAAAATCTTATATACTTTTCTCTCTAGCATCCACTAAACTTTGAAATCCTAGTTACTATGTTACATAATTATATATGATTTAATAATTTTATTAATTAAGAAAATAAATTTTGTTAAATTTTAAGTTACAAACCAATTAATTTTAATTATAAATAAAAATAAAATGATTTTAATTAATATTAATCATAGATTAAAATATTCAATCATTAATTTATTATTTAAGAAATTTAATTTGATTTAATTCTACATTTCAAAAGAAGTGATAATAATTAATATTAATATTAATGTTAATTATAAACCATTATTAAAAAACTATTTTTGTTGAAACCTAATAATTATTATTAATTGACATTTATGTTCATTAATAAGAAAAATAATAAATTTTTTATTAATATTAATTTTAAACAATAACAAAACATTTTTGACAAACCTCTCAACAACTGGATTCCTATATAAGAAGCTACATATTTGAAAATAATGAATATATATATATATATATATATATATATATTCTTTATTATAAATTTATTAAATTTATAAAATATTGAAATAGAATATTTTATAATTTAGTTATAAAAAATATTTATTTGGATATACCTTTAATTATGAACTTTTTAAAAGATTATTTACCTGAATTTTATATTTTTGAATTTGAATCTAAAAAAAAAATAATGGATGAAATATTATATAAATATAAATATCAAAAATATTTATAATAATATTTTTCTTTATCCTATTACAAACAATAATTGTGACACCCATTTACCCCAGGAGAGATACCAATTAATGATACAAATAACTCTTAAATTCTCATTTCATACTCATTAAGTCAAAAGTAACTCAATTCAATAGAAAAATAATAATAACGAGTAATGGTAAAAAAATTCTCAACTTAAATATATTGAATTAAAATCAAGAAAGATAACATAGTTTCTAAACTACTCTCAAGCCCCGGTGTGACATTGACATTAGAGTTTCCATATGCATCTAGATATCTACTCCTCCAAAAATTGAAGATTCTCGTCTACAAAAGATACAAAACATACCAACAAACAAATAAGGAGTGAGAACAATTTCATTTTATAGGGAATGGGCCGCATTCCTCGGTATCCCATCCTTTCATGGTAACAATTATAATAACAATAATAAGTACATCAACTTCAATTTTAAACACCATCAATTCCATCCACAACCACATACATCTAAATGCATGGGGTACCTGACCATCATCATCAAGAATATACAGTTCATTCCTAAGTCTCGAGTTAACCTTAGGCTACCAACACAAAAGTGTTCCTACTATAACACCAATAGATCCCCACCAAAACTACAGAAACAGGTTCCCACTAGAACCACAGAATCATGCAAGTATGATGTATGTCACAACCATGCAACTGCTTCTATATTAATACATCATGATCGTCATATAATTCATCGTTATGTTAACCAATATCCATATTCATCCATATCAAATGTCATCTATTAAGATAAAAATCATCATTCATCAGGTATAGGGCCCATATTTACTATCATGAAGTCCTTTCTTGTAGTTGAGATATTCATAGGTTTTCCCTCAATTTATTCTTCTATGAATCGCTTAAAAAAAGTTCATCAAAATTCAAGATCTAATAAATCGAATAATATCACCTAAAATCAAGTCAACAAAATAAGACTTGAGAGATAAGATAAAAATAACTTTTAAATAATCAAATTGAAAAATAAAATAAAACTTTAGTCTATAAAAGACAAAATTAACAAGAATAAATTAAATAAAATCAGTTTAATAAAAGCTATGTTATTATTTTTTTTAAATATTCACCCAAAATATACAACACTAATCACTTTGTTAGACTTTGAGAGTTTTCTTGATTTTTTGAATATAAAATCTATTGTACTTTACTTCTCTGACTAACAATCTATTTTATAGATGAAAAGTAGGTGATTTAGAGTATATTTTTAGTCAATATGCAGTAGGTAAAAGTACTGGGTAGTACAACTAATTTATGTATGCATATTTTGAATTATAAGCTTGTAATATTAGACCTTAAAGTCATTCCAATTTGCTAATATGAAAAGAACGTGAATGCACAAGTTAATATCCACTTAAAAAATTGTCTTGCTCTGTTTTTGCTCTCCATTCTTGCTATATATCTATTTTTCTTTTTAACATGGTATCAAAAGATTTATTGATCTTTTAGGGTTTGTGAGGGAGAAAGAAAAAAAAACATGAGAAACAGAGTTTGTGTGCGTGAGAGAAAACCAACTAGAAATCCACTCAAAAAACCTTCAACCAATGGCTTCCAATAGCAGTTCCTTACCTCCACCTCCAATATTTGCTGGAGAAAATTATTATTTGTGGGTTGTAAAGATGAGAACTTGTCTCAAAGCTTAGAGTTTGTGGAAAATGGTGAAAAATGGAAGCAATCTAGCTCCTTTACTAGACAATCCAATAATGGCTTAGGTAAGAATTCATAGTGATGAAGTGGCTAAAGAAGGTAGAGCACTTGCCATCCATATAAGTAGCAGCTCATGACGATGCTTTTTTTATCAAGATTTTGAATCTTCATACAATGAAAGAGGTGTGGGACAATCACAAGGAGGAGTTCTTAGGCAGTGAAAGAACAAGGAGGATGAAAGTGTTAAATTTGAGAAGTGAAGCTATCAAAATGAAGGAAGTTGAAACAGTGAAGGAGTTTGTTGACAAGCTTTCTAAAGTGGTTACACAAATCATATTACTGGGTGAAGTGCTTAGTGATCAACGAGTTGTGGAGAAAATATTGGTATGTCTTCCAGAGAGGTTTGAGTCAAAAATCTCTTCTCTTGAAGAAAATATGGATTTTTCTCATACATCAATTTCAAAACTTGTAAATGCTTTACAAGCCATTGAATAGAGAATATCCTTGAGGATGGAAGAAAATGTTAAAGGTCCTTTTGTGGTTAAAACGAAAGACAAATTTTAAGGTAGCAATAGTTGTGGGAAAAAGCCATTTAGTGGGAAGAAAGGAGAAGAAAAAAAAAGAAGAAGAAAGCAACAGAGGAGGAGGGTGGAAAAATAAGTATCCACCTTGCTCTTACTATAGAACAAAAATCATACAGAAATTTTGTTTTGGTTCAGGCTAGGAGTCCAATGCAAAACAACTTGGTCATGTGGAGAAAGTGTGGAAAAACAAAGCAAAGCAACAGGGACAACAAGCCCAAGTTGTTGAGTATGAAGAACAAAATAAGGAGCAGTTATTTGTTGCTTCTTGTTATTTTGCAAGCAGTAGCAAGGAGGTGTGGCTTATAGATAGTGGATGCACAAATCACATGACTAATGATGCAAATATCAAATGTGTTTGTTGTATTTTAGAAGTTTAAGATTTTGGTTGAGAATGAAGCTTGTTGTCAAATTAAAAAACTTAGATCTGACAATGGAATTGAGTATACAATAGGGAAATTTAAAAAAAAATTGTTATCAAGTTGGAATACAACATCAATTCACTGTTTCTTACACTCGTCAACAAAATGAAGTGAGTGAAAGAAAAAATAGGATAGTGATGGAGATGACTTGATGTTTTCTCTTTGAGAAAGATCTTCCTAAGACTTTTTGGGCTGAGGTTGTAAATACCTCAGTTTACTTGTTGAATTTATTTCCTACCAAAGCATTGAAGGGTAAAACACCCTATGAAGCATGGTGTGGAAGGAAGCCTTCAGTGGAGCATTTAAAAATATTTAATTGTGTTACACTCATGTTCTAGATGTGAAAAAAGATAAACTTGATCATAAGTGTGAAGTTGGTAGTTTTTTTGGGGTACAACATTAACTCTACAGGATATCGAGTATACAACTTAGAGACAAAAAAATTATTGTTAGTAGAAATATAAAATTTGATGAGTTTTCAAAATGGAATTGGAAGAAACATAAGCAGAAGGCTCAATTAAAGGGTTGTTTGATGAAAACACTATGCAAGAGCAATATTTTGAAGATGATGAAGAGAACTATGATAGTGACACTAAATTTCCAATAAGAAGTACAAGATCCTTGGAGTATATGTATGCAAGATGTAATGTTGCTGCATTGGAGCCTACAGGGTATGAAAAAGCTGCTAAATTTGAAAGTTGGAGAGCTTCCATGAAGAAGGAGATAATGATGATTAAGAAAAATGAAACTTGGTAACTTGTTGATAGGCCAAGTAATAAAAAAGTGAGTGGTGTTAAGTGGGTTTACAAAACTAAACTTAATCCTAATGATTCTATAAACAAACATAAAGCCAGATTGGTGGTAAAATGTTACTCCCAACAATATGGAGTTGATTTTTTTTTATACATTTACACCTATTGCAAGACATGATACAATCAAATTATTGATCTCTTTGGCAACAAAGATTGGTTGGAAAATTTATCATTTTGATGTAAAGTCAGCTTTTTTTAAATGGATTGCTTGATGAAGACATATATGTGGATCAACCTAAAGGTTTTCAGGTTCCAAGAAGTGAAGATAAAGTTTATAAGCTTCATAAAGCTCTCTATGGCTTAAAACAGGCCCCAAGAGTTTGGTATAGCAAATTGTTTTCTACAAAAATGATTCAAAAAAACTAAAAATGAAGCCACCAGAATGTGAAGGTGTCAAACAATGAAGTGCAACTCATTGTATCTTTGTATATTGATGATTTATTGGTTATAGGAAATGAGTAAAATTTCTTAAACCAATTTAAGAAAGACATGGAGAAAGAATTTGAAATGACTAACTTGGATGAAATGAAATACTTTGTTCGAATGGAGATTTCTCAACAAAATGATGGAATATTCATTTCACAAAGAAAATATACTTTAGATATATTGAAGAAGTTTTACATGGAGAAATGCAAGTCTATAACTACTTCATTGGTTGTAAATGAAAAATTTTCAAAGAACAATGGTGAAAATAGAGCAGATGTTATAGAAGTAAAATTAGAAGTTTGTTGTATCTTTCAACAACCAGACCAGATTTAATGTTTGTTGCAAGTTTGCTTTCTAGATTCATGCATTCTCCTAGTCAAGTGCACGTTGGTGCAACAAAAAAAGTTTTGAGATATATAAAAGGTACAACTAATTATGGTTTGTATTTCTTAAAAAATGAAAGTGGAGAACTTCAAGGATATGTAGATAGTGATTGGGTAGGATGTATTGATGATACTAAAAGCACCTCTAAATATCTGTTTTCAATTGACAATGCTATTTTTTCTTGAAATTTGAAGAAATTGAATGTTATTGCCCAATCCTTAGCCGAAATTAAGCATATTTCAGCTGCAGTTGTTGCAAATCGGGCTATTTGCCTAAGAAAGATTGTATTAGATGTAGGACATATTCAAGATGAAGCTATTGTCATTTAGATGGATAACAAATCTATTATTTTTATTGCTAAAAAATCCTATCCAACATGGAAGAACGAAGCATAGTGAAGTTTCATGCCATTAGAGAAGTAGAGAAGTCAAAATAAATCAGGTTGGAGCATTGCAGCTCTGAGGAACAAATTGTAGGTATCATGGCCAAAGCCCTCCCCAAGGGTCAATTTGAAACACTAAGATCAACACTTGGAGTGCTCAAGAAAATATCAAGGAGGAGTGTTAGATTTTGGAAATTTTCTTGATTTTTTGATTAAAAATCTATTATACTATACTTGTCTATCTAGCAATCTATTTTAGGTGAAAAGTAGGTAATTTGGAGTATTTTTTAGTCAATATGCAGTAGGTAAAAGTGGGTAATACAATTGTACTATCCGATCTGTGAAACCGAGCTCCGAGCTCGGCATCACAGCGCAAGATGACCTCGGGCACGTGCTACGCGACGTCAGCTCGGGATTTAAGTAGATCATAACTGATCTCAAGAGATCTCGCTCCAGACGAGATATATTATCTAATCTTATCATATCTTATCTCAGGCCTAGAGCCCAAAATAACCCTAATTCACACTAAGGTACGTGCATTACTTATACGAGATTCCTACTCATACAAAAACTAACTTTAGCATCGAAGTCTCTTTGGCAGGTACCAACCCCATCTTGGAGCATCAACGTTTCAGCAAAGGAGGCTCACCGATCTTACTGGACGGATAACCTCTACGACCAAATTCCGGTAAGAACATTTGGCGCCCACCGTGGGGCCGATCAAGACAGCTCTTGTCGGCCACCTGTATGGTTTCTATTAGAAGCCATACCAGACGAGTAACAGACGACGCAAACCACTCAACTACCATGGATAGCGACGCTGCAACCCTAAGGTGGCTGATAGACCAAGTCGAACAAATGCAACAACATCACGATGCCGACCTTCAAAATATGCGTGCCCAGCACGAAAATGACCTAGCAGCGATACGGACCGCCAATGAAGTAGACCTCGCAGCATTACGTGTCGAGAATGAGCGCATTCGCGCCCAGCTCCCTCGACACCACTCCGATCAGCCTCCACACGAGAGCGACACTCATGAGGAGGAGGCACATTCATCCCGGGCGACGACCAAGGCACTAACTTCACGGTCTGCCACGCACCGATCTCACGCATCAACGCACAAGTCAGGCCAGGGTACCAGCAGGGCCCCCACTCATGTTTCCGAGGGCCAAGAACCCTTCCGCCGTCATCCTTTTGTAGACGGCATTATGGAGACCCCACTACCTCGCGGGTGGAAACCCCTCCACCTCGACCGCTATGACGGCACAACAGACCCCGACGAACACATCGATTCATATACAACCCAGGTAAACCTCTACACTAACAGTGACGCTATATTGTGTAGGGTTTTTCCATCGACAGCTTCAGCACCTTAATCCGGCAGTTCACGGCACAATACGCCACCAGCCGACCTCACCACACAACCTCCAATGCTTTAGCCAACCTCAGGCAGAATGATGACGAACCCCTGCGAACCTTCATGGAGCGTTTCTCTAGCATCTCGGTGAGGATCCGGAACTTAAACCCCGAGGTCACCCTGCACTCCATGCTCATGGCCCTCAAAGCTGGACCCTTTGTCGACAGTCTCTGCCAAGACCCCCCCCCCCCGCGGTATGGACGAGCTCCATGCCCGCGCGGCCAGATTCATCCAGATGGAGGAGCACCCTGCCTTCCGCAATCAGGTTTTTGGGAAGGCTCCAGCAAAGTCGGAACAAGGACACAAGGATAAAATCAAAGTCAATAACGACAGCCAATTCAAGAAGTCGACCAGGGCAAACAGAGCGAGGAGATACAACTTCTACACTCCCCTGAACGCACCCAAGGTGCACATCCTGGAGGAGGCCAGTAACAACAACTTGCTCGCCCTTCCACCGCTGGGTCACACTCCCAACAGCACCGACAAGTCTAAGCACTGCCGGTACCACAGGAACCATGGTCACACCACGGAAGAGTGTCGCACACTCCGGGATCGCATCGAGGAGCTCACTCAAGTGGGTCACCTCGGCTAGTACATCCAGCGACAGCAGGGTAACAGAGGCGGTTTTGGAGGTCGAGGACGCGACAGAGGTCGAGGTTCAGGAGCTCGCACTGACCCACACCCGGGCTCCCAGCAAAATGCTAGCGGCGTAGTACAAGCCTAGATCAGCCAAGAGACGGAGTCGGCTCCCTTACGGGGAGTAATCAACACAATAGTAGGTGGTTTTGCTGGAGGAGGCGCCAGCAGCTCAGCCCGAAGAAGGCACCTGTGAAGCATCAACTACGTCCACTCTACCACCTCGGCCTCGCACCAAAGCTCGCCGCCGATCTCCTTTTTCGACGAAGACTACGCCGACATCAGCCCTAACTAGGATGACCCCATGGTCATCGTTGTTGAAATAGCCAACTGGAAAGTGTAGAAAACACTCATTGACCAAGGAAGCTCGACCGACGTCCTGTACTGGCCTACGTTCCTCAAGCTAGATGTCCCCCACTCTCTCATTCAACCTCACATGGAGCCCCTAGTCGGCTTCACAGGAGAGCGAGTTCACACTCAAGGGTACGTAGATTTGCTGACAACTTTCGGAACGCCACCGGATACAAGGCGGGTCATGATCCGGTACCTCCTCGTGGAAGCCAACACTTCCTACAACATCATCATCAGGAGGCCAACCCTGAATCAGCTCAGCATGGTAGTATCCACTCCGCACCTCACCATGAAGTTCCCAGGGAATGACGGTAAGATCATCTCCGTCAAAGCAAATCAGAAGATAGCTCGGCAGTGCTACGCCGAGAGTCTGAGGATCTCCTCGTCCGACAAGGAATGCAAGGGGAATCCCCCCACCGTAGCTCCTTAAGTTTCGTTCCTTCTTTCTCCACCAGTATAAACAAAGTTGTCTTCTCTTTCTTTCAATATGGACAAAGTTGTGCACTCTTTTCCCGCCTCAGCCTTTGACTGAGAGGGTTTTTAACGAGGCACGCAGACACCATAAATAAAATTACTCCTTTCACTCATCTTATATTCTTATTTTCCTGTTTATCTAAAGGACGAAAACGAACTCTAAATGCGCAAATGCCTATATCCGAGGTTGAGTACGAACCTCGACGCTTCCGTTAAAGGTCGAGTCCAAACCTTAATTAAATACTCTATCTCGAATTTGAGGTCGAGTCCGAACCTCAACATATCTGAGGTCAAACCTTATCATTCGAGGTCGAATCCGAACCTCGCCAAAATTCGTTTAAATCCAATTTGAGGTCGAGTATGAACCTTACCATCTGAGGTCGAATCCGAACTTCGCCAAAATTCGTCTAAATGCAATTTGAGGTCGAGTACGAACCTTACCATCCGAGGTCGAATCCGAACCTTGCCAAAATTCGTCTAAATCCAATTTGAGGTCGAGTACGAACCTTACCATCCGAGGTCGAATCCGAACCTTGCCAAAATTCGTCTAAATCCAATGTGAGGTCGAGTACGAACCTTACCATCTGAGGTCGAATCCGAACCTCGCCAAAATTCGTCTAAATCCAACTCGAGGTCGAGTACGAACCTTATCATCCGAGGTCGAATCCAAACCTTGGCGAAATCACTCTAGAATATAAGATCGAATTAGAACCTCGACTTAGCCAACGTGAAGTCAAAACTTGTTGCTCAACAAAAATACAAGGATGAATTCAAACCCGAGGTCGAGTCTGAACCTCGCTAAAATTACAAGGTCAAATACGAACCTTAATACACTTACCCGAGGTCTAGCCCGAACCTCCCTAAAAATACAAGGTCGAATACGAACCTTAGCACATTCATTTAAGGTCGAATTCGAACTCCAACACTCAAAGCCGAGGTCGAGTGCGAACTTCGACAAAATTATAAAGGTCGAGTTCGAACCCTAACACGCTTACTAAAGGTCGAGAACGAACCTTAACGCATTTATCTGATGTCGAGTCCGAACCTCGACATTACAAGGACAAGTTCGAACCTTCCCCAAACAACTACACTCACGTTCGAAGTCGGGGCCGAAACCCCCCTAAAACTATGAGGTCAGATACTAATTCAGGCCGAGCACGGACCACAACCGAGGTCGAACATGAACCTCGATGTCCCCACCTAAAGGTCAAGCTCGAACCTTAGCTAAATCATTTTACTCAAAATTGAGGTCGAATTCGAACCCTGGCTCAATTGTTCCATTCAAATTGGAGGTCGAAGCACGAACCCCAAACGCGCAAGTTCTGAGGTCGAATACAAACCTGGACACCCAAACCTAAGGTCGAGTACGAACCGCTTACCTGAGGTCGACTTTGAACCCTGGTAAGGCACACCCCACTCTCAGTACCAGGGTCGAATTCAAACCCCGAGACGACCAACTTAAGGTCAGATTCGAACCTTAACTCCAGTCTTGGGTCAATTATGAACTTTCACAACGATTACTTAGTCCAAATCCGAGGTCAAATACGAACCTTAACACATTCATCTAAGGTTCGAACTCCCACGAAAAATCTTACTAAACAAAAAACTGAGGCCGACATCGAACCTCGGCTTCACCAACTCAAGGTAGAAGTATCACCACATACAAAAGCATATAACAGACACCAAACGTGTGCCTCAAACAGCACGAAAAGCCAAAATTGAACGCAAATATGGACAAGACAGAGCAAAATGTATATATATATAAACAAAGTTCTGAAAATTCAATACATAGACTCAAGCAAAAGAAAAATAAACCAAGCTATTACAAAGGCGGCCTAGGCTGAAGCACCCCCGCTAGAACTGTCATCGGCATCGTCCTCCTTGACTAGCCTCCCAAAGCGGACGACTTTCTCCACATGCATGGAAGAAAAGTCGAATCCGGGAGCGAGAAGTCGTGCCTGACGTGTAGCCTTTTGGAAGCCCCTCTTGTGCTCAATCACAACGGAGCGCTCGACCTCCGCAAGCCTCTTCTCCGCGGCCGCCTTCCCTGCTGCCAGCTCTACAAGCTCCTCCCTCAAGATGGCGATTTCATCCTCCCGACCACCAAGAACGACCTCGCTGCGGAGGCGCTCCTCAGCCGCCGCCGACAACTCTCCTTTGAGAGAGGTCACAACATCCTCCAGAGCCCGCACTTGGCCACGGGAAGACGTCACCTCATCCTCTAGAGAGTGAGCGCGGCCTCGAGAGAAGGTGGCGAGCTCCTGCAGCTCCCCCACCTGAGAGGCATAAGCCTCGTTAGATCGCAACGCGATCTCAAGAGACTTCTGCACCCGTGCGAGGTCGCCCCGCGCAGATCAGAGCTCGTCCTCCCGCTGCTTCGCCTCGCCAAGGCCACACTAAGGGCTTTATTCTCTTCCCTCAGGATCTTGTTCGCCTCCTTCCAGGGTTGAAGTCGGCCCTTCAACTTGGCCAAGTCCTCTTGCTGCTTGGCCAAGTCCTCCCGCTGCTGGCCCCACTTAGGCTTCCAGTGGCCCATTATGCCCATAACCCTCTGCAGCATGACCTGGGCAGCATCAAAACTGTCCTCAGGACCGACCTTGTCAATCAACCCCTGGTCCTCGGAGCTCACCGAACCCTGAGGGAAGAACTTCTCTGCGGTCACCCCCGCGCTCCACAGCGAATTCATGTCGGCGGAGGCGCTCACGTGGTCCAGCTGCACCTTAGAAAGGCCCTTCCCGAAACGGTGAGCCAGATATCGGCTCCGGGAAGCCTCCTATGACGGGCCTGGCGGCGGCACCGAAGCTGCAGCCACAGACGGAGGAACCTCGTGACTAGGACCTCCTCCACGGGCCTCAGCAGAGACAGAAGTCGGCGTCCCCTGCTCAACATCCAGAAAGTCCACAATTGGGACCCCCGACCTCGCCTGCGAAAACCAACCCTATGTCAAAAATAAACAAGGTGACATACGGGGAACCACGAAAACAAATAAGCAAACACTACTTACCTCAGCAGCGTGAATAACTTGCTCGGTGGCCGGAACCACCACCTTGACAGCCTGGGCGACCTATTCGGCAGCCTGCGTCGCCACCTCGGGGGCATTTCCTGCCTGCAAAAAATGGCCCCAGGTCAAGCGACCAAGAAACATCATAGAAGGCAAACGAAAAACCCAAGAAACAAGATACTCACCACCTCGGCAACTCGAACAACTTGCTCAATAGCCAAGGCTCCTACCTCGGCAGCGGCCACCCCGACCTGAGAAAGGACCCACTCCGCCTTAATAAACCAAACTGAGTCAACACCAAAGACGCATATTAGAAAATGAGACACTCACCTCGGCGGCTTGCACAGTAGGCTCAGCAATCTGAGCCACCTCTCCAGTAGCCACTTGGGGCGGTGGACTCTTGGTGAGATCCACCGCATCAGCATCGATAGCCTTGGAGGTCACCTTCTCAGCATCCGAAGGGACGGAAGGTCCCCCGACCTCTTTCCCCCCCCTCTTTCTTTTCTGGCTAACCTTCAGGGGGGGAGCTTCCTCCTCTGGGGGCTCAGAAACCTCGAGCTCGGAAACGTTGTAGCGGTGCTTAAGCTCTTTCCACAAGTTTTTTCCCATACGGCCTGTAAACAAAAGAGAGAAACACATTAGCGGAAGGGGAATCACGCAAATCCTAACAGTCGATCGAGGGCAAAATATTCACTCTCTAGGTCCCTCTCCCTATGCGCTGAGCTCTCGAGCGACAAGATGAACTTGCAATCCAGCGGCCGAGGAAGCGCTTCAAGGTTCTTGATGGCTACCGACTCCGCAGCCGTCAATTCCATTTGGCCCTCCCCATGAAACCTAGATGGTTTAGGGCACCAATAAAAAGGGAACTTCGGTAACCCGATAAAGTAGAATGCACCATCCTCCATCAGATCGACATCTACCAAAACGACCCGAAAAAACTCCTGTTTAAAGTTTTTGTATGACTGGGAGTAGAGGGTGAACAAACCCCCATCCCTACTCCCATTCAAAGACAAAATGTCGTAAGTCAGAATGCCTATCTTCAGTTGATAAAAATGAAGAAAGACGGGAAGAGACACCTCTATCCCTAAAACTGTACAAAGGACTTCGAAAGCCCGCAAAAAAAAACCCCAACTGTTGGGGTGCAACTGGCAAGGAGCCGCGTTGATATGGTTCAAAAAATCACACTCAAAATGATTGAAGGGAAGACGGACACCCAGGTCCCTGAAAAGACACCAATACATATAGAAATGGGGAGGGTCAGTAGACCTCCCCATATATACACCCTCACCAGCCTGACAGTTGAACCCCGGCCACGTCACGCTTGACCCAGTCATAGCCAGGAACCCCTAGCACCAGATCCCTAGGCGGATCACTCTTCGCGGCGGCGGCCTTTCCGGTAACCACCGCCTTACCCCGCGCCTTGCCTTTACCCTTGGCAGGCGCGGAGGAACCAGCACCACTCTCCCCAGCCATAGAAAAGAAGAAACAAGAAAGACTCGACGAAAGACTTGGGGAAAGAAGAAAGGAGAAATAGTAGAAAGGAAGTACCTGGTACTCTTCCTTAGTAAAAGAACCTTAACAACGGGTGGGTTACCAGAAACGGCGACGGAAACAGAGAAAAAGGAAACAGAGGGTGAACAGAAGTAAGGAGGTGAAGAGAACCAGCGTGCACGAGAAGTCGAGAGGGCGGAAAATGAGTAAAGTGAAAAGAGAGAAGGCGCGAGAAAGAGAAAAAGGGATTCTCTAAAACTCAAATGGCCACAACACGTGTCATCCAGGGGACACGCATGAACGCGCTATAAATGAGACCCATTATGACAAAAGGAGCCATCATTGCATAACCGTCACACCCATCAACGCGCCGGCCTCGGTTACCGACATAAGAAACGACAGTTACGACAAGTGGCATCTTAAGCGGGCCGACGTACGCGAAAAGTCATTTCCCCCCAACAAGCTCGAGCTCAACTCTATGACCTACGGTCTAGTGTATTATCCGTACCACGAAGCCGAGTCCGAGCTCAGCTAAGCAATGCAGGACGTCCTCAAGCACGCGCTATGCGATGTCAACTCGGCACTTAGGAAAACAATAAATGATCAGGGATCCTCACTCCAGGCGAAACCTATCACCTAACCTCGAGGCTACATCTTCCCAACCAAGGTCGAGTTCGAACCTTGATTATGCCAAGGTCGAGTCCGAACCTTGAGATTACACTTTCCCAACCAAGGTCGAGTTCGAACCTTATTATGCCAAGACCGAGTCCGAACCTTGAGACTACATTTCCCTAACCAAGGTCGAGCTCGACCCTTGAAGATCGCACCTGCTTAACAAGGTCAAATATGAACCTTCAAACAATAAATTTGGGAGCTCCTCAAAAGCCCCTTCGCTCTTGCACCACTTGGCGTTTAGGGAGCAAGCGTCCTAACCACCTGAGTCGCCGACCTGCCCCTCGATCAAGGGTTTACCAGTCTGATCAAGCAGTAACCTCATTATTGCCAAGCCTCGCGGGTTGACCATGAAACGTGAACATCGGGACACCGCATCGGCCTAAAGGGGCCACATCATCAAGCAAATAAACATACAATCTTGTCACCGCACCGCCTACACGTCTCCGAAAGCAAGGCAACAACGGTGACACATGGCATGTTAACAGACCCCCGAACGCGAAAAGTCACCTCCCTCCAGTGAGCTCGGTCTCAACTCCTCGACCTACGGTCTTCGGAGCTCGGGGGGCTAATGTATTATCCGATCTGTGAAACCGAGCTCCGAGCTTGGCATCACAGCGCAAGATGACCTCGGGCACGCGCTACGCGACGTCAGCTAAAGATTTAAGTAGATCATAACTTATCTCAAGAGATCTCGCTCCAGACGAGATATATTATCTAATCTTATCATATCTTATCTCAGGCCTAGAGCCCAAAACAACCCTAATTCACACTAAGGTACGTGGGCTTTTTGACCATAGTGGGGTCATTTTGAAAGTTTTTTACGTAAATGGGGTTCTTTTGAAAGTATTTACGCCTTTGGGGCTGTTTATAACGGTGTCGCTATGGGCCATAGCGACACTAGTGACACGTGGCATTTTTTAAACTCCACGAAAGCCATAAAAGCCATATTGATAGTGTGGCTACAGCCTATAGCGCCACAAAACAGCTTCACTAAAGTCGCTATAGCCTATAGCGACACCGTTATAATGTGGTAAAAAATAATTTATTTAATAATTTAAAAAAAAACAAAAATATAGTGGCGCTATGGCCTATAGCGACACTGTGTCGCTATAGGCCACAGCGCCACCTATTTTAAAAATTAAAAAACGTAAATAAAAAAATAAATATGTAAAAAATAAAGAAAAATTAGAAATAGTTAAATATATAAATACATATTTTTATGATATTCGTAAATAAATTAAAATATAATTAAAAATAATTTATTTAATAATTTAAAAAAAAATATATAGTGGGCTGTGGCGCTGTAGGCCATAGCGCCACTTTTAATTTGAAATTTGATCATTTATTTTGATTTATCTTCTTATACAAGACTAAGAGTTTGCTTGGCTTTCATCTTCCACGCAGGGGTTCATTTTGCTAGCATTTCCTGTATACTTTACCTGGTATCTAAAGAAAAACGTTGGTAGCAGAGTCAGATATAGGCCCCATCCACATCAGTATCAATCAATATAATTTTAGAATTCATAGAAAATTTGTAACTTCATATCATATTCAGGACTCAGGATTACATATTGTGTGGCGCTGTGGCCCATAGCGACACCATGTCGCTATGGCCCATAGCGCATCTCTTAAAAAAATACATATAATTTAATTTAAAATTATATTTTTATAAAACTTAATTTTCTTTTTATAAGTATATAATAAATACTTCAGTTTATTATTTTTATTTTACGTTTTTATTATTTTTGTTTTTTTTATTTTTTTATTTACAGAGTGTCGCTATGGGCTATAGCGACACTTATGTGGCTCATTCCAGCCAACCAAGACCAAAAACAAAATGCCACGTGTTACCGGTGTCGCTATGGCCCATAGCGACACTGTTATAAACAGCCCCAAAGGCGTAAATAGTTTCAAAACAACCCCATTTACGTAATAAACTTTTAAAATAACTCTACTTTGGTCAAAAAGTCAGGTACGTGCATTACTTATACGAGATTCCTACTCATACAAACACTAACTTTAGCATCGGATTCTCTTTGGTAGGTACCAACCCCATCTTGGAGCATCAACGTTTCAGCAAAGGAGGCTCACCGATCTTACTAGACGGATCACCTCTACGACCAAATTCCGGTAAGAACAACAATTAAGTCAACTATATATGCATTTTTTGAATTCTAAGCTTGTAATATTAGACCTTAAAGTCATTGTAATTTGCTGATATGAAAAGAACATAAATGCACAAGTGAAGGTCCACATAAAAAATTATTTTGCTTTGTTTTCACTCTCCATTCTTCTTATCTATCTATTTTCCTTTTTAACACGCTATAAATTTTTGAAAAGAAATTATAACATTAGCGGAAAAAAAATGGATATGTAGTGCAAAACTACATACATTCAATATAACCATTTATGGAAAAACATGTAAAATGACTGAATCAGATGATGCCTGTTATTACTATATCTCTTCATAGCCATACTAAAAGAGAATTGAGAGATGAGTAATTGAATGCTAACCATACCAATTTCTTTTTCTTATTTTTAGCAATAATAATTATTGCTATGGGTAATTAAGCGGGTATGGGTAACCTGCAAATTCGAACTGACCCAAACCAACCTAATGAATTTTGATAAGAATTTTTCAATGTTTGGGTCAGACCCAACCCAATTCGATCAAAACTCAGTACTGTACAGGTCAGGTAACAAGTTTTGTGTTTTCAATCCATTATTGACTCAACCTAACTCAATCATATATTATTATTATACTACTACTATACTACTACTACTACTACTATTACTAATAATAATAATAATAATAATAATAATAATAATAATAATAATAATAATAATAATAATAATAATAATAATAATAATGAGATGATGATGATGATGATGATGATGATGTTCGAATGATTATTTGCTTAAGATAATACTCACTGTCACTCTTACTTAGTAATAAGTTTTGTGTTTTAGGTTAATATATAACATTGTAACAATATAATATATTTATTTTAAATTTTATTTTGTATTAATTAATGATTTTTTGAGTTGATAATAATGTGACAAATTAATAAATTTATTTTAGAATTTAATTTGCATCATTGTTTGCTTTATAGGTTGATAACATAGAATTTGCAATAATGTATCAAATGATTTACATTATTTTGAAATATTTAAATTTTTACAAAAAATAAATAAATATAATTATGTTGACCCGATTAACCTAATTCAACCCATTCATGATTGGGTTGGGTTGGATTAGATTTTAAAAAATTGCACATATCCAACCCAATCCAATCCGTTAAATTTTGATCGGGTCGGACGGATTTATCCAACCCTATCCAACCCAACCCGTTTACACTCCTAATTGTTGCATCCTTCTTTCCTTTAGAAATAATAAATATTATACATAATTTTTTAAGTAAAAATTAATCAATTGTTCGAGATATATAAATCTTGATTTACTTTTATATTGATTTTAGTATTATTACGAAAGATCAATAGTTAGTTATCATTGTCAAATCAAAGAAAAATGATATCAATAATTTAAGGTTCAAATTAAAGGAGAATTTGGAGATATTTTTATTTTATACAACTTTATTTTAATAATTAATTTTTAATTAAAAGACTCAATTTACATAAATGTAAAAAATGAAAACTATTTGCTTTCCTTACACTACTAGAAAAGTGTCATTTTCCTGCAAATTTTTCTACAAAAAAATATTTGCAAAAACTTTTTGCAAATTTTCTTGTAATAATAATTTTGCAAAATTTTTTTACGAATTTATTTGCGAAAAATAATTTGCAGATATTTCTTACAATTTTTTTTACGAAAAATAATTTACTAGAAATTTTTGCAAATTTTGCTACAATTTTGATGATCATAGAAATTTTATTTCATGGTAAAAATTTGCAGAAAATATTGTAAAAATTTTATTTTGTTTCTTGTAGATTTTCTTGTAAAAGTAAATTCGCAAGTAATGTTTACTAAATGGTAGAAAAATTTTGCCGGTAACTTTTCTTGCGGATTTTCCTACCAATTTTAATCCGCATGGTAACTTTTCCTGCGGATTTTTCTGCCAATTTTAATCCGTAGGAAAAATAAAAAAAATATTTAAATTTATAAGTTTAATACTTTAAAAAAACTTCAAGTACCACATTGATTGAAAATAAAATAATTAAAGAGTATATAAGTTGAGGCAACACTTATCTTACAAGTTGATTTGTATGGTTGAGTGTTAGACTTATAATCTACAACCTTAGAATTTAAAAGATTTTGTATCACATGTTGGAGGCAAGGAAACAAATTTTTCGGATGAATTCATTGTGAGCATTTGAAAGTTGAAGAATTATTAATAGAATTTATAGTAATTTCTTTAATTTTTTTGAAAGAACTATTCTTGTAGAATTTTTTCTCAAAAAATCCACAAGAAACTTTTCTGCAATGTGATAAGCATAGACATACCATGTGATAAGCATGATGTGTTTTTACGTACGTGAGACACTTTTCTACAAAAGACTAAATTTAAGTCTTTTCACTAAATTATATGTATATAAGAAAAACAAAGTAACTAAACATTTGCAAGAAGAAAAAAGAATGGAGAAATTTTGGATCAAAATGAACGTTCTTTTTCTTTTCTCTCTAACAATTTTCCCATTTTTTTTAAAAAATATTATTTTTAATTTTTTGAAATCAACTTTTCAGACTTTTGTTTGCTGGTCTCTAAGAAGTAAGAAGTGAATAACTATTGCTCCATAGAGAGCCAACCACTATATAAATGTTGTCATGCCATCCAATCATGTGAACTTCAATCTCAAGCAAAAGAGAAAAACTCCATCATAATTCTCTTTCGCTATATTATTGCTCTGTTCTTAGTTAAGATTGTTTCTCACCTGCAAAACTATAATGAGTCGTTACTTGTTCACAATGTTTTATGCTTTGCTCCTGCTTTTATTGCATTCCTCAGAGTTGGAAGAGGCAAAGTGCATAGAGAGGGAGAGACAAGCACTCCTAAACTTCAAACAAAGTCTCTTTGATGACTATGGCATGTTGTCTACATGGAGTGACTATGACGATGATTGTTGTAAATGGAAAGGCATTCGGTGCAACAATGAAACTGGTCACATACAACTACTTCATCTTCATGGTCAACGGAATGCAAATGCACATTGTTTGAGAGGTCCATTCATCAATCTCACTTCATTGATTGACTTGCATAACATTCAACATCTCGATCTCAGCGATAATTATTTTCCGGTGATTCACCTCCCAGAAGAACTCATGGGCTCCTTGGCCAACTTAAAATATCTCAATCTCTCAAATTCTCTATTCAGTGGCATGATTCCATCTACACTTGGAAATCTTTCACAACTACGATATCTAGACCTGGGCAACAACATGCTTCTTCATGGACCAATTCCTTTTCAGATTGGGAATCTCAAACAGCTACAACATCTTGATCTTGGAAACAATCAACTTTCGGGAGAAATCCCATTTCAATTTGGGAATCTCAAAGAGCTACAATTTCTTAATCTTGCACGTAACACTCTTTCTGGAGGTATCCCGTTTCAGACTGGAAATCTTCCTTTCTTGCATACACTCCGGCTGGGTGGCAATTTGGATATAAAAGATAAGGATGCAGAGTGGTTCTCTAATCTCTCTTCCTTAACGACTCTTGAATTCACTTCATTACACACACTTAGTGCCTCTCCTCACTTGCTACAGACTATAAGTAAGTTCATTCCAAACTTAAGAGAGATGAGGCTTGTTAATTGTTCTCTCTCAGATGCTGATATCAAATCTTTGTTTTATTCTCATTCCAACTTCTCCACTTCTCTTACCATCCTTGATCTTTCTTCTAATCTGCTAACATCCTCAACATTTCATTTGTTATCCAATTTTAGTTTCAACCTTCAAGAGCTTTATCTTTCTCATAATAAGATTGTTTTGTTATCTTCTCTTTTTCCAGATTTTCGATCTCTTAAGATCCTTGACCTCTCTTATAATAATCTTTCATCATCAATATTTAAAGGTAATTTTAATTTTGGATCAAAACTGAAAGAGCTTCATTTAGAAAACTGCAGTCTTACAGATAGAAGTTTTACTGTTTCATCTACTTTCACAATGAATTCCTCATCTTCTCTTCTCTACCTTGGTCTCCACAATAACTTGCTGAAATCATCCGCTATATTTCATTGGCTTTTTAACTTCACCACCGGTCTTAATACTCTTTACCTTAGTGGTAACTTGTTAGAAGGTCAGATTTCAGATGTATTTGGAGAAGCAATGAACTCTCTTGAAGTTATTCATCTCTTCGATAACAAACTACAAGGCAAGATTCCATCTTTCTTTGGGAACATGTGCAGATTGCAGAGCTTATACCTCTCAAATAACAAGTTGAATGGGGAAATTTCTAACTTCTTTCAAAATTCCTCATGGTGCAACAGACACGTATTTCAGACTTTGGATTTATCTTATAACCAAATTACTGGCAAGATACCTAAAAGCATCACATTGCTATCTAAGTTGGAGGAGTTATCCTTGGAGGGGAATTCTTTAGAGGGTGACGTCACTGAATCTCATCTTTCTAATTTTTCTAAATTAAAATATTTGTTCTTATCACATAACTCATTGTCTCTAAAATTGGTCCCTAGCTGGATTCCTCCTTTTCGATTAAGATATTTGGGCGTAGGATCTTGCAAGCTAGGCCCGAGTTTTCCTAGTTGGCTCCAGACTCAAAGTTCCTTGATTTATCTGGATATATCTGATAATGGGCTTAATGGTTCCGTACCAGAATGGTTTTGGAGAAACATGCAAATTTTTTACTGGTTGAATATGTCTCACAATAATCTCACTGGTACTATTCCTAATATACCATTGGAGCTTCATGGTGGACCGTTAATAATTTTGAATTCAAATCAATTTGAGGGCAAAGTTCCGTCATTTTTGCAACAAGCTTCAGAGCTGTTGCTCTCTGAAAATAAATTTTCGGACTTGTCTTCATTCTTATGTGACCATAGGACAGTTGCAAAGTTGGCCTTTTTAGATTTATCAAAGAATCAAATAAGAGGGCAACTTCCTGATTGTTGGAAATCTGTTGACCAATTACTGTTTGTTAATTTACGCAACAATCAATTGTCAGGGAAGATTCCTATCTCCATGGGCACCCTTGTTAAATTGAAAGTTTTGTTTTTAGGAGGCAATAGTTTAATGGGTGAATTGCCTTCAACTTTGAAGAATTGCAGCAATTTATTTGTGCTGGGTGTGGAGGAAAACTTGTTGTCTGGTCCAATACCATCATGGATTGGAGGAAGCATGCAACAATTGATAATCTTGATAATGCGAGGGAATCACTTCTCTGGAAATCTTCCTGTTCAACTCTGTTCTTTAAGGCATATTCAAATGTTGGATCTTTCGAGGAATAAGTTGTCAAAAGGAATTCCAACATGCATAAAGAATTTTATTGCAATGTCTGAAAAAGGCATAAATAAAAGTGAAATATATAATCGTATATATGAATATGATATGACTTACTTTGAAATTTACGGTCTCCTTTATCCTGAAGACTATACGCTTGACATCACATGGATGTGGAAAGGATTGGAACGACAATTCAAGGAACCCGAGTTGAATCTTAAGGGCATTGATCTCTCATGTAACAATTTAACAGGTAAAATACCAAAAGAGATCGGATATTTGCTTGGCCTAGTTTCTTTGAATTTATCGAGAAACAGTTTGAGTAGAGAAATTCCTTTTGAAATTGGAAATTTAAGTTCACTTGATTCCCTTGACTTGTCAAGAAATCATTTTTGTGGGAGAATTCCATCTTCTCTCACACAAATTGATGGTTTAGGAAAATTAGATTTGTCACACAATTCTCTCTCAGGAAGAATCCCATCGGGAAGACATTTCGAGACCTATGATGCCTCTAGTTTTGAAGGAAATAATGATCTTTGTGGAGAGCAAGTTAACAAAAGTTGTCCCGGAGATGAGACAATAGTGAAGCCTCGAAAAGAAGTTGTGCATGATGAAGATTGTGTTTTCTATGAAGCATTGTACATGAGTTTGGGGATAGGATACTTTGTAGGCTTTTGGGGCTTAATAGGGACAATACTAATTTGGAAACCTTGGAGAATTGCCTACACGAGGTGCTTGAACAGAATTACAAAGTGGCTAACGATGTAGTGAATGTGACAAAGTTCTGCCAGTGGCTCAAGGCTAGGCTAGCAGGTGCCTTGTAACCTTTGTTTTTTTATATTGTTAAGTTTACTTACTACTGCAATTATTAATATAATTCTTGATCCTAGCTTGACTACTTTATTACCCCTATCATACACAATTATTACTTACATTGGACTCAGAAGGGAATAAAAAGAAAGGAATGGCTCTTATTGTCAAACTAAAGTATTCCATTTTGTTTAATAATTCATTTATAAGATAGATTTGGATCAAGTCATGCAACATGTTTTATTCGGGTGCTTTTTCTAACGGACTATTTTTATCTCAACTGAATTTTGGATATGTTGATGATGTCTTGGTTTAATTCTCTGTTGGGTCATCTGTCTCATTCTCCTAAAATTTGGTACTTGGAATTCAAATGTATCCAATATATAGAAGGGAGACAAAGTGCCAAATTAATAACACATAAAATAAATTTGATGAGGGAAATTTTTAAAAAATTATGTGTTAGCAAAAAGTTTTCTAATGGAGATTTGATAGATTTTTTTCTTTTCCTTTTTCAGAAAAATTGCTTGCTTCTTACCAAATTGCAACATATTTGTTGACTTCTTGTAATTTTTGAAGTATCATTTTTTTATATCTTCCTTAAGAAATTGCCTAATTTGATTCTTAGTGAGTAAATTAATTTTGTGGGAAGCTTTCTCACGGTAAAACCAGCCTGCTGAGGGTTCTCATGGGCACAAATATGATTCCCAAATCACATTAGTGTGCCGTTTGCAGTTATTTTCTTCTGCTTCCAGCGAAACATTGTGAACCATTTCCTGTCATACATGTTATTGTAGCTATACTGTTTCAACATGTACGAGGTCCTTGACATTTGATCCATACCTCTCGGTCTCAGATAATGGTAATTATTTTATTACTCAAATGAAAAGACTGCATTTCAGCTTTTTAAGTAGTTAGTTGATGAGTTGAATTCCGATAAATTGACTGGATTTAACAAGATAGTGTCTGAAATGTTTGAAAATTCTAAAAGTGTTTGTTGTTATCCCTATAGCTCTGGTGGTCCTCTAAGTCCAATCAAAGGAGGTCTGGGGAAAAATTTTCCCGTACCCCAAACTCACTAACTAATTGAAAAATGTTGCTATCCTTTTTAACTGCTACCCATAATTTAATTATATGCTAGAAGTAGAACATATTTGAAATTTTGCTTTTCCACTAAATGTGATGTTGCAGGAAGCTAGAATTAACTGCATTATGGACCGCTGTCCCTAATTTATTTGATCGGAGAATGGAATCTGGAAGAGGTGTGTTTTTGCATGGGTGATCAGAACTTTTAAGGAGAAAGGGTCTTCAGGAGTATTATATGAAAAAGAAAGGGATCAAAGTATAACAGACCAATAGGAGTTTAGGAGGGATAATTAGTTCAGTTGTGTATTTCTTATAAATAAGCCCTACGTCAAGTAGTGAGGAGAACTTTTGAGTATTTTGGAAAGTTTAACTGTGAAGGAGAAAGCTCTTAAGGGGATTGGTTTGTTATCAGTTTTCTATAATAAAGAGAGGAAATTCAGAATCTTTACCGTGTTCAATTGTTCTATCGTTTCTTGCTCTATAAAGAAGATCCTAATAACAATTACACTAGACTTTTTGTTTGTCAAGTCTGAAAACGATAATGAATTTGTTAAAAGTAAATATTAAATTTGTAAAAAGTTCAGAGAGGGGAGGTTGTTTTGAAAGGCTTGATCAAGTTCTCATAAGCAAATATTAAACTTGGTGACTTATGAAGTGAGTTCTTGCAAGCCATTTAAAAGGATTCAGTCCTGGGGAGCTACATGTAAATGTGAAATGTGTCACCTTTTAGAATTGTTTGATGTGGTTATTTTATGATTTGAAAAGATATTTTATAAGAGTTATTTTTATAAGATTATTTTATACATAATTTCATAATAAAGAGATATTGTCCATTTTGAATATAAATTCTCAAAATTCTACTTTTAGTTATCATCTAAAAGACCTTTTAATTATTGGAGTATGGGTGTATCACTACAAGAAAAAGTTAAATTTCCGACGGATAATTTCCCACGGACAAAAATCCGTCGAAAATTTCCCACGGATTTAGATTTCCGACGGAATTTTAATTGATGAAATTCCCGATGAAATTTTCGACGAATTTAAATCCGTCTGAAATTTCTGACGAAATTTCTCACGGATTTAAATCCGTATGAAATTATTAAATAAAATATAAGTCAATTATTTTTCAAATGCAAGCAATACTAATCCCATCGATATACACAACAATGCACTATATAATATTTTCATTCTTATATGGGTGTTTTCAAAATATAAATATATTGTAATGAATAAGATAAATATAAATCAGAGTGAGTGAGGTATGACTTACCTATATATAATTATATGTTTAATTAGGTTATTATAAATTATAAACTAATTAGCGTAAATGTGTTTTTTTTACTTATCTTGAAAAATACCAATACATGACGTCCAAATTTAAGAATAACATATCTTTTCTTTAATTTTTAAAAATTACTCATCTCTTTGAAAATAACGTTATTAATTAAATAAGGGGGGAAAAAGTTAAATTATGTTCTGCAAATCATATATATGTATCTATCATTTATTTCTAAATCACATCCAATATTATGATGTTATTTTCATGAAAACTTTCATTAATCTTCAATTTTGAAAATAAGATTTTTTTCAATTCATTTTTAAAATTATTACTTAAATTTAATATTTTTTTTAAATCATAGTGTGCATGATATTTAAAATAAATTTCAAAAAAGTTGAATAATGAAATAAGAGATCAAATCTCATTTAATTATTGATATTTGTATTAATAAATTATTTTCTCTTAATAGTATATAAATAGTATTATCTTATATAAGTAGTTGTATGTGCCACTTAAATAAATAAATAAGAAAATTAATACTCACTTAAAAATTTGAGAAGAGATATACATATGACGTTATTGAGAAAAACTTCAAGTAGGGGTTAATGGAATTTTTTCTAGATTAAATCTTCTTTATTTAAAACTTAAAACATTAAAGTTAAAATAATTACACTAAATAATTATTTTTGTTCCTAATAACTGATTGATTTAAAAACATCTCTTTAAGTTGTAGTAATTTCTTAAATTTACAGTTTATTGATTTCTGAATTTTATATTTAAGTAAATCAGTAAAATACAAAGTAATGAGAATAAATATGAGTATTTAAAACTTCAATGAATCTATATATAGAAAGTAGAGATAAAGACAGAGAAAATGAATGGAAGAAAAATAGTTAAATATATAGTTGTTTGATTATCTATAGTAATAGATAAAGAGAAATATACGTCATCTTGTAACTGATTTTGTCTAAAAAATAATAGATAATCATACCATTTAATTCTACTGGCCATACATAACAAATAAAGTTTAGAAGTTCAAATTTAAAAGTAGCATATAGTACAATCAGTAGAATTAAAGATTGAGGGGTTTCAATACATTCTTAGAATGTAAACTCATAAAAAATTTAAAAAATTAATCTAATTATAAAATGAATAACCCAAATTATATTTATAAAATAAAAAGTAAGATAAAATTATAGAGATTAAAATTTTAAAATTTTAATAATGTTATAAAACATTAAAAAAGAAAAGAATTAATAAATAATAGAAATAAAAATTATTAAAATTAAAATATAGAAATTCAAAAATTTAAGACAAAAAGACAAAAATATACTTAAAAAATAATTCAAATTAAAATATAGAAATTCAAATATTTTAAGTGAAAAAAGACAAAAATATACTTAAAAAATTATTAAAATTAAACTATTTAAATATATAATCATATTATTACAAATAAAATTAGAATATAAAAAATAAAAATCAGTTAAGGGTATGATTATCTATTACTTTTTAGACAAAATCAGTTACAAGATTACGTATAACTTTATATTAAATGTGAATTTTGTAAATTCAACCGTTAAATTAAAAATCTTTTATTCTTAAATCATATATACAAAATGTTATATTAATCGAAGATGATTTCTTATAAAAAAAAATTAAATCTGTCGAAAAATTTATATTTTCGATGAGAAAATTTTTGTAGGAAAAACTATATTATTGATGAAATATTTCAGAAAAATTTATATTTGTCGAAAATGTAAGAACTAGTTTTAAATTTGATATGAAAATATTATGATATTATTAGATAAGATTTTAAGTTAGTATTTTATTAATGGTTGATAATTAAAAAATAAAACAAGGATAAATACATTTTTTGAATTTTATATGTTTGATTAAAGATAACTTACAAAATAACTCTTGGTAAAGTTATTCCGCTCAATAACTCATGGTGTGTGTTGAATTTTATCGATCCAATTAATTTTTAAATTAAAATTTATTAAATTTTACCAATAATTAATATAAAAAATTAATTATTTTTTGAATAAATTATTTGCTAATTAACAATATAATTGAAACATTAATTATTTTAAATTATTTAACTAAAATTTTATTGACAATTTACTATATGATCTTAATATTTTTGTATAACTAATATCTGGTTTTAAATTTGATATGAGAATATTATATATAATTAAATAAGATTTTAAGTTAATATTTTATTAATAGTTGATAATTAGAAAAAAAAAAACAAGGATAAATACATTTTTTGAATTTTATATGTTTGATTTAAGGTAAATAAATATATTAAATTAATTAATAATTTATTAAAATATTAAAATTTAATTTATAAGTATGTAATAAATAAATATTTATAATTTTATAAATTATATTATCATTATAGATTATAAAATTAAATAATTTAAATTATAATTTTAAATAAAAATAAGTAGATATTAATTATAAAAGTAAGTACATATAAATAAATAATAATTAAATATATTATTATTATTAATTATTATTATTTGTAATATAACATTATTATATATTATTATTACAGTACAAATATGAGATTGTATATTTGAGAATGACTTAAATGAATTAATTTGTACAAGTTATACCGACAACATACATATACATTTTGGTAACTTACTCATCAGAACTTCACAGTTAAGCGTGCTTGACCTGGAGTCATACAGGGATGGGTGACCTTCTGGGAAGTTTCTCATAAATTGCACAAATAAGAATAAAACATGCTAAACAATGAAATAAGGCCAAATATGAGGGTTGTTACATTAATAAATTTATTAAAATTAAAAAAAAATTATAATTTTCTCAAAAAATTCCTTCAGGGTAATTTCCCACGGATAAATTCGTGGGAAAATTCGTCGGAAAGTTACCCACGGATAAAAGTCCGTCGGTAAATATTTCAGACGAGCAATTTATCGATGAATTAGTGTCCGTCGGAAATGCACTATTACCCACGGATTTTTGGCATTTCCCACGGATTCTAGCCGTCTGTAATAGCGAATTTTTTTGTAGTGTGTACTTTATAAATTATAATCTATTTTCTTATTTATCGATGTAAAACCTGTTTTTATCATTTTTATAAGATTATTTCACACACTACTTCACAATAATGAGATATTGTCTGCTTTATGCCCATTACAAAAATGTTGTAGTTTAGAGTCGGCCAAAAGTTGACTTTAAATCATAAAAACCGACGTAATATTGTCAGTTATTCATTGATTTTTTGCTAATGCTAAATAAGTCGACACAATTTTTTTTGTGTCGGCTAAGCCATCAATAACAAATTTATTTATTTTAATTTTTTATTATCGGTTAAGCCGACACTATGTCGACACAAAATTTATTTTATTTTTTTCTTTCTCTTCTTTTTCTACCTTATCATTTATTTATTTGTATTTTTAACATTCCTTCATAATTTAAACATTCTCGAGACTCGATCTTTGAATCTTGAGGTCTTAAGTGAACTTGATAACCAAGTGCACCACAACACATTATGTGTATATAACATTGAAAATTTTTTTATCTCTCTCAAAGCACGTATACTATTGAAAAAGCTTATATTATTTTAAGATGTAGTGTCGGCTCTTTCGACACTAAATTTAAATTAAGTTTAGTGTCAGAAAAGACGACGCTATTCTTTAAATGTAGCATCGACATTTCCAACACTAATGTAATTTAAATTTAAATTAAATTAGGGTCGGAAAAGCTGAAACTATATCCAACAATGTCACTATGGTTGAGGTTGATTTAGGCGACGATGATCGAAGTCATGTGTGATGAGTTATGTGTGATGTGAAGTTAGCGGAAAAAAACACAGAAGGGGGGTTGAATGTTTTTGTGAATGGAGGAATTTTAAAACCATTTTTGCAAAGAGACTCTCTTTTTGGTCTAATAAAAATATTATTTTGAACACTTGAAAGTTGTGCAAGGTTGGCACAACAAAATATTTTGCGTCTGAGAGTTTATCGTCTGCACAAGGAAAACGTTTCTTAAAATAATAAGTTAAGCAAGTGTATATTTTCTGTCTGAAGATAGTTGCAATGAAAAATAAGCAGTGGACAAAATTTTTAGTATGATATATCAGCTAAACAAAATTGCGTCTGAGAAATAGATAAAAAGTGCAAAGAGTTTTATACTGGTTCACTAGACCTGAGCTACGTTCAGTCTCCTTCAACTGAAGGGTTCCACTAATCATGACGGATTACAAGCATTATCAACCACTTTTGGTTCGCCAACTTCACTCGTCAGTGCTAGTATTATTAAACAATTTCTGGATCCCCAAGTATTATCAACCACTCCTGGTTCGCCAACTTCACTCGTCAGCACTAGTATTCTTAAATCACTTGTGGTTCCCCAAGTATTCTTTTAACTAGCCTCTTCAGGCTTTACAGTAGATAAATATTTTGAGCGTGTGTATAACTCTCACAGAGAGGATAGGATGGTTTCTACACTTGCTAAGGTATGCAAGCTTAGTTTTACAGAGATATGTGTTTTGAGTGTGTGTATTACTCTCAGAAAGAGGATAGGATAGTCTAAACACTTGTTAAGATAAGTTATCTTAGATTTACACAAATATACAAGACTATACAGGAAGAGATGAAGGTTTGCTTTTACGTTCGCTTTTGCTTATTTCTCGTTTCTTCACTTCTTATTCCTTCTCTCGTCAGGTCTTGATATTTATAGCCTTGTGATAAATATGCTCGTTGTTTAAATTTGAACGTTTTTGTTGGAGCGGAGCTTCCCATTGGCGTAGATAGCATTCTTTGATGGCCAAATAGATCTTTCATTTAATGTATTTGATCTTGCATTAAATGTTTACTTACTAAATCTATGTTCCGTGAAGTCTTTTGTGTAGTTCATTCACTTCTTTGTCTAAATTCAATCATAACCTAGGTATTTTTGTTCTCTCTCCATCAGTGTAGTTGTAGAGGCGTTGTCTTTTTCTGAAAAGTAGGTGTACTTTCTCTGACACACGCATGCTTTGACTTGTGGATACGCACTTGTCTATCTTTCTTCTCACAAATTTGATGACTTCGTGTGCTCTTCTATGAGTGTAGACAATATTTGATATCTCTTATTGTGAATAGTGGACTTCAGATGCTTTTCAGTATTCTTCGTCTGCATCTGGTAATGCATCTTAAATTTGAGTCTCCATCTGAGAAGTAGACTTTGACTTTTCCTTCCGTCTGGTCAGTTGTGAAGATGGAAGACTTTAATTCCTTCTGGAACATTTCTTCGTCTTGTGTTTTCCATCGTCTGATACTTTCTTTAATTCTATCTGGAATGTTTTTTCGTCTTGTGTTATCCATCGTCTGATACTTTGTTTACCTTCGACTGGTAGTACGCTTTGTCTTGTATTTGTTGTATTTCCATCTAGCTTTTGATCAGGCTTAGTCTTGATGTTTGATTAACCATCATCTAATACTTTGTACATCTCAACCAGGTTTTGTTTGGTTTGACCATAGTATGTGTAATAACACATTCTTCATTTTTTAGTTTTGTCTGCTCTTATATTTATCTGAGACACTAACACATATCTTAGAAATAACAATATGTATTATATTTGTCATGTTCAAAACCTTGTTAGGAATTTCTTCGTCTATCATAACAATCTCCCCCTTTTTGATGATGACAAATATAATCGATCAATTTGTTTCAGATACAATATAACATACATACATAATTATGCATATCAAACAGTTTATCAAGTTCATGCATTTCATATCATACATTAAAGCAATCATCAAGCATTTAAGTTTTTAGGGTTCTAAGGCTCTCCCCCTCACTTGATTATCCCTTAGACAAGTTTGATAGATCCTTTCCTACTTCTCCCCCTTTGTAATCATCAAAAAGAAAGAGGTGTAGACAAAACAACAGTTTATTGTTCACTTATCAGTTTCATTCCTAGCCTATCTCTCAGCCAGATGTATCTATCTTCTTGAAGGGGCTTGGTAAAGATATATGCTAGTTCGAAGCTTCCTTTTTGTACACGATCTCTATGAAAGGGTGTTTTATCTCTATGTGTTTAGTTCTAGAATTCAAAACAGGATTTTTAGAGATGCTAATTGCAGCAGTGTTATCACAAAGTACAGGAATACTACTCTCATAGATGTCATAGTCTTCCAACTGATGTTTGATCCAAAGCAATTGTGTGTGGCACTGTCCTGCGGTGATATACTTAGCTTCGCAAGTTGATAAAGAAATTGTGCTTTGCCTTTTGCGAGTCCATGATACTAAGCATCGTCCAAGAAAATGACATCCTCCACTAGTGTTTTTTCTCTCCCATCTGTCCCCTACATAATCTGCATCATAATATCCTAATAGAGAAAAATTATGGCTTCTATAGAATTTGATTCCTAGGCTAGCTATTCCATTAAGATATCTTAAGATACGTTTAACAGCTTGTAAATGTACCTCCTTAGGTCTTACTTGAAATCTAGCGTGTGAAGTCCCACATCGGCTAGTAAGGTGAACGAAGCATGCCATATATATGGATGTGGATACCTTACTCTTGAGGACGCGTTTAGGGATGCCATGAGGGCATTGCCTAGAACAAAACCCTGAGGCCTTAGGGCAAAGGGGACAATATCTGGCCATGTGGGGTCGCTGTGCTACTCTGATGGGGTTGGCAGGACTTGCCTTGGAGGACGCGTTTTGGGGTGGTGTTGGCCATTCCCGAGAACAAATCCGTGAGGCCGTGGGCCAAAGCGGACAATATCCTCATGCGGGTTGCTTGGGCTGTTACATTTGGTATCAGAGCCGGGACCCTGGCAGGTGTGCCAGCGAGGGCGCTGGGCTCCCCGAGGGGGGGTGGATGATATAGTCCCACATCGGTTAGGAAGGAGAACGAAGCATGCCATATATATGGGTGTGGACACCTTCCTTGTGTAGACGCGTTTTGGGGTGGCATGCGTGCCATTGCCAGAAACAAATCCGTGAGGGCTGCGGCCAAAGCGGACAATATCTACATGCGGGTTCTTGGGCTGTTACATTGGTATCAGAGCCGGTTCCCGGGCCGGTGTGCCAGCGAGGGCGCTGGACTCCCTTGAGGGGGGGTGGATATAGTCCCACATCGGTTAGGAAGGAGAACGAAGCATGCCATATATATGGGTGTGGACACCTTCCTTGTGTAGACGCGTTTTGGGGTGGCATGCGTGCCATTGCCAGAAACAAATCCGTGAGGGCTGCGGCCAAAGCGGACAATATCTACATGCGGGTTCTTGGGCTGTTACATAGCGCAGATGCAGACACTAAACATAATGTCAGGTTTGGATGCTGTTAGATACAATAGTGAACCTACCATTCCTCGGTACATGGTGCTATCTACATCTGGTGAATCTTTGTCCAGACCAAGAGTAGATGATGGATGCATTGGAGTCTTCATTGGTTTTACATCTTCCATCTCATACTTTTTCAGCAACTCTTTCGTATATTTTGTTTGATGAATTTTGATCCCTTAGTCTGACTGGACGATTTAAAGTCCAGTCCTAAGAAGAACTTCAGTTCTCCCATTATGCTCATTTCAAATTCATCTTACATGAATTTGGAAAATTCTTGGCAGAGATTTTCGTTAGTAGCACCAAATATTATGTCATCTACATAGATTTGAACAATTATGAAATCATCTTTTAGTTCTTTTCTAAACAGAGTGTTGTCAATTTTTCCTCTTATGAAATTGTTCTATTTAAAAATGCATTTTTAACGTTTATTTGATATAATTTCATGCCACTACATGCAACAAAAGCAAGCAATATTTGAATTGCCTCTATCCTAGCAACTAGTGCAAAATTTTTGGTAAAGTCAATACCTTTTTGTTATTGTCGCTACCCGAAAATTTTTGATCTCGCAACCTATGGTTTAGACATCCTTTTAAAGATCTCATCAATTAAGGAATGTCCGGATGCCAGACTAATCCTTAATTAATAGTTTTTGAAAATAGGTTCATGGAGTCGCCACTAATGTTTTACTCAAAATATTGGAAAAAGAAAAGATTTTTAAAGGTCCAATAATGGCCTTGATAACTAAGATTGGGTTCGGGAGTCAGTTACATGTAGGGAAGGTATTAAGCGTCCCTACAACACCCTTAACCGGTACCCTATGATGAAATTAGCATTATAAACAATAATAATATAAATATTTAATCCCTTTTTTATTGATGACTATTTACATGCTTGAAATTTTAAATTAAACAATTGACTCTAAAATATCTACATGATTGCTTTTATTATAAAAATACTTATCAAAAATAAGAAATAAAAGACAGAGAAGAAGATTGATTGAAATATACCTCGTAGCAAGCTTTGTTAAATCTTTCGATATGAAAATTCTAGGTGCTTTGTGGAAACCTTTCACAATGCACAAATGCCTCACAAATCTCAAGAAATACAATAGGAGGGAGAGAGAGAAAAATTTCGAGCTCTAAAGAGTCTTGGACGAAATTTTGAGGCCTTGATAACTGTGCCCCAACTATATATTTATAGACGTCAAAAAGTTGCCAGAATGGCCTGTTTCAGATTCAGAACGGCCCATTCTAGATCTGTACGTTACGTGTTAATTTCTCCTCCTGGAACGGCCCGTTTTGAAACAAGAATGGTCTGTTCCAAAGTTGAGTTTACACATAAATGCTTATGCTAGAACAGCCCGTTCCAAACTACGATTTTAGGCCTTTCTTGTAACTTGGAATGGCTCGTTCCAAACTACAGTTTTAGGCTTTTTTTTTTTGGAAATTGGAACGACCAGTTCCAGTTTTGGAACAACCCGTTCCAAACTAGGGTTTTAGGCCCTTTTTGTACCTTGGAATGACCCGTTCCAGTTTTGGAACAACTCGTTCTAGGCTACTAAAACCAACTTATTTGGGCTTTATGCTTTCTGATGTCATATCATGTTGTTTCCATGCTTCAGGAGCTTCTTTCCTTCGATAATGGAAGTCCATTTCCTTTTTTGTATGCTCCCAGACGAAATTGAGTGTCTACAGCTACCCCTCTTTACTTGTCCTTTGGAATAGCTATGTGTTGCTTTTTCGAAGGCAAGTAAAGACGTAGACATTTTGTCCGGGTCTTCTCATTGTCTCTTTGGTGTTGGCGCTTCTACGTTTGTTTCCCTTGGATAGGTGTATTTTCTCGTATCCTCGTCTTTTAGAGCAGTTGAGTGTTAGTTGCGTACTCTATTAGATAACAAGGCTGAAAAACTGTACACCTGATCGTCAGTCTTCAAGTAGATGCTCCATTGTTTCTCTTGTGATAGTGCATTCTTTTATTCATAGCTTGTTGAAGAAGGAGTATTATTATGTCGACCTCTCCAGGCCAGTTGCCACTAGTGGAAAAAAGGCTTTTAAAATCGGTCATTTTCAAGTTTTAAAATCAATTCCGTTAAAAGAGCCGATTTTAAAAGTTATACTTTTAAAATAAGTTAAATAACCAATTTTAAAAGTAAACTTTTAAGATCGGTTATTTATAATCGATCTTAAAAGTGCTGGCTAAGAAAAAAAATTAAACTGAAACAGGTCGTTCCAAACCTAGAATGGGCCGTTCCAGATTGTGAAAATGACTAATTGAAGAACGTAAATCAAACGGCCCGTTCTCCTTCCAGTACGGGTCGTACTGCAAGTAGAACGGGGCGTTCTCCATGCAGTACGACACGTACTGAAAGAAGCACGAGCCATTCTCCATGCAGAACGGGTCGTTCTCCTTACAGAACGGGCCGTTCTCCTTGCAGAACGAGCCGTTCTAGATTCAAAATTTACCCAAAATGAACCTACAATGAAAATTGTTAGTCCCTTAGCCTCAATTAACTTAAGAGGGGGGTGAATTAAGTTTACTAAATTTCCTCTTATAAAAACTTTTCCAATTACTTCTTTATCAATTTATTTCCTTAGATAAATTTGAAGGAATGAATGATGATGCAAACTACACAATTATAATTAATAACAAGAAATTAAAAGTGTAGGGAAAGAAGAATTGCAAACTTGATTTTATACTAGTTCGACCAATCCTGCCTACATCCAGTCCTCAAGTCTCCCACTTGAGATTTCCACTACTCTTGTAAACCTTACAAGAATTGAATCCTCCCAACACCTTGGAACTCCCTTTCCTTGTGTTGAGATTCAAACACCAACAAGGAGAAAAACCATTTCTCCTATACAGATCCAATGATCAATTGAGTTTTTACAGAATGACTCTCTTTGAAGAGTACATATTACACTTTCATGATCTTGAAGAACTCTTTAGAGATTTTGCAAATGTCTTTGGCCAAGTAGTTTTTGTAAATGATTTTCACAATAGAGTTCGTCACCTTTCTCTGAAAAATTATAGGTATTTATAGACAATTGTTTCTTAAGTTATGTCTTTTCATGAAGAGTTGTAACTTTCTATAATTTTTCAAAAAATAGGCTCTGGTAATCGATTACAAGACTTGGTAATCGATTACAACGGTTAGAGTTCAAAATGATTGAAACGTATAATTTAAATTCAAATTTTGAAGTTTTATCTTCTGGTAATCGATTTCAAGGGTCTGGTAATCGATTACCAGAACACATTTTTGAAATTTCCTGTTTTGGTAATGGATTACAAGGTCTGGTAATGGATTACCAGAACATATTTTTTTTTTATTGTTTCAAAAACTTTTATGTAGAAAACTTCATCTCAATAATTTCTTTCACAAATCTCTTTTAAGAAATGATTTGAACTATTCTTTAAATCTTTTGTTAAGTCTTTTGAAAACATTTTTACTTACTTTCAAAAGATTTAAAACTTGTTTAAATTTAAAGAGATTAATTTGAGATTTTTGAAAACTTATTCTCAAGGCCAAGCATACTTGCAATTCCAAAAGATTCTTTTACATACTTAGCTAAGTTGACAAAACTTATCTATGTACCACTTGAGATCTTGTTCTTGCATCAACTTGCTTTAGCTCAACCTTGATTCTTCTTCAATGCTTTATAATCACTTTGGCATCATCAAAAAATTTGTGCATATTTTCTTCCACAAAAATAGAGACAAGAGAAGAGCGTGAGAAAATGAAAAGAGATACTAGAAGAGGAAAACAAAAATGAAAACGAAAACGAAATTTACCTCTTTAGAAAATGAGAGCGCGAGAGAGTAAAAAAAATGAATGGAGAGAAAGATTAAAGAGAATGAGATTGGAGGAAAATATAAACGGTTTCTGACGATACTTTTAAAATCGGTTATTTAAGAACCGATTTTGTATACTACATACAAAATCGGTTCTGAAATAACCAATTTTAAAAGTAGCACTTTTAAAATCGGTCATAAAATAATTGATCTTAAAAGTTATGTCTGATACAACTTTTAAGATTGGTTCTTTTGTAACCGATCTTAAAAGTGTTCATATTATTTACAAAATTGCCACCGCGTCACTTTTAAGATCAGTTATCTTGCAACCGATCTTAAAACTCTGATTTTAAATCCAATTTTTGCACTAGTGTGTTGAAGTTTTGAGTATTGTTGTACCGACCTCTCTAGGCCAGTTGCTGATGGTAAGTATTATTGTGTCAGCCTTTTGAGGCCAGTTACTGATAGTGAGTATTGTTGTGCCAGCCTCTCCAGGCCGGTTGCTAATGGTGAATATTGTTGTGCCGGCCTCTCCAGGCCGGTTACTGATGTTGTGAGTATTGTTATGCCAGCCTCTCTAGGTCACCTGCTGATGTTGTGAGTATTGTTGTGCCAGCCTCTCTAGGTCACCTGCTGATGTTGTGAGTATTGTTGTGCCAGCCTCTCCAGGATGCCAGCTAAAGTTGTGTATTATTATGCCTAACCACTCCAAGCTACCTGCTAAATGCTGAGTATTATTATGCCTGGCTTCTCTAGGCTGCCTACTGAATGCTGAGTATTATTATTCCTGACCTCTCTAGGCTGCTTGCCGAATGCTGAGTATTGTTATGCCTGGCCTCTCCAGGCTGCCTGTTGAATGCTGAGTATTGTTATGTTTGGCCTCTCCAGGCTTCCTGTTGAACGCTGAGTATTGTTATGCCTGGCCTCTCTAGGCTGCCTGCTGAATGTTGAGTATTGTTATGCCTGACCTCTCTAGGCTACCTGTTGAATGTTGAATATTGTTATGGCTGACCTCTCTAGGCTGCCCGCTGATGCTAAGTATTAGTATGGCTAGCCTCTCCAGGCTGCCTGCTGGTGATGATTCATTGCCCCTTTTCTTTGGGGAGGACGTCTGATGAAGACGAGGATTTCTGATAGGTGGTGGTGCCCTTGTGCTGATGGGCAAAAGAGTAGATGAGTGACAGAGATTCTAGTGCTGCCCCTGTCATGTGAGTATTGTGATGCCTCTCTAGGCATCTGTTGTGGAGTCCCTTCGGTTCGTTTATGACTAATTATTTATGCTTTCTTGATTGAAGATTCACTAGTACAGAATATACATTTTACGTCGGTCATTTTATGGCTTTTTACGTCAGAAAAACCTCTAACGTGGAAGCGGGAGACGTAAATTTACGTCGAACTCAAAAACCGACGTAAATTTACGTCAGATATGCCAAGGCCCGACGTAAAAAGTTGTAAAAAAATTTAAAAACAAAACGACTACAAGCAGAATGGGCCGTTCTGGTTGGAGAACAACCCATTGCCCAAGTAGAATGGCACCTTTTGCATGGAGAACGAGAACGGCCCGTTCTCCTAGCAAAATGGCCTGTTCTCCAAGTAGAACGACCCGTTCTCCTAGCAGAACGGCCCATTCTTCTAGCAGAACAGCCCGTTCTCCAAGAAGAACGACCCGTTCGGCTTGATAAAACCAGGAGTGGGTTCTCCAAACCCGGACTTGGCCACTTCCTTCTCTAGCTTCAAAAACCCATGACCAACGCAACCATCCGAAGAAGAAGAACATCATCACGCGAATCAACCTCTTCCCCAACCTTCCTAATCTCTAGAGGAGGTAGAACTTGTCAAGGCGGAGGGCGTTGATGCTGGACCACTTGCGGCGCATGGTGTGGAGGAAGGTGGATGAGGTCGTCGGGGAGGGCACTGACGATTTGAAGGGGAGGCGGAGGGATTTGAGGAGGAGGAGGTGTGGCCTCCATTGCACAACGCGGGAGAAGGAAATTTTTGAAATATGTAGCTACGTAAACCTTCCTTTAACGGGGTCCAAGGGGTTATTTATGTCGGCCCTAGTAAGGTCCGACGTAAATTTTAACATCTACGTCGGACACAATGCATAGCCGATGTAGATGTTAAAATTTACGTCGGACCCAAGGAGGTCCGACGTAAATAATTTACCTAAAATTACGAAACGTGCCACCGCATTTTTATTACGTCGGGTGTTTGTATGTCCGACGTAAAATAGGTGACGTAGTATCCTATTTTTCCACTAGTGATTGTTGATGCCATTAGTTTGGGCTGCTTTTGCCTTTTGTTGGGATGATATCAATCAGAACTTATGTTTCCCTTTTTGGCTTTTCTTGTTGAGATGCAAAAAGATGTTGAATGCTTATTTATGCATGATGGTAGTTATTGCATATTTTGAATAATTCCCCATTGATAAAGAAAGTTTTCTAAGTGTGTGACATGTTTTTTTTAAGATGCATGTGAGACACATTTTAGTTTCCCCCTTTTTTAGATGGTGACTTTTCTTTTCTCTTTCCCACGAATGGACTGCTTTGATTGATGTGCAACATTAGTCATATTCGTCGTTCGGTGTATTGAGTCATCTTGGGGCTCTTTTTTTCATTTTGTTTAGAAACCCTAATTTTTGTCTACGATGTATCCTAGCGAGTATTTTTTGCTCTTTTCATTTGCCATAATTTTTCCTAGGACACCCTTTATGGGTTTTCATCCCAACGGGTCATTTTCATTTTTTTGTTTCTCTTTTTTTGTACTTGTTTAAATTTTGACAACCATCAACAATATACGTCATTAAGATTGGACAAGACAGAAAGGAAAGAAAAAGATGATTTAGAATGAATGGTTAGTGGACGTAAGATGATTTAGAATGTATGGATAGTGGAGGTAGGATGATTTAGAATGAATGGGTAGTTGAGGTAGGTGAGTGTTTAACTTTTTTAAACAAACATTTCCTTGGATAATTATTATAATCATTCTCCTAATTATCTTGAACTACATATCTGAGTCTTAGGCAGAGTCTTCGTAGAATTTGGCCCCTTGTAGAAGTGTTCAAGCCGCCTTTTAGCTTTCAACTATGAGAATCATCACTTGCTATTTTTATCCTTTTTAGATCCCTAATTTTTGCCTAGGATGTGTCCTAGCAGGAACTTTCGATTTTTGTTTTTTATTTTTTATTTTTTGCCTAAGATGCCCTTTGCGGGTTTTCATCCTAGCAGTATTTTGCAAGTGATGATATTATTTTTTTGGCATAACACTTCTTTTCTTTGAAAAAATCTCCTGACATCCGCGTTTGGGAGGACCAACGTCTTTGATGATTAACACTACCCCCCCCCATCCCGTACACCAAGGAGAAAGATGTTGCCCCAGCCTACAGGTGTTGAGTGAGAGTTCTTTCATGGGCCAACATTTATGCTTCCTTTGTCGGCCAAATTGAGCGAAAGTTGTTTTTTTGCAAGATTCTTCTTATGCAATGAGAATCTTGTGTAAGAATCTTCTAATCACTTTCTTATTTTTGTGTGTTTCGAGGAGGTGATCTACTTATCTACCTTAGACTCAGATAATGCGTTGTAGATGTTCAAAGCTTTGATTAATTTTATTATCTTCGATCATGTTTGTTTTTTATTGTGATTGATTTTAGAATTTAATATATGGGAAGAGGGGGAAAAGAATAAACACAAGAGATTTATGGAAATGACGTATGTTATTGATGAATGTAAAAAAACAAGCCCTTATTGTGAGATCCCACAACCCTGGGCGAAAGTTGTGGGCAAAAAGAAAACAAAACTTAATGGAGGCCCTGCCCCAATGGCCTTTCAAAATTGCATTCCAAGGTCACTTCTTATCATGCTTGTGCAACGAGTATTTTTTGATGTTGGGTGTGTTGGTGTCAATGCAAATTTCAACCAACCGGCATCTCTAAGTCCTTGAACACGAAATTGTAGGGCCTTGCATCGCTCCACAGAGTGACCCAGAGAGTCAAAATGATAGTCACACCTTTCCTCAGGCTTGTACCAAGATGGGTAAGGAGGGTCCATCTTCTTCGTTGGAGGAAGTCGTACTAACATCGAGGCCTCCAAGAGTTGGGTTAGTAGCTCTGCATATGTGATGGGGATTTTGTCTACTACCTTGTCATCTTTAGGTTTTGCATGTGATGCAGCTCGACTCTTTGGAGCAAAGATGACAGCGTGGACCCCTTCTTCCCTCTTTTTTTCATAAATCCCTTTTGAAAGACCATTGTCCAACGGTGGGGGCTCTATGGTTTCATATCTGAATGGGATGTCTTGTATTAGGTGGGTCCCGATTGCATTTTTACCACCAAATTTGTGGTCCTCAATGGTTCTCAATCTTTCCTCTAGGGAACCTAGATAGCCTCTAATGTAGTCGATGTCGTGTTGCATTCTGGTCATGGTCTCAAACATCTTAGCCATTTGTTGTTTGAGCTGTATGAACTCCTTAAAAAGTACACAAATTCCTTCTTGTAAAACTTCCATGACTCTTCCACCCTAAGCGTTCGTGAGTATGGAGTGTTGAAAAGCCACCTTTGAGGGATAAGATAATTTCCTATTAAGCTTATTTAAATGATGATGCATGAAGGAGGTCTCTCAATAAAGACTTTGTAACCACTCCTTTGAACGTGAAATCATAGTGTCCCTTTTCGTAAATTTTTACGAAGTGACAAAAGTCACACTAATTAGAGTTCATTAGTCTTTGTGAGAAATCTCCTAGTGATCCTAGGAATGTATATGGTATGCATGTCCCTCCTTTTTAATCTCTCTTTTTATTTTATTTTTTTGATTTTTTTTGTTATTTTTTTGGAAAATGCATGATGCCCCCTTTTTAAAGAAGGGATGTATGCTTCTCACAGATCTTATTTTCACACTAGGTTTTCCCTCATGATAATGTATTTTAATTTTATGTTTTTCTTTACCTTAGGGGAACTATAAAAAACAAATGAATGGTTTGAATAAACAAAATGCAACAAACATATGCTCATATGAAGTAACCCACGAATAGTCACATTCAAATCCTTGGTCTGTGGTCCCTGTTAAGAAAAGTGCGTTGTATAGGATAGTTCTAATCTCACTAGTCTTAAGGCCCCCAAAGGTGCCCCAATTATAGGGACCTAGTATCGCTGTCACCGTCACGTGGCAAATTCTAAGGTTTGTCGCAGTATTTTGGGCTAGAGTAATTGGTTATCACCTTGAGTGTGATTTTCGACAAGGCTCGAAAGCTCCAAGGCCAAACTTGGGCCAGCCGTACGTCAACCACTCCCTATGTTTAATACCCTCATGCCCTCGGGTGTAGGGGAAACTATTGTGTGCAATGGTTTGTGAATAATTTTTTATTCAAACAGATGCAGAATTTAAACAGGCAAATAGATATTAAAGCTAAACAAATAAAGCAAACAAAGTAAAGGAAAAAAATATTTAAATTATTATTTTTATTTTATTAACTTCATCAATTAAATGGGCCTGACCCTGTTTAAACTTCCCCAGTGGAGTCGCCATCTGTCGCAACCAAAAAATTTCCGATCTCGCGACCTATGGTTTAGACATCCTTTTAAAGATCTCATCAATTAAAGAATGTCCAGACGCCAGACTAATCCTTAATTAATGGTTTTTGAAAATAGGTTCATGGAGTCGCCACCAATGTTTTACTCAAAACATTGGAAAAAGAAAAGGTTTTTAAAGGTCCAATAATGACCTTGATAACCAAAATTAGGTTTGGGAGTCGGTTACGTGTAGGGAAGGTATTAAGCACCCCTACAACGCCCTTAATTGGTACCCTATGATGAAGTTAGCATTATAAAAAATAATAATATAAATATTTAATCCCCTTTTATTGATGACTATTTACATGCATGAAATTTAAATTAAACAATTAACTCTAAAATATCTACATGATTGCTTTTATTATAACAATACTTATCAAAAATAAGAAATAAAAGAGAGAGAAGAAGATTGATTGAAATACCTTGTAGCAAGCTTTGTAAAACCTTTCGATATGGAAATTCTAGGTGCTTTGTGGCACCTTTCACACTACACAAATGCCTCACAAATCTCAAGAAATACAATAGGAGGGAGAGAGAGAAAAATTTTGAGCTCTAAGGAGTCGTGGACGAAATTTTGAGGCCCTGATAACTGTGCCCTAGCTGTCTATTTATAGAAGTTAAAACGTTGCCAGAATGGCTTGTTCCAGATTCAGAATAGCCCGTTCTGAAACCAGAACGGCCTGTTCGAAAGTTGAGTTTAAGACATAAATGCTTATGTTGGAACGACCCGTTCCAAACTACGGTTTTAGTCTTTTTTTGTAACTTGGAACAGGCCGTTCCAGTTTTGGGAACGGCCCGTTCCAAACTTAGGTTTTTGCCTTTTTTCTGGAAATTGGAACGGCCCGTTCCAGTTTTGGAACGAGCCATTCCAAACTAGGGTTTTAGGCCCTTTTTGTACCTTGGAACGGCCCGTTCCAGTTTTGGAACAAACCGTTCCAGGCTACTAAAACCAGCTTATTTGGGCTTTATGCTTTCTAATGTCATGTCCTGTTGTTTCCATGCTTCAAGAGCTTCTTTCCTTCGATAATGGAAGTCCATTTCCTTGTTTGTATACCCCTGGACGAAATTAGGTGTCTACAGTTGTGAGTACCCTTTTTCAACTAACTTATCTTTGCTCTTTACGACATTTCCTGATTCGTCCAGTTTTTTTCTGTACACCCATTTTGTACCAATGATCATTTTATCCTTTGGTACTGGAACAAGTTTCCAGACACCATTTTTTTGGAATTGGTTAAGTTCTTCTTGCATGGCTTAAACCCAGCTCTTGTCTGACAAAGCTTTGTCTATGGTTCTTGGTTTAATATGGGATAGTAGTGCAATATGTGCCTGTGTTTTGAATGAGCTCCTAGTCCTGATTGCATCCTTTACTTCACCAATGATCTGCTATTGTGGGTGATGAGTTTTCATTTTCCAGTTTTGATTGATTGGTTCTCTTCCCTCTCTTTCACCTTGTTGAACTATAGTTTCTTCAGACTCAGGCTTCTTCGTCTGGTCTTTATTCACCTGCATGTTCTCAAAGAAATTTCCTAGCTCTGATATTTCTTTATCAGGCTTGTTTTCATCAAACTTTACGTGAATAACTTCCTTAACAGTTCTGGTTCTATTGTTGAAGACTCTATAGGCTCTTGACCTTTCAGAATATCCAAATAGAATACCCTTGTCGATTTTTGAGTCAAATTTACCTAAATTATCTTTAGTGTTTAAAATGAAGCATTTGCATCCAAATGGATGAAATTACGAAATATTGGGTGCTCGTCCCTTCCATAATTCATAGGGAGTTTTCTTCAAAATAGGCCTAATATATATTCTGTTTTGAATGTAGTAGGAGGTATTAACTGCTTCTGCCCAAAAGTGTTTGGGGGTTGAAAAATCATTTAATAAAGTTCTGACCGTTTCTTGTAATGATTGATTCTTTCTCTCTATAACTCCATTTTGTTGTAGAGTTCTAGGTGTTGAAAAATTATGTTTAATTCCATTTTCTTCACAAAAATCTTGAAACTGCTCATTTTCAAACTCTCCCCCATGATCACTTCTTATGGATGCAATTGATATTCCTTTTTTGTTTTGAACCCTTTTACATAATATATAAAATACCTTGAAGGACTCATCCTTGTGGGTTATGAACAATACCCATGTCCATCTAGTGTAGTCATCAACAATGTCTAATCCATATCGTTTACCACTGATAGATGCAGTCCTGGTGGGACCAAATAGATCTATGTGGAGCAGTTCAAAGGGTCTTGAGGTGGAAACATGATTTTTACTTTTGAATGAACTCTTAACTTGTTTCCCCTTTTGACATGCTTCACATAAACTATGCGTCTGGTAGACAAGACTTGGTAGACCTCTTACAAGGTTATGCTTTTTCAGCTTTGAGATTAATCTCAAGCTTGCATGACCAAGCTTCTTGTGCCAGAGCCACTAGTTTTCATGAGACTAGAATCAACATTTTGATGTTCTAGCTCATTAAGCATTATTTTATATAAGTTTTTACATCTGTTAGCCGTAAATAATATGGATGAATCAGTTTGACTAATAGTACATTTATTTTAGTTGAAGGATACTTCATAACCACTATCACACAATTGGCTTATGCTAAGCAAGTTATGTGTTAATCCTTTAACATATAAGACATTATCAATGGAAATAGAGGAGTTGATACATATTTTTACCTATCCCCATGATTTGTCCTTTCTGCCCTACGCCGAATGTGACTTGGCCTCTTTTCTTGAATTTGAGGTCTAGGAACATAGACCTTTCGCCCGTCATATGTCACGAGCAGCCACTGTCCAGGTACCATGACTGGACACTTCTTTTCTTTGTTGAATAGATCTGCGACAAGTATTATTTCAATCTTTCGTACCCAAATGGATTTGGGTCCATGAGTGTTAGTGTTTGAGGTTTTGGAATACCTCTTCTTGTGTATGTGACTGCACTTAGACGTAGAATGTCCATGCTTCTCAAGTAGAACATGCAGGTGTACTTGATTTATTTTCAGATTTAGGCTCAACATATCTTATTCCTGATTTATCATTATTGTTTCTAAAGTATTTTAAAATCTGTTCAAGATTTTTAGTTCCTGGGGTGAACTTTGATAAATCTGATTTTAGTAAATCAATCTCTTTGTTAAGCATGTTTACTTCTGAAGTTGTATTACATTTTTCAAAACCTTTTTCTGACTTTTTCAATAATTTTGCATTTTCATCCTTAAGTAAAAGTTTTTCTTCAAGTAATTCAGAAATCCTTTTCTTCTGTTCTTTATATGTTGTAGAAATTTTTGCTGAATCAGACAGAAGTTGATTATATGCATGCTGAAGAGATTTAAAGTCAAGTTTACTGATCTTTTCATCATCAGATTCCGATGATGAGTCTGTATCTACCATGCGATATATATTTGCTTCTTCATCATCTTCAAATGATGGCGTGTCTAGATCTTCCCAGGTGGTCATCATGGCCTTCTTCTTTTTTTGGAAGGTCAGCTTTTTCTTTTCTTTCTCCTTCTCTTTCTCCAATTATGGGCATTATATTTTGTAATGTCCTAGTTTCTTGCATTCAAAGCATATTGGTTGTGCCTTATCTCTTGGAGTTCTGTTGAAATTTCTCCATCGTGACCCTCATCATAGAGTGGATCCTTCTTGATAAGAAGGATATCTCCTCATCTGAATCACATGTTTCTTCACCATTGATGAAGATTTTCGCAATCTCACCACTTGGCAAGTGAACCAAGTTTTGAAGTAGTATTCAAATATCGTCCTCAGGGATTTGAGTGTTTAGTAATTCTTGCTTTAATGATTTAAAAGAGAATGTTGTTATAATTGCAAATAAGTGAAGATAGGGTAAAGCAACACAATAAAATAAAAGTAGTAAAGACAATGGTTAAGAAACAAGGATTGGTTCAGAAGTACTTGCTAACTCGTAGATCTTCTTAAAATAAATGCGACTCTAATTTCATTATTTCCACGTTCATTTAGTAATCCAACAAGATTCCTCAAGGTTGAATCCTAAAGTCATTAATCTCAAAACATGATTCCTCTATGTTTTGAGTTTAACACTCCGCATTAAGAACAATGACTTGAACAATGTGACTAACCAAATCAAGTCTATTCCTAGAACAAGAAATGATTAGGTGCAAGATTCAGTTCGGGTTTTCGAAAATGTTTTCCAACTGGATTCAAAAACCAAATATTCATACAATGGGTGATCAAGCTGATATAAGCATTAAGAGAAGAATCAAGCACAAATAATGAGATCAAAATGCATATATTTAAGAAGAAGAAGAGTTAGTAGTTACATCCAACCAATCCTAATGAGTTTAGCCACACATGGCCATTACAGGATCAAAGAGTGAAAAGAAGGGATTACAAAGTAAAGGATGAAGAAATGGAGTTGATCTTCGTTCCCAAAGGAGTTGATCTTCGTTCCCAAAGGATTCAGCTTCCAAATCTTTGTTCTACCTTCGTTCTTCCTTCTTCACGTCCCTTAATCTGTTTTCTTCTCTCTTGTTTCGTGATCCCCTATTTTTTCCTCCTTTTTCCCTTTTATATGAGCTTTAAAACAGGGGTAAAAAGGGACTTTCCCTCTCACGGCTGAAGCTGTAGATCCACAACTATAGTTATGGAGAGTCCTTTAGAGTGAAGAAATCTCCAACGTTGCAGCTGTGGTTTCACAGCTATAGTTGTGGCAACTCCTTCAAGCTTAAGGAACCTCCAACGCTGTAGCGGTGAAGCCACAGCTATGGCTGTGAATCTCTGGAGTTTTTGCTGGGTCCTAGGTGCTTCCATGGCTTGATTTGTGAGTCCACAGCTTTAGCTTCAACTCTCTAGAGCTTCAAATTGCATTTCAGATTTCCTCAGCTATAGCTACAGATCCACAGTTATAGCTCCAACTTTCTGGATTTCTAATTCCTTCCCAGACTTCCACAACTCGAGCTCTAGATCCACAGCTATGGCTATGGATCTCTGCCTTGCCAAAAATCCTGCAAAAATAAGGAAATTCCTTAATATTTTGCTACTACTCCTCTACTCTTATAGTATAACTTGATTCTTTAAATTAAGGGGGTAAAATAACATATATTATCTACAATTACCCAAAAAGAGTTTGGTAGGGTGAAGGGTTGGTATTTGGGAGAGGTTTAAGGTTATTTGAAGCTTAAGGCTCAAACAGGTTTTAAAGGATGGATTCAATTATGGCCAGCTGTTCGGCTCTAGGCTTAAGAAGATTTCAATTATGCACAATAGAATGCCTTGATCCTGTCCAAAACTTTCTCACAAGAACAATCATTAAAGACTCAACCAATGCAAACACATACGCTATGATGATGGCTCTCTGTAGACCCCTAAAATTGTCCGGGTCGGAAATAAGACTCGAAGATTCTCAAAGACCGAAGGAAAGTCAGCCGGAAGGACTCCTGGAAGACCCTGGAAGACCCTAGGATGATTATTCGTAGGTTTAGAAGTCTTAGAGTAGCTTAAAATAAGGATGTGGGAGGATTGAAGCTCAATACGGCCTCCTAGAAGTTCAGTACGGCCGTACTGAACAATTTGAACTACAATACGGCCGTACTGAAACCAATACGGCTGTACTGAAGTTTTTGAACTTCAGTACGGCCGTACTGAATTCAATACGGCCGTACTGTAGTTCAAAACTTCAGTACGGGCCGTATTGATGTCAGAGGCCGTACTGCGCCTCACTCCTATATATAGGACGTCATTTGGACGTCATTCGACACTTTTTCCAGATCTTTGGACCCTCTTGCTGAGTATTCTGGGGTTTTTGAGCAGTGTTCTGCCCTAGAAGTCTCTCCGAGAGCCGATCCGACAAAGTTCTTGAGTTCTGAGCATTTAGCTTGAGGATTCGAACTAGTCGAAGGGAAATCTTTTGATTTCCATAGTAAAAATTTACCTTTAAGGAAGGAGCGAGCGAGCGTGTAGTGGGAAGGAGCGCCAAAAAGCCTCCTAATTCTTCGAATATATAAAAGCACGCTTCAAAGGTTTCCTTTCCAAATCCCTTCTTTTACCGCTTTCCTTTATTGCTTTTTGAGTGTTGCATTGCATGTTTAAAGCTTTCATAATGTAGATAGTTTATTTACAATCGTTTCTAATAAATAGGGGTAGTTTAGTAATTTTACACTATTATTTATGAAATAATCCATCATAGGGAACCCGAAAGGGGCGTTGTGAGGTGCTAACACCTTCCTCGCACGTAACCGACTCCCTTACCCAACTCTGGTTGTAATGACCGAAGTTGATTTATAAAAATCAATTGCCTTATACCTTTTTCCAATGTTTTGAGTAAAACATTGGTGGCGACTCCAAGAACCCTTCTATTTGCGAAAATCACTAATCCATGGAGGGTCCCGCTTGGGATTAACATGGATTGGTGACTCATTTAATAAAATTGTTAGTTCGATGAGGTCTCAGTTTGAGAATAAGTCGTTCTAACAATCCATCATTTTTCAAAACTAAAAAGAGAGAGACCATCGTCGCGAATGCCAATGTCCATTTCGGCGGGTGGCGACAGATGGCGACTCCACTGGGGAAGCCTCGAGAGTCAGTCCCATTTAGTGATGGATTTTTTTCTAAAATGATAGTTTAAAATTACTTCATTACCCCTCGCTTGTATAATAACATGTTTTACCTATTTGGCTTTAAATAACTGTTTAATGTTTAAATTTCCGCAATTGTTTGAAATATAAACTGCACACAAACCTTTGCACACAACAGTTCCCTCTATACCCGGGGGCATGAGTGGAAAGCCATAGGGAGTGGTTGTCAGTACGGCCGGTTGTCGAATGGGTCTATAGGTGCCCGTAGACCGTTGTCGGAAAGCATCACTCAAGGTAATAACCATGAACTCGAGTCCGACAGTGCGTTGGAACTTTCCATCGACTTACGACGAGAGGAATTGGGTCCCTATAATGGGGGCCTTGGGGGCCTTAGACCGGTGAGAACAGTTAGAACCTCCTTGAATATGCACTTGTCTGCAGGATACCCCTACCTCGTGATTCGCTCGTGACTGTTCGTGGATGAGTGAATTGTTTGTGCATTGTTTATGTGACATTGTTTGAGCATACATTGCATTCTTTAAACATACAACGTTCCCTTTTAAAATAAGAATAAATAGGAATAAGAATCTTCCATTACATGGTGTTAACATCTACCTTCATCACATTCATATAGGTAGTTTCCCTTTTCACCCGAAAAATACAAAAAAAAAAAGATGAAATACCCAAAGAAAAATAAGGAAAAAATGTATATTTATCCAAACCAAGCAATATCATGCATCATCTTAGGAACATCCCGAAAACATGATAATGCTTAGTCGAATAAACACAATGCATGCATATTCAACGCCATCATCTCATATCATGCATTTTTATCGTAGATCATGGAGGGATCTAGGGAGATGCAAGGGCAGTTGAAGAAAGTGGATTTCTTATTATACCGTGCCGAGAGGTTGGACCACCTCTGTTCTTTGATGCCACACGAGGCTCGTGTTGAATTCGAGAAATCTTATGGACGAGTCCTCGATTTGATAAAGATATGTGTGGATCCAGCTTTTCTGAGAGCATTGGTTCACTTCTGGAGTCTCGATCTGCATTGCTTCGAGTTCCCCCAGTTTGACTTAGTTCCTACTCTCGAGGAGTACGAGCTCATGCTACGATGGCCCAAATCAGCAGGGGTCTATATCTTTCATGGCAATCATGTGGCCGTGGAGAGGGTCGCTACTCAAGTCAAACTATCATCACGATCATCTGCCTTAGTGGGGAACGGCAGTATCAAAGGTTGGAAGCTCACTATGATTGAGGATCATCTTTCTTCCTTAGCTGGTGAGGGAGATTGGTTAGCTTTCAACAAGACTCTAGCATTAGCCGTGTTTGGGACGATCCTATTCCCCTTTCACGCTAACACAGTGGACCATGCTGCTATGGACGCTTTCTTCGCATGGGACGTGCACATGAAGAGTCCCATGCCTGCCATTCTTGCCGACACCTTGCTTTCTGTCCACTTATATCAGCAGAAGCAAGGGAAGATTATCCGATGCTGCACCTCCTTGTTATATGCGTGGGGCATCACACACTTCTATGCCTCTAGTCACATGGGGACTTTGCCCGATCCGTTGAGGAGCTTTTCGAAAATCCCCGTGCGCCGCCGCTATGCTTCCGAATGGAAGGAGGAGATGGAACAGTGGAGCATTGAGCACTTCACATGGGTTTGTCCTTGGTTCCGTCCGAGCAACATATTGATGAGATGCGGCAACTATCCAAGCATACCTTTGATGGGCCTCAGAGGTTGCATAGCCTACTCACCTAGATTGGCTATGAGGCAACTTATGAGGACTCAGATTATTCCTACCAAAGAGGAGCTTGGAGGATTGAGTTTCTCCTTTGATTCCGAGCATCAGAGGGACATGCATGCTGTCATTAGAGCGTGGGAGAGACCAATCTACGAAGGAGATCGAGAGCTTGGAAAGCCTCGGGTATCCGTCTCCACCGACTATGAGGTTTGGAGGAGCGAGAGGGGGGTGCCCCAACCATCCACCTCTTGCGCAACCGCAGTCACAAGGAGGGTGCTGCAAGAACAAGTCGATGCCTTGACCAAGAAGCTGGAAATCATGGGAGCTCAGATGAGAGTTCTTGAAGAGAAAAACGAAGAATCCAGTTTCACCATTGACGGTCTACAAAGGCAATGCAAGAAAAAAGACCATGAGATAGAGCGGCTCAAGGACGAGTGTGCTAACCTTAATGAGAAGGCTATTCGGGCATCCAAAATGCCAAAGGTCGAACCGAATAGTCAACTCCAAAATGACGATGCAAAGATAGCACACCTTGAAGCCGAGTACGCAAGGCAGGCATAGTTGATCAAGGACATGCAAGATGATCTACTCTTGACTCGATCCGATGCGCAGCAATGGTGGGAAGTTGTTCAACAAAAAACCGCAAGCCTTTCCAATTTCCGCAAAAAGGAAAGGGAAGGATTAGCACAGATGGCTAAGCTCCGAGAGGAGAAGGATCGAGCCGAAGATGAGCTTAATGAACTGCAAGCCATGATCAACTACCACACTCAAAAGGCGAAGGACGCTCAGAAGACTAGTGATGATATGAGCCAAGCAGTCCATACGCAAGTCGAAGCAATGGCACGCCATGTAGAGGACGCCGAAGATGAATGGAGAAGAAACATGAACCCGCCTGTGGGTTTCTATCGGCTTTTCTCATTTTGTAAAAAATTGCTTCAAAGCATTGTATAATAAGTTGTACACTTTCTTTGATTAATAAATCGAATTTTTGAGATCTATGAAATCTTTCAATTGCCTTTGCATTTCATAGTCATTCATTTGCATATATCTCTCCTAGTAATTTATTAATAACCTTAATAAAAAGAAAGAATTAATCGATGCGTATGTTTAGAATGGATCGCACGCCGTTCGTTATTAAATATAAGCCAACAACCGCGCCAAACGAACGCACATCAACTCCGTTGTTGGTAATCAAGACGAATAAAGGGGAAGGTCCAACGCCGTTAAGAATCACTGCTCCAAGACCCTTTCCCTACGAATCAAATAAGGCTGTGCCATGGATATACGACATCCATTCTTCTGCCGACAACGATATTTCTAACATCGCTGGACTTGGGGGCATGACTAGGAGTGGCAGGATCTACACTCCCGAAGATCTTCATGATAAAACTCCCAAGAATAAAGGAAAAGAAAAAGAAAAAGAAAAAAACGAGGAAGATAAAGAATCCGAGGGGGAGACTGACGAGCTGTTAAAGTATATTCGACAGAGCGAGTACTCCATCGTGGATCAACTTCATAGGACGCCAGCAAAGATTACGCTGTTGTCGTTGATCCTAAGCTCCGAACCGCATCGGCAAGCTCTGTTGAAAGTCTTGAACGAGGCATACGTGTCACATACTATCTCCCAAGACAAGTTTGAGGGGATTGTTAGTCACATTACGGTTAATAATCACCTCACTTTCACCGATGAAGAAATCCCCGCTGAGGGATCGAATCATAACAAGCCCTTGCACATCTCTGTAAAGTGCAAGGAATATCACATCGCTAAAGTCTTGGTGGATAACGAATCTTCCTTGAATGTGATGCCAAAAAGAACGTTCGATCAAATGGCAATCAAGGGAATCCAAATGCGCCCGAGCAACATGATCGTCCAAGCTTTCGACGGTTCTAAAAGAGAAGTTGTGGGAGAAATCAATCTTCCAATCCAAATTGGACCCACCATCTTCAACGTCGAATTTCAAGTGATGGACATTACTCCCGCATACAGCTGTCTCCTCGGCCGACCTTGGATTCATGATGCGAAAGTTGTTCCCTCTACGCTCCACCAGAAAGTCAAATTCATAGTGGGTGACAAGCTGGTGACCGTACAAGCTGAAGATGACATACTCATCAGCAAGCCATCTGCCATACCTTATGTGGATGCAGCAGAGGAAGCTCTAGAGACCGCCTTCCAAGCATTGGAGATTGCCAATGTCGAAACGTTTCCCCGAGAAATGAGAAAGGTAGCCTACATGCTCACCAAGAACGGATACTTGCCTGGACAAGGACTTGGCAAGGATTCCCAAGGAATTTCCGAGCTACCCATTATTAAAGATAATCTGGGGAAACAAGGGTTAGGATACGACCCTAATAAAGATCAAAGGACGAAGAGGAACCAAGATCCTTCTCAACGTTCTTTAAGCCAAATCTTTAGGAAGGCCGGTTCACAAGCGTCAAGGCCGGTCGTCATCATCAAGTGCTCTTCTCCTTCCGATAGGGATGTATAGGCCTGATGACTATTAGAGATCACTCCTCGGGGACAGCCCGACCCCCGAGCCTCGATAGGGCACATGTTTCCACTATAATTATAATAAAATCGTTCTTTATTATTTCTTATTGCTTCTTTTCTTGCTTGCAATAAATTTCTAGACCACATTATTTTAACCCTGTTTGAATAAACATGAATGAGGTTAAAATAGTCTTAATAATAATAAACCCGCATCATTTTTATGTGGAAGTGTGTGACAACTTGGACCACATCTCCTTGGCCTCGATAAGTGCCATCATGGATAAAAGAGAAATCTTAAAAACAAGAAAAGCTCGGCAGGAAACCCAAAAAGGGGGCTACGCAAAAATAAGAGCAAAAAGCCTGCTAGGAATCCCACGAAAGGGTGACCTAGGCAAAAATTAGGGTTGCAAAAAATAAACAAAAACAAAGGTCCGCTAAAACGCCACAAAGGGGTGTTTCAGGCAAAAATAAGGACAAACAAAAAAGCAAAATAAATCCATGATGGTACCATGAACTGAATTCAAAAGAAAGGTTCAAGGGAAACTATCTAAGTTGTCAACACACAACGCTAATAACAAGACTTGCTTAACTTCATAAATGTTTAATCAAACAAGCCTAAACACATAAGCCTACCTTGGCCAGCCATTCTTACAAAAACCATTTTCAAAACAAAAATAATCCCTTCTAAAACACAAACTCTCAAACAAAAATATCTTTCCCTTCTTCTCTCTTGTCCCAAATGATTTTAGAATAATCTAGTGGAAACACGGAGATATAGTGATCAATAGGAAGGTTGACACGTCTTCTAAAGGAAGGGAAGGATCACTTGGTTGATGACACCAATACTCGATATAACACGCATCATTCCTCGGTTACAGAAATCGGCAGCGCACAGCCCGTCTAGAGGAATGGCTAAAATCCAAACAGAAACGCATCGGTTAATTCTTTTGAAAAAATGAATCAAATAGAATTAGGTGCATCATACCGCATACATGCATACAGATGATAGGTGTAATGGAAGATCACTTATTCTCTATTTACTAAAAAAAAAAAAAAAAAAAAAAAACTTCAGAAAAAATAACAATACGCCCGTACTAGGATCAATACGCCCGTATTGATACTAGGGTTATGGGCAACCCTTCAGTTCAATACGGGCGTATTGAACTGAGTACGCCCGTATTGACTCCAACGGACACACCAATACGGGCGTATTGAATCCAATACGGCCCGTATTGGTCTCCCATGTTGTACAATAACGGCCAAGTCAGTACGGCCGTATTGAATTCAATACGGGCCGTACTGACCCATTTTTTCCTATAAATACACCCCTTCCCCCTCTCATTCTGCACAGCTTTCTTCTCCCTCTGCATATTTTGTCTGTGAGTGTGTCTGAGATCCCCCTAAATCTGAGAAATGGCCGAGTCATCAAGAAAGAGACAGAGGGTCCCCGCGCAACTCGAAATGACCGCGCGGCATCAAGAGAGGCTGGAGTTCCTAGAGTCGTTCGTCTTCCAGCCGTCAAGGGTGCTTGACTTCAACATCCTCCGGGCAATGGAATGGGAGGATGAGATCAGAGGCTACATTGCCGCCATAGGTTGGGGGTTCCTCCTTAATCCCTACCCTAAGATCTATCCAACTGCGACGAAGGAGTTTCTGGCTACCGTCGGCGTCACAGAGTCGACGAATAGCTATGGCGCGACGGTCTACTCGGTGGACTTTTGGATGAAGGGAGGATACCGCTCCCTGACGTTGGATGAGTTCAACGTCCAGGCTGGCTTCTTTCTGCGAGCCGATCAGCTGGCGTATCGGGATGCCGTCTGTGAGTGCCCCGATAACCTGACCCCGACCGAGATGTGGAGAGAGCTCACGGGTCAGTTGGACTACCATGCTGGAGTAAAGGGTACTCGGCTCCCGACTACGCTCCGGATCTGCCACAAGCTGATCACTGGCTCAATCCATGCCAGATTGAAGAGTCCCGAGTCAGTGACGCGGCAGGATTTGCTGGCTCTCTACTGCATGGCTACCGGACAGAGGGCCAACCCCGGATTCTTCTATCTCGAGCATATAAAGAATCTGGGGGCAAGAGAGGGTAGCGACGCTCGGCGAGGATACATTATGGCCTCCACGCTCCTTTCACCACTCGCCGAGTCTTGGGGATGTACTGATGGCGTAGATGCGGGGGAGTTGGCGCCCAAGCCCATCAATGCTGCCACCCTACTCAACATAAAGATCATTGCCAAGGTAGGGAGGCAATATGTACGCGCAACCGCCCACGACACCTTCGACGAGCTCTTCGAGAACATCGAGCTCCCGGGTGATGTGGACCCGCAGCCAGAGGCCGGCACCTCGCAGCAGGACAGGGCCTATTTTGACGCTCGTTTCGATGCGTTGCAGCAGAGCATTGACGCTCGATTCGACACGGCGCAACATAGCATAGACGCCCTGAGACAGGATTTTGACAGCCTGTCAGTCTGGTTGCATCGTCGCTTCCCAGACCCTCCACAGGATCCGCCGGCAGAGGAGTGAAGACCGGCTGTTTTTCTTGCTTTTTGTTTATCGGGCTGTGCCCCTCTCTTTATCAATCATTGTATAAATTTCATTCTATTTAATAAATGAAATTTTCCATTTTTGAGTCTAAATTCTTTAGCACTTTAATCAACAAAAAAAGCAAAAATACAGAAAAAGCCAAAATCAACAAAAAAGGCAAAAATACAGAAAAAGCCAAAAATCGACAAAAAAGGCAAAATACAGAAAATCCAACAAATTATACAGAATAACTGAACCTGGAGAGGCTTGCCGAAATAATACTCCCCAAAGACTTCTCAGCTCACACTCTTGGGCCAAATCCCCAGTAAGAGCTATCAGAGCAAGATCAGCAAAATTCCCCACGGAAGCATGATCAAACAAAATATCCAAGTCAAAGGACTTAGACTTCCTCAGAGGAAGATAGCTTTCCAACTCGAGTGACGAGTGAAGCTAAGCCTGAAGAGGCTTTCTAAATAATACTCTGGGATACATAAGACCCTCAATCCCCATTCGCCTACTCAGAGGCACTCCTTCAAAACGAGAAAATCCAAAAAGATTAATAACCATTCCCCAAGCGAAATTCGGCATTCAGCCAAAACACCGAACGTCAAAGATAATCCGCCTAACAGAAGAGGCCAATCAAGATCAATACGACAGAATCTCCTAGCGGATAACAGCCTACGTAGAGGCAATAAAATCAGAAAATCAAAAAGAGTCACCCGAATAAGGATAACCGGGATACTCCACCAACGTCGAAAGGACGTCAGCCAATCATAAGGCATCGCTCACCTCAGAAGGAGCATCTTTGTGTCTACACCCCCAAGGAATCAGAAATTCCCCAATGGGCACCAACTACGCAATGGAAAGTTGGGACACAAAAACCTATGAGTAACTGCACATCCCTTAGACGGATCCCTGCGTTATCCAGCCCTCAGCGGCACTAAAATCAAAAAAACAACCGTCGAAGCAGCATCGTGGACTGTGGAGACAAAATCATCTCAAATCCCTGGAGAGGGCAAACTCACGCTACCAAAGTGACCAGAAGCACGGAGGTATGCATCCCTGGAGAGGGCAAACTCACGCTACCAAAGTGACCAGAAGCACCGAGGTATGCATCCCTGGAGAGGGCAAACCCACGCTACCGAAGTGACCAGAAGCACAGAGGTATGCAGCTTCCGGCTCGAGCGACGAGCGAAGCTAAGCCTGGAGAGGCGATACTCACGCTACCCCGTCGTCAGAAACACGGAGGTATGTAGCTTCCGGCTCGAGCAACGAGCAAAGCTAAGCCTGGAGAGGCGGTACTCACGCTACCGAGGTTGTCGGAAACACCGAGGTATGCACGAGCCTGGAGAGGCGACGACTAATACTCAGCCTGGAGAGGCGGTACTCAGCTACCCCGTCGTCAGAAACGCGGAGGGATGCAGCTTCCAGCTCGAGCGACGAGTGAAGTTAAGCCTGGAGAGGCAGTACTCAGCTACCGAGGTTGTCAGAAACACCGAGGTATGCACGAGCCTGGAGAGGCGACGACTAATACTCAACCTGGAGAGGCTACTCAACAATTTTCCACCAGAAGACACTACAAGTCGGAAGGATGGCTCATTCCCCGGACAATCGGGTCAACTCCTTTACTTGTCAATCGATACACCAAAAGGCCGTTTGACTAAGTAAAGGGGGGGCAGCTGTAGACCCCTAAAATTGTCCGAGTCGGAAATAAGACTCGAAGATTCTCAAAGACCGAAGGAAAGTCAGCCGGAAGGACTCCTGGAAGACCCTGGAAGACCCTGGAAGACCCTAGGATGATTATTCGTAGGTTTAGAAGTCTTAGAGTAGCTTAAAATAAGGATATGGGAGGATTGAAGCTCAATACGACCTCCTAGAAGTTCAGTACGGCCGTACTGAACAATTTGAACTACAATACGGCCGTACTGTAGTTCAAAACTTCAGTACGGGCCGTATTGATGTCAGAGGCCGTACTGCGCCTCACTCCTATATATAGGACGTCATTTGGACGTCATTCGACACTTTTTCCAGATCTTTGGACCCTCTTGCTGAGTATTCTGGGGTTTTTGAGCAGTGTTCTGCCCTAGAAGTCTCTCCGAGAGCCGATCCGACAAAGTTCTTGAGTTCTGAGCATTTAGCTTGAGGATTCGAACTAGTCGAAGGGAAATCTTTTGATTTCCATAGTAAAAATTTACCTTTAAGGAAGGAGCGAGCGAGCGTGTAGTGGGAAGGAGCGCCAAAAAGCCTCCTAATTCTTCGAATATATAAAAGCACGCTTCAAAGGTTTCCTTTCCAAATCCCTTCTTTTACCGCTTTCCTTTATTGCTTTTTGAGTGTTGCATTGCATGTTTAAAGCTTTCATAATGTAGATAGTTTATTTACAATCGTTTCTAATAAATAGGGGTAGTTTAGTAATTTTACACTATTATTTATGAAATAATCCATCATAGGGAACCCGAAAGGGGCGTTGTGAGGTGCTAACACCTTCCTCGCACGTAACCGACTCCCTTACCCAACTCTGGTTGTAATGACCGAAGTTGATTTATAAAAATCAATTGCCTTATACCTTTTTCCAATGTTTTGAGTAAAACATTGGTGGCGACTCCAAGAACCCTTCTATTTGCGAAAATCACTAATCCATGGAGGGTCCCGCTTGGGATTAACATGGATTGGTGACTCATTTAATAAAATTGTTAGTTCGATGAGGTCTCAGTTTGAGAATAAGTCGTTCTAACAATCCATCATTTTTCAAAACTAAAAAGAGAGAGACCACCGTCGCGAATGCCAATGTCCGTTTCGGCGGGTGGCGACACTCTCAAAGTATAAGTGTATATGATAGATGCACTATTTAGTTTCTCTCACTCACCAGCTTGGCTAAATGTTCAATTACTGATCTTTCATGCCATGCTAATCAGATATCTCACAACTTCATGATCAAACAAATTGGATGGGTACAACCTCAAAGCAAGTCTCAAAACAACCATTTCAAGGTGAATCAAAAGATGTGTTTTCACTTTTTGTTGATCTAAAAGCCATCTCATTTACTACCTCTCAAGAATGATTTTCAATTTTTTCCAATATATATATATATATATATATATATATATATATATATATATATATATTTACAATTTTTTTTCTCAAAAAGTATATATGTTTATTTCAAACATTATAAGATTATACCACAGAATAAAAGTTGAGTTCATCCAAGGACATCAAAAGTATTTTTTAAGCTTATTACTTCTAGAAAATAAAAATATTTTTTTTCTTCTAAAATATAACACTACTATTTATGCTAAATAAACTAATATATGCACTAATTATTTAATAAAAAAACTCATGAAACACACAAATATGAAAATATTCACACTTGAACTTGCTTACTATAATTTTAAAGACAATATATTAACATCTCTAAGTAGTTTATTTAAAAATAAATATTATTTATTTAAAATAATTGTTAAGATCGAAAATATTAATTTCAGAAGGTTTAAATATATTTTAGTCCCTATAAGATGGGTGATTTTGATTTTGGTCTTTGTAAATTTTTTTCTTTATTTTTCATCCTTGTAAGATTTATAAAGATTGTTTCATACTTGTAAAATGAGTAAAATATTTTTCTTTGATTTTCATCCCTCTAAAATATAAATTCACTAGTTTGATTATTTTAAGGTAGATAAATAATATTTATTTTAAAAAACTAAAAAAAATTAGTGTTAAATATCAATACGATAATAGTACGAAATTGTTGTAGGTGACACATAAGATAATTATTTATTTATTTTTAAATAAAAAGTACCTAAAAATGATTACATAAAAATAAGAATTAAAAATAAGAATTCCAATTTTAGAAAATGAAAATAAGAATTAAAAATAAGAATTAAAAATAAAATTAAAAATAAGAAATTAAAAATAAGAATTAAAAATAAGAAATTTTCGACGGATTTTCGATGGAAATATAAATCCGTCAGAAATTTTTGACTGAAATATCCAATGGAAACTTTTTGTCGAAAATTTGCGTTTTTCTTGTAGTGGAAGCAGTTTGTCAATGTGATCAAAATTATCATAAGTTCTACCTAGAAAATAGAGTTCATTTACTATAGTTTGGATAGACTCCTTCTCTTCCATTTCAAAGAGTTCATGCTTACGAGCCAACAAGCTTAGCTTGTTGCATTTTACCTCCAGGGATCCCTTATAGGTTAGAGCTAGGGTATCCCACATCTGCTTGGCACTCTTGAAGTTGTGTACTTTGGTGTACTCTTCCTCAGACAGAGTACACATGAGTGCATTTCGGGCTTTGGAGTTGAGCACGAATCTTTGTTTTTGTTCTTCATTCCATTGTGCTTTAGGTATCTCCCTACCAACCTCGTCAAGAGGAATGTAGTCTCCTTGTTCTACGAGATCCCACATGTCTATATGACATGCGTCAAAAAATGCGATCATTCTTTGTTTCCAGTAGTCGCACTTTATTCCTCTAAAGAGAGGCGGGCGATTCACAGCCTATACTTCATTTTCCATCGATTGTTATGTACCCTTTCAGTATTAGATGCTCAACCCAAGGGGCCAAGCTCTGATACCAATTGAAGTTAGCGGAAAAACACAAAGAATGGGGGTTGAATGTGTGTGTGAATGAAGGAATTTTAAAACTATTTTTGCAGAGACTCTTTTTTGTCTAATAAAAATATTATTTTGAACACTTGAAAACTGTGCAAGGTTGGCTCAGCAAAATATTTTGCGTCTGAGAGTTTATCGTTTGCACAAGGAAAACGTTTCTTAAAATAATAAGTTAAGCAAATGTATTTTCTGTCTGAAGATAGTTGCAGTGAAAAATAAGCAGTGGACAAAATTTTCAGTATGATATATCAGCTAAACAAAATTGTGTTTGAGAAATAGATAAAAAGTGCAAATATTTTTATACTAGTTCACTCGACCTGAGCTACATCCAATCTCCTTCAACCGAAGGGTTCCATAAATCATGACAGATTACAAATATTATCAACCACTTCTGGTTCGCCAACTTCACTCATCAACGCTAGTATTCTTAAACCAATTCTGGTTCCCTAAGTATTATCAACCACTCCTGGTTCGCCAACTTCACTCGTCAGCACTAGTAGTCTTAAACTACTTCTGGTTCCCCAAGTATTCTTTCAACTAGCCTCTTCAGGCTTTATAGCAGATAGATATGTTGAGTGTGTGTATAACTCTCACAGAGAGGATAGGATGGTTTCTACACTCGCTAAGGTATGTTGTAATATTCTAAAATTCTTCATACAATATTATAAATTCCCTTATCATTGCCTTATTATTATATTTTTAAAATTTTTAATTACCATATTTAAAATAAATAGATAAATACATGTGTATTTTTTTATCTATTATAATTTCTTTATTTCCAACAAATTAAAATGGAAGTATTTAGTATTCATTTTTATTATAACTTGGTTTCTTTCAAAAATAATATTATGATATATATATATATATATATATATATATAATTTCAAATGGTTAATATAAGTAAATTTTTATATATATAAACATTATGAAAGGATAAAAAAAAAAGAAAAAAAAGATATTTATTATTTAAAAATGAAAAAAAAAATCTCCAACAAGAATCTACAGGTGTTGTACCAACACCTTATCACCTTATCCTATAATTATTAACCTTATCTCTAAGTAACTAAGTAAGAAATGGAACCTAAAAATGAAACCAAATGAGCAAATTTTCCATTCAATGTTAACCATGTCATCATTACCACCCTTTTATAAATAGCTTCACATGCATGCAATTGAGGACACAGACTCACGGAGAGTGAAAAATAAAAAGGAAGAGAAGAGAGAAAGAGAGAAAGATAGAGAGAATAGTGAATAGGAAGAGGATAGTTAAATTTTGACGCAGTTAATTCTTGTTAAGTCTACATTTTAAGGTAAGGGAGAGGAGAACCTTATCTCTTTAAAAATTTATATACAATTATGTATATTTATTTATGTATATTTATTTAGTGGAGTGTGCCTAACCTCATTTATTTGCTTAATCTATGATTATTTTTATCCATAATAATTATTAATATGTTCATATTTTATATTGTTTAATTATTTTATAATGATTATCATTGTCATTTAATTAATTAGTAGTCTTAATATATTTTATTTACGTATATGTTATTTAATTAAAGCTTAAATAATGATAAATTCTCAAATTTATTTAACGTGATTGTTTTTATGCTTGATTATAATATAATTTTGTTAAAATATCTTTGACTCGTTTTAGAGATAAATATTATTCTATGGCCATAGAAGATAAATTTTGAATTATTTGTAGTTGGAGGTTTGACCTTGGGGATTCAAATGAGTAAGGAATGAAAGTGAAATATCCTCTTGTTGGTTAAGGTGAAATATCCTTTTGTTGGTTGGTATTATGATGATGCTCATTTATCCTCACTAGTCACTACAAGTATAATTCAAATTTTATTGTAACATGAAAATCTAATATATGATCTGTATAAATATATATATATATATATATATATATATATATATATATGTTTAATATTGATTATAAATAATTCTGTACATTCTTTTGAATTATTGTATTTATTGGATATTGTCCTTACTCCTCGTTTTTCTTTGTTTTTCTTTTTAAATTAAATATATTACAAAATAGATGGATCTACTTGGGATTCCAAATCATTTTGCAGTGGTTATTGCTACTGTTTTCCTTGGAAGAAATTGGAATGTAGAGACTGTTTGATGGATCTATTTTATTTCAATTGTAAATTTATTTTCACTATCAATGTAAATATTATAATAGAAGTGGAAGAAAGAAATAATGTGTAAAATAGTACATTATTGTAAATATTATTTATAAAAATATTTCATTATTATCACGTATAATATTATTAATAATACATTTTTTTCAATATTATATATATATGTATAATATTGGAAATTATAAAACGGGCGTTACATTAAGTGGTATCAGAGCAGGTCGATCCAACCGACTGTGAGTTATGAGTTTACTATACTTATTTGGTAGATAAAGTCTATAGTTGCAGTGATTGAATCTAAGGAGGTTGTGTGTTGAGAATTGGAGTTTTGAATGTTCTTAATGAAAGGCCAAAGTGTGCATCTTCGTTATTTTTATTACATGATTTGGAAGTTATAAATTATTCCTAAGTAGGAGGCACTGCCACATTTACTAGAATTAATTTATTTTTTCTTTTTTACTTTTTAATTTTTTTATATATGATTTCTTGAGTTTTGATACTTACATGTTGACTTTTATGGGTTAGGTTGTATGATGATTTTATTTTAGTTTCTAAGTTCTCTGTGCTGAATATGTGAGTTGTTTTGGTTTAGAATTGTAGGAAGAAGCTTAAATAATGGTTTGGAAGTGTTTTAAGGTATTTTTGTGGCCTTAGACTTTGGTGCGCTCTTTTACTGATCAGTGCAAGGAACGTTTTAGCTACAGTTTTGTTGTGCTAGTACAAGTATTATATTGACAGAATTGGATTTTATGATCTTCATAAAAGTTGTAGTCTTGAATGTTATCATTCTAAGGGCACCAAAATCAGGTACAATGGAGATCTAGAACTTCCGTTATGAATATTTTAGTGAACAAAGGTCTAGCTGTTAGCGTTGATTATATCTATTACAGTTTTTGAAATTTTTAGCTAAGTATATGAACATTCTCGAATTTCAAGTATTCATAAGAGTGGTAGCTTATTCTCTTAGCTTTCTTTTGGTGATGGGTTTGAGATCACTTGGATGAATATAACTCTCTGTATATCATTTTCTTTGATAGTTGTTGAAGGGATATATATGTGCTATCATGATGTTTGTGAGTTATTAGGTAATGCAAGGATAAAATCTAATTTTGTTATGATGTTTTAAAGTGTTTTTCTCGTGGATCAAAAGTTTCTTTAAGGTTGTATGATGCTATGTGGTAAAGGTTGTTCATGTACATGATATATGGTGTAAACGGTGATTGATTCGTACATGCTTAGGAATGATATATATGAAAGTTTAAGTAGGTATTCTAATATGATTTGATATGCATGTATGTTGATATGAGGAAAGATGACCTTATGGATCAATTAGTGGGTGTTTGTGTATTTAGTAAGATTGACCTTAGGATGTGATATCATTATATTGGAGTTGGGGGTGAAAATATATCCAAGATAGCTTTATACTAAGTTATCTAAGTGTGATTCTTGAGGTGAGTTTTCTAGGTCCTATAATTTCTAGTGGAGATATAATGTAGATCTATCTATGGTAGAAGTTGTGCTTAAGTAGGAGATACCAAAGTTAGTTAGTGTGGATATGAGTTTTCTTGAATTAACTTAATATTATAGGAGATTTATTGAGGAAATTTATAAGATAACATTATATTTGACTGGATTAACCAGGAAGAGAGAGTTGCCTTTATGGAATAGTAAGTGTAAAAGTAGTTTCAAACTCTTAAGGAAAAATTGGCTAGTGTTAATATTACTGGACTCTAGTAATTTTTATGTGGCATATAGTGATGGTTCAAAGACGGGTTTGGGTGGATTGTTGATGCAAGAAGGAAATCGTAACCTTGGCACAGTGTTATATCAGGGGTGAGCACAGCCTTGGATTGTTAAATGAGTGACGTGACCTTTGCATAGTGTAAGTGCAAGATTTGTGATGATTGCGGTGATTGCGAATTAATGCATGATTGATCGAGTTATGATATGTTGAAATGTTTATGAATATTTTATTAATTATAGAATTATAATGAGACAATATGTTGCGTTTTCCTTATGTGCTTTATATATAGATGCTTTCTTTTCTCACCGTGCGATTTGTGGATGTTTTAGGTGAGGAAGATCCGGCTTTGAGTGGCATCTAGGATGCCAACAGTTGAATTGTGGGTGTGCTATGATATTGTGACATCGGGGCAGAAAATTCTTGGATATGGAATTTTTATATAGATTTGGAGTTGTATTTATTATTTTAAAAATAATTTGTAAACTCTTATGGTTTATTTTTCAATGTTCATTTTTCAATCATTTTGGATATTAAAAAACATTTGTGAAGGTTTTTATGTGCACCCTTTTACCAACTTTGAAAGTTTATTTTCCTTAATTTAATTACATTATTATGATATATGTGTTGTGGTAGTAAGAGTGTCACAACTTTTATATCAAACTAGACATAGACCCTCGCGCTGTGCAATTTATCGAAACTAATCATAATTTTTATCTTATGCTTTAATATATATTTATATCAAAATTTAGTAATATTGTAATTATTATTTGTTTTATATTTCAGTTCTTAAGCCTATTTATTAATTAATTAATTTAAATTACTTCTAAATGAATAATATTAATTGATATTAAATTATTTCTATTTGGTGGATTGTTTTTATTCTAAAAAAATGATACTGAAAGCATTTGTTGGGTGTTTTTGCCTTTAACAACCTTATTTTAGTTAAACCATTTTCATTTTCTTATTTAAGACACAATCAATTTTTTGTCATAATTATAGATTGAAGGATACGTGAAATGCAAATGATTAACATTTTAAGCCTTAATTTTGATCACAGATTGTCATAATCCAAGTTAGGAATTAATAAGAATTTTGGTTTTAATCCTCAATTGAAGTCTATCTCTTTCACCATGGAAGGAGTTTTATGCATGACCCATGTATTGATCTTTTAAATTCTACTCTCGGGAAATGCACTTTGAGGATAAATTTTGTATGTTAGTAAATTTTTTACATGCATGTTAAGATAATTCTATAATCAACTTTTTAACAAAAAGTTTTTATCAAATCGAACTAATCTAAAGTATTGTAAAAAAAAAATTAATGAATGAGTCATTAATTTTACTAAAAGTAGTTATAAAGAAAAAATATCATTTGAATGTGTGATTATTTATTACTATCATTTGTTAGAACTATTATAATTAAAATTTTATTTTAATTAAAAGTTATGCATATAAATTTATATATATATATATATATATATATATTCATGAGTTAAGATATATATTTTTATTATTTAATTTTCTCAATTAATTAAGATAACTTAGAACATCAATTAAATTATATCACTATTTTATATAAAGCACATATAAAATTATAGTTTTATTTCAATAAAATTTATATAAAATATAATTATGATATTATAGTTTATTACATTTTATATAAAGCACATATAAAATTATAATTTTATTTCAATAAAATTTTTATAAAATATAATTATGATATTATAGTTTATTACAATTCTTATTAAGAAATCAATAATTTAATTTTATATTTAAGTGATACTTACATATCTTAAACAACATATTAATTCTTAATTAAGAGATATAATTTGATTAAAATGAAAATTATAGAAAATAATAAATGGTATGTCATTATTATTTATTAATTTATTATGAAATATAAAAGTGTATATACACATATTGACAAATTAAAAATTCCACATTATTGTATACTATTAATGATGGATATTTTAGGTTAAATTATGTCAAACACTCGATTAACTTTCCATGACAATTAAATAGTTATTTAAGGTTAATTAATATATAATTTAATTGTAATTTAAGATGTATATCATAACTTCTATTTAAGAAACGAATTTTTTCGCCTAAATTAAGAATCTCGTGACTCCTTTTCTCTATTTTAAAAAAGTACATTAATTAGTACAAAAAGATATTAAATAATTATTTTATGTTAGATAGTATAGAATTTAATAAAAAAATTAAAGAATTTTATCATAATTAATTAGCATTAATTATGAATTTAATATCAATTAAAACATAACTGTCAATTTTTGTAATTAATTTTAATAAAGCGTGATTTCATATTCAAAGATGAAAAAAAAATAGTTGGAATTCATAGAAAATATGTATAATGACAAATTAAGATAATAAAAAGTTATAATTTAGATATACATTTGTTATTTTCAATTCTAAATAAAAATTATCAAAAGTGAGTAAATTGACTGAATTTTGGTTTGCTATGTTAATAAATTTTTTATCTTAACTAATAGAGTATGTATTAGAAGAAATCACACCTACTTCTTTTTATGACAATGTCTGCTATACATTGCTCCTTGGATTTACTATCTTCAAAGACCCAATGTTATTATCAATCATTTGAAACCTTATACAATGCTAATTAAGAAATATTCTTATGTTAAGTGATTTTTTTAAATAAATTAAACTATATATTTTTCATTCTTCATTGACATTCTTCAGTCCTTTATGTTGCTTATGCTTATGTTGATTGGGGGTTTTGACGAAGGCGCAGTATTAGGTGTTGAGAAATTATTTTATAATTTAAAATTTAAATTAAATATTTAATATAATTAATCTTCTTTTTATATAACGTTCCAAAATCAATATCAGTTTTCAGGTACGTGCACCTTATCCTAAAACCAACACTCACGGTTTTTCTCCAATTAGTTACACGTGCACAGTACTCGATTGGTTACCAAAATGCTCACGTTGCGAATCCTTAAAAATCTGGTGCACGTACTGTTGAGTTAAAAAAAAAATGCCTAATATTGTGCTTATATACACAAATTAATACGAAGGAAAAGACAGATACAACAAGCTCATTTTATCTCTCAATATTTTTCTATTACAAAAATTATAGTTTTGGAGCGGTGTTCTTTGGTTTGGGGATCTTTCGCTGCACTCCAACGGTCTAACGGGTTGACGTATCTTGGGAGAGGAGCGCACTATAAGGCTAAAAAATTACCAGTGCAATGGGGGCGTTTTCTCTCTAAGGATAGCGCTCTGCGTGCTTCAATCCAGACTACTCTAAACTTCTTATCTAATAATTTTATTTACTCTTTGTGTTTAACAAGTTGCTATTGATCGCTCTGTTTTAATTTTATAATATTCATTGTGTTGTTGATATTGGTTCTATTGATAAATCTAAATATTTATTTTTATTGTGCTCTATTAAATTTATTTATATTCTAACAATCTTAGAGAGAAAATTTTTTTTCCTTTTTTGTTCAATATCAACATGTCTACAATGGATATTTTAAATTCTTTGAGTAGTAAGCTAGAAAAATTTACTGGTGAAAATTTTTTATGTTGGCAACAACAGATGAAATTTTGGCTTACATAGTTGAATTTATTTTCTGTTATTTTAAATGGAAAATCTGAAAATTCTTCTGAATGTGCCTTGGTTGAAGCTGGTTCTTCTAGTGATAAAAATATTTTGTGTCATGGTCGTATTTTGAGTGCTCTGTCTGATAATATTTATAAAATATTTTGTCATACAAAAACTGCTTTGGAGTTATGGGACGCTCTTGAACTAAAGTATGGTTCTGCTGAAAAGGGTTTAAGAAAATACTCTTGTGAAAGAATTTATTTTCAAATGGAAGATGGAAAACCTTTCTCTGACCAAGTTCATGAATTTGAAAATATTATTTATGATATGAAAATGAAAGAAATTACTTTGCCTGACATAATGCTTGTTAGCTTATTAATTTCTAAATTGCCTCCTTCTTGGTCTGAATTTGAAAGAAGCCTTAAACATAAACCCGATCATTTCACTTTATCTGATTTATTGATTACCTTGCGAATTGAAGATAAACATCGTATTTCACAAAAGGTTTCTAAAACCCCTTTTCAGGCTAAGGCTCATTTAGTGGAAAACGCTAATAAGCCTAAACAAAATTTTTTCAAAAAATCTGGTTTTTCCAATAATAATAAATTTGGTCAGAGCTCTCATTTCTCTAAAAATAAAAACAAAGCTTTTAATAACAACTACAAACCAAAGAGTAAAATTCAAGGAAATGAGTCCTTTTGCTTTGTTTGTGGAAGAAACAATCATTTTGCTAAAGATTATTTTCATCGTCGTCGCCAACCAAAAGACATTACATCTGATCCCAAATCTTCGTCTCAGCCTCAAGCTAATGTTATTACCGCTAATGCTAGCTCGGATTCCCCATCTAACAGGTATCATGTCACTAGCCCAGAGTTAAATTTTATTTATAACTCAAATCATTGGTGGATTGACTCTGGAGCTAATGTTCATGTGTGTGCTGATAAAAAATTATTTTCTTCATATCAAGAATGTGGCACACGTACTGTAAGCATGGGGAATGGGAGCCTAGCGCGCGTCATTGGTCTAGGCCGAGTAGAATTAGAATTATCTTCTGGAAATTGTCTTGTTTTAGATGAAGTTTTTCATGTTTCTGAAATTAGAAAAAATTTGGTTAGTGCTGCTTTGTTAGTTCAACAAGGTTTTAAAGTTGTAATTTCTCGACATGGTTCTTTTGTTGGGAAAGGATATATTTGTGATGGTTTATTTAAACTTAGTATCATGTCTTCCTTTATTAATAAAAATTCTAGCATTTCTTCATCTTCTATTTCAAATGTTGAATGTTGTGATATTTGGCATGGTAGACTTGGACATGTTAACTTGAATTCTATTAAAAGAATGATGACGCTTGATCTTATTCCTAAATCTTTTAATGAATTGAAACAAAAATGTGAAGTTTGTGTTCAAGCCAAACTGCCTAGAAAATCTTTTCAAAATTCTGTCCTAAAGGAAACTTGTGTGCTTGAACTCATTCATAGTGATATATGTGATAATAATGGTGTTATTACTCGTGGTGGAAAGAAATACTTTATTACCTTCATTGATGACTTCTCTAAATATTGTTATGTATACTTGATTATTCATAAAAGTGAGTTATTTGAAAAATTCAAGGTTTATAAAGCAGAAGTTGAAAATCAATTAGAAAGGAGTATTAAAATTCTTCGTTCTGATAGAGGAGGGGAATATTCTTCTAATGAAATGGGTGAATTTTTTGAAACACATGGCATAATTCATGAAGTCACTCCTCCCTATGCTCCTCAATCTAATAGAATTGCTGAAAGAAAAAATCGTACTTTATTAGACATCATTAACGCTATGCTTATAAGTTCTGGTTTGCCTGATAATTTGTGGGGGGAAGCCTTGTTTACTACATGTCACATTTTGAATAGAATTCCTTATAAAAATTCCGATAAAACCCCTTATGAACTTTTGAAAAATAGAAAACCAAATTTGAAATATCTCAAAGTGTGGGGGTGTCTTGCAAAGGTGAATATTCCTATTAATAAGAAAAGAAAAATTGGTCCTAAGACGGTTGATTGTGTTTTTCTAGGATATTCCTTACATAGTACTACTTATAGATTTTTAGTTATTAAATCTGAAGTTTCTGAAATTTCTAATAATATAATTATGGAATCTAGAGATGCTGTTTTCTTTGAAATTTTTTTTCCTTTGAAAAATAAATTGTCTAAACCTATTTATGATACTTCTAGCTCTGTTTTACCTTCTAGTAGTATTGTTAACAAGGATTTTGAACCTAGAATTAATAAAAGAATTAGAAAAGCTAAATATTTTGGTCCTAAATTTTATTCTTTTTTACTTGAAGATGATCCTAAAACTTATAGTGAAGCTATGAGATCTGTTGATGCACCTTTTTGGAAAGAAGCTATTAATGATGAAATAGATTCTCTTAAAATCAATAAAACTTGGTTTTTGACTGACCTTCCTCCTGGTTGCAAGAGTATAGGTTGTAAATGGATTTTTCGGAAAAAAAATTAAGAAAAGATGGCTCCATAGATAAGTTTAAGGCAAGACTTGTTGTTATTGGTTATAAACAAGTAGAAGGTGTAGATTTCTTTGATACGTACTCTCTTGTTTCTAAAGTTACTACTATTAGAGTGTTAATTGCACTTGCTTGTGTTTTTAATTTGGAAATTCATCAGATGGATGTAAAAACTGCCTTCTTAAATGGTGACTTGGAAGAAGAAATTTACATGAATCAACCTGAAGGTTTTATAGAACCTGGAATGGAAAGTAAAGTTTGCAAGCTTGTTAAATCCTTGTATGGTTTAAAACAGGCTCTCAAACAATGACATGATAAATTTGATCAAGTTGTTTCTTCATATGGATTTCAGTTTAATAATAGTGATAAATGTGTTTATGTGAAACAATTTGATGATAATTCATGTGTTATTTTATGTCTCTATGTGGATGATATTTTAATCTTTGGTAGTAATCTACATGTTATAAATGATGTGAAGTCTTTCTTGTCTAATAATTTTGAAATGAAGGATCTTGGTCTTGTTGATGTTATTTTAGGTATTAAGTTGATTAAGAATCAAAATGGTATTGTTTTGACACAATCACATTATATTGAAAAAATATTAAAAAAGTTTAATTATTTTGATGTGAAACCAGTTTCTACCCCATTTGATCCTAGTATTAAATTGAAGAAAAATATTGGTGAAAGTGTCTCTCCTCTTAAATATTCTCAAATTATTGGTTCCTTGTTGCATTTGTCTAATTTCTCAAGACCAGACATTGCATATGTTGTTGGTAGGTTAGGAAGATATATTCATAATCCTGATCATTCACATTGGCTTGCTCTAGAAAGGTTATTTAGATATCTCAAAGGAACTGTTAATTATGGCATTAACTATGCATGTTATCCTGCTATTATTGAAGGTTTTTGTGATGCAAATTGGATTTCTGATTCTGATGAAACTAAATCTACTAGTGGTTATGTCTTTACTTTAGCTGGAGGTGCAGTAGCTTGGAAATCTGCAAAACAAACTATTATTTCTCGTTCTACTGTGGAAGCTAAAATAATTGCCTTAGATACTGCTAGTAGTGAGGCTGAATTTCTTAAAAGATTATTATATGACTTGCCATTATTAAATAAACCTATACCTCCAATGTCAATGCATTGTGATAGTCAAGTTGCCATTGCTAAAGTTACTAGCAAAAACTTTAATGAAAATAGAAGGCACTTGAGAATAAGACACAAATCTATCAGAAATTTGATAACTGGTGTTATTTCTGTTTATTTTATCAGGTCTGAAAATAATCTTGCGGATCCACTCACAAAAGGGTTGACGCGTCAACAAGTACTTGAATCGTCGAGGGGAATGGGACTAAAGTCCATCAACTAGTTGCAACAATGGACACCCATCTCCACATAAATGGCGATCCCATAAATGGAGTTCAATGGGTAATAACGAAATTGTTTGTTAACTAAGTACACCATTATAAATTGCAAAATTATTGCATGTTCCATTCCTATGGCGAGGTGTACTCTAAAGTAAACTGTGACAATAATAAGGTTGAGGTATTCAAATATTTATATTTATTGTGTTAAAATTAAAATACCTCTTAATGGACCCAATGACAATTGTTGTAAGGGTGGGTGTCACAGACCACCCTTGGAAGGGTTCACTTAGTGAGTGTGGTGTGTGACACCCTCTACCCCATTATTAATATACAACAAAAGTAACAATAAAATATTTCTTTTCTTCTTCTTTTTGGGTAAATAAAATCTTTCATAGTTGACAAATATTTCAAATATAACAAGGTAGAAGATTCACATTCGTAACTCATAAATCATAACTCCAGTGTAAAAATTATAAAAGAAAAGAAGTTAAGATTTTCAATACAATTTAGTGTAAAACAAGAAATCATATATATACAAATAATAATAAAGGAAATATAAATTAACTCCAGTAAAGGTGGCAGTGCCTCCTGGTTAGGAATTAATTTATACTCCCAAATCATATAATAAAAATATAACAAAATGTACATCTTGGTCTTTTATCAAGAACGTTCAAATTACAATTCTTAACATATATTTTCCTTGAATTATACATGTTATCTACGTTATCTCTTCGTTAGAAATTACAAAAGAAGAGAAACTAAAGTTATAAAAACAATAACATATTAAACTAAAATAACTATGCCCCGATGTCACATCCTATCAGAGCATGCCCAATTGAAGCCTTTAAGCCTCATCACCAACATTCTCATGATGCTGATCATCTGCAACACAATTTAAAACGTATACAAAACAACAAGGGAGTGAGAAACATCTCACTCAGTTTCAGGTGCAGAAATAACTGCTAGATAGCACACACACACACAACATATATAAGTCACATGTAAACAATACATAAATAGTCAATATCACATATATATACTCATTTATCATGCTTATGATGTCATGGACTCAACTCATAAATGCATGCATGTGGCGCCATACAGAAGATTCACAATTCATCGTTGGTGACCCTAAGGTACACCTGGTTACATCACTGGTGACCCTAAGGTACACCTTGTTAGCATGTTACATCGTGGGTGACCCTAAGGTACACCTTGTTAGTCGTGGGTGACCATAAGGTACACCTTGTTAGCATGTTACATCGTGGGTGACCATAAGGTACACCTTGTTAGTCGTGGGTATGCGGCCTCAGCGGCACACCTGGAGTAATATATGCATATGATGCATGTCATACATTTATAATCTCATTAACTCAACATTTAACTTATTACATAATTTTATTTAGTACATCATATCATTATTTGTCATAGTATCATAATCATAGTTTGTCTCAATAGTCCATTCTTAGGTCTCATGTCATTTGTCCATATTTCACATGGTCATGTCATCAATACTCCTCATAAGGTCCGCATAGGTATTCACAGAGAGCATTCTTGTTCATATTAAAACTCATTTATTATTAACATTAATTTCATACTCATTTATTACTTTCAACAAAGAACAAAGTATAATAAATAGAAAATCGGACAGAACAACGGCACCTTTAACAAAAACAGAGTAGAGTAAATAGAAAATCAAACAGAACAACGGCACCTTCAACAAACGACAAAGTAAAGTAAATAGAAAATCAAACAGAACAACGGCATCCTCAACAAGGAACAAAATAGAGTAAATAGAAAATCAGACAGAACAATGGCAAGGGATTGGGGGTCAATCCGACAAACAACTATCCAACAATTATCCCCACACCCCTGAGCGAGGTTCTCACTCCCCCCCTTACCTGGATAAGCAGGAGCTGGAACTTGGGCAGGGCCTCCTCCTCTGGATTATCTCTTTCTTCCCTCTCTTTCTTTCTTTCTTTCTTTCTCTTTCTTTCTCTCTCTCTCTCTCTCTCTCTCTCTTCTCTAAAATTTCACTTTCTTCCTCTGTATAAAAATTTTCACCCCCCTGCCCTATTTATAGGCAAACTGGTGTACCCGGAACGACCCGTACTGATTTCGGAACGGCCCGTTCCGGATCCTTCAAATTTGTGCAAATTTCTCAACTGGAACGGCCCGTTCCAAAATCGGAACGACCCGTTCCCAAAAAGCAGAACGGCCCGTTCTGAAACCAGAACGGCCCGTTCTCAAACCCAGCAGAACGACCCGTTCTCCCTCCGGAACGGCCCGTTCTCCTTGTTGGAACGGCCCGTTCTGGGCCCGTTCCCAACCTAAAATTTTAGCTTATTTTAAATGCTCAGAACGGCCCGTTCCACTTTCGGAACAGCCCGTTCCGAGTTACTCAAATGCCCCTAATACCTTTATAAAATTACGAAAATGCCATCAATAATTACGAAAATGCCATTACTAATAAAAATATCCTTTTAAGGAAATTGGGGTGTTACATGGTGGTGGGGCCGCTACTGTGAGATATGGACAATCTCTAAGTGACACTCACGAAACAAGATACATGCGCAAGGCCGTAATGCGCTCCACTGATTAGAACTCAAATGAACACCTTTATTATACATGTTATGTTCTAAAGTTTGGCTAAAGCGATATGACTCAAGACAATTCTGTCTCCATATTCTCTCAAATGGAAGTTCATATACACTAGGTATAAGGCTCAAACCTGGAAGGTTCCTTGTACTGAAAATATAATATATTATGCTCTATTAAAATATTTAAGTTTATATATATATATCATTGTTTTTTCTATATTTAAATTTTAAATTAGTGGGGAATTGTTGAGAAATTATTTTATAATTTAAAATTTAAATTAAATATTTAATATAATTAATCTTCTTTTTATATAACGTTCCAAAATCAATATCAGTTTTCAGGTACGTGCACCTTATCCCAAAACCAACACTCACGGTTTTTCTCCAATTAGTTACACGTGCACAGTACTCGATTGGTTACCAAAATGCTCACGTTGCGAATCCTTAAAAATCTGGTGCACGTACTACTGAGTTAAAAAAAAAAGTGTCTAATATTTTGCATATATACACAAATTAATACGAAGGAAAAGACAGATACAACAAGCTCATTTTATCTCTCTCTATTTTTCTATTACAAAAATTATAGTTTTGGAGCGGTGTTCTTTGTTTCGGGGATCTTTCACTGCACTCGAACGGTCTAACGGGTTGACGTATCTTGGGAGAGGAGCGCACTATAAGGTTAAAAAATTACCAGTGCAGTGGGGGCGTTTTCTCTCTAAGGATAGCGTTCTACGTACTTCAACCCAGACTACTCTAAACATCTTATCTAATAATTTTATTTACTCTTTATGTTTAACAAGTTGCTATTGATTGCTCTGTTTTAATTTTATAATATTCATTGTGTTGTTGATATTGGTTCTATTGATAAATCTAAATATTTATTTTTATTGTGCTCTATTAAATTTATTTATATTCTAACATTAGGTACACTCTTAATTAGCACATAATCTTTTGCTCTTTTCATCGTTCAAATTCCAAGCAACATTCCATCAATACTAAATATTAGTATCCAAATTCAAAACCCAAATTTTAAATGTACTCCAACCTTCAGGATTTGGGAAAGATTTGGCTTTGATAGAGAAGTCACAAGTGGTGAAGGTAAAGTTATGATGGATTTGGGGGATGGCCATGAGAGGGTGGGGTGCGACTGTTATGATTTTCGCTTCAAAGAAGATGTTGTTTGAATTGGGTGCGACTATTGCGCCTATGTGATAGAGGTGTGACTATTATGCATTCGTGATGAAGAAGCAACCATCATGATTTTCACTTTAATGAAAAAGATAGTTAAATTGGGTGTAGCCATTGTGCATATCTGACGAAGGCGAGGCTATTGATTTTTGCTTCAATCGAAAATGATGATTATGAAACAATAAAAGGGATAAGTCCTCATAAATGGAGAAAAATGATGGCTATAGCTTTTTAATCTAAATATTTAGGGTTTGTAGATATAAAAATATAATATTTATGATTATGGAGATATATATTAAAATAAGAGAAACATTACATGTAAATAAAAGAGACAATATAGAATGACATATAAGCATTTTTTCTGACATAACAATATTTTAGAAGTATTTTAAGCTAATGTGTCGGTATAATACAGAATAAATTGACTTTTATATTATAAATAAATAATTAATGACAAGTCATTGATTTCCTAACTTCAAAATCATTGTATCATTATTTAAGTTAAGAAGTAATTAACAAGAACATCTAGGTTTTTACTTCCCTCTATCAAAAAACATACCATGGGTCACTGATTCAAATATGATAATATTTCCTTCCATCATATAAAATGAAAATATCCAAACTTACTTAACCATCATGCATATATAAAGAGAACTGTAAGTGTACAAATTATAAATAGCTTTGTGCTAAGTACTATAAAAATTTCTCTAACCTATGTTCCATCTCAGCATTTTTAAGTAGATAGAGCATGTCAATGTTACAAAATGAAAAGATAGTTCATATTGCTGCATAAGGAAGTACACGTGACCAAAACAACATGCTTGGCCTCAAAGACATGGCCATGACCATCCAACCCACAACCAAGAACATCACAACATACCTCAACACTAGAGCCCTGCCCAACACTGCATAACCAACCAAATCCAAGCAAAAAAAATCTCATAGCAGCCACAACCGTTCCAAGTCCTACCTTATATTCTCTAGTAAGGGAGGCTGCAAGAAATGGCACCGTTGCACCAACACAAATGGCTAAACCTGAGATTACTATTACTTTTAAAATGTTTGGCAAACTTGCTTTCTTTTTATTGCTATCTCCCTCTTCTCTCTTTCTACTATGCCCCCTTTGATCATCTCTTTTCATTTAAGCAACCTCTATGTCCAAATCGATGGACACAGACGCAAACTCTGTTGTGGTTCTGCAACAAACCCAAGACACTAACCCCATCAAACCCCATTGCATCATGACCTTATTGTCTTGCTTACTTGCGCCAACAACCTTAACAAAACATGTTGTGATGGCCGACGCCTCAATGCCTGCCATATTAGTAGCCTGTAGCAATTGGTGAGTCTGTAGAAAAAAGAATAAATATTCAACCAGAGGTAACATTTTGTACAAATGATTAAGGAAAAAGAATTTCAAATCTTATTATGTTTATGAAGAAAACATGCATCAGAAAAGGAGGAAGAAATTGTTAGGAAGGGTGTCAGGAAGTCCCACATCGGTTGTGGGCTGCAATTCCTTCCCTTCACTTTCTTATAAATAGAAGTGTAAGGTGAAGGTTTTATATGCACCCATTTCTTGTATCCTCCTTGTATTTAAGAGAGGGTGTTAGAATTTCTTCCACTTAGTAAAATATTTTTCTTTGGTCTTGCCTTTGTGTGTGAGATATAGTTCAATAATTTATTTTTTTCTCTTCTCTTATTTTAGTTGTGTGAGCATATTTTTATTACTCTGATACTTAACAGTGGTATCAGAGCCTACTGGTTGTTATCCTGCTGCATGTATATTAGTATAATGTCGAAGAAAGTTCTAGTATGCTCTGTGGTTGCAGTAATATCTGATCTGCCACATCAGAAAGAATTATTCTTGCTACTGGGTGACATTGTGATAGCGCGTATCTAGGGAAGGTTCTGGCTAAGGAAAGACTTGGTACTTAAGTGTGTCTATCCGAGACCCACCTCTCTTTCCTAGGAACTTACCTAGTGTACTGGTTCACAAATTACTATTCCAGTAGGCGATACTATACATAATATAAATTGTGTAAGTCGGTTCAAGAGTGAAACCATGACAACAAAGTTTGAGATAGAAAAGTTCAACGGGAACAATTTTTCCCTGTGGAAATTGAAGATAAGGGCAATCTTGAGAAAAGACAATTGCCTAGATGTAATTGGAGTCAGACATGCAGATATGTCTGATGAAAAGTGGAAAGAGATGGATGACAATGCTGTTGCCAATTTGCACTTAGCAATGGCTGATTCAGTTTTGTCGAGCATAGCAGAGAAGAAGACTGCAAAGGAGATTTGGGATACCTTAATCAAATTGTACGAGGTCAAGTCACTACATACAAGGATATTCTTGAAGAGAAAACTCTATACTCTTCGGATGAGTGAGTCCATGCCAGTGACGAAACACATCAACAATCTGAACACTTTGTTTGCCCAGCTCACAGCGTTAGATTTCAACATAGTTGAAAATGAACGTCCAGAGCTTCTACTTTAGAGTTTACCAGATTCGTATGATCAACTCATCATCAACATTACAAATAACAACATTGTCGGTCGTCTATCCTTTGATGATGTTGCCGGAGCAATTCTTGAAGAAGAGTCCAGGCGAAAGAATAAGGAAGACAGGCTGGAAAGTTCGAAGCAAGCAGAAGCTTTGACGATGATGAGAGGAAGATCAAGGGAACAGGGCTCCAGTGGGAGTCAGAATCATGGTAGGTCAAAGTCTCGAGGTAGAAAAAATTTAAAATGCTACAATTGTGGCATGAGAGGGCACTTGAAAAAGGATTGTTGGCACAAGAAGAGTGGAGGGAAGAACTTTGAAGCATCAAGCTCCCAAGGTTGTGTTGCACAAACTTCTGATGATGGAGTAATCCTGTATAGTGAAGCAAAAGTCAATTCTAAAGGCAGAAAACAACTTTCTGATGCCTGGATAGTAGATTCAGGCGTGACATGACATATAACTTCACACCGAGACTGGTTTCACACTTATGAACCTATCTCACAAGGGTCTGTGTTCATGGGGAATGATCATGCCTTAGAAATTGTAGGAATTGGTACCATCAAAATCAAAATGCATGATGGTACAATACGCTTGCTTCAAGGGGTTCGACATGTGAAGGGATTGAAAAAGAATCTCTTGTCTGTTGGGCAACTGGATGACCTTGGGTGTAAGATTCATGTTGAAGGAGGAATCTTGAAAATAGTGAAAGGCAACCTCGTAGTGATGAAAGCAGAGAAGATAACAGTCAATCTATACATGCTTTTAGGAGATACGTTGCAAGAAGCCGACACATCAGTTGCAACAATAAAAGAAGAAGAAGCAACAATGATGTGGCACTACAGACTCGACCATATGTCAGAACGAGGCTTGAAAATTCTTACTGATCAGAATCTCCTGTCCGGGCTCAAAACAGTTAACTTACCGTTTTGTGAGCACTGTACAATTAGTAAGCAGCATAGATTGAAGTTTGCTAAAGTGACTGCTAGGAGCAACCACATACTTGACTTGATTCATTCTGATGTCTGGGAATCACCAAAAATTTCCATGGGAGGAGCAAAATATTTTGTATCATTCATTGATGATTATTCCCGGAGATTGTGGGTGTACCCAATCAAGAAGAAGTCAGATGTGCTCCCAGTATTCAAGGAATTTAAAGCACAAGTGGAACTTGATACTGGAAAAAAGGATTAAGTGCTTGAGGACAGATAATGGAGGAGAATATACAGATGGTGATTTTTTGGCATTCTACAAGCAAGAGGGTATTAAGAGACAATTTATAGTTGCTCATACACCTCAGCAGAATGGGGTAGCAGAGCGGATGAATCAAACTCTTCTAGAAAGGACAAGGGCTATGTTGAAAACTGCAGGATTAGCCAAGTCTTTCTGGGCAGAAGCAGTCAAAACTGCTTGTTATTTGATCAATCGCTCACCATCAACAGCAATTGGTTTAAAGACACCAATTGAAATGTGGAAAGGAAAACCAGTTGACTATTCTTCTCTACATGTATTTGGTTGTCCTGTGTACGTGATGTACAACTCCCAAGAAAGAACAAAGCTGGACCCAAAATCCAGGAAATGTATATTCTTGGGTTATGCTGACAATGTTAAGGGGTATCGCTTGTGGGATCCCACTGCCCACAAGATTGTTGTTAGCAGGGATGTAGTCTTTGCAGAAAATTTGCAAAGAGAGGAGAAAGATGACAGCACACTAATAGACACTACTTCAGTACAGATAGAAGGAAAGTCAAAAGATAATGATTCTTCTGAAGCAGAACCAGAGCATGATGAACAAGAACCAAATGAGGCCAATGATGAAAATATTCGACGAACAACACGTCAGATGAAGAAACCATCTTGGCACTCAGACTATGTTATGGCAAGCCATGATGCATACTGTCTCTTAACTGAAGAAGGAGAACCATCAACCTTTCAAGAGGCGTTGAGGAGTTCTGATGTTTCTCAGTGGATGGCAACAATGCATGAAGAAATTGAAGCCTTACATAGGAACAAGACATGGGAACTTGTTGAGCTTCCAAAAGGACGAAAAGCCATTGGAAACAAATGGGTATACAAAATCAAACGAGATGGCAATGATCAAGTAGAGCGATATCGTGCAAGATTGGTGGTCAAAGGATATGCTCAGAAAGAAGGAATTGATTTTAACGAGATTTTCTCGCCAGTTGTTAGACTTACCACTATCAGAGTAGTGTTGGCAATGTGTGCTGCAGAAGATTTACATCTTGAACAACTAGATGTAAAGACTGCTTTTCTTCATGGAGAACTTGAAGAAGAGATATATATGCTCCAACCAGAAGGTTTTGAAGAACAAGGCAAAGGAAACTTGGTTTGTAGGTTGACCAAATCTCTATATGGTTTAAAGTAGGCGCCAAGGTGTTGGTATAAGAGATTTGATTCCTTCATTATTAGCCTTAAATACAACAGACTAAGTTCAGACCACTGTACCTATTACACGAGGTTTGAGGAAAATGATTTCAGCATTTTGCTGTTGTATGTGGATGACATGTTGGTGGTAGGCTCCAACAAAGTTCGAGTCCAAGAATTGAAGGCACAATTGGCTAGGGAGTTTGATATGAAGGACTTGGGACCAACAAACAAGATTTTAGGGATGCAAATTCACTGAGACAAAAAAAATAGGAAGATTTGGCTTTCACAAAAGAATTATGTTCAAAAGATCTTGCAGCGCTTCAACATGCAAGATTGCAAGTCAATTTCGACCCCACTTCCTGTTAATTGCAAATTATCCTCAAGTATGTGTCCTAGCAATGAAGTAGAGAGAATGGAAATGTCTCAGGTTCCGTATGCATCAGCAGTGGGTAGGGATGGCAACGGGGCGGGGAGGGTATGGGTTTTATGATACCCGTCCTCGTCCCCGCAAGTCAAACCCAAACCCATCCCCGTCCCCGTACCCGTCGGGTATAGGATTTTCATCCTCATCCCCGTCCCCGTCGGGTATCGGGTATACCCGTACCCGTACCCGTACTTGTTCAATTTTTTATTTTTTTTTATTTTAAAAAATGATATTTTTAAATTATTTTTTTATTATATTATAATTATAATTAAATTATTTATCTATCTCATATTATAATAAATAATCGCACATAAAAAAAATATTAAAATTTTTTAATATAATTAAATTGAAAGTGGATATTAAATTAAAAATAGAAACGGGGACGGGTACAGGTACGGGTATGGGACGGGTAAGTACATACCCGTACCCGTACCCGATTTAATATATCGGGTTTTACCCGTACCCAGTCAAATCGGGTATTTCCCGTTAAAATCGGGACGGGTTCGGGTATTACCCGCGGGTACAGTTATACTTACCATCCCTAGCAGTGGGAAGCCTAATGTATGCCATGATTTGTACAAGACCAGACATTGCACATGCAGTGGGAGCGATTAGTAGATTTATGGCAAATCCTGGTAGAGAGCATTGGAATGTTGTTAAGAGGATCCTTAGGTACATCAAAGGGACCTCAGATCTTGCGTTATGTTTTGAAGGATCGGAGTTTCTTGTCAGAGGTTATGTCGACTCAGATTATGTAGGTGATTTTGATAGAAGAAAATCTACTACTGGCTATGTGTTTAAAATTGCAGGCAGAGTGGTAAGCTGGTTGTCTAAATTACAGACTGTTGTAGCTTTATCCACTATAGAAGCTGAATACATGGCAGCTACTGAAGCATGCAAGGAAGAAATTTGGATTCAAAGGTTATTGGAAGAACTCGGGCACAAGTAGGAGAAAATTACTGTGTATTGTGACAGTCAGAGTGCCTTGCACATTGCAAGGAATCTAGCCTTTCATTTCAGGACAAAGCACATAGGAGTTCAATATCACTTTGTTCGAGAAGTAGTAGAGAAAGGAAATATAGATATGGAAAAGATTTCTACCAAAGATAACCTAGCAGATGTTATGACAAAACTTGTCATTACTGATAAGTTTGTATGGAGTAAATCCTCTTATGGTCTATTAGAAACATAAAAAGTAAGGTATTAAAAGAAAGAAAATATTGTGAAGATATGATTGATTCAATCAAATCTTCAAGTAGGAGAATTGTTAGGAAGGGTGTCAGGAAGTCCCACATCGGTTGTGGGCTGCACTTCCTTCCCTTCACTTTCTTATAAATAGAAGTGTAAGGTGAAGGTTTTATATGTACCCATTTCTTGTATCCTCCTCGTATTTAAGAGAGGGTGTTGGAATTTCTTCCACTTAGTAAAATATTTTTCTTTGGTCTTGCCCTTGTGTGTGAGATATAGTTCAATAATTTATTTTTTTCTCTTCTCTTATTTTAGTTATGTGAGCATATTTTTATTACTCTGATACCTAACAGAAATCACAATTATACACATAAAAAACAACTAGTAAGCACCTAAACATCATTATGAAAGCTTATATCATGGTTAGCCCCACAGCATGCAAGAAGCTTATATTTTGGCCACTGTTGAAAAATGCTCTACTGTGTGACCATATACATGACACGTGAGATTGTAAATATCATCATTCATCACCTCACGATGCTTCCAAGAAAATTGGTGTGCATCTCATAAACACCCAGAGATTATAACAACACCACAAACCCGACAAACATGTTTACAAATTCATTATACCTATATGTATATGTGCAGTACAACACAGAGCTTTTAGTAACATTTGAAAAATGTTACCAAATTGAGTATAAATGTTACTAAATTGTTTTAGCAACATATTATCAAATATTGTATATAGTTCATGTTGCTAAAGAATTTTAATAACATTTTTACACAATTAGGCAACATTTATCAAATGTTATCAAAGTAATATTTTTGTAACATTTTAATGATGTTGCTAAATGTTTGTTAACTTTATAAAATGCTAATTAAGTTTAATTTAGATATTATTATTAATTATTATATTTTTATGCTTCCAAAATTCCTAGGAGTTCTTCAAGAGAAGATTAAAGATATTCTTAATTAATCAATACTAGTTATATATCAAATATTAAAGTTCATTTATCTTAAGTACAACTATATGATTATATATACTCTTTATGAGTCATTCATTTATCCGATGTGAGACTTTAATTATAGGTAACAATTAGAAATGAGAGAAATATATTTTTTTTTACTTAATGTGGAACTTTGATTCTAAACATTTTTCAAGAAAATGTTACAAAATAACTTATGTGATATTGTTTTACTCGATATGAGACTTTGATTTTGAAAACAATTGAAAAAAAATAATATTGAAATAAAAAAATGTTACTCTATCTATAATGACATTTTCCAAAAAAATGTTACAAAATAACATATTTAGTTAATATGCAGTAATATTTTAAAAAATGTAAGAAAGAAAATATTACTAAAGAGATACAATGTAGTAGTGAAAGATAGAAACAATTAAACTAACAATAGGTATAATTTTATCCAAATAAGAAGGGCATAATTTTATGATAAACAAAATAAAGCATGAATAAATCATCTTGATAAAATTTAATTTTATCCTGAGTTAAGAAGAGGTGTATCTTAACAATTACATGAGTAGCTATAATCATATGCAAATCATAACAAAAGTAAATGTGGATATTTGTACGCATTATTGCAAACTCAAATATAGATATCATGTGCATTAACACAAAATTAAATTAGTCAATAAAAGGGCATAACTCAATTTATAAGCACGAGTATTTAAGAACAACGATATCATTTTCATGTGAAGAATAACAAATGAAACAACTAAGGGTGAATTCATAACTGATGTAGTATAACATATACCAGATTAAAAATTCCATTGGCAAATTTGTAAAAGGCAGAGTAAATTGTAGTTTGTTAATGAGAAACGTACATGATATGTGCACCAAGTACCATCCTTACAAGGGGAGAGTCAATGTGCTTTTCGTTCTTTTGGGCATCCATGTACATGCATGTTACTTGGAAGAGAAGTGTAGTATATAAAACAATTGACAAAGGAACAAATTTTGTGCTGAAACATAGTTGAATCAATAATCGTCCATTGCCTAAAAAAAATAAGAGGTTTGCCAATTACAACGTGCAATTTTGTGCCAGTACAATAGTTCAAAGCCAATTTTGAACCAACCAGTAACTAGTTTAAAACTATTTTTGAACTAGTTCACCAGTTTAACACAGTAAAAAAACTAGTTCAGAAATGGTTCTAAGAGTTTAAAACCCATTCATGACTAGTTCAAAATTAGTGTGGAACTATTGTTTATTGATACCAACAAAAATAATTTTTTAAAATAGAATTTCTTGCATATTGTAGTTGCACCGGATGATTTCCAAAAAGTATTCAGTTTTTCAAAACCAAAATCAGTGTAGTAGCTTACAAAATTATTGTTATAGAAAAAACTCTAAAATAGAAGTAACGGTCACTTGATCCATATAATGAAATATCAAATAGAAAATACTAACTTAATCGCTTAGGTCAAAAAAGTCAAATCACTATTTCTTAATTTTCTTTTATTACCTTCTTCATTTCTTGCTTTTTTTGTGATTTCTCGCTTCCTTTCTTTATTTCTAACTTTTTTTTTTATTTATCAATTTCTTACTTATTTTCTTGATTTATTGTTTCTCTCTTGATTTCTTGTTGTGTTTCTTGATCTCCGACTTCTTTCTTCATTTCTTGCTACGTTTGTTGATTTCTTACTTCCTTCTTGATTTCTTGCATACTTTCTTGATTTCATGTTTCTTGCTTCATTTCTTGATTCTTTCTTGATTTCTTACTTCTTTCTTGAGTGCTTACTTTCTTTCTTCTTTCTTGGTTTCTTGCTTAGCATCTTCATTTCTTGCTTCCTTCTCTATTCTTACATGATTTCTTGATTTCTTGCTTATATTACTTTCTTGATTTGGTGCTTATTTTTTTCTTTCCATGCTTCTTTCTTGATTTCTTCTTGTATTTCTTACTTATTTTCTTGATTTTGTGTGTCTTTCTACATTTTTAACAATGATTATAAAATTATTACAAGGTTGTTGTTGTTGTCTCTACTAGTCGTGATTACAATAATTGCTTAAGTATAAGAAAACTCTTTTAAAAGATATTCTTAGAAAAGTTTTATATTTACACTTGTATTTTGTATACTAGTATCTCTGCTCTTCTATTTTATTTCTTCTATATGTGTCTTCCGAGTTTTAAAGCTTCTTATATAGTAACTTTGAAAGAGATGACTATTACAATTTCTCAAGTTTAATTCATATTTGTCTGATCTTCATAGAAAGATAGTATCTATTGGTGCATTAAATGCTTCAATTAATACCTTTCATCTAAATGTAATACCCATCTTTGATAGATCAAGCTACTTACTAGAGTAGAGTGAAAAAGTAAGAATAACAGAAAATAAAGAACGTCCAAGCGAGAATTCATTACTTTTTAAGTATATTTTTCGTAAAATCAAGGATCTTTGTTCTTTTTTATACTATTTTTCATGTTTTTACGGCTTTTTGACATAAATAAATTAAAAAATATATATATATAATTTTTTTTTTTTAAATTGTATTTACCACTTTAGGTGGTTTCGCGGCAACGTGGCACCAGAAACATATGGCCCAAGGGAAGGTAGAGGTAATAAAAAAAGCACAATTGGCACAGGGGGTCGAGGCACCTAGCTTCTTTGGAAGTTGTGTTGTCCCCTACATGCAAGCAGGTACAATTGTGTCAGGGTGGCAGAGGTGTAGGGTTGACCATCAATGCATGGTTGATGCACACTGGGGTCCCTGTTGTTGCGGAAACGTCTAGCAAATTTTAAACCAAAGCAAAACAAGAGAGAAAGAACACCAACAATTTAACGAGGTTCAGCCAATTATGCCTACTTCCTCGGACACTACCAAATATATTTCACTAAGAAATATTACAATAGAGAGAGAAGAGAAAACTACAAGCCTTAGAAGTTACAAATGAACTTGTAGTTGGGATGATTTCAAAGTGAAGGGAAGGGTTTCTATATATAGAACCTAAGGCACGACACATTCCCAAACCTATCCAATGTGGGACTAATTTGGTCACATCCAAAAAATTACTTATACGATGTGGGACTAAATTTGCCACACCATATTCAACAAATCTCCACCTTGGCAAATTTCATATTTTCAAATCTCTCATCTTTGATAGTGTCTACCAATGCAGTCTTCAAATTTTGACAGTATTAATCAAGTCCAAACAGTGTTGGAACTTGATTGAATCTACTACCTTTGTCAACATATCAGCTGGGTTCTCTGTGGTCCTTATCTTCTGGATACCCACTCCACCTTCTTCGATAATCTCTCTTATGAAGTGGTAATGAACATCAATATGCTTCGTCCTTGCATGGTAAGTTTGATTCTTTGCCAACATGATTGCACTTTGACTATCACAATGCACCTTCACATGCTTTTGTCGAATCCCTAATTCACCAAGCAACCCTTGAAGCCAAATTGCTTCCTTCATAGCCTCTGTCAAAGCCATATACTCTGTTGTAGACAAAGCTACAGTTGACTGTAAAGTAGACCTCCAACATACCGGTGCTTTTGCCAAAGTAAAAACATAGCCAGTAGTTGATCGACGATTATCCAGATCCCCAGCATAGTTAGAATCACAATATCCAACTACATTTTGACCACTGGATGCCACTACTGCAGTTTCAATAATAGTAGTACCTTGGTAATAGTACAACCTATTATTTTTCCGAACTCCTTTCATTACCACCAAAGCTCCAGAGATTATCTTCATCACTCCACCTTCTGCATGCACCGTGAAACCTTTCTCTTCAAGGGCTCCCACAGAAATGAGATTTCTTGATAAACTCGGGACAAAACGAACATCCTTCAAAGTTCTGATTGCTCCATCATGATTCTTCAATCGAATAGAGCCAATCCCATGTGTGGTAAGAGGAACATCATTTGCTGTATAAACAACTCCTTCTTCTAGTTCTCTGAAATCATAGAACCATTCTCGATTAGGACACATATGATTGCTGCATCCCGAATCAAGAAGCCAATCACTAGAAGAGCAGGTTGAACCAGAAACAGCAAGTGAACAATCTGAGTCATCAACATACTCAGCTACATTTGAATCTGCAACAGTCTTTCTTTTGTTAGATTGACCTTTATTTTTTAGTTTAGGACAATCTTTCTTCCAATGCCCTTTTTCTCGACAAAAGGCACACTCGTCTTTCCCAACTTTAGCCTTTGACTTTGATCGCTTCTTCTTTCCTTTCGCCTGGTTCACCGGACGTCCTCTTGCAACCAAAGCTTCATTAGCCTTCTCCGAGCTATCCTTTTTGTCTTTTCTCCTCAGTTCATAGCTGTATAGGGCTCCACAAACTTCATTTAGAGAAACAACAACTTTCCCATAGAGTAGAGTTGTTTCAAGAAACTCAAACTCTTCAGGAAGTGATCCCAACAACATTAGGGCCAGATCCTCATCTTCAAAAGTCACGTCCAGGTTTAACAAATCAGCAACAAGTTGATTAAAACTGGTGATGTGATCATTCATTGTGGTACCAGGAATGTAAGTGAACCGAAACAGCCTTTTCTTCATGTGAAGTTTATTCTGACTGCTTTTCTTCAAGAACTTTTCCTCCAATTCCGTCATCAACTTACTAGCAGAGGTCTCTTTGCAAAATGCATACTTCTGCTCTCTTGATAAGCATGACCTTATTGTACCACATGCCAATCGATTGAGGGTCTTCCAATCTTCCTCTCCCATACTTTCTAGTTTCTTTCCTTCAATTGTAATGTCTAGACCTTGCTGAAAAAGAGCATCTAGAACCTCACTTTGCCACATGCCAAAATGACCGCTGCCATCGAAAATCTCTACCATCAACCTTGAATTCCCACCAACAGCTCTTTGCAAAATGCTTGAAGAAGCATTCAAAGTTGATGATGTAATTCTAAGTGGATTTTCTTCGTTTGCCATCTCAGCTCAATAATAAAATTTGCTAAATATCAAAAATAGGTCCAGGATTAAGGAAAAATTTTCTGATGTGCCGACTATAGAATACCTACAGCGCACACAGCATAGTGTTTTTTTCTTAAAAGAACCGGCTCTTGATACCAATTGTTGCGGAAACGTCTAGCAAATTTTAAACCAAAGCAAAACAAGAGAGAAAGAACACCAACAATTTAACGAGGTTCAGCCAATTATGCCTACTTCCTCGGACACTACCAAATATATTTCACTAAGAAATATTACAATAGAGAGAGAAGAGAAAACTACAAGCCTTAGAAGTTACAAATGAACTTGTAGTTGGGATGATTTCAAAGTGAAGGGAAGGGTTTCTATATATAGAACCTAAGGCACTACACATTCCCAAACCTATCCTGTGCCATGCTCACCACGTAACTGCGCGGCCTCTAGCCACCACCTTTCCTCCTTAAATACCCAACCAACCTCCTTCTCCACCACTACCTTGTTCCCCTTTCTTCTTCTGCTAGATATCTCCCCCACCCCACCAGTACCCCTTATTCTTTCTTCTTCTCTACTCCCTTTCATTTTTTATTTTCTCCATCTTTGGCTCCGGTAGCAACCTTGTTTTTCTGGTATGGCAAAAATATTGTAAGTAGTTTTTTTATTTTAATTATTTTGATATATTGTTATATTAAAAAATAAAAAAAGTTATGAAATGATATATTTATAATTTTATATGTTAAATATGTTAATTAGTTAAATGTGTCATTTTGCAGGTTATAAAAGATTTGTAGATAATTTTGAAAATTATTTACAAGTAAGTATAGATTTTTATTTATTTTAAATAGATTGTATATTTTAAATTAAAGTAATGTATATATTAGTTTTAAATACAATATCTTGTAAGTATGTTAGTGGTAGAAAATTGTTGTATGTTTAATTTATATTTTGAAGTGATCTAAAGTTGTATTATTGTTAGTAGAAATATTCTAAAATATTATATTTTATTTAGTAGGTTGATGTGCTTATTAATGAAAAAAAAGGATGTTGATTAAATTTATTTGACATGAATATAAAATACTATAATATTTAATAATTTTGTGTAATTGTGATTAATGTTTTGGTGAAAATGTACTTTGTTTGTGTATTATATTTAATAAAATCCATATGTTAATTGTTTTATATTTATCATAAACCATAATTTAAAAGAAATAATAATAATAGTTTAAAAAATATAAATATATAAGTAGTAGAAGACACTAGAAGACAAATCTTCTAACGCATGAACAATGCTCTTTATTACAAGATCGGGATGATCTACACTGTTGATTTTGTCAGTGCGATCAAAATCGTTCTTTTTCCTGTCACTAGAAGATAAATCTTCTGACGCATGAATAATGCTCCGTACAAGATCAAGATGATCTACACCGTTGATTGAGATAAATCTTCTTGTTCATTTTCATTATAACGAATAAATTATCACATTTCTTAATCACAAACTTAAATATTATTCATACTTTAACACTTTAGTAGTACATGCAAATTATGACAATAACTTTAAACTTTAACAAACACTTAAGTATTGTTGGACAATACTTTATTACAAACTATGTTTCAACAACAACAACAACGAAGTCAACAACACACACCTCCTTCACCTAAACATTGTCATTTAACATACTAAATAGTGACAGTTAACACATATGCTAAGCTACATTAAGTTTATTTTTCTTTCAAATGAACTAGTCATGTTTCACATATTGAATTCTAGAAGCTACACATCTTCAACAGTAGCAAACAAATCCAATAGTAATTCATTCGAGTCTTCTGCAAATTTGTGAAACATGAATGCCACATCTTCATCACAGGTCAAAGGATATGGAGTATATTGCCTTTGCGCTTCCTCACATTTAACTGGACAATGATATAATAAACTTGACTGATGCATTTAGTATCCTACTTTGATCAGCCTCCTATGTATATCATTCAACAAATCAACAAGTATCATGTCTTCGTTTAGTTTGATAAGCCTTCCACGTAATGACATTATCATCACATAATCAATACCTTGTTGAGTTTCAAATATATGAACATCTTGAAACACAAGTGCAAACATTGTTGATGAAGCCATAATTCAAAGTAACTGTTACAAGATTTTTATCTTAAGTTGAAGACAAACTTGAGACCTTATTCTTTCTCAAGTGTATGAACATAAAACACACACATACTCTTATATTTATAGACACATGTGAGACACTACAAGGACTAAACATTAATTAAAAATAACACGCACATACTCTTCGAATTGTTAAAAAATAACTACAAGGACCCAACATTAATAAAAATACCACATTGATTTATTAGAGCTTTTATCATTCATATGATTATTTTAATAACAACCAATTCACAACAAATATTATATATAATTATAAAATTGACAAAATTAATTACATAATAAAAAAAACAACAACGACAAATACATGTACGTTTATAATAATTTAATACATATAATTTTATATAAATTTTTATTTTAAAATAATAAATTATTACGTTTAACATTTTAAATTTTAAAAAATCCTCAAATTATTTCAAAAAATCACAACATAACTAAATATATCAACAACTAAAAATAACCTTACTTAAATATGTTTAAATAGTAATTACATATATTTATTAATATTTAATAATTAACATAATAATTTGGTTCAAATATGGATTATTATAAATATATAATACAATTAACGTTGACTACGTATTATTAACTATATAATTATTGTATTTATATTAATTATTTCGTAATTTTAATTTTTTTTAAAACACTACGTACATATATTTTTAATTATTTTTAATAAACAAAATAATATTACTTATAATAAATATGAAGACAATAAATATTGGATATTTATTATTATTAATATATTTTCCTAGTTTATATTTAAAAAAATTATTTCTACATTTAATAATTTTTATTTTTAAAAAATATGTTGAAATACTACTTACATATATTAATTAATTTAACTTAAAATGGTACTTACAAATATTAATAATTATAAATTTCTTATATTTATATTATGTTATTAATAAATTTAAATATTTCTAAAAATAGTACTTTTTATCTATTTATTTTTTCAATTTCTATTAAGTATATTTGTGTCATTATTAATTATAAGATATCATTTCGTAATAATTTTTGTTATTATTATTATTTTTATTTTTACAAGCTTAAATTTTACATTTTTTCTTTACACAATATTAATAAATGTTTTATTATTTAATATTAATGTAAATTAAATTTAATCACCATGTATTTTATTTCAAAACCAAATGATTCAGTATTATTTTTTTTTGAGGGAACAGTATTATTTATTATAATCAACATAAATTTATAATTTTTTTATTTCTTTTATTCATTAATGAAAAGTATAACATACTATATAAAAGATAAGGTTTTAGTATATTTTTACTAACACAAATATTACTATTTTACAATATTTGAAAATATAACCTACACATACATCAAATTTGTACCACTAACATACTTATAACAAATTATATTCAAAACTATAATATTATTTTTATGATCAACTAATATATTTTTAAATTTATATTATTAACTCTACTTGTACTATTACTCGTAAATAATTATAATAAATAGACGAAGATGTTTTTTAACATTCAAAATAACACAAGAAATATAATAACAAATACTTATATAAATATATCAACTAATAACAAAATATATTATTAATATATAATTATATAAATTAATAAAAATAAAAATACTTATAACAAGCCAATACAAATTTCAATGATCAGTAGGAGAGGTAGTAGGAATCAATAAGCTCTCCGAGATCAAAATTTCACAAAATAATAGGCTACCAGAGAAGAGAAAATATATTTACAAAGGCATACTGCAACGAGAATTTTTACTTCAAAAGATGCCTCCCCGTGCCATGCGTAGCTCCTTCGTCGCTTTCAAAGTTTCCTGTCTCCCTTGCGTCATATATGTGCTTCCAATCACGTGGCGAAAATCACCTAAAATGGTAAATTGATTTTTTATAATTTAATTTGTGTATTTTTTTTTAAATTTTAATTTATTTAAGTCAAAAAACCTGCTTTTACACATTTTTAACAAAATGTGAGTTCCAAGATAACAACTTTCGATTTATTTAGGTATAAAACATCTAGTTGAACATTTAAAACTCGTTAGTTACAATAAATAATGATTGTTAGAGACAATTTATATGCTTCATCTGATTAGCTTCGTCTTACAAATGCTCCTTGTCTTACTTAGTTTGAAACAACGACTTTTACAACATATTTTTCTTACTAATAAATATAGTGTTATCATTAAAACTTATAAAAACATGAGAGATCAAAAAATCATCTTTTGACTTAACAATGGAGTTGAAGTAGGGAGATGGCACTATGCTAGAGTATTCTATCAAGTTTGATGAGCTGGTTTAGTATTGCTTTCACTATCATGGTGAGGGCGGTGAAAGGGTGAAGTCCATTAAGTTTGTAAATGATCTTTGTCCTACAATGAAGATGAATCAACTATAAGGTGATCTACCACTACTCTACACTTGTGAACAAGTGTAGAATCTATGAGCATGACAATCAAGCGTGTGTTGCATACTATAAGAGCGTAGGACTTGTTAAAGACAAGAGGTTTGGTGCTCAGAGTAGCATCAAGTCATATTCTACACTAACAAACTTCCATGGTAATAAAACTGGAAGGCGTAGAAGTAAATTGGTTATTGGTTCTTTTTTTGTGAGTGGAGTTGCTAGTGTTGGTGGATCTATTTCTATAGCTAAACATAGGTGTAAGAAGTGTAGATGTTTGGGGCATGACATCACTTAATGTTGGGGGCGAAGAGGTGAATTGCTTCAACTATTAGGGGGCAAAGTCATATCAGTGTACAATGCCCACATTTGAGGAAGGAGCGACTTCTTGGGGCGAGTTCCCAAGATGGGAAACTAAAGGCTACTAGGAGAGTCTTTGCTCTTAGAGGTGCTAAAGCAACTTAGTCTGAAAATCAAATACAAGGTACATGTTTCATACTTGAGAAACTCTTTGTTGTAGTGTTTGATTCTAGTGCAACCAATTATTTTATTTCCCATGTGTGTCCAAAAGTTAAACTTATCCTTCTCTTGTTTGATATATGATTTGGTTGTGAAGATATTGATGGTTCCATAACTACATCAAGTGTCTACTTTGAAGTTAGATGAGAAAAACACATAGAAGGGAGGTTGAATATGTATGTGTATGTGAACAAAGGAGTTTTAAAATCTTTTCGCAATAAGACTCTCTTTCATCCAATAAAAATATTATTAGTTAATGCTTGAACAGAAACAACCCAAGATTGGTTTACCAAAGTTGTTTTGCGTCTAGGAGTTTCATCATCTTCTAAGAGAAAAATACTTCATAAACGAAAACTATATTCTTTTAGAATAATCAATTGAGCAAATATAGTTTTCATCTGAAAATAGCTTTGATAGGCGATAGTTATTGGACGAAGTATTTAATATTTAAGATCAATCAAATAAAGTGCATCTAAAACATTTAAAACGTAGTTCACTCAAACTAAGCTACGTCCAGTCTCCTTCTATTGAAGGGTTCCATTAGATAAACAATTAATTACAAGTATTTTTGTTCAGCCTCTTTAGGCTCGCCGAGTATTATAGACCACCCAGGTCATGACCACTCTTGGTCCCAAGTATTCTCAACCACTTCTGACTCGTCAACTTCACTCGCTGATGCTAGTATTCTTAAACCACTTCTGATTGCCCGAGTATTCTCAACCACTCCTGGTTCGTCAACCTCACTTGTTGACGCTAGTATTCTTTGCTCAGCCACTTCTGGCTCTCAATGAGTGTTATCGACCAACTCCTAGCCCGCCAACTTCACTCACTAGCGCTAGTATTCTTTCATCAGCCACTTTTGGCTCCTAGTAAATATTTTTTGACAAGCCTCTCCAGGCTTTACAAGTATTCTTTCCCTAGCTTCTTCAGGCTTTACAACTATATATCAACTAGGCAGGTTTGGTTTAAGTGTATGGGTTACTCTCATAAAGAGGATACATAGGTTTCTACACTCACTAAGGTATGCAACCTTAGTCTTTACAACGATTATTGAGTGTTTGGTTTACTCTCATGGAGAGGATACATAGGTTGGTACACTCACTAAGGTTTTGTTCCTAAGATGTACATATTTGGAACTCCTTAGTTTACAGAGATGAATACATTATGGTACATTTGACTCTATATGCTCTATCTCTGGTTTTGTTGTTTCGTGGGCTTGATATCACTTTGTTAAGAATGCAAGGCCAAAGGCCAGCCAAAAATCCAACCTTCCAAGGTTGGACACAGTGATATATATATATATATATATATATATATATATATATTGTCTTGTAGAATATCCTCGTTGCAAGTGTTCATTGAAGCAAGTATAGTAGTTCATGACCAGTTCAATCTTCTCATTTAATGCTTGAGTTCTTGCATTAAATGTTGCTTCCTGTGATAGACCTTGCGTGAAGTGTTCTTTGCCTTGGTAGCAGTAATGTCTAAATTTAGCAGAGACCTAGGAACCTTTTTGTCCTTTTCTGGTCACATAGCTATAGAGTTTTGTTGTTGTCTAAAAAAGTGATGTATTTTTTCTAACACATGCATGTTTTTACTTTTTCGTGCTTTTCTTCTTCTTCTTCTTCTCTTCTCTTTTGATCAAGCATTTTACGTTGAGAGCTTTTCTGTGGTCATAGACAATGCCTTGATTTGTCCTTTTGAGACTTGATTCTTCATATGCTTTTATGGCAGTCTTCATCTGCATCTAGTAGTCCATATGCGTCTCAAGCCTTGACTTTCTTCTAAGCATTAGTCATTAATGCTTTGACTTTCTTTGGTTTGGTCAATTTGTATATGAATACTTTTATTTTTGTCCTAAATGCTTATTAGTCTGCATTAATCTTGTTGACTTTTGTTTTGTTTGACCAACTTCCATCTGAGTTCTTTTGCTTTGAATCGTATTTGTTTGATGCTTGAAGCTTTGTTTTGACTTGTCTATATGGAGCTTTCGTCTGTCGTCTTGTATCGTCTGATGCATATGCTTGTTCTTCATTTTGCCTGTATTTATGTTTTTCTGAAACACTGACACACTTGTTAGAAATAACAATATGTATTATATTTTTCATATTCAAAGCCTCACTTGGAATTGTTTCGTCTTCATTTGACTTAACATACTTAAAGAGCCCTGTTGTTATTTCTGATAAGAAATTTTTAGTTGATTTAATTTATTTGCTTCTTAGTCAACTAGATATAATTCTTAGAATGGACTAATTATCTTCCAACCATGTTTTGTTAAACTACTTTGATAACTCAATTTCTTATGGTGAGAATAAGAGTTTGGATTTTATTTCTACCAACTAAATTAATTCCTATTTAAAAGAAAATGATAGGATATACATGATACTTGCCTGTTTGATACTCAAGAGGAAAAATGATGAGTGAAATTCCCTTAGTGAGAGATTTTTCTAATGTTTTTCCTATAGATATATCTAGCTTACCACCTAAAAGGGAGATTAAGTTTTTGCATATACTTTATACTTGGTGCAACCCTTATATATATAGCACCTTATAGAATGTCTCCTAAGGAACTAGTCAAGCTTAAAAAATATACAAAGGAGCTTCATGAGAAATAGCTTATTAGGTCAAGTATATCACCTTGGGAGCATCTTCTGTTTCTAGATAAGAAGAAGATAGGAGCATGAGATTGTGTGTAGACTAATCTCAACTTAATAAGGTAACTATTAAAAATAAATATCCCTTGCCTAGGATAGATGATTTTAGGACCCATTGTAGGAACTATGTATTTGGTTTTGTCGTTTTGTGTGACCAATGCACTTGGAGTTTTCATGGACTACATAAATAGGATTTTCCTAGTGGAACTGATTTTGTATACTACATACAAAATCAGTTCTCAAAAAAATCAATTTTAAATATGCTATTTTAAATCAAGGGGACCCTTTTCTCAATCGTGTTGTCACATGCTTGAAAAATTGCAACAATTTATTTATGTTTGATATCGGTGAAAATATATATGTAATATGGTCCAATACCATAATGGATAGGAAAAAAAATGCAACAATCGATAATTTTGATAATGTGAGGGAACCATTTCTTTGTAAATCTTCATATTCAACTATGTTTCTAGAGGCATGTTCAACTGTTGGATCTTTTAGGGAATATGTTGTCAAAAGAAGTTTCAACATACTTATAGAGTTTTAGGATAATGCCTGAAAAGAGCATCAACGAAACTGAAACTCGAAGTCGTATATATGGATATAGTATGAATTACTATGAAATTTATGGTCTTATACGTAGTGTTGATTATACACTTGGCATAACATGGGTGTGGAAAGGTATGGAGCACAACTTCACAGATCCTAAATTGATTCTTAAGAGCATTGATCTTTCATGCAATAATTTAACATGTAAAGTACAAATAAGAGATTTAATATTTGCTTGGCTTATTTTCTTTGAATTTATCGAGAAATAATTTGAGTAGAAAAATTCCTTTTGAGATCGGAAATTTAAGTTCACTAGATTCCATTTACTTGTCGAGAAATCATTTCTTTGGGAGAATTCCTTTTTCTCTTTCTCAAATTGATGGACTAGGAAAACTAAACTTATCACACAATTTTTTTTTTTTTTTTTTTTGGAAAAATCCCATTGGGAAGACATTTCCAAACCTATGAAGCCTCTAGTTTTGAAGGAAATATTAATCTTTGTGGAGAACAACTTAATAATGTTCAACATGTTTAGATTGATAAAATGTCTAACATTTGGTATCTAAGGCACGTAAAACCTTTGTCTTGCTTGTATCGATGTTCTATCATGGAGTTTTTCTTACTTTTTTTAGTGAATGGACATTTTCTTTTTGGCCTCCCCGAATACATAGAAAATGTAGAAAAAAAAAATCTGTTTTCATTCAATTTCCAATTTTATTAGATTAAGGGAGGTGAAAAAGAAAATGTCCATTTCGTTCCTTTATGAAGTATGATTATCAAAAAAGCTTTTTATCCCTTTTGATTTGTTAAGGAATATCATAAACAAATATGATTTGATTATTGATAAGTATCAGTTTTACCTAACTTATTTAACTCTTTTGACACGTATTTAACTAGTTTTGAGAGAAATTTATGTTTTACCCCTAAACTATTATAAAATACAAAAGTGTTGCGTAAACTAGTTATAAATTAAGAGTTGATGGAAATTTTACTTAAATTCTTATTTTATGTCTTGCAGAATTCAATGAAGATCCAAAGTCTCAAAAAACACCAATTCAGTTAGGTGTTTGGAAAAAGGCTGAGCCTTTTTGAAAGGGCTGAATCGTTTCCAAAAGGTTGAGTCATTCCAAAAGGGCTAAGCCCTTTAGAGGCAAAAAGCAAGATTTGAAGCAAGGTTAAACCACTTAACCATTTTGAAAGGATTGAGCGGATTAGCTTCAGATGAGTGCATATTTTTGGTTCCCTAGGGGCTTAACAAATTCAAAAGGCTTCAGCCATTAAAGTTGCTTCACGATGAAGAATCCTCCAAACTGCTCAACCATTTGGAAAAGATTGAGTGGTTTACTTTCTCTCCTCCATACTCTATTTTATTTTGCTATACATATATAAGGATTTGGGGGAGAAAAAGGGGAGAACCATGGACACTTGAGCGAAAATTACAAAGCAAGCAAGGAGCCCAAGAATTAGTTAGGACCGAGGGTTCTAGGATCTTTCTTTCTTTCTTTTACACCTTCTCCATGTGATTTGGATTAGTTCTCATCACAGTAACACCTCGAATTTCGTATCTTATAATAAATAGTATTTTAGAAATTATTTTTACGTCTAATGTATTTGTTGTAGAGTTTTGGATATTATTTAATTAGTTATATGAGCCCTATTTTAACTATGGGACATGATTTATAATTATTATTTTGATTAGTGATATATAGGTAACTTTTATGAAATGTCATTACACGAAAAATGCAAATTACCAACGGATAATTTCTGACTGATAAAAATACGTCAAAAAAATTTATATTTTCGATAGATTTTACCGACAAAAAAAAACTGTCAACAAATTTATATTTCCGACGGATATATCCGTCAGTAATTTTTGACGGATACAAATTCATCGAAAAATTTACATTTCCGATGGATAATTTTCGACAGATACAAATCCGTCAGAAAATTTATATTTTTGACGGATATATCCGTTGGTAATTTCTGACAGATACAAATCTGTTGGAAAACATATATTTATATTTCTGACGGATTTATCCATCGGTAATTTTTTACAGATATAAATCTATCAAAAAATTTATATTTCTTATGGAAAAAAATTCGTAGGAAAAGTTATATTACTAATGGAATATTTTTGACAAATTTATATTTATCGAAAATATAAAAATTTTATTACGAAAATTGACAATCATATATTAAAAAAGATCATCAGTACAATTAAATATATATATATATATATATATATATATATATATATATATATGTATGTATAGAGAGAGAGAGAGTGTGTGAGGGAGAGAGAGAGGAGGTGACTCACAAAGTAAATCTTAGTAAAGTTACTCCGTTCAATAACTTATAGTGTACGTTAAATTTCATTGATCTAATTTTTAAATTAAAAATAAATTTTACTAATAATTAATATAGAAAAAAGTGATTACCTTTGGATTAAATTATTTGCAAACAATATAGTTGAAAAATTAATTATTTTAAATTATTTAACTAGAATTTTATTGACAATTTACTATATGATCTTGATATTTTTGTATAACTAATATCTGGTTTTAAATTTGATATGAAAATATTATGATATAATTAGATAAGCTTTTAAATTAGTATTTTATATTAATGATTTATAATTAGAAAATAAAACAAGGATAAATACATTTTTTGAATTTTATATCTTAGATTTAAGGTGAATAAATATATTAAGTTAATTAATTTATTTAAAATGTTAAAATTTAATTTATAAAAATAATATTTTAAAAGAGAAGGGTTATAATAACACTAGTGTAACTTTTACTAAGTATTACACCGCTCAACAAATTTATATTAAATGTGAATTTTATAAATTCAACCGTTAGATTGAATGTTTTTTACTCTTAGATCATATATACAAAATTTGATATTAATTCAAGATGATTTGATACTTCATTTTTGTAAAACAAAATTGACGTAATATATACATTTCAAACTATACTAAAATATGAACACTTTGATTACCTTCAAGTTGTTCAATTTTAACAAAATATGATATAAACATATAAAGTGATATGAACTTTCAATCTAACGGTTGGATTTACAAAATTCACATTTAATATAAAGTTATTGAGCAGTGTAATACTTAGTAAAAGTTACACCGGTTTTATTATAACCCTTCTCATTTTAAAATATATAAATTATTATTTGAACTTTTAAATTTATAATAAATAATTTAAATTGTATCATAATATTAATTTTAAATAGAAATAAGTAGATTGTTAATTATAAAAGTAAGTATATATATAAATAAAGATTAATTAAATATAATATAATTATTATTATTGGTAATATAATTATTATATATATTATTATATTTTCATAACAGTCTGGATACATCGAAATGAGAGGGATCCAAAGATAATATAAATATGAGATTGTATAGTTGAGGATAACTTAAATGAATTAATTTGTACTACCTATATTGTCAACATGCATATGTCTTTCTGTAGCTTATTTCATCAAAACTCCACAATTAAGCATCAATGGATGGGTGACCTTCTGGGAAGTTTCCCAGGAACTATGTAGTAAGGGCAAAACACACTGAAAAGTGAAGTGTCATGAAATAGAATCCTTGAGAGGGAAAATATGAGGGTTGTTATATTAATAAATTTATTAAAATTAAACAAAAATTTTCCGATAGATTTATCCGTTGGAATCATATAAAGATTTTCAAACAATTTTCGACGGATGTGTCCGTCAGTAATTTCTGACAGATTTGTCCGTTAGAAATTTCTGACAGATGTGTCTGTCATAAATTACTGACAGATATATCCATCAGAAATTTCTGACGGATTAAAATATTTCAACGAACTTTCTTTTTCAATGCCCATTTTTCTGACGGGTTTGGATCCGTCAGAAATCTGCCAGAAAATAGAGAATTTGCGACGAATTTTCCTTCTTTCTTGCGGATTATGTTTGTCAGAAATTTGCGTTTTTCTTGTAGTGTGTATTTTATTAATAATTGTGCTTATGATTATTTGATTAAAAGGAAGGAAGAGATATGTTTTAATTATATTAATTATTTTATAAAAGGGGAAGGAAGGATGTGATGGTCATTTGATTAATTATTATTATTATTATTATTTTATTTTTATTATTTTAAGAAGGGAGTTATCAGAAGTTACCTTAAGCTTCATTCTCTTGACTTCTCCTTATTTATTTTCTTGCTATGCTCTGAAAACCAAGGAGAACCAAGTGAAAGAGACAAACCAGATTCTGCCCGTGCTTCATCTTCTGTTTATCTAGGTAAGGGGGAGTGAGAAACCTCACTCGGAGTGTGGGAATAACTATTGGGTAGTAGGATTGACCCTCAATCTCTTGCCTGATAGGAACAAACACTTTATGAAAGTTTTCTATTTCACTTTCTGGTTGTTCTATTGCGTTCTTTGTGTGATTCTGAGTGTGAATATGTGTTCAATTCGAAGAATAGATATGTTTTGATATGGATTAGAGTGTTCTATGAGTTCCTATGGGAAACCCTATGAGAAACAGACAAAATTTGAATATTTTCTATTTTGCCTTCTGAGTTTTTTGTTGTGTTCCTTGATGATTACTGAGCATGAATATATGTTTAATTTTGAGTTTTGATATGTTTTGATATAAATTAGAGTGCTCTATGGGTTCTTACGGGAAACCCTATGAGAAACAGGCAAATTTTGAATATATTATGTTTTGACTTTTGAGTTTTCTGTTGTGTTCCCTCATGATTTCTGAGCATGAATGTATATTTAATTTTGAATTTGAATATTTTTTGAGTGATTTATGGGTTCCTACAGGAAACCCTATGAGAAATAGGCAAAATATGAATGTTTTCTATTTTGATGTTTGAGTTTTCTGTTATATCCCTTGATGTTTGTTGAGTGCGAATATGTGTTTAATTTCAAAAATAGATAAGTTTTAAGCCATGTTTAAAGGTGCTAATGATGTGAGTAATGCCTTATTATTGTGTTAATGCAAGTGACGTGTTTCCTATGAGCATAATGAGGATGAGAATCTCTTATATGTGACCTTGTGACTATGAGTATGAGAAATGTGAAATGTGAACAAGTGACATGAGATCTAATGTGATATGATAAGTAAAAAGTGATGAGTCCATGAAGTGTGAATGTGTATAACATGCATCATGTGCATCTATGTGACGAGTACGATATAGAGTACATCGTTAGGGAATGTCCTCCTTGTGTAATAGCTTAATTAGGGGAGTCCTAGGGGATAGTGCGGTTTGGATGTCTCGATTCCGCCCATTTGTGAGCACGAGACATAACTTGCACAGCTTTGTTGTCTTGACCAAACCCTAGCAGTACATCCTTATAGTTGAGAGTGTATGGGTAGCTCCCTACATGTACTCCTAGACTACCTTAGCTGTGTTGTATAGGCAGCACACCAGTGATATGTGATATGTGACTGCTGCCACATGCCACTACAAGAAAATTACATATTAGCGAGGGACTATTCCCTCGCTATTTCGTCTCTGATCCCTCGCTAATCAAATTTGCGACGGAATAGTGATGAAATTGCGAGAGACCATTCCCTCGCTAAATACAGGTAGCTAATTAGCGAGGGATTTAATCCGTCGCCAATCCCTCGCAAAATCCGTCGCCAATCCCTCGCTAAGGTCCTCGCTAATTATATTAAGGATGCTTACTATTTACTCGCTAATTTGCGGTCAAGCTTCCTTGCTATTCCCTCGCTAAGGGGTCGCAAAATATCCCTCTCTAATTTGTAGCTAATCCCTCGCTAATGTTCCCTCACAAACCCCTCTCTATTCCCTTGCTACATTTCTTGGCTAAGGCCTTGCAATTCCCTCGCTGAATATCCCTCGCAGATCCTTCTCTATTCCCTAGCAATATTTCCCTAGCAATTGTCTCTCTATTTCCTCGCAATATTTCCCTAGCAATTGTCTCGCTATTCCCTCGCAAAATTTTCCTAGCAATTTTCTCGCTATTCCCTCGCAATATTTCCCTAGCAATTTTCTCGCTATTCCCTCGCAATATTTCCCTAGCAATTGTCTCGCTATTCCTTCGCTATATTTTCCTAGCTATTTGCTCTTTTTTCCCTCGCTATTTTGTCTTTCACATGATATGCCTCGCTATTTCCTAGCAGATCCCTTACTGTTATGTTTTGGTTATCATCACTAATCCCTCACTATTTTGTCGCAATTTTATTTTTAATATTCATATATTCATCTTTACCTGCATTTTTCATAACTATCATAATTGTTTTGTTTTGATATCAAGATTGTAGTACCTATATTTTGCATATCAAATATATTATTGTGTCATCAAATGGCATCAAATAAAATAAAAATACTAAAGGCTAACTAAAACAATTCTGAATTACCAACATAATAAAAATATTCAGTACCAACTAACATAATAAAAATACTCAATACCAACTAATATAATAAAATTCTTCAAGTGAGTTAACAATGCTAATGTAAATAAAAAAAACTAGAATTCAACATTTTCATTCTTGATTCTTCCCAGGTTTTTTGACTGATGATGGTGATGGCATCTTTAAGGCAGGTAATATCTCTTTCCTCAAAAACTGCATTTGTGCCTGCATTTGTTCCTGCATTTGTTGTTGCAAAAGTGCTTGCATTTCTGCTTGTGCCTTCATTTGTGCATGCATTTGTGCTTGCATATCAGCTTGTGCCTTCAATTGAGCCTGCATATATTGTGCTTGTGCCTCCATCTGTGCTTGTAGTTGTGTCTGCAATTGCATTTGGGATTGTGTTTGTAGATTCAATTGTGACTGCATCTCTTCTTGCATTTGAGACATTTGTGTAGCTAATGTAGTGATGTCTTCTCTAACAAGTGTGGTAGAGGGAATAATTTGGCCACGTGAAAAGAGTAGTTTAATGAGATTGGTTTAGTTGAAAAATATTTAATTAATTGATTAAATAAAGAATTAATTCAAAGAAAATTAGTGAATATTAATTAATTAGTTGAGAAATTAATAGAAGAATTGATTGGACTTTATAATTTTAATTAAGATAAAAAGTAAATTTAATAATTTAAATAACAAGTTTATAATTATTTTAAATCATGGCAAACATAAGTACCACCCGACAGTTAAAGCAAACATATATCATTGCACTTAAACAAAGTAGCCATTAAAAATAATACAAAAGCAACTTAACAAGGACTAAGAATATGCCTACACATGGTTAGGTGTAGAGTTTAATAACGTGACACCTCACACATGTACCCATAACAAAATATTATAAGAGAAACATAAGGATCACCAAATTAGATGGATAAAAGTATACCTTTGTTGGCAAAGTTTCTCAGCCACATGATGTTCTTCCTCCTTTACTGGTTCTACTGTCTTACCCTTCTTGTCAGTAACTTTATCAGAAGATTTTTTAGAAGCTTTTTCAATAGTTTTTACAACAGGTGCCTGAGAATATTATGCAAAGTAACAAAAAAAATTGGCAATTGATAACTAAAGAAAGACCATATTTATAAGAAATAAATCATTTCATTAAAGAAATCCTGAAATTCAATTTTAAATATACTTAAAAAGGTAATCATTGTTAAACAACTTGCATTAATTTTAGTTTTATACACCCCGTCCTTTCCTCTAAAAGATAATAGATAGATGAAACAAGCATAACAATAAACTGCAGATTTGAGTAAAAATAAATTATACTTGATAGTTACCGATAAATTATATAAAAAAAATAATTAATAGTTATAGCAATTTTGATATTTTAGTAATCAACAAAATATAAAAGATTAATAATAGTAGAAGTTGCATTGGCATAGCAGTAGTCTAAAGGGTATGTTAATCAAGCCAATAAGAGGTAATTGGATAGGAATGATAAAGAACATCTTCAAAAATTACACACAAGTACCATTCATACACATAAATAAACAATTTTTTGTTGTTACATCATGTTTAATTATTCATACCGGAGCAGGCTCGTCTTCATCCTCCCATGATTCCTTCACATAATTTTCATCCACATCTTCATCATCCCATTTACTTTTAACTTGATCTTTTACTGTAAGATTAAGTAAGTAGATAAAAGTAACTGTATCACTTCAAAGTCTTACGAGTTCTAAGATAGTTGTAATAAAGATAAGGTACGAATAGGATTTGATGACTAATTGAGAAAGTGATGATGTATCTATGTAGAAAGATAAGAAAGATGAAGAAGAAAACTGGAAAAATATACAGAAAATGAAAGCAAAAGTTTGAAGTGAAAGCACATCCAATGTTTTGATTGAAGCTAATTTGGTTTAGGTTTGGTCACAGGCCTAATCAACCTATAGATTCTATACTAATAAATTTAATACACTTTAATTCGCTTTCAAGTACAGCATCATTATATTAAAGAGGTTTGTAGTTTATAAATTACACTATTGAAAAAACCCAAAACAACCCATGCCAGGACCAAGTTTGTACTAAATGGGATAAACTCATAACTTAGCTTCAGGACTAAATTGCTATTAAACATCAGATATCATATGCTTAAAATGTTTTGTCAATGTTGAATGTCATTTAAATTTAGGAAATGAATGAAAAAGCACCAAGCTTACCTCAAAAAGTGTAGTCAGTCCAAGTAATTTGCATATCTTAACCATTTATTTGATGTCAAGGTCAGGCAAAACAGCAGCAATTAAAAGGACTGCATCTGCACCTTAAAATACTTTGCATCCATTAAAACACTTAGGCATGCTGCTCCACCTTTCTCATAAGCTTGAGCAATTTCAACCTACCACAAAAATAGGACAGTAAAAATGTTTCCTAAACCTCAGCCAAAGTAAGCTTTGATTCAACTATTTACATTCTTACAATTTTTTCACCTAAATCATGGCCAAATATCTAACTTTTCAAATTTCTCTTGTAAATATCAGTGCAGTGAAACAGAACATGCAGATTCCTGAAGGAAAAGATCAATAATAATCGGAAAACAGAGTGAAAAGCCTTGTACAATGAAAGGAAAATCGTACCTCGGGTTTCAATGAAATTCAAAGCGAGAGGTGCAGCACGACAGAGGAACGAGGCGAAAATCCAAAGATGGCACCAAGGAGAGATTCATGTTCCCATTTGGAGTTTGGAGCGAGCAGATGAAACCCTACCGCCATTGAAATGAGTGAAGGATTGAAGAAAATAGAATCTCTCAAGTAACGAATAATGCATATGAAGAAAATAAATGACCAAAAATTGAGAAATAGAATAAAGGAGGGGAAATGTGTGAACTAAGAACCAACAACGAGCAACTTTCAACAACGAGAGGGAAGGGAATTGAAGAACGCGCACAGATACAACAATAATGCCAACTTCACCGTACCTTTCAACTCTTTTAAATTTTTTATTTGATAAATTTAAATAATTTTTATCTTTATAAATAAATTTAATTTAAATTATAAATAAAAATAACAACAAACTAAATAGAAATAATACTAATAAAAATATACAAAAAGATATACTATTAAAATTCTAATATGGTATTATTTTAAATTTCAAAATAATATTAAAAAAGATAAATATAAGAAAAGAAATTATACACAGTAATAAGTTGTTATTTTAGTTTTAAAAATAATAAAATACTTATATTTGAAAAAAATTATACACAATAATAAGTTGTTGTTTTAGTTTGAAAAATAATAAAATACTTGTATTTGAAAAAAATTAAAATAAATTAAAAATGAAGTGAAATATTTACTCTATGCAATCCGTTTTGTTTTAAATCTCATGTATTTATTACTTTTACATCTTATAATATTAATATTGCTTTTTAATTTGAATAATTTTAAATAAAAAATTAAATTAAGTTGATTAAAATTTTTATAATTCAAACTACTAAAACGAATATTACTTAATATTATACGCGTTTTATTTATTTTTTTTTTTGAGAAAAAGCAAGTGTATTTTTTTCTTTACACAATCATGCAATATTTATTAATTATAGAAAATACATTAGTAGTAAAATAAATACTTTAAAAAGTAGTATTTCTTTTCATAACATTATAATAAAATTTTCATTTAAGATTTATTTATATATGATATAAATGTACTAAAAATACAATTATATAAAAATAAAATAATATTTGGAACAAAAAACTTATAAAAACGAAAAGTATTATAGCATACTGATGTGGCGAAAGAGAAGAAAATAGAGTTATGTTTATTAAAAAGAAAACTCTTCTCTCTCTTTCTCTTCTCTCTCTCTCTCTCTCTCTCTCTCTCTCTCTCTCTCTCTCTCTCACACACACACACACACACACACACACACACATATATATATATATATATATATATAATTTAATTTAATTTACCTTATCTCCATAACTCTCTATATATATATATATAGAGAGAGAGTTATGAAGAAAAGGTAAATTAAATTAAATTTATTAAAAAAGATGGAGTAAAAAAAAACATGTTGAGCAAAAAATCCCTATTTTGGGTAATCTCTTATTTGCGAGGGATTAGCAACAATACTTTTCCCTCACTAATTTGCAAAGGATTTGCGAGGGATTTGCGAGGGATATACTTATAACTCATTAGCGAGGGATTTGCGACAAGAAAAATCCCTCGCTAGATGAAAAATTCATTTTTTTGTTTTGGGTCATAATTTGGAGAGGAATTTGCTAGGAATTTGTGAGGAACTCAGTTCTTCGCTAAATAAGCACTAACTTTAGCGGAGGATTTGCAAGGAAATAAAGGTTGATCGCAAAATGTTTCCGATTTAGCGAGGGAATTTAGCGAGGGATATAAATCCAAGCTATTTGCTTGCTAATTAGCGAGGGATTAGCGACAACACTTTTCCCTCACTAATTTGCGAAGGATTTGCGAGGGATTTGCGAGGGATATACTTATAACTCATTAGCGAGGGATTTGCGACAAGAAAAATCCCTCGCTAGATGAAAAATTCATTTTTTTATTTTGGGTCATAATTTGGAGAGGGGTTTGCTAGGAATTTGCGAGGACCTCAGTTCTTCGCTAAATAAACACTAACTTTAGCGGAGGATTTGTGAGGAAATAAAAGTTGGTCGCAAAATGTTCCTATTTAGCGAGGGAATTTAGCGAGGGATATAAATCCAAGCTATTCCCTCGTTAATTAGCGAGCAACTAGCTTGGGTTTATATCCCTTGCTAAATTCCCTCGCTAATCCGCAAAATTCTTGTAGTGTGCATGCATTTATGAGTCAAGTACATGGAATTATTACATGATGAATGACTGTGCATGTGTTACTGTTGTATGTATAATTTGAATTTTCACCTGATTAATGTGTAGCTATGGTTGTGCTTGTTATGATTTGTGTGTGTTGCATGCTGTTATTTTTACACCTTAACCTGAGTGAGATGTTTCTCACTCCACTGTTTGTTCTATGTGTGTCTTTTACTGTGTTGCAGATGACCATCAACATGAGGATGTTGGTGATGAAGCTTAGGCTTCAGTTAGACGTGCTCTGATAGGATATGTGACATCGAGGCGTAGTTAGGACTAGTTTAGGATATTATTTCCATTGCACTGTTTTGAAACCTTAATTTCTTTCTTTTCTAATTATCGCGTTGGAGATATTGTTTATGAGTTTGTGAATGTGAATCCTTTACATAAGATATTTGAGATTCTTCTTTTATTGATGAAAGATTTTAATTATTCCTATTTATTGTATAATTATGAATGTGGGGTAAAAGGTGTCACAATCACCATGAGTGACTAACTTTTTTTTTTGTTGGGATTGAACAATCCATCAAACTCTTATATATGTACTCTATTTGATTTATATATATGATAATTTATTATTCATTACACTACTAGAAAATGACTGTTTAACATTGCCAATTCTACATTGGTTTAGGTAAAAATGATGTAAAAATCGAATGCGGTGACATTTTTGTAAATAAGAGTATAATGTAAAGCATATTTACATCGATTATAGCTGAGACTGATGTAAATATTGAGCATTTTACATCGTTTTTGGTGGGACCGATTTCGTTTTGAATGCGCGGTAGCAATTTTGTGAATAATTACAAATACATCTACATCGGTTCACCCAGTAACCGATGTAGTCTTGAGACGCATATGTTGGCTCGTGTTGGATCCCTTTCTCCAAGAAGAACATTCTGTTCATCTTGTTCAACAAAGAAATCTGGAGGACTAGAAACCCTAACTAAGAACTCTGACTCCAGCGAGCCGCCTCCGCACTCGAATGAAGGATGGCGCGCCCGATGATCTTCCCCTCTCTTATCATCTGGAGGATGATGCCGGCAGCCTTGCGCGCGATGACCTGGCCCACCATGCCCTTTGAGATGGCACGTGGGGAGAGGGAGGAGTCTAGCCCCAGGCAGTGGATGTGGGAGTGCGCGCCCATGCGCTCGATTCAGTTCAGGTTACAGCGAGAATGGAGGATTGCTTCAAGCCTTCACGGATTTCCTTAGAAGAACTTCAAGGATGGAGATTCCACAAAGGCTTCAATGTGACCAAAGGATTGCTTGTAGCTAAGTCCGTAGAAGTGATGAAGGTTCTAGCTCTACAAGGAGAAGCTCTCAAGGAGGGTAGAGACTAGAACTAGGTGACTTCGGAGAGGAGAGTTTTTAAGAGAGAAAACTCATCAATATATTCCAAAGTGGTACAATACTCAGCCATAGGAAGATTTATAGGAGAAATTAGGTTAAGGGTTTAAGTTGGGTTTACCTAGAGTTAAGTAGAACCATGGTATGGTACTTAACTCTAGGCGCCAAAATTTGAATTCTAAAATTCAAATTTTGGTGCCAACCGGCCACCCCCTCCATGTGCACTCATTTGGATGTGATTTAGTATCCATTTGAGTTGCATTTAGGTCACACCATATGCATGTGTGCACATGGCCGAAATGCACCTTCAAATGAAATACTAATGACATTCAAATGAAAGTGTACATGTTAACCTAAATTAACCCTAAATCTAAATGGCCATGAAATGAAATTACTATTCTAATGGCCGGAAATACAAGGCCCAAAAAGAAATACAAGGCACTAAGTCCCAATCCTACACTAATAAAATACAAGAACAACAAGATAGGTCCATGTAGAACTCCACTTTGGACCTTCCAAGCCTATTGGGCCTCTTGGGCCTTTGACTGGCCCAAGCCTTCATGTCTAGCCCACTCCTCTTGGATCTTCTAGGATGTCTCCTCTTGCTTTCATAACCATGATTCCATCACATGGGCAAGTTCGGCGGCGCCAACAAATCTGGTGGTAGCAAAAATGACATAGATCCGAACGGCAAATTGAGAAGAGTCTGACGAGGCCGCGACACTGGCATAGTATTTTAGTCGATGGTTCTTCGTCGTTTGAGGAGATTATGGAAGCGAAGAAAGCTATGCCTCCTGATAAGCTAGTATTTTACTTACATAAATTTTTGAGTTAAAATTTCAATTCTGATTGAAAAAGACCATCAAGAGCTCCTCAGAATGTAAGTTTTGTGCAATTGTAATTAGATTGGTGGATTTGGGAGTTTTTGGTTGATCCGTGTTTGTATGCAACATTTTTTTGTTGATTGTGATATATGAACTAATCTATCATTATTTTCTGTCAGGTGCATTCTAGAGGAAAAGATCTTGCAAAGGATGTTGACTTTGAAAAAATTGCAAGGAGAACCCCAGGATTCACAGGGGCTGATCTGCAGAATCTGATGAACGAGGCAGTTATTCTTGCAGCCAGGCGTGACCTCAAGGAAATAAGTAAAGATGAGATATTTGATGCTTTGGAAAGGATCATAGCTGGTCCCAAGAAGAAAAATGTTTTAGTTTTAGATGAGAAGACGAAATTAGTAGCCTATCATGGTGTGTAATTTTTGTATGTTAAATATCTACTGTTGGTAAGTGTTGGTTTGTCTTTGGCAATTCAACCTTTTTTTCCTTGTTGATTTTCAGAGGCTGGCCATGCTCTAGTGGGTGCTTTAATGCCTGAATATGATCTTGTAGCCAAGATATCAATTATACCTCGTGGCCAAGCTGGTGGTCTCACATTTTTTGCTCCAAGCGAAGAGAGGCTCAAGTCAGGATTATACGGTAGAAGCTACTTGGAAAATCTGATGGCTGTTGCTCTGGGTGGAAGGTTAGTGCACCATGCAGTACACTTAAACATGCACAATTACCTTGTTTCATTTCGGATTTTGATGTTTACGAGTAACTCTTTTATCACAACTACTCCACTTGTCAATTGCTACTAACTGATCTACATATGAACTATTGTTACTATTGTATCATGTTATATATTTTTATGGGATGTGAGATGTAGAGTTTTGAGCTTTGAAAATTATCTGACAAATTCCATATCTGTATTGCAAAACAGATTCGCAGAAGAGGTTATTTTTGGCCGGGAAAATGTCACCACTGGAGCATCAAATGACTTGATGCATGCTTCACGAGTGGCAAGGCAAATGGTTGAGAGATTTGGGTTCAGCAAAAAAATTGGACAAGTTTCCATTAGGGGACAATTGATCCCAAGCGTCCCAAAAGGTTCTCAATATCGATCGCGAAAATGTATCTTCTACTTTCATTTTGGTTTTGAGTGGTTAATTAGGCTTTGATGTGACGTGTGAGTTCATAAACAATAGGGTTTTCTCTGTTTCAACTTTCATTTTAGTTGCTTTTCGAGTTTTTAGTTTAGTTCGCCATTTTTGGATAAATTTTTCTTCTCATAAAATTGGAAAGAAAATTAAAATAGGTTTCTTTTATTAACTAAAATTAACTTAAACATAAATTAAAAATAAGATTTGAGACGTTAATTGTGGAGAATTTATACAAATTAATTTTAGTTTATTTAATTTACTTTCCTACTATTGTTTGAGGAGAAATTTACTCAACCACACCCCTTAGTTTACGAAAGCCTTGTTGACTTATTTTTTATGCTTGTTTCATTCAGTAGTTGTTGTGGATTTGATTTTTGTATACTATTTTTCTGATGGTGGTAGCAGTGTGAATATTGAATAGAATACTTGCGAATCGGCAATCTGCTGCTCGTTCAAAAGAGAGAAAAGCACGATATATACAAGAAAAAACTTAAAAATAATTTTTTTTTTATAAAAAAATACAAATCTATATCGGTTCAACTATGAAAAGATATAGGTGAGGATATAATTTTACATCATTTCACCTAAATCCGATGTAGATTTATGTTCTAATCTACATCGGTTCTCAGAACCGATGTAGAAATCTATATATTTTTTACGTCGTTCTATTCTACATCGGTTTCAGAACCGATGTAGATGGCTTCATGGAACCGATGTAGAAAACGTGTCTTGTAGTAGTGGTATTAGTGATTTTGATTCCGTTCTTAATGCTAAGGTAACTTGATCACTCATCTTTGAACTTTGATTTGGATTTTGGTTGGAAAACATTTTCTAAATTTGGTTTTGAATCAAATCACCTAACAACTCTAAAGACTAGGAATAAATTTGGAGTTGTTAGTTAAATAAGTTCTTAAACTTAATGTAAGATTTCTAATTTGATAAATAGAGGAATCATTTATTGAGTTAGACTCCTTATAATTTCTAAATGCAAGGAATTGATTTGGAATGACCTTAATGAACTCGATAACATTGGATGATAAAAATCATATATATAGAAGATCTTAGGAGAGCATAAAGGTGAAATTGGTGAAACTCAACCCCAACAACTTTTCATACTGTTATCTTCCCATGTTGCTACTACTTTTTTTGCCATCTTTTTGATAATTTCCAATATTGAAATATAAAAAAAATCATGTTTATAATATCTGTGAATCTTTCTATTTTAAGCTTTTGCTAGGATAATTGAAATTAAAAGTATCTTTCAAGTCCCTGAAGTTCAACAACTCGTACTCTTTTATATACTACAGTGACTTAGTGCGCTTGTCTAACATTTGGTATCAAAGCCACCTAAAGCCTTTGTCTTACTTGTATCACTACAAAAAATATGCAATTTAGCGACCACCAAAATCGGTCGCTAAATTGCAAAAATCGGTCGCTATTTACCTTAGCGACCGAATTTAATCAGTCGCTAAAACCCTGGTCGCTAAGCTATTTAGCGACTGACATTTTTGGTCGCTAAATGGTTGAAATGATTTTGGTCGCTGAAGTATATGAGACCAAATTAGTGACCGAATAAATCGGTCGCTAAATCGGTTGCTAAATATTTATTTTTTATTTTATTAAATTTTATAGACGTCGCAAATTTAGTCTCTATGAACCACTCATATTTGACCTCTTAAGGATTTTATTTCACAATACTTAAGTTTGTAGCATGTTATGTCCATAATTACACAATTTTTGGAAACTTTCCAAAAGGTCACCCATCCCTACATTACTCCAAGTCAAGCACGCTTAACTGTGAAGTTCTTATGAGATAAGCTACCAAAAAGCTAATGCATGTTGTTAGTATAAGTAGTACAAATTAATTCATTTAAGTCATCCTCAACTATCCAATCTCATACTTATATAATTTTTGGATCCTTATCATTTTGGTATATCCGGACCGTTATAAATATATAATAATATATATAATAATTATATTATTAATAATAATAATTATATTATATTTAATTAATCTTTATTTATATATATACTTACTTTTATAATTAACAATCTACTTATTTCTATTTAAAATTAATTTTATGATACAATTTAAATTATTTATTATAAATTTAAAAGTTTAAGTAATAATTTATATATTTTAAAATGAGAAGGGTTATAATAACACTGGTATAACTTTTATACTAAGTATTACACCTCTCAATAAATTTATATTAAATGTGAATTTTGTAAATCCAACTGATAGATTGAAAGTTCATATCACTTTATATGTTTATATCAATTTTTGTTAAAATTAATCAACAACTTAAAAGTAATCAAAGTGCTCATATTTTATTTGAAATGAATATATTACGTCAATTTTTTTTTACTAGAATAAAGTATCAAATCATCTTGAATTCATATAAGATTCTGTATATATGATCTAAAATTAGCAACCGAATAGAATTACATCACTAATTGTAACTAATATTTAGCTATTGAATTTAATTCTGTCACTAAAAAAAAAAAATTTTTTGATTTAGAGACCGAATTCAATTCCGTGACTAACTTTAACTAATATTTAGCGACCGAATTTAATTCCGTTGCTAAAAAAATCAAAATTTTTTGTTTAGCGACCGAATTCAATTCCGTTGCTAATTTTAACTAATACTTAGTGACCGAAGTCCATTTCGTCGCTAAATTTAACTACTATTTAGCGACCGAAATAGCGACCGAATTCAATTCCGTCGCTAATTTTAACTAATACTTAGCGACCGAATTAAATTTCGTCGCCAAAAAAATCAAAATTTATAATTTAGCGACTGAATTTAATTTCGTTGCTAATTTTAACTATTATTTAGCGACCGAATTAAATTTCGTCGCTAAAAAAAGTTCAAAATTTATAATTTAGCGATCAAAATAGCGACCGAATTTAATTTCGTTGCTAAAATAAATTCAAAATTTATAATTTAGCTACCGAAATAGCGATCGAATTAAATTTTATCGCTAAACTTAACTACTATTTAGCGATCGAATTTAATTCTGTCGCTAAATTTAACAATTATTTAGCAACCGAATTAAATTCCGTCGCTAAAAAAAGTTTAAAATTTATAATTTAGCGATCGAAATCGCGACCGAATTTAATTCTGTCGCTAAAAAATTCAAAATTTATAATTTAGCGACCGAATTAAATTCTGTCGCTAAATTTAACTACTATTTAGCGACCGAATTCAATTTTTTCGCTAATTTTAACTATTATTTAGCGACCGAATTAAGTTCTGTCGCTAAAAAGTTCAAAATTTATAATTTAGCGACCGAAATAGCGATCGAATTTAATTCCGTCGCCAAAAAAAAATTCAAAATTTATAATTTAGCGACCGAAATAACGACCGAATTTAATTCCGTCGCTAAAAAGTTAAAATTTCTTATTTAGCGATCGAAATAGCGACCGATATTCTAGCGACTACTTGTTTTGGTCGCTAAATCGGTCGCTATTTTGATTTTTCATAATCGGTCGCTAAATCAGTCGCTAAATAGCGACTGATAAATTTCGGTCGCTAATTTCGGTCGCTATTTTACAATTTTCTAGTAGTGATGTTCTATCATGGAGTTTTCCTTAATTTTTCAATGAATGGACATTTTCTTTTTGGTCTCCCTTAATTCATAGAAAATGTAGAAAAAATCTTTTTTTTATTCAATTTCCAGTTTTAATAGATTAAGGGAGATGAAAAAGAAAATGCCTATTTCATCCTTTTTTGAAGTGTGAGTATCAAAAAAGCTTTTATATTACTTTCGATCTGTTAAGGAATATCATAAACAAATATGATCTAGTTATCAGAAAATATAAATGATATATATTAAATGGATTCATCTTATAAATGAAGTGATTAATCTTAGAGATTACTTGTTATCATAACTGATTGTCTATTCTAATTAATTTATCTTATAGTATGACCTGAAAAATGTCTAAGTTTATTATCATTAAAACATATGTCGTGAAGGATCCAAATTTTTTTTTTTTGATCTAACATAAACTTATATACCACTTGAGTCATATATTTGTTAACTATTGATTAATTAATTTTTTTTAATCAAATCTAATAGTATCTATTTTTACTAATTTTTGTTTAGAAATTTGTGTGTAACATCTAGATTTCATTTTTCTAAATTTGTTTAGGTAATTATTAATTGATTCATTATGAGATCCATTTATATTAAGAAAATCCACTAAAATAACTTTTGTTTTTCCTCGAAAGAAATATTCATGAAAAATTCCTTCTAATTACATTCTATTATTAATTGAATTTTGTTGCAACGTTGTAAATCAAGTAAATGCATTTTTATTTAAAGAGCTTGAAAAATATTCTATTTTTAAATGCTCATTTGCAATTATCTCCATGCTCTACTTGATATCTTGTTTTGTGTTCCACTATGAACTCCCCTATTGTCGCAACAAATTTTGAGAACTTAGGGACTTTAACATCCCTTAGTAATTCAGCTTGTATTATGTACTTAGGAAAGACAAGTATGAAATTAAGGTCATTGTAATAACCTACATTGAAATCATGTCTATTCAACACTTTTTTAATCATAAAATCCATATTTTAATTTTAAGTTTGGTTAATTTGACCTTGAGGGTTTCGATTTTGTTATGTATGGTTTCCATGTGAACTTGCATTTTATTCATTTTTAAAGATAGATGACTTATGGATAAGGCATGAAGTAATTAAAAGGAATTTCCATATTAATTGATTGTGTTGTTCACTAATTTAGAAGCATATCCCATGAATATTCTCTTGTAACTTGATTTACCATTGGGGGTTGAGTTAAACCCCCACTTTGTTCTACAAGATTTTCTATTACTGGGAAACAATTGATAGCAAGCTTAAGGCTTACAAGTTACTAGCTGACTTTCCTTCTCTTTATCAGAAGAAAACTTAACACTCAAAGAAAAGTAAAAGTCTACCTTACAATAAATAAAGAATCAAAGTACGTAGGAACGTAGGATTATTTCTCAATTGTTAATTTCAAAAGTCAAATCGAATATTCAAAGAAAACTATATAAAAAGGATTTAAAGTCCAAAGCAATGTGATGGGACTAAGACTTTTATGCTATATGCATGCTAAAAAACGGTCTGATCCGTTCATTTTGCTCATACTTTTCTAGACAAATATGATTCAAACTTAAACATTTTTTAATTTGCTTTGCACAAATATATTGGACCTATGCTAAACTTTTATAATTTTTCTTTCTGAGTTGATGGTATGTAACATTTAAACTATTTGTCTGTGAAATTATGAAGGGATTTGATGTTACTCGGATGTGTAATATTTGTGAATAAAAATTAGGATTTTAAAGCGGGAACCTCTTGTGTTTTTCTCTCTTATACTCCCTTAGTTCATATCTAATTTGAGGTATTATCAACTATTTTCCTTTCGAAACTTTTCCTCTCTTTCACACTTCAATGGCACCCCACTTTGACTCATAAATGTGGTCTAACAGGGTGGCTGCATTATTGATCACAAAATCTAGCCTTCCAAGGTTTCAACCTTACCCAAATTGTTCCATTTCACTTCCTACATAAAGACACTTAATTTCCATAATTTAATACACTTTAACAATAAAAAATTTAAATAAAAAAAATGCAACCGAACACACAGGGGTTAATAGTGCATTAAAAGTTGACTAAGCAATGTCATAAATGCGTCTCTAAACGTAATTTGAACTCCATTTGTACAAGGAACCACAACGCAACATTGAAAAACAAAGAAAAGGACCATACAAAATGGGAGGATAATCGTGTGTTTAAAAACTTTGAAATTTGTCCTCAAAAAAAAAAAAAAAGAAAAAAACTTTGAAGTTATGTATGGGTTATGAAAAATGGTGAGCGTTGTGTATTTATGTGACATATATTTCGACGAAAACCCAACTTTTAAGTCTTTGCATTATTGGGGTAAAAAAAAGTCTTTGCTTTATTGGTGTAAAAAATAGTCTTTGCATTATTTTTATTTTTTTTTTGTTTATGATGCGATTCATCTCCATATTTAAATTAATTTGTCTATTCAAGTACTTTTCTTATTCTTAATTAAATGAAAAATGATAGATATTTTTACAAAAAAAATCACTTTAGGAAAAAAAATGAACAATGATTTTATGAAATATTATTGTTATCACGTTTTGTAAATTTAGTCTTAATATAACAAATTATGTGTATTAAATTAGATAGGATTATTTTTCACTGTTAAATATTATGTTTTCATCACATGAGGCAAAATTAATTTATAATGTATTAAATTTTAATTATATCTTATAATTAAAACTTATTTTTAACTTTCAATCTTATTTTATGTTAATTTATAACTTTTTAATTCTTTGAAACCCTAATTGTATACTCCAATATAATGTTTATTGCTAATCCCTTGAGCGACCTAATAAAAATGACCGTATTAAATATATGTACTCATGTTTAAATATTCATATTTTAAGCTATTTTGATACTTTAAATTGTTTTGACATTATTTACACCATTTTAAAAGAGATATTAATAGATATAAAAAAATCTTATCCCAGAATCCTTTCATCTTCTTTCATATATCATCTTTATATTAGTTGTGTTTAATTGTAATATTATTTTTCCTTCAAAAACAAAATTACTGCATAAAGAAAATTTTCAATGTAGTTAGCATGTGATTTAGTCTAAAAAAAACTTATTGCAAGCTACTACAAAGACAAGACAAACTAAATAATTTACTTATATATTATGAACTTTTTCAAATGGTTTGTTTAAAAATATATAAAATCTCTACAAAGATATATAATATTAAATCATGATAGAAAGATAAAATGTTAAACTATTACTATAAATATTATTTAAATATAAAGACAAAAAACACTGTGGTACACTGGTACCCTAATAGATTTTATATTGCATAGTTAAGAATCGTATTCAAAACTAACCCAATAATTGACAAAAATAATATATTTTAATATATTTTTCAATCTCCACTAATTTAAATAATTAAATTTTTATCCGCAGCGTGTCCTTATCTACTATATTTAAAGGTGAAAGCTTTGCCGACTTTAATGCGGCATTTTATTAAAAGTAATCTAATCGGATGTTAAAGGAACAATATTGTTCATATTTTCTTAATTCTTCTTTTATTATTATTTTTAATTTTAAAAATCCAGTGTTGAGACTTTTGTTGACTAGTTCTTCGAGAAGTGAATTAGTACACAGAGCCCAGCACTCTTTATATGTTACCATGGAGCTTCACTAACTCCATCATATATGGTTCTGTCTCCTAATCTCATCAACAAAACTACGTACAATGAGTCTTTATTTTCTGACAATATTTTATGCGCTGCTCCACGGCTCACTTAAAAGTGGGGAGGCAAAGTGCATAGAGAGGGAGAGACAAGCACTCCTCAACTTCAAACAAAGTCTCTTAGATGACTATGGCATCTTGTCTACATGGAGTGACTATGACGATGATTGTTGTAAATGGAAAGGCATTCGGTGCAACAATGAAACTGGTCACATACAACTACTTCATCTTCCTTGTACAGATACACAATTTTTGAGAGGTGCAATTGATCTCACTTCATTGAAACCCTTGCAAAATATTCAACATCTTGATCTCAGCAATAATGATTTTCAATGGACTCACATCCCAGAAGAGCTCAAGGGCTCTTTCACCAACTTAACATATCTCAATCTCTCATATTCTACATTTGGTGGGAGCATTCCTTCTAAACTTGGAGATCTTTCACAACTACAATATCTAGACCTCGGAAGGAATTATCTCCATGGAGTAATTCCTTTTCAGATTGAGAATCTTAGACAGTTACAATATCTTGATCTCGGACACAATGATCTTTCGGGAGAAATCCCGTATCAAATTAAGAATCTCAAACAGCTACAATATCTTAATCTCGGAAGAAATACTCTTTCTGGAGGTATCCCTTTTCAGGCAGGAAATCTTCCTCTCTTGCATACTCTCCGGCTGGGTGGCAATTTTGATATAAAAGATAAGGATGTAAAGTGGTTCTCTAATCTTTCTTCTTTAACAACTCTTGAGTTCACTTCATCATACAATCTTATTCACTCTCGTCACATGCTACAAATTATTGGTAAGTTTATTCCAAACTTAAGAGAGTTGAGACTTGTTGATTGTTCTCTCTCAGATGCTGATATCAGATCTTTGTTTTATTCTCATTCCACTTCTCTTACCATTCTTGATCTTTCTTCTAATGTGCTAACATCCTCAACATTTCAATTGTTGTTCAATTTTAGCCTTAACCTGCAGGAGCTTTATCTTTCTCAAAATAACATTGCTTTGACATCTCCTCTTTATCCCCATTTTCCATCTCTTAAGATCCTTGACCTTTCTTATAATAATCTCACATCATCAATGTTTCAAGGTAATTTTAATTTTGGATCAAAACTAAAAGAACTTCATCTACAAAACTGCAGTCTTACAGATAGAAGTTTTTTTGTTTCATCTACTTCCACAATGAATTCCTCATCTTCTCTTCTCTACCTTCGTCTTTCCAATAACTTGCTGAAGTCATCTACTATATTTCATTGGCTTTTTAATTTCACTACCAATATTCATACCCTTTACCTTTATGATAACTTGTTAGAAGGTCCCATTCCAGATAAATTTGGTAAAGCCATGAAATCTCTAGAAGATCTTGACCTCTCCGATAACAAAATACAAAGTAAGATTCCGTCTTTCTTTGGGAATATGTGCAAATTGCAGAGATTATACCTCTCAAATAATAAGTTGAATGGTGAAATTTCTAGCTTCTTTCAAAATTCTTCATGGTGCAACAGACACATATTTCAAACTTTGGATTTGTCTTATAACCAAATTTCTGGTAAGATACCTAAAAGCATCAGATTGCTATCTGAGTTGGAGGGCTTATCCTTGGAGGGGAATTCTTTAGTAGGTGACATCACTGAATCTCATCTTTCTAATTTTTCCAAATTAGAATTCTTATGGTTATCATACAACTCATTGTCTCTAAAATTTGTCCCTAGCTGGATTCCTCCTTTTAAATTAAAATATTTGGGTGTAGGATCTTGCAAGCTAGGCCCAACTTTTCCTAGTTGGCTCCATACTCAAAGTTCCTTAGTTGATTTAGATTTATCTGATAATGGGCTTAATGATTTTGTACCAGAATGGTTATGGAACAACTTGCAAATTATGTACCAGTTGAATATGTCTCACAATAGTCTCATTGGTGAAATTCCTAATATACCATTGGAACTTTCTGGAAGACCATCTATAAATCTGGTTGCAAATCAATTTGAGGGCAAAGTTCCGTCATTTTTGCTTCAAGCTTCAGAGTTGTTGCTCTCTGTAAATAAATTTTCAGATTTCTTTTCATTCTTATGTGACCAAAGCACAACTGCAGACTTGGCCACTTTAGATTTATCAAACAATCAAATAAAGGGACAACTTCCTGATTGTTGGAAATTTGTAAACCAGTTATTGTTTCTAGATTTAAGTAACAATAAATTGTCTGGGAAGATTCCTATGTCCATGGGCACCCTTGATAAACTGGAAGCCTTAGTTTTAGGAAACAATAGTTTAATGGGTGAATTGCCTTCAACTTTAAAAAATTGCAGCAACTTATTTATGTTGGATGTCGGTGAAAATATGTTGTCTGGTCCAATACCATCTTGGATTGGAGAAAGTATGCAACAATTGATTATCTTGATCATGCGAGGAAATCTTTTCTCTGGAAATTTTCCTATCGAGTTATGTTTTCTGAAGCGTGTTCAACTATTGGATCTTTCAAGGAATAAGTTGTCAAAAGGAATTCCAACATGCTTAAAGAGATTTAATGCAATGTCTGAAAGGACCATAAACAGAAGTGAAACTATAAATCTTATATACATGAACAATATTACGAACTATGAAGTTTATGGTCTTTTACTTAGTGTTGATTATACACTTGGCATAACATGGATGTGGAAAGGTGTGGATCGCAGCTTTGCAGATCCTGAATTGATTCTTAAGAGCATTGATCTCTCATGTAACGAGTTAACAGGTAAAATACCAAAAGAGATTGGATATTTGGTTGGGTTAGTTTCTTTGAATTTATCAAGAAACAATTTGAGTGGAGAAATTCCTTTTGAGATTGGAAATTTAAGTTCATTAGATTCCCTTGACTTGTCAAGAAATCATTTATGTGGAAGAATTCCTTCTTCTCTTACACAAATTGACGGTCTAGGAAAATTAGACTTGTCACACAACTCTCTCTCAGGAACAATCCCATTGGGAAGACATTTCGATACCTATGATGCCTCTTGCTTTGAAGGAAATAATGATCTTTGTGGTGAACAACTTAACAAAAGTTGTCTGGGAGATCACACAACAGTGAAGCCTCAACAACCAACGGTGCATGGAGAAGATTCTGTTTTCCATGAAGCATTGTACATGAGCTTGGGGATAGGATACTTTGTAGGCTTTTGGGGCTTAATAGGGCCAATACTAATTTGGAAACCTTGGAGAATTGTCTACATGATGTTCTTGAACAGATTTACAAACTGGGTAACTGTAGTGAATGTGCCAAAGTTCTGCAAGTGGCACAAAGCTAGATTAGCAGGTACGTTGTAACCTTTGTTTTTCATATTCATATTTTATTTACTACTGCAATTATATGAATCGGGAACTTCTCATATTCTAAACAAAAAGATCGTATTTACTGTAATCTAATTGTTAAAAAGTTACCAATATAATTCTTTATCCTAACTTGGCAATTTCATTACCCCTAACACATACAATTATTGCCTTCACCGGAGTGTATCTTAGAAGAAAGGAATGATTATTGTTATAATGTTAAATTTTGTTTAATGATTCATTTAAAAGACAATTATTTGGCTAAAGTTATGCAACATGTTTTATTTAGGTGCTTCCATAACAAATTGACGTATAAATGCGATTGATTTCAGTTTTGGAAATAGTTAGTTGAAGAGTTGAATTGTTTAAATTGACTTTATTTAATAAAGTTTCTTTTCGGTGGTGATACTCCGTAAAAAAAAAAAAATAAAATAAAAAAAGATAGTTTCTCTAATGTTTCATGAATCTAAAAGTTTTTGTTGTCCCTGCAGCTCTGGTGATGGTCTCAACCCAATAATAGATGAGTTCTCTGTGCTTTCCTTAATTTTCGTGTCTCGCAGGTAAATATTAGTTTAAATTGAACATACTAGTTTAAATTTTCTGCTAGAGTATTTGAATTGTTGCCTTTCTGCTAAATATTATGTTGTAAGAAACTATGAACTTGTTCCTCTGTGGGTAGCTGTCTCGAATTTGTTTGATGGAGGATGATTTCAGGAAGAAGAATGCTCCTAGATTCTCTGAATTTCTGCATGCTTGGTGAGTATTTGCCTTTGTGTCCTATGTAGGTCTCTGGGAGTGAATCTCATTACACTGTAGTTTGCTCGAGTCTTGGTGTCAGATCTATCCATGAGAATGAATTTGTTAAATCGAAATCTCAACTTTGCAAAGCTTATGATCCACAAGTTTCGAGAGGAGGTGGTGGTTTTGAAGGGTTTCGTCAAGTTCTCAGACAAATATGAAACTTTATGGAGTGAGTTCTTTTAAGTCATTTAGAAAGATTCAGTTCTGGGGAGCTATTTGTAATTGTGAAATCTATTATTGCTTTCATAATTTTTGTAATAGCAAATAATTCACCTGTGATTGTCTTTTGAAAAAGAAAAATCAAATAATGTATATTATTATCACACTTCCTACTTCCTTGTTTGACCAATGCTGATGACAAAGACCATAAGAAGGGTCTGCATTATTTGAAAGTGCTGTTGATCTTGCCATATCATCTGCTTCCTTTTGTCTTAGTAATTCTAGTTGAAATGTCTGCTGCTGATTGAGCAATTATGCTTTGCTGCCATAGTATCTCAATTATTTAACAAAGTTAGTCCTAGGAGAAATATCTGCAATATAACTATCCCACATAAAGGGTATATGTTAGGATCCTTTCTTTGGCAGAAGTAAAACACCCTAGAAAACGGAACAGAAAGAAAGAAAGAATGTATTTCTTTTATAAACATGAATCAGTAAAACAGAACAATTGTACAGAAATGTACCCAAAGGAGCACTCTCCTTTCACACCAAAAAACCTAATCGACTAAAACATATAGAAAAACTCCTCTCATTTCTTCAATTGGAGGGTTATTTATAGTAAAAACAAACAACTACAACTAATCCCTTTCAACCTTGTGACATACATTTGTAACAGGCTTCTAACCAACTAATTCACCCTTTTATTCTTCCTCCTATAATACACTTGTAGGGCCCATTTTGGAAGTTCATTCTCAATCCTAACAGTACCTTCCCCTCAGAAACAACCTTGTCCTCAAGGTTGAACTCAGGAAATTGGCTGCCAATTGTAGAGGCATCTTCCCAAGTAGCTTCCTCTTATGGCCTATCTTGCCACTGAACCAAGACCAGTTGGAATCCAATCACTAAAAATTGAAGCTAGAATTCTATGGAGTTATTCACCACCTCTCGGATAAATACTTTTGTTATAGATCGAGCAGAATACAAATGTTTAAGTAATATGAAATGCCCATACTTAATCTATTGATAAACACCAATGTTGGATCAAAACCCTTTGATTTTTGCAATCCCACAGTAAAATCCATGTTGATGTCTTCCCAAATGGCATTTGGAATAGGCAATGGTTATAGTGATCTAGTTGGATTTAAGGCCTAATACTTGTTGCACTATCATATGTGACAAGTTGCCACAAAATTTGTCACTGTACCCTTCATTCCAACATAGAAAAGAGACCAAAGCCATCCTACAATAAGTTTTTTACACCCTTGATCAATGTCCTTCTATGGGTGAAAAATGGAATTCTTGTAGAAGCTTTGGAATCCATCTTGAAGAAGCTGCCAACACCAACCTTCCTTTATAATACAATTTTTCGTGTTCCAATGTACATTGAGGATGAAAGTTAGGATCTTGTTCAAATCTTCAATTATTTTAGCCAAATCATGATCAACCTTTACTTCCTCATCAATTGCTGAGATATCCTACCAATAAGGCCTGTAAATCCATTGTAATTCATTTTTCTCACTTTGTCTTGAGAGCGCGTCAACCACTCTATTTGAAGCTCCATCCTTATACACAATTCGTATCCTAGTAATTTGGCCAATCAATTTTGTTGACTTTGGACAGTAATCCTCTACTCCAATACATAGAGTAAATTATTTTGGCTTGTAAAAACTATGAATTTTTGTCCTAACAAGTAAGGTCTCCAATGTTAAATGGCCAATACTAAAGCCACAATTCCTTTTCATATACTAACTTGGTGAAGGACGTGTCCTCTAGGGCTTCGCTAAAAAAGGCTATAGACCTCTTTTCTTATAATAACCTTGCTCCTATTTCCTTTCTCAAAGCATCACATTCAACAGAGAAACGTCTAAAAAAATAAGCATGGCTAAAATAAGAGTTGAAGTTACAACTTGTTGTAGTAGCTTAGAAGTTGTTCTTGTAACGACTCGCCATAGTCCCTACACTTAGTGGAATCGCACTATTACTAGTGAACTAAGAGAATATAGAAACTGAACAATTCATACATACATGTGTATAAATATAAATATATTAATTACGTTTCTATGTACAAAATATAGCACCGTATATGTACAGTCATCCCAAAATCATAACCTCCTAGTACCAGTTAAGCACACACAACAGTTACCCAAGAAGGTAACTCTGACACTAGGACAAACTCCTCATCACGCAGAGGTCACCTCGATTCCAAGCTAGTCTTGACCTGCTCCCATACCAAATATGATCATCACAGTCCATCAACATGGAAAAAGAAGGGTAAGTTAAAGTTCAAAAAGTAATCATACAAGTATAGAATAAAATCTATATTACACATGTATCCAAATCAAGTCCCAAAGGAACTTCCATCTCAATCAATCATTCATTCATCAAACATGAAGTCAAACACCATACACTTCATCATCATAACAATCATGCAATACATGCAACTCATGACAGATATCAATGCATATCGATCATCTAATACATCGTCACGCATACACCTAGGAGATCTCCCTAACAGCAGAGCAATGTAAGTGACATCCCAATCCTACCGAAATCACCCCAACCATTTTCACGCCAAATGCGCCTGCTCGGTCATAGCTAAACAGGATATAAATCCTCCATCGGGTTTACTAGAATGATATTACTTACACAATTAGAAGTTCGGATCCACCATCAAGTATAGTACAGCTAGGTAAAGGCTTACCACGACCTTGGCATGCATTACCAAGTCACTTGTAGAGTTCGCCCACTGACTATCTGCAAGGATCCACACACCTTCCCCAGTACTTGGTTAAGGGAATAACCCTCGACCTCATACTCCGCTCCAACACTAGCTAAGGACTTAGAGGAGACTCACCCAACCTAGTGGCCTACCTGAGCACCACTCTCACCCAAATCCAGTGGCCTATCTAAGCACCACTCTCATTTATATCAGTGGCCTATCCAAGCACCACTCTCAAGAGACTCTATGTGAGCTCTTCCAATTCAAAAATATTTTCCCTCTCCTCAAGTCCTAGGCTAGACACATGCCATAAGGCATCACATGCAATAGTACATCATACATCATACATGGTCAATCCACCATCGTGATCAATATCATTCTCATATGAACATATACACATGTCATATCATATTTAAACATTCATATATATCAATACAAAGCATACATATGAATCAAGTGCCAATTTACATCATATATAATACATATATGAACCAATATACAACATAGTATCAAGAAACTTTTTAATCCACATGCAATGGAAGAAATAACATCCATGCACCAACAACAGTTCAATCCAAGTCCTAAAAACAACATGTACCCATCTGATTCATCAAGATCGACCAAAACTCCATTTTAGCTCAAAAACCCCGATAATGAAAAATACCCCTCAGATCAGCAAATTAATCTCCTATTCATGCATCAATTGAGTTTCTAAACTCCCATGCAACCAATCCATGAGAATCCTAGTTTCCCTCACCTGAAGAGTGACTTAAAATAGCCAAGAACTAAGAAGAAGTAGAATTCCCTTTCGAAGCTCAACCTGGAAACTTCAATCCACCCAAAGCAAGCTTCCTAGTCTGAATTTCAAGAAAAGACAGAAGACATTAGTGATCCAGAGGAGAAGAAGAATTATACAGAGAAATTAGGGAGAGAAAGGAGCTCACAAACCTAGAGTCCTTCTCTCTGAAACTTCTTTCTAAAACCTCTCTCTAAGTTCTCTTTTTTTTTTCTCCTCAACTGCATGCATGGCTTATTTATAGAAGTATGGAGTGGCCAGAACGACCCATTTTAGATCCGGAACGACCCATTCTGCACTCATTCATCATGAGTAAAATTCACATCCAGAACAGCCCATTCTCAAACCAGAACGGGTCGTTCTGGGGTTACATTTTAACCCATAATGACCATGTTTGAAATGACCCGTTCTCAAACCAGAATGGCCCGTTCCCAACTAGGGTTTATAAGCTTTTTTAGTAGTTTGGAATGGCCTGTTCCAGTTTAGGAATGTCCCATTCTTGTCTACTAACTACTTTACAGTTCTGTTATCTTTCTTTCACACAAAATTATCCCTCTTCAACAAGTCGGTTAGAGTGTAATTTTATGAATGGCCCGTTCCAGTTTAGGAATGCCCCATTCTTGTCTACTAACATTTATAAGATCCACTTTAGTCTTGATTGGAATTTTATGATCATTTTCTCTGTAAGGTGGTAACCTTATAGGTTTAATAAAAATATGATCAAATTCTTCCAAAAATTTCTACAATTGGTCTTCCATTACTAGAAGAAGATCTTTATATCCTCTTTCCTTTTCTCCATAATCAACAATATAGACATAAATTCTACTTCACCATATGGCAATTTAATCAAGGTTTTCCCAGATATCATAGATTTAGCCAAGCTAGGATCCCATTGTATCTAGATGTTTTGTCCTTGTTATACAAATGTCATGTTGAAAGTCCTCCAATTTACCTTTACCTCCCCTAGGGTGGCTAACCAAGTTATTCCCAATATGACATCAATGCCTCCTAAATCAAATAGAAAAAATTCTTCAAATAACTTGTAATTTCCCATGTATATTTTTAAGTTCTTGGAACACTAGTTAGCTTCCTTTTTCCATCCCTCAACCTAACTTGGTAAGGTTTGGTTGTTTCCACTTCAAATCCTACATTATGCACCAACTGGTTGGAAATAAAATTTTGGCTTATTCCACTATCAATCAAGATTAATACTTTTTTGCCTTGAATAATTCCTTGAAGTTTCATGGTTTATGGTTGGGTCCATCCTCCAACTAAGCACATCAATAGGTCCATCCATTCACATGACATTTCCTGCTCTTCATTTCCTTCTTCCTCAAATTCTTCTCTAGATAACGATGGTTAGGCCCAAAAGCTAATCTGCATCAAAAAAATCTTCCTCCTTCCCTTATTTTCAAATATTCAAGATTTGACAAATTCCTTATGCCTTTGTTTCTTGGACAAGAACTCACACTTTCTCTTGGTTTTACTACTAAAGACATGGCTATGGCCTTACTTCCTACTTGTGCATGATGAACCATCACATTAGATGTTAGCGCCTCCCCCAAGGCCCAATCGCAACATAATTCTACCTCCTACTTGGTATCAAAAACTTGTGTTATTGCAACTTAAAGGGACCCTATATGTTCATGCTTCTTTCATTGCCTTTTCTACATCACACGCCACCTTCATTGCATAGGTCAAATCCTTGGGGTCATGAGGGCAAACTTGTCCCCTGATATCTTTATGTAGTCCCGCCAAGAAATAATTCAACAAACTTGGCTTGTAATTGCCAGTTGCTTCGCCCTCAATGTACTCCTAGTTTGAGTAGACCTCTTTGGGCAATCCTTGGCTAAATACCCAAACTTGTTACACTGAAAACACTTTGGAGTAGTAGCTTTATAGTCTCTAACAATATGCAATCCTTCAAATCGATAACACCTCATACTTGATGCTTTTTCCCTAGGTTCCTCAATAGGCTTCCATGTGACAAAACCTCGTGGTTAAGACTAGAGTCTATCATAAGACTTTCTTTGACCACTTCTCCCAGCCTCAGGTATCTCTTCAACAATCTTCACCACTCTACTACGTGATAGAAACCTTAAGAGGGACTAGATTGTTGTACCTTCTTCAAGTTTTTACATATATCTTTTCCTTTTTAACACTCCTTAAGCTTCTTCAAGGTCTCCAATGGAGAAGGGAACCTTTGAGATCACCTTCAATGATGAAAGACTCTATTCAAGTGATGTCACTTCAAGGAAGAAGATAAACTACTTCGAATTTCATCACACTCTTAGGAAAAGGATAAGAGAATTGGAAGTAAATCAAAGAAATATTTAAGCTTTTAAGAGAGAGAATTTTGGCTAACTCAATAAAATGTTCAAAGGTTATCTACAAGTGATTCCAAGCACGTATATATAGAGTTTAGGTAACTTGTAGAAGAAGCTAGACATCTGGGAAACACTTTGATCTTGTTCCACCAATCACAAACAAGCTATAGGATACATATTTAAGACATGTAGGAGTCAACTAAATCTAGAAGAGCAAATGAGAAAGTGTCAAGTATCCTCTTGTCTCTAGGTGGTTGAAGTAGTAGTTCCAAGGGTGGAGATGAACCAAGATGGGGGACCAAGGTAACCTTTACTTATCTTGGTCAAACCTAAAACCAAGGATTTGGTTTGCTTTGGTTAACCAAATGAAGGTTAAACTAAGCCAAATCAACTTCTTAGGCTAAGAGAAGAAAAACAAGCCTAATATCACTTTTGGCTATTTTCACACCTTAACTACTTCCACAACATCTAGAATGGCTATTGTCACATCACTAGAATGAATATTTCCACTCCAAATACTAAACTCAAGAAAACTAAAAATGGTGACCATGAATACAAGGTCAAAAGGAATACATTTCAATAGGGAACATGCCTCTAAATCCTAAAGGCATGACCAACAAATTAGGAAACATACACCCCTAAATACAAGGGTAAAAGTAGCATATACATTTAACTACTACATACAAAGGAATAGAAAATAAATACTTAATGCTCATGATAAGCATAGGTCTAAGAAGCACATTCTCTCTAATAGCTTCAAGTCTCCTAGGCATAGACCTTGTCAAAGGTCCTATGGTCTTCAAGGATGGTCCTCCACCACTTTTTCTCGAGTTTTTTCACTACCTTTTCCTTTTCCTCTAAGGTTGAGAATCCAATGATGACCATCGATATCACCACCCTCTTCAAGTCATATTTCATACCCTCAACAACACAACATATACAACTTAAGTAATACTCAACAATAATAACAACCACAACACAACATATACAACTTAGCAACTACACAATAGAAGCACAACAAGTTCACCTCTACAAAGTGTCCCTAAAAGACTCAATCGACTTTGATACCATAAAAATGTATCAACTCAACTAGTTACTACTATTAGAAAAGATAGCGTAACCAAGAAGGGTTCAATGCTTAAAATTTTATTGCAGAACTTTCTTGATTTTGAAAAACTTTTCTAAAACTTTCTAAAGAAGTATATTGATCTATAGTTGTATATAGAATGTCAAGTTCAAATTCAATACAAGTCTAAATTCACTCAATTATATATGCAATGTTTATGCTACATAACACAAAAAATAAAATAAAAATAAAAATAGAATTGTATGAAAGTAAATTTAAGTGTAAAAAGAGAGAAAAATATATAGCCAATTTATACTGGTTCATCCACATTCATTTATGATCTACATCCAGTCCCCAATCAACCCAATTGAGATTTTTCACTAATCTTTAATATCAAAAATTTTACAAATACAATGCTATATGCAATACACTTCTACAATATTAAAGAAACCATTTGTTGCACCCCAAGAAGCATTTACTTGTAACATCTCACTACAAGATTTTTTCTTTCTTAAGAACCCTGCTTAAGAAAACACAATATAGTTAAAGAACGAATTCATCTGATGTACAAAACAAATTAGTGATAAATCAACCAAAGTAGTCTATCCTATCACTCGATGAATATGGTGATTAATTTAATTATTGAAATCTTTCTTGAGGTTACCACAAAGCTTACAAAACCTTTTCTTGCAAAGAAAAATGTTTCTTAGAGAGTATTCGAAAAAGATATCACAAAGATTCAAGTTTCTCTATTGTAAATATGAAAAATGATATATATATATATATATATAATTTTTTTGATAGAAATAATCAATTATTCACATGGATAATCGATTATTTTGAGTAATAATCGATTATTTTGTTGAATAATCAATTATTATAGTAATTGCTCTTTAGGTTATTGAAAAATAAAACAAATAATCGATTATTACTTGAGATAATCGATTATTTTAAGTGAAAACTTAATATCTCATATTTTTATATCATTTCTCTTTATAAATCAATTTTTAAAGTTATTTTTATCATCAATCATCATCTAGATAGATATCTAAGATTAAGTTACTTACCAAGTACAAAATACACAAGCAACAAAGCTCTAAACACATAAACAAGATAATTTGCACTCTTTTCTTTCAAGAAGCTCAAAACACAAAACAAAACTACAAGTTGCACTATTATCTTTCAAGAGACTTATTTGTAATCATCAAAACTAACTAAGATCATGTCTTCATCTTCAGCTTGATCAAAAACTACACTATCTATAGTTCAACTTCTATGCAACAAAAAGAAATATACAATATACATCTAGCCTAGGATTACCATGTAATAAGTATATAGTCTTATGCACACAGCTATATGTAAGGAGAAAAAAGAAACATAATCAATCTTGTACTTATATACTATATACATAAAGAGTAAATATTGTATATACAAAATAGACCCTGTATTGTCGTTTAAGCATCAATACAAAGCTCAACTACATCAGAGTAGCCTCAACAAAATCGAGCGACCACTAGTGTGACTCACAACCAACTGCACAAGTCATCCAGCTAATATTGTCATGCTCCCAATTATGATCTTATTGTCTTGCTTTACTACTCTAACAATCGTCATAAAACATGTAGTTATAACCATTGCCTCAATGCTTGCCATAATATATAGCAACCTATAACAATTAACAAGTCTTGAAAAAGAAGAATAAATTTCCAACCAGAGGTAACATTTTGTATAAATGATCAAGGAAGAAGAATTTCAAATCTTATTATGTTTATGAAGCAAACATGCATTAGAAAATGAGGGAGAAATCACAATTGTAACCATAAAAAACAATAAGGGCCTAAACAACATTATTAAACCTTATCATGGTTAGCCCCAAAGCATGCAAGAAGTTATATTTTGCTATGTTACTTGACCATGCACATGACAAGTGAGATTGTAAATATCACCATTCATCACCACACAATGCTTGCAAGAAAATTGGTGTTCATCCCATAAAAACTTAGAGTTCATAACAAAACCACAAACCCGACAAATAGGCTGATTAAATTCATTCTTTTTAGAATCCATGTTCTTGATACTCGAAAGAGAAGTGGTGTATAGGAAAACAATTGGCAAAGGAACAAGTTTTTTACTGAAACATAGTTGAATCAAAAATCTTCCATTGCCTAAAAAAAAACAAAGAAGTTTGCCAATTGCAACATGCAATTTTGTACCATATTGGTACATGTTCAAAACCAATTTTGAACCAACCTATAACCATTTTAAAACTAGTTTACTAGTTTAACACATTCAATGACCAATTCAAAACTGGTTCTAACTTTTTAAAACCCATTCAGAACTAGTTCAAAATTAATGTGAAACTAGTTTACTAGTTCAAAACTAGTTAACCATTGTTTATTGATACAACAAAAATAATTGTTTAAAACAGAATTTCTTGTAAATAGTAGTTGCATTCGATGTTTTCCCAAAAAATATTAAGAATTTTTCAATACCAAAACCAATGTAGTTAATTATGGAATTATTTTTATGGAAAAAAAATTCAAAAATAGAAACGGTCACTTGATCCATATAATGGATAGTAAATAGTAAATACTAACTTAAGCACTTAAGTCAAAAAATTCAAACCACTAGGACTAGGTCAAGAATGCAGCTAAAGCACTACCATGAAATTTTTAAATCATATCCTCACTAGTACAAAAATTAGCTTCAAGATCGGTAATTAAAGAATCAATCTTAAAAGTGATGTGATGACAATTTTGTAAATAAGATTACAACTTTTAAGATCGGTCATATTTTAATCGATCTTAAAAGTGACGTGATGGTATTTTTCTAAATAAGGTTACAACTTTTAAGATCAGTCACATTTAAGATAAGCTAAAATGTGACCAATCTTAAAAAGTTGTAACCTTATTTACAGAAATGTCACTACATCACTTTTAAGATCGGCTCTCTAATGACCAATCTTAAAAGTAAATTATAAATTTGGAGGAGAACTCGTAAGTGAGCCTCGTTATCTTCTGCTTCATTCTCGTTCTTGTTCATTATCTCGCCTAGCTACTAAGCTTTCGTGCTTCCTCACCATCTTCACCGCCACCTGCTAAACCTCCTTATGTGCTCTAAGCTCATTCTCTTGCGCACGACTGTATCGATGAAACCCTAAAAGGTTTCATTCTCTCTACGTCGTTTCTGTAGTGATCAAGAAGCCTTAAATTTGGAAGATGTGAATCTTGTGGTACCTCTGAAGTAGGAAAATGTGAAGGTTTGTTATTTGCTTCTTTTTTGTATTGTTAAATCCATTATTTCTTTACCCTATGAATTTCTGCATATTCTTTACCTTCTTATTTTTAAACATTTTCTCCTGTTTGTCTCTATTGTAGTGGATGGAGAACTATACATGTGGGGAAAGAATGCAAGTGGGTAACTTGGACACGGAAAAAGTAAAAACTAAACCTGGTATTAACATTTAATGGACCTAAAGAGTTTTTTCTTTTGTTTTTATGAGCCTAGTCTTATCATGTATACTTTTTAAAAACTAGATAATCTTAATATTAGTGATGCTAAATTTGCTCAAAGAAAAAGGTTGAATGGTAACCTTATAAATAACACCTTTTTGATGAATCATAGGGGATCCTAACGTAGTTCCTTTGACAACTAAAGTGGAATACCTGGATGGAGTCAACATTAAAATGGCATCTCTAGGTTAGTGATATGCAATTGATGAACAATTATTAATTTATATTGTCTTAGTTGCTGAGATTAATTTATCTGTTTTCCCCCCTACATTTAGTATTTTAAGATGAATTCATTATTTAGTTTTGGTTTTACATATGACTAGAGTGTAAAGTGAATTATTGTCTAGTAACTAGAAATCGTACAATGATTTTTATTTTTTTTATATTTGAATTTCCGTGTCCCAATTTTTTTGCAATTTGGAGACCATCCATTATCAGTATGGTCCCAATAAATTTCATCATGATGCACTGTGGACCTTTGTTTTTTCCACACCTCAGGCAGAAAGAATTTTGTTTATGGGGATGTATAATTTTATGACGAGATAGAGTTTGAAAACTTGTTATATTTATATTATTTTCCTATGTATACTAAAAGCATGATATTGAGTTCGTTACAACAAGCATGATTGTGAATTGTACATAAATGTTCATAATATCTTCTCAAGTGTTGTTCGAAAGTTAGGGAATGGGAGTGTTTGGTAGACTTGGTCATGGTCATAAAGTCAAACATCCTAGGATTCTTAAAAAGTTACAAGTTATGGCTTTATTTTCTTTTGCAATTTTAGCCCTCATTAATTTATCTGTGCTTTATTTTGTATCATGTTTAGGTAAATTGCACTTTATCCCATGTGATTTGGCTCAAAAGCACTTTGTTGTTGTTGTATAAAATTTAGCAGTTCACCTCCTTTGTATTTTGTTCTGCTAACACATAATAGCCTTATGATATTTTCCATCCTTTTTTAATGGAATGTATATTTAGAACTTGCTATAAAAATCTCTAATTCACATCCTTTTCATTTTTAGTTTTAACTCTCCTAGATAGAATAACCATTTTTTCACCCTTGCTACTACCCTGCACTTTGTCAAGAGGATTTGAGAGCTAGGAAAAGGCTACACCTAAAATTTATCACTAATGTTGTGCAACAAAACCATTCTTCATTTTAGAAAAAATGTTGTTGAGAATATTGTTCACAGGGATGCCTATGATGATTGCCATTTGGGTTGTCATAAAAGACCTCCTCTGAATGTATGAATAGGGTGTAACCTAACATAGATTGGCTGATAAGGAAAAGATACAACAAAATGGTATAATATTAATTGATAGACACTAATTTACAAAATAGATTCTAGCAGATAATTTAGCTTATATAGAGCTCAATCCAAATTAAATATAGTGAAAAACTTAAAAGAAGTTTATTTAATTTTTCTCTTTGCTTATTCTTTTTTTATCATAAGTCTAGTTATTTTTTTTTTAAGTTAACAAAGCAATCACCGCATTTGTTTTCATCCAAACCAACTATAGTTAATGTTTCATTCTAGTTTTGAAAACAACACCATAGTGTTTTCATTGGTTGGCTATGTGTTGATGGTTTCACAATTTTGTCTCAACCAAGTGAATTCCACAATTTTATAGATTTGATCCATAATGTCAAATTTTGCTAATTTAAGCTGAGAATGAATCCAATATATATATATATATATATATATATATATATATATATGATTTATTCTCCTAGAACTTGATGTTATAAGGGTAAGGGAACATCTTCTATGTGATGGGTTTCTTAAGAATTATACACGTCGGATATGGCATGGTGACAATATTGACATTCCAAGTGTGTCAGTCGAAACTCAAACTCAAACTTTTACACAAGAGTTAGATATGGATGATCGACTAGAGGAGATGATCTGTGATGTGGGTCCAAAGTCATTCAAACGAGTACATATGTATGAAACTTTGTGTAGTGATTTAGAGAAGTTATTGTATCTAAACTGCACAAAATTCATAAGATTGTCTAGGGTATTATGATTATTCAATCTGAAGGCAAGAAATGGGTGGAGTGATAAAAGCTTCACAGAATTGTTAGAGTTGCTGAAAGAAATGCTTCTAGAGGGTAACACGTTGCCTGGTCATAACTACGAGGCTAAAAAGGTGTTGTGTCCCATGGGTTTGGAATATAAGAACATACATGTGTGCCTAAATGACTATATATTGTATCATGGTGAGTTTGAAGGTTTGCATTAGTATCCAAGATGTGGGTTGTCACGATATAAAATGAAGCAGGATGATTCTGATTATGATGTGAGCATTAAGGGTTCTCTAGCAAAGGTTTTATGGTATTTGCTAATTGTTCCAAGATTAAAGCATTTGTTTGCTAATGCAGATGACACAAAGCTAATGAGATGGCATGGAGATGAAAGGAAGTGTGATGGGTAACTTAGGCATCTGGAAGATTGCTTATAGTGGAAAAAAATTGATTTTATATTTCCAAATTTTGGTAAGGACCCAAGAAATGTCAGGCTTGGATTAGCTACAAATGGAATGAATCCATTTGGAAACTTAAGTACTAAGCATAGTTCATGCCCTATTTTACTGATATTTTACAAGTTACCTTCATAGTTGTGCATGAAACGTAAATATGTAATGTTCTCTATGATGATTTTTGGTCCAAGGAAACTAGGAAACAACATTGATGTCTATTTAAGTCTATTGGTTGAAGACTTAAAGATGTTGTGGGAGGAGGGAATTGATGTGTTTGATGGGTATTCAAATGAATTGTTCAAGTTGCGTGCCATGTTGTTCTTCACAATCAATGACTTTCCAACATATGGAAACTTGTACAACTATAGTATTAAAGGGCATAAAGCTTTCCCTATATGTGAAGAGGACACTTGTTACAATCAACTACTCAATTGGAAGAAGACAATTTACCTTGGCCATCGAAGATTTCTTAAGCCTAACCATCCATATTGAAGGTTAAAGAAAGCTTTTAATGGATTTCAAGAATATGACATTACTTGTACTTCATTAACTGGTGACCAAGTTTATGCATGAGTGAAGAATTTAAATGTGGTATTTGGCAAGAAGGAAAAACAACCCAAAGATAGAAACATATGGAAGAAAAGGTCAATATTATTTGATCTTCCATACTGAAAAGTTCTTGATGTTAGACATTACATTGATACCATGCATGTTGAGAAAAGTGTATGTGATAGTCTGATTGGCACACTTCTCAATATCTAGGGCAAGATAAAAGATGGACTCAACTCCCGTTTAGATATACAACTCATGGGAATATTACAACAGTTGTATCCACAATATAAGGGTAAGCGAACATATTTGCCCCCAACATGTCACCCATTGTCAAAAAATGAGAAAATAAGTATTTGTGAGTGTTTACGTGGCGTCAAAGTGTCACATGGTTACTCTTCTATTGTAAACAGTCTAGTATCAATGAAAAATTTGAAATTAGTTGGCTTGAAGTCTCATGACTGTCATGTACTGATGCAACAATTTCTTCCTATCATTATACGTGACATTTTACCTAAATAAGTGAGACAAGTCATAACTAGGCTTTGCTTTTTTTTCAATGACATATGCAGCAAAGTAATTGATCCTTAAAAGTTGGATGAGTTGGAAAATGAAGTTGTTCTAATATTGTGTCAATTAGAGATGTATTTTCCTCCTTCATTTTTTGACATTATGGTTCACTTAATAATCCACTTGGTTAGGGAGGTTAGGTTGTATGGTCCTTTCTTTTTGAGATGGATGTACCCAATTAAGCGATACATGAAGATATTGAAAGAGTATGTGAAAAACCAATACCGTCTGGAAGCATCCATTATAGAAAGGTATATTGCAGAGGAAGTTACTAAGTTTTGTACTAAATACAAGGCCCAAGTTGAATCAATAGGCATTCCTAAGACCTATCATGAGGAACGAATTACTAGGAAGGGTACAATAGGCACAAAACTAAAGAGCATGTCATGAGAAGAAGTTCTTCAAGCACATTTATATATATTGAACAACACTGACGAGGTGCTTCCTTATTTGAATGCCCACAAAGACTTGGTGAAGAGAACCACCCTCGAATGCCTGAAAAATGGGTGTTGAACAAGCATACTAAGACTTTCACCGAGTGGTTCAAAAAGAATGTTAGGACAAATTTAAATGTTTATAAAACTTTACAATGCTTAGCTCAAGGACCTACCTTTGATGTGTTTACTTTTTATGGATATGATATTAACAATTACTCATTTTATACAAAGGCACAAGATCACAAAAGTACCATGCAAAATAGTGGGATTATGATAGTTTCTCAGTCTATGCATTTCTCAACCAAAAAATGATATAAGAACCCTATCACAGCATCAATGTCCTATTTTAGAGTTATTGAAGAGATATGGGAGGTCGATTACGGTCCATTCTGAGTACCTGTATTTAAGTGCAAGTGGGTTGATAGTAATAGTGGTGTCAAAATTGATGAATTTGGATTTACCTTGGTGGACCTTAATAAAGTTGGTCATATAAGGAAGAGGCTTTCATCATCGCTATCCAAGTAAAACAAATATTCTATGTCACTAGTCCATAAAAAAATAAGTGGTCAATTGTTCTACAAGGTAAAAGTAATAATGTATGAGATGAATTTGGAGATTCGACGATATTATGGATACTCCTTCCTTCTCAATACATGTGGCACCAACTTTTAATGAAGACGATGATGTGGATGATGTGCATGCCACTTGTGATGATCATCAAAAAGGAATGTGGGAGAACATTCCAACTTGATCATATTTCTAAAGTACGTTATTATAATTTATATTGTTATTAACTTCTATTTCTATTAATATTTTGGTTACTAATATTATGGTTGTCATTTAAGTACTATTTGTCATCAATTCAATTTATACTAATGAATTATAATTTATTTTTGTGTTAACAGGTAAATATGGATGAACAACAATACTTTCTTCAAACTCTGCTTTGTTTATATCCTCTACACAATCTACAACCAAGAATAATGTCAAAGGTCTCACTAAAATGAAATATGTTACAACCAAACGCCTCAAGGGAGAAATGATACATGTGGATATAAATGAGATCACTAGGCAACCTACAGGGGATTCAGTTGCCTAGTTTATGAGTGTCATGGGGGTTCATGCCAGAACCAAGATTTCTATTTTAATCCTTAGCTGGGATAATGTAGGGGAGGTTGTTAAAAATCATATTTGGGTAGATATTATGGTAAAATTATATTTATACTTAACACTTTCATTATCAAACATTATTAGAATATCAACATGTATTAACTCATTGTTATCATAAATGTAGCAAACTTGGGACATTCTCAAAATAGAGAGGATGAGAAGGAAGATCCTCTCTGTTTCTGGCTGAGAGGTGGAGGGCATATAAGACCACCCTAAAAAACAAGTATATTTTGGGGGGAAAAAGAAGAATTTCCCAGTAATGAAAACCCCACTATAGATCAAGAGACATGGGGTGCATTTATAGAGTCTAGAATGAGTAAGGAGTTTAGGGTAAGTTAGAATTATATGCATTGTCATTTTTGTAGTTGTAAATATTATTTTTTGCCCTTAATCTCACTATATGATACTTTTGTAGAAGAAAAGAAAGAATGGTGGAGTTCTCCCTTCCATGGATGAAGAAGGGTTCAAGGGGAGAGTCCTTACCCAAGGATCATGGCCCACCAAGGGGGGGGGGAGCTAGTCTTCAAATGGAGGTAGACGTTTATGGTGGAAGGATTTTGGGCGTGAAGGTGGGGTGCTCTCATGGTATGTTGGCTCACTCCAAAGTGAAGATGGAGGCCACTCTAGGGTTTCACTCTCCAAGGGTGGAGAATGAAGTAGGTTAGGTAAAGAAATACTCTCTCAAATTCATATAATCCAAAGTATTTAGGTTGTGCATGGTTTAGGGTATTTATATGGGAGGGAGCATTTAGGGTTGCATTTGGGAAGTCTATGGCCAAAAATGCATGGCCAAATGCACTTCAAATGAAACCCAAATTAACCCCTAGATGCTACTAGGTGGCCAAGGATGGAATCTTTGGGTTTGGCTAAGCTACAACTAGGTGCATGATAAGACCATGCAACCTAGGTGCCCTCCACTTGGGCCTAAGCCTTGCCAAGTCCAAAAATAAATCCAAGGCTCACCAAAAATACGTCTAGGCCCTTTTCTCACCTTAATAAAATACCCTAGTCCAAAAAATAAAATCCTATAATCTAAGGCACCCCATAATACAAGGGTAAAAATAAATCCTATGACTAAGATACCCCAAAATACAAAGGTAAAATTGGAAATACAAGTAAACTAAATCCTATGTCTAAGATACCCAAAATACAAGGGTAAAATGGGAAAATTAAAGACAAGGGCAAAATAGAAATAAAAATAAATTCTATGCTAACAAGGCTTAGGAGAATGATCAATATTCTTTAACCACAAGAAGCATGTATCTAGGGGTGTTAGCTCCCCTATCCTCTTCCAATCTCCTAGCCATGGACCTATTGATGGGTTCCACATGAAGCTCCAAGGATGGTCCTCCATCAAAGAAGGCACAAGAGACTCAGGCAAAGAATGAAACATTTGTTATTACATCTCGTGGGGTTTATCAGTTGCTTAAGAAGAAGGTCATGAAGGAGAAACATTAGGCTAGCCAAGATGACATTGTAGTTAGTGATCCTCTGTCTCTGCCCACGCGCCATGAATTATGAAAGTTCGCTCGCATAAAAGAAATGGGCGAGCAGTTTATAACTAAGGCAGTTAAGGAGATTGTTAGCAAGATAGTAAGTATAATTTTATTGCTCATATGATAGCAAGATAGTAAGTATGATAGTAAGATCGATAAAGGTTTATTAAATTGTTTATGTGTCTTATATTGTAGGAGATATTGGAACAATAGACCAAAGAAGGATCTTTTGTTTCCCATGGATGACAAGATATGCTTACTATTTCCATTGGGAAGCTTTAGCACACAAGTCAGGTTTGGGTAGCTGGTAAAGGTCATAACTTGAAAACTTACTTTGGACGACAATCAACTTCACACTCATCTAGCTCAGTGGATTAGTTGGTGGAATCGAAGGTGTCTCAAGTTGTAGCAACTTTGAAAAAGGAGATGCAAAGGCAAATGAAAAAAGAGATGCAAAGGCAGCTACATGAGTATATATATGTAATCATTTAGCCAATAGTTTTAATAGAATACTTTTGTGTCAAAACCAGATGTTGAACAGGTGAGTACAAAGAGATCATGTGTAGCTATTGATCCCTCTACTACTGCCACTGACCCTTATACATCTAATCAGTGTGAGTTATTCATTGATGGATCACTCGATAATGTGAGCATAGGGAGGATTCACATCTTGGGGTCTATTGTGCACCATTAGACCATGGGAGATGATATCGTTAGGGTTTTAGTGTTGCATGTTAAACACCCAAAGGCTAGAGTTCCAATTCCCACACAAGAGGTTCAAACTATAGGACAGGCCCTAAATACCTTCCTTCAGTGGCCATGTAAGTTAGTGAAGGTTTTATTTGTGGAGGTATTTTATTTAATTATTTAATTTTAATTTATTGTTGTTTTATTATAATGTAGTATAATATTTTGTACTTTGTTGAATAGGATGTTGTTGCACCACCAAAGGTCATGCTTACCCATTCTAGAAATCTACCTCTGATAAAGAGGTTGTGAAAATTAGTTGCAGATATGGAAGATGATGATCAACCCAAATAGATCCCTTGGGCTCCTAAAGTGTTTGGCGTACCTAGTAAAATACCCTTGTATATAAGTCAAAGTGACATATCAGAGATTACACACGAGCATTGTATGCTGAACATATCAATTTTATAGTTGTGGATATTGTAAGTATTTGCATTAGTTTTAATTTTGCTTTGTTTCTTTTATCTAACTTTGTTTCTATCCTTGTAGATTTTTCCATAAGTTGAGTGTGGATAAAGGGAATGATAATATTTATGGTTTTTTGGAATCCAAGTCAATCCAAAAAAGTAGGAACAAGGCAGAAGAAATACAAGCTTACATCCAGAATTGGATGTTTAACTCAAGTAAACATGTTTACTTAGCCCCTTACTTTTCTAACTGAGTCTACTTTTATCTCAATATAGTGCTCATTGGCAACTTATAGTTATCTATCCTATGGAGAATAAATCTTTATGCTTTTGTTCAATGTATAAAGTTCCTCCTAAAAACTTCAAATAGTTATTAGATAAGTAAGTTGTTTAAAAAAAACTACTTTGTTTTATTGATTATCATTACATTTTGTTTTAAACTATAATAATATATCATTTTATTATAGGGCCGTGGAAGGATATCATATACTTAGGGGTTCAAAGTCGAAGAAAAAAATGCAGTGGTTATTTGTTAAAGTAAGTTATTTTATTTTAGTAATGATATTTTTCTAAGGTATTTTGTTTTGAATTGCCTTGATTATTGAAATTAATTATTATATTCCTTTTGTAGTCTCCTAAAGAAATAGGAAACTATGAGTACAAATACTATGTAATGAAGGCAATGCATATTATTGTTAATTCACAAATAGTATCTAGGTGGACTAAAGTAAATTTTACAATTTTGAATAATTTAATTTTAAATTTTCATTTTTTCATGTTTTATGAATACTTCCAATTGTTCTAAATTTTCCTTAATAGATATTTCTAGATCGATCACCATTGTCACTAGAGACATAAATATATCATTAGAGGGTAATGGACTATATTTTTCATTGAAACACTAACTAGTTAGAACTTATACTTTATGAAATACTTATTATGTATATATTTATGTATTGGATATGTTTTCAAAAAGTTCTATTGTATTTTGTATGTATTGAAGAAAATTGAAAATATATCAACTGCCTGGTGTTAATTTGCAGGTTTTGTTCCGGAACCTTCTCAAAACAAGCTAATCATTTAAAAAAAATTCACAACTTTTAAGATCGGTCATGGTAATAATTGATCTTAAAAGTCCAATTTTTAAGAACCAAGAGAGAGAGAAAGAGTAGAACGACGGTCACAAAAAATAAAGGTGGCGAGCGTGAAAAGAAGTTGTGAGTTGCACTTCTAAAAAAAAATTAAAATTCTTTATTTTTTATGAGAATTTGACATTTTTTTATTTTAATTAATTTGAAATGCTTTGTCAAATTGCCAGAATTTTAATTTTCATTTAAATTCTTTAACCAAGCGACTTAATTTACTACGAAACATTTTAAATTATTTAATAAAATGAATTACCTCATTAAATTGCTTCATCCAAACGTACTGTCAGGGTTTTGATGAAATTAAAATGAATTACCTCATTAAATTATTTAATAAAATGAATTACCTCATTAAATTATTTAATAAAATGTTTGGTGCTAGTTTTCACATGTTGAGTAAGTAAACATAGGATTCCTTTGGCACCCTTTTAAATGAGAGGGTTTTGGTACCCATCTCTTGATGAAAAATGTTGTGACGTCTAGATCATTGTTTAAGTTTGAAATTTTGATCAAACCATTATGCACCCATCTCCGATCCTCACTTTTGCAACCTTACCCAAAAAAATATTTGTTGTTCCTTTTACTTCCTCTCTCAAGAAACACTCTATCGTCATCTCGATCTTGAATCTATGCAACCTTACTCAAAGAAACCACCACTCTTACTCTATCATTACTACATCCTCTAAGTTCAAATTGATAACTTTTCGTTACTCTACACTGAAATTTTCTTTCTAAAACACCACTCTAAATGCCTTCATTATAGCTTTACGTGGAGTTCACGAATATCATTGCAAATCTCAACTTTGCTTTTGGGTATTCAACTTCTCTTGAACTGCGAAGCACCCAAATTAGCAAAAGAAAAAATGAAATGGAAATGAAAAAGAAAGGAAAAACCTTGTTCTAGTTCTTGTGGTAGTGGATTTAGAACCTTTGTGGTTAATGATAAATTTAAATGTAAAGTGATTGTGAGAAAGAGAGTGAGAGAGAGATATTTTGAAAGGAAAATGTTCTGTGTTATTGAATGGAAAGCATCAGGCTATTAAATATCCCATACACCGCAAAGCAAAACAGAAAATACGATAAATAAGGAGCTACTGCTAGACCTAAACTAAAGTAAAAGAGTTCCAAATAAAACGGGATTTTATTTGACTAATTCCTAACAATTACTCCCTTAAACTAAATTCTTTAATACAAAGAAGTTAGTTTACATTGTTCTCTGTACAGACTCCAAGCATTGCACGCAGCTTCAAAAAGACATCCAACTTGAGAGGCTTTGTCATCACATCAAAAATATGTTCCGAAGTGTTATTATAGTGAATCAGTTCTATCACTCCTTCCTGTACAAGCCCTTGAAGAAAGTGAAAAAGAACATCTATATGCTTGCTACGTCCATGCATTACTAGGTTTCTTGATAGTTTGATAGCAGAACTATTATCGCACTTAATAGTTATGGACTCTTCCTTAGTTTGATCAAGTGTCATGAGCAACCTCTTTAGCCAAATAACTTGACAGGAACATGATGCCGCTGCAATGAATTCTACCTCTATGGTTGACAAACTTACAATTGGTTATTTTTTAGAACACCATGATACAGCTCTAGATCCAAAAAGACATTTCTAGTTGTACTTTTTCTATCATCCACATCCCCAACATAGTCACTATCAGTATATGCTATGAGTTTATCACTTCCTCCCTTCTTGTAGAAAATTCCAAACTCAGTATTTCCATGTATGTACCTCAGTACCCTCTTTGTTAGTTGTAAATGGAGCTGAGTGGGATTCTCCATATACCTGCTCAAAAGACTTACAACAAACATCAAATTTGGACGAGTCGAAGTGAGATACATAAGACAACCCACTATTTGCATGAAGCAAATTTTATCCACCTGCTGTACTCCTTCATCTTTACAAATCTTAAAACCAGGAACTATTGGAGTTTGAACTAAATCGCTCTAATTCATCCCAAAACATTGCAACATCTCCTCATCATATTTCTTTTGATAAATAAAGATTCCTCCCGGTGTTTGTAAGATTTCAAGACCCAAAAATATACTTCATTTTTCCAAGATCAGTCATGTCAAAGTCAAGCATCATCGAGTTCTTAAACTCAATAAACACCAACTCATCATTTCCTGTAAACAGAAGATCATCAACATATAAACTTACAATGAGCATGTTTCCCCTTTTGTTTTGTTTAACAAAAAGAGTATGCTCATATTCACATTTTTTGAAACTTTCCTTAAGAAAATATGCTTCAATGCGGTTGTACGAAGCACGCAGAGCCTGTTTAGGCCCATAGAGAGTTTTCTTTAATTTGTACACTTTTTCTTCTTTCCCTTTCTGCACATAACCATGAGGTTGCTCAACAAATACATCTTCAGCAAATTCTCCATGTAAAAAGGCAGACTTCACATTAGTTGATGTATAGCCCACCCTTTTTGTGTTGCGAATCCAATTACCAACCGCATAGTCTCCATATGAGCTACCAGAGCAAAAACTTCTATGTAATCTACATTGTACTAGTGTGCATATCCTTTCACTACCAGCCTTACTTTAAACTTGTCAGCTTCTCCCTTTTCATTGAGTTTAGTCTTGTAAACCCACTTTACTCCAACTACTTTAGCTCCCTTTGGCTGATCAATTAATTCCCAAGTGCCATTTTTCCCAATCGCCTCAATCTCTATATCTATGGCATTTCTCCATTTTCTATCTTCACAGCTTCTTCAAAATTGAACGGGTCAGCCCCAGTAGTATACAAGGCAAAGAATGTTGAGTAAAAGACAATCTCTTCATCAGAAAACCCTTCATCGGAAACATAGTATCTTAGCCAAGTTGATTGCTTTCTACTTCTCCCTTGCACAAGACCTTCAAAAGTCTCTTGATTAGTGGCAAAAGACTCCTCCGGTTTTGCATCAGCATCTTCTTCTACAGGAGATTCTTCTAAAACAACTTTGTCATCATCTTCCCATTCTAGCTTAGAAATGGCAATTGACTCATGTTTGTTCCATTCCCATGCTTCATTTTCTTCAAAAATCACATCTCTACTCACTATCACTACAAAAAAAATATATTTATACCCTCGTGATAAATCTGCCCATTGTTTAAATTTGAACGTGTCCGTTGGAGTGGAGCTTTCTGTTGGCGCAAATAGTAGTTCGTGCATGGCCATATAGATCTTTCATTTAATGCATTTGATCTTGCATTAAATGTTTGCTTACTGAATCTGTGTTATGTGAAGTCTTTGTGTAGTTTTCTCACTTCTATTTCTGACTTCAATCATAACCTAGGTATTTTTGTTCTCTCTCTGTTAGTGTAGCTGCAGAGGCGTTGTCTTTTTCTGAAAAGTAGGTGTACTTTCTCTAATACATGCATGCTTTGACTTGTGGATACGTGTTTGTCTATCTTTCTTCTTTCTTCTCACGAATTTGATGACTTCGTGTGCTCTTCTATGAGTGTAGACGATATTTGATATCTGTTGTTGTGAATAGTGGACTTTAGACGCTTTTCAGTATTCTTCGTCTACGTCTGGTAATGCATCTCAAATTTGAGTTTCCATCTGAGAAGTAAACTTTGACTTTTCCTTCCGTCTGGTCAGTTATGAAGATGGAAAACTTTTAATTCCGTCTGGAACGTTTCTTTATCTTGTATTATCTATCGTCTGATACTTTGTTGACCTTTGACTGGTAGTACGCCTTGTCTTGTATTTGTTGTATTTTCGTCTGGCTTTTGATTAGGCTTAGTCTTGATGCTTGATCAACCATCATCTGATACTTTGTACATCTTAACCAGGCTTCATTTGATTTGACCATAGTATGTGTAATAACACGTACTTTGTTTTTCAGTTTTGCCTATTCTTATATTTATCTGAAACACTATCACACATGTTAGAAATAACAATATGTATTATATGTGTCATGTTCAAAACCTTTTTGGGGGTTTCTTTGTCTAACTTAACAGTATAACACTTTGGCTATCATAGTGAACGCTCACATGTTATTGTAGCAAGAGCAATATATTCTACTTGTGTTATAGGCAAAACTACCACATGTTGTAAATTTGTTTTCCAACTAACAGCAATCCCAAACAAAATGAACACACACCCAAATAAAGATTTCCTGATATAAACATTTTCTACATAGTTTGCGTCAACATACCCCATAATAGCTTCTCTCCATTTTATGCTTTCTTCTTATAACTCAAACCAAATTTTTTAGAACCATTCAAATACCTCAATACCCACTTCAAAGCCTCCCAGTGAACATTACCTGAATTTGCCAAAAATAACTAACAACGCTAATAGCATAAGCCAAATAAAGTTTGCTAAAAACCATGTCATACATGATACTCCCTGCTCCGCACTTGCATATAGAATAAAACGCATCTTCCTCCTTTCCTCTTCAGTGCTAAGAGTTTGTGTGATAGAGAGCTTTGTGTGATGACCTAAATGAGTGTTAACAAGTTTAGATTGATGCATCATAAACCTCTCTACTACCTTTTGTACAACTCTCCCTCTAACTAGTTTATGACAATATCCATCCCTAGTATCCTTTTAGCAACCCCGAGATCTTTCATCTCAAATTCCAAATTTAATTTTTCTTTGAGTATATCAATCTCATTTTTGTTAGAGTTTTCTACCAAAATATCATCCACATATAACAATAAGTAATAAACATATCTCTCCTTTTTTTAATATGTAAACACAATTGTCATAATTGCTCCTCAAAAAATCCAAGCTTAATAGAAAATCATCTAACTTCTTATACCACAAATACATTTATTTCAAGCCATTAAGTGATTTTCTTAAGAGGCAGACCTTAGACTTATCATCTACTAACCCCTCTAATTGCTACATATAAATAGTCTTCTTAAGGTCCCTATGAAGAAAAGTTATTTTAACATCTAATTGTTCTAACTCTAGATTATATTGATTTACAATTGCCATCAACATCCTTATAGAATAGTGTTTTACCACAAGTGAAAAATATTTCATTATAGTTAATCTCTTCCACTTAGGTAAACCCCTTTGCTAGAAGCCTTGCCTGGTACTTGCCTTCTCCACACCTAAAATACCTTTTTTTATTTTTTATTTTGAAGATCCACTTGCATCCAACTACCCTTTGATTTTTGGGCAAATCCACAAGCTTCCAAGTCTAATTTTTATCTAAGGAATCCATTTCTTCATTTACAACTTACAACCGACATTATTTTCCTTACTCTCCATAACATATTTAAAACCCATTGGTTTTGAGTCTTGTATCTCTTCAACCATAGTAAAAGCATAGAAGATAAGGTCAACGTATCCAAATCTTTTAGGAGGTGCAATAATTCTCCTAGTCTTATCTCTTATCAACTGATAGTATGAACCAACAAATTATACATGGTTTTTTGTCAACTCACAAATATTTTTCTACTTAAAAAACTACATTGGTCTGATTTTCTCACTACACATAAGGATACATAGGAGCAAGTATTCATCATTATCGACTCAAAAGATAAAAAATAATAATTCTTTTTTTCCTAAAAGAATGAGATTTAAAAATAAATCAATGTACAAATAAGAGCCAAATAATTTTGTTTTCTTAGCGATGAAACACATAATTTTGAAGTAATATTAATTTGCACATTTGATTAAAGGTAACCATTTTAATGGATGTCGTAGGATGCTAATATCTTCCCTACGCGTAATTGACTCCCGAACTCAAAATTTGATTTTTAAAGGCCATTTTCTTTTAAGATTTTTCCAGTGTTTCCCTAAAATATATATTGGTGGAGACTTTCTATTTTTTAAAATCTATTTTTGTCGTCCCACAATGACCTTAGAACCACTAGTTGGAGACTCCACCTTAAACTAAGTTTTCTCCTTAATCATTTTTAAGTTGCTTTCTTCTAGGCTTTTGCTCATCATCACCATTATGGCTTCATCAAATGTGACATCCCTTCTTATAAAGCATCTAGACTCTCTAGGATCCACCTTCCACAACTTGTAACCGTTCATACCCTCTAAATAACCAATGAAGATACACTTCACAGATCAAACTTCAAGTTTGTCTTTCTTTATATGATCAAAATATAACGTACCAAAAACCTTCAAACTTGAATAGTCTTTTGGTTTACCACTCCATTTTTTCATAGGTGTCTTGAAATTTAAAGTTGAAGATGGACATTTGTTTATCAAATTCACTACAATATATGTAGCTTCACCTAAAAGCTCTTAGGCAAAAATGCACCCAACAACATACACTTTACCATTCCAAAATGGTCCTGGTCATCCTTCTAATTAACTGAGCCATTCTATTGAGGATTATGAGTTATAGTCTTATGCATTTTAATTCCTTGTTTCCTACAAAATTCATTAAATGGCTCTAAAACAAACTCTAGGTCATTGCTAGTCTTTAAAACCTTTAGTTTGGTTCCCATTTGATGTTCTATAGAGTGCCATTCTTTAAATTTTTGAAATGTTTCAAATTTATTTTTCAAAATATAAATTCAACACTCTTCTTGAAAAATCATCAATCATGATGAGAAAATAGGAACCCATTCACGAGTCTTCATCCTTGAAGGACCTCAAAGATCTGAGTGAACATACTAAAAAAGTCTACTAGAAACATGCATACCAGTTTCAAACTTAACCCTATGAGATTTTTCTAATATGTAATGATCAAAAAATCTAGATTATCCAATTTATTATCACCATTTAACATATTTTATTTTCCTAACATGTCCAAGCCTTAAATGCCATAATTTTGTTTTATCACACAGAGTTTGACTTTCTACAAATGCATGAGTAATAACAGTACAACCATTAAGAATATACAGACCATTCTTTTAGTTCATTTAACAACTATTAAGGCATCATTAAAGATCTTCATCATACCATGTTCAATTTTAGTAGAATAACCCAAACCATCAAGCATGTTTATTGAAAAAAGATTCCTCTTAAGTTTAGAGACATACCTCACATCTTGTAATAGAATCTCACGGTTATTAAACATTCTCAGATAGATATTACTCATACCTTGCACCTTGCAAGCCCTGTTGTTCCCAAGAAGCACCACTCCACTTTCTTTGAGTTCCAAATTCTCAAAGAAATCCCTTCACAAGTCCCATGTGGTAGGTACATCTAGAATCCATAACTCAATTCATTTGTGCTTTTGATATCGATGCCACCAGCACCCCTACACTCTTATTACCATTTGAAACAACGACATCCAAAGAATCCATAGTGTTTTTTGATTCCTTGCCTCTTTTCTCAGGACAGTCTCTCTTATAATGACCGATCCTGTGACAAGTATAACATCTAGGCTTAAACTCTGAGTTACTATTCCATTTCGATATGCAAACTTCTTTCTCTTTAGTCCTTTCTTCTCACTTTTCCCCCTTTGAGACATTCAAGCTTTCATCATTAACCGCTATCTTCAACTCTTACTAATTTTGAAGTTCCTTAGTCTGAATTGAGACCTTGAGCCTCATCCAAGGTAATGGCTTGATCTTTGCCATACATAATAAAATCCTTAAATTCTCAAAGGATTATGACTTTTTTTTCTCTCTAAATTGAAATTACTTAAAATAATAATAACAATTAGTGTTTCATTATAAATATTAAACTATATTAAAAAATTATTATTTTTAAATGTGTTATATATATGTTAATTTATATAATATTATAAATAATATTTATAATTATTTTTCAAAAAAAAAACCTTTTTAGATTAATTTGAGACTATGTTATAAAATAGTTATCGAAAGAATTATCATTAAGTGAGATGTCCAAATTTTTAAACTATTAGATTTAATTAACAATTTATTATGAAAAATTAAAATAAAAATTATCAATTATTTGAGAGTAAATTTTAAATAAATTTTTTAAGGCCTAAAATGTCTTAGACACGGCCTTGGGGTTGGTCTATATTTGTTTTGGATTAGGGAAAAGTGTTTGGAAATAACTTTTGACGTTCTTTTGCTAATTTTGCGTTCGAGGGAATTATGAAATTCGTGTATTAAAAATCAAGTAGAATATATATATATATATATATATATATATATATATATATATATATATATATATATAATTAATATGACATCAATTGCTTGATTTTAAATAATGAAACTATTTAAATTCTATATGGATTATTAAGGGAGGATGATAAGTATCAAAAAATCATAAATCAACTTATTATATATGTTCTTTTATTTATTAAAAAAAAATAAATGAAAGTATTTTTGTATAATTCAAAATAAATGTATAAAAGGAATTAATATATATGAATCAAAGTTACTCGTAAGGTGAACATTTTTTCTATACCTATGCAAGTAAAAGTGAACAAATTAAGGTCACACAGGATGATTTCTATTTTCCTTCCAAACAATAATTGTGTATCCCTTTTATTTTAAAGATGTCTAGCCAAACGATTGTGGTGGAGGACATTGGTAGGTTGAGTACAAAATTTAGTTATTGTCCCATGCTTTCCAAATGGTTGAGAATAGATGTTGGTAGTTTCAAACATGGTACAAATGAAATTTTGGAGATAGAATAAAGCTGTTTGTCTTTTATGACTTCCGAGGATAAAACGTGTTTGTTCAGCATCTCAAAAATAACCAAAGAATCACACATAATGTCATAGGGCCGGGTTCCCAAAGAAAAGTACATAAAAGAAATTCATCATGAGATTCTGTTCCCTTTCTTTTAATACATACATAAAATTTAAGGGAAGGGAGGTTCTATTCTCTTCTTTTAAAAATAGGAAAGGGTTCTAAAAAAGAATAAGAAGAAAATTAGTCATAAATAATTGTGTGGATCCTTTGCAATAAAATCTTAGGCCCTTCCTTTTCTATAACATGACACGCGTTCTTCTTTTCTTGTTTTAATCTTTAAAGGTGAGAAGAAAAAAAAATGCATGATTCTTATTTTTCTCCACTTTACCAGTCAAGAACCCTTTTATACAATCAAATATCATGAGAAGATTGCTACTAAACTAATTTACGGTAATTAAAATATAAAACTCTATATGATCATTTTGTCTAAACTCAAGGTCTATCATTTTTTGTTTTTGAATATTAAGGTCTAACATTTAACAAACCCTTCCAACACACATAAATAAAAAATATATATATAAATAAAAATTCAATTCCAATCAACACAAACCAAAATAGCGCAACATCCAACTTTATAAAGTAAGGAATTAAAAAAAAAAATACTTTATGAAGTAAGAAAATCAGCATGTCCAAGTTCAGATGCCAACCTGACTCAACCCATTAACATGGTGGTTGACTCATGAGTTGGTTCACTAAATAAAATCAAATCTAAAAAGAAATCTCAAAAACTATAAATAACAAAAAAAAAATAAAGATGTATAATATACGGTGCTTCGTTTCAATTTCAATTATTATTTATAATATTTTTTTATATAGAAAATGGTGTGGATTGACTCAAATTCACCCCAGATTGAATTGTCCAACCTAACCACATGTGTAAGTTGAGTAAAAATAAATTCATCAAATTATATTTAATCCAGCACAAACATAATTCAATATTAGTATATATTGTTAGGATGCAAGATAAGTTCTATATCATTCAAATTAAAGGATGAACATGAGTTTATATTCACATAATTATTTATATTGATTAAGAGATTTTTTTGGGTGATATTTAAAAGTAAAATTATAAAAGTTTAGATTTGAAGTGAACACTATCTTACTAAGTGGAAATATGTGTATACATTTAGTAACCCTCGATACACTAACAATCTTTATAATAATGGGACCATATATGAAGGAATGTCCTCTTATCTCATTCACTTTGAACGAGAGTGCAATACCCCCGGTGCACAACATATATGACCATATATGAAGTGTGAAAAAAAAAAAAATCCATCATTAAACAGGCTCCATTGAAAACTCATCGGAAAATTAAAAAGAAAAAGAAAATCGTGTATCATTATTTAATTTGAGAAGTTATTAACTATATCATTTGTTAATTTAATTTCCTTCCCTCTATCAACTAACACAACACGGCACACTGATTCAAATATGATAATGTTCCATTTTGTTTAAATTATTTTCTTAAAATACATTTTTTAATATAAAAAATAGTTTTTTTTAAGTGTATTTGTCTAAACTGCTTCATTTTAAAATAAACAATATATTTTCTGCTTTTTTTTATTAAGCCAATTTATCTGCTTTTAAAATAACAAATTTTAAGAAACCTTTTTTTTTTATAATCATCTATTTTAAGTTAAGCAAATTATGCTAATATCTCCACCCACCATATCAAATGAAAAACTCCAAGTTTATCAATCAGCATACATAAACCTGCATGTGTACAACTTACAAAAGGCTTTGAAACACTTTACCCTCTTTTTGTGCTAATCACCAAAACTACTTTCTTCAACCCATGTCTCTCATCTCATCATTTTTAATCAAAAAACAATGAGGCCCTTCAACAAGAGAAGGCAGAAAGAGCATCTGTAGTAAGTTACAAAATGAAAAAGAGAGTCCATATAAATATATAGTACATAATCAACACATGACCTTAACATACATGCAAAAACAAAACAAACTTTAACTAATTACATATATATATATATATATATATATGTAGGGATGACTAAGAATAACTTTATATACTAAAGTCCGCTTGAGCCAATCAACTTGGTTAGGCCAAAAGTGACGGCCATGGCCAGCCAACCTCCAACCAAGACCCTAACAGCAGACCTCAACACAGGAGCCTTTCCCAACACAGCCCCTAACCAACCAAAAACCACCAAAGCTAGGGTTACAGCAGACACAACCACTCCAAGCCTCACCCTATAGTCCCTTATGAAGGATGCTGCAAGCAATGGCACCATTGCACCAACAGAAAAGGCCAAAGCTGATGCTGCTGCAGCTTGCAAAGGGTTTGGCAAACTCTCTCTCTCTTCACTACTCTTTTCTCTCTCTCTACCTTGCCCTCTCTCCTTCTCTCTCTTCATTTGAGCAACCTCTATGTCCAACTGAGAGTACACAGACACAAACTCCCCTATGGCCATGCTGCATGCACCAGCCACCAACCCTGCAAACCCTGAGAGGATCATCACCTTGATGTCCTGCTTCACAGCTCCAACACCCATCATCAATGATGCTGTTGAGACCAACCCATCATTGGCTCCCAAAACAGCTGCACGAAGCCACTGAGATCTTTTGGAGTAGTCGAAGGTGTCCTCAGGTTCAATCTCTAGGGTTGTTGATGCTTGTTGCTCAGGGTCGTTGTTTGGGAGGACGAATTTGGGTGTCTGATTTGATGACATGGTGAGAAAGACTGAAACAATTGAGGAAAAATAATCAAATAGAGGATATGGTGAAGAAAAAGAAGATGAAGAATAGATGAGGGTGTGTGGAGAAAGTGTGGAGGACACACGCTACCAACAAGGGTATTTATGGATGAAATTCGTCTATGCTGGAGGCAAAAGTGGGGCAAGCCCACTAATTAAAAGACAAAAGATATTATATTCACCATATGTTATACAAAATTATGTATTGGGGTTTAAAGTTCAGTAAATTTTGTCTCACTTGTTAAAGATTGCATTAAAACTAAAGAGGGGAATAATTGAAGAGGAAAGTTCATTAAAAAAAATTTAAGCAAAGACTATAAGGATTCTTTCTCCGCTAGAGAAAATCTAAGCTGGATAATTGTAGATGGTAAAATAATGATTTTGAATATTTAACACAACTGTATATTAGGACTTGAAATTTAGACAATTAATTAAATTGAAATAATTTTGTATTAGTTGATCTGACGCTGTGTTTACTCAAAATGTAAATATAGTAAAAGCATTTGTGGGATTTGTGGGACTAATTATATTTTGAAATATTATATTTACGACAACTTTACTTGTGAGCTTTTTGGTTTTGCAAATAATTGAGGCTTTCTCCTTATTAATTCAGAAGATTACTTAATCTGTGAACATGAGTTGTTTTGGTTGTACTTTACATGCACAATCTACACTTTTTTCGCTGTGTTAAAACTTTATGGTGTGTAATTTATATGAGGAAACAATTAATTAACTTACCAAAACAGAATAAAGCGGTTCTTAGAACTCTTGTAATTTTGAGAAAATCTTGCGGACGTCATTTTTCAGAATTAAAAGCATATCTAAAAGTGAAAAAGGAAACAGATATTAATACTGTTTCCCAAGCTGTTGAGACCAGTGACAGCCACTTAAACAAAATTAACGATCTTACAACAGGAAATTCAGCAGACAATTATATAATCAAGTGGTGGAAAAAATATTTATTAATTAATGTAATGTAATGTCACATACTGCTTTTGTTCATAAAAATAAAGATCACCTCTTTTATAAAGTTCCCAACACGTATGAGGAGACTGTTTATCAGATAAAAAGTTTTACCAACCAATAGTATATCATTGAATCCCAGACGCAAATGAAAGAAAGATAAGGGATTGATTTATTTGGTGAGGAAACAAACTAATTAATGAGAGCCAAAAATAATTGAAGTTTTTGGTAAGCAACATGTGTGTCGGTATATGGTATATTATATACATATATATTATAGGAATAATGAATAATGTGAACAGAGATATTACCATACATCATCTACTTTATCCCTAAAGAAGTGATCCAAAAGGGGTATAAATTTTAGGCAGTTAGACCAGATCCTGAATCTCATGATGAAAAGAATATCGATCATAAAAATGGTGTGACTCAGACAAGAACAAAGGTGTTGTTAACGTTAACCCATATCCAGGGCTTTTTACAAGCAAAAATAATGGACAAAAGTATATTATACTGGGGCATGTATCTCGTAAGTACATATATACGCATCAATTTCAATTCATGGACAGACACAATTTTGTGTTGCATTTTGAAACTATGAAAATTCGTGTGAATGAGTTTAAGTTAAAGGTAACAATGACTCCATCATTTGTTCCTCATGGCGTAGTTTCACCACTCTAAAACATAAAGAACATAAATTTGGGAGAATAACATGCAAGTTATATTCAACAGTTATATTTTATAATTAATTCTTAATTAAGATATAATTCATAATGCTATTACAAATTAAAACAATTATATGTTAGGCAACTGGCATTAAAAGAGAGAATAAAAGGATAGAAGAGAGAAATAAACAATACTAAGAGTATTTGTTTTTGGTGTATCTTAAACCTTACAAGGTGCCTCTATATATATAGCATAAGGAAGAGGCAAGCATTACAAACTAAGTGATGTGGGACTTAATAAGTAAGTTAAACTAAACAATGTGGGACTACTTCAATTTTAGAACTTAGACTACACACTTAACAATTCTCCCACTTGGAGTCTGAGTTCTAGTTAGCTTCCTTGTAAGCATCGAGTTCATATGCTCCTTCGCCTAGTGCAGCTTTCTTTATCTTCAATTATTCCTGAAGACCAGCTGAGGTAATGCAGAGCCTCAGCTTGTCAGTTGTAACAGTCTTAGTTAGCATATCTGCTGGATTTTCTGATCCTGAAATCTTCAGCAGAGATAATTCTTCATCATTTATCAATTCTCTAATGAAATGATATCTTAATTGAATGTGCTTGCATCTAGAATGGAAGACAGGATTCTTCGCAAGACATATAGCACTCTGACTGTCACTGAACAATGGAGCATTCTTTTGTTCTTTCCCTAATTCACTGAGAAAGTTCTTTAGCCAGATCATCTCCTTGGCTGCTTCTGAGATAGCTATGTACTCAGCTTCGGTAGTTGAGAGAGCAACTCTATTCTGAAGCTTAGACTTCCAACTCACTGCAGTTCCCCCCAAGGTGAAAATGTAACCAGTGGTGCTTTTTCTAGTGTCCAAATCTCCTCCCAAATCTGCATCAGAGAACCCTTGTAAAGTGAAATTACCTCTTTTGAAGAGCAAATTTATTCCTGAAGTACCCTTCAGATATCTTAATATCCACTTTACACCTTCCCAATGCTTCTTCCCGGGATTCGATAGGAATCGACTGACAACTCCAACAGCATGTGCTATGTCAGGTCTGGTGCACACCATGGCATACATTAAGCTCCCAACTGCTGATGCATATGGTACTCTTGACATGTGGTCCTTTTTTTTCAACTGTCTCTGGAGATTGCTTCTTTGAGAGCTTCATGTGAGTTCCCAAAGGGGTGTTCCTGATTTTGGCATCTCCAACATTAAATCTGTCAAGAAGCTTTTCTATGTATTTCTCTTGAGACAACTTCAAGACTCCTTCTAGTCTGTTTCTAGAAATCCTCATGCCAAGAATTTGTTTAGCTGGACCAAGATCCTTCATCTCGAAGTGGTCTGTCAATTGCTGCTTTAGCCTGTTAATTTCTGTCATATTTGGCCCTGCAATTAGCATGTCATCAACATATAGAGCAAGGATAATATAACTGTTAACATATTTCTTAACATAACAGCAATGATCCATGTCACATCTGCTAAATCCTGAGTTTTGCATAAACTCATTAAATTTTTTGTACCACTGCCTTGGTGCTTGTTTCAAGCCATACAAGCTTTTATGAAGCTTGCATACAAGATTTTCCTTGCCTGAAACTTTAAAACCTTCTGGCTGAGTCATATAAATATCTTCATCTAAATCTCCATGCAAGAATGCAGTTTTAACATCTAAATGCTCCAAATGAAGATTCTCTGCAGCAACAATGCTCAGTATGACTCTGATGGTAGTCATTTTTACAACTGGAGAGAAAATCTCTGTGAAGTCAATTCCTGGTTTCTGCTGAAATCCTTTGACCACAAGTCTCGCCTTGTATCTTTTTCTGCCATCAGATTCTTCCTTCAGCCTGTAAACCCACTTGTTTTGTAGAGCCATCTTTCCTTCTGGCAATTCAGTTAACGACCAAGTACCATTCTTTTGAAGAGATGTCATCTCATCCTTCATTGCTAACTCCCACTTGACAGAATCATTCCCCTGTATAGCCTCATCGAAGTATTCTGGCTCACCAGCATCAGTCAACAATAAATAGTGCAATGAAGGAGAATACCTTTCTGGTGCAACTGAAACTCTGCAGGATCTTCTCAAAGGAGGAGATGCTGGTTCTGATTCAACCTCTATATTTGTACTCTGGCTTCTGTTGGTTATGTCGCTTTCTGAAATTTCTTCAAGTTCTACTTTCTCAGAAGGCTCTGGCAACTTGTCTGTATCAATAGATTCTGCAGAAAATCTATCCTTATAAAATAGATTCTCATTAAAAGTGACATTCCTGCTTCTGATGATTTTCTTGTTTTGGTCATCCCAAAATCTGTAGCCATACATGTCAGAACCATAACCAATAAAATAACACTTTCTGGCCTTGGGATCCAATTTGTCTCTACTATCAGAGTCTATCAAAACATATGACACGCAGCCAAATACTCTTAAATGTGAAAGATTTACCTCCTTCCCAGACCATACCTCTTCAGGCAATTGATAACCCAAAGGAACTGATGGTCCTCTATTTATGAGATATGCTGCTGTGTTGATTGCATCTGCCCAAAACACCTTAGGCAAGCCCGATTGAATCCGCATGCACCTAGCCCTCTCGTTCAATGTTCTATTCATTCTTTCTGCAACACCGTTTTGTTCTGGTGTTCCTGGTATTGTCTTGATCATTCTGATCCCATGTTCTGAACAGAAGTTCTTGAATTCGTGGCTATTATACTCTCCACCATTGTCGGATTTCAGACTTTTCAACTTTAAACCTGTCTGATTTTCAACTTCTGTTTTCCATCTTTTAAACACAGAAAACACGTCAGATTTATTTTTGAGAAAATAAACCCATACCTTTCTCGTAGCATCATCGATAAAGGTGACATAATAGCATGAGCCTCCAAGAGATTTCACTGGAGCTGGCCCCCAAACATCTGTATGCACCAATTCAAGCCTTTCTGTTTTCAGTGTCTTTCCTTGCCTTGAGAAACTAATTTTTCTCTGTTTTCCCAAGATACAGTGTTCACAAGTGCCGACATCTACGTGCTTTAGTTTTGATAACTTACCCTTTGTCGCCATTAGCTTCATTCCTTTCTCACTCATGTGCCCAAGTCTTTGGTGCCACAAGAATGAATTATTGGCAGCCTCAGTAACTGCTATCATGTTCTCATCTGCAACCATGTAAAGTGACCCTCGCTTCTTTCCACGAGCGACAATGAGATTGCCTTTCTTGACTTTCCATGCTCCATCTCCAAAAGTGGTTTCGTGCCCTTCATCATCCAGCTGCCCTACAGATATTAAATTTCTTTTTAAGGCAGGGATATGTCTGACATTTTTCAGTGTCCAATGGCTCCCACTTGAGGTCCTGATGGCAATATCTCCTTTTCCAACAATATTCAGAGGTTTGCCATCTGCAAGGTAAACCTTTCCAAACCTTCCAGAAACATAGTTAGTCAACAATTCATTAGAAGGAGTGGTGTGGAATGACGCACCTGAGTCCATAATCCATAACTCAATAGGACTATCTAGGCTGCAGATTAATGCATCGTCTATCTCGTCAGTTGCTGCATTTGCTGATTCATCATCGTCACGTTTCTTGTGATTCTTGTTTTTCTTCGGAGCTTTGCATTGATTGGTAAAGTGACCTCTTTTGTCACAATTCCAACAAACAATGTCATTTCGGAATTTTGGTTGACCTTTAGCTCTTGACTTTGATCTTCCTCGGCTGTTGTAACCTTTTTGAGTGGTTCTTCCTCTACTTTCAGTATTTAATGCTGAACTGGAAGTAGAACTGGAAGGTTCCTCGGAATCTCTCCTGCGAACATCTTCGCTCAAGATCAGGTCGCGAATGTCGTTGAGCCTCAACTTGTTATCCCTTGCAGAACTGCTGACTGCAGTAACAGTTGCAGCCCAACTTTCCGGTAATGATGACAATAGTATCAATGCCTTCACCTCATCTTCAAATTTGATTTGTACTGACTCTAACATAGCAAGAATAGTGTTAAAATCATTAATATGATTAATCACAAGGTTACCTTCTCCCATCTTAAGGTTGAACAACCGACGCATTATGTGTACTTTGTTGGCTGCAGATGGTTTCTCATACATGTCTGATAGTGTCTTCATCAGACTTGCAGTTGTCTTTTCATTGACGATGTTGAACGCGACATTCTTGGCCAATGTCAGCCTGATCACGCCAAGAGCCTGTCGATCTAGCAAGTTCCACTCTTCCTGTTTCATATCGTCTGGCTTCTCCCCTATTAAGGGTTGATATAACTTCTTTTGATACAGATAATCCTCTATCTGCATCTTCCAGAAGCCGAAGTCTTTACCATCAAACTTCTCTATCTTCACCTTCCCTTCTTCTAATGCCATTGCTCTGCTGCTGAGAAAAGCTCTTGCTCTCTAAACTGAGACTCTCTCCTCTTAAACTGAGGAATTCTGAGAAAAGCTCTCACTCTCTAAACTGAAGATTATTCTTTTCTGTTGTGGAAGATCAGATAAAACTGCAACCACAGAGCATACTAAGAATACTCTCCTCTCACTCTCTAAACTGAAGATTATTCTTTTCTGTTGTGGAAGATCAGATAAAACTGCAACCACAGAGCATACTAAGAATACTCTCCCGAACCTAGAGCTCTGATACCAGTTGTTAGGCAACTGGCATTAAAAGAGAGAATAAAAGGATAGAAGAGAGAAATAAACAATACTAAGAGTATTTGTTTTTGGTGTATCTTAAACCTTACAAGGTGCCTCTATATATATAGCATAAGGAAGAGGCAAGCATTACAAACTAAGTGATGTGGGACTTAATAAGTAAGTTAAACTAAACAATGTGGGACTACTTCAATTTTAGAACTTAGACTACACACTTAACATTATATAACATCCATTATTCTGATGCAAACCATATAATAATAAATTTGTAGTATTAATTTTTTTAATCATGTAATTTTGAGATTTTATTTTTTAAACGCAAATACACTTAATATTAAATATTTATTATTGTTATAAATTATATGATACTGTTTAAATTTATATTAATTAATTAATAACTTTAAAATATATTTAATTAGTAATTACATACATTAATTAATAACTAAGTGAAAATTTTGGTTAAAATGTGGGTTATAAAAAAATATAAAATAATAAATACTTGGTAATTGTTATTATTTATAAGAAAAAAACTTTTTTTAACAAAACCATAATGTCTTATTATCATCTGAAATTAAATTAAAATAGAGTATATATATATATATATATATTAATAATTTTATTAATTAAAAGATTAATTTTGATTAAATTCTCAATTACAAATAAAGAAATAATGTATAGTCATTTATATTAATTATAAACAACAATGACACAATATGAATTGATATTAAATTATTTATTGTAGTATAACATATTTGATTATTTGAAATTAAATTTAACTAGATTTTGACCTATACAATGCATGGTAAGAACTCATGATGCGAGAACTTTTTATTTTGATTACTAAAATCTATTATTAGTTTAAATAGTTGTTAAATCTATTAATCAATTAAAAAAAACTCAAACAATTAATATGGAGAAAATGAAGAGATATTAGATAAATTGTTTTTGTTTTAAATTTTTAAAAATAATCATAAGATGAATATCAAATGTTTAATGTATTAATTTACAAAATTGAATATATGCACTTAATTTAAATATATATATATATATAAACGTTAAATATAAATTTGAAATTGAATTTAATTGAATAGAATATAAATAGAAGAGTAAATATTAAATATATTTAAAATTGAATTTATTAAATAGAAGAGAATTTTTAAAAGTAATTATGTAACTGATGAAGAATTCAAAAAAGTATTAAATTGTAGAATTTTATTGTACTATTTATTGTGTTGAATAATTTAAGAATTACGACATATTGAATATTAAACCCATTAGAAAAATGTGTAACACATTAATATTATAAAAAATAATTAAATATTTATTAATTTCTATACCTAGTGGTAGAGCGTTGTAATAACATAGATAAAAAGGAAAAATATATAAATTTTTCTTATAAAGAATTTTGTTATACATATTTATTTTAGATATAAAAAAATATATTAAAACTAATTTAAAAATAGTTATTAAATATTTTCTTATAACCTCTCTCCCTCCCTCCCCCCCCTCTCTCTCTCTCTCTCTCTCTCTCTCTCTCTCTCTCTCTCTCTCTCTCTCTCTCTCTCTCTCTCTCTCTCTCTCTCTCTCTCTCTCTCTCTCTCTCTCTCTCTCTCTCTATATATATATATATATATATATATATATATATATATATATATATATATATATATTAAACATGAATATTTATCTTCTATGAGAATATTTTCAGGAATCTTTCTTTAAAGAAAAAGTTTATAAGCATTTTTTTAATTTTTTATCTAACCAGTATTTTAATTTGTTCAATAAACATGTATGTTTATTATATATAATTAAAATTTATAATAAATTATATATATAAACAAATATTATGTTTAAATATATATATATATATATATACATATATATATATATATAATATTTAAAATTAGTACATATAAATATTTTACGAACATATATTTTATATTTTAGATTAATGATAAATAATTTCTATTACAACAAAAAAAATTATTTTTAATTTATTGACAATTTATTTTAAAATATCAATATTTAATTAATAAATAATTATAATAATAAAACCTTAATTAGATAAAAAAAAAAGTTAAAAAAAAAATCTTTACAAACCCTTTCATTGAAGAAAAATCCTTAACAACACTCTCATATAATATAGATATTTGTGTTTAATATATAGGGATTGATTTGATTTTTATTTATCGTAATTATTTTTTAATTAAATATTAATATTTTAAAATGAAATATATAGAAATAAATAAAAATATTATTTTATAATACAAATTATTTATAATAAATCTAAAATATAATTTATACGTTACAATATTTATATTTACCTATTTTAAATATAATTTATATATTTAAATATAATATTTTTATATAATTTATTATAAATTTTAATTATATTATATATAATGAACATGTTTTTACACATACTCAAATATTAGTAATGATTCATCATAAATATGTATTTAATAAATTTATATTAAATTAAAATTATATTTTTATTCATCAAATGTCATGTGTGTAGTAATTAATGTGCATAATTTTAAGAGAAAAAATATACATAAACTTATGCTAATATATAATTTTCATATAATAAATTTTATTATATATATATATATGTTTATATATATATAATTATTTAAATATATTATTTTTATAATTATTTTTTATAATTGATGAAAAATTTAATGACTATAAATTATAGAATATGATTATCAATTATTATAAGTGTTAGATCAAACACTTACCACTATATAAAAACTATAACTAATAATCAGCATGCAAATTTTTCCTATTTAATTATAGCAGTCAAAGTGTCACGTGTCTTAATTGTAACTTCATCAAGTCATACCTCTGCCATAAAACAATTGATACAATTCAGCAAAGTTATCCCTGATAAATGAAGAATTTGGTGAATGAATATCAATGATCATGATAATTTTTTTTTAAAAAAAATATTAAATTTTTATTTAAATTTATGTTTTCTTTTAAAATTTGTAAAATTAAAGTTTTTTTAAGGATTTTAGAATATTTTGCATGAATATATTAATTTATACTGAATTTAATATATGTAGTGAATTTAAATATATATATATATATATATATTAAATATAAATTTCAAACTAAATTTACTTAAATAAAATTTAAATAGAAAAGAGTTTTTAATTAAAAATAATTATGCAATAGATAAAGAATTTTAAAAAATAAAATATAGAATTTCATTCTAGTATTTATTGTAAATGAGTTTAAGTTAAAGGAAAATAAAAAATTCATATGAATGAGTTTCAGTTAAAGGTAATAATGGCCCATTATTTGTTCCTCATGGCGTTGATTGACAACTCTAAAATATAAAGGACGCAAATAATTGGGAGTGCAGCAGCATGCAAGCTACATTTTCCATGCTTACTTTATTACAGTAATTTGGTTAATTACATATGATTCTCAGTTAAAAATATAAATAATAATAATAATAATTATTGTTCCTTCAATAAAAAATTATTTAATTTTTCTTTTATATTTTTTTATATTTAAATTTTAATAATATTGAGTAAATTATTTTTTAAAATTATTTTTTATTTTTAAAAATTAAATTTATTGGTTTAATTAATATTAATCATTTGAATAAGTTAACAGAATAGACCAAATTTTCAAAAGGGCTAGGCCACACTTATAAAAAGACCTATGATAAATAATAAATCAAGCTTAAACTTTAATTTTGCATAATAATCTAGCTTATATATTTAAAGTCTGATGTACCTGACTTATTTCTATTCTTATTTGTATATAAATTTGAAATTCTTATATTACTTAGAAATCTATATATATTATTCATTTCATTATAATTAATGCTTCCATTATAATTAATGCTTCTTTTCAAGAATAAAATTGTGATACTTTTATGAGTACTAAAATAGATATTACTTCATATACAATTACCGTAATATTGTCAGCAACTTTATGATTAGAATATATCCTTTCATTATATTACTATTATAAAAATAATGCAATTCATTAATTTAACAAATGTTTTAAAAAGCAAGATATTTCATAAAATTTAAGAAAGTAGTGAATTTGAAATTTAAAAATTAAAAAATTACATATAAATGATGTGATCATTTTTTATATTATTAAAATAATAAATAAGAGATAACACACATTATTCACTTAATAATTAACTGATACATAATAATACATGGATAATTTGACTTAAAATTTTATTTGTTAATAAATTAAGATCTTTTAAAAGTTTTTAAAAAAATACTTATCTTTGATGTCAAAAGATTTTCTTAAATATACATGCCAAAATAAAGTTTGAATGATAAGGATTCAAATATAACTGCATTACCTGAAATAAGCACTAAATAAAGGAGAGTAATTATGAGATAAGGTCCACCCCTTCTCATTTGATAGTTGAAAGTGACTACATACAATCGAATACTGTGACACCAAACCACCATGCATCCGTAACAATATACTTTTTCAAAAACTTTTTGACTTATACTTCTGTAACTGCAATTTGTTTTTCTTTCTTTCGGGACTAATTTATCTGAAACAGCAATTTCAGGAACTACAATATTGTCCTATTTTGGGAGCCACCGTTTCACGTAGTGTTTCCGTTTATGATCCACCACAACTGCATTTGTCCTTATTTGCGTACATATAATTATATTCCGGCAATCTAACAGTTATATAATTCGACACGTAAATTTTCATATCAAATTTAATAATAAAACAATATTACTACTAACCCTGAATTAATTGCCAAAGTTTTATGAAGTTATGTAATTTAGAACAGTAAAAGTAACTTATTAATGAAGTAATGAAGATATCTGCACTTTTTCTTTATTTGTAAGAACTCTCCACTTTTATAGTGTAAAAGAATTTTATTATTTCATCTGATCCCAAATTACCAAATATAGTATCATACTTTATTTTATAATGTTAATCTTAAAAATCATACTTAGTATATATGATTTTTTTTTTTTATAGAACCTAGTCCCACTCTAAATACTTAGATAGTTGTTCCATCATTAATTCACAATAGCAAGATTGGCCTCATAACCCCTCATATTATAGAGAAGACTCTCCCTCACACATGGACACACCATTAAGAATACTTTCGATATAAGAGATCTCATATACAGATCCACCTGTCAACTCCATTATACTCATTGAGTCAGTCAACTAGAGGATTTCCACACACATGTCTCTCTATGTTGGTAAGATATTATCCACTTTTGAACTTAAGTCTTCACCATTTTATTTTTGGACATCGCCCAAAAGTCCTCTAACCAATGGATACCATTATGCGAATATAAACTCATGTTCATCCCGATGGAATCATGCTAAGGAGGGCAAGAGATGACACATTGAAGGACCCAAGAGGAATGGGTTAGACATGAAGATTTGGTTGTTTCAAAGCCTGGCGGGCCCAATGGACTTAGTGGGCGCTAGTTGCTCTTCACTTGGGCCACACTATCATAGACACTATTTTTACATATTATATTAGTATAAATTTCATATATTTTGGTCTTGTATATTGGGCTTCATATATTAGGGTTTTTGGACCTTAGGTTTAATGGGCCTATTTTTGGGCTTAATGGGCCTTTGATATTTTGGTACGCAATATTATATCAAATGGATGAGAAAGTGGATGTATCAATAGGCTTGTGATAGATCAAATGGATGTAAAAACCACTTTCTTGAATGGTGAACTAGAAGAGGAAATTTATATGGCTCAACCTGAAGGGTGTGTGGTTCCTGGTCAATAGAATAAAGTGTACGGACTCTTAAAATCCTTATATGGTTTAAAACAAGCACCAAAATAATGGCATGAAAAATTTGATCAAGTTTTACTTAATGATGGGTTTACTTCCAATAGTGATGATAGATGTGTGTACATCAAATCTGTGAATAATAATTGTATTATCATATGCTTATATGTGGATGACATGCTTATTTTTGGTATTTGTGATGATATAGTGTTCAAAACTAAATCTTGCTTCTAAGTTTGATATGAAAGACATGGGTGAGGCAAGTGTAATCTTGGGAGTTAAAGTTGTAAGGAAGGATGATAATATTTTACTATACCAAGGACATTATGTTGAGAGACTTCATAAGAAATTTGATTATTATGATTGTAAGTTTGTGACTACCCCTTACGATGTTAACTCTAAACTAAAATAGAATAAAGGAGATTCTCTTGCTCAATCTCTATATGCCCAAATTATAGGGAGCTTGTTGCATTTGATGAACTTTTCTAGACCCGACATTGCATATGCAGTAAGTAGAGTGAGTAGACATACCTATAGTCTTAATCAAGACCATTGGGAAGCACTTGCAAGACTCATGAGATACTTGAGAGGTACCATGGATTATGGTATTGAGTATAGTGGATTTTCCACTGTACTAGAAGGGTATAGTGATGCTAATTGGATCTTTGATTCAGATGAGACAAAATCCACTAGTGGTTGTGTGTTTACACTTGGTGGTGGTGCGATTGCATGGAGATCAGTCAAGCAATCTATTATTACTAGATCAACCATGGAGTCAAAGTTCGTAGCTTTAGAGATGACTGGTACTGAGGCTAAGTGGTTGAGAAACTTCTTGGTAAACATTCCTCTAGGGATGAAACCAATCTCATCAGTGTCAATACATTGTGACAGCCAATCAGCAATAGCCATAGCTAAGAATAAATCTTACAATGGGAAAAATAAAGATATACAATTGAGTCATAATATAGTAAATTAAGTAGCTGTTGAAGGATGGAACAATTTCCATCAGTTATTGAAGTCAAAAGGAAACTTAGCAGATCGTCTAACAAAATAGCTAAGAAGAAATATGATTTATGAAAAATCAAAAGGAATGGGACTAAAGCCAATTGAAAACAAACAAGTGATGGTAACCCAACCTTTGTGATTGGAGATCCCATGAATGAGGTTCATATAGGTAAGAACAAGTCACTTGTTAGTTCTACTAGCACTAAATCTCTTCAATCTTTGTCCCTTCCTATAATATGAGAAAGTGTTAGAGCTATACTATTGAGAGGACAAGTTTTATTGTTAAGCTTTATGATGAGAAAGCTTGACACATTATAAAACTTTTAATGATTTTCATATCCCTTATGGGTGGTGTATGATTTGCAGCACGCACTTGATAAAATCACCTATATTAGTGTTAAGTGGGGGTCGCTTGCATGAGATCTTGGCAAGATCTCTAGAGCACTCATGAATACCGAGCACACATATGGCCTAGTAGTGCAAAATAGTGATAGCGGCAAGAATTGTGGGGGGTGTAATGTGATTGATAAAACTGCTAATATACATTAAGTGTTTTGGTTCATATAACTTGCTACACCAATCTCACTGTATGTTAAGTATTATCAATCTAGGTCTTGTTCATATAGCTTGTTACACCAGGTCCAACGTATTACAACCAATATGAGAACTCAGTTTCTTCTTCCTTTATCTCTCCTTCTTAACATAATCAAAATAAAGTATTTTTTTCTTTTGAAATATAAGGGGGATTGTTGCATATATGCATGTTATTTCAAAAGAAGGAGTCCCACATTACTTGAACAACTCAAGTGTTGACCCTTTATATATCAAAGTGCTCCTAACACTTCAAAAGGGGCAAGCAAAGGGTGTTGGACTTGCGCACATGAGAATGAGCCTTATGAGTCCATTGTAGTTCAATCTGTCGATTTGTCCCCCTTGCACGTGCAAAAATGGGATTTGAAAATGTTTTTATTTTTGATGGTCATATTCGGATAAAGTTAATTTATCCAACCAATTTATGGGATAAGGTTTATCCCTTAATTTTTGGATGGTTTACGTGGTTTACGAGCTTTCGTGACTCAATAAATAAAGGCCTTTGTCACACTGTTTGATCATTCGGAAAAGCTTTCCTCTCTTCTTTCTCTCTACTCTTTTCTGGGTTCTCATTTCGTCACTTGCCAGTTATATTCCACAAATTCTTGAGATAACCTTATTGTATCTTGGGGGACTTGCGCATATCTCGTGAATAAGTCCTTAAGGTCAGTGTCATCACACACCTCAGGAAAAATTAACTAACGTATTTGTTCAGTATTTCAGGTTACCAATCTGTGCGTCTGCCTTATTTAAAGATCAATAGTATTAACTATATCTTGTTGTGTGGTGAGATATTTGTTAGGATAAAATTTCTTAAGCCAAATAGAAATTTTTCATTAATCAAAAATTAAGAACCGTTGTCTCAGATTACAGAGTTAATGATAATAACATGTACCTGTATCCATTGACGTTGATCAAAAGGTTGCAGCGGAATAGTCTTTCGGTGCAATGATCTTCCTCAGCCAAATCACTGAATTCCTTGATGGGACTTGATGTTACTCTTCTGATGGGGAGATAGAGAGACGTGTGTTTCTAATTTGGCATATTGGGGACCATGACCATCTTTATGATTTTAAACCTATTAGGGTTCCCATTAATCCCTGACGGGCCAAATCTGATTTCCAGTTATTTGAGCCCATATCAGTTTTTCCTGTTGGTAGTCTAAAGGCTCACTAAAATTAGATCACTTTTATTGAGTCCAACTAAATGTAAATAACTAATATAAATACTACAAATAATATATATATAGCCCACAATAATTATTTAGAAATAAAATTTCTAACAATATTCACACATATTTTCACATTAATATGATATTATATATTTTGGAATTAAAAATCAATATTTATACATATCTTCACATTGATATGATATTGTCTACCTTAAAATTAAATCCTTATAAATTTGTTTTGGTCAACATTTAAAAGAACCCATACTAGGGATGGCAACGGGACGGGTCGGGTACGTGTTTCATGATACTCGTCCCCGTCCTCGCGAGTTAAACCCATCCCCGTCCCCGTACCCGTCGGGTATAGATTTTCATTCCCATTCCCATCCCCGTCGGGTATCGGGTATACCCGTACCCGTACCCGTCAATTTTTTTATTTTATTTTTTATTTTTTGTAAAAAAAGTAATATTTTTAATTTTTTTTATTATATTATAATTATAATTAGGTTATTTCTTTATCTCATATTGTAATAAATAATCACATATACAAAAATAATAAATTTTTTAATATAATTAAATTGAAAGTGAGTATTAAATTAAAAATGAGAACGAGGACGGGGACGGGTACGGGTATGGGGCGGGTAAGTACATACCTGTACCCGTACCCGTACCCGTACCCGTACCCGATTTAATATATCGGGTTTTATCCGTACCCGTACCTATGCCCGGTCAAACCGGGTATTTCTCGTCAAAGTCGGGACGGGTTCGGGTATTACCCGCGGGTACAAATATATTTGTCATCCCTACCCCATACCAATTAAATATGTGTATATGTTTCATAAACTCATGTTTCTCCTCTTTTTTAATGATGTGAAACTTTTTTTATATTTCAACATACTTAACGTGTGAAAATTGATATAACTATAATAAGAGGAATTGAAACATGTATATTTTTAAAATTATGATAGGCTACTAGTGACTTAATTAAATGTAGACAAATTTAATTATTGAAACAAATTAAACCACAACCTTCACCTCAGCTTTAACATAGATTTAATGGCTAGGTAAATGGATATTGTGTAACTTTGATCTTCATCAATTTTCACTAGACTTGTTCACAATCAAGCCGGCACGCTCATTGAAAGGGTATAGTTTTGCATGAAGAATTAATATATAAATAAATGATTAAACATACTTTTTCGTTTCTTCATAGAAATGGTTTATTCGACAAAGATTAGTTAGAGTCCGCAAATAAAATAAAACAAAATAAAAATCTTTCGTTTCTTCTAAATATAAGTATTCATAAACTTGTAATGGATGGAAAAGGAATACAAATACAGGTGCCGACAGTGCTTCTGAATAGGGAGGGAAACTGCCATTACCCTGTGAAATGAAATCTTAACAAAACTATATAAAGTGGGAATGAAAAGAAATAAAATCTTATTTCATTTTGAGACTGTTTATTAACTATATACCTAGGTCATGTTTTGTATATCACAGCTCTATGATATCATTGTTATGCAACTTTAGTTCATATCGATGCATGCATGTCACCGATTGCAATCATCTTAATTTATAACAGGGTGTATTGTTTTTATTTCAAACTAGTGGGATGAGACGTACTTTATCTTTGTATAATAGTTATATATGATGTTACATTTTTTTTCTTTTATTTTTTGTTATACAAATATATTATTAAAAATAAGTTATTGTATAATTGAGTGGATAAAAAGTTAAAGAAAAATGAAAATGAAAGCATGCAGATCCTCAAAACAGTATTCCTTTTAATTCCTCGATCTCTTGCCCGCCTCTTTAATCCCACTTTAATTCATGTAGTGTTTAGAGGGCAAATTTTTTATAAACAGAAATTTTTCATTATGTATATAGTCATAATCACATTGAAAAGGTATATATAATATTAATTTATTTTCTCAAATAAAATTACAAGTTTTTCTTGGACACACTCTAAAAATTATCTCTTCATATTAGACTAGGATGACTTTCTTCATCTCATGATAATCTATATTTATAGACTCTAATAGAGGGGGAAAAAAACCTTAAAATGAAGATAATCTTTAAACATAAACAATGTTTCAAAAGATTTGAAATTGGAAATTTAAATTTGTTTTTTTGCCTATCAAAACAAAAGACAAACATTTGATACAATTCTGTTTATAATATGTTTTAAAAATTTTATGCGAATATTTTCTACATGTAATATGTGTGTGCGCAAACTAAATTTAATATAAAAAATATCTTAGGGTGCATTTGAATGATGGAATAGGAGTATTGCGGGTGTATTAAAATTCTAATTTTGATTTTTATTCAATCAATATCTATATATATATATTAAATATGAGCGTTTATTCTGTAATATATATATATATATATATATATCTATAATTTTCTTCAATAAATAGATTTTTAAAAATTTATTAATTTCTTATATGATTTAATTTTTATTATCATAAATATTATAAAATAAGTCTTAAAATTATTTTACATAAATTATAAAAATAATGTGTTACAATATAAATTATTTAATATAAATATTAAATATAATTTATATATTTAAAATATTTATTTATATAAATTTTAAATATAATTTATATATTTAAGCATAATTTTATTTTTATGTATACTTTATTATAAATTTTAATTATATACAATATACATTAAGCATGCTAAAACACTAGTAAGAATTAGCTCAAAATTATTATACATAGATTTTATAACTGAAATCTCCAAAGCTGGAATTAGATTTGCTATTAGAATTTAAAATTCAATTCTAATTCAGTAGAGTAGATATAGGATCTAAATTTTGAGAATAAAAATCATTGCTTATCATGATTTTATTTAGATTATTTTTTAGATAAATCTCTATGTAAATATTTATAAAAAAAATTAAATAAATTAAATTTCTCCCATAAACTAAAAATCAACTTATGCAATTAAAATTTTATAAAAAATAAATATAATCTAATCTAATTTCTTTAATAAAATTGATTTTGATTTATAGAAAAGTTTAATTCATATTTTACTTTTTTATTTATTTTATGTATATTTATAGAAAATGTTATCAAAATAACACCTCATTATAATAATTATATATCAAATAGTTTATATACATGAAAATATAATTATTATTTTAAATAAAATTTTAATTAGGTCTGATAAAAATCAACCCTATTTTAACACCTTTAATTAAGAGTGACACTGATCAAATTGAGTGGTGTTCAAAATAAAATTCCATCATTAATCATAGTGGTAAAAAAAAACGATGATACTTTCATGGTGGCGCTAGCTATAGAGATGTTGGTGCATCCATCGGAAAAAACGGCAGTGAGGTGTAAGAATGAAAGTCATCACAACACTCTGTGTAAAAATGAAATTCATAATTACATGCAACATATGCGAGACAAAGAAAATTACTTAATTATTCAAATTCACGCATTATTAAAAAAAAAAAACTTATATTATAGAAAGTTTTGACATTGTCAAACTTTTCTTCTATTGATATAATTGGATGATAATGTAAAAATAAATATTCGTATAAAATCAAAAACTTCTTTCTGTTTATATTCTCAACTATTTTTTTAATAACGTGCAAATCCAATTTTTATTTGTTGGAAGTAAAAAAAAAAGTCTTTTCACGCACAATAAAGATTAAAAATAATAATAATAATAACGTGAGCATACACAAACCAACTCTAAATATGAATATTTATTTTACGACTATTTTTAGAGATTTTTTATTTGTAAATTTTTTTTAATTTTTTATTTAATTAAAATTTTATTTATCATAATTATTTATGTATTAAATACTAATATTTTTAAATAATTTATCAATAAATAAAAATATCTTTTTTGTTACAATGCATTATTTATCATAAATATAAAATATAATTTATATATTTAGAAATATTTATGTATAACAATTTTAAATATAATTTATACATTCAAATATAGTATTTATTTATATATAATTTATTATAAATTTTAATTATATATAATAAATATGTCTTTACATTATACAAACAAAAATACTAGTATAAATAATGAAGACGTGAATTTAACATGATTCAATACCTTTTACTTACATCCACAAAGTCGTAAACCTTAATGAAGTGTTTGGATACGAGGAATTTTATAAATTCAAGAAATTTAAAATTCTTGATATTTGAATTATTTTTATTTCAGTTTCTATCATTTTAAAAATATTTTGTTTGGATAAGTTAATTTCATATTTTTTAAAATTTTTAATTTTTAATTTGAATATAATAATTTGATTCTACCATGATAAAATTGATTTTAAAAATATATTTATATGTTGAGATATTTAAATTAAATTTTATAAAAAAATATTAGCCAATTTTTAAGTATGTAATAATTTTAAAAATTAATATTAGATAATATTTAATAACTTTAAAAATATTTTTGAATATTCAAAAATTAAAAACATGAAGAGATAACAGATAAAATAAAATATATAAGTGAAATAAGAAAAAAAAAATGAGAAATTTTAAATTCTTACTTTTTTGAGAGAATTTGAAATTCTACTATTTCAAGAAATTTCACAAATTCTTTGTAGATTCTCCATTTAAACAAAATATTCACCTCAAAAAATTTAAAATTCTTCAAAAGAATAAATTACTTCATTTAAATTTCTCATCCAAAAATACTCTAAATCCAAATATTCATTATCTCAAATCATGTGATATTTGTTTTGGACAATTAAACTAGAGAAACTCCCTTCATACAAAACCCTCTTTTCACATAAATTGGTGACTCTCTCTCTCTCTTTGAGTAAAGTATTTGTTTTCATCACAAGATCTCTTTTTATAATAGATGTCAAATGGTAAACTATATTAATAAATGTCTCACCTCTTCAATTACATCTCAGTATGATAGTATAATTTTTCAAGACTCAAAATACATTCATCCCCTCTTGAAATATATCTCTTATTTTCACGTTTTTCATTTATTTAGAAATATTAATTGTTATTAATTTTCCTAACATTGACAAATTGAACTCCAAGTTATTTTAATTGTCCATATGCTACATAACCTAATTTAACTTGATAGTAGATCAATGAAGAGCGAAAGAAAGAGAAGGACCGAAGAGAAGCTAAGTGGATTGCTGAAGAGGAAAGCACCAAGATCTTGAGAAAAAGCAAGAGTGTGGAAAATTTTATAATTTAAATAATGGAAGGGAGTGTGCATCCCACACGAACACCACCAACTGCAATATCTTATTCAATCAGAAACAGAAACGAGAGTTTTCAATGTTTTTGCATTCCAACATACTTCCATTATTTTGGTCACCAACTTGTTTCATGGATGAGGTCATCAAGGGGGAGAATTCAATAAGCTCCACAAACTTTTGTCTCATTATTAAAGCACAACAATGTAAAGTGAGTCCCCAGTGGTAAAGGTGCTTCTAATAGTATAATGACATCCATAAACATGTAAGTGGTTAAGAAGAATTCCTTTATAAAATCATACTAAAATACTATAGTAACATATTTTTACCAACAAGTCATTGGTTTGAGTTAAATTTCACCAATTTTTTCTTAAATAAAGTCTCAACTGAATTAGAGTTTTAAAAATTTTAAAAAAAAACATAGTTAAAAAGAAATATTTCACACTAATGATGATTTATTAGATTTTCAATAAAGATTAATTATCATAAAAAAATAGTGAATGCTTTATACCAATAAAAAAAATATTTGCTAATAAAATAATAAATATATTTTTTTAATAATATATATAAGTTTGAGTTAGGTCGTTATTTAACAAGTTTTTGCACAAATACACAGTGTAAGGATTGAGTAAGAAAAAATTTAATTAATGCCCAACTAAACAAAGAATAAAATAGTATAGTCTTGATTATTAAGTAAATATTTAGCTATTTTCTAAATATCTGTCTCATTAGAAATATATAAAGTAAATAATTAACAAATATTTAACATGTACTATTCAATGGAGATACTTTTACCAAAAAGAATTACTAAAGTTCTAAATTTAAACTTTCTAACAATGTAATTCTTACAAATAAAGAAAAAATGTCTTTACATGGAAGAAATATCTATATCTAAATAAGGATGATCAACATGCAAAATATACTGAAATTAAGCTAATTGTTATGATTTCACTGTCACTTTGCACTAACAATTAACCAATGGATGAAGATACACTCCAGAGCTCATTATTTTGCAGTGTATATCTATTTTGAGAAGAGTTCTATCCGATCTTATTCATATGCGGGACACGTTTTAATGGTATCGAATAATAAGCTAGGATATTTATGAAGATTAGAATCTTAATTATGTGACTATTTTAATGATAAAGACAATCATTGGGTAAACTTAAATATCAATCAAGATTAAGTCTCAATCTGAACTATCTGTGTGAAGAGTTTAATTTTGGCATGATCCCAGCATTTAGAGGAACTATTATTTTTCTTACAAGGGTCGTAAACCGAGATGGATTCAGAACTCTGATGAAGGGGTCAAATTTTTTAACAGATAAATTTAAATAAATAGATTTTAAACTTTAAATGCATTATATTATTTATCTACGTATGAATATCATTTTAGAAAATTATAAGATTCATCAACAATATAGAATATGTATCCACCTTTAATCAATAACTAAATAATTAATAAAAAATCTATCTTTTATTTTAAGTTTAATTTTTATAATCTATATAGCTAAAAATAGTCTCTTAATTATAACAATTGAACAAAAAGTAATCAATTAAAGAATAAGTTTAATATTTTTAACAGTTATATATTTAAGATAACAAATATATTTATCATAGTACAATTTTCAAAGAATCAAGGGAGAGAAGGGCCAAGGCCCTACCTGGATCCATAACTGATAAAAGGAATTTATATAATTTATTAGACATATCATCAAGTTATTAAAATATGAAATAAATTTATAAAAAAATTGTCTGCAATCCTCTCATAAGTTTATTTTTATTTCAACAATTTCATAGTAAAATTACTAAATTTTATTATTAGTATAAATCGAAGTAAAATATATTACCGATAATAACATTAAATAAATAATTTTATTATAAAGAATTATTATAATGTAGTTCTATGTACTCATGGATACACAATAGAAAACGTACACAGTAAAATATGTATGCTTTCACTCCTTTGAAACATCTAGAATAGAAATGATAGATAGTGACGAATTCCAAATGAAACTCCCGTACTCTCTTTTGAATACAATTTTAATTATTAGTTGAAAATTATAAATTTTTGTAAAATCACGGTATTAAACTAGAAAAGAAATTCGTTAAATAAAATGTAATGTAAGATAAAGAAAATCAATTTATAATTTTAAATAAATTTCAATAAAAAATAAACTGTTAAAAAAAAGTGCCAGAGAAAATGTTTCTAATACTTCTTTATCTAAAAACTTGAATTTAATTCCTGTAAAAAATTAAGTTTATTATATATATATATATATATATATATATATATATATATATATATATATATATATATATTAAAAGTGACACAATTTGTCAATTTTTTAGACTAAAACCAAGTGGTTTTATTAAAATGCATTGACATAAAACTGTATTAAATTTTTATAAAGATTAAAACTGAATTTTGAGGTATATTGACTAACCAAAAATATATTTTATTGTAAAATATATTATTCTTTTTTATATTTATAAACAGTATTTTCATTGTGTCTGTGGACACCTGATATGAAAGCATCAAATATATTTTAAATTACTTTATAAAGCATGCATCAAATAATTTGTGTGCTTTTTTGTGAGATGACCTTTGTATTATTTATTATTTATATAGTATAATAAATACTTTATCTTTTTAAATATTTTTTAGCTTCTTATTAACATGCTATTAAATATGTTTATATATAGAGAGAGTTGGGATTTATCAAGTGTAAGTCTGATTATACATTCAATAGAAAAAGTTTATATATCTTAGAATAATGGATTAAAGCCTAATTCAAACCCTACAAAACCGGCCTATAAAGTGAGAGTTGCTTTCCACTTATATACTATTCAATTGCATAATTTCTAGTTGATGTGGGACTTGAGTTTTTTCCAATACACTTTCTCACGTCCAGCACTATTGGGCTTACTATTGGGCTTGGTACGTGGATAAATGGTGGGTGACCCTTTTTAATGATCTAGGATTGGCGGGACTTGAGTTTTTCTCAATACACTCCCTCATGCTTATGGTGCATGTATCAATGGTGGATGGTGGGTGGCCCATTTTTAAAAATTTAGGATAGCTCTGATACCATCTTAGAATAATGGATTAAAGCCTAACTCAACCTTACAAAATCGGCTTGTAAGGTGAGGGTTGCTTTCCACTTATATACTATTCAATTACCTAATTTCTAGTCGATGTGTGACTTGAATTTTTCCCAATATTATATATATATGAGGAGGGATCCATATATTCTAAGAGTAAGTCTATATATCTATACTTACTCTATTTAATAATTCATACTCTATATCAAATCTCAACGATCTAACCGTTGAATTTAAAGTTTTTAATGTATAGATCAAATCTGCAAATTTTTAAAAAATTTAAAAAAATTATTTGATATTTCATTTCACTAATTCAAATTGACGAATAATCATAAAAACATGTTATCTGTAAATTTGAATTAATGAGATGAAGTGTCAAATGATTTTCAATTTTTTTAAAAAATTTACAGATTTAATTTGTGCATTAAGAAATTTAATAAATTTCACGATTGGATCGTTGACATTTGATATAGAACATAATATATATATATATATATATATATATATGTATAGTGTAACGACCCGACTGGTCACTACGCCCGGCATAGCACACTAGAAACACCAGACAGATAGAACAAGTATATGAATATAGGATCTAGAATATATAGATATACAAAGTTCCAGTCTGACTAGAGTTAAAGTGTACTAAAGAAAAATACAACCAAATGCTACTATCCCACGTAGCCACAAGCAAAACAACATCGCCAAGCAAAACAGCTGCAAGGTCCACCAACCTCACCACAAGACGCACCTCTATTCCTACCCTGCTCCCATACATAGTATGATCATCGCAGTCCAAAAACATGGAAAACAACAAAAGGGTAAGCTAGTGAAATTAAAATTCAGCATACAATTATATAATTGTCAATATAAATAACAACAGATACAGTTATCAGCACACTTGTACAGCTTATACCACTCAACAATATCAGCACCGCAATGCGGCAATATCAGCACTGCTTAGCAGCAACAACAACACCACTCTAGTGGCTATAACGGCACCGCAAAGCGGCAACAACAGCACCACTCTAGTGGCTATAACGGCACCGCAAAGCGGCAACAATAGCACCACTCTAGTGGCTATAACGGCACCGCAACAACAGCACCACTCTAGTGGCTATAACGTCACCCAACCCAGCATATCTCAGCACAGTACAGCACAGCACAGCACAGCAATTCAACAAAATTATTACTTTCTACAATTCAGCCCAACGGTCTATAATTCCGCTATACTATATAATTTCTCTTATTAATCCATTGATTCTAGCTCAACAATACACCTCTAATACAACTAACATATTTATCTCAGCTTTATCCCCTAATCATCACAACATATTCATCAAATTCGCTTGGTTCAGCATATAACATCATTGATTAACAATTTCGACACAACTCAACAGTCACCATCCTATAGATCATCATCTCCTTGCGCACCCGGCGCACTCGAGGTTGCGCCCAGCGTGACTCAACCCGAGAGCACCAAGGCTCTCCCGCGCCTGGCGCAATTCCAAATTGCGCCTAGCGCCTGTCTGGCAGAGACTCAAGGAGTCTCGTGCGCCCAGCGGAGCCTAACCCGCGCCCAGCGTGGGGAAGGCAGAGACCTACCAGGGTCTCGCGCCCAGCGCAATTCACAATTGCGCCCGGCATGCCCTTGGCAGAGACTCCCAAGGAGCCTCCGCGCCCAGCGAGTCCAAAAGTGCGCCTAGCGCAGTCCAAGTATCCCAAAAACATGTTACTCTTGATATCGCGCCCAGCGCAGCTCGAGTCACGCCCGGCGCGGGCCAACCAGAGACCCCCATTTGCAAGCTCGCCCAGCGCACACAGCCTTGCGCCCGGCGGGCTTGCCTAAACAGAGTCTCCTGGTGGTCGTGCGCCCGGCGCGAAGAACAGCGCTCAGCGCGAACTCATCAGTAACTTCCCCAAGTTCGAAAAGTTGCTCAAAACCTGCAAATCTTAACAGCAAACAAGCATGCAATCCAGCCAAAATGTCACATTCTCATCAAACATCAAGAAAAATACCTCATTTTCCACATGCAACCACAATCCAAGAATTTCCTCAAAATTTCTCAAAAATCCCGAAAACCCCAAAATCTTAACTTTAGAAGTTCTCAACCAAAATCAACAGTTCTCAGCCGGTTAAATGAGTCCCCAGACCCCCTTTTAACCAAACCACAGCATAAAACTAACTTCCCTTACCTTGAATCCAGAAATTTGAGCTCCGGGCACTTGAATGAAGAAGGAGAACGAAAGGGAGTTTGAACAAAGAGGAAGAACAAGCTTGGGGACTCAGCTCTCGGACAAGGAATCAGTTCTCCTACCGCTTGCACCTTGGATAAAACGGCTCCGAGCTCCGGGAAGAATCAAATAAGTAGAAGATTAGGAAAAGATGGTGAACGGAGGAGGAAGGAGGAAGAACCCGAATGCCAGCAAGTTTCTCGAAACCTAGTCAACACCTATCCACCACAATCACCAAGAAGAACCTCCGTAAGCAAGAATTGAGTATGAGGGTTGAGAGTGAACAAGAAAAAATGAGCCAGCAATGAGGGTAAGAGGGAAAAAGAAAGGGTCCGGGAAAAATATAAAAAGGGGTCTCACATATAGAGTAAATTACAATCCTCTCTCTCTACTTATTCCAATATATAACACTTTACTTTGTTAATTCCTCGCTTTCATCCCTTAACATATTAACACAAATGTTAAACTTTAATAATTTATCTCTTAATGTAAAAATAGTTAATAATTTATCTCTTGATTTACATATTTAATTATTGTTTTAAAAATTATTATTAATTTTTTTAGAATTAATTATATATTTAAAATAAATATCTTTAAAATTATCAAAATAAAAATAATATATATAATATAATAAAATCAAACACATGTGATAACATTTGATTAATGTGTAGTTAATGTAATATTTTTATAAATATTTAAATAAATAACATTTTTATTATATAGTATTAATTATATAAAATTATGGTAATATATAAATTTTAAGATATTATTTAATTCCCTAAAAAAAATATATTATTTAATTGATGTTATTAATAAAATATTATATATATATATATATATTAAAGTATATATATATATATAAGTGTATGTATATAATTTATTTTATATATTTATTTTATTTATTATTTTAATAAATTACTTTAAATTTAATTATATATTTTATAAATTTTTTTATCAAGTGAATAAATGATAATGAACTAAAAAATATTTTAGCATATATTCTAATCAAAATTATATTTTGAATTTTATTATATTTTTTTAGGATGCTTAAGTTAAATATATAAATTATATATTTTAATATAATGGAAGAGTGAAGGTGAAACTCTTTTCTCGAAGGGATAAAGATTTTACAACGCTCTCTACTCTACATACAACATAATATACAATGCAATAATTATAAAAGAAATCTTCTTAATACTAGTAAATAAAATAAATTTTATAGGGTAGAAGGATCACATTAATTAAATCCAATTAACCAATAGACAAAACTAAGTTGAGAGAAATTACAAAGAAATAAACTTGATACTAATTTGAATCCAACTAACAAAACTAAGTCCTAGAATTAAAATAACCAACAAAAAAAAATATAACTCTTATTTACTGTCTCGATGTCACATCCTATCAGAACATTCCTAATATAAGGATCTATTACTCATCTCCATCACATCATTATCATAATTGGGTTCACTAGCGATTAATATTCATCAAAAAAAATCACAAAGAAAAGGGATGAAAAATATCTCACTCCAACTACTAGTACAAGATATGGTCGGATAGCCACACGCAAATCAACAACAATTACGCAAATACAATATTTATCAAGATATATCAACAATTGTCACATATAACTCAACATATATCATATTTAGAAATTCTCGGTCAATCAATATATAATAAGGATGTTAATTATGTTAATGCAAAAGATAAAACTCTTCAAAACTATATGAATGTGACACCAGTAAAAATAATTAAATCAACTATCAATTGTTGCCTGGATGTTGAGTAGTCTAGGAGGACATATCGGGTCACAATTATCACAACACTCTACACTAGGAGGACAATTATGTCATGCAAGTTTCATCTCATGCACACAAGTGAACGAGACTGGGCTCCCAAACCCTACTATATATCCCCAAGGTCATGAATACCTGAACTTTTACATAAGGGGGACCTACCCTTGTGATGTATTCTATATCGTACTCATTCAAAAATCACAGATACATTGGATGTACATCATACAAGACTCTTATGCAATTTATTTTCAACATAACTAAACTCATAGAAAATATATACATATGTTCAATAATTGTATTACTCATTCAATTCTTAACACTACACTTAGGCACTGGCTAAGCTTATCTCGCCTAGACTTTTACATCACAAAGTTAGATTTAGACTTCACATCGTATGATCATCACATATTCCACAAACAACACCCACATTATTATCACACACAAGCACATCATGTCACCATCATGTGTACCTTGATTAGTAATTCTTGATATTTAAGATTCAATCTTAACCTACTCATTCAACTCATCACTTAATCATTCTCATATCACTATTAATATTATGAAATCATGATCCTAAGCCAAGCCACTAAAATACCTCAATTAGAATCAAACACTTAAAGGGTAAAGTCATTCATAAGATAAAACACTCAAAGAATAAAACAATTCACTATCACTTCTTGCAAATTGTAATTTTGAAATTTAATCTTCTATGATCTCGTGTGGTACAAACACAATATCTAGAGCTATATACATGATATCAAGTTAATCTTAATTTTGTTAAAAAGATAAAACAATTACCTACAATTTCTATGTTGACCTCAATAGTTGATTTTGCAATCTATTATTTCTAAAAATTATAAAAATACAACGTTTCAACCTAAATTTGACAACTTGACCTCAACTCACTAATTTGATCATAACGTGAGTTTTAAACCTATTTTTTAGGTGATTCAAAAAAATTTGAAAGCTAGCATCTAGGACTAGTTTTCATGAAGGACACAAAAGCCAATTCAAAATTTAACTGGGTGCACTGGCGTGCATAAATTTAGCATAAGTATGTTTACTTAAGCATAACATGTTTTATAGTAAACACGATCATGCTATCAGAACAAAGTTCCAAAACCATTCAAAATTCTGTCTAATTAAAGCATCAGCTCGACCTCTAAACTCTCTATTCTTGCACCAATTCATAATTAAAGCCTAAATCTATACAATTAAACAACCAATTACAAACTCCCTCATACAAAGATAAATTGTTACTTATTAATTCAATTCACTTTATCCTTAAGGTTTCCATAGAAGCCTACACATATTCATAGATTCACAATTACATTCATTTATATAGGTTATAAACATAACTACTTATCAATTAATATAACTAGAACTTATGAAGATAACATAGATTACATGGTTAAGAAGCACAACCAAAAATTAGGATTTCTCCCTCGTACATCATGTACAACAAAACAAGATTGGGGGTTAATCCCACTACCTTACAGATAATCCACACCTCGAAGTGAGATTCTCACTCCTCCTTACCTCGATGAATGTTGTCACACCCTTTATCCCACATAATGTAACACATAAATAATATGAAACTAAAATATCTCATGTAAAATAAATGAACTTAAAATCCATACAAGTATACAGAATCACATTTGTAACACCCCAATTTCCTTAAAAGGATATTTTTATTAGTAATGGCATTTTCGTAATTATTGATGGCATTTTCGTAATTTTAATAAAGGGACAAGGGTATTTCTGGGTATCGGAACGGGCCGTTCCAAATGCAGAACGGGCCGTTCCAAAAGAACGAATATGCTGTTTTTTTCAAGTTCCAGAACGGGCCTGGAACGGGCCGTTCTGGATGGAGAACGGGCCGTTCTGGTATGGAGAACGGGCCGTTCTGAAAGCAGTACGGGGCGTTCTGCTGAGATTGAGAACGGGCCGTTCTGGTTTCAGAACGGGCCGTTCTGCTTTTTGGGAACGGGTGTTCCGATTTTGGAACGGGCCGTTCCAGTTGAAAAATTTGCCCATGTTTGAAGGATCCGGAACGGGCCGTTCCGAAATCAGTACGGGTCGTTCCGGGTGCGTCAGATTGCCTATAAATAGGGCCAAGGGGGGGTGAAAAATTTATATTGAGCAAGAAGTGGTAATCTTAGAGAGAGAAAGAGGAGAGAGAGAGAGAGAGAGAGAGAGAGAAAGAAAGAAAGAAAGAGAGGGAAGAAAAAGGGGATCCAGAGGAGGAGACCCTGCCCAAGTTCCAACTCCGCCTATCCAGGTAAGGGGGGGAGTGAGAACCTCGCTCAGGGGTGTGGGGATAATTGTTGGATAGTTGTTTGTCGGATTGGCCCCCAATCCCTTGCCGTTGTTCTGTCTGATTTTCTATTTACTCTACTTTGTTCTTTGTTGAAGATGCCGTTGTTCTGTTTGATTTTCTATTTACTTTACTTTGTTCTTTGTTGAAGGTGCCGTTGTTCTGTTTGATTTTCTATTTACTCTACTTTGTTTTTGTTGAAGGTGCCGTTGTTCTGTCCGATTTTCTATTTATTATACTTTTTTCTTTGTTGAAGTAATAAATGAATATGAAATTAATGTTAATAATAAATGAGGTTTAATATGAACAAGAATGCTCTCTGGATCTCTGTGAATTCCTGTGCGGACCTTATGAGGACACTACAAGAAAATTCAGTATTTCAGACGGCAAAAATCCGTGGGAAATGCCCAAAATCCGTGGGTAATGAGGCATTTCCGACGGATTACCGACGGACACTAATCCGTCGGTAAATTGGTCGTCTGAAATTTACCCACGGATTTTTATCCGTGGGTAACTTTCCCACGGATTTTCCCACGGATTTATCCGTGGGTAATTTCCCACGGATTTATCCGTGGGTAACTTTCCCACGGATTTTCCCACGAATTTATCCGTGGGAAATTACCCGAAAATTATAATTTTTTTTAAAATTTTAATAAATTTATTAATGTAACAACCCTCGTATTTGGCCTCTCAAGGGTTCTATTTCACGATATTTCATTGTTTAGTGTGTTTTAACCTTACTTGTGCAATTTCTGGGAAACTTCCCAGAAGGTCACCCATCCCTGTACTACTCCAGGTCAAGCACGCTTAACTGTGAAGTTCTTATGAGTAAGCTACCGAAATGTATATGTATATTGTCAGTATAACTTGTATAAATTAATTCATTTAAGTCATCCTCAAATATACAATCTCATATTTATACTATAATAATAATATATAATAATTTTATATTACAAATAATAATAATTAATAATAATAATATATTTAATTATTATTTATTTATATGTACTTACTTTTATAATTAATGTCTACTTATTTTTATTTAAAATTATAATTTAAATTATTTAATTTTATAATTTATAATGCTAATATAATTTAAAAAATTATAAATATTTATTTAATACATACTTATAAATTAAATTTTAATATTTTAAATAAAATATTAATTAATTTAATATATTTATTTACCTTAAATCAAACATATAAAATTCAAAAAATGTATTTATCCTTGTTTTTTTTTTTCTAATTATCAACTATTAATAAAATACTAACTTAAAATCTTATCTAATTATATATAATATTCTCATATCAAATTTAAAATCAGATATTAGTTATATAAAAATATTAAGATCATATAGTAAAACCAGATATTAATTATACAAAAATATTAAGATCATATAGTAAATTATCAATAAGATTTTAGTTAAATAATTTAAAATAACTAATGTTTCAATTATATTGTTAATTCACAAATAATTTATTCCAAAACTAATTAATTTTTTATATTAATTATTAGTAAAATTTAGTAACTTTTAATTTAACAATTAATTATATCGATAAAATTCAACACACGTCATGAGTTACTGAGCGGAATAACTTTATCAAAGAGTTATTTTATAAGTTATCTTAAATCAAACATATAAAATTCAAAAAATTTATTTATCCTTGTTTTATTTTTTAATTATCAACTATTAATAAAATACTAACTTAAAATCTTATCTAATAATATCATAATATTTTCATATCAAATTTAAAATCAGTTCTTACATTTTCAAAAAAATATAAATTTGTCTGAAATATTTCATCAATAATATAGCTTTTCCTACAAAAATTTTCTCATCAAAAATATAAATTTTTCAATAGATTTAATTTTGTTTTATAAGAAATCATCTTCGATTAATATAACATTTTGTATATATGATTTAAGAGTAAAATATTTTTAATTTAATGGTTGAATTTACAAAATTCACATTTAATATAAAGTTATACGTCATCTTGTAACTGATTTTGTCTAAAAAATAATAGATAATCATACCCTTAACTGATTTTTATTTTATATATTCTAATTTTATTTGTAATAATATGATTATATATTTAAATAATTTAATTTTAATAATTTTTTAAGTACATTTTTGTCTTTTCACTTAAAATATTTAAATTTCCATATTTTAATTTGAATTATTTTTTAAGTATAATTTTGCCTTTTTGTCTTAAATTTTTGAATTTCTATATTGTAATTTAAATAATTTTTTATTTCTATTATTTATTAATTCTTTTCTTTTTTAATGTTTTATAACATTATTAAAATATTATAATTTTAATCTCTCTAATTTTATCTTACTTTTTATTTTATAAATATAATTTGGATTATTCATTTTATAATTAAATTAATTTTTTAAATTTTTTATGAGTTTACATTCTAAGAATGTATTGAAACTCCTCAATTTTGAATTAAAAAATAATAATTTTTCACAGAATTTCCCACGGATTTCCCACGGATTTATCCGTGGGAAATTACCCACGGACTAATCCGTGGGTAATTTCCCACGGATTAGTCCGTGGGAAATTACCCACGGATAAATCCGTGGGAAATCCGTGGAAAATTTTGTGAAAAATTATTTTTTTAAAATTCAAAATTTTATTAAATAATTATCTTATTTAAATATATTAAATTAATCATAATTATGTAAATCAAAACAAGTTCATTCATACAAAATAAAATGTCATACATAACAAATAAAGTTTAGGAGTTCAAATTTAAAAATAACATATAGTACGATCAGTAGTAGAATTATAACATAATGTCTAATAATCAGAATATCCATGTTGTTGCTATCTAATAATCAAATATTGAGGAACTTCAATAAATTCTTAGAATGTAAACTCATAAAAAATTTAAAAAATTTAATTTAATTATAAAATGAATAATCCAAATTATATTTATAAAATAAAAAGTAAGATAAAATTAGAGAGATTAAAATAATAAAATTTTATTAATGTTACAAAATATTTAAAATGAAAAGAATTAATAAATAATAGAAATAAAAAATTATTAAAATTAAAATATAGAAATTCAAAAATTTAAGACAAAAAGACAAAAATATACTTAAAAAATAATTTAAATTAAAATATAGAAATTCAAATATTTTAAGTGAAAAGACAAAAATATACTTAAAAAATTATTAAAATTAAACTATTTAAATATATAATCATATTATTTCAAATAAAATTAGAATATATAAAATAAAATTTAGTTAAGGGTATGATTATCTATTAATTGTTAGACAAAATCAGTTACAAGATGACGTATATTTCTCTTTATCTATTATATAGATAATCAAACAACTATATATTTAACTATTTTTCTTCTATTCATTTTCTCTGTCTTTATCTCTACTTTCTATATATAGATTCATTGAAGTTTTAAATACTCATATTTATACTCGTTACTTTGTATTTTACTGATTTACTTAAATATAAAATTCAGAAATCAATAAAATGTAAATTTAAGAAAATACTACAACTTAAAGAGAGATTTTTAAATCAATCAGTTATTAGGAACAAAAATAATTATTTAGTGTAATTATTTTAACTTTAATGTTTTAAGTTTTAAATAAAGAAGATTTAATATAGAAAAAATTCCATTAACCCCTACTTGAAGTTTTTCTCAATAACGTCATACAAATATCTCTTCTCAAATTTTTAAGTGAGTATTAATTTTCTTATTTATTTATTTAAGTGGCACATACAACTACTTATATATGATAATACTGTTTATATACTATTAAGGGAAAATAATTTATTAATACAAATATCAATAATTAAATGAGATTTGATTTCTTATTTCATTATTTCAACTTTTTTGAAATTTATTTTAAATATCATGCACACTGTGATTTAAAAAAATATATTAAATTTAAGTAATAATTTTAAAAATGAATTGAAAAAAATATTATTTTCAAAATTGAAGATCAATGAAAGTTTTCGTCAAAATGACATAGTATTGGATGTAATTTAGAAATAAATGATAGATACATATATATGATTTGCAGAACATAATTTAACTCTTTTCCCCCTTATTTAATTAATAACGTTATTTTCAAAGAGATGAGTGATTTTTAAAAATTAAAGAAAAGATGTGTTATTCTTAAATTTGAACGTCATGTGTTGGTATTTTTCAAGATAATAAGTAACAAAAAACACATTTACGCTAATTAGTTTATAATTTATAATAACCTAAACATATAATTATATAAAGGTAATATAAGTCATACCTCACACACTTTGATTTATATTTCTTATTTATATTTTGAAAACACCCATATAATAATGAAAATATTATATAGTGCATTGTTGTGTGTATTGATGCGATTAGGATTGGTTGCATTTGAAAAATAATTGGCTTAAATTTTATTTAATAATTTCAGAGGTGGGAAACTATGTCAGAAATTTCAGACGGATTTTAATCCGTGGGAAATTCCGTCAAAAATTTCAAACGGATATAAATCCGTGGGAAATTCCGTCGGAAATTTCCCACGGATTTAAATCCGTGGGAAATTCCGTCAGAAATTTCCCACGGATTTAAATCCGTCGGAAAGTCCGTCGGAAATTCCTTCATGTAAAAATCCATCGGAAATTCCGTCGGAAATTTCCCACGGATTTTGGTCCGTGGGAAATAATCCGTGGGAAATTTGACTTTTTCTTGTAGTGGGAGTATTGATGACATGACCATGTGAAATATGGACAAATGACATGAGACCTAAGAATGGACTATTGAGACAAACTATGATTATGATACTATGACAAATAATGATATGATGTACTAAATGAAATTATGTAATAAGTTAAATGTTGAGTCCATGAGATTATAAATGTATGACATGCATCATATGCATATATTACTCCAGGTGTGCCGTTGAGGCCGCATACCCACGACTAACAAGGTGTACTTTATGGTCACCCACGATGTAACATGCTAACAAGGTGTACCTTATGGTCACCCACGACTAACAAGGTGTACCTTAGGGTCACCCACGATGTAACATGCTAACAAGGTGTACCTTAGGGTCACCAGTGATGTAACCAGGTGTACCTTAGGGTCACCAACGATGAATTGTGAATCTTCCGTATGGCGCCACATGCATGCATTTATGAGTTGAGTCCATGACATCATAGCATGATAAATGAATATATATGTGATATTTGATTATTTATGTATGTTATTTACATGTGACTTATATTTGTTGTGTGTGTGTGGGCTATTTAACCTTTATTTCTGCACCTGAAACTGAGTGAGATGTTTCTCACTCCCTTGTTGTTTTTGTATATGTTTTAAATTATGTTGCAGATGATCAGCATCATGGGGATGTTGGTGATGAGGCTTAAGGCTTCAGTGGGGCATGCTCTAATAGGATGTGACATCGAGGCATAGTTATTTTTAGTTTAATATGTTATTGTTTTAATAACTTTAGTTTCTCTTCTTTGTAATTTCTAACGAAGAGATAACGTAGATAAAGTTTATAATTCAAGGAAATTGTATGTTAAGAATTGTAATTTGAACGTTCTTGATAAAAGACCAGAATGAATATCTTTGTTATATTTTATTACATGATTTGGAAAATATAAATTGATTCCTAACTAGGAGGCACTGCCACCTTTACTGGAGTTAATTTATATTTCCTTTATTATTATTTGTATATATATGATTTCTTGTTTTACACTAAATTGTATTGAAAATCTTAACTTCTTTTCTTTTATAATTTTTACACTGGAGTTATGATTTATGAGTTACGAATGTGAATCTTCTACCTTGTTATATTTGAAATATTTGTCAACTATGAAAGATTTTATTTACCCAAAAAAGAAGAAAAGTAATATCTTATTGTTACATTTGTTGTATATTAATAATGGGGTAGAGGGTGTCACAACATTGTTAACATAACTAGACTTAATGGAAATAAAAAAATTAAAAAGAAATTAAAACCAAAGCTTTCAAATTTAATAAAATGAAGCAAACTCCTAAACTAGTCCTAATTACGCCCCAATGTCACATGTCCTCATCACCATCATCTTCAGCACCATGCTAATGATCACCTACAAAAAACATAAGAACAACAACAAACAAAATAAAGGAGCGAGAAACATTTCACTCTAGCCCACGATGCAGGAATGTCATCGAATAGTCAAACACAAATAAGACATACATATTTTCACAACATGGACAGATTGGTAAGAATAACACATTTCACCTTTTCATGACATAATAATTAAATAATACAACATTAAGATGCATATGCAATAGACATGCATGGACTATATATTACCGTGCATGCGACACCAGTAAAACATCACACATTGCACTTGTATATTGCCACTAGCAATAGACGTAGAGTAGCCTAGGAGTACATGTCAGCTTACACCCTCAATGCACTCTCATTAAGAGGACATACTACCAAGATTTGGTCAAGATTGTAGAGCTGCACAAGATACATTCCATGCACACAAAGGACAAGACGGGGACTTCCAATTCAAACTATCTCCCAAGCTTTTACATAAAAGGGCCTTCCTTGGTGGTGTATTTCATATCATACCCTTGTTTTTTTATGCATATGATGCATGTCAAACAAACTATATGCATAACATTCCATATCATCTCATGATCTCATCATCACATGTTCTCATATCACATACTCATTAATTGTTCACATATAGTAATTAATAGATTCATTAGGAGTTATCAACATTAATAAGTATGATGATTATAGATGTTCACAGTTTAATCACAACAATTACACAACACATAACTTATTAACAATAGTTTTCTCTCATGATTTATCTTTCCTGAATATTGATATAGGTACCTCAAGCCATTCATAAGATCAAACATGTGACACCCTTACTAGTTCACATCACAATAATATAAATATAAAACATAAAACATAAGAGTTTTACAAATTGTTTTCAAAATAATATTACAATACCAAATGCATATAAATATTTCGTCCTAAAAATCCTCTGCTCCGATGTCACAATATCAGAGCATTTCCCAAAATAAAATGCTAGCATCTTATATGCCACTTGCAGTTGGATCCTCTCCACCTAAAATATCCACAATTTATACGGTGAGAAAAGAAAATATCTATATGCAAAGTACATACAAACACATCACAGTATAATATCTACAAGCATATATATAGTTTAAATATCAATTATTCAACATTTTCATAATCCATCAAACACGTCAATATCACAGTTAACATTATGCCCAGATCTCGCCATATCTGACACAAGTGATACGGGTTAATTGCCTCACTCAACTCACACCATACCAGGGGTACGCTCGTCCCTGAAGCATCACCTACCCAAGGTTCGTATCATCCCTGATCTTACGAGGAATACGCTCGTCCCTAAAGTATCCACCACCCAGGGTTCGTATCATCCTTAATCCTTTAGTGTGAGTATCCACAATCACATTACAATCAATACAATCTCTTGCAATTAACCCTATGTCAGGGCAGCCATAAATGACATAAGTGGTGGTGTTAACTGTCTTACTCATCACACACCATGCTAGGTCACGCCTTCCCTGTAGCACCACTTATACAGGACCGTGCCATCCTAGTCATTGATGTGAGACATCACAATCACATCTATATCACAACCATACAACATTTCAACTCATAATTCAATTTCTATCACATATGCAATTTCATATTCATAACAAATAAGACAACAAAATAGAGTTTACATACCCCTCAATCATTCTTAATAATTCCAACAAAATATAGCAAGATCATTAATGATACATGTCATATATTTATTGATTCAACACTCGACTTATTACATCACATTATATTCCCTTAATTATAATCTAAATTGTCCATTAATGCAGTTCATTAGTCCAATAATCCAAAAGTTCAATATTCCAAGGGTCAATAATTCAATATTTAATATTTCAATGGTCCAACCGTTCATGGGTCGCTTAGTTGTAATATATATATACAGATAATAATAAAGAAAATATAAATTAACTCTAGTAAAGGTGGCAGTGCCTCCTGGTTAGGAATCATTTATATTTTCCAAATCATGTAATAAAAATATAACAAAGATGTACATTTTAGTCTTTTATCAAAAACGTTTAAATTACAAATTAATAGGAGGCTCAGCCTTCCATTCAGATAAATTAAACATGCTTCTGAGAAATTCTACCCAATACCCTCATGTACTCTACATATAAATAACCCTCTTTTCTCCCGTACCTGGATAAATAGTAACTTGGGCAGAACCTCCTCCTCTTTTTCTTAAATCGGAACCGGAACTAGGGCAGAATCTCCTCTCTTTCTTTCTCCCTTTCTATCTCTCTAGAATTTCCTTCTCTCTAGAATTATGAATTTTCAAAACCCTAAGCCCCTATTTATAGAAATTTTGAAATTACTATGCACTATGCACTATTCATTAAAATAATATTATTTCATTATTATAATATTAAAGTTACTATGCACTATTCATTAAAATATTAGAATTAATTAAATTTTTAGAATTCTGAATTCCGCAGCCCCTCGTAGCCGCCCCTCATGCGCAGCCATTCACTATGCATGCATAGTAGAATACTATTCATACATACGTATACATGAATAGTAAAATACATATACGTAAATAGTAAAATACGTATATGTATATAGTAAAATACGTATAAAAATATGGTAACTCTTCTATTAATTCCAATACATAAAAAAAATAAAATTTTGGAATGTTACACTACTTCCCTCCTTTTAGAAATTTCGTCCCCGAAATTACCTGATGCAAATAAAAATGGATATGAAGCTTTCATCTTCTCCTCTAATTCCCAAGTAGCACCTTCTGGTATAGCTCCTCCCCAAATAACTTTTACCAAAGGAATTTCTTTACCCCTAAGTTGCTTTACCATTCGATCCTCGACTCTTATCGGGGTAGCTTCCACCGTCAAGTTCTCCTTAACCTCAATATGATCCGACTCAATCACATGCGAAGGATCATGGATGTATTTTCGAAGTTGTGAAATATGAAAAACATCATGAAGATTTGACAGATTAGGAGGCAAAGCAATTTTGTAGGCAACATTGCCGACTCTTTTAAGAATTTGAAAAGGACCAATAAATCGAGGAGTAAGTTTTCTGGATTTTAATGCCCTACCAACCCCAGTCCACGGAGTGACTTTCAAGAATACATGATCACTTTCTTGAAATTCTAAATCTTTTCTTCTCCTGTCAGCATAACTTTTCTGTCTACTCTGAGCTATCCTCATCCTATCCTGTATCAATTTAACTTTTTCAGTGGTTTGCTGCACAATTTCAGGTCCTAAGATGACATTGTCTCCAGGCTCACTCCAACACAAAGGAGTTCTACACTTCCTACCATACAAGGCTTCATAGGGTGCCATACCTATGCTAGAGTGGTAACTATTATTATAGGTAAACTCTATCAAAGGTAAAAGGCTATCCCAACTTCCTCCTTGGTCCAAAACACAGGCTCTAAGCAAATCCTCTAAAGACTGAATAGTCCTCTCAGTCTGACCATCAGTTTGAGGGTGGTATGCTGAACTAAGTCTCAGTTGGGTTCCCAAAGCTTGTTGTAGGCTCTCCCAAAATCTAGAGGTGAATCTAGGGTCTCTGTCTGAAATTATACTAGATGGTATACCATGTAATCTCACAATTTCATCAATATACAGTCTAGCTAATCTTTCCAGAGAATACCTAATGTTAATAGGTAAGAAATGTGCACTCTTGGTCAACCTATCAACTATAACCCAAATGGAATCATGCCCTTTCCTAGTCCTAGGCAAAGCAACTACAAAGTCCATAGAAATGCTATCCCACTTCCACTCGGGTATATTCAAAGGCTGAAGTAGTCCTGAAGGTTTTTGATGCTCTATCTTAGCCTTCTGACATACTAGACAGGCACTCACAAATTCAGCTATATCTTTCTTCATCCTAGGCCACCAGAATATCTTCCTTAGGTCTTGATACATCTTAGTTGCTCCTGGATGAAAACTAAGCTTGCTCTTATGACCTTCCTCTAGTATCAATCGTCTAAGTGTAGGGTCACTAGGCACACATACTCGGTCTTTAAATCTTACCACTCCATCTGCACCTAAGGTAAATTCTCCTCCCACCCCTTGTCCTATAGCCATACGTCTAGCCTCTAGAAATGGGTCTATTAACTGTGCTTCTCCAATTTCCCTTAACAACTCGCTAGTCACTCGAGTCATACCTAATCTCACACTACTATGGGTCACCTCACAAGTTAGACTTAAGTCTCTAAATTGAGTCAAAAGATCCATCTCTCTAATCATAAGAGAAGACAAATGCAAAGATTTCCTACTCAAGGCATCAGCTACCACATTAGCTTTTCCTGGATGATAATTAAGATCAAAATCATAGTCCTTAAGGAACTCCAACCATCTCCTTTGTCTCATATTTAATTCTTTTTGATCAAATAAATACCGAAGACTCTTATGATCACTAAACACCTCAAATTTTGAACCATACAAATAATGTCTCCAAATCTTAAGTGTGAATACTACAGCTGCTAATTCAAGATCATGGGTGGGGTAATTCCTCTCATGTACCTTCAATTGTCTGGATGCATAAGATACGACCCTTCCTTCTTGCATTAACACTCCACCCAAACCCATCTTAGAAGCGTCACAGTAAACCACAAAAGTCTTACTAAGATCAGGCAATACTAAAACAGGTGCACTGGTCAATTTTTCCTTAAGGGTTTGGAAACTATCTTCACATTTACCATCCCAAACAAACACAACCCCTTTCCTAGTCAAATTTGTCAAAGATAATGCTAGCTTAGAGAATCCCTCTATGAATCTCCTATAGTATCCAGCTAATCCAAGGAAACTCCTAATCTCACTAACTGACTTAGGTGTCTCCCAATTCAACACAGCCTCAACCTTAGATGGATCTACTGCTATACCCTTACTCGAAATTACATGTCCTAAGAAACTCACCTCCTCCAACCAAAAGTCACACTTGGGCAACTTTGCATAAAGTTGATTCTCCCTGAGAGTTTGTAGTACTACCCTTAAGTGTTCCTCATGCTCCTCTTTAGTCTTGGAATAAACTAGTATGTCATCTATGAAGACAACTACAAATTTATCCAAGTACGGATGAAGAATCCGATTCATGTAGTCCATAAAAATTGCAGGAGCGTTTGTCACACCAAAAGGCATTACTAGATACTCATAGTGTCCATAGCGAGTTCTAAAGGCTGTCTTAGGTACATCATCTTTCTTAACTCTAATCTGGTGGTACCCTGATCTAAGATCAATCTTACTAAACACACAAGCACCTACCAACTGATCCATAAGATCATCTATCCTAGGCAATGGATATTTGTTTTTAATGGTTACTTTGTTCAACTGGCGATAATCCACACACAATCTCATACTACCATCCTTCTTTTTGACTAAGAGTACGGGTGCTCCCCAAGGTGATACACTAGGTCTCACAAACCCCTTCTCCAACAAGTCTTCTATTTGCTTTTTCAATTCCACTAATTCTATGGGTGACATCCTATAAGGTGCAATAGAAATAGGTCCTGCTCCTGGAACTAAATCTATGGAAAATTCTACCTCTCTTCTAGGTGGTAAACTAAACACTTCAGAAAAGACATCCGAAAAGTCACACACAACAGGCAGTTCATTTATCAGAACATTTTTCTCAGAATTTAAAGAAGCTAACAACATGTATACTTGGGCATCCTCTTGCATAGATACCTTAACTTGGTTGGCAGTCAAATAATCCTTACTCACTTTCTCAACAGGTTCACCAAAAACAATAGATTTACAAGCACAGTTCAAAAGGACATGATTGGAAGATAACCAGTCCATACCCAGAATAACATCTAGTTGACTTAGAGGTAAACAAATTAAGTCAACCAGGAAATCTCTACCTTCAATAATCAGAGGACATTTTGGACAGACATTAGAAGTAATTACAGAACCATTAGTGGGTGTTTCGACAATTAACTCAAAAGATAAGGAAGAGACAGGTAATTTTAACTTAGACACACATGCATGTGATATAAAAGAGTGAGTCGCACCAGAATCATATAAAACGGTTAAAGGAGTTCCATTAATGAAACACATACCCTGAATTAAGTCTTCGGATTGAGTAGCTTCGACACCACTCAAGGCAAATACTCTTCCTATGGTTCGAGGTTTGCTAGCGTTGCCTCCATTCTCTGTTGTTTCTTTCTTATTCTGAGGACATTCACTAGCCTTGTGTCCTTTCTGTTGACATTTGTAGCATATTATTGCTTTTGGTAATCGACAATCAAATGCCCTATGCCCTGGTTTTCCACAGTTATAGCAGTTTTTGTGTGGAACAATGTTCACACTCCCACTTCCAGAAAGTTGGCTAGCTTGGTTCTTTTGCACAAAGTCTTGACTATTCACTTTAGTATTCGTATTCCCAGCGGGCTTGTTATAAGGTTTACCCTTATTGGATGAACCAAACTTATTATTTCTCATTGGTCCCCCACTTTTATAATGAGTTACCCTAGCTCGGTTGTCCTCATCATAAACTCTGCATTTATTTACCAATTCGTGGTAGTGCGTGATCCCTTGATAATTGAATACTTGTTTAATCTCTGGGCGAAGACCGCTCACAAACTTTACGCATTTGTCCTCCTCATTGCCCACACCATCATACATAGGACAGAATCTAACCAAATCTTCAAACTTGGTCACGTACTCCGCCACCGAATCCTCTCCTTGTTTTAACTCAAGAAATTCCACCTGTTTCTTATGTCTTATATCTCGGGGAAAATATTTCTCTAAGAATAACAGCTTAAAATTATCCCAACTTACTTGGGTTCCCGTAGCTATTATTCTTTTCCAAGTACTTTGCCACCAGATGCCAGCTTCTCCAGAGAGCATGAAGGTAGCCAAAGTCACCTTCTGTATTATAGGACATCCCATAGCTTGGAATATCTTTTCAACTTCAAATATCCAGTCAGCAGCTCCGTCAGGATTATAGCCTCCACGGAAACTTGGTGGATTATTTCGCTGGAATCTCTCTAGCCAATCAATGTCTGGTCGTTGGTTCAAATTACCAAGAGCCTGAGCCATTGCTTGCAGAGCATCAGCTATTGCACGATCGTTTCTACCTCCTGCCATTGTTTTTCTGTTTTTCCCAGAAAAGTTAACAATTTTGCTTTAAAACAACAATTGTCATTTTAACATATCAATTAAGTTCAATAATCAATTTACTACACCATTCATCTACCAAACAAGCACAGTAGACTCATGACTCACGGCCGATTGAATCGACATGCTCTGATACCACTAAATGTGACACCCTTACTAGTTCACATCACAATAATATAAATATAAAACATAAAACATAAGAGTTTTACAAATTGTTTTCAAAATAATATTACAATACCAAATGCATATAAATATTTCGTCCTAAAAATCCTCTGCTCCGATGTCACAATATCAGAGCATTTCCCAAAATAAAATGCTAGCATCTTATATGCCACTTGCAGTTGGATCCTCTCCACCTAAAATATCCACAATTTATACGGTGAGAAAAGAAAATATCTATATGCAAAGTACATACAAACACATCACAGTATAATATCTACAAGCATATATATAGTTTAAATATCAATTATTCAACATTTTCATAATCCATCAAACACGTCAATATCACAGTTAACATTATGCCCAGATCTCGCCATATCTGACACAAGTGATACGGGTTAATTGCCTCACTCAACTCACACCATACCAGGGGTACGCTCGTCCCTGAAGCATCACCTACCCAAGGTTCGTATCATCCCTGATCTTACGAGGAATACGCTCGTCCCTAAAGTATCCACCACCCAGGGTTCGTATCATCCTTAATCCTTTAGTGTGAGTATCCACAATCACATTACAATCAATACAATCTCTTGCAATTAACCCTATGTCAGGGCAGCCATAAATGACATAAGTGGTGGTGTTAACTGTCTTACTCATCACACACCATGCTAGGTCACGCCTTCCCTGTAGCACCACTTATACAGGACCGTGCCATCCTAGTCATTGATGTGAGACATCACAATCACATCTATATCACAACCATACAACATTTCAACTCATAATTCAATTTCTATCACATATGCAATTTCATATTCATAACAAATAAGACAACAAAATAGAGTTTACATACCCCTCAATCATTCTTAATAATTCCAACAAAATATAGCAAGATCATTAATGATACATGTCATATATTTATTGATTCAACACTCGACTTATTACATCACATTATATTCCCTTAATTATAATCTAAATTGTCCATTAATGCAGTTCATTAGTCCAATAATCCAAAAGTTCAATATTCCAAGGGTCAATAATTCAATATTTAATATTTCAATGGTCCAACCGTTCATGGGTCGCTTAGTTGTAATATATATATACAGATAATAATAAAGAAAATATAAATTAACTCTAGTAAAGGTGGCAGTGCCTCCTGGTTAGGAATCATTTATATTTTCCAAATCATGTAATAAAAATATAACAAAGATGTACATTTTAGTCTTTTATCAAAAACGTTTAAATTACAAATTAATAGGAGGCTCAGCCTTCCATTCAGATAAATTAAACATGCTTCTGAGAAATTCTACCCAATACCCTCATGTACTCTACATATAAATAACCCTCTTTTCTCCCGTACCTGGATAAATAGTAACTTGGGCAGAACCTCCTCCTCTTTTTCTTAAATCGGAACCGGAACTAGGGCAGAATCTCCTCTCTTTCTTTCTCCCTTTCTATCTCTCTAGAATTTCCTTCTCTCTAGAATTATGAATTTTCAAAACCCTAAGCCCCTATTTATAGAAATTTTGAAATTACTATGCACTATGCACTATTCATTAAAATAATATTATTTCATTATTATAATATTAAAGTTACTATGCACTATTCATTAAAATATTAGAATTAATTAAATTTTTAGAATTCTGAATTCCGCAGCCCCTCGTAGCCGCCCCTCATGCGCAGCCATTCACTATGCATGCATAGTAGAATACTATTCATACATACGTATACATGAATAGTAAAATACATATACGTAAATAGTAAAATACGTATATGTATATAGTAAAATACGTATAAAAATATGGTAACTCTTCTATTAATTCCAATACATAAAAAAAATAAAATTTTGGAATGTTACAAAACATGTAAAGGGTAAAGTTATTCATCATCACCATTCACAAACTACATTTCCATAATTTAATCTTCTAAGACATCGTGCGGTCCAAACACCTTATCTAGAGCTATATATATATGGTATTAAATTGATATTAATTTTATTAGAAATCTAACACAATTATCTCCAACTTCTATGTTGACCTCGAAAGTTAATTATGCCATCCACTATTTAAAAAAAAAATACAAAATCGCAACGTTTCAACCTAAATTTGATCATAGTCTAACATTTGCTCACTAATTTATTCATAAGTTGAGTTCTAAACCTCCTTTTTAGGTGATTCCAACAACATCTAAAAGCTAACTTCTAGGACTACAAATCTTATGCAGATCACAAAACCTGATTCTAATAGTATCATGCCCGACGTGGTGATTATTGCACCCAATGCAGAGAGGATCGCAATTGCTCTATCACACCTACAAATGACGTGACTGAGGTCATGCCTGGTGCTAAAACTCTCATAGAGACAACATCAAATGGTGCCTGACATGGCCCATTTGATGTCAGGCACGATATCAATTTGTAAGAGACCTATGGATTGTGCGAAAGTCGCACAATACGAATCCAAAACCCCAAAATTCCAAATCAATCAATAAAACTCACAACTAAAGCTTAATAGTACTCCATTATACCATCAATTACTCAAATCTAACCTCAATTTCACATACCTATGTAATTAACATCAATCTTCAGATTGTTTTATAATCAAGATTTTCCTTCAAGAACTACAAGCAATCCAAAATCATGCAATTACAGGTCAAACTCTAAAATTACAATCATATACATATAATTGACATCAATTAGAACATACAGGAAGAAATAGAGAAGATAAAGGCACATTTAGGAAAATTCTTCACACACAACGCATACAATTGAGACAATAAAGAGGGGATTGGAGGTCAATATCACTATCCAACATATATTCTCACGCGTAGAGTAAGATTTTTCACTTCCCCTTACCTTGGTAAGCAGAAGAAGATGGATGCACATTCTTGAGGTGGTTTCCTTCTTATTCTTGTTCTTTGAGCTTTAAGCATAAAATGAAGCGTGCTTGTGAAAAGTAAAAAGTGAAAGTGTAAAAAAAGAAAATTGTTCAAAACTACTCCTTTTAAAATATTAGCTCCTCTATAACCCTCTAGTTAAAACATATTAACCATAGTTACAATCTCTTCCCTCTTAATTAATTAAATAAAAAATTTAATTAAAAACACCTTATATTATATTCCAAAACATATCAAATAATTAAAATAAATATTAAACCACTTTATTAATTAAAACAAAATTACCAAAAATATTTATTAAATACTTAATTATATTTTTATGAAAAACGAGGTGTGACAAATGCTAAACTCTAGATGTAGATACTCCAAATGCAGATCTTCAAGGTCGTCTCTAACCGCCTTCAATTCTCCCTCCTCTTTAGATCACAAGAACGCACATTAATATGTATGTGAGGCAACCTAGTCTTACTAGTCTATATATAGGGAATATTAATCCATTGTTAATGACTCCTTTCTTAAATTCAAATAATTATCTATTATAATTAAACTAGAATATAGTTCTTTTTATCAACAACTCGTTAAAAAAAATAACCAAATTAATTATTTTAAAAATTCTTTATTAATTTATTCTGGAAATTTCAAGATGTTATAGGTTTCGTTTATTTTATATTTTAACATATGAAGGAATGATAATGTAATTAATACTTATATATCTCAAGGAGGGCAGTATAATTTACTTTAATAATTAATGTTAACTTAAATGAACTAAATTGCATATTTTAACATAAGAGGGAAAGACAGTGGGATACCCATATCTCTTAAGGGATGGTAACGGCATGTGCAATGCATATACATGTTTATTATATGATTAAAATTTATAATAAATTATATATATATATATATATATACCATTTTTAATATATAAATTATATTTTATATTTATATTAAATAATTTGCTTTGTAATAAATAAATATTTTTATTTATTTGATAGTTTATTTTGAAATATTAATATTTAATTCATAAATAATTATGATATATAAAAATTAATTCTATTATTAATGAAAAGTTACTAAAAACATTCTCATACAAAATAAAGGTTGGTGTTTAATATATGGTGGTTGATTTATTAAAACTAATGTACTTTGATTGTTATTTTTTATTTATAAACAATTGAAAACTTAAATTTTGTTACAAGGTTATAGGTATACTTTATATGAAACAATCTTATTCGAATTAGAAAATTTAAAGGTCGAAAAATGTGAAAAATGAAAAAGAAAATTGTGAAAGGAGAAATATGGAAAGTCAAAGGAGGAAAATAAAATAAAGATAATTTAAATGAAATGAAAAAATTAAGAAGTTTTATGTCACAAGGTGAAAGAACTTTAATCTTGTATATAAATATGTAGATCATCTTATGTCCAGTCCCTTTGATTTTGATCTTCTTTGTTTTATGTTGTTTTCAATGAACCCAGCAGTCACTTGACAAGTTTTAAATAAACCACAAAATCAGTCCGAAGAAAACCGGTTACAGAACCAGAAAATTGATATAAAATCGGTCTAGAACTAGTAAAAAAAATCAATTCACAATAAGGGATGTTAAAAAACTTGTGTACTTGCGATATTGGCAGATAAAATTTGTTATGGGTAGAATATTTATTGTAAATAGGTATCATTACAAGGAAATTATCATATAGTGACACAAATTTTATAGTGATATGATATGTGTCATTAAAAATTATTTTTACTTACACAATAAATATAATATATGTTGGGTATATATTAAAAAGGTGTGAGTATAAGCTATAGTGACACACAAAATATGTTGTTAAAATCAACACTAAAATTGTGTGTAGCTATATATGCCAAATAGATATATACCTACATATATTATACTTATAGTCAGTGACGGATCCAGAAATTTTTTATAGTGGGGGCAATAATTATTTATATATTTATAATATTAAAATTTTTAATATAACTTTTAAAAGTATAAACATATATTATAATTATTTTTTACAAACTTTTATATCTATACTTACAATTAAGAATAAAAATAAGTTAGGTCAGACTATGCTATATTATAATTTAGTAGGTTTGAACCTAACTTTTTTTTTTTATATAAAAAACACATGTCTTAAATACTTATTTATCTATCATATACATTTTTTAAATGTTTGGTTATAACTACAATTCTAGAAATATACTTTATAATAATTTAATACTAATAAAATCATAAAAATAAATATGTTAAATTATATAAAAATCAAGTTTAATTTATTTATAATATAAACATGTTTTTAATATCTAATATAATATTTTAGATAATAATTTATTTCAAACATATTTTATAATAAAATTTTTAAATAGAATATAAATCTTCCAATCTTTTCCATTTTGATTTTTTTAATTAACATATAGAATATTACAATCTTTACTATTTAATTTTTTTAATCAATTTATACATAAATAAAAAAGCACAAAAGGTAAATATATATACTACAAATTTTATTTTATCAAAAATTAAACTTTTTAAAAAAATTAAATTCATTATTAAAAAGTATTCTTTATCATGAGAACTATTCTCCTTCGAAAATTTGATAAATATCAAATAAATGAACAATTATATTAAATTTATATTTTATAATATGATAATTTAAATATATATGTTTCTTTAATTAAAATATAATTTTTATTTTTAAAAATAATTATTTTTTGGATAAAAGAATACATGTGTGTAAAATGGTAGTGGGGGCATGTGTCCCCACTCTCTTCTTCGTGAATCCGTGCTTTATAGTGACATTTTTTATATGTCACTATATGTAATATTTATTGTAGTCCGTGAATAATGAATATAGATATTTTTATACCTGTATGTTAACGAGATATGTATAAGTATAGTATATATAGTTGTAGATATCTACTAATATTCAATTATGTAATTACATATTAAAATTTTCTAAACTTATAAGATAAAGTATTTTAACAATTAAAATTAATTTTTAAATTAAAAATTTATATTAATAAAATTTTGTATAATATTTGAATAATTTAAGTTTTAACTTTAAACTATTATTTTTACAGAAATTACTAGAATGAATAGAAATTATAGTTAAAGAATTTTTAAAAATTATTATTTTTTAAATAGATATCTACGATTACTCGCAAATATTGAAAAAAAAAATTTGAATACTGCTTAACCATACTCATACAAATATGGGGACAAGTACAAGACAAATAGCAGGAGGTTACTATCTATACAGATCCCACCCCCATTGACATCTCTATTCACAACTGGCCAATAAAAAAATTCTTAATACAATTTCTTTTTACTTTTCCTTAAAAATAAACTAATTTAAATTATTTTTTATTTTTATTATTCTAAATATAAAGTTATTATTCACAATAACCAGCTTCAACTCACTTCGGCACCTTTAAGTAGTTAAATAAATATTAAATAAGCCTTTCTTTATTCACCAATATATTAAATAAGCCTTAAAATGTCTAGTATAAATATCATCAAATAGATATTAGTAATAAATTAACGTAAAATATTTATCAGAATCAAAAAGGTTGAAATATAATTATAAAATTAAAAAAAGGGTAAGTGTGAAAGGGTCTTTCTTAATAGCAATAGTAAAAAAAAATAATTGCGCATCATTGACATATATAAAATAAGCTAAGGAATTATTATATATGTGCGTATGATTGAATACTATATGAATTTATTTTGATATAGCTAGACGTATTCAATTTCGTAATAAAACCAAAAATTGTACTAAACTAATTGCTTTCCATAAATCGAAAAATTACAAAGCTAAAACTTCAGTTTTATTATTATACTATCGTTTTGTTTTACTCAAATAAATTTGGTTTGATTACATAGTATACTATGATACTCCTATTATCAATAGTTAGCCATATGCAGCAAATATATACAACCAGATGAAAAAAGCAGAAAGAGATGAAACTTGAACCTCCTTTAGCAAAAGCAATGCTTCCACGTGAAAATTCTCAGCTTATGGAGTAAATTTCTGTGTAATTAAACTTGTTTACTTATAATTGGGATTCCAGTTTTCAGATGAGTGAATAAATAATGTATACATGCATTGAAGTATATATAAAGGATTTTTACACTATCATTCGATTCCAAACTGGCATGCATGTTAAAGTTTTTAATAATTATCATAAAAATAATGATGGTCTTGATTAGTATATTGTGTAAAGATTTACATTGACGATACATATAATTTATTTATTTTTCCAAATTAGCTCCAATATGACGAGCAAGTGCCTAAGGAAAAATATAACTGGTAGCCCCATTAGTGTCACGAGGCTAACAGGGACTTGCGAGTAAAATTTACTATAAATAAAAATTAAATAATTATGTAAAAATTGTTGGTACAAGTAATTTAACATTTGTATTCCATAATTAAGAATTTAAGTTTAATTTTCAATTCGAAAATGAGATTGTGACTAGATAAACTATTTTATCTCTAAATAAATGGACCAATGAAAAGAGAATTAGTAACATACCAAATAATTATACTAAAATAAAAATAATTAAATGAATTGTCACTTGTTATCAAGATAGAGGCGTATAATAAAATATTCATACCTACAAGTATAATTAAATTTCAAATGAGTATTTTAAAATTTAATTATATTTATTCTATACATCTACACATATAAAATGAATCTCTCATTTTTACAATATTTTACTCTTATAACTATATTCCAAATCATTTACTTTTGAATTGAAAACGACTCATTATTGTATAACTTCTATTATCTCTATTTTTATCTTTCTAGATAAATAGACATAAAATGTCCCTTTCTCTGAGTTATTTACAAATTAAATTACTCTAACATATTTTTCATATAAATATATATTTTAAAATTATTTATTTTTAATATAAATGTTACAAAACTATTTTAAATACAAATATATGTTTCAAAAATATGTAATTTTAGTTTTTGTTTTAAAAATTCTATATATGTTAGATATCTACAAATACTTATAATACCAACAAATATATATAATTTATAATTACCCACTAAACAGATACCCATATAATTACATGCATGTAAGGGAGAATCATTACCTGACATCATAAGCCCTTTCGTACTCAGATTTTATACTTTAAAAGGTCGCAGGTTCTTTCTACTTGGACCAACACGCTCTTGTTCTGGTTACGGGTCCGTGATACGAAATGTTTACGAGAGGAGGCCCAAAGTTGGTAAGAAGTTCCAAATTCTTGATCATGCTGAACCAGAAGATTGATAAGCTGGCAGTTGAGTACATAGGTGTGACCCATGGGTTTCGACAATCGTGATTATTTGACACTCTTTCTACACACCTACTTTAAGCCATTGGTCCAATGACTTACCTTGAAAACATCAAATAACACACCTGGCTCACAAATGAAGTTGGGTTGAGTAACAAGGAGTCTTATCAACCATCCACCAAATCAAGACCAGATAGAAACCCCTTGTTTAAGGCTCCGCGAAATTCAGATGAAGAGAAAAGAAACAATGGATAAACAGACAGGATGATGGTAAATAAAATTGTACATACAAAATCTGATGTTTAGATATTATATTCCAGTCATGGAATTTAATAAATGGAAGAAAAATATTAGCAAAGTATTCACAAATTACAAGTGTTGTGCTCTCCAGTCCACGGCAAAATTCTCTTCACTTTCGTCATCACTGGATGACTCTTGGTGTCTAGACTCCTCGGCTTCAACCTCAGATGATTTACTACGCTTTGCAGTGTTAGCAGCTTTAAGCTCCAATCTCCTCTTCTTCAACACTTCCACTTTCTCCCTCAAGAACCTGTAGAAGGATAAAAAGATAAAAAGAGATCAAGGGTAAGGGGGGTTATATTTTAGTGCAGGTGGGAGAAAGAACAAAAAAGGGAAAGATAAAAAAAATGCTATACAGTTAAACATACTTTTGCTCTACAGATTCAGCTTCTTCTATCATTTCGGCTGCGTCAATCTGCTCATAATGACAAATGTTTAATTATATCTCATGTTTATAGTGAATGTGCATCTCAAGGGTTAAAAAATTTGCTCAAATATATATCAAAAAGAAAACGATGATCATCACCTCTTCTTCTTCCAACCGGTTGTCCACCTCCTGCAAGTCTTCTTGAATCAACTTCTCAAATTCCTTGTACTCGTCTCTAAGAGGGGATTTCAAAGAATACAACATAATTATATGTTCCAGTTTATTTAACTAATATGTAAATATTCTGTAAAATCGAAAAGAAAAGTTTTCACAGAACCAGAAATATATGCAAGGGTATTCACTAATAATCTAAAGACCAAGCAATAAAATTGATTCACCCATTAGATTTAACTCCACTAAAGTGAGAGAGGTATCCCTAAATTGCACTACTGGGAGTCTTTAACACCTCAATCAAAGGTTGCACTATACCCTCTAAAGTGCATCCTCACTTTAAATAAGCCAAAATCCTCGCGGCTCACCCATTATACCTCTATTCATTTGACTGAAAAGACTCGTAAGAAAATAGGGAAGCTCATCAAAGAATGGGGTTATAACAACACGATTAAATGTTGTTACATGCAGAGTAAACAAGGTTGATATACATTCATCTGATATTATGATTTATGAATTAGACTTGTTTTCAATCTCTTTTAGAGTACTTCAAAATTCAAACTTTAGTTAATAAAATAAGATAAAACCTAACAAAAATCTCACTGTTCTCTTTCTTATGTGGGTGACATTTTCTGCCACAGGACTCTGAATATTTCAGTTGTATTTACTTCCATGCAAACCAAATTCATGACTGTTAGATGTAGTAGTAACCAACAACATAAAGTAGGAACCTACTTGACATCTGGCTTAACAGGCTTTATGCCACGGGCTCGCAAATCAGCATCCTTATTGTCAAAAAATCCTTCAGGCAGAATCCCTTTTACTTCTGTATCAGTAGTCTTGACCGATGTGTGACTAATCTCCTTTTTGGCTTGGCTAACATTTAACTCTGCAGCATTGTTGCCCTCAAAATGACCTTTTTCCTTCTCCAAGTTTAACACCTGACTTTTAGAAGAAACCCCAGCTTTTCTACCAAGATCAGAGTCCTCTAAATGTTCTGGAAGTAAAAATGTCAACAAAACAAAAGATAAGCTAATATGAAGTGTTGCAATCAATGTTATCATCAATCATTAGCAACAAGAAGTCTCAAAGTGCGCAGAAAACCAACTGAATATACTCAATACAAAGAATGAAATATGAGAATAATGTTATTACTTCCTAGATTCAAATAAACTTGTTTATCCACTTCAATAATTAAATCGGAAAATTCCATGGTTTTTTCTATTACAAAATACAAATTTTGGCAGAATACATGAAAAAGCACCCAAAAAGTTGCATAATCCATTTCCAAGCAGGATACAGACAACTGTAGCCTACAATCATCTTGCAACATATCTAGAACCATTTCAATGTCCAAGACCATGGAAGTCATGTCTTACTCTTAACAATAATTTTTATAAATGAAGAAACTCAGTAAGAGTAAAAGAAGAAAATTACAAGGAAAGTGAAGGATAAGGAATCCTACATAAAGGGGAAAAAAATTCCATAAAGAAACAGAAGCAAAACAATGTAACACTTAATCAGGGACCACTTTTGAACAAGCATGAGCCTTTTGTGGCCTATAAACATGTAAAATGTTATTAGTTTCAATTATATTGAGCACCTCAGTGCAAATAAAAGTTTAGACCTTAGAGAAAGCTTGGAAGATACAGAAGGGATTTTCGAGATAGAAAGTAGTTTTGTATAAAATATGAGCTTGACATTGGAAAAAGGATTTGCATGAAAACGCTCCCAAAGGGTCAAGAGACCAAATCCAGGTGTCTGAGCAAGACAAAAGAAAATAAGACCCCAGAAAAGAGACACCAGTTCAGAAAATATTCTATTGTTCAAGTTACAAAAGACGTGGGATTTTGCAAAAAACAAAAAAAAAGAAGAAGAAAACTTACTCCCAAAACTATATGTATTGTAATTGTATAAATGGATAGGCAAAGCCTTATATATTAAAATACAAATTATGTATACATGAACAAATATCACTTATCAGTGCCTGGGGTATGTAATAGCAACTCTGTATATATAAATTTACAATATTATAAATTATAAATATGTACTTCATTTTCTAAATCAAATTCTAACCAGATTTTGTCTTTCCTGAATCCTTGTCATCAAAAAACCCCGGTGGAAGCACTGATGATGATTGAGGTTTAGACGCCTCTCGTGAACCTTCTGGCAGTTTGGATTGTGACTCCAAAGCATGTTGTGGTTTAGCTTTGGGAATGTTGGCATCAGAAACAGGCTTTGCATTGTTATGCTGAGTTAATCCAGCTGCATTAGCTTTCAGATTACTTATGGCCTGCCCAAAATAATCATATCCTTTAAGGTAAGCTCATTTTGGACTGGGAATTGAAGCAAAAGGGATTGTGAACTACAAAGGGAAACAAGCCTAAAAAAGACACCCAAAAAATGACTAAAATAAGACCATCTAAACATGTGCTAAGAGAATTTTGACCCAAAAAAATACCATTGAGAGATATTTAAATATTTAAAAGAATATACATAGTTATCAGTCCCAGATAAACAGCACATACCAGCCAGCTTGAAGAACACTATAGTAAGCGGGAAATGGGATGGCTGCTATTCTAAATATTATAACACAAACTAATAATTTATATTGCCATATAAATACTAAAAAAATTATGATGAATAATAAGACAATTACACACATTAGATAAAAATTAGTGGAAAGTAAACTGGGAAGTCTGCAGAAAGAAAAATGAACAGAATAAAGGTCAAAACAGAAATAACTTTTCAGGGAGAAAAGAATATCCTATAACAGATCAAAATAGAGGTAACTTATTGTGTGAACGATCAAGGAAGAAGAGTTTCAAATCTTGAATGTTTCTGAAGCAAAAAAATGCATCAGAGAATGAGAGAGAAATTATGCAAAAAATAAAAAATAAAAAATAAAAATAAAAAAAACCCAAACACATAATTTTAGTGGCAAAAGGGCCTTTTTCAATTTAAAGCCTATATCATGATTACAGCACTATAGCATTCAAAAAGCAGCTATTTTGGCAGCAATTGGAAACTGCTTTGTTATGTGAATCCTAGCAGCCCAGGGCTGCTCTGCACCAATACTCCACTATGGCACACTATTGAATAATATGCACATAATAACAAGAGCGAGAGTGTAATCATCACCTCACGATGCTTGCGAGAAACTTGATGTGCATCCCATAAAGACTCAGACTTTAGAACAACATCACAAACCCGGCAAACAGGCTGATCAAATTCATTATACCTGTATGTATATGCACAGAAAGACAGAAACATTTTAAAATAATAACAGGTATAATTTTTATATAAATAAGAAGGGAATAATTTTATGCTAAATATATATATATTGATAAAGTTTAATTTTATGCTGAGCCAGAAAGAAACATGTCTTAACAATTATATTAGTAGTTATAATCAGATGGAAATCATAATGCTAGTAAATGTGGATATTTGTACACAACTACACATTGTTACAAACACGAATATAGAAGCCATGTACATCAACACTAAACAGAAAATTAAACAAGTCAATAAAAAAGCATTACTGAATTTATAAGCAGAAGGTGTTTAAGAACTGAAGTGCCTTCTTATGTGAACAATGACAAATAAAACCATGAAGAATGAATTTGTAACTAATGCAGTATAGCATATACCAAATTAAAAATCCCATAGGTAAATTTGTGAAGAGAAAATAAATTGACGTTTGTGAATGTAAAAAGTACATGATGTACACCAAATACCAACCTCACAAGGGGAGATTCTATGCGCTTTTCCTTCTTCTGAGCATTCAATTTAGCACGAAACAAAGCCTTTTTCTTGGCTTGCGCATCCATGTTTCTGTTGCGTGGAAGAGAAGTGTAGCGTATAGGAAGACAATTGACAAAAGGAACAAAATTTGTACTGAAACATCAACAGCCAAAACCTAGTTCGGTCAACAGTTTTCCATTTCCTCAAAAAATAAAATAAAGAAGTTTGCCAATTGCAACTAACATTTTGTACCACAGTGGTTCTGTTTCGGGTGAAATGTTCACAACGAATTTTGGACCAACCAGTAAGCTGTTTTGAACTAGTACAACACAGTGAAAACAAGTTTGGAACTGGTTCTAACTGTTTAAAATTAAAACCAATTCAGAACTATTTCAAAATCCATTTTAAACTAGTTTATGAGTTCTGAACTAGTTTATTGTTGTTTTACTGATACCAGAAAAATAATTGTTTAAAAAAGGATTCCTTGCAGATTGCAGTTGCACTGAATGCTTTTCCAAAAAAAATCATATTTATTTTCAAAACCAAAACCAGTGAAGCAACTCGTGTAATTATTGCAATGGAAAAAATCCTGAAATACAAGTAACCTAAGCATCTATATAATTATCTCACTAGAAACAACAAGATTAAAACTAATTGAGAATGCAAAGGCAGATTAATGACACTGCAAAAAAGCATCCTTACAAGGCATCAAAAGTGAGGGAAAAAATATTCCTGTCATTTGAACTAAATTCTAAAGGAGTAATCCTAATCAGTTAAAATGCAGGCAGCAATCACTTGGCAATGCTACACAGAAATCGTACACAACGACAAGATCGCAAAAGTAATTCCCTCAAACCGCAATATGACTAGGTCAGGAAAGCAGTTAAAGAACAACCATGAAATTTTAAAATCCAAACCATCAAACAAACAACAAATTGAACATATGTTCATAAAGGCGTCCAGAGCAACACACGTGACTTCAGAGAAACTAACTCTAGTCTCAACTATATACAATTTTTAAATCATTTGAAAATGCTACACACAAACTGCACAACTGCACATAATTTTTTCACAGATACAAAAACAAACTTGAAGCTCACACATGCCAAGTACTCCACACCAACCAAAGAAACTAGAGCTGATTCCACTTCTGCTGCGCCAATTTGATACCCATTGGATATATCACAACCATATCAGACTTAACCATCAAATAGGATACAATAATATATGACTGAGCATTTTGCAAAGAAGGTAGGGAAAAAAAATCAAATTAAAACCTAATCCAATCACTGAATAATAGGAAAAAAAAAAAAAAAAAAAGCACAACCCAGAAATGAAAAAACCAAATGAAAACAAAAAAAAGGGGGGGAATTTCTACCTCGAATTTTGTTGACCCCCTTTCTTCTTCTACCTCCTCAACAGTCCCGCAACAACAGAAAAACGAGGGGGTTTTGGAATGAAGTGTATAGAGATGTTCGATAGTGCAAAGATTGGATTCAGTACAATTTTTCATATGCTGAGATGAAGAATTTGGGGTTAATGTCACGCATCGAATTTATACCATCAGTTCTGATTGTCCTGCCATGTAAATTGGTCTTGTTTATTTAGGGGTTGTGATTGGGTATCCTTTTGGGTTTGGCTTGTAATTAACTTTTGATGTTTTTGTTGATTTTGAGTTATTTTTTAAATTTGTGTATTAAAAAAATCAAAGATAAAAATTAAAATAATTATATATTAGAAATTTCTGCTAATAAAACAAATGTTTAAATTTATAAATGCTTTCCTTAAATTTTTGTTCATTAAGTTTTAACATAAAAATGTCAAACTTAACATAAGAATTTAGTTGAAGTATAGAACCGTCTAAAAGTTTATTAAAAATTAGTTAATCATAAAATTTGAGTTTATTTTTCTTACAAAATTTGAGGATTTATGTCATCGCTAGCATTTTTATGTTGAGATTAATGATAGCCATGTCTTTTCAATTTTATCAACTTATTTTGTATGGTTAAGTTAATTTTTATATTGGGTAAATGAGAATTTAATCTTCTTAAATATTATCTCTTATATAAATAAACACTTTAAAATTTAATTTTATTGTGACCATTAGATGCATACTTTGCGGTGAGATTTTGAGTATGGATAACAAAAAGAAATCATTTATTTATCATTTATATAATATATTTATAAATAAATTTATTAAACTCATTCATTATAGTAAAAAATAAATAATAGATTGAATTTAATTCTTCCATTCAATTTTATGACCGGTTAATTCGTGATTTATCAACTACTTTTTCAAAATTTATTATTAATATAATAAATTGATGTTTTAAAAGATTATCTTGATATAAAAAAGTCTTATAAACCTTAAAAATTACATAAAAAGTAATAAATTATAAAAGAAATAATAGATAGATGAATAAAATACTTTAAAAAAATAAAATATTATTTTTATGGATGGATTTATCTATAAAAAATTAATAAATAGGTTTTTTTTCTTCTATAAATGGATTAAACAGAATGAGTTTTTAAGCAAATTTTTAATTGGTATAAATACACTAATGAATTAATTTTATCTAATCTATTTATCACTCATAATTTTAAGTGAGAATAAAGAGATAAAGAAATAAGAAAAGTTAAGTGAGAAAAATATTATGTTTCAAACGTTATTTTAACATTAAAAAGAAATAATAATAAAAATATCACATGTAAGTGAAATGAATCTTACAATAATAAATAATAGTAATACACTAGTGAAGTTATTTATTAAAATGGTTCATCTTACCTTTATATCGGTAGTGTAGGATTTATTAACTTATATTATTTAGTGGAACGCCCAACCCAATAGCTAATTTAGTGTGCTGGATGAGGATCATACAAAAGAAGCCCATTTACTTTAGTATGTCAGCTAAGTCTAGTTCTTTTGAAGTGTGTCATTCAAACATGGACTAATATTGATGCAGAATTTCCACCATATCAGAATATCAAATTCCAATTTCTGCATATTAAAATATTAATTGTTGTATATCAGAATATTGATTTTATTTGTATATTTGTATTTGATTTAATTTTCTATTTTTTATTTCATCTTTTTTATCCCTTATTAATTGGAATTAGCCTATTAATTTAAGAGAAATCATCGAAAAAGTTGTTGGAAGACTCGTATATATTCTCTTTGGTTTCTAATAAAGATAGAATAGCAAAATCAGATTCTTTATTTTCATATAATATTAGAACCTCCCAGAAAATTCCCCAAAACAAAAAAATCTCCGAGGCCCTGATTAAGAAATGTTTGTCATATAATGGCAAACCAACACACAGACAGCCAAGAAAACACCATCTTTAAATGATTTGAGTTCAATTGATAACTTAGGAAGTGTGAAGGGGTGTTAAAAAAAATATATTAAACTAAACTATTTTTAAAAACTAAACTAAACTATATTTGAAGTTTAGTTTTAAAAACTAAACTAAAAAATAGTTTAGTGTATATAAAAAAAATTTATAATTAGGAAATATTTTAAATAATTAATTAGAACTAAATTAATAAATAACTAAATTGGATTAAAATAGAAAAAATTAAATTATTTTAAAAATTGAACTAAAATAAATTTTATGTTCAGTTTTATAAATCTAAAACTATTTTTTAAAGAGTAGTTTGTTAGACTAAACTATTAATAAAACTGAATTCTTATTATTAATATTTTTTTCGTCGCTTTTCAATTTTGCCTATTGCTCATTTTTGAGTCAATATATTAATGGTTTAGTGTTTCTGGGCCCAACTACACATTTTTTTTATTAATTTACAGGATTAAAAAAAAAATTAATTTTCATTTATTAATTGAATAAAAATTTATATGTCTTTCGTAATTATTACTCTTTCAATATTCTTAATATAATTATTATAAAAATTAAAAATATATATTATATATGTATGTACAAATTTATCTCTTTATTATCCAAATAATTTTATTTTTGATGCTAAAAAATATTATTATTTTAATAAAAAAATTATAATATTAATTAATTGAGGTTAACAATTGAGTTTACAACATTATAAAAGTAACGGTATACATTTTTATAATATTTTTTAAAAGTCATACTATTTATAACGAACATATTAACTTTAAAAAATAGTTACATGTAATATTTAGATATTATTTTTAAACTTTTTATTTAACAACTAATAAGATCAGTAAATTGATTGAAAATTAATAAGATTTGATTGATTTTCAAAAAATATGAATGAAAGATATATCATGTGGACTTTTATCAATGTTATACTTGTTTTAAATTTCAAACTATTTTAATTTTTTTTTTTTTAGGTTCGTTCCTGGAGTATCCACCGCCGATAGCAGTGACTAATCTCCTCGCTACGTTGGAGGCACCTCAAAGGGTGGGATAGCTGGCCCCAAGATTTAACTATTTTAAATTTAATTCATAATTAATATTAATGATTTGGTAGCTCAATTTAAAAATGTTGATTTTAAATTTGTTTTTTTTAATATAGTTCAATTTAGTTTATAGTTAATAATAGTTTAATTTAGTTGATATTATAGTTTAGTTTAAACTCCTAGGACTATAGTGCGCTAAACTAAATAATAGTTTAGTTTAGTTTAATCAATATTTATTTTAGTTCAATTTAGTTTGGTGAATTATTTATTATATTTCAGTTTAGTTTTCTTCTAGTTTAGTTCAATTTACTAATTTGAACACCCCTAAGTGTGATCACTTAAGTCTAGTTTCAAGCTGAAAATTAAAAAGAATGGGCTAAGGCTATGAAGATCCTGTTGCAAGCACAACATGAATGAGGATTTGTGGAAATTAAGAACCATAGAACAACCAAAGGAAGGAACAATAAAGATGGAGGATTGGTGAACCGTGCAATCTATGTTGGTGTCATGGATATTAAACACCATTAAACCATCTTTGCGTCCAACTATCTCTTATGTGGAGAATGCAAAGGAATTGTGAGAACGCATTAAAGAATGATTCTCAACCTAGGATTCAACGACTAAAATTAGAACAGGCTCAATGTAAGCAAGAAGGAATGACCATGGTAAATTACTATGGGAAACTTAAGGTATTGTGGGATGAGTTAGCAAGTTACTAGCAAGTTCCATTGTGCTCTTGTGGGGGTTGCAAATGCAACATCAAGGCAAAATTAGAGAAGTAGAGAGAAGAAGAAAAAGTACATCAATTCTTGATGGGACTAGATGATGCATTGTACAGGACAATTCGATCAACTAGTTAGGGCTTATACTTTATGAGATATTTATTATGTACTTATTGTGTATACATTTATGTATTGGATATGTTTCAAAAAAAAAGTTCTCTAGTATTTTGTATGTATTACAGACCATTGAAAATATATCAACTGTCTAGTATTAATTTGCAGGTTTTGTTCAAGAACCTTCTCAAAATAAGGTAATCATTTTTAAAAAAATTCACAACTTTAAAGATTGGTCATGGTAATAATTGATCTTAAATATTCAGTTTTTAAGATCGGCTATTACCATAATCGATCTTAAAAGTCACACTTTTAAGATCGATTATTACCATGACTGATCTTAAAAGTTCAGCTTTAAGATTGATTATTATCATGGTCGATTTTAAAAGTTCAACTTTTAAGATTGACTATTAGCATGACTGATCTTAAAAGTTCAGCTTTTAAGATCGGTTGACAACCAATCTTAAAAAGTCTAGTTTTTAAGATCAGTTGACGATCGATCTTAAAAAGTTCAGCTTTTAAGATCAGTTCCTTTATGATTGGTCAAGGAACTGACCTTAAAAGTAACAAATGACCAATCTTAAAAGTATTTTTTCCACTAGTGACTTTCCTCATACTGATTCACTACCATCATTGAACAAAATGTATGCTACTCTAATACAAGAAAAACGGGTAAAGTTATATCTAGAACTAAGGAGGAACAAGGAGAAATTGTGGGTTTGGCTATACAAGCTAGTGGAAGAACAAGAGGATGTGGAGAAGAAAAAGACAAGACCATGAGATGTTCATATTGCAATTAAATAGGACATAAGGCCACAAATTGCTTTGAAGTGGTTGGGTATCCTAATTGATGGGAAGAGAGGTCCCACCATAAAACAAAGACAAGTGTTGGACAACAAAAAGAACAACATCAAGCATAAGGTTCTAGTCAAGGTCATGGAAAAGGCATTAATGGGCATACAAATGTTGCTCACATTTCAAATGGAGGGATGATTTTACCTGTAACAGATGCTGACAAAGGTGGACTAATAGGTTTGAGTAGCAAGCAATGGCAAACTTTAATTTGGTGGTTCTTCTTAACAACAACAGAAAGGAACATTTTAGAAAGAATGCTAGGTAAAAATGTAGTATGAATCATTGACACAGATGCATCCAATCACATAATTAGAAATTTGCGACTTTTACATGAGTTAAATGTAACATCCCATTTTTTCCAAATAGATTAACAAAAGATTTTCTAATCAATTAATTAGAGAACAAAATATTTTGAGTGTTTTGATAAGATAATATTTGTTAATTATATTTTTAAATTCCAATATGTGAAGTTAATTAGTTGGGATTTTTATTAACAGGCTATATGTATGGGTGAGATTTAGGGTTTTGTTTGAATATATTAGTAGTGTGAGGTAAAGGGAGAGTGAGAACATCACTCCTGAATTAGGGTATCTGTTGTGCTACAGGATTGACTCCCAATCCCTAGATTTCATGTATACATGTAGGTGAGGGAATAAATTTATACCTTATATGAATTTGCAATGTGTGAATGTTGTGATTGGAATACCATGTGTATGTAATTAATTAAGTATTTGATTTGTGATATTAGTTTATTTACACAATCATCTCATATATATATATATATATATATATATATATATATATATATATATATATATATATATATATATTTTGATCGCATATAATCTTCATTTTAAAAGAAATTAGATTGTTTTTATGATATAATTACATAAATATTACATCAATTATTTTATTAGGAAACAAACTGATTTATCATTCAGATACATTATGATCGAATTGAAAATAGTTTATTCACGTTTGATTCAAAGTAATTGTTGTAATTTTAAATTGTTCAAATATTGTTATTTACAAAATACATATATTATTGATTATGCATATCTAAATAAAGGATGAGTTAACAATGTCAATTTGACTTTTTGTTATTTTTGTAATTCATGGATGCATTATAGCAATTAGTTATGGCTTAGATAGTGCGAAATATATGATAAGCGTAAGTGAAGAATTTTTAATCAGTAAATCAAAATATATTTATGTGATTTTGCTTGTGATGCAAGAATGATGTGATTGTATGTGGGTTTTTAGGAAATCCTAAAGATGGAACTTAACCCTTGATTAGGAAGTGAATTGAAACAATTATAATTGCATGATTAAAAACAAGAATTAATTAGACTATAGATATTCCTTTAAAGAATTAAAGTTTTAGAAATCATAGAACCCATATATATGTTAATTCATAAATTATGCAGAAAATTTGTTTACTCATATTGCACCTAGTGGCAGATTGGGCTTGTCGGACATAGCCTTTTTTACTTGATTTTCTTAAGTGTGTATATATGTGTGAATTGTGTAAATAAGTGATACTCATACTGTGTTGAGTGACAAGAAATTTGTGTTTAGTGAATATGATAAGCGATAATAGATTGATAAGTGATTTATTGTTGAAAGTGAATAATAGAGTATTGAATGTCATACATCATGTGCACATGTATTTTGTGATGGGTACAATATGAAATACATCACTAGGAAAGACCCTCTTGTGTAAAAGCTTGGAAATTAGTCTTTGGGGATAACTTGGTTAGGAAAGTCTCAATCTCACACATTGTGTGCATAGAACGTATTTTGTGCGACTCAACTATTCCAACGAAACCCTAGTAGTATATCCTTCTGTAACGCCTAGTCGTATTAATATTAATCTCAGTAATATACATATATATATATATAATAGTTGTAGCTAGAAAACACATGTATAATAATATTATTATACATCATACCATACCATAAATATTTTCCAATACGCGCGTAGTTGCTTTCCTTACATATATATAGTACAGACTATTACGCGCCTATCTACATATCATAGTTTTTCTTTTTCTACTTCTATAATAATTACATGGGTGGTTGGAACAAATTTATGATAGGGTTCACATGATTTGCTGGGGGTAAGTAAAAAGTAACAACGATGGGTCCATCTATCACCGTGGGAATTTCTTGATATAGAGAAAAAGTGAATGAAGACACAGCTACTCCATTGAAAGTTACTGAGTTGGCTAGAGCATCAACACTCCATGTTGTACCAGAGAAGACTGCCGAAATTACTGAAGGAAAAGGAGCGGGAATCGCTGGAACATCCATCTATATTTATTTAATGATTTTTATGATTTTATTACACAAGAACATAAGGAGTGAGAACATTTTCAAAGAAATATTTATAATCATAGAGCATGGGTAACAATAGTTAATATTAATATATATCAAATTTTGAATTACACTTGCAGTGACTAGTCAGGATAAATGAGCATTATAATATCAACCAGCGAAAGAATTTTTAATCATAATTTCTTACTCATTTAAATCCTCAAGGTCAAACCTCCAGCTACAAATAATTCAATTTTTGTCTTCTATGGCCATAGAGTAATATTTATCTTTAAAACGAGTCAAAGACATTTTAACAAAATTATATTATAATCAATCATAAAACAATCACACTAAATAAATTTGAGAATTTATCATTATTTAAACTTTAATTAAATAACATATACGTAAATAAAATATATTAAGAGCACCAATTAATTAAATGACAATGATAATTATTATAAAAATAATTAAATAATATAAAATATGAACATATTAATAATTATTATGAATAAAAATAATCATAGAATAAGCAAAGAAATGAGGTTAGGGGCACCTCACTAGATAAAGATAACATAAATAAATAAACATAGAAATATATAAAATTATAGAGATAAAGTTTTCCTCTCCCTTACCTTGAAATGCACACTTATCAGAATTTTATTCTCTTACGTTGCGATTTCCTCTATTTTCTCTCGTTCTCTCTTCTCTCTTTTGTTTCTAATTCTGTTACTTCTGCCTCTTACTTTAGTGAAATTGAAGCCTATTTATAGGTAAATAAGGCTCACTCAGTTCACGAATTTCTGATAACTTTCTCAGTAAATACGAATTTCAGATAATACTCAGTAAATACGAATTTCAGATAATATTCTTATCCCGTAATAAATTTTATGTACTTGAATGCTTATCTCTGCTCAGTAAATTCTTAGCTGGGCTGCTTATATATATATATATATATATATATATATATATATATATATATCCGTTGTTGCCACGTGAATGCATATATATATAGACATCCACTGTACATTCCCTGTTTTCTAATTTTAATTATTCATATAAAATATATATAAGGTCATGGTAGGATTTGAACCCAGGACCCAGTTGTTGCCACGTGAATGCATATATATATAGACATCTACATTCCCTGTTTTCTAATTTTAATTATTCATATAAAAATATATAAGGTCATGGTAGGATTTGAACCCAAGACCCAGTACATGTAGTACCTAAGCACAACTAGTTAAACTACTGAACCATTTTATTTTATATGTCTATAACATCATGCAAATTTATAATAAGTTATTTTTCGTAGTTAATATTTATAATAGAATTAGATAGCACACATACACACACACACACACACACACACACACACACACACACACACATATATATATATATATATATATATATATATATATATATATATATATATATATATATGTATACATAAGATTTTATAAAATAAAACACTAGTATTTTAATTATACTAACTAAAATTTAAGAATTTGATTTAAAATAATAAAATTATAAATATTAAGTGATTCTATTTTATTAATTAAATCATAATAATTATATAATTAGGAATAAATATTTTAAAATTTTGTTTCAATAAAAATGTTATAATAAAATTTATATATATATATATATATATAGTGAAAATATTATACTTATTCTCTTATATATATATATATATATATATATATATATATATATATATTATCATAACTAAAATTTTCAATACACTTAATAATAATGTTGAGAATATTGTTATCTAAAAACATTAGGATATTACACCTTCTAGTGAGGGTGATGTGATAGCTTGACCCAGTATGTACTCCTAAACTACTCAACCTTTAGGCAAGGAAAAGTGTTTTTACTGGCACCACGTGCATATAATTTAGGAGAGTCTAGTTTATGTATTATCATAACATTTTACTTGTATTTAAACTGTATTTTGATTGATAACATGATGAAATCAGATATAAACTAAGTTGAAATTATTGTATGGATTGATGGAAAGTTTAATTATTGGTTTTATATATTGTTTGGATGTGGCTACCCGACCTTATTATACATTGGTAATCGGAGTGAGATATGTTCTCATTCCCCTATTTGCCTTGTGGATGTCTTATGATAGCTTTGGTAACAATGATACTAGGGATCTTGGATTATGTTTCATGCTTTCTGTTTTAAGAATTATAGTTTACTTCCCTTAAAACATATCTTCTGTAAGTCTAGGCATTGGTTTAATATTATTTGAATGTTGAAATGTGATACTCTTTACCTGTGAAGTTATTCAAGTACAATATTTCCTTTTTTTTAATCATGCATGCAAGGTAGAGGGTGTCATATTAAAAGTTGTTCAAGGGTGTCCTATTAGACTACCCAATGGAGAACAAGCCACTACAACCAAGGAAGGAAATATCATTCTTGAAGGAGGATTGAAACTTATCAATGTTTTATACGTGCCTGGACTAAACTATAACTTAATATAATGTCCTAGTTAATAGATGATGCAAACTGTATAGTTCAATTCACTATATCTTTTTGTGTTATGTAGGACTTCACCTTGAGGATGTTGATTGGAGCGAGTGAACGAAGAGATAGACTATATTATTTATTTTAGAGGAATTTGTCATGAGAAAGTCTTCAAAATTGGATATATCTGTACTTGATATTTGGCATAAGCGCATGGGACATCCTTCCTAGAAGATCACTAAAATAATTTCAAATGTTAATAGCAAGAATAATGTGACTGAAAAAAAAACATGTGATGTATGTTAGAGGGTAAAGCAAACTAGAGATAGTTTTCCTTTTAGTGATCACAATGTTAACAATAGTTTTGATTTGATTCATTGTGATTTATGGGGACTCTACAAAACTTCATCTTCTTGTGTAGCATATTATTTTTTAACCATAGTAGATGATTTTTCTCAAGTTTTTTGGATTTATTTGTTAATTGATAAAAAAAGAAGTTTCACAAGTTTTGTTGAATTTTATTGCTTTGGTAGAAAGGCAATATGGTAAACAAATAAAAATAATTTGAAGTGATAATGGAAATGAGTTTACATCCTTGAAGATGCAATTTCTTGAGGGTGGAATTGTCTTCTAGACATCATGTGTGGGAACCTCACAACAAAATGAATGAGTTGAAAGAAAACACAAAATGTCCTAAATATTGCATGGGCACTCAGATTTCACAGTAATCTACTTATCTTCTTTTTTTTTTTTTAAGGTGAGTGTGGGTTTTTAACAGTAGTTTATCTAATCAATAGGAACCAGCACCATTGTTGAATGGAAAAACACCATATGAGGTGTTCAATGGGCCGCCACCTTTATATGAACATTTAAAGGTGTTTAGATCTTTATGTTATGTTCATAATCAAGGAAGGAAAGGTGATAAATTTGCTAGTTAAAGTAAGAAATGTCTATTTGTAGGATATCCTTATTGAAAGAAAAGGTGGATATTTTTTTATCTAGACAACAAAACTGATTTGGTGTCGGGAGATGTTGATTTTTTTGAGAATGAGTTTCATTTTGCCTCTGTTGATGAAAAATTAATTAGTCCTGCCCAACATGCTATGATTGAAGAATTTGAAACTAAAAGTGTTGTAAGTGACTACTTAAAAGAACTTGTTGAAAAAAAGATGCCTAAAGTGAAGAGGGTACTAAATTAAAGAGTCCTCAAGATGTTAAAGCATTAGGAGTAGTGCAACATAATGGTGAATCTGAACCGCATAATCAGGAATTGCTTAGCCAAGGTAAACACACTGAAATTTCCTCTATGAAGCTGTAAGACTTCTAGCTTATTCTATCCAAAAATTCAGCCTATCCGTTCATTCACTTTCCCCACAACAAAAAATAGGTACTCTTTTTCCCATAATGCATTATATGAGTTGTGAAAAAAAATTTATTCATCATCGCAAGTTTCTTGTTACTGTGATTGTAGAGAAACAACCAATGGCATTCTTGTAGGCAAAAAAAGATGCTAGATGGTGTTCCACTATGCAACATGAAGTACAAGCCCTTTAAGATAATAACACATGGATTGTATGCACCCTACTAGTAAATAAAAAGGCCCTAGGATGTAAATGAGTCTACAAGATCAAGTACCACTATGATGGCACCACAGAACGGTTTAAAGTTCTCAAAAATCATCAAGATAAAAGGAACAGATTACGCATAACATTTTCTCCTATGACAAAAATGGTACTGATTTTGTGTCGAGGGATGTTGATTTTTTTGAGAATGAGTTTCCTTTTGCCTCTGTTGATGAAAATTAAATTAGTCCTACCAAACATGCTATGATTGAAGAATTTGAAACTAAAAGTGTTGTAAGTGAGTACTTAAAAGAACTTGTTGAAAAAAAGATGCCTAAAGTGAAGAGGGTACTAAATTAAAGAGTCCTCAAGATGTTAAAGCATTAGGAGTAGTGCAACATAATGGTGAATCTGAACCGCATAATCAGGAATTGCTTAGCCAAGGTAAACACACTAAAATTTCCTTTATGAAGCTGTAAGACTTCTAGCTTATTCTATCCAAAATTTAGCCTATCCGTTCATTCACTTTCTCCACAACAAAAAATAGGTACTCTTTATCCCATAATGCATTATATGAGTTGTGAAAATTTTTTTTTGCACCATCACAAGTTTCTTGTTACTGCGATTGTAGAGAATAACCAATGGCATTCTCGTAGGCAACAAAAGATGCTAGATGGTGTTCCACTATGCAACATGAAGTACAAGCCCTTTAAGATAATAACACATGGATTGTATGCATCCTACTAGTAAATAAAAAGGCCCTAGGATGTAAATGAGTCTACAAGATTAAGTACCACTATGATGGCACCACATAATAGTTTAAAGCTCTTGAAAATCATCAAGATAAAAGGAACAGATTACGCATAACATTTTCTCCTATGACAAAAATGGTCACAATTTAGATTGTTTTAGTTGTTGTTGTAGCAAAGGGGTGGGAACACCATCAAATGAATGTGCATCACATTTCTTCATGGTGATCTACAAGAGGAAGTGCTTATGAAACTGCCTCTTAGGTTTCGTACTGGTCAACCCAGAATGGTGTGCAAGCTAAACAAATCATTGTTCGACTTAAAACAAGCTCACATTGTTGGTTTGCTAAACTTTTCTCAACTTTCAAGCATTATGGTTTTTACCAATCTTATTCAAATTATTCCTTATTCATATTGTTTGATCAAGATGTGAAACTTGTGGTTCTAATTTATGTTAATGATCTAATTATTTGTGGAAATACCTTTGCTTGTATCTAGCATTTCAAGGACTACTTGAGTTAGTGTTTTCATATGAAATATTTGGGATTATTAAAATATTTTTTAGGCATGGAAGTGGCCAAATCACTTGTAGGAATTTATTTGTGTCAAGGAAAAATGCCTTGGACATTATTAGTGAAGTTATGCACAACCAATGGAGACTCTATTAGAATATAATCATAATTTCAACCTCGCCAAAAGAGAGTTACTGACAATCTCGATAAGTATTGCATGTTTGTTGGTTGTCTCATTTATTTGTGTTTCACTCAACCTGAGTTGTTGTACAATGTTCATGTTCTCTCTTAGTTCATGCAGCAACCACGAACAGAACACTGGGCAGCTGTATTACAAGTGGTGTGGTACCTTAAAAGTAATCCAAGACAAGGCATTATTTTAGATAGTGCTTATGATTTGAAACTATATAGGTGGTGTAATTCTAACTAGGTTGTTTGTGCCCTTACTCGTCAATCATTTACTAGTTGGATTATTTTTTTGGGCCATTCTCCAATTTTTTGGAAGACCAAAAAGCAACAAATTGTGTCCTACTCTTCTACTAAATTTGAGTACCATTCAATGGATAATACATGTGAACTTAAGTGGGTGAAGGGTATTCTTTCAAGTCTTTATAGTATTCATTATAAGCCTATAAAACTTTATTGTGATAGTTAAGCAGTTTTTCACATTACAAAGAATCATGTTTTACACTAACATACCATGCACATAAAGTAGATTGTCATTTCATACATAATGAAATTATTGATGGTAATCTTTAACCATCCTATGTATCTACTCATGCTCAACTCATTGACATATTTACTAAAGCTTTGGAACGTGCCTTGTTTCATTATTTACTAAGCAAGCTAGGCATTCAAGATCTTCATGTTACCACTTAAGATGGGTTGTGATGCAACTAATCAAAATTTGTAGCATAGAAAAATATCATATGTTGATTTCTACATATCAAAATACTAATTGTTGTATATTAGAATATTGATTTTGATTAATTCTATTTGTATATTTTGTATCTGATTTAGTTTTCTATTTCTTATTATATCTTTTTATATCCCGTGTTACTTAGGATTAACTTATTAATAAATTTAGGAGAAATCATACAAAAAAGTTGTTGGAAGGCTTGTTGTCAAGTCAAAAACTGATCACTTATTTTTATAAAGTTTTAATAATAACAAATACTACATTTTTAGTAAGAAAACATGTTGTAAAAAGTGTTGTTTCTAACTAAGTAAGACGAAGTATTATCTGTAAGATGAAACTAATCAGACGAAGCATACAAACATTCTCTAACGATTGTTATTTATTATGATTGACGGTTTTAAATATTCAAATGAATGTTTTATACCTTAACAAATCAAAAGTTGTTGTCTTGGAACTCATATTTTGTGAAAAGTGTATAAAAGCATGAAGAATAGCTGAACAAATGACAAAGATCTTAGATTTCACGAAAAAGATGCTGAAAAAGGATTGAATTCTCACCGACATGCTGACTTTGCTTCCTACTATTTACGTTTTGCTACTATGCCATGATAAGTATCTTAATTTATCATAGATAAGGAGTGCGTTTAGGTAAAAGATATTAATTGAAGCATTTAGTATACCAACAAATACTTCCTCTCTCTAAAGATTAGATGAAGGAGTGACATGAAAGAGTTCTATGAATCAAACTCAAGAAATTGCAAAAGTCATCTCTTTCGGAGCTACTATATAAGGGACTTTAAAACTCAAAAGAAGATAAGTATAACACATATAGAGAATAGAAGTGTAAATATAGAAAAATCAATTTTGTACTCATATTTTAGAAAATCTTCTTCAAGAGTCTTTTGTACTGAATCATTTGTTGTAATTACATCAAAAAGAGATGACAACTGCAACCTTGTAATACTTTCATAATCCACTACAAAAAAAAGCCAATTTAGCCACCGAAATTAGCGATCGATTTTTTTTCCGTCGCGACATAATTAGCGACCGAATATAATTTAGTTGCAAATTTTATTTAGCGACCGAATTAGCGACCGATTTTTTTAGAGGCCAATAAACGGTAGCTAAATTAGTCGCTAAAATAATAATTATTGGTTAAAATAGCGACGGAACGGTTTCGGTCGCTAAAGGAATAAAAAATTATTATTTATAATAATTTTAGCGACCAAATTAAAATCGGTCGCTAAAAAATAAAAAATTATTATTTATAATAAGTTTAGCGACCAAATTAAAATCGGTCGCTAAAAAAATAAAAAATTATTATTATTTATAATAACTTTAGCGATCGATTTTAATTTGGTCGCTAAAATTATTATAAATAATATTATTTTTTATTATTTTAGCAACCGATTTGAATTTAGTCGCTAAAAAAATAAAAAAAATATTATTTATAATAATTTTAGCGACCAAATTAAAATCGGTCACTAAAAAAATAAAAAAGATATTATTATTTATAATAAATTTAGCGACCAAATTAAAATCGGTCGCTAAAAAAATAAAAAAATATTATTATTTATAATAACTTTAGCGACCGATTTTAATTTGGTCGCTAAAATTATTATAAATAATAATATTTTTTATTTTTTAGCGACAGATTTGAATTTGGTCGCTAAAAAAATAAAAAATTATTATTTATAATAATTTTAGCGACCAAATTAAAATCGGTCGCTAAAGTTATTATAAATAATAATAATTTTTATTTTTTTAGCGACCGATTTTAATTTGGTCGCTAAAAAATAAAAAAATATTATTATTTATAATAACTTTAGCGACCAAACTAAAATCGGTCGCTAAAAAAATAAAAAATATTATTATTGATAATAACTTTAGCGACCAAATTAAAATCGGTTGCTAAATAAATTTTTTTTAAAAAATTCAAAAATATATTTATTTTAATTGAAAGCAAATATAAAAATATATAATATTATTTTTATAATGATAAAAATATTAATGATAAGAAATAAAAATCATTATCCTCCCAAAAAAATTATTTTTTTAAAAATAATAAAAATATATAATTTAAAATGGACAATTAATATATCATGATGTATTAAAAAATGAGAAACATAATGCTATAAAAGAAAATTAAATAATAGTCTTTTTAATTGAATCTTTTTTAAAAAAAATTAGACTAATTTAAATAATAGTTTATCTAGAAAATTTATTTATTTTTCTCTTGAAAATTTATTTCTCTTTTATCATGCTTAATGTTTTATTATATTATTAGATAATATGAAAATACATAATTTATTTTTCTTTCCAATTTTGTTAAGGTAAATAAACTTCTTTTCGTAAATATTATTTTATTTTAATTATTATTTTCAAAATTGACTTAAACATCTAGTTCAATTGATATAAACATGCTAGTTCGATCAAATTAAAAATAATTGGCTTATATAAGGATTAATAAAAATTTATCAAACAAATCTAAAATTGATAAAATATAATTAATGTTCCATTAGTTTAATAAATAAAAATTATAAAATAAAAATGTATATATAAATATATACACCAATAATGTAACGACCCGGCTGGTCACTACACACGGTATAGCACACTAAAACACCAGACAGATAGAACAAGTATATAAATATAGGATCTAGAATATATAAATATACAAGATTCCAGTCTGACTAGAGTTAAAGTGTACCAAGGAAAATTACAACCAAATGCTACTATCCCAAGTAGCTACAAGCAAAATATCCACACAAGCAAATTAGCTCCAAAGTCCGCCGGAGACTCATCCCAAGACGCCCACCTATTTCTGCTCTGCTCCCATACATAGTATGATCATCGCAGTTCCAACCACATGGAAAACATGCAAGGGTAAGCTAGTATTCTTTAAAAATCAAAACATACTAGTAAAGGATTAGCAATGTAAATAAATTCATCGTTATAATTATCAACACATCTGCACAGCTTATATTGCTCAACAACATCAGCACCGTAATGCGGTTATATCAACACTGCTTAGTAGCAGCAACAGCACCACTCTAGTGGCTATAACAACACCGACTTAGCGGCAACAACAACACCACTCTAGTGGCTATAACAACACCGACTTAGCGGCAACAACAGCACCACTCTAGTGGCTATAACAACACCGACTTAGCGGCAACAACAGCACCACTCTAGTGGCTATAACAACACCGACTTAGCGGTAACAACAGCACCACTCTAGTGGCTATAACAACACCGACTTAGCGGTAACAACAGCACCACTCTAGTGGCTATAACAACACCGACTTAGCGGTAACAACAGCACCACTCTAGTGGCTATAATCAGCATACAGCTCAGCATTATATAGTACAACAAATCAGCATACAACACAGCTAAGTAGTATTCAACACAACTTACTACTCATAACTCAGTTCAACATCCTTATAGTACAATACTGTTAAAAATCAACATATAATTCAGCTCGACTCAACAACAAAATTTGACACAGTTCAAAAATATTCATTTATTATTAATCATAAAAAAATTAATAATTTCAAAAACTAACTTCCCTTACTTGGATAATCCTGAACCGAAATTTGAGCAGAACCTCCTCCTCTTTCTCCTCTTTTCTTTATTCTGACAGAACCACCTCTACCGGATTCCTCTTCCTCTTTCTCCCCCTTTCCTTTCCTCCCTCTTTCTCTAAGGATTTTCTCTTCCCAAGGTATGAATTTTCGTAACTCCCCAAGCCCCTATTTATAGCAATTCTGGCTCCTCTACCCGGTACGGCCGTTCCAAAAAGCGGAACGCCCGTTCTGGGCTCGAAAAAGCTACGCAAATTTTTGAACTGGAACGGCCCGTTCCAAATACGGAACGGCCCGTTCCCAATTTCCAGCAGAACGGCCCGTACTCCTTTTGAAACGACCTGTTCTCCCTTTAGAACGGCCCGTTTCACAATCAGAACGGCCCGTTCTCCTTGTCGGAACGGCCGTTCTGAGCCCGTTCTAACTCAAGATTTTTAGTTAAATTTTAAAGCTTGGAACGGCCCGTTTTGCTTTTGGAACGGCCCATTCCAAGTTACCAAAACACCCTTCAAACTTTTTGAAAATTGCGAAAATGCCATCAATAATTACAATAATACCCCTATACCTTTATAAAATTCACGAAAATGCCATTTTAATAATAAATAATAATAATAAATAAAAAAATAAGGTATTACAATTCTCCCCAACAACAAAAATTTTCGTCCTCGAAAATTCACTTACTTAGAAGAGATATGGGTACTGTTCGCTGAACTGACTTTCTACTTCCCAAGTTGCCTCACCCGTAGTTGCATCCCAAAGAATTTTCACCAATTTTATGGACTTGCCACGAAGCTCCTTCAACTTATGATCAATTATAGCTACCGGTTTCTTTTCATAAGTCAGATTCTCCTTCACCTGCACCTCATCCATCTCCACCACATGACTCGGGTCATGAACATACTTCCTCAGCTGGGACACATGAAATACATCGTGTAGGTTTGAAAGAGACGGTGGCAAAGCCAACCGATAAGCAACCGGACCCACACGCTGTATTATCTGATAGGGACCCACGAATCTTGGTGTTAACTTCCGAGTCTTCAGCGCTCTACCCACACCAGAAGTCGGAGTCACCTTCAGAAACACATGTTCCCTCTCAGCAAATTCTAAAGGCTTACGCCTTTTGTCAGCATATGATTTCTGCCTACTCTGAGCAGTCCTCATTTTCTCCTGAATCATCTTCACCTTCTCAGTAGTCTGTAGGATCAACTCCGGTCCCACAACCACTGACTCACCATCCTGATACCAGCACAGAGGAGTCCTACATCTCCTGCCATATAAGGCTTCAAACGGCGTCATCCCAATACTAGCATGGAAACTGTTGTTGTAAGTAAACTCCACAAGCGGTAATACTTCCTCCCAACTACCCAAGTGATCTAACATACAAGCCCTCAGCAGATCCTCCAAGGACTGGATTGTCCTCTCCGACTGACCATCCGTCTGTGGATGATAAGCAGAACTCAGCTTCAGCTTTGTGCCTAAAGCTCGGTGTAGACTCTGCCAGAATCTGGAAGTGAACCTCGGATCTCGGTCGGAAATAATACTGGAAGGCACCCCGTGCAACCGAACTATCTCCCTTATATACAACTGCGTCAGCTTCTCTAAGGACCACTTGATGTTGACAGGCAAGAAATGCGCACACTTGGTCAACCGATCAACAATCACCCAGATAGCATCACTATTCCTAGATGACCTAGGCAACCCCACGATGAAATCCATAGTAATGCTATCCCATTTCCACTCGGGAGTCTCAATCTGTTGCATTAACCCACTAGGCTTTTGATGTTCAACCTTTGCCTTCTGACAGGTTAAACAGGCCGCCACATACTCAGCTATCTCTCTCTTCATACCAGACCACCAGAAAGTCTTCTTGAGGTCTTGGTACATCTTAGTCATACCTGGATGTATGCTAAGTTTGCTCTTGTGACCTTCCTCTAGCACAACTCTCCTTAGCTCAGCATCCTGAGGTAGGCAAATCCTGCCTCTGAACCTTAAGATCCCATCCTCTCCCAGCTCAAAGCCTACAGCTTTATCGGTACCCAACATCCCAAGAAGCTTCACCAGTTCGGTGTCTTGCAACTGCTTAAGTCCAACTTGCCTCAAGAACTCATTAGTTATGGTAATTGCCCCACAACTAATGTGATCCTGAGCTAACTCCACACAGAGATTCAAATCTCTGAACTTCTCAACCAACTCCAGCTCTCTAATCATCATACTTGTCATGTGGATGGATTTCCTACTCAGCGCATCTGCCACCACATTGGCCTTGCCTGGATGATACATCAACTGAAAATCAAAATCCTTCAGAAACTCCATCCATCGCCTCTGTCTCATGTTCAGCTCCTTCTGATCAAACAGATACTTCAGACTTTTGTGATCACTGAAGACACTGAATCGAGCTCCATACAAGTAATGCCTCCAAGTCTTTAAGGCAAACACCACAGCTGCTAACTCCAGATCATGAGTGGGATAGTTCCTCTCATGAGTCTTCAGTTGCCTTGAAGCATACGCCACCACTTTCCCGTTTTGCATCAACACACACCCCAGACCCTGATGAGAAGCATCACAGTACACATCAAAAGGCTCACCAGAATTCGGTAACACCAACACAGGAGAAGTAGTCAACCTTCTCTTCAACTCCTCAAAGCTCCGTTCACAGGCATCTGTCCAAATAAACGGCTGCTCCTTCCTCGTCAACTGGGTCAGAGGCGCTACTATCCTAGAGAACCCTTCAATGAACCTCCGATAGTAACCCGCTAAGCCCACAAAGCTCCGTATATCCGTGACAGTCCTCGGGCGTTCCCACTGCAATACCGACTCCACCTTAGCCGGATCAACAGCAATCCCCTTAGCTGAAATCACGTGGCCCAAGAACTTCACCTCATCCAACCAGAACTCACATTTTGAAAGCTTAGCATACAATTGCTTCGCTTTCAAAATCTCCAACACTGTCCTCAAGTGCTCTCCATGTTCCTCCGGGGTCCTTGAATAAACTAAGATATCATCAATAAACACTACCACGAATTTATCCAAGAACGGCCGGAAGATTCTGTTCATGTAGTCCATGAACACAGCGGGGGCGTTGGTCACACCGAACGGCATCACAACATATTCATAGTGACCATACCTAGTCCTGAAAGCAGTCTTCGGTATGTCACCCTCCTTCACCCTAATCTGGTGATATCCTGACCTCAAGTCAATCTTAGAAAACACCGTCGCGCCCCTCAATTGATCCATTAAGTCATCTATCCGGGGAAGTGGATATTTGTTCTTAATGGTCAATTTGTTCAGCTGCCTGTAATCAACACACAGTCGACTACCCCCATCCTTCTTCTTTACCAACAACACAGGAGCACCCCACGGCGAAACACTCGGTCGCACCAACTGCTTTTCCAATAAGTCCTCCAACTGATCTTTCAGCTCAGCCAGCTCAGCAGGAGCCATCCTATAGGGAGCTACTGACACTGGTCCCGCACTTGGAACCAGGTCAATGCTGAACTCCATCTCCCTAACAGGAGGCAACCCAGGCACCTCGTCAGGGAACACCTCGGCATACTCCTTCACCACATCGATACCAGCTAAGATCCTCTCGGTCTCCACACTCGTGGTAGCAAGCAGAAGACAGCACTCTGCCCCATCCCTCAGCAAGGACTCAGCTTGAATAGCTGAGATCAACAGCTCATCCTCCTCTTGAGGGAAGATTAACCGCCTATTGGCACAGTCTATAAGGATGCGATTGGCAGACAACCAATCCATCCCTAAGATTATGTCAATATCCACCAAAGGTAAACAAATCAAGTTCACCTTGTACTTCTTCTCATCCACCACAACTGGACAACCCACGCACAATTCAGAAGCAATCACAGAAGTAGAAGCGGGCGTCGACACAAGTAGTCTCAACCCCAACTCACACACAGGCACACCCAACAAAGCAGCACATGCATATGATATAAATGAATGCGTAGCACCAGAGTCAAATAGAATCATCACATCCTTACCAGCGGCCTTGCCCTTCCCCTTCACAAGATCAGAAGAAGTCGAAGCCTCAGCACCCGTCAAAGCAAATACCCTACCAGCAGTAGTAGGTCTGTCACCCCTCTGTGTATCAGCTCTCTGTGCACCACTCCTCTGAGTATCAGCCCTCTGTACATTACTCCTCTGAGTGCTCCTCTCTGGTCTATCCCCCGTAGGACAATTTGCCGATTCGTGGCCCATCTGATGACATCTGAAGCAACGGTTCTCCGTGTGCGGACAGTCCCTGATAAAGTGGGGCCCAGCACACCTGAAACATCTCAGAGTGGCACCTCCACTCTGTCTATCTCCACTAGCAGCACTGAAAGATTGCCTATAAACAGAACCCCCTCGCTGTGGTTGGGGCCTGTCATATGGTTTCCTCTGACTCTCACCCTTCTTGGACCCATATGGTCCCCCAATAGTCCTTACAGTACGGTTGCCACCTTCCAACTGTTCAACCACCTTCGCCTTCTCCACTAAGGCTGGGAACTCCGTGATGGCCATAGGCACCACCATCCTCTTCAGCTCATATCTCAATCCATCTGCAAATTTCCTGCATTTCCAAGCCTCAGGCATAACCTGCGAATAAAAACGGGCCAGGTGCTCGAATTTTATCGCATACTCAGAAACTGTCATCCCACCCTGATGCAGTCGCATAAATTCAACCTCCTTGGCGTGCCTTACACTGTCAGGAAAGTATTTCTCCATGAACACTGTCCTGAAACACTCCCAGTCAACGGTAACTCCTCTAGCAACAAGCATCTGATAGGTGCCTCTCCACCAATGCTCAGCCTCTCCCACAAGCATGTACACAGCATATGCTAACCTCTTCTCTGGAGGACATCCCAGTACGGTAAAGATCTTCTCTAATTCACGGATCCAGCGGTCAGCTACCTCTGAATCCCCATCTCCAGTAAACTGCGGAGGGTTACACTTTCGGAACTCAGCAAGATCCCGGCTCTCCTGTGACCCTGCAGGTCTTGCTGCACTAACTGCAGCTCTCTCAACCTCCATCCTAGCAAAATAGGTATTTTGTTGTTGCATAGCCATGGCCAACATCTCGAGGGCACGGGCTATCTGCTCATTTGTCCTAGTCATCTTCTACAAAGATAACAACTTCTTTAGTAAACAGTAACTAAGCCACACAAAATCAATAGCACAACAAATCACCACAACAATTTCAGTACAGCAGACATCACAGCAAAACAACACAGCACAGAGCTAACACAGCAAAAAGCCTAAAGGAACTACCCCCAAAGAGTGTCCACTAGACTCTAACTGCTCTGATACCATTAAGTGTAACGACCCGGCTGGTCACTACACACGGTATAGCACACTAAAACACCAGACAGATAGAACAAGTATATAAATATAGGATCTAGAATATATAAATATACAAGATTCCAGTCTGACTAGAGTTAAAGTGTACCAAGGAAAATTACAACCAAATGCTACTATCCCAAGTAGCTACAAGCAAAATATCCACACAAGCAAATTAGCTCCAAAGTCCGCCGGAGACTCATCCCAAGACGCCCACCTATTTCTGCTCTGCTCCCATACATAGTATGATCATCGCAGTTCCAACCACATGGAAAACATGCAAGGGTAAGCTAGTATTCTTTAAAAATCAAAACATACTAGTAAAGGATTAGCAATGTAAATAAATTCATCGTTATAATTATCAACACATCTGCACAGCTTATATTGCTCAACAACATCAGCACCGTAATGCGGTTATATCAACACTGCTTAGTAGCAGCAACAGCACCACTCTAGTGGCTATAACAACACCGACTTAGCGGCAACAACAACACCACTCTAGTGGCTATAACAACACCGACTTAGCGGCAACAACAGCACCACTCTAGTGGCTATAACAACACCGACTTAGCGGCAACAACAGCACCACTCTAGTGGCTATAACAACACCGACTTAGCGGTAACAACAGCACCACTCTAGTGGCTATAACAACACCGACTTAGCGGTAACAACAGCACCACTCTAGTGGCTATAACAACACCGACTTAGCGGTAACAACAGCACCACTCTAGTGGCTATAATCAGCATACAGCTCAGCATTATATAGTACAACAAATCAGCATACAACACAGCTAAGTAGTATTCAACACAACTTACTACTCATAACTCAGTTCAACATCCTTATAGTACAATACTGTTAAAAATCAACATATAATTCAGCTCGACTCAACAACAAAATTTGACACAGTTCAAAAATATTCATTTATTATTAATCATAAAAAAATTAATAATTTCAAAAACTAACTTCCCTTACTTGGATAATCCTGAACCGAAATTTGAGCAGAACCTCCTCCTCTTTCTCCTCTTTTCTTTATTCTGACAGAACCACCTCTACCGGATTCCTCTTCCTCTTTCTCCCCCTTTCCTTTCCTCCCTCTTTCTCTAAGGATTTTCTCTTCCCAAGGTATGAATTTTCGTAACTCCCCAAGCCCCTATTTATAGCAATTCTGGCTCCTCTACCCGGTACGGCCGTTCCAAAAAGCGGAACGCCCGTTCTGGGCTCGAAAAAGCTACGCAAATTTTTGAACTGGAACGGCCCGTTCCAAATACGGAACGGCCCGTTCCCAATTTCCAGCAGAACGGCCCGTACTCCTTTTGAAACGGCCTGTTCTCCCTTTAGAACGGCCCGTTTCACAATCAGAACGGCCCGTTCTCCTTGTCGGAACGGCCGTTCTGAGCCCGTTCTAACTCAAGATTTTTAGTTAAATTTTAAAGCTTGGAACGGCCCGTTTTGCTTTTGGAACGGCCCGTTCCAAGTTACCAAAACACCCTTCAAACTTTTTGAAAATTGCGAAAATGCCATCAATAATTACAATAATACCCCTATACCTTTATAAAATTCACGAAAATGCCATTTTAATAATAAATAATAATAATAAATAAAAAAATAAGGTATTACAAATAACACATGAGATCAATTATTTGGAATACGTATACCATCTATTTTCAATTATGCTCGTACTACTTTGAGGTAGATATTGCTTCTTTAAGGAGACATGATTCTATTATTATATATGAATATGATCCCACCATGGGAAACTGATTCAACAGCAGCCATATTTTGAAATATTTTTATTTTATTTAATGATAAAATAATTTTTAATATAAAAATATATATTTAAAATATATCTAATATACATATATATATATATTAAAATTATATTAATTAAATATGTATATAATAGTTTATCTTAAAAATCAATTCATTTAGATATTATAAAATATTTTATTTTAAACATCAATTAAATAATACCTTGCTACTTATAATTTATTTAAATATTTATAAATGAACATTACATTAATTCCATTGATTATTTTTATCCTTGTCTTTAATTTTATTATATATAAAAATTATTTACTTAATATATTTTGAAATTATTTTCATGAATCTTATTATTTTATTTCAATTATTATTTTAAAAGTTAGACTTAATCATTCAATTCAATTAATATAATCATGTTAGTTTCATTGTTTAAAAGCAATTGATTTATACAAAAATTAGTAAGAATTTATGAAATAATTAAAAAATGAAATATTTTTTAGTAATTTAAAAAAATTATTATCTTTTGTTTTTAATCTTTCTATGCTATTCAAAACATTTATCTTTTAGAGAAGTTAAAATTAACTTATATATAAGTTAAAATCAACTTTTAGAGAAGTTAAATAAGATAAATTTTACAAATTAATTTATACATGTGTCAATATGAACATATGGAAGAAGCTTGATTGATTGTTTTAGTCATAATTAGCTCCTTAAGTGTTTCTTTTTCTATTGTACTTGCCGATAATTCTTCTATAAAATAACTATATGTATGTATCTATGCCTAGATTTATGCCACTGTAAGGAGTGGGTCAATAGCTATTGCAGCATCAACTTTGGATTCTCTGCTTGATCTCATGGCTGGTGGCATACTTTGGTTCACTCACCTTGCAATGAAAAACATAAATATCTATAAATATCCAATTGGAAAGCTAAGAGTGCAACCAGTTGGCATTATTATCTTTGCAGCAGTCATGGCAACTCTTGGTGAGTCACACTTAGGGGTGTGCAAAAAATCCAAATTGATCCGAACCGATCCATAACCGATCCGATCCATATTGAAAAATCCGATTCATTTTGAAAAAAAATCCGAACCGAACCACTTTATAAAACCGGTTCAGTTATCCGATCCATTTTTACAAAGTGGATCAGTTCGGTTCGGTTTGGTTTTCTAAAAAAACCGATCCATATATGAGTAAAAAAGTGGATAACTGCACCGCACCGAACCGATCCAATTTCAAAAAAATCGATCCATATTTTAAAAAAACCAAACCGATCCACTTTATAAAAAATGGATCGGTTAACCGATCCACTTTTATAAAATGGTTCGGTTCAGTTTGGATCGGTTTTTTGAAAAAACTGATCCATGAACACCCTTAGTCACACTGACTTAAACTATTCCTGGCTTTGACACCGTTCATTCTACTGTGACTTGTATGTCCATGTCAAAGTTTTTATACTTTACATACATTGTTTTTTGCCTCAAAGAATTGACAACAGGTAGCTTTTTGTCATTGGAATCAGAGAACTTCAACTTAATTTTGTTAATGAAAAGATGGATAAAAAGTGAACTTCAACATATTGATTTATATGGTCAAGCGTCAATAATTAGAATCCTACTGCTTTTAAAATAGCATATTTTGATAATTTACGGTTTTCACTTTTCGCAACCTCGTTCTCTTAAAAGCACTAAAGAGTATTGGTATATTTACGTGCAAGTGCAATAGATTACATGATGCATTGGATTAATCCATTTCGCTACAGGCTTTCAGGTCAACCATGAAAGATTTTATACACTATTCTTTTTCAGTTTTACTTAACCAGATGAACCTTTTTTTAGTTGTCTTGTATTAGAAATTGATGCAGAATTATTTGCCAAACTAGGATTTAGCATCAGCTTTACTGTATTATTTGCAATTGGCCTATGTCTTATTGCTGTTATTTGTACACAAAGCATGGGTAATAATAACAGAGAATAATTGTCTAATTATCATAATTATGTAAATCCTAGAATTTCCTAATTTCCATAATTAAGGATATCTAGCAATATTCAATAATTGGCTTTAACCAGAATATAAGATATCTACAATATCTAATGGTCCCCTCGAGCTAGAGCATATAAAGTATATATATTCACTGAGTAGTTTCAAATATTACGACACTTTCAGATTAACTCTCTTATGCCAGGGCCTAGTTTACCAACTACCACTATGGATGACCCCCAGACACCATGTTGAGGACGAGCAGCATGATCATGTTGATACACCAAAAGATTGTTGATTGTATGTGTATTTCTCTTTTATGATATCATATACTTGTTTTAGTTTTTATTATTAGTTAAATGTTATATACTCCTTTTGGATGTTTTTAGTTAGTTGTGTATTTGATGACTTATTTTAGATGTTTTATATTAATTATGGTTTAGAAAACTTTATTTGATTTTTACTATTAGTTATTAGTTAAATGTCATTTTTTTTATTCTTTTTATTAGTTGTGATTTTGTAGATTGTATCATATATTATATATTTTAATTACTTTTATTATGATATTAGGACTATATATGCATTATCAACTTTAGTGTTATTGTTTCATTGTTAAACAGGTTCAAAATGAAAATGAAAATAAAATATAGTGTTTAAGGTATAAAATTAGCGATCATGTCTAAAAATAAAGTAAGCCTAGCGACCGAAAAAATCAGTTTTTTTTTTATTTTTTTCAAAAATAAAATTATGTTTAGCGACTGAAAAAAAAAATTAATTTTTTATTATAATAAAATTTAGCGACCGATTTAGCGACCGAAATCAAAAATTATTTTTAAAATAATAAAATTTAACGACTGATTTAGCAACCGAATCAGAAATTATTTAAAAAAAAAAAAACATACTTAGCGACCGATTTAGCGACTGAAATGAAAATTATTTTTTAAAATAATAAAATTTAGCGACTGAAATTAAAAAAAAAATTATTTTAAAAAATGTTAGCGACCGATTTAGCGACGGAAAGGAAAATCATTATTTAAAAATTTAAAAATAAATAACACATTTAGCGACCGATTTAGCGACATTTTTTTCAGTCTCTAATTTGGTCCCCATATACTATGGCGACCATAATCGTAGTCACCACTTAGCGACCGAAACCTTCGGTCGCTAATTAGCGACCACCAGTATTTCCGTCGCTAAACAACTTTGCGACCAGGATTTTTGCAACTACTTCAAATCGGTCGCTAATTCGGTCGCTAAAGTAAATAGCGACCGATTTAAGCAATTTAGCGACCGATTTTTGTGGTCGCTAAAATCCTTTTTTTTTTGTAGTGAACATTGTTATAAAGTAAAGTTTGAAAAGACTTGACTATAAAAGAATATTTAGGTTTGAGCTTGGACAAGTTTGTCTATAAGAGAATACTTGGGTTTGAACATGAAGAGACTTGTCTGTAAAATAATATTTGGGTATTGGCTTGAAGAGATCAATCAAAGAACACTTGTTTGAGTCAGAAGTGCCTTGATAAAAAAAAATACTTATAACTTAGTTAAAAGTTAATAGAACTCAATATGATTGGATTGAAAATTGGACGTAACCTCAATAGTTGAAGTGAACTAACATAAAAGTACTATGTTTTATTGATTATATTAGTGACCCTTTGGCTGTTGCAGATATTACTTCACAAACTTGAAAACATGAAAGTTTTTTAAATACATTATTCAACCCCCTTTCTAGTATCTATCTTTTCTCTACACTTGTATATATTCTCTTTGGTTTCTAATAAAGATAGAATAGCAAAATCAGATTCTCTACATTCATTTGGTATCAAAAACTCCCAAAATCTGATTAAGAAATGTTTATCAAATAATGGCTAACTAACACACATAAATAGTGAAGAAAACACCATCTTCATATGATTTGAGATCAAGTGATAACCTAGGAAGTATGATCAGTTAACTCTAGTTTCAAGGTGAAAATTACAAAGAATGAACTAAGGCTATGAAGACCTCGTTTGGAGCATGACATAAATGAGGATTTTTGGAAGGAACCATTGAACAACCAAAGAAGAAACATTAGAGATGTTATATCATAAGTTGGGATCGAAATCCCAATCCTTGGCCGATGTGGATTTTAATTTTACACGAACTAATCTAAAGTTTAAAATAAAAAATTTGAATAATGAACCGTTTTTCAAGAGAAGGAAAAAAATGAAAAACACGGTTAGTGAAAGTAACAAGCTGTAAGTATTATGTATACCACTACAAGAAAACGCTGAATAAGCGGCGAAAAATAAGCGTCGGCTAATAGCTGATGCAAATAGTGTCAACTTTTTTAAGATTTAGCGTCAGCTTTTCCGATGCTAAACTTAAAATAAATTTAAAATTAAATATTTTAAGTTTAGCGTCGAAAAAGCCGACGCTATTATTTAAATATAGCGTCGGCTTTTCCGACGCTAAACTTAAAATGTCTAATTTAAATTTATTGTAAGTTTAGCGTCGGAAAAGCCGACACTATTCTTTAAATATAGCGTCGGCTTTTCCGACACTAATTTAATTTAGATTTAAATATAGTTAGTGTCGGAAAAGCCGACGCTATATTTAAAGAATATACGTGCTTTCAGAGAGATAAAAATAATTTTTCCAATGTTATATATGCATAATGTGTTCTAGTACACTTGGTTATCAAGTTCACTTAAGACCTCAAGGTTCACGGATCGAGAAAAAAATAAAATAAAATTTGTGTCAACATAGTGTCGACTTAACCGATAATAAAAAATTAAAATAAATAAATTTGTTAGTGATGGCTTAGCCGACACAAAAAATAAATTGTGTCGACTTATTTAGCGTTGGCAAAAAATCGACGAATAACCGACAATATTGCGTCGGCTTTTATGATTTAGAGTCGGCTTTTGGCCGACTCTAAATTGAAACATTCTTGTAGTGGTAGTAAACATCATTTTCGATTGATAAGATCATTGTACATTACATCTCTACAAATTAATTTACAAATTTTTCAAATCAAAAGAAAGACCAATATTAGCATGGCTACGAACTATATTGGAGTACAAAGTCTCTAATTTGATTCTCAAATCCAATAATGATCTGTTCCAAGAACAATCACGAGGCAACATTAGTGTAGACTCATTGCTTTGCCATAAACGAGTTGAAGTCGTAGTAACACGTTTATGATTGTTTTTCAGAGAAACTAGGTTGTTGATCTGCCTTAGCAATAAATCGAAATCGTCTTCGCTCCTAACCAAGCTAAGACGCACATAGTGATTATCAACACCAAATAAACTACCTGCCCTGCCACTAATGTTATGTGCTTTCAGAACTTCATAACAAGAACCACCTTCTAATATTGATGTTTCACACTTCAACCACGCAAAAGCTGCAATTAATAACATCAATATGAAATTGTTAGTGAATTATATTGTTAGTGAATTATTTAATTAAACTTGACTTAATAAATTTTCCATTATGTTTTAAGTTTGAATTTTATAGCCTTGAGTGTAAAAGTTCATATATATACAATGATAATGTTATTTTATAAAAGAAAATTTATTTACTTAATATATATATATATATATATATAATTATTATCACTATCTAATTTTTATGTTAATTCTTTATTTTCTTCGGTTCGATCTTACTTTTTCCCTCGTCTTTTAATGTGAAAATATCTATTAAATATTAAATTAATAAATTTAAAAATCAGTGTCGATCAATAAAAAAAAAAAGTTAAATTATAAATGAGTAAACAATTAAGTTCTAAATTCATACCTATCTAACAAGTAATGTGTAAAAGTTTAATATGACTCCTTTAAATACCGTGTGTTCGAAACCATTGATGTCTATATATAAATTCAAATATATATTAAACAATTGAAACATTTTTGTTATATGCATAAGTGAATTTTTCATATAATTAAACATTAGATTAAACATTTCTACGTACGTATAGGAATAAAAACAATATTTACTTTAATACACTGACATTTTAAGATTAATAAGGGTTAATGCTATCAAATATGTAAAAATATAAGTTTTATTAAATAAGATGAATACATGCTATTATTATTATTATTATTATTATTATTATTATTATTATTAATTACCTATAACAATTGATTAAGGTAATATGTAGTTTTGGTGTTTACATTCTCTCATTTCATCATCTTTTATTATATATTATTATTTTTTTAAAACAACGGAGATCTTCATTTTCCCTAGTTATCATAATCATTTTTAAAAGTTTCAATAGTAATTAAGAATAAAAAAATTATAATTATAATATAATTCAACGGTTGGAGTATATTAAATGACATAAATGTATTAAACCTGAGTTTGATTCACCTAAGCACATTCTGTTTTGAATTTAAAAGACAGGAAATTACCCGGAGAAGGTGTTCTGATTTGCTGGGAAAATAAACAATATTGAGGCTTTAATTTTTGAGTCGAAAATCTTTTTGATCGAGACAAGACTTTGTTCAATCTACTCCATCGGTTCTTCATTGTGTTGTATCCGAATTCATACATTGCTTTTCCATTTCCACTGAGGACTACCTTTAAAAGCTTTAGCACTCTTAGTTGAGTCTCTCTAGAAACACCATAGGTGCTCAAGTCCATGTATGTTAACATTCTTCTGTAAACACCTTCATCCTTTATTATTGCCCACCTAACACAAATCAATGCATAACTGTTTAAGATACAAAACAATGTTCGTGAAATACACAGTGTGAATTTCTCACCCTTGAAACGACAATTTTTCAGTTTAAGCTAAATTTTTAGATCCTATATGTACTTGTGAAGAAAGCATTTAGAATATTTTCTTTTTATGCAACTATACGTGAAACGGATCTTAGTAATTCATACAAGAGATGTTTTCAGCTATTTAATGATTGATTAAAGTTTTAGAAGAGAAATTATATATATATATATATATATATATATATATATATATATATATATATATATATATATATTGTGAAAGATATATAGTATGGCATATATTGAAAGAAAATAATATATAGAGAAAATTTAGAAGATTTTTTTCAAATTACATAATACTATTTACAAACTTAATAAATTTAAATAACATAAAACAATTTAAATATCAACAAGTTATTGATCTAAATGATAACAAAGTTTTGGATTCAGATACTATAAATAAGAAAAACAAACGTAATAAAAATGGGTAGATTTCTCAAAAGTGATCGGTCAAGTTTCTCAATAGAGAGAATTTATTGACAAAATCGATGAATATATATATATATATAACATGATTATAAAAATAACACAAGTGTTTGTATCTTACCCAAATCTGCTTCCAGCATGACCAGTTAGCTTAGAAAGTGTAAATATCATTAAATCTTCATCTGCAGGTGCTAGGATAGGTGTGAAATGTGGGCAGTAGTAAGCAAGATCATGAATTGTCTTCACATATTGGCCTTGAAGAACAGCCTTCTTCAGATGCCCGTCTGGATTGTTTGGGGAAGTAACCAACTCAATAAAGCTCGACTTTGAACTATCATTCTTCCACATTGACGTGTCCCCATTGAATTTATAATCCTCAGATTTGAAAAATTCAGTTTGCTCTTTATAGACCTAGCATGTCATGAAGGTTCAAAATTGAGTTTAGATAATGAAGAAATATTTTCTAATGCATTTTTTTTACATTACATTTTTATTGCTCGTTGGAATTTTTTAAGATTTACAAAATAATATAATTAAGTCTCACTTCTTAATTAACAAATCAAATTTATAATTTTGTAAGTTGCAAAAACTTGATTTAGATTTTAAAATCCATGTACTGATATAGTATTAAAAAGTTAATTGTAATAAACAATTAAAAAAATCAACATTCACATTTATTCTTAAGAAAGATATTATAAAATGACATAAATTTTTTTATATGGTTCTTATAAATTTTTCTTATTTGTTTGGACCTTTGAGAGGGGATCATGAATAGAAGGAACAAACTCCCATCTTATTATAGCTTTTTTCTCAATTTTCGGGAGAGTGTGAAAGATTTTATAATATTTTTAATATAATATTTAAAATATTCTTATTTATATTTTTAAAATTAAAATTATAAAAATGCAAAGGTAACTATTAACTTTTAAAATCTCTTCACTATTACTATTAATCAAATAGAAAAAGTTATTTTTCTTTATGGTCTCACCCCTATTAAAATCTCTCTCCTAATACTTCTCCTTTCAACCCAAACAAAATTATAATCTCTGTCCTCCCCTTCCTTCTTCTCCCATCTATTAGAATCCCTTTCCTTCTTTTTCTTTTTTTCTTTTGAATTAAACAAACCGTTACATTCATAGTAGATATGCTACTTACTATTTATCTTAATAGTGAAGAATAAGTTTTAAAGTGAGTTGTAATATTCTTCTTTCATGTGTGATAGTCATATTGAGAATTGTATATGTAAGGAACTAATAAGGTCTAGGTTTTCAACTTTACTGGGTAATATGGGATTGAAGCTACCACTTTTGTGGGTGAAGAAGATGAAGCATTTGAAGAAAGGGCATGTACTGCAGCATTAAGAAGATGGGTGGCACCTGCTCCAAATATTATGTATTTCCCATCTGTTATTGCATTGCCAACACTAGCATGCACACTTCGAATGTGTGCCTTCAACTCTTCTGAGATGAGAGAGCCATCACTGAATTCATAGCTCATGCGATGCCACCCTGCAACCACTACTGCACTTCTTGCTGCATTCTTCATCCAAAAGGGTTCCAAAAAAGTGGGATCTCCGCTGCAGATAATAGTAATACATATAGCAATTATTAGAGGTTAATTCAACATTGCTTTGACATAAGTTAGAAACAGTTTTTGACATTTTGTCTACTAAAAAAAAGATGTTTCTAAGTTTATAATCGGATTGATTAAATAAACATTACAAAAAAATTGTCATACAGTGATACACATTATATAGTAACACTACACATATCACTAAAAAATACTTTTAGCCACATAATAAATATAATATATGTTAGTATATTATTAAAAAGTATAGATATAAGTTATAATGACACATAAAATATATTTTTAAATTTCATTCAAAATTAACACTAAAATTATGTGTAACTATATATCTATATACATTGTACTTATACTGACACTTTTGTATATTATTATAATTTATATGTAACATTTCTTATAGTGAAATTAACTTAAGATTTCAATTCTAAGAACTTTTTTTTCCAATTCTAAGTTTTAAATGTAAGAAAACTTCAATCATCTGTTAAAATTATGTAAAATTTCTTATAGTTATAATTTTATGCTCTAATATTTTAGATAAGTCTACGCCGGTAGTAGCATCAATATGTTATTAATATATTACTTAGTGATATTGAGAGTTTCTCTTTCTTCCTTCTATCACTTTCACTTACAATTTATAATATAAAGAAAACATTTTGACTATGCCATAATAGCAACAAAAATGACAGTTTTTTTTTTTAATTAGCAAAAGTGCTATTAATTTTTTTCTCTCTCTCTCTTTGGCTCTTAAAAGAAAAAAAGCATTATATTAAAAAGATAGATGCTCATGCGGCCCCACTTAGCATAATTTATACAAAAAAGAGTGCAATTTGCAACAAATAATACAGGATTATAGTCTTGGGCTCGATATGTGTCTCCTCAATTCGGAGAACAAAGCAACCCTAAAGAAGATTGCAACAATGACAGGTGTTGGCCAAAAGAAGATTTCAATAGCACTATTGCTAGCAACAAGTTCAAATGACTTAACATCAAATCATCAATGATGACATTGGAGTTTGGAAACATTACTCAAATAGCGTTGATAACAAAGAGAATAATGAATTTTGGGTTCTCAAAATTCAAAACCAAATACTCTCTAATTCCCGTAATAATTTTCATATCAAGAAAAATTATAAATTATGAAGAAAATAGTATCTTTACAAAATTAATTTTATGATTAACTCTCTTCAATTTATTAAAAACAATACAACCCAACAACCACTTTTTAAATAATATTATTAGGGGGTATGGATAGAAAATGAATAATTAAAATTAAAAAACTAGCACACTAATTTTGAGACTTTTTTTTCACACGACACTTAAATAAATAAATAAAATGCGAGTAAGTAAAAACAAATTAGTTTAGTTCTTGAGGACCACTAGTAATATTATTGAAAGAAAAAAAATAAAGTCAATTATATAATATCAAGTGAGTTTAATATTATATTTTTTATTAACAAAGATATTAGTAGGTAAATTTTGTGTAATTAATTTAGTAATAGATGAATTTTATTTCACAAATTTGGTGATATTATTTAAGGAGAGAGATTGAAAGAAGTTTATTCAAATTACAAAAGACTAAAACATCAATTTTAAATTAAAAAAAATACAAAAACAAATTTATCACATATTTAAAGAGAGCAATGTTTTTAGATATCCAAATAAGTGGAACACCCCATTAATACCTTAATAATTTGTGTTTACCTCTATCTTCTTATCACACAAGTCATTAATTATATCAATCATTTATTTCTTTTTCTTTTTAATCTCTCTCAAGGTGTAAACATTTATTGACTGTAAAAAAAAAAATACATTCATCATCAAAAGTTAAATATAATTATGTATTACATACATAGAGATTGATTGGCAAAACATGCTTTTACTAGTCAGGTAATATTAATAAGGTAGGGTGTGTGAAACAAACAAGACTAATTAATACCTATCTGCATCAACCATGCAATGAGGTAGGAGCTGTGAGCAATCACTTCCTCCATAGCACATGTTGCATTCACAAACAGGCTTGCCATGAAGAACTAAACCATCTAAAAAAGCCCTACCATGCCCCGAGCACGACATGGATGATACAGCTTCAGCTTCAGCCATAGCTTCTTGCGTCCAATTTTGCTGCCATCTCTTGTGCATGCACATGCCAACTAACAAGAGGTTAAGTGCAATTGAACATGTTAAAGATACAATATACTTTAGACTATGAACCCTAGCCATGCTTTCAGCTGTGATATCTCATTTAATTGGATTTCACTTTCATATATATACAAGCTGTAACGGGAAGCAGCAAAGAAACTACAGTACTACAGTTTTTTTTTAATTATTATTATTAATTATCGCCAATTCACTCGTGAAAAATATGAGTGTTTTGGATTGACCATATTAAAATAATGTTTTGGTCTCCTAAATTAATGTTTTTAAATTTTACGTTTGGTGCAACATGTGTGTAAAAAATTAAAGACACGCATTCGAAGATCAAGATTTTCCACACTAGTTTAATTAATGGTAACTAGGTCAAAGAAATCAATATTTAAGCTGGATTTATTTGTGAAACGTTGTATTTAGTGGAAGAAGACACTGAAACGCGGTTCAAGAAATATAGAAAATGTTGTGAGTCTTTGTATTACTGCATGATATGCATGTTACACATTGTACTACAAATTTTTAAAATATAACAATTTTTTCTTTCTATTTTTTTTCATCACATATGGTTCATCCTTCTATACTTCTTTTTCTTTTGTTTCCATTATTTCTCTCCTTTGTTGTAATATATCTTCTGATTTTTAATTTGTTGTAAAAATATAGTGCTATCCATATTATAATACCCATCTGTATATTTTACAATAGAGAAAGGTTAACACTATGAAAGTAAGCTGAAGTGGGAAAATAATATTATGTTTGATCTGAAAGGTTAACACTATGAAAGGTTAACACTATTAAAGTAAGTTGAAGTGGATGAAGCGCGTCCTTATAGGCCGCATGAAAGTAAGCTGGAGTCAAGGACTATTAACTATTATTTTGTTGGTTATCCTGAATGCTCTCGGCGCTATAAATTTTACAATCCCACTACTAGATCATTCTTTGAGACGAGGAATGCAAGATTCCTTGAGGATGTTGAGTTTGGGAAGGAAGAGAACATAAGAAATGTTGTCTTTGATGAAGAACCTGTCATTGACAGTGATCAAGTCCTCGTGCCTATTACTATTCCAGTACCTACCCCAGTAATAGGTGACAATCATGGAATTATTCCTGACATTGTCCCTTCACAAGACAATATTGAGGTTCTCCCTCAAATACCTATAGAGCAAGCTCAACAATCTCAAGAAGTGCCATTAAGGAGATCCACTAGAGAAAGGAAAAGTGCAATTCCAGATGATTACATTGTGTTTCTTCAAGAACATGAGGATGACATTGGTTTAACAGATGATGATCCAATCAACTTCTGTCAAGCTATGCAAAGTTCTAGCTCTCAAAAGTGGATTGATGCCATGAAGGATGAGATAAAATTTATGCAAGACAACGATGTTTAGGATCTCGTTGAATCACCTGAAGGTGTGAAACCTATTGGTTGTAAATGGATATTTAAAATCAAGAGGGATTCAAAAGGTAATATCGAGAGATATAAGGCTCGTTTAGTTGCTAAAGGTTTCACTCAAAAGGAAGGCATTGATTACAAAGAAACCTTTTCTCCGGTTTCTTCAAAGGATTCTTTTAGAATAATAATGGCACTCGTAGCTCATTATGATTTAGAGCTCCATCAGATGGATGTTAAAACTGCGTTTCTAAATGGTGACATTGAAGAAACGATTTATATGATGCAACCAGAAAAATTTGTGTCTGGTGACTCAAATTCCATGGTATGCAAACTAAAGAAATCCATCTATGGTCTCAAACAAGCTTCCTGTCAATGGTATCACAAGTTCCATCAAGTTATTACCTCATATGGTTTTGAGGCAAATATAGTTGATGATTGTGTTTATCATAAGTTTAGTGGGAGTAAATATATATTCTTGGTGTTATATTATATGTCGATGATATACTGCTTGCCAGCAGCGATATAGGCTTATTGCATGAAACCAAGAGATTTTTAACAAAGAATTTTGAATGAAAGATCTTGGTGAAGCCTCTTTTGTATTAGGTATTAAGATACTAAGAGATCGTTCTCATTGTATCATAAGGTTATCTCAAGAGAACTATATCGATAAAGTTTTAGATAGATTCGGCATGAAAGATAGTAAACCAGGAGATACCCCTATAGCCAAGGGAGACAAATTTAGCCTCAAACAATGCCCTAATAATGACCATGAAAGAAATGAGATGCAAAAGATTCCCTATGCTTCAGCTCACTACTAGAAAAATTAATATTTGTGACGAATTTTGTGACGGAAAAAATAGCATCGCTAATAGTGACGCATTTTGTGAGGGAATTTTAAGTTTTGTGACGGACAAGAATTTATTGACTTTTGTGACGGATTTTGTGACGGAATATATTCCGTCTCTAAAAATCCATCACAAATTTCGTCACTGAATCAAAAAAAAAATATTTGTGACGGATTTTGTGACGGAAAAATTTTCGTCTCTAAAAATTCGTCACAAATTTCATCACTAAATAAAAAAAAATGTTTGTGACGGATTTTGTGACGGAATGAACTTCGTCTCTAAAAAATCCGTCACAAATTTCGTCACTAAAATGAAAAAATTTAGTGACGGATTTTTCCCTCTCAAAATTCCGTCACAAATAGGTTAAAATATTTTGTGACAAATTGTTCCCTCTCAAAATATTAAATTTTATTTATGAAACTTTTATATTTAAGAATTATGCATAATTAAAGAAAATATGTTAATTTTTTTTATAAAAAAAAAATTAAAAATATTTTATTTCATTAAAGGACTGAAAAAATTATGAAATTCATTTAATTAAATAAAAAATTGTCAATTTTGAACATAAGAAACTAAGACATTCATTAAAAATATTTATAAAAAAACTTGTGAAAATAAAAAAAATATTAATTTAATTTTGGCTTAATTACATTTTTGATCCCTCAAGTATTGTAATTTGCAATTTTGATCCCTAAGATTTTAATTGGATAATTTTAGTCCCTAAAGAATTGTAATTGTGCAATTTTAGTTCTTTAATTTTTAATTGAACAATTTTAGTCCCTCAAATATCATAATTGTACAATTTGAATGTCTCCCATTAAAAATTTAATAATTTTAAAATTTTAATATATATATATATATAATAATTTAAAATTATATAATTATTTGCTTATTTAAGTTAGCATATACTATAATTTTTATTAATGTAACAAATGATATATATTTAATATTACTAAATAAATAAAATGTATATATTATTAATAATTTAATATTGCTAATAAATTAATATCAATAATATTTTTAGTATATTTATAGATAAACTCATAATTTGATAAATATAACTTAGTATATGTTAATATAATTTTACAAAAATATAAATATACTAGATAAGATATGTATATTTATAATTAATATACTTATAATTTTGTAAAAGTATATTAATATATAATAAGTTATATTTATCAAATTATGAGTTTATCTATAAATACACTAATAATATTATTGATATTAATTTATCAATGATATTATAAAAATAATAATATATAAATTTTATTTATTTAGTAATAATAAACAATTATACTAATAGAAAATTCGGGATGTTACAATTTGATATATTAATGAAAATTATAATACACGTTGATTTGAATAGACAAATAATATAATTTTAAAATATTGTATATATATATATATATGTATATATAGTAAAATTATGAAATTTTTAATGAGAGAGACTAAAATCACACAATTATGATATTTAATAGACTAAAATTATTCAATTAAAAATTGAAGAACTAAAATTGCACAATTGCAATCTAAAATTACCCAATTAAAATCTTAGGGATCAAAATTGCACAATTGCAATACTTAAAAGATCAAAAATACAATTAAGCATATAATTTTTTAGCTAAAAAAGTTAAAAATGAATGTGTAATTAGAAAAGTTTAAAATATTTATTTTTTAATTTAATAATTTAATTATAATATAATAAATTTAAAAAAAACTTATAAATTAAAGTAAAGAAATCAGAAGTGTCAATTTATTTTTCTAAGTTATTGATTTCTTATTTTTTAGTTTAGTTGTTTATTGAAAAATGTCTTTCTAATGTCATAATTTTATAATTTTAAAGTGTAAATTTTTAGTTAAAAAATTAAAAGTTTCTTATTTTATGTTAATAAAATAATATCTTTTAATTTCTTTATTTTTATGTTTAAAAACAAACTATAAATTAATGTAATTTAGATTTAAAAGTGACAAGGATAATTTACAAGTTTTTAATTATTTTTTTTAACTTTAATTGCTTCTAAATGAAGGAAAAAAAGTAAGAAAACAAGATATCTTGAAACCCTTCATTGAGTCATATCTAACAAATTATAAGAAACAATCCCACACTCTAGTGAATAAATTTTTATCAATACCATAGTACTTGACTCAACCATGGGTTTGACAGTAACACATGGTCGTTATGAATTCGATTAACAAGAACATGGAGAGGTTGGGAACCTTATATCGAAGATTTAATTCGAATGAAAATAGAAAGTATTACTACTGTGATGAATTGGAATGCATATTCGATAAACCCTAAACACTTTGATTTTGAAATGCAAGAATTGCTTTGCTCCATCCTCTTTCAACCGTCAATAATTTATCTGTTTTAAATTATGTCTTATTTTTATTATAAAAACCAACAAAACTGTAAAATTGGATAACCAACAAAACTACTACATGGAGGTTATTTTTTAATAAAGTGGAGACCAAAACCTTTGTATTTCTTTTATCTTTAGTTAAGTTATAAATAAGTTTAAATTGATTTTTTTTTAAAATGAGTAAACATGATTTAGATTATAAAAAATTACTAAATGTAATAATTTATTGTAGATTTTATTTATAATTTTTTTTTTGGAAAAAACTCAAATGAAATCAAATTTTTAAATAAAATATTCAAAATAACATAAATTTAGTTATTTGAATTTTTGTAATTAAAAAACCATAAGAATTATATAAATTTCAAAATTCAAAATTAGGCTAATTTTAAAATTGAATTTATAATAAAATATGATTATATATTTAAATTTTTAAAAATGAATTTAGAAATTATTGAAACGATAATTTATATTTATGTTATTTTATATAAAAAAAATGAATTTGATAAATAGAAATATCTTAAATTTAGATTTTTAATAAGTTGAATATGTAATAACTCAAAATTGCTGGTGGCCGGAACGGGCCGTTTCAAAAGTGAAACGGGTCGTTCCGGAATAAGAAAAATGCCCAAAACTGGAGAAGCAGAACGGTCCGTTCTCATAACCAGCAGAACGGCCCGTTCTGCTTCTCCAATATAGGGCATTTTTGTTATTCCGGAACGGCCCGTTTCACTTTTGAAACGGCCCGTTCCGTCTACTGTTACGGAATAAATTTAAATTCAGTATAAAAGTAATAATAAAATGATTATAAAAAGTAAAATTAAATAACTTAGTTAAAAAATGACTATAATTAATAATTTAATGTAAAATTTGTTTAAAATTTTTTGAAAATAAATAATAAAATAAATCCTCCCTTTCGTCTTCTTCACTTTTTAGAAATGTGTTGACAAGATAATGGATAATATATTTATTTTTAGATAAAACTTAAATGCAATATTAAATGCTAGAGGGAACCGGCCAAGTTAACTATATATAGAGTATCATACAAAGAAGGAGAGTGACACTTAAGTATTCTTAATTAAGATTTATATTAAAGTTTATATTAATATTTTATTGTTGAATTTATTGTATTACCCTTTATCAAAATTTTCTGGTATTAAGTGCATTTATATATTTAGAGTTTTATAAATGTTACACTCAAAATGTGAGGAAATGTATTAAAAATTTTATATTGAATAATGATATAACTAAAATAAAGTATATATAAATAATAAAAATTCGTACATTACAAATCACTTATATATATATATATATATATATATATATATATATATATATATGATTAAGAAATAACTTATTTAAGATATATTATATAATAAGATCTTAATTATAATTAACATTAAACATTCAATGAATTCGAATAATGATATGTTTTAAGAAATAACTTCTTTAAGATCTTATATAATAATTTTTAGTTAACTTATTCATTATCATTCACTCACTTGATTAAAAAGTGATAAAATATAATTAATTTTTAATTAATTTAATAAAATAAAAACTTTAAAATATATATCTAAAATCTGTAACAATTTCTTAAATACAAATATTTAATTAATAATTATATATTATTAATAATTTATATATTATTAATATAAATAATATATTATACAAATATTTATATATTATTAATAATTTAATATTGCTAATAAATTAATATCAATAATATTTTTAGTATATTTATAGATAAATTGATAATTTGATAAATATAACTTAGTATATATTAATATACTTTTACAAAAATATAAATATAGTAGATAAGATATGTATATTTATATTTTTGTAAAAGTATATTAATATATAATAAGTTATATTTATCAAATTATTAGTTTATGTATAAATATACTAATAATATTATTGATATTAATTTATGAATAATATTATAAAAATATAATATATTTATATATATATATTATGTATTTATTAATAATAAATATATATAATTTGTGTGACACCCTCTACCCCACATACCATAACACAAATAACAAAAATTGAATAACATAATCTTTTTCATATTTGAAATACCAAACATGTTTAATTCAAGTCAAAACTCATGTGTTTGTGGAGATATTCATACATCTCACGCAATAAGGAATACAACAGAACAATCAAAAAGCAAAATATAAACTTGCATAGTTTATTTGTTTCTTTCAGGGTTCTCTTAAGAACTCACAGAGTACTCTAATCCATACAATAAACATCTTACTCATATAATTGTCTCTTACAATTGCATTCCCTTATGGTGTGTTTGGATGAGTAATTTTACAAATTCAAGGAATTTGAAATTCTTGGTATTTGAATTACTTTGATTTCAATTTCTATCATTGTTAAAATATTTCGTTTGGCTAAGTCAATTCAATTTTTTTTAAATTTTAAATTGTTAATATGGATATGATAATTTGATTCTATCATGATAAAATTGCTTTTAAAAATATATTTATATGTTGAGATTTTTAAATAAAATTTTATAAAAAAAATGTTAACCAAATTTTAAATATTTAATAATTTTAAAAATTAATTCAGATAATATTTAATAAGTTTTAAAGTATTTTTAAATATAATAATTTAATTATAATATAATAAATTTTAAAAAAACTTATAAATTAAAGTAAAGAAATCAGAAGTGTCAATTTATTTTTCTAAGTTATTGATTTGTTATTTTTTAGTTTAGTTGTTTATTGAAAAATGTCTTGCTAATGTCATAATTTTTTTTAATTAAAATATATTTCAAAATTTTAGTTAATTCATTATCATTCACTTATTTTATTAAAAAGTGATCAAATATAATTTATTTTCAATTAATTTAATAAAATAAAAACTTTAAAATATATATTTAAAATCTGTAACAATTTCTTAAATACTAATATTTAATTAATTTTAATATAGACTAAATTTAATATTAGAAAACACTACTAGAAAATCTTGTGTTTAATTTTAATGTGTGCAAAATATTTTCATATGACAAAGAAAAAGTTTCCAAGACAATAAATTTCAAACAAATAGTCAATTTATCTCCTAGAATTGAGGATTTAGACAATTTTATAATTTGCCACACAATCTATTATATTTTTCATTTATTTCATTCATTGTCAATATAAATTTAATTATAACATTATTTCCAATTAAATTATTTTTATTTTCACTGCGTGTCGCTGCGTTCATTTGGATTGTGGTTGAGTTTGGTGTTTCTTCTTCAGTGTTTCTCCATCCACCAATTCAATCACCGCTCGCAGATCCGACTCTGCAACAATTTCTTAAATACAAATATTTAATTAATTAATTTTAATATATATACTAAATTTAATATTAGAAAATTTATAAATATTTTAGTTATAATTTTTATTATCTTTTGATTTAATATTGGATTTCTTTTGATTATGAAAGATATTTACCTGAATTTGAGTTATGATTGTTATAATCTTTTGATTTAATATTGGATTTTATTTATTATAAAACATAACAAATAAAATCTAAAATCTAGAGCAATTTCTTTGATACAAATATGTAATTAATTTTAATATATAATAAATTTAATATCAAAATATTTATTATAATTTTAATTATGATTTATATAATATTTTGATTTAATATTAAATTTCTATTGATTATAATATTTTAATATATTTTATATAAAATATTGGTTAACATATTTTATTATATTTTCATTTTAATTTATTATAAAATAATTAGAATATTTAATTTAACATGATTAAAAAAATAATCATTATAAAATTTATTCTTTTTTAATTTAATTATTTATTATAATACTTTTTAGTTACTGTATTTACCAAAAAATTATTTTTAATTAAAATATATTTTAGAATTTTAGTTAATTCATTATCATTCACTCACTTGATTAAAAGTGATAAAATATAATTAATTTTTAATTAATTTAATAAAATAAAAAGTTTAAAATATATGTCTAAAATCTGTAACAATTTCTTAAATACAAATATTTAATTAATTAATTTTAATATATACTAAATTTAATATTAGAAAATTTATAAATATTTTAGTTATAATTTTTATTATATTTTGATTTAATATTGGTTTTCTTTTGATTATGAAAGATATTTACCTGAATTTGAGTTATATTGTTATAATCTTTTGATTTAATATTAGATTCACTACTACAAACACCGTCCCCACAAAACCTCCCAAAACCTAAAACCAACCCCCGAAATTCATCTTCTCTCTTTCGCCCCCACACCCCTTCTCCCTCCAAACAAACACCGTCCCCCAAAACCTCCCAAACAAAACCAACCCCCTCCCCCTCCCCCTCTCGTATTGACCACGCGTTGTCTTCGTCGATCTCGAACCCACCATCATTGACGAGGTTCGTGCCAGTACCTACCGCCAACTCTTTCACTCGGAGCAACTCATCTCCGGCAAGGAAGACGCTGCCAACAACTTTGCCCGGTGCCACTACACAGGTAACCTCCCCTCTCTCTTTACATTTCCCTTTCTTTTTCCAATAACCTAACCCTAACCCTAGTTTCCATTTCCAGTCGGCAAGGAGATCGTAGATCTGTGCCTCGATCACATCCGCAAGCTCACCGACAACTGCACCGGCCTCTAGGGCTTCCTCGTCTTCAACGCCGTGGGTGGCGGCACCGGCTCCGGCCTCAGCTCCCTCCTGCTCGAGTGTCTCTCTGTGGTTTACAGTAAAAAATCCAAACTGGGCTTCACCATTTACCCTTCCCCTCAGGTCTCAATTGCCATGGTGGAACCCTACAAAAGCGTCCTCTCCACCCACTCCCCCCTATTAAATTTCTGATTATTCTTTGTGGTTTATGTTTTTCAGGAAAAGATGTGATAGGACTTGCCCAAACAGGTTCTGGTAAGGCTGGAGCTTTTGCCCTTCCCATGTTGCATGCTCTCTTAGAAGCACCACGCCCAATAATTTCTTTGCTTGTGTGTTGTCTCCCACCAGGTTTGATTGATACCTAATCATGGGATGAATTTTCATATAATTTGAATTTTTATTGATTGAAAATGCTAACTCACATTTAACAAGTTTATTTATTCTGTTTTTAACCTTTTTATTGATTTAGAGAGCTTTCTATTCAAATTGCTGAGCGGTTTGAAGCTCTAGGTTCTGAAATTGGTGTCAAGTGTGTTGTGGTGAGTTTCAATATAATTTTTTTTAAATGATTCACTGTATGAATTTTATTGCTTCTCGTTTACTGCATAACTTTGAGTTTGTGTTCTGTCCCCTTATACCATTTCCAGCATAATACTTAGCTTTAAAATTTAATCTTGAGTTGAATATGTATATAAAATATATCACTCATGTTTCACTAAAGAAATGCACTATTTTTTTTTGTTGGTTTCTAAATCAATTACTGGCTTGTATAGCTCATTATTGATCAGAACTTTTAATGATCATTGTGTTAATTATATGATTTCTCTTGTGAAGAGATAGAATTTGTTAGTGTTCTTATTTTCTTAATGTTTTGTAGTTGGTAAGTTATCAAATTCCAATGATGTTTGAGTGTATTCGCATAAAAAAATTTAATGATTAAATTGCTGGAATGAATTCTTATTGATTTTTCCTTCCTTTTGTAAATGTTAAGGTTCTCAATAGCACTGTTAATTTGGGGTTGGAGAGAGAAGCAAGCATGTGGAGTGTGAAAAAAGTAGAAACTTTTTGGAATTTGGATAGATAGGTCTTGTCTTTTGGTTCTGTCCGGGAAAAATCATAAAAACCTATTTAACCCTTTCACATTCCTTTGCTCTTTACCTTTTACACTATTCTTTTTGCTTTAAAAAACAAATACAATGTCAGGATTGTGTTGAAAGAATGTATAAACTTCGAAAGTAACAGAATATGGCATACTATATAATATATATTGCATTCATTTTGGATTTCATTGCTTGTTATTCTTAACTTCTATTGTAATTTATACACCATGTTTTCCTGGTTTGCAGGGGCTGTGTGAATGGAGGGACATTTGTTGCCCGAGCAGAGGATGAGAGTACGGGATATGTATTGCCAAACAAATCTGTTCTTGAAATTGGTACGCAACTTGGGCAAATTCAGTGCAACTTTTTCTTAATGTTAGAAATCTAGCTGGATGTTAACTTAATTTGTATTACTTATTTAAAAGCTAAGCAGATGCCTCTTACTACAAGCAAGCTACGACGATTGGTAAAGTTAAAACACCCTTATGTTGAACACAATCTTGATGTTGTTGTCAACATCATTAGGCACTCTGTTCAGAATGCTACTGCCACATAATTACCATATGAATGTCTGAGCAGAGGTTAGTCTCTGTTTTATATCTGTACTTCAATTTCCACATAATTTGTCACCTATGGTTTTGTATGATGATGAATTGATTGTAAATGAAAACACCACATTATTAATGTGGGGGCTTTTTGTGTTATTTGTGCAACTTCAACAATTATTTAAAGATTGTGCTATTAAGTATATAGAATCAACTAATAATAAAATTGTTTTTATTATTCCTGCTCGTTGATTATTGAAATCAATGAAATGTCGTGTTTATAAAAGGAAGTTGTAAGTAACTTGCATCGGTCAACGACTAGTAGTTAATGGCTTCTAAATCAATTACTGGCTAAGACTGTACTGAATCTATTTGGTTTCTATTATGTATTCCTCATCACCTTTTTAGGAACGAGGAAGGACTATATTATGCATTAGACCTTGGAGGGACTAATTTTTGCGTGTTACGTGTGCAATTGGGAGGCAAGGATGGTGGTATTATTAGTCAAGAATTTGCTGAGGTGTCAATTCCTCCTAATTTGATGGTTGGGACATCAGATGTAAGCTCCTTTTTACTCCCACTCAATTTGAAATTCCTCTTCTTTGCTTACAGTTGTTTTGTTTACTTTTTTTTTTCTTTTCCTAACAAATGTTGATCTTTGTGCAAATCATATGAGAAACAAGACCAATCTAAAAAAATTGTGATTCAGGCACTCTTTGACTATATTGCAGCAGAGCTTGGAAAATTTGTTGCTCAAGAAAATCAACCTCCTGCTAGACCGAGAGAGCTAGGTTTTACCTTTTCCTTTACTGTCATGCAAACGTCAATTGCTTCTGGGAAAAAAGGTAATCAATTTTAAGAATTTTTTCCCCTGTATTTGAATTTTTGTATGATTTGATTTGGAACATGTTGCCTCTATTAATTGTATGTTTGGTAGATAGGTATAAGGTCATCACTATATAAGCAATCTAGCTTAGTAAAATTAGGTTGCTTCATGTGTATTGTTTGAAGGGGTTTCTTTGCCTAAATGTGTGCCTTGTGGATTTTGATCTCTAAATGATGAAAAGTATCATGGCTATGGATATACTCCAATGAAGCTTTATTGTCATAGTTACACTGATAGAGGTCATTCATTATTTTTCATGTGTTGTCTTGCCGATTAAGCACATCATTAATCTTGTGAACTCCTCTTGATGTCTGTATTGTTCTTTTATCTTCATTTTAAATGATATCATGCATTTTCATAAAAAAGACTTGATATTTTTGTTTTGATTGAAATTGTTTCAATAATAGGCTCTGGTAATCGATTACAATAAATGGGTAATCGATTACCAGAGAACCTTTTAATAAGTAAATTTCGAACATATGATTTTCATTGTCTGGTAATCGATTACATGTATAGGTAATCGATTACCAGACTCTTAAAAACAAATGGTTCCCTCAAATTTAGTCATCAACAGTTAGTGAGGGATTCATCCCAGTTAGTGACGGATAAAATCCGTCGCAAATTGTGACGGATTTAATCCGTCACAATTTGTGAGGGATTAAATCCGTCACAAACTGCGAGGGATTAAATCCCTCGCAAATTGTGACGGATTCTACTTAATTAAAGTCATCACAGTTTGTGACGGATTTAATCCCTCACAAATTGCGAGGGATTTAATCCCTCACAAATTGCGACGGATTTTTATTAATTTCTAAACATTTATTATTAGAAATTAGTGACGGAAATTATACTGTTTGTGATGCCTTAATTCCGTCACTAATTGTGACGGAAAAAATAATCCGTCACTAAATATTTTGTGACGCCAAATTTTGTGACGGAATCATTTCCGTCACAAATTCCGTCACTAATTGATTTGTGACGGATTTTATCAAAATTAGTGACAGATTTGTTCCCTCTCTAATTTTAATTTTTCTAGTAGTGGCTGTGGGAAGTCTAATGTATGCTCAAGTTTGTACCCGTCCCGATATTGCATTTATAGTGGGAGTTTTGGGCAGATACTTAAGTAATCCTGGGATGCAGCATTGGAAAGCAGTAAAGTGTGTAATACGCTATTTGAAGAGAACAAAAGGATATATGCTCACTTATCAGAAGTCTGACAGTTTAGAGATCATTGGATACTCAGACTCTGATTTTGCCGGATGTCAAGACAGTAAACGCTCCACATCTGGATACATCTTTATGTTGGCTGGAGGAGCTATCTCTTGGAAGTCTGTTAAACATACTATTATAGCTTCATCAACCATAGCTACGGAGTTCATTGCTTGTTTTGAGGCATCCAACCATGGGATATGGTTGCGAAATTTTATCACTAATTTACGTGTGGTTAATGGCATTGAAAGACCATTGAAAATCTATTATGATAATAACTCTGCAGTTCTTTATTCCAATAACAATAGGAGTACAACCAAGTCCAAATTCATTGATAAAAAGTTTGTGGTTGTTAAGGAAAGAGTTCAGAATAAGCAAATTTCTATAGAACATATAGGGACTAATTTTATGCTAGCTGATCCACTTACTAAGGGTTTGGTGCCTAAAGTCTTTCATGAGCACACTGCTCATATGGGTGTAATTCCTTATAGTACCTTAGTTTAGTAGGAGTCTCATTTATGTTTTGTGTCTTCTTTATTTTTATTTTTTCCAAATGTTTGTATTATTTGGATTTTCTACAGAAATAAAGTTGACAATTCTATTCTGAGCTTATTTTGTGCAATATATACATGTTGCATTTTGAATGGATCTCTATAAAGAATAAAGTTTGGACCAGTTGGAAATAGACATGATTAAGATCACGTTGCATGTAATTTCCATGCCACTTATCCATATTTGATCTATGTCGTTGAGTGCATACAATTGTGGTGATCATTGTGGTTTAGTTACATTAGATAATGATAAAAGCTGCAGTGGTTCCCTATTGTTGTATGAAATGGACCAGATAGTTTAAGGGGAGTCTAAAAGTAAATAGTATACGGTTGCGCGCCTAAAGAATTTTGTGATATAAATACTTAAATGAATATGAAGCCCAAGTGGGAGATTGTTAGAAATTTTATTTCATTGTTGCACAATTAACTCACTTCTGGTGAGAAAATATTTCTTTATTGCATTGTTGCACAATTATCTCACTTCCGGTGAGAATATTTCTTTATTGCATTGTTGCACAATTATCTCACTTCCGGTGAGAATATTTCTTTATTGCATTATTGCACAATTAACTCACTTCTGGTGAGAAAATATTTCTTTATTGCATTATTGCACAATTAACTCACTTCTGGTGAGAAAATATTCTTTTATTGCATTGTTGCACAATTATCTCACTTTCAGTGAGAAAATTAAAAAATTCATAAAATTTCTACATTTGACAATGTCTTCAGGATCATTGCAAAATTGTTACATATACAAATTTATAACATTCACAGAAAATTATACAATTTCACAAAAATTCTCTTTAATAAAAATTCAACTTTTAATCGATCTCTTTATCCGTATAATCAATTAAACCAAATTGAAGCAAAAAAAATTAGAAATTGACCAACGCATTCAAATACACGTATTATCAATGAAGAGAGAAAAAAAATTGTAACAATACGCTTTAGAACCCCATAACCTAATAACAACGACGACTCTGATATCACTTGTTGGGATAAATTTCTTAAGCCAAATAGAAATTTTCTATTAATCAATATTAAGAACCATTGTCTCAGATTACAGAATAAATGTAAATTATACGTATTTGTATCCATTGACGTTGATCAAAAGGTTGCAGGGGAATAGTCTTTTGGTGCAATGATCTTCCTTAGCCAAATTACTGGGTTCCTTGATGGGACTTGATGTTACTCTTTTGATGGGGAGACAGAGAGACGTGTGTTTCTGATTTGGCATATTGGGGACCATGACCATCTTTATGATTTTAAACCTATTAGGGTTTCCATTAACCCCTAACGGACCAAATATGGTTTTCACTTATTTGGGCCCATATCAGTTTTTCCTGTTGGCAGTCTAAAGGCTCACTAAAATTAGATCACTTTTATTGAGTCCAAATAAATGTAAATAACTAATATAAATACTACAAATAATATATGTAGCCCACAATAATTATTAGAAATAAAATTTCTAACATATTATCTCCCGCCATCTTTTGTTTTCTTATTAGGATATGTGTTTGCTAGCCACCGAAGAATTGTTTTATATATATATAACTTATATGTGAACATTGCTATTATAATGTGTTCAGACTTTACGCTGTATTCAGTCTAGAATATCTACGTTAGTTATTAGTTTGAACATGACAAAATTTATACATTTTGTTTCCTATATTGGCATGTTTTAAAAAAATATTTTAAGATCATTTTACATAAGTTCATAATATATATAAGAACTTACCTTATGTGAGACCCCATATCCGTTCCCTTTTCTCTTCCTCATTATCACTCTCATACTCTTTTCTCCTTCCCTTATTCACTCTCAAATTTTCTTTGTCTTCTCTTTGCCTTTGGTCTTTCTCTGGAACCATTAGGTGGTGGAGCTGAGGAGTTGTGTTAGAAGCTAGCAGAGGCGCGGGTTTTCTTTCTTCTCCGTTGATTTTCTCCGTCCGTCCTCCATCTTCTTCTCCATTCTCCGCGATCCCAAAGCTCGGATTCTTCACCGAGGTAAGGGAAGCTAGTAATTTTCTTTCTTTTGTCGCTGTTTTTGGCTATGGATGAGTTCTAGAAACTCATTAGATGCTTATTGATGGTTGATTCGTGACTGTGTTGAATGAAAACCTGTTTTTGGGGGTTTCGGGGTTTTTGGAAAAATTTGGGGAAATCCGTGATTTGTTGTTGCATGTTGAAAAAGGTAGTATTTTTGGGTTCTTGGATGGAAATGTGATGCTTTGAACCGATTGCATGTGCCTGGGAAGTTGATTTGGCAGGTTTTTGGGTGAAATTTTCGAACTGGGGAGAGTTGCTGTATGAATTTGCGTCGGGCGAAGTTCTTCGTGCCGGACGCAGTTCTTCGCGTGGTCTCAGGTGAGAATCGCGCCGGGCTCGCTCTTAAGGCGCCGGGCGCGCATTTGAATGTCATAATTTGACTTTATAGTCTTCATGAAAGTTGTAGCCTTGGATGTTAGCTTTCCAATGGCGCTGGAATCACTCAAAAAGGAGTTTTAGAACTCTAGATATGGCTGTTTTAGTGAAGAGGGGTCGAGCTGCTAGCTTTGTTTATAGTTGTTGCGGTTTTTATCATTTTTAACAAGGTAGATGAAGGAATTAGGACTTGGTGTCTTCACGAGAGTTGTAGTAAATATTTTTATCTTTCATATGAGATAAAGAGGAGTATGTTAGGAGTAGTATAACTCCTGGTGCGCTATGTTCTATGAAAGTTTCCATTTCACATTTAGTGATTTGGTTAAGTTGAAAGTTGTTTTAGGTGCTTAAGTTGATTAGTGTTGTTTGGGTGGGTAATTTGACGAGATAGATGAGTTGTAAACAAGATGGTTGGGTCGTATTATGTGTTGAACATGTTGTACGTTGTGATGTTGTTGATCATGCTGTTTTAAGCTGTTAAGGATGAATGTTTTTTTTTAGCTGAGTGATGATATTGTTGTGCTGCGCTGAGCGCGACCCTTGTCGCGCTGGGCGTGAGACTCCTTGGGAGTCTCTGCCTTGTGGGCGCTGGGCGCAATTTGAATTGCGCTGGGCGCGAGACCAAGGGGAGGTCTCTGCCTTCCCCGTGCTGGGCGCGGGTATGGGCACGCCGGGCGCGCGAGACTCCTTAGAGTCTCTGCCTGGCATGCGCTGGGCGCGTGTGAGCCTTGGGCTCTCTGGTTGAGTCCCTCCAGGCGTAGAAATACCTGCGCTGGGCGCGCTAGCCCTTGTGCTCTCTGGTTGTACCGCGCTGGGCGCAACCATGAGTGCGCCGGGCGCGGAGATGAGAAATTTCTATATGATGGTTGATGTTGTTTTATGCTTAGTTGAGTTGAAATAGACGAATATATTTGTGTTGTGCTGCAAGTTGACATGTTGAGTTGTACAGTTGAGTTGTGTTGAAAGTTGATGTTGAGTTGTACAGTTGAGTTGTGTTGAAAGTTGATGTTGAGTTGTACAGTTGTGTTGTGTTGCAAGTTGATATGTTGAGTTGCAAAAAGTTGTGTTGTGTTGAATGTTGATATGAGTTGTTGTAGGCCATAATGGCTGAGTTGTTGTAGGCCATAATGGCTGAGTTGTTGTAGCCATAATGGCTGAGTGGTTGTAGGCCGAAAGGCTGAGTTGTTGTAGGCCATAATGGCTGAGTTGCTGTAGGAGATCTCCGAGTTGATATGCGTGACGACGCATTGTGTGCTTATTGTTGATTATGTTGTAAGATCGATGAGTTGTATGCTGAAGATGTGAGATGTGTGCGGTTATGGCTAAATGTTGTGGTACTTTAAATGAATTTTCTTAAGTTGATTGATGTGTTGATTTGCTGTGCTGATAGGGGTAGCTGTTTACTATTCATATACTTATATATATGTATGTTATTTCTTTTCACTAGCTTACCCTTTGTTGTTTCCATGTGGTTTGGACGGCGATGATCATACTATGTATGGGAGCATAGCAGGGTTAGGCGGGTGGCTAGTGGTGAGTCTGCATCTGGCAGGCGGAGCTGGATCCTTGTTGATGCTTTGTTATTTTCAGCTACTTGGTGTAGCCATTGATAATGTATTTTGTTTTTGTACACTCTAACTCTAGTCGGATAGGGACTTTGTATATATTTATATTCTAGATCCTATATTTATATACTTGTCCTTTCTGTCTGGCGTTTCCGGTGTATAGTGGTGTGTGTAGTGACCAGCCGGGTCGTTACACCTTACAAGTTTTTAGTATTTAATTAATGTTATTTATATGTGAATATTATATATATATATATATATATATATATATATATTTAACAATTCAATCGTTAAAATTAAAGTTTTAATGCATAGATCAAGTCTGTAAATTTTTTTTAAAAAATTGAGAACTATTTGATACTTCATTTTTATTAATTCAAAATCAACGTTTAAAATATTTTTATGATTATCTGTCAATTTAAATTAATGAAATGAAGTATCAAATGATTTTCAAATGTTTTTTTAATAATTTGCAAACTTGGTTTATGAATTAAGAACTTTAAATTTAACAGTTGAATCGTTAAAATTTGATGTAGTACATGAGTTATAGAACGAAGTAAATCTAAGTATATTTACTCTTAAAGTAAACGGATCCCTCTAATATATATTCTAGTGAAGTCAAGGCAGTTCGCGTCTCTATTAAAAATAAGATAAAAAATGAGATTAAGTAATAAAAGTATGTTATTTTAACTGGTGTTGTAATTTGTCCTTAATTCTCAAGGTTTTGAATTTGATAAAAATATTATTAAAAGGATATAATTGTCTATCGAATGTAAAGATCAAGGTGATTACTAAAAAAATATCTCATATATATATATATATATATATATATATATATATATATATATATATAAATAGGTAGATAGATAAACGCTTAAATAATTTTGAAGTGTTTAGATATATTGTTATATATATAAACAAGTATAAGATACCGTTTCATTTTAAAATTAAAATTTTTAACTAAATAATTAATATGTTGACATTATATATTCAAAAATATTAAAAATAAAAGTCTAGCTAGCCACCATTTACATATCTTTCATTTAAAAAAAAAAGTACCGTAAATAAAAAAATGTAAAACACACAATAAAAAAACATCATTACACACATCAATAATTTTAAATTTTAAAATATTTAATAATCAAGAAAATATTAATAATATAATTAAGGCGCGAAAAATTTATATATTACAAAATCTTGATATAGGGTTAAAAATAAGTGATCATTCACATTTTTAAATAAATATAAATTTATATATATAAAAAAAAGTAAATCATCATTAAAATTCAACCGCCACACACCACTATAAGAAAACAAAAAAAAAATACTAGAAAATATAAATGAAATTAATAGCATCATATAAAAATATAAATTTATTTAATAGTTAATTATATATTTTTTTTGGTGAAAAAGAAAGAAACATATAAAAATATAAGAAGAAACAAATTTAATCAAAATAAGGAATTATAATTTATTTTATTTTACTTAATAGTTATATTAATTTGGATAAAAATAGAAAAGTAAAATATTTAATTTGGAGGAAGAAAAAGATTACATATATATATATATATATATATATATATATATATATATATATATATATGGAGGTTAGATTGAAAGTTCTTTATATTAAATGTGAATTTTATAAATTCAATCGTTAGATTGAAAGTTCTTTACTCTTAGATCATATATACAAAATTTTTATATTAATCCAAGATGATTATACTTCATTTTTATAAAACAAAATTGATGTAATATATTCATGTCAAAATATACTAAAATATGAACACTTTGATTTCGTTGAAGTTGTTATTCAATTTTAACAAAATTTTATATACACATATAAAGTGATATGAACTTTTAATCTAACGGTTGAATTTACAAAATTCATATTTAATATAAAATTATTGAATGATGTAATACTTAGTAAAAATTACACCAATATAATTATAACTCTTATATATATATATATATATATATATATATATATATATATATATATATATATATATATATATATATATATATGGGGAGGAGGGAATTCAAAGTTAGGCCTTTTTATAAATTCCACCTAAGTTATTCTAAATTATCTTGAAAAGCTTATGAAATAAGTTTTAAAAAATATTCAGTAACAATATATTTTTATAAGTTCTCTAAAATACTTACTACATAAGATAAATTTAAATATATAATTTTTAAATCTCTCAAACAAAGCTATAAACATAACAAAAATTTAATTTGCATTCCAATCAAAATCAATTAAAAATTAATCAAGTTTTCCGTTTGCACTTTCTTTCGAAGAAACCTACAGATCCATAAACCTCGTTCCCTATATCTTTCCCAAACTTTCACGTCTTTGCAAATTTTGTTTTTCAGAATTTTTTTTATGGATTTTGCCTCCAAAATTTGAAAGAGGTACTTATTATGTGTAACACCCAAATTTTTATTATTTTTTTTTATGGCATTTTCGTAATTAAAATAAAGTTATAGGGGTATTTTGGGTTTCGGAACGGGCCGTTCCAAAAGTGGAACGGGCCGTTCCAAATGTTGAAAATGTGAGGTTTTTGTAGTCCCAGAACGGCCTTGGAACGGGCCGTTCCGGTATGGAGAACGGGCCGTTCCGGAAGGAGGACGGGCCGTTCTGCTGAGATTGAGAACGGGCCGTTCTGGTTTCAGAACGGGCCGTTCTGGTTTTTTGGGAACGGGCCGTTTCGATTTTGGAACGGGCCGTTCCAATTACAAATTTTGCCCAGATTTGAAGGATCCGGAACGGGCCGTTCCGAAATCAGTACGGGCCGTTCCGGGTGCGTCAGACTGCCTATAAATAGGGGCAGGGGGTGAAAATTTTTATACAGAGGAAGAAAGTGAAATTTTAGAGAGAGAAAGAGAAGAGAGAGAGAGAGAGAGAGAGAGAGAGAAGAAAGAGAGAGAGAAAGGAAGAGGGAATCCAGAGGAGGAGGCTCTGCCTAAGTTTCAGCTCCGCTTATCCAGGTAAGGGGGGGAGTGAGAACCTCACTCAGGGGTGTGGGGATAATTGTTGGATAGTTGTTTGTCGGATTGGCCCCCAATCCCTTGCCGTTGTTCTGTTTGATTTTCTATTTACTTTACTTTGTTCTTTGTTGAAGGTGCCGTTGTTCTGTTTGATTTTCTATTTACTTTACTTTGTTCTTTGTTGAAGGTGCCGTTGTTCTGTTTGATTTTTTATTTACTCTACTTTGTTTTTGTTAAAGGTGTCGTTGTTCTGTCCGATTTTCTATTTATTATACTTTGTTCTTTGTTGAAAGTAATAAATGAGTATGAAATTAATGTTAATAATAAATGAGTTTTAATATGAACAAGAATGCTCTCTGTGAATACCTATGCGGACCTTATGAGGAGTATTGATGACATGACCATGTGAAATATGGACAAATGACAGGAGACCTAAGAATGGACTATTGAGACAAACTATGATTATGATACTATGACAAATAATGATATGATGTACTAAATGAAATTATGTAATAAGTTAAATGTTGAGTCCATGAGATTATGAATGTATGACATGCATCATATGCATATATTACTCCAGGTGTGCCGCTGAGGCCGCATACCCACGACTAACAAGGTGTACCTTATGGTCACCCACGATGTAACATGCTAACAAGGTGTACCTTATGGTCACCCACGACTAACAAGGTGTACCTTAGGGTCACCCACGATGTAACATGCTAACAAGGTGTACCTTAGGGTCACCAGTGATGTAACCAGGTGTACCTTAGGGTCACCAACGATGAATTGTGAATCTTCCGTATGGCGCCACATGCATGCATTTATGAGTTGAGTCCATGACATCATAAGCATGATAAATGAGTATATATATGTGATATTGACTATTTATGTATTGTTTACATGTGACTTATATATGTTGTGTGTGTGTGTGCTATCTAGCAGTTATTTCTGCACCTGAAACTGAGTGAGATGTTTCTCACTCCCTTGTTGTTTTTGTATATGTTTTAAATTGTGTTGCAGATGATCAGCATCATGGGGATGTTGGTGATGAGGCTTAAGGCTTCAGTGGGGCATGCTCTGATAGGATGTGGCATCGGGCATAGCTAGGCTTGTTTTTTTAGGGATGTTATTGTTTTAAAAGCTTTAATTTTCTCTTCTTATGTAATTTTGAACGTTCTTGAGAAAAGATCAAAATGTACATCTTTGTTATATTTTATTACATGATTTGGAAAATATAAATTGATTCCTAACCAGGAGGCACTGCCACCTTTACTGGAGTTAATTTATATTTCCTTTATTATTATTTGTATATATATGATTTCTTGTTTTTCACTAAATTGTATTGAAAATCTTAACTTCTTTTCTTTTATAATTCTTTTACACTGTAGTTATGATTTATGAGTTACGAATGTGAATCTTCTACCTTGTGATATTTGAAATATTTGTCAACTATGAAAGATTTTATTTACCCAAAAAGAAGAAAAGAAATATTTTATTGTTACATTTGTTGTATATTAATAATGGGGTAGAGGGTGTCACATTATGCACCTTCATCAATATTTTTTATTTAATAAAATATTGTGTTTAATTACATTTTGTACAACCAAACTTTTATTATATTGTGAATTTTGTTTCCAAATAATTTTTCTTTTGGCAAATTTTGTCTCCCAACTTGTGATAATGTTGCGGATTGTAACCCTCTATTAGATTAAACTTGATATAATATTTTGAATTTGTATTAATATTCATATAAGATAATTCATATAAATGAGGAAATTCAATATATTAAAACAAATATATTATATATTTACTTATACTACATAGATGATTTTATTTTTTGAGAAGTGTATACTATTCATATACTTCATTCGGTCTTTATTATAAGACACTTTTAACTGATAGAAATCTATTAAGATTCAAGATTTATAAATATTATTTTTAATTGATGGAAGGCTCAATAACTAGAAAAATATTTAAAAGAGTTTAAAACAATAATTTGAAAAACCTAGTGTGCCTAACACCAAATACTAAAAATGGTACAATGAAATGGACTTTATTTGAGTGGTTTATTTAGCTTTTGGACTGAATAGTTACATAAGTTTATTTATTGTAGTTTTTGTATTATATTTTAATTAAATAAGTTCAAATGACTTTTCCTATTGTGTAGATTAGTTTTGAGTGTTTTAAGCTTCCTTATGGAAAATAAATGATAATGGGAATTTATATTTTAGTGAAATCTTAGTGGAAAGTTAATACTTGAAAATAAAAGATTGCTTATCTTAGACTATAAATAAGAACATCTTGTAAGCATTCAAGACAAAATTGGAAGGTTAATCAAACTATGAGAGTTTTTCTTTTTGTTATTTGATAAAAACTTTGCAGCGTTGGTTCTACCAACAACAAGTCGCGGTTAGAATCAAATTCCTTTTCTATTCCTTGACTTGTTTTCAAGATGATCCTTAATTAAAAGAAAAAAGAGAATAAAAGAATAAAATAGATAGAGTTGAGAGAAAATGAATTGAAAGAAAAGGAGATAGAGAGCTAGAGAAAGAAAGAAACAATGTTAAGACAAAATGAGTCGAAAGAAAAGGAGGGAGAAAAAGAAAAAGAAATGCAAAGTTTTGTGTTCTAACCCTTTGTTTATAAGTGGTATTCCTCTTTTAAAGTGATGGAGTCTTGGATTGTGCAAACTCCATGGATTCTTCACACAACTCCTTCTTGAAATCCTTGAGAACAATTCAAGGAGTTGAACCGAAGAAGAAGAAGGAGCAATGTTGATCAAACTTGAACTAAGCTCCTCTCGGTTAGAAAGAACATAAGCTTAGAGCTACAAAAAGGAAGGCTCAAGGAAAATTATAGAGGAACTCTCACTCAATGACTTTTGGTTAGAGAGAAAAATGTAGAAGAATCTCTCATATAATGCTCAAAAGTGAGATAAACTACACAGACTTGGTCTAAATATAGGCAAAGGAAAAGTACCAAGGAAGCTAGGTTAACTTGAGTTTAAAACTAACCATGGTATGGTTAAGTTTAAACTCTAGGCGCCAAATTTGAATTTGAAAATTCAAACTTGGACATTCTCCCTAGATTCCCGGATCCTCCCATGTGCCACATGTGGAGCTTGCATCTTAATGTGATTTAATTCACATTTGAGGTGAATTTGAGTCACACCATGTCCACCACCCACAAGGCTAGTCACGTGACTCTAAATACACCTTAAATGTGTTTCAAATTATACTAAATGCAATCTCTCATGTAAATGTATTTTCTAGACACTAGGTGGCCGAAATACAAGGCCAAAAATGAACCTAAGCTACTTGGTTAAAATACAAGGCCCACAAACAAATATACAAGCCCAAGTGGGCCAACCCTGATCTACATGGGCTTTAGTGCATAACCCAATTAAAGAGAATTATGGACCTTTCCTTGGAGTTAGTCCAATCCTCCTCTAATCTTCTGACTATAGCCCTAGTGATTGGGCCTTTAGTCCATGGGTCTCCATCATGAAGGGGCTTGAAAAAATGCATCCAAAAAAGGAACGCAAAACGTCAAATTAAAATGAATTCGAGTTTTGAAAGATTCAAATTTCTCAAGGCATAAAAGAATTTAGTGGACATTTCTAGATTTTGGGTCCAAGTTTGGTGGGCACTTGCATGACCAAACAAAGTTCAAAAATATAGCAAGATGAAAAGGAAATCAATACAACTAGAAGACTAATTTCTGAAGCTAAGGATGAGTCATTTTCTACTACTATAATCCTTTCTTCAACATTGGATTATGGATTTATTTCTTCTTTTTGTGACACCCTTACTACCCCAACACATATATTGTAATAATCAAAACTTACAAATAAATTTTTCAATTTTGGTAAAAGGTTTCACATGAGAATCTTCAAAATTATTCTTCAATAACCACAATAATAAAAATGAAACGCAAGAGTTTACAAATTATTTTCAAAAATAATAATTACAATTCCAAATTCATATAAAAATCTATATCCTAAAAATCCTCTGCACCGATGTCACAATATCAGAGCATATCCACAATTCCACTGTTGGCATTCTAGATGCCACTCGAAGTCGGATCTTCCTCACCTAAAACATCCACAATTTATACGGTGAGAAAAGAAAATACCTATATGCAAAGCACATACAAACACACCACAAATGTAATCTCATCAAAACTCGTTGCTTAATAAAATATTTACAAGCATTCATATATATATATATATATATATATATATATATATATATATATATATATATATATATCATAATTTATCAATCATTCATCATCTTCACATCTCAATTCACAATTACATCAATCCATCACAATCCACATAAATCTTACAATTAACACTATGTCAAGACCACGCCACAACTGACACAAGTGATACAAGTTAATTGCCTCACTCATTCCACACCATGCCAGGGGCACGCTCGTCCTTGTAGCATCACTTACCCAAGGTTCGTCTCATCCCTGGTCATTAGTGTGAGGAACCACAATCACATCACAATCCACACAATCTCTTGCAATTAACCATATGCCAGGGCTGCCATATTTAACATAAGTGATGCGTGTTAATTGTCTCACTTATCCCACACCATGCCAGGGGCACGCTCGTCCTTGAAGCATCACTACTCAAGGTTCGTCTCATCCCTGGATATGTAGAAGCTGAATTTATACGAGATCTAGTTAGTCTCCCTCGTTGGGTTTCCCTCGGTCTGAAGCAGAAAGTAGAGGGAAAAGAAGAGAGAGCAGAAGAAAAGAAATCAGAAAATGAGAGGTGTGCCTTTTGGGAGTGGCAGAGAGCTCAATTTATAGGTCTCAGGCTTCGCCGGAACGACCCGTTCTAAATTCGGAATGGCCCGTTCTGGACCCTTGAATCATGGGTAAAAATCACACCCAGAACGGCCCGTTCTCAAACCAGAACGGCCCATTCTGGTTGCATTTATTACTCACAACTGTCATAGCCCGTTCCAAGCCCGTTCCCACATAGAGTTAAAGGCAATTTTTAATAGTCCAGAACGGCCCATTCCAACTTGAGAACGGCCCGTTCTGGGCAACGAACTCGCATATATTTTGGTAGTTTGGAACGGCCCGTTCCAATTCCAGAACAGCCCGTTCCAAGCTACTAAATCACATACCTTTTGGTAGTTTGGAACGACCCGTTCCAATTCCGGAACAGCCCATTCCAAGCTACTAAATCACCCCTATACCTTTATAAAATTACCAAAATACCCTCAATTAAAATAAATAAAAAGTGAAATAAAAATTGGGGTGTTACACTTTTCAAGTTTTAATATAATAATATAACTCATTTTTGTCTTGATGCCAAAGGAAGAATTGTAGATAACGATTCTATGGACAAAGCAATTCAATGAGATAGTGGATTCATATGCAAAACAAGATGTTGAATTTGATTTGAGGATGAATCATATCAAAGAGGGAGGGAATGATAGCAATCTATCAAGGGACAATATTTTCAAATATCAATTTCAATTGATGGAAGACTCAATGACTAGAAAAAGATCTAAAATAGTTTAAAAAAAAGACTTTGAAGAGTCAACACCAAATATTAAAGATACTATAGTGGGTTGGACTTTATTTGTGTGGTATACATAGCTGTTGGGTTGAATGTATAATTACATAAGCTCATTTTCTCAATTTTATTGTAATTTTGGTATTTTATTTTTATTAAATAAGTTCATAAGATTTTTCCTATTACCTAGGTTAGTTTTGACTGTTATAGGTTTCCTAGTGAAAAATAAATGATAGTGAAGATTTATGTCCTAGGGAGTCTTAATGGAAAGTTACTATTTGTAAATGAGGGGTTATTTTAGCCTATAAATAGGAATTTATTGTAAGCATGCAAGACAAATTAGGAAGATTAAACAAATTGTGAGTTTTTTCATTGTGAGAGCTTTTATTAAAGTATATCTAGTTTTTTTTTAAAAAAATCATAATCTAGGTCATTTAAAAAAAATTATGTTTAGCAAACTGGCCTATTTTAAAAAATATTTATTACTATCATTATCAAATTTGTTAATGTAGCCCACCTATATAAAATAACAGGAGGGATCTACTAAGAGTAAGTCTTGTTAGACTTACTTTACTTAATAACCCATATTTTATATCAAATTTTAACGATCCAATTGTTAAATTAAAACTTCTTAATGTATAAATCAAGTTTGTAAATTTTTTAAAAATTTAAAAAATAGTTGATACTTCATTTCATTAATTCAAATTGACAGATAATCATAAAATATTTTATACATTGATTTGAATCTATATAATGAAGTATTAAATGATTTTTAAATTTTTTAAACATTTGAAGACTTAATTTATACATTAAAAACTTTTAATTTAATAGTTAGATTACTAAAATTTAATTTAGAACATGAGTTATTAAGTGAAATATGTTTAACAAGACTTACTCTTGAAGTAAGTATCCCTCTTTTTAAAATAAATTATATATATATATATATATATATATATATATATATTATTACAATTATTATAGCAAAGTCTAATCGGACCTAACCTATTTATTTTATTTCTAATGTTAACATATTAATTTTATTAATATACTAGAAAAGAAAAGGCACTTTGTGCTTTCATTAAAAAAAAAAAATTTATGAGCAATTACTTATATGCATATGAGTTGTATACGTATATATGTGATATTTATATTAATATATTAAATTATTTAATATTTATGAGTTATTTTATATGAATATTAATGCAAATTCAAAATTTTCATTTACAATCATGTTAAGTATAAATAGTTTGAAAGAGAGACATTATTTGCAATATTTTAAAATTTGGGAGCAAAATTCGTGAATCAATTATTTGGCGGCAAAAATTGTGATAAAGTTAAAATTTGGAAGTACAAAATGTAAATATGTTTGATGCTTACATCAACATATTTTAATAAAATATTGACATAGAGACATAATTTGTATATTTTTCAAAACTTGAGGGCAAAATTTGCAAAAAAGAAAAAGTTTTGGGGAACAAAATTTGTAACAATGTAAAAGTTTGGAAGTACAAAATATAATTAAATATTATTTTAATAAGAAAATATAACTCTTTTTCATACTCAAATTAGGCATCAAATCCCAATTCTTAATTAAGATATTTTTTTTTAGTATTTTTAAGTTAATTGTAATTTGTTGTGAATGTAAACTTTTTTTACACTTTTAATTAATAATTATTTGATATATTCCTTTAAGATAATCATTATTGAAGTTAATAACAATTACAAATAAGTATGTGTAATTATATAGCATAACAATATAAAAAAGAGTAAAATACACTCACATTCAATTCTATGAAATTATATTAAAACTTCCTTTTTTTAATATTTATAGTAACCCCTTTTACATAGAGTCACAATGTAGTTTTCTTCAAATAATTAGGAGGAGTTAATGTAATGTATAAGAGGCGTTAGTATAATATTTTTTAAACTATTAAAAGAGATTATCGTAGGTATAAAAAAAGTAAGGAATATTTGTGTAATTCAATGAAACTTGACGAGGTATAAGTATAATTTATTCTATAAAAACTTATATTATTAATACTTTTAATAAATTTTTATTTTATTTTGATTGATTGAAAAAAACATATTTACCATAAATAAAAGAAATTACAATTGATAGGGAATAAAAGAAGAGAAAATCTAGAAAGTACTCTAACTAGTAATTGGCTCAAATCGGCTAGTTGGACTAATTGAACTAACAACTCATATATGATTCATTACAAACTGGCTAAAATTGACAAACCTTTTGAACCAGTGAATCAGAGTTCAAATCAACTAATGATCTTATATGGGGTAGCCCATGAAAATCGAACCTATGCTCTAATAAATACAAGAGACTTTGATGTTGTTGCACATACAACTATACTAATAAGTCAAATTGTTATATGAGCAACTTAAATTATTTGTATAGTATATTATTAACTTTAAATTATATATTTAATAATATAATATATATGTACATATTACATATATTATTTTGTGACATCAAAATTACAAGTATATGTATATATTATTTATATTTTTAATTTGTATTAATTTCTACAATTCAACATGCAAATTTTCCACGTATTTCTTCATACAAATTAAAAATAAAGATAATTTTAAATAAGAGGTGAATTGAAATTTAAAACATAATATGAATTTATTGAAATTTATAAGTATAAAATATATACATGAATATTTTTTTAAAATTAATAGAGACTGAGTCATATGATTTAATTAGTGACTGATAATTATGTGATTTACTTGATATCAAGTCTGTAAATCATAGCAATTATTTTTCTTTCCCTTATTTCTAGTGTTGTCAACCTCTTTTTGGTATAAGTTTATTAAGCTTACAATTCATTGCAACTTTTAGGAATCTTGGGTTAAATCTCACAAACGAAACTCTTTTTGTAGAGAAGTTAAAGATGAAGAACGTTGCAAACTCCAACACTTAAAAAGTCAATCATAAAATTGGGAGTTGAAGTTGGATTTTTGCTCAATAAGCCAATTAATTTGGTCATTGACTTAAAGTTGTATGATGGAGAGTCACAAAGAAGTCTGCTCACTCAACGAGCCAATCTGATTCGTTGAGTGAGAATTTGATAACCAACATAGATCAAGTGGCTCGCTTAGTGAGCTTTTTTTAGCTTAGTGAGATTGAAGCACAAAAAGTTTCTCTAATTGAGCGAGACTTGGGCATTGAATGAGACAAGTAGTAGAGACATTTTCTAGCTTAGCGAGACAATTTGGTCATTGAGAGAAAGCTAGTGGACACCTGAACCTATGCGACAAAGAGAATGTTCTCTAATAAGACCAAATTAGGGATTCGAAGGCATTATTGAAACATTGTTGACAAAACTCCTAAAGGTCAAGAATACCTTAGGAGAGCTACATTTCCTCACTTCTTCAATTCTTCATCATTGTTAATGGTTCCAATGGTTGCTTTTAGTTAAACTCCCTCTCATTGGGATTGGATGTAACTGGCTAATAACATCATGTATTAACTTTACTTCATTAACCTATGTTTCATTATATTCATTAGTGTTTTCACTCTTCTCTTAATGCTCTCTTGATTTATTGTATCTTGAGTGATTTATGGCTTTAGTTGTTATTAGAAAATGCTTCTTCAGTTATGTATGAGTTAAAACACACATTAAGAGTCATATTTAGGAATAAATATGAAGTTCAATGGGCGTTTATGAACTACCCATTTTTAATGCTTGTATTTAAGTCAAGTTAGTGAAGGGATTGAAGATTTAAGTGAAATACATGGTTTCAAACTGTTAAGGAATTAGAGTTTGAATACCTTTTGTGGTTTTGTTAATGTTGAGATGGAACATAGAGGAAAAACTTTTATAAACTAATACATGACAACGGTCTAGTGAAATCCAACCCTAGTGGTTCTCTCCATTTGATTTTACTCAAGTTTTGTCTCACGTGATTAATGAAAATCTCTAAGTTACATCTAATATATATTGCGCAAGTTCTCTTGAGATATGATCTTATTTTGAAAATACTACACATGACCTGATACACTTGCTAATCATTCAATAGAGATCCATCAATTTAATCTTTGATTCACTAACTTACTATTATAACTGATTTGATGATCAGTTTAATTTTTAAAACTATACTTCATCCTTTCATTTGTTTATTATTATTTTTGCAATTATTTATGCACTTTTTATTCTTTATAATAAAAATTTTAGTCAAATCAAATCTTATTTAATATTTTTAATTTAAAAGTATCTCTATAATAATAAATAAAAATATTATTTATTGCAAATATAGTTAAAAATATTTTAAAAAATATAGTGTATATTTTATATAAAATTGTAAAAATTAAATGGATAAAAAAAAATTCTTAACTTGTGTGTGAAATAATTATTATATATAGGTGTATGGTGAGTATTGACAAAATTGTACTCATTAAAGACGAGACTCCACCTTTTTCTGATACATTACTTTTTTTTCTGTCACCGAACATGAACTATTCCTATTAACCTTCTCTCTTCTTTATCTATTGTCTCTATCTATCTGGATTTTCAATCTCAAAAACAATTTCTTTATACATTACTTTCGATCGACTAACAAAAGGAGTTGAATTTTCTTGTAGTTGTAAAATCTTGATAAATTTTCATACAACAAAGAGACTTAGTTACCACCAAGTTGTCTATTGTTTTGATAAATTACAATTAGATAGTAAACAAACTATGTTGCTACTAATACTATGAAATGCATTATTAGAAATATTACAAAGACATAATAACAACATACAAGACAAATAAATTTATCCATTCAAAATAGTCACTCGATGACATTGACCAAATGAACCTAAATCCCAAAAATATATTTAAGAAACCAATTTCGTAAAACAAATTCACCCGTTAAGCTTGTTTACTTTTATAAATTTAATTTTTTTTATTTTACATTTAGTATTATATTAGATAGAAAACCATCCTTCACTAGTTAAAAAAAAAAATAAAAAATTAATCCTTTTAGTTCCATTAGCAAATATTTTTCTAATTATCTTTTATAAAATCTAAAATACTAATTATATTTTTCTATTATATTTACAAAATGACTACTTTAATTTATGTAATCCATGAGAATTATACTCAAATATTAAGAGTTTATGAGAGTCAAACACCATACTCAATAATTAAGTTAGATTCTTTGTGTATATAATTAATTAATAATGGCTTATGTCTTTTAATCAATTTATGTATAATTTTAATTCTGATATTAAATATAAAATAAATTATATTAAAAGAAGAATATCTATTTTATGTGCATTAAGTCTCAATATCTCTTACAAAAATTAGTCATTTAATCATTATTTTTAGAGATAAATATTTTTTTTAGTATTATAGTTTCTTAAAAACTAAAATTCAATAATTTTTTTAAAAAAAAAATGAAACGAATCTAGCTATCTATCTTTTGAATAGAGTCCATTTCACTAATGATGCATAGTTTCCATTAAAGTTGAAAGTTAATATGGTGTCAACTCTATTAACATAGCCAATGGGCATTGCCGTCACACATCTATCCCTAATCCCAACACTAATGATGCCTCTTTAGACCATTGGCTCAACTCAACACACCTTTTCCCCACTAAAGTCAAATTTCTTGTCGCTTCCACTTCTTCCTCTTCAAACTCACACCCACCTGAACAACCAACCAACCCTCTTCTCTCTCTCTCTCTCTCTCACCAAAAACACCACAAAAGAAAATAAAACAAGAAAGAAATTATTACAAAAAAAAATAAATAAAAGAAAAGAAAAAAAAAGAAAAGAGAGAGAGTCCGTTTCGTTTCTCATTTTTTTCGATGGACCCGAAGTTCATCGGAAAGCCGCCGGCGACGGTTGACCTAGACCGGATGCCGGAGCGTGGGTCCCACCACCGCCGCTCGCACTCCGACACGTCGTTCCGCTTCGCCGCCAACTTCGACGACCTCCTCCTCTTCGACGCCTCCGACCTCGACATCTCCAACCTCCCCTCGCCGCTCCCGCCGCCGTCTCCCGCCGCCGGAGTGGTGCCGATGGCCGTCGACTCCGACGAGTCCGGTGGCAGGCCGAGGCCTGGCGGGGCGCCCGGCGGCGGGCACCTTCGGAGCCTGTCGGTGGACTCCGACTTCTTCGACGGGTTCGGGCTCGGCGGCGATGAGAGAGGCGGCGGGAAAGGCGGCGGCGGCGGCGAGCGGAGGGTGGGGCACCACCGGCATAGCAACTCGATGGACGGGTCTTCGACGACGTCGTTTGAGGCGGACTCGGTGATGATGGATGGTGTGAAGAAAGCTATGGCTCCGGAGAAACTCGCTGAGCTTGCTCTTATTGATCCTAAGAGAGCTAAAAGGTTCTTCTTTTATTATTTTTTTTTAAAAGAAATTAATTGGGATAAGTTTAAGTGCAATTTCAATTATTTCTTGTGTTTGTGACTTTTTTGATCACTAAGAATTACAATGAAAACACCTGGGTTTTAACCTAGGAACTTGTGCATGATACTCCACTAGTGTTTCCATGCACTACTTTTGTATTTGTGACTTTAATCTTGTGATAAAGTTTATTTAAGTGATGTTATTCGGCTAAAACAAAATTGGCTTCGGTAGATGTACTTGTCTGGCTTTTAGTAAGAAAAAACTTGATTTAATTTTTAGGTTATGTAACTTTTTTTCGTTTTTGTAGGAGATAATTTTAAGTTGTTTCTACAGAAAATAATGTAGTTACAAATTGTATGAAAACTGAGAAAGAAATCTTGGTTTGATGTGCTGATGTTGGTTTGGAATGTTGTATGTGTTTGCAGGATCAGTGATAGTCATAAATTTGATTTAGTTCATTCGTGTGTGCCTTTTTGTTTTGTAATGTTTAACTTTAAATAGGTTGTTTCTGCTGAAAATAGCGTGGTTATGAATTGTTGGATTCTTTATCTTTTCCTATTTTTGATAATAACGAAAAGAGAAGTTGGATTGAGGGATGTAGATTGTGGGAAAGCTGGGAGAAAATAATTGGTTTGAAAACTGATGTTGGTTGGGATGTTTTGTGTTTTCAGGATTCTTGCTAACAGGCAATCTGCTGCTAGATCTAAGGAGAGGAAGATTCGTTACACAAGTGAGTTGGAGAGGAAGGTGCAGACGCTTCAGACCGAAGCAACTAACCTTTCTGCACAGCTTACCATGCTTCAGGTATGTCCCTTTCTTTTGTTTTGCATTTATAAGTCCTAGCTTTTGGTGATGATAAACATGGATTTGGTAACTTGTTCTTGTCAGAGTTTGATGGAGCCCCCAACACTTTAACAATGATGTAGGTTTACTTTATGCTGATTTTTAGTTGTGTTGTCACAGGCTCACAACAGTCTATGGATCCCACACATTGTCAAGGGCCCTTTCTTTAAATGCAAAATGTTTGTTAACATTTTGTGCTGTATATATGAAATTGTCCTCGGTAAAAATTAGATTAAATTACTTTCTATGTCATCCTATGCATTTTGCTCTTATTACAGAAACCTCCCTTATAGTTTGAAAATTTACATATGATTCCCTTAACCTTCAGTAAAGATCCTTCAAAAATTATACCATCCTCAGCTGAATTTCTATATTTTTTTGGTTACATGGGAAAGAAAACAAAGAGGATGTTTGTGTAAATTAAAAAAACAAATTGGTTTTTAGAAATTTACTGTTGCATTTTGTTCTTATTACACATCTGTTATCTGATAAGGACCGAATAACCAGTGTAGAACTCAATCAAGGATAGCCAATGAATGATATATATCTTTACATGGTCACAAACCAGTCACATTTTTTATCTTATACTTGGGAAAAAAAAAATTAGCGTTGTATTAGATGGAGCATATTTTTGCCAGATTTCCCCCTGATTAATGTTGTGACTTGTGAACCATTAAGGCTGTGGCTGCTATATATCACAAACAAGTTATAGACTTCATTTTGATTATGATAAGCATGAACTGGTTCTTTATGCATAGATTCCAGTCATATGAGAAGTCATGATTCAATGCTGGGGTAGTAAATTGAACTGAGAATGATATTCAAAGGTTTAAAACTAGTCATGTGATACCATGACGAACATTTTAGCCCTGTTTATTTGTCTATCGTCTGTACATGTTTATATAACGGATTTCACGACAAACATGGTAAAAGCTGAAAGCAAAGAAGATTTTGGTCATCAAATATATGCATAGCAATAGGAAAAAGAAAAAAAAATGGAATGCAAAGATGTCTATAGCATTTGGAAAGAAGAATCTGAGTAGAAAAAAAGAACCATAGAGTCACGGAAAATTATTTGTTTTAAAGAGTAACCATAATAGCAACCGTGGAAATCCTATGCAATGTGGATGCATGCAACATATTTTGATATACCAGAAGCATATATAATATATCTGTGAAGGTGTGTCTATGCAAGTATGGATGCTAATAAATAATATAGAATCACAGGGCATGCGGGTCAATCAATTGTTCTGAATCAAATAGATAACATATCCTGTTGCATCCTATATCTTTAGTTTTGTCATCTGCTACGGTCATTAAATATCTTCTATTCTTTGTGCATGACCGAAGTGCTTTTGTTCTGAACATGTAAATTGGTTCTGAGCTTTGCTAATTTCTTTCTTTCTCTATCAAACATTAGCCAAGATTATAGAAGAGAGTTTTGTTAGGCAGCTGGCAAACTTAACCTAGTTATGCTTCTTTTCTTTGGTTCAACTTTGTCAATATGCTTGTCATAGGTTGTTACGAAAATGTGGTATTTGATACTTCCCCAAGGCATCAACTGTTGCGTTTAGCCTACCTTTGTTGGATAAGGATTCATTGTTATTTGTTGGAATGGTAGTTTGGATGCTTATAACTACTTGTAATACAGCAGAGTAGGAAGTACACTGGACAGTGGACAGTAATCTCATTATTTTTACTCATAAATATAATGCTAGCCTGCACCCTACACTATACAGTTTTTCCAAAAGTATTTTACATCAATACATCATTGAGGTAGGTTGGCTTGTTTTCATTGCCAAGGTGTGGAATGCAATGTTTTCAAATATATAATCAAATTTTTATAACTTGACTGTATTGCAAGTTACCAATGTCATATCTTTCTAGACGCGCATGGATGGATGACATGATCACTTCATGATTTAATAACCGTATCTTATGGTTAGGATTTATGTGCATCTGGCTTTACAGTGTAAAGAAACCAGAGGATACTGGTGCAGAATTTTTAGTGTATTTGGGGGAAAATGGAATATTAAGTTGAGTTCAGAGAAAACTTTTATGCCATATTTTTCTTTATTGGTTTTTTTAAGAGGTAAAGATGGAAAGGTTCTTTCATGGCATATTAAGTATGCAATGATTTGGTTACCACTAGGATAATGTCGGATATGTCTGATATGTCAAGGATAATTCCATGTAGTTACCACCTTGGGAACTTGGGATATATTGGTCCTCTTAGCTTCTATGGGTTGTTTGACCAGTGACTTTGTTAGAGGGCTTTCTTCATTGAATATTGAATCGAAGAGTGTTTGGCATGCATTGCTGAAATGATGTGTGTTATGCTTTCTTTTTTATGTATTAGGATATTTTATCCTTGTCTCTTACAAATTTCTTTTGATAAATATTAATGAGGCTATGACTGTTCTTAATTAATGCCATAGCACTAAAGAAAAGTAACTTGCAAGATACCACATTGGTGGCCAGACTATAGAAAGGTAATCATCCACATATCCAACACCTAGGTATTAGGTTCCCTTGATTGCATTGGAACTCACCACTATCAAGGTCTGTTTTATGAGCAAGACTTCAGTAAGATATCCCAAATTCAAAACTCAAATTGGTGCTTGTGCATGTGACTCTTGTATAGATTAGTGGTCCCCACCACTTGAACGTATCTGATTCCGACCCTTGAAGCTTAACAAAGTTTGTCTGAATTCAATCAAACTATTCTGACCATGTAGCTTTAGTATTCCACTTAAATTCAATTTTGTACGCATGCATGATTTAAATTCAATTTTGTACGCATGCATGATTAGGGAACGAACAAAAAAGCAGCAAACTTATGAATATCTCATATGATGCAGAGAGACACTACAGATTTGACAGCCGAGAATAAGGAGCTCAAACTGCGTTTAGAGGCTTTGGAGCAGGAAGCGCAGCTTAGAGAAGGTTTGCATCATTTCATGTGTATATGCCTTAACAAATGAACATGTTCTGTCCCCTTTTATCTATCATTTCATATGAATTGGATAAATAAATAAGTTTCAATCATTATTCATTACACTTGTTTGTTGCATGAACATTATCCGGTGAATCTTCATGTGTGCCAAATTTACCCCTTTCCTAAATTGTGCACAAAAGAATTGGAGAATCCTAATGCATATTTTTCAAAACAAAATATATTCTAGTCCAGCAAAAAATATTGCTCGAAATTTTTAAGTTGCCGATTTTTTATTTGCTTGTTTCTAATTTAAGACATGAATATCAATCAACATGGCAACAATATGTGATTGTAGATCTCAATGAGGCATTGAAGGAAGAACTGCAACGCCTTAGGGCACAAAGTAGTCGTTTGGGTGCTATTGCTGGTAACCCTTCTTTTGGTGGGTTATTCAACCAGTTGGCTTCCCAGCTAGCCATGCAACAGTTGACTAATTCTGCACCTCAGCAGTCACAACACCAGCCACAGGTTGGCATGCCTCCTCCTCCCTCTGGACAGAATCACCCTAACTTCATGGACTTCAATCAGCATAATAACAGCAGTAAATGATTTGGTTACATGCAACATTCATCACAAGTAACATCTTGTGCGTATATATGTGAAATTGGTGAGACTTGTGAAGGGTATCTGTGCAGTTCAGTGTCCTTAGTCTTGTATTGTGTTTATCTTCTCTAGTTGTAGAATAGAACTGTACTCCTTTGTGTACTCTCTTCAGTCATAGGTTAGAAGCACAGTCTTTGAAATATGTGTTATAGCTCTTGGGTGAATCAAGGTAACATAACGATGTAGAAATACTAATTAATAATACTATAGATGGTGAATAAAGTTTATTAATTAGCTTCTGTGATTAAATTAGCAGGCTACATATGTTAGAAGTTGAAGCAGAAAGAATCTTCTCGGTATATGCTTGGATTCTAGTTAAGATTATGAATTCAAAACTTTTTGGTTTTTCACCATGTGACATGATGAGAATCTCAGTATTCGTTTTCCAGATTTTCATTAAAAACCATTGTTTAGGGAAATAAAATATTTAAACTGCATAAATTGATTTAATTATTTGCCGAGGCACCGAAATATCAGTAATTATTCTGCGTGTTGATTGGTGCTATCTGAGAAGAAAAATACACTTAACCATATGTCAGGCTAATGGGACCTGTGGGTCAAGGGATATTGGCAGATTAAATTATAACGACAGGGATATGGGAATATCAAATGAAGTATGTCATATTTTTGTAAATTTGTAGAATTGATGTGTTTATTATGAATATTTAATTTAATAGTTAAATTGTTTAAAATTTAATGTAAATTATGGATTATTGATTGAATTAATTAAACTATATTATTTTGAAGTAAGGGGATATATACACATATACATATTTAATAGTAGCTTTTGATAAAGTTAATATACTTAATAATTTATAGTATATGATGAATTTCATCGACCAAATAATCAAATTAAAGTTTTTAATATATATATATATATATCAAGTATACACATTTTTAAACATTTTGAAAACTATTTGATAGTTTGATTCATCAACTTATATTGACGAATAACAAAGTATTATATGATTTTCAAAATTTTTGATAATTTTTAGAATTTATTTATATATTAATATTTTTTAATTTAACATTTAGATCATTGAAATTTAACATCCAACATCTTAATATTTCTAAAATTATTAAAATGATATTTTGATTAATTAAGAGAATTTTATAAAATATTTTAGAGACTTTTAATCATTATGAGTACTTTTAATTAAATAATAAATATTTATAATTTTTTTTGTATAATATTTATTAGAAAAATATGTATTTTTATGATATCGTATTATAATAAGTATTAGGAGAAAAATACGTGTTTGATTATAATTTTTTGTATATTTTACTCTAATTATAATTGTATGGGGAGAAATATATTTATATTATATCATTTATTTGTTAATTACTATTATTGTATTTTGTTATAATTATTTGGATTGATTTTGATAATCATTTTAATATTTTATATGTATATGAAAATATTATAATACTTTATAATTAAATAATTTATTTATTTTATTAAGTCAAGGATGAGTTTTGTAACTAGGGTTAAAATATATTAACTATTGAGTTACTAAGGAATTGAGATTTTAAGAGGAGATTACCACAAGTTTTAATTTTATTTTTTTTACATTTATTTTCTTTTCACGCTTACGGTTTGAAGAACGGGAAGAAGAATAAAAAAATCATTGGAGATCACTTCGAAGATCCACATCCTTTGTCTACCCTTCATCAAGGTAAAGGGGGAGCGAATAGTTTCATTTTGGGAGTGGGATGTATGTTGAATCCCATCTCTGTCATCTGTGTTTGTATGTGAGGGGTTTCCTAAAAATGCGTCTTTATCTTCTTTGTTATTATTCGATGTTCTATTTGATGTTATTGATATGTATATGTATTCAATTTGGTATTTGATTTGATAATTGTGAATCTTGGATTGTCCATGGGTTTCTATAGGAACCTTAAGAGAATGTATTTTGGTGTTTGTATGAGGAGATGATATGAGCCTGTGAATTTATGTAATTGATGGCTTAATAAAGTGAATTTAGGTTTTTAGTCTATGATTCTATGAATTGATGACCAATTTTGATGAATTTTGATGATGAGATGAGTTATGAGGCCCAAAGAATCGAAGTTCACATCTGTCAGATTCGTCGTGAGTGTGATCGATGAGTCATGGTTGTGATTGGTCAGTCAAGGGCATGACCAGAGTCATGACTGTGACTCATGCTATTGCTCATTTTTCTCATTCTTTTCTTGTCTTTTCTCCCTTTGCTTAAGATGAGTTATATTTATGAGTTTGAGATAACTTGAGGATGGTTAGCTTGAGGATACAATCTAGTAATAATAAGTAAGTAATCGAGTTAATTAATATTCAAAAGATATAATGGTGACAAATGTTCTTATAATGATTATAATTGAGGTGTTTCAGTAGCATGGCTTGGGATTTTGATTCATAGTGTTAGTATTGAATGGTTTCACCCTTTAGATATTTGATCTTATGAATGATTTGAGGTAACTATATTAATGTTTAGGAAGATAAATCATGATGGAGAACAATTGTGAATAAGTATGATGTGAATTAATTGTTAACAACTTGAGGTGTTTTGGTGATAATGATGCCTAATGACTTAATATATTTGATATTGATAAGGTTGCTAGATTAGTTAAGTTATTGGTTAAATGCTTAGTGACGTTGATCTCTTAGTGATTATGGTTGAAGTGTTAACATAAAATTAGATGATTTCATAATGATTCTATCTTGAGGTGTATTAGATGACGTGTAATTGTTGTGTTGAACTACAAATATGTGTAATCATTGTACTAATTAATGTTGAAAAACTAGTTATGGTATCTGAGTGTGTTATTGACATGATTATGAGCTATATATGAATTGATTGATGTGCTATAGTACTAATATAATTGGTGTGTATGGATCTTGTGAGGATCATATGATGAGAAGTTTAAGAGAGGCTTAGCCATGATGTGATTATAAATTGTAAAGATAATTGACACACAATTATGGGTATGTATAGTGCATCATATGCATAAATGATTTTGAAGGATAAGATATGGAATACACCTTTAGAGAAGACCCCCTTGTGTAAAAGCTTGGGCATCAGTCCTTGGGGACAATTAGATTTAGAAAGCCCCAGTCTTGCCTATTGTGTGCATGGAGTGGAAATTGCATGACTTCCCTATCTTACTATACCCTGGTAGTATATTCTTCTAGTGAGAGTGCATTGAGAGTGTGACCTAACATGTACTCATAGACTACTTTGTGTGTTGCTTGAGTCAAAACAGCACATGATGTTTTTGATTGACATTAGATGTAGTCCGTGTCAATTACAAATTGCATACGAATGAACTATTGTATTAGCTTATTATGTTTTGAACAATTGTAACATTTTTATAGTATTGTTGTGATTAAATGTTGTATCTTGTTTGTGTTTGTCAATCCGACTGCATTCTATGCCGTGAGCCAGAATGAGATGTTTCTCACTCCCATTGTTTTGTGTTGTTGCACGTGATTTTCAACATGATATTGAGGATGTTGGTGATGAGACTTAGTCCTCATAAATAGGTCATGCTTTGATAGGATGTGACATCAAAACATAATTATGAATTTTCTTTCTATTGTTATATTTTTAAATAGTTGTTATTTTCTTTGTAATTTCAATTGAATTTTTGTTGTTATTTGTTTAAGATAAAATGTGATACCTTCTATTTTGAATATTGAGATTTATTTATGATAAGATTTTCTATTCATTTTTTATTTATTCATGTATTATGTTATGTGGGGGTAGAGGGTGTTACACAACATATACTGAGTTATTAAGTAAACTAACTTTACAAAAAGTTACTTTTGGAGTAATTTGATCTCTCCCCTCTTTTTTTTCTTCTTTTCTCTCTCTCTCTCTCTCTCTCTCTCTATATATATATATATATATATATATATATATATATATATATATATAATTTTTTTTCAACTTTGGTGTTCTTCCCTTTATATGAGACAAAAGTTTTTTTCCCCATCTTTTTCAAGGGCTTTTAATAAATTAATTCTACTTCCTTACTTTTCTTCTACCAAATAATATTTCAAAGCTAACTTTCACTCATTTCTTTTCCCTTCCCTCAATTTCCACCCTACTTTTATCTTAGCAAATAAGTCTTAATGAAATGGGAAAAGTTATCTTAGTATGCCAAAAATTTAGGAAGAGAATTTTTTATATTATAAGATACCAACTTTAATGAAAAATATAATTACATATAACTTCAAATTTTAAAAATAGTATTTGCTAAATTTAATCTGCATCTAAAATTTATTTAAGACCAACAACAAAAACATTGAGAAGTTACTTTGGAATCCTTTAATTTATTAAATTATAAAGAAAACTGTATAATTATGTTTTTTTAGGCTTTTCAAATCTATAAGAAATTGTAATTAAAAAAGTTTGTGATTTACTAATGATAAAGAAGTCAGGGTTAATTTCTAAGCACATTCTAATTGGTTGCAAATCCTTGTTAATCTAACCATCAATAAATATATATATATATATATATATATATATATATATAATCTTCTAACCATAATTTCTTAGGTGATGAGAAATTTTAAATCCTTTAATTAAAATCTCAAATCCTTGGGAAAGTGTAAGCGATTTGTACTAAGATTAGAGATTTGAATGTTGACTAATAAACTTTATACTATTCTTAGTAATAATGTATATAAGGTTTCTTTTCTATATCATTGTTTTAAAAGTGTTTCCTAACAACATTAAATCCCATGGGTTAATATATTTATTTATTTTTTAAATGTTTTGATTTAAGGGTGCATCCGTGAAGAGTACTTTTGCCTCCTTGGTTCCTCTCTATAAAACACAACTCGTTATCAATATCAGTGAATGCAATTTCTTTTCCTAGGCCTTTTTATATGTCTTTATGCTTAAGGCCTAAACAAATTACCTGTTTAAGTGACCAGAATGTTTGCTTAAGCGAGCCTTCGAAAAATATTACATGTGTTTTCTATTATACCTTGCTTAAGCATTAGATGGTTTGCTAGTCTTAAAAGCTCAAAAGGAAGTGCCCTCTAGCTTTTCTCACTTAAGTGATTACGATGATTTGCTTAATCAAAAGCCTTCAATACCCAAAAAAGATCGTTCTTTCTCTTACGTCGCTTAGGTGATCAAAATGGTTCACTTAAGACAATATTCTCTTTCTTTGAATTCAACTTTGTAGTCAAGATAGCTTGACTTCTCCAACTCTTCACTGATAATTTTTTTAACTATTTCATTTGTTGTAAATTCACATAAAAAAACATAAAAGAAATACAGCCACTAAAACATTTAAGCTTGAACTTATGTATTTGTGGTTTAATAGTAACTTATGGGTAAGCATGACTCTAAAGCATAAAAAAATACTTAATAATCACATAATATGTCTCCAAATATCATTCATATGAGGTGATTATTAACAATCCAAAGTTCTTTTTGTATAGTTTTCATTTTAATTTCTTTGCATAGTAATTTTAAATATATATTTGTGCAAAAGATAAAATAATAGTTCAAGTGTTTATTAGAAAACTCACGTTTGTTGGAACATAAAACATGACATGTATGGCAACACTAGTTGTTCATATACTATAGATGTTATCAAATAAGCAAGCATAAACATTGGACAAACTATATAATCTAATAAAACACACACACACATATATATATATATATATATATATATATATATATATATATATATATATATATATATATATATATATATATATAGAACATTTGAGTATTTATATTTACTAGACAATCTTGTGAAAACATATTGGACATTCAAGTTTATTTAGATTTAGCTTGTTTTTATCTTTTACAAAAAAAAAAAATTCACATAAAATTTTAGTGTCATTGTTTTCATCAAAACATTTGGAGATTTAACTATTAATTTATCTTTGGTTCCAACAATTATCACCGATTTGTCCATTGGTTTGATTGATCATAATTATATATAAATAAGATTTTCATTTATTAATACTTCCAAATTCTTATTTAGGAATATTAGAAACACATAATAAGATATGTCAATTGATTTTTCTTTTCAATGATAAAAAAATGAATTTTCTTTTAACGAAAGCTAGTTGGTGACAACAATCAAATAAAACTTAATCCCTTGATGATATAGAGAAAATAAAACTCAAAAGATTTTATACATTAGGCTTATTTACTTTTAAAAGATTCTTATTTTTGGCATTCAATATTAAAATATGATGAAAAGCCACTCTTTGTCTTATTTCCAAAACCTATAGAAATTATTTTTTTAGGGTAAAATATCATTTGAGTTCTTGAAAGTGTAAAATATTACTCACTGAATCCAAAATTTAAAAAAAAAGTGACATAATATTAACTTATATTTAAGGATTTAAAGGACAATAAGTGGTTAGTTTTAGGGACTTAAATGAAACAATTAGATTTTTCTCGGATTTTATTTATTTATTTTCTTTTATATTTTCTTACTTTTAGAGATAAAAGTGTCGGCAACATACATTTTTAGAGACCTAAATGGTATTTTATCCTTATTTTTTTAACTTAACAAATATTTTTAGTGTTTATTTTACATCATAGATAATTTAAAATTTATTGTATAATAATATTTTGAAAATAATAAGGTAATTATATAAATAACCATGGCAATTCACTCTTTACAACTCCAACAATAATACATTTGATTGTTTTATTGTAAAACTCAAGTTATTAAGACAATTGTTGGTAGTAAAGGTTAATCCTTAAGCTTTTAAACCAATGTGTCGTTAACTATTTAAACTCAATGTATTATTAGTAGACGATATCATTTAAAGAAATAATGTTAAAAAAAATAGACCAATGAATTTTTATTACTAATTTGACTAGTTACGGTCAAATTAACTTACCAACTAGACAATTATTAATACCTTCAAATATGATATTGTGAATGAATGAAAGTTCTGAGGACAAATAATTACTTTTATTATTATAAAAGGATTTTTTCACATAGTGGTAAGGCACTACTAGGAAAGTATTGTTCCATGTCACCAATTCTATATTGATTTTAAGAAAAATGATGTAGAAATAAAATACGGTGACATTTTTGTAATTAAATGTAAAACATAAACATATCACATCAGTTCAATTATGAACAGATGTAGATGAAAATATAATTCTACATTAGTTCACTAAAAAATCGATATAGATTAAGACATAAATCTACATCAATTTTCAAATAGAATTGATGTAGATTTATGTCTTAATCTACATCAATTTTCATACAGAACTGATATAGACGTGAATATTCTACATTGTTTTAAAAATTGATGTAGAAGTCTATTCATTTTCTAAGTTGCTATATTTTATATCATTTTTAGAACTGATGTAAATGACTTCATAAAAACAATGTAGATAATGCGTCCTATAGTGTTGAGATTGTTGAGCTTACTGAAGATTGTTGAGTTAATTACTGAGTTAATTATTGAGTCAATTACTGAAGTCTCTATTGAAAATCTTTATGAAGTTTGAAGAAGTTTTAGTTTTGATGATAATATCATTATATTTGTATATATTTATTTAGTTTGCTTCATTCATTTTTATATTTCATGACCTATGTTGAAAAGGATAATGTATTGCTTGTTATTAGACTTAGGTTTGGATGTGTTTGCTTATTGTGATGAATTAATTTCAAAATTACATCTTGTTTTAGAAAACATAAAACTCATATTTCAACTTAATGTTTCTCATTTTATGTGAAAACATAATGTAAGAGATTACAATGTGTTTTGACATAAAATGAAACTTGGTTCATTCAAAAGAATTCATGATTAAGTCAGGTAATAGATTACCATGTGAGGCAATAGATTACTGAAACTTAGATTTGAAGTGGAATTTAACATCCTCTATGTGATAATCGTTTAGCTATTCATGTAGTTGATTACCATAGTGACTTTTGAGTGAAAACAAGTGAAACAAGTTGAAAAAGTATCGAGATAATCAATTACCAACATTAGTAATTGATTACCTCTGCTAGAAAATGAGTTCTATGGTTTTTGGGACTTGAGATAATCGATTACTAGGAATAGTAATCGATTACCTCTATTCTTGTTTCTCAAGTTTCAGTTCTCAGTAAAAACCGGTAATAGATTACCTGATATTGGTAATAGATTACTACTATTACGAGTTTTTAATATTGAAATCTTATTTACTCTATAAATATAACTTTTTGAAAAATTAAAAGAAGGATGACATTTTTTATTAGAAAAATCAAAGAGTGATATAGAGAAAAGATTTTTTCAAGAATCTAAAAATCATTTTTTGAGAGAAGATCAAATATTTTCAAAACAATTCAAGAGCAAAGAAACTCAAGAAGATGTTATCTTGAAAGAAGTTTAAGAAATTCAAGGTTTCTGAACAATTCATTGTGAAAGATCAATATGCACTACATGGTATGCTATGGTATGTTACTCTTTGAGATAAGGGTATTTCATGAAAAAGTGTAAGAGAAATCTTGAGATAGGTTTTCTCAACTGGATTCTTGAGGTGCAAGAATTCTAGAGATTGTATAATCTTGTGGGATCAAGATTAGGTCACTACAAAAAAACACTTATTACCGACAGACTTTTTCTCACAGATAAATATCTGTATGAAAAATAACATTACCGACGGATTTTTTCGACGGATATGCGTCCGTTTGAAAAATAATTGATTCCGACGAATATTAGTCACATATTTTTTCCGTCTGAAATTTCATATGGATATCACCCACACATTTTTTGTGTGGGAAAATTATGATGTTTCAAACAGATATTTCCCACGGATTATCTGTCTAAAACATTGTTCATAAAAAATGGAAAAAAAAAAGTTCGTCGATAACTTTAAAAAATTTAATAATAAAAGATTAATAAATTAAATTCTTAAATACTTAACTAATTTTCTTTGCTAATTAATTTACCATACCAACTATTATATATATATATATATATATATATATATATAAAATTTATAATTAAATGATAGTATAAAATAATAATTTACTATCAATATATTTTAATATTATATAGTTAATTTTATTTAAAATTGAGAAATATATAATTAGTGAAATGATATATTGATGCATGATAGTCTAAAATTAAAAGATAATTTCTTAACATTTATAATAATTTTACCAATTTTGAATTATATTGTTTTTAATAAAACAAGATTATTATTTAATATAATTTTAAAATAATTTTTTTAAAAATATTATCAACAATACCCACGAAATTACCAACGTTATTACCGACGGATGTATCCTTGGATAATTATTTTTTATTAATAATTTATTTTAAAAATAATAAAATTAATTCATAAGTAATTATAATAAATAAAAATTAAATTAGATAATTACCCACGAAATTACTCATGCATGTATTTGTGGGTAGTTATTTTTTATTAATAATTTATTTTAAAAATAATAAAATTAATTTATAAGTAATTATGATAAATAAAAATTAAATTAGATAATTACCCACGAAATTATCCACGAATGTATCCATGGGTAATTACCGACGGATAAATCTGTGAGTATTTATTTTTTAATTAATAATTTATATTAAAATAATAAAATTAATTTATAAGAAATTAAAATAAATAAAAATTAAATTAGATAATTATCCACGGATGTATCCGTGGGTAATTATTTTTTATTAATAATTTTTGTTAAAAATAATAAAATTAATTTATAAGTAATAATGATAAATAAAAACTAAATTAGATAATTTAAAAAAAAATATATAAAATTCTTATAATTAAAGAAAAGTCTCTAAAAATGCTATGGTACAAGAAAGACATTTGTGCTTTGTATATAAAAGTTAATTATTCTTTAATTAGTTACTAATTTTCATTTAATATATATTTATACAAATTTTAAATATGATTTATTGATTTAACTATAATATTTATTTTTATATAATTTATTATAAATTTTAATTATAATAAATAAAAATGTCACTTGTGAAATACACAAACTAAAATATTAATATTTTTTAATTTAAATAAAAAATTATAGTATTATATTATATTGTAATTTGTGAAATAGATTGGAATGAGAGAGATTCAAAGATTATACAAGTATGAGATTGTATAGTTGAAAATGACTTAAAGGAATTAATTTGTACTATTTATACCAATGAGATGCATCTACTCTTTGGTAGCTTATTCTTTAAGAACTTCACGGTTAAGCGTGCTTGACATGAGATAATTTAGAGATGGGTGACCTTTTGGAAAGTTTTCTAGAAAAATGTGCAAGTGACAACAAGGCACGCTGAAAAGTCTTGTGTTAATTTGTGGGGTTTGTGAGGTCAATCTTTGATCCTAAAAGCATTCGAATATCTCAAAAATGGTTACCCATAGAGAGCTCTGATTGGTGAAGGGTTATGACCGACGAGGAGTTGTGTGAAGTGTCATGGAGTGGAGTTGCTGAAAGGTTAGATATGAGACATGGTTGCACTAAATAAGGATGTTATTTAATATAATTTCAAAATATTTTTTTAAATATTATCAACAATACCCACGGATAAAATTCGTGAGTAATCCCGTCGGAAAGTTACCCATAGATTATAATCCGTCGGTAAATGTTTCAGAAGAGTAATTTTCCAACGGATTATTGTCCGTCTGTAATCCGTCGGAAATGAAGTGTTATCCACAAATTTTTTGGATTACCCACGGATTTTGGTTGTCTGTAATTTCAAAATTTCTTGTAGTGGGTGATTGTGTTTTCTAATTATAATATTTCTTGTACATGGTGTTTGTAAAGAATATTATAGTAGAAAGACTAGATTTGGCGGGGAGCTAAGTCTGAAACCGGATGTAGGTCTTTGTATGGCTGAATTAGTATAGATCATTTTGCTATTTCTCTCTTTACCTTCATATATTGTTATAATTCATATTGAATTGATAAAAAGAATTTCAAGATTGTTAAAGAAACGTTTTCTTAAATATTATAGATTGTTGATTTGTGAAATATGATATGATATATGAAATCTGGTAATAAAGTGAAGGAAGGTAATTACTAAAATCAATTTGGATTACAACTTCTATTCCGCTGTGTAATAATTCTAATATACTTTGTATCTTGTTTGGTTTGTAATCTGAATGTGTTTAGTAATAAGTTGTATAAGAAAGAAAGAAATTAACAAGAAAGCAAGAGAGACCATTAGAAGCCATCTAAGCGAAGAATCTATTCAACCCCCCCTTCTAGATTCGTGTTCTACCTGGGACCAACATATAGTTGTGAGGACAAAATGGACCCATTACCTTGACCTTAGGAAAGATATTGAGAAAACAAATTTACTGAAAACCTTGACCTAGTTATTCATAATTAGCTAACTTTTTTTTCTACCACTAAGTACATGAACCATGCTTGCTAACCTTCTTTCTGTTGGTCTTGGGTAGAACACAAATCTAGAAGGGAGTTGAATAGATTCTTCGCTTAGACGACTTCTAATGGTCTTTCAAACTCTCTTTCTAATTTCTTTACTTTCTTTAGACCAATTTTAATTAATCACATTTAGATTACTAATATAATCAAGAATATAATTAATCAGATTTAATACACAGCGGAAAAAATATTGTAATCCAAATTGATTTTAGTAATTACCTTTTTTCTTTATTACCAAATTGCATATATCATACTCAGATTTTCAAATAAGCAATTGATAATATTCAAGAAAACAGTTTTTTGAAATTATTGAGATTTTTTTTTGTTTTCAATTTAACAAGAATTATAATAAGGTATGAAGGTTAAGAGAGAATTTTCACAATGATCTATACTGATTCAGCCATACAAAGGCCTACATCCAGTTTTAGACTTAGCTCCCCACTAAATCCAGTTATTCCACTATAATATTGTTTACAAACACCAAGTACAAGCAATATTATAATCATAATCTAAATCACATAATCTTGATCCCACAAGATTACACAAACAAAGAATTCTTGCACCTCAAAAATCTACTTGAGAAAAACCTATCTCAAGATTTCTCTTAACTCTTTCTTGAGACATCCTATCTCAAAGAGTAACACAACCAAAAGTTCAAACAAAGATTAAAGATCGAAAAGGGTACACCTAAAATGTGTAGAAAGATCTTGTTCAAAGATTAGTTCATAAACTTCTTGAAATTTTTCAAGAACTCATCTTCTTTAATAAATCTTTAGCACTTGTATTCTTTTTGAAAAGTATGTGATATTTTCTTGTTCTAAAAATGTTTTCCAAAATATATTTGATCTTTTTTTTCTTAAGTTTTCGAAAAGAGTTATATTTATAGTACAAAGAGGATTTTAGTATTTAAAATTTTTGTAACAACTATAGTCTATGACCTGTGAAGGTAATCTATTACTAGACTTTTCAAAACTAAAATTAGATTGATTATAGAACAGAGGTAATCTGTTACCAAGAATGGTAATCAATTATCACGAGCTTTAGTAAACATAAAACTCAATTTTATGCAGAGGTAATCGGCTACTAAGGAGGTTAATCGATTAACTCAATACCAAAATCACTTGTTTTCACTCAAAAGTCACCATGGTAATCTATAACCTCGATTAGTAATCGATTATCACAGAGAGAACTTCGAATTCTACTTCAAAACTAAGTTTCAGTAATCTATTATCTGAATGGTAATCTATTACATGACTTAATATTAAATTCTTTTGAATGAATCAAGTTTCATTTTATGTTAAAACACTTTGTAATCTATTACCAACTCTTGATAATCTATTACATTATGTTTTCACATAAAATGAGAAACATTGAGTTATGTTTTCTAAAACAAGATAAGTTTTTGAAATCATAACAATTATAACAAGCAAACACATACAAGCCTAAGTTTTATGAAACAATCAATACAATATCCTTTTAACATAGGTCAAAAATATAAATGAAAATTTAAACAAAGCTACATCAAAACTAAAACTACTTCTTCGAGAGGGTTTCAAACTCAACACTTTCCTCTATGTCAAATTGTCTTTATATTTGCATATTTTCTATGTTAATTGGCATAATAAGAACCTCCCCACCTTTTTCGAAAACGTCTACCATTTTTTGCCATTAAATATATTATGCTAGCTAACCTTTTTTCCTCTTGGTTTTTTTTCTCTCCATCTATTTAGTTTATTAAAGCTTTACACCTAGTTTTCCAATACAGCTAGCCTTTTTTTATTTTTATTTATTTTTTCATTGAATACATAAATCTTGCATGTTAACCTTCTTGCTGCTTTGTCTTTTTTGTCTCTATCTTTTTATTCTTATCTTATTAATGGTTTCTTTAAACGTTACTTTGAATCGAACAATAAGAGTTTATTGGTTTCATTAGTTACAATTAAATCACAAACAATTCACGTTATTATTAATACTTTTAAATGCTTTTAAAAAGAGTACTTAATAACATTTATATGGTAATTTATTTTTCTTTTAAATAAAACTATTTAATGAAAATGGCTCAAGGAGCTTGATCTTTTAAAAATATTTAAATACCCAACCATACTCAATCAAACACTTGAATAACCATTAGGGTTAACCTAGTGATTGGGAGGGGAGGGGTAGCTAAAAACATGAGGACCTAGGTTCAATTTTCATTGCGACCGTCTTTGTAATGTTTCCTATCTTTAAAAAAAACACTTGAATAACTTATCTCTATCTCTTTCACTCTTCCCCTCTCTCTTTTAAACCTTAAAAACATAGAAGAGAAAATAGTAAAAGGAAAGAAAAATTTTTAAAGAGAAAAGAAACTTTTGGATTTTAGTTTTTCCATGGATCAGAAGTTCATTGGAAACTCGTTGTCGGTGATGGACACAAAGCGAATGTTAAAGTGTGGGTCCCACCACCATCATTCTCACTCTGACAATTGCTTTCGCTTCATCACAAACATTCCCCCCTTCAACACTTCTAATCTTGTCAACTCTAACTTCCCTTTGTCACTCACATTTCTATCTTTGGACACTAATGACATCATTCCTATGGTTGTTGATTTGAACAAGTCTAAAAAGCAGAAGAGGTTCACAGGAATTCCCCATGCCAGACACCTTCGAAGCTTGTCCGTGGACTCTAACTTTTTCTACAATTTTGGGTTCACTAATGGTGAAAATGAGAGAATCATTGGGAAAAGTGGAAGTGAGCAAAGGGTGGAGCATCAACGACATAACTCAGTGGACAGACCCTCGACTAAGTTATTTAAGGTAGACTCAGGGATGGAGATGATGGATTATAAGAGGAAAGATCTGACCCTTGATAAACTCCCTAAACTAGCTCTTGTTGATCCAAAACAAGCTCGATCTAACAGGTTTTTTTTTCTTCTTTTCTTTCTCTTGTCTTAAACGATTAAAAATAATAAATTTTTGAGTAGTTTAAATTATTTTTTAGTTTATGTGCTTAATCTTGTCATAATCTTGATGTAATATTATTTATATCTTTTCAATTTTGTAATACATGGATGATTTTAAATATGTTGTTTTTGTTGAAAATAATGTGAGTTACAAATTATATGAAGTTATCTAGAATCTATAATCTCTACTAATATATAAAGGGGATACTCTTTTTAGTAATCACCTTGATTTCCACATTTTATTGATTGTTATACCCTTCTATTTTAAAAATTAGAAAAAATAATATTTTTAATCAAATTCAAGAATTTGAAACTAATGGACTAATTATAACACTAGTTAGACTAATATACTTTTATTACTTAATTTTTATTTTTATTTTATTTTTAACAGAGGCATGAAGTGCTTCGACCTCACTAGTTATAATAAAGGGATTGAACTTTTTGGTGTACATAATTTTTATCCAATTTTAGACTTATAAATACTCTTTTACAAATAAAAGTGTTTTTTTTTTTTTGTAAATTTCACTCCATAATCACATATATTTTTAATAATCATCCATTAATATATATTTTTTTATTATTTATTATTTTAAAAAAGTAATTTACAAAGGCATGGAGTGCCTTTTGTATTTTAGTATTTGTTATTACAATTAGATAGTTAAACACTATAGTGATTATCTGTCTACCTATATGTTTTTTATTTTTTGGAGAAGGCATTAATTGATTGTGCCTTTTCAAAATATAAAAAAATATTTAAAATACCAAATCCTATTTTTTTTAAGAATGTAAAATTATTTTATTTATTTAATGAGAAATAAGTAACTTACATTTACGAAAGTAGTAAGATGATTGGTACAATTTGAGTTGAAGAATAAAACATCTTAAAAAATGTAAACCAAATGGGTAATGATATCATTTTTGTTATAATTATAGATTATTATTACTATTATTATTGTTGTTATTGGTGTTGTTGTAAGAACCCATTTACCTCATTATTTTAACCCTTTAAAAGATAGTGATAAGACCAAATATCTTATGGGTATTGCTGACTAATGTCCTTATGACATTAGTTAAGGAATCAATATGTTGAAAATATTCATTGAAAACAATAATAAAGTTATATAAATAACTTTCTTTTTTCGGTTCCTTAATTAGTGCCCTTAACATTTTTTATATGTTATAGACCTCATCCACCTTTTTTTTCCCCAAAATTGCTACCTTATTTCATTGACTATAAATATATAAACTATTCATATTAACCTTTCTTCCTTCCATTTAATTTTTGGATTTTGAATGTTATGTGTTTACAAGATTTTTACTAATAGGAAATCAACCATTCGATCAAAGTCGAGGAATATTCGTTATGCAACTATGTTGAAGAGGAAGATTCTTTACACAACTATGTTGAAGAGGAAGATTCGTCATGCAACTAAGTTAAAGAGGAAGATGCAATCTCTTAGGAACTTAAGAAACTATCCTCTCTTCCCAAATTACCATGCTTGACGTATGTCATTTCCTTTTTGTTTTATGATCATGACTTTTAACTTTTGGTAACTTGCACTTTCTTGTCAATGTTTAATGGAGCTCCCTAGCATTACATCAATTTATAGTTGTATGGATTTACCTTTTTTTTTTCTTTGGAACCATGGTAAATAAAACAAAATGAAACAGAGGAAGTTTGGGTAAATTTTCAAAATTCTCAAGGATGTTTACATAAATTTAAAATAAACAAAGGTTATTCATGGAAATTTATAGTTGCATTTTACTTTGATCTCACAAATAAGAACAAAATTACCAAAGTGTAGTCCTCAATACTAATTGGTCTTTGCTTGATATGCGTGTGTACCTCATTGGCTCTAGATGCACATGAAAAGTCATAATCGATTACATAGTGTCAGGGATTTGTAAAGTGAACTACTAAAGATATTTAAGGTTTAAAAATAGTCATGGGATATTAAATATAATTTGAAGCCTTTTAATTTTTGTTTATAAGTTATCTAATATGGTGCAGAGAGAATATGCAAATTTGTTTGTCAAACACCAATTGTATTTAGAAGCTTTGGACAAACAAGATCAACTTAATGAAGGTATGTCTAGTTTCATATTTGTTTATGCCTTTAAAAATGAATGTGTTATTCCCCCTTTATCAATCATTTACTATTGGATTCAATTAATAAACAAGCTTCAATGGTTACACTTATGAACATTACATCATCAATCTTCAAGCATGACAATTTAACCTTTTTTTTTAATCATCCATGATAAAATTGGAGAATCCTAATGCATACTTTTCAAAACAAAATATTTCTTGAAATTTGTAAACCTGGTAGACTATTCATTTCAAATTTAACTCACGAATATTTACATGGCTACACTATGTGATTGTAGAACTCATGAATTTATTCATGGAAGAACATCAACGCCTTAGGGCATGGAGTACTCCTTTAGCGCTATTTTGGGTAACCATTATTTGGGCTTCCTATTTAGCCTTGCAATGGTTGACTAATTCTACACTCCAATAGGCACAACACCAGCTACAAGTTGGAATGCTTCCTCTTCTAGGAAGAATCATTGTGACTTCATGGACTTCGATAGCAAAAGTAGCCAATAATAGCAACGATATATGATTCCTTACATGCGATACTCATCATAAAGAAACTATTGTTCATATATATATTCATAATAGGTGACACTTATGAAGGCTATATTATGCAATTTAGTGTTTTTTATTTTTTATTTTTTGTTTTTGTTTTTGTTTTTTGTTTTTTTTTATCTTTTCTTGCTTTAGGATTGAATCATACCCTATTATTTTTACTTTACGTAGTTCTATGTTGTACTTTTTTGAAATATATTTTGTAGCTCTTGGATGAATGATGTTACATATAGAAAGACTAGTTTATGATTGATGGTGAATGAAGATCATTAGTTAGCATTTTTGGAATTAAATATTAGGTGATATAAGTTAAATGTTGGAGCATGAAACATCTTCTCAATATGCCTTTGTTTCCACGATTGGGTTAAAGTTTTTTGTTTTCATGAGTCTACTGAGATGAAAATTAATGTCAACATTGAATTTTATTATTTTTATTCAAAAATAGTTTTTTGGAATTAAAATAAATAATATTCACAAATTATTTTAATTATTTGCCGAATTACTCCAAAATATCCATTAGTTTATGAATTAAGTGATCCAATTTCAAAATATAAGTCAACTAAACTGAAATGTCTTGTTAATGAGGCCTATGGGTTATGGTAAAATCTTATAGCACTACAATATGAAGTTGTATTTTAACTGAGGCCCAAGGTGATTTGGCATCCGACTTTGTGAGAATGATATATATATCTATTATTGTTTGTTATTTGTATGTTTGTCATACTTGTCATGAATCATGTCTAACAATGAGAAATGATTTTATCAAATTAATAAAGACACTGTCAATGTTCTCTTTGAGGTGTTTAAAATTTTCTTTGAAAGATGTTTGGGTTGGACTTTGACCAAGGCTTAAGGAGAGCTAGTTGAGGTTATCTCTTCTAGTTGATTGAGTTGCAATGAAGATGAGCAAGATATCTACAGAAGACATTCCAATGCTTATGTTAGCTAGTGATTTTAGTACAATAACTATAGGTCTTGAATATGTATTTAATGTTGTTAAAATTAGTATTATAAGGTGCATGAAATGGGTTAAACCACTTAACCAAGGTTCTATTATCAAGGTGGGTGTTAAACCATCAAAATGTTACATAATAATCGAATATTCATTGTAATTTTGCCTTAATTTAATGCCAATTTTTTTGGCAATACTTCACTTCTTTTATTAAGTGTGCAACAAACAAGAAAAATACAAAAAAGAGATGAAGTAAGTTCAATTAAAGGATAAAATGTAACAAATATGAAGGTTAAAGTCATGCATGACCATGATTGTCTAATGCACGACGTCCATGCTTCAAGTAAAAGCATAACATGTCATGAAGCACAATCATGCTTGCCAACTTATTTTAGAGCACCCTTGGACGACAAAGCACGCTTATACTTCTTGTTTTGATGAAGCACGCCCATGTTGTTGAGCACGGTCGTGCTTGTTGAGATGTATAGTCATACTTAAAAGTTTGTCTTAATTTTGAATATAAATAAGGATGTTTAGAGCACATTGTAAGATTGATTTTTGTGTTGTAGTTTTATATTTTCACTCTTTCTCCTATTCTACGATTGTGATGTATAATTATTCCTCGTTAAAATGTGTAGAATGATATTGTTCAAAGATTAGGTCATAAACTTCTTGAAATTTTTCAAGAACTCATGTTCTTTAATCAATCTTTAGCACTTGTATTCTTTTTGAAAAGTATGTGATATTTTCTTGTTCTAAAAATGTTTTCCAAAATATATTTGATCATTTTTTTAAGTTTTCGAAAAGAGTTATATTTATAGTGCAAAGAGGATTTTAGTATTTAAAAAGTTTGTAACAACTATAATCTATTACCTGTGAAGGTAATCTATTACCAGACTTTTAAAAACTAAAATTAGATTGATTATAAAACAGAGGTAATCTGTTACCAAGAATGGTAATCAATTATCACGAGCTTTAGCAAACATAAAACTCAATTTTATGCAGAGGTAATCGATTACTAAGGAGGGTAATCGATTAACTCGATGCCAAAATCACCTGTTTTCACTCAAAAGTCACCATGATAATCTATTACCTCAATTAGTAATCGATTATCACAAAGAGGACTTCGAATTCTGCTTCAAAACTAAGTTTCAGTAATCTATTATCTGAAATGATAATCTATTACATGACTTAATATTAAATTCTTTTGAATGAATCAAGTTTCATTTAATGTTAAAACACTTTGTAATCTATTACCAACTCTTGATAATCTATTACATTATGTTTTCACATAAAATGAGAAACATTGAGTTATGTTTGCTAAAACAAGATAAGTTTTTGAAATCATAACAATCATAACAAGCAAACACATACAAGCCTAAGTTTTATAAAACAATCAATACAATATCCTTTTAATATAGGTCAAAAATATAAAATGAAGCAAATTTAAACAAAGCTACATCAAAATTAAAACTACTTCTTGGAGAGGGTTTCAAACTCAACACTTTCCTCTATGTCAAATTGTCTCTATTTCTGCATATTTCCTGTGTTAATTGGCATAATAAGAACCTCCCCACCTTTTTCGAAAACGTCTACCATTTTTTTCCATTAAATATATTATGCCAGCTAACCTTTTTTCCTCTTGGTTTTTTTTCTCTCCATCTATTTAGTTTATTAAAGCTTTACCCCTAGTTTTCCAATACAACTAGCCTTTTTTTATATTTTTTTAATATTTTTTTTATCATTGAATACATAAATCTTGCATGTTAACCTTCTTGCTGCTCTGTCTTTTTTGTCTCTATCTTTTTATTCTTATCTTATTAATGGTTTCTTTAAACGTTACTTTGAATCGAACAACAAGAGTTTATTGGTTTCATTAGTTACAATTAAATCACAAACAATTAACGTTATTATTAATACTTTTAAATGCTTTTAAAAAGAGTACTTAATAACATTTATATGGTAATTTATTTTTCTTTTAAATAAAACTATTTAATGAAAATGCTAAAGGAATTTGATCTTTTCACTACTAGAATTTCTCTTATTACATGCGACTTTTTCTGCGAATTTTTCTTGAAAATTCGCAGGAAACGTTATTCTTACAAATTTTTCTGCGAAATTTTATCTACAGGTAATACCTTCGTGAATAATATATTTTTGCGAATTTTAAAATTCACAGGAAATTTTTCAGCACAATTTCTTGCGAAAAAAATTCGTAAGAAAGTTTCTTGCAAAAAACAATTTGCAGGAAAATTTCTTGCAAAAAAAAATTTGCAGAAAAATTCGCAAGAAAGTTTCCTGCGAATTTTTTCGCAAGAAATTCTGCAGGAATATTTCTTACGAAAAAAATTAAAGAAATTTCTATAAATTCTATCAATAAATCTTCAACTTTTAAATACTCACAATGAATTCATCCGAAGCATTTGTTTTTATGCCTCCAACATGTGATACATAATCTTTTAAATTCTAAGATTGTAGATTATAAGCCTAACACTCAAGCATACAAATCAACTTGTAAGGTAAGTGTTGCCCCAACTTTTATACTCTTTAATTATTTTATTTTCAATCAATGTGAGACTTGAAGTTTTTTTTTAATATTAAACTTATAAATTTAAATATTTTTTATATTTCCTGCGGATTAAAATTTGCAGGAAAATCCATAGGAAAAGTTACCTACAAAATTTTTCTACCATTTAGTAAACATTACTTGCGAATTTATTTTTACAAGAAAATTTGCAAGAAACAAAATAAAATTCTTACAATATTTTCTACAAATTTTTACCATGAAAAAAAATTCTATGATTATTAAAATTGTAGCAAAATTTGTAAGAAATATCTATAAATTATTTTTCACAAATAAATTCGCAAAAAATTTCTGCGAATATTTTTTTGTAGAAAAATTCGCAAGAAAATGACACTTTTCTAGTAGTGTTTGAAAATATTTAAAGACCCAACCACACCTCAATCAAACACTTGAGTAACTTCTCTTTATCTCTCTCTCTCTTCCCCTCTCTCTCTTAAACCTTAAAAGCTCAGAAGAGAAAATAGTAAAAAGAAAGAAAAATTTTAAAGAAAAGAGAAACTTTTGATTATAGTTTTTCCATGGATTAGAAGTTCATTGGAAACTCGTTGCCAACAATGGACACAAAGAAAATGTTAAAGTGCGGGTCCCACCACCATCGTTCTCACTCCGACAATTGTTTTCGCTTCATCACAAACATTCCCCCCTTCAACACTTCTAATCTTGTCAACTCCAACTTCCCTTTGTCACTCTCATTTCCATCTTTGGACACTAATGACATCATTCCTATGGTTATTGATTTGAACAAGTCTAATAAGCGGAAGAGGTTCACAGGAATTCCCCATGCCAAGCACCTTCGAAGCTTGTCGGTGGACTCTAACTTTTTCTACAATTTTGGGTTCACTAATGGTGAAAATGAGAGAATCATTGGGAAAAGTGGCAGTGAGCAAAGGATGGAGCACCAACGACATAACTCAACGGGTGAACCCTCGACTAAGTTGTTTAAGGTAGACTCAGGAATGGAGATGATGGATTGTAAGAGGAAAGATCTGATCCTTGACAAACTCCCTGAATTAGCTCTTGTTGATCCAAAGAAAGCTAGATCTAACAGGTTTTTTATTTTATTTATTTTCTTTTTTCTTTTTTTTTTCTTTTCTCTTGTCTTAAACGATTAAAAATAATAAATTTGTGAGTAGTTTAAATTATTTTTTAGTTTATGTGCTTAATCTTGTTATAATCTTGATTTAATATTATTTATATCTTTTCAATTTTGTAATACATGGATGATTTTAAATATGTTGTTTTTGTTGAAAATAATGTGAGTTATAAATTATATGAAGTTATCTAGAATCTATAATCTCTACAAATATATAAAAGAGATACTTTTTTTTAGTAACCATCTTGATTTCCACATTTTATTGACTGTTATACTCTTCTATTTTAAAAATTAGAAAAAATAATATTTTTAATCAAATTCAAAAATTTGAAACTAATAGACTAATTATAACACTAGTTAGACTAATATATTTTTATTACTTAATTTTTATTTTTATTTTATTTTTAACAGAGGCATGAAGTACTCCGATCTCACTAGTTATAATAAAGGGATTGAACTTTTTGGTGTACATGATTTTTATCCAATTTTAGGCTTATAAATACTCTTTTACAAATAAAAGTGTTTTTTTTTTCTTTTTTGTAAATTTCACTCCAAAATCACATATATTTTTAATAATCATCCACTATTATATTTTTTTTATTATTTATTATTTAAAAAATAATAATTTACAAAGGCATGGAGTGCCTTTTGTATGTTAGTATTTCTAATTACAATTAGATAGTTAAACACTATAGTGATTGTCTCCCTACCTATATGTTTTTTTTTTGATAAGGCATTAATTGATTGTGCCTTTTCAAAATATAAAAAAATATTTAAAATATCAAATGCTTTTTTTTTAACAATGTAAAATTATTTTATTTATTTAATGAGAAATAATTAACTTACATTTACAAAAGTAGTAAGATGATTGGTACAATTTGAGTTGAAGAATAAAACATCTTAAAAAATGTAAACCAAATGGGTAATGATATCATTTTTGTTATAATTAATTATAGATTATTATTACTATTATTATTGTTGTTATTGGTGTTGTTGTAAGAACCCATTTACCTCATTATTTTAACCCTTTAAAAGAAAGTGATAAGACCAAATATCTTATGGGTAGTGCTGACCAATGTCTTTATGGCATTAGTTAAGGAATCAATATGTTGAAAATGTTCATTGAAAACAATACTAAAGTTATATAAATAACTTTCTTTTTTTGGTTCCTTAATTAGTGCCCTTAACATTTTTTATATGTTATAGACCTCATCCACCTTTTTTTTCTTCCCTAAATTGCTACCTTATTTCATTTATAAATATATAAACTATTCATAATAACCTTTCTTCCTTCGTTTTATTTTTTGGATTTTGAATGTTATGTGTTTACCGGATTTTTACTAATAAATCAACTATTCGATCAAAGTCGAGGAATATTCGTTATGCAACTATGTTGAAGAGGAAGATTCTTTACACAACTATGTTGAAGAGGAAGATTCGTTATGCAACTAAGTTGAAGAGGGAGATGCAATCTCTTAGAACTCAAGAAACTATCCTCTCTACCCAAATTACCATGCTTAACGTATGTCCTTTCCTTTTCTTTTTGTTTTACGATCATGAGTCCTAACTTTTGCTAACTTTCACTTTCTTGTTGATGTTTGATGGAGCTCCCCAGCATTATATTAATGTGTAGTTGTATAGATTTACCTTTTTCTTTTCTTTGGTATCATGGTAAATAAAACAAAATGAAACAGAGGAAGTTTGAGTAAATTTTCAAAATTCTCAAGGATGTTTACGTAAATTTAAAATAAACAAAGGTTATTCATGGAAATTTATAGCTGCATTTTACTTTGATCACACAAATAAGAACAAAATTACCAAAGTGTAGTCCTCAATACTAATTAGTCATTGCTTGATATGCGTGTGTACCTCATTGGCACTAGATGCACATGAAAAGTCTTAATCGATTACTCAGTGTCAGGGATTTGTAAAGTGAACTACAAAAGATATTTAAGGTTTAAAAATAGTCATGTGATATAAATATAATTTGAAGCCTTTTAATTTTTGTTTATAAGTTATCGGTCTAATATGGTGCAGAGAGAATATGCAAATTTGTTTGTCGAGCACCAATTGTATTCAGAAGCTTTGGACCAACAAGATCAACTTAATGAAGGTATGTCTAGTTTCATATTTGTTTATGCCTTTAAAAATGAATGTGTTATTCCCCCTTTATCAATCATTTACTATTGCATTCAATTAATAAACAAGCTTCAATGGTTACACTTATGAACATTGCATCATCAATCTTCAAGCATGCCAATTTTACCTTTTTTTTAATCATCCATGATAAAATCGGAGAATCCTAATGCATACTTTTCAAAACAAAATATTTCTTGAAATTTGTGAACCTGGTAGACTATTCATTTCAAATTTAACTCGCGAATATTTACATGGCTACACTATGTGATTGTAGAACTCATGAATTTATTCATGGAAGAACATCAACGCCTTAGGGCACGAAGTACTCCTTTAGTGCTATTTCTGGTAACCATTATTTGGGCTACCTATTTAGCCTTGCAACGATTGACTAATTCTGCACTCCAATAGGCACAACACCAGCTACAAGTTGGCATGCCTCCTCTTCTAGGAAGAATCTTTGTGACTTCATGGGCTTCGATAGTAGAAATAGCCAATAATAGCAACGATATATGATTCTTTACATGTGATACTCATCATAAAGAAACTATTGTTCATATATATATATATTCGTAATAGGTGATACTTATGAAGGCTATATTATGCAATTTAGTGTTTTTTTTTGTTTTGTTTTGTTTATCTTTTCTTGGTTTAGGATTGAATCATACCCTATTATTTTTACTTTCCGTAGTTCTATGTTGTACTTTTTTGAAATATATTTTGTAGCTCTTGGATGAATGGTGTTACATATAGAAAGACTAGTTTATGATAATGGTGAATGAAGATCATTAGTTAGCATTTTTGGAATTAAATATTAGGTGATATAAGTTAAATCTTGGAGCATAAAACATCTTCTCAATATGCCTTAGTTTCCACGACTAGGTTAAAGCTTTTTGTTTTCATGTGTCTACCGAGAAAAATTAATGTCAACATTGAATTTTATTATTTTTATTAAAAAATATTTTTTTTTGGAATTAAAATAAATAATATTCACAAATTATTTTAATTATTTGCCCAATTACTCCAAAATATCCATTATTTTATGAATTAACTGATCCAATTTCAATATATAAGTCAACTAAACTGAAATGTCTTGTTAATGAGACCTATGGGTTATGGTAAAATCTTATAGCACTACAATATGAAGTTGGATTTTAATTGAGGTCCAAGGTGATTTGGCATCTAAATTTGTGAGAATGATATATGTACCTATTATTGTTTGTTATTTGTATGTTTGTCATACTTGTCATGAATCATGTCTAACAATGAGAAATAATTTTATCAAATTAATAAAGACATTGTCAATGTGCTCTTTGAGGTGTTTAAAATTGCCTTTGAAAGATGTTTGGGTTGGACTTTGACCAAGGCTTAATGAGAGCTAGTTGAGGTTATCCCTTCTGGTTGATTGAGTTGCAATGAAGATGGACCTACAAAAGACATTCCAATGCTCAAGTTAGCTAGTGATTTTAGTACAATATCTATAGGTCTTGAATATGTATTTAATGTTGTTAAAATTAGTTATAAGGTGCGCGAAATGGGTTAAACCACTTAACACATGGTTATATTATCAAGGTGGGTGTTAAACCATCAAAATGTTACATAATAACCTAATATTCATTGTAATTTTTCCTTAATTTAATGTTAAGTCTTTGAAAATACTTCACTTCTTTTATTAAGTGTGGAACAAACAAGAAAAAAAAAGAGATGAAATTAGTACAATTAAAGGATAAAATGTAACAAATATGAAGGTTAAAGTCATGCATGACCGTGATTGTCTAATGCACGACCATGCTTCAAGTAGAAGCTCAACCATGTCACAAAGCCAATCGTGCTTGCCAACTTGTTTTAGATCACCCTTGGACGACAAAGAATGCTTGTACTTCCTATTTTGATGAAGCACGTCCATGTTGTTGGGCACGGTCATGCTTGTTAAGATGTATAGTCATGCTTAAAAGTTTAACTTAATTTTGAATGCAAATAAGGATGTCTAGAGCACATTGTAAGATTGAGTTTTGTGTTGTAGTTTTATATTTTCACTCTTTCTCCTATTTTAGGATTGTGATGTAATTATTTCTTGTGAAACCCCAATGATGAATTAAATTAATTCCTTTTTGTTAATTTTCATATTATTTTATTGTTTTTAATTTTTATCCTAATTAATTGAAAGTCCATGATCAAACTCTTTTATTAACTGAACTCTAAAATAATTGAATTCTAGAAATTTTCATGATCAAGTTGTTTTCTTAATTTCTAATTGAATTAATTTATTAATTTACTTCTGTGTGTTTATTTGTTTTTAGTATAAATCTTTTTAGATCATTTTGGGTTTTTTTTTCAAAGTAAAAACTGTTGAATTCTCGGAGCTAAAATGTTTTCAACAATGTTAGAAGTAAATTGGTGACAATGTTTTATAGTTCATGAAATTTAACTTTGGGGATCAGGGACAATAAGTCACAATCCAAGGGATTTTAATATTTAAATCTCAATTTTTGTTTTGTTTTCTGCTTTAAATTAATTGTTATCTTACAAATCAAATTTCATCTGTTCAAACTGCCAAACACCATAATTAGGTTGGTAATTGCTTAAGCATAATCACATGGTTGAGTTCCATATTTGGACTCTATCCATGGTTACTACTATAGTAAGGTATGATTGTCTTTAAGCTCATTTCACACGCAAAAGGGAGGTTCATTGAAATGGTCTTACACATATCGTGGAGAAAAGATAAATACTAGAAGGGAGTTGAATAATGTATAAAAAAACTTGTACATTTTCTATAGTGAAGTAGTAACACTAATTAGATGAAGCAAAAAAAAAAAAAGTAGTTAGATAGAACACTGAGTATTTTTATATTGGTAAGTTTAGTTCTCTATCCAACCATATTAAGTTTTGTTATCTTTAAATAAAGATACAAGTATTGTTTTAAAAAACCATTTCTAGCTCAACCCTAAGTATTCTTTGGCATGCCTCTGCAAGCAACTACCATAGTATTCTTTAATAACAAGCCTCTCAGGGCTTAACAACCAAGTATTCTTTTATAGTCAAGCATCTCTAAGCTCATGAACAAGTATTCTTTTCCAGACTAGCCTCTCTAGGCTCAATCTTATAACAATGGTTATGAAGGTTACAAAGAAGTTGTGTTTGTCTCACTAAGACGTTATACAACCAATTACAAAGCAATGAATGTTTACAAGAAGGAATAGATTTATAGATAATGGGTTTCTATACAAGTGTATCTATGTAAAATTAGCATCTTTGTCTCTCTTATGCTTGAAACTTCTTATATAATAGTTTAGAGAAGATAACCATTGCAACATTTTGAGTCTAGCTTAAAAGTTTGCTTCGTCTATCTTCATCATCTTTCCTTGTGATGATAGGTGATTATTTGGCTTATGTAATGTTAGCATTAAATGTATTTCACCAAATGGTATCTTTTATTTGATCAAGGAAGCTACTTATCAACTTTCCACAATAAATGGAGCTTGCAGAAGTAATGTTAGTGCAAAGTAGCTATAGTAGTGACTTTATTTACTTTTCTTTGTGATTTTAGGGATTTGGTTTTGATGGAAAACATGATTTTTCTCTTTAACAGATTTTTGAGTTCTGAGATGGTGTTTTGATTTGATCTATTAAGGAATGAAGCATTCAAAGTAAACTTTGCCGTTAGTCTCAATAAATGATAAATATTCAATGTATATGACATAGGTCGTATGCTTCGTTAGATTAACAACATCTTACAGACGATTTGCATCTTATACTTCATCTGATAAGCCTTTCAAAGATATGTTTCAAAGATGTTTTTCCAGAAATTTCTTTTAAGTAAAAACACTTTGTTTGTTAGCATTAAAACTTTGAGTTTAGGAGACCACCTTTTGATTTAACAATATCCCCCTTTTTGATGGTGGCAAACACATTTTTGTATTTATGAAATGTTCATTTTCCTTTATTCTTGAAAAAAAATTTGCTTTAGTAAGACGAAGGAATTTTTAAAATGTTTTCCTGAGTTCAGAGGATTTTTCATCTTTCAAAATGTATTTTTCTTAGAAATTTTGACCTTTCCAACCTTGAAAGAGAGAAAAACTTTTTCAATATTCCTAAGACATATTTTTTAACAAAAGTGTAAAAGCAATTTTTAAAAAAGTTTTTATTAGACTCATGTAAGACACTATCAAGGACGTTGAAAGATAATTCAAGCAACTTGATTTTCATTAGTATAATCTTTTTGAAGACATGTTTCATCTCGCATTAACTTAGATCTATCATCATTTGAAAAAACATATGAGAAAAACTAAGCCATTATATCAAATGTAGTAACCATACATATTCTATGAGATCTAGTCTTCACATTTTAATGCTAAAATAAAGCATATAAACTTTATGTGAAATAGTCTTCATATTTCAGAGCTAAAATAGAGCATATAGTATAAATATAGCAAGGCATACTTGTTTTATCTTTTTATTAAGCATATCAGAGTGTATTAGAGCATAATATATTGAATTATATCAAAGCATATTAAAACATATCATAACATATGGGATCATTATAACATAGAATGCTTGTTTTTATCTCTTCATTAAGAACAAAAATATGTTGAGATATATCAAAGCATATGCTACCAAGAAGAGCATGTATTTCTATTTTAGCAAACAAAGCATATATGATTAGATTATGTGAATCTACTCTAGATGCTTTATGTAATGCATATGAGACTCCTCCTGAAAACATGCATGATTTGATAAATATAACTTGTATAATATAGAGCAAATTAATACAATGTAAACTATTTAGAGCATGTTGTTTAGAAGAAAATAGAATCAATCATAACAAAAACAACTATTTGAACTTCCTTTAAGTATGTGTTTGTCTTCTTAGTGTGTAACGCAAAGTTTGGTAAAGGTCAACGATCATGTTGTCATAATCCTTTTCAGTTGTGAGTGGAGGGAGAGGTGGAGTGGGTGGTGGTGAAGAAGTAGATGAAGTAGAGGATAATGGATAACAATGATTTGACAACAGATTCATTAGATAGAGTTGGTCGAAGACCTGAGTTGGCTTCATAAGTTGGTGATAATAACTGTGCAAATGGAAACTAGAGTCTCCGTCTGACCCATTTAAATGGATCTATTGAGATAAAAATTTATCCCAAAAAAGGTAGAGCGAGACATGTTGAAGAGGAAGGACTTGTATTTTAAGTTGGAATAAGGTTCATGACAATGAAGAAGGAGTAGTTTGAGTACATGTTTGTTTTCGATTTTGGTGGTGGAGGAGAAACTTGTGTTTGGGTCCACGAGAGGTTTATAATTGATATTGAAAAAAAAAGTGAAATGATTTGAGTTTTAAAGACGTGGGAAGAGAATAAAGTTAGTCATGAGTTTGGTACGATGATAAGACTAATGAAAGAAAAGTTGTCACTGATAAGTCTTAGGTTTTCCACTACTCCATATGTTACTTTCCCAAAAACCAATGCATCTCATGATTACTCACATTAATATGCTTTAAATGCACCTGAAACTTCTTTCAAAATCTCAGACGATAGGTTAGTGTGTAACACCCCGAATTTTTCTACTAATACTACGAATAATTATTATTTATTTTTGAATTTATGAAGATTATTTTCTTATAATTATTTTGATTAATTAAATGGGTTTGATTGAATTTTTAAAGGCTTTTAGTAATAATCATTTATGAAAATTATTTTTGTATAATATTATTAATTATGATATTTTGTTATAATTGTTATTTGAAGAAAATCATGTTTTAAATTGTATTGATATTTTATTTTAATTTGATATATATATATATATATGTGTGTGTGTGTGTGTGTGTGTGTGTTATTTATTTATTTATTAATTAGCAATTCTGGATTTTCATAGCCCCGAAATGGGCCGTTCCACTTTGGGAACGAGCCGTTCCAACTCAAGCATGCATGAGTAAAATTTCAACCCAGAACGGGCCGTTCCACTTTGAGAACGGGTCGTTCCGGATGTGGTTTTAAAGAAAAAAGTATTGACTCAGAACGGGCCGTTCTGGTTTTGGAACGGCCCATTCTGGGAGAGGCTTTTGTACATGTTCTATGTGCCCTGAACGGGCCGTTCCAGATTCGGAACGGGCCGTTCTGGCCAAATCCTGATGCCTATAAATGCGTTTCGACACTCCAGAAAAACGCATTTTTTCACTTTTGACCTTTTTCTTCTACACTTTCTGGAGACCAAGGGGAACCCGGAGGAGGAGATCCTGCTTCAGTTTCAACCCCTATTTATCGAGGTAAGGGGGGAGTGAGAAACCTCGCTCTAGGTGTGGGATTGTATGCTAGGTAGTGGGATTGGCCCCCAATCCTGTGTTTGTTGTATGTCATATTTTTCTTGTATGTTCCAATTACTTAATTAATAGGCATGTATGAATAAAAACTTTGTTTAGGCTATGATTATGGAATTTGGTGCTCCTATGAGTTCCTACGGGAAACCCTAAGGGAGTGCATTGGTGCTTGTATGAGTAAATTAATTGTGATAATAATTATATACGTGAATTGTCTTATTTTAAATGTTTATTGCATAAATTGAAACGCTCTATGAGTTCTTGAGAGAACCCTATGAGCAGTAGGAAAAATAAGAATATTTCTGTTTTACCTTCTGATTGTTCTGTTGTACTCCTTGTTGTATAAGATGTATAAATGTGTATTTAATTATACAAATAGATGAGTTTTAATACGGAATAAAGTGCTCTGCGAAAATTGTGAATGAAATAATGTGATAATGCGAATGTGATGATGAAATGTAACGAGGAGATGTGATGATGAGATGTGTTGAGACATGATAATGTGATATGGGAATGAGGCATGAAAATGTGATATGAGAAAAGCATGGAGTCTTGATTGACATGCATCATATGCATAAATTTTTTTAAGGGTACAATATGGAATACACCGCCAGAGAAGGCCCCCTAGTGTAAAAGCTTTGGGGATTAGTCCTTGGGGATAGCTCAGTTTGGAAGTCCCAGTCTCGCCCATTGTGTGCATGGGATGTATCTTGCGCAACTTAGCTATCCCGACGAGATTCTGGTAGTATATCCTTCTAGTGAGAGTGCGCAAATGATGGAAATCTAATCCCCAAGGATCCCTTTGGAAGAGGTAAGACCAAGAAGGGTGAAGGTTGATCCAAGGAGGCTCACACTAGAAGACCATTGGGCCTTTAACTAGGTCCATGGTTAGGAGGCTAGAGGAGGCTTCTAGAGAGGAGATGCTTCTTAGCCCTATGCTCAATATGAGTATTGAGTATGATTCCTCTTTTTAGTCTCATAGTCTCTATTGTACATACGTTGTATAGTTTGATTTCTTGTACCTTGTATATAGTAGATACTTGTATAGGTGTATTTTTGCCTTTGTATTTGTGAGGCACTTTATTTCCTTTTATTAGCTATTGTATATTGTTTCTAGGGAAGGTTACTTGGGCACTTTAACTCCATTTAACCTAATCTAGAAATATACTATTTTCTTATTTTTCTAGTAGTAGGATTGGGAGTGGCATTAGCAAGCTAGAGAGTGTGACTAGCAAGTTAGAGAGTGTTACTAGCAATTGGACAAAGAGATGGACCTAGGCTAAATTTTTTATATTAGATTCATTTTACTCCTAATTTTTCATAGATTTGATTTAGCTAGGTTCCATTCACATTGGATGAACCTAACTAAAGCAAATCAACATTTTTCAAAACCGGTTGGAGTAGAAAAAAGTCCATGAGCCGCCCACCTTGATTTGTGTTCACATTGCTTGTTCACACTCAAGCTTAGAAGCTTGAATGAAGCACAAGCTTCTACTTAGCTTGCTTACCAAGAAAGCTAAGTGAGTAGCTTGCTCTCCAAGCCTCTAGACCATGGATGGTTAGCTAGACCTTACCATGGTTCCTAGTGAACCATGGTTAAGGCTAGCTTGCTCTCCAAGCTTCCTACTCCTATATTTTCATTTTTCCTTCATTGTAAAACACTTTTGGATGATATTTTTGAGTGAGATCAGAATTTGCACGAAAATTCTCTCTTCCAAAAGTCTTTAACCTCTTTGATATTCATTCAATTCTCTTATCCATTCCATAGAAGAGTGTGGTGAGAATTGAAGAGACTTATCTCTTCACCAAGGAGCGGCGTCTCTTGAGAGAGTTCCCCACCAAACCGTGGTGGTTCTAAGGTCTCTTCCTCCATTGGAGACCTTAGAGAAGCTTAAGAAGAATCAAGGAGCCAAAGGTCTAGGGAGGAACTTGAAGAGGATTCACATCAATCCGGATCCTCCTACAAGTTTTCCATCAGCAGAGGGTGTGACCCGGCATGTACTCCTAGACTACTCTTCGTGTATTGCTAGCGGCAATATGCCATGTGATGTTTTACTGGCGCCACATGCATGATAATGTGAAGTCCGTGTCCATGCATGTGCATTCTTATTATTAAATGATGATAAATTACTATTTGTATGACTTGGATGATTGGATAAGCTATTGTATATTGTTTCTAGGGAAGGTTACTTGGGCACTTTAACTCCATTTAACCTAATCTAGAAATATACTATTTTCTTATTTTTCTAGTAGTAGGATTGGGAGTGACATTAGCAAGCTAGAGAGTGTGACTAGCAAGCTAGAGAGTGTTACTAGCAATTGGACAAAGAGATGGACCTAGGCTAAATTTTTTATATTAGACTCATTTTACTTCTAATTTTTCATAGATTTGATTTAGCTAGGTTCCATTCACATTGGATGAACCTAACTAAACCAAATCAACATTTTTCAAAACTGGTTGGAGTAAAATAAAGTCCATGAGCCGCCCACCTTCATTTGTGTTCACATTGCTTGTTCACACTCAAGCTTAGAAGCTTGAAACACAAGCTTCTCCTTAGCTTGCTTACCAAGCAAGCTAAGTGAGTAGCTTGCTCTCCAAGCCTCTAGACCATGGATGGTTAGCTAGACCTTACCATGGTTCCTAGTGAACCATGGTTAAGGCTAGCTTGCTCTCCAAGCTTCCTACTCCTATATTTTCGTTTTTCCTTCATTGTAAAACACTTTTGGATGATATTTTTGAGTGAGATCAGAATTTGCACGAAAATTTTCTCTTCCAAAATTCTTTAACCTCTTTGATATTCATCCAATTCTCTTATCCCTTCCATAGAAGAGTGTGGTGAGAATTGAAGAGACTTATCTCTTCACCAAGGAGCGGCGTCTCTTGAGAGAGTTCCCCACCAAACCGTGGTGGTTCTAAGGTCTCTTCCTCCATTGGAGACCTTAGAGAAGCTTAAGAAGAATCAAGGAGCCAAAGGTCTAGGGAGGAACTTGAAGAGGATTCACATCAATCCGGATCCTCCTACAAGTTTTCCATCATTTGGTATCAAGAACTAGGTCTCCTTGGTAAATTCGTTCCTAAGCTTCTTGTCTTGTCTTTTTTTGTTCGGTTCAAATCATGTTAATATGTGTCTAAACTGTTCCTACATGTATTTCCTTTTATTGTCTTGTGTTTGTGTGCCTTGAGTGGTTCTTGTGTCATAACTATAAATCTATAGAACACACTCACTTTGTCTTGCTTGTTTTTGGTTCATCTTCTAAATTCTTGTGAATCAATATTTGTGTGTGCCTTAGGTATTCTTTGTATGTCTTTTTAAATGTTTTAGGATTTCTTTTATCTTCCTTTGGACTCCTAAAAATTTTGGACAAAAAGAAACTCCTAAAAAGAAACAAGAATACAAGCATTTTACATTTCTTAATCTACTAGTTTTGTCTTAGAGTCATGTGTAGTTGTTTTACTTGTCATTAAATCCTTGTTGTGCCTTTTTATATTTGAATCTAAATGTGTTAACCTCTGTTCATATATGGTGTCATTTCTGGTTGAACATTATTAAATCTTAGTGTGCTCATAAAATGATTCCAATGCATGTTATTAGACCTAACATGTTCTAGAGTCAATTTTTTGTGAACTTCAATTGCTATTTGTTTCTTAGCAATTTGTGACCAGCAATTCCTTGTGTGTCTTGTGCTTGTTTTGAAAAAAAAAATAGAGTTAGAAGTGTATTAAAAACGAAAATCAAAGTGTACAAAAGATAAGAACAAACTAGTATCAAAACTAGTAACTTTTTTGTGTTGAAAATTTTGACTAGTACACTTACACTTCTACTCTTCTTACTTCTCTTTTCTCCACCACTTGGACACCTCTTTATTAATTGTGTGGCCTCTGTTTTAAGTGCTTACTCTCTGTATTCAAAGAAAAGAAAGAAAGAAAAGAGACAAAAATATAAGAAAAAGAAAAGAAAACAAAAGAGAAAAGCCTAGAAAAAGCAAAGTAAAACAAAACATTTTTAGTAGCACTTGGCCCTGAAATTTTGTATGATTTTTCCTTGAGGTTTGCTTGTTGTCCAGTGGTTGGAAAAAGACTTTGAAACACTCAAAACAATTGCACAAATTTTGTTTTGGTTTTTGTAATCCATTCTAGTGCCATTCCTAGGACTAATCCTTTGTGTGCTAGCTTTTGAAATTAGCCTTTATTTGTTGCTTTGTGTCTTCTGGGCTCTCTTTGTTTTGTCACATAAATTCCTACAAGATTGTAGCCTTTTTATAATTGTGCTTTTCAGTTTTCATTTCTTGGCCTCTACTCTCTCTTGATTGATTGTTAAGCCTTGGTGAGATATAATACTTTTCAAGCCATTACACTTGGAAGGAAGGGCTAATTGAGGCATATTGGATTAATCTCAAAAGGGTCTACACTTGAAGGAGATTGAGGTACAAATTACTTGAGTGAAACACCTTGGAAAGGCTCACTTGTTTGTTCTTTTTGCAGCCAAGACTTGTTTTGATTTTTAGGTAAAAGTTAGAGACGGATTTTGGAAGCAAATTAGTGACGGATTTGAAGAACTTGGTGACGGATTTGGACACTTAGAGAAGGATTGGTGGAGACCAATTTGGGACGTTTCACTTGACTCCAAGGCTGTCCAAGCTTGCCTCCAAACACCCTTGGTGGAAGTTCTTCAAGCATTCTTGATTAGTTTTGTTTCCATTGTTTGTAACTTCTTAACCCTACCTTGGGTTAATCTTTTAGTTTCCTTTGTTAAAACAAACCTACATTTAGGAGTGGTTGTTTGGGGAAATTGATTAAGTCTCAACACTTCCTAAATAGTATTAAATAAATCTTCCTAGACACGTTTAGTACTTGTGGAAGGGTCCCCAAAGGCTTCAAGTGCCATTTGGGCTTCCACTAGGACACGCCTAGTTTTACTAGCTTTCATACTACGTTTAGAACTTGTGGAAGTGTCCCAAAAGACTTCAAGTGTCACTTGGACTTCCACCCTAGGACCCTACGACTAGTATATGCTCTACTTGCTTTCCTTTTACTTGTTTAATTTTTAAGTTCGTTTAGAAGGCTTCCTTTGCCTACTAGGGGTTTCGTGCACACGCACACAACTACTTGACTTACTTGTGTGAAAAATTTGTTTTGTAAGAAAGGTATAAGGGGGTTTAGTAATTTCCACTTGAAAAGGCTTGGTTATTAAGTGGCTCCTTGTAGCTCACCTCCCTTGATAGTGCAACTTGTATACTTAGACCTCCAAGTACTTAGTATTACACCAAAAAGAGAAAATCTTTTGTGAAAATCTTTATCACTCACTTTGCAAAATTCTTTAAGATTTGTGAAAACCTTTCTCTTGCAAAAATGAGTGATCATTCTCATGAAAGTAGTGTGCATGGTCATCATTCTCCTAGAAGTCATAAAAGCACTAAAGATGAACTTAGAGAACTTAGAGAACTTAGGAATTATATTAGGAAAAAAGAGATAGAAAATGAAAAAAATAATGAAACTATAAGAGAGTTGTTGAATAAGCTTGTGGTGGGGGGTGAGACTAGCAAACCCCATGACAATGAGGGTCATGGGCCTACTAGGCCCAAAAGACATGATGGTGAAGGGCCTTCTAGGTCCCATAGGCCTAAACATGAAGAAGAAACATCTAGGTCCAATAGTCACCATTCACACACTCACTCATCCTCAAGTGAAGGGTTTTATAGTAGTCACCATGATGATGGCTACTATCAAAGACCCACTAGGCAACATAGGCCTAGGCATGAAACAACCTCTTCTAGAGAACCTAGGTTTGACCTTCCTCCCTTCTATGGAAAAGACAATGTGGATGATTACTTGGATTGGGAGATGAAGGTTGAACAACTCTTCACTTGCCACAATGTGAGTGAAGAGAAAAGAGTTCCTATGGCCACCCTTAGTTTTCAAGGGAGTGCCATGCATTGGTGGACTTCCCTAATGAGAGAAAAACAAATTATGAGAGAGCCTTCCATTAAATATTGGAATGAACTTAGGAGTGCCTTAAGGATAAGGCACATTCCCCCTTATTTTGAGAGGGAGTTAATGGACAAGCTCCAAAGACTCCAACAAAGGAACCTTAGTGTGGAGGAATATAGGCAACAAATGGAGTTGCTTATGCTAAGGGCTGGAATTAGGGAAGAAGAGAGAACTACCATTGCTAGGTTCCAAAGTGGTCTTAACCTAGAAATTAGGGACAAGGTTGAACTATTACCCTATAGAGACCTTAATGAACTAGTTCAACTTTGTGTGAGGGTAGAGCAACAACTTAGAAGAAAGCCTAGCTTTAGGAAAGAAACTACCCCCTACCCTAAAAAGGACTTCAAGAAGGAGGGTTACTCCTCTTATTCAAAGGATAGACCACTAGAAAAAGAAAAAGAAAAACAAAAACCTTCTGATGAACCTAGAACTAGTTCCATTAAGTGCTTTAAGTGCTTAGGGGGGGGACACATAGCTTCCCAATGCCCAACAAAAAATACCATGATCATTAGGGGCAATGAGATCCTAAGTGAGGAAAGCACTTCATCTTCTTCATCATCCTCAAGTGAAGAAGATGCTAGTCTTAGTTCTAGTGAGGAAGCACCATGTGAAGGTGACCTATTCATTGCTCAAAGGTTACTTACCAACCAACCCAATGACCAATCACAAAGAGAGAACCTTTTCCATTCTAGATGCAAAATTTTTAAGAAAACTTGTTCTCTTATTGTTGATAGTGGATCTTGTAATAACTTTGTAAGCCAAAGGTTGGTTGATAAGCTTAACCTAACTACTATAGCCCATCCTAAATCTTATAAACTTCAATGGCTTAATGAGGATGGACCTATAGAAGTTAAGGACCAAGTAAATGTTCCTTTCTCCATTGGAAAATATAAAGATGAAATTTTATGTGATATAATTCCAATGGATGCAAGCCACATTTTACTTGGAAGGCCTTGGAAACATGATAGGAAGGCCATTCATGATGGTGTTACAAACAAAATTTGCCTAGTCCACCTAGGCAAGAAACACACCTTGACTCCTCTTTCACCTTCACAAGTGTTGGAGGATCAAGTATTTATGAAATCAAAAAAAAGAAAAGAGGAGAAAAAGAAGGTTCTAGAGTTGGAGGGTAGTATTTCCTCCAAGGAAGTTGTTCCTAGAAGTCAATTTTTAATAAAACATTCTATCAAGAAATGTCTTCTAGTTGAACAACCTCTTCACCTTCTTAATACTAAAAAGACACTACTCTTGGAAAAAAGTAAGGAGGATAGTGTCTCCTCCAAAAATCTTGTGCAAAAGGAAAGTCACTTTTTAATTCAAAATGATTGCAAAAAGACTTTTCTTCTTCACAAAGATTTTAACTCTTTTTCTACTGCTGCCACAACCTTAGAGCTTAAGATCCACAACCTAAACATTTTTGAAAATAAAGGATCTCAAGTTCTTAGTCTTGTGAAGAAGGAGTGGACTTCACCTAGTTCTACTTCTTATGCTACTACTTTGGTGGTGCCCAAAGTAGACAACCATTGTCTATTTAGGACTTCTCTTACTTTAGTTGTTCTAATAAAGCACCCAACCTTTGATTTATATTGTTTACTAGATACATCTCATTGTGTCTTATTTTCTATTTTTGATCTTAAGGGAAGTTCAAACTTCTTTGAACTTAACTTTACTACTTTCCTTCAAGACCAAATTAGATTCTATGACTTTTCTAAACTCCTTACACCTTCTTCCATGATGTATCTAACATATAATATGATCAAGGGTTGTCTAGGTAGTTTCCTTATCATATTCACTTTGTTTTCTTGTAGAAGCCGAGGTTACTACATATGGTACTTTAGGCAAGATACCTTAGTATATAGGAGTACTTCACTAGTTTCTTATAGTTTTAGTACTTTATCATTTATAGGATTTAGTTTTACACTTAGAGTACACTATAGTGAGGATCCTATTCTTATACTTAAAGAACCCATCCTTCCTAGAATAAGAACCCTTGTTAGGACTGTAGAAAGGATTCCTCATAGGGTGCACTTTCCACATGTATTATATGCATATATCATTACTAAAACTTTGTTTCTTATTTTTGTAGGTGATCCTATCCTTGTGGAAGGACCACGGGATTTGAGGACAAATCCTTTCGAAGGGGGAGGGTATGATGGAAATCTAATCCCCAAGGATCCCTTTGGAGAGGTAAGACCAAGAAGGGTGAAGGTTGATCCAAGGAGGCTCACACTTGAAGACCATTGGGCCTTTAACTAGGTCCATGGTTAGGAGGCTAGAGGAGGCTTCTAGAGAGGAGATGCTTCTTAGACCTATGCTCAATATCAATATTGAGTATGATTCCTCTTTTTAGTCTCATAGTCTCTATTGTACATATGTTGTATAGTTTGATTTCTTGTACCTTGTATATAGTAGATACTTGTATAGGTGTATTTTTGCCTTTGTATTTGTGAGGCACTTTATTTCCTTTTATTAGCTATTGTATATTGTTTCTAGGGAAGGTTACTTGGGCACTTTAACTCCATTTAACCTAATCTAGAAATATACTATTTTCTTATTTTTCTAGTAGTAGGATTGGGAGTGGCATTAGCAAGCTAGAGAGTGTGACTAGCAAGTTAGAGAGTGTTACTAGCAATTGGACAAAGAGATGGACCTAGGCTAAATTTTTTATATTAGATTCATTTTACTCCTAATTTTTCATAGATTTGATTTAGCTAGGTTCCATTCACATTGGATGAACCTAACTAAAGCAAATCAACATTTTTCAAAACCGGTTGGAGTAGAAAAAAGTCCATGAGCCGCCCACCTTGATTTGTGTTCACATTGCTTGTTCACACTCAAGCTTAGAAGCTTGAATGAAGCACAAGCTTCTACTTAGCTTGCTTACCAAGAAAGCTAAGTGAGTAGCTTGCTCTCCAAGCCTCTAGACCATGGATGGTTAGCTAGACCTTACCATGGTTCCTAGTGAACCATGGTTAAGGCTAGCTTGCTCTCCAAGCTTCCTACTCCTATATTTTCATTTTTCCTTCATTGTAAAACACTTTTGGATGATATTTTTGAGTGAGATCAGAATTTGCACGAAAATTCTCTCTTCCAAAAGTCTTTAACCTCTTTGATATTCATTCAATTCTCTTATCCATTCCATAGAAGAGTGTGGTGAGAATTGAAGAGACTTATCTCTTCACCAAGGAGCGGCGTCTCTTGAGAGAGTTCCCCACCAAACCGTGGTGGTTCTAAGGTCTCTTCCTCCATTGGAGACCTTAGAGAAGCTTAAGAAGAATCAAGGAGCCAAAGGTCTAGGGAGGAACTTGAAGAGGATTCACATCAATCCGGATCCTCCTACAAGTTTTCCATCAGCAGAGGGTGTGACCCGGCATGTACTCCTAGACTACTCTTCGTGTATTGCTAGCGGCAATATGCCATGTGATGTTTTACTGGCGCCACATGCATGATAATGTGAAGTCCGTGTCCATGCATGTGCATTCTTATTATTAAATGATGATAAATTACTATTTGTATGACTTGGATGATTGGATAAGCTATTGTTGTTGATTGGTCTATGAGGTAACTGTATTGCTTGTGTTTGGCTATCCGGTGTACGTTCCTACACCGTGAGCCAGAGTGAGATGTTTCTCACTCCCTTCTTTTGTGTTGTTTCTCTTGTTTGATATACAGGAGGCCATCAGCAGCATGAGGCTGAGGATGTGGACGATGAAGCTTAGGCTTCTATGTGGGATTTTGCTATGATAGGACATGTGACATCGGGACATAAATAGAATTAGAATACGATGTTGTTTATGTTTTATTAAAGCATATATTTTGGAAAATTCAATTTTTATTCTTTGTAATTTTATTTGCTATTTAGATTAAGTACATGAATGTAAATTCTCTACTCACATGATTATTATAATTTTTGTTTCAATTTTTAAATATTTTTTTTATCCAATAAGATATTTCTTTTTATTATTATATATATATGTTGGGGTAGAGGGTGTCACATAGTGTAGATATTAGGTTAGATTAATGAGATGACATGTAAGAATAAGATGATATGAGTTAGATAATACATAGTAAGATGATGCGAGTTTAGTCTGACATACATTTTTTTTTAAATGCAAATGATTTCTAACGAATCTAAAACATTCTTCAGCTAAAGTCTTTGCAAAGATATCAACCCATTGAAGACCAATGTCAATAAATTTTATATCAAAAACTCCTTTTTGCACATAATCACAAATTGATGGAGACCTCCCTTCCATGGATGCTTTTGGCGTCTTGAAGAGGGTCACCTTGCCTAAGGATCTAGGCTCACCAAAGGACAAGAAATGGAGGTGTTAAGGTGGAGGAAGTTTTAGGCGTGAAGATAGGTGAAGGGGTAGGTGGAAGTGTTTGGTGCTCAAGTAGGTTGGCTCACTCCAAGATGAAGATGGAGGCCACTCTAGGGTTTCACTCTCCAAGGGTGGAGAATGAAGAAGGTTAGCTGAAGTTAACCTAGGGACTAAGGATAGGATTTGAGGCAAAGAAATGCTCTCTCAAATTCATATAATCTAAAGTATTTACAAGGTGTGGTGCCTAGGGTATTTATAGGAGTGGGAGGCATCTAGGGTTGCATTTAGGGTGCCTTGGCCGAAATTCACCTTGCCAAATGCACACCAAATGAAACCTAAATTAACCTTAGATGCAACTTGGTGGCCAAGTATGGAATCTTTGGGTTTAGTTAGGTTACATCTAAGTGCATGATAAGACCATGCAACCTTTGCCCTCCACTTTACCCTAAGCCTTTCTAAGTCCAAAAATAGGTCCAAAGCTACCAAAAATGCGTCACCCCCCTAATTAAAACCCTAGCCCAAAAAATTAAAATCCTATTATCTAAAGCACCTTATAATACAAGGGTAAAATGGAAAATACAAAAGAAAATAAGTCCTATGACTAAGATACCCCAAAATACAAGGGTAAAATTGGAAATACAAATAAAATGAATGCTATGACTAAAATACCCCAAAGTACAAGGGTAAAATTGGAATAAATCAATAGAATTCTATATTACTCAAATTGGGCCTAGGAGATGGATCCATACATGGTATCTCTTTTATCTTCCTCCATTCTCCTAGCCATGAACCATATGTGATAGGTGTCACTTGAAGCACCAAGGATGGTCCTCCATCACAAATGAAATGATATCTTATCTCAGTGTGCTTTGCCATGGAATGTTGTATGGGACTTTTAAACATATTAATGGCACTGGTGTTGTCACAGAATACAAGTATATTGTTTTTAAGACCCGAGTAGTCTTTCAGTTAATCCTTGATCCATAAGATTGTGAAAAATATTCAATTGTTGAGATATACTCTGCCTCTACAATTAAAAGAGCTATGGAGTTTTGTTTCTTGCTTTCTTAAGAAATAAGACAACTTCTTAAGAATTGACAAGCACTACTTATACTCTTTCTTTCAATCCTATCTTCAGCATATTCAACATCACAGAATCCTTCTAACCTGAAATTATTATTCTTTTTTATAGAACAAACAAAGGTTAGTAGAACTTGTAAGATATCTAAATATTCGTTTAAAAACTTTTAGATGTGAATCTCTAGGATTAGATTGAAATTTAGCATAGAGACAAACGTTGAACATGATATCAGGTCTACTTGCAATCAAGTAGAGTAAGAATCTAATCAACCTCTATAGTTCGTCTGATCTACTGGTTTACCTGATCTGTCTTTTACTAGACATACATACGAATGCATGGGTGTGGGGATTGGCTTGCAGTCATTCATTCTAAACTTTAGAAGAAGTTTTTTAGTATTCTTTTATTGATGGATGAAAATGCCTTCATCTATTTACTTGAACTGAAGTTCCAAGAAGAACTTCAATTCGCCCATTGTAGACACCCAATTTCATTTGGGATATCCAAACATGGCAAGGGACTAATAAAACAAGACAGAAGGCTTTTGAGAATGGACCATAATAACATCAGGAGGCCCAGAAGCTCAAAAAGGATGAATTAGGAGCTAGGAACGGGCCGTTCCAAACCACCAAAAAGGCCTAAAAACCCTAGGTCAAAATGAGCCATTCTTAATCTAGAACGATTCGTTTTGACCTAGGTTTGAGCAAAATAGTAATTTGGAACGAGCCGTTTCGATTTTGAAACAGGTCGTTCCAAATTCAAAATTTTGCCATAACAAACCAGTTTGGAACGGCTGGTTCCACTGATCAAAATGACCGTTCTAGTTGGTTCTAACACCTATAAATAGGTGTCTTGTCCACAATGCAAAAGAGACAGAATTCTGACTGAAAAATCAGAGAAAAGTTGTTATCTTTAACTTGTTTTTAGTAGTTCTAGTTCACAAATCTCTTCTCCCTCTATCTTTTGTATTTATTGAGTATTCTAAGGATATTTGTAGTGTGAAAGGCTGCCAAACAGTACCTAGACCCCACATTTGAAGAGGAATTTTATAAAGCTCACTTCAGAGGTATTACTATTGACTCTCTCTCTCTTTGTTTCATTCAAATACCGTTGTCACGAACAATAAATCATGTAAAAGTACTATTTTTAAACATATGGGGGTTTAAAACCCTATTTTATAAGTAATTGTAATTTAAAATAACATGTAAATAATCACTAAAAAAGGGAATAATATATTCAAACTATTATTCTTTATTAGGCTAATTTCATCATAGGGTACCAATTTAGGGCGTTGTAGGGTGCCTAATACCTTCCCTATATGTAACCGACCCCGAGCCCAATTCTGGCTATGAAGACCATTATGGTGTTTTAAAAAAACCTTTTCTTTTTCCAATGTTTTAAGTAAAACATCGGTGACGACTTCTTCGAACCTTTTCAAAAATCATTGATTAGAGATTAGTTTGGTTTTCAAGCATTCCCTAACCGATGAGATTTTCAAAACGGAGGTCTAAACCATCTGTGAGAAAGATCAAATTTTTTTGGATTCCAACACCCATCAGGCTCATCTCAAATTCTATCTGTATTAACTTGGAAAAGTACTCACATAGAGATTTATTAGTAGCACCTAAAATTATATCGTCTACATATATCCGAACAACAATAAAATATATTCCAAATGCTTTTCTAAAAAGGGTCGTGTCAACTTTACCTCTCACAAAACCATAACTAACTTTGAGTTTGAAAACATGTTATCTAAAATTTGGATTTTCAAAACTTGGAGGTTGTTTGACATACACTTCCTCTTTAATTATTCCATTCAAAAAGGAACTCTTTATATCCATTTGAACAAGCTTTATGTTTTTGTGAGCAACAAAAACTAACATGATTATAATAACTTCAACTCTAGCAATAGTAATAAATGTTTCAGTGAAATCAATACCTTCTTGCTAATTGTAGCCTTGAGCTACCAATCTAATCTTATTCCTTACCACTTTACCTTGTTCATTTAACTTGTTTCTGAATACCCATCTAGTTCCAGTCACACTTTGGTGTTCCGGCTTTGGTAAAAGAGTCTATGCATCATTTCTTTCAAATTGATGGAGCTCCTACTCCATGGCTATAATCCAATCAGTGTATCCTAATGCTTCATCTCTATGTTCTTTGATTCTATTTTAGAAACCAGAGCACATGAAGCATTATCTCAGAGAGTAGATATGATCTTGATGTCTTTAGTCTTATCTCCTAAGATCTGATCTTAAGGATGATAGTTGACGAACTTCTAATTTCTTTGAGATTATGTGGATTCGTTTGACTGATTCATATATTCTTCTGAAGGGTCTATCATCTGATTTGTATCGTTTGGTTCTTTTGTCTAATCTTTTTTAATCTATAAATCTACAAAGTATTTTTCTAGATCTGATAGTTTGTGACCAATCTTCAATACATAATTAAATTTTACATGAATAGATTCTTCTACCACAAAGGTTCTAGAGTTGTAGACTTCACGGGTCTTTTAGGTGTCCAAATATCCAACCAAGATACCCTTGTCTACTTTGGAAGAAAACTTGCTTAGTTGATCCTTAGTATTCAAGATTTAGCATTCATATCCAAAAAGATGGAAATATGATATGTTGGGTCTTCTTCCTTTCAAGAATTCATAGGGAGTCTTGTTTAGTAATGGTCTTATCAATATTCTATTTTAAATATAAGATGTTCTGTTCATTGCTTCTGCCTAGAAGTGTTTTAGCAAATTATTTTTGGAAAGGAGTGTTCTTACCTATTCTTATAAAGTTTGGTTCTTTCTTTCAACTACCTTGTTTTGTTGAGGTGTTCTCGATAAGGAGAAATTGTGCAAGGTACCATGTTTTTCACAAAAGCTTTTGAAATAAGAATTTTCAAATTCATTTCTATGATCACTTCTGATGCTAGCAATACAAAATCCCTTTTCAATTTGAACACATTTACAAAATATTTCAAAGACCTTAATTGACTCATGTTTGTGGCCTAGGAAATATACCCATGTATATATAGAATAGTCATCTACAATGAAAAGTCTATAATTCTTACATGCTATATTGAGTGTCCTAGTTGAATCAAACAAATCTATATGTAACAACTCTAGTGGTCTAGAAGTGGAAAAAATTTTCTTGGCTTTGAAAGATGTTTTAATCTATTTCCCCTTGTGACATGCTTCACAAAGAATATGGGTTTTCCAAGAAATTTCAAGCAGTCCATTTACTAAACCCTTTTTGGTTACTTTTTAAATGTGTTTCATATTGACATGCCTAAGCTTTTTGTGCCAAATCCATTTTTCATCTTTTTTGGATATTAGACATGTTACATTCTATTTGTCTAAACTAGTCAGATTGATCTTATATAGATTATTCTTTTTGAGTAGTAAAAACTACAGATCTATCATCTTGTTTGACTATACATGCATCTTTGTCAAAGACTACTATATACCCATTATCACAAAATTTACTTATGCTAAGTAGGTTGTACTTTAGACCTTCAACATATAAAATATTATTTACAGTAGGTATAAAGTCTTTACCTATCTTACCCATACCTCTGATTTTTCCTTTTCCATTTCCAAAGGAGATTGATCCTTCATTTGGTTAGAGGTCTAGGAACATAGACTTTCTCTTGTCATATGTTGTGAGCAGCTATTATTCAAGTACTAGTGTGAATCCTTTCTTCTCCTTATTAAGGATATCTACAATAGTAGAAGAATAGGAAGTTAGATATCTAGAGATTCTATCTCTAGTTGTCTCTAAGTTTATGAAGAACTGAACTTGTGAAACTCAATTCTTAATAGAAACCTTATGTACTCCTCCCCTTATGATCAAACTATACCTCTGGTTAGAGAAACCCTTTAAACACTTAAAAACTCTTCAAGAGTTTCTTAACTCCTAGAGTTCCTTAACAGCTACTCCAAAAATAATACACACCACATAATTAACACAACTCACATGTATTGATAAAACACAATAATTGACGAAAATGTATTGTGTTACAATTTCCCTCAACAAATAAGAATTTTTGTCCTCAAAAATAAATTTACTTAGGAACAAGAATGGATATTGATCTTTGAATTATTCCTCAACATCGTTTCCCCAACCCTTGATTCATACAAGTTTAGTGGGTGGCCATGGCAAGTGGGAGCGCTTTCTATAGAGCACATTCAAAGCAACTCAGTTTGATGACAATCATGTCGAGAGAGACATCAAGAAAAGTGATGATGAGTGAGTATTGAGGCACTACCAGCAAAGCAACTCAATGGACACATCCTATATGACATCATTTAACGAAAACTTGGTGATGGCAATGAGGGCTAGTTTTATCATAGTTATGACCCTTAACATACTTCCTAAGCTTGCTCTTATTGATCAAAAAGAGCTCAGAGATTCTTTTTTTTCTTTTCCTTTTTTAAAAAGGAAACTAATAGTAATAAACCTAAGTTTTAATTAAATTATTTGTGATTTTGTGTCCTAAATCTTGTCATAAACTTGATTTAATTTTTATTTATTGGTTTTTGTTAATTGATAGTTTTTGAACAAGTTGATTTTGCTATAAAAAAAATGTGGTTACATATATTATTATTATTATTGTTGTGACGCACTATCAAGATTAGGTAATTTCACATTATTAAATAATTATATATTATTATTGGTATGAATTTTTTCTTATTTATAATAAATTTTAACAACTTTTTATAAACAATAGTTTGTGATCAAATGAGAATATTGTAAAATTCTTTTACATTGTATGTGCATTACCTATTTTCTCTATTGTTATTGTTGATTTTGTAAAAGCAAAGACAATATTCTTCAGTCTTTTATTTCCATATTCATCTTTGTTTCCTTTTGATTTATTTCTTTTATTCATAACAAACTACATTTGTAAAAGAAAAATAACCAGATTAGTTTGATTACTTATAAAAGTATTTTTTTCTCTCACTATTTTTATATTTAATAGGCTTAATTTCATTTTTGATCCTTTAAGTATAACAATAATTATGCAATTTTGGTCCCCAAGATTTTAATTGAGTAATTTTAGTCCTTAAAAGATTATAATTGTGTGATTTTAGTCCCTCGATTTTTAATTGAACAATTTTAGTCCCTCAAATATCATAATTATGTGATTTTAGTCTTTCATATTAAAAATTTAATAATTTTAAAATTTATATATATATATATAATGTTTTAAAATTATACAATTTTTTACTTATTTAAGTTAACATATATTATAATTTTTGTTAATGTATCAAATGATATATATTTATTATTACTAAATAAATAAAATTTATATATTATTAATATTTTAATATTACTGATAAATTAATATCAGTAATATTTTTAGTATATTTATAGATAAATTAATAATTATATAAATATAGCTTAGTATATATTAATATACTTTACAAAAATATAAATATATAAGATAAGATATATATTTCTGATAAATTAATATAACTTATCTTATATATTTATATTTTTGTAAAAGTATATTAATATATAATAATTTATATTTATCAAATTATTAGTTTATCTATAAATATACTAATAATATTATTGATCTTTAAGGGACTAAAATTACTCAATTAAAACTTTGGGGATTAAAATTGCACAATTACAATACTTGAGAGATCAAAAATGTAATTAAGCCTATTTAATATTAAATTTAGATGAAAATCCACCCTTCAACTAGTTGAGGAAAAGATAAACAATTGATTTTGTTTTCAACACGCTAAAGTTATATATATATATATATATATATAATATCTTAATTTCTACATTAAAACTTTAAAATTCAAATAAAATTTGATAAAGAAAAAATTAGATAAAGAAAGTATCCTTGTTATTTCAATTAAAAATTATAAAAGTATGATTTTTTTTAAAAAAAAAATCAAATTGAACATAGTCATCGGGCATATTGCCGTCACGCACCTCTAATGCCAATACTTCCTTCAACTTTTGCAGAAGTGGTGTTTGGATTGATGCACTGATGTTGGTTTGGATTTTGAATTAATATACTTGCTAGGAAATATGTTGATGAGAGGATGTGTTTTCGCATAATTGAGTTGAAGAAGAAGGTTCAGTGGCTCGAATAGACGAGATTACCATGCTTAAGGTATAACATTTACTTTTCCTTCATTTGTATTTTTTTTGTTAATAGCGTTTTAAAAAATCTGCATGAGCTTTTAGTACGAGTGGGTTGGGTATAATTGTTTATGCATACATAATTATAGAACCAAACTAGTTGCATGCATCCTATATCTTTAGTTTTGTCATATGGTGCTTTTGCATGTGACTCTTGCATAAATGGGTGTACCCATAACCACATGAACATAATCAAGATGATCCAACTAACATATTATTAGATTTAAAATAAATTTTAAAATGATGCTTCTTAAAATTAATAATAATATACTTTAAAAAAATATAAATATTTTAAAGATGTGCATTCAAAAAAAATAACTATTTTTTTTATATATTTTAGAAATTGATCTTTTAAAATGAATTTTTAAGAATGTAAAAAAAATGACTTTTATAAAACCTTTAAAAATTATATAAATATTAAAATGAAACAATTTTTTTTGAAAGAGACATAAAGTAAAAGCTTTGTTGACCTACTGCTATGGCCTATCATGAAGCTTAACAAAGTTTGGTTAAATTTAATGAAACTGTAGTATTGTGTATAGTAAGGGAATGATGAAGAAAAAAAAAAACAGCAAACTTATTGATTAATATCTCATGATGCAGAGAGAGAATGAAGAATTGGCTGCAATGTGTATGCTGCTCAAAATGCTTGCAAATGCTGAGACAAGAACTACAACATAGAAACGGTATACATCATTTAATATTTGTTTATGCCTTAAAATGTTGAATGTGTTTCCATTTGCTTGTTTTAACTTTAAAACATGAATATCAAGATGGCTACACTATATGATTGTAGACATTAGCGAGGCACTGAAGGAAGAAGCGCAGGGCCTTGGGGAAGAAAATAGGATTTTGGATGTTTTATTATTAATGTTTTTAAAATGGCTTCACAATTAGTGGTGGAATGGTTAGTAAGAGCATGTTTGGATATAGTTTAGAAAGATTTTTGAGAGTTTTTTATACTGAAAACAAAGACTATTTTTTCAGTAAAGAAGTTCTTAAAAATTCTTATAAACTCTTATCCAAACATGATCTGATTATGCACCTGAGCAAGCACAACACAAGCCTCATGTTGGCATGTCTTTCCTTTTCCCTTTTCATGAATTTTAATGAGCATATGTAGCTTATAATTGCAGCAGTAAATGTTTGGAAATGTGAGACTTTTGAGTTGTGAAATGATATTATATATGCAGTTATGTGTTTTTAGTGTGTTGTTTATCTTCTGAAGTTTATTTTGGTTCTTGGATTGTATATGTGGAAAATTTTACGGTACTCGTTATAATTGTGGGTACTGGAATAGTCGTTTATTTATTTATTTTTATTGTAATTCTTTTATATATTTTAATTTAATATTTTTAATAATTTATCTTTATAAATTTTCTAAATTTTTATATTTTTTAACTTTTATCTTAATGTAGTATTTATTATAATTAAATAATTTAATATTAATATTTTATTAATACATTTTAATTTTTCTTTTATATTAATTTTTTGAATTTATAATATAAATTAGTTTTTCAGTTGTATTATTTATTATTTTTCTTTCTTATTTTAATATTTTTATAGTATTATTATTCTTTTTGTTTTGAATTTTTTAATTCTGTCACATATAAATAAAATTTGTTATGAAAATTGATCTTTTAATTATTTTTTTGAATTAGTCTTTTTGATTGATTCATCTTCTACAAATTTTTAATCTAAAATTTATGTTATTTTGAATTTATTTTTTAAAATTTATTTATTCACATAATTTAAGGTACCAAAACCCTTCAATTATCATGGGTAAGATAGGAGTTCCCAAATATCCATTGTTTAGGGAACTAAAAAATATAAAATTCATAAGTTGGTTTAATTATTTTTCTGAAACACTCTAAAATATCAAAAAACAATTGTTCGTAAATTGAAGGGTGCTATTTAAGCAGAAAAACACAATAAACCGAAGTGATAAGTTGTTCGTAAACTGAATGATGCTATTTCAACATAAAAACACAATAAACCGAAATTATAAGTTAATAAAATTAATGAGCTGTGGTATTATCTTACAATAAGAAGGAAAAAAAAAAAAACTGATTTTCAACCGGTACACCATAACAATTTTTAGTGACGATATTATGGTAACAAAAATGTAATTGTAACTAAGTTAATTATAAATTATATGATTTTTGTGATCAATAAATATTAACTATTAAAATTTATTATTTATTAGTCATTATTTTATATATGTAATCAATTTAATTATTTTTTTATATATATAATTTAATGATGTTTACCAACATTCTATATAAATGTCAATAATAATATTAGTAAATTTGAATATATTGGTCATTATTTAATTGTTGGTAGAAAAATAATAATAACTTTTATATAATTCTTGAAAGACAAAATAATGATCTTAAAAAATGAACTTTGATATAGTGAGAGAATCGTATAGAAAATTAGAAGGGAAGGTAATCATAAATAAAAAAAATAAAAAATTAATGGCCTTGTTATTGTGGTGGGCTTATATAAATGCACGTACGTTAAACTTTATCCTTCGATTTTTCATTGACGTTGGATTCTATGCTACCTAATGTTCTTCGATTCCAAAAGAAAGAAAACACCAATCATACAATCTAAGACGGGCATATTGATCTTGTACAAAATCTTTTAGATAAGCATACAGTAGCTTCTAGTACTTTGGGGTCAATTTTTTTTTTTTTTTTTGAGGATATCAAACCTCAACACTTAATTGGTGGAAAATAAAATAGAACAAATGAATTTGAGGGGGATTCAAAATTTGCTAATCCCTATCATCAATGAATGGGTCGTGTTTAACTTAATTTGTTTTGTCTGTTAAAGAAAATCTACCAAAAATGTTTTTTAGTTGAAAAATAATATCTTGAAACATTCTTGTTGAAGATAACAATTTTAATTTATATACGCAGAGAAATTTGGGGGCTGCAACTTATTGACAAATTGGAAAAAGGGTGCTTATAAATTGAATTGATTCTGAAAATAATGTTAATTTTGTCTAAATAGATTTTTGATTTATTTGATTCAATTCAATTTAAACCAATTCAAAATGAATAGAATTTTCAATTTTAATCATTATTTAAAAGACAAAGTACGTTTTTCTTTATTTGTCTTTTATATATATATATATATATATATATATATATATATATATATATATATATATTTTATTAAGTTCTTTATTTGTCTTTATAATTTGAAATCTAATTAATGATTATTAAAGTGTATGAGTGAAGTGGATTGCTTGATCTTCTGAATTTACAAAAACGTGTTGGAAAGTATTTAACGAATTCATTTTACTCAACTTGAAGTGATCGACACCCAAGTGATTTCTAGACATCGAGGGTCTTAAAAGAATAGATAGTACATTTCTACCCAACAATACTTATATCTAAATCCAACTTGAATGCTTATACAATCGTTAGATAAATAAATTTAGAACCTGTTTAGATATAGTTTAGAAATTTTTTTGAAGATTTTTTACTAAAAATAAAAATATATTTTTTAATAAAAAATTTGTTACAATTTTTTCTAAAATTGTATCCAAATATGTTAGTAACATTTTAAAACTCACTTTTCAACGCATCCTATTATTATCAAGCAAATCTTTATGGTGTGTTTGGATGATGAATTTTACAAATTTAAGAAATTTTAAATTCTTGGTATTTGAATTACTTTGATTTCAATTTCTATCATTCTTAAAATATTTTATTTGGATGAGTCAATTCAAATTTCTTAAATTTTAAATTGTTAGGTTGAATATGATAATTTGATTCCATCATAGTAAAACTAATTTTAAAAATATATTTATATGTTGAGATTTTTAAATTAAATTTTATAAAAATAAATATTAATTCATTTTTAAATATTTAATAATTTTAAAAATTAATATTAGATAATATTTAATAATTTTAAAAATTAATATAAGATAATATTTAATAATTTTAAAAATATTTTTGAATATCCAATAATTGAAAGAATAAAGAGATAAGATAAAATATATAGGTGAAATAAGAAAAATAAATATGAGGAATTTCAAATTCTCTCATTTTTGGAAGAATTTGAAATTTTACTATTTTAAGAAATTTCACAAATGCTTGAATTTCAAATTCTTTGTAAATTTCTCATCCAAACAAAGCATTTCACCTCAAGGAATTTGAAATTCTTCAAATAAATGAATTACCCTATCAAAATTCCTCATCCAAACACACTATTAGAAATTTTCACCAAAATGAGATAAGCTAGGATATTTTAGTGAGATTCATGTAAAATACACTCTCTAAACGAGATTGTATTAGAAGGAATTCATCGAGGGTATATATAGAAAAGGTGCTAAAATACTTATGACAAACGAATCTTGAAATTTTATATTAAAATACATTGCTTTCGTCTCTTATCCTAATACAAAATTCAGATAACTATGCAGTTAAAGGCAGACAAGGTAGCCCAAGGACGGCAAATTAACATTTTGTTTGTTTCAAAATGTCTAAATGCACTACATGTGTCAACCCACCACTCAACATCATAACACCATCAACAAGAACAAAGAATGCCATGAGATTCAACCAAAGATTTTTTTTGGATTTAACCCTTCAAAATGTTCACAATACATGTCGTCACCTTTTCTAAGTAACAAAGGCCTGCATTTTAATTGGTTATAAATATAAATATAAACATATCATAGATGTCCTAAGCACAAGGTGCTCAAGAAAGAGATACACTTTAATCAACTACTAGTGCTATTTGGTGGTGGCTGTAAGTGGGAATGGAGCTTATCAATGTGCTGCTTTCATTGATCCTTTGCTTATTAGTGTTATCAGTTCTCTTTTTGATGTATCTTACTCGTTCTCCTAAAGCAATGGAAGGCATCCCTGGCAACCTTGGTTGGCCTATTGTGGGAGAGAGTTTCTCATTTCTCTCTGACTTTTCAAGTCCTTCTGGGATCTTTAGCTTTATGAACAAGAGGCAAAAGAGGTAGCAAATTAACACCAAAACTCAGAACCTTGTGTGACTATAAAGTTTAATTTTGATATACTGTTTGTGTAAACCAATTAAGAATCATGCTTGATATGACTTTTAAAAGTTTATTTACAAAAGTCTACAAATATTTAACTATATCTATGATTAAATATTGTAATTTTTGAATTTTTGTCAATTTTCACTTTTAGAATTTGATATAAGTTAGAATTGTTTTTTAGAGTTTTTTTAGTAGACAACTAATTTTTTAGTAGAAAAATTGTTAAAAATACTTCTAAACTTATATTTAAATAGACTTTTAATCTTTAAACAAATTTTATTTGATTTTAGTTTATAAAGTTTTTCTCCAATGAGTAAAAATCTTGACGTCAAGAATAAAAATGTTATATAAGAAAAGTTTAGGGGACTAATAGTGAAAATCTTTATAAGTTAAAAGACTATAAGTTATAGAAAAAAAAAATATTCGAAGACTAAAAATAAAAATCAACAAAAGTTAAAGACTAAAATCATATTTAATTTTATATATCAATTCATGATTGCATCACAGTATAAAAAATATCAATGTATTTCAATTAAATTCATAATTATGTGCTGGGTGCTAAAGAATTTGAAGAATTTTCTTTTTCTTTGATCACTTTTATTTTCTCACAGATATGGAAAGATTTTCAAGAGCTTTGTGCTGGGGAGGTTCACAGTCTTCATGACTGGAAGAGAAGCAAGTAAGATATTGTTAACGGGCAAGGATGGGATTGTGAGTTTGAATCTGTTTTACACTGGCCAACAAGTTCTTGGCCCCACCAGCTTGCTGCAAACCACCGGAGAGGCACACAAAAGGCTAAGAAGACTGATAGCTGAACCTTTATCAATTGATGGCCTCAAAAAATATTTCCATTTCATCAATACTCAGGCAATGGAAACATTAGATCAATGGCAAGGAAGGAAAGTCCTGGTTCTTGAGGAGGCTTCTACAGTTGAGTTACACTAAGCTATCAAATAAAGAAAATTTCATATTTGGTTATACACATTATTATTGCATACTAAGTACTTGAAATTGTGAACTTTGTACAGTTTACTCTAAAAGTGATTGGACATATGATCATGAGTTTAGAGCCTTATGGGGAGGAACAAGAAAAGTTTAGGTCAAATTTTAAGATCATTTCTTCCTCATTTGCCTCATTGCCTTTTAAACTTCCAGGAACAGCTTTTCATCGTGGTATCAAGGTAATAAAGTAATACTTATGGTATATTTGGATATAAGTTTAAAAGGACTTTTAAGATTTTTTTACTGAAAAATACTATTTATTTTCGGTAGAGAATTTTAAGTCATTATAAATTGTATTCGAACATGTTCATAATCAGCCACACACAACTAAGTAGGTGTACTGATTCAATTATGAAGAAAACTGAACTCTTCTTTACACTGATGTTGTGCTATGCATGTGTGCAGGCTCGGGATAGTATGTATGAGATGTTGGATTCTATAATTTCGCGGCGGAGAAGTGGCCAAGACTTTCAACAGGATTTCTTAGGATCCTTAGTTATGAAACACAGCAGAGAAGATGGAGGACAAGATGAAAATAGACTCACTGATAAACAACTGAAGGATAATATATTGACTTTGTTGGTTGCTGGCCATGATACCACAACTGCTGCTCTTACATGGCTTATCAAATTTCTTGATGAAAATCCATCTGTTCTGGAACAATTGAGAGTAAATATTAATGATCCTGTATTCTTCTTCTTTCCATGGTTAAGATTATGAGTTATAGCTTCATGAATTATGATGTTTTGCAGGAGGAACATAGACAAATTGTTGCAAACAGAAAGAGTGGAACAGATCTTACATGGTCCGAAGTTAATAATATGCCTTACACAACCAAAGTAAGCATCAATTTGACAATGTTTTAGTTTGATTGCATCTTCAAGTTTTCACAGCTCACCAAGATTATTGGTCATTTAATAAAATTTCAGGTGATTAGTGAAACTCTCCGGAGAGCCACAATACTACCTTGGTTTTCAAGAAAGGCATCCCAGGATTTTGAAATTGATGGTATGACAATACAAAATGGCCAAACATGATTGTACAATGTGTGAGTGTGTGCCTATTGAAAATGTTGTTCTTTTTTTGACAATGATTTTGTTAAAATGACAGGTTGTAAAATTCAGAAAGGTTGGTCTATCAACCTAGATGTTGTTTCTATACATCATGACCCAGAAGTTTTCCCAGATCCTGAAAAGTTTGATCCCTCTAGATTTGATGTAAGTTTTATCCTCACGAGACTCCAAATAAACATTTCTTTTGCTAAGGATCCAATACTGATATTTCATTAATTCAATTGCAGGGACCCTTGAGGCCTTTCAGCTTTCTTGGATTTGGTAGTGGACCACGTATGTGTCCTGGAATGAACCTTGCCAAGATTGAAATCTGTGTCTTCATCCATCACCTTGTTAACAGATACAAGTAAGATGAGAACAAATTCTGAATAATGTAGAGAATCATGTTGCATCCAGAAAAAAGAATAATCACACAATGGCTTAATTTTATATTATTTTTTTGCTGGATTTTCCAAAATAACACTTGTTCCATTATATTTTATTTTTCTGTTTTTCTTCACCATCTTCTCTTCTGAAATCATTTTGCTTGTTTAAACTAAATATTCCATTGCAAGTAACAAAAACATTTGCTGCAGGTGGAGAACTCTGGAGAAAGAAAATTCTGTCCAACCAACGCTTGTAAGGATGCCAAAGAATAAGTATCCTATTATAGTTGAGGCACTATAAGAACACTCCTCCAGGAACTACATACAAATAACGGAAGAAGTGATAGCAAAGCAAAATCTCTTGTATATGAACAGAATCATTGTCCCATTAATGTTACATCACAGAGAGAATGAACTGAATTGTGTTTTGTCACTTGTAAAGAAAGAAACTAATTCTCAATGAATAATTTTGCATTTCCTTTTTCCGTATGTTGGTAATGCTAGTATGGAGAGCAACTAAAAATAATTATGATCATTTTCAAATTGACAAAATGCCTGTTGATTCTATTTCTCTCCCCTTGTCATTAATATTTACTCATCATTAGTCATTAGACACTACATAATTTAACAGACCGTATAAGCGCGGTTAATAATTCTAAAAATTGGTACAAGAAACTGAAAGTGGCATATTCAAATTTCACTAACACACACAATACACATTGTTTTAAATCACAGTCCGCAATCACAACTGCGGTTTCAACCCACCCATCAAGGATTTTGAGGCCTTGTTTTGTAATGTATATTGTTAGCTATTTCAAAAGTTGATTATATTGATGCTCAATATACACATTGTTGTATATATCCTGGTCCTGTTAAAGTCTTTGCAAGTCAATTCGTGATTGAAGCTTCAAAACAAGAAGATTAGGCTGATGAACACAAGATTGGAATGGTTTAAGTGATGGGTTTTCCTTTTTAGGATGAGAGAAAAAGAAGAGATAAATAAAAATAAAATAACAAATAGAAAGAAAGATAGTATGAGACATTTGTAAGGAACTCAAAGAAAGAGAGAAGGAGAAAAACTCTTCTTAAACTACGGTTATCTATTTTGTTACACACTTTGACTATAAAAATCATCCATGTTTTCATTTCTATGTACATATGCTGCAAGAGAAATCAAAACATAGAAGGTTTTGAGAAAAAGAGAATCTCATTGTTTGTAGATGAGAAAAATTCTTTTGAGAGAAAAATCCAAAGAGAGTTTAGTCACCAATATTTTAGTGAGATTATTATTACAACTTTTGTAATCCCATTAATTTATAATGGAAGATATATTTATTATCTTGTTGTAATTATACATGATATGAGAAAAGTCTGATCGTGTAATTATTAATTGTCTTATATAAGATTATTATGTATGGTATCTTTTCCATCATTAAGTTCACTCAATTGTAGTTCAAATAAACTGATTTTTCTGAGGTTGTTCATCATATTGGAATGTCCAAAATTACTATTAACTCAAATTAAAAGCCAAGTCTCATTTTTTTACAGCTATGAAACTCCTGTCAATTCCAATAGCAGCGTTGGGAACAACCGTAATATAATGTTACAGAGGAGGAAGAAAATGAAATGACCGTTTGACATAATAAGTGAAGATATGTATAGAAACTCTAAATTTGATAGATGAAAACTCAAACCATTCAATTATACATTTATTTATAAATCCACTCAAGGCGTGAATATCTAGTTTAAATAACATGCTTGGAATTTTTGGCAAAGCATAATTGTATTTGTATCGATATGGCTGTAACACAAGGGATGCTAATATATTGCTTTAGAACTGTTATCCGAGAGAATTTGCAAGAAGCACTTGAATTAAAAGGAAACAACATTACAAACATATTATACAACACTAATAACAATTAATTGATTTTTCTTACAAACTAATTAACTACTCTTAACACCCCTCAAAAAGCGATAAGTGGTATTACCACAATCACCTTGAATTATGTACAACAAAAAACATAAAAATGAAAAAAATTCTAATATTTTTTTTACAAAATATATAAGAAAATTGACCAAAAAAAATGTGGCCCAATAAGACCAAAGCCCAAACCAAATTACAAACTTGGTTTCCCATGATCGCACGTGACAACAACACTAGGACAACGAAGAACCAAGATCACACGTCATAGCAACATTGCAGCAAGAAGAATCAAGATCGCACGTCACAGCAGGCAACACTGCAGCAAAAAAACAAGAACGCAGAAACGGCGATGAGTACAACTCTAAGATGAAGTAATTGATGGACATGTCTTGAATCTGGAATCTCTCCGTAAGCTTCTCCTCTGCGTTAATCTCAAAGCTTCCCTCGTCACTAACTCGGATTCATAGTGTTCAAATTTCAGACTTTGCATGATTCTTTTCATCCACAATATTAATATTATCACTTAGTTACACCATTTTTTGAATTTTTAAATATGATAATATATAGCTCAATATTTAATTTAAGGCTTCAGTATTTAATTTACAGTTAAAATATATATACATTTTTCTTTTTGAGTTTTCTTGTAGTCCTTGTGAACCCCAGACTTATTCCTATGTTGATCTGAATCTTATTAATTACTTGATTGATCTAACCTTATTAATAACAGAAAATAACACTCAATCAAATGCTACAAGAGATTTATCTGCATTCTTGAACTTAACAACAACTTCTACTCCAAAGAGAGCAAAACGTCTAATTTTCATCACCATCAACATATATTCCAACATCTTCACAAGATGTGGTGTTGTCATCACCACAAGAGACTAAGTTGTAATCAAAATTATCCTCCTTAATTTGGAACCTGACAATCTTAATTTGATGATTCGGGTAATCTGCTATATTGCCAATGCCCACGTACCACACATTGGCTGATTCATCCATGACTAGCATCCAGGGGGAGGAATTATCATAGTTTTGAACATGATGAGTGAACTTGATGCTCACCATTTCATCAGTGAGGATGATCATTGTTCGTTGACTGTTTGAGATTGATAGTGGCAAACCAAGGGAGTTGTTCAAGGCAGATTAAACAACTGCAAGTGGGAGTAGTACTGGACCTCCGAGTCTAAGTAGCACACCTGAGAAATCGCCTATTATTGTCTATACTTAGTTCTCTTCGGAGTTCCTAACGCTGTTCTATACTTGACATGATTGAAATAGGTCAAATGCTGGATTCGGTAGGGTTTATGTCACCTAGACTGCTCAATCTCAGTTGTTAGAGATCTTCGAGTTGAAATGCGTGACGACGCATAAGTTGTTAATGAGTTGATTTGTTGTTGATAAGAGTTGTATCTATGTTAATGAGTTGATTTGTTGTTATGTTGTAAGTTGTGTTGAGGTGTTGATACAACGTTGATATGTGGAATCAAGTTGAAATGATATTAAGATGTATAATATATGTGTTGTTTATCTTTTGTGTCGGATGTGAAGGTGATTATATAGTTGTGTTTCATATTTGATATTTATGAGTTGTTTGTTGTCTCTAGCTTACCCTTTGCATGTTTCCATGTGGTTTGGACTGTGATGATCATACGTTGTATGGGAGCAGAGTAGGGATAGGCAGGGAGATAGCTGCTAGAGGCCACAAGAGATGCCTGGAGATGGATATTTTTTTGTAGGCTACCTTATAGTAGCATACTTTGTTGTATATAATTGATTGTTGTTGGTTGCTTGATTAGCAACTTGTGCTGTAAATATTTTATTATACTATTTTAGTATATATATTCCAGTAGTGTATAGTGTTGTTTCGTAGTGTAGCAGCCACGGCCGGTCGTTACAAGTCCCCAAAATAAGAATATTTGTGTTGTTTCCAAATTTCATGGTAGCTTCTACTATTTTATCTAGAGATGAAAATAACTCATTTTTCCCACACATATGATTTCAACATTCAATATCTAGATACCAAATATTTTCATCCTCGAAAAATGTATTGCTTGCCAAAAATAAACTTTTTGGGTTGTATGAATTCTCACCAATATTTTGATGACTTTCTACCACATTCATATGTTATTTAAATCTACAATTTGTAGCTTTGTGCCCAAACTTTCCATAGTAAAAAGAATTAAAATTTTCTTTTTGTTGATAATTGTTACCACGCCTTCTTCCTCATATGGTAGCGCCAAAATTATTTTCCCCTCTTCTTTGGTTGAATGATACAAACTTATTATCTCGTCCTTGATAGAAATTTCCACGTCCTCTACCTTTATAGTTTCCTTGATCTCTTACTCTATAACTTCCCCTTCCTCCTTTATTATAATTATCACGACCTTTTCTTTTTGCATCTTGACTGGATCTATTATTTATTGTAGTCACCACATGATCAAACTTCATCAACATCATTTGAAGAATTTTCTCCACCACTTTACTATCAGGAACATCTTCTCCATATACTCTCATTTTTTTGATAAGATTTGTAACACGTGAAAAACATTGTTCCACAAATTCAGAACTTGACATCTCATATCTTTTCACTATTAAAAAAATGTCATTTTCTTACGAATTTTCTTACAAAAGAATATTCACAGATTTTTTTTACGAATTTTCTTACAATAATAATTTTATAAAAAAAATTTACAAATTTATTTGCGTAAAATAATTTATAGAAATTTCTTACAATCTTTTTATGAAAAATAATCTATAATTTGTTTTTTTACAAATTTTGTTACAATTTAATGATCATAGAAAAAAAATTTCATGATAAAAATTAGTAGAAAATGTTGTAAAGGATTTTATCTTGTTTCTTACAAAATTTCTTGTAAAAATAAATTCGCAAGTAATGTTTACTAAATGGTAAAAAATTTAAAGGTAACTTTTCTTGCAGATTTTTATACCAATTTTAATCTGCAAGAAAAATAATATATATATATATATATATATATATATATATATATATATATATATATATAAATTGATAAGTTTAAGAATTAAAATATTTTTCTCAAGACTCACATCGATTAGAAATAAAATAATTAAAGAGTATATAAGTTGTGGTAATACTCACCTTATAAGTTGATTTTGTATGGTTAACTATTAGACTTATAATTTACAATCTAAAAGTTTAAAATGTTATCTATCACATGTTAGAGGCATGAAAGCGAATTTCTTAATGCTTTAGATAGTAATTTCTTTGATTTTTTTCGTAAAAATTTTTCCTTTAGAATTTCTTGCAAAAAAATTTGCAGGAAATTTCATAAGAAACTTTCCTACGAATTTTTTTCGCAGGAAACTTTCTTGCAAATTTTAAAATTCACAAAATTACATTATTCACAAAGATATTACCTAGAGATAAAATTTCACAGAAAAACTTGTAGGAACAACATTTCCTGCGAATTTTTATGCAAAATCCGCATAAAAAATCGCATGTAATTAGAGAAATTCTAGTAGTGTTTGTAATCCCTTCATAGAGATTGCAACTTGGATTTTTGAGCTTTCTCTACTCCTTTATGTGATAGCTTCAAAATACGTCACGCTTCTTTGTCAGTTTTGGCATTTGCAATTTTGTTAAAAGTAGAATAATCTACTCCTTGGTGAATTTGTGATAACACTAATTGGTCTCTCCTCCTAATTGTATCACCAACTCTTTCTACTAATCTCAATTCAACAAAGCTACAAATATTATAAGCTCTCAAGTATCTGGCCATTAAAGTTTTCTAATAACTAAAATCTAATTTCTCATCTAACTTTGGACTAGACCAAATAATATTGTAACCGATAGTCATATCTCTCTCAAAGATATAACAACTCTTTCTTTCTTTCTTTTTCTTTCTCTATATATATATATATATATTCCATTACGTATATTTATTTATTTGAATTATTATCACTCAAAAAATAAATATACGTAATGAAATATATATATATATATATATATATATATATATATATAAATAAATAAAGAAGGGAGGAAGAATCTTTCTTCTATAACTCAATATCTTGATTCATTTTGATTTTACTAAAAATATGATACTTAACTATGATGCAGCATGTTGCCTTTTATAGGTGATACAAACTATTAAAATAATAGAACTTAGTGGCTAAGAATGGTACATATCTTAATAGGTAAGTTAGCAAATTACGTGCAATATTTTTTTACTATTTTTTAATGCTTAGTTGCTAAGTAAATATGGCGGTGCCGCTTGATTTAATATTTTTTTACAATTATGATCTATAGGAAATTTGTATATCTAAAACTTAAATTCAAAACCAACAACTTATTCATGCTTATGCACTTGGTGAATCAACATAATAGTAATTTATCTTTATTCTTTTCCTATAGATATTGATACGCTAAAAAAGTTAATAAATAAACAAAAATAATATAATATTAATAAGGATGAATTCACTTATTCTAAAAGGAGATGTTTGGTAAGGGAGAAGCTTTTAGTTTTCAGAGAATCTTAGACGCAAAATGTTAGTTTTCCATGTTTGGTATCTATTTAAAAAAAATCCAAAAAATATTGTTTCCCAAGAATATTTTTATCCCATTTTTACACAAAAATATTTTCATGAGGAGGGTTGAAAATTTAAGTTTACTAGCTAAACGAGAATATTTTAATTATTTAAAAATCACAATATTCCTTTTTAAAATAAAAAATATATAGTTGAGTTTCATCTTTCTTATCTAACTTATCTAACTTTCTCTCTCTTTCCTTCTATTTCTTTTTCTCCTACTCTTTCTCTTTCTCATACTCTCCTTCTCTCTTGCTCTCTCTCTTTCTCTCCCTCCCTCCCTCTCTCCCTCTCCACCCTTTTTTCTCTCTTCTTCCTATATCTTTATTTGTCTCTTTCTTATATCACATTATTTTTTGACCTTATCAATTTTAATAATATTATTAAAGTTTATTTTGTCTCTATAATTTAATGATATTTGTCAAATTTTTTATTTTTAATTTTTTTTGAATGAAATGCAATAATATATTTTTATCCTTCTTAATTATAAGGTAGCAACTTTCTTTATTTACTTCTTTTGTTGAATGTTGTGTTTAAATAATTTTTGCTATCAGTTTTTAACTTTTTAAAATAGTTTAAGTTTTATCAAATGCAAATATTATTAAATAAGAAATTTGTTTATATATGTAATTATTTTTTCCTTATCTTCAAAATGTAATTAAATTATAAAAAAGTTTAATGTCATATTTGTAATAAGATTTGAGTAAATAAAAACATCTAATGAAATTATTTTAATAAAGAATATTTTTGTAAAAAATATTTATATAGGAATATGTTATTATTGTAACCAAACTTAAAAAAATTTAATTCGTGGAAATCTTATATAAATATTTCCAAGAACCTTTATGAGTTTCTAAACAGATTTTACCTATTTCCAAGAATCAAGATTCTCAAGATTCATGATTCTTAAGTATGAAAAAACTTTTCTCCAACCTAACGTCTCCTAAGAGTAAGTCTACTTTAACTTACTCCACTCAATAACTCATTTTTTTCTACATCAAATTTCAACAATGCAACTATATGATCAAAAGTTTTTAATGCATGGATCAAGTTTACAAATTTTTTTAAAAAAAATTAAAAATTATTTCATATTGTGTTTTATTAATTCAAATCAACATATAAAATGCTTTTATGATTATTCATCATTTTGAATTAATGAAATGGAGTATTAAATAGTTTTCAATTTTTTAAAAAAAATTTGCAAACTTGATCTATACATTAAGAATTTTTAATTTAATGGTTGAATCGTTAAAAAATGTAATGTAAAACATGAGTTATTGAGTAGAGTAAGTTTAAGTAGACACACTCTTGAAGTAAGTTGATCCCTCCTTAATGTTAATTGTAATGAATTCCAGCATTTATTTTTTCTAGACACTTTTTTCAATGTATCTTATTCTATCTCATAAAAGTCGTCATTCATTAATTTATTAAACTTTAAATTTATAATAGTTTTAAAAATTTTGAAGGAAAACGTAACGCATATTATAAAAATGGAGAAAAAAATAAAAAGTTAAATCATATTTAAATTGGGCTAAGATACGAGGATCGAGAAAAGCAAACCAAAACAAACCAACAATTACCTCCTTCTCCACTCCTCCTTCGTCAACAGTGTCTTGTAGATTAGTGTATCATTTGGTTTGTGTAGAGACATTAGAATCAACAAACATGGCTAATATCTCATTTGCCTTATCATTTCTGAACTGTTCTTCTTTGTTGAGTGATATAAACAATTTACAAGATGATATATTGGTAGAAATATTCTTTCGAATGCCATACAAATCCACTGTGAAATGCAAGTGTGTGTGCAAGCGTTGGTTGAAATTGCTTTCAATCCCTTATTTTCTGAAACAATTTGTGTCTCGCCAATACTCTCTTTCCAAGGCCATCTTCACCTTCATTTCACCTTGCCAACTCATGCTCACTTTCCCACCTCCAGATTTAGACTCCAATCCTCAAGCCCACAAGGCTCCTTTTTCACTAGATCAGATGCTCATAAAAGGGAATGTGTGTGGCTATTCCAACGGCTTATTTTTGTACTACAACAACAGATCCACATCAGGTAGGGGTTACTTTGTGTATGATCCACTCACCAAGGTATGCACCCACATAGCTCCCTTTCCTGACACAAATAAGAAAGAACGCATATATGCTATTGGCTTCCTTTCCATAACCTCAAATTCTACTCGTCGTTTTTTGGTGGTGATTGTGAATTCTTTTATAAAAAGCCTAGATAACTTTAGTATGGAGGTTTTCTTCTCGCATACTGGTATATGGAGACAAATGGTTGTGAGATGCATAAAGGGATTTACTTTTGCTCCTCATTGGAAGCTTGGTTTGGCACATAAAGGAAACCTTTATTTCATGGGCACAAAGGGTGTTTTTGTGATTGATCACCTTTTTGTGGTCAATTATACAATTGATTATCCTGAAGATGTTGATGCTATGAATATAGTGAGATCTGGATACCTGGGATGCTCTGGTGGGACTTTGAAGATTGCAGATATTAACAATGATAATAATTTGAGAGTGTGGGAATTGATACAGATAGAGAAGGACACCACCCCAAAAAGCTTTTACCCAACATGGCAATTGGTGCATAAGACAAACCTTTCCACACACCTCCCTGCTATGTTTTGTGCCAATTACTTCAAGCGTGTAGCAGGATTTCATCCCTATGATGGAGACATTGTGTATTTGCATTCTTATGCTAATGGGATTCTTGTTGCCAACCTAAGGACTAACAAGTTTGAGCATATTCCTGGTCATGACAAACTTGATATTAGTCCCTTCCAACTAGAGCTCCCACTCCCACCCCTGATTCCATCTGCAGACAATTAATGTTATTCTATAAGTAATTGAAAACTCCCACCTCAATTTGATGCTTAGCCTATTTTGATGTTTTGAACATGTTATTGTACTTTCTTAGAGACGAATGACTTATGTTATTATTGTTTTTCTTGCAGGGAGACTTGGAAAAACACATGCCTTATTGTTCAATCTTAATGGCTATGAGAAAATGTTTTCTTCCCAACCCAATTGTCACTTTCCAAACTTGTCTTGTGTTTTTTTCACCTTTTCCTAATTACTTTTTTTTATGTTTTCGTAGACATTTGTGTTTTTTTTTTGTTTTTAGGTTTTTGTAGTTTTAAAACTATTTTATACCAAAAGTTTCCATGTTCCCTAGAGAAAAACTCTCTTTGATCTATTTGACTATTCATCTATTGAAATTGAACCTTTTGCATTTTCATATAATTTTCTATCTCTTATCTCTTTTACTTACCTAACAACCTATGTATTCAATATTGAAGTCAAATATTATGTTGAAGAGTAAAAATACACCGCACATAAGATCCTAAACAATAGATTTCGTTTCATACATGACAATGGATACTTTTAAACAATGTATGAATGATCTTTATCAACATTGGATTTAAGAGTTTGATGAACTGTTTATGCTTGTTCAACAAAGACTCAAGTTCTTCCATATACAATAAGTTGTTGACGAAAAAAGGTAGAGGAGAAAGATGATGATGAAATTGAAAATGATAAGAAAAAGTGATATAAAAATCGAGAGGATGATATTAGATGACAACAAAAATGGATAGTCGAAGAGAAAAGGAAGAAAAAATAAAGATGCAAAAAAGAAGACCAAATGAAAAATATTGTGTTTACAAATTTTTATTTTAGATCGTGTAATTTTAATTGCTTTTATCTTATCTTTTTCAACTTCTTATTTTAAATTGTATAACTTTGATTATTTTTCATCTTATCATATTGCACAAACCAAAACATACCACCTTGATGTGAAAACAATATATTTGAATATATAATTTCAGTAATTAATTTGATTAAGTAGATGTTCCTATTATACCTACCGAATTCATTATTTTTCTCAATTATACATGTTATATAATGCACTAAAAATGTGCTTAAGAACAAATGTAATAACAAAGGATGTACACCCTAATATCAAACCCAAAGGGCTAAATGATTATTATAAGCTTTTAGATAGTATGGTTGTTTCGATAAGAAAAAATAATATGATAAAAATTGAAAAATAAGCAACGGTTGGTGGGAAAAAATCAACAAAAAATAAGCTTAAAATTGTGGTTTCTTTTACGCTCTTAAATTCCTTCATATCTATTTCTAATTTAACTCCTTAATAAACATCAATTACCAATATTTTCTTACAAATTTTTTTTGTCAATTATTGGTCATGAATTGAAATAGACCTCTATATGTTAATTAAAAGCATACAAGGAGCAATCAACTTCAAATACAAATTATGAATAATAAAGCAATCTAAGTGGCTAAATAAAATGATAATTTAAGTGAAATTAATCATTTAGGTCTCCAATCACAAAGTACACCATGACCTTAATAAAGAATTTAGCTACTCATGACAAGAAGGGAAACTAAATTTCTACAAAAGTATGTAGAGAAAAAGGGAGATAGTAACGAACCACTTTTTGTCTTGCCAAATGTATCTTATTTATTCAAGAACCTTCTCTACATCAAAGATGAAAGCATAAACTATGTCCATTATGGCTTTCTCTCAACTATTTATATTCCAACTCCAGAATCAAGGTGCAAGATGCTTAATCAATTATTGGACTAGCCCAGGCTCATCAAGGATTAAAAGAAATAAAAATTCATAACTTGATCACCCTTGATGAGGGTAAAAACCCATTGGATGATATATATTTTAAACAATGTTATGCATCACTACTGGATAAAGCTATCAATTAGTCAACTTGGCTTGACTCAAATTTCTTAGAGGTCATTTATTTTATGACTCGGCCTAGTTTGTTGGCCAATCAAGTTGAGCCAAATTGGGTCATTTTTCTATTTTTATTTAAGTTTAACAAAGAAAAGTAAAAATAATACAAAACCAAATACACCTTGTACGATTTAAGCCAAAATATTAGTGGCCTACTAGGTTGAGTCATATTATTTAGAAAATGTTCGTGTGTTGGTGCTACGTTGGGTTGGGTCAAACCATTTTTTACACCTCTAGTGTTGGGAAGGCATGTCCTAGAAGTGACATGTCAAGTGGACATGTCCTAAAAGTGACATGACAAGAAACCTATTTACCATTGTTGGGTAAGTGTGGCACTTCGTGAATCAAAACATGTTCCTTTGCTCATTTTCCACCCATTATTATGTTTATGGACCTTTTCTTTGAACATATTTTGCACTTTTTCTTACTTTATCCTTTTTGACTAGCATAAATTCCTTTTATAGTCATTTAACTACCTTCATAAACTAACATACTCAAAACAATCGTATAAATTTTGAATGAAAAGTTGAAAAATGTAATACCTTGTTACATTAGACACAATTCTTACTAACTATTTATTTGTTGTTGATATCAAAATAAAGTTAAATTTTTTGTGATTATTAAAATATGTTAATATCATAAAACATAAAGAACCATGATCTTCTTAAATATGAATTTAAAATCGTATGATTAACAATTATAGGTAAAATATATATTAACTATTCTCACTTATATAATGTAAAACTTATATTTACACCAAAGAAGTGCATAAATCCTAAATTATACACAAGCATATGTGAAACTATTCTTGAAGTATTGTATCTCACTATCAATCTTCACAATCTTCTTGATAACTAAAATGGTGAATAATCTCAATCATTGTGTTTGATCATTATCTTTGCTTATATCTATTAAGTACAAGCACAAAGGATAGAAACAAAGGAGTGAGAATTTAATGATCTCGACTTATGTACATACTAAGGGTAAGCAAGCATACTTACCCTTGACATTGATTTTGTTAAATACAAAGGCAACAATATTTACTTTTAGACACCCAATACTCTAAGGTTTAAAATAAAATTCATTATAGTTGTACTTACTTGACATTGACTCGATGTTGATCAATACTTTTTCCCTATTGAAAGTGATAGAAATGCATACGCATCCACCTGTAAAGTGATAACAATTTTGAATAGATATCAATATATCAATATCATAGAACACATCTGTAGTCCTTTAATTGGACGTTATCTCACAAATTTTGGAATGCTTGGTAGTTTTTGGGATTATTGAGCTTGGTTAGGTGGGGTTTCTTGTAACACCCCAAATTTTAGGACATTTATTTTTCTTTTCTTTCTAAATTTTATCTAAAAGGAATCTCAAAATTCATATATATATATATATATATATATATATATATATATATATATATATCATTATGATCTAAATTTTGAGTCCTACTTAATCATAATTTTTAATAATTATTTTGAGTCGGAGATCAAAAAATTATTAAAATGACTATTTTGCCCTTATTTTTCTATATGAAAGGGGATGACATGAGAAAAAGGTTTAGGAGACAATAAAATATTCTTCTTAGCTTAGACACATGTCAATATATTAAAATATAATTTTGTAAATTTTTCTTGAATTTTTAAAAAATTTTGGAAAAATTATCAAAATGCCTATACTTGTGTACTAAGGCTAACTAGTATCAGTTTAGCCTTTAAATCTTATAAAAGTAGCAATATTAGATTATCTTTAGATGAAATATACAAAAATATTTTTTTTATAAAAAGTGAGTTTTTTTTTTTGTGAAATGAAGGGTTAAAAGAAACCCCACAAAATCAATTAAAAACCACGAGGGAACAAAGTATGAACAATATTAGCTTTTACAAACGAAGAAAAGAAAGGTCTAACATTATCAAATACACAAATATTATCTTCTAGAGACAATCCATAATTGACCATCTTATCAACTACTTGATTAGCTTCATGAAACACATGAGACCAAATTAATCCTCCACCTACCAAGTTGAAGTAATGTTGATGGAAAACCTTAAGAAGTGATCAAATGCTTTGGCTTCTCTTTCAAGTTCCTTCTTAGACCTTTGGCTTCTTGACACTTTTCAAGCTTCTCCAAGGTCTCTAATGGAGGTATAGACCTCTGGTTTCACCTTAGGTGGTGAAGAACTCCCTTCAGGTGGTGCTACTCCTAAGAAGAAGATAAATCACTTCAACTATCACCACACTCTTTAGGAAGAGGATAAGATAATTAATTGGAACCAAATCAAAGAAAATTTGAGCCTTTAGGGAGAGAGAATTCATAGAAATAACTCGACAATTCTCATAAAATGCATCCAAAAAGTGAAGTTTACAAGTGAAACAACTTATATATAGTAGTGGTGGAGTAGCTTCTAGAGCAAGTTAGACAAGGTAGAGATAAAGTAGGAACACTTAGATCTAGATTAGCCAATCCTAGAGTGTCAAGTGTCACATTGTCTCCTAAGAAGACAAGGAAGAGAGACCTAGATCTAGAAGCGCCAATCAAGAGGTGCCAAGTGTCACCTTGTCTCCTTGGCTAACAAGAGCCAAGTTTGTTGGAGAAGCTAAGTGAATTTCGGCTAAGATAGATGCTAGGCGGCCAAGGTTGTTTCCTTCCATCTAAACCAATCCAAAAACCTTGAAATTAGTTTAGCTAGGTTCACCAAATGATGGTGAAACCTAGCTAAATAAATTCCTTGGATTAAATAGAAGAAAACAAGCCTAATATGAAAGTTTTGTCCTAGGCCCACTAAAGGCCCAATTACTAGTTTTACCTACACCCTTACTATTTGGTACCCCACTACTCATACTAAAAATATGAAAAAATCCTAAGGGTATGACCTACAAAGAAAGATAAAAGTATCTTACAAATACAAAGACAAAAATACACCTATACAAATATTTATTATGTACAAAATATTATACAAGATATATACAATAAAGACTAAAGAACTAATAAGAGAAATCATACTCAATGCTCATATAAAGCATATGTCTCATAGGCACATGAAACTTAAAGTTGCACAAATAATTTACATTTAGACATCTAATCAACATATTATTCTAAATTACAATTCATTTGAGATTGTAATGTCAAGATTTTGGTGATCTTTGTTATTTTTTTTTTGCTAAGCAAAATTGAATTAAATAAGAGGAATACAAGGGGTACTCCAACCCATATACACAACAGAACCAGAGTAAGTAGTGTACCTCTGACAACAGGAGGTGTTTAACGAAAACAACCCCATAATTACATACCTCCTAAAATCACTTTGCAAACATCATACAATAAAAGACCATTCACTAATAGGTGGAACAGCTAAACTATCAATCCAAAAAAAGATTATCAACTGCAAAGTGAAGCCAGTCAGCATTGTCAAAAGCATTGCCGCAACTAAGTCGGAATCACACACCCAGATAGCAATAATCACCAACAAAATCACTAAATAAAAATTAAGGCATACGGCAGGGGACTCAGCCCAAGAAGAAAATGAGTATGAAAAAGAATTATCTCTCGCTTTTAGCCATTTCCAAGTGCGCATTTTAACCAATTCAAGCACGTCTAAAGTAGATAGCACCTTGTCAGAAAAAATAAGAGCATTTCTTGCTAGCCAAATACTCCAGATTACAGTCAACCAGATCACAGCCCATCTATACCTCATTTTGGAAGGATAGAGAGGCAGCCCAAGAAATTGATCAAAATGAGCAGTGAAGCTATTTGACAGCACAGAAGTGAAGCCACACCATTCCAAGGAAAGCATCCAAACATGATATGCAAAATAGCACTCAAAGAATAGGTGTGAAGAAGTCTCCATCCTATATTGACACCATGCACAGGAACTATCCGAATTAATAAGAACATGTCGCTTAACAAGATTAAATTTTGAGGGGAATCTGTCTAACAATACCCTCCAGACAAAACAAGAGACCTTATGGGGCACTAAACGGCACCAGATAAACCTGTGTAATGGTATTTCAGCGAAGAGAGAATCATTGACAATAACATGATAAGATGACTTGACAGAATACTTGCCATCTGGATCAGCTTTCCATCTCCAAGAATCATGAGTATACTCTTGAACCTAAAAACCACGAAGATCAGAAACTAATAGATCTAACTGTTCCAATTCCCACTAAAATAAAGGCCTTCTCCACCTCCAATTCCACTCAACACCACCCCCTCTACCAAAGAACATGTCTGCCACGGTTGCCTCCGAGTTGATAGTAATAGAAAAAAGCCTACCATATCGGACACAAAAAGGAGTTGTCGTACACCAAGAATCCTTCCAAAAAGAGGTGTTTCGCCCATTACCCAAAACTCGTACACACATTGTAGAAAACCAATCCCAAGAGATACCATCACACATATCAATACTCCACAGATCTAGCCACCACCTGGACACACTACCCCTTCTACCTTCCAAAGTCAAGGATGGCACTCCATATAAAGATGTTAACACTTTATTCCACAACCTATCTCTCTCAACTAATAGTCTCCACCTCCACTTCCCTAATAGAGAAAAATTGAAAGCTCTCAAATCTCTCAAACCTAGTCCCTCATACTGTTTTTCTCGACACACATCAGCCCAAGAGACCCAAACTAATTTCCTATGTTCATCATCCCCTCCCCAGAGAAAATTTGAGAACAAAGATTCAAGATGAGAGATGATTCCTTTGGGAGCCTTGAAGAAGGAAAGAAAGTAGATCGGGATGGAGTGGAGCATAGATTTCAAGAGCACAAGCCTACCACCGAAGGACAACAATTTGCTCTTCCATTTTGATAACTTTTTTTCCACCTTCCGCACCACGGGCTGCCAGGTCGTCAAGTGAGCAGGATTAGCTCCAAGTGGTAATCCTAGATAAGAGCACGGGAAGGACCCAACTTTGCAATTTAGAAACTGAGCCAAAGACTGCAACCAAACCTGGTCAACGTTAACACCCAAGAGCTGACTTTTGAAGAAATTAACCTTGAGACCGGCTATTAACTCAAACAGCTGTAGAATAGCTTTAAAAGCCCAACCATTACTCAGAGTAGCATCGCCCACTAGGATAGTATCGTCAGCATATTGTAGATGTGATACCGGCACTGCATCCCCACCAACCATATAGCTTGTAAAGACACATTCTTGCACTGCTTTAGACATCAAAGAGGACAAACCTTCTGCAGCAATCAAATAAAGAAAAGGAGCCAGTGGGTCTCCTTGTCTCAACCCTCTACCAACTCCAAATTCACTAGATGGACTTCCATTCACAAGAACAGACACTCTAGCAATGGCTAAACACTCTGTTATCCACCTCCTCGACAAAATTGGAAACCTCATTTTTTCCATAACAAACAAAATAAACTCCCAATTGACAGAATCATAAGCCTTCTCAAAATCAACCTTCAACATCAAGCATTGTTTTTTCTTTCTTTTTGCCTCTTCTAGAATTTCGTTGGCAATCAATACACTATCAAGAATTAGCCGTCCTTTTAAAAATGTTGATTGACTCTCAGAAATAACTTTCCCAACGACTTTCTTCATTCTATTTTCCAATACTTTTGCTAACACCTTATACATACATCCAATTAAGGAAATAGGTCGGTATTCCTCCACTTTTTGAGGATTATCAGTTTTAGGCACAAGAACCACAAAAGAGCTATTGGATCCTTTAACTAATTTCCCATTAGCATGAAACTCATGTAAGAAGGCCAAAAAATCAGCTTTAATATCATCCCAAAAATCCTTGATAAAAGTGAAATTAAATCCATCAGGTCCTGGACTTTTGGATCCTTCACAATCCCACACTGCAATCTTAACTTCTTCATCAGAAAATGGCAAGATTAAGGTTGTAGCATCTTCGTCTGACAATGTTTTAAAGTTGGTACCTTGAAGTCGAGGTCTAGCATGCAAACACTCCCGAAAGTGCCCTTCAAAAAAGCCTTTGACTGCCTCTTTTATTGTCGAAGGCTCATTATACCTTTCATTGGCCACCTTCAAGCTTCGGATCTCATTTTTTAACCTTCTACGATTGATACAGGCATGGAAAAATTTTGAGTTAGCATCTCCTGCTTGCAACCAATTAAGACGCGACTTTTGAAACAACAGATTATCCTTAAGAGTCAATGATGCACACAACTGAGCTCTCCACTCCTTTCTTTGTACAACTTCATCTTCTTGTAGATTAGAATCTTCACTCTTAAGATCCAGCATGTTAACAATATTCCAAGCCTCATTTATTTTCCTGTCTAAACAACCAAATGTCTCTTGATTCCACCGACGCAATCTACATTTTAAGAGCTTGAGCTTCTCCTTTAGTACAAATGCGGCCCTCCCCTCCACGTTTAATTCCCTCCATTGGGACCTCACAAATACGGCGTACCTCGCATCACCCCTCCAGCAATCAAGAACTCTAAAAGGCTTTGGACCCCAATTGATATCTTCATTTTTCAACAAGATAGCACAATGATCTGACACACCTCTACTAAGGCCCCATTGTGTTGTATGTGGCCAATGAGACAACCAAGCATTTGAAATTAAGAATCTGTCTAATCTGCTCATACACTTTCCATCTATTTTGTACCATGTATATTTTCTCCCTACTAGCGGTAAATCCACCAACTCAGCCTCAGTAATAAATTCATCAAAGCACTTCATATCATCTTCTCTCCAGTAGGAACTCACCCCTCTCCTCTCCCCCTCAACCCTTACAACATTAAAATCACCTCCTACACACCATAAATCACCTCCACGACTCCTCATCACCTCCACTAGGCACCGCCACAGCTCTTTTTTCCTTTGCAGGTCGCAGGGAGCATATATGTTTACAAAAGAGCATTCAAGATTATTTTCCCCCCACAACGCTTTCACACCAATAAAATGATCCCCAGAAAAAGACTCAGTCATTATAAATTTGTCTTTCCGCCATAAAGAAAAAGACTCAGTCATTACAACTATAATTATAATTAAGGGGCATTTATTTATATATATATTTTTTACAATATCAAGTATCATAACTTAATCACAATTGCAAGATTTGATTATAAATACCCAACTTCAAAAATCATGTTTTTTTTTTTTTTTTTTCATTTTTACATGATTGAACCTAACCCAAGACTTATCCCTTAATCTTACCTAACCATAATACTTGATTCATCTAAGCCCGTTAATAACAGAAGATTACACTTGATCATATACAATAAAAGCTACATTTGCATTCTTGAACTTCACTTCAACAAACCTACCAATTAGCATTGTAACAATGTTTGAAAACTTCCTTCATTCTCTTGTCATTAAAATTAATCCTAGAAGTTATGCCTATATATTTACATCATACAATGATCATAGTTGGAAAGGAGATGACGTATTAGCATCACACAATGATCAACAATGCAATTGTTGTTGTGGTTAAACAAATATATAACTTCTTTGTTTATGTTTAAGCTATATGACGGATGACATTAGATTTTCCCCCCTTCAATTTTTGAATCTGAAAACTCCACATCTATTATAAAAAGAAATGACCAAGAAAACACAATTATATTTCACTTGGACCTTAAACTATATTGATGTTATTATATCATTGTAACATGATTATTAGACAAACATGAGTAATGCATGTCTTTTTGAAATTGTTATCACGCATATTGTTGCTTTTATAACAATTAATTAAGAAAAAAATATATGCTCCGATAGTAAATTTTTTAATGTTATTTAACCTTAAAATATTATGAATATTAAGTTTTGTTGACTTCGATAATAATTACTTATAATTTTTATTTTAATAATAATTATCTAAAAATTATATAAAAAAATTACTCTCTTCATCCTACTATAAGTATCATATAAGTAGAAAAATTAAGTATGAAAATAAGCGTCATTCAACTTTTCAAGTTTTGATGTTGCATTAATTATATCCTTTTCTTTGTATATCTAATAATATGTTTTAAAAAATTATCATTGTATTACATCATTTATAATAAATAAAATTAATAACAAGGTTATTCTTTATAAATTTATCATTGTATTGCATCATTTTCTTGGTATCTTATAACAAGAAACCTAGTACCACACTTATTATGTTATAAAAAGTATGTATCTCCTTTATTCGTTAGTGTGTAGTAAAATGTTATTTTTATTTATTTATTGTTTTCAAAGTTTAAAACCATATTAATTACTTTCTACTCATCTTATCTAATTTTTAATTAATTTATATATGGAGAACTAAAATATATTTATTAAAAAATAAAAATGAAAAATAATATAATAAAAAAATATTAAAATCATTTTATAAAAAAATAGAAAAATTTATTGTATTTATTAATTTGTGTATAACAACTTTAAATAAATGTGTATTGAAACCTAAAAATTTTGATTGGATAAAGTAAAAACAATATCTATTTCAATCTATTTTAATAAAAAAATCAGCACTAAAATCATTAAGAACTAAATCTAAGTGGATAAGTGTTAAGAACACAATTTCTAACATACTTCTTTTAACACACTCACTATTATTAGTTTCTTTTTTTCTTTTTAAATTTGAAAGAATTAATAAATAAAATGTCAGCCCTATTAAATATTTTGTTTTTCAATAAATTCAACTAATGAAAGAATATGTGTTTAAAAGAGTATAATAAAAATGTGTTGTTAACATTTCTCATCTAATAAAAAGTGTTAATAACATATTTTCTTCAACAAACTCACTTTTATCAATTAAAATTTATTAAAAATAATAAAATTAAGAGAGAAATAATTATTAATAAAAGGTGAGATCAACTAAATTCTTATATTTTTTTAATAAATTTAAACTTAATTAAAAAGAGGTAGAAGGGTATGAAGATGTTTGTTGTCATGTGGAGAGTGTGAGAAAGTGAGGTACATGGAGGAAGAAAAAGAGAGTTGAAGCAAGGTTGAGTTTCACTAACCTTGTAAAAGCATAGGCTTTTCCCCAATTCGGAGCTGAGGCATAATTTAGAGTTGAAGAAGATGGAGGAAGAGCCCCCGATCTACCGACTCCCCCACGACACCCTCCACCAGATCTTCTCCTCCCTCCCCCTCCGCCAGATCATCCTCTGCCGCTCCCTCTCCAAATTCTTCCTCCACCTCCTCTCCACCCCCTCCTTCCTCCACCTCCTCTCCACCACCCTCCCCCCCCCTCCGCCTCCTCGCCCTCCGCCACCGCCACCACCACCACCACCACCACTCCCCCCTCCCCCTCTTCGACCCCGACCACAACACCTGGCTCCACTTCCCCCTCGACTTCCTCCCCTTCCACTCCCCCCTCCCCGTCGCCTCCTCCCCGGGCCTCCTCTACCTCTGGGCCCAACCCCAACCCCAGGCCCAAGCCCAAGCCCAAGCCCAAGCCCATCCCACCAACACCAACACCAAATCCCTCCTCGCTTGCAACCCCCTCACCCGCACCTTCCGGCTCCTCCCCCACCTGGGCTCGGCCTGGTCGCGCCACGGCACCGTCCTGGTGGACTCAAACCAGCGCGTGATGGTCCTAACCGAACTAGCCGCTCTCTACTGCCAGCCACACTCAACAAAGTGGCTCAAATTCTCCTCCAACCTACCTTCGAAGCCTCGTAGCCCTCTCCTGATGAACGACTCCGCCTACGCCCTCTGCGACGTCGGCTCCCCCTGGCGCAGCCACTGGAAGCTCTACACGTGCCGCCTCGCCGCCGCCTCCGCCTCCCCCTGGCACCGCCTCGACCGCCCCCACTGGGGCGACGTCCTCGACGTCCTCCGCCGCCCCCGCCTCGTCCGCGGCCTCGGCAACCGCATCCTCATGGTCGGCGGCCTCAAGTCCTCCTTCGCCCTCAACGCCCCCTGCTCCACGCTCCTCGTCCTCCGCCTCGACCTCGACACGCTCCGCTGGGACGAGGCTGCGCGCATGCCGCACGACATGTTCAAGTGCTTCCGCGACTCCACCAAGTTCAAGGCCTTCGGCGCCGCCGACCGCGTCTGCTTCTCCGCCAAGCGCATCGGGAAGCTCGCGCTCTGGGACCGCCACGCCGCCGACGGCGTTGAGTGGCGCTGGATTGATAACCTCCCTGGGAATGGCGACGGGCTCTACCGCGGGTTCGTGTTCGAAGGGAGGCTCAATGCTGTGCCCTGACTCAGGATTTAGGGTTTATGCTTCGAAATTGGTAATAATGTGCTTAAGCTTAATTAATGTTGTTCCTGGTTTTTTTTTATCAATGTTGTTGTAATTGTATTGTACCATTTGTTTCTCAATGCAAATTTTGACTGATTTGTAGAATTTTGTTTCTGGAGTCTGCACACACCAATACTGGCTTCCTATATATGATGTTCTTATATGTTTTGTTGTTTCCTTCCTCAATCTTGGTAGATTTTGCTGTTATATACTTGTATTGGTGTCTTTTGTATTGAAAGTTGAAATGCTGGAACAGAATGACACCTCAATAGCTAGTCATTCTAGTAAACTATTTGTAATTTAAACAGAAGTGTGGGATAGTAAAGAATGCTTTAATTTAGTGAAGACTGGTAGAGTTATAGGGTCATTGTAGTTCCTATCACTTTAAGGGATTTAGTTTTTTATGTGGGTTTCTGCAGGAAAGTCTTGATGGGGTGGGACTCTGGTACTGATCCAGAGGTGGATGGTCATGAATAAGAAAAGGGTGAGTTTTGTGAAGGAAGGGTTGTATGGCTTGAACACAAAAGCCTAATTTTATGTAGGTTTTAGGAAGTTAGCATTGATCTGTGGTAAACAAGGAGAATCTTGCATTATTTGAATGACCAGTTAAGCACATTCCCTTCCAAGTTAACTGCAAACTTAATTTATCATTTCCTGATGGATTTTGAATGGCATGACCTTGGATGTGAGTCTTCTATTGGTTTATTCTTTGTTAGAATGATCTAATCATTGAAATAAAAGTTCAAGCCCTTTCAACCCCATGTTTTGCACCACTTATTCTGAAGTTATTGGCTAGCTCTACTATGGAATTAAATTAGATTGCTTGTTCATAGTTGAAAGCATGATTCTCCTATAGGCAATTTATGGCTCACTTCAATTTTTCGCATTTTGCAAAGACAATTACCTAAGGGAAAATGATTGCCCACAGTAATAACTCAATTATAAGTCTAGATATGTGCCATGAACAATTTTTCTTTCTAGCATTGGGCACCCAAGAGTTTTCAGCTCTCTTACACTAGAAGTTTGCATTTAAGAAACTGAGCCTGTTCCTCCATCTGTTAAATTTCAGCACGAGATTTGAAGTCTTGGCATAAGATATAAAAGAATCTGTGGAAGTTTGGTATGGATTTATAGAAAATTGATGTAGGAATCAATTTGGTCTTTGTGGTTACATGTTTCATATGTGTAATGTATATGAGATTGTTAATACGACAGAGATTAGCTGTTGTAATCATAATAAATTTTCTTTAACTTGATGCATTTCCCATTAAGTTTACTTCTTCAAACTTCAAAGCTGAAGTTGAATACAAAGAGTAAACAACATTTCTAGCAGTAGAAGTATGAATTTGATTTAGGATTTGTTTGAATAAATTTTTCCAAAAGTACTTCTAGGAGTTTTTTCATAAGCTAAATTAGCTTATGGATATAGCTAATTTGTAAAAGCTCTCTCATGTAGCTTTTCCAAAAAATTAGAAATTAGCTTGTGCATGAGTTAGTTTCAGTTTATGGAGAAATTTGTTTCATTTTTCCTTACTATTTTGTTCTCCCATAAGTGTTCCTAGAGGAGTTTACTCAAACAAGCCCTTAGCCTTTTTGAGAATCTGAATATAAGCTTTTATAATACGTGGAGAAATTTCAACTTTAGTTAGTCTTTAACATGTGGTCAAAAGATGTGCTTGAACATATCTTATAATGGACCTATTTGGATAAACTTCTCTTGAAGCATTTAAGGGAGAAATAAAATATGGAGGAAAATTGAAATAAGTTTCTGTATAAGTTAAAACTAGTTTATGTATAAGTTGATTTGTAATTTTTTGGAGAAACTATATGGAAAAAGTTTCTACAGATTAGTTTATGCATAAATTAGTTTTGATTTATAGAGAAACTTATTATATTTTTCTTTCCTAGAAGTGTTTTTGGAGAAGTTTATCCAAATAGATTCAATGTGTAACTGTTAGGCAAGGATTTTTTTCTTCATTCTGCTGCCCTGTCCTTATTTCTGCTTCCATATTGATAACCTTGCAATTTGTGACACAGAAACCTCTGTATCACTGTCTCTTTCTGCGAAGTTGTCTGAATAAATAAAAAAATGTCAAATTCTATCATATTGTACCTACAGTCGTACACCAAAGCAATTGTCCTCAAATTTATATCTAAATCCTTAGATGTGAACTTGTGACACTCTTATATTTATAATCCGGGCCTTTGACTGAAGGAATATCTGGAAAATATGTTATTATTTGTTACCACATTATTATTGGCCTAAAAGGAAAAATACCATCAAATGTTCAAGAACAGATATCTTTTTTATTTTATTTTATTTTATTTTAAATATTAAAAAAGGTGGACCGGAGATTACAATCATGCACCTAACAGTATGCAGGGGCCATAGATTGCACCACTGAGGCTGGCATAGAAAGGTTCTCCCCTTATCTCCTTGGCCTCATTCTTTGGTCTTACTTTATTGTTATCTTTGGGAATCACCGAGAAATATTTCTGGAGCAAACAGGAAAAAATAAAAAATAAAAATAAAGAAAAAGGAAGCTGTTTGTTTTTATATATAAAATAACATTTGCATTTCGTTCATTTTTTTTTTTTGGTTTCTTGTTCTGTTTTACTTTTAAATCCATAGAAATGGTATCTTAGTTAGTTCCAGCCTCTGGATAAATTAATTATGTATATCTTCTATGTTTACGATCTCAAAGGATGTATAATTCATAATAATTATATAATATGGAATATAGATAGTTAGGTAGAATAGTATTTGATGGTTACTAAATTATGTTGGGTCCTCCGCATCCAAACTGACGGGGTTGATGAGCTAAGATTCCTTAGAAGTTATGACTTCTTACCTCTGTCCCACCGAGATTGCTGGTGGGAACTTTAACTTAAATTCATTTCAGGCTTCAGAGTATGGAGAAAGCTGCTTTCTTTAGGTTTAGGTCACTGATTTTGTGGTTGTAAACAAGCTTCCAAGTTAGATCAGTTGTCAAGTGACATTTTTTTGGCAGCTTTCTTTAACAGCTTTACTCATATTGCTCAGGAGAATCTCCTTAACAAATCTAGCCTCCATGTCTGGATGCTTACTTGCTATTTGTTTCACATCTAGGATGCAGATTACTACCTTTCTTTCCAACTTTAGGGTCTATTTTGTAAGCCAGGTATATCCAACCAAGGATTTAAAAAATAAAGATTTAAAAGTATGTACTTCTTTGCACTACTGCTAGTGATATGTACCGTTATAAACACATTGAATAGTGAATATAAAGAACATCATTAAGGATTTTATAAAGAAAATTCTGCACATGAATTTTAAATAGAATCTGTATGTTTTCTTCTAATGAAATTAAAGTTCATTAGGAGATTTGCATTTACTGTATTGTATAATCATGATGGTATTTTCTATCCAAGAAAAAGGAATAGAATCATGATGTCTAACCTATGACTAATAGAAGTGAAGAATATCATGAAAGAGAATGTTTTTAATATAGTGAAGGAAAATTAGGGTTGTACAACGTGATGCGGAGTTTCTGTAGAATTTAAGCCGTTTGGGAAAAAGTAGGGCCAAATTGTTATATAATTGCTTATCTTGAAGACCGCAAAATAATTCGTAAGGAATTTCTTTGTATAATTTTGATGAACCACTGATTACACTTGGGAAAAATGCCAAGGCATCTTTTCTTAGATTGTGGATTGTGGACCTAATTTAACTCTATTAAATTTATTTATAAAGTGAGAGTTATTATTCTCTTATATCTTCTTTAATTATTTTACCTCTACTCGACATGAAACTTGAGTTTTTTCTAATGCCTTTTCACTCACAAACTCCTTTGGTCGTTTTTGAAACTATATTCTACTTCCATATCTAGAGAAGGAGCATTAATGCACAATGATAAAGCTTTTGTTGGAGGTTGGCTTGTATCTTAGAAACTGTTTCTTTGCGTGTGGATATAAGATTGTGTACATTTATGACTTATCAGCCAAACTTTTAGGATAAGATTGCACATATTCCCTAAACTTCACCAAGTGAGAAAGCCTCATGTATTGAGTCACCTTTTTTTTTTCTTTCTTCTATTTACAAATTTTACCCCATAAACATTTAGCATTTGACCCTAGTGTACATTCTTTTGTGTTTCTGTTTATCAGAATAAAAACCTTTCGGTCATTAGTATTTTCCAATTACGTCGGTTATTTGAAATTGGCTATACTATACTAGTCTATTTCTGGTTGGCATTGGCAATGTTATGGAAAGGGATGGTTGGTGGAGATGGGAATGGTAGCATGAACATTTGGCGGTCAAATTGGGCATTTTAGAAACAGCATCTTTGATGGCAAAAAAGAAAGAAAGTAACAGCATCTTTGAACAACGATGTTACTTATCTTTTTATTCTTATCATGATTCTTGTAAGCATCTGGAATGTGTGAATGTTTATCTGATATTGATTTGTCTTAGGTTTACTGTATATAGGATATGATTCCCTGTTGCACTCCCCGGTCGCAAATCTTCCACAAGTTTGAGAAAATACCACTGATTTTCTTGCTATTATTACGCTACTTGTGTAGTTTAAGTTTCACATCATAATTTGTGCTTTTTCACTTGATTTCACGATGTGTGATAAGTAAATGGTTTTAATGAATAAAAAGAGAACGGAGTGAGAGGATGGTGATGATTGGTATTGTATGAAAAATGTGATTTAAATGTGTCAAAATAGCTGGATGAGTGGCACGTGGATGAAAACAATAAAAAATATCATTTTTTTTATCCATTGAAGACTATCATGGTGGGTTGGACCTAATGGTTCAGTGGATTATTTTATTAATAATTAGAATAATACTAATTATAATTTATTTAAAAATTAAATAATGTATATAATTTCATAAATGTTTACATGACAGATTTATTGAGCAAAGACACTGTTCAAAATATATTCTAATTAGTTTTTACTATTGTATATAAGAAATGATCACAATATTTATTATAATAGCATAACAATGCAATATACTTATTAATTTTTAAGTATTTAATGTTTATTTTAATCAAATTTTACTATTATAATATTAGTTTATTATATCTCCAACTTTTACGACCTTTCAATAATTTTAATTTTTATTAGATATTTTATTTTAATGTTTTTAGCAGTTGAACAAATTATTTAGTTATTTATATTATAATGCTATAATTTGTTGTATTATAATAATATTACTTATTGTCGTCATTGAGAATTTAAGTATTTGTCACTCATTTTTATTTTTATTAATCATTTTATTTTTATATTATTTATCATTACAATATTGTATTAAACTTTTATTATTATAACAAGCATTTTATACCTAAGAAAATTATTTGATTATATTAAAGTATGTATTTTATTTAACATTAAAATGTATTTTTATTATATTAAGAATTTAATTTAAATGCACTATGACTTAATCACATTATGTAAAGTATTGATTTTTATACCTGATATGATTTCTGATTGAGTGTAATTTTTTTACTCAAAATAATTTTGTCCTAAAAGTGCATTAAAATAATATCTTTTTTTTAATATTTTAAATGAAACATTCTTAAAAGCGCAAATACAAATATAATTAGTACAATAGATTATATGACATGTAAGGAGTTTTATCTTCACTTTTATCATTTAGATTAAGTTACATTGTAAAAAATGATTTTTTTTTTTAATTTTTGGACTGAAACTATGGAATACAAAATAAAAATAAAGTGAAAGTAAAAAAAAATCAATTGTTAATTTTCTTTCTAAAAATGATTAAAAGTAATCGGCTAATGGGTTGATTAAATTACTTATGTTTTTAGCCCGTATATAATCAGGTTGTAGTAGTAAATGGCTTATTCAAAGACCCAAAACTATTGTGTGCCAAAAGAAAAGAAAAAGCCCAAAACTGAGATGGCTTACAACGGGTGAGTTGAAATAAACACTCCATACTACAAGCCGTTATGCCTATCAATGATTAAGATTAGACTCATGATATATCCTTTTTTTAATAAGTACATCTTCTTTATTTTTTTAAAAAAAATTATAAAATATTATAACTTTTTTTTTAATTCTAATTTTATATCTTTAACTTTTAATTTGCTACTTTCTTCTTTTTTTCACATACTTTTTTTTCTCTTTTAGTTTTCACATGCTACCAAAATAGGTGAGATGAAAGAAAAGTAAGGGGGTGCATGTAAAAATTGAAAAAAAGGAGAGAAAATATGAAAAAAAAAATATTAAATTAAATATTGTGGATGTAAAATTAAAAAATACAAAATATAAAATTAAAGAAAAATAAATTTTAATTATTTTTAAAAAAAAGAAGTATACTTATAGAAAAAAAAGAGGTGTATATATCATAAACCTTAAGATTATTCCTGGAACTTATTTATCTTTTTATATGGATTCAATTTGAAGCATATTTTGGTCCATCAATCATCTTTAGTTATGTTAGACTAGTTTGGTTTGATTTTATTTTTTTTTCAGTCTCCAATCTAATTCAACCATATTCAGTTTGAATTAGATTGATTTATTAGATTTATCCGTAAAAAAATAAAAATTACTTTTGATAACTTGAAAATTACATTTTTATGTCATTAACAGACAAAAACATTTAATATTATAAACATGTTTATCAACATTACAAAGTACTATTTAAAATATTAAAAATTATAAACTTTAAAAAGTAATAAATATTAACACCATAAAACCTTAATGTTTCATGAATGAGAGATATTCATAATGAAGTAAACAAAAATGTTTGAGTTTCAATTTTATCCTTTAATATTAAATGAATGAAGAAGTTTCAAACAACAAAAAAATGTTGAATGAGCTACTTATCACTTCTTTATTTGTTACTAGTTTCTCAAATTTGATAACTCAAAATAATAATAATAATAATAATAATAATAATAATAATAATAATAATAATAATAATAATAGTAATAAAATTAATCAGATGTATCAATTTGATATGGTTCCTAGAAATCAAAATTCAAGATCTTATCCAAACTAATTGAATTTCTAAATTTTAAACATGAATTGATCTAAAGTTTGAACCAATTTATTTTTTTATTTGAATTAGATTCGATTCATTGATTCATCATATTAGATCGGATTTAAGACCATTCTTAATCTTTATTTTTTATTTAATAAATTTTTTTGAAAGTCATTTATTTAAATTTCAACTTAACTTGATAAAGAAATAATAATATCATATCAATTTAGTTTTATTTTTTTATATAATATACCAAGGGCTAAAATATACTATTTTTTTTATCTTTTATCTTATTCAAAAAAAATCATTTAAATTCTTTATCTTTTAAAAATTTATTTTGATCTTTTAATTCAATTGAGTTAATGTGATTTTTTTTAAAATAATAATAATATATTTTTTATTATAGAATATATAGTTTTAAATACTTTCTTAACTAATTCAAGATGTGAAATATGTCTTATTAAATTTACTATGATAATTATCTAAAAAAGAGTTATATACATACTAAATATTGTGTAATAACTAATAAGTGAGTTCCGAATAACCATAAAATTGAAAATTTAATATCAATTTTTTTTCTTCTGATTATGTGGGAGACTTACTTTACACATGTTTTTTTAACATGTTTATGACTTTTTTCTTTTAAATATTAGTTAGGTTATATAATTTTCATATAAGTGTATTTAACATGACAAGTTTCATGTCTTAAATAAGGTAAAAAATATTTAAAATTGTGTCCCAAATAAAAAATGATAGTTGCTTCAAATAGACAACAGACATTATCTAAAAATTAAATATTAAAGGTTTAATATAATTTTTTAAAAGATAAAAGATCACAATAATTTTTTTAATAAAATAAAAATCACAAAAAAATATTTAGCATTTAATATATTATGTAAACAAATTAATTAATTGATCTAATTTTGTCTCGTTTATTATCAACTCTACACCAAGTCAAGTTAAAATTCAAATAAATGGGTACCAAAGTTTCTCATTAAATAGAAAGAAAGATAACCATGTTCCAGTCCTAGATTGGCCGTCTATTTTCCTTGGAAGATTCTTTTGAAATGAACATTCCAAAGCTTATTCTTAAATTTTTAGAGAAAACAATTTATTGTATATATATAGAGAGAGAGAGTGAGAGAGAGAGAGGGAGAGAAAGATTTATTTATTCTAAGAGTAAATTTACTTAGATTTATTCTATTTAATGATTTATATTTTACATTAAATTTGCATGATCTAACTGTTGAATTAAAAGTTCTTGTCACAAATCAAGTTTGTAAAATTTTTAAAAAAATTGAAAAAATGTTAAATACTTAATTTCATTAATTCAAATTGAAGGATAAAATATTTTTATGATTATCCGTCAATTTGAATTAATGAAATGAAGTATCAAATAATTTTTAAATTTTTTAAAAGTTTATAAATTTAATCTATGCATTAAAAAATTTTAATTCAACGATTGAATCGTTAAAATTTGAAGTAGAACCATGAATTATTGAGGGAAGTAAGTCCAAGTAGACTTCCTCTGAAAATAAGTGGATCTCTCTTTTCTCTCCCCCCCTCTCTCTCTCTCTATATCTAACTATCTATCTATCTATCTATCTATGTATACATACATACATACACACACACACACATATATATATATATATATATATATATATATATATATATATATATATATATATATATATATATAACCTTTGTTTGAAGTAAGCTTGTATGAGTAGATACAATTAATACTAGCCACTACAAAAAAAAACACTCATTACCAATGGAGTTTTTTGATGAACATGTGTTCGTCTGAAACATAAACGATTTCGACAGATATTACCTATGAATTTTTTCCATCCTAAAATTTCAAATAGATGTTACCCACAGATTTTTTCTATGGGAAAATTATGATGTTACAGACAGATTTTTTTACGGATTATCTATCTAAAACGTTGTATGTAGAAAATAAAAAAAAAAAAAAAAAAAAAAACGTTCGTCAGTAACTTTAAAAGATATAATGATAAAAAAATTAACAAATTAAATTCTTAAATACTTAACTAATTTTCTCATGCTAATTAATTTTCCATACCAACTATTATATATATATAATTTATAATTAAATGATAGTATAAAATAATAATTTACTATCAATATATTTTAATATTATATATAGTTACTTTTATTTAAATTGAAAAATCTATAATTAGTGAAATGATATTGATGCATGATAGTATAAAATTCAAAGGTAATTTCTTAACATTTATAATAATTTTACCAATTTTGAACTATATTGTTTTTAATAAAACAAGATTGTTATTTAATACAATTTTAAAAGTATTTTTTTTTAAATATTATCAACAATACCTACAAAATTTTTGACGTTATTACTGACAGATGTATCCGTGGGTAATTATTTTTTATTAATAATTTATTTTAAAAATAATAAAATTAATTCATAAGTAATTATGATAAATAAAAACTAAATTAGATAAGAAGTTAAAAAATATATAAAATTCTTCTAGTTAAAGAAAAGTCTCTAAAAATATTATGGCACAAGAAAGGCATTTGTGCCTTATACATTTATTTGTGCCTTATACATTTAAGTTAATTATTCTTTGATTAGTTACTAATTTTAATTTAATATATATTTATTTAAATTTTAAGTATGTATATAACTCTTTTTTAAAAGAAAAAAAGATTGAGGTTAGTATGAAGGACTTTGGAGTGAAGTCACTAAGAGGTCAAATTTGAGGGGTGTTGCACTAAACAAGGTTATTATTTAATATAATTTTGAAATGATTTTTTAAAAATGTTATCAACAATACCCATGAAATTACCCACACTGTGGATAATTACCGACTAATAAATTTGTGGGTAATTACTGACAAATATATCCGTGGATAATTATTTTTTATTAATATTTTGTTAAAAATAATAAAATTAATTCATAAGAAATTATGATAAATAAAAATTAAATTAGATAAGAAGTTAAAAAATATATAAAATTTTTCTAGTCAAAGAAAAGTCTCTAAAAACCCTATGACACGGGATAGACATTTGTGTTTTATAAATAGAAGTTAATTATTCTTTGATTAGTTACTAAGTTTATTTTAATATATATTTATTTATATTTTAAATATGAATATAGATTTCTTTTTTAAAAAAAAAAGATTAACGTTAATTACCGACGGATGTATCCGTGGGTAATTACCGACAAACATATTTATGGGTAATTACCAACAAACGTATATGTGGGTAATTACCGACAGATAAATCCGTGGGTAATTACTGACGGATATATTCATGGGTAATTATTTTTTTAATTAATATTTTATGTTAAAAATAATAAAATTAATTTATAAATAATAATGATAAATAAAAACTAAATTAGATAAAAAAAAATTTAAAAATATATAAAATTCTTATAGTTAAAGAAAAGTCTCTAAAAAATTTATGACAAAAAAAATATTTGTACTTTATATATAAAAGTTAATTATTATTTGATTAGTTACTAATTTTAATTTAATATATATTTATACAAATTTTAAATATGGTTTATTGATTTAATTATAATATTTATTTTTATATAATTTATTATAACTTTTAATTATATATAATACATTTATGAAATACACAGACTAAAATACTAGTATTTTTTAATTTACATAAAAATTGTAATATTATATTATATTGTAACTTATGAAATACACTGGAATGAGAGGGATCTATGGATTATACAAGTATGAGATTGTATAGTTGAGAATAACTTAAAAGAATTAATTTGTACTATTTATACCAATAAGATGCATTTATTATTTGGTAACTTATTCCATAAGAACATAACAGTTAAGCGTGTTTGACATTAATTGAGTAATTTAGGAAAGACAAGGCATGCTGAAAAGTCTTGTGTTGATTTGTGGGGTCAATCTTTGATCCTAAAAGTAGATAGATATATAAAAAAGGACTACCCACGGAGGGTTCTGATCGGTGAAAGGTGCTGACCAACGAGGAATTGTGTGAAGTGTAGTGGAGTGGAGCCGCTGAAAGATCAGATATGAAGGATGCTGCATTAAATAAGGGTGTTATTTAATACAATTTTGAAATGATTTTTTAAAAATATTATCAACAATACCCACAGATTTATCTGTAGGTAATTACCCACGGATAGCTATTGAAAGATCATATTTGAGGGATGTTGCACTAAATAAGTGTGTTATTTAATATAATTTTGAAATGATTTTTAAAAAATATTATCAACAATACCCACATATTTGGTGATAACCTAGTTAGGATCCCCCTCCTCATAGTGATGCTAGACCACATCTATCCCGTTTTCAGAAAAAATTACCCACATATTTATCCATGGGTAATTACCCACGGATACATTCATGGGTAATTACCCATAGATAAATTCGTGGGTAATTCTGTCGGAAAGTTACTCACGGATTATAATCTGTCAGTAAATGTTTCAAACGAGCAATTTATCGATAGATTATTGTCCGTCTGTAATCCGTCGAAAATAAAGTGTTACCTACTAATTTTTTGAATTACCCATAGATTTTGGTCGTCTATAATTTCAAAATTTCTTATAGTGAGTGAAGAAATAATAGTATTTAACTTTTTTCCATAGGGTGGATTATAATATAAAGATTATTGCTAAATTTGTACCTATACAATTCAAATAATAGGTTTAAATATGTTTTTAGTCCTTCAAATTTAGGATAAATTTATTTTTGATTCTTCAAATTTAAAATTATTTTTTTTAGTCCCTATAATTTCAAAAATTCTTATTTTAATCCTTATATTCAAATTTTGTTAAGAAATTTATCAAATATTATTACATAAAATCTATCTATTGGTACCCTTATTAGTAGAAACATCACATTAAATCTTATTGATATTACATAACTGTCTTAATTAGTCACTTTTAAATATATTATTAGTGACCTGTGGGACTAAAACAAATTTTTAAAAAATTGTAGAAATTAAAAATAATAGTTTTAAATTTGAGAGATTAAAAATAAATTTATCTAAAATTTGAGGGACTAAAAATATATTTAAACTCAAATAATATTATAGGTGACTAAGATGAGATACGGAAGACCAAAGATGGCCATATGCAGTTTAGTATTTGGTGTAATAGCAACTTCCACGAATATTTCATTTGTGTATTGAAACAAGAACCTCAAACATTTCTTTTTTCAGCCTTCAAAACTCTAGAATCCGTAGAGTAGGGTTTTATAAAAGGTCAATGCCTAAGACAAATTTTGGCCTAACATGAACTATATATTAATTGACGTTTCTGGTACATTAAATTATGAAGAGTACGAGTAGTGATGTTTATGTATATTCATAGCACTCGAGGTCCCTTTCATTGAGAAGAATAATCCAATTGTTTGGTCACTTGCACTCTTACGATGATCGGTTAATTAATTATTGTGCAAATTAATATCTTGATCCAAATAGTAAGTCGCGTGTAATTTCTACTCTATGTTCCGGTCAATGTGTAACATCCATTTCTTTAATTGATTGAGAAATCTTTGACATAAATATGGCAAATTGGAATATTACTTACCCAATGTTTAGCTGCACGATGCAAAGTATGACAAGGTCTTACTATTAGTGCCCATATAAAAATATATTTTCAGTCTCTTAAAATGCTATATTGGACACTCAGTCAGAGAAATTAAAGAGAGAAGATTATAATATAAAAAACTCAAGTTGAAAAAGAAATATTTACATCAAACTTTAAAAAAAGATTAGTCTTCATATTTGATATAAGGTACTCATTAGTAATGAAAAAAAATTATTTAACAAGGAGAGAAATAGAGAAAAATGAGAAATTATATATGATGGAGAGTTTAAAATTTTGTGTTGAAAAATCATTCTGTTCATAAAACTCTTGTGCAAGCCCGAAAAGAAATTTTACATGAAAAAGGGAAAAAAAATAGATGTATATAAAAAAAATGGGGTTAAATTGGAAGAAAAAAGAGAGAAATAGGAAGAAGAAAAGGAAAAAATAGAACAACAAAATGATACAATGATAGATATGATAAATGATGTATAAAGAGATAAATATAGAAAAAATGAGATGAAAAAAATACAAGTACATGTAACCCTAAGAAAAATAAGAAAAGAGGAAATACTTCTCAATAGAAAAATATTTTTTTAATACAAATAAAAAGATTTTGATTTAATTTTAATGTATTTCTCATATACACGTACACCGAAAAAAAAAAGACTAATAAGTGATAACTATAAAATAGATGGTGTCAAGTTTTTATGTTGAAATAATTTCATGATCATCAATTTTTTTTTTCCTTTACAGATATGTATTTTATGATCCCTTGTAGATATTTTTATTTATCAACTAATGTCAAATAAAAAGTGTAGTGTAATCATTGAATGTACCAACACAAAATTATTCAATAGTACAATTTTTAGGAAAATTTGTTAGGAAATTTTATAATGACGTGTAATTTCATAAAATTAATTATTTAAGAGAATTACACTCAAAGGATATTAGATAATATATTTTTTATTATTTTTATATTTCATAATTTTTATCAGAAAGTTTAGAAAATATATGAGGATCCATAATTCAATACAAAATTTTTAATAAGTCATTCTCTCTTCTTTTACTTCCTTTAATTGGTCTCTATGATGGTACGAAAATCTCTTTTGTTTGATTTTTGACAATACTAAGTTTTCATAATTTCTTCCGTGAAAATAGGTTTTGTGAAGAAGCATAAAAGGAACTCTTGAGATAGAGAGAAAGAAAGAAGTTATACTAGTTAATTAAAAAAATCTGTAAACTCCTTGGTGTTATTTCTAGCATCTCTTCTATCACTTGTTCATTTGTAACTTGCACATTGTCTATCAGTTCGTTACTAATATGTTCATTTTGTGGGTTTTGAATATGATAATGTTGTCTCTAGGTGTTGTTTGACTATAATTCAATCAGAGGAACAACATCTTAATAAGGGATTATATATAGGTGAAGAAGATTCACCAAAAGTCTTTACAATATTCACCATTTGCGATTTCTTACTCCTGTTGAAGTGACCATTCTCAATGTACATAGCATTACTAGAATCAATTATTCTCGTACTGTGGTTAAGACAATAGAATCTATAGCCTTTGGACTTTTCAGGATACTAAGAAACCACTAATGGTTCTTTCATCAAGCTTCTTTTCATGTGGATTATACACCTTTACTGTCCATAGTTCATAAGGAGTTTTAGGAATTGCCTTACTAAGAACCCTATTAAGTAGATATGTAGTGGTCTTTAATGCATACACGCACAAAGATAAAGGTACAGTACTATAATTTAGCATAAACCTAACCATATCCATTAGAGTATGATTCTGCCTTTCAACCTCACCATTTTGTTGCGGTGTACCAGGCATATTATATTGCGCGCATATCCTTTTACTTTAAGAAACTTAGCAAATGGACCTGGACATTGTCCACTTTCATTAAATTTTCCATAAAATTCACCACCTTTATCATACCTTACAACTTTCACTTTTCTATCTAACTACCTTTCTACCTTATCAATGAACACCTTTAAGACATCCACTGATTGAGACTTTTCATGTAGTAGATATAAATAACAATAACATGAAAAGTCATCAATAAAGGTGATAAAATACTTTTCACCGTCCTAGGATCGAATGTCAAAAGGTCCACAAATATTAGTGTGTATCAATCCTAGAAGTTCATTACTTCTTGTAGCAAAATTATTTGATATTTGTTTAGTTTGATTTCCTTTAATACAATATAAACATATATCCTAGTCACTAAAATCCAATTGAGGTAAAATTTCATTTTTCATTAATCTCGTTATCTTTTCTTTAGAATTATGACCTAATCTTTGATGCCGCAAATAACCAAAACTATCATCATGTATATTATGCTTGCCACTAACAACACACTCAACATTAAATAAGGATTCTTTAAACTTTACATCAAGATTGAAATAATACAAGTCATCTATTATAGTACCAAATCCATAATAGTATGTGTTCTTACCGGAAATCTGCTGTAGAGTTGATCTGCCTGGTAAGATCGGTGAGCCTCCTTCACGGGTACGTTGGTGCTCCAAGATGGGGGTGGTACCTGCAAAAGAGACTCCGATGCTAAAGTTAGCGTTTGTATGAGTAATAGTCTCGTGTATGTAATGCACGTACCTTGGTGTGATTTAGGGTTGCTTTGGGCCTTGGGCTTGAGACGAAGTGTAATATGATTAGATAACGGATCTCGTCTGGGGCGAGATCCTCGGGGATCAGTTATGATTCATGTAAATACCGAGCTGACGTCACGTGGTGCGCGTCCGAGGTCGGTTTGCGTTGCGGTGCCGAGCTTGGAGCTCGGTTACGCAGTACGGATAGTACACTAGACCCCCGAGCTCCGAAGGCCGAAGGCCGAGCTCGCTGGGGGGAGGTGACCTTTCGCGTACGTTTGCTCATTCTGGTGCCATGTGTCACGACTGTTCATTTCCTGGAAACGTGCAAGTGGCGTGTCATGGGAAATGACGGTTATACAATGATGAATTTGCAATTAATTGTGTTGTCAGGCGTGGCGGTTTTGAAATGTGGGAAACAACCCTTCTCTTTTTCTCTCCCGCGTCTCTTCCCATTTGCTTCACTCTCTTCTACTCTTTAGCTTCTTGGATACGATAGTTTTCTGTGCTTTCTTGTTTTCCTTTCGTCTTCATTTTTACAGTCCTTCTTCGAGTTTTCTTGATGGCTGGTGGTCGTGGCGTTGGTTCTTCTGCACCTGCCAGGGGCAAGGCGCGCGGCAAGGCGGTGGCTACCGGGAGGGTGTCGCTGAGAGGAAAGAGTTATCCCCGCCTAAGGACCTGGAGCCGGGTGTTCCTGGTTACGACTGGGTCAAGCGCGAGGTGGGGGTCATCCAAAGTGTGTTCAGGTCGCGCCTGGAGGTCGATGCGGTTTGGAAGACGCACCGGATTTGCGACCCCGCCATTTCCCGGATGATTCGGCTCGAGCCTTGCCCGGCTGGTGAGGGTGTGTTCATGGGGAAGTCGACCGATCCCCCCCACTTTTATGTTTATCAGAGTTTCTTCAGGGACCTGGGCGTTTGTCTTCCTTTCACTCAGTTTGAGTGTGACTTCTTGAACTATATCAACGCGGCCCCTTGTCAGCTGCACCCCAATAGCTGGGGCTTTTTGAGGGCGTTTCAGGTCTTGTGCGCGGTCTTAGGGCTGGAGTTGTCCCTTCGCGTTTTCCTTCATTTCTACCAGCTGAAGCTGGGTGTTCCGCCGTATGGCATTCTTTCTTTAAACGAGAGTAAAGAAGGGGGTTTGTTCACTCTTTACTCCCAATCTTATAAGAATTTCAAGTCTGAGTTTTTCCGGGTAGTCCTTGTGGATGTCGACCCTTTGGAGGATAGGGATTTCTATTTTGGTGGACTGCCAAAGTTCCCCTTTTACTGGTGCCCTAAACCGTCGAGGTTTCACGGGGTGAATCCTTTAGAGTTGACGGCTTCGGAGGTTGTCGTCGTTGAGAGTCTCTCGGCTTTGCCCCGCCCGATGGACTGCAAGTCGATCTTGTCGCTTGCGAACTCAGCACACCGGGAGAGGGTCCTGGAGGGTGAGTGTTTTGTATCTTGGTATTTTATTGAGGTTTGTGTAAACTTTCTTTTGCTGACGTGTCTTATCTTCTGTTTGTAGGCCTTGTAGGGAAAGACCTGTGGCTCGAGTTGAAGTCCTGCTTCAACGTGACCGAGCTCGGGGTTTCCGAGCCTCCAGAGAAGGAGGTTTCCCCCCTGAAGACCAACTGAAAACGAAAGAGGGGTGGGAGAGAGGTCGGGGGGACCTCTGCTCCTCATGAGATAGGGGAGGTGGCCTCCGAGGTTATTGGAACTGGGGAGGTGGATCTTGCTGGGCTTCCACCGCCGGAGGGGGTCGGTCGTGTGGCTGCCGAAGAGGTGGCATTGGCTGCTGAGCCAGTCGTCCAACCCGGCAAGGCTCTGGCTCAAGCTGTTGAGCGGGTTGCTGTGGTGAGTATTTTTCTTCTCTTAGTCTTGTTTCTCTTTTCTGGCGTTTGATTTTGAGGTTGTTTTCTATAGGCAGGGAATGCTGCCGAGGAGGTGGTCCGGGGTGTTGTACCTGCTGCTTCGGCCGGTGGGGTGAGTCGTTGACCCTTCTGTGGTATTTGGCGTTTTACCTTTGTGGTGACTTTTGTTCTTAGGAGAGTGTCCTTGCTTTTTGCAGGCGGGGAACGGCACCAGGGTATCTGCGTCTACTTCTGCTGAGGTTTGTAGGGAGGGGTCGAGCTCCAGACCCCCTACCCTTGGTCCGGTGCCGAAGCCAAAGTGGCCGTACCTTGCGTATCGCTATGCGCAAGAGGGCGCGCCCATCCGGCTGGAGCATTTGAGTGCGTCGGAGGAGGTCGACTCCCTGTGGAGTGCCGCGGTGACTCCGGAGAAGTTTTTTTCCGAAGGGGTCGTTGAGCACGGCTGATCAGGCGATGATCGAGTCGGTTAGGCCAATGAGAAGTTTTGATGCCGCCCAGATCTTCCTTCAGCGAGGAGAGGCCATTGTGGATTACTAGAAACACAAGTGGTCGAGGCAGCAAGAGGACATAACGAAGTTGAGGAGCCTTATTCAGCCTCTGAAGGATGAGAATAAGGTCCTGAAGGAGGAGAACGGGGTTCTAACCGCCGCCCTTGGTGAAGTGAGGATGCAGGGGGCCGAGCTCCAGACGGCGAGGGGGGGGGGGGGCTCGCCAGGGCCCAGAAGTCCTTGGGGATCGCCCTTCGCTCCAACGAAGAGTATGCTTCTCGGGTGGGTGAGTTGCAAGGGCTGGTTTCCTCGACCCGGGGCGAGGTGATGTCTTCTCGGGAACAGGTTCTCTCTCTGGAAGATGAAGTCGCATTTTTGAAGGGCGAGCTGGTTTCTGTGACCGAGGAGCGGCTCCGCGATAAGGTCATTATTGGTAGCAAAGAGCAGGAGATTGCTGCCCAGAGAGTAGACCTTTCGTCGCTGGAGGCCGAGAAGGCGGCGTTGAAGAGGAGACTTGAGGATGTTGAGCGCTCCATCGTGGTGGAGCATAAGAGGGGCTTCCTCAAGGCTGCTCGTTAAGCCAGGCTTCTTGCGCTAGGGTTTGACTTCTCCGGTATGCATGTGGAGAAGGTCGTTCGCTTTGGGAAGTTGGTCAAAGAGGACGACGTTGAGGATAGCTCCAGCGATAATGCCTCTGTGTAGGCCGATTTTGTAATCGTAATTTATTTTTGTTTTGGATTCAAGTGTTGAATCCTGAGAACTTTGCTTGTATATATATATATGTGTATATATTTTTTTACATGAAGGTTTAAATTTTGCCGTGATAAAACCGAGGTTCGAACTCGACTTTTAGCTTTTTGTGAGGGTTCAAACTTGACCATACTCATGTCGAGGTTCAGATTCGACCTCGGGTATACCGAGGTTCTAATTCGACCTCGGGTATGCCGAGGTTCGAATTTGACCTCGGGTTTTTCGTTAGGTAACCTTTGTGAGGGTTCGGACTCGACCTTACTCATGTCGAGGTTCGGATTCGACCTCGGGTTTTTTGTTAGGGTTTGTACTCGACCATGGATAGACGTGTTAGGGTTCGTATTTGACCCCAAGTTTGAGTAAAACATAAAATATTGTGAAGTTATAGAGATATAAGTAGAACGAAATGAGTTCTTTCATTGATTGTGTAAATGTGCCTCGTTAAAAACCCTCTCAGTCTAAACCCATCTTTCTATTTTTTGGGACTAAAGACTGAGGCGGGAAAAGAGTGCACAACTCATTCGTACAGGTTTAAACTAAAATAAAACTTGAGATGCGTAGCATTCCAAGCTCGCGGTATAGGTTTTCCGCTGAGCTCCTCTAGTCGGTAGGCTCCGTTCTCCAAGTCTTCTGTAACTCGGAACGGGCCACCCCAGGTGGGTGCGAGCTTCCCATCTAACGTGTCCTTTCGTGCTTCGCCTAACAATCGCCATACCAAGTCGCCCGCTCGGAAAGATCAAGGTTTTACTCGGGTGTTATATCTTCGGGATGCTCGGAGCTTGCAAGCCTCTTCGTGGATTCGGGCTTCGTCTCTGAGCTCGTCCACTAGATCGAGGTCGGCCGCCAGTTCTTGGGCGTTCTGTTCGCCGTTGAAGATTTGGCGTCTGTGGGAGGTTTCGCCGACTTCTACCAAGATCATTGCGTCAGCCCCGTAGGTCAGACTGTAGGGCGTCTCTTGCGTGGTTGACTGAGGGGTGCAATGATACGCCCAGAGGATGCTGGGGAGTTCCTCGGGCCACTGCCCTTTGGCGTTTCCTAGTCGCTTTTTGAGTTCCCGGAGGATGACTTTGTTGGCAGCTTCGGCCTGGCCGTTGGTCTGGGGGTGTTCCACCGAGGTCACAAGGTGTTTGATTCCGAGTTCGTGGAGGAAGTCCTCGAATTCCTGTGCGATGAACTGCCTACCATTGTCGGTGACGAGGGCATGAGGAATTCCGAACCTGCAAATGATATTTTTCCAGGTGAACTTCCGCACGTTCTCGGTGGTGATTTTGGCGAGTGGGCATGCTTCGATCCATTTGGTGAAGTAGTCGATTGCTACCAGGAGGAACTTTAGTTGTCCCTTCGCGGGGGGGAATGGCCCGAGGATGTCCATTCCCCACTAGGAAAAAGGCCATGCCGACATCATGCGGTGGAGAGTTTCGGGCGGTTGTCGATGTGCGTTGCCAAACTGCTGGCATTCTTTGCATTTTTGGATGTGGCTTTGGCAATCCGACTTCAGAGTGGGCTAGTAGTACCCAGCTCGGAGTACTCTGGTTGCCATTGAGCGCGCGCCAGAGTGCATGCCGCATATCCCCTGGTGAATTTCCCTGATGACATAGGCTGCCTGGGGCGCCGTCAGGCATTTGAGCAGTGGAGAGAAAATACCACGCTTGAATAACTCATCCCCAATGATGATGAACTTGGCCGATCTCATCCTTATCTTCCGAGCTTCGTTCTTATCCTCGGGAAGGACTCCTTCTTTCAAGTAACTCCAGATGCCTGCCATCCATCCCAGGTCTTCATTGTCACTGACGCTGATGGTATTGTCGTCTAGGCTGGGCGAGTGCAAGGTTTCCTGGATGATGGTCCGGTGCTGCCCGGGCCTTTTGTGTTGGCGAGCTTCGATAAGAGGTCGGCTTGGGCGTTTTGTTCTCGCGGCACATCTTTTATGGTGAATTCGTCGAAGGATGAGATCTGGTGGGACGCAGTGTGAAAGTACCGCTGCAGCATAGTGTCCTTTGCCTGGTATGTCCCACTAAGCTGCTCCACCATGAGTTTTGAGTCGCTGTTGCAGCTCACTCTTCGAGCTCCGATGTCGCGAGCCAGCCTTAGGCCTGCGAGGAGTGCCTCGTATTCCGCCTGGTTTTTGGTCACCTTAAAGCCGAACTTGAGGGATTGCTCCAAGGCGACTTGGTTTGGCCCTTCCAGGATGATACCTGCACCACCGCCTTTAGAGTTGGAGGACCCGTCAACATGCAAGGTCCATACCTGGGGTTCCTCAGCAGTAGTTGGCGTGAGCTCGGCCACGAAGTCGGCTAAGCATTGGGCCTTCAGGGGTCCGCGACCTTCGTATTGGATGCCGAACTCGGAGAGTTCAATTGACCAGGCGATCATACGTCCGGCGAGCTCGGGCTTTCTCAGGATTTGTTTGATGGGATAGTCGGTTTTGACTACCACTTGGTGGCTTTGGAAATAGGGTCGTAGCCGCCGGGCTGCGGTGACAAGCACCAATGCCAGCTTTTCAATCATTTGGTATCTTTTCTCCGCGTCTTGGAGAATTCGGCTGATGAAGTAGATAGGTGTCTGTACCTTTTGGTGCTCTTGTACGATGACTGCACTGATGGCGTTTTCGGCTACTGCCAAATAGAGAAGGAGGTCGGTGTTGTGATCCGGCCTCTGTAAGATCGGTGGGGTTGTGAGGAAAGATTTGAAGTTTTGGAACGCTTCTTCGCACTGATAAATCCACAGGAAACCCTTTGGCTTCTTTAATAGGGTGAAGATTGGTCCTGCCTTCTCCGCGAGTTTGGGGATGAAGCGGGACAGTGAGACTAACCGTCCGGCTAGGCATTGGACCTCTTTCACCGTTTGTGGGCTTTGCATCTGGATGATGGCTTTGTACTTCTCGGGGTTGGCCTCAATTCCTCTGCTCGTAATCATGAAGCCGAGGAACTTACCTCCCTGGACACCGAAGACGCACTTCTCCGGATTGAGGCGCATGTTATGCTTCCTGACCTGGGCGAACACTTCGGCGAGGTCGGTAGCATGGTCTATTGCCGAGGTGGTCTTGACTACCATGTCGTCGACATAAACTTTCATGTTCCTCCCGATCTGTCGATAGAAAACCTTATCCATTAGCCGCTGGTAGGTTGCCCCTGCGTTTTTTAGGCCGAAGGGCATCACCCGGTAGCAGTAATTGGCGTGGTCGGTGATGAAGGACGTATGTACCTCATCAGGTGGGTACATCATTATCTGATTGTAACCCGAGTAGGCGTCAAGGAAACTGAGGAGGGCGTGTCCGGAGGCTCCGTCGACTAACTTGTCAATGCTCGACAAAGGGTATGAGTCCTTAGGGCATGCTTTGTTTAGGTCGGTATAGTCGACGCACATACGCCACTTCCCCGAGTTCTTCTTTACCAGGACCACGTTTGCCAGCCATGTGGTGTATCTGACATCACGGATGAAGCCAGCGTTGAGTAGTTTCTGTGTTTCGGTGATGATGGCTTCCCGTCTTTCGCCACCGACCTTCCTCTTCCTCTAGGCGACTGGTTTTGCCTCCCTGTGTATCGCTAGCCTGTGGTAGATGAAATTGGCGTCTATGCCTGGCATATCAGCGCTGGACCAGGCGAAGAGGTCGGCGTTTTTGAGGATTTCTGTTTTGAGTTGTTGTCGCAACTCTAGGGTCAACTGTTTACTGATCTTCGTGGTCTGTCCAGGGAGTTCCCCGATCTGGAGGTCATCGAGCTCGTCAACGGGGCTGGGCCGCTCGTCGCGAGTGTCGGATCTTAGGTCGAGGTCGGTGACTTTTCCGTGGTCGGTGCGAGCCACGGTGGCGAGGTTGCTCTTGCGTTGTTCATCGAGTGGGGCAACTTTCAGGCTTTCGGTATAGCATTGCTGTGCCACCTTCTAGTTTGCTTTGACGGAGATGATCTTCTCGTCGTGTCCTGGGAACTTCATGGTGAGGTGTGGGGTGGATACCACCGCTCCGAGCTGATTCAAGATTGGCCTGCCGATGATGATGTTATAGGAGGTGTCGGCTTCCACGAGGAGGTACCGAACCATGATCCGCCTTGAGTCCGGGGGTGCCCCGAAAGTTGTTAGTAGGTCCACATACCCCCGGGTGTGGACGCTCCTTCCTGCAAAACTGACTAGGGGTTCTGTGTGAGGTTGTATGAGAGAGTGGGGGACGTCTAACCTGAGGAACGTTAGCCAAAATAGGATGTCGGCCGAGCTCCCTTGGTCGACCAGGGTCTTGTGGACCTCCCAATTAGCTAACGCTACGGCTATAACCATGGGGTCGTCCTAGTTGGGGTAGACTCCGACATAGTCGTCGTCAGTGAAAGTGATCATTGACGAGCTCTGGTGCGAAGCGGGGGTAGTGAAGTGTACGTGGTTGGCGTTGCGCAGGTGCCTTTTCCGGGCCGAGCTGCTGGCGCCTCCTCCTGCGAAACCTCCCGCGATCGTGCAGACCACTTCCCGTAGGAGAGTTGATCCTACTTCCTGGTTTACCTGGCCTCGCATTGCTCTGCTGGGGTTGAGTTGAAAGCCAGAGGGGTGATCAGAGTGTCGTTGCTGGAGTTGGGCACGAATACACTCGTTTTCCTCGCGTAATGCCGCGAGGTTCGCTGCGTTGGCTGTTCGCACTACCGCCAAGTCGGCTTCGTGCTTGGCATGCATGTTGTGCAGGTCAGTGTCGTGCTGCTGTCGCATCTGTTCGACTTGGTCGATCAGTCTTCTCAAGGTTGCAGCATCGCTGTCCATGGTGATAGAGTGTTCAGCGTCGTTTGTTGCACGTCTGTTGTGGCTTCTGGTGAATACCATACAGGTGGCCAATAAGGGCTGTCTCGATCGGCCCCACGGTGGGCGCCAAATGTTCTTACCGGAAATCTGCTGTAGAGCTGATCTGCCTGGTAAGATCGGTGAGCCTCCTTCACGGGTACGCTGGTGCTCCAAGATGGGGGTGGTACCTGCAAAAGAGACTCTGATGCTAAAGTTAGCGTTTGTATGAGTAATAGTCTCGTATATGTAATGCACGTACCTTGGTGTGATTTAGGGTTGCTTTGGGCCTTGGGCCTGAGACGAAGTGTAATATGATTAGATAACGGATCTCGTCTGGGGCGAGATCCTCGGGGATCAGTTATGATTCATGTAAATACCGAGCTGACGTCACGTGGTGCGCGTCCGAGGTCGGTTTGCATTGCGGTGCCGAGCTTGGAGCTCGGTTACGCAGTACGGATAGTACAATATGAATCCTCAAACATAGAAAATACATTATTTTCAATCTTGAAACTAAAAGTTAATTGATCCAACTTTGCAATAGAATCTAAATTCCTAGCACAACCAGGTACTGAGAGACACCTTCTCAAATCTATATGACACCTCGTGTCAAAGATTAATCTGTACATTCCAATGCCCTTTATTCTTGCCTTTATTCTATTTTCCATATAGAAAAACTTTTGAGTTCGTTTTATGATTTGCTCGAAAAGAACCCTTGTATAATATGTATGTGACACATGAGTAATTGCTCCATAATCAAACCACCAGATATTATTTGGTACCTCAACAAGATTTGATTCAAAATTTATATATATATAAAATATATTTTTCTTTTCAAACGATTTCTTTCTTTTTGGATAGTCCCTCTTGATGTGACCACTTGTTTTACAAAAGTAGCACTTCTTTTCCTTACGAACTCCTCCATCTAGCCTTTAAATGAACTTTTCCCTCGTTCTTCTTACTTGACTTGCGTTTGTTATTACTGGCTTCTTTAGGAGTCATAAGATGAATTGAGTTATCTTTCATTTTCTTTAACATCCCTTCCACCTGAATTAACATGGCTTTAATTTCTTGAAAATTTCATTTTTTCTTAAAAGTGTTATAGTTCACTTAAAAATTGGCCAAATTCAACATGAAGAGAGTTCAAAATAAATTATACCAAAAATGACTCACTAACTTCCATTCCCATGGAATTACACTCAGACCAATCAGCATAATTCATTTCATTGAACTTGATCATTAAGTTACCCAAAATGAGCATATTAGACATAATTGCATACATTTAAACAAACTCATACATTAATGCTTTGAGTAAAACTAATAGATTCAAACTACATCAACTTTAATCATACATCTAAGTTCACCTTTGGGTGATAAATAAAAACATATTCACATGAATAATGACGTCAAATAAATATACTTTAATAGGAAATAAATCATACTATTCTTGACATGCAAGTTATCTTTGGATATACATACACTTAAAAAGTATGAAAACAAATATCTAATATCATTAATTATAAGCAATGATTCACCTTTAGGTAATCTATGTATGCCTTATAATTAACAATTTTAAACAACCTAAATGTATTAATTATATGACATCATTATTCTAATCAATCATGTAAACGGGAATTATAAACCCATACATTAAATCACTTTGGTGATTAACAAGTCTTACTTTAATATATAATTTCATAAATGCTCATTTCTATTATCCTTAACCTTGCTAAACCAAATCATAAATTTTATGGTCACATGTAATTCCATAAAATTCATTATTCAAGAGAATTACACTCAAAGGATCTTAAATAACATATTTTTCACTATTCTTATACACCATAATTTCTATGAGAAAGTTTAGAAAATATATCATGATCCATAATGCAATACAAAATTTCTAATAAGTTGTTTTTCTTTCTCTACTTCCTTTAGTTGATCTCTATGATGGTATGGAAACTTCTTTTGTTTGATTTTTTGTCAATTCTAAATTTTCATAATTTGGTATTAGAGCAAGGTTAAAGATATTATATTTTTCAATTAAAGATTTTATTTTTCTCTATGATTATTATTTGTCTTTATTTACGATTGACATGAATTAAATTCTTTTTATATGAATGACATATAGTTCACTTTGCTTTGTTTACTTTTCATTACTATCCACACAATAAATTAAAATTAATAGAAATTAATGTCTTTTACGACTGTGTGCATAATCCATTGCATTATTGCATTCTCTCACTTGAATTTGATATCTTGGATTGTGCGTGTGTTACTGTTATATTAATTACATTAGGTGCAGTAGAGCTCTCAAAATATGTCGGGCCAACCTATTTGATCCAATTCACTTCAACCCATTTTTTAAATGGATTGACTCGACCTGACCCATTAACCTTAATATCCAACTTTTTTTAACTCAGTCCGCCCACCACGGGTTGGTTAACTAAACGGGTCGGCCCATTAACCCACCTGATTTTTTAAAACATTTTTTAATTTAAATTAAACTCCAAGCTAAAATAATTTCCAATCTAAAGTAAAAATTGTCAAACTAACTATCATGAAAACATTAAACTTAAATTAAAAAGTGTACAACTTTAAATATCAAAATAAAAATAAAAATAAAAATCATTTCATAAGAGTGATTATTCATCGATATTAAACTTCATTGGAAGCTTGAGTAGATAAATTTATAGCAATTTCATGTTGTTTAATTTCAACTTTATCTTTATCTATAAAAAAAATGGTATCTTGTTAAAATAATACATATATAATAATATATAGGTTATGTGGGTTGTTAGTAAGTTAGGTTGATGAGAGTGTAAGTGAGTTAGGTGGACAGCTCAACCCATCACGGGTTCAACCTGGGTGGGCCGAGTTAAAAGTGAATTAGGTTACATTTTTTAATCCACTATAAAAATTTTCATATTTTTGACCTCACCCAACCTATTTTCAAGATGGCTGGGTTGGCCCACATGTCAAAACTTATTTTGACAGCTCTATCGCCCAATAAGTGGGAGAATGTTTAATATGAATTTGCTATAACTATGCATTAAAAAGGAAACATTCTTTCGCTTGTGAATTCTACCATGAAACGCGAATTGTTTAATTTTATTTGAAATGCATTTGTTTGCAAATTGCATTAATCTTTTAACTTCCGTTTTTCAATTTTTTTAATGTCAAGATTATCCTTTAATAAAATGAGAAGGGAGAGAATTAATTTTAATAACTTAAAAATAATCTCCAATAACTCTTAATATATTTTAAGTTTAATAATCATCACATTAGACATCTTTTCATCAACCGTCATTCTTTAAATATATAAGTCAATATTAAATTAAATAATCTATGAAAGAAAACTTTGCTTTGATACATGAATGATTCTTGTTTATATATTTTCTTTTATTTATTTCTTAAAAATTTAAATGGAAGAACTATCAGAAAACAATAAAGGAAAAAAAAATGTGTTCAATGGAATGTATATGTGACCACTTCAATCTTTAATTTGCACAACATTGACATATGTTGAACAATATCACCATTTACATAATGGATATAGTTAACAAGAAAGTGCATCACTGTATTTGCATTACCCTAAATTTCTCAAAATCTCAGCATGTATAACTTTCTCATATTGTGAGGGGAAATAAAATAAAATAAAAGTTTGAAAAATAACACTATACCATATTATAGCTAGATCTCCCACACTAGAGTACTTAATTAATTAAACATTAGAAATCAAAATCTGAAGTCTCTGTCTAAGCATATATGCAACTTGGACTTGAAGAACTTCCAAACCTGTCAAGCCAGACAGAACAATACAAAATTACAATAAAGTAAGTTACATATACATACACTCTGTCTTTTGGATCTTGGAATGTACTACCTATGTGAGATCAGTTACCGTGTAAGAATCTATTTGGAGATCTGAGTTCACATTAATTTACACACGTTTTTTTAACTTAAAAGTTAATAAATTTTATAAATTATAAGCAGGCAAGGATTTATGAAGATATATAATACAACTCTTTGCAATATGCCATAATAAAGTGATAAAACAGAATGTAACTTTTCCGACTTTAAGTTCGCTATCGGTTACAAATATTTCAGATTTGGTGACTTTCTAGTGGATTGGAGGTCAAAATGGTGGTACTAGAAAGAGGAACTCAAGACTATTCTTACCCCTTAGTTTAGAGACTTGTTTCGGCCTATCAAAAAATTTCACACTGCTTTAAAGTATTCCCTCTTAATTCAATGAAACATTCTTTTAAGGATAAAATTATCATAATCTAATGAGACTCTAGAGAAAATATGATAAATTTAACGATATTAAGATTAGAATAGTAAAAAAAACATGTTAAGACACATATAGATCTTTTTTTTGTTCCATCAGAATTTTAATAACACGATCATAGTTGAAACTTAAGACTTTGTGCACCCATATAGATTTAAGATTTAATTCTAAAATTACTAGATGAAAAAAAAAACTAATGCTATAATTAGGTTATTAAGTTATGTTCTAAAAATCTAAAATTTTCCCTATAATTCGATTCTTTAGTCTTGTTATCAAATCTCAATAAAATCTCTCTATCGATTTTTTGTTAGTTTCAAATTCATGATATTGGAAATAACCTAATTTTCACATTGATTAAATATAAAGCAAACAAAGAGTTTATAAGTAGAAGATATAATTTTATCTTATAAATTGATTTTGTAAAGTTGAGTTAAGTTTAAATTTATTTATTAAAATGATATCAAAACTATCCTATATCCTAAATCCTTTATAAAAAGAGTCACCAACCATTTATACATATATTAAGCTAAGTAGTGTTAGGTGTGACACAATGTATTGAGAAAAATTCAAATCTCTCCTATTCTAGATAATTAAAAAAGGTCATCTAATATATCGCTATATATTAAGTCTAATAATATTGAACGTGAAGGTGTATTAAAAAAAAATCAAATCTCATATCTACTAAAGATAAGATAATAAAAAATTCATAAGTATTTAATTAATAATTCTCATCTTAAAATTTTTTTTTATAAGACCGAGTTAGACTTAAACTCACCTTCAAGAACATAGAGGACTTTCCAAACAAACACATGTCTATAACATCATTTCTTTCGTGTGTGTATATATATCCAAAGACCAAAGTTATACATAAAAATGTATATGATATATGTGTTTAGAATGATAACCCATGTCTAGTTTTAAGTAGAGTATCTGTCTACGCAAATATTACTCCAAATTCAAACCAAATCATTAGTGAAGGACATTTGTTTCAACAATAGTTTGTTAAATACTCTTGAATTTCGATCTACAAGAAAAATGAACTCTTTTTCGTACTCCTAAATATTTTTTCTAAAGAGAGAAACTAATAACTTTACACGTTAAATAAAATCATACAAATTTGGTTCGTTAAATCAAATAATTAATCCAGGACTTTGTTTCAGTCGTACTATTTAAGTCATACAAAATTAGGTTTCAGTCATATTGATTGGTACTGTTGACAAAGATGATTGATGAATAATAATACACTTATGATTAATTGCAATGGTCTTTTCCTCCTAAATAATTATTTCTAATAATTCATAAGCAACAACTTTCATAAGGGAGAATGATTCTACAGAAATTAATTAAATTTCCTTATATCTATTATTTATTTATTTAAGTATTCATTTACCCCTTCATTTGTCAAAGAAGAGGATCCACGAAAGGGAAAGATAGAAATAATTATCAAATAAATGATAAATATTTCTCATAATAAGGATTCACCTACCAATACGAGTCAAGCATCTGACTTAAAAAAACAAAGCATATGCTGTACAGTAGGGCATTTTCCATGTCTAGATAATGTTTGTTATAAGAAGTGTACAAAAATGTTAGGAAAACAGAGAAAAGTGACAAATTTTGCAAGACATTTTGTTCTCTACAATCAGATCCACTCTCGATCTGTTTTCTTCTTCTTAATTAATGTATATTCATATTATACGTAGCACCTTTTCACACCAATCAACAACGTATATATCTTGTTAGCACTCAAAATAAAAAACCTAGAAAAATTAACCATATATGAAATTTTATTCGAAGATTGATGTTTATTATTCATTTTTTTAAGGTTTTGATGCATATATTATCTTTGAAATCGTTGCGAAATAACATTTGACAAGGGATTGACTCAAATGAGAACAATCGTTCCCTCTAAAAGAGATTGGAAATTACTTAAAAATTATGTGTATAAATGTATACACCAATACAATCATATATGTATGGTTAAGTAGTTAAATCTAAATTCAATAATTTATTTTACCCACACGCACACGCGCGCGCATATATATATATATATATATATATATATATATATCACATATATTTGCGTTAATTTGAAGTTATATACAAAGTACATGTTACCCATTTGAAGCTTGTAAGCTACTGTATTTTGCTATAATTAAGATAATTATCATTGTAATGAAAAATAAGACTTAATTTTAATGCATTCTTAGTACAAAATTTTTATTATTAAAATCATTTTCAAATCAATAATGAAATTTGACTTTCGTTTGGTACATATAATGAAATTTGACTTTAACGAGTATATTCTATCACATAATTCCATAACAGGGTAAATGTATTTAATTTAGAGCGTATTCCTTTTTGGTTTATTTTATTTTATTAAATAAAGAACATCTTTAAAAACATTACAAGGATGGAAAGATGAAATAATATGTGTAAGATTTTTACTTCCGACATTATTATTACTGTAATTTTGACGAGTAAAAAAGTATCATTTGTATACATACAAAAATATTTTTATGATAATTTTTTTTTAATAATTATTAACCATGAGCAATGGGAAGAGAAGAAAAGAAAAATAAGTGAAGTTGACGTAAAGAGAAGCAAATAATATTATAAAAGTGTTGCAAGAAAATATTATATGAATAATTATTACTCCCAAATCATTATTATAAAATACTATTAACATAATCACACTAATTATAAGTAATTATGTTAGATAATTTTATTAAATAAAATTATAATATACCATTTTTACTTTTCTAATTTATAATTAAATTGTCATGAGAAAGGTGAAGATATTATTATATACCAAAATTTATGCTAACCTACATTAATTAAATGACACAAATAGTAATAATTTGTATTTCTTAGTTAAGTTATCCAAAGTTTGAATTACAACTTTAGATATAAAATAAATTATATTAAAATTGAGAGGAGAATATTCATGATATCTATAAAGACTAATTACAACTTTTGACAATAGATTTTACTTTATAAAAATTATAAAATATTTTATGAAAAGGACTATCATTTTATTAAAAATGTATCTTATAAAAAGGACTAAAAAAAATATTATATTATAAATAATATCTCAAATACTAATTTCCACAAACACTATTATCTAAACCTAGAAACCACTCATAATAATCAAACACTATTGTCTTAACCTATTAGGAATCACTCTTAATAATTATAACCTTATGAGTATGGCTGTGGTAATTAATGTTATTTAGTTATCAGATTAATTTTAAATTATTAAAAAAATTTCTTATGAAAATTAAATTAATATTCAGTTTAATTACAACAGGAATGTTAATTATTTGAAATTTTTATGTAATGGATTAATTGGTTTCTCAGTTGGCGTTTAGATGGGAGATTCCTACTCCTTTTTACTATTAAATTATTTTATTATTAGATAATTGCTTTTCTTTAATTTTTTTAATTATGTTATTGGGATACAATTATTTATTGACTTTATTAATCATTAGTCTTTATTCAAAAACTTGATTAATCACTTTTAAAAAAGTCTCTTTTCAACCACATTTTGGACATGTGCAAGACTTAAATTTCAAATCTTACTCAAATCTTATTTAAGGATATCGAATTCAATATTTCACATATTATATAAGAAATTTTTGTTTTCTTTACCGGTTAGAAAATAATTCTATGGATGGATATTCAAACTTCACTGCGTACACACATTCTAAAATCTTCGATTAAATTTGTATGACATGAACATGCTATATCACAAATCCTCCTCCTCCTCCTTCTTTTTGTTTCTTTTATTTACTAATTAAAAATTCCTCTCAATCAAAGGTGGAGAAAATTTGTAGAGTTTAAAAAATATTTATAGAGAATATAATACATTTACTTCACAATCTTAAATCCGCGGCTTGTGAGATGCACAACTCTTCCTTTTCCTGAGTTAAATGCTTTGACAATTTGGAAGAAAAAAAATAGTTTTTCTTTTCACTCAGAAAATTGTAACAATAGATTTGAATCCAATCAAACCTAAAACATTACGTATTGTAGTGTTAGATATGACGTTGGAAAAAAGAAAAAAAGAAAGAAAAAAAAAAAATGACTTGTACGTAAATAGTTACGTATTTACTTTCTGTACTTGTATACTTGTGCTCCACTTAATTGTATTAAAAGTAATGTAGCAAGAAAAGGTCTCACTCGTGTGGCAAAAGTTGTATACATTAATTGAAGTTGAGTCATACGATTAATTATTTGAAACGCAAACTCTCAAAAGCACGAATTATTCCTTTGCAAAATTACCTACTTCTATTAGAAGTCATTTGAATCATTATTAACAAGGCTTGGCTTAATTTTCGCCCTCTGCGTACGGAAAACAGTACAAATAGACTATGATCGTAAAAGGAGGATATATTCATCTACATTCACTGTATATGTCATTCATGGACTACTTCATAATATATAGTGTCACTACACGATCGTAAACATGTTTATATAATTAATGATATCATTCAATAATTCATTTTGTCAACATTAAGTTTTAATTATTTACGGGAAAACCTTTTAATTTGATTATTTAAAGTTATATATGTTGTTATATTAATTATTTGTCAAAATAGATTTTAAAATTCTATATTGTGATCGAGTTGGTCTTTTAATTAAATTTTTAACTTTCTATCAAATTAGTCTTGCAAAATTTTAAAATATCACATAATATACCATCCAGGCTTCGCCTTAGTTGATTGTTTCCCATCAAGAATGAGACTTAAATATTGTCCAAACAATTTGACCTACGGTTCAATATATTAACACTTGTATCTAATAACTCCTTAGTTGTATTAGGAATTTCTAAACATAGAAAAATGTTAACAAGGATAAAAATGAGAAAAGATAATAAGTTAGAAATTTAAAAATTAAAACACCATGAATTTTCAAGAAAAATTAAAATATGACAGTTAGTGAGGAATTTTTTTTTTTTTTTTATCAAACTTTAAAATTAACTAGTCAAATAAATTAGCAGCTGGCTATTTTTTGTGCTAAATGCATTATATGTCCGAGCTTCTCCAGGAAAGCATCTAAACTGTAGTTTAACACTTTGTGGCACTAATATTTTGTTAGAATCAATCCCATTTGATAATTTCATTAGACATGCTTACATTGTTTAATTTATTTTTTGTTATTTTTTATATTGTTGAATAGTATGTAATTAAGTAGTGAATAATGTGTCGATAATCAATAATTATTTCATAAGTCAAATAAACATTATTAATGTACGTATTCCCGTTTATTAATTTTTGAAAAAAAAGGGGCACGTCATTTTCCTTAAATGTTTGCTTTCTTTCTTGCATGTCAAGCTCTTGGTGGGTATACCAAATTCTAGAAATTTTGAATGGAAAGTTCAAAGTGGAAAATTCAGGGTATTTAATTTATTTATTATAAAGTATAAATTGGCATTACAAACCCTGCATTCTCAGCAGTTAGAAAACCACAATGCACGCAGGACAACGAGTACACATGGATCAGATCTAAACAGTGCCTTAAACTTTGAATACATAAAATACAAAATACAAAATAAAGTAAAACCAAATTAACACTACTTTCACAAAAAGCATTCCACTCTTCACTGTATAAACTGTATGGTGCTTCTTCCATAATCAATCCATCTCCTTTATTTGCACTTGTTCTTCAGATCCTGAAAAAACAAATGCGCGCGTGCATTATTAGTTTGTCACAACATTTAATAAATTAATGAGTTCATAATTTAATCATACTAGGGAACTTTTTTAAATTCAAAACTAAAATTATAGTCTCTAACTATAATTGTGATCACTGTGTTAAAATTCTAGAAGTTTACGAATTTGTAATTTAAAGTTTGAATGAAATAGCATGACAATATACATTTTAGGACTTAAAAGAGATAATTCTTTTTATCTCTCAAAAAAATAGACTTCTTTTTAAATTGCTATTTGAAAAATATTTATCTTAATATTTCTATTCAAATGCCATTAGTAAAATATTATTGCACAAAATTCATTTACTAACACCTTTATTAGTAAAAATGTACATCATATTAAATATAGATAATAGAATACAATTTCTCAATTTATTAATAACAATCATATTACTAGTATCTTAATTGACTAAATAATTTTTTTAAAACTATAAAGACTAAAAAAGTTAATTTTAAATTTGAATGATGAAGACAAATTTTTTTTAAATTAAAACTAAAATCATATTTAAGTCAGATTTTGTATCAAGCTTACCATGGGTGCTATAGTATCTAGTAGTGGTAAGGGGGAGGCGGTGATGCATAGACATAGTGTGGTGGAGGAGGAGATGGATACTTGTATGGTTTCTTAGGTGGTGGTGGAGGAGAAGGGTATTTGTATGGAGGTGGGGGTGACTTGTACTTGTACACTGGTGGTGGTGGAGATGGGTACTTGTATGGTGGGGGAGGAGGTGATGGGTACTTGTATGGAGGAGGAGGTGATGGGTATTTGTATGGTGGTGGTGGAGGAGAAGGGTACTTGTAGGGTGGTGGTGGAGACTTGTATTTGTAAACTGGTGGTGGTGGTGATGGGTATTTGTAGGGTTTCTTATGGGGTGGAGGAGGAGAAGGGTACTTGTAAGGTGGGGGTGGGGACTTGTATTTGTAGACTGGTGGTGGAGGTGAAGGGTACTTGTAGGGCTTCTTTGGTGGTGGTGGTGGAGAGTGGTAATAGTAAGGAGGTGGAGGTGAGTGCACTGGTGGTGGAGGAGAGTGGTAGTAGTAGGGTTTAGGTGGTGGTGGTGGAGATGAATAGACGTACTTATCTGCTGAGGTTTGAGATGGCAAGGTGAGAGAGACTATTGCCAATACAAGAGTGAGAGTAAGAGAGGCCATAGGAGACCCCATTTTCTCAAAGTGGGTTTTGGTTATGCTATAAGGAAAGGTAGTGACCCCTTTATATAGTTTTTTTCAACACGTTAACACCGACTAAAGATTCATATGGGGGGAGCTGTACTTGGAAAATTTTGATCTATTCAAACTTACCACCTTATGGGATTTGTTAATTAAATTGTATATACATGTAGAGAGTATAGACATATTCTCGGTTTACTACACTGTAGAACTTTAGAATTTTTAATAAAATTATAAAACTATTTGATATTTAGTTATATAGATTTAATTTATAATATTGTATAATATAAGAAAATGATAATTATGAGATTACTAAATTACCAAATATTTGAATTGTTTAAACTTGTATATGATCATATATATATCATCATATCTCTTCAACTAAACAAAGATCCAAGAAGCAGTTCAATCTCCCAAACATGGGCTTGAAGGAGGATTTTAATTTGAGCAATAGGCTGAGAAAGTCAAGACTTTGCCAAGCAGTCCAACAAATGAAAACTTGCTTATCCTCTATGGATTGTACAAGCAAGCCACTGTTGGAGCTGTCAACACTGAACGCCCTGGAATGTACTTCAACATGAAGGACCTTAATTGCTAAATGGGATGCATGGAAGGCTAGCTGTTGAAGGGAAATCCGAGGAGGAAGCGATGAGTGATTAATTACATCACTAAGGTTAAACAACTGCTTGAAGAAGCTGGCATGCCTGCTTGACAACATTGTCATGTCCTGCTTTCTGATTCTCTGTGCTACAAGTCCTCATCAGTGTGGAAATAAAAAGTTGCAAGCTTTTATCATTATAATCTTAATTACTCCTAATGATTTAGACATGTTGTTTTAAGTTATCTGTATCACTATTATTGGAAATGCCTGTAGACAGATCAGAGATGCTATATGCACCTGAATTTGTGTCTAGTTTAATTTAAATTTAAAGTACTTCAATTGGTTAAATATATATATATATATATATATATATATATATATATATATATATGTATGTATATATATATATTAAAAAATAATGCTATTTACAATACCACATGGTAGAAAAAGAAAATACTGATATAAAATAAATATAAAAATTGAGGTGTAGAATAATTTAGATTGATTATATTTCGTGTTTGGCAATTGGCAACCAATAGATTTTGGATCGGAGACTGCAATCTATTGTGTTGGAAAATAGCCACAAATCAGCTGGTAATGTTGACATTACCCTTATTTTCTTCGTAGAAAATGACATCAACCTTATTTATAACTATTTTGGATTTGTATGTGAACAAATTTCAACACATAAATTCATAGATAACAAGTATGGATTTAATATGTTTTAATTAAGTTTAGTAATTAAATATGGTTATGTCTAAGTTTAGTCTATGTAGTTATTTTTTTCATTTTTAGATTCTAGTTTTTTTTAATCCCAAATGGATATCTAAAAACTTATGTGACAGCTAGAAAATGAGAAATAGAATGGAAAAAAATATATAGATATAATAGGTGATGAGAGGATAGACAAAACAAAAAATGACGAGTGCTAATGAAGTGTTTGAAAAAATAGTATGTAAAAGTATGAGTGTTCATTAGTTTGAGTCAACCAAATAAACCTAATGATATGAATTGAACTAGTTAAATTAGTTTGAATTTTTTTGTTATTCAAGTTAGATTTGAACCAAAATAATTAAAATTCGATGATGAGTGGTTTGAGATATCAAATTCACACTTTTTAGATCTAAATCAATATGAATCAAACCAACTATTTATATATTATTATTTTTATTAGTTAACATAGTAAATATTGTGTGTCATTTTGAAGCATTTCTTTGTGTTTCAATTTCAAATTCAAGGCTTCATAAATAAACATTCACAATTGAAAATTTTCAATGCTCATTCCTTTTAATTATTTTTCTTCTATTATTATAAATAGACTCGTATGATTTAATTAATCATTCATATGCTATTTTTTTTTTATTATAATTTATATTATTATTTAATTGGTGTAAGTCAATTACACTCGAATTTTAATTTACATTCTTTTTATGTTAGCACTATTTATCAATTTTGAGACAAAATTATGTTTTTAACTTTTTTTAATTCATTGAATATCTAATGACTTGAATCAAACCAACTCGTTTAACATCAAGTTGATTTGATTTGGGTTTGACAAAAAAATATTTTGAAATCTAAATCAAACCTAATTAATTAAAAGTAATTAGTTTAGATTTGATTTTCTTCGAAATCTAAACAAACTCAACCCGTAAACACTCTTATCTAAAAGTCATTATATTTAACTTTTGTTAATTTGTTGATGATGTGGTAAATAAAATGACACTTCAGTTATACCATTTCAAATCAAACCACATGTTTAATGACATGGAATTTCACAGTTTGACTATAGTGATTAGACTAGTTAAAAAAGTTTTCGCATACACCATATACATATGAGTTATTGAGCGGAATAACTTTACCGAGAGTTATTTTGTAAGTTATCTTAAATCAAACATATAAAATTAAAAAAAATATATTTATAACCCCCCTCATATATATATATATATATATATATATATATATATATATATATATATATATATATATATATTAAATGTGACTTTTACTAAGTACTACACCGCTCAATAACTTTATATTAAATGTGAATTTGGTAAATCCAACTGTTAGATTGAAAGTTCATATCTCTTATAGATTATATATACAAAACTTTATATTAATCCAAGATGATTTAATACTTCATTTTTATAAAACAAAATTGATGTAATATATTCATTTCAAAATACACTAAAATATGAACACTTTGATTACCTTCCAGTTGTTGTTCAATTTTAAGAAAATTTGATATACACGTATAAAGTGATATGAACTTTCAATTTAACAGTTAGATTACAAAATTCACATTTAATATAAAGTTATTGAGCAGCAAAATACTTAGTAAAAGTTACACCGGTATAATTATAACCCCCTATATTATATATATATATATATATATATATATATATATATATATATATATATATATATATATATATATATATACACATACACATATATGTATACAGGGACGGATGCACGTTTGGAATAGTGTGGTACTTGCCCCTACTACTATTTGACATATACATAATTTTTTATCTAAAAAAATAATATATTTTAAAAATAATAATTATATTCTAATAAAATAAATATATAGATTCAGAAACAATGTTTATTTATTTGATATCTGTCAAATTTTTGAAAGAAGTTAATTCTTATGTGAAAAAAAAATTCTTAATAATGACTTAATTTTTTTAAAAAGTTTAATTATAATATATATATATATATATATATATATATATATATATATATATATGTGTGTGTGTGTGTGTGTGTGTGTGTGTGTGTGTCTTGATATTTACATATATAATGTAATATATTAAAATAAATAATCTTTTGATAAAATAAAATTTATAGCATGCATGTTTATCTTTTGTGTTTTTTATTTATTGTATACGTTGATTGAAAAAATCAAAATAGTAAAATTGCATACATTGATTAAAAAAATCAAAATAAGAAAAATCAGAAGATTTATGTTCCATTTAGAATTGTTAGTATAAGATATATTTTAAAATAATTTATCATCTTAAAATATATATTAGATATTAAAAACATATTTATATCATAAATAAATTAAAATTTATTTTCATAAAATTTAACATTTTTATTTTTATTTTTAATAGTGTTAAATTATTATAAAATAAGTCTTTATGATTGTAGTTCTATCCAAACATTTAAAAATTGTCTATGATAGATAAATAAGTCATACTTAAGATATATATTTTTAAAGAAAGTTAGGTTCAAACCAACTAAATTATAATAAAATAGTGTGAGCTAATTTATTTTGATCTTTAATACTAATCGTAGATATAAAAAACTTTTAATTAATTATAATATATATTTATACCTTTAAAAGTTATATATAAAATTTTTAAACTACAAATATATATAAGAAATTAAAAATGAGAAATTAAAAATAAGAAATTAAAATAAGAAATTAAAAATAAGAATTAAAAATAAGAATTAAAAATAATAAAAATAAAAAATTTTCGACGGATTTATATTTCCGTCGGAAATTTCTGACGGAAATATAAATCCGTCGGAAATTTCTGACGGAATATTCCGTCGGAAATATAAATCCGTCGAAAATTTTCGACGGATCCATATCCGTCGGAAATTTTCCGTCGAAAATTTACATTTTTCTTGTAGTGATAGTAGAACTAAACTTAAATATGTCACGATGAAAGAGTAGGGAAAAGACGAGGAGTGATATGTAAGGAACGGTGGTGTACCTGTTTGAGGACACACTAGTAATCTTCTTGTATCCTGAGGGCCAAATGGGAGCTCCGAGTTGCAATATAGAGGGGGGAGGCACCTGTAAGAGGCACTTTGACGCTCAAGTCAAGACAAGCATGAATATTGATAGTAGCAATAAATGAACATTTTGTGTGATTATTTATACTAATCGTAATGGGTCCAAGCATAGTGGACCTCGTTCCATGATTACCAAATTAGGTAATGCAGTGACTGATGACGGATTATCCCTTAATCTCATGTTATCCTCATTAATTGTGATTATCACATACTACTCATGTCATTGACTCAGCCCTTTCGATCTTCGGTTAGGCTGAGAGGTGTAGGCCGTATGGTGAAAGCCATATGCCTTCTAGTGGTATACTTGAGTATCTCGGGTGAGGCAGTGTTTTCAGTTCTCGGTTGCCAACAAGGCCAAGATGGCCTTAACAGTTTCGAGGAAGCGTCACAATGCATGTTTCATTCGGCTGTCTCGACTGCTAGTATGGTTGAGATAGTGTGACCAAAGGGGTTAAAGGAGTTATTGAGAAGACACCGAAATACATGTTCGTTTGTCCGTCTCGGCTACCGATATGGCTTAGATAATGTAATTGAACAGTTAACATCAAAATGACTAAGTGAGTTGGTACCTGACACGTTGCATCTCATGTGTCATGACACGTGATCATCTCATTCCTTCTAGTATACAAGCCCCCAAGCCTTGAGAAGCAAAGTGATGTGAAGGTTCAAAGTAATGGAGAATATTTAGGGTTGCAATGGTCGCGACTCTTCAATGCTAGGCGTTACAGTTCGGGAAGTTGAAGGGTTGTGAATCTTGGACCATTGGATTGTGGTCATGGATTCCCACGGTGGGCGCCAAAATGTACCTGTCTAAGGGCACACTAGTAATCTTCTCGTATGCTGAGGACCAAACAGGAGTTCCAAGTCGCAATACAAAAGGGGGAGGCACCTACAAAAGGCACTCTGATGCTCAAGTTAGAACAAAAATGAATATCGATAGTAGCAATAAATGAATAGTAACCATACCACATTTTTTTGTGACTATTTATTCTAACTGTAATGGGTCCAAGCGTGGTGGGCCTCATTCCATGATTACCATATTAGATAATGCGGTGACTGATGACAGATTATCCCTTAATCACGTGTTATCCTCGTTACTTGTGATTATCACATACTACTTATGTCATTGTCTCGGCCCTTTCGGTCTTCTGTCGGGATGAGAGGCGCGGGCCATTTGGTGAAAACCATATGCCTTCTAGTGGTATATTTGAGTATCTCGAGGAAGGCAGTGTGTTCGATTCTCGGTTGCCGACAAGGTCGAGATGGCCTTAACAGTTTCGAGGAAGCGTCACAATGCATGTTTCGTTCGGCTGTCTCGACTGCCGATATGGCTGAGACAATGTAACAAAATGGTTAAAGAAGTTATTAAGAAGACACCGAAATACGTATTTGTTCGACCGTCTCGATTGCTGATATGGCCAAGATAGTGTAGCTAAACGGTTAACATCGGAATGACTAGGTGAGTTGGTATCTGACACGTGACATTTCATGTGTCATGACACGTGGCCATCTCATTCCTTTCAATACAGGTGGTAACTAACATAGTGATATTGCCACTTTCTTTTTCTTGAGATTTCTCGAGAAGCACAGAGTAAAGGATCCATAGAGGATCTTCCAACAATGGGACAAGGTCTGGGAGGTTTTCATTTCTGGAAGAAGGAATAGATGGGGTTAAAGATATGGGTATGTAAGTGATAAGTGCTATGATTTCATTAAGTTTATGACCTAATTTGAAGCACTTATATCAATTTTCTTTGCTTTAGATCTTGTTTCTAACTCAAAACATATCTAAATTGTTAGGTGATCACATGTTGTCTTTGAATCATGTTTTTAGCTAACATACAAATATTTGGTTGTTGTTTTATAGTTTAGGAGAAAGTTATGAACAAGGAAGGAAGCAAAGGAAAAAGTGGTGAACTCAAAGCAGAAGGAATTTTTGGTTTAAGTCTCCAAGATAAGCCTCATATCCACGCTTAGCCTTAGCTTGCCAGAGAATCATTGGAACAAACTTCAATCCTCAAGCTGAGTGTGGAATTGGCGATGAGTGTGAGAGTCCTAGAACATCATTTTTTTCCAGACCTATCATTCACGCTTAGCGTGGCATCTCACGCTTAGCATGAATTGTGCTGACATGTCATTATTCACATAAGACAAAAGCTTTTATGACCTAAAAGAGAATTTTTCAAAGAGAGAAGAGAAGATAATCATTCTTGGAGTCTGTGTGGTGGCTGGAGAGCTCTAGAACCTTCAAGATGAATCTTCCTCCTTTCTTCATCATTTTGTAGAGTTCTACATGTCTATGTGTAGCTAATCTCACCCTTATTGGGGTTTGATGTAACTAAACTCATTCTCATGTGTAAACTCTAAGTAATCAATCTCAGTTGTTATTTAGTTTTATTGCTTTGTTTTTATGCATAATGCTTGTTATGACTTGATCACCCTTAACTTGAACTTGAGGTTTTTAAGAGATTGAGAAATGATTTTAAACCTTTGAAATAGAATAAAGCAGCTAATGGTGCTTATTGCTAGAGATAGAGTAAATGTCATTAGTCTTTCTTAAGCTCTAGTTTTTAAAGTTGGTTTCTTAATTAAACTATGCAAGAGATTGATAGTTTAATCTAGCAACTTAGACGCCAACTTGTAAGAGATTAGGGTTGGTTATTTTTTAGAGTGATTGATAAATTTTGAATGATAACTATTATGAGCTTAGTGATAAACATGAGAGGAAGGTTTAGTGAAGTCAAACCCCAAACATTTATTAATATTACTTTAGAATCAAGTTTTGCACCCTAAGTGTATGACACCCTCTACCTCAACATATATATAAAGTAATTATAAAAAAAAATAAAATTCTTCATCATTAAAAACCAAATCTCCAACCACATAAGGGTAAAAAGTTCACATTCATAAACTTAATCCAAATAATATGTCAGTGGAATTACAAATGAGTTTTCCATAATAATTTAATAAGAATAACATTCTAATCTAATCCTATCTATGCCCCGATGTCACATGTCCTATTAGAGCAAAGCCCAACATTGAAGCCTAAGTTTCATCACCGACATTCTCAGCCTCATGCTAATAATTACCTGTATAACAATCAAGGAAAACAACACAAAAGAAAAGGGAGTGAGAAACATCTGATCTCACTTTGACTCACAGTGTAGAAATACACACCGGATAGCCAAACACAAACAAGACATGTATATGTACATCAATATCACATTTCACTCATCAAAGACATAAAAATCACTTTAGTATATATAACATTAAAATGCACATGTAATGGACACGGACTATATATTATCATGCATGTGGTGTCAGTAACACATATCACATGGCGTATTGCCGCTAGCAATACACGAGAGTAGTCTAGGAGTACATATCGGGTCACACCCTCTACGCACTCTCACTAGAAGGACATATTACCAAGATCTCGTCGGGATAGCTAAGCCGCGCAAGATACATCCCACGCACACAATGGGCGAGACTGAGACTTACAAACCGAGTTATCCCCAATGACTAATCCCCAAGCTTTTACACAAGAGGGTCTTCCCTGGCAGTGTATTCCATATCGTACCTTTAAAAAAATTTATGCAAATGATGTATGTCAATCACGACTCTATGCATTCTCATATCATATTATCATGTCTCATTATTATATCACATCGTCATGTCTCATTGTCATATCACATCATCATGTAACATTATCACATATCCTCATATCTCATGTCACATATTCACATTTCACATTATATTATATTCACATAGTCTCCACAGAGCACTTTAATTCATATCAAAACTTGTTTATTTGCGAAAGTAAACACATATTCGTACATCTTATTCAACAAAGAATACAACAAAACAATCAGAAGGTAAAACAGGAAATATTAGAAATTTGTCTGTTTCTCATAGGGTTCCCAGAGGAACCCACAAAGCACTCTAATTTATACAATAAACATTTAAAATAGTACAATTTACTCATACAATTACCTTTTCAAACAATCTCCCTCTTACAATCACCAATGCATTCCTTTAGGGTTTTCCAGAGGAACCCATAGAGATCTCAAATCATACAGTTATTTACATATAAGAAGAGAAAATAGAAGAAACATATATAATTGGGAAAAATTCCTCATAAATGAGCATATAACAAATATAGGATTGGGGGTCAATGCCACTACCCAACATACATTTCCACACCCAGAGCAAGGTTTTTCACTCCCCCTTACCTGGATAAGCAGAAGATGAAGCTATAGAGCAGAATCAGGCTGATCTCCTTCTCTTGGTTCTCCTTGATCTCCAGAGAGTGTGTCCATAAACAATGTCAAAGTGCTCTATTTATAGATGTTAGAGGTGGCCAGAACGACCCGTTTCAAATTCGGAATGACCCGTTCTGGACCCTTTCATCATGTGTAAAATTCTCATCTAGAATGGCCCGTTTTAAAAACCAGAATGGCCCGTTCTGGGGTTGAGTTTAACTTACAACGACCATGTTTGGAACGACCCGTTCTTAAACCAAAATGGCCCGTTCGCAACTAGGGTTCTTGGCCATTTTAGTAGTTTGGAACGACCCGTTCTAGGCTACTAAATCACTCTTATTGGGCTTTGAGCCTTTTACTGCAGCAAATCAAACTCTTATTGTTTTTCGGTAGCTTAGTTGGTATAACAAGTGAATTTGTAAAGTATTGCGCAAGTTTCTTGGAAGACGATACTCATACTTTCATTGAACTACTTATACGATTTTGTACACTTATCAAGGGAGATAATAGTAAGGTATAAAGGAGTTCAATTGAGAAGGAACTAGAGCAACAACTTGATAGGATATATATATATATATATATATATATAAAGAGAGAGAGAGAGGAGATATTAAAATGTACGTGAATACCCCAATATATAGGAGGAATGAGTGAAGTTCTCGGGGGAAGAACAATATACTAAAATATAAGGTGGGAGCTAGTTCTGAAGTGAAATAGAGTGAATAGATGGCAAAAGTGTACGGAGATACTAGGAAAACATATGTACAAGCAATCAAGGGTGGACAAAGTTGTATAACCACAATCTAGCAAAGGAAACAAAGGATGAAATAGGATAAGGATTTGTGGCAAGGGCTAGACATTAGAGTGATAGAAGAGAATAACTCATGGCTCCAGGCCAGTTGGGTTGGACGTCTTTAGGATATTACTATGTTCGACAAGTTGAAAGATTTTGATAAGTTTGGAATTGATAAAGTCATGAAAAGAATAAAGAATGTGGTGCATTGAGCAAAGTTAATTTAAATGCGAACCAACATGTTCCTCTCGATGTATCAAGTGTGGGAGGTGAAAATGACTTTGTGGCAATAAAACACAACGTTAATAATCAACAAGCATGTGAGAAAGATGTTGAGATACCTGGTCCACATAATATTGGGCCTATGCTAACACTAAGCCCACATTAGAAGTAGAAAGATGGGAGTGGCCCTTTCTTATTTGCAGCAAATATGGGAATTAACATTTATGCACTGCAAAGAAATAGTTGGGCGTGAGGGTATGATGACACAATAATCCCGTCAGAAGGTTTTATGCAGAAATCCTGATGATATCCAAATCCAAGAAGAGGAGAGTCAATTGAGTTTTGCACAACCGAAACACATATCTTTGGGTCATGAGAAAATGATGAGGCTTCAAAGAGGTGGTGTTGAACAAATATGACATCCTCCTACCTGAATAATTAAATAAAGTGTTCAAAACTTGTTTTAATCATTTTTTTTATAGAAAACTTCATTTTAAATGATCCTTAAACCAATCCTAAGTTTTCATATCCAAAAAATCCATTTTTGACATCAAAAAATTGAACATAACCAATAGATAAATGCAGACTAGAATAGGATAATCACGATTTTTTTTCTTCAGATTTTATTCTTCAAGATCAAAAGAAACTACCTCAAATATGATTTCAATGGTTGAGATCAACTCTCCTTACCTCAAGGAAACTTTTCTTAAAATGAAATGAGGAAAACAAACTTCTATACAATTTCCCCTAAAGAGAATAACCTTAAGATAAGTTCAAAGAGAAATAGAAGAAGATGAAAATCAAAGGAAGATGAAGTAGGAAACTTAAAAACTTAGTTGTTTACCTTATATTTGAATAGAACAAGAATAAATGCTCTTGAGAAGAAGGAGGAATGGAGAAGGTGTAGAGAAATTACTTTTCTCCTTTTTTGGAGTGGTTGCACGAAAGTGAGAGTGGAGAGGAGAGTGAAAATTTGAAATTGTTTTAAGAATATAACTTATAAGATAAGCTTTAAGTGATTTCAATGAATAGTGACCTTATACTTATAATGATATACCTTATAATAACCTAATATTGTCACTAAAAAATATTTTTATATAAATTGGTATATGTTCTAAATATATTTTCAAAATTGTTAAAAAGTATAGATATAAATTATTGTAACACATAATATATATTGTTAAATTTCATTGAAAATAAACATTAATATTGTGTAAATATATATCAAATAAATTTATACATGCATATTTTATATTTATAGTGACACTTTTTATAAATTATTATATGTAATAATTTTTATAATCACACTTTTTATATATCAATTATATGTAATATTTTTGTAGCATTGAAAACTCTATTACGTGATTGTATAGATGACAATTTGTTTGTAAAGTTTATTGTAGATGACAATTTGTTTGTTAAGTAGAACAAGAATACTTAATGTTATATTCTTGTTGATTATACGATTACTGTGTGTTTTCTTTCTTCTTTCAGATGATGAATTAATTAATTCCTCTCGACATACAATCCCAACAAGGATCTAAAATTTAGTTTAATACTTTGTAGGAGTAGTCCTTTTTGTTATTCTCGAAAATTTTCATGTAGATATTCTTTCATTCTTTATTATTATTATTATTATTATTATTATTATTATTATTATTATTATTATTATTATTATTATTATTATTATTGATGAATAATGTGTAAATAAGTCAATAATATATTGATAACGATCATTTCGTAAAAACATTATTAATTTATTATGCTTACCTCATTTATTAATATAGAAATAATGATAAAATTAAGAAGAGATGCATCGGTTTTTTTTACCTTCGCGTTTCGTGCGCAGTTAGATAAAACTATTAAAGATAACAAAGTTCTTCTTCTACACATTTAACATGGGTTTATACTAACACTGAAACTTGATTTTTTTTGGTATTACCGAAATATATAGAAAATTTGAATGGAAAGTTCAAAGTGAAAAAATCAGGTATTTATTTATTATATAAGTGGCGTAAACCAAGCCTCTGCATAGCAGCAGTCAGAAAACCACAATGCAAGCAGGACTACATATAAATACGAGTACAATGTAATAACCAATGTAAGCCCTTAACCAAATCACATCTAAACAGTGCCTTAGAACATGTAGTATTTAACAAAATAAAACAATGAAGTGAAACCAAATTAACACTACTTTCACAAAAGGCATTATTCCACTCTTCACTTTATAAACTATATATAGTGGTTCTTCCATCCATCCATCTCCTTTATTTGCACAAGTTCTTCAGATCCTGAAAAGGACATAGGTTATTATCATAACATGTAATTAATTGATACCACAATTCAGTATGATAAATTATAATTGATACCACATGGTCCCAAATCATCGCATGTGTTTTGACTAATTCTTATGTGTCATATAATTGAGTTTTTTAATCAACAAAATAAGAATTTTTTATTTCTGGCACCCGTGAGGCTATACACTTTGATATGGAAGGAAGAGGGACAAGAAAGGAATGTTCAGAAACTAATAATTATGACGAGACGGAAAAATAAAAATTAGTGTAAGATAAATGTAAAATTGAGGATTGCTATAGAATTTTCTCAGCAGACCAATGATTAAGTAGTAAATATTAATAATACAATTCTCGCTTTGAATTTGTATCTTTTAAATTTCCATAAAAAAAAATGAAAGAGAGATATAACATTTTTTTCTTGAATAAAAAATAAATGTACAAGGAAGTGTAAAAGGACAAGAGTGAAAATGATATTTTGAATTTATAAATAATTAAAATTGAAATAAATAAATTAAAATGTTTCGAACTTTGTTCGTAAAATGAATTTTAGGTGGATTTAAAATTTTCAATTATAACATCTAACTATAAATGTGATTATAATATTAAAATTCTAAAAGTTTACGTAATTGTAATTAAAACCTTGATTGAAATAACATGGAAAATATAAACTTTAGGTATACATATAATCTTTGAAAAATGAGATTAATTTGATTTTATTTTTTAAATTTAAAATTAATTTTTAGCCTATGAAATTTTATAGAAAAAAAATCTTATTTAATCACTCAACTCAAATATTATTAGTAAATTTGCAAAGAAAACTCACTTATTTGAAAATATGTTGCACACAATTTACTTAAATTAATTAGTATAAAGTTCATACTAAATTCTATTGAAATTATATAATTGTTTTAATCTATTGTGTCGATTATGTCATTAGTGACTTTGATAAATTAAAATAAGATATTTTTTAAATTAAAAAAATCAAAATTTAATTTTAAATTTAAGAAATTAATAATAAATTTACTCTAAAGTTAAGAAAATTAAAACATACTTAAGCTTAAATTTTATATGGGGCTTACCATATACTAAGTCACTATCTAGTAGTGATGAGGGGGAGGTGGTGATGCATAGACATAGTGAGGTGGAGGGGGAGATGGATACTTGTATGGTTTCTTAGGTGGTGGTGGAGGAGAAGGGTACTTGTATGGAGGTGGGGGTGACTTGTATTTGTAAACTGGGGGTGGTGGAGATGGGTATTTATAAGGCTTCTTATGGGGTGGTGGAGGAGAAGGGTACTTGTAGGGTGGGGGTGGTGACTTGTACTTGTAAACTGGTGGTGGTGGTGATGGGTATTTGTAGGGTTTCTTATGGGGTGGTGGTGGAGACTTGTATTTGTAAACTGGTGGTGGTGGGGACTTGTATTTGTAGACTGGTGGTGGAGGTGAAGGGTACTTGTAGGGCTTCTTATGTGGGGGTGGTGGAGAGTGGTAATAGTAAGGTTTCTTAGTGGGTGGGAGTGGTGGAGAGTGGTAATAGTAAGGCTTCTCTGGTGGTGGAGATGAATAGTCATATTTGTCTGCTGAGGTTTGAGATGGCAAGCTAAGAGAGACTATTGCCAATACAAGAGTGAGAGTAGAAAAGGAGGCCATTAGAGACCCCATTTTCTCCCAACTTCTAGTGATATTGGTTATGCTATTGGCCAAGGTAATAGCCCCTTTATATAGTTTATTTCACCACGTTAACACCGAATAGGTGTACTTTGAATTTGATTTTTTATTGGTACAGTCAATTTCTTTTGGTACAGCAGATGTACTTTGATTTGATCATTTCAAATTTACCTAGCTAGTTGAAAGTTCTGCAATCTATAAAATATTACTTGGCTGTCTTAATTAAATTGGAAATCATTTTACTCGGTCCAATAAATAGATTATTTTACAGAAATTTATTAACTTTCGAAATGATTTGATATTTTTAACAAATAAATTTATTTAATGTTATTATAAAGTTCTATACTATAAGTAAATTTCGACTATAACACGATATGATGATATATATTAAATTTACCTTGTTTCTAAATTTTAGAGGATGGATCTGTTTATGTCTAGAATAAGCTTATTTATATTTATTTTATTCAGTAATTCATATTTTATATTCAATTTTAATATCCAACCATTAAATTTAAAACTCTTACTGTATAAATCAAATTTGTAAATCTTTTAAAAATTTAAAAATTATTTGATATTTTATTCCGTTAATTCAAAAATAATTTATAAAATAATTTTATAATTATCTGTCAATTTGAATTAATGAAGTGAAGTATCAAATTTGTAGACCTGATTTATGTATTAAAAATTTTAAATTTAACGGTTGGATTATTAAAATTTGATGTAGAACATGAGTTACTGAACAGAATAAATCTAGATAGACTTATTCCTAGAATAAACAGATCATTTCTCATATATATATATATATATATATATATATATATATATATATATATATAATACCTTATTCATAAAGAGAAAGAAAGATAGAATGAAAAAAAAAAGATAAATAGATTAAAAGGGGAATGATAAATGTGATAAACAATATTATTGAAAAAACTTATATACTAACTAGTCATTATCTGACTAAAAATTAATTATTGATAAAGATAAAATCAATATCTACTTCACAACGAAAATATATTTAAAAAAAATAACCAAAATTTATGTGTTCATGTTATCAGTATGTTTTTTTTAATTAAAATTAACTTTTTTTTTACTGGTCCGTGCATTAATGCTCTTTTTGGATGGGATGAAAATAAAAAGAGAAAGAAAACGAAAGAATAAGTTTTCTTTTGTTTGATTTTTATGTAAATAAGGAAGGAAAGAAAAAATTAACTAGTTTCATACTAAATTTTTTCTTCCAATTTAAAAAGAACGAGAGAGATTTTTTTTCTATGGACATAATCTACGCAATATTTTAGAGTTGACAATCAAGACTAATTTTTATTTGTGAGAGGTGACTTGATTGAATCTGACAATATCAAGAGAGATTGTTAAACTAAATTAAAAGATATAAAATGTTCTTAAATTAATTTATATTATTAAATTTTGTTTTATTTTATTTTAATTGATGACATCATTTTATAAAATTTATTACTATTTTTTAATTAAACTTTAGTCTTTAATCTTTTTTATTATTATTTTTTATGCTTAATATCTTCTATTTTTGTCTATGAAGTATAGTAATTATGCAATTTTAATCTCTTAAATATTAATTAAATAATTTTAATCTCTAAGTATTGAAGGACTAAAATTGTTTAATTAAAATTCAAAAGACAAAAATTACATAATTATAATATTAGAGAAATTAAAAACATAATTAAGTTTATGTTATTTTTATTATACTTGATTATTATTTAAGGATATTGTTGTTATTTTATAAATATATATTTTCTTTTTCTTCTATGTCCTACTCAATCGATAAATTTAAACTATTCTTTTTATTTTACTTTATTTTCTATTAAATAGTTATAAAAACCACTTAATTTTTCCTTTCCTTTCACTTTCTTGTATTCTATTTTCTTCTTTCAAATTTTCTTTCATCAACAAAACATGATACAAAAGTCGCCTTGAATTATTGAGTTTTTATTTTATTTTATTATTTTGATTGAAAAGTAGTACAAGTACATTTTGTCCTTTAACGTACGACAGAAAAGATACAGCAAATGTAGAATATCTAGATCGATTATATTTCGTCTTCCAACCGATGTAGATTCGAGGGCTGTAGAAAAGTAGCTAGCCAGCTAGCTTGTAATGCTCATTACCCTTAGTATTTTCTTGGGTAGAAAAAGACATTAATCTTATTTAACTATTTTAATTTTGTACGCTGTGAGCAATTTTATATGACTCAAACATTCAAACACACAAGTCTTCTGAAAATATAAGTAATTTTTAGTTTTAAATTGACAATTTCATACCTAACTTTGAAAACCGTATATATATTTTTTATTTATTTATCAAAATCACAAATTCGGTATCAATAAATTTATAACTCATGAATCATGTTCAAACACTTAAGCTAGACTTTTTCTCAAAAAAAAAAAAAACAAATAAAGATTGTTGACCAATTATGAAATTTCTTACTTTATTAGGTAAATGAAATTTTATTAAATAATTTAGCACAAATTAAAAAGTACTTGGTACAAAAGAGTAAATATTATTTTGGTGTTAATTGCATTGATTTGAAAATGAAACTAAATTGATTGATCGAACTATTCGACCAAAAATCGATCCTTCATCATCAGTTCGGTTAGTCCAAAAAATCATGTTGCATTGAACCAATAAAACTAGTCAAAATCATTAAAACTAGTAAAAAAAAATGTGACATCTTCTATCCCAACATAAATAGATAATAAATATATCATATAAATCCTAGATAGACAAAACTTTCTTAATTAAAACAATGTTTCATATAACATAAAAGTAGATGATTCACATTCATAACATAGTCATGATTCAATTGTAGAAATTACAAAGGAAATGAAACTAAGGTTTTCCAAAAGTAATTAAAAGACAATAAAGTTCTAAACTAGTCTTATCTATGTCTCGATGTCACGTATCCTATCAGTACACGCCCAATTTGGAAGCTTAAGGTTCATCACCAATATCCTCATGTTGATGATCACCTGCAACACAATTTAAAACATACACAAAAAAATAAAGGAGTGAAAAATATCTCACTCAGGTTCAGATGCATAAATAAATGTTAAAGAACACACATAATAATCATAAAACAAGGTACAAGTACAAATCATACATAACAACAACACATATACAATCACTTTTCATGCAATGATGTCATGAACTCGACTCTTAAATGCATGCATGTGATGTCAGTCACATGTCTCACAATCACATATCACTTGGTATGTTGCCGAAGCAACATACCTAGAGTAGTCTAGGAGTACATGCAGGCTCGATCGTGCACTCTCGACTAGAAAGATGTACTGCTAGGGTCTTGTCAGGATAGCAAAGTTGTGCAAGATACGTCCCATGAACACAAACGGGCAAAATTGGGTCTTCCAAATCGTGTTATCTCCTAGGACTCCTCCGAGATATTTCACCTGAAGGGCCTTTCCTAACGGTGTACTTCATATCATACCCCGTCACATAAATGCATATGATGCATGCCACATATTCACAAATCCATGAACTCAATATTTCACTTGTCATATCATATCATGTCACTTATTCACATTTCACATTTCTCATAGTCATATTCATATGGTCACGTACATAAGGATTCACTTCATCATAATATTCATAAGAAAACATAATTCATATCAAATCAGTACAAGACAGTTCACATCCAATTCGTACCTCCAAACACACAAGAAAACATGTAGACATCAGTAGGGGTCACGTTCGGCGTGCCCCAACTCATGCTCGATGAATTAAATGTCACACCAAATTAAAGCGAAGCAACACGCCCGGTGCGCTCGATGAATTTAATGTCGTACCTAAAGCATAGAAATTTGCCCGATGTAGCTTCACACATGTTCGACGTGACTTTCCTACGCCTGACGTAACTTTCCTACGCCTGACGCAATTTTCCTAAGTCTGACTCAACTTTCCTAAGCCCAACTCAACTTTCCTGAGCCCGAATCAACTTTCCTAAGTCTGACTCAACTTTCCTAGCCTAACCCATAAATTTGCGCCCAGCACATAGAACCGCATTCGACGCCATCAACACGAACCTACAGTACCAGACTTCGCAATCATGCGATTTTAACATTAAAACACATATTCATGCAATCCAATCGATACAATTGCTTCAAATAACTTCTAGAACACAAATTCAAACTCAATTTCACATTAAACACTTCAATTTTTGTCAAATGATCATATCCCTAATTGTTTCTCATAGGACTCCCCATAAAAACCCACATAGCACTTTAATCCACATCAAAACATACCAACTTTTGAAATTAATTACATATTCATGCATAGCATCCAACAAGGAACACATAAAAAACATCAAACGCCAAAATAGAAAACATTCAGAATTTGCATGTTCATATGAGCATGCATCAGACAAGGGATTGAGGGCCAATTCTGCTACCTAATAGATATTTCTACACCCTGAGCAAAGTTCCTCACTCCCCTTTACCTTGATGAGCAGAAGTTGAAACACGGGCAGAATCTGGTTGTTCCTCTTCTCTGAATTCTCCTTGATCTTTAGAGCGTAGAAAGAAATGAGTAAGAAAGAAGTCAGAAGACATGAAACATAAGGTAACTTCTCTTAACTCCTAATAACTCCCATCTTAAAATAATAAGCTATAACATTATATAAAAGGGATACAAATATTCATAATCGTCATTTGGTGTCCACTTTTACCATGATCTTTTTACACTTAATAACTGCCATCTGAATACAAGTAACCGCCATCTGAATACAAGTAACCGTCATCTCTATATTTTTGGAATCTTTTATTCCTTACCAAATAACCTTTTAAGTAACTACACTCATTATTTCCACTCTCATAATTCCGTCTTTCTTACTTCCTCTCTTTTTTATTAAACCAACTTCACATCGATGCATAATCTATTCTCCATTTTACAGTATATCCTCTCTCACTTCCTCTATTTTACTTTCCATTATATACATCCCCTTCATTCTTGGTTTCCTTTGATTTTGATTGTTGCAGATTGTATAGTAACATAGTTATCCCTTCCTCTCCTGTTGATTATTTTGTTTTAAATGTAACTAAAAACGTAAACGATACATAGTTAATAGTGCGACTTATAAAGGTTTAGATGCGATTTAGAGTGATTTTGTTTTGTTTTATTTTTGTGCCTTTGGGCTTATGTATATTAGATTTCGTTGTTTCGTTCACTTTGAAAAATTGCTCCATGTTGAGGTTTTCTCATAGTTCAAATTTGTTATAGGTTTATTGGAGTTTTTGAATGAATGTTTGGGTCTGGAGTATTCACATCGCATCTTTCCCCGCAAATTGTTTCATTTCAACTGTCAAATCGGCTTCACTTAATTGGATAAAGTTTAGAATAACTGATAGGTATTTGTCCTTTGACAACTTAATGATATTGCATTGCAAAGAACAAAGGGTGGTTGTACTTTTAGTACAAATGGCATTGCTTTCACTTTGAATAACTTAACCATGGAAATATGTATCAAATAAAGGTTTGAGACAGTTTTCTTAAATCAGGATGCTATTATTCAATAAGAATAAATCAATCTATTAAAATGCTTTTTTTTTAATAAATGACAATAATTTCGTTTTGATTTTGGTTTTCTGGTTGTTTTTAATGCTTTGTTTGCATTTGGAGCATCAACATTTTGCCATACGATTAAGATCCAACACTCTTTACTTCTACTAAAGTAATTCTTCCATTCTTTTCTCTGCTTTTTCTTCCATTGATATTTTCTATTATTTATTTCACATTTAAGAAGGATTTTAAATAAAAGCCACCCTTGAAAATATCTTCATGATTCACGTTAAATTTCAAAACTTTCCTTTAATTTTATTTAAAAAATCATAATATGTGTCATTAAATAATATTATTAATTTTTTATAATTAAATTAATTACATACATTTACGTAATTAATAAACTCGATGTATTTATCAAGTTTAGTCTTTTTTTTCCAATAAATTTTTTGTGTATTATTTTTACAATGAATTTAACTTTACTCAACTTTTTAAAAATTCAAATTTAAAATATCTCTATTTTCCGAATTCATTTTTCCCCTTTAAAATTAAAAAAAAATCATATTTAAACTTACTATCTTAATAGATTTAAAAATTTAAATATATAATTATATTTTATTAAAAATTCAAATTTAATATATGCCTAATTTTAAATTTTAAATTTTATTTTATTATCAATAGATTTAAATTTTAAAAAATTTGTTTTAAAATTTATAATCAAATAAGTTTAATCAACATTTTTAAAATAAATCAAAGTTATTTTTATTTATTATTTGAAAATTTGATTTATTTTGAGTTCTTTTCAACAAATTTTCTTTAAAATCTACATTAAATTATTAAGTTTAGTCATTTGTTTAACTAAGTTATGTAATTGTAAGTTTAGTCCTTTTTTACAATGATTTTTATTTTTTTTCCATTATTTTTACAATGAATTTAATTTTTCTCAACTTATTAAAAAATCAAATTTAAATTATGCCTCATTTTGAAAGTTGAATTTTATTTAATTTTTAATAGTTTTAAAATTACAAAAATTAATTTTAAAACTTATAATCAAATAAGTTTATTCAAAAATTTTAAAAACTATGTTACAGTTATTTTTATTTATTACTTGGAAATTGGATTTCTTTTGAGTTTTTTACAAAATAAATTTTTTAAAAAATCTACAATAAATGATTAAGTTTAGTCATTTTTTTAATCTAAACTATGTTTACTCATTTAAACAAATTAAAATTAAACTTAAAAATAATAAATTTTATATTTTCTCAATTTTAATCATTTTTACCATGAAATTATGTTAATAATTACTATAATATATATATATATATATATATATATATATATATATATATAACACAAAAAACCAACCAATTTTAAATTTTATAGATGAATTATTTTAAATTTTAAGATATACATATAGACGCACGAAGTGCCTCGACCCTGCTAGTTTCTATAATAAATAAATAAATATATATAGACTTAATCACCTATACATTGTTAGTGTAAACTTTTTTTGTACTGGCAACCAATTATATCTTTTAATTGTGTCATGTCACTGTATTTTACCAGTGACATGGCACAATTAAAAGATCTAATTGGTTGCCAGTGTAAAAAATTTTTACACTGACAGTGTATAGGTGATTAACTTATATATATATATCACAAAAAAATAACTAATTTTAAATTTAATAGATGAATTATTTTAAATTCTAAGATAAAATACATATAGAAGCACGAAGTACCTCGACTCCACTAGTAATAATAAGATTAATAATAGTAATAAACAAATGACTATCACGTCCTTCTTTCCCCTTCTTATAAAATAATTAATATAATATAATTAAAATACACTTTTTCCCTTTAATCAAATAACATAAGCATATTTATCAATAAAGTACATTTTATAAAATACATCATGCATCACTAATTAAAATAATAATTACAAATCATGTCTCGTAAATAAAATAGAGTTCATATATTTAATTAAATAATATAAAAATTCCAAAATATATACATTAATATTAAAATAATTTATAAAATGTAATTAATATAAAGTATGAAAAATCGGAGTGTTACAAAAAAATATCAAACCATTCTAACTATTTTTAAAATTTTTCAAATTTAATTTAAAATATTTTTATTAAAAATAATATTTAATAAAAATTATAATTAAAATAAATTATTTTAATACTTATTTCATAAAGTTGATTTAATAATTTATGTTAATTTGTAATTTTTAACATCTTTATTTTTTTATAGTTTATATTATATTAATTTGATACTTAAACTTATTATTAATTGATATTGTTATATTTATTAAAAATTAAATTGAAATATTATATTATATAGTTTAGAAATTTACATATACACCAAAATTTAAGGACCTATAAATATTTTATTTTAATTTTTAGTATTATAAAATTATAATATTATATTTATTTAATATTAATTTTATATTGATGATAATAATAATAATAATAATAATAACTATTAAATTATTAATATTGATTTGATCATGATTGAACCATTGAACCTTAAAACAGTGTCTAGGTCGGTTCAATGATCGATTCAATTTTAAAACAATGATTAATTGTGAGGATGTAACAAGAATTTTTATTTATTTTTTTAGATTATAGCCTAGTTATTTTATAAGAATATATACACATTTCATGGCATTGCTCAAGTTTTTCTAATATGTCCCGATATGTCAAAATGTCTCTATCACTTAGAAGTTTATGTCAATGATAGTTTATAATCAATCTCCTCTCTTATTACATAGGATACCCTTATGTTGATTAGAGCCTGATAAGAATCTTGTGTTAAGATTTCAAGTGTTGCACCATATCATTGTAAAAGTTAACTTGATCCAAGAAAGGGTGAGAGCAACCTAAAGTAAGTAGAAAAGTTACCAAGATATATAAGAGAAGAAAGGACCTAGAGTTTTATGAAGCTATGTAATTATGTATTCTTGAAAGTCATTCTATGGAATGAACTAATATGAGATATTGCGTCTATTTGTGATTGAACATCTACTTAGGTATTGTGAAATAAATGATCAAATCAAACAAGGATGCATGACAACATTATGTCTCGTATTTGGTCAAAGCATATGGTTGAATGAACAACTTATTTTATGGCAAATTTGGTTGTAGAAGGTTAAAATTGAATCAATGATTATTTCATTGTTTGGGTAACAATGATGCATTACTATATGTCAATCATTATTTAAAATATATGTTATGTCAAAAGAAGATCTTGGATTCCTTAAATTTTGAAGTTTTAATGTTAACAAATGAAACATTTTTACAAGAAAAAATATTTGTGAAAACAGATTATCAAACAAAGTATAAGACATAGATTGTTTGTAAGAAAATGTAAATCAAATGAAACATATAGTTTGTCTCATATACATTAAATGTTTATTATTTATTGAGACTAATGACAAAGTTTATTTTGAAAGTTTTATTCCTTAACAGCTCAAATTAGAAAGCCATATTCAAAACTCACAAATTTATTAAAGAGAAAAATTAGATTTGGCGCCAAGACTAAGATCCTTGAAATCACGGAGAAAAGTAGATAAAGTCACTACTACAACTACACTATATTGACATTGTTTCTACAAACTCTATTTGACATGGAAAGTTGATTAGTAGAATTCTTGATCAGATAAGATATATCATTTGGTGAAACACATTTAATGCTTGTATTAAATAAGTCAAATAGTTATCTGTTATCATAAGGACAAATAATGAAAATAGAAAAAAACTTGTGAGTTAAACTCAAAATGTTACAATAGTTATCTTCTCTGAATGTAAGTGAATTTGAGAAGTCATTTGAAAATGCATGTCATGATAAAAAGGATTGGAATTCAAGGGAGGTTGGCTCAAACATTTATGGATGGATAGCGCGGGAAGAAGATTATAATTGTGGAGGACCAATAGGGAAATACCTCCCCAACAACGGAAGGTTGAGAACAGTTTCAGATATTGTTGAAGAAGAATCTCGAAGCAGAAATAGTAGGGGTGAGCATTAAACCGACACCCGAACCGAACCCGAAAAACCCGAAAAAAAATATTGTTTTTGGGTGGGTTCGGGCGGGTCTTATGGGTAAATCGGGTTAAAATTTTGATTTTATACGGGTTATATTGGGCGGGTTCGGTTTTGAATTTTTAAACCCGCTAAAAACCGAACCCAACCGAAAATGAGATAAGTTTAAATTTTTATTATTTTTGTATAACTAAACAACAATGGTCCAAATTTAAAAGTCTTTATTTTAAGTATAATATAGCCATCAATTTGTAACTTATTTTTTTCTTTTTTCTCATAACTTAGATATTTATTTTATCTTCTCCTTCCTCATTCAACTTCTCAACACACTAGTCCATTTTTAGAGTTATCTTTTTGCTTTTTTCTTTGTCTTTCTTTTCCATCTTCTTATCTCCATTTTGAGTACATTTTGTGTGACTGTGATTTCTTATGGTTTTGTAATCTAACTTTATATTTCTTTTCCATGTAACAACTATGAATTTTGTTATCTTTTATTTTTCCTTCTTTAGTTTGTAAATGTTTCAACTACGAATCTATTTACACTATCTATTGTCACCTTCATTCTATTTTTATACACTATTTTAAAAATATTTTTTATCGTTTTAAGCTTCATCTTCGTCAAGATAAATTGGTCTACAAAAAAATTCAAACCCGATTATACCCACCCGCTTAAATCCGAATCCGTTTCAACCCGAACCGCCTCAAATCGAAAGCTCAGTCGGTCGGATATGGGTCACATTTTTTCAAAGTCGGTTTACAACGGGTTGGACATTTTTCACCCGAACCCAACCAAACCCACCCGTTGCTCACCCCTAAGAAATAGTATTGTGACAAACCTAACTCATGAAATTGTTGTATCTGATTTTGCCTTCTTGCTTATATAATCCATATTTTTTAAATGTGGCCATATACGTTCCACTATTGTGAGATACATTCGTGGGCAATTATGAATGCAGAAGGAAACAAAAATCCTTGTAGTTGATAATACTTCGTAATTGTTTCACTTCTCTGTCAGAATCAAGGAATATGCAGCGTAGAGCTCGAAATGAGGTGGGGAGGATCTTGGATGAACAAGAAAAATTGAGTAGTGAATTGGAGAGAGAAAGGCATAAGCTTGATTCCTGGAGTAGAGATCTAAACAAACGTGAGGTACTAACTGATCAAGAGAGATAGAAGCTTGAAGAAGAAAGGTAATATATATAATAATTTTTGGCATGAAATATATTTTCATTTTAACTATTATTTATTAGGCTAAAAACCTAATTTGGTCCCTTATGATAATTGTTTGTTTCAATTTAGTCTCACTTTTATTTTTTGTCTCAATTTGGTCCCTAATAAATTAAATTGTTGCAATGTCGGACTTTCATCCAAATTATTTAGACGAAGTTAACTGTTGGTCACGTGGATGCTACGTGGATGTCACGTGAAAACTACGTAGATACCACGTGGATGTCAAACTTTTGTCCAGAAATTTTAGATCGTGAAGAGAATACTTATTCATATATTTGTAATATTAAAAATTTTACATATAATTTTTAAAAGTATAAATATATATTATAGTTATTTTTTACAAGTTTTTATATCTACAATTATAATTAAGGATGAAAATAAACTAGTTCAGATTATGTTATATTATAATTTAACAGATTTAAACCTAATTTTTGTTAAAAATACATGTTATAAATATTATATATTTATCTGTCATAAATATTTTTTAAAATGTTTGGTTACATAACAATCTTAAAAACCTACTTAATAGTAATTTAACACTAATAAAAACATATAAATAAATATGTTAAATCTTATAAAAATTAAGTTTAATTTATTTATCATATAAAGATGTTTTTAATATGTTATATAAATTTTTACAATTTAAAATATTTTTTTATCAACATTAACAATAAATAGAAAGTACAAAAGTTTGACAAATATCAGATAAATAAATAACTCCTCAAAATTTATATTTTATACATACGATAATTTAAATATATATATATATATATATATATATATATATTAGAATATAATTTTTATTTTTTAGATAAAAAAAATTGTGTATGTGTAAACAGTTTGTTTTCGATTTTTAACCACACTGGTGCACTATGTTGGTTGGCGTTCTGGAACGGCCCATTCTGAATTCAGAACGGTCCGTTTTGGAAGCCAAAACGGTCCGTTCTGGTTTCAGAACGGTCCGTTTTGCTACACGCGTTGATCTTAAATAATGCATCTAGAACAGACCGTTCCAGATGCAAAATTTACACGCTATGAATGCAACCAGAACGGGCCATTCCGGTTTCAGAACAGGCCGCTCTGGTTCCAGATGCATGAAAAAATTTGACATCCACATGGCATCTACGTAGCTTCCATAGGACATCTACGTAGTTTCCACGTGACATCCACGTGGCCAACAGTTAATTCCGTCTAAATAATTTAGACGGAAATCCGACATTGTAACAATTTAATTTATTAGGGACCAAATTAAGACAAAAAATAAAAGTGAGACTAAATTGAAACAAACAATTATTATAAGGGACCAAATTAGGTTTTTAGCCTATTTATTACGTTGATCTTTCTGGGTTACTATAGGTTCCATCCATCATTGTGTTAAGGTGCCTAGAGTTTGAAAACATAAGCGCTTATGATGTGCTTCACAGGATTTTTATATAATCTCCGTCTTTCTAGAAAGATTTGAAGAATGAATCACTCCTGTTGGCTTCAAAGGACAAGGAGATAGCTGATCAAAATGCCTTAAAGCTTGTTGTGGAATAAAAAGTTTGCTTTTATTTAGTATTTTTAGCATCTTGATGATGAAAAGCTTATGTTAATTATTACTTAATTCTTATAAATCATGAATGCCTCCAATTGATGTGAATTTCAAAATTTCCAAAGAGAGAAACAGGAGGCCTATGACAAGATAATTCAGTTGAAAAAACAGTTAGACACCAAACAGATGTTGGAAATGGAAATTGAAGAGTTAAGAGGGAAACTGCAAGTTATGAAGCATCTTGGAGATGAAGATGATGCAGCTGTGCAGAATAAGATTAAAGAAATGAATGATGAACTGCAAGAAAAAGTAGATAATTTGGAAAATATGGAGGCCATGAATCATACCCTCATTGTGAAGGAGCGCCAGAGTAATGATGAACTACAGGAAGCTCGTAAAGAATCAATAAAAGTATGATCTTGTATACTGTATAGAGATTTGTCAATTTACACCCACTTGTTTTTTGAGTATTTTAGCAAGCTACGGCACAATTTAAGAAAATCCTAGTTATATCTTGCTAAATACTCAATAGAAAATAAGGAAGTATCCATTTTCTAACATACACACTTAGTTTCAGAAGGAGTAATGTAGCAGCTTACACCTTGGGTGTATTTTAAGAAAATCCAAGCTATATCTTGGTATAAAAAAATAAATGGGTTCATGTTAGGAAATCCTCTATATATGACCCCAAGTGGTTGGTTGAAGCAAGACAGTCTTGCATCTAGCAGGTCAGGGAGAGGTAGATGTAAGTTCTTCCGTGTTATTTTTGAGCCTGGAGGCTTTCCCCTGCGTTGGATTGGGGACTATTCCCTCCCCTAAATCTTTAATTACCTTTCTCTTCATTGATTCTTGAAGTTAACCACTCTAACAAAACAAACAACCGCTTCTGTTCCTGCATCTAGTCAAGCTAAGCTGTGAACATGTTTACAAGAATATCCACTCTACCTTTCTGTTGGAAATAAGAATTTTGTGAATATCTGCTAGAAAAGATTTCCTTCTGGAGAAGCTGAGACCAAGGGTGTTGAGCTTTGCTCTTTGTGGCAGGAGAACGTGAAGAATTCAGCTTGGCATCCATTTAAAGTGATCACAGATGATATAAAGTAGAGGTTTGTGCCACCATGACATGCTTCCTGTGTTCATAACGGAGTTCCGTCTTTTAATGATTAGTTGACGTGGTTACTTGAAATGCTCTGTTCACACATTGAAGAAATTTGTTCTATATGCTTTCTTGTCCCAAGAAAATGGTTTTAATTAGTAATTAATTAATTATATAATTTGTAGTTAAGTTACGAACTTGGCTTGGCATACGTAAAAGATCCTGTGTTATGCTCTTTCACCTCCTGATTTGGCTTATATCACTAATAATTGTAGCAGAGTAGCATAATACTGAAACACATAATGATGTTGCATTATACAGAATATTATAGAAGAGGAAGATGACAAGTTACAAAGCCTCAAGCAGGAATGGGGAGATGAGATACATTCAGTTGTTGTTGAAGCCTTGAAGGAAATAAACGAATACAATGCAAGCGGTGGGTATCCAGTGGTGGAGCTACGGAACTTGAAGGAAAAAAGAAAGGTTACTTTGAAAGAAGTTATCAATTATATTGTGGATAATATCAAACTAGCAGTTGATATTTTTTTATCATTGCTTTGTGTGGCTGATTAAAGAGCAACATTGATATTCCTGTGATGGGTTCTCTGATTAAAATAGAATTTGGAAAGAAAAGAATAAAATACTTGGATGCATCTCTGTGTGCATGTGATAACTGTTAAACTTATATAGGGTAGAGTGATAAATAATTTGTATGTGAACAATGAAGTGATTGATCAACAGAAATGAGTTATATACGGGTAGTACGTTGTTAACAAACCTCATTTCCCATCCTTTAGACCATCTATTAGTTGTTTTCTGTTTTCTTCAATCACAGCATCAATAGGTTTTTGCTTATCCTAAAGACCATATCTTTAAACCTATCGTTCATCCCAAGCCAAAAGTAAAAACATCACATAATATAAGTGAAATGCAACTGCTAAGCTAAAACAACAATAACTACACGTTCTATTCAGATGCAATATACTTGATACTTCACAACAACTTCAAAGAATCCATAAAAAAATTTGACATTCTCAATAAACAAATAAACATATACTAATCACCTTTATTAATGATACAGTAAACTGTGACCTAAACAAAAGTAAACAAGTCTCACTCACCAAGAATTCAGAAAATAATATCGTCGTCTTTGTCCGCCACAGCCAACAAATTGCGAGAAGAATCGAAAGAAACCCCTTTGTTCAAAGGCGCATCGGAGGAGGACCGCATCTGCAACTGCAACTGCAACTGCATCTGCTTCTGAATCTCCCTCTTCTTATAGCCCTGAATCTTCTTGAGCCTGAAGAAATCCTCCCTCTCCAACTCATCCAATTCGCCCTTGATGTAACTAATGGTATTCTCGAGGCGCGGCTTCACCACGTTCTCGAGCGCGTTAACCCTGCGATTGGTGGTCTTGATGGCCTCGTCGAGCGTGAGAAACGAGGTCTGGAGCGAGGCGAGTTCCACGAGGACCTCGATGGCCCTGACGTAGGCGGCGCGGCACTGCTGCACCTGCTGGCCGCCGCGGGCGAGGCCGGTGAGGTCGCTCCTGGCGGCGTCGGCGTCGGCGGCGTGCTCGAACTTGGGGAGCTTGACGCCGGCGACGTTCTCCTGGCGGGAGCGGACGCGGAGCGAGGCCTCGCGCACGTTCTCGAGGACCACGTGCTTGATGCTGTCGCCGGCCACGTACTTGGCCTCCGTGAGCGCGAACGACGACGTTTTCATTATGTCGCCCATGGACTCCTTCGTGGACACGATCTTCTTCAGGATCTGCCGGAACTGCACCGTCAGCGCGTCGCTCTTCTTCTTCAGGAGCGCGTGGCCGCGCGTGGCGCCCACCAGACGCGCCTTCACCACTCCCAGCATCGTCACCGTGGGGACCACGTTCAGACGCTGCGTTTGCCCCGACATCGTGTCTTGGCGACGGAAATCGAGAGCAGAGAGAGAATGATCGAGAGAGAGAGAGAGTGTGTGTGTGTGAGTTGGATCAAATGGTTTTTTGGTGGGAATGGGCTTTAAATTATTGGCTTAGGTTGCTTCCTTTCTTGTCATCATTGTAATTTTGCTTATGATATATATATATATATATATATATATATATATATATATATATATATATATATATATATATATCATTTTTTAATTATTAAATTTCTTTATTTTTTAAAAATAATTTTAATCTTTTTATTTTTAAATTTTTAATTTTATATTTTCAATTTTCAATTTAACATTTTTTTTCTTATTTTTCACATATTTTTCTCATTCTTTCTTTCAATTTTTACATGCACTCTCTTGTCTTTTTTCTACTCCACATATTTCAGTAGATAATTTAAATTTTTTAATTATTACTTTTTTACTTTTCTCTTTTAGTTTTCACATGTACTTAAAATATAGAACTAATTTTTGACAATGTTATAGGTGCATGTAACTTCTTCAATATCGTCGAAGATGTCAAGTTAAATGTGCATTTTTTTTTCGAGCACTTTCTTCATTTACATATCTAGAAAATACAAAATTAAATGTAGTGTTTCAAATAATTTTAATATTCTAGAAAGTACTTTTCGAAATAGTGGGTGTTTCAAAAAGTATTTTCTAAAATTATGTTTTTAACATATTTTCATAAAGTACTTTTCAAAATACTAAATTTATTGTCCTAGATAGAATTTTCCTAAATCATGTAAAATAATACACTTTTGAAAAGTACTTTTCGAAACACAATTGTATAGTTTAAAAATTATAATAGTTGCATAATATAAAAAATGTGTAGGATCTCTTGATAAAAGCTTTGACATACTCTATCAATTTTATGCTTGTTGGTAAACATTTTGAAATTTGTCCCAAAAAGTATTTTGAAATTTATAAAAATTACATATTTGCACACATTACAATTATCACAAGCAAGCTTGCAAACATATTAAAAAAATGTGAAAATACATGTTATATCTAAATTCAATATCTATAGAAATTCCACAAACCTAGAATCATGTTGTAGGTCACCCAAACCAAAATTGTGACACCATATAAGCTAACATTGATAGTGATATGAGCTGACGAATCTGTTTTGCAAGTGCAAATAGTGTTGTACTGAATGATACAATAGATGTTACAATTTTTCATAGAAAGAGGAGGAGGATCAATCTTCCTCAAGACTAAGACTGATGAAGTCTGGTTTTGGGAAATTTCGTATTGGTCATAATATCTCACTCAAGAAATGATGCATTTGTTGCTCAGAGTCACGTGTTTTGATCCTCATTTCCTTAAGATGGATTGACATTGATTAAAGGTAGGTTTGTCCAATTACATGATAATTCCAAGATTTAAAGTTTGTAAAAATGTGTTAAAAGTATTCCTCCATTTAGTGATAAGAAACTCTTAATGTTATATCATGTTAAAGCATGGTGATGGTTTGTCTTTGACCCTTCCCTTAAACGTGTCAAAGCTCATATGTTAAGTGAATCAACCCCTAAACTACAGCTCATGCCATTTCAAATAGAAGAGAAGCAGAGAAAAATGGTGTTAGTAGTTGTGTTGATGTAGTGCTGTAAAACTACATTAAAAATCTTATAAGCATTGACAATTTCATCTTTGGCAAATAGAATATTTTTCCACATGTACAGCGAACCCATGAATGTGATTCAATAATGTATTTAACCATCTCTTTTTTTTCCAAAGCATTTATTTTAAAAGTATATACAATTGTCTTATTTATGTCAAAGAAAGTTGGAAATAGAAATTTCATACAGTGACTTTCCTAAGTCACAAACTAGTTGATTGATTTGAGTTGAAATAGAGTAAGTAACACCCGCGCTTTCATTATACCACTACACTTCTTGTTATATTGAGATATTTCCACACTACAATGTGCAATAAACATGAAGACAATTGAACCTTATTTGCATAAAAACATTCCAAATATAAATTAAATCATAATTATCATCGTTGACATTATAGGTGAAATTTAGTAGCCATTAACAATTGTTTAGGCTACTTTCATGAATATTAGCAATGCAAGATATTACTCTTACTGAAAGGTTCTTTTTCAAACATGTGGCATGTGTAGCACAAAAATAAAGTCAACAATGAAGTAACATTATAAATATCTCTTGGAAATCTTTGTGGGATCTATGACAAGTTCACCTCATACAAATACTCAAGATGACGGTGCAATGTAAGCAGTGGGGAATTGAAAGCTTATATGGATAAGATAAATGGCATCGCATATTGTTCTCAATGTAATAGTAAAACTTGCTAGCTTGTTTTCTATGGTGAGGCAAAATGATTTATGGTTTAAATAAGGAAAATAAAATTAAAAAAAAATCACAAGCTACAAAAATAAAATGCATAAAAAATGCTTAGTTTAACAACTTAGATTGTTAATCAAAGTGGAATATAACATAGTAAGTTTCATATCATATCAAAAAAGTCTAACTCAATTGGTTAAACAAGGTGTATAAATATTGTAAACTCCCTATAATAACAAGTTTGATTTCCTTGAATCAACAAAAATAATCATATGTGAATTCTAAAGAATTTAATTACAAATTATTAAGTCTTGCTTTGAATTGTCAACTAATAAAGAAAAAAAGTTTGATCAGTTAAAGTACATACAAGTCAACGATGAAGTAACATTGTAAATATCTCTTGGCAATATTTGTAGGATCTATGACAAGTTCACATTTTCCAAATACCCAAACAAGAGAATGGACATAAGTTTATATACATGCAATTAATTATCTTCATTAGTTAAAGGCTTTTTAGGTGATGTCCAAAAAGCAAAAACATGAGGACTTAGGCTCAAAGCGAGCAATATCTTACCAATATGAAGATATATATGTGTGTGAAAACTCCCGATTTACAACAAGTGGTATCAAAGTCATTGCTTTAATTAGATGACTAACTCTGCGAGTATGATGGAGTTGGAGTTGGCAGGTGGATCCATATGTGAAAGAGAGTCCTCTTAATAATGTGACACCCTCTACCTCTCATGCATAAGACTATAAAATAATTTTTTTTGAAAAAAAATAATATTGTGTTGAATAATTCCAAATAAAGGTAAAAGGTATCATATTTTCAAATTCAAACATTCAAACAAATGGAAAGGAAAGCCTAAACTATTACAAAAATTACAAAACAAGTTTGAAGAACTAAACTAAAATTCCTAGTGCAGAAAACATAGAGACATATTCCTAATAACCTTGATGTCACATGTATTAAAACTTTCCCTTCCATCAACTAAACTCTTCCAAAAAGGAACTCTCCTGCAAACACATATAGAAAACAAACACACGAAAATAAAAGGAGTGAGAACTGAGAACATATCTCATTTTGGCTACTACTGTAGAATATAAAGGATAAATAATGTTCATAACACATACATGTGGAATAAAACAAGATCAATTTTGCATAGAAATTATATTATACAAAGATAAAGTTTTAGAAATGTACCTATTGATGAGGTTTTAAACCAAAAATAAATAAATAAAATTTCAATAATGTGAAAACTCTATGTGTATTCACACTTAGACTAAACTTTGCTGTTAACAATCTTGATTAGTGGAAGCAAAAGAATTTGATTCTCGAGATAGAGAAATATAAGATAAAATGCTTTTAAACTTTTTTCTGAGAGCTTTTTTTTTGTTTTTTCCCATAAAATCCATGCCTTTCTTATAGAAAGTGGGTAAAACCAACTTCTCTCAAAATAAAAACAAAATCATTACCAATTAGTAGGTGGTTTTTATTTTGATATGCATGTAGCTATTTTTTTTAGATGTTTTGAAGACCAATTTCAACAAAATCTTCTCAAATCTTCAACCAAATTTTCAATTTAAACAATTTAAATAAAAACATTTAATCTTCCAATTCTTTCCCTTTTCAAATGTGGATCATTCCATTATATCTTCAAGCATTTCAAATAATTTTATTTATATCATTTATATTTTCGATGCTAGCAAAACAAATATAATAATATTCCACAAGTAAAATTATTTATTTATTTGTATGATATAATTAAATTCTCTAATTTAATAATCAAATACTAAAATAATTTATAACAAAGATTAGAATACTCATTTGTGCGTGATCCCATAGGTTCAATACTAAACTAGTAATATATTAATAAAATTAATATATTAATCAAGGTAGGCATCTAACAATACTCCTTAACACCTAGATAGCATGAAGTAATATTTAACTTTTAAGAACAAATAAAAAAATAATAAAATATTTTTCTTCCATCATATATAGCTTTGAGTTAACTCTACAGAATGGTATTTCTATCAAACTATACTAAGTTAACATACCATAAATGACTTAAGAAACTCATTTCTTTTTTCATTAATATTCCTGGCCAGGATATAATTTTGTTTTAGAGCTAAAACTTATTACCTAGAGTTGATAGATTCATTCTTGATTAACCATTAATTCTACAAGTATTTAATCATTTCCAATTTCTATTCAACTAGTACCCCAAGACATTAGGTGTCTAGAATTAAAATATAATAAACAACTTATTAGTTACTATGATAATCTCAGGTTAAAGAAACCTATTTAATTTCTTCTTAAGAATTTTCTATTCACAATCTAAGGTAATATAAACCATTAGAAATTCTCAATTGAGTTAGTTCAAATGATCATACTCACATATGCATCATCTATATATGCAATTACTAAAAGAGATATATTAATCTTTATCCAATAAAGACATTTACACATATATTGGTCTATCTAGATTATTGTTAACCTATTTACAACAACCTTATCACTAAGAACAATTTAGATTAAAATAATAAAAGACTCTTGTTTTCTCATTGTCATAATCTCTATCATGATAACAAGTCTATAATTTTAATCAAGGACTTTATCAAATAAGATAATTTGATTACATGATATATTGGATCTTAGGCATACCTAATTATTCTCCAAAATAATAAGGTCGGGTAGCCACACTCATATAACAACATAATATACAACATTCATATAATTAGTAGTAATATTCAATTTATAACAATAACAATGAAAATGATAATAATTCAATCACATTATAAATCACACCACATGATATCATATATTAAACATATAGGGTATGCAAGGCTCATGTAATGACAAAACTCTCCTAAATATATGCAAGTGATGCTAGTAAAACACTTTTCTTTACCTAAAGGTTGAATAGTCTATGAGCACATACTGGGTCAAGTCATCACAAGACTCTCACTAGAAGGATATATTACTAGGGTCTCATTGGGATAACTAAATTGCTTAATATATGTCCTAGACACACAATGGACGAGACTAGGGCTTCCCAAACCAAGTTATCCCCAATGACTAATCCCAAAGTTTTTACAAAGGGAGCCTTCCTTAGTGGTGTATTTTGCATCATACTCATCATAAAAACACATATTCATATGATGCATGACATTCAAGATTCAATGCATTTACAACATGAGGAGGATTACATCTTTGGACAAAGTTTTTTGCTAGAAAAGGCAATGGGGTGGAAATTTTGGGAGAGTACAACACCAATTATAAGAGAAGAAACGTCAGTTTCTACCTCAAAGGGCAAGTCAACATTTGGTAAATGTAAAATAGGGGGTAGAATTCATTACCTTCTTTAGTTTTGTAAAGGCCTTCGTGGCTACGTCTATCCATAAAAAAGTTATGTTAGACAAGTGACCTCAGATAACTTAAGAGTGGGGCGGGGGGGGGGGGTGAATTAAGTTATTCAAAATTTTCTTCTATTATTTTTTAATATCTCTTACCATGAACAAAAAATACTTAGAATGATTTTAAGTTGAAAGTGTATATACAAAATGTTTATCTCTTTAAGATATTAACTTAACAATCATCAAGTAAACAAGTAAAAGGATAGGGAAGAGAAATTGCAAACTCAATTTTATACTAGTTCGGCCAACCCTTGCCTACGTCTAGTCCTCAAGTCACCTACTTGAGATTTCCACTATCTTGTAAATTCTTTATAATAGATGAACACTCAAACACCTTGTAATCTCTTTCCTTTGTGTTGAGTTCCAATCACACTCAAGAGAAACACTCTCTCTTGATTACAACAGATGAATTGAAGATTGTTCACAGGATAAACTCTCTATAAGAGTAGATGAAACAAATTGAAGATCCTATAAGAACTTTCAAAGATTTTTTCAAGTGCTTGGCCAAAGTATCTTTTCAAAAAGGTTTCTCACAATTTTAGTTCATAACTATTTCAGAAGTGTAGAGGAATATATATATGAGGAAAATTTAAAGCTTTCTAGTCTTTTCATGAAGAGTTGTAACTTTAAATATTATTATGAAAAGACATGATGGTAATCCATTACAATGGGTTGGTAATCGATTACAACAGTTGAAATTCAAATGTTGATAATACCGTTGATGCTTTCTAATTTGAATTTTAAATTTTCGTACTACTGGTAATCGATTACAACATTTGATAATCGATTACCAGACCCAAAATGTATATTTCAGGGTTTTAATAAATTTAATCTTGCATACATTTCTTGAGGTATCATTTTGAAAATTTGTTACCTTGTAAAGATTTAAATAATACTTTTACTTCTTATCAAAAGTATATTAAATTGTTTCCTTTTAAAAAATATTTAAAGGCCAATACATCTTGTAAAAATCTTAGAGATTCTTTTAACAATGAAACTAAATTGATTAAGAGTCGTCTAATCTTGAACTTGAATCAACTTTGATTTAACTCAATCTTTGTGATCTTTTCCTTTCTATTGGCATCATAAAAACATGTATTCATCACATTAACAAGTTAGAAGTTTTAAGGAGATTCATGATTGGCATAATGAAGAAAGCGTAATGACGCATAAAACCTCGATAAAAATCAATTAATCCTAAAAATCCTCAAAGTGCGGTGATATTGTGAGCTTAAGGCCATTTGAATATGGTGGATATTTTTTTCTAGATCAAGTTGAATGCCTTCTTTTAAAACAATGTGGCCTAAATACTGAACTTAGTCAACTGCAAATACACACTTTGAAAATTTAGCAAAAAAATTGTTATCTAAAAGAAGTTGTAGTATAAGCTGAAAAAGATGTAAATGGATATCATGATTTTTGCCAAAAATTAAAATGTCATAAAAAAAAGTACAAAACAAAGTAAATAAAGATGTAGAAAATCATTCATAGCACTTTGAAATGATGAGAGGCATTAGTAATCCTAAAAGGCATCACAAGAAACTCATAGTGATCATTTCATGTGCGAAAAGCCATCTTGTGAACATCTGAAGGGTTGACCTTAATTTAGTGATACTTTGCTTGTAGGTCAATCTTTGAAAAACAAGTACAATTACCCAGTTCATCTAGGAGTTCTTCAATAGTAAGAATAAGGAATTTATCTTTAATTGTAATGCCATTTAGGTCACGATAATCCACAAAAAAAAAATGCCAAGTCCCATTTTTCTTCTGAACCAATAACACAGGTGATGAAAATGGGTTGTTGCTGGGACGAATAAGACCAAATTCAAGTAATTATGAATAATAGTAGTCATGGCTTCTTTGTGGACATCGATAAGGTTTTACATTAATGGGAGCAGAGTGTGGTAGTAATGGAATATGCATATTGTGTGGATAAGGAGGAGGAAGACAAGTAGGGTGAAAAAAAAATGAGCAAATTGGGAAAGAATGGGTTGTATAAGAGGGTTAGGGTGAGGTAAATTGGTAGGAGTAGTTGTTGAATCATGGTTGGAAGTTGGAGAGATGGATAAAAAGTGGAATGAAGTGATGGCATTGGTGTGTAAAAGATGAAATATTTTTGCCAAGAAGTAGGGTTGGGAAAGGAAAGTGTCACCAAAAAGCGTAATGGACGAGTCTTGGTGTTGAAAGGCCATACATGGCATCAAAAAATCAACAACAATTTAGCAAAAGCCACTACAAGAAAAATCAGCATTATCTACGGAAGAAATCCGTAGATAATGCTGAAAATCCGTAGGTAACAATTAATTACCTACGGATTACCTACGAAAAAAAATCCGTAGGTAATAAGCTCGTAGGTAACGTTACCTACGGAAATTTTTCGTAGGTAATGTTACCTACGGATTTTATCTACGGTAAATTCCGTAGATAACATTACCTACAGAATTTTCTGTAGGTCAAGTTACCTACGGAATTTTCCGTAGATAACGTTATCTACGAAAAAATTTCATAGGTAACATTACCTACGAAATTTAATTTTTTTTTTTAATTTTAATAAATTTATTAATGCAACAACCTTCATATTTAGCCTCTCAAGGATGTTATTTCATGACACTTCACTTTTTAACGTGTTTTGTCCTTACTGCACATTTTTTGGGAAACTTCCCAGAAGGTCACTCATCCTTGTACTACTCCAGCTCAAGCACGCTTAACTGTGGAGTTCTGATGAAATGGGCTACAGAAAAGCTAATGCATGTCATCAGTATAAGTAGTACAAATTAATTCATTTAAGTCATTCTCAACTATACAATCTCATACTTATACTATTTTTGGATCCCTCTCATTTTGGTATGTCTAGACTGCTATAAAAATATAAAAATATATATAATAATTATATTATATTTAATTAATCTTTATATATATATATATATATATATATATATATATATACTTACTTGTATAATTAACAATCTATTTATTTATATTTAAAATTAATATTATGATACAATTTAAATTATTTATTATAAATTTAAAAGTTTAAATAATAATTTATATATTTTAAAATGATAAGGGCTATAATAACACCCGTGTAATTTTTACTATGTATTACACCACTAAATAATTTTATATTAAATATGAATTTTGTAAATCCAACCGTTAGATCGAAAATTCATATCACTTTATATGTATATCAAATTTTGTTAAAATTGAACAACAACTTAAAGGTAATCAAAGTGTTATTTTAGTATATTTTGAAATGTATATATTACGTCAATTTTGTTTTACAAGAATGAAGTATCAAATAATCTTGAACTAATATAAAATTTTGTATATATCAGCTAAGAGTACAAAACTTTCAATCTAACGGTTGAAGTTATAAAATTCACATTTAAAATATTATTTTTATAAATTAAATTTTAACATTATAAATAACCTTTATTATTACACTGGTGTTATTATAGCCCTTCTATTTTAAAATATTATTTTTATAAATTAAAATTTAACATTTTAAATAAATTGTTAATTAATTAACTTAATATATTTATTCATCATAAATTTAAGATATAAAATTCAAAAAGTCTATTTATTCTTGTTTTATTTTGTAATTATCAACCATTAATAAAATATTAATTTAAATTTTATCTAATTATATTATAATATTTTCATATCAAATTTAAAACCAAATATTAGTATGTTATTTTTTATCATCATTAATTTATAAAAATAAAAAATTTAAAATGAGAATTTTTAATAATATTTATTTTTTACTATAATCTATTTAGTTTAAAAGTATACGCTACAAGTTATTTAAAAAAAACATATATTACACTTAAAAATTGATCTATTTGAATAAAAATGAATAACAATAATAATAATAATAATTACTATTATTATTATATTAAATTTACTATAATATATTAAAATTATATATACTTTTATTTATCTTTTTAAATATTAAACTTGATGATTTATATAATAAAGTAAAATTTATAAGTTTGTTGAAAGATAAATTCATATTCTATTTATATAATTTATTACAATTTTTTAAAAAATAAAATAAGTTATTACTAGTATTAAACTTTAAAATATTAAAAGAAAAATAATGTACGCATTTCGTTTCTACATTGTATTAAAAGAAAAAATATATATAATAAAAATTGTCAGAAAAAAAAAAAATCTTAAATAATACCTACGGAAAAAATTCCATAGGTAATATTCCATAGATAACTAAACATTACCTACGGAAAAAATTCTGTAGGTAACTAAAAATTACCTATGGAAAAAATTCTGTAGGTAACTAAAAATTACCTACGGAAAAAATTTCGTAGGTAACTAAAATTTAACATTTTAAATAAATTATTAATTAATTAACTTAATATATATATTCATCTTGAATTTAAGATATAAAATTCAAAAAATATTTAATCTTGTTTTATTTTCTAATTATCAACCATTAATAAAATACTAATTTAAAATTTTATCTAATTATATTATAATATTTTCATATCAAATTTAAAACCAAATATTAGTATGTTATTTTTTTATCATCATTAATTTATAAAAATAAAAAATTTAAAATAATAATTTTTATTAATATTTATTTTTTACTATATCTATTTAATTTAAAAGCATACGCTACAAGTTATTTCAAAAAAACTTATATTACACTTAAAAATTGATCTATTTGAGTAAAAATGAATAAAAATAATAAAAATAATAATAATAATTATTATTATATTAAATTTACTATAATATATTAAAATTATATATACTTTTGTTTATCTTTTTAAATATTAAACTTGTTGATTTATATAATAAAGTAAATTTATAAGTTTATTGAAAGATAAATTCATATTCTATTTACATACTTTATTACAATTTTTAAAAAATAAAATAAATTATTACTAATATTAAACTTTAAAATATTAAAAGAAAAATAATATACACATTTCGTTTGTACATTATATTAAAATAAAAAATATATATAATAAAAATTGTGAGAAAAAGAAAATCTTAAATATTACCTACGGAAAAAATTCTGTAGGTAACATTCAGTAGTTAACTAAAAATTACCTACGGAAAAAATTTCGTAGGTAACTAAAAATTACCTATGGAAAAAATTCCGTAGGTAATATTCCATAGATAACTAATTCCGTAGGTAATATTCCGTAGATAACTAAACATTACCTATGAAAAAAATTCCGTAGGTAATATTCCGTAGATAACTAAAAATTACCTACGGAAAAAATTCCATAGATAATATTCCGTAGATACTAAATATTACCTATGGAAAAAATTCTGTAGGTAATATTTCGTAGATAATAACAGTTTTTCTTGTAGTGAGCATGGAGAGATTCCTCCATATCCTTGGTGCTTTTGGGAGGCATAAGGGAATAAAAGTACCAATGATTAGAACCTAATAACTAGCCCCTATCTACAATACTAAAATTCAGACTAAGAAAAGGAAATAACAATATTCTTTATTCCTTCTTGAGGTAAGAATCCTCTGATTAAATACAAAGAAAGCCACACCAAATGGTGTTGTATGATTGTTCCAATGGTAACTACCAGCTAGTACAACTTGGAAAAGATAAAACTTCAATAAAATTTTGTAACCAACTAGGTCTTTTACTCATCGGATTTAAGTCGTTATATTGTTGATGAATTGTTTTGCTCAAATAGGCTTTGGTTACTAGATGTTGACATATCATATTTCCAGTTTGATATTTTTTTTAGGTACCTAGACTTTGATATTTGAACAACAAAATAAAATTTAGATAATAATTATTGTCATAATATTGTTTTAAATAAAAATAACGAGGTTGTGAACATATTACATTTAAAGAATTTAATTTGTATGTAATGTTAATTATTAACTAATAAATAATTGAAGTTGATGGTATAAAAGTAAAATAAAAAAAAATCATCGTATATACCTTATTATAACTTGTTATTTTTCATAAAAGATTTTTTTATGCATATATTATAAAGATGCGTTGATTTAGGTTCTCTTACTTCTACTCCAACTACTTCATAAAAGAATTTTATAGGTGCATAAATTATTTATTTATAAAATAATTAAAAATAAATATTAACAATTTCTTTTAAGAGTTTTTAGCACATGACAAATTATTTTATACTTGAAAATTATAATTTACGGGAATCATAAATCCTGAAAATCATGATTCCTAAGAATTATGAAAATCTATTTACTTGATCATAAATATTTTTTAAAATATTTATAAATTTTATATAGGAATTAAAGATTTTTTACTATATTAAATAAACAAATAAAGGTAACATGACACTTTTATTGCATTAAAACTTTACCTTTACCTTAAGAAAGTTAGTTTCTCACCTCCTTCATGAAATAGTTTCATGAGAAATCTATGCAAAATTAGTTCCTGTAAAAAAGTATTCCCTAAAAATGTTACTTTTTAAATAACAAACTAAGCTCATGAAATTAATATTCTCGACATCAAATTTCCAAAAAAAGTATCAAAAAAAAATTTGTACCAAATTTCCTCTTATAGTTTATTTGGTTTAGCAAAGGAGAAAGGAAAGCAAGGTATGAGAGGAATTAAAAAAAATATTAAGATATTAAGAGGAGGGAAGATGAGATGCAACTTTTTTCTTGGTTCATAAGGGGGAGAGAGAAACTTTAAAAATCAATTTACCTTTATATCATAGTAATTCTAAATTTGAAAACATAAATAAGAATTTTTGATACATTATATTATAAATGTTTTAAAATTCATCTTGTCTCTTTCAAATATCCTCAATATTGGGGGAGAGTTAAAAATAGATGATGGAAATGTCTTGAAGGAGTGATTGATGTTCTCTTCCAAGCTCCATCTTCAACGTCCACTTCTTCTCTTAAGGCTTCAAAATGAGATTCACGGATTGTGTTTCAATCTCCAAAAGCTTGAAGGAAGAAACAATGGAGATTCGATTTCTTCTTGAAGAAGAGGAAGAGATGTGGAACTAAGGCACAAAAGAAGGATTCCTTTGTGAAGGTTCTTAAGGAGAAGGAATTCTCCACGGTTTTGACTCTTGAGAGAGAGAGAATTTTCTGAATTCTAATATCATAAACGTGCAAAAGTGATTACAAAGGTAGAAGAAAAACTTATATAGAGTAGGGAAACTTGTGGTGCAAGCTAGGCTAACTATGATTCAAAAGAATCATGGTTAGCTTAACTTGATCGGCCTAGTTGGTTTAGGAGGCTTGTGAAGCAAGCTTTTAACTTAGAAGCTTGGAAAGCAAGCTAAGTTAGAAGCTTGTAGCACAAGCTTCCCAAGTGTGCAATGCAAGCTAAGAATTCGGCCAAGGGAACAAGGCTAGGTGGCCAAGGCTTCAATTTCCATATTTAATCCAATCCAAAAACTTGGAATTGGTTTAGTTAGGTTCACCAAATGGTGGTGAAACCTACCTAAATCAATTCCTTGAAAAATATGGAGAAAAACAAGCCCAGTATGTTAAATTTGGCCTAGGCCAAATTTTGGCCCAATTACTAGTTATACCTACACACTTTACTATTTGTCACCCCACTTCTACTACTAAAAATATAAAAATAAATGACCCTTAATACAAGGTCAAATGGAGTAAAAGTCTCCAAGTAACATACCCTAAAATCTAAAAGGAATATCCTATAAGAAAAGAAAGAAAGTGTCTCACAAATACAAATGCAAAATAAACCTATACAAGTAACTACTATGTACATAATCATATGAAAGGTCTTTAAGATTAACTCATTCCTCTTGGGTCTTTCAATGTATCACCTCTTGATCTTCTTGGCCTTGGCATGATTCCATCATTAGATGAGGAGAGATATTCCTCCATTCATTTCTTCTCCTAAAAATTAAACCAAACAAGAAAGGTCTATTAAAACCTTTCCTTCATTTCTTTTCAATGAGATACCATGTTAATAGTACATGAAAATAATGTATTAGATGTGATGACCTAGGGCATCCCAATTTTCAAAATGGTTATTATTATTATTATTATTATTATTATTATTATTATTATTATTATTATTATTATTATTATGTCATAATTTGGTGGTTATCTTTTACTTCAATTGTAGCTAATTCACACTCCATTTATGCTTAATTGTAGGCTTTAGAAAGATATGTGTGTTGTTGGGCCTAATTTGATAGTTGTAATTTTTTTTGTTAAAATCGTTTCTCGTTGGGCTGATTGACAAGCCTCGGTTTTTAGGGCATAACTTGGGCTATAGTTGTCCAAATGATGCAAACTCGGTGGAAATGGAAATCTAAGAGAAAACACTACAACTTTCATGAAATAACCATTCGAAAATTCGGCCGTCTAGAAGGTCAAAATCAGCGTGCAAAAGAACGCATCCACTAATTCATCCGACCAACTCCACTAATTCATCCCACCAACTCCACTAACTCATCCCACCAACTCCACCAAGCCTAATTTCTTTATATTTTAATGTGTTGTGAAGGCTATAAATAGCCCTTCAATCTTCCATTTCAATTAATCCCAAAAACACCTCTCATCTTCTCTTCCTTTTCTCTTCTGCTTTCTCTTCTTTCCCTCTACTTCCTGCCTTAGACAGAGGGAGCCTAGAGGAGGAGGTTGTGCTCTAGTCTCAGTTTCAGTTATTGTTTAAGAGAAAGGAGGAGGTTCTGCCCGAGTTTCAGTTCAGGTTTATCCAAGTAAGGGTGGTATTTATAAAATTAATCTAGTATGCAAAGTAAGGTAGTACTTATAAGATTTAATCTAGTATGTATGAGCATGATAGGAATAGTAAAATTTTAATATGATATTTTATTTGGCATGGTTCTTTTAGTTAATTAATTATTTGTTATTATATTGAATGATTTGGTATGGATATGGAAATAATTGCGTGTAATTGAGGAAACTGTTATGTGTGTGGTTTGGAAAGTAAATAGGACTTAAAAGAGTAAGGTTATGGTATGGATTAGATCTCTTGGTGAGATTAGGATATAATCTTTAGAAAATATGGAATTAGGAGTCCCATGGTGAGGATTCCAATATGGAACTTTTCCAAGGATTATAAAATAAACCACTTCAGATGTTAGGTGGATTCTGAAGTACTCCTCTAAGTATTCTATTTGCTACCGGTATGGGTCTGGGCCAAGTCATATCGATGGTTGAGGTCGCCCCACTAGGGTTACGTGACGACGTAATCCAGCTGTATATCTTCCATGAGAGGTTAGGCGTGGGACATGGGTTGCTGACATGTTTCACTGTATCAACACTTGGTTTGGATGGTGTTGAGGCCAACATTTGGTTTGGATGTGTTGGTTACATCATGCATTATATAGTGGTGTGACTTTATTTTGGATGAGGAATATGTATACATATGGTATGGATTGTATACATTGGTTATGGATTCTTTGATTAAATATGTATGCATTGGCATGAATGTGTATACATTGGATAAAATTGGATTGGTTTACATTTAGCATGGAAATGACTTTTTGGAATGGATAAATAATGTGGATTAATATCTGTTTTAATGATATTTCCTTATGTTGTACTATGGTTGGTTTTATACTTACTAACCCTTGTATGTTTTCATGTGGTGGAACTGTGATGATCTCATGATGTGGGAGAGCAGATCAGGTGTAAGGCCTTGGGATAGCAAGGAGGCCTTTGGGTAGTTGCTTTAAGAAGTGGCTAGTCTTAGAGCTTGACCAGCACCTAGGGTGTTTCTTTTGATGGTTAATGTTATATTTTGGGATGATTGTATAATTTTATTGAGAATGACTCTGATATAATTATGTTTGATATTATGAAAACAATTTTTACACTCTAGCGTAGCTGGCTTTTGCTCTATTTTCTTTATTATCTAATTTGTAACGACCCGCCCTAGGTCATCACATCAAAACCAACCAAAATAAAATAATAGATAATAGAGCAAAAGCCAGCTAGGCTAGAGTGTAAAAATTGTTTTCATAATATCAAACATAATTATATCAGAGTCATTCTCAATAAAATTATACAGTCATCCCAAAATATAACATTAACCATCAAAAGAAACACTCTAGGTGCTGGTCAAGCTCTAAGACTAGTCACTTCTCAAAGCAGCTATCCCAAAGGACTCCTTGCTATCCCATGGCTTCACACCTGATCTGCTCCCCCACATAGTGAGATCATCACAGTTCCACCACATGGAAACATAAGGGTTAGCACGTATAAAACCAACCATAGTACAACATAATGAAATAGATATTTATCCACATTATTTATCCATGCCAAAAAGTCATTTCCAAGCTAAATATAGATCAATCCAAAATCCAATGTATACACATCCATGCTAATGCATACATATTAAATAAAGAATTCATAACCAATGTATACAATCCATACCATATGTATACATATTCCACATCCACAGCAAAGTCACACCACTGCATAATCCATGATGTAACCAACACATCCAAACCAAATGTTGGCCTCAACACCATCCAAACCAAGTGTTGATACGGTGAAACATGTCAACAACCCATGTCCCACGCCTAACCTCTCATGGAAAATATACAGTTGGATTACGTCGTCACGTAACCCTGGTGGGGCCACCTCATCCATCGGTATGACTCGGCCTAGACCCATACCGGTAGCAAATAGAATACTTAGAAGAGTACTTCAGAATCCATCTAACATCTGAAGTGGTTTATTTTATAATCCTTGGAAACGTTCCATATTGGAATCCTCACCATGGGACTCCTAATTCCACATTTTCCAAAGATTATATCTTGATCTCACCAAGAGATCTAATCCATACCATAACCTTACTCCTTTAGGTTCTATTAACTTTCCAAACCACACACATACAACATATTCCATAATTACATACAAACTTTTCCATAACCATGTCAAATCATTCAATATAATAACATAAATAATTAAACACCTAAAAAATAACCCTTAACTTAAATAAATGACAATTTTCACATAAACAAAATAGCATATTAAAGTTATACTACTCCTATCATACTCATAAGTACTACCCTTACTTTGCATACTACCCTTACTTTGCATACTAGACTAATTTTATAAATGCCACCCTTACTTGGATAAAACTGAACTGAAACTCAGGCAGAACCTCCTCCTTTCTCTTAAACAAGAACTGAAACTGAGACTAGAGCACAACCTCCTCCTCCAAGCTCCCTCTGTCTAAGACAGGAAGTAGAGGGAAAGAAGAGAAAGCAGAAGAGAAGAGAGAATGAGAATAAGAAGTGTTTTCTTGGGATGAATTGAAATGGAATATTTAAGGGCTATTTATAGCCTTCATAACACATTAAAATATAAAGAAATTAGGCTTGGTGGAGTTGGAGGGAAGAATTAGTGGAGTTGGTGGGATGAATTAGTGGATGTGTTCTTTTGCACGCTGATTTTGACCTTCTAGACAGCCGAATTTGCGAATGGTTATTTCATGAAAGTTGTAGGGTTTTCTCTTAGCTTTCCATTGCCACCGACTTTGCATCATTTGGACAACCACAGCCCAAGTTATGCCCTAAAAACCGAGGCTTGTCAATCAGCCCGGCGAGAAACGATTTTAACAAAAAAATTAACAACTATCTAATTAGGCCCAACAACACACATATCTTTCTAAAGCCTACAATTAAGCATAAATGGAGTGTGAATTAGCTACAATTGAAGTAAAAGATAACCACCAAATTATGACCAAATACCATATAATAATAATAAAAAAAAGGGTATTTGGTCATAATTTGGTGGTTATCTTTTACTTAAATTGTAGCTAATTCACACTCCATTTATGCTTAATTGTAAGCTTTAGAAAGAGATGTGTATTGTTGGGCCTAATTAGATAGTAATAAATGTTTTTGTTAAAATCGTTTCTCGTTGGGCTGATTGACAAGCCTCGGTTTTTAGGCCATAACTTGGGCTGTGGTTGTCCAAATGATGCAAACTCGGTGGAAATGGAAAGCTAAGAGAAAACCCTACAACTTTCATGAAATAACCATTTGAAAATTCGGCCGTCAAGAAGGTCAAAATCAGCGTACAAAAGAAAGCATCCACTAATTCATCCCACCAACTCCACTAATTCATCCCACCAACTCCACCAAGCCTAATTTCTTTATATTTTAATGTGTTATGAAGGCTATAAATAGCCCTTCAATCTTTCATTTCAATTCATCCCAAGAAAACACTTCTTATTTTCATTCTCTCTTCTCTTCTGCTTTCTCTTCTTTCCCTCTACTTCCTGCCTTAGACAGAGGGAGCCTAGAGGAGGAGGTTGTGCTCTAGTCTCAGTTTCAGTTCTTGTTTAAGAGAAAGGAGGAGGTTCTGTCCGAGTTTCAGTTCAGGTTTATCCAAGTAAGGGTGGCATTTATAAAATTAATCTAGTATGCAAAGTAAGGTAGTACTTATAAGATTTAATCTAGTATGTATGAGCATGATAGGAATAGGAAAATTTTATTATGATATTTTATTTGGAATGGTTATTTTAGTCAATTAATTATTTATGTTATTATATTGAATGATTTGGTATGGATATGGAAATAATTGCATGTAATTAAGGAAACCGTTATGTGTGTGGTTTGGAAAGTAAATAGGACTTAAAGGAGTAAGGTTATGGTATGGATTAGATCTCTTAGTGAGATCAGGATATAATCATTGGAAAAATATGGAATTTGGGAATCCCATTGTGAGGATTCCAATATGGAACTTTTCCAAGGATTATAAAATAAACCACTTCAGATGTTAGGTGGATTCTGAAGTACTCCTCTAAGTATTCTATTTGCTACCGGTATGGGTCTAGGCCGAGTCATACCGATGGATGAGGTGGCCCCACCAGGGTTACGTGATGGCGTAATCCAACTGTGTATTTTCCATGAGAGGTTAGGCGTGGGACATGGGTTGCTGACATGTTTCACCGTATCAACACTTGGTTTGGATGGTGTTGAGGCCAACATTTGGTTTGGATGTGTTGGTTACATCATGGATTATGCAGTGGTGTGACTTTGCTGTGGATGTTGAATATGTATACATATGGTATGGATTGTATACATTGGTTATGGATTCTTTATTTAATATGTATGCATTGGCATGGATGTGTATACATTGAATTTTGGATTGATCTATATTTAGCTTGGAAATGACGTTTTGGCATGGATAAATAATGTGGATAAATATCTATTTCATTATGTTGTACTATGGTTGGTTTTATATGTGCTAACCCTTATGTTTCCATGTGGTGGAACTATGATGATCTCACTATGTGGGGGAGCAGATCAGGTGTGAAGCCATGGGATAGCAAGGAGTCCTTTGGGATAGCTGCTATATGGTTATTATATTGAATGATTTGACATGGTTATGGAAAAGTTTGTATGTAATTCTGGAATATGCTATATGTGTGTGGTTTGGAAAGTTAATAGAACCTAGAGGAGTTACATACTAGATTAATTTTATAAATGCCACCCTTACTTTGCATACTAGATTAATTTTATAAATACCACCCTTACTTGGATAAACCTGAACTGAAACTCGGGCAGAACCTCCTCCTTTCTCTTAAACAAGAACTGAAATTGAGATTAGAGCACAACCTCCTCCTCTAGGCTCCCTCTGTCTAAGGCAGGAAGTAGAGGGAAAGAAGAGAAAGCAGAAGAGAAGAGAGAATGAGAATAAGAAGTGTTTTCTTGGGTTGAATTGAAATGGAAGATTGAAGGGCTATTTATAGCATTCATAACACATTAAAATATAAAGAAATTAGGCTTGGTGGAGTTGGTGGGAAGAATTAGTGGAGTTGGTGGGATGAATTAGTGGATGTGTTCGTTTGCACGCTGATTTTGACCTTCTAGACGGCCGAATTTGCGAATGGTTATTTCATAAAAGTTGTAGGGTTTTCTCTTAGCTTTCCAGTGCCACCGAGTTTGCATCATTTGGACAACCACAGTCCAAGTTATGCCCTAATAACCGAGGCTTATCAATCAGCCCAGCGAGAAACGATTTTAACAAAAAAAATTACAACTATCTAATTAGGCCCAACAACACACATATCTTTCTAAAGCCTACAATTAAGCATAAATGGAGTGTGAATTAGCTACAATTGAAGTAAAAGATAACCACCAAATTATGACCAAATACCATATAATAATAATAATAAAAAATGGGTATTACCATAACCAATGTATACAATCCATACTATATGTATACATATTCTTCATCCAAAATAAAGTCACGCCACTGTATAATCCATGATGTAACCAACACATCCAAACCAAATGTTGGCCTCAACACCATCCAAACCAAGTGTTGATACGATGAAACATGTCAGCAACCCATGTCCTACGCCTAACCTCTCATGGAAGATATACAGCTAGATTACGTCGTCACGTAACCCTGGTGGGGCCACCTCAACCATCGGTATGACTCGGCCCAGACCCATACCGGTAGCAAATAGAATACTTAGAGGAGTACTTCAGAATCCACCTAACATCTGAAGTGGTTTATTTTATAATCCTTGGAAAAGTTCCATATTGGAATCCTCACAATGGGATTCCCAAATTCTATATTTTTCCAATGATTATATCCTGATCTCACCAAGAGATCTAATCCATACCATAACCTTACTCCTTTAAGTCCTATTTACTTTCCAAACCACACACATAATAGTTTCCTCAATTACATGCAATTATTTCCATATCCATACCAAATCATTCAATATAATAACATAAATAATTAATTAACTAAAAGAACCATGCCAAATAAAATATCATATTAAAATTTTCCTATTCCTATCATGCTCATACATACTAGATTAAATCTTATAAGTATTACCTTACTTTGCATGCTAGATTAATTTTATAAATGCCACCCTTACTTGGATAAAATTGAACTGAAACTCAGGCAGAACCTCCTCCTTTCTCTTAAACAAGAACTGAAACTGAGACTAGAGCACAACCTCCTCCTCTAGGCTCCCTCTGTCTAAGGCAGGAAGTTGAGGGAAAGAAGATAAAGCAGAAGAGAAGAGAGAATGAGAATAAGAAGTGTTTTCTTGGGATGAATTGAAATGGAAGATTGAAGGGCTATTTATAGCCTTCAAAACACATTAAAATATAAAGAAATTGGGCTTGGTGGAGTTGGTGGGATGAGTTGGTGGAGTTGGTGGGATGAGTTGGTGGATGCGTTCTTTTGCATGCCGATTTTGACCTTCTTAGCAGCCGAATTTGCGAATGGCTATTGGATGAAATTTGTAGGGTTTTCTCTTAGCTTTTCATTTCCACCAAGTTTGCATCATTTGGACAAGCACAGCCCAAGTTATGCCCTAAAAACTGAGGCTTGTCAATCAGCCCAGCGAGAAACGGTTTTAACAAAAAAAAATTCACAACTATCTAATTAGGCCCAACAACACACATATCTTTCTAAAGCATAAATGGAGTGTGAATTAGCTACAACTGAAGTAAAAGATAACCTCCAAATTATGACCAAATACCATATAATAATAATAATAATAAAATGGGTATTACAATTCTCCCCAACAACAAAAATTTTCGTCCTTGAAAATTCACTTACTTAAAAAAAGATATGGGTACTATTCCTTGAACTGACTTTCTATTTCCCAAGTTGCCTCACCAGTAGCTGCATCCCAAAGAATTTTTACCAATTTAATGGACTTGCCACGAAGCTCCTTCAACTTATGATCAATTACAGCTATCGGTCTCTTTTCATAAGTCAAATCCTTTCTAACTTGTACCTCATCCATTTCTACCACGTGACTCGAATCTCGGATGTACTTTCTCAACTGTGAAACGTGAAACACATCATGTAGATTAGACAGGAATGAAGGTAATGCAATCTGATATGCCACTGGTCCAATCCTCTTGAGAATTTGGTACGACCCAATAAACTTAGGATTCAACTTCTTAGCTTTGATAGCTCTTCCCACACCTGTGGTAGGAGTTACTTTCAAAAACACATATTCTCCCTCCGAAAACTCCAAAGGTTTCCTCCTCTTGTCTGCATAAGACTTTTGCCGACTCTGAGCAGCTTTCATTCTTTCCTGAATTTGTTTCACCTTTTCAGTAGTCTGTAAGATGATCTCTGGCCCCACCATCATTGATTCTCCCTCTTTAAACCAACACAAAGGTGTTCGACACTTCCTCCTATACAAAGCCTCAAATGGTGTCATTCCTATACTTGCGTGAAAACTGTTATTATAAGTGAAGTCGACCAAAGGCAACATCTCTTCCCAACTCCCTAGATGATCCAAAATACAAGCTCTCAACAAGTCCTCCAAAGATTGGATAGTCCTCTCAAACTGCCCATCAGTCTGTGGGTGATAAGCAGAACTGAGTCTCAACTTAGTCCCTAATGTCTGGTGCAAACTCCGCCAAAATCGAGATATAAAACGAGGATCCCTATCAGAGATGATACTAGAGGGCACACCATGTAATCTAAAAATCTCTTTAATATACAATTGAGTTAACTTTTCCAAGGACCACTTTATATTCACTGGAAGAAAATGAGCACACTTAGTTAATCTATCCACGATCACCCAAATAGAATCACAATTCTTACCAGACCTTGGTAATCCAACAAAAAAATCCATGGTTATACTATCCCATTTCCATTTTGGCACTTCCATCATTTGTAACAAACCTCCTGGTTTTTTATGTTCCACTTTAGCTTTCTGACACACAATGCAAGATGCAACATACTCAACTACCTCCTTCTTCAATTCAGACAACTCCGCTGGTGCCATTCTATAAGGAGAAATAGACACTGGTCCCGCCCCTTGTATAAGATCAATACTAAACTCCAATTCTCGCTTTGGTGGTAATCCAGGAATATCATCCGAAAAAACCTCTGGGAAATCTCTAACAACCTCAATACTATTCAATAACTTTTCATTTTCTACACTAATAAAAGATAGGATCATAAACCCTAGAGCTCCACCTTTCAATAATCCATCCACCTGTCCACTAGAAATAAACCTTTCCTGTTCAACAACAAGAAAGATTAATCTCTTCTCTGAACAATCTATCAAAATCCTATTGGAAGAAAGCTAATCCATCCCTAAAATCACATCCAAATTGGATAAAGGTAAACAAAACAAATTTACCTTATAACAACGACCTTCTACTTCTACTGGACATCCTAAACAAACCTCAGAAGTCAAAATAGACCCTGAAGCTGGGGTAGAAACTACTAGATCCACACACAAGAAACTCACTACAAATTTTAGTCTTCTCACACATTCGTAAGAAATAAAAGAATGTGAAGTACCAGAGTCAAATAGAATAGAAATATTATTACTATCAACTTTGCCTTTTCCCTTCATCAGCTTAGATGACGTTTCAGTTTCAGCACCTGTTAAGGCAAAAACACGACCTGCTGTAGTAGGTCGATCCACTTTCTGGTTCCCTCTAGCTGGAGTATTTCTGTCATTGCAATCTTTAGCCATGTGACCCACCTTGCCACATTTAAAACACGCATAGTTCTTTGTAGGACAGTCCCTCATCATATGTGGGCCTCCACATGTGTAACATCTAATACCCTGAACAGCTCCTACGGTAATAGTCCCCATTGGTTTCTTATTAGCATTCCCTGTCTGAAACTGAGATGGTCTCTTTTGAAGATGTTTCCCCCTCCCAAATCCAGATGATCCCTCTGGACCCTTTGCCATTTTATTCCTTCCCTCAAATCTTTCAATCGTCTTTGCCTTTTCAACCAACACTGGGAATTCCACAATTCCCATAGGAACAATAGTCTTCTTCAGCTCAAATCTTAGACCTTCACTAAACTTCCTGCGTCTCCAAGCTTCAGTGATAGCTTGAGAATAGTACCTAGCCAAGTGTTCAAACTTGACCACGTACTCTTGTATTGACATGCCTCCTTGCTGCAGTCTCAAAAATCCAGCTTCCTTAGCATATCTGGTGCTATCTGGAAAATATTTCTCTAGAAACACCTTTTTGAAGTTCTCCCAATTTATTGCCTCCCTTCTAGCTTCCATCATAGCCTGAGCTCCTTTCCACCAGAAACTAGCCTCACCCACCAACATATAAACAACATAGACTAGTTTCTTTTCCTCGGGGCAATGCATCACCATGAAGATTTTCTCCATTTCCTCAATCCATTGGTCAGCAACTTCAGGTCCATCAACACCTGTGAATTGAGGAGGATTCCCTTTTTTGAACTCTGACAAGCCCCTATACTCATCAGGTACCTCAGCCCTAGCTGCTTCAGCTACAACCCTGTTGGTCTCCATCTGAGCCAACAAAGTATTCTGTTGTCCAATAGTAGCAACAATTAGCTCCATAGCTTGAGTAATCTAATGCTCCTCCATGCCTGAAAAAGGATTTGAATTGTTTCCCCTACCAACCATCCCAATCAAAAGGTCAAGGAATCTATGAGTTTACATTAAAACTCATAAGTAATTCCTAATCAATTTCCTCACAACAGAAACATGACAAGACCATTTCCCACAAACCCTAAGAGACTCGACCAGCTCTGATACCAAAATTGTAACGACCCGCCCTAGGTCGTCACATCAATCATCAACCATAATAAAATAATATATAATAAAGAAAACAGAGCAAAAGTTAGCTACGCTAGAGTGTAATTATAAAATAACATATATTTATTTTCCAAATCATACTATTATAAAAGAGTCATTAATCATAAAGTTATACAGTCATCCGATATATATATAACATTAACTATCGAAAGAGACACCTGAGGTGCTGGTCAAGCTCTAAGCCTAGCCACTTCTCAAAGCAGCTACCCAAAAGACTCCTTGCTATCCCAAGGCCTTACACTTGATCTGCTCTCCCACATCGTGAGATCATCACAGTTCCACCACATGGAAACATGCAAGGGTTAGTACGTATAAAACCAACCATAGTACAACATAATGAAATATCATTAAAACAGATATTAATCCACATTATTTATCCATTCCAAAAAGTCATTTCCATGCTAAATGTAAACCAATCCAATTTTATCCAATGTATACACATCCATGCCAATGCATACATATTTAATCAAAGAATCCATAACCAATGTATACAATCCATACCATATGTATACATATTCCTCATCCAAAATAAAGTCACACCATTGTATAATCCATGATGTAACCAATACATCCAAACCAAATGTTGGCCTCAACACCATCCAAACCAAGTGTTGATACGGTGAAACATGTCAGCAACCCATGTCCCACGCCTAACCTCTCATGGAAGATATACAGCTGAATTACGTCGTCATGTAACCCTGGTGGGGCCACCTCAACCATCGGTATGACTCGGCCCAGACCCATACCGGTAGCAAATAGAATACTTAGAGGAGTACTTCAGAATCCACCTAACATCTGAAGTGGTTTATTTTATAATCCTTAGAAAAGTTCCATATTGGAATCCTCACAATGGGATTCCCAAATTCCATATTTTTCCAATGATTATATCCTGATCTCACCAAGAGATCTAATCCATACCATAACCTTACTCCTTTAAGTCCTATTTACTTTCCAAACCACACACATAACAGTTTCCTCAATTACATGCAATTATTTCCATATCCATACCAAATCATTCAATATAATAACAAATAATTAATTGACTAAAAGAACCATGCCAAATAAAATATCATATTAAAATTTTCCTATTCCTATTATGCTCATACATACTAGATTAAATCTTATAAGTACTACCTTACTTTGCATACTAGATTAATTTTATAAATGTCACCCTTACTTGGATAAACTGAACTGAAACTCAGGTAGAACCTCCTCCTTTCTCTTAAACAAGAACTGAAACTGAAACTAGAGCACAACCTCCTCCTCTAGGCTCCTTCTGTCTAAGGCAGGAAGTTGAGGGAAAGAAGAGAAAGCAGAAGAGAAGAGAGAATGAGAATAAGAAGTGTTTTCTTGGGATGAATTGAAATGGAAGATTGAAGGACTATTTATAGCCTTCAAAACACATTAAAATATAAAGAAATTAGGCTTGGTGGAGTTGGTGGGATGAGTTGGTGGATGCGTTCTTTTGCATGCCGATTTTGACCTTCTAAACAGCCGAATTTGTGAATGGCTATTTCATGAAAGTTGTAGGGTTTTCGCTTAGCTTTCCATTGCCACCGAGTTTGCATTATTTGGACAACCACAGCCCAAGTTATGCCCTAAAAACCGAGGCTTGTCAATCAGCCCAGCGAGAAACGGTTTTAAGAAAAAAAAATTCACAACTATCTAATTAGGCCCAACAACACACATATCTTTCTAAAGCATAAATGGAGTGTGAATTAGCTACAATTGAAGTAAAAGATAACCACCAAATTATGACCAAATACCATATAATAATAATAAAAAAATAGGTATTACATTAGACCTGAAAGATTTTGGTGAAAACTAAAAGAAAGTAATTTTTTTCATTCCACATAAATATTATCTAATCCTGATAAAAATATATTATTTAATTTTGAAGCAAAATAGATAAAATAATATATTGTGAAACTTTTCAACCATCTTTAATTCCTTTTACTAAATACTAATATACAACTTTTTGAAAAAGAAAATTTTATTTTTCTTAAAATCCCTTCAATTTTAAATAGACTCTTATGATGATGAGTAAAATTGTTTTTTTACTCTTATCAAGTTATAAGAATATATTTTTATGAATAATTTAAGTATGGATAAATTGATTAAGGTGACCAAAGTTGGTTTAGAGGTTATTTGATTGCTATTAATTAAATATAAAAGAATCACTATTTAATTAGCATTTCATAATTTTTAAAATATATTATTAAAAAAATTAAATAAATAAGTTATTTTTTTAAAGGCTTAAATATATTTTTAATCCTTTAAATTTATAATTGGTCTTTTTGATTCATGTAATTTTAAAAAAATATTGTTTTATTTTTATACTTAAATTTTGTTAGAGAATTTTATTTTAAAATAGATTGTTGTCTATATTAGTGATAACATCATCACATTAAACTCATATAATGATGTATAATTATTTCAATCTATCACTTTCTTATGTGTTATTGATGACCTTAAAGATTAAATACAAAATTTTTAAGAATAACAAAAACTAAAAACAACTATTTTAAACTTAAAAGATCAAATAATAAATTTATCTTGAATTTAAGAGAACATTTAAAGTTAAAGCACTCTTAAATCATATGCATCCATCCTTACATGAGAACTCAGGAAAAAGGCCCAAATGCGGGACCAAGCCCAAAAGGCCACTGATGAAACCCAGCTAGGTGAATGAAAGAGAATGAATCTCGAGAAATTACTAAACTGCAACAATTTTTCTTCTGGGAAATTCATTCATTCTCTCGAATACCCAATTCTTTTATTCCATCACATACAATACAAAAACCTTCAAACCACTGTTCTTTCGTTTCGGCAACACGTGAAATCAGATCAACTTTCACCGCTTCCCTCGATTCGGTACGATGTTTCATTCCCTGTTTCTATTGTACCTATGCAATGGGAATTGTTAATTTCTTAGTCTATGCATGATTTGCGTTCCCAATTTTCTTTGAATCTAGTTATTTTGGGAATAAAATGAAGTCAAAACACTGTCTGAGATTTAACTGTGATTTAACACTGTCTGGGAAGCTGAAACCGAAACCTAATAACAATTTCACGAGGGATTGAAATTGAGCTAGCTTTCATTTCGTGCATTTCTTCATTTGAATTCAATGAATAACTTGATGTTTATACAACAGGGATTGAACCTTGAGAAGATGGAATGGAACTACACAAAGAAATGATTTTGGGTTGTTTCTGATTTGCCTCTTTCTGACTGTGATTCTTGCAATACCAGATATTTGAGGAGAAACCGGTAAGAGTTTTATTGTTATCTAGACATGCACTCACTTTTATCCCATTTTTTCGTTCTTATTTCATTCTTTATTCGTCACATATTATTATTTACTCTACTTTTTACCTTTTCCCCACTGTATAGGACTGTTCAAGAAATATTAGTGAATCAAGTTGAATCGAGAGTTTAAAAAATCAGACCATTAATCAGTGCATCGAGCCTAAGAAACAGTTTGATTTAGGTGAATTATATTTTTGTTTCAGGAAAAATTGTTTTCTAGTTTGGTTCGGCTTTTTTTATGAGGAACTAAAATATGAACAAGCCTAGAGTAATTGGAAAACACAAATTAGTGGAAAATCTATACAGAAGTGTAATGTGAGTTTTACTCAGAGTCTTAAATCTTGGATAATGTTAGCTCCAAGTCAGAAAATTGTTGTCTTTTGTTCTGTTATGCCCGGAAAGACATTTTTTATTATATCACCCTTCAACTGTTGTTCTTGGTGATGATATCTGATTATATCTGATTGAGATTTGTTCATTCAAGATGTTATATTGTTTGCTTAACAAAATGTATGTGTATTGTGGTGTGGAAAAGTGAAGTTGCTTAGTGGTTTCACATTGTAACCGGGATAAAAAAAGCTAAAAGGCTTGTAATATCTTCATCAAATCAGTATCTCCATATTGAGGAGAAACTCGTAAGAGGATTATTATCATACACTCACTTTTTCTTGCACATCATTTCTATCCTATATATATATATATATATATTATATTTTTATTTTTCCCTATATTTCTCATCAGTTACCTATCATTCTCTCATGTTTCAACTTAATTAATAATTTCAAGTTGATTGTTAAATATGCAGTCATGTTAAATACTTATAAAGAGAGTTTTGTTGCTTATAATGATTTTACCTTACTCGAACAAGAATGTTTTCATTGAAAGATACATGTAATTTATATGTTAAAAAAAAATACTCTTACGATTATGGACAAGAACTCTTGGAGAACAAGTCAAAAGAAATAATTCTTTGAATATGAATAATCTAGTTTTTAAAATTATCATATTTTTTTAGCCATTTCAAGCTATTGAAAATTAACTACAAGAATCTAGATCCGTTTGGTTTAAGGGAGAGAAGAGGAAGAGAGAGATTTTAATGGGGGTAGCGAAAGAATTGTAAATTTTGTTTGGTTGATATTAGAGGAAGAGAGAAAATATAGCTCTTTTCTTATTTGTTTTATAAGGAAAAGGAAGAAATTTTAAAATTAATTTATTTTTTTATTTTTATAATTTTAAATTTAATAACATAAGAAAGAATCTTTTTGAAATTATACTGAAATTGTTTTAAAATCTTCCTCCCTCAAAATGAGAAGGCAATCTAAAATTAGATGAAAATGGATTCTGCTCCTCTCTCATAAAAGTTTAGCCATTTTTTTAAAATTCATCTCCTCCATTTTTCTCTGACCAAATATTATGTAATTGTAAAATATTAAATATCAAATATTTGATTATAATTTATTTTTAATCTTTTTTATCATATTTTTAGGACAACATATTTATTAATTTTAACAAAAAAAATTTCACGATAGTAGTTTGGACTTTGCTTTAAATTATATGATCTAAGCTGAATGTCTCTAAGAGCATCAACATAATCATAATTTGTTTTTATTTTAAAAAACTAATTGAAAATTCTCAGACTAATTAATTTAAACAATACAAAATTAAGGCACATGTTACATAGTCAATTAGTCATGAGTGACTGGTGAGTGAAACGACGCATTTAAAACGGTCATTATTTGGATATGACCTATGGCAGTGCTGTGTTGTTCCGCAGTGATCTTTCCTCATTCTTGTTAGGTTTTGCAGAATTTTGAGTTTGATTGCAATTGATGCACAATACAACCATTGTTTTCTTTCAGTGACTCGCGAAATCAAATCAATATCAACACCCTCTAGCTATTTGGCACGATTTTTCGTTCCCTCTTTGTATTACTATTATCTATGGGTGGGTTAGTTGGAAAGAGAATTATTAGTCTATGCATGATTTCTGGCTTGTTATTTCAAAATATTTAGAAAAATGGATCACTTCATGTGTACGATTAATCGATTAACATCTAACAACTCTTCATTGTTGATAACCATGCTTTTGCGTTCCCGGTTTTCGTTGAATCTAGTTACTTTGGAAATACACTGAAGTTAAGTGAGAACACTATCTTAGACTGAACTTTGATTTTCTTGCTCGAATTAATTAAATTAAATTTATACAAATAGAAGAGTCATTTGTTTGAGAAGGTGGAACTGAAGACTAAAAACAATGTTGCTCTTTGCATAATTTATGTATTGTCCAACCAGTTATTTAGGGTTATTCCATGTGTGTATGAAACCAACTTCCATGCATTTCTACAATTGGGCTCAATGAGTAATTTCATGTTTATACAAAGGGGGATGTACCTTGAGAAGATGGAACCCGACAATGAGTTAATGATAACCTCTATGTTTGAAGATGGAATGAAATCACATTAACATATAACTTTCTCAAATGATTTTGGCCTGATGCTAATTTGTTTTTGTTTCTTTTTGACAGTGATTTTTGCAAAAGTGATCCTTGCAATACCAGATATTTCTCTGAAACTGCAAGCAAGCACTCAAGCAACTGTAATGGGTATAATTAGGAGTTGCTTCTCTTTCATTGCAGGGACGGCCTTTGGGGTTTACTTGGCTCAAAATTATCAAATCCCTAACCTCAGGAAGGTAGCTGACACTGCCTTGTTACAAGCAAAACAAGTTGAGGAAAAATATCGCAAATCTAAGAAGAAGGACAGTGATAATGATAACTAAGATTAGAATCCCTATGTTCCCACATTGGATTCACGTTCTTGTTTTTGTATTTTTTCGGGGTTTTGTCACACATCATCATTTAGGATCATGCACCACTATTCACTAGAGTACTTTCAAAATACAATTTAATGGAACATCTATACAGAAGTGTTCTTTGCATTTATAAAATTGTTATTGAATCCAATTTTCACAGGAAATGTTATCATTCTGCTCTCTTGTTCCAAAATTTGATTTAAAATTACTATAGTTGAAGAAGTGTAATGTCAGTTATACTCGAATTCTTAAACACTAGATAATGTTAGCTCTAAGTCGGAAATTTGTTTAATGGTAATCAAAATTGTATAGACGGGAGTGTTTTGCCCATAATGACAATTAAAATCATTCTTTTGTTATGTTGCTCTTGGTGATGATATCTGATTGGGATCTATTCTTTCAAAACATTACATTGTTTGTTTAACAAAATATGTCATTTGATGTGGAAAAGTGAAAGATGTTTGTTAGCTTAAACATTTTAATTGGGATAAAAAATAAACCCTAAAAATAACTTTGTCATATAAGTAAGACCTTAAGAAAGTTATTGGTGCTTAGAGAAGTTGAGAATAGGGGAACCTTTGCCTAGAAGTACCCCTATGATATAAGCAAGTATTGTACTGTATGCGATGATGCACCTGTTAACATACGACATTATGAATGAAAAGTCACAATCTAGTAAGCTAGAGAATGAAAGGAAGGGATCCACTAGCAGAGGTCTTGGGGTTAAGGTGTACAGTGGTTGAAAAGCCCATGGTCAAGATAACGCCTTGCACCAGAAATGTAACATCCTACTATATCACACACAAATCCTTATTAACTATTTGTTGTTATAAAAATGAGAATAAATTTTTCAAGTTTATATATTATTATCATAAAATATAAATAACCATGATCTTCTTAAATATAAATGAGTTCTTATTACAAATAGATATAGTGAAAATACATATTAACTATTCTCACTCATATAAAACCTAACTAAAGCAGTACAAAAATTCTATCTTATCATAGACATGAGTATAAGTGAAAATAATCTTAATGTGTTATATCTTCTTGATAGTCTTTATAATCCTTTTGATATTCATACTATTGAATCAACTTGGTCACTATGCTTGACTAATATCTTCACGTATATCCAACAAGTATATGTACAAAAGAGAAAGGAGTAAGGATTTAACCTCAACTTATATATATATATATATATATATATATATATATATATATATATATATATATATATATATATATATATATATATATATTGAGGGTAAGGATACTTATCCTATGACACATTAATTTATGGGGAAAACTAGAATTAGTTCTAGTTATACTTATTAGACAACGACTCTATTAAATACAAAGGTAATAACACTTACCATCAGACACACAAAAACTCTAGAATTCATTCTAGCAGTACTTACTTGACACTAACACTATATGGATCCATACTACCTCATTTCGGAAGTGATTGGGAGTACATATGTTCTGACCCATAAATGGTATGATTCCATCCCTCGGATGAATCTCAATATATCAATGGGATACTTCCTTCCCTGTCCAAATTCGAGACATACTCTCACACCAATCTTGGAATGCTGGAGTAGTTGTTAGGGTTGTTGACTTGGTTTGGTGGAGATTTCGGTTCAAGGTGCCACCTTGACCCTTGGCTTTCTCAACCTCCCAACACCTTACCCCCAAGGTATTCCCATTAGTGTGTGACTGTCTGCCTTTCATCCTTCATCTTTACCAAGTTGTAACTTCTAGTGCAAGGCTTCATATCGTCACATGTCTCTCATTGATAGTCATATTTTAATACATCTTTCTGTATATGTTTTTGCAGTATTTAATTTCTTTTAGTGTCATATATTCATGTATTAGTTTAGATTTGTGTTAGTGAGTCATTTAGGATTTAGTTGTAAATTTTAATAAATTTCCGTAATAATTTTCTCTTTTGACATAGTTTCTTGTGCAAGCCATATCTGGAGTTATACAACTTGGAATTGGGCAAACTTGGTGTCCCTGGAAAGATAACAAGGATATCTATAACTTCAATGTTGACAGAAAAACCCATTTCGAACGTTTTCAGACACAAAATCGTGTCTCAAGCTCGCGGCCTTGCACTGAAGTTTTCAATTTGTCTTGAAATTGTTTAGTTGTAGTTAATTAGGCTTTATAAATGTAATTAGTGGGTTGAACCCTTAGTTTAGGCCCATTACTTCGTCTTTAAATTCATATAATGACTTTTAGCATCAATTTTGTACTCTCATTTTTTTTTCTAGATTTGGGAATTCTTGCTCAAGAAGTTTCTCTCAAATTCTCTCTTCTCTTCTCTCTCTCTCTCTCATGAAATTTCTCTCTCCTCTACTGGAATTGGCTAAAGCAACATGATTATGAGACAAGACTAATCTATCAATCGGTTTAGGGTTTCAAGAACTACGGTAAATTTGAGTTCCTAATTTTTATCAAATGAATTCTCTCTTCCTCTTCTCTTTTCGATTTATGATAATTTCGTTTTTCATGATATTGAACTTTCGTTTTGAATCATAAACAAAAACGAGAAGATACAATTTCAAATTTGAAATAACTTAAATCAACCTAAATCAATTTGATTACCGTTCTTGAATTTTGTTGGAACCTTGAGTTTGTGATTGTAGTTCTTGTTTTAATAAAATTCATAATCTAGATTTAGATCTCTATATTGATTAATTTCGAATTGAATTAGGTTGGTTAAGAATTTGTATTTTTTGTGAACAATGAAAATTATACCGTAAGAATTGAAGTCTTGAACCGATATTTGATAATATTGAAATTCTGTGTTGAGATTCTATCTTCTCTTTTCTATATTGTTGTTTACAATCTTTTAAAAGTAAAATTCCTCCCAAAACATAACTCAATTTCATGATAAAAAAAATTGTAAATAGAATGAACTTATGTCCTTCAAAGATGACCTAAGTTAGTTCTCTATATTATAATTTTTTTTAGAAACCTAGTTTTGTTTGATAGTTACTCGACAACGCTATCACTCACATAGTCATATTCCTTATGATATAATCATAGATATCTCTTTCTAGAGAATTCATTGGTCTCACTCACTTTGAGCACCAATCTTTAACCATGTACCCTTACTTTGAAGGATTTCTTGCGTGACATGTTCAGGTCAATATATATTAATATAAATCAACAATCCTAAATTTAATTATTATAGTAAAAATTAAGAGAAAGTAATATTGAAAAAATAGTTCTCTCTATATTTTTATTGAGTTTGAAAAAATATATAGCAATACATTTATTTATAAAAGAAAAGATAACTATATAAAATAACGATTTACATACATAATCTTATCTTAGGAAGATAATCAACTAGATGATAAATCATAATAAATGATCATAGTAAATTTTTTTTTTTTTTTATTTCTTATTCTTAATAGTAAATAATTAACTTAGTAAGAAAATATTTTGCTATATAATTGGAATATGACACATTAAAATTTACTTATTTAAGAAACTAGTTGAAAATCAACTCCATTGATTTTCTTTGAGAACCTTGTCTGTTTATAATATATTTTTAAAATAAAAAATAAATTTTTAAAACTTAAATAATTATATCAGTGAAAAGATCTATGAAATTAGTTTTTAAAGTATTAAAATTTGTTTTTAGCAAAAATCTGCAAAAAAATTATGAAAATTCATGCAGATTCATATGTTCTTGGAGAACTTTTGACTGAACTATTTATACAAAATTGAAATTTAGAGGCTGATACTCTTATCAAAATAATTAATTTTTTTATTTATTATTTAGTGCATGTAAATAGTTTTCAATAAAGCCAAATCATAATTTAACTCATAATAAATAATTTATAGTAAGTTTTTGAATAGTATTCATAGTTTCTCAAAATTCTGGAAATTCTAGATTCATTTTCCAGAAAATAACTTTATTTAAAAAAGTAAATCATATCAATAAAATTACAAACTTTATGTGTATCGATAGCTCGTCAATTATAGTTTTCGAATATATAAAAATAATTAAAAAAAAAAATTAGAATTTGATATAGTTAATTTATAAAACCCATGTAGATCATCCTGAATTTCCAAATTTAAAACTCCAACTTGCATAGCAATTATCTACCTCATTTAAAATCTTATTTTAAATTATTCCAAAGCCTAAATTGAAGCTCTTTAAGTGTAGTTTCCAACAAGACCAATTTCGTATCATTTTGATTAGTATAATGAGAGGTATGAATTTTTTATTAAGCCATGTTCAATTCGGATTTGGTTGATGGATTTCTGGGTTAATGTTTTTGGTTTTGGAAAAATATCAAACAACAGCCTTTAAAAATTTTGGAAAATTTTTGGTAGTCTCCCCTTAATTTAAAGCATTTTCTAGAAAATTCAAAGCAAAATAACGTTTAGAAATATTCCAACAATATTCAAAACAACAACAAATCTAAGTGAAAAGAATAAGCAATTTTGATCAACAACATATATAAAAATTATAATAAAAGCTTAAAGAGATCAATCCTCACGCCCCATACCTTGGGGAGTGAAGGTGATAAGTAAGAGGAAGTAGAAGGTTTGGGACTCTTGTATGGTGGTGAAAGAAGGAAGAAGATGATGAGGGTTTTTGATGGTGGATAAAAGAGATGGAGGTTTGTTATGATAGTGTGGTGTTTAGAAGAGGGAAAAGAAAAGTGAGAGGGGGTTGTGGTTTGGAACTTTGGTAGAGGAGAGTGGGGTGAGGAGAATGAAAGACTTTGTTGACTATTTATAGGAGAAAATGAGCTTAGGTGGTAAGGATGATGTAGGCTTGCTTATGTCACAATTAATTTTTTATTAAAATTAATTGAGTCATAATAAGAATAGAGAAAAAGAGGAGTGAGTAGTAAGAAAAAGGTACAATGATATTCTTTATCTTTTTTTTTTTTAATCTCTTTGTACAAAGATTTCTCTTGAACTAGTACCGATTAGATATTGTTTCTATACATATTTCATGGTTTTTATATCAATCGACTTCATTTTTTTTTAAACTTTGTGATATGGTTATTTAAATATAAAAATTGAGTTTTACTAATTTTTATAATAATTTTTGAATTTCTACCAATACTATTAGAAAAGTGTCATTTTCTTGTAAATTTTCCTGCAAAAAAATATTCGCAAAATTTTTTTGCGAAAAATAATTTACAGATATTTCTTACGAATTTTGCTACAATTTTAATAATCATAGAAATTTTTTTTCCATGGTAAAAATTTGCATAAAATATTGTAAGAATTTTATTTTGTTTCTTGCAGATTTTCTTGCAAAAATAAATTCGCAAATAATGTTTACTAAATGGTAGAAAAATTTTGCAGGTAACTTTTCCTGCGGATTTTCCTGAAAATTTTAATCCGCAGGAAAAATAAAAAAAAAATATTTAAATTTATAAGTTTAATATTTTAAAAAAACTTCAAGTCCCACATCGATTGAAAATAAAGCAATTAAAGAGTATATAAGTTGGGGCAACACTTACCTTACAAGTTGATTTGTATGGTTGAGTGTTAAGCTTATAATCTACAATCTTAGAATTTAAAAGATTATGTATCACATGTTAGAGGCATGAAAATAAATGCTTCGGATGAATTCATTGTGAACATTTGAAAGTTAAAAAATTATTGATAGAATTTATAGTAATTTCTTTAATTTTTTTCGTAAAAAATATTCCTGCAAAATTTCTTGCGAAAAAATTCGCAGGAAACTTTCTTGCAAATTTTTTTCGCAAGAAATTTCGCAGGAAAATTTCCTGCGAATTTTAAAATTCGCAAAAAAATATTATCCACAAAGGTATTACCTGCAGATAAAATTTCATCAGGAAAATTTGCAAGAACAACGTTTCTTGCGAATTTTTCATAAAAATTCGTAGGAAAAGTCGCATGTAATAAGAGAAATTCTAGTAGTGCAATTATTTTTAATATTTTAGATTTAAAAATTCACATTAATTTCATTTTAACTTTTTTTTTATGAAAGCTTAAAGAGAGCTAAGTACAAATATGGAGATTCCATATATAATTCCTTTGATTAATTTGAAACTGATGGGTTCAAACTTTTGGAAGGGAATCTGCAGTGTCTAGGACCAAGTGAAATAGGGTATTATTTGGAGCATTGGTAATCAGGGACGGAGCCAGGATTTCAATACTGGGGGTGCCATATAGGGGGTGCCATATAGTAATATACATATGAGTTTATATTAAAAATATGAGTTTATATTAAAAATAAGGGGTGCCATATAGTAATATATATGTATATAAAAAAAAATTAAAATTGTTGGGGGGGCCGTGGCACCCGTAGGTCCCCCTTGGCTCCGTCCTTGTTGGTAATGATCAAATGGTGGAGCTTTGGAATGATGAATGGATTCAAAAATTGGGAAGACTGATTGAACGAGCAACAAAAACTATTTCTAGCCCTCAACTTCATCTTAAGGTGAAAGATTTGGTAATGGAAACATGTGATTGAAATTTTCCCGCTCTTAATAATGTGCTGGAAGAGCATGTTTTGAATTGTATGCATGTTATACCTCCATCGAACGATCTAAGAGGTCTTGATGTGCTATCCTGGAAGGGAACCTCAATAGGTAAATTCTCTGTTTCTTTAGCATATGCACAATTGAATAGAAGATTATTCTTGTTTATGTTGTGGACATTGCATTGAAGATCTAAACCATGTTATGCGATTTTCCCCCTATAAGGATTGTTTGGTATATGTTACTCTTTGGACAGCAACACTGTTGGTTTTTTTTGATAAAGATTTCTCGTCATGGCTCCTGGAAAATTTAAGTGAACATTCCAACACAAATAATAGACGATGGAACATCTTATTTGTAGTGGCCTTGGACGTATTTTGGAGATGCAGGAATGAGTTTGTGTTTCAAGATAGTGCTTCACAGCCTGCAGAAATACAATTTTGCATTATGGCAGTTGGACTATCTATTAAAACATGTTGCTTGCTTATTGATGATAAGATCAATGCTAATAAAATAGTTGCAGAGCCCATGCTTTTAAGGTGAGAACCCCCTCCCCTTGGTCTGATAAAATTAAATTGTGATGCCTTAGTTAAAGCAATGAAGGTGGCTGTAGGAGGTGTTTTTCTAACTCGCCTTGTTATTTTTGCTTTCTCTGCAAATATAGGCTACTGTTCAATTCCTCTAGCTCAGTTATGGGTAATCCATATCGGTATAACTATTGCTTGGAATAAAGAGTTTAGAAACTTTATAGTAGAATCAAATTCTAGTGTTGCGGTGACTTTGTTGAAGGAAGGATGTGCTCCCTATCATCCTTGTTTCCGATTGGTAGAAAGCATTACTTCTTTCAACTTGGTAGGTGGAGGATTATTTTGGTCTCATGTGTTTCATGAAGCGAATCAAGTAGCTGATAAGATGGGTAATTATGGATTGTCCCTAGGATAATATTTGTGTATTTGATAATGTTAGACCTTTCTTTTCTTCATTTGTAAGAGTTGATATTGCTCATACTTTGTTTTCTCATGGTTTTTAATTGATTTTGTGGGTTTTTTTAACCTTTCATTCCACAAAAAAAATCATTTTTTTTATCAAAAATTATATTTTTTTTGTATATTTCATCTAAAGATAATTTGACATTGCTACTTTTATAAGGTTTGAAGGCTAAACTGATACTAGTTAGCCTTAGTACGCAAGTACGGCATTTTAATCACTTTTTCCAAAAAATTTTAAAAATTCAAGAAAAATTTACAAAATTATATTTTAATATAGATGACATGTGTCTAAGCTAAGAAAGATATTTTATTGTTTCCTAAACCTTTTTCTCATGTCATCCCTTATCATATAGAGAAATAAGGGAAAAATAGTCATTTTAATAATTTTTTGAGCTCTAATTCAAAATAATTATTAAAAATTATGATTAGGTAGGATTCAAAATTTAGATCATAATGGTATTTATAAGAATTTTGAGATTCCTTTCAGATAAAATCTGGAAAGAAAAGAAAAATAAGTGTCCTAAAAATTGGGGTGTTACAAGAAACCCCACCTAACCAAGCTCGGTAATCCCAACAACTACCAAGCATTCCAAAATTAGTGAGAGAAAATCCAAGTAAAGGACTACAGACATGTCCTATGATATTGATATATTGATGTGTATTCAAGATTGTTATCACTTTATAGGTGGATGTACACATTTCTTGTCACTTTTCATAGGGAAAAAGTATTGATCAATATCGAGTCAATATCAAGTAAGTACAACTATAACAGATTTTAGTTTAAACCTTAGAGTATTGGGTGTTTGAAGGTAAATGTTGTTACCTTTGTATTTAACAAAGTCAATGTCAAAGGTAAGTATGCTTACCCTTAGTATGTACGTAAGTTGAGATCGTTAAATTCTCACTCTTTTTGTTCTATTTTTTGTGCTTGTACTCAATAGATATAAGCGAAGATAACGATCAAACACAATGATTGGGATTATTCACCATTTTAGTTATCAAGAAGATTGATAGTGGGATATAATGTTTCAAGAATAGTTTCACATATGCTTGTGTATAATTTAGGATTTATGCACTTTTTTGGTGTAAATATAAGTTTTATGATATATATAAGTGAGAATAATTAATATGTATTTTACCTATAATTGTTAATCATAAGAATTTAAATTCATATTTAAGAAGATCATGGTTCTTTATGTTTTATGATAATAACATCTTTTAATAATCATGAAAAATTTAGCCTTATTTTGATATCAACAATAAGTAAATAGTTAGTATGAATTGTGTCTAATGTAACATGGTATTACATTTTTCAACTTTTCATTCAAAATTTAAATGATTGTTTTGATTATGTTAGTTTACGAAGGTAGTTAAATGACTATAAAAGGAATTTATACTAGTCAAAGAGGATAAAGCAAGAAAAAATGAATATTAAGTTCACAAAAAAGGTCCATAAGCATAATACTGGGTGGAAAATGAGCAAAGGAACATGTTTTGATTCATGAAGTGCCACATTTACCCCAACAGTGGTAGATGGGCTTCTCGTCATGTCACTTCTAGGACATGTCCACTTAACATGTCACTTCTAGGACATGCCTTCCCAACACTAGAGGTGTAAAAAAATGGTTTGATCCAACCCAAAGTAGCACCAATGGATGAACATTTTCTAAAATTATGACTCAACCTAGTAAGTTTACTTGGTTTTGTATTATTTTTACTTTTCTTTGTTAAATTTAAGTAAAAATAGAAAAATAACCCAATTTGGCTCAACTCAATTGGCCAACAAACGAGGCCGAGTCATAAAATAAATGACCTCTAAGAAATTTGAGTCGAGTCATGTTGTCCAATTGATAGCTATATCCAACAGTGATTCATAACATTTTTTGAAAAAAATATCATCTAATGGGTTTTTACCTTGGTCAAGGTTGTTCAAATTCTGAATTTGTGTTTCTTTTAATCCTTGATGAGTTTGGGTTAGTCCAATAATTGATTGGGGTAAAGCATCTTGCGTCTTGATTCGGGAGTTGAAATATAAATAGGTGAGAGAAAGCCATAACAGACATAGTTTATGCTTTCATCTTTGATGTAGAAAAGGTTCTTGAATAATTAGGATACATTTGGCAAGACAAAAGGAAGCTCGTTACTATCTCCCTTTTTCTCTACATACTTCTATAGAAATTTAGTTTCTCTTCTTGTAATGAGTAGTTAAATTCTTTATTAAGGTCATGGTGTACTTTGTGATTAGAAACCTAAATGATTAATTTGACTTAAATTATCATTTTATTTAGTCACTTAGATTGCTTTATTATTCATAATTTGTATTTGAAGTTGATTGCTCCTTGTATGCTTTTGATTAACATATAATGGTCTATTTCAATTCATGATCAATAATTGACAATAAAATTTGTAAGAAAATATTGGTAATGGATGTTTATTAAAGAGTTCAATTAGAAATAGATATGAAGGAATTTAAGAGTGTAAAAGAAATCACAACTTTAAGCCTTTTTTGTTGTTGATTTTTTCTTACCAATCATTACTTATTTTGCAATTTTTATCATACTATTTTTCATATTGAAACAGCCATACTATCTAAAAGTTTATAATAATCGTTTAGTCCTTTGGGTTTGACATTAGGGTGTACATCCTTTGTTATTACATTTGTTCCAAAGCATATTTTTAGTGCATTATATAAGGTATAATTAAGAAAAATAATGAAGTAGGTAGGTATAATAGGCCACCTGCTTAATCAAATTGATTAATGAAATTATATATTCAAATATATTGTTTTCACATCAAGGTGATATGTTTTGGTTTGCTCAATATGATAAGATGAAAAACAATCAAAGTTATACAATTTAAAATAAGAAGTTCAAAAAGATAAGATAAAAGCAATCAAAATTACACAATCTAAAATAAGAAGTTCAAAAAGATAAGATAAAAGCAATCAAAATTACACAATCTAAAATAAAAATTTGTAAACACAATATTTTTCATTTGGTCTTCTTTTTTTTGCACCTTTATTTCTTCTTTTTTTTTTCTCTTCGACTATCCATTTTTGTTGTGATCTAATATCATCCTCTTGATTTTTGTATCACTTTTTCTTATCATTTTCAGCTTCATCATCATCTTTCTCCTCCACCTTTTTTCATCAACAACTTATTGTTTATGGAAGAACTTGAGTCTTTGTTGAACAAGCCTAAACAGTTCATTGAACTCTTGAATCCAATGTTCCTAAAGATCATCCATACATTGTTCAAAATGATCCATTATGATGTATGATATGAAATCTATTATTTAGGATTTCATGTGCAGTGTATTTTGACTTTTCAACATAGTAATTGACTTCAATATTGAATGCATAGGTTGTTAGCGAAGTGAAAAAGATGTTAGATAGAAAATTATATGAAAATGCAAGAGGTTTAATTTCAATAGGTGAAGAGTCAAACAAATCAAAGAAAGTTTTTCTCTAGGACACATGGAAACTTGTGGTGTAAAATAGATTTTTAAAACTACAAAAACCTAAAAAAACACAAATGTCTACAAAAACTAAAAAAAAATAGTAATTAGGAAAAGGTGAAAAAAACCACAGGACAAGTTTGGAAAGTGACAATTGGGTTGGGAAGAAAATGTTTCCTCAAAATCATCAAGATTTAACAATAAGGCTTGGGTTTTTCCAAGTCTTCCCTGCAAGAAAAACAATAATAACATAAGTCATTTGTCTCTAAAAAAGTACAATAACGTGTTTAAAACATCAAAATAGGTTCAAACAACTGCTAAGCATCAAATTGAGGTAGGGGTTTTCAATTACTTATAGAATAACATCAATTGTCTGCAGATGGAATCAGAGGTAAGAGTGGGAGCTCTAGTTGGAAGGGACTAATATCAAGGTTTTCATGACCAGGAATGTGCTCAAATTTGTTAGTCCTTAGGTTGGCAACAAAAACCCCATCAGCATAGGAATGCAAATACACAATGTCTCCATCATAGGGATGAAATCCCCCTACACGCTTGAAGTAATTGGCACAAAACTTAGTCGGGAGGTGTGTGGAAAGATTGGTCTTATGCACCAATTTCCATGTTCGGTAAAAGATTTTTGGGGTGGTGTCATTCTCTATCTGTATCAGTTCCCACACTCTAAAATTATCATTGTTAATATCTGCAATCTTCAAAGTCCCACCAGAGCATCCCAAGTATCCAGATCTCACTATATTCATAGCAGCAACATCTTCAGGATAATCAATTGTATAACTAACCACAAAACGATGATCAATCACAAAAACACTCTTTGTGCCCATGAAATAAAGGTTTCCTTTATGTGCCAAACCAAGCTTCCAATGAGGAGCAAAAGTAAACCCCTTTATGCATCTCACAACAATTTGTCTCCATATACCAATATGTGAGAAGAAAACCTCCATACTAAAGTTATCTAGGCTTTTTATAAAAGAATTCACAATCACCACCAAAAAAAGACGAGTAGAATTCGAGGTTATGGAAAGGAAGCCAATAGCGTATATGCGTTCTTTCTTATTTGTGTCAGGAATGTTGGATAATCTTAAATTTCTAGAGATATCCGAGATATCCGAGATATCCGAGATATTCGAGATATCCAAGATATCCGGGATATCCGATTTAGTTATCTGGAATTATTTGATTTTGAGTTATTTTGTTTCAGATTAGATAAGATAGTTTTTTGGTAAGTTTTGATTTGATAAGATATTTTATTATCTTCTTGTTAATTCAGTACGTTGTACAATGGCTATTTAAAGGTCATCTCTTATTCAATAAAAATCACAGTGAGTTGCTACGATCACCCACAATTTTAGTGTTACTCGTCTCTCTTAGTTTTTCTACAAATTGGTATCAGAGCTATATGCTCTGAGTGCCGAGTGTGAGGGGAAAACAGTGTGCGCCTGTGAAGGGGGAAGAAAGAAGAAAGAGAGAGTAATGGCAAAGGTTGTGAATGGAATGACCGTACCACAACTGTCAAAGAAAACCAATTATGATAATTGGTGTTTACAAATGAAGACCCTGTTGGGTTCCCAAAGTCTATGGGACATAGTGGAGAAGGGGTTCCAAGAACCCGAGGAGGACGAAGACCAATCTGTGGCTCAGATTGCCACATTGGAAAAGACACGAGTGAAGGACAAATCGGCTTTGTATTTTTTGTACAATGCCGTGGATGAGTCAGGTTTCGAGAAGATTGCAAACGCTGCATCTTCAAAGGAAGCATGGAAGATCTTAGAGGTTGCGCACAGAGGTAACCACCGTGTCAGACAGATCCGACTTCAAACTCTCCGAGGAGAGTTTGAGAGTTTGAAGATGGAGGATAAGGAACAAGTATCCGAGTACATAACTCGGGTGGAGAAGGTGGCTAACCAACTAGGAAGGAATGGGGAGCCAATGCCAGCAAGTAGAATTGTGGAGAAAATCTTGAGATCATTAACAGATGATTTCGAGAGTATTGCATGCGTAATTGAGGAGTCAAAGGACTTGTCAGTTCTCTCAGTGGAAGAGCTCGCTGGGTCACTCGAAGCCCACGAACAAAGGAGGAGGAAGATGAAGAATACTCTTGATCAAGCATTACAGGCGCAACTTGATTTGAATGAAACTCGGAACACTCAGGGCCGAAGATCAGGAGGACAAGGACGAGGTGATCATGGAGGACGAGGCAAAGGACGAGGTGATCATGGAGGTGATCAAGGACGAGGTCGAGGACGAGGTGACCATGGAGGTGGACAAGGACGAGGTGATCGTAGCCAAGGAAGTCAGCCGAGGTCCGAGGTGGAATGTTATAAGTGTGGCAAACTCGGCCACTACGCAAAGGAATGCAGATCGGCAAATTGCTACAACTGTGGCAAATACGGTCACATAGCAAAGTATTGCCGAGCTAAAAGTCGAAGTGAAGAAAAAGGGAAGAATCTTCTCACAGAAGAAGAGGACGAGGAAGCAGGAATTTTGATGATGACGCAGAGCTCGGAGACCAAGCTACGTCCAAGTTCTGCCTCCGAGGTCCAGCTAAACTTGAGTTGCGTCGAGAGATCAACAATTGAGCCTCCAAGCTCAAATGAGAAGTCAGAAGCCGAGCTTGATTCGAGTTGCCTAAACAACTCGATCTGGTATTTGGACACTGGAGCGAGCAATCATATGTGTGGAGAAGAAAGTTTCTTCAATGAACTCATCAAGGTAAAGGCTGGATTCGTGTCATTTGGGGATGATTCCAAGGTGGCGGTAAAAGGGCGTGGAACCATCAAGTTTATACAGAAGGATGGACGAGTTGGAGAAATAAGGAATGCCTACTACGTTCCCGAACTTAAGAGCAACATCTTAAGCATGGGGCAGATGATGGAGAAAGGCAACTCGGTTCTGATGAAGGATCGAGTGCTTTATTTGAAGGACAAGCATGATCGTTTGATAGCCCGAGTGGAGATGAAAAAGAATAGGATGTATAAACTGGAGCTGAACATCCTTCAAAATAAGTGCTTGAAGCTGGACGTGAAGGATGAAGCCATGATGTGGCATTTTCGTTTTGGGCATTTAAACTTTGGAGGCTTGGCCGAGCTATCAAGGAAGGAGTTGGTACTCGGACTACGTGGTGTTGAGTTTGACAAGAAGTTTTGTGAAGCGTGTGTACTTGGAAAGCATACAAGGACAAGTTTTCCGAGCTCGTCCGAGCACAAAGCGAAGGAGCAACTTGGGCTGATACACACTGACTTGTGTGGACCAATCTCTCCAGCATCTTTCAGTGGTAAGAAATATTTCATCTCTTTCATAGATGATTTCTCTCGAAAGACCTGGGTATATTTTTTGCAAGAAAAATCAAAGGCATTTGAAGCTTTTAAGAAGTTTAAAGTCATGGTGGAGAAAGAGACTAACAAGCAAATTAAAGCTTTGAGGTCGGACAGAGGTGGAGAATTCACATCGGCAGAGTTTATGGAATACTGTGAAGAGCAAGGTATAAAGCGTCTTCTCACAGCTCCATATTCACCACAACAAAATGGAGTAGCTGAAAGAAAGAATCGTACTATTCTTGAAATGGTTCGAACCATGCTTAAAGGGAAGAATATGCCTGAGAAGTTTTGGGCAGAGGCAGTACAGTGTGCTATATATATACAGAACAGGTGCCCACATTCAAAATTGGATGATGTGACACCTCAAGAAGCATGGAGTGGACAAAAACCGAGTATACGTCACTTCAAGATCTTTGGAAGCCTTGCTTACGGTCATGTTCCAGCTCAGCTCAGAACGAAGCTTGATGATAGGAGCAAGAAGTACATTTTGATCGGGTATGATGAAAAGGCAAAAGCCTACAAATTGTATAACCCTGTTACAGGTAAAATTCTGGTAAGCCGAGATGTCCAAGTAGATGAGGAAAGTGAGTGGAGTTGGAGTAACTCGGAAACGACCTCGGGGAGCTCGAACTCTGAAAGGGAGAACTCGGAGATAATAGGGAGAAGCTCGGATAGGACCAATGAGCATTCCGAGGAAGATGATGAACCTGAGCAACTTAGAACTCGGAGCTTGCAAGACATCTACAACTCCACTGACGAGTTACATGTAGTATGTCTATTGACAAGAACAGAAGACATAAAATCTGAAGAGGTGGTACTTGATGAAAGATGGAAGAAAGCAACGGATGAGGAGATCGGATCAATTGAGAAGAGTGAGATGGGAAGTAAAGCTGAGCTAGTTGAGGAGTTTAAAGAAGTGAAGAGGGAGTTTGTGATGACCGATTTGGACATCATGAAGTACTTTCTGGGTTTAAAGGTGGACCAAAGAGCAACGGGTATTTTTGTGTCCCAAAAGAGGCATCGGCCACCTCGACGCAGGGGGTGCTGGACGTTGCATGGCTCGCGGGGCCATGGTACACAGAGGAGTATCGCGCTCTGGTGGAAGAAGCATCGAAATGAAAGAAGAAGGAGAAATTTAAGATTATGGGGGAGTTTTGTTGGATAATCTTAAATTTCTAGAGATATCCGAGATATCCGAGATATCCGAGATATTCGAGATATCCAAGATATCCGGGATATCCGATTTAGTTATCTGGAATTATTTGATTTTGAGTTATTTTGTTTCAGATTAGATAAGATAGTTTTTTGGTAAGTTTTGATTTGATAAGATATTTTATTATCTTCTTGTTAATTCAGTACGTTGTACAATGGCTATTTAAAGGTCATCTCTTATTCAATAAAAATCACAGTGAGTTGCTACGATCACCCACAATTTTAGTGTTACTCGTCTCTCTTAGTTTTTCTACAAGGAAAGGGAGCTATGTGGGTGCATACCTTGGTGAGTGGATCATACACAAAGTAGCCCCTACCTGATGTGGATCTGTTGTTGTAGTACAAAAACAAGCCGTTGGAATAGCCACACACGTTCCCTTTTATGAGCATTTGATCTGGTGAAAAAGGAGCCTTGTGGGCTTGAGGATTGGAGTCTAAATCTGGAGGTGGGAAAGTGAGCATGAGTTGGCAAGGTGAAATGAAGGTGAAGATGGCCTTGGAAAGAGAGTGTTGGCGAGACACAAATTGTTTCAGAAAATAAGGGATTGAAATCAATTTCAACCAACGCTTGCACACACACTTGCATTTCACAGTGGATTTATATGACATTCGAAAGAATATTTCTACCAATATATCATCTGGTAAATTGTTTATATCACTCAACAAAGAAGAACAATTCATAAATGATGAGGCAAATGAGATATTAGCCATGTTCGTTGATTCTAATGTCTCTACACAAACCAAATGATTCACTAATCTACAAGATATTGTTGACGAAGGAGGAGTGGAGAATGAGGTCAATTGTTGGTTTGTTTTGGTTTGCTTTTCTCGATCCTCGTATCTTAGCCCAATTTAAATATGATTTAACTTTTTATGCCTTTCTCCATTTTTATAATACTATCATAAATGGGTTACGTTTTCCTTCAAAATTTTTAAAACTATTGTAAATGTAAAGTTTTATAAATTAATGAATGACGACTTTAACGAGATAAAATAAGATACATTGAAAAATGTGTTTGAAAAAAATAAATGTTGGTATTCATTACAATTAACATTAAGGAGGGATCAACTTACTCTAAGAGCATCTACAATGGGAGTTGCTTATAAGCAACTCCCGCCCACTTTAAATGGGTCCCTCTGTGCCATGTCACTCATAAGCAACTCATATTATATTTTTACAATTTTTGTTCCAATAGAAATTGCTTATAAGCACTCTTACTTTTTTACAACTCATACTACACTTTTTTGACACCTCACACTACACTTTATAATAAATTTTTATAAAATTAATTATTATAAATAATATATAAATATGAATAACTAACAAATCAAAAATTATAATAATAAAAAATTTCAATAATAAAAAAATTACATAATAAAAAATACAAAAAATTATAATAAAAAAATACCAAAAATTAAATAATAAAAAAAATACCAAAAATTACAATAATAAAAAAAATTACATAATATAAAAAATATATAAAAAATTACATAATACATAAAAAATATAAAAAATCACATCTCTCCCTCACGTTTTCTTTCATTTCACTCACTTTTCACCCTTTCTTTCTCTTCTGTCTTTTTCTTCACTCTCTCTTCACGGTGGTTTTGGTTGTGCGCAGGAGTCTGGGTGCGGAGCGCACAGAGGGAACGGCCGCGCGGAGGGGTCGCGTGCAGGCTGGGTGTCTTGGTGCGCTGGGCGGAGGGGTTTGATCGGGCGGTTCGCGTGGGCCGGCAGGTCTGGTTGTGTGGAGCTGCGCGTAGAGCAGACGGTCATGCGGGCCGACCGTTCTGGTCATGCGGAGGCCGGCGAAGACATCCCTCCCCGGACGGAGGAAGAAGAGGTGAAGAATGTTTTTCCTATTTTTTTTTTATTTTCCAAGTTTGTGTCCATATTCCACGTGGACTAGATTCAACAAATCAAACTTCTCTTCTTCAAATTTTTCAGTGCTAAGCACCGTTCCTTGTACAAGCAATTGAGAAAAAAATTTAAGCACCTGACTTGCCACGTAAGACCACTCCAAATGGAGTTTTCTATAAGCTCTATTGCTTATTCTTAAGCAACACAGGAAGCACCTCCCATTGGAGGTGCTATAAGAGTACGTCTACTTAAACTTACTTCACTCAATAACTCATGTTTTACATTAAATTTTTTAACAATTCAACCATTAAATTAAAAGTTCTTAATCAATAGATCAAGTTTGCAAATTTTTGAAAACTGAAAACTATTTGATGCCTTGTTTCATTAATTCAAAATGATGGATAATCATAAAAGCATTTTATATGTTGATTTGAAATGAATGAAAAACCATATGAATTAATTTTTAATTTCTTAAAAAAATTTGTAGACTTGATCCGTAAATTAAGAACTTTTGATTCTACAATTGCATTGTTGAAATTTGATATAGAAAATGAGTTATTGAGTGGAGTAAGTTAAAGTAAACTTACTCTTAAGGGACATTTTGTTGGAGAAAAGTTCTTTCATACTTAGGAATCAGGAATCTTAAGAATCATGTTTCTTAGGAATAGGTAAAATCTATTTAGTTACTCATAAAAGTTCCTAGAAATATTCATATAAGATTCCTAAGAATTTAAATTTTTTAAGTTTGGTTACAATAACATATTCCTAGGTATATAAATATTTTTTACAAAATATTCTTTATTAAAATAACCTCATTATATATTTTTATTTACTCAAATCTTATTAGAAATATGACACTAAACTTTTTTAAAAAGTTAAAAAATGATAGTAAAAAGTATTTAAACACAAAATTCAACAAACGAAGTAAAGAAATAAAGGTGCTACCTTATAATTAAGAAGAATAAAAATATATTTACATTTCATTCAAAAAATTAAAAATAAATAAAAGTGTTGACAAATACAATTAAACTATAAAAATAAAATAGACTTTAATAATATTATTAAAATTATAAGGTTAAAAAATAATGTGATACAATAGAGAGAGAAATAAAGATATAGAAAGGAGAGAGAGAAATGGGGGAGAAGGAGAGAGAGAGGGGGGAGGGAGAGAAAGAGAGAGAGCAAGAGAGAGGGAGAGTGTGTGTGAGAGAGAAATAGTGGGAGAAAAAGAAATAGAAGGAAGAAGAAAGTTAGATAAAAAAGATGAATATCAAGTATATATTTTTTATTTTAAAAAGTGATATTATGATTTTTGAATAATTAAAATATTCCTTTTTAGCCGGTAAACTTAGATTCTCAACCCTTCTCATGGAAATGGAAATATATTTGTGTAAAATTGGGATAAAAATATTTTTGAGAAACAATATCTTTCAGGATTTTTTTTTAATAGATACCAAACATACATTTTGCATGTAAGATTCTCTGAAAACTAAAACTTCTTCCTTACCAAACATCTCCGTTGGAATGCGTGAATTTCTCCACATTAATATTATATTACTTTTTTTATTTACTAACTTCTTCGGTCATATTCTTTCATTTATTAACGTATCAAAATATTCATAGAAAAAAATAAAGATAAATTAGTTACTATTATGTTGATTCACCAAGTGCATGAGTGAGTTATTGATCTTGAATTTAAGTTTTAGATATATAAATTTTCTATACATCATAATCGATTCCGGTACCAATTACGAGATTTGTAACAATTTGCAAACCAATTATGTTAGATCCATTTAAAAATTCAAATTTGAACTCGTAACCCTTATTTCGAACAATAATTCTTAAGTTCTAAATATGTAATTGTGTAAACTACAACTGATTTGTAAAAGAACAAACTTTTTTAAGCACTTATCTCTTTTAATTTACCATATCTTAATTTTATCTTGAAATTGAATTTAATTTTGAAAAATTATAATTAAAAATAAATTTATATTAAAATTTGAATATAAATTATATATTTGAAATATTTTTATTGTGAATTTTAATTATATAAAAATAATATTTATTTTAGAATAAAATGATATTTATCTTGTGAAATGCATATGCAAACAAGTTTTAGTTTAGTTAAGAATTGTTTGATGCCTCAAAATTGGGTTATAATTTTAATTATAACTTTTTGTCATAATTAACATTTTAGTGTGTGCATAATATAATATAAAACAGTTTTTATATAATTATAATTTATAATTAATAAATATTGTCAGAAAATATTAAATCAAGCGGCACCGCTAGATTTACTTAGCAATTAAGCATTAAAAAATAGTAAAAAAAATATTGCACGTAATTTGCTAACTTACCTATTAAGATATGTAGCGTAGTTTTAAAAACCGGACCGGTCATCGAACCGGTTAAGGTACTGGGTCAGTGGGTCAAAGGTTGAACCGGTGGGTCACTAGTTGAACCGCATGACTCGATTTTTATTAAAAAATATTTATATTAAATATATTTTATACTTATAAATTTTAATAAATTCATATCTTATTTTAAATTTCAATTTTTCTATCTTATTTAAAATTATTTTTATTTTTATTTTGTAAAAAAATACATAAAAAAATTACATGTTAAACGGTATATTTATACAAATTAAAAATATAAATAATATGTACATATACAATATACTTGCAATTAATATCACAAAATAATATATGTAATATTTACATAGATATTGCATTATTAAATATATAATTTAAAATTAATAATATACTATAAAATTTATTTAAGTTGTATATTTTGCAAACAAATATATTAGAACAAGTAGTCATTGTTATATTTAATAAGACTCCTTGTTTTTTCATTAAGAGATTCAATTTTCATTATTATTTTTGTGATTTATGGTCCCTTAAAAAAATTTTAAAAAAAATAAGAAAAAAAAGTGGTTGAACCGGTTTGACCCACCGGTTCACCGGTTGAACCGGAAAATTGACCGATTCAATCCGGTTTAAAACGGGTCGACTGCATAACCGATCCAACTTCATATTCAAACCGGCTGGACCACCGGTTCCCGGTCCAACTGGTCTGACCAGCCGGGTCGGTCGGGTTTTAAAACACTGATATGTAGCATTGTTAGCCACTAAGTTCTATTATTTTAATAGTTTGTATCACCTATAAATGGCAACGTGCTGCACCATAGTTAAGTATCATATTTTTAGTAAAATCAAAGTGAATCAAGATATTGAATTATAGAAGAAAGATTCTTCGTCCCTTATATATATATATAGAGAGAGAGTTATTATATCTTTGAGATAGATATGATTACTGGTTATAATATTATTTGGTCTGATATCAAGTTAGATGAGAAATTAGATTTTAATTATTGGGAAATTTTGATGGTCACATATTTAAGAGCTCACAATATTTGAAACTTTGTTGAATTGAAATTAGCAAAAGAAGTTTATGATATTACTAGGAGGAGAAACCAGTTGGTGTTATCACAAATTCACCAAGGAGTAGATTATTATATTTTTTGACAAAATTGCAAATTCCAAAACTAGCAATTTTTTTTTGAATATTTTGAAACTCATCAAAATATTGGGGAGAATTCATACAACCCACAAAGTTTATTTTTGGCGAGCAATATATTTTTCGAGGATGAAAATATTTGATATCTAGATATTTAATGCATAAATCACATGTGTGGGAAAAATGAGTTATTTCTATCTTTAGATAAAAATAGTAGAAGCTACCGTAAAATTTGGAAACAACACAAATATTCCTATTTTGGGGACCAACCAAATTTCTATTAGATTGAAAGATGATTCACAAAATTTTATCTTTGACATTTTCTATGTTCATGCTATTCATCACAATTTGTTGAGCATGGGACACCTATCAGAGAAAGGTTACAACATGCAGATTCATCCTAGATATTGCACGTTGATAGTTTAGCAAACTACTGAGAAGGTGAAATTAATTTAGGATAGAATGAGAACATCCTAAAGTAGGCATCAAATTTGCCCTGATAAGAGAAAGAAAAACCTTGAGTCAAAAGAGGGAGACCAATTATTCCTTAAGGCAACTCCTTGGATTGGAGTTGGTAGAGCACTAAAATCTCGTAAGCTTACTCCACGATTCATCGGTCTTCACCAAATCCTTAAGAAGATAGATAATGTTGCTTACCAAACTGCTTTGCCTTTGTTAGTTTTTAATTTGCATGATGTCTTTTATGTTGCCCAACTTGAAAATATATTCATGACTTGTCCCATAATTTTGAGTCTAACAACATTAAGTTAAAGGATAACATCACTTATGAAATTGTTTCTTTAAGGATTGAGGATAAGAGGGTGAAATAGTTGAGAGGTATGGAAACTCATTTAGTCAAGGTTGTTTGGGGAGGAAATGTTGAAGAAAGGGCTACGTGGGAATTAGAAAGTCAGATGCAAGAAACATATCCATTTTTATTTGCTTTAGGTAATTTTAGGGATGGAATTTCTAAAAGGAGGGGAGAGTTCTAACACCACATTGTTTTCATTAAATATAATATAAGTATTTTATTTATATTTTTGATATTTTTATTTTATTAATGGGGATTGTTAAATAATTTTTTAATTATTTAATGTATTTTAGAATATAATATATAGTGTTTTTATTAAAGGTTATTATAATATTTAGTAAAAGAGAAGAGAATTTGTAACTATGGTTAAGTATTTTAACTAAAGGAGGGTTAAAGGAAGGTTAAAGTTTTTAAAAGAATAGTTTTTTGATCAAACCCTCTTACGTCTTTATTTTCATGTACGGGCTTCAGAGCTTGGAGAACAAGAGCAAGAAGGAAATCACCACAGAGGCATGCACCCTTTATCTATAGCGTATGTAGGTAAGGGAGAGTGACAAACCTCGCTCTATGTGTGAGTCGGGTAGTGAGATTGATCCCCAATCCTGTGTTTGTTGTATGCTCATGTATAAGGAGTTTTTCCCAATTGTATCTGTTTTACTTTTTGTTTTCCTTGTATGTTCTAATTGATGTGAATTGTATGTATGTGTTAGTAATTTTGAAAATGGGTTGTAAAATGTATGTTTTGATGTTCTTGTGGATTCCTATGGGAATCCTAAAGGAATGCATTGGTGGTTGTGTATGAAGCAATTGTTTTAGTTTGTAATTGTATGCATAAATTATGTTGTTTAGAATGTTTATTAGGTGGTTTGGAAAGCTTCTATCGATTGAATCATGTATTTTGGTGAATTTGTGTGTCTTGTAATTATGTGTTTTCTGATGTGTGTGTTGTTTTTGATATGTCGTCGAGCACCACTTAGGGCGTGTCAAGTGCCATTGAGGCAGATAGAAAAGTTTGCTCTTAGGTTCTCTCACATTGGGCATGGAATGACCTTCACTGAGTGTGGAAGCTCCAAGAGATTCCCTATGACGCTTTCGTTGGACGTGGGCTGACTCTTGTAGACTACTCTAGTGTGTTGCTAGTGGCAATGTACAAATGTGATATTTTTATTGGTGCCACATACATGAATATAATTTGTGTCCATTGCATATGTATTATAATTATATTTGTTGTTATTTACTATGTTATGGATGGGCTATGTATGATGATGATGATGTGCAATTGTGTATGTTATATTATGATTACGTTGGTTGTTTGTATTTGGCTAGTCGACTTACATTCCTACATCATGAGCTAGAGTAGATGTTTCTCATTCCTTTTCTATTTTGTGTTTTTTTGTTGTGGTTTTTGCAGGTAATCATCAACATGGTGCTGAGGATGTCGGTGATGAGGCTTAGTCCTCAATACTGGATTTTGATATGGTAGGAAACGTGTCATCGGGGATTAGTTGGGACTAGCTAGTATTTGAATTAGGTTATTTAATTTGAGTAGTTTACTTTTATTTCCTTTGTAATTTGTTATTTCCACAAGTCTAGTTATGTCAAATGTGATTCTTTCTTCCTGCATGGATTTTGAGTTTATGATTATTTTTTATATATATTTCAGGTATTTATATTATAATATATGTTATGGAATATGGGGTAGTGGGCGTCACATTTAGTGGTATCAAAACTTGATTGATTTAAACCAGACATGTGTGTTGTGTGTCTCTATGCTTTTCTGTGTTCTCTGATAGCATATTTGTTATGCTTGATGTGATAGTAAATTTTTTGTTGATATGTATCAGAATTAAGTTGGTAGGAATGACTACGCTATTGCTAACGCCTTTCAAGTGTTAGCAAAAGCTATAAAGATGGATAGGGCTAGAGATACTCCTAGTTGGTTGGAGCGATTTTAGCGTAACCATCCACCCTTTTTCAAGGAAGGATATGACCCAAAAGGCGTGATGATCTGGTTAACCGATATTTAGAAGATCTTTAAGGCTATGGAGTGTCCTGCAACTCAAAAAGTGAATCTTGTTACCTTCATGTTGACGTCTAACGCTTACTTTTTGTGGAAAGGAGCTTTATAAAGGATGATGGTTGAAGTAAAACTGGTTAATTGGGATAACTACAAGAGGGTTTTCTTCCTTGAAAAGTATTCTCTTGATTAGGTGGAATTCCATGAATTGATGTAGGGAGATGGTATTATTGTTGAGTGTCCTGCCAAGTTTGATGTGCTTGTCCATTATTTCTTTCACTACCATGGTGAGGGTGGTGAAAGGGCTAAGTGCATTAAATTTGTGAATGACTTTTGTCTTGAGGTTAAGATGGTGATCAACTATTAGGAGATCTATCACTATTTAATGCTCGTCATTAAGTGTAGGATCTATAACTATGACAACCGTGCATGTGCTACTTTGTACAAGGGGGTGGTTTTATTCGTGATGGGAGATTTGGTGGTCAAAGTAAGAGTAAACGTTACTCTACTCTTGTCAAGTTTCAAGGGAATCATGTTAGAGGCAGTCGAAGTAAGTCTATTGCTATAAGCCCTTTTGTGAATGGTGTTGCTAGTGTAGAGGCTTTGTTTTTACACCTATTGGTAGATGCAAAAAGTGTTAGCAATGTGGGCATGAACACTATAACTGTCTTGACAAGGAGATCACGTGTTTCAACTGCAATGGTAAGGGTCATATTAGTACTTAATGTCTGTAGCCACTAAGGCCACGTATAATTGGAAAGAGATCTAGTTCTCAATCTGGGCATCCAAAGACTACTAGAAAAGTATTTGCTATTAGTGGTGCTGAAGCTACTCAATTCTAGAGTCTAATACAAGGTATTTGTTTCATAGTTGAGAATCCTTTTGTTGTATTGTTTGATTCTTGTGCAACCCATTCATTTATTTATCTTGTATATGTCTAGAATATAAAATTACACGTGTCTTGCTTGAGCTATGATTTGGTTGTGGAGACTCCCACTGATGGTTTTATAACTACTTATAGTATTTGTCTTAAGTGTCATCATATTGTTATTTTTTGAAAGCAATTTTTGGTTGACCTTATCTGTTTGCCTTTTAGACAAATAGTGATGGAACCAACTTCTCTATGAAAGCTAATGGATGGTTCCTTCTCATTTCCAAGGTTGAGATGAGGATGATAATGATCTTTCCAAGGGTAGAAAAGTGATGCAAGGTTGCACAAAATGGATGGAAGGAAAGGGAAGGTGTTTGGTGTTTAGGCTGGCTCACTTCACTTAGCTTGATGAAGGCCAACCAAGGTGTTAGAAAATAATGGCACAATCCAAGAGGGGGGGGGGGTGAATTATATTTATTGAAACATAAAAAAATTTATCAAAGTTTAAGGATCTTAATTTCTTTAAAACTTTTCTAAAGTCAATTTCCAATGAAGTATATTGACCCTCTTAGTATATGGGAATGACTTTTTTATGATTTGCTTAACAATCTTTATTGAATCAGTTTAAAATCAAGTTAATATGCAGTGATTACATTTCAGATCAGTCCACTTTAATCATATAAGAATATAAATCATAAGCATCATTTTAAAATTCAACTAAAGATTGCTTAAAATAAAAGATAAGGGTAAAAAAAGAATGCAAAGTGATTTATCCTAGTTCAGCCACTCCACACGTGACCTACATCCAGTCCTCAATCATAACCTGATCAAGATTTGTTTCACTATCTTAATGAAGAAGTTTTACAAGCATATCATACATGCACACACTTCTACACACAAGATAGCCCCTTAAGATAGACCGTTTCTTGCACCCAAGAAAGTACTTCTTATAGAAACCCACTACAAGAACTCCTTACCACCTGAGAAACCTACACAAGATTTTTACCACAATACACAAAAAGATTTAAGGAATGAATTCACTTTAAAACTGAATAGATCAGATTGTGAATTCTTGACCAATCTTAGTTCCTCTGTACAAGAATATAATGGTGATGATGAATTTTCTCAAAACATTTCACAAAGTGTTTTACTTCTTGATTTCATAAAGAAAAATCTCCAAGAAGATCACAAAGATCAAAAGTATATCACAAAGTTTTCACAATATCACTTGCTTCTCTTGTTATTATGTTTCTAAATGAGAAAACCCTTTTTATAAAGTTTTTAGACTCAGATAATCGATTATTTTTAAGGATAATCAATTATTTTATTCTTTATGATTTCTAGAAATCATTCAAGAATAGAATAATCGATTATTTTATAGGATAATCGATTATTCCAGATAGCACATTTTGGGATAATTGATTATTTCACAGATAATCGATTATTACAACAAGGTTTCTTAACTATTGAAAAACAGAGCCGAAATAATCGATTATAGTTAGCAATAATCGATTATTTTGAGTTAGTTCTCAATCATCATCATACTTATTCTTTGACAGTTAGAATTAAGACTTGACTCATGCGCAAAACATAAACACTCATAAACATGCATAGAACATAAAATTGACTAAGAAAGCAACAAAACACATAAAAACACATAAACTACTCCTATTACATTTGATATTCATTCATGGTCTTCATGTCTTCTCCTTTGTTCATTCATGACCTTTGTTATCATCAAAACACTTCAGAACTTGATTCACCATCCATGAATCTCAACACAAGGGAGACCCAAGCTCATTCCAAGATAGAGAGGAGAGGAAGAGGGCCATGGAAATTCCCTAAGAGACTAAGGAAAAGATGTTGAGGCACAAAGCTCACTTAATATCATTAATTTCCAAAGTGGCTACAAGGTGGATGGCCTAGAGTACTTATAGCAAGAGGAAAAAAACTAGGGTTTCATGGAAAGAATTTGGCCAAAATTTCAAGCCTAAATGCACCTTAGATGAGCCCAAAATGTAGCCCAAATGAAATGGACTCTCGTCTCTCCTAAAAGGCTAAAGTACCCCTAGGTGTAGAAAAGAAAAAAGTTGACTTTGATCTTACAAGTCAAGGTTTAAGTCCCAAAAATAAGTCCTAAGACTAATTTTTCCCGTAATACAAAGGCTAAATAAAATTTAAAAATAAAAACCTAATATCTACTGTGCCCCAAAATGCAAGGGAAAAAATAGAAGAGAAAACAAATAACTAGATAGGCTTAAGGAGAGGTTCAAAATCCACACACATGATGATCATAGCTTTAGGCATGGTGTGCTCTCCATCTTCCTCCGCTCTCCTTGCCATAGACCCTGTGATAGGCCCTATATGATGCTTCAAGGATGGTCCATCATCAACTAGATATCATTCTTGGAATGGATTGGTTATCTTCCAATCATTTCCTTTTAAACTGATTTGAAAAATCCATATCCTTTGGTGAAAGTGAGAGTGAAGTTTTTAAGTGCTAATAAGATAAAAACATGTTTAAAAGAAAATGATAAGGTATACATGATTCTTTCCTCTTTGAATCTTGAGAAAGACAATGAGTTTAGTGAGATCCCCTTAGTGAGTGAATTTCTTGAGGTTTTCCCTAAGGACATGTCTAACTTACCATTGAAGAGAGAAACTAAATTTTCCATAGATTTAGTACCTGGTACTGCACCCATATTAGTAGCACCTTATATGATGTCCCCTAAGGAATTAGTTGAGCTTAAGAAACAAATAGAGGAGCTTCAAAAAAAATAATTCATTATGCCGAGTTTGTCACCTTGGGGAACGCATGTGTTGCTAGTGAAGAAAATGGATGGGATCATGAGATTATATGTAGACTACCGTCAATTTAATAAGGTTACCATTAAGAATAGATATCTTTTCCCTTGGATAGATGACCTTATGGACCAACTAGTTAGGGCTTGTGTATTTAGCAAGATATATTTAAGATCAGGTTACCACTAGATTCAGGTGAAGTTTGAGGATATTCTAAAGACTGCTTCTAGGTCTTGTTATGGGAACTATGAGTATTTGGTTTCACTAATACACCTGGAGTATTCATGGATTACATGAATAGGATCGTTAACCCATACCTTGATAGGTTTGTAGTAGTCTTCATACATGACATCCTTTTATATTCTAAGATTAGGGAAAAGTATATCGAGAATATTAGGATAGTGTTTCAAATCCTTAAGGATAAGAGGCTTTATGCTAAGTTGTCTATGTGTGAGTTCTGGCTAGATAGTGTGAGCTTCTTAAGACATGTGATTTCTAAGGGAGGTATAGCTCTAGACCCTTCTAAGGATGAAGTGATACTTGAGTGAAAAACACCTAAATCATTTTTTGAGATTAAGAGCTTACTAGGTTTAGTTGGGTATTATAGGAAGTTTGATGAGTCATTATTTTCCTTATTTATTTATCTTTTTGTACTTATTTTAATTGTTGATTTGGATTTAAATGCTTATTAATTGCACAATTTTACTATTTGGGCTTCATTGGGCCAGTAATTTGAAATTTAATTAATTTCAATTCACTTGGTCTAATTTTTGTTCATTAATTATTTTCAGGTTAATCATGAAGCATTTTTGGGCTCAGATATTTTGGACTTCAAGAGACAAGGTGCCACGTCAGCACCACTTCACCACATCTGCGCCACATTAGCATTTTGTTTTATTTTTTGTTTATTATATTATATTTTCGGGTCAGAGTTGGATTGGGGGCCATTTGACTTTTCTAGGGTTTTAGGGTCCTAGGCTAGGCTGACCATGCAGCCACTACTCTTCAATGACGTGACCACATTTTAGTTTTCTATTCTTCTTTTTCCTTTATATTTTTCCTCTCTGTTTTGCTTCTTCTTTCACGTTGTGATTTTCTGCTTGTATTTGAGACTGGGTTTTACATTTGAATGAATATAGATTGTTAGTTTCTTCTTCTTCTTCCATGCTGACTATGTTCTGCTGCATTTTCATTTTGATGGAAGGCTAAAACCCTTGGGGTTGGCTCCTTGTTGCAGATTGTAATCTCTGTTTGAGGTTGTGTTCATATTGTGTATCTCTGTTCTGCTTGGTTCTTTTTCATTAAATCTATGTATTAATGCGTTCATTCTTAATGGGTTTCCTTTAATGTCACAGTTTTCTTAATCTGGTGGAGAGGTTTAATGTTGTATATGTTTGCTTAATTCGTGTAGGGAAGTCTTGAGTTAATCTTCACTTAGTTGGTTAACTCGGATGGACCAAGGATTAAGTTGTTGACAGAGATATCTGTAGTGAACCATAGATAAGAGAGTTACAATCTTAACAAGGAGTCAATCCTAATTTGCATTTAATTTGCATTATTAACTTTGCTCAAACCTGTCCAAAACCCCACCCACTACGTGTTTGAACCTTTGACAGAGACGAATGGTCCTTGGGAGACGACCTAGGAAAGCTTCCTAGTACTGCATTTACATGTTTTTATTTGACCGGATATGGCTTCGATCAAGGTTTATAAAGGTTTTTTCAAAGTTAGCATTGCCTTTGACCAAGTTGACTAAGAAAAACCAATCTTTTGTGTGGGATTTTACGTGTGAGGAGAGTTTTCAAGAGCTTAAGAGGAGATTAACCAACGTGCCTATTGAAGTTAGATGAGAAACACACAGAAAGGGGGGTTGAATATGTGTCTGTGTAATTTAAGGAAATCTAAAACCTTTTTCACAAAGATGATTTGATTCGTTTGATAAAATATGGTTTTAAAACATTTGACGATTATGTAAGATTTTCTCAGCTCAAGGTTTTCCATCTGAGAGTTTTATCGTCTGCTTCATGGAAAATGTTTCTTATAATAATAATTTAAATCTTGCATTTTCTGTCTAAAGATTGTCGTATTGAAAACAAGCAGTAGACGAAACTTTCAGTGTAATAAGTAAGCTAAGAGAAGTTTGCGTCTTCGTCTAAGAGATGATTTTGATGATGAATAAATGGTGGACGAAGTTTTCAGTATGATTTAACAATTAAGAAAGATTTTCATTTGAAATATAAATAAAGTAGTGCAAGTACTTTTATACTGGTTCGCTCAATTGAGCTACGTTCAGTCTCCTTCAGCTAAAGGGTTCCACTAGATATGAAAATGAAGAACATTGAGTATTATCGTCCACTCCTGGACCTGAGTATTCTTGACCACTCCTGGCCCGTTGGCTTCACTCACTAACGCTAGTATTTTTAAACCACTTATGGCTCTCCAAGTATTCTCGACCACTCCTGGCCCGCCATCTTCACTCACCAGCGTTAGTATTCTTAAACCACTTCTGGTTCTCTAAGTATTCTCGACCACTCCTAGCCTGCCAGCTTCACTCACCAATGCTAGTATTCTTAAATCATTTCTGGTTCTCCAAGTATTCTCGACCATTCCTGGCCCGCCAGCTTCACTCACCAGCGCTAGTATTCTTAAATCACTTCTGGTTCTCCAAGTATTCTTGACCACTCCTGGCCCACCAACTTCACTCACCAGCGCTAGTATATTCTTCTCAGCCACTTCTGGCTAGCAGTGAGTATTTTTTGACAAGCCCCTCTGGGCTTTACAAGTATTCTTTGACAAGCCCCTCTGGGCTTTACAAGTATTCTTTGACAAGCCCCTCTGGGCTTTACAAGTATTCTTTGACAAGCCCCTCTAGGCTTTACAAGTATTCTTTCCCTAGCCTCTTCAGGATTTACAGATGATAGACGTATAATCAGGTTTGAGTGTTTGGGTTACTCTTACAGAGAGGATACATATATGATTTACACTCTCTAAGGTTTCACTACCTTAGTCCTATAGAGATTCTGAGTGTGTGGGTTACTCTTTACAAAGAAGATACATAAGATTACAACACTCACTAAGGTCTCCTTCCTAAGATACACTTGGAACACCTTAGACTACAGAGATAAATACAATGATACATTGTAGATTTGACTATGAAGAATCGATCTCTGATTTCTCTGTTTTTCTTTTGGGCTTGATATTACTTTTGGTGCTTAGTGCTCAAAGCCCAGGGCAATGCCTATAGTCATTCTTTCGTTACTTCTTTCCCCTCTCTTTAGGTTTGAGGTTATTGTATATTTGTAGGCTCATGGAATCTGCTCGTTGCATATGTTCGTTGAAGTTGATATAATAGTTTATGACTAGTTTGGTCTTTCATTTAATGCTAAAGATTTTGCATTAAGTGTTGCTTCCTGTTCATAGACATTGCGTGAAGTCTTCTTTGCCTTGTTAGCAGTAGTGTCTGATTTAGCAGAGACCAAGGAACCTTTTTGTCCTTTTTCTAGTCTCCTAGTTGTTGAACTGTCCTTCTCTGAAAAAGTAATGTACTTTTTCTGACACATGCATGTTTTTACTGCTGCGCTTGATTTTCTCTTTCTTCTTTTCAACTTTTACTCGCGCAATCATTTTGAGAGCTTTTATGATCGTAGACGATGTCTGAGTTGTCCTTGGAGACATAATTCCTTAAATGCTTTCATGGTAGTTTTCGTCTTTGTCTGTTAGTCCTATGCATCTCAAAACTTGACCTTCGTCCGAGCTTTTGACTTGATGCTTTGACTCTTCTCTAGGTCTGATCAACTTGTAGGTGGACAGATTCCATTTCCATCTGGAGTTCCTTTCAATCTGCGTTGTCCTTCGTCCGACGCATAGTTGACTTCCTTCTGTTTTGTGACCAATTCTTCGTCTAATTTATTAGATTGCAATTGAGGTTGTCCTTGACACATCCTCGTCTGACATTTGGTTCATAGTTGTCTGGCTCACATGTCATACTTTATCTATTCATATGACTTGGTTTGTTTGATCCTCATGGTGTGCTTTGCTTTGACTCATCTCCGTCTGATTGTTCAAACTTTATCTGAACCACTTGCTTTATCCTTTGTTATATTTCCTGACTCATCCAATTTTCTTCGGTACATTCATTTTTACTAGTGATTGTTTTATTCTTTGGTATTAGAACTAATCCTTCTTGCATGGCTTGAGCTTCAATCGTTTGCTTAACCTGCTTTTGTTTTGGTGTGTTTGACAGGTCTTCCTCTGTGATCTTTGTCGACTTCAGAAGCTTTTCCATATTCTTTGTCTTGTCCTCATCCATTGTCTTTGGTCTTGTATCGTCTGAGGCTTCATTGTTTTCCTTCTTGTGCTGGGCTTGGCTTCGCTTGATCTCTTCATCTGATGCCTTATAGTTCTTTACCCTTTGTCTTGGTTTTGGTGTGGAAAGTTGCTCATGCTCTGTTCTTCATTTTGCCTGTACTTATATTTTTCTGAAACGCTGACACACTTGTTAGTAATAACAACATGTATTATATTTGTCTCACTCAAAACCCTGCTAAGGATTGCTCCGTCTAACTCAACACCTATTTCAGTATTACTTGACCCTAGTGAAACTTTTGTAGTGTATTGTGACGCCTCTAAGATGAGTTTAGAAGGAGTGCTTTTGCAGAAAGGGAAGGTAGTAGCTTATGCATCTAGGCAGTTGAAAATCCATGAACAAAATTATTCTACCCATGACCTAAAGTTAGTTGCAGTAGTTTTTGTCTTAAAGATTTGAGGTGTTTAATGACCATAAAAGCCTTAAGTACCTGTTTGACCAAAAAAAGCTTAACGTGAGACAAAAGATGGTTAGAGTTTCTTAAGAATTATGACTTTGAGCTCAACTATCACCGTAGTAAGGCCAATATAATGGTTGCTTAGTTTGCCAAAAGTCTAAGGTAGAACATTAGAAACCTTTTAGAAAGTTACAACCTTTAAATATACCAGAGTGGATGTGGTGTAACACCCTAAATTTTTTATTAATATAATAGTTTAATTATTATTTATTTTTATATTTATCAAGATTATTTTCTTATAATTGTCTTAATTAATTAAATGGGTTCTATAAAATATTTTAAAGGCTTTTAATAGTTACAAGTATTTTAATTAAATAATGAATATCTATGAAAATTATTTGTATTATATTTATTAGAGAAATATGTATTTTTTATGACATTTTGTTATAATAAGTATTTGAAGAAAAATATGTGTTTTTATTGTGATTTTTTTATATATTTTATTTTAATTATAGTTGTATTGGAAGAAATAGATTTATTTTATATATTATATTTTTGTTAATTATTAATTATTCTATTTTGTTATAATTATTTGAGTTGAAAGAAATATGTTTATTTGATATATTATTTATTTATAATTTTTAATATTTGAGGGAAAGAAAAAGATAACTATGGTTAAAATATTTTTACTAAAGGGTTAAGTGTGGATTAAGTTTTTAAAAAAAGATTACAATAATTCTTTTATTTTTAAGATCCTTATTTTCTATCATTTTGAAAAATGAGAAGGAGAACTAGAGCTTGTAAGAGAACACCTCAGAGACCTACATCTTTCATCAAGCGTTCATTGAGGTAAGAGGAGGGTGAGAAACCTCGCTTTGGATGTGGATTTGTATGTTGGATATTGATGAACCATATTTTTCATGCATTTTCTTACTTTTGTGAGCTCCTATTAAATGTTGTTAATGCCCAATTATTTTCTCCTGCCATATTTTGTTGTTTTGAGTTTTATTGGGCTATTAATTATGAATTGCCTTTAATTGGATTTATTAGCCTAATTAATTTCATAATCACCTGTAGAGATTTTGGACTACTTAATGGACTAGGAGCACTGCCACGTGGACTTACTTCAGCACCAATACCCCATTCCAATTTTCTCTTTATTTTTATTTTCCCATTTGTATAGGCCAGCAGCTGTGCTAGCCCAATTTTTTGAACTTAATGTATCTAATTTTCTGGAGGAGATTCAAAAGAGAACCATATTTGTATTTTCGATTTCCCTCACTTTTCTTGTATTTTCGTTGTTGTAGCTTCTTCTTCTTCTTCTTCCATTATTATTCTGTTGTGTCTTCCATTTCCATGGAAGGCTAATTTGTATTACTCTCGGACTCAGTTTAATGCACTATTGAGGTTCATTCATTTAATGTGTCTTTGCGTTCTAATCCTTATTAATCTGTTTACAGTTGCTCACGGTTTGCTTAAATCTCGTGAATAGAGATTCATGCTAATGCTTCACTTGTATATATGTGTTCAATGAGGGTAATGATGCTTAGTGGTTACTCGAACTTGAACTGAGGTTTAGACAAGTAGGGTAATATTTTGAACCAATGATATGGGTGTTGTAACTGAGTTGGAGAGTTGATGTGTGTTGTTCCATTACTTTATTGTTCATGGACTGTGTTTTATTTCAAATTTGAAACCCCCCTTCGTGTGTTTGTTTGTACTGTGAGAACCTTAGCTTGGCCTGTTGCTCCTTGAGAGAGACGACTTCGGAGTCACTTCCTAGTACTACAAAAATCACATTTCATTTGAACGGGTACGACATCAATAAAATTTGACGTCATTGTCGGGGAGTAACGCTCCAGCCAAAGGTTGTGTATTGTATTGTATTGTATGTTCGTGTAGTGTAGTGTGTAGTGTGTAGTGTAGTGTAGTGCATACTCTATTTCCGTTATGCATACTTTGTTTTCTCTCCCTACTACTCCTCTATTGCGAGTGTGAAAATTGTGCATGAAATGTGTTGGTGAATAGTGTCAATTTTGTCCAACTCTCAACCTGACATACTTTATATGGTTGCACTATGAATTTTTGCATGAAAATTGGTTTGCACAATTCTTTCAACATATAATGAGTGTTGGATAAGCCACATTTAGTTATCTTGTTTGGAGTGAGTTGCATGAGTGTGGTGAATAGTGATTTTGCAAAAATTTCAAATGGCCATAACTTTTACTATGATTGTTAGAATTGGACATATTTTATATGTTTTTGGGGTAGAAAAATGCGATCTATGCAACCTTTATCGCTTTGCTAGCAGGCCATGCTTAGATTTTCAAGAAAACGTCATTTACTATTTTTTTTCTTCTAATTTTGAAGTTTTATTTTCTTATTTTTCCAAACTTTTCGTAGGTAGTTCATGTAGTTAGACTTTAAATTTTGATTTGAAATTTTTTGTGGTAGTTTTCAATGATTTTAGGATGATATTGGTGCATTATTGTTTATGGTTTCTCAATCTGCATAAAAATTCCAATTTTACCCCTACTATTCACGTATCCTGGTCACTAGTGCATGACTAGGAACAATCTGGGCATTTTGCATCCATTTGATCCTGAAATAGATAGGATAGTCCATAGATTAGTTATAGATCATATAATTCTATCTTTAGATAGTGATAGTCATAGTGTAAGTGTTGCAACTAAAGTTGTTCAGTTCAAACTGAAAACATGGGTGAGCAACCTAATGGACCTTGTGAGAGAACACTTAGGGAGATGGCTGCATCTGATTTTACATATGAAAGTTTGTGCATTCAATATCCTGAGGAGGATGTTCCTTTTGTGCTTAAAACTAGACTAATCCACTTGTTGCCTAAGTTTCATGGTCGTGTAGGTGAAAATCCACACAAGAAGCTCAAAGAGTTTCACATAGTTTGTTCCACCATGAGACCACAAAATGTTCCAGAAGATCACATCTATCTGAAGGCATTTCCTTTCTCCTTAGAGGATCTTGCCAAGGACTAGTTGTACTATTTGGCCCGTGGTTCCATAACAAGCTAGGATGACTTGAAGAGAGTGTTCCTTGAAAAATTCTTCCCTGCATCCTGGACCACTACAATCAAGAAAGACATATATGGAATTAGGGAACTCATGGAAGAGAGCTTATGAGTACTGAGAAAGATTCAAGAGATTGTGTGCTAGTTGTCCCCACCATCATATTTCTGAGCAGTTGTTATTGTAATATTTCTATGAGGGATTGAACATAATGGATAGAAGCATGATTGATGTAGCTAGTGGAGGAGCCTTAGGAGACATGACACCTGTTTTTGCTAGAGGTCTAGTTGAGAAAAGGGCATCCAACTTTCAGCAATTCAACATGAGAAGTGATGTTATAGTTGTAAGAGGTGTCCATGATGTTGGAGCCTCAGATACAACAGAACACAAAGCTTGAGAGTAAAATTGATGATCTCACCACATTAGTCTCCCAACTTGTTGCGAATCAAAAATTAGCTTCTCCTGCAAAAGTATGTGGCATCTGCACTTCAAATAATCATCCTACAGATGGTTGTCCATCATTGCAAGAGTTTACAGGTCCTGATACCCCCCAAGCTTATGTTGCAAATATCTACAATAATAGGCCTCCACACCAGCAACAACAACAAAATTATGATCTGTCCTCTAACAGATATAATCCTGATTGGAGGAATCATCCTAACTTGAGATGGGGAAATTCTTAGTAGAACCAATCACCTTTTGAAAACCATCCATCAAGTTCTGCATATCAACCTCCCCAATAGCGAGCTGCACCAACACATGTTCCTGCACCTTCACCTTCACCTTCATTGGAGGATATGGTGAAGAAAATGGTTGAGTTGAACCTCCATTACCAGTAAAAGAATGATGCATCATTCAAATTTTGACCAACCAGATCGGGCAGTTAGCCACTATTGTGAATCAGCTACAAGCACAAAATTTAAACAAGTTTCTTGTGCAAACTGTGGTCAATCCAAAGAATGTTAGTGCTATCACCTTGAGGTCAGGGAATACCATTGATGAAGTACCTGTACCTGCCACAACACAGTTTCCATAGAAGCAACAAGACCCCGTGTTCCAAATGTAGATCAATTTGCCATAGAGAAAGGGAATGGTCATATGCAAGCAAAATAAGAGCTAATTCAGTCCAACAAACCTTCAACAAACCAACACCAAAAATTTTCTATCCCCCTTCCATTTCCACCAAGAGTAGTTCAAAGCAAGAAGATGGAAGAGGTAGATAAAGAGATTCTGGATGTTTTCTGAAAGGTTAAGGTGAATATACCTCTTTTGGATGCAATTAAGCAAATACCAAGGTATGCCAAGTTCCTGAAGGAGTTGTGCACTCATAAGAGAAAGCTGAAAGGTAATGAAAGGATCAATATGGGAAGAAATGTGTTTGCACTCATAGGTAAGCTTGTTCCTTATATTCTTGAGAAGTGTAAGAATCCTAGCACATTTACTATACCTTGCATCATAGTTGACAAAAAATTTGAAAATGTCATGCTAGACTTAGGAGCTTCAATAAATGTTATTCCTGTGTCTGCTTTCAATTCTCTTTTCATTGGACCCTTAAAACCCACATGTGTGGTGATTCAATTGACAAATAGAAGTACTTCCCACCTTGTTGACGTTATAGAGGATGTCTTGGTTTGGGTTGATAAACTCATTTTTCCTGTTGATTTTTATGTGTTGTGTATGGAAGAAGGATATTTTCATGGTGCAGTACCCAATATTTTAGGCAAACCATTTTTAAATACAACCCGAACCAAGATAGATGTCCATGATGGTACACTTTCTACGAAGTTTGATGATAGTGTGGTTAGATTTAACATTCATGATGCTATGAAACATCCATCTGAGGACCATTCTGTTTTTCATGCTGATCTGTTTGATGAATTAATTAATGAACATATGCTTGAGTTCTTTCATGATGCTGATTTCCCACCTCTAAAAAGTTCTTTCACTTGTCTTACATGTACTGATTCTGAATTGTGTAGTTCTTGCATTGATCAGTTTCTGAATATTGATACTAATGCTGATACTGATATGAGTACTGATACACATTCTGATTATGCACATGTGCATGAATTTGACCTACTTGTTGAGGTGCAAGTTGTAGCTTCATTGTCAACTAGTCTTGTTCCTTCCATTATGCAGCCACCCATCTTGGAGCTTAAACCTCTGCCTAAAAATCTCAAGTATGCATACTTGGAGGATGATGACAAGCTCCCTGTGATTGTGTCCACCTCCCTAGATGCTCAGCAAGAGGAGAAGTTGTTGCTCGTGCTTAGAAAGCATAAGAGAGCTATAGGTTGGACCTTAGTTGACATTCCTGGTATTAGCCCATCCACATGCATGCATAGGATACTCTTAGAAGATGGAACTAAATCAGTGAGACAATCTCATAGGAGACTCAACCCGGTGATTCTGGATGTTGTGAAGAAGGAAGTTACCAAACTCCTTCAAGTTGGAATTATATACCCCATATTTGATAGTCATTGGGTGAGTCCAGTCCAAGTAGTTCCCAAGAAAATAGGAATTACAGTTGTGAAGAATGACAGAGATGAGCTGATTCCAATAAGGGTGCAAAACAATTGGAGAGTCTACATTGATTATAGAAGGCTAAATCAAGCAACAAGAAAGAACCACTTTCTTCTACCCTTCATTGACCAAATGCTTGAGCATCTGGCAGGTAAATCTCACTATTATTTCCTTGATGGATTTTCTGGCTATTTCTGATTTCATATTGCTCTTGAGGATTAGGAGAGAAGACCACATTCACCTACCCCTTTGACACCTTTGCATATAGGAGGATGCCTTTTGACTTGTGCAACGCCTCTCGTACATTCTAGTAGTGTATGGTAAGCATTTTTTAGTGATGATTTTCTAAAGAGTTGCATGGAGGTGTTTATAGATGATTTAACTATTTATAGATTCTCATTTGATGCATGTTTGAATAGTCTGGATAGAATTTTGCATAGATGCATTGAGACTGATATTGTTATGAATTATGAGAAATGTCATTTTATGGTAATGAAAATAAAATATTTCCAAGAGCCAAACAAAAAATAATAGTATTAGGTTAGATAGCTAATAAACTCTATCTTAATTAACCAAATGCTATTGAACTAATTGAGATCAAAGTTCAATAGTTTAAAACATTTAATTTCTCACAAAGTAATTTTTTTATTCTATTTTAAACTATTGTCTTATAAAAACCCAATTAATTTCAAAATATTTTTTTTATATACATTTTAATTACGAGGTGTCATATTGCTAGCAATATCATCTTAGTTGAGAATGATAGTATTGAATGACCATGATGTAGTGTTCGTCGACTCACGTGTATTCCTGTGCTTCTTTTTCATGTAAATTAAGACTTAAAATGACAACAAATGCATTAGAATGTTGATTCACGTTACATCACATGAGTAACTGTTTTGAAATGTGTATTATTTTGAATTGATATAAACATTTATATGCTTGTGTGCTGTCTGACTTTCATTTTCACACCAAAAATATGTAGCAAGATGTATCTTACTCTTTTATCTGTGTTGTTTGTTTTTTGACTAAGCGCCATTTGTGGTTGATGACGTTGAAAAAGAGGCTTAAGCCTTAGTTTTATGTAATTGTTTTGAGTTTGGTTTTGTTTAATTGACAACGTGTAATCAGACATGGAGATTTACTTTATACATGTTTTGGAATTTCTATACTATAAAATATAACCAAATTCAGAATATGGTGGTAGACTCATATATTTAATAATGTGTTTCTTAATTTTTATCCATAATTATTATTTAAATTAAGTTTTTCTAAATTATTTCAAATTTAACTATGTATTCATTACATTTTTGCTTTTAATTTATTATTCGTTAAAACATATGTTTCTATAGAAACCAATTGAAATTTTTTTAGCATAATAATTAATACAACATTTAACTTTATATCTACAAAAGAGAGGTTGGTGGAACAATTTTTCTGTGACACCCTCTACCCCAACGTTAATACATAATAAATGTAAACAATAATTTCTTTTTCTTTTTGAGTAAATAAAATCTTTCATAGTTTAATAATATCTTTCATGTATAAAACAATTGTTTCAAATCTCATAAGGTAGAAGATTCACATTCGTAACTCATCAATCATAAAAAGTCAACATATAAGTATTAAAACTTAAAAAGTCATATAAAAGAAAATATAAACTTAATTCCAGCAAAGGTGGCAGTGCCTTCTAGTTAGGAATTAATTTTCAATTCATATAATAAAAATAATATGATAAAGATGTACATTTTGGTCTTTTCTCAAGAACGTTCAAAATTACAAAGGAAGAGAAAATTAAAGCTTTTAAAATAATAACATGTTAAAATAAGCCTAGCTATGCCCGATGTCACATCCTATCAGAGCATGCCCAACTGAAGCCTTAAGCCTCATTACCAACATCCTCATGATGCTGATCACCTGCAACATAATTTAAACATATACAAGAACAACAAGGGAGTGAGAAACATCTCACTCAGTTTCAGGTGCAGAAATAAAGGTTAGATAGCACTCACACACACACAACAAATATAAGTCACATATAAACAATACACATACATCATCAATATCACATATATACTCATTTATCATGAAATGATGTCATGAACTCGACTCATAAATGCATGCATGTGGCGCCATAAGGAAGTTTCACATATCATCACTGGTGACCCAAAGGTACACCTGGTTATATCACTGGTGACCCTAAGGTACACCTTGTTAGCAAGTTACATCACCGGTGACCCTAAGGTACACCTCGTTAGCAAGTTACATCAACGGTGACCCTAAGGTACACCTCGTTAGCAAGTTACATCACCGGTGACCCTAAGGTACACCTCGTTAGCAAGTTACATCATCGGTGACCCTAAGGTACACCTCGTTAGCAAGTTACACCACCGGTGACCCTAAGGTACACCTCGTTAGCATCGTTGGTATGCGGCCTCAGCGGCACACCTGGAGTAATATATGCATATGATGCATGACATATATTCATTATTTCATGAACTCAACATTTAACTTAGTACAAGGTTTCATCAAGTATATCATGTCATTATTTTTCATATTGTTATTATCACAGCTTGTCTCAATAGTCCATTTTTAGGTCTCATAGTCCATTCTTAGGTCTCATGTCATTTGTCCATATTTCCATGGTCATGTCATAAATACTTCTCATAAGGTCCGCATAGGTATTCACAGAGATTCAGAGAGCATTCTTATTCATATTAAAACTCATTTATTATTAACATTAATTTCATATTCATTTATTACTTTCAACAAAGAACAAAGTAGAGTAAATAGAAAATCAAACAGAACAACGACACCTTCAACAAAGAGCAAAGTAGAGTAAATAGAAGAACAACGGCACCTTCAACAAAGAGCAAAGTAGAGTAAATAAAAAATCCAACAGAACAACGGCAAGGGATTATGATTACATAATCATTTATTATTTTCAACAAGGAATAAAGTAGAGCAAACAGAAAATAAGACAGCACAATGGCAAGGGATTGGGGGCCAATCCGACAAACAAACTATTCAACAATTATCCACACACCCCTGAGCGAGGTTTCTCACTCCTCCCTTACCTGGATAAGCGGAGTTGAAACTTGGGCAGGGCCTCCTCCTCCGGATTCTCTCCTTCTTTCCCTCTCTTTCTCTCTCTTTCTCTCTCTCTCTCTCTCTCTAGAATTTTCACTTTTCACTCAGTATAAAATTTTCACCCCCCTTGCCCCTATTTATAGGCATCCTGGGGTCTCCGGAACGACCCGTATTGAATTTGGAACGGCCCGTTCCGGATCCTTCGAATCTGTGCAAATTTCTCAACTGGAACGGCCCGTTCCAAAATCGGAACGGCCTGTTCCAAAACCCAGCAGAACGACCCATTCTGATTTTAGAACGGCCCGTTCTCCTTTCCAGAACGGCCCGTTCCAGGCCCGTTCTGGGTCTTTAAAAACAAGCATATTCCCTCTTTTGGAACGGCCCGTTCTGCATTTGGAACGGCCCGTTCCGACACCCAGAAATACCCTTATTCCTTTATTAAAATTACAAAAATGTCATCAATAATTACGAAAATGCCATCTTTTAAAAAAACTGGGTGTTACATTTTCTAACCTAAGTTAGACTTAATTATATAATATTTTTTCTATTTCTTTTTTACATTTAATATATTAATATTAGTCTTTCAATCTTATAGTTGTTAGATATTTTTTTTAAAAAAAAAAGTTTGGACAAAACACGATTTAAATAAGGTCAAATCTAGGTCCTAATTAATAGAGGTGAAGGAAGATATTTAACTAACTGTGTCATTCTTATAAGACTAATTGCTAAATCTAATTGAGTTGAATAGACTTAGTTATATTTAATGAAGAATTAAATATATAAATTAATTATATATATATATACATATATATATATATATTATATAATTTTAATAATTATAAGTTAATAACATATTTTAAAAAGTTATTTATACTATTAATATTCTCTCTAGACCTGTATATACATAAATAGAAAAATGTTAAATATTCTAGACCGGAATATAGACATATTTCAATGAAAACAACTTATATTTGTGTACCTGTTCGATGGTACACCAGTAAAAGTGAAAAAAGAAAAAAGAAAAAAGGAAGCACAATTCAAAGTATTTATTTATTACATTATATAAATGGCGTAAAAGTTGTCTCTGCATATCCAGCAGTTAGAAAACCACAACACAAGCAGGACAACGAGATACATGAATCAGAAGTGAACATGTGCCTTAAAACTTTGAGTACAAATACTACAAAATAAATGAAGTTGAAAGCAAATTAACACTACTTTCACAAAACATGTTCCACTCTTCACTGTATAAACTATTTGGTGCTTCTTCCATCCATCCATCTCCTTTATTTGCACATGTTCTTCAGATCCTGAAAAACACGTGCGGGACTAAATTATTAGTTTGTCATAACATGTAAATAACTGATCCCTCAATCCGGTAATGAGGAAACTATCTCATAATTAACTTTGGATTACCTAGTTCCTCCCGACAAAAATTTATATATGAGAAAGAATTGATGTTATTTAATTATATGCATTTGTCAATATTAATTGGAATTATAATGATGCCAGACTGTAATAATTTATCATAGTAACCAGGTTACATAATTGAATGTGTCTTAAAATTAATGAACAATATTTTTTTTCTTCTAATCCCCTGAGAAAAACAAAACAAATAGGTATAGTATAAATGTAAAATTCAGAACATACGTAAAACATTAAGGATTTTTACATAATATTCTTAGAAGACCAACAAAAAAACAAAAAAAAAAAATATATATATATATATATATATATAATTTTCATTTTGAAGTTGTATATACTATTTTACACACTGATATATAGAAAGAGTGAGACAGAGAGAGAAATGTGTTTATCTTTTCTGGAATAAAAAATAAATGTAGAATGAAGTGAAGAAATGCAACAGTGAAAATGATATTTATTAATAATTAAAATTGCAATAAATAAATGCATGTATTTAACTTTCATCATAATAGCAAATTTTATTGAATGTCAAATTTTAAATAATGATATTATGCTTTGTCTTGTCATAAATATCTATTAATTCATTAGAGTGACGATTAATCTCGTGTATAGTATTATAACTGTGGTTGATTTAGTGAATTTTCATACATTATTAACAATATCTTGCTATGTAAATGTGATTACCTATTACAATATTAAAATTCTAGACATTTACTTAATTGCAATATATAAAATCTTTATTGAAATGAGATGGAGAATACATACTTTGAAGCTTACCGTTGGATGGTATACTAAGTGACTATCTAGTAGTGATGAGGGGGAGATGGATACTTATATGGTTTCTTAGGTGGTGGAGGAGGAGAAGTGTACTTGTATGGAGGTTTGTAAGGTTTCTTAGGTGGTGGTGGTGGTGAAGAATAATGGTAAGGATGCTTGGGAGGTGAGTACACTGGTGGTGGAGGAGAGTGGTAATAGTAAGGTTTCTTAGAGGGTGGGGGTGGTGGAGAGTGGTAGTAATAGGGCTTCTTTTGTGGCGGTGGAGGATATGAATAACCATCTTTGTCTGCTGAGGTTTGAGATGGCAAGCTCAGAGAGAGTAAAGCCAATACAAGTGCGAGAGTACTAAGAGAGGCCATTTGAGACCACATTTTCTCCCAACTTCAAAAAGGATTTGGTTATGCTATACAAGGTAGAGTCCCTTTATATAATTTTTTTAAACCATATTAACACCACCCACTAATTATTAGGATATATTTCGTTGCACGTTTGAAATTTGTGTCTACAGTTAATAAGTTTCAAATGCAATGTTTACATGCTTAGAAAAAATAACTCATTTTATTGAGCGTAAATTACCCACAAATGTTAGTTGAATAAAAAACAAAAAGAATCATTATAAGAAATTTTACAAATAACGATATACAAAAATATTCATTATAAATATAATGTATGTAAATATAAATCTATTTAATATATAGTTTTATATAATTTTAATGTTAATTTTAAATAAGACTCAATATGTGTGTTACTATAACATATATAAATATTTTTTTTAATAATATATTAATATATAGTTTATTTATAGTATGTAAAAGTATTTTTTTTGATAATTATTATATTATTGTAGTATATGTATTACTATGTACAATCACTTTTTATTATTATTTTTTTTTATGTTGGTTTAAAAGTCAAGTTGTACTCAACTCGATCACCATTGTGACTTTAATCCAAAAAAACAATTAATCTTTTTGGAAGGTGTACATTGATTTGATCTATTTAAATTTACCTTGTTGAAAATTCTAAAATTTATGAATACTTTGAATTATGTTGGATAAATTTTTCTTAAAGAATTATAAAAGAAAATAAAATAAAAAGAAAGATAAAGCATATTCATATAAGTTAAAATTAGTGTGAATTGAAATCATTTATAAAAAATTAATATAAAATATTTCAATATAAACTAATTTTAATTTTTATAAAAAAATATTTTATTTTTTCCTTGTTATTTTCTTTAATTTCTTAAAAGTGTGTATAAAGAAATTTATGTAAACATATTATTTATCCAGAAATTATGAAGTAATTTAATCATTTTATATACAGAAAGAGATCGAGGGAAATGATACATGTGATAATCAATATATAGACAAAACTTGTGTGTATGTTTAAAGTTGAAATTTCTGACTGATAACCTGTTCATTAAATGTCGCCACGATTTATTGACAAAATTTTATAATTTTGGTTGAAAAACAATTCTTTGTTTTTTTTTCTTTTCTTTTTATGACTAAGTTATTAGTATAAAATATTTATCAATTTTATCCATGATTATTTTTCAAAAAATTTGACTAATTATTTTTAATGAGATTTTTCTTCTAATATATATATAGATCTCAAACTCAAGAATTTGTTTAAGAAGATTGAGTTCTAAATCACCCATTTTTTGTACGTTTATTTATGTTAGTATATATTCTTTTCCTTGTAAAAGAAAAGGCAGATATAATATAAAATAAGTATAAACACTGATGTATAGGAAAAATTAGATCGATTATATTTCGTATTTGGACCAATGTAGATTGTAGAGCTGGAGAAAAGTAGCCAGTTAGCTGGTAATGTTGACATTAACCTTATCTTCTTTGTAGTTAAGGACACCAAACTTATTTAACTATTTTAGTTGTGTACTTTGTGAGCAATTTTGTTTATGACTCGAATATTCGAACACAAAGTCTTGGATAATAAATAATTTTAATTTGTGTCACACTTATGCCTCTTTATTCACGTGCAATTCATAGCAAACTTTGAAAAATGCGTATATCTGTTGCCTAACTCTGGAATTTATCACTGTATTTGTTAAATGCTTCCAAGTTCTAACTGCTCAACACAGAGAGCACAGACCATTGTAGTCTTAATTAGAAGTGAATTGGAGTCTGGATCAATCCATTAATCTAGTTAATCTGAACTATATCAATGGAAAAAAAAAAATCTAGAATAATTCATATATTTACATATTGGTTCAAATTAAAAAAATTATAAGTTCAGTCGGTTTACTTCAAATATCAGGTTTTGATTCTTAAAAATTAAACCGAACCAATTCACTAGATTAAAAAAATATGCTATTATTATTTTTTATATATATATTTTTGTTATTATGTTTGGGCTGTAAGATTTTGGATTTTGGTGACAGATAACTCAGTCTAGCTAGTTCATCTTAGAATCTCTTATTTTGTTGTGTGCTAGTGTGTCTCACTTCGCCTCTCTAATTCATGATTAGGGTTACTCATGGTTTTAAATTACGGACCGCAACACGTGTTGCGGCCGCAATATTGTTGTTGCGGCCTTGTCCGCAACGGCATCGGACCGCAATTACGATGATACTGGAAATCACACATTTTTTCGTAACGTAACAGTGTTGCGTCCGCAACACATCTGCAATGTACCGCAATACATCCGCAATACGATAAATTGATACTATAATTTTAAAATAAATTAAATTATTCATTAAAATAATAAAATATTTTAAAAAAAGGAATTAAAATGTATAAATCCTTAAAAATAAAATATATATTGATAATTATAAATTTTTTATATTTAATGAAAATAATTAATAATCTCACACCGCAACAGCTGTAATCCGCATCGCAATACCCGCAATACCCGCAACCGCAGTAATTACAACCGCGACCGCAACCGCGACCGCAACCGCAATTTAAAACCATGGGGTTACTAGATTAGGATAAGTCACAAATGCATGTGCATTTATTAGCCTATGTTCTTCTTCATTGATGGTGTGTCCCCCCTTACTAGAAGTCACAGAAATGCAACTCCTTCCTCGAATTCGACGACATTCTTTCTCCAGAAATGCAATGATTAAAGCAATATCAAGTTAATAATGTGGTTGAATATAAATTAGAAGTGTTTTTTTTTAAATTTTTTTTATTATTAGAAGTAAAGATTAAATTTGAGGACAAAAACTAAAAAATAAAAAATAAATTTGTATTTAAATAAGCTCAATGTGTGATTCTCTCTTTGTTGTTTTCATTACCTTCCTTATTTATTTGTTTATTTTTCTGAACAATTCACCTAAGTCGGCATTATCTTTTTTTTTTTTAAACCTCTCTTTTCTTTAGTTTATATATTATTTTGAATAATTTCTAACTTGGATTTGGTGATTTTGAATGGTTTCACAGCAGATGTGTCGATATTACAATTATCGAATCTTGATCGTTTTTGAATGATTTCACTATATACTAAAAACATTGCAAACATAAAATTAATATCGGTTGAACGCTTAATGATTTCAAGCGTGATTGATTCGAAGAGATTTAGAAATGGATGACTTTCTTTCCTCCTTTTTATTTTTTATTTTTTTTTATAGAAATTTCTCAGTAAATGTGAGTGAGGAGAAATCATATATAAAAAATTTATTTTTATTTGTGATGAACGTTGATAACCCAAAAATCAGCTGAACATTTTAAAAAGGGTTGTTCATATAAGGATCTAATTGACGAAGGATTCTGAATAATTAATTGAAGTGACATTGTATGAAATTTTTTGATGTGTAGTCGTTGAAAATATGAAAGTTGTTATAAATGCTATCAAAACCTAGTTCTCTCTCCTGGTTGATTCAAGACGAATCAAGTAAAAACTAATCGGTTTGTAATATCATAAACACACAAAAAAGGGAGAGATAAAAAAAAACTATACAATTGAGGATATGAATAAATTAATACTACCTATATACCTATATAAGGGAGATGCATATAATTTTTGGTAGTTCATTTAATAATTTTCATAATTTAACATGCTTGATTTAGAGCGATTTAATAACAAGTGACTTTTTAAGAAATTTTTTAGAAAAGTGTGAACGAGGATAAAACACAATGAAAAATCTTGTGTTAGTTTGTGTACATAATCAATGATCCTAAAAAGTGGTCAACTATCCCAGAAAAGGTGACTCATGAAGGCTTTTTATCGGTGAAGGTTTTTGATCAACATGAAGTTGAGTGGAGTGTAGCCTATGAGACATCAAATCTATGGAATTCTTAATAACAAACTATTAAAAAGTAGATGCATCTTGTTAGTATAAGTAATACTAATTAATTTTTTTAAGCATTTTCAATTGTACAGTTTCACATATGTACAACTTCTAGATTTTTCTCGTTTCGATGTGTAAGGAATTTTAGAATGTTTAATAATATATAATTTTAATAAGCAATTTCTATGTTTTTAAGTATAGTTTTTTTTTAAATAAGAAAGCAATCCATATTTGTTACTTTATTTTTTAGAAAACATATTTTAGAAACACTTTTTAATTTTAAACAAATTGACCCAATATAAATATATATTATTATTTGTTAACATTTAAAACATTTCATTTTATCTTCTATCGCAATCAAGATGATAACTTTTGAAAGAAAAAGAAATGGTTTTGTGTTGGTTAACTTGCCACGTTGCTCAAAAGAAGAGAAAAAAGAAATGGCCTCGTTGAATCTCTCTATATCGATTTAGCTACCTGCCTAAATATAGACATGCATTATAATAATATTAAATATAACTGTATACTTCAATTTTAATTAATATAAACTTGACAACTAATATGCATTTAATAATTTAATATGAAATAAAAATGAAAAATAATAATTATATTAATACTTAAAAATAAATTATAATAATAATAATTACATAAATAAGTTTATTAATTTCGTTTTTAATTTAGTTCCTTTAAAATATTAGTTGTAAAAAAATTATTAAAAATATATAGTTATTTATTTAAATTTAAAATATATTTAATATATTATATTAATATGCATATATATTTCTACTTATTTGAAATGCTTTTATAAAATAACTTTTTACAAATAATAAACACAATAAATGAAGTGCAACTATTTCTGGGTTCATTCTTAAATAGAGCCAGCTAAACATTAAACTATAAAGGATAGGTATTTAATGTATTTTGATATTAATAAGGAAAATAAAAAACAATGGTACTATTTGGCTTGTCAATTTTCACACTTATTGCCTTCTCATATAGGGCGAATGCTAGCATGGACAAGTTAATGAAGTGCTGCTCATATGTTGTCTAATGCGTTCGAAAAGAGGGCCATAATGAATTTGATGATCGAAAGAAAGATAATTGTAATTTCTGAACATCAGAAAAATTAATACAAGTATTAAGATTTAAAGATAATAATAATATACTGATACTATATGCCACTGCTCATCAAATTAAAAAAAAAAAGTCAATTTAGTTCTTAATAATAAATTTATATATTATATATATATATATATATATATATATATTTTAAATTATTTTACACTATTTTTATTTTCTAATTAATAGTCAAGTACCTTCTAATCAATTAGAGTATATATCCTATATAATTTACTTCTCTTAATTAATACTCATCCTTTCTTTAATTTCAAATATTTTTATAAGTTACTTTAAATTTAATTACATATATATTAAATATTTAAATATAATAACTACTCATAAAATCATGTTTTCTTAGTAGTCAAGAGAAATGTAATATTATATATTACATCACTCAATAACTTTTAATTAAATAAATATTTTGTAAAAGTTATTATTAAATTATTGAAAGTTTTATTTTGTGTTATTATATATATAAAATTTTATATTAATTTAAAATTATTTAATATTTTATTCATATAAATGAAATTTACATATGTATTATATACATTTCAAACATAATAAAATATAAATAATTTAATTATTTTTTTAAAAAAAATTTAACAAAAATTAACATACATATTTAAGATAATATAAAATTTCAATTTCAATATTAACTTGATAAAATTTACTTTTTATATAAAATTATTATATGGTGTGATATTCATAAAAAAATTATAACGGTTTAATTCTATCCTTTTCCATATATTGCATTTCTAATTTTTGCATTTATTAAGGTTGTATTAATTTGTTCGAGAATGGGATCCTTTCCAGCAATCCTCTCTCTCCAGCCTCTCTCCAACAACAATAATAATTATTAAATATATTTAATAGCTCAAATTCAATCTTATAAAAATTATTTAAAATAAATGTTAACTATTAAATTAACACTTAAGCGTTTTTTACCAGCTTCATCTCAAATTCGCTCCTCCAACGTAAACCCGTAAACCACCTAATAAACGCTACATTGACAAATATCCAAACCACGTAACCTCTTGTTTTCTTTCCAAAGCAAGTTAGTAATGAAAGCCAAATTTTTACCATATAGTGAAAACCAAGATTTAAAAATAGTCAAATAATGTTGAATTTCTCATTTACCATATGATTTTTAAGTCAAAGGGCTTAGGTTTTAATTTTTTATACTGAAAACTTAGTTTCATAAAGATTACAAAAAAAAAAAAATTGAGCAAGATAATAATTTTTATTCTCAATATAATTGTATATATATTTTAAATAATTTTGATTATTGCACAGCCAAAAATATTACTACAAAATTACTATGATTTCTTAAATAATATTATAATAATTTTGATTAGTTTTGTAATAATATTTTGCGCATTAAAATACAAGAGGTTATGTGATTTGGATTGTTTGTCAATATAGTCTTTATTGGGTGATTTACGAGTTTCTGTTGGAAGAGACAGAATTTGAGATGAAACTAGTAAAAAAATGCCTAAATATTAATCTAATAGTTAATATTTATTTTAAATAATTTTTATAAGATTGAATTTGAGTTATTAAATATATTCATTGTTATTATTGATGCCGGAGAGAGAGGATTGTAGGAAAGGATCCAAATCCATCTTTTCGTATTTTAAAACAGTTGTTGATAAGACATAATCAAAATTAATGGAATTTATTATACTTGATGAATAATTGAACTACCAATTAATGATATTTATTATATATTTTTTTAAAATAATTATCGGTTAGTAATAAAAAATATATATGAATAATCTATAATAATATATAAAATAAATATTATTTTGGTGTTTATTTTATAACAAAGATAATTATATTCTTTTATTTGTATTCTATTTTTTTCACCAATATTTATTTAAGGATAAAATAGAAAAAAAAATGTGTAAAATAATAACTATTTTTCTAAAAGTAATAACTAAAAATTATTAAAAAAATATTTTTTTTATGAAGAATCAAAAGTATCTTTTTTATTATTGTTATTATTACAAAAAATTATTATCCATTAAACATATCCATTAATTGATATTACTTATTATACAATTCCATAAATCAATTGATAGAGTAGACTTCAACAAATGTGAAACACTGAAGCAAATTTCAATGGACTTAATTATATTAACAAATAATTAATTGACTTACATTAATGGTATTTACAATACAAATTTAATAATTATAAGTTAATAATATATATTTTAAATTTAGAAGATGATAAATAAAAAAGTTGTATGGATACGTAACTCACTGTAATAAAAAAAAATTAAATATTATATTAACACATAAGAAATAAAATATTATGTATGTAACAAATTTTATTTTATTTTTGTTTTATATATGTTAAAATATATTTTGTGAGCCGACAATTAAAAAAATAAATATATTATATACTTTTAATTATACTTTAGAAGCATTACAATTAAAAGTAGTCAATTAATAAATATATATAGTTAAATTTTATATATTTCATAAAGCTTTATTTTAATTAATAATTAAAGATAATGATTAAGAAAAACATCAATATAATTGATTTTTAAGTTTAGTTGATAGAGTATATTTAACGAACAATAATGATTATAAGTGATTATTTATTAATTATGTATGTAAATTTAAAATTATTTTATAAATATGTTTATGAAGTGGACTAATTTGAGATGTAATGGTAAAAAACCTATTTTTAGAGTTGATATAACTTTAAAATAATCATAGAAGATGTAATATTGTGTTGTATGCTAAGTATTTATTACATGTCGTAATGTGTTTTATGTTGTTAGTTGTAATTTTGTAGAGGTTGGAGGATCAAGGGATCCTTGAGAGTTGAATTGCTTAGAGGTATTTAAGTTGAGGTCAAAGTTGATCAAGAATAGGAGAATGTATATAAGATTTTCAAAGTATTTGAACATCATAAGTTCATTTTTCAAAATTCTAGAAAGAAATTTTAGATAAATACATTTTGTAGTTAAGGAAGACCTTTTCTTATTTTGACTTCACCAGAAGCCTCTAGATCTTCTCTTGAAGTCAAGATCAATTGTTAGAAGCTTGGGTTCTACTTAAGGAGCTCAAAATCATATTGAGAAGTTAACTTTTGAGGGCTCATTGAGTTCTGTTCCTTCTTCCTCTTATTGCTTTATGAAACAATTGGTGTAAGGAAGGATTGTAATTGCAATCATTGTTGTGTTGCTTATGTCGATTTTAGTGTTGTTTTGCTCATTGGTGGAAAATTCAGTTGAATTGATGATGATGAAGTGGGGGGTATTAGGGTTTTTATGTATTTTTGGGTTTTCAAGCAGAATTGATAATTTTGTAACATGATCTAGTTACATGTGATCTTTTTGCTAATTCTGGTGATGCATGAAGAATAGAATACATGTTTTCTAAGTTGCATTGAAGATTTTAGTGGGTGGGTTCAAAAAAAAAAAAATCAGAGAAAGCAAGTTCCTTAGTGGAATTTTCTCTTGCCCAAAAAGATGAGTATCACACCTAGTGTGCATGCATGGATTATGAATGCAACAACTCAACATGTCTCTACACTTGTACAACTCAATAACTAGGTAGCAAAAGACATAAAAGTCATCTAACCTATATTTTTTATGCAAGTAGCACTTGGATATTCATGCAGTGGAATATATGTAAGGAGTAACCAACTAAAATCATAAAATCCCTAAGTGGAGCACTACAACACAAATAGCTTTTAGCAACATTTGAAAAATGTTACTTAATTATGTATAAATGTTACTAATTTGCTTTAGCAACATATTATCAAATGTTGTATATAGTCCATATTACTAAAAACTTTTAATAACATTTTTATATAATTAGGTAAAATTTTTCAAATATTAGCAAAGTAGTATTTTTGTAACATTTTAATGATGTTGCTAATATTTTGTTAATTTATAAAATAATAATTAATTTTAATTTAGATATATTACTATAATTATTATATTTTTATGCCTCTTAAACTCCTAGGAATTCTTAGTTATTTTTTAGGGGAAGACATTCTTAATTAGTTACCACTAATTATATATAAAATATCAAATTTTATTTATCTTAAGTATAACTATATGGTTATATATACTCTTTATGAGTCATTAATCTACTTGATGTGGGACTTTGATTTTAGAAGCAATTATAGTAACATTTTTCAAAAAAAAATGTTACAAAATAACCTATGTGAAATTTTTTTACTCGATATGGGACTTTGATTTTGAAAACAATTAGAAAGAATAATATTAAAATAAAAATGTTACTCTATCTATAATGACATTTTTTTAAAAAGTGTTGCAAAATAACCTATTTGTTTAATATTTAGTAACATTTTAACAAATGTAAACAAGAAAATGTTGCTAAAGAATTAAAATCTAGTAGTGGTTTACAACAGGATCCTATATGTTCATACATATATAAAAACATACATACATACATATATATATATATATATATATATATAGACACACAAATATCAAGCATCAAAATATAAAATTCTTAAGTTGCCGATCAAGCAACATTAATGCACATGTTGATCAAAATAACTCAACAAAAAACAAGCCATCTCTAGCAAGGTCATCCTTCAAGAATTGCCCTCCAACCTATTTCTTACACTACTCCCATAATAATATCACCATCATAGTTTTAAAACATGAAAAAAGTAAAGAGAACATCATATAATATATAAGCAAATTAGCTAATTGTATAAACAACTTCACTACATGAAAACAATTTCACAACTAAACAATTTTGTCACACAACTTTCAACATCAACATTCCATAATGCATGCAACCTTCAACAATATTTCTACTAGATAACACATCAACAAGTTATACAACTTATCAATATATCAACATAACAACTAACTACACAACAACTTATCAACACAACACTTTTATGTGTCATCACATATTTCAACTAAGAGATCTCTAACAATATAAGTGAACAATCTAAGTGACTTAACCTTATCAAATCAATACAAAATGAACTTTTTCATTATTAGGTTGACAACACAGTGCTTGGATATTAATTCATTTTCATCACGACATGATTTCTCAAATTTCGTCACTTAAACTAGATAAGTCTAGTACTAGTCATTAGATATAGTGTAGCTTGGGTGTGGACCCTCCACGACATTTGGATGCATTAACCAAGTCACATATGAGTATAGCTCGCTAACTATCCTTTTGATACCACCCACCCTTCCAATAATCAATTAAGGATTTTAAACCTTAACTTCATACTTAGTGTGTTTTAGTCACTTCTAAACTGGTATGGCTCAACTTATCCATCATGTAACAACAACTAAGGGCTTAGATTGTTAAGTTAGACGAAGCAACTCCCAACAAGGTTTTGAACATGACAAATATAATGCATATTGTTATTTCTAACATATATGTTAGTGTTTCAGATAAATATAAGAACAAACAAAAATGAAAGACGAAGTACGTATTACTACACATACTATGGTCAAACCAAATGAAGCATGGATGAGCTGTATAAAACATCAGACGAATTGATCAAGCATCAAGACTAAACATGATCAAAAGCCAGACGAAAATACAATACATACAAGACAAGGAGAAATACCAGTCGAAGTCTTGAAGTATCAAATGAAAGGCCAAAACAAGCATCAAACAAGGCTAAATCAAGAAAAAGTTGGTTAAGTACTAGACGAAGTCCACACAAACATCAGATGAAGCTTAATGGTCAATTAGACGAAGGTCAACAGAGTATCAGACGATGGAAAACACAAGACGAAGAAACGTTTCAGATGAAATTAAAGTCTTCCATCTTCACGACTGATTAGATGAAAGGAAAGGTCAAAGCAGACGAAAGAAAAAGTCAAAGTCTATCTCTTAGACAGAGACTCAAATTCCAGATGCAGACGAAGAATATTGAAAAGTGTCTAAAGTCCACTATTCACAACGAGAGATATCATATATCGTCTACACTCATAAGAAAAGAACACGAAGTCATCAATATTGTGAAAAGAAAGAAGAAAAATAGGCAAGCGAAAATTCACAAGTCAAAGCTGCATGTGTCAGAGCAAGTACACCTACTTTTCAGAAAAAAGACAATGCCTCTACAGCTATATTGACGGAAAGAGAACATATATACCTAGGTTATGATTGAAGTCAGATATAAAAGTAAACAAATTATGCAAAAGACTTCATGTAACACAGATTTGGCAAGCAAACATTTAATGCAAGATCAAATGCATTAAATGAAAGATCTACATAGCCATGAACAAACTGCTATCTGCACCAACGGGAAGCTCCGCTCCAACGAACACTTTCAAATTCAAACAACGGGAAGATTTATGATGAGGCTATAAATATCAAGACAAAACAAGAGAAGAGAGGAGGAGAGAAACAACGAGCAATAAGCAAAAAAAAAACGTCAAAGCAAATTTACATCTCTTCTTGTGCAGTCTTGTACATCTATGTAGATATAAGATAACTTATCTTAGTGAGTATTGAAACTATCCTATCCTCTCTATAAGAGTAATATAGACACTCAAAAACACATCTCTGTAAAACTAAGGTTGTATACCTTAGTGAGTGTAGAAATCATCCTATCCTCTCTGTGAGAGTTATACACACACTCAAACCATTCATCTATTGTAAAGCTTGAAGAGGCTATTTAAAAGAATACTTGGAGAACCAGGAGTGGTTGATGGAGGACCATCCTTGGAACTTCATGTGGGACCCATCAAATGGTCCATAGCTAGGAGAATGGAGGAAGATAAAGGAGATAGCATGCCTAGAGCCATACTCATCATAAATATGGAGTATTGATCCATCTCCTAGGCTCATTTTGAGTAGTATAAGATTGTATTGCTTTATTCCAATTTTACCCTTGTATTTTGGGGTATTTTAGTCTTAGAATTTATTTTACTTGTATTTCTCATTTTACCCTTGTATTTTTGGGTATCTTAGTCATAGGGTTTATTTTCTTTTTTATTTCCCATTTTACCCTTGTATTATGGGGTGATTTAGATCATAGGTTTTTATTTTTGGGCTAAGGTATTTAATTAGGAGACTAGACGTATTTTTGGTGGTTCTTGGACCTATTTTTTAACTTAGAAAGGCTTAGGCCCAAGTGGAGGGCAAAGGTTGCATGGTCTTATCATGCACCTAGATGTAGCCTAACTAAACCCAAAGATTCCACCCTTGGCCACCAAGTTGCATCTATGGTTAATTTGGGTTTCATTTGGTATGCATTTGGCATTGTAAATTTTGGCCATGCACTCTCCAAATGCAACCCTAGATGCCTCCCACTCCTATAAATACCCTAGGCACCACACCTTGTAAATACTTTGGATTATATGAATTTGAGAGAGCATTTCTTTGCCTCAAATCCTATCCTTAGTCCCTAGGTTAACTTCGGCTAACCTTCTTCATTCTCCACCCTTGGAGAGTGAAACCTAGAGTGACCTCCATCTTCATCTTGGAGTGAGCCAACCTACTTGAGCACCAAACACTTCCACCTATCCCTTCACCTATCTTCACGCCTAAAACTTCCTCCATCCTAACGTCTCCATTTCTTGTCCTTTGGTGAGCCTAGATCCTTGGGCAAAGGTGACCCTCTTCAAGATGCCATAATCATCCATGGAAGGGAGGTCTCCATCAGTGGTTGAGAATACTCGATGAACCAGAAGTGGTTTAAGAATACTAGCTTTGACGAGTGAAGTTGACGAACCAGGAGTGGTTGATAATACTTGGAAAACCAGAAGTGGTTTAAAAATACTAGCGTCGACGAGTGAAGTTGAAGAACCAGAGGTGGTTGATAATACTTGTAATCCGTTATGATTAGTGGAACCCTTCAGTTAAAGGAGACTGGACGTAGCTCATGTCGAGCGAACCAATATAAAACTATTTGCACTCCTTATCTATTTTAAGACGCAATTTTATTTAGCTGTTATATCATACTGAAAATTTTGTCTACTAATTATTTTTGCCTACAACTATCTTCAGACGAAAAATATACTTGTGCAACTCATTATCTTAAAGAACATTTTCCTTCTAAGAAACATTTTCCTTGTGCAGATGATAAACCTTTAGACGAAAAATCTTTTATTCAGCCAACCGTGCACAGTTTTCAAGTGTTCTAGATAATATTGTTTTTAGACGGAAAATAGTCTTTTTGTGAAAACGGTTTTAAAATTCCTTCGTTCTTGCACACACACATTCAACCCCCTCTTCTGTGTATTTTTCCGCTAACTTCATAGTGAGATTCAATGTTCCACTTCAAGAGTCAACTACTCAAAAAACATTTTTCAACCATCTAGGCTCTAAGAGCACCACAACACATCTACACAATAGGATATCTCATCTTTTAAAAATAACATATGTTCTCTTATCCTAAGTTCACAGCACACACTAGTGGAAAATCAGTCTTTTTACGTTAGTGTTTTCTCGTCGGTTATAAAAATACCAAACGTAAAAAATACGCGGTGGCATTTTTGAAATTAATGTAAACTTTTTTACGTCGAACCAAAGGGGGTCCGACGTAAAAACTAAAATCTACGTTGGATATGAAGTACAGTTCGACGTAGATTTCAATTTTTACGTCGAACCCTTATTGGCCGGACGTAAAAAAGTTATTTTATTCCCCCAGCACCTTCGTCTTTTTCGTGTGCGCAAGTGTTTTTCCATTATTTTCCTCTAGGGTCTTCCTCTAGCGATTTCTAGCAATGGTGGTATGAGATCTTTGGGTGTTTTTCGGTCACGGTGAGCACGATGACGACAATAGCGATGAAACCCATTTTTGATTCTGAACCTATCTCTCCAATTGAGTTGAAGCATTTAGGCGTTTTCATGGATTGAGGTTAGTGCTTTCATGCGTGTATTGATCTTTCTGTGTAAAAATGTTGTTTTATTCCTGCACGCGAGTGTTTTAACACTATTTTCCTCTCCAGCGATTTTCGACGACAGTAGTGTGAGACCTTTAGAAATTTTCCGTTCATGATGCACGACAGCAAGACCCATTTTTTATTTTGGATCTACCTCTCCGATTAGATTGAAGAATTTTGGTTATTTTTTGGATGTGTTCACGGATTGAGATTATTTGTTTGTTTTTCTGTCAACCATTTTATGTTAGACGTGGAGGATATCCAACGTAATTTTACTGGAAAGACTAAAGTTTGTTGAATTCTAATTGGAATTTTGACTGATAACATTATTTGAAGGAGATATAAAATAAGATACATCAACACCAGAATCAACATTTGTTGTCTTTGATCTTTTATATATGTGATTGCTTGCTTCATAATGGTTCATAGTATCGACACTGCTTATGAAAACCAAAAACCACAGTTAAATAAGAACAAATTTCAATTAGTAAATTTCTAAACATAAACAACATATAATAAAAGCTGTGAAATCGGTATATACCATTAGATATGGATGATAATGGTGTTCTGGTTGTATTCTTTCTTCGTTCATCATTCATAGATTGATAGCTTCCTATTGAACATGTATTTTCATCTACAAAAAAACATTCTTGAGAATTTTGTAACTCATTTAATGTTATATGCATACAGATGACATAAAACAGTCTTGGTTGGCCAAAATGTTCTAAAACACAATTTTGTCTGCCTATTATCCTTGACTGACGAATCTTTTCATACAGATATATCGATATTAATAAATTAAGTTAACTACATGTCATTCAATCATTAACCTTATATATTATCCATGTATGCAATATTGGTTGATATTGAGCACTGTTTCATTTCATATCAATTACTAAATATATTTTAACATTGTAGCATTTTGAAATAATGTTTATTTTACATTGTTGGAACATTTGACTCTTAGAAGACAAATAAGATTAAAAATTTAAGGATTGTGTCACCAAGTTCTTCTAGGTAAAAGATTTAAAGTACCTATTACACTAGCAACTTGGTTGTTTTTCTTTGACCTCATTATCATCTTCCTTTGTAGTCTTGCACTTGTGAAGTCTTTTGAATCCATATATGCAACTAAGAAGACTTTGGGCAGTAGGCATGAAGTAAAACGTTTGTAATAGTCCATGCATAGGTAGTAGTGTCAAACTTTTACAGATTGTCTTCAAGTATGTGTATTAACTTTAGAAAAATTTTATTTTCAAAATCATCAAAAGGTGATAAACTTCCTGAGATTACTGGATAATATCTTTTTATAAGTTAAAAATAGCCACTAACCTTTTTGGCTATGAAGTTGTTCTCATATAATGTCAACTCATATAAAAATAAATATAATAACTTGAAAAATAAAAATAGAATATTACATTAAACATAAGATCCAAATTCAATATATCAATATGAGAAATATAAAATATAAAATAAACATTCCATAATCTGACATTGACTTTCATAGAGTAACAACCCAAAAAGGATGGTCAAAATACATATATAAATATCACCAAACGTTTACTTTCCTTCTCTACATTACCCCCAACATTCAAAAGAACCATATAGTTCACAGAATGTCAATGAATTACATCCATCATTTTGCAAAAGATCTAAATAATGATCTTTCTAACATCAACAACATTAACTTGTTCATCTTCAAATTTGAATTCAATTTCTTCCCCCTTTTTCAGCTGATTAATTTCATAAAATGCTTTACACCCTCTACCAAACTTTATAGATTTTTTGTCTCATTTGCGAATAAGAACAGAACATTTGACTATCCCACCAGGACCATGTAGAGTAAGTGTTTTCCATCAGCACATTCCCAAATGATGAGAAAATTCCACAAGCAAACTTTGTTTCATTAATGGGAAAAGAAATAATATATATATATATATATATATATATATATATATATATGTATACACACACACACACACACACACACACACACACACACACACATATATATATATATATATATATATATTTGTAAGACCTATGTTTTTAAGGAACACAAATGCATAACTAATATTTATTTATTTAAACAAAATTAGATGAGAAATGCACACCAAATGGTTGCATGTGGCTTTGTACTAGGTGGGGATGACTTTGTAACACAACTTTTTTCTGGTATAATTATCGAACCTAAAACGGTAATTCGACTTTCCATGCACCAAATTGTTACTTACCCTTTTTGAATCTTCAGGAATATTAGAACTTTTTTTTCCCTAATCTACGAGTTGAACATCTAAGGTGGAATTTCTTTGTTAGTTGAAGATACCATAGATCTACATGGGTTTTTCCAAACTGTTATTTGAAAATCAGTTAGGCCTACATAACGCAAAAGGATGGAATGAATTTTTGTAAGTCCATAAAATCGTCGTAGTTCTTGCCACCTATTAGTAATGAGGGCTATGTCACCAATCCCTTCAACTTGAACACGGTGACGATTTTCATCTTAGTTGATCAAGGTCTACCATTTTCCGAGATGATGTTTTTATTCCTTGCAAAAAACTCATATGATCATCCCAAATGGTTGTTTCAATAAAATAAATTAATAGAAGTCAAATTAAGATAGCAAATTTAAGGCTTATACATTGTACTTTCTATGAAATGTGATGAAGAAGTCAATATACTCCAATTTTCCCCTTCCCTAATATACTCCAAACAAAGTACATTATTGACCTTGTTATGAAGGTGTTCAACAATTTTTATTACTTTAATTTATTGAAGTACTGAAAGTAAAAAAAAAAAAAAACAATTCACATTTCAGCTAAATCAAAATATTTTTTTGGGATCAACCGTGAAAACATTATTGGACTTTTTCACATACAGTTTAATTGTTGGCCCAATTTTTAGTAATTGTGGCTACTGATTTATTTATAAAGAGGAGTAAATTGTAAAAATAATATTCAATTTACGTATTTATTGGAACGTAAACTTTATACTGAATAAATAATTTTTAAAAAAAAAATTGGGACCATTCGAGTTATGTACTATTTTTTGTTTGATATATTTTAATTAAATTCTATTTGATCTTAAAATAAGATTTTATTATATGTTATATTAAAATTATAATATGAAAGACTTTGTGTTAAGTAGTTATGAAAATCGTTAATATTAAAAGTAATTTTAAATAGTTGATAATTAGAAAGTGTAGCTTAAACAAAAAAAAAAAAGTAAAATTAGAGATTTTTTTGTTTAATAGTTGTCAAAAATTTAATTGAACAACTTCTCAACTTCGAAGTTGGCCCAATCTAGTGTTTGTTGGCCCAACTCAAAATCCAAAAGCACAGTTTCTTCTTTGAGACAAAAGCTTACAAAATAATAAATATGTGGCTATAACTTTGGACATGCATTCTGGCCCAAATGGTTTATGGCCCCTAAACCGGTATACACGTTGATTAATATGTTTACTAAAAATATGGATTTTATTGTTGTTTATAAAGTAACATTCTCTATTAGACCTATTTTAATTGGTACCCAATTAAACAATATAAAATAGTAATCGACAATGGAACTTTGAATACACTGTTAAAAACCTATTTTGACATAGAAATTACAATTTTAAAAGGTAATCCAGGGAAATTAATTAGTGAAAGGAATGTCCATTCTATATTTGCTTACGCCAATCATTCATAATTGTAAACAAAATTAAAATTCAATTTCATAAAAATGAATAAGTAAAACAAAAATAAACATATATTAGTAAACTTGTTATCAAATATTATAATTCAAAGAAACCACAAACATAAATATATAATTAAAAAGTGCATGTCCAAATAACTATTGATAACAAACAAAACATCCATGAAATGTCAAAACGAAACTAGAGTCAGCTACAAAAAAGGCTAAAACAAATAGTCACATAATCAAACACTACTCCTTCCTAACATGAACTTCATTTTTTCATTTGTCTACAAATTTAAATTCAAGGTCATCTGCTTCAACAAATTCATTCTTCCTACAAAATTGTATCCATCTATTCAAGGTCTTGTGCATGGCGTTCCAATGGAAATAGAGACGTTAGGGTTAATAGAAGGAAGCATGGGATTTGTATTGGAAGGTTGTGCACTTGGGTTTCGAGTGGAGGGTTTTTTACAGACTGTGAGTTGGAATAGTATGTGACCGACATATACCGTAACAACAAAGAGTGGTTGCCGATCAATCCATAAAAAGCCCTCCAAATTTTCCTAGCCATTGGTCAATATTGCCTTCTCACCGAACCCCTCACATTTCACTTGATGTTTGTTTTCTTTTTCTCCTATCAATGTCCATAAATTTCCCACTCGATTCTTGTACTTCGTCTAGAAGTACTAGTTAAGTTCACCAAAGGCCTGAAGAAGTAAAAAGATAACATAAAACAGATAAACTAAATAATAAAAAAATAATATCTACATTTTAACCTGATCCTTTCGATGCATTTTTTGGAAGAAACCTCTCGTCTTCCTTTCTGTGATGCTGCATCTCACTGTGCCATTTTTGGAGTAAAGAGGGGGGTTTGGGATGAAGAACAGAAAGGGTTTCTAAGCGAAGAAAATATATATGTGAAAGTGAAAATTCACCATTTTTCCTTATTATGTTTGTGTTGTACGAATATGAAGATGTTTGGGAAGGATTGTGATTAAAACAATTTAGAAATTTTAAATATTGCCAAGTCCAAGTAGTATCAAGGAATTCGAAACATAAGCGGAGATCCACATGGGTTGGGTTTCATATCAGAACTAGGCCATATGTTGGGTCTTAAACAAATGAAATTCGTATTGACCTAATATTTTTTATATTTATGTGCTTTTATTCGATGATTTATTAAATTTTAAACTTTTTTAGTTTACGATCAAAAGATTTACGAACATAAATGGCCCATTGATTACATCTTAAACACGAGACTGAACCATGTGTTGGGTCTCAAAAGAATGAAAATAGGCTTAAATTTTCTAATTTTATATTTATGTCATTTTATTCAATGATTTATTAATTTATTAACTTTTCCACTTTATTCTCATCAAATTTTCGAACTCAAATGGGCTATTTATTAGTTATCTGCACGAATGCGAATGGGCTTGACTCAAGTTTTGTTTCTTCATGCCATTTTTTCACACTAAAGATTTCTGAAATATTGTGTTAAAATATAATAATAACATGAGTTGTTAAAAAATGTGCCTTTTATTTACTATTTTGCAAAGTTATGTTAACAAAAAATCTGGATGATTGACCAAGAAACCCTAAACTAAATATCTTACTTCCTCCAACTCATGGGAATGACATATTGAAAAATCAGTCATACAACTAATAACATAGTACACACAAAGGAGCTGCCCAATAATATGATCACAGAGAAGGTAGTGCAATACAAACTCAATCTGGAAACTGCTACCCTTACAAAAAAGTCTTCATAACAAATAAACAACATAAATATAAAATGTAAAAACTTAAATTACAACATTTTTTTTTGAACCTTAATTTTCTTCTTCAACAACTTGAGTGGAATAGTGATATTTGGAGTTGTTGTTTCATTTGCATCAATAGGACCCTAAACTTCATTAATTTGCAACACACCAGTTTGTGAAACCATCTGCTTTGTCATGACATCATTGTCATTTTTTTCCCGTCTTTTACATTGTAGAACCACATTTAGATGGAATTATACTAGATGAATTATTCAACATGTCAAATCCTTCATAATTAGTATTATGAGACAATTTTTTTAGATATGGAGATTCTTCAACATCATTGGACAAATCTGTGGTTTCTTTCTTATCCATCTGAGAATCGTTTTCCACAACACCACTAAACATATTCATCAGATCTTGAGAGTTAAACATACATTAGATATCAACAACGATTTGATAGATAATGATAAACAAAAAAAACATCATCTAACCTGGTGGAAATTAGTGGATGCATTTTCCCTTTGTGAGTCCTTAAAATTATAATCAGATGTAGCTTCCTTAAACTTCTTGATGATACACATATTAGGACAGATTTTCTTAACTTTGAAACATTGTCAAAATTTTGGATTAATACAATTTTTGACCACAACCATGAAGAGAAAAATCTTTCCCATCAAATCAGAAATATCCTTTGGAACAACTCCAATGAAATCTTGCTACAAAATTTTAGGTTTAAAAAAGTTAGATACAAAAAAAAAATAATGGTTCAACTACAATGCTTTGCAATATTTACTAAGTTTGAGTTAAACCTTTTCATGTTGTTCAAATAGTTCACTACATGATTTATTTAGTAAAATGTGGCATCACGGTCAAAGGTAACAAAAGTGGCTGAGTCTGTGTCATCAATTACCCTTACTTTGATGCAGTACCTAAATAAATGTATGCAATTGTCAAAAATGATCGACACAATTTAAACACAGACAGATCTATAATATAAACCATTTACATGTTCATGTATTGACATATTTATATTTCAATTAAAATGGGAACCTTAAATAAACATTCATGATATGTTTGTTGCACCTGTCACAGAAAAACATCTTAAAGTTTGGATAAGAGCCCTAACGCAGTTGCTGGTAATATACCACCAATCTTCTTCTTCAACAATTTTATTTCATGCTATATAAATGAAAGAAGCATGAAATAATGTGTCAACTTAAAAAAAGAAGCAATTGTCATCGTTAAAGCTCATTTCCATCTTTGAGACCTTGTAAGGTTGTTTTGTTAGAAGAATCCAAGAACCCTTTTGACATTAATACCTTTGTAGAGAGATGACTCAAACCCTGTGTAAGTGACTCCATATTTTCCAGAATCCTACAACATAAATAACAAAATAATAAAAAGGATTAAAAAATAAAAAATCAAGAAACACACCAAAATAAGTAATAGCTTTACTGATGGACAAAATTGACCTATTTGCTAGATTTATAGCTTCCTCACATTCTGCCCTGAAAATCAATTTTGTATAATTTATACAGTTTTGCAAGTGTATTTGGTCTACAACAAACAACATTAGTTCATAGATTGTTCAATTTTGTGACCTTCATACCATATTGGAAATTAATCTTGTAGGCATGATTCGAGGTCTTAAAAAGACCTTTGTTTAGAGACAATCTAAAGCACTGAATGGAGTAAACAGATCCCTCTTTTAAGTCTTTTTGGAACTTGTAGATTAGTGTCTTTCAGATAGAGGCAGTGACGGATCCATGTTGAGACCAGTGGGTGCACTTGCCCTCACTACTATTTCACACATACATAATTTTTATTTTTAAAAAATAATATTTTAAAATAAAAATTATATATTTATTTTAAATTATTATATGTATAAAATATAGATTCGTAGAAGAGATTTATTTATTTGATGTGTGTCAAATTTTTGAAGAAGATTAATTCTCTTATGTGATAAAAAATTAAATACTCTTTAATAACGAATCAATTTTCTTAAAAGATTTAATTATAATATATATATATATATATATATATATATATATATCTTAATACTCACATATACAATGTAATATATTTAAAAAATTAATTTTTGATAAAATAAAATTTGCAGTATGCATGTATACCTTTTGTGTTTTCTATTTATTGCATATATTGATTAAAAAAATCAAAATAAGAAAAATTGAAAGATTTATGTTTTATTTAGAATTTTTATTATAAAATATATATTAAAATAAATTATCATATGAAAATACGTATTAGATATTAAAAACATGTTTATATCATAAATAAATTAAACTTGATTTTTATACAATTTAACATATTTATTTTATATTTTTAATAGTGTTGAATTATTATAAAGTAGGTCTTTAAGATTGTAGTTTTAACTAAAAATTTTAAAAAAATGTCTATGATAGATAAATAAGTCATACTTATGATATATATTTTTAGAAAAAGTTAGGTTCAAACTTATTAAATTATAATAAAATTTAGTCTAACCTAATTTATTTTTATATTTACTTGTAATCGTAAATATAAAAGCTTGTAAAAAATAATTATGATAATATATTTATGCTTTTAAAAGTTATATATGTAAAATTTTTAATACTACAAATATATAAATAAGTATTGCCCCCACTATCTAAAATTTCTAGATCCGTCACTGGATAGAGGCATGTATTCTATCTCCTTAGACAAAAAAAAATGAAATCATAGTTTTAAGAAGTTATAATATTTGCATACAACAAAGTGAGCTAATGCAAAGTTTACCTTACAATCCACGAAAATCAACTCCATAGAGAAAGGGACTGTCCATGCATAAATTACAATTAGCATGATTTTCCAATTTTCCTTATCAGGACACAACTCAGAAAATTGTGTTGAATTGGTTGGCCATGATTTCAATTGACAGAATGTTGTTTGCACAACTCACCTCGGGAGAACATATTTTATATAACCCAGAAAGTAGGCTAGTAGAAAAGCCATGCATTCAAAATTTATGGTAAAAAATCTACGAAATTCAAATTTGAAATGTGATAATTGAAATATAGTAAATGAATTAATTAATAAAGCTTACTATTGTAAACATAAACTATACTACGTCTTCGACAATGCAAAACATTCCCCTTTCCGTGTTTATCAAAACCCTAATGAGGCAGGACAGACATTCAAATTTCAAAATCAAAATATTAAAATGATTCATTTTGAAATATGAAATTCGCAATGAAAGACGAAACTTACTTATTCAAGCTTTTTGTCATATATCGGCAGGCTACAATCTCGTCAAGAGTCCAAATAATAACATTTTTGTTGTTTATTCAAATCCTGATGACAAAATCAAAATTTGGATATATATAGTCGCAAAGCTATAAAATTGTTCAACGAAAGAAAAGTAGGCTTAAATGGTTGACGTGCAGTACAGAAAGGCCTCGATAGACCTGAAATTTACCTTGTTTAAGACCAAAAGTGAGCAAACCATGTTAACAATGCAAAATACGTCTTTCATAACTATCAAATACATGTCCATTTTCCAAATACGTGTCAGGCTCACTTTTGGCAAATAAGAAATGAATGAGTTGGAGAAGGAGAGTTCAAGATGTGGCTTGAGAAATGAATGAGTTGGGCTTATGGCTATACGAAGTGGGCTTGATGATTTTGTCCATGTTTGAATTTTTTGGCTTCAGTTTCGTATTCATTTCCTTTTTTCCTTTTGTAGTTAATTTTTTAACTCCATTTCATTTAGTGGTTTGCTTTATTGGTGACACGTGCTTTTTTTTCTTCGTTTGTGATTCCTTCAGTTGTTTGTGTTGGGTGATTGAATTTTTGAGTATTTAAAATTGGATTTAAATGTTAAATTTATTTACCCATTGGTACACAAACCCAACTGACACTTGATTATTAAAAATCCATCATATAAAAGGTAATGTTACTCATGTTGTAACCTAGTTCTATAGAGTTTAGGCTTTCAAGCACATTCTTCTCCTTCCCTTTCTTAAATCCCTAGTACCATTAGCCTATGTTCCTAAATAAAGTCCACTCATCTCTTTCCTCTTCATAAACCTATCACAATGGGAGATTAGGTTCCCTATACCACATATCCTCCTGTTTCATAATCCAAAGTATAAGGTCGTGACTTGGTTCCCAACACAAAACTCCATTTCTCCAAGGTTGAGGTACAAGGTCTTGACTATCTAAATCAAGCCATTAATGTTAAAAGTCATGAGTGTTTGGTTCAAGCACGAGGTGTTAGAGGTTGTGACTTTCTGGTGTGAGCCTAAAGTCAAAGGTCATGACTGTTTGGACTGAGTTCGAGGTTAGAGGTGAAAACGTGATAAGGTGAAATCATCTTATTTTATAAACATACGTATGATTATATAAGTCTTTATATTTGTTATTGTCTGATCGAAGCCGTATCCGGTCAAATAATTACAATTAAATGTAGTACTAGGAAGTGACTCCTAGATCGTCTCCCAAGGACCGTCTTTTACTTTTAAAGGCTTAAACACACGAAGGGGGTGTTTGGTTCAGAATTTTCAGTTTGTAACACAATAAAACGAAATAAAACAGCAAGTAAAATGGATTGGTTCCCTGTTCAGATTGCAACTCTTTTATCCCTGGTTCTCAAAAGATTTATCTGTTCATAACTTAATCCTTGTTCTATCCGAGTTAACCAACTAAGCGAAGATTAACTCAAGATTTCCCTACACGAATTAAGCAAACGTATACAACATTAAACCTCCTCACAATATTAAGCAACTTGTGAGTAACCTGATTCATTAAGCATGAACAAGTATCAAAAACGTTTCAGAGGTTCAATGAAGAAGAACCAAGTAGAACACATATTCAAATACAAATAAAACCTCAATTAGATATTGCAATCTGCTCAAGGAACCAACCCCTGGGTTTTTAGCCTTCCATCAAAACGAAAATACAAACGAAAATACAAGGCAGAGAAGAGAAAGGAAACGGAAATGCAAGGCAGAGAAGAGAAATGCAATGTATTCTTCAAATGTAAATATTCAAGTTCCACAACCAGAGAAGACAAGAGAAGAACGAAAATGGAAACTCAAAAAGAACAAAATGTAAAAGAAAGCAACAGGGAAAACCAAAACGTCCAGACACTTTAGCTACATGAAAGAAAAACGTAAGACAAATGGAATGAAGAGAGGTCCCAACGTGGTCACATCAGAATATTAGTGCTAGTGGCTGCCAAGTCAGCCCTACTCTAGGTGCAGTTGACCTAAAACGAAATTGGGCCCCCAACAATACAAATCTGACCCAAGTTACATAAAATAGAGTTAAAACTGAAAATTAATGCTGAGGTGGAAAATGGTGCAGCGATGACACGATAGATGACGTGGAAGATGATGTGGCAGCTCCACTTGAAGTCCAAAAATTTAATTCCAAGCCTAAATAATTATTAAACTGCCCTGAAAATAAAATTTGGAATAATTAGATTTAGAAAATTCAAATTAGTTAAAATATGAATTAGCGGTCCAATTAAAGCCCAAATAGAAAACAGTGCAAAATATAAACAATTAAGCACAAATCAGAGATTAAAGTAAGTACAGAGAGGTAAGAAAATAAGGAAAAATAATGACTCATCATTGTCCTTTTAAAGTTTATATGTATTTTGTTTTTGTTATTGTAAGCGCATCATAAAGACAATTTTTTTTGGAAACAAATAGTATTTGATATTGGACTTTGACAAGGAAAATAGTGGTGAATTACCCAAAAATGTTGAGATAACGTGTCTAATGTCTCTGTTTTGAGGTCCTTTTTAGGAATCATACATAACACTAATATTTTTTTTCACTCTAAATCCTTTAAGTGAGTTATTTTTCTACTTTGCATAATCATAGACACTTAATTGGTTGATTTTCAAGAATTAAAATTTCATTGAAAAATTCATACTTTTCTACACTTTAATTCAATTTAATTCATATTATCTTCATTTCCTTATTTCCAACTTAATGGTATATATATGTTTATGTAATTATAATTTCTAAAAGTCAATATTAATCTGATGTTGATGGGAGCATTTTTTATTCAATTCAATATTTATTGCATATGATGAGCATGCACTTTATGAGTAAAATGGTGACTAATACTGTATTTTTTCATATTCACTATACATCATTATTCTAGTTATTCTTTATTCTTTCCATGGAGTATAATTGTTATGGATAAAAAAAACATGATATTGACATTCTCATTGTATTGGGATACTATACTCTTTAATCTTTCTAGTAGTTATTGAGATTGATTACATTCTCATTGTATTGGCATGGTCAATTATATGTAATGCAAATATATGATGTATAAATAAATAAAGTTCGTTATCAAAGAAAGCATGTTTTTATTTCTTTATTTTTTGTTGAGTTTGTACATGATAATTAGAAGCTTTAATCTTTTTCATTATTTTAAACATAATTAATAAATTCCAATTACAAGATTCTGTCTATAATGTTTTTCATGTTTTATATTTTTAAGAATGGTTACAACTTTGCCAATAATAGGATTTATGAGGTTTGAAGTTCTAATTTCTATTATGAGATAATAATCATTTTTCTTATGAGATAATAATTTCTATAAACAAAATAATTTTATTTGTTATGACTTCTAATTTGCACTAGATTTGTATTCTGAATAAATGCAAGAGACATGGAAGGAAGAACAAAAGGAAGAAAAGCATAAAAAGAAGATAAAAACCTCAAATTTCAAAGATCCATGTTTTTTTTCATTTAACATCTTATTATTGTTTTTATAGTTGATTTCTTTTTTGTTTTGCAAATTCTTATGCTAGCCTTTTGACTAAATTTATAGGATATAGATTCTTATTTTATAAGGAACTACTAACTAGTCAATATCCTATAACTGTGTTCCATTTATTTAGTGATAAGTAAATATTTTGTAATTATTTATATTAGTTTATCTCTTTATCTTGTTTGTATTTTTTTTTGTGATAATTTTCTATGATATTTTAAAGTATAGATGATGAATTATAATTTATAACCATTCTTAAATGATAAATTAAAAGTTGTTAAAATATTATAAAACTTGAAGATTGTTTATGACTTCTTTATTATAACTAATTTTTCGGTCTAGTCAATTTGTAGAGGTTGTAAGTCCCTCCATGACTAAACTAGCAATAGCAAGAGTTGGCGACGGTGGTGCACAGCCAATTAGACAACTAACAACTACAATTGAAACTATAGGAATTGACCCTAATATTTTTATTCCAAATAATACAAATAAAAGGGAATAAAATGCAAGTGGTTCTAAAAAAATTATAGTTTGGGAACATTTCAAACAACTCATGAAAAATTAATACAAGGAAAAAAATGATTGAATGTAAAAATTGTGGCAAAAAATATAGATGTAATGTAGGAAAATATCCTAAATATCCAAATGTTATTGGTTATAACCCTAATCGAACAACCACTACTTTGAGAAGAGAAGATGTTAGTGGTTTGGTACTTGTAAGCCAAAGATACAATGTTGAAGCTTGTAGAAAGGAATTAATTGTTTTGTAATTTTAGATGAACGACCTTTTAGTGTGATTGAGGGTGGGGGTTTTAAGCACTTATGTAGACAATTACATGAAAAACTTATTGTACTATTAAGACATATAATAACAAAACTTTGTTTCTAGTTTTACATGGATGAGAAACATAAGCTAAAGGTTTTCTTTAAGTCAAATTATGTTAGGGTAGCTCACCACTAACTGTTGGACTTCTAATCACAAGGGGAGGGGATATGAAAGAAAGTTGAGGAGATAATAAAGGAATGGAATTTGAGAAATTTGTTTACAATTACAGTTAAAAAAAATTCATCTAATGTTGTAACATATTTAAGAAAAAATGATCAAGAATATGGGACGGTTAGTGATGGATAATCAAATTTTTCATATGAGGTGTTGTGTCCTTATATCAAATCTAGTAATGAATGATGGATTGAAATATGTTTACAGTTCCATTGCAAGTATCCAAACAGTTGTTAGATTTATAAGGTGTTAACTAAAACATCTTCTAAGTTCAACGAATGTGTTGAATTTTCAAGAATTGAGTGTGAAAAATTGTTATAGCTTGATATTCCCACAAGATGAAATTATACACACACACACACACACACACACACACACATATATATATATATATATATATATGATATTATAAATTGTTGAAAATTTTCAAGATGCCTTTGAAAAACCTAAAAGGTCTCAAGTGATGTGGAATTTTTTAGGGTAGGTGGTACTCCAACTATAGTTGATTAAGAGCATGTTCGAACATTTTTGAAAATTTTGAAAATTTTCTTTGAGACCACTAGGATTTTCTCTACACCATTGCATGTTAGCTTACACATTTCATTTCATCAACTCTCATCCATTTATTTTGCACTCAAGCAATCAACTATGAACCTCAACACTATTTTGGCCATGATAGGTTTGGATATGATGCAAAAGTGTGATAACTATTTGGGTAATATAAATAACACCAATCAATTGGTGTATTTGAGATTTATTTTTTTATCCTCGCTACAAATTAGACTTTGTGGATTGGTCATTTAAAGAAATGTATTCAAATGATGTAATTTTTGTTGATAATTTGTCAACTTCTTTGAAAAAATAAATTTGATCCAAATGTGTAATTGGTGCAAAACAGCTTATGAAAAAGAGAATGAATCTGCACAATCCTCTTGTTGTTCAACATTATGTGTTTCTCATTGTGAAACATCTGTCTTTGCTAAAAATTTATCATATTTGGCTAAGAAAGATGATTTTAAGAAGCACTTGAGAGAAAAAATATTTATTAATAGAAACAGGTATTTGAATGAAACTTGCATAGATACTAAAAATATATACAGTTGACATTCTTTTTTATTGGAAACAAAACTTTTCAAGGTTTCCTATACTATTAAAAATGGTTAAACATGTTCTAGTCATCACAGTTTTCACTATTACTTCAAAAAGTGAATTTAGTACTAGGAATAGGGTTTTAGATACTTTTTGAATCTCTTTAAATCCACAAATGGCAAAGGCACTGTTTTGTGCTCAAAACAAGCTATGGTCAATTATAATGCAATTAAAAAACCTTAATATCAATGAAGAGTGAGATTTTACAACAAAAAAATGTTACAAGTATCAAAATACTTTTTTCCTATGAAAACCCTCTAATATGTGTGTTCTAAGTGAGTTAACTATCTTATTTTTAGATGTACTACAACATTTCAAGAAATTTTAGCAAGAGTTGATGAAATAGAACAAGTAGGAGATAAATCAGCTACCACGGTTGGTCCAACATCTCAGTCTATTACTGGTTATATTTAAGATGTTTGTGACTTAAATGAAGTATCTTTATATTTTATTTATTAGTTTATGCTTTTGATGTTTCTTGTTATTTTTTTTTGTTTTTTCGTAGATTGACCTTCTTTTTTTTTTTTTTCTTTTCATTTTGAAGCCTTTTATTAGAGATATGGCTACAACTTACTCAATATGTTTTTCTTTTGAAGAGTATGTCCTAAATGTTCCCATGCCACTTGTTTTTCTATCAATTTTATTGATCACTTGCAACTTGGATCTTTTTGGGAAATTTTTAAATAGCTTTAGTTGTGTTTTAAAATGTTGGCAAAAATTATATTACTTTTATTTTGCTAAGTTTTATATAAATACTTTTGACTTGCTTGTTTTTTGTTGTTACATCTCTATATGCTTGTTATTTATTTTTTTATTCAAGTACTTTTGATGCATAGTTTTAACTAAAAACAAAGTTGTTATATCTTTTTATGCTTAATTTTAGATTTTTTTCTTCTTTATGTATAATTGGCCATAATATCAAAGTGGGGTTATCTGAAAGATTTAAATAGAGCAACTTGGAAATTGCGAAGAGGTATAAACAAAGTTCTTACACTGTGAACATGCTTAAGGTAAGGAGTTTAGGATTTAGGGTTTAAATGTGAATATTTAGCTATGTCGAAACTAAATTGATTCAATAATTATTTCTTTGGTACAAATGTTACTTCTTAAAATCAAAATGTAGTTGAACTGTTCATGTTAAAATTAAAAGGATCTTTAAAATTCATGATACTCACATAATAATACGAAATAATATATACATTTCTCCATAATAGAAATTTTCTTTGATCCTTAGAGTACTTTGATCTTCTTGAGAAGAGAATCATGATTTCACTTTCTTTGACTCTTTTTTCTACTCTCTCTATCTTCCGTGATGGTTAGGGTTTGAGAGAATACTTCTGTCAGGGGTGTGGACCTTATTTCACATTAGTGGATATTTATAATCCCTAAAGATTGTTATTCTCATCAGATAACAATTATTCTCAAAACTACTCCATTAAGCTCATTTATGATCTAGTCCCTAATTATTTATTTATTAGTTTCTTTATACATCACATGTTTCTCACATGAGACATAATTATCTTACATGTTGTGAGAGTTTCTTTGTAGATAAAAATCCATTGTTACATAACTCAATGGAAGATGACATATTTGTTTATTTGAATTGCAAGTGCAACATGATCAATTATCTATGAATGTTTGGAAGTCTTGAAAGAAATATAGGACAAGCACAAAATCACGATATTGATAGTTCTAAACAAATTTAGAACTTTTGCAACATGTATTTGGGGAATTATGGTGTAAGATAAGGCAACAGTTGCATTGTTCATAAAAAAAACATTTATCATGGTGATCTAGTTGTGAATGGTCATATTTGCTTGTTTTATTATGCAAATAATATCATAGATTTGAAGGATGATAAACAAACACTAAAATTGTAGATTTTAGTATTAGACATATATGTAACTATGATTTGCCAAATTTTTTTCCTATTGATTAGCATTGAAATCTAGTAAATAAAAAAATTTACTTTAAGCTACTATAATTATACTTACAAAAATTTAAATGTGATTTCTTTATTACTAGTTTTTTTTGTAATATATCTATTAAATATTAAAGTCTATTATAATAGAAAAGACTCATAGTAATAATTTAATAGATTTTTCACAATTGAGAATAAAAAAGGAAAAAAATTGTAGGCCCAATATGGTCCAACTAGACTAAACAATTTGATAGATTTTGAACAACTAAAACAAATTGAGAAAAGGGGGAAAATGTTGGGTTCAATATGGCCAAACTTGGTTACTTAATTAACTTCACCAAGGAATTAAGATTTTTATTAAATGACCAAGAATTGTTAGCCTAAGGGATTAGGGTTAAGTTATTTTTCTTGGTTGTTGAATTAATAAAATTGGATAATATTTGAGACGATTACATGTGAGGAAGGTTAGTGAATTCAATCTTTGACATCCTATATCATAATAAATTTTCAATCAGTTCTTTTTAACTTGTTCTAGTTTCTAAAACCCTAAAAATGTTTCTTTACTTTTTATGTGTTCTTCAAACAAAATTTCTTTTTATTTTTCGTATTTAGCATTAAATTAGATTAATTAATTTTACACAAGTTAATGTGAATTCAATACTTAGACTTTGTCTATTTTACTATTTACGACATTTGATATATACACTTGTCAAAATAATTATACAATTTGGATAATTTTAAGTTTATAGTATACGTTTTAAAATCAAAAGATGATAAAAAAAAGGTAGAAAATATATGATAATAGATAATAATGATAATAATAATATCATTTAAATATTATATTAATACTTAAATAGTAAAATATTATGTATATATGTCTATATTAATAGATAACATGTATAACTATAAGGACTAAAATAATCATCCTATATATATACAAATATCAACAAAATATATGTAATCATAATGACCAAAATCCTAAAATCCTAGATTGTCAACTAAGAAACACTAAAACAAAAGTGGCATCAATGCAACTACATCAAAGTCCATTCCCTCGTGGCTTTCAAAAACACTCATATTAAGTATGATTATTGCAATCCAACACAAGAAAAATAAGGATAAGTTTCAGTAATATAAAACAACATAAAACAGAAAGCTAAAATCTAACTATATCAACTTCAACAACTTCAGAGTACAAAACAACTTTAAGTCAGAAAACATGCTATGAATGCAATACAACATGGCAATACAAGAGTATACTTCTCAACAACTCAAGCATACAACTTAGCTACTCAAGTATACAACTCAGCAACACAAGAAACAAAACTCACAACACCATGTGTTGTCACTATAGATGCCTGATTTCATCTGGGACATGTAAACAAAGAAGTAGACTTCTAACATGAAGAAAAACAGCTCACGAAAGCCCAAAAACAACACAAGAACAAGCCAATAAGACATCTAACGATTTGAAGAACCAAGTCCCAAAATTAGTAGCCCAGAAAAAGCCATTCCCAAACTGGAATAGTTCATTCCAAGCTTATGAAAAAGGCTTTTAAACCTAGGTCAAAACGTCCCATTTTGACCTAATCTGTTATGGGTAAATTTCAAAATCCGGAATGGGTCGTTCTGTATTAAGAACATGTTATTCCACATTCAAATTTTGCACCTAATAGAAGAGTCCAGAATGGCCCATTCTGGTGGATTTTCTTGCCTATAAATAGTAGGCTCGTACACAGTGCTAGGGGCCAAAAATTTAGTCTTTGAGAGTCCCTATAGGGTTGACATACCTCTCTTCTTCTCCTCCTTTTATTTCTTGAGTTTCATGAGGCAATTGTAGTGTAAACGACTGCCAAAAAGTGCCTAGTTTCTACCATTGAAGATCCAATAAAACTCGATCAAGAGGTATTTCATAAAAATCCTTCTTTTAATCAATCACTCTTGTCATACAACATTTTTAATCTATAAAAGCAATCATGTAGATATCTTAGGTGAAATCGTGTAATTTTAAATTCAAATGTAAATAGCTTATTAATAAAAGGAGTAAATATTTAAATTATTATTTATTATTATGCTAAATTTGTCATAAGGTACCGAATTAGGGCGTGGTAGGGTGCCTAACACCTTCCCTACACGTAACTGACCCACGAACTCACTCTGGCTCACGATGCAGGAATGTCAACAGATAACTGAAAACAAACAAACGTACAACAAGACATAGCATACACAAATAAATGTCATCATCACACTTGGTCCATTCATAGCATAATAAATAATAATAGATAACAGTATAATATATTATGCAACAGAAAAAAACTATATATTATTATGCATGTGGCACCAATAAAAATATCACACATTACACTTGTGCATTACGACTAGCAATATACGTAATGTAACGTAGGAATACATGTCGAGTCACACCCTTAATGCACTCTTACTAGAAAGACATACTATCAAGATTTGGTTGGAATACCTAAGCCATACAAGATACATCACATGCACACAAAGGTTGAGACTAAGACTTCCAAACTAAGTTATCCCCAAGCTTTTACACAAAGGGGTCTTCCATGGCGGTGTTTTTTCATATCGTACCCTTAAAACATTTTTATGCATATGATGCATGTCAAATAAACTTTATGCATTATCATATAATATTATCACATCATTTAACTGTCAATTTATCTCATATTATATAATTATCAAGTGTTCTTAATATAGCAATTAACAATTCAACTATATTAATTAAATATTAGCAATCAATGGTATAAAGGATTACGTCACTACAACTCATACACAATTCACAATCATATCAATAATATACTCACATACCACAACTAGTTATGAACATTATTAATACAATGATTACACATGTTCACAGTTCAACACAACATCATGTAATACACATCAAGATAAAATCATTATGAGATTGTCATCATACGTTAATATCTCAATCATAGTTACTATGAGATCAATGTCACTAAACATTTAAATTAATAGCTTAACTAGCCTAACAACCTTATCAATGTCACGTTAAGTCCTTATACATCACTATCATCAAAATACCTCAAACCATTTGTAAGATCAAATACATAAAGGGTAAAGTTATTCATCATAATCATATTCACAAACTATATTTCCATAACTTAATCTTCTAAAACATCAGATGGTACAAACATCTTATCTAGATCTATATATATGATATCAAATTGATCTTAATTTTCCTAGAAATCTAAGATAATTATCTCTAATTTCTATGTTGACTTCAAGATCTAATTATGCTATCTACTATTCTTAAAAAATACAAAACTGCATCATTTCAACCTAAATCTAACAACTTGACATTTTCTCATTAATTTAATCATGACTCAAGTTCTATACTTCCTTTTTAAGTGATTTCAATAGAAATTGAAAGCTAACATTTAGGGCTACAAATTTCATGAAGATCACAAAAGCAAATGATGCCTTATATTCACTCAAGCGAGCCAATATTTTGCTTAAGCGAGATTAGCTTACTTAGCGAACATTGAGCGATTAGCTAGCTTAGAGCAAGGTAAAAATTTGATCAAAGCGAGAGTTACTTGAAACTTAGTTAAAACTTGCTTGATATCGCTTAAAGCGAGACTGTGGTCGCCTGAAGCAAAATAAGATAGTCCTGAACACGAAATTATATTGTTCATGAATTTATAACCTTCCCTACACCATTCTCTAACACCTCCAACCCAAATCCAATCGATACTAACACTCCATAGGTTATGTTACAATTCTAAAAGGCACAATTTGCACATAAATGCATACTTATCTCCTCATACAACTTTTAATGCATTCCCTTAGGATTTCTTATAGGAACCCGTAAGAACATCAAAAATATATAATTACAAGTCAAACACAAAAATTATCAACAAATGCATACTAATTACGTCAATCAAAACATACAAGGAGAAATAGAGAAAATAAAGACACATTTGAAGAAAATCTCTCATTCATAAACATACAATAGAGACAGGATTGAGGATCAATTTTACTACCTAGCATACATTCTCAAACCTAGAGCGAAGTTTCTCACTTCCCCCTTACCTTTATGAGCGTTAGAAGATGGACGTGAATCTCTTGGGTATTCTCCTATGATTTTTTAGTTCTCCTTCTCATTCTTCAAGGTGTACGCTTATTATTAAAAATGAAAATCCTAAAAAAAAAACAATTGTAACTCTCTTTCAACATCTTAACTCACACTTAACCCCTTCAATAAAATACTTTAACCATGGTTCTCTTTTCCTTTCCCTCAAATATTAAAACTTATAAATAAATAATATATCAAATATATAAACATATTTCTCTCAACCCAAATTATTATAATAAAATAAAATATATAAAATAAATATATTTCTTCCAACATAATTAAAATTAAATAAAATATATAAATAGTTATAATAAAAATATCAATTTTTTCTCTAAATACTTATTATAATAAAATATCGTAAAATTCATATTTCTCTAATAAATACTATACAAAATAATTTATTGCAAATATTTAATATTTAATTAAAAATACTTATAATTATTAAAAGCGTGTAAAATATTTTATCAAAATCCCTTTAATTAATTAAAATAATTATAAGAAAATAGTCCCAATAAATATAAAAATAAATAATAATTATACCATTATATTAGTAGAAAACATGGGGTGTTACAACCCATACATTGTATTCAACTTAAGAACCTAGAGGAGGGCAACTTATCAAAACAACTCTTCACTTCAAGATCCAACTCTATCACTGTAGGGTTTTCATCATTAGACTCTTAGATCACCACAACTTAAATTCGCACAATGAGATCTTTCCACTCAAAACAACTCACTCTCCTTTAGTTTCTAAGTTCAAATCACAACATAGAAAACATACAACATGTATTATCAACATATGATATCAACTTAATCAACTCGACGTTTCACAACTTACAACATCTACTCAAGCAACACATGTTAATTCAACACAATACATCTTAATCATCATCCTTCGCATA